>NC_046287.1:55514610-58014610 GCF_004115265.2 Rhinolophus ferrumequinum
CTTTGCTTCTCCTTTCCCTTCCCTTAATGGAGTGCCTGCTCTCCCACCATCCCTGCCAAGGGGTCTTCTGGCTGTGCTGGGTGCTGCCCTGCTCTCAGGTATGCCCAGGTGAGAAAAGTGGCAGTACTTCTACAGAATCTTCCGAAGATCTAGTCTGTTAGATGTTTGACATAAAATATGGCTTAATGTCATAAATCAAAGAATGAAGTAATTTTATGTTACTGTTCCACTGTCATAACATAACACAAATGTAGGCACTGCTATGATTTGAATTTTTGTGTTCCCCAAGATTCATGTTGAAGTCCTCATGCCCGACGTGATGGTATGAGGAGGTGGGGCCTTTGGGGGATGATTAGGTTCTGAGGGTGTGCCCTTATACCAGACACCCCACAGAGCTCCTGCACCCCTTCTGCCATGCGAGGATGTGGGGAGAAGGCCCTAGAACGGGGATTCTCACCAGAACCCAACCATGTGGGCGCCCTGACCTCAGACTTCCAGCCTACAGAACTGTGAGAAATAAATTTCCGTTGTTTACAGACCACCCATTCGGTGGCATTGTGTTATAGCGGCTCGAACAGAATATCACGGGCACTAATATGCAAGTGTGAAAAGGTCACTTTACACTTTGTGTTCATTTACTGCTTTATGCTTGTATGAGCATTTTTGTCATGTGAAATCTTTCTGACTTGGAGGCTAGTCTGCTCGTAAGGAGGTGCACAGGCCTGACGCCCCCAAACAACTCGCTCAAGGTGCACAGCTGGGATGTGTCAGGGCTGCAGCCAGTTTGGTGGCGCAGTTAGAATAAATGCAGAACCCCAGGAATGTGAGAGGAATGTGAGAGGAGTCCCAGGCCTGGCACGGCCCTGCCCCTTCCTGAGGCCCTGGCCCCCCTCTTCTCATGGGCCCAGCAGAACAGGAGCCCAGTTATGGGCTTTCCCCTTCCACCTGCTCACTCTCTGCCTGAGAGCGTCACTCAGACTCATGAGGCTTTTTATTTCCCAGTTAGGGTCACTCCTTTGGAAAGGTCACTCTTGTGTTGCAGCGTCCTTGTCCCAGTCGGTTAGAGGTCATTTATGGCCTGCCAGGTGACCTCTGTGAAATTTCCATCAACAATCCCTAGTAAATGACAAAAGCTGCATCTCAGCCTTCCTCCTGTATAGCTGGCGTTGTGACTCATTGGGAAATACACTGATTTTGCATTTCCTCTTAGAATTCATGACGGATTTTTATAAGATGACACCATCTGCACATCCACTCCTCCTCTCCGGGGCACTGGGCTCTGCTGAGCTCAGGAATGGCATTTCAGAGCCCGTCACAGGCTCCTGAAAGAGCAAAGCAAGGGGAAGGACGGCCTCTGGTCAGGAGGGGCCTCCATTCCTGGTTCTCTCTGACATCACAGCTGGGACCCGCTAACGTAGGACATTGTCTGTACCAGTTCCCTGACCGCTCATTGAATCCAGAGCATGTGGCCGTGCCCAGATTAGCTCCTCTTGTTACCCTAACAGAGGGGGTCTTGGTGATATTTTATTCTGATTTCATAGCTTGTCTGTTATTTTTCATCATTAAAGCAGCTTCAGTTTAGTTTCTAAGGCTCAGTTCTGTTCATTAAAAAACTTCAATCTGGATCTCTTCCTCCTCCACCCCTTCCTGCCCCTGCAGGGCACAGGACTTGGGATAGGGGGGTGGGGGCTGCTCTTCACGGACCACCTTCCCTCCAGTGTCTTCCCTGTTGGGGCAGGGAGAGAAGACACGTGCTATGTGCACACATGCGCGAGCATGCACACACGTGTGGACTGACGTGCCTGGCTATCTTCCCCGGTCCTGCCTCTTGTGTGCTGCAGTGGGTGGGAACCACGTGTGGTGATAGGACAGGCCTGCCCACTGTGGCCTCAATTCTGGCTGACCCTGGTGGTGGCCACCTTTTCCTGGTGCCTCCGAGCCCGATAGCCTGTACAGACCTGTGTCCCCTAAACCTCATCAACAAGGAACTCTTAACGCTGTTTGGGCGGCTGCCCCTTTTTTGCCATCTCTCATGAGTGCTCTTTTCCTCCATAGCTGTATTGAGATATAATTAACATGTAACATTGTGTGAATTGAAGGTGTATAACATGATAATTTGATATACGAAGCTCTGACAATTAAGTTCATGAACTTGTTGCAACACTGTTGCTCATCTTTTTTGATAGCAGAGGGATTATTCATTATGAATTTGTACCAACTGGACGAACAGTTAACAAAGTTTACTATTTGGAAGTGCTAAAAAAGCTGTATGAAAAAGTTAGACGAAAATGACCTGAAGTTTTCACCAACAATTCATGGCTCTTGCATCACCACAATGCATCAGCTCACACGGCACTGTCTGTGAGGGAGTTTTTAGCCAGTAAACAAATAGCTGTATTGGAACACCCTCCCTACTCACCTGGCCTCCAATGACTTCTTTGTTTACCCAAAGAGAAAGGAAATATTGAAAGGAAGACATTTTGATAACATTCAGGACATCAAGGGTAATATGACCACAGTTCTGATGGCCATTCCAGAAAAAGAGTTCCAAACTTGCTTTGAAGGGTGGACCAGGCGCTGGTGTCGGTGCATAGCTTCCTAAGGGGAGTACTTCAAAGGTGACCGTAGTGATATTCAGCAATGAGGTATGGAGCACTTTTTCTAGGATGAGTTTGCGAACTTAATTGTCCAACAAAATGATTACCACAATGAGGTTTGTTAACACCTTTATCATGTCACATAGTTACCATTTCCTTTTCTTTTTTATTGGGGAATATTGGGGGACAGTGTGTTTCTTCAGGGCCCATCAGCTGCAAGTTGTCCTTCAATCTAGTTGTGGAGGGCGCAGCTCAGCTCCAAGTCCGGTTGCTGTATTCAATCTTAGTTGCAGGGGGCACAGCCCACCATCCCATGTGGGAATTGAACCAGCAACCTTGTTGAGAGCTCGCGCTCTAACCAACTGAGCCATCCAGCCGCCCCTCCAGCAGCTCAGTGGCAGCTCGTTGTCTTTAATCTAGTTGTGGAGGGTGCAGCTCACTGGCTAATGTGGGAATCGAATAGGCAACCCTGTTGTTCAGAGCTCGCGCACTAACCAACTGAGCCATCCAGCCGCCCTACCATTTCTTTTTTTTGAGGTGACAACATTTAAGATATCCTATCTTAGCAGCTTTCAAATATACAGTACAGTACTACTAACCATAGTCACCATGCTGTACATTATTAGGTCCCCAGAACTTTTCTATCTTATACTTGAAATTTTGTACCATTTGACCAACGCCTCCCAATTTCCCCCTCCTTTTAGCCCCTGCTAACTGCCATTCTACTCTCTGTTTCTGAATTTGGCTTTTTCATATTCCACATATAGTGAGATCTGTCTTCTTTCACTTAACATAATGCCCTCAGAGTACATCCATATTGTCACAAATGGCAAGATTCAGTCTTTTTGTGGCTGAATAATATTCCATTACATTTATATTCATATTTATATTTGTATATTTATATCGGCGGTACCAAAAAAATATATATATACATGGGACTTGCATTCATCTTTTGTTATCAGTGTATATTATTACAATTTTAATGTGTTTTTCTTTCTTAGCATGTGTATACATTTTTTTGACACCGTGTGTGTGTGTATGTGTGTGTGTGTGTGTGTGTGTGTGTGTAACATTTTCTTTATCCATTCATCCATTGAAGGACACTTAGGTTGTTTCCATGCCTTGGCTATCATAAATAATGCTACAGTGGACATCGGGGTGCAGATATCTCTTTGAGACAGTGATTTCATTTCTTTGGCTATATACCCAGAAGTGGAATTGCTGGATCATATGGTAGTTCTATTTTTAAATTTTTGAGGAACCTCCACACTGGTTTCCATAGTGGTTGCACCAATTTACATTCCCACCAACAGTGCACAAGGGTTCCTTTTTCTTCACATTCTTACCAACACTTGTCATTTCTTGTCTTTTTCGTAACAGCCATTTTAATAGGTGTGATGTGACATCTCACTGTGGTTTTGGTTTGCATTTCCCTGATAATTAGTGATGTTGAGCACCTTTTCATGTACCTGTTGGCTATTTATATGTCTCTTCAGGTCTTTGCCTACTTTTTAATCAGAGTATTATTATTGTTATTGTTATTATTAGGCTATTGAGTTGTATAAGGTCCTTATATATTTTGAGTAGTAGTAACCCCTTTCAGATAGACAGATTGCAAATGTTTCATCGGGGGATGTGCTCCCCCTTGCCCCCCGCATGTTGGAAGGGAGAGAAGAGGGGAGGAACCCCACTAGTGAGGGTCCGTCCTAGGTCTGGGGCTTCCAGGATGTGTGGGAGCGGGGTGTATGGCAACTGCAGGAGGAGGTGATGCTTGTAGGAACTCAGCAGGGGTGACCTGTCCTGGGGGCCTAGTCTCTGCAGCAGCCAGCACAGTCAGGGATTGAGGTGGGGCTTAGTGAAGCACAGGGACAGCCATGCAGTGTCCCCTTCTCTGAGCATTAGAAGTCACTTCCTCACATCAACTCCGGAGGACTGCACACAGGGAAGCTCCTGCTGCACAGATGCCGCAAGCCCAGCTTGCTCTCCCGGCCGCCATCCCACAAGGGCACAAACCAGGGAAGGTGTCAAAACACGCCTGGAGAGAAGAGGCAAACAGAGGTCTGGGAAATGAATAAGCAATCCGTCTAATTAGCTGGGTGGGCTGGAAGTTTCCCAACACTAATTTAGCACCGAGGATGTTAATTTTCCCTTCTGCAGGGTATGTGTCACTTTACATAGAACAAGTACATTGGGTCTAAGATTCAGTTTATCCTACACATCCTCTCACCCATCTCATCCTGGATGTGTGTAAGAATTCATCTCTGCGAGCCCTTGGGACCAAGTTTTGGAACATCCCAGCCAGGTGCCAGATCACTGGCTGTACCCCTCTTAGCGTCTAGCACCAACTTATGTCCAGGGCACAGGTATTAACTTTGAAAGTGCTTTTTGCCTCCCAGCAGCTCTTGTCAGTGAAACGCTGTGTGGATTCTCATGTGTCCTCATGCAGTGCTGTCGTCCCAGACACGCGGTGGGGGATGTGAAGTTCTGGAGTTCTTTCTCCTCTGAGTGGAGTCCTATCTTTCTCCTGTACGATATGACTCATCTTTCCTTCCAGGTCAGGGCGTTGATGACTGGCAGTGTCATAGTCACGGGGGGAGACGGAGGTAATGGTGCTTTGGCTTTCATTTTTTTAAACCTCATCAGCCATCTGCTTTCAGATGCTCTTCAGGGTTTTATATTCATTCAACTCTTCAACTAGTGGGAGCGGGAAGGAGTGGCCGGCGGCCTGGAGACTAGGGTGGCTGCCCAGCAGAATGTAAGGGTGGTCCACAGGGGTGCTCAGTGAGGGAAATGGTCACCATTCATGTACCATTGCCAGGCCCGCCGTCTCTTGTGAATTGTTCCAATCCCTCTGTGTCTGTCTTTTTGATAAACTTTCTTAGTTCTTTACCCACTGTTACGGGTTGAATTGTGTCCCTTACAAAGATACATTGAAGTCCTAACCCCCAATACCTCAGAATGTGACCTTATGTGGAAATAGGGCCATTGTAGATGCGATTGAGGTGAGGTTGCACTCGGGTAGGGTGGGCCCTCACCCAGCACCTGCTGTCTTTCTAAGAAGAGGACAGAGAGACACACAGGGAGATGTCCATGTGACTGGGTGATGCAGCCATTCACCACCGGAAGCTGGAGGGGAAGGAAGGACTTTCCCTTACAGGCTTCAGAGTGAGCCTGTACTGCTGATACCTTGGTTTTGGACTTCTAGCCTCCAGAACTGTGAGAGAATAGCTTCCTGTTGTCTTAAGCTGCCCAGTTTGCGGTATATTGTTATGGCAGCCCCAGGAGACCGTCACACCCTTTCCTCTTCAATCCCCAAGACTTCCACCACAGTCCCTCTTTCCCCCAAGGATGCCATGGAGGCCTGGCCTGTAGCCTGGGCTGGAGATTTTGTGCACGGGGTTCAGTTTCACCAAGACCAGAGAGGAGGGAAATCGGGTTACTCAGGCCTCCTCAAGCAGAGCTGAGAATTGGCCTAAACAAGTGCGCCTTTTGAGGAGATGGCATGTGGCTGACAGGTGTGACTTCAGTGTGGCCAGGTCCCAGCTAGGGGCGAGTAGACCTGGGCAGACAGCTCCCAGGCACAGCCTGTCCAGGCCAGCACCTGCTCCTCTCCATCCTCTAAGACTCTGGGGAGGTAGCCCTGTGATCACAGATGTTTCAATTACCCATTTGTGTGGGGCTTTGAGATGTAGTGTGTGCCTCCTTGGGGCTGGTGTGAGCGGCTCTCGCCTCACTCTAGGCAGTGGTCTTTAGCTCATTAGTTTCTGATTTTGTATTTAATTTTAGAAAGCGAGAATCCTTACCATGCAAGTTCTTAGCAATGCTGGGCTGGCCCCAGGGACAAGGTGTGCACACTAGGACTCTACCTGTGGCAGGGCCCCTCCCTCCAAGGACAGCTGCTGAACCCAGCCTTTTGTGTGTTTACTTGGTGAAAATACATATTATTAACACATGTCTACACATGTAAAAATCAGGTACATATTTCGGAAGCTTTGAAAAAGCCTATGCCCTTTAGTCTGTAATTCTACTTCTGAGAATTTAACAGAGAAACAATTAGACATGAGAAAAAAGCTTTCTGCCTGCCTTTTTTTTTTTTAATCTTACGATAATCAATAATAGTTTTTTAAAAATCTGATTAAATTTTAAAACACATATCCGAGGGAACATTTACACAGCTATTAAAAATCATGTAGAAGAGTAGCAGCATGAAAAAAGTTTGAGTAAAACATTTGTTACGAACCATATATATTGTTATAATTTGTATAAAACTACATCAGAAGGATAAATAAAAGACTATCTCTACTTGATGCTATTAGGATTTATTTACCATATTTTCTAAAGTGAACACAATGATTTTGTACTCACACGAAAAGTACGTTATTTTGTTTCTTGTGTTATCCATCAAAATGTAATGATCATTTGTATGTGAGAACATTAGTCCCAAACAGCCATCCTATCAGAATTTTCTCACCAAAAGAACGTCTCCAAACTGGCTAACCTTATCTACTGACTGTACATTTAAAATTTGTATTAATGTAGATTCCAGACAGCCTTACCAGAAAGCCATGAAAAAGACAGAAATCCAACCATTCAGTCTCTAGTTTCCTTAAGATCACAGACCACGGGAGAGGACTCAGAATGGCCTTGCCTTGTTCTGTCAAGCAGGACACACACCGACGACTGTATTTGAAGTGTTTCACTCACCTTTCTTCTCGACCTTTGCTTCAGTTCTGTTTCCGTTTGGAACAAATCCAAAAAGTACTGCACTGGCCTACAGACCCACACTGGGAATACCTCTTCTGAGGGGCTTTTGCTCTATGTAATGCCAAATTCTTTTTAAAAGGGGGAGGGAGGAGGGTTCAGGGATAAATTTCAAGATGGGGCCTATATAATGACCAAGCAGAGAGGACATGTCTTGTTGAAATGCTGAATCAAGAATTTCCATCCTCTTACCATCTCATACATTTAAAAAAAAAAGAAAGGAAGGAGGGAGGGAGGGAGGAAGGAAGGGAAGGGAGGGAAAGAAGGAAGGAAGGAAGGAAGGAAGGAAGGAAGGAAGGAAGGAAGGAAGGAAGGAAGGAAGGAAGGAAGGAAGAAAGAAAGAGAAAGAAAAGAAAACTTTATCGAGGAGTAATTGACAAATATAATTGTATATATTTAAAATGTCCACTGAGAGTAGTTGATACATATTGTGGAATGACTACCAAGATTAAGATTATTAACACATCCTTCACCTCATGTAACATAACTCTGTGTGTGTGGGTGTATGTGCCATGAAAATGCTTAAGATCTACTGCCAGCCACTTTCAAGTATACAATACCATATTATTAGCTATAGTCAGCGTGCTGTACGTTAGGTCCTCAGATCTTATTCATCTTATAACTGGAACTCTGTACCCTTTGACCTCCATCTCCCCATTTTCCCCTCCTCTTAGCCCCTGGCAAGTACCATTCTATTCTTCTCTGTTTCTACAAAATTGGCTTCTTTTTTTTTCTTCAGATTCCACATATCCGTGATACCATGCAGCATTTGTCTCTCTCTGTCTGGCTTTTTTCACTGAGCATCATGCCCTCCAGGATCATCCATGTTGTCACAAATGGCAGGATTTCCTTTTTTTATGACTGAATAATTATCCTTTGTATCTGTACACCATATCTTCTTTATTCATTCCTCCCTTGAAGGACACTTAAGTTGTTTCTAGATCTTAGCTGATGTGAATGATGCTGCTATGGACATGGGGGTGCACACATCTCTTCCACCTGCTAATTTTGTTCCCTTGGGGTATACACCCAGAGGTGGAATTGCTGGGTCATATGGTCGGTCTGTTTTTAATTTTTTGAGGAATCTCCGTACTGATTTCCCTCAACCAATTTCTCCACACTCTCACCAACCCTTGTTATCTCGTCTTCCTGACAGCCGTTCTAACAGGTGTGAGGTGACTCACCTTGTGGTTTCAATTTGCATTTCCCTGCTGACTAGTGGTATTGAGCAAAATCTAGCCCTTCGTACATGACGTACATGACGCAGTGAGCTCTCTCCTAGTCCTCCCTCTCACAGTGTCCTGCGGGAATCCTGCCTTTCGTTTTCTGAATATTCTGTTCCCATCTTTGGCCCTGGGTTAGAGGAAAGGTAGCGAGTGGGGGTCTCAGGCACGGGGGTGGGGGGTCATCCTGGGTGCTGGGTGGGGATGCTGCTGGGTCATGAGGGTCTGGAGGACAAGGTTGTCTGAGAGCCAGGCGAGGTGCCCACAGTTTGGGTTGAGAACAGTGCTCTGGTGGTATCACCGTGGCATCTCCAGTGTTTTTGTTCTTCATGGGCTGCCCACCTCCCCGCCTTCGTGCCCGGCCCCCACCTGAGGACTTAAGTCCCTGGTCCTGTTTTCTTCTTTTCCTAGCCCCTCACCTCTCTCCAGACCCCGCCCCTCTCTGAAGTTGTGTCCTCAGGGACTAAGGGATGAAGACCCCTGGCCCAGACTCCCTGTCCTCCTCAGGAGGAGCCCTGCAGCTCCCTCTGTATCATGTAAAAATGTATTATAAGGCCCTTAGACTCCCTGTACCCCATGCCTGTTCAAGGAAAGTCAGAGTCTCTGCAGCCCCTTGAGTCCCTCCCCTCAGTCCATCTCACCTCCTGCCTGAGGGTTTGGGGAACCAATGCCATGTGTCCCTAAGACTATGTAGCTTAGTTTGGCCTGTTCCTGAATTAGGTATAAATGGGATCATATATTATATTCTTTACAATGCCCTGTTGTAGTTCAACTGATGTAAACCACTTGTTTCTACTGGGGCATGGTTTCCTGTCATGTGACCACAGCTCACCTTATTTATCCAGTCCACTGTTGGTGGGCCTGTGTTGTCTTCAGTCCTCCTCTCCCCTCCTTCTATCTTTCCTCCTTTTCCCCCACCCTCTCTCCTCCCCTCCCCTGGCTTCTCCCTGCATCTCTTCTTCCTCCCTTCCCGCTGTGGGGACAGAGTCCCAGAGAGCAGTTTCCAGGCTCTCGGCCTCATGTGAAAAGGTGCTGGCTCGGGTAGTACATGGCCATCAGCTGTAACCAGTTAGCCAATTAGCCACTGATATAACTGCCGTGGCTACACTAGGGGCGTGACAGAGAAGTGGACTGCGGATTGCAGTTAGCAAGTGGGGTTGGCACAGAAGCGGGTGGCAGGTTGCGGATCGTGTGGCTCCTGCTTCCTGTGTCTCCAACCCAGCCGCCAGCGAGACCATAGTGGTATGACTCCCCTATCTATGGCTCCGTGGGTGTTCCTTTTTGGCCTCACCATATCCTGCGTTCTTGTGCAGGGAGCGGGAGCAGAGACCCCGCATTACATCGCTCTTCCTCCTTTCCCTTCCTCTCCCCTTTTTCCCCCACAGTTGTAAGTGGCACTATGCAGACGTTGGTATCTGTGGACACTGGCGTGCGTGTGACAGAGCTCATTGCTGGAACAGGGGCTATGCATCTCTCAGACTTTGTTATACAGCTTCATATCAGTTACCAAAGGAATTGTGCCAGTTGACACACCTTGTTCACCAGCTTGTTCACCATCTGTCGTCAGGGATGTGCGTCCTTGTTAGTGGCCAGCGCCCATTCAGAGTGGAAACGCAAAGAAGGCAGGGAGCTCACCTGCCTTGCTCGGTCCTGCTCCCTGGAACCAGTGCCTGGGCCTGGCTCGCAGCACCGAGGACAAAGTTGTTCAGGAGTCACAGGTGCGTTCCCGAAGTTCCCCACGCGCCAGGAAGCCTCTTGTCAGACATGACACCTGCTCCACACCCCAGCACAGGAGTGAGGCTGTGCTGTTAATGGTTGCAGATTTCTTCAGGGAGTCATTTCCAAGTCTCCCTTTTTTCCTTGCTGCCCCACTCCGCCCTTGATGTGGGATAAGGCCGTGCAGGAAATACATGCGTCCTCACTTTCCGTGGCCAGCGTCCAGCTGCACCTAGGCCTGATGCTCCTGTATCCTGTTACCTCTCACAATGGCTCAGCTCCGCCTTCCCTGCCTCTCCGGAGCTCCCCCACCTGTCTCATGAGGGCGGGCTCCTCAGGGCCCCTGGTTTCTCAGAACTTGACCTGCATACCCCTCCCGCTCTCCTGTTTCTCACCTCCCTTTCATGGCTAACTTTCCGGAACAGTTGCTAAGAGGATGTGTTTGGTATCCTGGTATAACATTACGTTCCACCTTCCCACCTGGGCACCGTCTGGCCTCATTCAGAGGGATGAACAATCGTGTTCTGCTTCTCCTTTCTGGGAAGGGGCAAGGGAGTGATGGAAAACAGGCCTGTGCCCTTGGGACACTTGGGCTAAGATTCTTTACGCTGTGTTAGTTTTGGGACCTTTCCTAACTGTCCCTATCTAACTGTAAGAGACATTGGGGGTGACATTCCAATTGAGATATGACATTTCCCTGAAGCAAACAGTTGTTTTCTAGGTCTGTGTTTATACACATCTCAGTTTGAATCTTGCCTCTGCCACTTATCGCTGTGTAAATTTGGGCAACTTACTGAGCCTCTCTGTGCCTTATTCTGTAAAACGTGGTAAAAAGTGTCTACTTCCTAGATCATTGTGAAGATTAAATCAATTCATACCATGTGAGTTTAGAAGGGTCACTGGAACTTTGTGCTCAATAAACTCTGGTGGTATTTTTATGATTGTTATACTTAAGGAAAATATTAAATGGTTTTTATAGAAAGCACCATTTGTGCCATAATTTAAGGAGAGAGTAAAGATTTGAGAGAGAGAGAAAGTAGGTGGGAGGGAGAGAGAGAGATTTATTTTTAAGTGACTGGATCACACAATTGTGAGGGCTGGTAAGTTTGAAATCTGCAGGGCAGGTTGCAGGCTGGAGACCCAGGGAAGAGCAGATGTTGCAGCTGGAGTCTGAATTCAGTAGGGCGGCAAAATTCCCCCTTCCTCTGGGGATGTCAGTCTTTTTCTCTTAAGGCCTTCAACTGATTGGATGAGGCCCACCCACATTAGGGAGTCTACTGATTTAAATATTAATCAGATCTACAAAATACCCTCAAAGGGACTAGCCCGACTAGTGTTTGGCTAAACATCTGGGCACTGAGGCCTGGCCGAGTTGACACATAAGAGCAACCATCACAGATGCCATCAGACTCAACCCTGACACCACGCTGGAGATAGCGGCTTGGGCTGGGAAATGGCACCAGCCAGTGGTGTTTGAGGGGACAGAGTGGATGACAGGAAAGAAGCTGAGAGTGAGTGGAGAATGGGAGTCTTAGAGCAGAGTGGGTAGAAGGTTTTGCCTTTGCTTTGCTTTTGGTTTGAAGTTGGGATAGACTCTCACAGTGAGTGGTTTTCCAAGTGTGAACCAGCAGCGTCTGCATCCCCTGGGGTGCCGTTAGAAATGCACAGTCCTGGCCCCCCAGTCCTACTATATCGGAAACTCTGGCCTTCTGGGTTAACAAGCCCTTGGGGGATTCCAGTGCACCCCAAGTCTGAGCACTTGAGTATACTTCTGTGCCGGAAGAGGTGGATACTATGCAAAGAGAGGTGGAGACGCCTGGGAGAGGGGATGTCCTGGCCAGGTGTGTCTGAGGAGGCCTGAGGGAACGTGGCCTGGGGTTAGTTTTGGCCGAGGACAAGTGTGGGTGTCAAGGAAAAGTGTGGGTGTCATTGCCTCTGGAGTAGGAGGAAGGCAGATGGGAAGCGGAGGGCCTGCGTTTTAGGACTCTGCCAGGTGATGGGCCTTCCTGAAGTTGGAAGCAGCTGGTTGTGATGGGGGCAAGGGATTAGTGATTGTGAAGGGCTCCTGTGGCTGTGGGCAAAGCTAGGGTTTGCTTCAGCAAGGGGCACACCTCAGACTTTTGTCCACAAGGGAAAGGCTCTCTGTGTGCCCTGTGGTGACACCTTTCCAGACCCCTCCCCTCATTGGGCTCTACTTTGAATCATACAAAACTGCTGATATTGAATGGGTTTTGATGTGAAAAAGAAAAAGAAAAAAAGGCAGCAATTTCTTAGTTTTACCCCACACCTTCCATGTGTGGTTATTACACATTCATTTCATGTTGCAATGATTTGTTTCCAGATCTTCCTTGTGCCCCAGACCCATGCGCTCTCTGAGACCAAATGCTGTGTCACCTTCATCTTTTCATCCCTTGGGCCCAGCTCAGGGCCTGACAGTCACACCAGGATGTGGGCACATACCTTGTATTGACATGAGTGAGAGTTTGAACCTCGCCCACTCCTTGCTTGAATTTCCCAAACCATTCATGGAAATGGTCCCTTCTTCCAGAAATACTTCTTCTGCAAGGAAGGGCATGCTAGCTGTAATGCCAACCACAAAAGGACGGCAAGCCCCCTGGAAAAGGAGAGGCCTCATCTAGGGCCCGGTGTGCACACCTGTGTTCTTGCATGTCCTTGGGATGTGGCAGCCATAGCCCTGCACACACGACTCGCATCGGTACGGTAGGGCGCTGAGGTGTAGAATGCACACGGTGGCTTCCTGCCAACCATGGCGAGGTCGGAGGGCCAGAGACTGCGGCGCGCGCTTCCCTCGCCGCCTGCGTCCTTGGCAGGCGGTGCCTTGCGGGAGCGGCCGGGCCACCCAAGGATCCACCACGGACCAGCGGACCCACTGACCTGGGGCGGCCCGGGCGGCATGCGGCGGCACAGGCAGGGCGCGCTCGGCTGCTGCAGTCTCTGCACCTGCCCAGGGACAGCTGGAGGTAAAGGGGGGAGGGCAGTTTCTGGACCGCCCTGGCGACCACCCCCAAGCTGCTCTTTCCTCTCCCGAAGGGCGCAGAGACCCGGAGTGGGAGGGGTGGGCTGGGCTGCGTCTCTGCGTGGGGTAGCGCTGCAATCCCAGGTCTCCGAGGGGTGCACACGCGGGACTCAGACGATCGGTGGGTGTACACACTTGAGTTCCAGGTGACCGGAGTAGGTGCACACGCAGGGCTCCCTGGTGACCTTGAAAGTGCACATGCGGGGCTTCCAGGTGACCGCAGGGGTGCACGCGTAGCTCCCTGGTGGCCGCAGGAGTACGCGTGGCGGGCGCGCTTCCGCTTCCGCCGAGCAGCCCCCACCCTGGCGCAGGGCGCGCCCCTTGGCGGGGCTGGGGACCAATCCCGGGAAGGGAGGCACTACCGTGCCCCCCCACCCCCAGCCTCGCAGCCGCGCCCCCTCCCCACTCACACTACCCCACCCATGAAGCACCTTCTGGTGCAGAGGAAAGCAGCTGCAGAGAATCGTTTTGTTCTGCGGGAGGATGAGGTTTTGGCTGAGAAATGAAGAGATGGCCCTGGAAGAAATGGTGCAGAGATTAAATGCGGTTTCCAAGCGCACTGGTAGGAGCTGCTGGCCTTGAATTACATGTTCTTAAGCTTGACATCATGTGTTGAATGTGTCTAATTTTTGTGTAACAGCCTTCATTTTTTCCCCCCCAGCAGTGATAACAGGAAAGAGCAGATATGATGGGCATTTGGGAGCTGATGGGTTTCTATGGACCATCAGCATGATTTTATTCTGCGTAGGATAGTTAAAATAATTGCAGATTGGTGACACAGGCTTTCCAGGAGATCCCAGTTTTGTATGTGGAGCTGTTGTCTGAAATCTGCTCATGCAACCTGCATTTCAGTTGCATTTGAAACCATAGCAATGGAGAAAGCATGAGTTTTTGTGGATTGAAAAATAATGTGAATCAAGGGCTTTGAGAGCCAAGGGTTTTTTGAGCCTGGTGTAGGGATAGTAGAGATATCAGAAGCTCATTTTGAGGGTAAAAATTCTGGATTAATCAGGTGGTTCTTTTCTTCACCAAATATAATTTCACCTAAAGACAAGTGTTTGAAAATGGTATAGGTAAGGAGTGAGAGAATAGCATCATTGGACATTCATTTTCTGTATTAATTAAACGATTACTTAAAATAAGCTTTTAGGAGCAGTGCGAATGGATTCGTTTAGATTTAAGAAAATACTGAGCTGGCTGTGTCTTGCTATTGGCTTTCAATCAGTCACATCTGAGTTTTCCTGCTGCAGTATGCAGGAGGAAAACAGTTGGCATTAACTAGTTTTCCTTGAAATGAAGAGGAAATAATCACATGTCATTAAAAGTAAGTTGCCAAATTTTTGTCTGATATTGTCATATGTTATAGTATATATAGTATATACCATTACCTCGTTGTCTAAATACTTTCCTGAGAGATTAGATTTTGTCAGTAATTTGATTTAGGCGTGGTACTCTTTCTTTCTCTCTCTCTCTCTCTCTCTCTCTCTCTCTCTCTCTCTCTCTCTCTCTCTCTCTCTCTCATAAGTGGAAGACCCCATTGGATTTTGAGACCAGAGCAATGATTATATCAGCATAAAAATCTTTTTTGTGTGATGGTCTAACCAAGACTTTTAGAGACATTCAGTTTTTAAAGGTGATTTTCATGATTAAAGCTACTGGATTTATTGTATATGGGTCAAAAGAAAATAAAGCCATTTTTTGCCATCTGGCCTCTTATTCTTAGAAAGGTAGCTCCCTTTTTCTGAAACGTGAGTCGCGTTTTGCTTGGTGCAGGATTTGGCATATGGCTGAGGTAAAGGGCACGGAGGCCTGCGGATATACAGGACGGCTCCCACTTACGGGGGAGAGGGGTGCAGGGATAGCACCCTCCTGCTCTTCACACTCTCTGCATTGGGCCTGGAGTCAGAATTACAGAGCAGGAACTGTTCCAAGAGTGATGTCATACCCTAGGTTTTAAGGATGGAGGTTTTGTTTCTTGAGCTCCAAAAGACACATGTGCATGTTGAATTGTAAAAAGGCTATCTCCAAACACCAGGAATGACATTGACCACTCATTGAATGCGTGTTTCCAGCCAGGTCTTTATCTTGACCATGGTCTCATTCTAAACAGAAACTCTCAGATGTGTGTCCTTTGATGCGTCTGTGCTACGAGCAGTTGCAGATTTACTAAGATGCTTTTCAATCCAGGTCAACATGCCCAGCTTCCCTGCTTCCTTCCCGTTCACACTGCCTCTTCCTTAGGCACAAGTCCATTTTTCACTCATGCTGTGTGTGAGGCACGACTGAGTGGGGGCTGTGAGACATGATGTGGGCTGTAGGGCTGTATCCCAGGAGGTGTTGACACAGTGCCACACACTGACCGTGGGGCATGTTACAGACTCGTGTGTGGGGATGGCGATGCAGGTCGATGGAAACCTACTCACCGACTCAGGTCTAAATCCCAAATACTTCCTCAGAAGAATTCCTTATCTGTAGCAGAATGGCGTTTACATGGAGGTCATAGGGTTGTTCTGCCTCCAGGGTGATTTGGGATCAGTGGCAGATGTGGGCTGGTGGTACCAGGAGGTTGGTCGGCAGGTTGGTGTAGTAATTCAGAGCAGGGGGCCTGGCCTGTTTATGACAGGGTCTGAACTGACGGTGTGGGTGCTGTGGTCTTGTACAGGGCTTTGTGGCTATTTCGGCTGCATAGAGCTAGACCCCCCATGGCTCCACCCTGAACCGACAGGCATTTTATCTTTGCTTGTCCAAACATGCTGCCACTTGCTTCATTTTAACTTCAGGTTTATTTGTTGCTCCCCCTCGTCCAGGACATTCATTATCTAGGTTAGTCTGCGTGTAAAGGAGGATAAAGCATGCCGCCCATGTGGTCTGTGAACCAGTATCTCTTGACCTTGAGAATTTAAAATTTTATATACTCTTGAATGGAATCTTTAATCACAAAGCCAGGAGCACTTTCCAATGGCAAAAGCTCCTCTCCTGTGTGGTAGAGCTCCTTTTCCAGCATTTTCATGATTTTGGTTTTTCTCTTTATATTTGCAGTAGTCGATGCAAAAGCAATACGTATTTGAGGGAGAAAGGCTAATGGATCTCGTCGATTTAAGCATTTTCCAGGAACAGTGGTCCTCAAATTAGAGCATCTGAATCATCTGGGGAGAGTCCTCACAGATACCTGTACCCACTCCCAGAGTTTCTGATTCAGGGAGTCTGGGGCAGGGCCTGAGAATTTGCATTTTTAACTTTTCAGGTGATGCTGATGGTGCTAGTCCAAGAACCCAACATGGAGAACCACGGCAGTAGAAGAGTCTTTCTTTTTCTTCTTTTTTTTTTTTTTTAAATTTATTGGGGTGACAATTGTTAGTAAAATTACATAGATTTCAGGTGTGCAATTCTGTATCACATCATCTATAAATTACATTATGTGTTCACCACCCAGAGTCAGTTCTCCTTCCATCACCATATATTTGATCCCCCTTACCCTCATCCCCCACCCCCCACCCCCCTTACCCTCTGGTAACCACTAAATTACGTTCCCCAGATTAATTTTCAAACCCCGTGGCCATCTTGTGGTTACTGATTGTTTTCTAATCCCCTCACCTTCCCCCTTACCCCCCCCCCCCCCCCCCCGCCCATTTAGCAACCCTCAGTTTTTCCTCTTTGTCTCCAAAACTGTTTCTGATTAGTTCATTCACTTACTGTTTTCTTTAGATTCCACATATAAGTGAGATCATATGGTACTTATCTTTCTCTGTCTGACTTATTTCACTTAACATAATGTTCTCTAGGTCCATCCATGTTGTTGCAAATGGTAAGATTTCTTTCTTCTTTATGGCTGCATAATACTCCATTGTATAAATGTACCACAGTTTCTTAATCCAGTCATCTACCGATGAGCATTTTGGTTGTTTCCATGTCTTAGCTATTGTGTATAGTGCTGCAATAAACATAGGAGTGCATAAAGATTTTTGAATTGGAGTTCTGGATTTCTCCGGATAGATACCTAGGAGTGGAATTATTGGATCATAGGGTAGTTCCATTTTCAGATTTTTGAGATACCTCCATACTGTTTTCCATAGTGGGTGCACCAATCTGCAATCCCACCAACAGTGCACAAGCGTTCCCTTTTCTCCACATCTGCGCCAGCACTTGTTGTTTGTTGATTTATTGATGATAGCCATTTTGACTGGGGTGAGGTGGTATCTCATTGTGGTTTTCATTTGCATTTCTCTGATGGTTAGTGAGGTTGAGCATTTCTTCATATGTCTGTTTGCCATCTGTATGTCCTTTTTAGAAAAATGTCTCTTCAAGTCCTCTGCCCATTTTTTAATTGGGTCGTTTGTTTTTTTTGGAGTTGAGTTGAGTGAGTTTTTTATAGATTTGTGATATTAATCCCTTATCAGATATATCATTGGCAAATATCTTTTCCCATTCAGTAGGATCCCTTTTTGTTTTATTGATGGTTTCCTTTGCTGTGAAAAAAATTTTTAGTTTGACATAATCCCACATGTTTATTTTTTCTCTTATTTCCCTCGCGCGAGGGGATATATCAGTAAAAATCTTACTCTGGGTAATGTCTGTGAAGTTTCTTCCTATATTTTCTTCTAGGTATTTTATGGTTTCAGATCTTACATTTAAGTCTTTAAGCCATTTTGAATTTATTTTTGTATATGGTGTAAGGAGGTGATCCAGCTTCATTTTTTTGCATGTGTCTGTCCAGGTTTCCCAGCACCATTTATTGAATAGACTGTCTTTACCCCATCGTACATTCTTGCTTCCATTGTCGTAGATTAAATGGCTATATAGGCATGGATTTATTTCTGGATTCTCTATTCTGTTCCATTGATCTATGTGTCTGTTTTTATGCCAGTACCATGCTGTTTTGATTACTGTAGCCTTGTAGTATAATTTGAAGTCAGGTATTGTTATACCTCCCACTTTGTTCTTATTTCTCAAGATTGCTGAGGCTATACGGGGTCTTTTATGGTCCCATATAAATTTTAGGATTATATGTTCTATTTCTGTGAAAAACGTCGTTGGTAGTTTGATAGGAATTGCGTTGAATATGTATATTGCCTTAGGCAGTATGGACATTTTAACTATATTAATTCTTCCTATCCATGAACATGATATGTGTTTCCATCTATTTATATCTTCTTTCATTCCTTTCTTCAGTGTCTTATAATTTTCTGAGTACAGGTCTTTTACTTCTTTGGTTAAATTTATTCCCAGGTATTTTATAGTCTTTGGAGCAATTGTAAATGGGATTGTTTTTTTAATTTCTCCTTCTGATGTTTTATTATTGGTATATACAAATGCAACTGATTTCTGAATATTAATTTTGCATCCTGCTACTTTACTAAATTCATCTATCAGCTCTCATAGCTTCTTGGTGGAGTCTTTAGGGTTCTCTATATATAGTATCATATCGTCTGCATATAATGATAATTTTACTTCCTCCTTACCAATTTGGATGCCTTTTATTTCTTTTTCTTGTCTGATTGCTGTGGCTAGAACTTCCAGCACTATGTTGAATAGAAGCGGAGATGGTGGGAAACCTTGCCTTGTTCCTGATCTTAGGGAGAATGGTTTTAGCTTTTCCCCATTGAGTATTAGAAGAGTCTTTAAATCTTGTGCCACCTTCTCCATTAATTGACCTTGAACAAAATATTAACTCTTGTCGTTGATGCATGGAGGATGGATGAGTGGATGAGTGATAGATAGATGGATAGAGGGATAAATGGATGAGGCTGTATACAAGACAGTAAAAATAGAAGCTATATCATATTTTGAATTCTTAATACCCTCTCCCCCAATGAGGACTAACAACGTTTAGCTCTTTACATTCTGAAGGAACAAATCCTGGGTTTGCATCGAAACATGAGTGTGGGGGAAGGGTGCAGACGAGCCTGCCTCACTCCTCTGGTTGCAGTTCAGCCATGGTACTCGTACTCTTTGGACCAAACATCTTCCTTCCCATCCATTCTGTCCCATCTTCTCATCTCCTACACCGAACTTAACACAATCCAAGAAGCCAAATTTCAACTGATCTTTCAGTTGCTAACTCAGCCACTTTGAGGAGATGGGGATGTTTTCCCTGTCCCATCATTATAGCAACAGTTGAGTCGTTAGTGTTCAGCCTTCTGCCACAGTCCTGTTAAAAAACGGAAGCATCCCATACTGGTGTTCTCTGTGTGCTGTGTTCATATTCAATTGCACGCGGAAGTGAGACTTGGAAAGCTCTGTTGCTGAGATTGCTAGAGAACTCTCAAGTCGGAAAATGGACATTGTTTTTGTGACAGGCCTGATCGGTGAAGATTCTTGGCAGCATAAACAGATTTGGGATAGAAAGGGAAAGAACATAGAAGAACAAGCCCAAATATGTAGAAAGTACTCTGTGAGGGAGATGATACAGCCACGTTCTTGTCTTTGATTTATGGAGCCTGTACCCTGCATAAGTCTGCTCTTCTAAGGGAGATTCTGTTTTCTGTGTTCCGGGTGTTTCCTAAAGAAACTGGTCAGTTCTGTACCTGTTCATTGTTACTATCTTAATGGAACCCCTTGGTGGGTACGCCAGGGAGAGGACCGACCCAAGGGGTTCCGTTAAGACAGTAGCAATGACACCAGAGAAATGTCCACCTCAGTCACTGTGTCATCCCCCATCGCTGGCCCGTGGAGAGCTCTGCCCGCGAGTTCTCCCCTCTCATCACCTCTGGTCTCATGTTAGAATGTGTCCTGCTCCTGTCAGAGGGCTCCTCTCATACTTAGGAGAGCTCTGGTATCTGGCTTCCTTCCCTACCCCCTGGAAGGGCTTGTTGTGACTCTTCTGCATCCAGGGCTACTGGTGATGCTCACCCACTCCCTCCGGCCCCCATGATGTCCACGCCCTGCTGCTGGCAGCACCGGGGCTGTCCTTCCCCTTCCCCTGCTCTGCTTCAGTCCAAGTCCCACAGCTGTGTCAGGAGCCCAGCCCCCATCCTGCACCCCTGTCAGTCCTGTGAAGGGTCTGCTTGGTTTAATATGTGAAAATAGTTAACCCAGAAATGCCAAAACACACCCTAAGAATATGTTGTGTAATATTTATACAAGCTTTTGGAAGATCCTTCTGAGCACAATGCAGCTATTTGTGTTTGCATTATGGGGTCTGGAAGTCCTTGGTGTGTGAGGTTGGAACAGCAAGGAGACCAGGGTGGCTGGTGGGGTGGAGCCTGGAGTGGAGCAGAGGGGTTTGGGCCAGTGCACTAGTCACCTCAGGATGCTGTAACACCGGTACCACAAATTGGGAGATTTACACACACATTTATTTCTCCCAGTTCTGGAGGCAGGAAGTCCAAGAGCAAGGTGTCAGCAGGGTTGCTCCCTCTGAGTCCTCTCTTCTTGGCGTGTAGGTGACCCTCCTCCTTCCGTGTCCTCACATGGTCACCCTTCTGTGCATGGCTCTGTCCTGATCCCCTCTCCTTATGAGGACACCAGTCACATGGGATCAGGGCCCACCCTAATGAACTCATTTTACTTAATTATGTCTTTAGAGGCTCTATCTC
This sequence comes from Rhinolophus ferrumequinum, assembly GCF_004115265.2. Taxonomy (NCBI): domain Eukaryota; kingdom Metazoa; phylum Chordata; class Mammalia; order Chiroptera; family Rhinolophidae; genus Rhinolophus; species Rhinolophus ferrumequinum. Next base: position 55,535,480 of record NC_046287.1, read on the forward strand.
CAAATATAGTCACATTCTGAGGTCCTGGGGATTGAGACTTCAACATATGGATTTTGGAGGGACCCAGTTCAGCCCGTGACAGCCAGATTGCATATAAACTGTGGGCCACAGCTCCAACCTCAGCTCAGACTCGGAGGGAAATTGGAAGCCTTCGAGACATTTAAGCAGATTTGTGATATGATCTCACCTATTTTAAAGGCTCATCTGGCTGCTTGTTGATAAAGCGGAGGGAGCCGTGGGAGAGGGAGGCCATTACCTAGTCCAAGTTCAGGAGTTGGATGGCTACTGGAACCAGGGTGGTGGGCATGCAGGTGGCAGGCGTTGTGGGCATTGGGGTCCTGGACATGTTTTGAAGGTCGGGCTGACCAAATTGGACGTGGGCAATGAGAGGAAAGGAAGAGTACTGTGCTGGCTGGCTGCTGTCACCTGAACCACCCAGGCTGCTCTCCACTCTCTGGCCATAAGCCCTTCCTGGGAAGGTGGTGTATGGCTGAGACGCGGTTTAGCATAGCAGCAGGCTGGGAGCTAAGGGACCAGAGCATCAGAATGGGCTTTCAGTCCTGGGAGATAAGAAGTTTCCCAGGACATCCTCGGAGGCAGAGCAGTCAGGTCCCCTGATTGCACCTGTCAGGGTGACTCAGCCAGGGGGCATGGGATAAGTGCATTTCTGCACAGAAATGTTCATGACACTGAACGTAAGAGCTTCAGATGCAGGGACTACAGCATCCAGCAAAATTAAAATCCATCCAGCATGGTTTCCATTGGATGCATTAGTCCCGCCCCTATGCCTGCTGTCTTCTGCCTCAGTGATAGAATCCTTAGGATTTTTTTTCGAATCTACTTTTAAAGCTTGTTGAGGCCCTTTAGGAAAAACATCATACAACAAGTGAGATAGACATTGGTGAGGGGTGGTTGAATATTTTGTAATGTGTAATTTAGATTTCTAATTAGATAGGTGTGACTATGAAAACTGTTTTAAAAATAAGCACCTCACACAGGAAATTTCTTTATGGATCTTGTTAGCAGGGATTCAGGAACGAGTTTGGGAGATTCTGAGCAGAGAGAAGCTTGTGGGATGCAATTAGTGATTTATTCCTCTTTAGAATTATCCTTTGGATGTGTGTCTAACTTCCCCCATTTAACACAGGGTTCTCAGGCTATGGTTCCTCAACCAGGCATCACCTGGGAGCTTGTTAGAATTACAGGTTCTCGGGCCCACCCCAGCCAGGTGACTCTGAGGCCCCAAGCTTGAGGCCTGCACAGGTGCTGGGAGGGTGCCAAGGCCCAGGTTAGTAGGAAGATGAAAGCCGGGCACCCACCTACTTTGGTGGACTTCAGGGACAGAATCAAAAGGGAAAGAGTGCGGGCGCCCTGTGCCCACTGGTGCTCACCCTTCAGCTAATGCTAGGTCCTGCCTCAGGAACCAGCTCAGGGGTCACCTTGGCCCGTTGTCCCCATGGTTCTGTTATTTGTGTGCTTCTGTACCCACAACCCCGGGCATGGTGCTGTCCCCACTTGTCTACTTGGTGGCTCCTTTGCCACATCCATTGGCTCACTGAGTCTAAACGATGCCCTATGACTTCACGTCCCCAGGCCTGGCACGTAAATGTTCTCCTGTGTGTTAAACTAGCAGGTGTAGAAAGCACATGTTAATGCGAATTGAGCATTGTGGCAGGTAGGTGAAACACCTGAAGATGGAATATTTGTGCATACTTTTCTGATTTTCAAAGAGAAAATGTGTCGTTGAGGAGCTACTAATTAATTACCTTGACTTTCACAAATAAAGTACAAATGGTTGAGTAAATTGTGTATCCATAGAAAGGAAAGCATTTAGCTCCAGCTACCAACAAAGATATACAAAGTTAACAATAAACTTAACTATTTTTATGAGAGTGTGAGAGTGAAAGTCAAAGGAACTTCATATTTTGGTGTCTGGATTTTGAGAAAGGCTTTCTTTACATCCTGTGTGGACCTTCATGAACAAAGAGGAGAGAGAGTGACTATAGCATATTGAGATTATTTGGATTCCTCTTCAGCAAGCACTCACTCTCCCCCTCCCTTCCACTAAGGGCAGGGTATGTGTCCCCCTTTGACTTGCGCGTGGCCATGTGACTGGCTTTGCCAAATCTGATGCTCACATGGGCTTGCACAGTGGGCTGTCCCTTCCCACTCCCCAGTGATCCCTTGTGAAAACACGCTCAGGGCAGCCATTGCCCCCGCCCCAAGCCTGGGTCCCAAATGAGAAATGTGGAGCAGAGCCACCTCCACAGAGCTGTGAACATGAGAATAATACTATTTATATGACGCTGAGTTGGGGGCAGTTTGTTATGCAGCATTAGTGTGGCACTTGCTGACTAATACAGATAGTATAGTCTGAATAGTTGGCTGGATAACCAGCCATCCAAAGGGAGAATGGCAGGCCTCGGGGTGACTCCATTGTCTTCTCATTTTTAAAACAGATATTGAAATGTTCTTTTTGTCTTTGGGAAACAGAAGACCTGCCAGAAACACGTACATGCCCATTCAGCATGCAAGCTAATGCCTGGTGGGAGTAGGACTGGAGGTGTTCTCTTGGCACCCACGCAGTAGAGTTAAGAGCAGTGAATCAATGAGTAGATATTACATTGAAGTAGCTTTTGAATGAAAGGAAATAGTTTTCCAGAGAACTCCAAAAACGGAGTAGCCCTAGGCTGTTGAAGTGGAGTTGGTATGCCCTACTGGAGTCCCTGCCTCAGAGGGAGCCCAGCTGGGAACCTGCAGTGGCCCTGGAAGCTCAGATTCAGTGGCTTTTAAAATTACTACCCCTTCTCAAGATATTTTGTGAATGTCTCTGAAATTTTCATGTTCACGAACATATAAAAAATGAGCATCAGCTGTTCATAAAAAGGACTGTTGGTGGTTGAAGAGAGGTATTCAATAGACACTAAGTACACTTTAGAGTACAGTAAGCCCTCACATAATGTCCTCAATAGGTTCTGTGACTTTAAGTGAAATGATGTACGAGGTGTGATCAAAAAGTACGGTGACTATTTAAATTTTTAAAAATTTATCATAGGAAAAGACACATTGTCATTAACCCCCCTCAGAATACTCCCCCTTGCTTTGAACACACTTATCCCATCATTCTTGCCACTTTCTGAAGCAGTTCTGGAAGTCCTCTTTCGTGAGTGTCTTTAGTTGTGCTGTCGTGGCTGCCTTGATGTCCTGAATCGATTCAAAACGTTTACCTTTCATGGTCATTTTGACTTTGGGGAAGAGCCGGAAGTCACACAGTGCCAGATCCAGTGAATAAGGTGAATAAGGACACACGGTAATGTTTTTATTTGACAGAAATTGCCATTCCAGAAGCGATGTGTGACACGGAGCCTTTCCATTATGATCACAAAATACAGTGAATGCTGCTGCCGAGTGCCATCCAACAGAAAGGCAGAGATCTTCATTATGGGAAGTGACACATCAAACCTTAGTAATAGTGTGTGACAAGTTTCAACTTGTTCGGTATAGACATTCGGGTATGAGCTGCGGTTGAGAGTAGGTGTGTTTTAAAGTGTGCCGTAAATCATCCTCCATCATGACAACGATCTGTGTCACACATCCCTTCTGGTACGGCAATTTCTGTCAAATAAAAATATTACAGTGTGTCCTCATCCACCCTATTCACTTGATATGACACTGTGTGACTTCTGGCTCTTCCCCAAAGTCAAAATGACCATGAAAGGTAAACATTTTGAATCAATCCAGGACATAGAGGCAGCCATGACAGTGCAACTAAAGACACTCATGAAAGAGGACTTCCAGAATGCTTCAGAAAGTGGCAAGAACAATGGGATAAGTGTGTTCGAAGTGAGGGGGAGAATGGTGAGGAGGATTAATGGCAATGTGTCTTTTACTGTAATAAATTTTTTTTATTTAAACATTCACTGTATTGTTTGATCACACCTCATATAGTGGAACCAATTTTATCATAGACTTTTTTTATGGATATAAATAAGAGTTAAGTTCCTACATTATCTTGAGTTAAGTTCCTATGTTGTACTAAATGATATTCTTGAGGACCTGCTGCATAATGGGGCAATTCCAAGCAAAACATGCTTTAAGCATCTTGAAGAGACCAAGCTTAATTTGGATTTGTAGAAATCAATCACATTCATGCTTCTGCTTTTGCTTGCTAATTATCCCTTTGTTTAAGCAAAACAAACAAACAAACAAACAAACATAAAACTGTTTTGATTTAAGTGGGTCTTGTGTTGGTGGTGCCCTGTCCATACACTTAACATGCTTCTTGCCATGAGTCGCCCTCCTTGGCCGGCCTATGTCCAGTGTCTCCAAATGACAGTCATGCTGTCAATGCCCTCCCACCTCTCTGCTCAGTACACACCTTCCCTCCTCCCAGAAGCAATTCCTGGACCAGTCAGCTCTCCCAGGCTTCCACTTAGTGCCATTTAGCCCTCGTGTGGCATTTTATTCTACGCTGCTCGCAGCAATTGTCTGCTAATTGCTTCACAGATCAGCTTTGTCCCCCCAACTGCATTTGGAGCTCCAAAGAACAACCACCATGTTCTAGGCTCCTGTGAGCCTCCCCCTGGGGATCACGTGGTGCTGCGTCTACAGAGATCACTCAGGGTGTCAGGTTTGCTGCAGGCTTTGCTCAGTCCGTGTGTTCTTAGCAGCTCCTTTGGCAGGCGTTCCTGGAGAGAGAACCTTTGCTGTCGGTCATCTGCACCAGCTTAATAACTGAGAATTCTCCCCAGAATCCGACTCTCAGGGATTAGTAAATATAAAAGAACATGACCTGAGAGACCCTTGTTTTGTTATAATTAGCTACAATTAATAAACATTGCAACAAAAAGCTTTCCAAGCCTCAGCTACTAGTGAAATGGGTGCTATCCTTGATAAACACATTTTCCCTAGAAGAGAATCATTTTAACAGTCCCTTAGGGTCCATTGATTCACAGTTTAACCAGCTGTAGGCTTCTGCAACTTAATTCTGCACGGTAAGGCTGCTCATCAAATATCTGCTTGTTTCCTCCTGTGACCCACGTATGGGGATAGCCATGGTTGGAAGCTCTTGCTATCTGTCTAAACCCACCTCTTTGCCAGAATTATCATCTCTATGTAAGTACATATCGTTATCTTTGAAGTTGGATTTGTACTGTTAGAAATAGTATTTTCACACTCCTGTATTTCTGATCAACTAAGAAGTTATCTGGTCACATTCATTTTGTACCTCTGGTTTTGGAGAAAGAAATATATTTTGTATTTTTCAAAATGTTCCAAGCTATTGCAGTTGTCTGATACACATCCAAAAATCTAGTTGTCTAAATTCAAATTCTAATTAAATACTAAAGTTAAAATGTATAGTACTATTTAGATAAAACAGGGGATGAGGTTTTCTGCGTTGGGGGATAACAATAGCACCACTGTGGAGAGCAAGTTTGAATATTAAATAAAGATTGAAATCACCGACTGGAGCCACAACCTTGGGTTCAAACCCCGGCTGTGCCATCTGTCCACCTGTGATGCCGACATGCTGTTTCCCCATCTGTAAAGTGGATCCATGACAGTACATACCTCATATGTGAAGAGCAAGTGAGTTAAATGCATATGAAAAGCACTTAGAGCTGCCCACAGGCAGGAAGCTCAGCAAAGGCTTATTGATGCCTTTGTCGCATGTGCATGTGCTCAGTGAGTGCCTGGCTCATGCACTCAGCACATGTTGCTGCCATTATTATTATCAAATAATATTAACTGCATTATTTGATTAAAAATCCCAGTAACGAAGCATGTGAGGATTTTCCAGGGAAATGAGAAGAAAAAGGAAGTGTCTGAGAGTATGTGGCTTGGAGAGGAAGGGACATGTGAGGGACTACACTATGTAGATGGGATTCTCCAAAGGGAGCTGTTAAATTATACAGAGACTCTGCTGGCTCTAGGCACATAGCTCTTTAGGAAGGAGTTTCAAAGTACAGGGCTTTCTTCTCTTCTTCAGAGGAACCTTTGTCCCAGCTCAAATCCCGAGAGATACACAAATACTGAGAGAAATCAAACTTCTGGGAGGAGACTTTCAAGAGTTGATGTTCTTCCTTAATTTTAGAGATTAAGTGGTTTTTCTTTATCTAAATTGGGTTTTCATCAAATGTGTTTTTTTGTTGTTGTTGCTTTATTTCATTATTAATAGTATTAAAGAAATGAATCCAATCCCCAAAGCATGAAAACGATTTTCTCATCTTTATAGTCATACCCATGGCTGTGGCACTTAATTCACCTAAGGAAAGAAGTAATATTAAGTTTTATTGATGATATTTTTGCAAATTTTAGGGATGGTGAACTAACTAATGCACCAAGTATGACTTCACTTTTGTAAGGATGCTTTGTTTTTAAAGACAGAAAACATTTTCTTCGAAAGTTACATTTTTAATAGAATTACCTCTTGCCCCAAGTCTATTGTTCAGATTCCAGGTGAGTTTAGCTCTTTTTTTTTTTTTTAAATTAGTTTCAGGTGTACAAAACAACACAATGATTAGATATTTACACCCCTCACAAAGTGATAACACCCCCCCACCAAGTCTACTACCCCTCTGATATCATACATAGCTGTTACAATACCACTGACTATACTCCCTATGCCGTACTTTACATCTTGTGACTTATATGTATATGGACAAAAATTTTGTTAAGTGTTTTGATTTCTGGATCCTTAAGAAGGGAGAACGTGTCATTTGATATTTAAATGATAAGAAAATACAGAAAGTTGTGGAATGCATGTAGATGTTAAGTCTCCATGATTTATCAATTTTATGATTTTATGCCTCTAATAAATCTGAGTGGACTAAAATTTTTACTGGTTTTTCCTTCTGAAACCCAGTCCTTGGAATGGCAGGATTACTCATTCATAGGGACATGTTCATTCATTCATTCACTAGACACTTAGGGAGAGTCTACTGTGTGCCATCCTGATAAAGCCAGGCCAGCAAAACAAAGTGGGTCACCCTGGTAGACCGTGACAGTGATATTCTGCCTGGATCTAGAACAATCTCCAGACACAAACCATTGCTTAACTTCATAAGTGCTAGAACCTCACGTGGAAAGTAGAAGCAAACATTTCACATACTCCATGTTTATTCTTAGCGTAGGGAAAACCTTCATTTAAAATTTGGCCCAGACACGTCCCAGTCTGTATCTTTGAAAGATAATTGCAAAAACAGCTTAGAAAAGACCTAAACCATCATGTCATCTGTTATCTGTGTTTTAATAGGTTTCTAAATGCATAGTGTGTTTGGCATAATCTCTAGAGTTTGTCATGATTGGTCAGGTGGGATGTATCCTTTATTTTACAAAATTAAGTACATCATTTAAAAAGTTCATTTTTAAGGGTAACCAGTTCCAGACTCTATAAAGACCTGTTTCACCATTGGTGGTTTTGTTCCTGTATTACAGAGGCCTCAAAATTTTAGAACTACAGGGTATCTTACAGGTTATCTCAATTGCCCAGCTCCCAGAGCTTTCTGTCTTTGTTAGAGAGAAGATGTTGTCATTAAAAATGACAAGAAACATCTCGACTTGAAGGCCCCTATTAATCATTGAACAGTTTAGGAGTGACCGGCAGTGTGGCTCCTTCAGGAACTGCCGTCAGGTAGGACTGTGAGATTATAGCCGAGAGCGCTGTCATGTGATACGGCTGGTACTCGGGAGGGTTCATCAGGTGTGTGACTCCCTGTGGACCGCAGTGCTTACCAGACACGGGAGAGACTATACAACAAGGAGAACAAACCATCTACGCACAGGAGGGCAGGGCAGGGGCATCAGGTCCAGTCAAAAACCCAGGACAAGGATAAAGTGAGGAGAAGTCGGAGCAGCACTTGTGTGGGGGAGGGAGGGCTGCCGGGCGGAGCCAGCTCCTCTCAGGCGCTGGCTTGCTGCGCCTGTGTGCACTGGCTTCGTGGAACTCTACTGAAAGTGCACACCATGTACTGTTTCCTATACATGGTTTTTTTGAAAAGAGAGAAAACACTTTTTTGTACCTGTGTCCTCAAGCATGGCCAGCAGCCTCAATGCAGCGTTTCAGCAGGCTGCTGCTTCCCGGCCTGTGTCAGCCCCGGAAGAATTGAATTTTCAATTACCCAGCATCTCATTTGGTTTAAGACTACACTAAATAACTCCCTGCTCCTCTGACATGATTAATTTAAGACTCTTTTACTGCCAAAAATTATGCCATTTATTGATACGAAATCCACCATAGCTTGAGGCCATATCATATAAAATATACTCCTGGGGTCTAAAAAGAGCCAGTCCACTTCTCAAGTGGCCTGATTCCTTCAGCTTCCCCTCACTCGCACGCTGAGGGTGGGCCAGCAGTGTGTGAGGGAGAACTTGGACCTCAAGTGCTTTTGTTTGTTCTTTTTTCACTGGGGAGCTATCAAGCAGCTTAGAGGAGGCCATGCCCACCGACTGTTGGGAAAATCCCATTGAGTTTTCATGATGTTTGCCAAACCCGGAGGTAGCGAACGTACGAGACGAAGAAGCTAACAGATTGTGAGTGAGGTTCCTATCTCAGAACTGACTTTTGGGAAAGGTTTTAATTAGTAACATCTTTAAGACATATTTAGATACTTAAGGGAAATTGGATTAACCCAGACCCACCTGATGGAAAGCACACATTAAATCATAAACCATCTGCCTGTGTGCACATGTGTGTGTTCTGACTCATTAGCTGTTCAGGGAATGGCCCTGACATTCCACATTTTCACAAATTTATCTGCATATCATAATGCTTACATGGGGGAAAGGAAAGACACACAGAGAGAAATTCAGTGCCAGCCTCAGAAACAATGCACGGCGGACAGCTCATTGCTGTTAGTAATCACCTAGTGGCAAGCTGCCTCTGCGGGTACGTAGCAATCCCGTTTCCGGGTGTCTTTTGCTAGGGCTCTGTGGATTGAATTAAGTGGCAGTGTCGGTTCCCTGGTCATGGGAAGAGGACTTGTCCTGGACGTGCCACATCAAAGGCACCATCTGTTTCCTCCTGATTGTGTGTTGGGACTGGCCTCTGCTTGGAAGCCAATGTAAGGAGCAGAAATGAAAACTCCAGTGCCTGACAGCACCGCTGCCGATGCTTTGAATCTGTGGTGGTTTTCCTTTGCTTCTGGGTGAAGGAAGTGTTGACAGTGACTTTCTAGGCTTTGTGCATGGTTTTCTTCTTATAGCTCATTACAGATGCAGCGCAGAGAGTAAGCTGGCTTCAGTCCCTGAGTTCTTGCAGTGGTCTCAGAGGCCAGTATGCTGTATCCTCAGGTAACAGGTCGGCTTGGAGGCTGGTGGAGCGGAGGTCACACCTGGTCGTCCTGCCCTTTCTCACTCTTGACACCTTTAGTGCTTAGAAATGGAAATCTCCACAAGCAAGGAAAGTGCTGGATGGAATCACAGTTTTGTGGAAAGCTGAAAACAGATACCAGAGCTGCTTCCTCTTATGGTCTGAAAAAGCACATGTTCCTGGGACCAAGACTGTCTCCTCGGCTTCACATCCTCCAACGGGAAGGGCACATCAGTGTAGCAGGGTTCCCAAAGCCTATGAACACTCATGGGAGGAGTGGTGCACCCTGAAAGAACGAAATTAAATAAGTGCATTCTCATGCTGCCAACCAGGGATGCCTGCTGTAATCACACTGGTTTATAAAAGGGCAAATTTGGCGCATGGGGGTAAAGCGTGGTCTTTCAGGTAGACCTAAATGCGAACCCTCTGTCACTCTCTTATTCTGTGACCTTCAGCACAGGCACTGAAATGGACCGCCTGGCAAGTTAGGGGTGAGGATCTCCAACCCCAGACTGTGCCCAGCGTGAAGCTGGCATGCAGCAGTTCTGGGACAAGAGGAGTAGCCTGGGCTGTCACTGGGCCGTACTGAATGCTCACCCCCTGGGAAGTGACATGAGCACCAGGCTCTGGAGCTTTTGAGCTTGGGGTGGGTTCAGCATCTCCCTGTGGAAAGTGTCGGCTTGCCAAGCAAAGCAGTGTTATCATTTCCTTTCTCCCAAGCTGGACAGCAGACAGGAGTAACCGACGTCGAAACTTCCAGTTTATTTCAAGAAAGGCTGGGGCCGCTTCCCCTCCCTCCCTCCCCCCTTGTAGTTGTTTGTTTGAACTTGAGACTTCCTTAGTTTGGAAGGTGTTTTTGGCTTGGGCAGTCGAAGCAGCTCCTTGACATTCAGAGATCCAGCCGGCACAAGCCCCCTTTTCTAAGGAAGGAAACGCCCAGAACTTGCAAATAGATTGGCAGGGTGAGGCCTTGCCTCCACTCTGCAGGAGTCTTTCCCTTATAGCACAGGCATTTTCTCTCGCTGCCTGTCCTGTGAGGTGTGGAAGGCAGGCAAGCGCAGGAGAGGGAGTTGGTCTCTCAGGCTGGCCCTCCTTGTGCACGTAACAGGAGGCAGGCCAGGGAGAAGGCAGGTTCTGAGCTGCCCAAGTGGACTGTCGGTACAGGCGGTCAGTATAGGCGGTCAGTACGGAGTGAGGAGTTGGAGGTCAGGGACTCCTGGGAACGGACTTGTCGCTCTGTTGTTCTTTCTCAGGCCTTGGTAAACCCAAGGTCACTAGAGGTCGTGTGCCCAGCTCAGCGTGCAGAGCAGCACCCGGGTGCCCTCGCCACGTCCTTGGTGCCGGCAAGGTAGTGGGAACCGCGTCGCTCTGACACAGGGCCTGCATTTGGCCCTTGCATGAGCCCATCCTAAGGAATCGAAGCCTCTACTGCTGCTGCTGCGTGTCCCTGGTGGAAAGACAACATGATGGCCGAGAGGGGAGCATCGCGGGGACCCACAGGGAGCCTCCAGCGTCGATTTTGGCTGCTGACTCGAAGGCGCCGGGGGACCTCGAGGCGCCTACAACCCGGTGAGGCGGGATGGGGTGGTGCCATCCATAAGGCACCTGGGGACAGGCTCCAGGTATCCCCTTAGCACGTGGGCACTTCCCTGTATATTTCTTTCACTAAAAAATGTGTGCCACTAGCAAGACTTTTTTAGAAGGTCAGAAATGAAGTGTTGGGTAGTTTTCGTTAGAGCCAGACTTTGGCTCTAGTTTTATCTGATTTATTTTGTCTTCTGGTTCTGAGGAATCTGGACTCAAATGTCCCTGCTTTGGTTGGGGTGACAGTGGAACAGACATAAGGAAAGCACATTTGTAAAGGGAACACACTCTGCAAGTGAGGCTTATGTGCTGCACCTTTGCTGCCTGGACGGGTATCCTGTGGGTGGGGGACTGGAATGGAGCCGTCTCATATCCTGCCCCAGCATCTGAGCTCCTGTCTTCCATTGCAGCTGGACGTTAGTGAGCCAGACTCAGGCAGGCGGTTACCTGCCAAGAAACGCAGGCAGCCGCTGAGTGAGTGTCTCTCTCTGAATGGCACTGTTTTTACTAGAAGAAGGGCACGGGAGTTTTAAGCATTTGCTCAGCCAGACAGCACCATGGAAATTCTCACAGGTCTCAAAATAATGTTTTCACAAATTGACTTCCAAAGGAGCAGGGATATTCTAAGTAGATTGAGTTAGAGAAAAGAGCCTTGTCAATCATTCTGTTCCCTTGCTCCCAGGCCTATAAATGTGAGGCTTGCTATTGAACTTGGGGCAGCAGCTGACTCTGTGGTCCCAGGAATTGTTAGGGTGACAGGGTGGTATCTGTTCCCTGGACAGATGCCCTAAATGTCTGTGATGTGAAAGACATCAAAAATAACAGCTTAGAGCCATGCGTCTCCATGGTTTGGGGACCCTATGGCGTGCGCTCTCTCTCTCTCTCTCTCAGGTTGAGGAGCCCACCTGGGGCTGACCAGTTAGCGTTGAGAAGAGGATGAGAGAAGCCCGGTGTGGGCCCAGTAAATCTATGTGAAACCTTCCCTGCCTCCGCATGTTGAGGCCTTCACCAGCAGCACCTCCTGGGCAGGGCTGAGTGTGTGGCCCTGGTGTGACTGGCGGTCCCAGGGGTGGACTCAGACGTGGGCAGGAGAGCCTCCCTCAGTTTCCCTTTGGGCTGGGGATGGAGCTCACACACAAAGCCTGACTGCTTCTGTTCCTTGGTTGTGGTTGTGAGTTCAGCTACATCAGTGCAAATGATTCAGGGTTAAAAATAACAAGGTCTTGACCTGCTCACCGAGTCCACTGACTTCTGCCCTAATGCAGAGTGCGGGGAGTGGTTAGGAGGGGCCATGTGTGGACCCTCGGCCTGCCCAGTACTCACCAGGAGTGTGAAGACTGCACTGTGTCTCTCTCATCCTCCCAAGCCCGCTTTCTGAAGTGCACTCAACACGCGTTAGGCAGGGGTCCCCTGACCAGACCCATCCTGGCCATGGAGGAGCTGTGCTTTGGCTCTGTTAGGGTGGCACCGAGGAACCCCGATTGTGAAAGGACTGAATTATTATCCTGATGCCCAGAGTTTTTGAAAGGGAGGGTGCAGGGCCTGAGCCTGTACCCCACTTGCCAGCCATGTGGCCTGGGCAAGTGGATCTAGTGTTCCATGGGTGTCCCCTTGGGAGAAATAGGGCCCCCCCGAGGTGTCCCCTCACTGTGAAATGGGAGCCGACAGTGCTAGGGTCTTTGCTGAGCCTCTTCAGAAATGATGAAGAAGGAGGGTGCTACCGTATTGCCCCCAAAATAAGACCTAGCCGGACCATCAGCTCTAATGCATCTTTTGGAGCAAAAATTAATATAAGACCCGGTCTTATTTTACTGTACTATAAGACCGGGTCTTATATTAATTTTTGCTCCAAAAGATGCATTAGAGCTGATGGTCCGGCCAGGTCTTATTTTGGGGAAACACGGTATCTAACTTGAGCGGCTTCTCTTTACTTGTTAGTATTTATTAGATGCTCTTATTGCTGTTGCTCTGCCTGTTGGTAATCAGGACCCGATGTGGACTGTGAGCAATTAAGTATTTTGACGCTTGAGGCCCTGGGTCAGGGTGTCTCCTGCAGCCCTGTCAACCTCCCTGCACCAGTGCAGCCTGGCATTGCCTGGGTAACTCCCCACGACCTGCAGGAGCAGCGGCCAAGCTCTCAGGTACCTGCTATTTAATTTCTCCTTGCTCCCAGAGAAGCAGTCAGCCTCGGCTTTCTTTCCTGCCTGGGAGTTTGCCCTGGTTCCTTCCTCAAAAACCCATCTGTGCGTGCATGTCTGTGTCAAGCTAGGCTCTGGGTCCTCCCCAGGCACTGCAGCCATTTTCCTTGGGTTGAACATTGAAAGAAGCATCTTCAGGTTAGGAGATGATCCAACCGCCAGACTTCCCACTGCAAGTGGAGGGTACGGGGAGAAAGTATGGTTGGAAGATTATAGTTTTCTTTGATAACCAGAAAGGGATGTGCTATCAATTAATTAAGTGGAAGTTGGGATAACTTGTGAATGTCACCTCTGATATGTCCTACAAGGAGCTGCCATACTTTCAGAAATAGATTACTACCTACAGTGGGTGCTGAAATGCCTAGCGGGCACTGCTTTTCTGCCCCAGTACATTTGGGACTGAGTTTCAACAAGCCAAGAAAATTGATTGTTTTACATAGAATTGAAAAATTCTCCTTTTAGAAACATGTTTCCAGTTGGCATGAACAATTTCAAACAGAATCAGAATGAATTAAAAGAAGCAAATAAATATATTGGCGGCAACTGGGTCAGTTGATCACTGCAGATAAGCACGAAATTTCCCTTTGAGCTTCCTGGTAGCTAATGTAAAAAGGAAAAATGTTTGGATCCAAGGTCGCATGTAAAAAAAAAAAAAAGTTTCTTTTGGAAGGAATGCGGGAGGAAAACAATAGCTCAGTTGTGCATACCGGAAACATTGGATCACTCAATGGGTGACATCTTTGGAATGTTTCCTTTCTTTTGGAAAATCAATGCACCGAAAAATGTTGAAATCATAACACTAAGTTTTGGTGAGGCCCTTTCCCAAGTAGGCCAAGGCAATAGCATGGTTCTAGTATTTGCTTGGGTTCCTCTGACTCTTCCAGGACAGCTGACTGCTTAAGGTAGGGGTCAGACCTGTGACTTAGCGAGATGAGCTGCTGTCTGTGCCAAGTTGAACCATATAACACATGGCTTGCTTTGAATGCCAGATCACAGGCTGTGGGGCTGATGTTTCCTGTGATCTTGGGAGGCAGAGGCCCATGTCTGTGCCGAACCCAGAAGGGAGAGGTGAGGATGCCAGAGGAGAAGCCCCAGGTTTCCTTTAAGTAGCTTTAGGTGAGCACAAACATGTGTTGACCCTTGGCCACCGGATCCATTGGGTCTTGCCCAGAACAGCATTCATGCCTGCAAACTTGGTTTTCATCTTTTCAGGAGCTACAGAAGGCAGGGGGGAAGTACTTATCCTCACCGTTGTTGTTCTCTTTGACTTTTTGGAACACCCAGATGAGCTGGTGAGACCTGAAAAGACAAGAAGAGAGCATGCTGTTTTATTTAAAGTGCACTTATTTGGAGGAGAAATACTTGCATTGAAATATTTCCTTAGGGCCTCTAGTCAACTTGATTGTAAGAAGTTTCATGATCTGAAGAAATCTGGTTATATTATTGTACTTATTTTTTTTTAAATTTCAGGCAGCGTAGTGGAAGTCACTGCTTCTGGTTTCCTGACCCAAACTTGCTATTTGGCAGGCTCGCTTGGGGACAGCTTGGCTTAGGCTGGAGGAGGACACAGAGCTGGGGAGCTGAGGTGTCTGGCGTTGGTGGGGTTTCAGCCCCAAGGAGCCCTGGGGCTGCAGGCTCATCCCCCATAGCCCAACCCCCACTCCCCCAGGCCCTACTGTCTAAGTAACTTGGACTCTAGTGTGTAACGGGACTTATCACTGGGCGCCTGCTGGTGGGGGTTATGGACTCTGCCCACTGCCTTGATCTCTGAGCATGGAGTCAGAGGAAATCTTTCCCACTGTCCCCGTAGAGCTCAGACCGTGTGGTGGGCAGGGCAGGGCCAGCTGCAACTCGGTATGAGGGGGCTCAAGAGTTCTCTGGGCTCTGAAAGAAAGTCGGGGCACATGCTTTACACCCTAAACCTATTTGAGATACATAGACCTTGAAGGAAAAGCTGGGAAGGGATGAGAGGGGCATTGGAATATGGTGCCTGTACCTCCACTTTGCTCATCTTCCTTTAAACAAATACTGGCCCCACCTTTGTTTGTTCTGACAAATTCACTTGTGTCTAGAGAATTGAACTTTCTTTTTTTACAGAGAATTAGACTTTATCAGGTGGAAAAAGGTAGTGACGTGGAGTCATTCTAAACAGTATTGTCTGATATAATGTTTCGAGCAAATATGCTTCTCTCCCCAGACAGTATGGAACAGAGCTGTATTTGATCTTCTCGTTGCATGCTTAAAAGCACAAGGAAGTCATGCCTGCAGAGGTGTCCCTTGTGCCTTGAACTGAGTCCAAGATGGGCCCAGACATTCCTTTTCCTTTCAGTCATGCAGTACCTGGCCAGCCAGGCCGGAGTCTGTATGTAAATGAGCAGGGTGGAGTGAGCAGATGTTAGCCTGCAGGAGACTAATCACCGTTTAATATCTTGTTCTAGTTCATGGGTAAAAACGAAAGTAAAAAATCAACTGGTCCTTCATGCAGATTTTAGGGAGCAAAGTTCAGTGGAGGATGGCTAATGGGTAACCACAGGACGACAGCGGGATTGAATGCAGGGGAGTGTGTCTCCCTGTGTGCTTATCAGCCATGGGAGACAGAAATGCTGCCCGAATCTCCGTGTCTGAAATGAAAAACTACTACATTTACTCTGAGTGGTGCTCCTGGCTGCTCTCTGTTGCTGAGGGTGAGTCCTTGGGTCCCGAAAAGCCAACATCCCTTTGGGGCACTCGTAGGAGGTATGTTGGGAACGGTCAGGGCTTCTGGCTGCGATGGCCATTGCTTTGATGTAACAGTTACTTGGGTTGTGCTACGTGGAGATGGTTCTTATAGATTTCTTGTGTTGGCAAGGGAGGATGTCTTCATGCATCACGTGTAATCTGTATCCGCTTGGAATCTGGAATAGCTCAGGGGATGGGGATTATGAGTAAAGGAGCCTTTTACCCCAACTTATTAGATGACTCTAAGTCATGTCATCAGCGACCAAAGGTGAACGATCTCCCTTTGGCCACCAAGTATAAGCTCCATGGCTAGTCTACACTTGAGAGGGGAGAGCTCAGCCAGCACCAAGCTCATCAGAGATGTAGCTGGACCTCATTCTAGGGGCGCTTGATACATGAAGGATCACGTGTAAAATGCAAAACAGAACAAAAGCCATTATTACGTGGTATTGATTATCCCCTTGACAGAGTGACCCAAGCCTGGTGACTTACTTGAAGATTGACTGCCTTGTACAGTTAAGCACAGTTCAACAACACAAAGCTGTGTCCGTTGTCAGCTTTCCAGGAAGCTGCAAACCCCAGGTGGTCTTCCAGGCACAGTCCTGTCAAAGCCCTACAACCATGCAGAGGCTGAGCAAGTCTCCTGTCTGGTAAGGGGTGCCTTCGTTCAATCTTGAAATTCAGGAAATCTCCTGGAATGTAGTGGGGGACGTTGCTCCTTTATTAGTTAAATCTCACCTTCTCTGTGTTAAGAACTTTGACATCATCATGGCCAGGATTTGGTCCTGCTGGATAGAAGCCTTTGGATGTTTCCTCAGCATTTTATTTTGGCCCCTTGTTCTGAGTTTTAATCATCAGATTTAGAACTTTGCCATTTATAAAGCTTTGTATCACTCTCTGATCTCAGTGTCACCCATTGTATAGACTGGAGGGTCCGTTAGTAGTTGTCAGAATTTACATGGCTTATCCTGGAGGGTTGTCAGGAGTGACCCACGGCGACCGGGCAAACGGACGTGGGTGCTGACGGGAGACTAAAGAGTGCAGCTTAGACCAGGGAGTTGGCTACGCTTCCCAATTGCTCCTGTTACTGTCATGGCAGTGACAGGACACCAAGGATGGGAGCCAGGTCAGCGGCTGATTGGGGAAGATGCAGGGAAGGTGATGAACTTGGCAGTGGAGCCCACCAGAGGATCCCCAGGGGAGGGCAGAAATTGAGGGCCAGGATGGCTGGCCTAGAGCAGAGAGGAACGCTGGCAGGTGAGAATTCTCGGGAACTTATGGTCCCACACAGGTGAAGAACCTCAAAAGGGGAATGAACTTGGCCTCAGCACAGGGCAGGGGAGGAAACCTGGGCTCTGCCCAGGAGATCTGAGGCTGCCTCTTTATCTGTTTGTAAAACAATAACATGCTTTTCCCTTCAGGAAAATTGAAGCTTCTGTGGAGATTAAGTTCTGAAGTCAGTGATTGGGCTAAACCCACAGTTGGACAAAATAACCTTAAATACTCAATAGAAACACTTGAAGGAGTGAGTTGTGTCTGTTTCTCCTGTGTTGGTCCAATGCTAGTTGGGGGTTGGAGTATGTAGCCTTAGAGGGGACCACCATGCACTCTTCTATCCTGGAGCGGGGCTGGTCTCTCCCACGCCCACTCCTGGTCTCCACGGGGTGTGCACTTTGTACTGAGCACACCTCTCAGAGGCAAAGTCTGAGAATTTGAAAGCTGCATTAAAACGCAAGAACAGATGGAAAGGACTTTTGGGGGCTGTGAAAATGTACCATTTCAATTATCTTTTGGACACTTCATTGGTACTAAAGCATTTTTGGAAAGAACCACATGAGTGGAGATGAATACATGGGGAAATCAGAGCAAAGATGCCAGCTCCTCCCAACCCCACGGGACCACCTGTTGAAGGAGAGATGCTACTCCTGTCTGAGCACCAGCTGTATGCCCAGTGCTGGCCTCAGTTTTTTGTCATTTCAGCCCCAGGCCAGCTGAGCCCCTCGCTGCTACCCTGGTCCCCAAAAAGCTTCCCCTGCTTCACAGACACAAGAGCTGGAGCAGATGCCTGTGCCCTGACCCTGAGCCCTGCATGTCTCACACTCGTGCCTTTGTGGGTCCTCTCAGAGATGCTGGGGGACTCCACGAATGGCAGCAAGAGCTTGTGATCAATGTAAGAAAATAAGCTGTGGCGCCGCCTGGGGCCCCTAGAAAAGGGCTTTTCAGAGGTTCTCCCTTCACTTGCTCTCTCATCCTCACAAATGAGAGCCAAGGACAGCCTGTGCGTGGGATTCGGTACTGTGGCCATAGTGGTCTTAGACACTCAAGGTCACAGAGTTAGGGACAGTTCTTCAATGGCCTTACCTTTGGTTTTGGTGCACAGGTGCTCAGGTGTTGTATGGATACCGGGTGAACTCATGTTGGTGGATTTGTTCTTACCCAACCATTTCTCTGGGCCACAGCCCCTGCCCTTCCCAATAGGACCATGGGTATAGTAGTGTGCTTCCCAACATAGGAGATCATGTGGTCCGGGGCGGGGGGGGCAGGGTTTCTGACGTGTATCTGGTCCAGGTTGGATAGTCTTGGAAGGAAGTCTCTCCCTGCCCGTCTCTTCTAGCACTTTCTAGAAGTGCTTCTGCCTAAACTGAGTGTTGTCCCTCCTGCACCAAGAGGCAGACGCTCCAGCCCCCCAGGGTGGGTCATGGGCTCCCCAGGACGTAGTCTAGGGTCTCCCAAGGCCACCCAGCGTGAAGTTAATCCTGGGCAACACAATTTCTGTTTTGGTTCTCAATCTTTTTCTTCTTTTATTTTTATTTAATGTCCAAATTCCCCTCTGGTTCCCTCGGAACTACCGTTCACGTGACAGGGAAATCCAACAGAGAACAGCTGCCACAAGACCAGGAGGCACAAGCTGGGTGCCCTTTTCTCCCCATTTGACTAAAAATACTTGACTGGTAAATTAAAATTGAGTCAGAGGCGCAAAACAAGGGAAGTGAAACGACCTTGTGAAACCTCACAGATTGAGCCCCATATCTCAGTAAGCTTAGCTGCTCCGCTTGGAAGATTGGAAGAGCAGGAGGAGCACCCTCCGTCGGCAGCAGGTAGGAGCCTCAGAGCCTGAAGTCAGAGTGTTACTCAAACGCAAGTGCTTGTTAAAATGGGCCGTTTAAGGTGACGCTATAGAGGTCATATTAAGAATATAGGTGTAGGTGAGTGTGTGAAGAAAGTGTGACGTCTGTGTAAGGAGCACTAACAGGATGGCCACCAGTAGTGCTAGGTTGTTGTCATCGTCCTAATGACTGGTTTCTGAGAGATGCTGAAGTGTAGGGGGTGGGATACACCCAAATGTGAACCCTTTCCACAGTTAGTTGAAATCTGGCTGCTGGCACTGTGTTTGTGTTCCTCAGAGAAGCTAAGCAGGGCTGGGTCTAGGCGGATTGCTGTGAATTAAGAGTTTGTGTCTAGAAGAAAATTTCAGGGAAATGCTTTGAGGGTGCGAAGCTTCTTCTTAGGGAGGGAAGTGTGTGTGGTTCGTGTCCAGGCTGAGCGGACACTCCGTGACTGTTTTCCGGCACTGCCTAGTTTGTTATGGTCCAGAGAAAATATGAGTAACATCTGACAGCACATATACTGTTTGCTATGTGGGTATGGCTGATTCTGACCAGGATACATGATACTTTTTATATTCTTCATCTATTACATCTTTTCCCCCCGATGTTATATGGTGAGAAGAAAAGTTTGTTTAGTACCTCTGGGGTGCGGTGCTACCATTATAAAAATGTGTATCTAAAACAAACGAAAGAACAAGAAAGAAAAGCCACATGTTTGCATCTGGTGTCTTGGAGCAGGAGTTGGGATCTGTTCCTTTGAGCCTGTAACAGGTGTGTGTAAGCCATCCCTGTGTGGATGGCTTTGAATATGCCTGATGGCTTTGCATATGCATACGCGGAGCTGTATACGCTGATTGGCAGTCATCTCCATGGAGACCCTTATCGGACGTTCTACATAGAGCAGGAGATAAAGCTCAACGTCTGGGGTCCCTTCCTGTAGGCTCTGTGTGAGATGCAAAGAGATTCATAATTCAGTAATGTTCTCCTTTTAATTTATCAATCTTATCATGGTTCAGATTTGTAGGAAACCTTATCCATCCTGAAAACAGCACAAATGACAACACCCTTCTTTATCACTGTCTTATGTTGAAAGACCACTAGGATTTCTAAAATGTGCTGGCAACTAATGTAAAAATCTGTTGTGAAATTTATATTCTAAATTTAATATTTAGAATATCAGAAAGATTGGGTTCAGGAAAACTACTCTTTCTACATCTCTAGAGAATGGTTTTTCAAAAAGAGAAAGTAAAGAACGTGTTAAAATAAAACCAACACAAATGCTCATTCTGCATATGGAGCCTCGAGAAATATAAAAGAACACACTGCCAGGCTAGATGAGGCAGGAAGCAGTGGACTGACAATACCCCATTTGCAGTTTAATTCAAAATGCGTGTGAAATATTTCTACTATTGCAAGTAAACCTTTATTTTCTAAGGTATCTGAAAGAGGTGATCAGAGTACTGTCCATCACTTATATAGGGGGAACAAAATTTTTAGAAAAGTAAACTACTTTCTGTATTTAGCTAAGAACAAATGAATTAACAAAAGATTTAAAGGACCCAAGAAGTGCTTTTGTTCATTCATTCATTCATTCAGAAGCAGGTACTGAGTGTCTACTCTATGCCAAGGCTGTGCTTGGTGCTGGAGAGAAAACTGTAATAGTCAATCTATGTTGTTTGTGAACAATTGGGATGGATAACAACTGAGCTAGGAGAACCTGTCTGGGATATTAATCAAGTTTGGAGAGAGAAATCAAGGGGACGAGCTGCCTGACCTGAAACAGGGCTTTTGAAACCCTCTGAGAAGCTACCCCTGGCAGCCATCTGACCCTCAACAAGGTCTGGCACCTGGGTCCACCCCACCCGATGGCTGACCCCAGAGAGGGGTGTGCTGCTCTCTTGCAGAGACCTGAGTTGGAGGTATGTTGGCTCCAGGAAGCACAGTCTGAACTAAATCTGAAAGTGAGCCTGGGAGTTTGCATGGAACTTCCTTAAAAATGCTGCTAAGAAAATTAGCCACCCTGCCTTCCTCTTCAGTTAATTTTGAGTCCACATCTAATTCCCCTTTTTGGGGGGGTGGGTATTTTCCTGATGACACAATCACCTTTCAAACATTTTTTCCAGTTGCATTACTCATTCTGTGGAGGAAAAAAAAAACCAGAATATTTTTAAAGCATGATTTCATTAGAATGTTGGAAATTTTATCAGAAGTTGTTAAGCATTCAAAAATCTATCAGATTTTGTGATATCAGATCAGATAAATGGATTAGGTGAAAAAGTCATCCTCTAATGACAGTTTAGAATGCAATTGAAATTTACATTTTAAAACATTCATGAGACTTTTGCTTTTCATGCCCGGTCTTTCAGCCATATCAGACCTGGAGTTGCAGCAGGCTGCCATCCATGTCCTGTGAAGGATGCTAGGAATTCCAGAGTCAGGAGACCTCCTCATGTCTTAAGTTACCAGAAATAACTTATTGTAAGTCAGGATTTGCTTTGTTCTGGTCCCGACCACATGCCCACTCGACCGTGCTCAGCCTGTGTTTGGGATTTCAGGTCATGAGTACCATTTCTTGTTAAAAGTTCCTTTTTTTGTACAGTCCTTATTCATCTTCTCATTGTATTTAAAATAGTAATAATTCTTTATAAGGAAGTATTACCTTTTTATTAATAGAAACCAAGTGTACCTAGGAATATGCCTAACCTGAGTTGTTGCGTGATACAGGCCAAGTATGAACACGCCCTAAGTGCTCTGTCCCAAGGATGGTGGGCACACGGCAGTCAGACTTCTGTCAGATAGAGCCCCCAAGGGCTTGGGACACACTCCAGCTGCTCTTTCTTGGCCTCTGTTCATGGTGGAGACTCTTTCCCTCGAGGGTAGATTTTGGCAATAAGCACAACTCCAGGAAAGCAAGTGTTGATTAGTTAACTGAGCCAGCTGAATAGTGACGTGGAAGACACTGTCTCAGCCAGATCTCCTTCTTTATGAAACTCTTACAGAATGTTCTGGTTTGTGTTTTTTGTGTTTTTTGTTTTTGGCCAGGGGTTGCGGGGGACACATGGCACTCACTTACTTTATTTACCCTCTCCTTAACATTTCACAGCCATTCCATTAGTCAATTATTTTTTATTGCATTAGGACATCCATATTCATTATAAATCAGCATAACATCTAAAACATTCTGATTTTAGAAGCACTGATTTTTAAATTATATTTGACCTCTGAACAAGTTAAAAGAAAATGCTTTCTGCCAACAAATGGTGGTTATTTAACATTGTCTGCACAGGGTTTGGGCCCCAGGGCAAATCCCAAACTGCTCACATGGCAGCCTTGGCTCCTTCTTCACCTACGTGCACTAAGCATCATGACTGAGCTCAGGTCCCGTAAAGGTCAGGGGTCAGGGCAGCTCCTGGTCCTGGAGAGGCTTGTGATCACTGCTGGTTCCAGTATGACATGGGAGGGGTGACCCAGAGACAGTAGGATGGGAGCATCCCAGGTAAAGGAACATATGTGTTAATATGAACACTGGCATGGTTCCAAGTGGCCGTGGCAGTAGCTAGATAGGCAGGTGGGGGATTTTGGTCCTGGAACTTGACTTTCAACCAGAGACCTGAGGGCTTTAAACAGAGATATGAAATGAAGCTTCTCTTTCGGCAAGGAAATGTCGAAATAGTGTGGAGGTGGGGAGAGACGAGAGGTGGGGAAGCAGTTACTTAGAACCTGCCGGAAAAATCCAGGTCACAGATAATGAGGTTCTGAACTACAGTGGCAGAGGAAGGATAGGGAGTGACTGGAGAGACTTTAGGGGATGAGGACAGAGCTTGGTAATGCTTTGTAGGGGAAGGGAGGGAGAAATCATTAAGGATGGTTCCCAGACATCTGGCTTGGGATTTGGGTGGTGGGCAGTGGTGCCATGACTGAGACAGATATCAGAGAAGGATATGAGGTGATAGAACCCATTTTGGAACTGGCAATGTCTGTGAGAGCTGGAAGGTAGGTCTGAACAAGTACAAGGTCAGCCTCACGGGTGACATTACAAATGCATTGGAAGTTGCTTCAATCCAAAAGATGTGTTTGTTTGGCTGAATATGGTATTTACCTTCTTTGGAGCTGAAGGTGAATAAGGACAGTGGAGAACGCTGGAGAGTCCAGCAGCTTGCTTGACTAGTGATTTTCCCTTTGACATAAAACTACACATAAAATACAACAACAACAAAATAAACACAACTTCATTTAAAAGGCAGAGGAAGTGGTGGGGGTTGGAGGGACGAAGGGCTAGTCATAAAAGGACAACATGTTTGTGTTTTGAAGTTGTTGCCACCAAGGCCAGTCGGTCCCCAGCATCTCTCTGCTCATTTCCCACAATCACGTGTGAGTCCACAGTTATCTCTAAGTAAAAGCTTGATTTAAAAAAGGACGACAGACTGACCATTCGGAAGCTACTAGCTGGTCGCCTGTTTTCAGTCTGTCCAGTACCTGCTTTGGGAAACCACGGGAACCTCTGACTTCCTAGAGGCCGATGACCAGCCCTGCCCTGAAATGCCGCTCCATCTGCACATCTCAAACGTACCTGAAGGCAAAAGCTGAGCCTTTGAAACCTGCTGGAACAAAAGATCTTTCCAAGGTCATTAACCAACTTGGAGAAACCTTTCCTGGACGTTCTAGAGGTGATGGTTCCTTAGAATCCCTTCAGTCCTAGAAGTGGAGTCACTTCCTCGCCAGGGTTTGTGGTCAGGCCGTCCACACCCAGGATGGGGCATGAGATGCCTTTCGTGGGGACAGTCTCCTGGACCTCGAGCGTGGTGATCGAGATTCCCCACTCTAAGTACTTAAGTGTCAGAACAGTACTTGCTCTCAGTACTTGCTAGTGATCCAGCATGTTCTGTAACCGCTGATAGGGGAAAGCAAGCTTCAACTCCCAGGAAAGATAAGCTGGCCTGGTTACAACAATAAATAATATGGACAAGGAAGTCTGGGGCCAAGACTAGGATGGTCTTTAAAGGGTTGAATCAGGTCTGTGAAGGAAAATACAGTGTATGGTTGGCCAGAGGAGTGCAGTACAGAGAGAGAAAGAGGAAAGACAGACTTTGGTGGCAGGGTAGGGCAAAACAAGAATCCTGACCCAGAATAGACTCAACTACAGGGATTCTAGAGAGTCTAGAGGGAATCTTTGAAATCAGGGGATCTCTGTCTGGGGCCCTGGTGGCCTCCAGTGGGGTACAGGAAAAGACCAATAACCAGGCCTGGCACTGAGATGTATCCTTAGAACTCTGCACCTTGTTCCCGATGAGCATACGCCCAGCTCTCCACCACCTTTTTCCCCCCTGATAAATGAAGCACACTACCGCTCAGGTGTGGACAATGAAAATCAAGTGCATTTCTGAATTGGAAGGGTTTGTGGGGCAGCAGCAGTGTCACAGACAAGAAAGCCTCTGGGTCTTGCCTAGGAGGTCCAAGGTGGGGTTCTCAAGTGTGAGTCTGTAAGCTGTACTTATAAAAGCATCGGAGGGGCGGAGACATTTTTAAAAAATATTTTAATTCACCTTTGGCAGCCCTACTTGTCTCATCCTGCTGGTTAGGGACATGAGTAAGGCCCTGTTCAGTGACCAGTGGACCCCACAGCCCTGCTGGTCAAGTGCTTTGGTGAGACCCACTGCAGTGCCTGTCATCTCAGGAGAAAGTCATGCTGTAAACATAGAATGTTCCCTGAGGTGCCCACCCTCTCCTTGAGATTGCCTCCATCAGGGGCCTGAGGTGTGGTGCCTCCTCCCCCTGCATGCAGCCCAGAAGAGGCTGCGGGTGGCCTGTCAGAGCCCACGTGACCCAGGTCTGCTGGCATGGATCCAGCTGTGCCTTGGAAGTTGCTCCCAGAGCCTGCTGGGTTCAGATCCTGGGTCGGCCCCTTCTTCACTATGAGCTGAGGCAAGGGGCTCAGTGTTATCATCTATAAAATGGAATGATGACACATTTCTCGTAGGGCTGCTGGGATCCTCAGGTGTTTGCCCAAGGTCAGTTCTCAGGGATGCTCCCTGCCCTCTGCCCACCCCCACTCCCCAGTCCCTCACTCTTGGTCAGCTTTTCTGGTCTCATCATTTCTCTCCATTTCACATAACATCATCTGACGTATATGGAGATCATCTCTGTATCAGCTCTTCTCATCCTCAACAGCATATAGCTTTATTCGCCAGCTCACCTGGGTCTCCAGCACTGTGCCCCAAGCCCAGGTTTATTGTATCCTCATAACCCTGTGAGTGGCCACCATCACCCCACTTTGCGGATGAGCTCACTAAGGTGCACAGCTAGGATTCAACCCAGGCACTTGGCTCTCAGCTCCAGGCAGTGCTGGTAAACCACTGCCTATTGAGCGTGTGCTTAAAGGAGTGAAGGAAAAAATGACACGGAAAGCTTAAGACAAAGCCCTTTGCAGCCAGGGCTCCAAAACCACTAGCACTGCAATCATGACTGTTGTCATATTTCCAAACTTGGGTCACCTATTTGGTCTAGATTTTGCCCACTAGTACTTTTAGCTTTGTTCTGTCTTAGTCACTTTGGGGCTGCTGCCAGATGCCAGCAGCCCCTCTTGGGGCCAAGCTGTTTCTTCACCTGGTGACTTGAGGAGGGAGAGCAGCAGGCAGCTGAGAGGGGGCAAGCAGATTCCGACCCCATGGCCAGCTGGCATGGGGCCTCTTGGCTCAGATCCTAGCCCAGTACACTTCCTGCTAGGGTTGCGGGGGTGGGGGGGAGGGGGAATCAGAGAGGGTGAGAACACGCTCTCTGTGTCACCTGAGATGGATGGGGAGCAGCATGTGCTGGTGTTGGACATGCAGGGCTGGTGATTTCTGAGGCAGCACAGGCATGGTCCACAGCCCCTTCAAACCTGGGCACACCCCACGTGAACAAGGCAATACCGGGACATTCCCTCAAGTGCATCTCAGACACCCCAAATCCGGCCACACAGTAGAGGCTTTCTTCTGTCCTCACATGCCTCTGGGTTGATCTTAGCTATATCGACCTCCCATGCTTTTCCCACGGAATCTCCCGTTTTCCTCGCAGGGTCATGCCTCCCTCCTTTCCCAATGTAATCAGATGTGTTTTTTGAATCCTCAAGTTTGCCGAGCCTCTCAGCACCTTTTAGTTACCCTGTTTCCCCAGCAATAAGACCTAGCCTGACAATCCGCTCTAATGCATCTTTTAGAGCAAAAATTAATATAAGACCCGGTCTTATCTAACATAATATAATATAAGACCAGGTCCAAAAGATGCATTAGAGTGGATTGTCGGGTTAGGTCTTATTTTCGGGAAAACACGGTAGATGCTGTAACACAAAGGTAAATGATGTTCAAAAATAATATGTCTGCTTTGGAGAGTTGTAAAAATAAAGATGGAGTTTTCCAAAGTACCCACAATGCAACCAGCCCTGGATCATAAGTGATGACCCTGAGCTGCTTCCTGCTGGGCTTTGTGTGTGCAGCAGAGCTGTGAGTGGACCAGACACTGATTGTACTACAATTTCCCCTTGTTTCCGTGATATGAAACTCATTTTGGAAAAATAGCTTTAGACAAGAGCATGACGTCCCTCCTAAGGGGTCTTCCCGATGCCACACCCATCCCCTCCCTCTGATGTGGATCCAATGGGCCCTTGGGCACAGGTTTCTTGGTGAGCCCAGCACCTAGATCTGGTTTCCCCCACCCTCAGGTCTCCCGAGTACCGACACCTGGCAGCACCCACCCACCTGCAAGCTCAGGGCTGTCTGTGTTTCCGCCTCTTGGCTTGCATGGGCGAGCCTCCTGCCTGGAGTCTGAGCTGATCCTCCCTCTCCCACCACCCCCACGAAACTCCCGCTTAGACCTTCAGACACACCTGGCACCCTGGCTCAGGCTAGTCCCCACCTCTACATCTCAGGTGTGGGCTGGGGCCCCTGCAAGGGTCCAGCCCTGGGGCCGCCTTTCTCTGTGTCAAATGGCCGAGGTCCTACCACTTCTGTGAATGGAGCAACAAGTATGAGCCCTGGAGTGTGAGTTCATCTTGCTCCACTCCTCTCTGTTGAGGACACTAAGACAGCTTAGTGGTAGATTTAGAATCCAGAATTTCTATTGAGAGCCTCAGTGGGGCCTGAGATCTAAATCACGGTGGTCCAGCACAGAAAAGCAAATGATACCACTCTATACCCTCCTAAATCCGGCTATGGTGGCATTTTATTTAACCTAAGGCTCCAGCTGTGTTTGCTGTCTGCAACCCCACAGCACACACCTGGATTTGTTGGGTTTGTGACATGAAGTTGTTGATCTAGGAGGAGGAGAACGCTGCTCCCTGCCCAGGTCCTTTCCATCTAGGTCGCAGCTGTGTGGAACAAATGGAGCAGTTGTTCCTGCTGCCCGGGAGGTGGGGAATGATGGGTCGGTTCTGATAAACACTTGGGTGCCCGGCCCTGCCCTGCCCGGAAGGAGAGAGAAGCTCATTGTTCAGAGGTGATATCTGGAGCTTGTGTGTCTGTTTTTCCAGTCAGGCAAAAGAGAGTCTTCCTGTTTGGCTCTGTTTGGCCCCCAGACAGGGGGCCGCCCAGGCCCTGCTCACAGCCCCTGTGGGTGACGCTTCTGCTCTGGGACCTGTGGGAGGGGGTCCTGGGCCCCTCGTGTTGAGTTCCATCCAAGTTGTCAGGTATTCACTGGCTTATACTGGGCCTCACCGCCGCGCTCTGGCCATCTTTCAGTCCTCATGTTTCTGTACCCCCCAAGTAATACGTTAGTGCGTACCCCCAGTATAACTTCCATTCACATTTATTATTCACAATACAAAAACGCAAGCAAAAAAAAAAAAAAAGCAAGGACTAAGCAGAAAATAAATGTAAGTGGCATAATTCCCACGGCTCACTTTGATTCCCCACACTAGCCAATCCCAAAGCATTAATCATTATTGCGATTAAGAAGGGAAAACTTAATGCATAAAATAAGTGAGAAACATGACACAAAAGTACAGTAAAACACGAAACTGAGTGATATTAAGAGGATGGGGCAGCTTAGAGCTGGGGCAAGGGTGAGGGGGCCGGGATGGGTCCTTTGGGGGACGAGGTGTTTGGAGACCTGATGGGGAATTTGGGTTTGTGCTGTCTTGGAGGATGATCAGTGCCTTTATTGACCAGACTTGCTAGGCTACCAGAATCGGTTCGAAGTTAGATAGTAGAGAACAAGCCTGCCCTCGGGAGTGGGCATGGCCCAGCATGGGCTCTGCCTGGCCCTGGTGCTATGACCGAGACTCTGCACTGCCACAGCCAGTGCTAGGAGGGTGGATGGATGTGTCTTTGCTGCTGTGCGGATAATTTGGCTGGGACACTCGATTTCAGGTGTCCCTGTCTTGGGCTACCCATAATGGTAAGTGATGTGGAAACCAGACAGAAATTAGCCCTTCGCACAAAAGATGCACAGACCTTCCCCAGTGCCTTTGGCCACTTAACCTCCACAGACAAAAGTCCAATGGAGCTCTGTATTCCAGTGCACGGCAGTGTCTGTGATCCCAATGTCGCGGGAAGTCTGTGACTCCAAGGTGTGCGTGCTCAGAGAAAGCAAGGCCGTGCATGGTCTGGAAATCTGGCAGAGGGGGAAGCACACAGGGGAAACCCGGGGGGCAGAGGAGGTGGCAACTGCAGTCCTGGCTCTGACCACAGCAGCAGTGTGTCCATGTGACCAGGCACAGCCGCCTTGGTGACCTTGCATGACGTTTTGATAGGATAAGAGAGTGCTTCAGGTCCACCGCAAGCCCACGCTCCCTTCTTCTCAGGCTCGCTGTAAACTCGAGGCCAGCAGGGCGTAAGTTGTCTTGGGTTTGAGGATGAGGAAGAGCCACGTTAGCCTTTGGTGTGACAACCCCTCCGTGAGTCCAGAGCCTGTCAACAGGTGTTGAGGGCCAATGTGTTTGGAGCACATGGGAGAGCAGGTAGACCCCTACCCGCCATTACAGAAGACTGTGGTCCAGACTTCAAAACCAACAAAAACCCTCAGGGGGTAGGTAAAGGAATCCAGAAGAAAGAGCTTCATGGAGCCCAGGGCCCAGGCAGACCCTCAAGCCAGGAGGGACCTGTGGGGGGATGGGGGCTCCGAGGGATGGGGGACTAAGTCTGCAAAGTGAGGAGACAGAACACTCAGTGCTACAAGAATGTTTGTGGTTTGACCTGGCTTCCATTCCTGAATCCTCTTCAAGAAAAAGAAGACATGATGGTCCTCTCAGAAAGGCAGGTTGGTCTAGGCCCAGCCGCGGGGTCTGTAACCACTGTGGTGCCCTGCAACCACTGTGGTGCCCTGCTGGTGGGCTCTCACTCACCAGGCAAAGTGCACGGAGAGGCAGAGGCCAGAGAAAACGCGCACAGGAGAATGTGGGCTGGTCTGTACATCTGGGGACTATGTGTTTCTATCAGGAAAACTTACCTATGCACATCCCATCCATGCATGACGACTTATAAATTACATGCAAATACTACTCTGCTAACTGTGAAATATAGTTGACCTTCAAACAACGCGGGATTAGAAGTACTAACCTCAGCCCCCCAAGCAGTCGAAAATCCAAATATAACTTCTGACTCCCCAAAAACCTAACTACTAATAGCCTACTGTTGACCAGAAGCTTTACTGATAACATAGTCAATTAACACATATTTTGTATATCATATGTATTATGTACTGTGTTCTTACAATAAAGTAAGCTAGAGAAAAAAATGTTATTAAGAAAATCATAAAGATGAGAAAATACATTTACAGTACTACACATATTTATTTTTAAAAATCTGCTTGTAAGGGGACCTGAGCAATTCAAACCCGTGTTGTTCAAGGGGCAACTGTACACACAAAGAGCCAAGATGTTTAAATGATGAGAGGTTAAATGGTAATGCTTTTCAATTAATAATATGGAAAAACATTTTTGCCCTCATGACAAAAATATGTTTTAAGTGCGAGTCATATGATTCAAAAAGATTCATAGTTTTTCCACATCTGATATGATGAATCAAAGCCAGATTCTACATTTAACGTGTTTCAGTTCTAATGAAATTGTTTTCATAGCCATCATGGCTGAAATGGGAGCAGGTACCATGGGTTGGGTTCTCTACCTTGATTCTTAGTTTTCAGTTTCCTTTAGCAATTATGCAGATTGTGTTGAAATTCAGATGGTGAGTTTCCCTTTTCCCTGATGTCAAGGAAATGTATATCTTTCTTAATGCTAATCTGTTTTTTTTTTTGCAAAGTAGAAGGTGTTAAATTTTTGTGTTTTAATGGGTTTATGTTTGTTGGGTTCAAAACTCACTCAACTATTCAATTAGGTTTTTTTGTTGTTGTTGTTTTTTAAAAAAAAACGTGCATGAGTTTTTATAAATGGCACAGCTAATATTATCTATTTGGGAAGATGCTTTCAATGGAAAGTGCAATTGCTCCTTCACTTAGGATTAAACCCACTGACCTGGACAACTTTCATTGTTTAGAGCACAGTCTTGCCAGATTCGACCGGATTGCCCATTACCTTTTGTTCGTTTGTGCTTGCTGTATTAGTCCGTCTTGTCTTCTCTTAGGCCACTTGATTCTTCAGTGAGCATTCGTTTAAATTGGACTATATGGTTTGCCAATTCATTCAGTCAGTATGTGGAACTGAGGTGCTTGCGTGGGCTGAGAGCTTGCCCCAGGGGATGCACTGCCCCACTAAGCCCTCTGGTGATGGCCGCCCACCCTTCCTTTGGGTCCCTTATGCCATGGTGGCACATGGCCCAAGGATGGAGAGGCACCAGCACACCTCTCTTAGGGGTAACTGCCATGCTCCACGTCTGGAGCTCATCTGGAAAAGGGGAGATGGAGCTGGGGAGGATCAAGGCCAGTGGAAGGACAGCCACTCTGCTTAGCGCCTGCAGACCTGCATGTTGCCCCAGAAAGGCTGCTTTTTATCCTATGACAGGTTGATCTTGGGGGCAGGGACAATTGATTCGCCCCTGAGTGAATGGGGCCAGCAGGACACGAGGACTGAGGACAGAACCCCAAGGAGCATCACTATCTAAGGGGAAGCAGCTGGGGGTAGGAAGGACCAGAGCTGTGACGATCTTGAAGCTGAAGAAGGTCCTCGAGGACACGGGAGGATGACAGTGAGGACACGGTGGCGGGTGGGAAGCGGAAGGAAGGTGTGGAGGCTGGGCCCACAGGCCTGGGTAAGACTAAGTGGCCAGTGTGGCCAGCTTCTCCTGCTGCGGGAGGCTTTGCTGAGCCTACTGCTGAGCAGTGACCACTGCCTCACCTGGTTTCCATGACAATGAAACAAGGCCAGGTGGTGAGGAAAAACAAAGCCTTAGCAAATAAGGGCGCACCCTGTGAATCAAGGATGGCTCCTCCCACTTTGTCACCCAGCAGAAAATGAGTAGAGAGCACGCAGCACTGCCGCGTTGTGGTTCTGCTCTCTGCATAATTCAGGGTCCAGAGCCTATTTTAAAGTTATACAAATATTTTTCTAAGGTTTGAGGGGACACCATTTTGACCATGAGGAGACTGATACCTTGGTTAGCTTTTGTTACATCTCTGTATGAGGAAAGGTACATGCCATTTTCCTGTAAATATCTGAGCTTTGCTGGGCTGGAAGTCAGGGTGCAGCTGGGGGAGCCCGCACACCTCAGGCTGCAGGTTTCTGGGCAGGGCCAACGTGTAGTAGTCCTTTACACGGTGTGTGTGTGAACTGTGGTGTTGCCGAGACTGTGTGCTACACACCACAGATTTTGACCACTCATGCTGCATTCCCTCAAATAAATAAACAAGCCCTATTCTGCGTGAAGTATACTGTCTATCATTTCTTTCCAGCTAAGGAAGCCCTTGTGTTAGAAAGGCTCACCAGCAGTCAGGAGCTGCTGGGAGGACTAGACCTTAGTGTGCTCCAAGGGAGTCGTTCTAGAACAGGCGAAAGAAAGGCCAGAACAGGTGAGGCCAAGCCCCGAGCCCATGCTTTCCCAGGTGCGTGTGTGACTCCCCTTTCTGGCCCAGCCTTTATGTGCTCTTGGATTGTCCACCAGAAGAGCCCCCCAAGAGCACTAAGCCGGACCTTGGCAATCCTTCCCAGACTCGGTGCAAGTGAGCTTTCCTCCACAGAGGAGCAGGCATTGCGGCACACAGATCGGCTGACCTCCCCTCGCGGGTGCAGATGGCCTCTGGTCTAAATGAGAGTGAGTAGTGCGGCTGCCATCACCTTCCTGATAACGCATCCTGCTGCTTGATGAAACGTGGGCATTTGCTGTGTGCCGGGAGACACGAGGTCTGACCCACAGACAGACCACAGTGGGACAGAGTGGGGGCATGGGGGAGGAATCAGATGTGTGGTTAAATGGGTGTAACCATACCCCTTCCTCGGTCACGTGGTACCTCTTGTCCTTGTGTTTAAAAGTGAGGTCCCTGTCCCTTCTGGTAAAAGAGCTTTGGGTCTGATAACATCTTTCTCAGAGCAGTCATCTTGTTTGGCTGTCCGTGACTCATGCCAAGTGTGCTACCACCATGCTACATGCTCGAGGTCCCTTGGCACGGGGAGTCCTCCCCAGTGCCATGGGTGCAAAGCTCACCAGGGCCACCGAGCAAAAGGGCAGAGCTGGACGTGGGCTGTCGTGGCCTCTGTAGGCCGTCCCTGAGCATGTTTCAGGAGAAGGTTATGCTCAGCATGACAGGGACCTACCTATGCTATGAGCTGAGGGACCTGGGGGGTAGGGTAATGCAGGCAAAGGCTGCAAAGGAGAAGCGGAGCTGGCTCAGCTGTGAAGGGCCTTGCCTCCCACTCTAAGGGCTTGCACCCTGATCTGCTTGAATGTCCAGAGGTTCCCAATCCCTGGGGCAACTGTAAGAGTTGTGATTGCGAAATACATCTGCCAGCGTCAGTGGGGGGAGGCTGAAGAGAAGCCATTAGACAGAAAACAATTGTAATTATCCAGCAAAGACCAGGTCAGAACCAGAGCCACGTGACAGGAATGAAGAGGGGAGGTGGGGATTGGGGTGTATATCGGCTGCTGCTGCAGTGACAACTGCCCCCAATAGCGTGAGTGTGCACCACTCGATGGACTCCATTTGCGTCTCTGCCCAGGGCCCAGGCAGGGAGGAAAGAGTGTACAACATTATATGCTGATGGCAGATGTAGGAACAACACCTGCAACGCCTATGAACACTTCTGCTCAGTGTCCGCCCTTATGCGTGATCCAAAACCAATCCCTAGTCCAGCTTAAAGGACCGTCCTCTCCAGGCGTGTCGGCTTCAGCACTGGACTCAAGCACTGGATCCCCTTAGCCCCTCAGGTTCTGCAGGCTAGCGGACTCCCGTCGTCTGGGAGCTTGTTAGAATCTCTGTGCCATCCCTCCCACAGAATCAAAACCTGCACTTTAATGAGCTCCCCAGGGATCCCCACCCATGGCAGGGTCCCCTCTTATTACATCTTCTCTGTCCTTAGCCCCCCACGGGGCCGGGTGGCTCTGTGGTCAGAGCTGCTGAGGATCTGCTGGCACACATGAATATGTGTGTATGCACACAGCTTTCAAAGGTGCTCACAGACAGACGGACATGGAAGAGCAGCATCACAGACACCTAAGCGCATTGCTGTCCAGCTCATCTCCAGCGTCTCCATCCCCAGTGAGGTGTCTTGGGGCCAGAAGGTCCAGACCCTGCCCCTTGGTCCTTGCCAGGCTTAGTGGACTGACAGCAGTTAAGCGCGGGGCTCCTGCAGGGAGGGTCTGGACGGGCGACTCAGGGCTCAAGCTGCTGCTGCAGCAGCTAAAGCTCTGCTGGGGTCTCAACAGTTAACCGTCCTCTGGCAGAATCAGTGAGCCGCCAGCCAGCCAGCCAGCCAGCCAGCCGGCCGGCCTGTGCAGAGCTCCTGCTTCAGGGACAGCAAACCCGAGGCCCTGGGGGAGCAGGCTGGGAAGGCGGGCCTGCAGAGCCCCAGGGGTCCAAGTCTCCTCCGCGGGGCGGGTGGCCAGCCCAAAGATGGAGCCTTGCAGCCTTCCTTTGTGTGCCCAGGACGGGCGTTCCGGGCGGCAGGTCGCCGCCTCCTGACGCCAGCGCGTTGGCAGGCGACAGCATGACCTTAAGCCTCATCTCCTTGCTGTCGCAGGACATCTCCGGGCTGTGGCTCCTCCTGAAGACCAGCACAGGTGCGTCTGGCCTGCGCTTTGGCGCTCACTGTGCATTGATATTGCTCAGAGAGAGAGGCTGGGGGACCTTCTGGGGATGGCTTTGCATGTCACCCACGTAGCAAGCTGCAGAGAGGAACAGGGCTCTGTCTGGCCTTGTAAGCTCTGTCCAGGCTGGAGTGGTGCCTGTGGAGGTAGAAGGGGTGGGGGCGTGTCTGGCGGGGCGCTGGTTTGGGGCTGTGGCCACCTGGCCTCCCTCCCTGCTTTGAGGTGTCCCTGCTCTTAGAATAAAGATACACAATCTCCATGCTCACCCTGGAAGCTGGAATGAACGAACGCTCGTGAGGGCTTCTTTGTTCCAGCGCTGTTGCCATAGACTTGTGGTGCACAGGAAGGGAGCCGAGGGCCTGGGGGGTGCAAGGACTGGTCCTTGGCAGTGACCCCTGGAGCGCGCTGTCCCACGGGTCCCAGTCCCCAGTGCTCATCAATAAAGGACTCTCTGGGTGGCAGGACTCCGGACTGGGCCGTTTAAGCCCATGAACAGTGAGGGGCCTGTCCTGGGGTGGTGCTGTGTGGTCTTCATCTGTCATCCCTGCTCCCATCTCTGTTGAACGATAGGCACACCCCCCGTGGAGAACGAGAACAAAGACCCGGGAGAAGGGACCTTGCCCTGGGCCTGAGGAGAGGGGACAGCGTGGGTTTCTTTTTTTTGTTTCTAAGGATAGAGTAGTACTCGTTTTGAAGTAATTCGTCATAAGTATATTTTCCAGCAGGCGGTCTGCCACGGATTGACGAATAATTCATAAAATACCTATTTTTGTAAATTTTAATGAATTGGTTCAACCTTAGCCATCAGTGGCAACAACCTGAAGTTTCCAGTTTTATGATGAAGAGACTGAGCGTGTGAATAATGGCCGAGCACAGGAATTTTCCCAACAGTTAAGATTCGGAAGATTATGAATGCTTACTTAGGTGGCCACTTGGAAAATCTCAGTCATTCATGTTTAAACCCAGAACATAAGCACTTGTGCATAGTGACTGATTTCATATCTGAAGTCTGTATCACAGTGACAGTGCTGAAGCACCTCTAAGAAGAATGCTTCCTCAAAACATAGCTATTGTCTGGAATTTTAGAAATTTCACAAGCATGTAACACTTTCTATAAAGTCAACCAGATGTCTTGTTGCCATCCAGTGATCACACGTACTTCATGGTGGGGAATTCTTAAGTGTGGCCATATGTAATCATTTTACATGTCCATTTGTTTTTCTAATGAAATACTAGTTTTAACTCTTTCCTTTAAAAATTCTCAGTGTTTTTGTAATACGTACTTTTTTTTTTTTTTTTTTTAAGATGAAGGTGCTTTTGAATAAATGTCCTGAAGGAGTTTAGTGTAATTAAGGGTTGGAGGGCTTCCTCCCCATCTCTAACAACAATTTGCTATTTTCCCACCAAAAAAGAAAGAGTCCTAGATTTATGAGGAAGCAGAGTTGTCGGTGCGTGTGATAGTAAATCTTTCAGTTACACTGTAGAATACTTCCAGAGGTGGGACACTTTTCTATGGCTGTTCAGAGCTTTGTGTAACTGGATACTGACTTTCCTTAGCACCTGCTGTTTACAAATAAGGTTGTGTGCCTCTCCTTTAGTCTCTTCTGTTCAAGCCGGAGGGGGAGGGAGCCAGGTGGGCAGTTTGGTACCCGGCCTGTCAAGAGCTGGGTCCAGAGCACACTCATGATGAGATGAGAGCAGTGTGGGTGAAACCACAGGCTTGTTCACTATGGCCAAGGCCCCGAGAACACTAGCTGAGTAAGGGCGAGTTTGAGCCACGATCTCATTCCAGGCTCAGATGTCCCCTGGCTTGTCGCTCATGGAATCAAGGAGGTTGACAGAGGTGCGTGACCTGCCACTGCCAAACCCTGACCCCGCCAGCTTCCTCCGCATCGTGCCCCTTCTCCATCCCTCTCCTCTCTCCCTCTTTGTCTCATCTTTCTCTCTTTATCTCTCTGTCTCTCTCTTCCTCGCTCGGGCTCTCTCCCTCTTTTTGGCCCTCTCTCATACTCTATATGTCTTTCCTTGTCTCCTGCGTGCGCCTGAGCAGGGTGGGGGCTTCGAGGTCGGGCAGCCTCCGTGAAGGGCCTGTGGCCCTGCTTTGCTCTGTGCCACCGGTCTGGCTGGCAGGGAGGAACCCTGTCGTGGGGGCCACCTGGGTGAGGCTTGGGATGACATAAGCACAGCCTCTCATCGTTCCCTTCGCTCCCGCAGCCTGACCTTCCCCACGCTGTGTGTCATTGTTTTTGTTTGATGGAAATGTTCTGAGGAAGGTTAATGCAACTTGTTTGTTTTGCAGATTTATAGAATTTTGGGTACTTAGAGAGTGGGAATAAATGTGCACACCTAGAGTTTGGGGAAGAAGTTTGGAGAGCTTTTGGAGTTCCTGGAAGGAACTTGGTGTTGGTGATGGGAACCTCTGTTCTTCCTCGTGTGGTGTGTTCTGTGAGCGGCTTTCTGAGAGCAGATCTAGATGGAAGGACCCCAGCCCCAGCATGCCTTCTGCCCCTCGGAACCAGAAAGGAATGACGTCTATAGAAACGGTTTGCATTGGTTTCCCTGATCTTGGAGTTGTTTTTTTAATGTTGACAAGTGATTGTTTTTAGAATGGGTAAGAAAAGAAAAAAGCTATTAGAAAACTCTCCTTTATTTCCAAACCAGCAGCGGGTTCCTGCATGGTATTTGTGTGGATGATGTGTCTGTGTATGTGGTATATGTGATGTTTGTATGTAGTGTGTGCATGTGTGGTACGTGTCTGAGATGTGTAAGCCATAACTGCTACTTCCAAGGCAAGAGAAATGCAGACACCTCAGAACATGAAATTGTGGAACTCAGAGACTGTGGCTGCGCCCCAGAAGGGACCCAGCAGGGAGCTGGTAAAACATGCTGTTGGGGGCCTAGCATGGCAGGAAGCTCAGGCCAGAACCAGAGTGAGGGTGGCCACCATGCTGTTGCCTACACTACTCAACAGCTGACATTATTCGCTTTTACTGCAACCCCAAATGTGTGGCTTCTGAAGAGGGCACGAGACATTGGTTTAACCGTGAAGGGCATGTATGTGCTGGTGACTGTTGAACAGACTTAGAATCGCGCTAGTGTCTTCCCTGCTTTCTTCTCCATCCTCCCACCCCCTAGAAGTCTGCTAAGGTTCTTTCCCTGGGCCTGTTTGTTTCCAGGTTGGCCGCTTAGTATTTCCTCCCTGTGGAGAGGTCAGGCCAGCATGAGCCCAAAGGAGCCCTTGAAATGGCCACAGTGGGCAACCCTATTCCCTGTCGTCTGTGTGGGGACTGGAATATCCCACAGTGGCTTTCTTATCTGGACCCTGTCCTGACCCCTGTGGATAGCATGTTTGACCTCTGCTGGCTGACTGTGTAGGCGTGATGTTCAGGAAGTCTCCACCCGTATGGATTAAACACAAACAGCATAATCTGCAGGTTCCGCCTAATTGCTCACCAAGGGGAGGTGCTCAGAGGAGGAGCAGAGCCCCTGCAGGGAGTTGTCACCTGGGCTGTGAGCAAAACAGCTCAGCTTTGTGAAAGTCTGGCCGTACGGTTCATAAGGTCTGCTCTTTTCTCCAGGGACTTAAGTTGGTGGGCAAGAGCATTTAAGTGACAGTTTCACTGAGTTAGCCAGATTCTCTCAGGCCCATGGACCTAAGGAGAAAGAACATTTGGAAACATGACTTAATTCCTTAGGTCGCCTGTTAATATTTAGCCCTTTGAAAGAACAGTGTGATAGGTGACATCTGGGGCTTGGCAGAGGAGGACACGTCCCACTGTCTGACTGGCATTCCAAGGCTGGTTCATGCACAGGAACCCCTCTCTCACAGATAGGTCCCAGCTCCATTTACAGGACTGGGGGATCCTCAGCGGCTGTGGGGAATGCTGACTCTGCAGCCGGTGTTAGGCGAGCCAGCTCTGCCCCACTCCATTGTGACCTCGGCCAGAAACTCGTGATGATGTCATGTCTGTGGGCTTGTCAGGCCTCATGGGCTGATTCCTGTAAAATATCAAACCCAGCCTGGGACTGAGCAGGAGGTTCCTGGAGACAAATGTTATCAATAGTAAAAGGGTTACAGGTATCTCATGCTGAGACTTCCAGTACTGACCCTCAAATTAATGCACGAGCTTGGAGAGGGCTTTCGTCAACACAAGCTGAGTGTGTGCCCTCCTGGTCCCACGGGTTCTCCTTCCACATTACCTGGCCCATCTGTCCGCCCAGCTTTTCGCTAACTTGGCGGACACCTGGCAGGTCTCTGTGAACCACCCTCTCCCATCTTCACATGCTCTGGGCACTGAAAATGGACCACACATAGTAGCATGTAATAAATTCAAACCCTGATGTGCCCTCCTTGGGCCCTACCACTCCCTGGCCCCACACCACCCCTCACCTTGTTCTGCAGGTCTCACCATGGGCTGCTTCTGCAGAGAGGCCTCTGCAGGGGGAGCTCAGTGACACCCCGTGGCTGTGCTATGGGCTTATAGGCCTGACTGTTGGCCTTCTGTCGTCACTAGGCCACTCGGCTTGGGCCAGGGGCCAGCACCTAGCTCTCTCCCAGGTGCACAGCCTCAGAACTCTGGTTTAGCTGGGACTTTGCTGTGATGCTTTGTGGTGCGGTGAGGTTTGATGATTCCAAAAGCAAACAATGTGCTTCTTAGCTTTATGGTCGCCTCCATCTCCCCCAATACTTGCACATGAAAATAGGTCTAGTGTTAATTATGCCACCATCAGACTTCGGATCTTCTGCTACAGAAAACTAAAGATATGTGTTTTCCCAGAGCGTGGCCAACAGACCTGTTTAACCCTTCCTTTCAGGGCCTCTTCGTATTTACTTCTCATTTCAGCAGCAGTGTAGACATTCAGGTTCCCCAAGTCCCTCAGCGGGCTTCTCTTTGGCCACATGTGTGGCGTTTGTGGGGGGCCACCAGTGAGCTCCAAGTGCCTGCTCCCACCTCCAGGTGAGGACACCTTCCTGCCCTGCTCCACAGCCACATGGAGCAAGAACTTTGGAAGGTTCTCTGTCCCTACTTCAGTTTCTGAACCCACAAACCTGTACACGGTGCTCCCTATCCACGGAAGCAACTCAGCCCTCCAATAAACTAAACAGAAATGAGACCCTTGGCATGGGAATTTCAAACTGAACAGTTCCCATGAAATTCCTTGTCTTCCATCCTTGGTTGAATCATCTTCTCCCTTTGGTGCTGTTGGAGTGGAGGGGATCAGAAAGGCCTGTGGGCGGGACAGGCATCGGCTGCAGGGAGGTTCTTAGAGAAGTGAGGGCTAGCTTGAAACCATGTGGGCTGGCCAGGGGAGCATTCCAGGAAGGATAGGGCATGTGACAATGGCCTGATTGGGGCCACTATGGTATGGGTGTAAAGGAGGCCCTGGCTTTGGTAAGGTCCCTTCTTGGTTCTCTATGGGCCCAAGGTCTGTTTGTCCAAGTGTACTCTGTCAGCCCAGCGCAGTACCCACCCTGCGCCTAGGGGCAGGCCTGGCCATTAGGCATATAGCGCAGGACCCCGGCTCTGTGACTGCAAAGGAACTTGGCACCGAAGAACTGGGAGAAAATGATGTAGCATCTCAGAAGGCCAGCTCCCACGGGTGCCTTCTCCCCTGTGCACCTCTAGCCCAGCTTCCTCTCGTCTACAGCTCAGGGGAGTCCCTGGGTTGGGATGCTGCAGCCCTGAGCAGGCTGACACAGCTCTAAAAGCCTGTGGTCATTGGTGGCCGGACTGTGCTGCTAGCTGCACCTGCTGTCGGGCCTGGCCTAGCATCCACATACGGCAGCTTCTCTGTCACCATCTGCATAGTGCTGGATGCCAAGTACAAGACAGACCTGCATTTAACATTGCTGCTTGGGTCCTTGTTTGCACCCATTTCTCTGATTGCCTTTGTGAGTCTTTAAAACAAAGACAGAAACTGTGAGCTCAGGAAGTAACAGCCCCAGCATTCATGATGACCACACAGGGAAAAGTTTAATAAATGGGGCGGTTTAGTAAAAACAATCAGGCCACACAGCTCCCTGGACATCTCTCTCGTTGGACATGGCAACTTCTGTGCTGTGGGAAGCCTCACCCCACTTGGCCCAACCTGCCCTGTCCTGACTGCTGGGGAGACACCGTCAGCTGGGAGCCTCCAGCAGTCAGGTGTTGATGGCACTGCCGCCCGATGAGCTTCCAGAACCTCGGTGAGTGGCCTTCCAAAGGCTTTGGTTGTTCAGCTTGTGTGAGTTCGAGTCCAGACTCTCCCACCTACACGGCCTGAGCTGCTTTTGAGAGTCCCTAACCTCGACCTTACTCGTTTCTGAAACAGGCTGAGGAAGCGTCACCCCTCAGGGTCCTCACAGGATGGAATGAGCTCACAGAAGTGCTTCCAGCAGTGCTGCCATGTTCCCCCTCGAGGACTCGCCCATTTCCAGCAGCTGCACAGAGGCGCCTATTCATGGCTAGTCCAGGGGCCAAGGGAGCACGTCTTGCCCACCCAAGAAACGGACAT
Organism: Rhinolophus ferrumequinum; assembly: GCF_004115265.2. Classification (NCBI taxonomy): domain Eukaryota; kingdom Metazoa; phylum Chordata; class Mammalia; order Chiroptera; family Rhinolophidae; genus Rhinolophus; species Rhinolophus ferrumequinum. The sequence continues at coordinate 55,576,056 of NC_046287.1, forward strand.
GAAGCTGTTGAGGAGAAAAAGGAGCAAAGGTCTGGGGACCCTCAGGCTCAGGAGAACATAGCCGTGCTTGTCCTAAATCCAACCTCACTTCTGTCCCAGCATGTGACAACCGTGTCCCTAAATAAGACTCTACAGGCACCAGCTCCGTCAACTTTGAATGCGGAAGCTTTACTCTTCAGCAGCCCCTTAGAATGCCCCCAAACAGTGAAAGGCAGAGCTGAAACCACATCAAACTCAAGAGGGCAGAGTCATCTTGCTGGGGACTGGCCTCAGGAGACCCTGCCCAGGACAGCGAGGAGGGAGCAGGGGCCCCTTAGCTGCTTGGCTCCCAGCCTCTGCCAGCCTCCAGTCCTTCCGTGACCCCAGGCCATGCTTGGCACTGAGCAGGAAGGCCCCAAGGAGAACGTGGCTATGTGAAATCCTGTTGTCCTTTGGGTCTCTTCCTGCCCCTCCCACAGGACAGGACTCTGGACCTGCGTCTCTGGGCAGCCATCTAGTCAAGGATGTGGCAGCTGATGTGTCCCTGTCCAGCAGGGCCGGCAGCAGGTCAGTGTGAGCTCACTCAGCAGCCATCAGGGCAAGACTGGCATTAGAAGGCAGAGGTCCGAGAGTTAGAGTGCCCATGGGGTAGAGGGAAAGAGGGAAAAGAGGGGGAGAAAGAGACAGAGAGAGGTTTGCACGTCTGCACAGCTCAGCAAGGACTGGCTTCTCCTCCTGGCACCTGGGGATGCCTCTTAGATGTCAAAGGTCCGCGGGGTCTGTACCCCGTGGGAATGCTCCTTGAGGGGGTTGGGCTGCATCTCGCCCACCTACCTGCTCAGCGGTCCTTGTGCAATGAGCGCCCTGTGCAGCTGTGCACAGCTCCCTGCTGGCACCCACGGCTCAGAAGGTGCAGCCTGAAGCCCACTGCCTCGAACGTGTACAGTGCCGAAGTCCCCTGGTTGGATGCCCCCTCTGTGGCAGCCAGTCCTGTGGTGGTGTGGTTCGAGCTGAGCCCCTGTAGGAACTGTGACCAGAGGCAGCAGAACCAGCTTGGTGTTCACACTGCAGGAGAAGCAGGGAGTTGAAAGAACAGAGGGATGGCCAAAGTCTCCAAACTCCAGAAGGACCTGCCTCCCTAGTCTCGTATTCCTGTGAGAGGGAGCCCACCTGGCCTTCAAGTCCCTTCCAGACAGCAGTTCTTGGACATTTAGTTCTCAGCCCCTTTCCACTGTGAATATTTACTGAGGAATGCAAAAGGCTTTGTGTTAGGTTATTTACCATATTAGAAATTAAAACAGAAAAATTTAAAATATTACATAAAAATACCCATGATAAATCCATTATTGTAGCATAATTAGCATTTTTGAATGAAAAATAACCCTATTATCCAGAACAAACAAATGTGTGAGAGAAGTAGCATTGTTTTGCATTTTGCACGTGTCCTTAATCTCTCACAAGATGGGAGTTGGCCGAAGTCACCACTGCTTTCCTGTAGCTTGTTGGTGCTACATGGTGTGTGATTACTGGAAAGCCCTGCACACTCATGAAGGGATCGGGAGAAAGGCAAAGATCTTAGTGGTGCTATGAACGTGGTTTCCCCTTGTGGAGCCCTGAAGAAGCCCTTGGCTGGATTGAAATGGCTTTAAAAAAAAAAAAAAAAATCAAACCAAAGTCAAACTGCAGTGGTGACATGACGCTGGCCGGGGAACAGCACAGACTGTCCATCCCCGGGCATTAGTAACAATTAAATACTTGCCAGATGTCCTGCTGTAAGTGTACACTGCATGCACAAGCCACCCTAGGAGCTAGATGCCATGATGATCCTATCCCTATTTTGCAGACAAAGACCAGGTCAGAGAGGTTAAGTAACATTTCCAAGTCCACACAGCCCTGACTGCCTCCATAGTGCTGGCCCACTTCCTGGGAAACCAGGAATCCCTGTGCATAAAAGGTGATTCAGAAAAAGAAAATGCAGGCTCTGGGCCCCCATCCCTCATTAAAGCGACTCAGAGAATTGCACAGAGGCGAGAGCAATTCTGCAGACAGCATGTCTTTGTGAACCATGGGGACAATGTGCAGTCAGTGTTCAGGTTTAAAGACACTTACAGTTCACTTGCTTGTCTGTGTCCTGCTGGCTTTCTGGGCAGTGGGGACCCCACCCCGAGCTGCAGCAGTCACAGTCCACCAGCTTGGCCAGGGCAATCCCCATTCACCAACAGCTCTCTCCTCTCTGTCCGCAGCTTACGATCTTGACTCAGAATTCTACTTAGACTTTAATAATGGAGAATTGGTTCAAAATCACCATGAGATGATTTTAGAATGCTTCTGATTATTGCTAAATGTTATTTCTTTGACCACGGACGCAAGGGTGAGGGACTTACAAAATCACATGTCACGGCGAGGACCCTGCAGTGTGCTGTCACTGTAATCCACTCTACGTCATGTGAGTAAGTCACCAGATGCCCAGCTTCTGTTTCCCAGTTACTTAGAGCTCTTCTCCACGCTGGCTGCCTGCAAAGCCAAGCCCCCCCTCAAGTTAGAAGTGCCCCCTTTTAGCATCTCCATTTGATAAGCCCCACCCCCGAAGAGTCACCCACCTTGATGCTGCCTCAGATTGACTGACATTCTTGCCCTTTCCTTCTTTGAGCTGCTGCACCTTCCCTACCTCATCTCTGCTGTGTGGCCTCAGGCAAGTCACTTGACCTCTCTGTTCCTTAGTCCGCTCATCCAAAACTGGGATAATAGTGTTCCCACTTCTTGGTTTCTTGCAATAATTAAATGCATTAATATATAAAAGGGGCATTCTTTTTAGTCATAAAAAGTATTTTAGTAATAGTTGTACTATGACCGCTATTTCTACTATAATTAAAGATTTTCTATGTGAACCAATTAAAATGTTAATTTAGTTGCTCTAGACAGCCCATAAGTTTAAGAAATTCTTAACTTTTCTCTTGTACTTTCCATTATGCCAACTGGTCTCGGTCTGCCTGTTTAAGACATACTTGCTTTCTTGATTGATTTAAGACCTTGGTGGGTTTGGGGTTTTTGTTTGTTTGTTTGTTTTGTTTTGTTTGTTTTACTTTAATCTGTGCCATTGGCTCACTGAATGTTTGGGTTGGAATTTCATTTAAGACTTTTTCTTTGTTTTGATAAGGAGTAGCTAGAGTAGCATTTCCCCAAGTACGTTATTTTCAACATTAATTCTGCAGGAGTTAGAAGGTGTTATGTGCACCCTTCCCCCCACTACCCCAAAATCCGTGACCATTTAAGTTTGGGTGGTAGCACTGCTAGCCTTCCTGGAGCCTCCCTGCTGGGAGGTTTGTCTGTGGTGCTTCCCAAGTTTGACTGCGGAGCCCTTCTGTCTCTCACGTGGAAGCGGGCTCTGCAGAACGTGCCGGGAAATGAGCTTCTGAGAGTTTGAGCCCAGGACCCCCAGTGATGGGAGTTGGGGCCCCTGGGAAACGCTCCACACTCGTTGGGGTGGCAGGAGGGCTGTGAGCACTGCTTACTGTGTGACACAGGTCAGGGCAGCGCGCTGGCCTTGGGCTGCCTGCCATTTCCACATGCTTGGACAGGCTGCCCGGAGCCTGTGTTAAGGAGGATGCTGAGGCTCTCTGGAGACAGCCTGGGGCAGGACAGGATAGAAAGTACCCCACGCATCCAAATGAGGTTTACTGTCGATTCTGTGTGTGTGCCTTACCAAGGCTTCCAGGTGATTCCTGCACAGGTTTGAGCTCCAGACGCACTGGGTGTGTGGGCGCACAGCCCTGACAGATGCAGATCAGGAGACTGTCCTATGAGCAGGTTCGCTGGGCCCCCAGTGTGCACACCTTCAGCCGCACGGTAGTGTACACTGTGGTCCCAGTGGGCTTCCAGCCATTCTAGGTGGTGGACTGACCCCCGGCACCCACACAGGAAAGTGCCGATGGCTCCCGCTTGTTTTCTTCTGCTTCCTGATTTCAGCCAAGTGGATGTGTGTGAACCGGAGGTGCTTTTCCCTGGTGACAATTTCAGTCAAGCATATGGGGCCTTTTATTTTAAACTTTGTAAGGATTCACTTTCTGAGATTAGGAAATCAGGGAGAACATTTGGTGAACTGAGTGAGTTAACGATGCTTAGTATATGACGTGAAGTATATATGCCCAATTCAATAACAAATAACTTGAAACAATATCCTTCCAGCATGTGCTGTGAGAATTCAGATGCCCAGATCAGTAGAGATCTGAAACACTGAATGGCTAGATCACAGGGCCCTCCACGTAGATTATAAATAGAAATGGAGACGTCGCTCCTGTCCCAACCACGAGGACGCGACAGCTGGCGGGTGAGGCATCCATTCCACCCTGACCCACAGGCTCCAAATGGGTCTTGATTGGAGCCGGTAGCCTCTCTTGTTCCTTCTGCATACACGTTGTTCTTGGTTTGGAGATTCCTGGGGTGGGCTTGGTGAAATAGGAATCCCACCCAAGCAAATTGGTGAAATAACCCCACTTGACTCTCCACCCGGGACTTTGAAACGACAGCACTGTTTTATTTTGACCGAAAATAAACAAAGCCTTGGATGTAGACTTGCAGCCAAATATAAATAAGAGAATTAGCATGTAATGGACTACGTAGCCCAGGGCCTCTCTCACCAGCTGCTGGCCCCCTTTTAGGAGCCTTGCTTAGGCTCCCATCTACCTTTGAGCGAGGTCCACGGTCATTAGTGAATAGCAGGGACCAGCCTTTGAACCTGAATTCAAGGCCCCTTCTAGTGCACTAGAGCTCCCTTAACCTGGGCCATTTTCCACCTCTAAGTGGATTTTCAGGGTCCCAGTAAGCTCCACATCTGCTCTAGCCCTTGTCACTGCCACATTTTGTCTCCATCTCAGGTCGCCACTGGTAAGCAGAGCAGAGGCTCAGAATGCGCGTTCAAGTCAACAGGGGTGGGAGCAAAGTGGCCCACTCTCCGTTACAAAATTGATATCCTAAAATAAAGCAAATCCTTGAGTCAATTTCCAAAAGGAAAGAAGTTTGCTGCAGTCGTTTAATTGTGTGAGAATGAACAGATCTAAAGATCAAAGTATAATGCCACCCCTGGACTCTAAGATTGCTGCCCGAACTAGGCAGCATTCTGGTAATGACTTTGTGTGAATATATTTGAACAGTTGGGTTTTCTCCTCCTTTGTCTTTGTCTAGAGTTCAGCTGGGTCCCGGACGGCTAACACACTGTGAGCTGAGGGGTAATTCCCACTGAAGGAGTAAGCGGGTCATTTGTCCCCTGCCACACACCAGACAGAGCAGCCTTTCCAGATGTGCTCCCAGATCTGGTGCTGGGAGGCCACGTCAGCCTGTGGACCCCCACGCCTCGCCCCCCCCCGTCCCCGCCACAGGGGATCGGGGATCGGAAGAGAAGCACTGTCCTCTCCCACCCTGTACCCCTCTGACTCAAGGCCCTTCTTAACCACTCTCCTCAAAAGTGACTTTGTGACGGGGTAATTGCCCGGGCGTCTCTCCATTTATGTCTGGGCCAAGACAGGAATGTTGGAAACGGGTAGTTATCTGTAAGGCATTGTGCTCTGACAGAGACCGTCTGTGAGGAGCTGGGCCCTTCCTGACCCTTTTATTGAACTGGCAGTTGGGGTGACCCCATTTCCTGTCCCAGACATCTGACACTGGAGCAGCGACCTGCACACACGGTGACGGAGACACTGTGGGGCTGAGGCTCTCTTATGTCACCACCAAGCATCTCCATTTCCTTCCGAACCAGTGGCCACAGTGTAACTCTCCTACAAAATGAAATGCAGTGGACAAGGATCTTGAAGAAAAACTGTCAGCACAAAGTGCAAAACTGCCCTGTCTTTGAGTGAGAATAAAGCTGCAGGAAGGATGAAAATTTACAAAAATGTTCAGAGCCTGTGGTCCACAGGAAGCATCACATGACAGACAATAGAAATCACGTGCCTTAATCCCAGGTGGGCAGTGTTTTTAATTATTTTCAGGTATCTGAGGAGTGGCCATGACCATGTAAGATGTCAGTGACTTTTAGTTTGCCATTTGTATGAGCACACCTTCGTGCGGTTTCCATCAGCCTCTGTGTACACAGTAACCCCATTTTGCAAACCTAAAATGGAGCATTTGATCTAAGATGCAGTATTAGAGTTAGTTCTGCCCCATAAAATTCACAAGTGTTGTTTTCCACAGCTCGGTTGCAGGATAACACATTACAGTAGTCAGCAGTCTGTGGGCTCTGTACCCCACGCGGACTGCATCTGACTAGAAAATCTGGAACCAGCCTATGTGCAAGCCAGAAAGAACTTTGCCAAATTTGTAAGATTCTAAGTAATGCTCTGGGAAGTCTTTTCTCCCGTGCTCCTCCTGCTACATTCATTTAACACATGTTCGTTTAGCTCCTTCCACAGGAGCCCCTGGGCCAGGCCCTAGGAGTAGGACAACTATGAGTGGTAGGCACAGTGTGGCTGGTAGGATGCTGTGAGACCCGTGCCCTGGCTCGCAGGTGGAAAAAGGCCTCCCTAAAGAGGTGTCTTCTCGGCCGGGAATTGAGTGAGATTAGACTGGCAGACAGAGATGGGAAAAGCATTACAGAGGGGACAGAGCCGTGCAAAGGCCCTAAGGCTGGAGGGACCTTGGTCCGTTTGAGGAACTCTGAGAATGTTAGGGGTAACCGTCACCCAGAGAGGAGGCCAGGTGAGGAGGTCTCATAGACGTCCTGCAATGGACCACATCCACGTTGACGACGATGCAGCCAGTGGGAGTTCACTCTGTTGCAGAACAACAGGAACGGTCAGTAATATCACCTCTGTCTCTAGTATGTGGGAAAGCTGTCCACCATCAGGGTGAGCTGGGCACAGAGAACACGCAGCCCGTGGTGTCTATAAGCGAGCCGGGAATGTGAGAGATTGCTCGTAAGAGGAAGTGCTGCTTGGAAGCCTCTGCCATTCAGGATCCGATCTGAGAAGTACTGTAGGAATGTCCACCGTCAGAGGCCTTGACCCTCGTGGTTTTCTTTCCTCGTGAGTTGGGGAAGTTGAGTCCTGGCAAGAGATGTCAAGGTCCAGGGCAGATGTCTCCAACACACAGCAAGATCTGGGGAACCCCTCCGGCCCATCATTGACGTTGGGTCCTCCCCACTTGTTAAATAACTCGCCTGCTCATAGTGTCTGTGCTGGTTTCCACTGCTCCTGGGATGTCTCCAGACTTCAGGGGGATCCTTACTTCCTTCCCAGTGGTCTTTGTTTCAATAACGTGCTTCTCCTAGGTTTGCAGAGGTTGGATTTGAGGCAGGGTAGCACAGGTTTCATAGTTGGTAGTGCACTTCTTCCTGCCTGCCTGTTGAGAAAAGAAAAAAGCTATGTAAAATCGAAACTTCCAGGCTGCCATATGAATCACACCTAACATGCATTCCAAACAAACAAATAAGATATTGGGGGTGGCCAGTTAGCTCATTTGGTTAGAGCGTGGTGCTGGTAGCACCATCGTTGCCGGTTCGATCCCCACATGGAGGAGCTGTGCCCTCCTTAAAAAAAAACAAAAACAAAACAACAACAACAACAAAAAAAACACAAACGAGGTATAGACAGCCTTAAATCACCTCTTCTGGAATTTTAAAATATATATTCCAGGTTCTCTTAGAGCAGTTGTTTCCAACCCTGTTTTTCTCCCACAAAAGAAAGCTGTTGCCGAGACATCTAAGTGTATACTGGGGAATAGCCTCTGTGCCATCGAGCTGTCCCTGGCAGGCCCAGCGCAGTCCCTGACTTTTTGAGTGTGATGAGCATTTGCTATTGTTGCTTTCCTGACCCCAAATGCCGCCATCACTCTGTTGGGCCCCTGGCAGGCCCAATGTGCTGGCCCTGGTCATTGCCTCTTCGAAATAGAGTAGAAGGGCCAGCCGGTTGTGGTTGGCAGTTCCACCGATGACACAGCCAGGCTCTATGGGAGCTGCCTGTGTGTTTAATTGTGTCACCTGTTTACACTTGCTCGTTTGCAAGACCAGAAGAACAGGATTTAAGGCTGATCTGTGCAGATAATATTTTGCTGCCTCCACTGGAATTTTCAGGGTAAAAGAGCTACATGACCCTTATTTCCAGGCTGTTCGTGGCCTGGGTCTTAAAGTGGGGGTAGAAAAATTGGCCTTTTAATTTAACCATTTGCAGGGCATCCACATGAGTGGTGAGTCTCTTTAGAGAAATTGTGTTAATGTGCACAACTGCAGATTTTGCTGTACAACTGGAGTCAGGTGACATGAGACGTTGGCTCTAAGTCATGTGATCGCTAGCCTGGCATTGACTCAGAAATGCAAAGGACCCCCAGAGCACACCCATCTTCTTAGTCCACCTGCCGACTCCCCAGTGTCACTCGCTATACAGTGACCTCACATCTTCAGTCAGTCTCCGGGTTTTCCCCTGGAGTCTTACAAAACCTCCTGACTTCTGGTGGATGCTGCCAGGCTGTGACTGGAGGTGCTGCCAGTTGACTGCAGACCCCTGCTCTAGAACTTGCAGCCTGCTAAACCATGTTTCCCGTCAGCATCAGGCTCAGGAGCTTGCCTCAGCACCCTCCTCAGCGTCATTGTTAGGCAGGTGGTGAGGCCCCACGCGCAGGTGTGTTCAGAGGCTGTGGACCCACTACGTAACCAGGTTTCCTCACTGATCAGCAAGTGTTTGCATAGGCAACAGGTGAGGGCCCCAAGAGTTGCCTGGACCACTTCCAAAAACATGGGTGGAGACTCAACGAACAAAGCGTGTCTGTTCTCGGTGCTGCTCACTGACTACTGGTCTTAGGAGTCAGTCCTCCAGCTCCCAGCCCTCCCCCTGCTTCCCCATGCCTCCCCTTGTGCCTGCATGTCCCTTTCCGCCTCCCTACCTTCCCCCTCTCCCTCTCTGCCTCCCTCCCTCCCTCCTTTTTCTCTACCTTTCTCTGTGCCTCTGACACACACCACGTTTTAAATATTGATGAATCACTCAGCACACAGCTTTTTGTGCTCTGAGAAACAAAGGTTTCTGCATATTGGAAACTGAAATTCCTTTTTCCAGGCATGTGACCGCTGGCCCCGTAGGTATCTGCTAATGTGTGTGGCTGCACGGGGCTGATCCAGACTTGTAGCGGGTGAGACAGAGTTTTCACCAAATGACAGGTGTGTCCATCTGCTCTCCCCCCAGATGAAATCATGCACCAGGACATCACCCCGCTCTGCGCTGCCGACATCCAGGACCAGCTAAAGAAGCGTTTCGCTTACCTGTCCGGTGAGTGCTGAAAGCTGGGAAGAATGGGGCAGGTGTCTGTACGGCGGTTGGTTGGCCTCTCTTCAGTTCTCCAGGAGCTAAGTGGTCCTATTCCACATGGTGGGAACTGGGGACAATACGTTTGATGCAGCCTGCTTTTGGTTTAACTGAGGGCCCAAAAGTTGTGGTCGCAATGCGTGAAGCCGACAGCTCAGTGCTAGTTGGCAAGCAGTCATGGATGGAGCCAGCCAGAGGTCAGTTGGGGTGCTGAGAGAGCCATAGCCCCAAGAATTACTGGCTGCAGTCTCCTAGAATCCAGAACTTTTCTGCGACAGGTAAAGTAGGAAGAGGATGGTGTGGCATAGTTCACCTCATTCTTACAGCATCCAGAGCCTAGGGTATTCCCTCACTGAGCAACTCTGGCTTCTGCAGCTCCATCCTCTGAGAGAAGAAGTCCCGTAGTGTGGCCAACATGGGCAAGGGGCTGGCACTGGCCCTCAGATCTGTTCCAGGTAGCTTTGCATCCCCAAGCCCTGTCCTGGCTGCCGCCTTCCTCTCAGGTCCAGGTTCTGCCTCTATCCTCTGTACATCCTGTGTACAGGCTGTGCTGCCTGCCTGTAGCTGGTGCATGGCCCCAGCTACTACATGGTGCTGGTGCACCGAGCCTGCAAAGGGCATGATGATTTCACCTGCAGCAGGGCATCCTCCGAGCTGTGTGCGTCACTCCTCCTGCCCAGGCCAATTGGGAGAAAGACGTGCACATGCTCCTTATGCTGTCAGTTAAGGGGCCTCCCAAGAATGAAGGTGCTCAACCTCTGCCCTCCTCTTGGCTCCCTTCTTGCATTTGGCCTTTTCCCCTTGGCCAGCAGTTTGGGGCTCCCCCCTGAATCCCAAGAAGCAGCCCTGCCCTCCAAGGGCCGCCCTGGCCTCCCCAGTGCCAGGAGCTGCTGCTCAGGCTAGCCGCATATGGTTTTGGCTGTCCTGTCCCCCAACGCATGGACCCAAGGGGCAGCTCTGGGGTTTATGTGCCTCAATGAAAACTGAAGATTGTGAGCAGGAAAATGGAGCCTCTGGGAGTTGTTGATAATGAGTTGGCTCATTGATTTTCATGAAGTGGTCACCGTGGAAGAAGGAGAGAAAACATTAGGTATCCTTAGGAGAATTGAAAATCCCCTGACAGTATGGGTCGTGACTGACAGCAGCGAAACACTTAGGAAAGGTGCTGCAGTCTCTTTGCCAGCTCTTTCGTGTCTCCCCAGCTCCTTCAAGACCCCAAAAGGCTCATGGCTTTCGTGCACTGCTGACCCAACCTCATCACCTTGACCTGACTCCAGGTTGCAATCCCAACAGCCATTCAGCATTGCATGGTTATCTCTTCGGTATCTGGGGAGGAGGCAGAACCCCAAGATGCCCCCCACCCCCAGAAACACTTTCTCTTTGTTATTCAGACACATTCCCGACTTGGGGAGAGGATTTGCTGATGTAACGTCCCAAATCAGTTGTCTGTAAGATCTTTCTCTGTGGGCCTGACCTAATCATCTGAGCCCTCAGAGGGACCAAGCTCCTCCTGCAGGAGGGACTGCAAGTATTAGTGATTGATCTTACAGAGGTCCCCTGGTGCCAGCCTTGAAGATGGAGGGGCCACCTGGCCAGGAATGTGTGCCTCTGGGGGCTGAGAGCGACAGTGGCTAACACCAGTAAGAATGCCCGGACTTCAGTCCTACAACTGAAGGAGCTGAATTCTGCCAACACCTGAATGACCCTGGGAGACGAGCCTGGCCTCATGTGAGACCACAGGCCCGGCCAACACCTGAATTTCAGCCTTCAAGAATCGGATGAGCCAAGCCACGACTCCTAAGCTATGTTAACTGCGGGCTAACAAACGGGTGTTGGTTTACGTTGCCAAGTTTGTGGGAACTTGTTAGAAAACAAACACATCTTAAGCTTCAATGTCTGAAACAAATGTGGACCATCCTGAGTCTTCATCACTGCTCATGGAAACGCTCAAGCAAAACCCAGAGGGAGTCCTCCTTCTCTCCATCTTACCTCCCACCCATCAGGAAATCCACGACGCGATGTCTGGTTGCGTCCACCTGAGGGGCTGACTGCAATGTCAGGCAGCTTCAGTCACATGTGGCACCTCGGTCCCCTTCGCGTCGCCTGCCCCTGCCTCCCTGGCAGTGCCTGGGCTTCATCCCTGCACGGTGGACGTAGGGCTGTTGGATGCTTACATGATGACCAGTCTCTAGGAGGGAGCTCTGAGCAGGGAGGGTAGATTCTTCAGTGTCTTACGGCCCAGCCTTGGGAGTTATGCACCATCATTCTGCCATATCCGATGGGCCAGACAGGTTGCGAGGGTTTAATAGAAAAGAAAAATGGACCTCATCCCTGGAGGCAGCAGTGGCAGAGAGCAACGTCCATGTCTAGCCGCTCCGGGCACAGGCAAGCAGGCAGACTGGAGCCCAAGCCCGTGCGACTCCTGTCTCTTCTCACCTCCTGCTGCCTCTGCCACTTCTGCAGCTTCCTTGTAGGACAATTCAAATCAACTATGTACTGGAATAAACTCACCCCTTCCCGACAGCCCCACTGGATTGGAGCTGCGCTCAGCTTCCCAGGTCCCAAGCCGCACACTTGGCCACCATTTCTGATTCCTCCTGCACCATTTCCATCTTTCCTCTCTAAATGTCTCAGGTGCATCTCCCCTTGGAAGGGGCCCCTCTGGTTCTACCTGTACCCTCCCTTGCCTTCAAATGCTGAAGGGGTGACGCCCTTCAGAACGGAATAGTCTAACAAGTGGAACGTCGGAGCAACTACCAAGTGACCACACACAAGGTTTTAGGAGAGTCCTTAGGACACAGCCTGAATGGAATGTTATGCAGTATTTAAAATCACGGTTAAATCATTTAGAAAGCACAAGAAACTACCCTGTTTCTCCGAAAATAAGACCTAGCCAGACAATCAGCTCTAATGCCTCTTTTGGAGCAAAAATTAATATAAGACCCTGTATTATATTATATTATATTATATTATATTATATTATTATACCTGGTCTTATATTATATAAGACTGGATCTTATACTATAGTAAAATAAGACCAGGTCTTATATTAATTTTTGCTCCAAAAGACGCATTAGAGTTGATTGTCTGGCTAGGTCTTATTTTCAGGGAAACACAGTTGTTCACAATGTTAGGAAAAAGGCAGCACGCCACCTTTATATTCAACATGGTCTCCATTATGTAAAAACTGCACTGAAAAAGATATGAAAGGAAATGTGCCGCATGCTCTGGCAGATAGTATCGTCCATGTCCAGATGCCCAGGCACAGGCATGGTGCCAAATGATGGGTGATTATTTTTAATTCATCTCACGTTTTTGTGCAATCCAAATAGTTCCTCCAATAAGCATGCATTTATTTCATGATAAAAAATATAACGTTGAAGAACACATCCTCAATTTTAAGTGAAATATTCGCTGTCACATTCTGCTGACAGCGAGAGGGCGCTGATGCCCACTGGTGCCAAGTGCTGCCTTTGCTCTCTCCCCAGGTGGGCGGGGGCAGGACGGCAGCCCCGTCATCACCTTCCCGGACTACCCGGCCTTCAGTGACGTCCCAGACAAGGAGTTCCAGAATGTCATGACCTATCTCACCAGCATCCCCAGGTGCGTGTTGCTGTTTCTTTACAGAGGTTTACGAGTCTCCTTGAGTCCCCCAGTGGCTTTTTGAAGGGCCTGGGCGTTTGTCAGATAAGGAGGTTGTGGCTGAGGGGCATTCAGGCGCCTGCCTGAGGTCACGCAGCTGAGCAGTGAAAGATACTGGATCAGAATCCAGGTGTTCCAGCTCCAGAGCTGGCATCCTTCCCCTCACCTGGGGGACGTGTCCAGCTCCAACCTGCACCGCCTGGGGTCCATCTGAACCCAGGGGACGTTTCCTCCCTCACAGACAGTGTCCAGCCCTCCATTAGCTGAGCAAGGCAATGCTGGGAGGGGCTCTTTCCACGAGAGGTAGGCCTCACTGCAGAGGTGGCCGTGACCTTCCAGGCCTGGGACCCGGCCCTCAGAAGTGGTGAGGATGTCACCTCATGCTCTGACACAGGAGCTGCAGCTTCTGTTTAGGTGTAGTGTACAACACGCTCTGTAAGGATGGGAACAACCTTGCAGGTGATGTTTCCTTCCTCCTGTTGCATAAAGTACAAGGAGACATAAGTGTGGGGAGATTAACTAGCAAAAAAGAAGCATGGCGGCATAGGAACTCAGGAGCACTCTTCATTTCTCACCAGCTGTAAGGAGAAGTTTCAGAATTTGGGTAACTTAGAGCTCTGAATTAGTCTAATCTAGAAAACAGACTGAAACTGCAAGTTGGAGCAACCACTACATGTCATATAAAAACTAACAATTGGTAATGACTGGTCACCAATCAGTGCTGGGGTGGGGAGGTGGGTGTAGATTCTTCTAGCAACCTGGCCTATGGGGGGAGGGAGGTCAGGTCATTGGGAGAGCCTCTGGACAGGTGTGGTAGTGAGTCACTTGGCAGAAAGGTAGGCGACCTGCACACTGGCTCAGCCGTGTGGGATCTGTAGTCACCATCTCCATCGTCCTTTCTCTCTCAGTACCCACCTCAGTGTGCCAGGTTCCAGGCAGCCCAGCTGAGGCAGGAGGGGCAGCCGACGCCCTGGTTGCTGAGCAGCTTTCTTAAAGGTCCCCTCTGGCTGGCCATGCCCCCTCTAGGGGCAGAGGGGTGGGCTTCACGCTGGGGACTGCCATGCTGCAAAGCATCTCCATTTATTTTCTCCCTGGGCTCTCAAAATCACAGAGACAGGAAGGTGGTTGTCTTGTCCATTCTATACATGAGGCCACTGGACCTCAGGTATGACATCACTAAAGTAAGATCACACATCTAGAAAGTGCCCAGAAGATTCAGAGTCCCCCGTGTGGTAGGACAGAGGGGTATCCTTGGGTGGGGACCTAGGATAATGCTCCAGCACTCAGTATGCCCAGCAGGGGGATGCTGACATGCTATAGGACCCCCTGGCGGCAGGGACACGCTAGCTGGAAGAAACCAACAAGAAGAAAGGGCAGTATCTGAGCATGAAATGATGCACTTAGCAGTGGTTTTAGGGAAGAAAATGTTGAACTGATGTAGAAAGAAAATGGGGATGGCTGTGGTTGGCAGCTGGCTGTGGACACCCTGTGAAGTCTGGCTGGTCTTCTGGAGGCTGGGTTTCTGCGCCCACGCCCTAAGCCTCCCCTATGGGGACCATCTCCAAGGTGTGGGGGGCAGTTCCACATCCAGGAGAGGCAGTGGCCTTTGTCCCTCCACCCTCGGCCTTTTGGCCCCAGGCCTCTCTCTAAAGTCTGGGCAGTGGAGCTGAGTAAGATGTCCAGATGAACACTGAATGCTAAGTGTATAAACTTCTCAGGTGTCAAAGCTATTGTTGGTCCTTATACCTTTGAGCTATACGTTGGGGTATCTATCTTCTCTTTGTTGAACCTCCTTCCACTCATTTCCATTTTAGAAAACATCATGGAGTCATTCAGTTGCGTACTTCGCTTTTGCTGAACGGTAACTGAGTAGAATCTGAGGACTTCAGAGGCTATGTATGAATGCTGAGAGAGCTCAGTCCTCGTGCGTGCTGCTTGGCTGTCTTTTTTATAGAGTGGCTCAAGAGCCTGTCAGGGCCCCCTCACTGTCCGTCTCGTTTTCCTCCGTCCTGTTCTCCTACCCCAATTTAGGCATCTCCAAATCCTGTAAATTCAAATTCATCATGGCCATCTCTGTAGCTATAGTCATGATTCCTGAACCCGGGCCAAGGCAGTGGCTAGCCCAGAACTTGATGCCCAGAGAGAGCGGCCCTGCTGCAGTGACCTGTCAGAGCCAAGGGGTTACAAGGGCGCTCTATCTGCTCTCCCACTGCCCATATAAGATGGGTTCAGGGGGGTGAATCCTTCCCTGCCTATGGATGGAAACTCGGGTTTTCTGGTCACTCTTACATTTCAAAAGGTCAAGGAATTATAGCTGGAAATCTCAACACTCAACATTCTGCGCCTGATGCAGAGGTGCACCTTCTTCTTCCCAGACCACGAGCAGACAGGACACCGGGAAGGAGCAGCCAGATTTCCTATGCCCTCTCTGGACCTTCCAGCCTGGTGCCATCTTCTCCCCTTGGGGTCACCACTCTTGCTGGTCTTGCTGGTCCTCAGCCCATCTGACCTCAGGGCCTTTGCACTTGCTGTTCCTCTGCCTGGTCTCGGAGACACTCATACTCCAGGGCCACCTCTTCAGGAAGGCCCTCTGTCATGCCCTCTGCTCCTCCACCGCGAGACCCCTTGCCCATCGGGTTTGTTTGCTTCATGGGGCTTCTCTGAAACGGTAGTCATTATTTTACAACTTGATTTTGATCTGTGCCTGCCCTCGAACGCAGGTCCCCGAGAGTGGGTACATGGCTACTTGGTAAATATTTGTTGGATAAATTCACTTCATTTACAGGTAAATAAAGTAAATTCACATAGGCCAAGCTGCCTCATGGGGTATATAGGCTGTCCTGTGATCCCTCACCAAGAACAGTTATCTCCCCTTCACTTAGAATGAGTAGCCTTTGTTTCTCTGTTCTTTTATTTTTTTTTAAGGGTTCTTATTCCCAATAGAAAGAAGGGAGCCTTTCAAAACCCTGATACCCAAGAATGCATGTACAAAACATACGCAACATCAGAGGGCAAGAAGCACAACTTGTCCTTTGAAAGCTGAGGAATTATTGCACGTTACCTCTACTGTATAATACATGGTGCTATAAAAGGGGCCATAGGGCAAGTTTGAATATTTGAAGACTACACCGAAGGGCTTTGTTTCCCGGAAAAGGGTGTGTGTATTGATTGGGCTTTTGTTTATGTGTGTTTTATTCATATTCTTTCCCACTGAGAATGATAAAAAGTCCAAAAGCTGGAGTGGTGGATCTGTACCTGTCAGGTCCAAAGCACTCTTTTCATCCAGAAATAAAACTCCCAAATTAAAAAAAAAAAAAAAAAAAAAGTCAATACATCCATCGTGTCAAAAGACAGCTGCAGTGCCCAACTAACATGAAGGACCTACAGAGAAAAGGAGTTGGGTGTTACGTGTGCAGCTGTGCGGGCAGGCCATACAGAAGCCACGAGGGTCAGGCAGGCGCCCGCACCTGTGTGTAACACTCTGAGTCCATTGCCCGGCAGGGTGATGTGTCAGTCACGGCACCTTGAGGTAGGTGCCATTGAGGGTATCATCTCTGAAAGGGAATAATTTTTGGTGAAGTTCTAAAGAAGGCAAAAGTGCAGTCTTCCATCGGTTCACACAACCATGCATTCCTAGAAAATTTAGTGTACATTAAAAATGTAGGGGAGAAGACCTTGTATCTGTAGGTAAAGCAAGGGTTCCCTGCACCTGTGTGTTCAGGACAAGGGACCAGCTTGGTTGCAAGGGGAAGATACAACTGAGATGCCCAGAAGTGTCTGCAGGGGCCCCCCCGGCTGCTGCCTTGTTGAGCAGCACCTGTATATGGGGCAATCCCTTCATTCTCCTGGGGGAATCTGTGGAGAGAGAGAGAGAGAGAGAGAGAGAGAGAGAGGGAGAGAGGGAGAGAGGGAGAGAGGGAGAGAGGGAGAGAGGGAGGGGGAGGGGAGGGGGAGGGGAGAGGGAGGGGGAGAGGGAGGGGGAGGGGGAGAGGGAGAGAGGTCCCTTTGAGCGCTCACCGTGGCTAGAAGGTTGGGTTTTACAGCTCAGATGCCTACACCCTTGCAATTCCTAATGGGGCTTGTTTGCCATACACACACACCACACACACACACACACCACAACACACACACACACACACACCACACGCACTACACACACACACACACCCTCATTTACAGGAGGAAGGACTGCCACCTAGTGGACACAACCAGCATTGCAGCCAGTCCCCTTAAACATCCATGCTAAACAGACTGGAGTCAAGAGCTAGGCGGGGTCTTCTTCTAGAAAGAAGTGAAAACTCCTCACACAGGCAGGTCATTGGCACAGGATTTATTCCAAACTGCTCCTGAGCCCGCACAGCCTCTCAGTAGAAAGAGTGAAATTTAGAACCAGGTGTGCGCTTTTAAATGTCAATGCACATTAAATAGACAAATCTCTCCTGAAGACTGTTTCAAAGAGATACTGACTGTTACAGTTGTTAACCAAGCATTAATTTTATCCTTTTAAAAAATATATTATGGGCTGATTTTAGCTCGCCTTCTGTTATTAATGCAAATGACGGGAGCCCCAATTTTAGCCATTACATTTGATTAGTAGTTACCAAACGTTGTGAAATATTGCACTGAAACAGGCAGTCTTCATCCAGATGTATCAGACATATGTAAATATGAGGCAAATTATTGTCTTTTGAAAAACTACTCTGTAAAAGGAACATGGAAGGACTATATGATGTATCAGCTAGAGTATCAGCTGGCGCCCGCCAATGTGGCCACACGATGGGGATGTCCCTTTGAGCGCTCGCCATGGCTAGAGGGCTGGTTTTATAGCTCAGATGCCTACACCCTTGCAATTCCTAGTGGGGCTTGTTTGCCATCATCTGCCAGGCCTGGGTGGGGGCAACCCCACGGACTTGAGAGAACAAGTGACAGTGAAGCACATGCCTGGCCCCGGACAGCGGCCCTGTGACCTCCATACGGACAGTTACACAACTGAGAGAAAGGCAGGGGAAGGTGCTCTGGCCAGTTCTCCCCGTCTCTGTCTATTGCGTGCTGGGCCATATGAACCCAACAGTGAACAAAATACATAAAACCCTGCTGCTTACATTGTCAGTAAATTAAATAAGATGTACACAGGGATTGGATTGTGAAAAAAGGAGGCATGAGAGAGAAAGGAGGGATGCCAGGAGGGGCAGTGAGAGGGACGCCCCCATGAGAAGCTGACTTACGGGAGTGGAGGGAGCCTCCTCGTGGACGAGTCCTCACAAAGGCCCCGAGGAGGGAAGAGGAGGGGAGGGAGGAATTAGAGATGGCCTGACTGATGGTTTTCTGAGGACAGTCACCCAAGAAAGGAAGGCGCAGGTAGGAGGGTCGTATTAGGTTTGGGATGTCACTTGCGTGTCCAGGGAGACCTGTCAGGTTGAGGGCTGGTATCTCTGGGTGGTGTGAGGGGGGTCTGGGACTCTGGGGCGAGCCCCCAGCCACTGTGTGGATTTGGGAGCTGTGGGCATTTGGGGGGTGAGGGCCTAGGGGTGGGCAGTGGGAGGCCCAGGTGTTCTAGCTGGAGGAAGTCGGCGGGAAGAGGAAAGGCAACAGGGCGAGGGGGGGATTGGCCCCAGCTGGGGTCCTAGGAGGGCACCACCCAGATCCTGTAGGGCTGTGTGGGGGCACGCCATAGGTCAAAAGGTCGATAGGTCACTGGCCATGCTATGCCTACAACTACTTATGGCCCCCTTCCCTCCCAAGTATCCTAGTACATTATATGGTCGCGATACTGATGGATGAAATAAGATGAGAATGAGGAATTCAGTGGGATTCCTACGACATACAGGCCTTTGGGAACGCTAACGGTGAAGGGTGGTGAGTAAAATGCCTATTGGAGTAAATTCCGTAAAAATGGGAGGAGAGGGATCTGAGACAGTAGATGAGACACCTCCTTCCAGGATTTTGCTTCCAAGAGGAGCAGAGAAATAGGTCAGTTAGCTAGTGAGACGGAGGCAGACAGGATTTTCTTTTAAGATGAGAGAAATAACAGCATGTTGATGCTGATAGAAATTATCCAACAACAAAAGAGAAAGAGCAATAACTATTTGATTTCTTTTGAACTTAACCATTTGATTTACACAAACCATTTGGTTTCTTTGTGCACCTCGTCTGAGCCCAGTACGCAGTGAAGGGCAGTGGGGATTACGGAGCCCATGCAGTGGGCAGGAATGCTGAGGCTCCGGGCCCTGAACCTCTCCGTCCCTCCACTCCAGGAACCTGGATCTCTCCTCCACCTCCAACCACACATAGTGCACACAGACATGCACAGACACACGTGCATGTGCGCTCATGCATTGGGTTGCCAACACTGAGATAGTAGATTTCTGGCTTTTCTTTGCAAAACAGCGATAGCAGCTCTGGCCTTGCATTTCCATTCGGCAATCCTGCAGGAACCTTCCCCTGTGGTGGGTTCTGGGGGCTTCACCCACCTACTCTACCCAAGGTTTGGGAGATAATATCAAGAGGATCACCTTCCTCTACTGCTGCAGTCTCACCTCAACCCAATTAAAATACAACTCAGGAGCTCTTTGTGTTAACTGAAGCTGACGATGACGTTGACTTTCCATGGGCCTGGTTCCAATCACCCAGCTGTTGGGAGACAATATCTCATCTCCCAGTTGGTTTTCAGTGATGGGCCACATTCACCCTGATAAGAGGCACGCACACGTGGGTACATCCGCACACAGGTGTGCACATACAACACACGTACATAAACATGCATGCACACATGCCACACACGTACACTCACACGCACTGGCATGCGTGCATGAACACACACACACGCAGGCACACACACGTACCCAGTTTGCATGGCCCATATGGAAGAGAAAGGCAGATGCATATGGAATGAAACAGGAATGTAATGTAATCTTAGACTCCTAGTCAAGGGTTCTGAGCACTTCTCATGTATTAATTCTAAGACTAACCATAGAGCCAAGCTGGCTCACTCTCCCACTGCCAGCTGCCCAAGCTGCTTATTCCAAGAGGTGCTTGCCCGTCATGCTATGTAAGCTTCAGGCCAGCCAGACCTCAGCCCTTGGACGCACCTTACTTCTCACTGCCAGTGTGATCTCCAGTTGCATTTTCAATATAAAGATTGGAAAATGTGTGAGTGAATACACAGATTTCATAATATGCACACGGAAAAGAGCTTCCACCTTACCTCCTGCTTCCTTCCCTCATAGCGTTAACTCTTAACTCTGTCAGTTTGGGAACAATCGTGACTTTGTTCTATCCTGTCCACGTGCTTCCTCCAAAACGGGGCAGCACTCGCGTCACGTGACAACACTCCCAGTTCTTAGTTCACAGGATCTCATGGACGTCGCTCTAGGCAGCACCTTTTGCCTCATTCTCTCAGTGGCTGCATCACACCCTCTGGGGTAGATGGACCAACCACACCGAGTCTGTGCCTGTTAGTCCTTCCCGCGCCGGCTCCCTTCAGAGCCCTGCTGTGATGAACAGCTATGTTCCCAGCCTAGCTGGGTTTTGCGTTCTGTTTATGAGATCAGATGGCTTGAAAGTGATCCCATTTGTAATAGTCCTCAGACACTCTGGCTCGGTGATCCTTCCCCCTCCCGCCCATATAATTAGGAAGTAAAGGGCCGGTCTTGCCATTTGCTGTCCAGTGGCTTTGCTCAGCCCATGGCTCCACGTAGTCTGAAGCTCTGGGAGCTCAGTGACCACTGCTCACTGCGGTGACCTGCACATACGTCCTGTCTCTACGTCTCATGTTCTCCTGGGGGAGCCAGCAGCTACCCATCTCCTCGAGTCTTCTTCCTTTGGTGTAAGGATCTTTCTCTGTCACTGCCGTCTAGTACGAGAGCCACCGGCCACACATAGCTATTTAAACTTAACAATTAAAACCAAATAAATATAAAAGTTCGTTCCCTGGGTCGGGCCAGCCATATTTTAATTCGCATGTGGCCAGTGGCTGCTTTATTGGGCAGCTCAGATGTGTTTCCGTCTGTGGGAGCACGTGGGCTGTGATAGGGTGGTATTCCATGGACAGCAGCCATGCCCTTTATTTACGGAGGAAAGGCCAAGAGATTATTAACCTGATCCCCTGCCCAGGAGGAGAAACCACGGCCCTTGTCTTACTTGGAAACAATGACATTTTGCTGTGAGGGAAAAATATTCATAACATACAACTTACCATCTTAACCATTTCTAAGTGTATAGTGAGGGAAGCTCGTGGAAGTGTGGGCTTGGGGTTTGGGAAGCCCTTCCCTTGCCGCCCCTGCTAGCTCATCTACCCCATGGGGGCTGGGATGGTGCAGAGAGGGAAACACAGCTCACCTGGAAGCCTGTGCAGCTAGAGTTTCAGCTCCAGCTGGAGAGGAGACACCTGAGGCGGGTCCTGTGGAGGAAGGAGCCAGATAAGCTCCGGGCTGCAGGTGAGCAGCAGAGAGTCAGGACGGAGGAGGAAGGGCTGCCACGTCCAGGACCTGTGCTCGGAGCAGGAGTCCGAAAGGTGGACAGCCTGGGGCTGAGCACGAACCCAAGGCAGGTAATGAGCAGATTCCAGAAGGTCCTCAGCCTAGATCTGACTTCCCAAGGTGGTGCCTTTATGCCCCCGGGGGGCAGTCCACTCCATGATTACAAAGAACTGGCCAGTGGTGTGCACCTTTTCATTTCTTTTAATGTATTTAAAGAATATATGTGGTTGTTCGTTTTGTTTTTTTATAGCATTTTTTTAAGCTGTGGTACGATATTGATAATATACAACTTACCATCTTAACCATTTCTAGGTGTATGTAGTTCAGTGGTGTTAAGTATATTCACATTGTTGTGCACAGGTCCCCAGGACCTTCTCGTCTTTCCACACTGAGCCTCTGTCCCTGTTAAACACTCACCCGCATGCTCCTCCCCCAGCCCCTGGCACCTACCATCCTTCTTTCTGTCTCTACGAATTTGATGATTCTAGGGACCTCACAGAAGTGGATTCATACCGTGTATGTCTTTTTGTGACTGGCGTGTTTCACCGAGTATAATGTCCTCAAGGTTCATCCATGCTGTAGCATGTGTCAGAATGTCCTTCCTTTGTAAGTCAAATAGTATTCCATTATATGGATGTGCCACATTTTGTTTATCCATTCATCTGTTGGTGGAGGAAGGTATGTTTTTGAGCTCGATTAGAAAAGTCTTAAAAATAGGTAAGATACTCCGTTTTCCTCCTGCCCTGTGTGGGCTTGAGTAGACCAGGGCCAGGAATGCATGCTGACCTCTTCGTTATCTACGAATAGTATCATTCCTACTCTACATTCGTTGGTTCAAACAAACTCCAAGTACCTTCATAATGATTCCCCTGGATATCATACTTTTGGTTTTCTTTGTTTGTTTTTGTCCCCCAAATTTATATTTATTGATATGGAAAAAAACAACTCGAATATAAAGAACATAAAAATGCATGTTGTCAGGCTCTTTAGAGAAATCACTTTGTGTTTGTTTTGTTTTGTTTTTTAAAAAGTGGGCTGTTCTGTTTGGGTTGTGAAGAAGAGAGGTGATGCTACAGTTTTGTGACACAGGGCTCCTCGGCTGGGACCCCCTCATCCGTAGCTCATCTTGTACGCATCTGACTTGCCAGCCCCAACGGGGATCGCATGGACCTTTGAGAACAGATATTATACATGACCGTGTGTGGGAGAGTTCTTTTTTTTTCCCCCTAAGCATTTGATGTTTCTCTTGCTCTTTTGCCTTCTGGGATGAAAAGCTGATCAGTGTTAAGATAAACATATTGCACAAATGATATTATAATAGGTTAAGTGTTTGAATCGTAAGAAGAGAGAAGAAAGAGCCAGTAAAGAAACGTTCAGAATCAGATGCTCAGGAAACATATTCAGGGTCACGGGATTTAAACCCGGGCAGATAAATCACAGGGAAAGAGACACGTGGCCACAGCATTTTCCTAACAAAAGGAAAACAGGGAAATAAAAGAAAGTCTTTTTAACATTTGCTAACTTTTATAGACCAGTGTCAAAATACGGGATGAAAAAGAGAGATAAAAGCAAGGAAATACGGTCAGGTGGAGGCCCGGGAAGGGGAGAGTGGGCCCAGCCTAAAGCCAAACCCGTGTGTTCTGCACGTTCGTCTGTGTTACCGCACTCTCCAGCTGTAGCATCCCCTGCATGCTGCCCCTCCTGCCTCCACCCCCACCCAGCCACCTGCCTGGCCCTGTCCATCTCCTGGCCCCTCTGAGCTGGCCCAGCTCTCAGGACCCACCTGCTTGGACAGGGCCCTGGCATCCTACCCAGCCCTTAAGGGAAGCTGGACCTTCCCTCCCATGGGACCCTGGGACCTTGTCATGGATGGACAGGCTCCACCTGATGCCTGTGCCACCACCTGCCAGGGACAGTCTGGGATGGAGGCCAGCTTGTGACTGCCTCCTGCAAGAGCACACCCTGGCCTGATGCTCGCCCCTATCACTGGCCTTGTTTCCTCCGGTCCTGGTCCCAGCACCAGGTTGAGAGGTCTTGTTAGAGGTGGCTCCAAGAACACTCACCAGGACACCCAGTATCACCATGGTCCTTTCACACTGGGAAGAGGCTTCCTCATTGTCCTCCAGCTTCGAGCCCTAAGCTCTGGGCATAGAGTGGAGTGAGACCCACCTGGAGCCGTGGGTTCACTCAGAAACATATGCAGTCCGGCTCTGTTCCTCTCCAAACCTGACACCTTCTCCCTTCCCACAGAATCAGACAGTGTCGAAGCCTGCCTGGCTTGCTATGACCTGTTGATGTTTACATTTCAGAAAATATCATTCCAGGACAACGGACCTGGCTTAGCTATGTTGGACCCTCAGGTCCACGTCCACCCCCAACGGCCGGGGGCCCGCCCTAGTGAGCAGCTGCCGCACCCACAAAAGACATATGGGTACAGCATGGTTAGGGAGCACTTTTGGCTTTCTCTGATTGGTCTTGAGTTGCAAACAGGGACAAAGGTTGGGGAAACTGCAGTTATTGAAACGTCCAGATTCTCAGGGGCCAGTTGCTACGGGGTAGTTGTTTTGTTTCTGGATTGTTGCAGCAGATAGTGGCCAACTTCCCATAAGTGTGACTTCTAGACGGCAAGCTGGCTGCCTGGGCTGGTGTTCTGAGCTCGTTGCTGCAAGTTGTGCAACTGAGTTCATTTTTATAGACTGGCTCAAGCTCTCAGTGGCAATAGTAACAAGTTGAACTTCTTTAAAGGATAGTGGTAACTCCAACTAAGGAGGTCATTTCACTGCTCATGGAAGGAAGATTGGAAAGCCAGTGGGGCTGGAAGGAGGGCTTTGGGTGCTCCTTGAGGATGGGGAATCAAGGGAATAAACCCAGGCAAGGGACTGGCTGATATGAGCAGGGAGGCACAGACTCTGGGGTTCTCAGCACTGGAACAAGGGACACCACCCTCAAGGGGCTGGAGAAATCTGGGAGGCAGAGCAGTACCATGGTGGCACGCTCCCTTTCAGGGTCGGGCAGAGACGAAACCAGAGACCATGTTCAGAGACAGGCTGAAGAGGAGCACGATGCTTTGGTCAGTCCCATGTTCATTCATTCATTTGGGCATGCTGAGTGTAGGTCTGGGCTAGGCGTGGCCGGAGACAGACAGGATGCAGCCCTCGTGGGGTTTGTGGCCAGGGTCAGCGGACTCGGCTCTCAGAGCAGACCGCTGGAGCGATGACGACTCCTGGGAAGATCAGAGTTTCTGCAGCAACACATCAGGTCTCTTGGCTACCAGAGATCTGAGGGGACCAAAAGCTCTCCCTGCTGCACAGGAAGGACAGACATGGTTTGGTGTCATGGATCCTCCCCAGTATACTCCAAACCAGCTACAGAACTCAGGGCAAGGCCCATTCCGGGTCTCTCCAGAGAGGTTTGGGTAATCATATCTAAGATCTTTCAAGCAGTGAGACCACTAATTCCTAATTCTAAAAGAAAGGCAGAGTTGAGCCCGTGGTTTCTCTGTAACTGGGGGTTAAAGATGGCCGCTTTTCCTGCGCAGCCTCTTCTTGTCCGCGCAGGAGGAGTGCAGTGACTTCAAGGCCTGCTGAGCCTCAGCATCAGCTAACCTCACACCTGGGTCAGCCTCTTGCCACCCACCCCTCCAGCCTGGGGCAGCAGTGGGGTGGCAGGGGAACCTGGGGTGGGGGCTCTCACAGAGGGCCCCAAGACTCAGAAGCACGCAGAGCGTGGCCACAGATACCAGTGAATCCCTTGCGATACCTTCAGCCTGTCAGGCCCTCTTGTGTGACGGTCCCTCCCAGGCTTAAAAGTGCAGGTTGAGCAGGAATTAGCCACATGCTCATGAGAAGATAAACACCCCAGCATTAAAGGATTTGCCCCAGGGCAGGGCTGTCTTAAGACTGTCTTGTCATCCTGGTTTCAGGAAACCAGAAAGGCACACTTGAGCACTAGATTAGTGTATTGAGAGTTAGATCCTCAGGCTCCCAACCCTTCAGACTATTCGGGATACCCTGGGCCAGGCGCGACTCCCACACATACATCCCACAGATGACTGGGACATATAGCCATGTCCAGGGCTCAGAGAGGGTGGCAGGCTCCCCGGAAGTCACTGTAACCACACTGCAGCTGGTGAAAGTGGGCCTACCCCCCATATTCCCACCTGAGGCTCCCAGTGCCTGCCTGGGTCACATGTGGGACTCACTTCCAACCACAAGAGGGCGCTGTTGGTCAGAACACATTTTTAAATTCTGCTCCACGAGTTCCTCCTCACACATTCACCTGTTTCTGTACTTCACGGGTGCTTTTGTTTATTCCTATAACTAGGATTCCTTTCTTTGTCTCCTGAAAGCCCTGCTTCCTTGAGAAGGGGAAGAGAACAGGCGTGGGGGCTGAGGCTAGGCCCTGCAAGAGGGTTTGTGAAGCCCAGCCCTGACCTGGACCCTCCTGACTGTTGTGGGCAAGGTATGACCTCCCACTCCCCAGTTATCTCAGCCTGGAGAGGGAGTGACCTTCCAGTCCCTGGAGACTTCTTCCCACCGGCCTGTCCTCCAAAAACAGCCCTGGCCCATCACCAATGTCAGCACTTCCCCTCTCCAGCCGAGTGCTCACCTCCGCTTGCTCTCCGCCCTCTGGCATGACACTGATGCCCCACCTCCGGAGCCCCGCATTGCCCTCCTTGCTGCATCCTTGGGGCCTGCTCCACTCCACCTGAATGTCTCCCCAGCCTTGCCCCCGAGTGGGCTTGTTGCTGCCTACCACCCCCTTCCTTCCCATCCTCGCTTCCCGGCAGTGCCAGGTGTCTAGCAGCCACCGCAAGTGCCCCAGCCTCCTTCCAGGCTCTTCTTCTCGGCAGGAGCTCGGAGCACTCAAACATAGCATCTCTCCCCAGCACAGGAAGTCCTCAGGGCTTGTCTATGGGACTAGCCACTCAGGGTGCGGGATCCTTGGGCCAGCCGCCTCAGCAGCATTGGGAGTTTGTTAGAAATGCAATAAGGTGGGCCCCACCTTGGCCTCCCGAGCCTGAATCAGCATTTTCACATCAGCAAATCCTTCATGAGTCTTGGATGCATATTGCAGTTGGAGAAGCAGGCACGTTGTGGGCCCATTTCCTCACACCCCCTCCGTCCCTCGTCTCCCCCCACTAGGGCTATTCTCTCTGTGAATGCCTTTCCTCCTCTGTCATCCTGGTTTCTCTTTGTGTCTCCGCCTGTCCCTGCTCTGAGATAAATTGGGTCTAAACCGGAGTGGGGGAGGAAGGACTGAGTCCCACACTCTCCTGCCAGTTCCAGGGAACAAGATGCAGCTCAGCCAAGAGCTAGACAAATGTGATGCCGAGTGACAAAAGACCTCACTCACTGGCAGGGACGCCCAGCCCTTGTTTCTGGACTGTTCTCATGCTGCTCACTTCTCCCACCTAGTGATGGGGAGACTGGATGCACAGTGGACCGGCCTCTGAGGGCCCCCCAGGTGGAGTTAGCAGGCCCATGGGTGCCCAAGGCCAGCAAGCCCTGAGGTGATAGAGAGGGTTCCAGTGAAAGGGTGAATCCCAGAAAGAGACTTGATTCAAGTTCTGTGCCTCTTGATGATTTACGCCAAAAGTGAGCTCATCGGCCTCACTCAGCTGCTGGGCCGCTGGCCAGGGCAGCACTCCAATCCAAGTGTTTCGAGATTAGAGGCCAACATCTGTGTTTTGCAGGCCATGTGTGCCCAGGGTACTAGGACGCTTGATGTGGCTGCCAGCTTCTGAACTCCCTGTCTGTTCCCTGTTTACTCCACTGCCACCACCTTCAGTGCAATCCGCCCAAGGCCTGGCACACAAGGAACCTTAGGGTGGGCAGCTTCTGCTGAGATCCAAGCATGAGCCGCCCTGTCCCCTGGGCATATGAGGTCACAGATGTGGGAGTTGGGGGGGGGTGTAGCAGAAGCAGAGCTTCTTGAGCTCCGGGTCCTTCACTCATGTGGGCAGATCCAGAACCCCCTTAACGTGATGGCAGGTGGAGCGATGGGACCCTATGGGCTGCTGGGAAATGGGGCAAATCACACGGCCTTGTTCTGGGGCTGCAGTGAGAGCACATGGGAAGCTTGAAGGGTCTCTACATCCTGACATAAGATGCCTTCTGTTTGTTAACGCTATACTTCTGAGTCAGCGTTCCCAAAATGCGGTAGGAGACGAGCGGAGGCGGGCACAGAGGAGAGTTCTCCTGGGCCCCAAGCTAGGTTCTGGTGTGTGGGCATCTTTGCTGTCTGCTTCTGGGGCTGGGTTCCCTCAGCATGTCCCCTGATACCCAGAAGTGGTGCAGGGACTCCCGAGGAGGCCCCTGCCTGGCCCAGCGTTAGAATGCAGTCCAGAGATGGGAGGGGCAGAAGGAAGCTACTTGGTTCTGCAGAGCGGACTTGCCCTGGGAGGCAGCATGCAGGCAGCTGAGAGTCCTAACTCAGAGCCAGACCATAGGGTTCACTCGATCTGCGCTCACCAGCTGTGTGATTTTTGGGCAAAAGACTTAACCCCTCTGTGCCTCATCTCTCAGCTACCTCATGTGGTTGTGATGAGGTTAAAGGAAGAATAGCTGTCAAGCTTTTAGTGTGTTGGCTGGCCAGTAGCAACACTGAAGAACAAAGAAACCCCTCCTCCCAGAAGAAGAGTCTGGGCCCAGGGACTAGGGTTTCTGTTCCATCTCAACTTCCTATCTGACCTGCCCAGCCGGAATCAGGCAAGTTGGCTGGCCGTCTGTGCTGAGCACTTGCTGCTGGGGTGCAGTGGGGAGCAAGACAGCTGTGAATGTAGGTTCCTGGCACTGAAACTCAAATGATACACAAAAAATTCCTTACCTCCATAAGAACTAAGCCAGCTCAGAAGACAGTTCTGTCTGAGGCACCGTGTAGAGCTATGAAACAGAATCATCAACTTCTCGCTGTGCGTGCACCCATGGGCTCTAATACCAGCAGAACGGCTATTTTCAATGAAAGCTGAAGTGGATTTGTGTATTTACTCTTAAGTCCTTTGCTGTCGTTGTACCAGATTACTATAAACTGGTAGGGTTCTTCATCATCAAGTGTGGACAAGAACAGAGAATCAACAGCACACACTCTCACAGGTGTGTGCATACACCCACACAGGTGTGCATTTTGTATATCACCATCCCCCTCATTAAATCTGAGAGTCAGGAAACGATGTTAGCTATGACAGCTCTGGCTTTATTACATAACGTTTATAGCAGGCAGTGCACTTTCACCGAGTGCATAATTTACATTTGTTCCATATAATTTTGATTTTCCTTTAAACCCAGAAGTGGCTCCTTTAGATAGGTTCAGAGACTTGGAAATTAGCGATGCCAGTCAGTGCCCCAGGCTGCCTCTGTCTCGCTTCTGCGTGGATTGGCTGGCAGTGGCAGCTGCTGGCGTTACATAATTGGCTTGGATGTGAGATTAGCCAACGGAAGCGGACCTCCTTGCTTGTGCACTGTGACTCAGGCCCCTGCGTTAGGCTAAGTCGGGACGGAGGGTATCATTACACAGCGACTCGGTGTTACCTTTACCACCGAAGCCATATCTCCCCTCCCATTTCCAACAGATGCTTTAGAGCCTCCAGACATCTTGGGGATTTTCTCCCAAAGTTGTAGCGATGCCATCAAGAGTGATTTTCTAACGTGGACAAACACGAGGACCTCAGATGCTAGGAGTAACGTGATATGTGGGTCATAAAACTTGTTTTGGAGGATTCAGCCAGCTGGTCAACCCAAAAAGGAAAATGACTCTGCTCTTGAGATGGAACAAGAATTGAGCTCCAGGAAAGAAGGGTTCTGCCTGATCTTTTCCTTGTGAGATGGTTGGTGTTAGGCTGGGAAGGAAACAAGCAACACACAGAAACTATCTGTCCATCTTTAGATAAGAGCAAGTTCAGGGAATTGCCCGGATGAGGCTTATGGAAATGCTGCAGTCTGCTCAGACGCCTACTTGGCAAGCGTTTTACCTTGCAGTGCGGAAGTGGAATCAGGATTATAGGAGGAATCGTTTTATTATAAGGTTTTCTTAGAGATTACATGAAAGCCTGTCTTCCTGCTGCACACACTAAATGCAGATATCTCTCCTCCTCGTTTCAGCTTACAAGATGCTGGCATCGGATTCATCCTGGTCATAGACCGAAGGCAGGACAAATGGACCTCAGTGAAGGCGTCGGTCCTGCGAATAGCAGTAAGTGTCGGTGCCTGGGATCTGCGATGCTCCCACCTACTCTTCTCCTGGGCTGGGTGACAGCAGCATTTCTCTTCTCGTGACCTGTCTACCTGGGTGGCAATTTGGGCTCTGGCTGGCCCATGTAGCCCTGTGCAGCACACAGCCATGGTGTGCAGCCAGCTCAGGGCACCAGCCCGGGGTGGCCTGAGGCTGGGCCAAGAGGCATTGGGAGCCCCACCTCTTTGGATTCCTCCAGGAGGTAGGGCATGTGTGTGCGCATGTGCGTGTGTGTCTGTGTGTGTGTGTGTGTGTGTGTGTGTGTGTGTGCTCAAGTGGGTTAACTCTTAGGGGGCCTGTTGTAATTTGAAAACAATTCCAGCAGCTGGTTTATTTCTGACCGTCGAGTGTGTGAGATGCTCAGGATTTCACTGTGTTCGTTCTCCAATGCAGCACGAGGTCCTGAACCAGCAGGTCGTTGAGTGTGTTATAGAGAATCTTCAGACTAGAAGTTTGAAATTATATTGAATAGCTTTTTCTAAGTGATCTTCTCCTTTCCAAATGGGCTATTTATCCTTTAGTTTTACGACTAAATCAGATGGCTTGCCCTTCCTTGGTCACCCATTCCTGCATTTACTAATCCCCACTGCCAAGGAATTTATCTTTACATTTGTAGGGTTGGTTTGCAGACTGAGTGCTGCCCTCCAAGGCAGAAGAGCAGCTGGTCTGTGGTTGTCGCTATGGCTGGTTTTAGCCTGCAGTAATAATATGGGGGGGAAGAGTTAAGTAAGCAGAAAGCCCTTGAATCTTGTTTTCCACCCCCACTCACGAGCTCCACCGAGGAGCACTTCTCACCATGCTGAGTTTCACCCACGCTTGCATCCGGGAGCCAAAGGCATGAAAAATGTGATTGTCGGCAAGCAGAAGTAGTTACCCAGAGTGACTGTGACCGGGGTCCTTGGCTGTGGTGGCTCTGCTGTTCCCAAGCATTTCTTTAAAACCTAACTGCTGATAGGGAAATTCTCCTGGCCTCTTATTCTGGGTATTGCGTTCAACCATCTTTGGTTCCTGGCCTCTGAGAGGCTGCCGAGCTGTGGTTCTGGGTGGAGTGAAAGAATCGGTTCCTTCCCTATGGGCTGCCTCATTAATGCATCTTAACAATAATTAAAGGCTCCGTATCTGCTCTGGCTCTTACAACTTAGATCATTTTGGGTGCAAACGTATTCCTGGGCTGCTGGGTCCCACCTTTGTCTTTCTGATAAAGCTTGTCCCTGACCTGCCCCAGTATGTCTCCTATTCCCTGTTCCCACCTGGCACACACTTCTCATGACATCATTTATGTGACACAAACCAAAGCACTTCAGAGTGTTTCAAAAGAACTACATGTGTTCTATAATCAGCTTTCCTTTATTTTAAAATCTCCAGAAACTTGCAAAGTACTGTTGATATGCCATCAACACTTCATAGCCGACGTAACAGTTTCAATATTTTAAATTTTGAAATAAATTTGCACATGATGTCACGTGGCAGGCTACATTAAGAATTACATTGTAAGAAACCTTGAGTCAGATGCACAATGGAGTTACAACAAATGTCCTGGGTTGGATACCAGGAAGTTCCTAGTTAAGTATGTGGTTGTTTTAAAAAGTAACACTGTTATAAGAATAGCGTATTAAAATCTAAGTTATCCATCCAGTCCTGTCACATTTACCTCCCACTGATTGAAATCACTGCTGAGACATACTGGTACCACATGGACCTCTTTGTCATGGACGCGCCTGGGGGCCAGGCCTCGCATCTTTGCTAGAAAGTGCTTCTCGGCGGCGCCTTTGCACACGTGCCTCTCCCTGGAATGCCCTCACCCCAGTGACTTCTCTCCATTCTTCTCAAGCCCCTCTCCCAGCCTCCCAGGAGAGCAGCACTCCTGTCAGAGTCTCCTGCTTTGCCTCTGCTTCATGGAGGTGCACAGTCGTCCTTTGTTCGCACACCATGGGTCCCTTACAGGCAAGGCCAAGCCCCATCCATCTTTGTGCGGCCGGGCACCCAGCCCAAGCCTTGTGTGAGACACGTTCGCCATAAATGTCTCTCGTGTCAATCAGTGGCTCCTGGTTAGAAACAAGAGGGTCCCCACATGCAGGATTGTGTTTTTAGAAACAGACACATTATTTTTTAAAGCAGAAGTAATCCTTCAGATCCCCTTGCAATTCAGCAGTATGGTCCAGGGCCATCCTGTCCTAGCTCTCCAGTTGCCAAGTATAATCAGAGTTTTATTCACCATCAAGTTCATGATCAGATGCATTTCCGAAGTGATCTGGCTCACCTTGAAAACTTTGTTTTGTGAAAATCGTAACTGAAAAGTTGGTGTTTGAGTTTTTATGTTTGCGTTGATTCTTTTTTTTTTAATTAAAGTTTATTGGGGTGACAATTGTTAGTCAAGTTACATAGATTTTAGGTGTACAATTCTGTAATACATTATCTATATCTCATGTTGTGTGTTCACTACCCAGAGTCAGTTCTCTTTCCATCACCATATACTAGACCCTGTTTACCCTCTTCTAGAGCCCCTCTCCCCCCTTACCCTCTGGTAACCCCTAAACTATTGTCTATGTCAATGAATTTTTGTTTTGTCTTACATAATAAAAATATAGGGTTTTGTTTTGTTTTGTTTTGTTTTTTGATCCTTTTTCCTGTAAGTCTCACCGTCATCCAACACTGGTTTGGAAATCCCAGAAGTTAGCATTTTCCCAGCACAGTTGTCGAAAATTCTCTTTAAACTCCAATGCTTTTTGTTATAGGAATTTACTGATCATATTAATGCCAAAAATTCTATTCATGTATTCAACATATTTATTGAGACCCTGCCTGTGGCTGGAACTGTGCAAAGCATTGGGGATATAAATGGGGTGTCAGCAAGAAGTGTACAGCCAAGTGTGTGCAGACAGTTGACAGAACATTGTGCTAAGGGTTATTCGCAGAGATGCCAGACAGGCATCTAGGAGGTGCCTGAGAGAGTGCCAGGGTCCTAGGGGTGGTCAGGACGCTGTGAGCCAGGCCCTATTGCCCTCCTTGTGCACGTGTCCATCTCAGCCGGGGATCAGGTCTGATCTCCACCATGGCTCCGCAGTGGGGCCAAGAGGTGGGAAACAGAGCGGGCACAGTTGTCCCCGTGCCGGAGAGTGGGGAGGGCAGAGCTGGTGCACGGATGCCATCGCCTGGGCCATGAACCCAGACAGGCCCCTTCATCTGGCCAGTGCTCTCATCCAAGGGGGGTTTGGGAAAACGAGCGACGCGTCAGCCGGGCCAGTGCCCTCAGGACGATTTGCACATGCATGGATGCTGCCGCGTACGTGACTCCCTGGGGCGCCCGGGCCACTTTGCTGCAGGTGTGACAAAAGCAAGCCCGTGGCAAAGGCTCTATTTGTCTCCAGTGTGTCTGGACACCCCAGTGAGGCTCAGCGCTTATATAACGCCGTGTTATTCGGGGCTGTTTTTAGCCACCGTATGTGCTGTCTCGTGAGCTGAGCTTCCCTTCGTTTGGGCTGTTCTTTTTTCTTTTTTGGATGCCTTCAGCTTGGCTTGGAATAGAAAAATAAGACATTGCAGGAGCCAAAATCCAATGTCCCTAAAATCAGACTTATGTGCTTTTGTCAAGAAGAGTATGCATCCGCTCTGGCAGGGCGTTGGGAGATGTGTGTGCTTACCTGTCACAGACCATGCTCTCAGCTGGTGGGCACAGGTAGAAACAAGACCCAAAGCTGAGAATTCAAGCATCACTCTTTGTCCAAGAGTTAGTTCAAAGTTTGGACTGTCCTGGGATATATGTAACTTTTGTGACGATTTAACTATACTCTTCTAGGATTCCATTTCAAATTTTAATCCACGTCTGCTATGTATGTGTATAAGTGTGAATGTGAGTCTGTGTGAGTGTGTGTGTGTGTGTTAGCATTGGAGGGGTTTGTAATAGAGTGTACATATTTATGTTTAGAGCTAGCCTAATTCAAGCTAAATCTATATCCCAGCACATGCTGCTGAAGAAAATTGAGGTTAAAGTCGTTTTGCATGGGGCAGAACTCTAGTTTTTACCAGAGTCAAAGCTGTCTGTGTGTGCAGAAAAGGTACAGAATGAAGAATCTGAAGGACTCAGGATTTTCAGGTCATCCAGTAAATATACTATATATGACAAAATCATATTGTCTTAAACAATGCCAGTGAATTCCTACTGTGAGCCAATTACCAGAGGTCTAAGCACAGGCTGGCGAGCACCCAATGGAGGTGGAAGACAGGGGCAGTGTGAGCACCAGGAGGGCTTCTCGGCAGAGGTGACACCAACAAAAGTCAAAAGAGAAGGAAGAGTTGTCCTGGCAGAGGGGGCGATCAGCATGCCCCTTGGGACACGGTGAAGGTGGGAGGCCAGTGGTCATGAATCCTTCCAAGGGGTCAGGGGGTGGAGCGCAGGTTACCAAGGGAGAGGAGGGGTCATGGCACTGCCCTCACCGCAGGGCCTGGGAGCCAGAATGGATAGTGCACAGCCGTGGCTCCTGGGAGGCCCAGCTCCAGCTATTGCATAGCTAAGCTTTCTCAGAATGGGTCTGCTTTGAACAAATACTTACATAGTTTAGCAGAAATGCATAGCACCACCCTGAACCCACTTTGATGGAAGGGAATGGGGTCCAGTAGTAATGAGCTCCTCCTGAATCCTAGGCTCTGTTGGAGAAGGCTTTTACACGTGCAGTTTCACTCCTGCTTTCCCTGTGCTTATCGTCCCTGCACTGCAGGTAGAGACACTGGGCTTCAAAGGTCTGTGGTCATCGACTGATGGAGTAGGATGGCTGGGGGTCTGTCTCCAAGGCTGAACTCCTTCCCCACACCAGGGGTTCAGGCACACCAGTTGGGCAGTGCTGGTCCACACAGAGCATTCTAGAAGGAAGAGCAGGCAGTGCGAGTTTTGTAATACTGAGCGTGTTCAGTTTAATGGTTGTCCTTCTTCCAAAGATTATGTCCTTCCCACTTCTTTTTCATTAAAATGTCTTTTTCTTAATGATGTTTATGATAAGCTTACCGTTATTCACGGACGGGGTCTTCTTAGATGCTCCATCCTTAGTGCTCTCGTCCAAACCTCCTCAGGAGCAGCCCTGGGAGTGGGAGGCCTCTGCTCAGCTTCTCTGATTCAGACTCCGAGATTTTTTGTGTTTTGTGTTGTTGTTTTTTTTATCTCTTAACACCAAAACACAAACTTTCAAATTTATATTTATTACACAAGCTTGTGGGGTGTTTTTTTCTGTCTACTATGAGACAGAAGTCATCGGTCCGGCTTCAGCTGCTGCGTTTGACATTAAGCATATAATGTCAGCCTGGATAAATGTGGTTGTGAGAAGACTTAAGGAAATGACTTGAACTTGGGGAGGTTTTCAAACAGCATCCCCCAAAGCTCCACAGTCCCACAGTTTCTAACGTATTTTATTGGTTTTAGTTGTGTTGTCGCTTCATCGTACAAGCCTCTAAAAATATTAATTCAGAAGACAGTTAACTCCTCTTTTTCTATCTCCAAATTATATTCATGTGGTTATCACATGGTCCCTAAGTCAATCAGTGTCAGCCCCGGAAAATGATACTGCTTTCATATTACATAGAAACCTATTATAATCATTTTATGATTACTCCATTAATGAGTAAGTCACAAAAAGATGTTGTTTGATAACCTTCATCCCAAATCCTCCATCTAATTACCTCTATTTTTAAAATAAAGTTTTTATTTTGGAATTGTCTCCAGCTTTTAATGCATATGGTTGGCTCCAACCGAGAGAAATTTTAATTTACTGTTGTTTATATTCAAAATGTATGTTTGTGTATATCATTAAGGCCTTCTCACTTGGCTAGGATCTTACAATTACTCTCTTTAATATAAAGATGCAATAACTTAAAGAAATGGAAACTAAAGCAAAGAAAAGGAGGAGAATGAACTGTTTGTCACGTTGAGCGTCACCTCCAGCCCCAGGCTTTGCAAGGCTGGTGCCTTTCCTGTCGGGGTGGAGTGGGTGAATTCCACTGCCAGTGAGTTTTCTTGCCACCTGGGTTAAGTTAATCTGAGTGAAATCGTTGAAGAAGGACAAGGGCGTAGTTTGTCACGTAAGTTCCAACTGTCATCCTTACAGAGCACATCCGCTGTGAGGTGTAAATCAGGGCCATAAAAACAACATTGAAATTTAGAAAAGTGTGACTCACTGTCACCTCCAGAAAGAGACTTTCATAAAGAGGTTTTCCTTAAATAGTGGTGGCCACTTTCACAAATGGTGGTGACAGGTTTGCATAGTCTGCTTGTTGATAAGTGACCCAGAATCTACCCTAGGACTTCCAACTCTCCGTGTGGTTCTCTGAGTTGTTTACTTCCCACTCAAAGGAGTTGAACTTCATGAGCGTTGGCCTGAGTCGGTGGGAGCAGGACCAATGGAGAGGTCACTGCTCACTGGGGTACATTTTTCAGTTTCCTCCTGGGCTGGGGTCGAGCAATCACATGTCTCCCGCTGCACTGTGTGCTCCCCGCAGGAGGTAGAGAGGTTTGTGTCCAAGTATAGAGTGGGATGGTGGGACACAGGGAGCAGGGCCAAGTGACACCCTATCTGCCTCAGAATAACCCCACCTAGGCCCAGCTGAGGGTCCAGCGGGTGATCGTGGGTGAATGTGGAGACCATGGGTGGGAAGATGGCACCCCGTGATAGCTCTCAGCTCACCTCCCTGTCCACGTAGCTGTAGACACTTAGCAAGCACTTGCTAAGGTGCTGGCGACCAAGGACACATGGTTCCTGTCTTCCCGGGCAGTGACAGTGGCATACAGACATGTTGGGAGGACACAAGCATGTAGGGAAGGCATGTCTAGGGGGCTGCAGACTGGAAGGGTATGTGTCCTACTCACTGAAGTCTTAGCACCACCCTCAATGTTCCTAGAGGATGGTGGAGGTACTTGGCAGGTATCCAGGACCTTCAGGTGGAAGCTCGGGGAGCGGCCAGGCCACAGGCAGTGTGGGCACCATCAGTAAGTGCGTGGCAGTTTTAAACCTTATGACGTAGCCCAGGAATAGCCACAGATGTGGTGAGTTCTGGGGTACAGATGGGCCACCCACTGGTACCTGATGGGGGGTGCTCCCCAGTTCCATGCTCTTGGGGGCTCACTTCTGCCAGTCTTGCTGAGACCAGCGTGGATATTACAGTGTGACCGAGGAATAACCTGTTAGCTGAGATACTGTGGTGAGTTGGCTTTCGTCTTCCATTCTGTACTGGCATATCCCTTTCTGGTCTTAGAGCTGTGCCATTCTTTTCTACATACTATATTTTAGGTGCATTTAGCCTAGTTCTCTGGAAATCAAATTCACTTGCTTCAAAATGTCTTATTTTAGTAATGGGGTCTTCCTGGATTTCAACATCTGGAAATAATCTGGCATCTAGAATAGCCTCTTACGATATATCTGTCATCACCACATTTTTTTAGCACTTTGTGCGAGCACTATACTAAACACTGCACGTGCGTCAGGACATTTAACCCTCAAGAGGATGCAGTGAGGAAGACATTTTGTTATCCCTGTTTCACAGATGGGGAAACTGAGGCACAGGGAGGTTAAGTAACTTGCCCAAGGTCACATTCCTTATAAGCAGAGCTGGTAACCAAACATATTTATATAATTTTATCTGTGTGTGTGTATACGCACGCGTGTGCGCTCTAGGGTTTAAGCTTATTTTTATCTTTCTTTTAGGTAACACATATATGTGTCTAGATAGGTTTGTTTCTATTTGACACGCGTCTTAGTTCCCTGGGGCTGTTATGACAGAGTTGCTAGACCGGACAGTTTGAACAACAGAAAACTATTGCCTCACAGTCTGGAGACCAGACGTCCGAGATCAAGGCATTGGCAGGGCTGGTTCCCTTTGAGCTGTGGGGGAGAATCTGGTCCATGCTCTCGCTTCTGGTGATTTGCTGGTAATATTTGGCATTCCTTGGCTTGTAGACACATCACCATTTCTCCCTTCATCTTTACATGGTGGTGTTTCTCCCTGTGCGTTTTTTGTGTCCAAATTTCCCCTTTTTATAAGGGCAGCAGTCGTATTGGGTGAGACACCCACACTAACGACCTTATTTTCGCTTCATTGTCTCTGTAAAGACCCTGTCTCTGAACAAGGTCACGTCTGAGACCCTGGGGGTTTGTACTACAATATATGAACTTTAGGGGTCACACTTCAGTCTATAACAAGTATAATAAGCTTTTGACTTTTAAGTTTATAAGCAGCAGAGTATAGTTGTACCAAGCACTGTGACTTTTTTCCTTTTCTTTTAAGAAATGGTGATGCCTCTAACAGAGTCTGGTCTCTGTGACCATTTTTATCTTAGTATGACATTGCCATGTTGAAAACGCCTGGACGAGTAAGCCGGGTCTTCTCCACCTAGACGGTGCCATCAGCCGCAGGTGTGCAGGGACCCCACGCGCAGCAGTTGCAGCTGTCCACTGTCAGTGCCCCTGCCCTTCTGTTTTCTTACAGGCATCCTTCCCAGCAAACCTGCAGCTCGTCCTTGTTCTGCGCCCCACGGGGTTTTTCCAAAGGACTCTCTCTGACCTGGCTTTCAAATTCAACAGAGATGACTTTAGGATGAAGGTCCCGGTAAGTGCGCCCTGCCGTAGCTCTGCGGGCAGAACTGAATTGTTTGCACTCTTGGCCCGTCTATGATCATCGAAATCCCCAAGGTGCTAACCTCAGAGCTGTGGGCGTAAATAAAGCCCCAAGCAACTCAGTCAGAAATCGTACTTCCTCTGACATTACCAGGAGCAGTATGAGCCTTCAGTCCCACAGGCCACTCTCCACCTGCCGTTGACTGTGCAAAGCATGGCCTTGGATGGATCACCCCATAAAAGTACAGGCACTTCATCAGAGCCACAAGTCTAGAACATTCTTACAGCAAGCCGAGCTGAAGAACAAGAGAGCCCCACCCGCTGAGCACCGTCACCCACCTCCTATGAGGAACGGCTGGGCTCTGCCAGTCCACGGGGACAATAGAGGGGCCGGAGAAGTGAGTCCAAGTATCTCCCAGACGTGCGGAGAGAACTCGGAGCTGCTGGCAGCATTGGGTGGCTCTCGGCCCTGCATGGAGACCCCATCTCATCTCCTTACTTGAGTCAGACACAGGGCAGATTCGGCAAAGGGGTACTCCCTGGCATCGGCCCAGCAAAATGGAACTATTGGGCCAAATCAGTGAGTTGTCAAAAACAGGTTTCACAAAAATCATTGCCAGCATCTTCAACTCACTGACCCATTTTAAATCAGTCTTTAGAATTACAAAAAGCACAATCTGAATGCTGTTGTTAAAAATGTATTCATGTCAGTGTTTTGGTGCTGTGTGTTGAACTCAGCGCTAGATAGAAAATGTTAAGAAAAACAGTGAGTCCTTGCACCTTTTCTGTCATGGTTAAATATATGTGAAACATGGACAAGACATTAATGGAGATACAAAAATCATAAAGGCAGGTGACTTAAATCCTTCGACTGCCTAATCAACCAGTCTTTGGTCAGGCTGGTCATGAATCAGGGTTATTTGGCACTATGTGAATAGTTTTATTAGAGGAGCAAAGAGAGAATGGAGTCAGTCATCTCTATTGAGAACTCTTTCTACTCTAAATTGACATTTATCCTATTTTTTAAATGAAGATTATGCTTCAATCAGGGGATCTTAATGTCGGCACTGTTAACAGTTTGGACACGATTATTCTCTGTGGGGGGGCTGTCCTGTGCATGGTGGGATCTTAGCAGCACCCCCTGCCCTCCACCCAACAAATGCCAGGATCACTACCTTTAACATCATGACAGACAAAACTGTCTCCAGACATTGTCAAGTGTCCCCTGGGGGGCAGAATCACCTAGGGGAGAACCTTGCCTTAAACTAATACAGTGTTTAATAATACATGAGGTGGTTTCGAATAACATTTGGGCTAAACCTCTGAAGACCCATTTTGTAGTATCTGTGTGACAGCTTACAAAGCAAAGGCTATATTTTTATCCAAAACTCATGGACAGAATGACCTCAGAAAGGGCAAGAAAAATATTTAAGAAATAAAAACTTGTCCTGTGTAGAAGAGCTTGCTCAGTCACTGCAACCACGTGCTCACCCATAAAAGGCAGTGTGCACCTAAGGGTGCTGAACTGATTCTGTGCCTGCAATGACCTCACGTGGTTTCAGTAGGAACAGGTACAGAATGATCTGCTTTCGAGTCAGAGCACTGTTTGATCACCATGCTGAGCTCCCCTGGACAGAGTTACATCTAAACGCCTATCAGATGCCTGAGGTCCATTGCGTGCCCAGCTCTGTCAAGGGTTTTACGTCTCTTCGGTGGCTGTCATCTGGCAGGATCAGTCATCAGATACCCATTTCACAAATGAGGAAGCTGAGGCACAGGGAGAATAAGCAACTTGCCTAAAGTCAACCAGTTAGTAAGTGGTAGAGCTGGGATTTAAACCCAATCCAAAGCCAGTGAATTCTGTCCACACCGCCACCCTTAGCAACCAGCAGGAGAACAATTCCTCCCTCCAGCTGCTGGGCGTTCTTTTTATGGGGTCGTTTTTCTTTCTCCTCTAGGTCATAATGCTGAGCTCAGTACCAGAATTACACGGTTACATCGACAAGTCCCAGTTGACCGAGGACCTGGGTGGGACCCTGGATTACTGCCACACCAGGTGGTTGTGTCACCGCACGGTGAGTCTTTCCGGCACTCTCTGGTGGGGGTTGTGGTTCTTAATAATCCCTAATTTACCAGAATTGTTTTTGCGTTTCGATGCTGCCTTTTCCAAAGACATGTTCATGTTAACCCAAGTTTTCTCCCCAAGAATGAGAAGATGGTCTCAGTGGACCTTAGTCATCCAAAGAAATAACATGAGTAATAAATTTGGGAGTGGCTTTCTCCAGGCTCAGAGACAGAAAAGAAAGAAAGAGAAACCCCATATTGTAGTTTGCAGCACTCACACCTCTCTTAACAAGGAGAGAGACCTCAAGCATAGAATGACTCTAGGTGATGAAAGCGTATGTAAAGAGTGTCTGGTATGTTTCTGAAGAAGTCGTGAGGCTAAGAAACCAGTGGGAAGGTATTTATTTTATGTAGATCGGGCTTGCTGTGGCCCTGTCCCCTCTGAAGATGCCCTGACTGGTCCTTGGCGGTGCTTTTCAGGCAGCAGGAGGGTGTGGTGCACGCAGTTTGGTGATGGTGTTTTCCCTCTTCCCAAGGCGATCGAAAGTTTCGCCCTCATGGTCAAACAGACGGCTCAGATGCTGCAGTCCTTTGGGACCGAGCTGGCCGAGACGGAACTGCCCAATGATGTCCAGTCGACAAGCTCGGTGCTCTGCGCACACATGGAAAAGAAGGACAAAGCGAAGGTATGTGCGGCTTCTGGGGGGTGTCTTCTGTCCCGCCTGCAAGACAGTGGGGGAGAAAGCCGATGTCAGCATTAGGTAAGACAGAATTGAAGAGGCCTCCAAGATGCCTTTTGATGCTAATGAGCTGGGGAACTTCTGTGACGAGAACTGAAACATGTTCCTTTTTAGAAGCAGTGTAAGGAATACTACCAGTATAAACACAGACACCTCGCGGTTGGCTTGAATAACTTGTGGAAGCTGACTAAAGCAAGGCATCGCAGGCGGCTTCTCGCTGAACAAGGTCCCGAGCTGTCTGGATTGCAAGGCCCTCCATCTAGGTGTTTCTGTTGTTATTCGTAGACCAAAAAAGGATTTCTACCCCTGGGATCCCGTAGACAGCAGGCAGAGACATGGGGGACTGACTCGGAGAGGTTGAAATTCATAAAGTAGTCACTGTACTCCTGGAGGTACTATTACTTCCTGGATAAATGTGTGTATCAGATGTATTAGAGCATCTGAGGGAGCGGTGCTCCCTGGGTCTGTCGCACCCCCGGCCCAATCTGCATGTCGCAGGCTTTGAATAAGCAGTGTCGGTGACCCGCTGATGGTCCTCAGGCACTGCCTCCCACCCACGCCCAGAGAACCCCTCCCTCCCTTTTGCTCCTGGCAATGAGGACAGCTGCAGAAGCAGGCATATAGCGGTCTGGTGTCCTGTTACTGTCTTACCTTATCCTGCTGCCCCTGAGTGACCAGTAACCCTAGCTCTGCCCTGGTCACAGGGAAAGAAGTCTCCCCAACACCTGTCTTCCTTCCCCAGTTCTAAGTGGAACACAGATGCAGAAGGTCAGCACAGAGGGCCTAGGAAGATTTCACTCTGGCTGATGCTGTGCCCACCTTGCTCATCGTCACAATCCCGTTCCCCTCAAAGGGGGGATGTCCCATGAAGCCCACCTCTCTCTCTGACCTGGACAGCATCCCGGGGTACGGGTGGACCTGGGGCGAGAGGTGCTGTGATCTTCCCGCAGGAGGACATGAGGTTGGCCCTGGACAAGGGGCAGAGCATCCTGGAGAGCATCCGAGAACCTCTAGTCAAGAGCCCAGAGCAGAGCCTAAACCAGGACCAGCTGGACAATCAGACCACCGTGCAGAGGTGAGGGCCTTGGGCTGCTGGGGGTCGGGGGGTGCATTTCAGGTGCTTGGTCTCTGCAGAAACGAGAGGCCGTAGGCTGAGGACAGAGTGACAGACAGGCAGGAGCAGGAGGTCCCATCCCAACTGGCTTGTCGCCTCTCTCAGCCTCCGTTTCCTCATTCGAAAGAGAAGCAAGCAGAACTCAGGGTCCTTACCACTGAAATGTTTTTCTTCCAAATCCCAAATAAAGCAGCTTTTCTGGGCAGGAAGTTTTCTTAGAGCAATCGCTCTTTTTTCACAAGCGTGGAGGAGACATTTAAGGGAGAACAGCGGTGACTTGTTCAAGCTTGTAGAGCTTCTGCACTCGCTCACTTTGCTGTCCCATTCCACACCGTGGGGCTAACCTGAGCATGTCTTACAGGATGGGTGTGCGATCAAACCAGTTCACACTTGTCCAGCACGGTGTCTGGCACGTACAGGTTCTCAGGTTTGGAACCGGTGACAGTGAAGGGGGGCCTGCAGCTCTTCACCCACAGGTGCATTGTGGTAGCTGGCTGCTTCCTTTACCCCTGACTCAAAGTTATAAATAATAAGCCCATGACTCTGGGTGGTGAACACACAGTGTGATTTATGGATGATGTGATACAGAATTGCACACCCGAAATCTATGTAATTTTACTAACAATTGTCACCCCAATAAATTAAAAAATGAAATTAAAAAAAAATAAAAATAAAAAAATAAAAAAATAAATAATAAGCCCAAACCTTTGCTATCTTGACCGTTTAAAAATTAACAAGCAGCACATCCAGCTGCCCTCTCCAAGAGGTTGTGTCAGTACGTCCCAGCGTGATGAGGCCTGGTGAGGCAGGGAAACAGACTACAGTTATGCCTCTGACATGCCTCTCCCTCTCATGTTAATGGGACCTAAAGAAACCCCACCTGCAAACCCTGTGCTGCAGTG
This sequence comes from Rhinolophus ferrumequinum, assembly GCF_004115265.2. Classification (NCBI taxonomy): domain Eukaryota; kingdom Metazoa; phylum Chordata; class Mammalia; order Chiroptera; family Rhinolophidae; genus Rhinolophus; species Rhinolophus ferrumequinum. Next base: position 55,619,081 of record NC_046287.1, read on the forward strand.
CCTGTGATAAGGGGAGGTGAGGGTCTTGGGAAGGCCGCGTGAAGACAGAGCCCCACCCCACTTCATGTTGCAGGGGGTGATTCTTCACACACCGCCACATGCTACTCCCACACACAGCACAGGTTCCTCTCTTCCTTCCTAGGCTCCTGGCCCAGCTAAATGAAACCGAGGCTGCCTTTGATGAGTTTTGGGCAAAACATCAGCAAAAACTGGAACAGTGTCTGCAGCTGCGGCATTTCGAGCAGGATTTCCGAGAGGTGAGTGGCCCAGAGCATGCAGAGAACCTATAGGTGGGCACCTGGCGTTCTGGGTGCAGGAAGCCAGTATGTGGCCGGATCACCCCAGGGCTGAAAACCAAGTTACCCAGTGGACTATGGCTCAATGCAGAATAGTCTCAATAAGCCATATGGAGCTGCAAGATCAAGCTGAACTAAACCTTGAAATATGTGATTGATGAGTAAATTATATACAAAAGGTTATGTACAATCCGTTCCTTGGCATGTACTTCCTTCTGCATTATTTGTCAATTAGCCAAGGAGCCTTTGTTCTCCTTTTATGGTCATTTGTATGTTCTTTCCTCCAACGTGTGCCTACTATGTGCCTGGCATGGGCCCTGGGTATACAAAAATAAAAGATACAGTCCGTCCTTGGATTCAGTATGACAGGGCTGTACCAAAGGCGTGCACCATCGATGTATTAGAGAGCCTTACAGATGGCCGACTCACCAGAAGCCTGTTAATCATTTATGTATGTGGAGTACATGCACTGAGACTTCCCTGTGGCCTAGCCCTGGAGCTGGGCAACGTAGACCTCATGACAACACTTTTCCTGTCCTTAGAACACCTCTCTCTGGTCAAGAAGGAGGAATCATAAATACACGGAAATAAGGGAGCACACTGAGTTCAGTGGTAAAGCGGTTGCGAGGCAGCATCTACGTGCCAGGTGAGGAGGACCAGTGAACAGTCCTGTGGGGGCCGTCCTCCAGTTCCAGGCCTCCTCACACAGTCCTGAGTCTCACCTTTCGGAAAAGGTGGGCTCTAGTTCAGCAGCTTTCACTGAGCACTGTTAAGGAGGGGCACGGGCTCCAGCTCGGGAGACAAGGTGAAGCTCCCTCCCTGACTCAGACCAGAGAAGTAACACCAGCTGGCCAGTGTGACCAACACACCCTGGGAGCCTCTGGAGAGGATGGTCATTCCTTACTTTGGGGACTGAGAAGGTTCTTCAGACAATCAAATATTTTATTTGGAGAGAATTGTAGATTCAAGTGCAGTTGTAAGAAATAATTCAGAGAGATCCTACGTACCCTTCCCCCAGTTCCCCCCAGTGGTGAAGTCTTCCCAAACTAAAGCATAGCATCCCCGCTGGGGTACGGACCATGAGGACCATGACACAGTCAATGCACTGAATGTTCCGTCACCACAAAGATCGCCTGTGCTTCCCTTTTATAGGCACACCCACCTCCCTCCCACCCACACCCACCCCTGAACCCTGGCAACCACTAATCTGGTCTCCATTTCCATAATGTTGTCATTTCAAGAATGTTCTGTAAATGAAATCATACAGTACATAACCTTTTAGGATTGGTTCTCTACGCTCGGCATCATTCTCTGGAGATTCATTCCGGTTTTTGTATGTACCAACAGTTTGGTCCTTTTTATTCCTAAATAGTTAGTATGCGTGATATAGACATGCCACAGTTCAACCATTCACCCACTGAAGGATATCTGAGCTGTTTTCAGGTGTTTGCTATTATGAATAAAGCTGTTACAAACATTCATGTAGAGATTTTTGTGTGAACATAAGGTGTCATGTCTCTGAGATAAATGTTCAGGAGTGCAATTTTTGGGTCAGACGGTAGTTGCATGTTTAGCTTTTCAAGAAAATGCCAAACTGTTTCCAGATGGCTGCACCACTTTACATTCCCACCAGCAGTGTATCAGTGATCCAGCTTCCCCACGTCCTTACCAGCATTTGGTGTGGCATTTTTTATTTTATACGTGTATTCTGACAGGTGTGCACTGATATCTCATTGTGGTTCTGTTTGGCATTTTCTAATGGCTAATGACCTTGAACATCTTTCCATGTGCTTATTTGTCATTAGTATATCCTCTTCAGTGCAACGTCTCTATTTCTACTGCCCATTTTTCAGCTGGATTGTTTTGGTTTTAGTTTTTGACTGCTGCATTTTGAGAGTTCTTTATGTACTTTAGATGCTAGTCCTTTGTGAGATTTGTGGTTTGGAAATATTTTCTTCCAGTTTGTCGCTTGTCCTTGTATCCTCTTAACAAGGTTTTTCACAGAGCAAAGTTTTTTAATTTTTATGAAGTCCAGTTTATCAATTTTTCCTTTGAAGGATTGTACTTTCCTTTGAAGGAAAGTTTTTTTAAATTTTGATGAAGTCCAGTTTATCAGTTTTTCCTTTGAAGGGTTGTATTTTTGAAGGATTGATCTAAATCCTAGATCCAAAACATATTCTGCTAAACTTTCTCTCCTAAAAGATTATAGTTTTACATTTAAGGCCATTGATCCATCTCAAGTTACTTTTTGTATAATGTGTGAGAAATAAGTCTCTGCAGTTCCAATTGCTCCTGTAGCATTTGTTGCAAAGGCCATCTTTCCTCCATTGGATTGCTTTTCCACTTTTGTCAAAAATCAGCTGGGCATATTTTTGGGAGTCTATTTCTGGGTCTGTGTTCTGTCACTTCATCAATATCATACAGTCTTAATTACTATAGCTATATAATAAGTCTAGAAATCAGCTAGGTTAATTCCTCCCACTTTATTCTTCTTTTTCAAAATTGTTTCAGCTATTCTAGTTCCTTAGGTTTTCCATGTAAATTTAAAATAATCTTGTCTGTATCTACAAAAAAAATTGCTGGGATTTTGATAGGAATTATGTTAAACCTCTATTTGGAAGAGAATCAGCATCTTTACTAAGTTGAATTTTTCAATCGATAAACACAATATATATCAACATTTATTTAGATTTTCTTTCAGCATACTCATTCAGTACATGTTTTGTTTGATTCACATTTACATGTTTCATTTTTAAGCAATTAGAAATGGTATTCTGTTTTCAGTTTTGATGCCCATGTATTCATTGCTATATATAGAAGTACAATTGATTTTTGTATATTTATCTTGACTCCTGAAACCTTGCGGATCATATTTATTCTAGGAGTTGTTTTGTCTTTGGGATTTTCTACACAGATGATCAGGTCATGGACAAACGGAAAGCTTGATGTCTTCCTTTTCCATCTTTATGCCTTTGTTTATATTTTTATTTATTTTTATTTTTTTTGCCTTATTGCACTGGTTAGAGCTTCTACCACTTGAACAATAGTTGTGAGAGTGGACCTCTTTGTCTTGTTCCCAATCTTAGGGGGAAAAGCATTGTTTTCACTAACAGTATGTATATAATGTTGCCTATAGGATTTTTATAGATGCTCTTGCTGAGGGAGTTCCCCTCTAGTTCTGTTTTTCTGGAGATAGGTCTGGATTTTCCCTCTCCTCCCTTCTATCTCAGTTTCAGTCCTGTCTCCATGTCCTCACTGCTCAGCTGTGGCTCTTCTGACACGGGCCCGACTCTCTCGCCCCACCTTCCTCTGTTTCAGGTCAAAGCTGCCTTAGATGTGTTGGCCCAGAAGATAGCGACCTTCACAGATGTGGGCAACAGCCTGGCACATGTGGAACACCTCCTGAAGGACCTTACCAGCTTTGAGGAGAAGTCCAGTGTAAGCACTGGGGCCTGGACTGGTGTGGGCGGGAGACGGCCTGGTGAAGCGGTACTCGTGGTGTCACCAAAGTTGCTTAGGAAGGCACAGGAATTGGGCTTTCCTGCCATTCGAGCGAAGCCCCCAGCCCCAAATGATGTGGGCAGGTGGAGGGATGGCTGCCTGGCCCACCCCCACTGACCCTCACTCTCACATCCTACCCCACACCCACCGTCACCCCCACGCCTCACAGATCACTCAGGAAACAATGCCCTCCTTGCTTGTAATGAACATAAGCTGATCTGTGTTTCTGGGGCTGCTCTCTCTGCAGGTGGCCGTGGAACGGGCCCGCACCCTGTCCCTGGAGGGTGAGCAGCTTATCGACAACAAGCACTACGCCGTGGACTCCATCCGCCCCAAGTGCCATGAGCTCCAGCACCTCTGCGACCAGTTTGTGGCGGAGGTCAGGCAGAGGAGGGGGCTGCTCCACAAGTCGCTGGAGCTGCATGGTCTCCTGGAGGCGGTAGGACCCCCCAACCCCAACGCCCCTAATGGACAGCCTGATTCTTGGTCCCAAGGGGCCAGCTCCCTTCACGTGGGCTGTACCACAGTCATAGATGAGAAACTGGCCCACACCTCCTGTCTGGACACTGTTCTTGTGGCCCAGATGGTCGTGTCCTGACATAGTTGTCTGTATTCTAGAGTTCACTTGCAACAACTAACAATTTCTTTAAAAGGCCCAGACACTTACCCCATAGCTAACTCACTGCACTTTGCCTCTCTCTCTGTGTGTGAATGAGTCCAGTCCTGGCTTTTCTACAACACTGCATTCCCTCCAAGGGACCCCTTTGGATATAAGGGCAGAAGTAGGATGGTGCAGTGCTGCAGATAATCCCAAACGTACAGGGACCAGCAGACTGTGTGTGAGGCAGCTAACAGGCCCCAGCAAACAGAGCCCAAGACACAGCTTCTAACAGTGCCATTCTCTCCCTCTGCCGTGCTTCACGTGTCCAGTCCATGAAATGGTGCGATGAGGGGATTTACCTGCTGGCCTCGCAGCCGGTGGACAAGTGCCAGTCCCAGGACGGGGCTGAGGCCGCCCTCCAAGAAATTGAGAAGTTTTTGGAGACCGGTGCAGAAAATAAGATCCAGGAGCTCAATAAAATTTACCAGGACTACGAACCCATCCTCACCCAAGATCTAATGGTATGCCAACTCGGGCTTTTCACCTGTAGCTCACCTGTCCTGAGTGGTGGGGAGTTACTCGGATGATGTTCGAAAGAAGCATTTAATGAATTCTCAGACGATACGAGGCATTTGAGAGAAATGTCGAGTTGGGGGGTTATCTGGCTCAAGTTTTCTTTCAATGCGGAAATTACTTTTATGCCTCCTTTCAAAGGTTGTGTTCTTACCTCCTGCGGGATCACTCCCTGTGAGGGGTATATTCTTGATGAAGTAGCCATTTCCATGGGCCCTGCTTCCTGCATGCTTCTCTCAATATTATGCTGAAATAGAACTCCTTCTCACTCTCGGCCAGCTGTTCTCAGCCCACCTCCTGGGGCAACCCACAAGTGTACTTACAGCCCCTTCCATAGACGGCCTTTAGGTGCATGGAGAGGGCTGCATGTTCCTCCCTCCCAGCTGACTTTCCTCTAGGCTTAGCATCCTTCCTTCTGTAGTGGGGATCCCCCCCTCCCTCTCCATAGCGAGTGGAGCCGGTGCAGGATTGCTGCACTGGTGATGGGTGCTGAGTCACTAGCACTTAAAACGGAGTCTGAGTCTACACATGGTCTTTCTGTCTTTAAATTGGGGACGCCGACAATTATAAGGCATCTTGCTAACCCTTTCACCTCAGAAACACGTGCAGAAGGTCTTCCAGAAGCAAGAGAGCATGGAAGAGATGTTTCACCGGAGACAGGCAAGCCTGAAGAAACTGGCAGCCAAGCAGACGAGGCCTGTGCAGCCAGTGGCCCCCCGGCCAGAGGCGCTCACAAAGTCCCCTTGCCCCTCCCCAGGTAGGTGCAGACACACCTTGTTCCTCCAGGGGACACCTCCTTCCTTTCCACGATGGGCCCAAGTCCAGAGGCCATCACTAATTTTGTAAATAAAGTTTTATCAGCACTCAGTCTGCTTATTCATTTACTCTCATCATGCTGCTTCTACACTGAGCACAGCAGAGCTGAGTGGTTGTGGCAAAGAGTGTGTGGCCCTTGGAACTGGAATAACGGTCGAGGGACTTTCCTGGTCCTGTTTACCCTGACTCCATTCTCTCCCCCTACCCATTTGTCCTCAGTGCTCCTGCCAAAGTAGTTTCTCTCACCCACAATTCCAACTTCAGCCCCAAAGCCTCTCTGGTGTGTCCCACACCTCAGCTGCCCGCCGGGCACCGCAGTCAGTCGGCTACAGCCCCTCGTTACATCTCCCACAACGAGGTCCTTCTTTAAGGCTGAGCCAGACACTGCACCATTTCCCAGTGACTCCTTCCTGTCCCTTCCCTGTCCCCAAACACTCCCACCCCCAGCATGCGGGGTCTGAGAAGACATCATTCTCTGGCCCGTTTGGAGGCCTCCTGGACCACAGACATCCTGGTCACAAAGTTCTTCCCTCAGTTGCCAGACGCCGTCCCCTAACCCCTTACACTCCCTCCCCTCCAGCATCCCCCACTCGTGGGCTGGGAGCTGGGAGCCCCTCTGTGGAGGTGAACTAACTCCAGCCTGCACCCCCTGCCTCACCTCCTGACCCATCTTCTTGCTCATCCTTTATGCTGTGCTTTCTGCACCCTTCTTTAGGCTGCTTGCTTTTTTTCGCTGAAAGTAAAAACAAAAAAAATTATGGTCACTCTGAACACATGCTTTTCCCCTGTCGATGCAGTAAAATGCAAAGTTGCACCCAGCTTTCTCCTCTTTTTTTCCAAACCAGGCATCCGGAGAGGTTCTGAGAACAACAGTTCTGAGGGCAATGCCCTACGTAGAGGGCCCTACAGGAGGGCCAAGGTGAGGCCCCACTGTTCCTGGCACGAGCCCTGCACTGCCCCAAGCCCCACTGCTCCCTCCTGGGCTGCCACCCAGCCCAGTGCTCCCAGCCCCCGTCCCACATATGGCCAGTGACCTGCATCCATCCTCCCCTCCGCATCCTGCAGGCCTCAGATCTCAGATCTGTTCCCCGTTGGGAAATGAGCTTGGACTCCCGGGTCTTCAAGTCAGGACGTTAGGCTGTGCCTTCGCTTTTTGAAATCTCAATGCACTGCATGCTCTTCTCTCCCCAGAGTGAAATGAGTGAGAGCCGACAGGGCCGGAGCAGCTCCACGGGGGATGAGGAGGAGAGCCTGGCCATCTTGCGGAGGTGGGTGTGCTGCCTTTCCAGGCACCACTGAATGGCTCAGTTGAGACAGGTTAGTTAGCATGTTGTTAGGCAGACAGGAAGGTCCCTGGTGGAATAAACAAAAGACAGCCATATCCTGAAATTCCAGGTTCTGAAGTATCTCATTCACTCCAGGACAAAATGTTAACAGAACCCTGAGGTTAATAAATTATCCCATAAATCCCTTTTGGCCGGACAAACGGAGCAGATCTGATAGATAGGAATGGATTATTTCGTTAATCCTTTCAGGATGGGCAAAAAAATAGATGAATTCCATTAAAAGGCGCCAGTTCCCCTTCCCCAAAAAGGCAAGGGAAAGTATAAAGTAAGAGCTTTAGCCTCAGTCAGGGGACATCCCATTCGGGAACCCCCTCCTGCTTGGGTGCTACATTTCATCGATTTTTAATAAATTATCCTCTTACAATTCCTCTCCTCTCCTTGGTCCATGCTTCCATTCTTCGGTTTCACAAGACACGCTCCTGGCACTCAGTCACACAGAAAAATTTCCTACATCAGTACGACCCACCCAGATCTCAGCCATTGGCCAGGAAAGTCTGAATAGAAACGAGCCAAAGTTGGTGAAAACTTCCAGCCTCTACCCCAAAGCCACAAGGTGGGAGCAAAGCAGGCATCGTGATGTCCACACACGTGCATACATCATGCAGTGTACAGACAGACATGGAATTCACATGTCCATTTGGCATGTCTACATCTAAAACCAAGAAAAATTTAGGTTTTCCTTACAAAAGCCACGTTTGCCCCTAGATCCTCAGGCAGGACTTCAGCAATTTGAAATGGCCTGTATTCTCCTTTCTCCAAGCCCGGATGAGAAGATAAGTGTGATTCAGCCCACCCAGGCCCTCTGGCCGCACATGCAGAATCAGCCACGTAACCAACCATCCCCTGACCCAGCTTCCTGTCCCCTCAGTGGATTTGATACCTCCCACTGCTCAGGAGCCTTTCCAGCCCTTCCTGGTTCCTGGCTGGGCATCACTTCTCTCTTCATCACCCCTCCGGCTCCCTGCTCTTCTCTCAAGCCCTCACCTTGGCTGGGGCTCTTCTTACCGCACACCTAGACTGTTTCACAGCAGGTACCATGGGTGTCATGCACAGTCCACCCTGGAATTGAGTCTGTACCCAAACACAAATGCTTGATGAAGTCTGAACTCTGGACTTGACAGGAAAGGCACTTCCAACATCCTTCCCAGGCTTGGTGGTCACTTTCCCATAGAAGCCCAGCTTCCCTCCGAGCTGGGCCATTCATCTTTCTACAAAGATAGCCTGCACCCTGTCACCTTCCTGTGTCTACACACTCTGAGATCAGTACTGAGAATGCTGAGGGCCCACTCACTGCTTGGACCTCAGCACCCCGCTCAGTCCCCCACCCGGGACATCCTCCACTCTGTGCTCACACTGTGCTCTCTGCTCCCAGACAGCAGCACTCACCTCCAGCTTGTGGTGAGTGGGAGGCCCCAGGCCCCTGTCCCCCCACCAGCCCCTAGAGGAGGTCGGACTCTTTGAACCCAGCCTAAGGCCTTGTTAAGTGCTGACAGTTGTTTTAGAACTGACCATGCTCAATGGTCCCAACCCAGGAACAAACCCCTGGGCTCCAGTGCCTGTGTATTAAAATGGGATGCATAGTTGTAGGCAGTTAAAAGGTGGTCCTCGTCCAAAGAAGAAGATCTGAGCTGGTTTGCAAGCCCACACTCCTTCTGGGACTCCATAACATGACAGGCACTTAGTTCCACCCATCACCACGGTACCACACTATGTGCAAAAGGGTGGTGACAGCACAGGAGCAGTTAAAATGATGCCTCCCGAAGGGATGCAGCCCTCCCCCAGGCAAGGAGGGGCTCTTCCTGGGAGAGAGACAAGGGCAGCTGGTGAAACAAACAAGGCTCAGTCTGCAGGGGTGAGGACACTCAGAGCCATGACCTGGAAGAGAGGGAGGCTTGAGACATGCTTCAGGAATCAGGGCTCGTTTTGTGTAGGTGGCCCCAAATCAGGGAAGCTGGTCAGGGAATCTGCTTCTAGATAATAAGATCGTGCAACCCATTCACAGGCACGTGATGAACGAGCTTCTTGACACGGAACGGGTCTACGTGGAGGAGTTGCTCTGTGTCCTGGAGGTGAGCCTGCAGCTGGGGGGACAGCTGGGACTGGGCCATGGGCTGGCTTCCCCCACCCTCTGTGGTCTTGTGTCCACCAAAAGGCATGTGAATGAAGGTTCATGGCAGCTTTACTCATAACAAAACAACCCAAATATCCATCAGTGGGACAAGGAACAAGTAGATTTAGGTGGATTTGCACAGGGACAGTATTTACAGCAAAACAGAGAGCTGCTCCTTTATGGAACTACGCATGACCCTCCGGAGCATAATGATGAGCAGGAGAAAGCAGAGAAGAGTGTGTGCAGTTCCTATACAGGAAGTCCAAGGCAAGCAGAGCCTGTGTGGGGTGGAGAGGCTGGAGTGCAGGCTGCAGGCTGGGTGGTGGGGTTTTGCCTGAGAATGGCAGAAGCGCTTCTGGGTGCTGAAATATTCTACATCTTGATCTGGATGTCGGTTACAAGGGCGTAGACATATAAATAATTCATCAAGGTATGCACATAAGACTTGTCCGCTTCATAGAAGTTATGCCTGAATTTTGAAAAGGCTATAAAGGAGAAGATAGAACCTCACCCACCCACCCCCCAAGAAAAAAAATGGTGCTGTTTGTAATTCATTCATATTTTGTGGTGCTTGTCCAGACGATCACTTTAGAAATGGCCACTGAGTAAGTACAAGATGTACTCACTTTCCAAAACCTAAGACAGCATCACCTACCCCGAGGGGCGCCCACTCGGGACTGTGGAGACTCGGCTGCAGTTAAAAGGGCCTGAAGGTCTGTCAGCAGCCCTTCACGATTTCCCTCCTGACTTCTCTCCTCTTCCACAGGGCTACGCTGCTGAGATGGATAATCCTTTAATGACGCATCTCATCTCAACAGGCCTTCAAAACAAGAAGGATGTTTTATTTGGAAACATGGAAGAAATTTACCACTTTCATAACAGGTGAGACCTTTCCTCTGATCACACTCAGTGATGTCTCGCCTCTAAAGCAGCCACCTGTAAGGAGCTGAAACCAAAACAGCCCCTGGGCCATGCTGTGCTGGTGGAGAATATCCCGTCCTCCCTCTCTCAAGGGGGGATAAGCTTGCAGAGGGGCCACAGACCAAGCAGCAGTTTGGTGGGATGTACCGGGGACAAGTTCTCTCCACGGGGGATAAGTAGGTTACAAATGGGCCGCCCACCAGCAGTGAGGAGATGCCTCAGAGCTTTGACAGCAGGACTGTGTGGGAGCAGCTGCCCCTCCTGCCTCTCCCTGTCCTTCAGGTCCAGCAGAAGCCAGTCCCCACCCCACCCCCAAGTGTGTGCATTTGGCATATTGGGGTGGCACCTGAAGCCACGCCACTTAGCAGGGCTGGTTTTGTTCCCAAACCCATTGTTGAAAAGGGTGGCAACATTAGCATTTCCTTTCCTGCCTGTTCTCTCCCTGTGAGAGAGATTTGCAGCTTCCTTGTGCTTTGGTCCTTCTGGGGCTGCTTACCCTCAGCTCCTCCTCGAAATTTGTGGGAGCTCATGGGAAAGGAGATGAGCAGGCAGACATCAGTGTGAAGGGAGGTGAGCAGAGGATTTCAATGCCTGTGTGTCCTGGAAAGTGGCCAGCTGTGAGCCGACCCCTTCCCAGTGCTGTCCAGGGCCAGGGAGCCCAGCAGCTGTGACTCCGGCCCCACCCTCCTGTGCACTTCAAAGGGCACTCGGGAATTCCGTCTCCCCACTTGCTTTAGCACCTCTGTCATTAGCGGCTCTCAACTGCCCATTGATAAAGGAGGCACCAGGTTACAGCTGAACCCCACCTAGGAGCCTTCCCTTGGGAACTAAAATGAGTGGGTGGCCTGGTCCCTGGGCATGCTAGTGGCTCTGGCCAGCCTTTGGGCACTGGGACCCTGGCTACAGGACTCGTGTAGTGAACCGATCCCCAGGAAGCTTCCCTTCCAGTGGGATTTACCCCATGGATGGATGCAAGTCAGAAACGTAGGGAAATTTGGCACGTGGCTCAGGAACAGGACTGCTTCAGGGAAGGTGCTGGGGGCAGAGCAGGACGTCTGCAGAAACCCGACAGAGCACATGGGTTGTAGGGGCTGGGGTTCCAGAGCCTGGAGATGCTTCTGTCTGTCTGCCTTTGGACTCTTTGTACCATGTCTGTCCTGGTACAAAGAGGAGCTATCCTAACTTCTGTGTGAATGCCAACATCAGAAGCATAAAGAGATGCCTGGGGCCACGTCTATGTAAACCGGAGAGTTTGGCGCAGTCAGGACCCTGGGAGTGATAGGTGTGGGCTGCAGGTTCCTGAAATCAGACTAGGTAGTCTTACACACAAAACCTCCTGAACTGTCCAGAGTTAGGAATGAAAGTTGTCTGGAAAATAATAGCTATTAATTTGTTATAGATGCCATCTTATGCAGGTTGTTTATCATACGACCTAATGCAAACTTTCTTTGTCTAGAATATTCCTGAGGGAGCTAGAAAACTACATAGACTGCCCAGAGCTGGTTGGAAGGTGTTTTCTAGAAAGGGTATGTGTTTTTTTAAATGTATACTTTCCCATGCCTTACTTCCTAAAATTACTATTACTTAAAATCATAACTTTATATTTTATCACAGTCCCCATCTAACCAACTGAAAATACAAAGTACCAATGTTCCAAGTTTGGCTGAGATCACATGACACTTTTTGGTAGGGCTGAAAGAATACCATTTTTTCTAAAGCCCAATAGCTAATTCAAAAAAGAGATAAACTGTAAAATATAAACTTTGAGATATGCCCAAATTGTAAAGCATTTAAGTTTTAATTACAAGTGTTAGATAAAGCTGAACTTTTCTCATGCTGGTGTTTTGCTTTGTGTTTCATCTTGTCCTGGTTAAGGCTCCCTCACTGACTAGCTGACATTGGACAAATCATCTGTGCTCGCTAAGCCGTATTTATTTTTCTCCTCTTTGAAATGGTAGATGTCTGCCTCCTTGTAGGGCTGGACAATCAGCTAAGTTAGGGGCACGGGATGAGGAGAAACTTCGGGAGCAGGGAAGGGCAGCCGGCTGCAGGGGAACCCTGTCTTCTCCACAAAGTCCACATGGTCCTCTTAGGTTGACCTCCATAGACTGCTAGTTTAGCAATGTGGAAAATGAAGCTTACTAACAGCAGTAAAACTAAGTCAGTTTTATAAAATAACCTAGAGGCTGAGACTGGTATAATGAATTGGTATGAAGAGGCAGAAGGGAGGAAAAGGAGGAACAATATTGATGTTTTGACCCAGCCCGGCCATCGGTAATGCTTCCCAGTGCTGTTTGAGAACTGGGGAGGCGCAATCATGCTGTCAGTCAGTGGTTCTCAAAGGGGGTCCCCTGGCCATCAGCATCAGTATCTCCTGGGAACTCGTTATAAAGCAAGTTATCAAGTCCCACCCCAGACCTGCCGAATCAAAACCTCTGTGGGGGCAGCAGTCTGTTTTAACAAGCCTGCCTGTTCTCATGCACATGCAAGTTTGAGTACCACTGTGTATGCCAAACTCTGGAGATTCTTTCTTTAGAAAGTCTGTGTTGGTCCCATGTTTAGTTTTAGTCTGTTATTCCTATGGCAAAAGCCAGCTATATTGCGTTAATCTGTATAAAAGAGATATCAGGATTAGTGCATCCCTGAGGCATGATGGAGAGGGTGAACAGGAATTCAGGAAGAGGTCAGACTGGTCCCGGAGGGGCCAAGGGACGGGGGCCAGGTGTCATGCGTCCTTCCACAGCAGGGCCAGCCCTGGGCGGTGTGACTCGGGAGTGGGATCAGCCCTCCATGAGCTGAAATGACGGTCGCCTTGGAGGCGCGCTGTGACATGGTCTCTTTCCTGGGTCCAGATGGAGGAATTCCAGATCTATGAGAAGTACTGCCAAAACAAACCCCGCTCCGAGAGCCTGTGGAGACAGTGCTCCGACTGTCCATTTTTCCAGGTATATTATGGAACCCTCTTTGGAGTATCATCTCCTTTACTAATTGACTCTCAAACAAAGAATAATGAAAACTATCTAAACCAGAGGTTTCGGTGTTGCAGGAATGCCAGAAGAAACTGGATCACAAGCTAAGTTTGGACTCCTACCTGCTAAAGCCAGTCCAGAGGATCACCAAGTACCAGCTGCTGCTCAAGGTGAGACACCGGGCTGCCATGCCTGGCCGGGCATCCCCTGGAGCCCTGCTGCCAGTCTGGCTGCCCTGCGGCTGCCTCACTCTTGTCATCCCCTCCTGGCCACGCACCCACCCAGTTTCAGCTGCCCCAGTCGTCCCTTAACACCTCAGTCTCTGAGTCACCTTCTTCCCATCTCTGCAAGGGCCTGGCTCTTCACAGACCTTTGTGGAGAACCTACTATGCACTGACCATTGTTGGGGCAGGGACAGTGACGTGCACATACGGGCAGACCCCACCCCCCGGAGCACACGCTCAGAGGGTCTTCACACCCACACTGGGCTGTGCTCCCTCACCGGTCTTCCTGGCCAGGCCTCTCCTGTGTCCATTGTCTTTGTGGGCCCAGCAGAGGCAGCTTCACGGGCCAGAGTGAGCAACTGAATGGATGTGAAGAGGGTGCTTGTAACAGTCAGATGTTCATTCGGGATGTCAGATTGGCAAGGAAGAAGGAACCAGTTTAGAAGTGGGGAGATATGAGACTGGGGGCTCAGTCTAAGTTTGCCAGGGTCAGAGCTGCACGAGGGTGCTGACCCTGGTGGGGGTGCTTCAAAGGGCCTGCACTTGCTGAGCTTAGCTCAGTGTGCAGCTCAGGGGACATCCCCGACATGCAGCATCCGGGCTGTTGTGGGGTGGGATGCAGGGGCTTCGGGAAGTGAGAAGGCAGCTTCCTGAGCTGCTCTGAGGCCTGTGGCCCCTAGGAAGACCCCATGCTCCAGGAGGCTGGGTGTCCATATGTCTGTGTGTTCTTGTCCCTGCTGGTGACCACTGAGCAGGAAACCACATCGTGTGTCCTGAGGGTCCATGTTCAGGGCCACCCATGGCCTGGGGACAGAGTACTGGGATTCCAGCAGCTTTCAAGGGAAGGCAGGGGGTCCATGTCCAGATGTGCGTGTGAACACATCCTCGTTCCCCCCCCCCCCGACCCCCAGGAAATGTTGAAATACAGCAAGAGCTGCGAGGGGGCTGAGGACCTGCAGGAGGCGCTGAGCTCCATCCTGGGCATCCTCAAGGCCGTGAATGACTCCATGCACCTCATTGCCATCACAGGCTATGATGTAAGGACCGCAGAGGGTGCTCCCACCTTCGTCCCCCAGCTGCCAGGTGGTGCAAATGAGCCTGCTTGCTGGGGGGATCTGACGGGCGGCGGGCTGGGACCAGCACATCGCCAGGGCAGAGCTATGCCCTTGAGCTTCCACGTGCGCGCATGTCACCTGGAACCCTTGAAAACCCAGTCTGACTCAAGGGGGTGGGGCCGGCCTGCACGCGGGCTCGCCAACGGGTAGAGAAAACCAAGACGTTTTCACCCCTTGGAGGTGCATCTCTGAAGACCTCGTCATTCCTGGTCTTTTCCTGAGGTCAGCATCACTCGGGGAATGGGTGTAAATCTGTTTTCTCCAGTGCTGCTCGGAGGCTGATGACGTGTGACAAGTGGGCATAAGTGTCAGGTTTCTACTTTCTTCTCTGTGTGCCCAGGTCAGGTCAACTCATTCTTTTTACCTCTCTGTAAGTCCATGCAGCACTCAGTCTCAGTTTCTTTCAATTAATAGACTTTATTTTTAGAGCAGTTTTAGGTTCACAGCAAGTTGAAAGGCAGGTACAGAAATTTCCCACATACCTCCCGCCCCCAAACTCACAATCTCCCCGTTATCAGCGCCCCCACCAGAGTGGGACATTCGTTGCAATCTGTGAAACAACACTGACACGTCATTGTCACCCAGAGTCCATAGAGTACATCCGGGTTCTCTCTTGGTGTTGTACAGTCTGTGGGTTGGCACAGATGTGTAATGACATGTGTCCTCCATTGTGGTATCTTACAGAGTAGTTTCACTGCCCTGAAAGTCCCCTGTGCCCTGCCTGTTCATCCCTCCCTGCCGCCCTCCCACCCAACCCCTGGGAACCACTGACATGTTTACTGTCGCCATAATTTTGCCTTTTCCCAAATGTGACGTAGTTGGAACCTGGCATGCAACCTTCCCCGACGGGCTTCTTTCACTCAGCAACATGCATTTAAGACCCCCCGTGTTCATTCTGGGCTTTAAATGCACCTCATGTCGCTACACGTTGTAGGGGAATCTGAGTGACTTGGGGAAGCTGCTGATGCAGGGCTCCTTCAGCGTCTGGACGGACCACAAGAAGGGCCACACCAAGGTGAAGGACCTGGCCCGGTTCAAGCCCATGCAGCGACACCTGTTCCTGCACGAGAAGGCCGTGCTCTTCTGCAAGAAGAGGGAAGAAAATGGGGAAGGGTACGAGAAAGCCCCATCCTACAGCTACAAGCAGTCCTTAAACGTGAGTAAGGCCTGTTTCCAGCAGCTGCAGACCGCCTGGTGCTGGCCCTGATGACAAGGACCAGGGACCTGTTCCAGGTTGCAGCTGAGCCTTGGTCACAACGTCCACCTTCTGGCATGTGCCTCTTATCTTTGGATGTGAGAGTCTGGGATCTCTGGTGTCCTTAGCCCCCAGCCCCAAACTAACACCTGTCTCCCTATTTTGTGTTCTCAGATGACAGCCGTTGGCATAACGGAGAATGTGAAGGGTGATGTGAAGAAGTTTGAGATCTGGTACAACGCCAGAGAGGAAGTTTACATCATACAGGTTGGTCCCCGATCTTTCTCTCCAGGCAATAGGGACTCCTTGCGTCTCTTTTCGATTGCCAATGAAAGGCTTCTAGTGAGAGTTGGTGTCTAGAATCTTCCACAGTGTTTTATCACCCGGCGGCCAGGAGCACCACTATTCCTCTGGGGGCGACGCCCTGGCCTGTCTTTAACCTGAGCTGAACCCAGGATGAAGTACAGAGAAGTACTGCAAGCTAGGGGTGCTAGAAGGGTCCTTCCAGAAAAACAGTCTCAGGCTCCTGCGGCCCCTGCTTCTGTGTGCCTGGACGGTACAGGGGGGCACAGCAAGCCTGTGCCGTGCTGACACCCGTGGATGGGTTGTCCTGGTGGGAAGTGTGTTCTGAGCCCTCCCCCATCCTCAGTGAGGACAGGAGGTGGGTGGGGCTGTAAGTGCATTCATGAGCCCCCAGGTGCAAGACCCCAGGTGCCCCATGAAGGAGTCACCCAGCACAGGGTGTGCCTCTTCTGGTTGCCTTCAAAATTCTGAGCCACTTGATGGTTTGGGCCCAGGGCTATCTGGCAACCCTGTAGCACACTACACTTAGTTGTCTACAACTCGCAACACCCACGCCAGCACGGCCACACCCACAGAGCTCCACAAAGCTAAGGCAAGGATGTGGGCCAGCGCTCTGGCTTCTGTAGGCCCAGCACCTTCAGAGCTCAGCTGCCCACCTGGTACTACCCGTCAGGCCCCACACACTGTATTGAGACAGGACAGAGCCCTGGCCGTGGTTCCTGTTCCTGTAGCCTCCCACACCCTGGACGTTTAGAGTCTACTTGTGAGATTTCAGAGTCCCGCTGTCCTTATCACCTAAAACGACGTGTGGCCACTTCACAGAGAAACTTACTCTTTAGGAGCAGCTTATGCCACAGGGCTTACCCACTAAGTCAGCCATCGCCGGTTGAGCAAAGGTACTGGCCTGGCGGTCAGTCCACTGGCTGGTGTTGCAGTGCCCTGGGCCCTGTCCACTCATGCCCTTGCCCATGGGGGAAGTCCCGGAGCAAGGGGATGAGCCAGCATTTACTCCCGTCTCCTTTCTCATGTGCAGTGCTCTCATTATTGATTCCTAAGATTGTCCTTAGACGTTTTAAGAGTAAAATACCAAAGTGTGTGTCTTTAGGCAATGGGAGTCCTTACCTCCTGGCGTTTGTTTTGGGGGATAGGCACCAACTCCTGAGATTAAAGCAGCGTGGGTGAACGAGATTCGGAAAGTGCTGACCAGCCAGCTGCAGGCTTGTCGAGGTAAGAATGTGTTCAGCCATTATTTTCTCTTTGCTTTTGCTCCAGGCGCATTTTTACGTATGTTCAAAGCAACCTCACAATTCTTAGTTATCTGAGATACCCTAGCATTTCGAAGTAACGGAGTCGAGTCCTAGTTCTTCCACTAATCATGGGTGGTCTGTTCCTCCTCGCAGAAGCCAGCCAGCACAGGGCCCTGGAGCAGTCCCAGAGCTTGCCTCTGCCGGCGTCGTCCAACACGAGGTGAGGGACTCATGCACTTGAAACACCACCCGCTGTATCAGGAAGAGGCACAAGTAGGAATTTGCAGGTGCCATCGAGTTTGTGTCATTGGGGTTACTTTGCATTCCCCCAGAGCCCCCTGAAGTGCTTCTCCTCTGGAATCATAGGCTGGTGGGTCAGTCCGAGCTAGTCAGCCTCAAAGATGGGTGTCACTGGCCCCCCTCCCGGGGGGACCAGTCACCAACAGCTCTCTCATTGCTTTCCGTCTGTGGGTTGTTCCCCATGACGATTGGCCCATGATTCGAAGCTGCTTCAGACATCAGTTAATCGCCGACATTTCAGTGGCAGTAGTGCCGCAGACAGGGGCTGTCAGTCAGTCGGGGCTCAGAGCCACGATGCAACAGACGCAGGGCGTGTTTGACACTGGCCTTCACGGGAGCTTTGTCGTACCCTTTCTGCCCTGATTTTCCTTTTGTTATTTTGCTCATTCCCTTATGTATGTATTTATTTATTTATTTTACTTTATTTTTTTCTGCTTCTTACATACGCGACCTGTAATCATTCCTGGAACAGGATACGGTCTAAATAAATAATCCATAGAAAAACAGTTTTAAAAGAGAAAGACCTCCTCCACCCCACACCACCCCCCAAAAAAACCACAACAAAACCACTTCCTACTCGATGGCTAGATAGGTGGTTTTTGTTCTCATTTGGGTCTGTTTGGCTCAATCCGGAAGTGCTTGGCCACCCTGTATCAGTAAGACACGCTGCTTTAAGGGTGAGTCGGAATTCAGGGACATCTAGGGCCCTCAGATCCTCAGGAAGAGTTTTGAAAAAACTAACCAGACAACATACTATTTCTTTTTCAATGTGTCTGATGTCTTTAGTCCCTCGAAGGGGAACACAAGAAACATCAAAAAGTTGGAAGAAAGAAAAACGGATCCCCTAAGCCTGGAAGGATATGTGAGCTCAACGTCGTTGACAAAGCCCCCGGAAAAGGGCAAAGGTGGGTGTCCGCAGCAACCGAGCCCGAGTGTAGAGAGCACATCAGGGAAACACAGCCTCCCATCGGCACAAAGAAGCATTTGTAAAGAGTTCAGGGGTTCCCACCCGCCCTGCGCAGAGCCCTGGAACTTGCCAGAGGAACCCTCTGCCTCACGGTCAGTGTGTACTGCAGTCCAGTAAACCTAGCCCCAGCAACGACCCCAGTGTGACCTGACGTGTGCCCTCCCCAGAGCCACCCCGGTTGTGGATGCCCTCTGCACTGTCCCTTTCTCTTCCTTTGTAGATGACACAGTCACTAGCTCTACCTCAGAAAGCTCTGCACTTTCCAAGAAGCGCTTTACTCTGCAGGGCTTTGCTAACCTCAAAGGTCAGAAAGGTAAAAGGCACCTGCCGACAATCATTTTCTGGACATGTGCCTCGCGGTGGTGGCATGTCTGTCATCCATTCGTCTGGTGATCATTTGTGAGGACAGTCGCAGGGAAGAGCCTCTGCCTGTTTCATCACCAAGTGCAGCTGTTCAGAAGCATTTTTCCACTGAATCCCTCATTTTTTACTGACGCTGGTGTGTCTGTTATACCATGTGACCCAAGTTCTCTTTTCTTTGAAAAGATGGAGGTGAGCTTTTCTCATGAAGGATGCTCAGAAACTGGAATTGTCATTTGCTTTTTTGGTCCACCTCCTCCCACGCCACCCTCCCCCTTTCTTGCTTTTTCCAGTCAGGTCTCTGTGGGCATTAACCTTTCTGGCTACAATTACTCTCCTCTGCCAGAGTGCTAACGTGCTGGTGTCAGCTAACTTCTAGGGGTCTTTGCTAGTGCACAGGGCAGGCAGATGAAGGATCCCTTGGCTGGTGATCTCTAAAAGCTTGACCACCTTTGAGTGCTCCTTGGCAGTGAACTATGTGGGAGGGAAATACACCAAGATACTCATGAAGCAAACCCTGAAGTTCCAGGTGGGGTTATAGGACTCCCCACCAAATGCTAAAACCCAGTGTTATCTAGGGTTCTTTTCATTGGTCCAGACACTGTTCCAGAAAATTAGAGGGTTTTTTTTTTCCTAATTTATAAAATACTTTTTAGTTGGCCTCAAACTAAAAAAAAAAAGGGATAAATTCTGGTTTATATACTTTGCTAAGTATGGAAAGTATGTATACTCTGCATACTTTTATGTAGGACTCAGAAAATGTACTTAGAGGTGGCCCCATAAAACGATGATAACCAATTGCTGGAATAAACTGCACATAGGTGTCATCTTATTTTTCCTGGGGCTCTCCCTTCACCTGTGGGATCCCTCAGCCAGCTTAGTCTTGTTTCCAGAAAGCTGCTTTTTTAATCAGTGAAATGAGGCCATTCAATGTTTGTGTCCCATCTCAGCATGAACTCAGTGTTTCTCATGGCCACCTCGGTGCTCTGCATGCAATTCCTCACTCTCTCTCTCTCTCCTGTTATATTTTTGCCTCTCCCTTCTTCTGCAGCCTCTCCTACCAGTCCTGACAAAAAAGCTAAGCGACATGAAGTAAAGAGCGATCCAACGCCCTTTGGTTTACGAGGTAGAGTGGTTCAACCTTCTGGAGACAGCCTGCCATCCATTTACCCATCCGTTTAGGGACGCTGCCTGTCTTGCTACTACATGTCATCTAAGATGCAGAATGAAATAGGTCTCTACTAGCCAGAAGCAAATTCACTGCTTTGTTCAAAAGCTTGATGCTCTGGCAACAGATACCGTGGTGATGTCAGGCTTTTCGGTTGAACTCTCGCCAGGTCGGCCCAGAACTTACAGAACTATCCACTGGCCACTAGAGGCCGCCAACACCTGGCCAGCATTTGGGTTGGGTTGTGTTGGGTTGGGTTGGGCCTTACCATTCAGCAGCTGTGTAGGCGTTAGTACGTCCCTCTTCACAGTCCCCTGCACCATCTACTTCACAGTTTCTCTCAATGTTTCTTGGGGAAACACAGAACATAGCAGCACAGAGGGAAGTCCCCCACCCCTGCCGCCCAGGGAAACCCAAAGACTCCCTGGCCCAGGTTGTGAGTCTCAAGTTCTCAGAGAGGATTTCACTTTGTGAATCTTTCTGAGTTTTGGAAACAATTGTGAAGGTTCCCGAGAGATGTAGGCTGAACCAACATCCACACACACACCGCCAGAGACCACCCCACGGTCACCCATGGCCTGCTCTGGCCTCAAACACTCCATTTGCCGAGGACCCAGACTGCAGCCCTCTTGCTGCCCCCTGGGTATGACAGCTCAGAGCCCAGGGGCTTGCGGACCCTCTCCCACAGCCTTTATGTGGCTGGCATCCGGCTTGTGTCCCCCACCTCGTGCTTGGGAAGAGTCATTTCCCATGGACAAGTCTCCTGGGAGGGGCTATTTTTGTCCCTTACATGTTTTCTACTGAAGACCCCGAGACGCCTGAGGCCTCTCCCTTGTGACAGAGGCTGGCCGAGGGGCAGTAGCGAATGTGGGCTTGAGCATGGCCCCAGGCAGCGCAAATGCTGCTTCTGCTGCTTTTTAGCCAAGTTGTGTCACCTCTGCAATCTCATCTCCTCATCTGTAAAATGAAGATAAGGCCACCCTGCAGGGTCGCAATAGATTTGTGTGAAAGCCCTGAGCCCAGCGCCTGGGGCTCAGCAGCTAGTCGTCCTCACCCTCATCATTGATCATTTCAGTCTGCAGCAGGTGACGATGAACTCAGGCCTTCCTGGCTGGCGCTCTTGCCCAGGCTTAAGTGTTTGCTTCCTGAAAAAACGTCATCAGCCTGTTGTTTTACTCAATATCAATATCAAGTACTATTTTACAGGAAGTAGAGGTGACCGTATTCATGGCCACCTTGGCCTAATGTCCTGCAATCACTCCTACATGAACCAAGCGGGATGCTGTCCTGATTTGTGGTTGTTAGGCTGCCAAACTGTTTCATTTTCTTGTTCCACACTTGGGGCCTCAGGCACAGTCGGGTCTCCGTGTTTTCTGCTAACTCTCTTATCACACTGTTTTAAGGCAGGGACGCTACTGGAGCCTGATAAAGAGGGTTCGCCCAGTGGCTCCCCGGCAGAGAAGGGAGCAACCACAGGCCTAGACATTGCTAAGTCTAGAAAACCTTCTTTTCGCTGCAAGCACCAGAGGGCAGAGTTGTTGAGTTTCCCGTAACACAAACACAGCCACACTGCTCTCTCACGTGAAGGTTTACAGAAGGTCTGTTGGTCAGGCAGTGCTGCCTTCTCTGCCCATAGAACAGTCCTCATCTTCCCGTCCTCAGGGTCCTCAGACTTCTGCTTCTCTTTTGTCAGAAACCCTACTGTAGGTGGCAGGATGGGGGAAGACATTTGTAGGCAGTCTACCTGGCACTGGCACCCCCAGGGTCCTTGCCCGGTGCTTAGTCTTAGCTTCCCACACTGTATGTCAACTCCAAACATGCCCAAAGCAGGTGAGATTGGATGGTTTGTAGCTGGAAACTCCCGGTCCCCAATTCCTGCACCGACACAAGCCTGGTTGTGTCATGAACGGGACTGTGCTCAGCACATCTCCCTTGCCCCAGCGCCTGGCCTCAGGCAGGCAAAGCTCCGAGGCTCTCCTGGCCTGCTGGGCCTGGCCTGCTGTGGAGGGGGGTTTTCAGGAGGCTCTCGGGGCTGCTGGCATCTGCTGGCTCCTTCAGCTCAGAGGACATGTGCAGACGCATGCTTTCTTCCTGGGGCTCACTGCTCTGCTGGCTCATGGGGACTCCGGCTTCCAGCTCCCTTTTCTAGGATGATGAAGATGGCTTCCTAATGCCTCTTTAACACAGTGTTTCATTGCCACCCTTAGAAATTCTCAGCCTTGGGAACTGGCTCGTTAGACAGCTTGCGCCTTTGCGTCCCCGACTTCATAAAGGGGGTTGTGCATTTTGCACTTGTCTTGCTGTAGTTTTCACACCCAGCACCCTCTCTTTCTCAGTGAAAATCATGCTTCCAAATGTAGCTTGGAACTAGATGTGCCCAAGCCCAGACGGCCCAGGTAGTTTGCGTATTTCCCGGATCTGCCTGCTTCCTGTAGAAATGCCATTTAATGCTGTGTGATGGCTGTGGTTGAATAGGAGCGTGGCTTTGGCCTGTTGCTTTATTACTGGCATTGACTGCATTGATTCATCATGTCCCCTCTCCCAGCCACTTACTTTGTTCTCCCCCCAAATGGGAAATACAGTTGCTACTCGTTGGGGACACATGGCAGTAGAGATGCTACTGAAGGAATATGTATTTATATGTATTGCGAAGTCCAGAGGAAAGCCTTCTTCCCCTCGTTGTCTGGCCAGTGGAGGTGGTTAGAGCTCACACGGGCTGGTCTGCAGCCCAGTGGCCCGGGTTGGGACCCCAACTTTGCCACATGGCCTTCGGAGGTTCAGAGGCATGATTAGCACCAGTTCCGCGAGGATCACAGCCCCCTTGCCTCACACATCAAGGGCTAAGAGTGTGCCTGGCACAACATGCTGTTAGTAAGCCTCCGCCGTTTATGTGAGGAGCTGTGACACATGGGTGTGATCTCATGGCCTGATCTGATGGGTGTTGAATGGTACAAGCATTCATTGAAAACACCTTCCCTTCCATGTTTGCTCCAACACAGATAGGTGGCTGGTGGTGTCTCCAGCTAGTGGTCTCTCATGGTCTCCGTGCTCCCCTGGGACTGGGGCCAGCATGCAGGGGGCCTAGGGGAGAGTGCATCTCCTCCTCTGGGAAGGAGCAGGGCCTGCTAGATAAGTGCACAACCATCCAGGGAGGGGCTGGGGGCTCGTTTCTTTCCCCTGGTTGGCCTGGCAATGGAAGCAGGTATTCTGATCCTGTCTCTCTGGACTGTTTGCACAGTTGAAGCAAACGTGGCAGGCATTTTGGAAGTTGGCAGTGTGTCCTGCAAAGTTTTATGAGCTCCTGGGAAAGGCAGGCTCCACGCAGGCAGCGCGTTGCAGGGGTTCCTGGGACTTCTGTAGACCATCTTCGGACAGGCTTGTCATTGAGGGCGGTCCTCACTGGAACTTATTCACCTCTCAGGTTGGAGCAAAACATCTCACCCCTTGGAGGCCCCTGAGGACAACGATGGCTGGTCAAGTGCCGAGGAGCTGATTAATTCTTCGGACGCGGAGGAGGAAGGCGGAGTGGGCCTCAGAAAGCTGGTAGGTAATCTTGGCTCCCACTGGGTGTTGGGCCTGGTGCTGCTGGTCCTTAAGAAGGGGAGCTCTAGAAGCTCCATTGTGGTGGTCTGCAGCTCCCATGGCCACTGGGGGGAGCTTTCAGGGGCCAGGGCTCCCTGTGATTCTGTGCCCCCTCCTCTCTGTTGGTTCACCATCATCGGACCACCACACAGAGGGAGGCTGTCCTTCAAAGGGAATAGTGTCACACCCTAATTTGCCCTTCAGATAAATACGGTGTTCTCATAAGCTTCCTTAAAGCTATGTATACACTTCTATCTCATTGTTTTAAGAGAATAACACTGTCTTAAGTATGGTTTTTCATTCTAAACAAGGTGTTGTTTTAACGAGCAGCAGGGAGAAGCTATTTACATATTAAGTCATTAGAGTCAGGATTATACCAACAGATATTTATCGCACACTCAGTGCTGCCCTTGTTCTAGCATCACCAGGGTTATTGCAGCAAACAGAACATCCCAGAGTCTGGAGGGGCAGACATAGATGAATGGATGAAACAGAGAGAGAGTCTCAGTGTGGTCAGAGCAGCTTTTCTCCAGGAGGCCTGAGGGTGGGAAAAGCCAGGCATGGGGACACGGGGGGCACAGATGAGCCTGGGTGTTGGGAGGTTCCAGCAGAGGAAAACTGAGGCTGGTGGGCAGAGGAGAGCAGGGCAGGATGCAGGCAGGCCCTGATGGGGGTTTGGAGCTGTTCTCAGTGTAGCAGAAGGATATGATCTTGGCTGCTCAGGGCCAGTTAGGGGCTGGTGCAGGTCATCCTGAGAGGGCATAGTGGCTGCAATGAGGAAAAAGGACCCTCACCCTCTATCTCCCAGCTTCCAAACCCTGCAGCCCTGCAGCCCATCCTGCAGTCTAGCCGCGTGTTGTCACGTGTTCTCCTACTGCCAGGTGAGGCTTGAGCTACCCCCACACTCTGTCAGAATAACTTCCTCTTCCCAGGATCCACATTCCACAATGGATCTCTGTCCACAAATACGTGTTGAGCATCTACTGTGTGAGACACTGAAGACAAAGCAGGGCACAAAATAGACAAGAATCTCCTCTATAGGGAGGCAAAGCAATAATAATAATAATAAAGTAGTGAAATATATAGCGTGTTAGGTGAGGATGGATGGCTGCCATTTCAGAGAGGAGGGAAGAATATTCCAGGAAGTGGGAACAGTAGGTGCAAAGATCCTGGGGCCAAGGGCTATGGTTGGAGTGTCTGAGACCAGCGTGAAGGAACTGCAGAGCAAAGCTAGTGTGGCAGCAGCAGAGGGAACTGCAGAGCAAGGCCAGACCCCAGGAACAAGCTGAGGGCACTAGGCTGAGCAGGTGTTTTTATGTGGTCACAATAGGAGACCTAGCATCTTCTTACAACTAGGAGACCTTCCCAGTTTAAGGTGACAGTCACACCAAACGCTCCACACATGGCAGGGTCCTGACAAAGGGCTCATTGTCCTTCTCTTGTTGCCGGACACTTTGAAGCCCACTGTCGTAGGACCTTGCCTGTTGCTGGATAGCCGCTGTGGCCTGTGCTCCGTGCCTCGGGGATACAAGCAAAGGGCTTCGTGTATTTCATGCACTGTGCCTTCCCCTCACAGGTTCCGGGCAAATACACTATCGTGGTGGACGATGAGAAGGGAGGCCCTGACATGCTTGCCGTGAGAAGCGGAGACATGGTGGAGGTGGTCCAGGAGGGTGATGACGGCCTTTGGTAAGATGCCGCGTGGTGCCCACATGCCCAGGCTACCCTGGACATGTGGGCTGGAGCCACTAACCAGCCCACACCCCTTGCAGGTATGTCAGGAACCTGACCTCCAGCAAGGAGGGCTGGGTGCCAGCCAATAGCCTGTCTACGCTCCTTGGCAAATCCAGCTCAGCGCAGTGCTTGAGCAGCTCAGGTAAGACACCCCGCTCCACACTGGCTGTGCCCTGAGCCTACCGGCTTTCACAGGCCTAAGCCTATTTAACAAGAAAGAGGGGCTTGAGTGTGCAAGTATGGAGCCGAAGCCGTTCTCGCCTGGTTTTCCCGCAGAGTCCAGCACAGGGTCCGCCCTGCTGAGCAACTCCTCCAGCTGCAGCGAGAGCTGCGGCGCTCCCCTCGCAGACCTGCAGGGGTAGCACCAGCCGGGCCCCCAGTGCAGGAGACAAGCCTATGACTCTCTAAGTTTTCCTTTGCTTGGGCTTACCTAGTTTGGTGAGGGGACGGTGCTCTAAGAAGCCCTGGAAAAGGAGGACCCTGACAAGACCCAAACAAGGAGCTGCCCGCTGCCCACAGAACCTCAAGGTACAGGATGTGGGGGCATTCAGAAGAAAGGTTCAGGATCATTCTTCTCTCCAGCCTCCATGCCAGCCTCCTCCCAGGGCACTGAAGCCAGTTCCTATGGGAAGACTGTACACCAAGCTTCTTCGGAAAATTGAAATGGACAGGGTGGGTGGCAGGCCAATAGACCACCTGTGCAGAAGGGCCCCGAGGCGGGGATGTCTCTTCCAGCCTCTGCCAGGCAGCCAGGGAGGAGCCGGTCCCAGCCATTCTGCTTTGGTTTCTGACATTTCTGGTCCGGTGCTTTCTGCAGGAATATGCATATTGTGGGACTGCTTCCAAAAGAAGTGACCGATTCACTGACCCAACAGCTTGAAGAGAGAGGGGGGGTGGGGAACTATTTTGTCTTTTACAAATTTTTTTTAAAGCAAGGATTAATCCCACGGCCATTTTTTGTGGTACTTTGGCCTCTAATCTTTACCAAGAATCACTGTGTTTACATGAAATGACAATTTGATACTGCATTTGATATAAAACTATTTTTTTGTTACCGGGGTTTACATTACAGCACATTGTTTATTGTACCGCTGAATGATTTAGGGGACTCTCTCGTGGAAATTGACGGCACTCTCCGAAGCCCACCTGGTCACAGGTGAATGAAAACCCAGCGCTCAATAAAACCAGGCAGCATTTCTACACACAAAAGCAGTTAGAAACCAAGGAAATTCCTTTACTTGTGTAGTTAATTTTCGAAAGAAAATTTAAACTATAATTTAAAATACTAACCTTCTTTTCTACAAAAAAAAAAAATGAGGACTGTTGATTTTTTTTAACAAGCTTCACTGAATTAGGATTTTTTTATTGTTTATAAAGAATAAATAAAGATGTAGTTTTTGCAGGGTACCATCTGAACCAATGATGTCACAAGAAGCTTAGTGAAAACCTGAGCTCAACGCACCTCTGCCTCCTTTCTAGCCGCCTCTGCCTGGCTACAGAGTAAAATCACCCTGTGTACACTGTATAGAATCATCCTGAATACAGAAATTTAAAGGTGCAGAGTTTATTTTATTCAAATCAAAACAGAACTGGAAAGAAAATTCTTCTGTTTTACCTTTTTTTGTGTTTCAGAAAACAAATTCTGTTCTTTGGAAACACTTCCTTTCTGTATCTGGTTGGGGCAGATATTTTTATATGTATGTATATATGTCAATGTGTGTACATATGTATCCAATGTAAGGGATCTATTTATAGCCTCCATGCTGCTGGAAATGTGTCACTTTACAGCCCTCCATGAGCCCCAGGCCCTGCTACAGCCCGAGGCCAACAGACTTCTTCCCCCACCACCACATGCAAGGCCATCGTGCCAGCCCGACCTCTCTAGAGTGTGGTAATAAGACAGAAAATGTGCAAGACTTGGCAGCTTTTCTTCTGATGTATAAGTTATTTGAAAAATGACGTGTCTTGTAATTTAATTAATATATTGATTATTCAGTCACCATTCCTGCCCTCTCAGCCTGGGATTGCCCACCTTTTCTCGTGATCTATTCCTCATAAAGGCACTTTAAAACCTCATGTTTCAGTCACTGTGTTTTTTCCTGCTAATGTAAATGAAACTTAAAAATCATAATTCTTTGTTGTGTGGATGGAGTTTAAAGAAATGTCAGCAACTCTCGCTATCTGCCTTCATCTGTAAAAGCACAGAATTCTTTATGTCTTAAGTTCCCAGCACTGTGGTGTTTTATTTTGTTCACCTATGCACAGCATGGCAAGCATGAGCTAGAACAGGAATGAGGCAGGCAGTGAGTATGGCCTAGGTATGTTCCACACACTTTGTCAGAAAATGATGAAGGTGCAATAACAAGCTTATGTATGTCCACAATGTAAATGTAACAAAAGAAATGTAAAATTACTACATCAGAACAAGAATACAATTGGTAACTTCTAAACAAGAAAGGTAGAGAAGAAAGAAGTGTTGTCTATCTAGTAGAAGAAGGGAGGGTATGGAAAGGGAAAATCATGATGAACAGAAACACAAACGATGATGGAAGAACTAAGTCCAAATATTTCTCAGTCACAACAAATGTAATTATTTTAAACTGACCTATGGAAAGAGAATCAAATTGGATGTAACAACTGCTAAAAGAGACCATAAAACAAAATTATACAAAGATTGAAAATAAAAGAAAAAGCAAAGATGTAACAGACAAACTCTAAAAGGAAGCTGGGGCAGCAATATTAATAACACATAAAATGGAATTTAGAACAGTTAATGGAGAAAAAGGACACGATGTGGCAATCAAGAACTTGTAAGCATTTAACAGTTATTCTCAAAATATAGAGAGCAAAGATCAGTAATCATGGGTGAAAATTTAATTATCTCACAGAAATTGATATGCGTTTGTCCCTAAAAATAGAAAAATGTGCATTATTTTCCAACACATGGAATATGTACAAAATTTTTACGAAACAATGAAAAAGACAGTTTAAAAGTTTAGAAAAGAAATATTGGAAATTCTGATTTATGTAGGACTGGACAAAGTATGCATATCGGAGCTCTTGGGTGCAGCTAAAGCATAGCTTAGAATGGCATTGATAGCCCAGTTACATTTAATTTTTTACATGACAAAATTAATGAGGTAACCATTTAAAGAAGCTTAAAATAGGACCAATATAATCCAAAAAAAAGTATAAAGAAGGAATTAGTACAATTCAGAGAAGAAAATAAAACAAATCAACAAAATCAAAACCTTGTTCCTTGAAAAATATTTTACAGCAAGTTGTGGAAAAACTGGGAAAGTTTACAACAAATAGAGGTTTAAAATGAGAGGACCATTATAAATAACTTTCTGCCAATACATTTGAAAACGTAACATAGGAATTTTCTTTAAGAAAGCAAATTGTTAAACTTATTCAAGAAGAAATAAAATGCGTGGGTTGATGAACAACAAAGATACTGACTTTCAGTTAAAAAAAATAAGTAAAAAGTTAACCCAGATAGCAGGCTCAGATGGTTTGATAGGTTTAGCCATCCATACCTTTAAGGAGGAGAATCCAAAGAAAGTCAACGGCAGAACCGCCCCCAGAAAGGGCTGTGGCTGGGAAGAGCAGTCAAATGATAAGTCCCTCCTCCTCCTCCCTCCTTCCTCCACAAATAAATTTCTATATAATTAAATTCCTAAAAAATTAAGCAATCCTTGCTAGTAACCACTAAAAATTCTAGAGGTGATCAATAAAACGCATTCTCCCCTAAGGACTAAATCTTCCATTTGGGGAGCAGGGCTGGGACCCTGCCGGAAATGAGCGGAGCTGGTGGTCCCAGTCTCCATTCACAGAAAGGGTATGATTTCCAGAGGGTTGAGCCCAGGCTCTCTCCAGAGGCTGGATGCCATGTGAGCCTTGCCAGGGTAACCGGGCATCCTGGTGGGCCCAGGACGGTCCCAGTTTCAGCACGGAACATCTGTCATCCTGAGAAACCTTTTCCTGCCTGGCAGCCCAGGACAGGGGGTCACCCTAGCTGTGCCCTGGGTCCAGGAGGAACAAGACCTGGATGCCAGGGGTACAGGAGTTGCCACCTGCAGCTGAAGTGGAATGGGGGGCTCAACTAAGGGCAGATGCCCCTTTTCCTGGTACTTCTCTGCCAGGCACTCTAGCTCCCCTAAGAAACCAGGCCTCCCTGGCGAGGACAGTCCTATGTTTCTTCTGTGGCTCTCATAAAAACATTAACATTCATACCCCACATATGCTCTCTTTACCAATATTATTAGTGTGGGCTATGGTAATTAATTCAATTAATTCCGTTTTCCTAACCCGCCATTGTAAGTCCTAAGGGCTTCAGAATTCTAAACTGCATTTGAGGTGCGTATGCCAAGTGCACCTCCAAACACCTACGTTTCAGAAAAGGCACCTCTGCTTTGCAGACTTGGCCATGCTATTCCTGGATTCCTGTACCTGGCATTCTGGGTGCAGGCCCTTTCTGTCTCTGATCCCCACTCTACCACAGCATTTGACACAGTGTTTGGGAGGATAGGTCTCCCTCCCCCATCCCTCTGGGCACTTTGAGGCTGAGAACTTTGCCCGCCTCCCCCACTGGAATGTCAACAGACGGGGAGTGACACCACCGACCACACCATGGTTTCCCAGCCTGGTAGGCTGGCCCTCCTCTGCTTTCTGCTGGGCCTGCGGGGGTCTCTGGCTGCAGGTATGTTGGGGGGTGGTTATCTATAAACCCCGTGAGAAGGGCAGCCTGGCGGTTGGCAGCCAAGCCTCCCAACCTCACCTTTATTCCTATTCACCACTGTGCTTGTTCCCGTCCACCGGGACCTTACCTTCCAGTTCACCAGGAGCATTTGCTGGCTCTGATATGATCTGCTTTCCTTCCAAAAAGCAAACAGTGCCCCGGCAAGTGCATTGGAGAAAAGTGCTATTGACTGTGCACGCTTTGGCAGAATTATTTTTCAAAGACTTTTGGGAGCCTGCAGCACTTTCCTGGCCACCAGTGGGGACCCACACTGTGCATTTGGAAAAGAGCACAGAATCTGGGGCGCAGGGGAGGGGGCGGGGTGTGTTTCCCTCTCGCTCCGTTCTCCCAGGCTTTCGGTTGGCCAATGTCAGGAACTGCGTGGGGACACTGGGCTGCGCTGTTCTACCACCACTGTGACAAAGGCCACCCTCCCTGCCCATCAAGTGTCCTGAGAAGCCTGAGTGGGGAAACATGGGTACATGCTTTATAAGCTGTCCTCATCGTGACTCCAGTACGGAGTGGTGGCCGCGGTGGAAACAAGGTGCTCACATTGTGCTCTAAAATCCAGTTCATGTCGTCTTTCAAATCCCACGGCAAGAAACTAGCCTGGGATCCAAGTGGTGGCATCACCCATCCTGATGACCTCAGAGGAGAGCGTTCCCTGCTCCGCAGAAAGTCAGTGCAGCCCATTGTCCTTTCTTAGGGCAGGAAACAGTGACAGCTGGCAGGTGACTTTCGTCTGCCTTGTTCTAGCCTATCTTTTCCAAATTCTTTGCAATAATCGTGTGTTACTTTATTACCAGACTTGCCTCTGGTTCCCTGAGAGCTTTTTGGTGCAAATTTTCTCTGCTCCGAGGGCAGATGATTCAGCTGAGGTTAGCCGCTGGCCTGTCCATGGTCTCGGGTCTCAAGCCTCCACCGCTTGCCCTCCCCACATGGGCTCCACAACCACGTCCCAGAAACCTCCATTCTTTGATGTTCCCTCAACTTCCAAACCAGATCAGGTTCCCAGAAATACCGACAGGCGCAACTCTCTAATTTTAAATATGTGGTCTCCTTCAGTCTGGGTGGCCGGGGATCTACCACTTCCCCCTTTCTCCGCATCCCCACACCTCGTAGCCTTCCGACCTGCCCTGGAGGCCCCCTGACTCACTCACTCATCATCCTTCTGAGGGACAGAAGGAGGTAGCACAGGCAGCCTGCCCTTCCTTCCTAGAAACCTCAGCCTCGCCAAAGCTGATCTCTTTCTCCTCTCTCCTCTGGGACTCAGTTTCCGCACTTTGCTTCTGCCTCACAATGCTGGCTTCATTCCGGATTTCCTCTTCTCACCCTGCTCACTGCACAGCTCCCAGCAGCACTGGTCACACACAGCAGGACCGGCCAGGGCTCTGTGAGCTTCCCTGGCCTCAGCCACACCCTTGACTTCAACCTCTGCACAATTGTAACTGGTCTCAACGTCCTCGCCTGTATTGCCAAGCCCTCTTGTGGGATGCAGTCCCCATGTCTGCCAGCACGTCCAAAAGAATCCTCAAAGTCAATGTTTTCAAATTGGTCCCTCGGCATCTCTGGGTGAGTTCTAAGCCTCACTCACCTCCCTTCCTCATAAGCAAAATGGGGGACACCAGCTAGCTGCAAGCAGCTATGGGGGTCACTGTGAGAGGATAGGAGGCGGCAAGTGCTCGGGAAGTTCCCAGAGGAGGTCGGAGCTCTTTAGTTCAGGTGGCATTGCAGGGGTGGGGAGAAGAGAGGCAGCTACAGAAGGTGACCGCTGCAGAATTGTCTGTGAGGGGTCAGATGCCTCGGAGAAACTTGGCTTGGGAGGCAGGCGGGGCTCTTCCCCAAGACCGGGGACTCAGACAGGAAAAGCAGACACAGTTGGGGTGGAGCGGAGGGAGGTGGACCTGCATGTGCTGCCTGTGAATGTGGGTTGGTCTGTAGGGACAGAGACCTGAGGTTCAGACACACTTCTAGGTGGAAATACACGTGCGGCTTCTGGTGTGTGGAGGGAGAGCCGAAGCCGGACATGGAGTGAGGTGGCTCGGAGTACCTTTAGGGTGGAAAGAAAAACCTGAAGGCTACAATAACTACACAGCTGCCAAGGAGGCTGGAGGGGGTGCGCAGAGAGCGGGGAGGAGCCTCAGAAAGAAGCCGAGTCTCAGCGGCCAGGGGAGGCAGTCCTGAGAAGTAGACAGCGGTCAGCAGGCCTCCTGCCATCAAGAAAAGCCTCTGGGGAGCCTGTGGGAGTCACGGTAGCTTTTGCTTACAGTGGATCTAAGAGTCAATATAAGAACCTGGGGGGGAGGTGAGGAATTTTTCTTCAAGAGTATCCTCTTAAAGGGAGAGTGAGAGGTTGGTGGCAAAGCAGAGAAAGTGTTTAGGTGAGTTAGGTGGGAGGAAAGAACCGACAACACTGGGAAGTAACCCGAGTTCCACAAGAGCTGGGCGGAACAACAGTGGCATGAAGTGAACGGGACTATTGGCCTTTAATGGAGACAAGGAATGCCGGCCCGTCCCCATCCGCCACCCTCAGCCAGGCCACCCTCCGCGCACCCTGGAGTCAGAGCAACCCCTGCCTCTCTCTACCCACGCCAGCCTCTCCCTGCCGCCTGACCTTTCTCAAATGCACATCTCATAAGACCCTCCTCCCCCATAGGACCCTCCAGCACATTCATTAAACTCTTGATAGAATGTTCTAGCAGATGTGTATTTTAATTACAGAAGTTACGCATGTTGATTGAACACAATTTGGAACAGAATAGCTGTTAACCCCCAAAGTTAATTTTTTATGTACATTCTTTCAATAAATTACATTTACTCATATATACCTCTTTATTTACAAAAAGGGATTATATAGTAGATATTGTTCTATTATCTTCTTTTTTTCACTTAATATCACATCTTTTTTTTTTTCTTTTTTGGAGATTTCCCTTATAAATATGTTAAAGAACAAAAATTCAACTAAGGCAATTTAAAGATCCAATAATCGGCTTTATTGTAGGGCAATATCCCTTCTAGTAAATAGAGAGGTGCTTTGAGAAGTACAAAGTGGAAGGTTTTTATAGGTAGAAACTGGGCAGGATAAGAAAGTTATTAGCACGAGAGAAAAAGGGCACCTTTCAATAGGGGAAGGGAGGCAGGGGGCTCAGTAAGCCGATTATCTCTCTAGTGTTAATCAGGAAATTCCAGACTGATTGGCTTAAGGTCACATTTCTGAGAGAGTCGGAAACTGCAGTTAATTCTTGATTTTTCTGTCCAGGGGGTAAGCCACTCTACCTTGGGCCTGGTTTTTCTTTTCCTTAACAAATGTGTCTCTTACAAAAGGGTAACTTCCACTCAGTTTTCAGAACTTCTCCTATGTCTGCTATTTCTTAAAAATAATCAGCCTAAAATAATCATTACATCAAAGAGGCATATTTTGGGATGACAAGTTCTTCCCTTCAACAGCAAGAGCAGACTTGCTCTTCCCTAACAAGAGCAAGTATTACCGTGTTTCCCCCAAAATAAGACCCAGCCAATCAACCCACCCCAATGAGTCACTTGGAGCAAAAATTAGTATAAGACCCAGTGTTACATTATGTTATGTTATGTTATGTTATGTTATGTTATGTTATGTTATGTTATGTTACGTTATATAAGACCTGGTCCCATATTATATAAGACCCAGTCCTATATTATAGTAAAATAAGACCAGGTCTTATAATTTTTGCTCCAAAAGACATACCAGAGCTGACTGTCCGGCTAGGTCTTACTTTCGGGGAAACAGGGTATATCTCGAGTCATAAGCCTACAATCAGAGACAGGAAGAAAATAAGAGTAAACAAACAAAAGGGCACTAATGGTTCACAGTGAAGGACAGGAAGAAAATAAGAGTAAACAAACAAAAGGGCACTAATGGTTCACAGTGAAGGGCAGTGTGGGGACAGAGTCCCAGAGAGCAGTTTCCAGGCTCTCGGCCTCACGTGGAAAGGTGCTGGCTGAGGTAGTAGATGGCCATCAGCTGTGACTAGTTGGCCATCAGCTGTTACTGGTTAGCCATTAACCACTGATATAACTGCTGTTGCTAAGCTAGCAAGCAGTTAGCAAGGGGTTAGTTGGTTGGCAGAGAAGCGTGGATTGTGGAGCCTGCTTCCAGTGTCTCTAACCCAGCTGCCAGCAAGACTATAGTGGTATGACTCCCCTATCTATGGATCCATGGGTGTTCCTTTTTGGCCTCACCATATCCTGCTTTCTTATGCGGGGAGCGGGAGCTGAGACCCCGCATGACACCATGCATGACAGGTAGTGTGACAATTTTTCTATAATAGTAATTTCATTTCTTGTAACCAAGACATAATGAATCTGGAAAATAAATAAGGCAAATCAAACTACTCCAAATTCAAGTAGAGAAAATTTTATATTATCAGATAATAACTTGTTGACACTGATGTGAATGGCAATAAATTAGTATCTAATACTAGTGAAGATGGGAAATGAATGTACTTTTTCCATTTGTGTGTTATTTGTAGCTTCAGATAATTTTTTAAATGCCTTACGGTGAGTTTAAACAATTTATTAGAAAACTTTGTAATGATAAATTAAAGTTTGAAAACAGTTCAATAATACTCTTTGGATATAAAACTATGATGTTAAATTACCTTGTGGGGACAGAGCCCCAGAAAGCAGTTTCCAGGCTCTCGGCCTCATGTGGAAAGGTGCTGGCTCAGGTAGTAGATGGCCATCAGCTGTGGCTGGTTGGCCGTCAGCTGTAACCATTGAGCCATTGGCCACTAATATAACTGCCGCGGCTACGGAGGGAAGTCAAGGAGAGAGGAGGAGACTGAAGGAGAGTGGAGGAGAGTCGGTCGGTTGGCAGCAAAGTGGACAGCAGGTCGCACGTCGTGAAAATCCAGCCTCCAGTGAGACCATAGTAGTATGACTCCCCTACCTATGGCTCCGTGGGTGTTCCTTTTTGGCCTAGCCATATCCTGCGTTCTTGTGTGGGGAGCGGGACCAGAGACCCCGCAGGCCGCCCCGCACAACATACCTAATAACTATTTTTTTGTCTGGGAGGAAAATTTTTTCCTCCATCCTTCTGGGTTCGTCTGGCTGGCTTAAGAATTAAATTGTTGTGAGACAGATTAACAGGAGAAAAGCCCGTTTAATTCCATATATGGGGGGTGGGACTCCATGAGCAAATGAGACCCCCAATGTCACATCTTCTTAAGCATTGTATTCCTGGTGGCAGGGGACAACCATCACGTGGTTTTCAGGTTATTGTTAGCAATAGCTCTCCTTATAGCTAGGTTTTTGAGCATGCCTCTGAGTATTTCCTTAGAATAAATTCCTAGAAGTAAAATGACCAAGTCAAAAGGTATGAGCATGTTCAATTAAAACTGAATGAACATATTGCCTTATCCTTGTACATAAGTTTGTGCCATGTTGTCTTGTCTCCAACCAGCCATAAGAAATCACTCCTATTTCGAATTCAGCCATGCCTATAGACAGGAACACTTTGATTCCTATTACTGAGTGGGACGAGACCAGTGTGGATGGTTTCTGTGCCATCTTGGTGTGACAGGTT
Organism: Rhinolophus ferrumequinum; assembly: GCF_004115265.2. Classification (NCBI taxonomy): domain Eukaryota; kingdom Metazoa; phylum Chordata; class Mammalia; order Chiroptera; family Rhinolophidae; genus Rhinolophus; species Rhinolophus ferrumequinum. The sequence continues at coordinate 55,654,713 of NC_046287.1, forward strand.
GTGAATGTTTCATGGAACTCCCATTTCTCAGTCTTCATTACCCAGGAGGAAGCCCAAGGCATCTTGCACAGGCAAAGGCGTGCCAACTCGTTCCTGGAGGAGCTGTGGCCGGGCTCTCTAGAGAGAGAGTGCAAGGAGGAGCTGTGCTCCTTTGAGGAGGCCAGGGAGATCTTCAAGAACGATGAGAGAGCGGTGAGTTCTCCCTGGTAGGGGGCGCCCTCTGCGCCACGCAACATGTAGGTCAGTGTGCTCAGTCTTCAGGAAGGGAGCTCTGTGACAGCAGGAGTCACTCCTGTGTCTCCACTTCTGTGGTTGTGAGTGCTACGGGCCCAGCTGAACACACAGGTGCACAGCCCCTCGCTTTCTCAGTCACTTTTCTTCCTAAGGATGACTTCGCTTTCCTTAGTCAGAGCTCCCACAGCATTCCATACCTCCCCTCGTTACCAAGATCATCCTCCTCTCTGCAAACCAAGCATCCTAAATTTTACATCAAAGCATATAGTTTGAAAAGCACACGTGATGCGTCCCTTGCCCATCCAAGGAAGGTCCTCTAAAGTTGCCCCTGCTTCACAGAAGTGAAGCTGACAGAGCCGATGTCTAAGACACTGACCTAGATGAGCCTCTCACTGCTGCGCACCTGTGGGCACCTCTTCAGGGAAGCTTGTGTGAGGAAACACCTAGGAAACCACTGCTGCTTCCACCTGCCCTTGGGCCATATGGATAGAGTAGTCTTCATTTCTGTTTTCATTTTCTAAAAGAAGTATATTTAAAGTGTATCACATCCCTTTGAATACTTCAACAGGAGTGTGGGTCAGGTTGCAATGAGATAAGACCACACCTCACATTCACAGGTCACACACCTCACACTCACAGGACACACGCCTCATATTCACAGGATATCTCACACCCAACAGGAAGTAGGGATATTTGAGACAGAGGCTAACATGACCCTTTCCATGCAAATTGAAAATGGTCATACTTTGCTGCTGTGCACCATAGTTTTCCAAAGCAGTTTCAACAGTTTTAATCTTGTTTTATGCTCACAGCAACCCTGTGAGTTTGAATTCAGTCGACCAAAAGAACCCTCAGGAATCAGTTTGATGGATGGAGCCCTTTGCCATTCATAGAATGCCTCTACATCCACTACTGACCTTCTCCTCACATCACCCCATGTGTATGGATGACCACCCATAGGAGCAAATGGAGGCTCAGAGAACGTCTGAGTCTTGTCCCAGATTCACAACTCAGAGGTGGCAGAGTTGGGGCTAATTGGGGTTGAAACTCAGGTATTTTGACTTGGGAAAAGGATATTTGTGATCTCTGGCGGCCTTAATGATCTGAGGTAGAGATGGAGGATTAGGAAAAACCTTTCTCCCCCAGATAAGCCCAACTTATCTCCAGAGGAAAGTCTGGCTCCCAGAGCCTATTGCCAAAGGCCCCATGTCAGAAGCTCCCAGCCCACCCCGCCCACCCCAATTCATCAGTTCATTCCACGGATACCATGAATGTTTGCTTCTTGTGGACATATGTCTCATGGAGCTTCCTCTTTGTTCCCTCAGAAGCAGTTCTGGATTTCTTACAAAGGTGAGTAGGCAAACAGCCCACTTATCCCACCCACTACCCCTTCTCCTCAGCATACTAACACTGACTTATTCCACAGATGAGAACCAATGCGCCTCAAATCCATGCAAGAATGGAGGCTCCTGTGAGGACAATTTCCAGTCTTACATCTGCCTCTGCCCTGACGATTTTGAGGGCCGGAACTGTGAGACAAGTGAGGAACCCCATAGCGTGCAGACAGGGTCCCCGGGGCTGATGGGCATGGCCTGGTCAGGCGTGCGCTGGGCTCAGCCCCAATGGAAGCTTGGTCTAGGTGACCTTGAAGGACTCTGCCAATCTGAGAGTCTTGGATCTGGGGTTCAGAGATGCCAATTCTAAATCTTTATTGCGTTCTGGGAAATATAAAATTCTTGAGTTCACAGCAGTGGGATATTCTGTGGAGAGGGCCCCGATGAGAGTCACTACATCACTGCCCAGTTTCCACATATCCCACCTGCCAAGACAGTGGGGTAAACGTGACCTTCCCTACCTGCTATTACAAAGGTATGAGATTTTTTTTTCACCTTCCATATGCTAAAGTAGTGCAAAGTTCAGAGGTCCCTAAGACCATCCTCAAGTTCAATAATTTGCTGGAATGACTCAGAACTCACTGAAAGCTGATATACTCACAGTTACCATTTATAATAGCAAAAAGATACAGGTTAAAAGGGACCAGGTGCACGCTTCCAGTTGCCCTCTCCCAGGGCAGCCACATGGACAGTCTGTCATTCTCCAAGGCCAAGTATGACAAGATATATGAAATACCACCAACCCAGAAAACGCACCGAAGCCTCGGTGCCCAGAGATTTTACTGGGGCTCAGTCATGTAAACATGGCTGACCAACCATGTGGCTTACCTTGGTCTCCAGTCCCTCCAGAGGCTGAGCTGATACCATATGGCCAAAGACCCCACATGAATCACATTGTTAGACCATCCAGTGTGACCCAAGGCTCTCAGGGAAACAACCTTCTTTTCAGGCAGATTAAATTAAAAGCATCCAACTTACTCATGGTGGGGAGGTCACTTCCCAGCAGCTGAAGGCGAAGGCCAGGCTTCTCTTTGAGCACGGTCAATCCTTTCCCACTCAAGTGTACATTCTGATACTGAATGAGCTCTTTTGGGCCACAGCCAACTTCTGCTCTAAGCAGAACAGAGGTCAGATAGAGTGACAGACTAAGGAAAGAGGCTTCCTGCCACTTATTTGGGGCTAGAAAGCCTCAGCGTCTTTGCCCAGACTTGGATGCTCAGCAGTCCTGGTATGAATCACTTCTAGGACTGGCCTTCCCGCTGGTGGTCTTGGACTTTCACAGCAAGCCAACCCTGTTTCCCTCACCAAAGTGCTGTCTTTCAGAGTCAGGTCGAATCTTCCTCATCTCTGTCTGTCCAAACCAGTGGTTAACCCCAGACCAGGTCACTGGGCACCAGGGCCTGGCTACAGAGCAGTCCCTTGTATCTGGCCTCTCACTGGCAGGTCTCTGATTGAGTTGGACTTTTACTGTCTCCAAGGGATTTTTTGCTTTCCCCTGGCCCTCTTCAACTCCCCACCAGCTGCTACCAAGGGTGAGAGGTGGAGGCCACTGCTTGCTGGTCCTGTGTCCCCACTGCCTAGGTTGCTCAGACATGAGTGAGCACCCAAACACTGGGTCCCACCTTTCTGGATCAATCTGTAGAGTGGGGTAGTGCCAGGCTCAGTCTCTGTAGTTGGCAACTGAACACCACCTTCATACAGAATGCTGTCCCTGGCCCAAGGAGGGTTAGCCACCAGCAGAGGCCCCTCTCAGGCTGTCTCCTTCTGTCCTCAGACAAAAACGACCAGCTGATCTGTGAGAATGAAAATGGCGGCTGCCAGCAGTACTGCAGCAACCACGTGGAGACCAAGCGCTCCTGCTGGTGCCACAAGGGGTACACACTCCAGGCCGACGGGATGTCCTGCGCACCCGCAGGTAACAGCGACCTGCTCCAGGGCTTGTGTGCTGTTTCACTTCTGGATGAGCAGTTACCAATTCCTGCCCTGCCACAAGTTCTCTTCTCGGTTAAACGATGAGACGGGGTGGCATTCCATTGACTGAGCACCCACTACCTGCTGATCATTGCATGCTCACAGGCAGGGAGGACACAACTCTGGCCAGGGCAACAGTGGACAGGACAGAGCCTTGATTGCAGCTCCCTGGGTGGGCCTCAGGCCCCCTGCCCATTTCAGAGTCGCAAAACAAACTCTCCCTGCCCCACTTCCAGTTCTCTCCGCCGGGACTCTACACTGCCACATCCCGTGTCTGTACTGACTACAGCACAATTCTGGATATCAAATCTTTTTTAAAGGCAAGCACTTTTAAGAAAATTACTCCAAACCAACATCAAACTAATGGGGCTGCAATTCCAAAGCCTGGGGCCCTCCTAACCCTCTGTGTCTTCAGAAGTAGATGTACCCAGCCTGGTCAAAGCAACCTGAAATTCAGCTGCCCCCTATAAACACTTTTTTTTCTGACCCAAGAACTTCACTAGAGCAGACCAAAAACTAAGAGTGGGATCAAAATAGCGGCACAATTGTCTGAGAGGCTGGTTAGCCTTTAGATAGAGCATCATTCATCATTTAGGAAATTCAACAGCATTTCTTCCCCTTGGAAAAATTAGCAGAACCCAATTTCAAGAAGTAGGTCCCTCTGCTCCTGCAACAAAAGCCCTTGCTCCATCTACTCACCCAGCAGCTCCCACAAGGGCTCTGAGGCGTCCCATAGACCCAGGCAGGAGCCAGAGGCAGAACCACTGTCTGCAGGGCTCAGAGTCCTCTTCTCACTAGCGCGTTCATCTATCATAAATCCCCACATCTTGCTGACTTTTGTTTTATACAGTTGAATATCCATGCGGAAAAATACCTGTTCTGGAAAAAAGAAATGCCAGCCAACCCCAAGGCCGAATTGTGGGTGGCAATGTGTGCCCCAAAGGGGAGTGTCCCTGGCAGGTAAGGTTTCGGGGCCCCAGGGTCATTTGGGACTTCAAAGAGAAAGTGGGCAGGTCAGCCACAGGACACACCAGGCCCTAAGTTATCCCTGCTCTTGAAGTGTTTCAGTGGATTTCCTCTTTATTCTGAGGTCCAGTTGTTGACAACAGCCTCCATTCATCTCAGGTTTCAGTGCTCCCAGCAGCACCTCTGTCAGTTTACTTATTCTCCTCACACTGCTTCATCTCACTCCCCTTTTACAGATGAGGAAACTGAGACCATACAACTAATAAATGGTAGAGGCAGGATTTGAATCCAGCTCTGTGACCTCCAAAGCTCCATCTACTATCTGCCTCTGGAAGCTGAGATTTTTTTTTTTTCTTTTGTATGCCAGACATTGTTTTCTTTGTTTGTTTGTTTTTAATTTTATTATTTTTTTGATTACCATCCCTCCACCCTTCCCCCTTGGCAACCATCAACTTGCTCTCCATATCTATGGGTTTGTTTCTGTTTTGTTTTGTTTATTCATTTATTTTGCTTTTTTAGATTCCACTTATAAGTGAGCTCACACAGTATGATTCTTGATCCGTAACAAAGTCCTCCTGCAGGCCAGGAGGCTGTCCCCGGCATGTGGTCAGGTCAGTGGGCCATGGCTCCTCCAGGACGCCTCTCCGCAAGGCTGCCTATGAGCCTGGTACCAGTTGGAAATGCAGAGTCTCAGGCCTCTGGACCCACTGGGTCAACATCTGCACTTCATGAGAACCCAGGGATGTGTGCACACTCAAGTGTGAGAAGAGCTGCAGCTGAGACCTGCAAACTCAGGTCTGAGCCCGAATCAGTGACTCTTCTTTAACCCTTCATTCAGGGACACCCCAAGTTAAACAGTTAAAAATGTTTAGAAATAAAAGTATGAGAACCTTGTAGGGGAAATTGGAGAATTGCGGTCATCCTTGGCCTGACCCCAGGCTCAGGGCAGCTCCAGTCCTCTCATTTCGTGGCCATTTGGCCCCTTCAGACACTCAGAAGTTGCATCTCTTGCTGAGCTGGCAGCCTTGTGCCCACCTGGCCTCCCCCTGCTCCACCCCACCTCCCACAGCATTTGGGGCCAGGGTGAGGCCTTTGCAGCCCAGGGTCCAGTTCTCAGCTTTACAGAACCCTGGTTTTTGGCATCCAGAGAAAGGATCTGAGCTAGACACACCCAAATGGGACCAATATGTTCACCAGAATCCCCTGTAATTGGGTGGCAAAGCCTCTCCGAGGTAGAGGCAGAGCTGGTCCCAGAAATGGGGATTTCTGTGCCTTTACAATGGGGAGCGCTCAGGTGGGCTTGCTGGGGGTAAGTGCAGCAGGCACTACTTCCCAGCATACACTCCCCGGGCCTGGCCCCGCCAAGACCTCATGTCTCAGTATCATTTAACCCCCACAATCCCACCCAAGAGGTAGGTGCAATCTCACCCCATTTTATAGGTGAGGAGCCTGAGGCCCAGCAAGATCCAGTGCCTTGCCCACATCAGAGCTGAGAGTCAGGTCCAAAAGGCCCAGATCCAGCTTCTTACAACCACTCCAGACCCCCCCTCTCATATCTGCAGCCACAGATTCACTGTCATCCAGGACAGGGTTAGATTTTAAGGGGCCTTCAACTGACAGGGCCTGTGGCCTTGAGCCTGACGGTAGCTCTTTTCATCCATCATGGCAGAATTTTATGGTGGATTTTTATTTTTCTCCAAGAGGCCCAGTAGTTGCCAGTTTGGGTGAGAAGAGGGGCACCTCCTCAGCACCATTTGTCCTGCTGTTCACAAGTCATCACATGAGGCCTCAGATTGGCTGACCCCATTTCCAGTCTCTTCCCTCCCTGGTTGATCCAACTTAACCACAACACATGGTGACCATCGAAAACCAGACCAGGACTGTTTACTAGCTGGTCCATATTACCCATGGCCAGGCCTCCCTCTGGCCTTGGAATTCCCCACTGTCCACAGGCCAACCTGGCCAGAGACTTTGGCTCCTTTCCCATCCATCGTGGGAGAATCACTGAAGGGCAAATATCTCCCTGCAGGATTCATTCAAGGATCCACTCAGCACCCTCTGTGCTTTTAGGAGGAAGAAAAGAAAAGGAAATATTTATTGAGGGTCTAGAACCATCAATAAACCTAGATGCCTAGAACCATGCTCAGTGCTTCACTGTGGTACTTCATTTACTCCTCACGTGCTCTAGGAGCATGACGTTTGGCCTGATCTTTGCAAATCAAGTATGTTGGGGCAAGCGTGGATGACCATACGAGGAGACGCACAAAGAAATCCAACACCAACATTTTTATTGCCAGGCCAGTGCCCGTGAGCTTCCCCTTCCCTTAGCTACATGGGGAAACAGCCTATTGGAGCAAAGCTGCAACAGCTTTGCCCAGGAAGGGTTCTGGGGAGGCCCCAGGATTTCAGAAACCATCCTGTAAATGCAGCCCATCCCTGAGGTGCAGGGCAAAGGTGAGTCTCCAAGGAAGGGGATCCCAAGGACAATAATGTGACCTTCCAATGTCTGTTGTGCCTTTGTCAGGCTGCGCTGAAGCTGAACGGTGGCCTGCTGCTGTGTGGGGGCACCCTGATTGACACCACCTGGGTGGTCTCTGCAGCCCACTGTTTTGACAAAATCACGAGCTGGAAGAACCTGACGGTGGTAGTGGGTAGGTTTTTGTCACTTCCTGATAAGAACAATTCTTGAGTGATAACAACTCAGGACTAAGATTCGAGGTATTGAACCACCAGCTTCCTCAACAAGATGAACTTCTCAAAAAAATAAAGTGGGCAGCATCTGGACAAACCCCAGTGCTCATAGGGAGCCACTGTGGGCACCGTCCCCTCAGCCTCTTTCCCACCCAAAAAAAGACATGGGGGGCGATGCTGTACCCAGTTGTCTCGCTTGGGCCAAGAGCCCCAAGGGGGATGCAGCTGCCCAGGGCTCCATGGGCCACCATGGACGGGCCTCTGCTTGGTGGGTTTATGGGATGACAAGGACCCCTAGAGAGGTCCAGGCCCTCTCTAGAAAGAACTGGGGAATCAGGCACACATAGCTGCCTGGCCCAGCACCCCAGGTCCCAGATTCTTCACTTGCCTTCAGAACCCCAGGTCCCAGATTCACCCTCAATTCACACTCTGCATGGAGCCCACCGGTGGCCACTTGGGAAGGCTGCTCTGGCCAGCTTGAGGGTGATGTAGGGCTCCACTACCCCAAAGGAGGGGCCTACCCTATTGAGATTCGGGAAGGGACATTCCCTAAGGTTGCAGGGCAAGGCGCATGAGCAGTGTTGGTCTCCCCACAGGCGAGCACGACCTGAGTGAGGAGGACGGAGATGAGCAGGAGCGGCAAGTCGCTCAGGTCATCATGCCCAACAAGTACGTCAGAGGCAAGACGAACCACGACATCGCCCTGCTCCGCCTGAGCAGGCCCGTGGCCTTCACAGACTACGTGGTACCTCTCTGTCTGCCCGAGAAGACCTTCTCTGAGAGGACACTGGCCTTCATCCGCTTCTCGTCCGTCAGCGGCTGGGGCCAGCTCCTCGACAGGGGCGCCACAGCCCTTGAGCTCATGACCATCGATGTGCCTCGGCTGATGACCCAGGACTGCCTGGAGCAGTCAAAATGGAAGCAAGACTCCCCAAAGGTCACAGAGAACATGTTCTGTGCTGGCTATCTGGATGGGAGCAAGGACGCCTGCAAGGGGGACAGCGGGGGCCCACATGCCACCAAGTTCCAGAGCACATGGTACCTGACGGGCATCGTCAGCTGGGGTGTGGGCTGTGCCGCCAAAGGCCACATCGGGGTGTACACCAGGGTCTCCCAGTACACCGAGTGGCTCCACAAGCTTATGAGCTCGAAAGCACCCTCAGAAGGCCTCCTCCGAGCCCCATTCCCCTAGCACTGCTGTGTCAGCTCCATGGACCTTCCTCTTGCAAAATAAAGCTGCTGCTGTTTGGGCGGTCCTGGCATCAAATCTCATACATTCTTTTGCCGTTCTTGGAGTGGAGAGGAAGGAAGGGAGAGAAACAGAGAGACTGCAAGAGAGACAGAAGGACAGATAGAATGAAAGAAGGAGAGACAGGCCCAGAGAAGGAAGAAAGAGAGAATGAAGGATGGAGAGAGAGACTGAGAGACGGAGAGAAAGATGGAGAAAAGAATAGAGAAAGACCAAGATGAGAGGGGTAGAGAGAGATGGAGAGACAGAAAAACTGAGGGGAGAGATTCTAAAGAGGTAGAGAGAGAAAGAGACGCAGAGATTCAAAAAGACATACTGAGAGGGAAATAGCGAGAGACACATGGCAGTGGGCCAGGGAGAAAGGAAGTGCTGCCATGGAGACAGAAGTGACCTTGCTTACACATTTCTGCTCCTTCTCAGGACCGACACAGTGGAGGTGTGCACGCATGTGTTCAGCCAGTGATGTGTGCTACTTTCTGAGGCTGTCTTTTAACTTTCACCTTTTTTCCCTCTTATACAACTATTTCATCTTCATTTCAGATAAATTAAATTGGAAGCATCATCCATTCACTTTGGTGGATATCATTCCAGATTTGTTCTGTGCATGTATCTTTTACCATAAAAATGAGCTACATTAAACACTCTATACACCTGAAACTAATAACAAAAATAAAATAAAATAAAACCCTTGTTTGGAATAACTCAAACTCTAGCATCTGGCAATAAAAATGTTCTGATCTAAATAAATAAATAAATACACAAACAAACTAACTGGAAAAAAAAACCACTCTCCATTCCGTCTGCCATTTGTTCTCTCCACAACAAACAGCTGAATCTCCTTAGTGCATTTTTTCTGGCTGCCTGCCATTCATAGATTGTTTATATTCATTTCATTGAGACCCTGGTGTTTGTCATCAAGCTGTCTTTTCTTTCACAATTGCCCACATAACTGAAATGGGAGGCTGATTTTTTAAACTGAGAGCTCTCTGATGGATTTGAGAAGCTATGGTTCCCACAACCCTGTAGAACTGGATGTTTCCTTCCTGTCAAGGCCCTCGTTGATGACACTCTTCAAAGAGAGGCCCAGGGACGCTCCACAAAAGGCAAGTTTCCAGGTCCTGCCTAGGTCAGTGGGATCCAAGGTGGGTAGGACCAGGTGAGTTACATTTTTATCAAGAACCTCAGGTAATTGTGGGCACACTAAACCATAGGTCTTAAGTGAGAAGGAAACAAATGATCAAAGTTCAAGTGGGTCCCACCTGAACTTGGTGAAGGTGGGTGGAGCAAACCCGGCAGGCACCCGCCTCCCTCAGGACACGACTAGAGGACAGCAAGTGGCCTGGCCTGTGCCTGGAACACCAAAGGTGTTTAACACATGTGAGTTAGGGTGCCAGCACTTGCTCTGCAGAACAGTGAAGCCATATTTCGTTTAGAGTAGACCAGGGTCTGCAAGCTACTGCTGGTGCTGAGTCCTAGCCACCTGGTTTTGTAAATGAAGTTTTATTGGGACCTACTGTTCCTTTACACATCATCCATTGCTGCTTAAAAGTGCATCATTGAGGGTTAGCTGGATGGCCCAGTTGGTTAGAGCGTGAGCTCTGAACAACAGGGCTGCTGGTCCGATTCCTACATGAGCCAGTGAGCTGCGCCCTCCACAACTAGATTGAAGACAACGAGCTGCCGCTGAGCTGCCGGAGGGGCAGCCAGATGGCTCAGTTGGTTAGAGCACGAGCTCTCAACAACAAGGTTGCCAGTTCAATTCCTGCATGGGATGATGGGCTGCGCCCCCTGCAAATAAAGAGTGAAAACAGCAACTGGACTTGGAGCTGAGCTGCACCCTCTACAACTAGACTGAAGGACAATGACTTGGAGCTGATGGGCCCTGGAGAAACACACTGTTCCCCAATATTCCTCAAAAAAAAAAAAAAATTAAAAACAAAAAAAAGGCTACTTTCAAAAACAAACAAAAATCAGGGCAGCATTGAGTCACTGGGACAGAGACTGGCCAAAGAGACCATCTGACCCACAGACCTAACGTATTCACAATCTGGGTCTTTACAGACAAGGCTTGCTGCCCTGGTCAGGATGCAATTTTTAGGGATCTCACCGAGCGATGGCATGAGCACTTTAAGAGACCCGACAGGGCCAGACCTCCTGGAGTCAGTCTGACTCTGACTCTTTCTCTTGGCCAAGCCGCTTATTCTCCGTGTGCCTTGTTTCCTCATCTGTAAAACGGGAGCCCACTGTGATGCTGTTCATGAGGATGAAACCACAGCACATGACATGGGGCATCTGGGAGCACTCAATCATGTCATCATGGACAGTGAAGCCTGTTTGCAAACACCCAGAGGTCCTCCAGCTCAACAGCTCAGGCTATGGACATTTAGGGGAAATTCTGCAACCAAAATGTGAGAGGGCTCAGGAGGAATAAGCCCAGCGAATCTCTTGTTTCTCTCTGGAAATGAAAGCTGTCTGGACCCTCTTCCTGGGAAAAAAAGGGGGGAGGAGAGATGAGGTCCTGGAAAAAAGTGGGGAGATGGGGCTGAAGGGGCCAGGCCAGGAGCCCCCAGACCCACATTGAGTAAAACAGAGTCCTGTGCATCACTGGCTCTGCCTCGGTTTCCCCAGCTATCAATGGGACACAGGCCCCTACCTCACAGAGCTGTTCGTAAACATGGGTGCCAGGTGACATCAGGACAACACTTGATGTACTAACCATTAGGGATCATGTCCATCTTTCTGCGAGTGGAGTCCAGATCATTTCCCACTCACCAGGGGCTGGGGACAGGCGGGGGCTCACACAGAATATGGCCTCCCCCCACATGCTAAACGTGTCCAGAGACATCATCACAACATAAATTGACCAGGTGAGACAGGCCCAGGACACCAACTGCGGGTTATCCCTGAGGACCAGGCTCTGCACATCACAGTGACCACCCCCAGATAAAGACCACCCTGGCCTCAGCCCCCAGAGCAGGAGCATCTTGGGACCACACTGATTCACTCAATCTGTTGGTGTTTATTGAGCATCTACTGTATGTCAGACACTCCTCTAGGTACTAGAGACAGAGCAACAAACAAGCTAGACAATGGTGCTTATATCCAAGTGACCATGGGCCTTGGATAATAATCAGTCACCACATGCAGAATCAGTCCTGGGTGATGGGTGCTGTGGGATAGAGTGCAGTCTTTTTCTGTCTCTCTCAATGAAGCATTCATCTTGCCAGCGGGTTCTGAAGACTTTTCCTCCAGAACCTGGAGTCTGGCTGCAGAGACCTTGGTCAGCCCAAGAGCTCACGCTGCATCCCCATGCCTGACGCCTTGAGGAGGTTTCCAGGCTGGGAGAGAAGCCTGGACCGGTGTGTACCCTCTGTGTAGCTCGCACACCTCCCTCCCAGCCTGGCTGCCAAGGGGGCAGTCTGCTTCTGGTGACCTGAGATGATTTGCCCTTCCCTGGCATTTACCGTTTGTTATAAACACACACAACTTTGAGATCTGGAATCTTCCTGGGATGACAGCCAAATAGTGAGACTTCCAGTGCCCTCCATATTTCTTGGCTCTGCATGAGAAGAGTAGAGAATGAGAGCCATGGGAGAGGGCTGGATGCTGAAGCTGCCTCCAATCCTGGTCCTCAGGCACCAGGCCACCCTCCATGTTCTCTCCTGGATGACCTGTACTGAGCTTCGCGGAAGTGAGAAATGGACGTCACCGTGAGGCCTCTGACTCAGGGCTCATTCTCCCCAGCCCCCAACCTGGCCCTCAGTAGGGGTATGTGAGGTGGTCATGTCAGGCTAAGCCATGTGCCTCCATGGCGCACCCAGCAGCTCCTCCTGGCACAGGCCCTCCCAACCTCGGGCTAGCCTGTCCTGTGGGCAACAGATCACACAGGGGCGCCGGCCCAGCAATCCCCTCAGGCACGCCAGCCAAGGGACAGCCTCCCAGAAGTATGTGTAGGAGCCATGTGGCATGGAAGCCTCACAAGATACGCTCTGCTTCTAGGAGCCTCTGCAGGTGAAGTGCAGGCACCAGGGCCCTTTGTGCTGAAGACTCTTTGTGGGGCCACACCTGACACCACCTGGAGAGAGAGGCTTTTGAGCGGAAGGAACATTTTAGACCTAGAGAAAGACAGGACACTGGGGCAAAAAGTCCTGGGTTCAAATCCCAATTGTACCACAGATGCTTCACCTCTCTCTAAACGTCAGTTTTCTGATCTAGAGAAAAGATGGGAGAAATGATAATTAGCTTTTATCATGGTAAGGATGAAATGAGAGCTACACGTAAATGTCTGAAATAAAATGACATTTTTACTCTCAGAACAAAAAATTCCTATCCCCGCAGCAGTTTCCCCTGGATATGGTTACTGAGGAGAATGAGGTTTGGTAGAGACATCCCCAGGGCTACAGGCCAGGTGACAATGCCCCAGCACAATCACTTGCCCCCACTCCCCACCCCTCGGCAGGCCCAGGCTCCAATCAAGAGGCTGTGATAAGCAGGACAACCAGCCACCCTCGAGCCAAGGTGAGTGAACCTTGCCCCAGAGGCCTGTCCCAGCTGGAACAGAGACGCTGTCCTCGGCCACACCATGGCGGGCCTGCTGTGCTTCATTCTGCTCAGCGCCTCCCTGGCCAGCCTCCCATTGCCAGTGGGAAGTGGTAAGTGCCCCTCAACCTGCAGACTGCAGAGGTGGCCCCCAGGGAAGAGGAGAAAGGGTGAGGAGGCAGAGCGATGCCCTTGAATCTGGTTGGTGGGTGTCCGTCCCACGTCAAAGGCTAGCATGAGACAGCTGGTCTTGGTGGTCTCAGCCAAGGGTAGCTTAAGGCCAGGTGTGCCTCCCTGTGGGTGGAGAGTCAGCGGGTCAGAGGTCACAAAGACAGATAAAAACACATCCACAGAGAAAGAGGGAGAGAGACAGAGAGAGAGATGGACAAAAACAGAGAAACGGAGACCGAAGACAGAGAGGCAGAGAGATGGCGAGAGAGAGAGGTGGCAGGCAGAGATAAAGAGAAGTCCCCCCTCCTCTGCCAAAGTGAGCGGAGAGAGAGGAGATCAAAGGGGTCACAAGCAGAGATGCATTTCCATGGCAGGGCAGAGAATGAGGGAAAAGCTGGTGTCACCATCCTCAGACTGGCTCAGCCAGGGTGAAGGGCTCCCCAACTCAAGACTGGACAGATGGGCCTCTCTGGACCTTCCAGATCCCCAGGGCTTGACCAGAGAGAAAAAGCTCAGAAAGGGGAGAAGCAGAGCAAAGCCAGAAGAGAGAGCGGAGGTGGTGGCATTACTCCTGGAGGGACGCTGGGGCTTGTCTGCTTCCTGGGTCAAGTGCAAGGACAGGAGCACTGAGGAGCAGACAGAGGGGACTCAGGTGTGCAGGAGATGAGAAAGTGGTAAACAGTAAAAAAGACAGAGAAGAAAACAGAACAGGGGAATGATGAAGGTCGTTGGGGACCTTCACGTAGGGGAGTGACGAAGGGGAGAAACTGGTGTGAGGGTCTATTTCGAAGCAAGTGCTTGGTGGTAGAGCAGATATTTGGAGTATTGAGGGAGGGGCCACAAATTACAAGATTGAGCCTGGCACTGTTAGGATAATAAAGAAATGGGGAATTTGGGAAAGCAATTTGAAGTAGGAATGAAGCTAACCTTTATTGAGCACCTCATGTGTACCAAACTGAACACTAGGAACTGTATACAATCTGTAAAACAATTCTAAGAAGGAGGTATGTATGGTAATTTCCATTTGCCAATATTAAGTAGTAGGTGACCAAGACGTATTTGAAACTCAAGCCTCCTTGATTCTGCAATCCTGTTTTTTTTAGTGTGGGACATGGGGATTTAGAGTTCTGAGGTGAGGAGAGGCATGAATCATGGTGAGAGAGTTGAAAACTGAGAGCCCAGGATGAAAGTTGGGGCTAGAAATAGCAATTTGGAGAGTCTTGTATAATGGTGAGCCTCTAAATTCTTCCGTGGAGAAAAGATAGAGAGAAGGGGTGGCCGTTAGCTCAGCTGGTTAGAGTGTGGTGCTCTTAACAACAAGGTTGCCGGTTCGATCCCCACATGGGCCACTGTGAGCTGCGCCCTCCACAACTAGATTGAAACCGCTACTTGACTTAGAGCTGATGGGTCTTGGAAGAACACACTTAAGTTTTAAAAAAAAAAGATAAAGAGAGAAGTGCAGAGGGGCAGAAAAGAATGTGAGGGTCTCCCATATCACAATGAAAACAAGAAAAGGAGTGGGTGAGTGAGAGACAAATAAGACTCAACTAGAGAGGCAGGGACAATTCAGCTGCAGATACACACTGCAAGGAGGACCCAGAGATTCTCTGATCCAAGCCATTTTAATGGGCAGAGCATGACTCATTTGTGAGTCATGAAATCAATTTGGTGGGTTTTTTAAAACTGAAATAGAACAGAATCAAGTAGAAAATTTTATAATAAATGCCATTTCGTAGAAAATAGTAGTAAGTACTATTTCTTGAAATTATGTTTCAATTGTGCTGATGTGTGTCCTGGAACTTTACGTATAAATCATACTTTTCATTGTCGATTGTGATCAAAACAGTTATCACAACTCCCCACTTAACTCAGCTGAGACCTTGAAGGGTGGGGTTCAGGATGGGGCTGGAAGTGGAGAGGTACAGCCTGAGCCAAAGCTCAGAGGGGAGTAGCCTGAGGGAGGGAAGGTGACAGTGACCTGGACCGACTCTGAGAAGCAGGAGTTTAAGAAAGAGGGTTGGGGTTGTCCACGTAAAGCTGGGTGTGAATGTGCAGGGATGGTGGGTTGTTTGGGTGGGGTGTGTTTACTTCTCAAGAGAAGGATGTGTGGGGTCTAGAATAGATGTCTTGTACTGTAACGAGTAGTTGTGAGGGAGACGGGCATTTCCTTCCCAGCTGCCTTGCGCATGAGGAAGGAGAGTTTTCACGTCCTTTCAACTTTGTTTTCTTCCCTGTGTTCTAGTGTTCATTAACCGGGAACGTGCCAATACTGTCCTGGAGAGGTTCCGGAGGGCGAACTCATTTCTAGAAGAGTTGAAGAAAGGAAACCTTGAAAGAGAGTGTTTGGAAGAGACTTGTTCCTATGAAGAGGCCCGAGAAGTCTTTGAGAACATCGACAAGACGGTAAGGGTTGGTGAGACAGGGAGACCAGTTCTGCACTATGCTGAGCCCGAAAGGGATGTTGGCTGGCCCTGGTTACCCCTCTACTGAAGGCTGTCAGTATAGCCCGGGCTGGGCTGCCCTTCTGTGCTGTGGTCTCTGCTGGAAGGAGACAGCAGCCAGGGAGGGACTTCCTGGTGTGGAGACTGTGAGTCCTTCTACGGCTTGCAACGGTATTCATTTCTGTCTCCTCACCTACCAGGTGAGGCACATCAACTTGTTTCATGGGTGGGAAAACTGAGAGGAACTGTGACCCAAAATCAGTTACAAGAGTTATGAGAACTTTTGAAGGTATTGTTAAATGAATTCTAAAACATGAAAAGTTTATTTAAAAATTATTCACAGCCTGGGCCAACACCTCCCTGGGCTGGGCCATGCACACAGAGACACTTGGCCCACTGGATTTTTTCTCAAATCCATGACCACCACCATTTAGCATTGAGTACCTGAGTTACACCCCTGAGAGTGCCTTGCACGCAGACACCACAGATGCTGGGCCATGAGGCCCGATACTATGCCCATGCAGCAGCGAAAATGGCAACTCCAAAGGCACCAGTCCCCTCACCCCTGGAATAGGTGAGGCCTTGGTCCCTGCCCTGAGAGTCGCTAATGAGCTTGGTTCACCTTGCAACAGGCCTTGGGAAAGATGTTTGCCATGCAGAGGTGAGGTGGTAGTGGATGGTGGCTAGCTGAAACTGGGCAAAAATGAGCAGATGACGCCTATAAGCTGAGAAGAACAGAGGAGACCAAGCAGGAGCTCTGCCAGAGACAGCTTGGCTAGGCTACTGCTGTTGCCACCACACTAATAACAGTGGACCCCTGTCCACACTGCAGGACTGCAGTGGAGTGTCTACCAGATGCTGGGCACTGGGGAGACCCGCAGCACATAGGCTCCTCATTGCACCCGGAAGACCACCTGACCAACATCGTCTTAAAGGCAGCAGGTAAGACCCAGGCCATAAGAGCTTCTGGGGAAAGCTCGTCTTCTGTGCTCTTCGAAGACAGGTCAAGTTGCAAGTCATGGCCAACCCAAGGAATTTAAATCAGAAGAATTTATTCTATAGAAAACAGACTGTCTCAGGGAGACATAATTGGAGTTCAGGAGAATTTTGGACAAACTAAGAAGGATGTGCTGAACATCATTCTCCACAAAATCACACTAATGCCTCCTTGCTCACATATTTCACTTCATTCTCACTTTGGCCTCAAAGGCAAGGAAACAATATCATTGGCGATACTTGGGCTTGAATCTGAATGACTTTGTAAGGGAGAAATTTATCATCCATACTAACAGCATCACATATATACAAAGTTTCTTGGATAAGTTACGATTCCTAGACATTGAAATTCCCATGATGAACTTTATCTTAAGGGGAGCTGTGGCCAAGCTTTCCATCGCCTACCACAGCGAGCTGGACATGAACTTATACATAAGAATTACTCCAGAATGCTACCATACGATGCCAGGCGTCAGTAGATTTGACCAGGTTTGTGAAATTGAATACCACTTCCAGATGATTTGACTTTAATTCACCACCTGTGAATTTTTACATGGCCTCTGCAGATTATATGTTCTCATGAAATCATGGAGATTATATCAGGGATGTTAAAGCATATTACAGACAGTTACAGGATCACCTACCATCCAAATGGCCCAGAAGGCCAAACCCATGAGATTCACTACACCCAACCTTTCCAGAGAGTCAGCATGGTAGAAGAACTTGACAAAGCCCTGGGAGAAACTAACCTGCCAGAAGCTCCAAGAAAACTAACCTTTCAGAAGTGAAGAAACTAAAAGATTTCTTGGTAATATCTATGTGGCAAAAGCTATTGAGTGTCTTCCACCTCGGACCACAGCCAGATTCTTTGATAAGCTTGTCAGAGAGTTCCAGAAAGTGGCTTGCATCAGTCCCACATTCACCTGTGATCACCCACAGAGAATGAGAACTTTGGCCAAATGGACCATTCTGAATACTCTGAGCTATTTGTAGTGAAGAAGGAAGTGTGCAGTGCCTACAGTGAGGTAAATGGTTCCATGAAGCAGCAAGCAGTTTTTTAAAGAACAGGCCAAAGCTGCTAATAATGAGGAGGCCATGTGCATAGATGAAAAGTTTTATACTGCCATGGAATACCCACAGCTGGCTGTGGCACGGGCATCAATTGCATCACCATGTTTCTCACAGACGCCAGTAAAGTCAAAGAAGTTTCCTGCCAGGAATCCTGAAAATGAAGAGAACATAGCAACCACTAATCCACTGGAGAGCACAACAGTTGGCACTTCTGTCTAGAAAACAGTAACTGTAAGTTGGGTGACTCAGGCATCTTTGCACTTCTGCAAAATATCGAGGTCTGCAAAGGAATTCTTGTTTCTATCCATTTGACTACCACTGTTCACTTCAGCCACCAAAAGAAAGAAGAGGAATTGAGAATTCATTTTTACTCCTTGTTACCAAATAAATGATTATTCTCTTCTAAAAAGTTATTCATAGTTTCAAGAACTATTTTCATTTTTAAATGTCCCTTTAATTCCCATACACATACATAGTTTTTTAAAATAATAAAAGTAATTTTAATGCCACTCCAAGTTCATGTCCTATCTTTTTCCTCAGCATCATTTCCAAACATTCTTCCTTACTTCTGTATAGCTACCATACTTATAATTTTAAAGAGTTAATTTATATCTTATTGTATGAACACATTTACTCCTTCATGTTTTGGCCATGTACATTATTTTATATTGCTATTATGAAAACGCATAGATTTCTTCTGGATTATCTTCTAAGAATAGCTGCTCCAGAGAAGGATTACTGGATCAAAGTTTACCTACAAGTTGTAGTTTCAAGTAATATGGAGAAAGCACACACCACCCTGTCTCTCCGACTGAATGCAGCTACAAAACCTGTATAGAATGGGTGGAGCAGCTATTTGAGGATCCTGAAAGGTCAATAGCAGCAGTGTATTGAAGAAGACTAGAATTCAAAGTGCCATATAATTGTGTTTACCATTTTTTCTCCTCTAGTTCTCCAGATAACACTTGACCTGAATCTAATTGATATTTATAGATTCTTAACAACACCAGAATACGATTTCTTTCTAACCACCCATGGAACTTTCCACAAGATAGACCATATCCTATGTCATAAAAAACACCTTAACAAACTTAAAAGACTGAAATTATAAAAAATATTTTATCTGACCATAATGAAAGCAACCAAAAATCAATCACAGGAAAATTTCCAAGTATATGGAAATTAAACAAATACACTTCTAAATAAACTGTAGGTCAAAGAAGAAGTCTGAAGGAAAGTTAAAAAATATTTTCAACTGAACAAAAATGAATATACAACACAAAACATAAAATACAACATAAAATCTGTGAGCTGAAGCTAAAATAACACTTATAGGGAAATGTATAGCATTAAGTGTTTGCATTGGAAAAGAAGAAATGTCTCAAATTGATAATCTAAGCTTCTACCTTAAGACCCTTAAAAAAAAAAAAAAGAGCAAAATAAATCCACAAACTGGGTTCCTTAAAATAACACAAATTTATTCTCTCACAGTTCTGGAGACCAAAAGTTTGACGTCAAATTGTCCCAGGGTTGGTTTCCTTTCGAAGATCTGAGGGAGAACACGTACCATGCCTCTTTCTTAGCTTCTGGTGGCCGCCAGCAATCCTTGACATTCCTTGGCTTGTAGATGCATCACTCCAATCTCCGTTTCCATCTTCATATGACCTTCTCTCTGTGTGTCTCTGTGCATCCATTTCTGTCTATTATAAGCACATTCTCATTGATTTAGGGCCCGCCCTAATCTAGTATGATCTCATCTCAATCCTATTTCAATTACATCTGCAAAGACCCTATTTCCAATTAAGGTCATATTCTGAGGGTACACCTGAACTTGGGGGGTGGGAGAGGGACAATATTTAACCTACTATAGACAGCAAAAAAAAATTTTTTTAAGACTATGAACATTTTGTAGTGTAATATAGGCTCTTGACACCTTATTTTAAGCTAAGTAGTAATTGCCACTTTTAAAATTACCATAATGATTACTCACCAAGCATCCAATCTTTTACTGAATCTTTGACCCAAGTATCTCAACTGAAAACCATTCACTGGTCAGGTTGGGGTAGCAAACAGAACAAACCATTTTTGGTATAATCCATTTCTTGATGATTAACTTCAAATTCTTAATATTCAACAGAAATGGTGTGTTTAGGATGATTAAAGCCACAATAGATGCAGAAAATCTGAAAAAACTTCCCTTTAGATTGAATAGTTCTAGAGCAATTTGTTCCAGAAAATGAGCTCTGTTTGGAAAATAGCCTCTTCAGGTTGAGTTACTAGATTATGGTTGTTATTGGTGTAAAGTCCTAATGCATTTTAAAAATTTTTTTCCCTTTTAGAACGAATTCTGGAATAAATACAAAGGTGAGATGTTTTCTACTTTAATCTTAAGTGAGAGGTATTCATCATTAGGATATTTAAATTGGGAGAGGTTGTATTTGAATTTTGAAAATGTTTCTTGAATATCATTTCTGCTCCTGTTTAAATCTTATTTAATACATCTCCCCTCTGAGTGTTTTCATAACATTTATTGTAAAATAGATTTTTATAACTTTATATTAATTCTGGTTTTGTTGCTTACTTAAATATAGATTTAAATCAGTTCATTCTCATTTGAGGATACCAAATTTGATGATAATTTTTTTAATCCAAATATATTAACTAGAAACAAAATATAGTCTAAAAGATTGGGTCCTCTAATAAGGTAACCATCTTGATTTAATGCTGATCACACCTGAAGTGGCATTAATTGTCACTTATGTTTCATTCTAGTAACAGTATTCAGATTTCTCACAATTGAACTTATCTCTAAATTAGATTGCTCAAATGCACCAAGAAATGTGAAGTCCCATGTTAGTGACAGACAGTAGTCTCTGAATTCTCATTTTACACCCAGAGCATTTGGAAAGAGGAATCCTAACATTCCTCTTGTCAATGCTCAGCCCAGAAATAAGTGTCAGGCAAGCACGTATCCTCCTTCCTTCCAGCTGATCCCACGTACTCATCAGCTCAGAGCTCCTCACTTTGATGTTAAAACACTGTCAAACATTTCAGCAAAAATTGGAAAGGTCAGTCAATGGTCCAGTTAGATAAGGGCATCACGTACACATAGCCACAAAAAGTGGGAATAGAATGAAGTTCAGGTAGGAGGAATTGTTTACAGGGAAACAGGAAGAATTCCAAGTTCACTCAAGTTATCTGAAAAATGTGTGCCAAGATCAACACAGCAAAGTCATTTTCATGATGATGGAAATTGCCTGCAAGCTTTAGTTTCCAAATCTTTTCTTTGCAGATGGCGACCAGTGTGAAAGCAATCCTTGCCAGAATCAGGGCATGTGTAAAGACGGCCTGGGGGAATACACGTGCACCTGTTCCGAAGGATATGAAGGCAAAAACTGTGAATTAAGTGAGTTCCTCTTCTTGGCGTACCTTCAAGTCAGACTTATCTGAAGAATCAAAGGTGGGAAATAGGGAAGAAGCTACCATACCCAAGGAAACAGTCTCACGTCTCTTCTGACGGAGTGTGGGGACAGAGCCCCAGAAAGCCGTTTCCAGGCTCTCGGCCTCACATAGAAAGGTGCTGGCTCAGGTAGCAAATGGCCATCGACTGGGATCAAATGGCCATCAGCTGTGGCTAGTTGGCCGTCAGCTGTAACCAGTGAGCCATTGAGCACTAAAATAACTGCCGTGGCTAGGCTAGCAGAAAATGGGGGCTAGCAAGGAGATGGTGGCTGAGCCTGCAAGAGCGGATTGCAGAGAGGCGGATGCCGCCCGCGAGAATATAGTGGTATGACTCCCCCATCTATGGCTCCCATGTGGGTGTTCCTTTTTGGCCTAGCCATATCCTGCGTTCTTATGTGTGGAGCGGGACCAGAGACCCCACAGGCCGCCCCACACGACACGTAGGCTCTGAGCTCCACTGTGATGTACCACTGTAATAAGAGAAAAAACAAGAATCAGTGAAAGCCTAACTGTGTGCTAAAATCCACTCAGCTTTGGAGTACAATGAGACACACAGTCACTTGTCTGTTCCTCTGAAAGAGGCTATGGAACATTAGTAAAGAGTGTGGCCCATTAACATAGAAACGAAAATTGACTTTCTTCTTGGAGTAGAATGTACCCCTTATTGTCGTTACTTACATTCCGGTGGTCCTGGGCAATGGTTCTAAATTACTACTTTTCACTTGTGTGTGTTAGTGCAAATGTCAATACTACATGTCAGACATTGTCCACTTATAAGAATTTGATACATTTAATTAGTTCCACATGGAAAGGTCACTGAAAGTTTTCCTAATATTGTGATTAATTTTTAAATAAAAATTAGGTTAGTATTAGATCAGTTTTCATTAAAGAGAAAGATTTGCATTTCTTTTAAGTTACTTAATTTATAATCTTTAGCATGTGCTCTTGGATTGCAGTGTTTTGTAATTTTCCCCGATGGGAATATCAGTTATGCACCATCCATCCCAAGTCCAGAGCTGCCACCCCTCGCACACCTTTCGGCTGCCCCCAGAGCCATTGTGAATGTTTTCTAAAATTCCATCAGTGTTGATCTTTGCACTGTAATTATTTTTCCATCAAAACCCAAATGTGGAGTGTAAAGTAAATTGCCAGTATAATATCACGTGATGTGAGTTTAGCGTTTGATGTTCAGCGTATACTGGAAGCAGGTGGGTGATTCTGACTTAGTCAGAGCTGCTGAACTGTGAGGGACGAGCCCAGCCTGGCCCTGAGGTCTGGAAAACTGACCTTGGCCGAGGGAGCGCTATGCCAAGAGCTTCACATGGCCTGTGAGGTTATCCTGTCAGATGGTGTGACCTCTACCACTTTACAAAAGAAGAAACTGAGGCCCATGGGTTTAAATGCTCAAATCACACAATAAGTGATGGGAGGTCCAGTTTGGAACTTGAGTTGGCCTGAGCCCAGGATGTGCGCCTCCTGTTTCTCCTTCCTGCTACACGGGAGCCCGGACGCCATTCTCTGAGGCCCTTATTCCACGTGGAATCCTGTAGCCTCAGAGTGGATAGGCATGTGGCCACTCTGCCAGGCTCTGCCTTAGCAACTGGCCCCAGAGCCCACCATCCTGCAGGAGGCCCATCCATGGTGGTCAGCACCCATGTGCCTTTTTAAGGCTGAACTTGAGACCCTCCCTGTCTCCAGGGCCTATCTGGGCATGCTCAGGTTACTTCAGGACCTTCTGGAAGTCTGGCGCCCAGGGCCTGCAGACGCTCCGCTCTCACTGAGTGGATGCCATGGTTTCCCCAGATAGTCTGGGGAGGCAGCGGGGCAGTGAGAAGAGCACACATGGAGGCATGGTCCCCTCACCCCTCCAACCTGCTCTGGGCAGCCTGTCTCATTTGCACTGGGACCGGCTGATGGGCATCGGCCACCTGGCTCTGGCCCTTTGCTCAAGCCACGTGGCTCGCTGTGGTGCTGACTGGTGGGTCTATGTCCCCCTGGGGTTGCTATCCTTCCTCCCAGCAAGCCGCAGCCTCAGTGTCCCCAGCCCGTCCTGAGAGCCAACATGCTTCTTCCACAGCCACGCGGAAATTCTGCAGCCTTGACAATGGGGACTGCGACCAGTTCTGCAGCGAAGAGCAGAGCTCTGTGGTGTGTTCCTGTGCCACAGGGTACATCCTGGGTGACAACGGCAAGTCCTGCATCTCCACAGGTAGGAGGAACATGGAGACACCCCAGCAGGTTCTCTGAGCCAGAGAGGCATATGCCAGTGCTGGTGAGAGGGACAGCTGGAGCATCCTAGGTGGGCCCTGAGGTTTGGAAACAGATGCACTGTTTTTGTCAGCCATCTGAAAAATGGGAACAGTATTACCTAACTGCTTAGTGAATATGAAAATGTAAGGGGATAATTCATGGAGGGCACTTTGCACAGTGCCTGGCTCATAGCAAACCCTAAGTGACTACGTAATGAGTGCGGGGAAGGAGTGTTTTGTTTCCTGGGAAGGGTGGAGAGCTTGGGAGGCTAGGAGTCACAGTGGACGAAGGCAAGAGTGCAGGCCGGTAAGGGGCAGTGCAGGCCCGACTGTTGGAGCTTTAGAGTTGGGGATAGCAGGGCCAGAAGGGGAACCGAGGACCCTCAAAAACTGATTTAGGTTGTGTGGGACCCAGTGTTAATACAATTTATTTTTTTCTTTTCCTCGATAAAATCCAGATGCCGTGAGTGTGGCCTAAAAGCTCACAGGGCGCATGAGCTACCGAGGGGCTGAGTGAAGGACCAGGTCCCTGGCTTGGGAGAGCCCTGGTCTCATACACTGTAGGAAGTCCCTCCTGTGCTGTAAAGCTGACCTCTGGCCAGAAGTTCTGAGAGGCCAATTATTATTATTTTTTTTTAACCTACTTCTCACAGTGACCCCAACTTACTCTTCAAAGAGTGGTCCCCTGACTGGCCAACAGCTTTGGCATCATGGGGGTGGGGGTAGGGAGTAGAAATGCAGAGTCCTGAGCTGCTGCAGGAGGTGGAAACATTCCAGGATGGCTGTAATTATGTAATATTAACACTCTCAACTAGCAAAAGACTGTCATTTACATTTCTATTGGTAATGAGACTTTAAACTTAAGCTGGTTCAAAAATGGGGGTAGACTCATGACATGCATGCAAATATTTTTTAATTCCAGGAATAATCACAAATCAATTTAAAATAAAGTGTGATGTTTGAAAATAAAATCAAGTAAACTACTTCCTAATTCAGAATGTCAAAGGGCAGTGATTACAAATGTTAACACAGAACTAGCAAAGCGTAGGGTGAAGAAGTCTTTATCTCCAGCTAACACATTCACCAAGAGTCTACTGGGGCGATGGGGTGGAGGGGGGTGGAGGTGGGGGTGGGGGGCCCTTGACGTCCTGCAGGAGCACATGCAACACTAAAACGAACTAAGTTTTGCTTATCTGATCTTAGAAAAACACAAGGCCGCAGAGAGAAGCCATCCACTTTCAGATCTGCCATTTTCCTGTCTCTCTTCTCTTTGGCCCTCCACACCTCTCCCTTCCTCTGTCCTGCTTTGCCCCCTTTCTGCCACAGTTCCCTAGTTGATACTGCAGAAAGGAAGCTTTCTCATATTTACTGCCATCTCCCCTGTGCTTGGTGCTTTTAAGGATAGTTGTCATTTTTTTAGACATTATCGTTCAAAGCCATGTCACAGTACTCCTGATTATGCCTCAGACTGTTTCCACATATTGTCTCTTTTGCCCAGAACACTTCCCCCCAAAAAAAAATTTCACTAAGAAATGTTTCAAACACACAGCAGGGTTGACGGGATTTGACAGTGAGCACCCATGTGCCCCCACCTGGGTTCTACCATGAACCGCTCACTGTACTTGCTTCATCACCTGTCTGCCCCACATGTGTCCTCTGTCCGTCCACAAGCCACCTTATTATTCTGACGCATTTCCAAGCAGATTGCAGCTAGGCCCTTCGATGCTTCAGCATACTGGTCAGCCCCACAGGTCTGTGTCCATAGCGTGGTCATGTAGGTAGAGTTGCTCCATAGTGGGGCGCACCGATACGAAGCGCACATTCCCTGCATTGTGATAATTGCACCCACCTTGTAACCCAACCCCCACCGAGACATAGAGCACTCCACACCCCAAAACTTTCTCACACCCTTTCCCAGTTCCCAAGCCCACTCCTCACTCTCCCCCACCTGCATTTTTCAAGGCTGTTTCACCCCATTACGGTGAGGGCTAGACCTCCTCTCCGGCCTCCCTGACTGGCCCATGCCATTTTTTGGTTTTGCTTTGTTTTCTCTTTCAGAGCTTTTTCCCTGTGGGAAACTCACTCAGGGACGTTGGAAGAGGTCAGTGGCTCCGACCTCCCACACCAGCGAGGATTCCCCTGAAACCGTCATGCTGGAGGAGTATGACCCTGGAGACCTGACTCCCACCACGAACCCTTTCCATCTACTAAACTTCACCAACACAGAGAGGAGCCCTGCAGTGGATGAGAACAGCCTCACCCGGATAGTCGGCGGGAGGGACTGCAAGGAGGGCGAGTGTCCCTGGCAGGTAACTGCTGAGCACACTTAGGGAGTTCACTGGATGGGGGACCCGTCCTTGCTGGGCACTGCCGGTACAGCCATCGAGGCCAAGGCCATGGATGTGGCCCCTCTCATGTGGTCCCTTAGCAGGCTGCGAGCTCCAGTGCTCAAGGAGCCTGAGATGAGAGGAGGCTGGGCCCTCGTCCCCCACCCCCACCCCCACCCCCACTACTCATTCCCATCTGTGTGCAGAGGATTTGAGTCCTAAAACCTCTACCTACAGTGGAAGGAGAGATGAGGCGCCAGTTTAGGCTGTAGGTTCGGGTCAGCAGGGCGAGGACCTCTCCCCAGATGGCGGGTGAGGCCTTTGATTGATCTTCTGTTTGGCTGGAGTCAGAAAGATTTACTCTCCTTGTTTCATTTCTACTTTGGTAAATTTTTTTACTCAAACACCTAAATCCTAATGAGGCAGACAGACAGTACCTTAGAGAAAAGTACATCCATTAGTTTTCAAAGGTAAAAAAAAAAAAAATCACTCTTACATTGTTGACTTGGACTAAGGCTGCCAGATTTAGCAAATAAAAACACAAGACATCCACTTAAATTTGAATTTCAGATAAATAATGAATAATTTTTAACATAAGTATATCCCAGATATTACATGGGACATACTTATACTAAAAATTATTTGTTATTTATTTGATTCAAATTTAAATGGATGGATACAGAATTGTACACCTGAAATCTATGTAATTTTACTAACAATTGTCACCCCAATAAATTAAAAAAAAATGATAATATCACCACACACACAAAAAAAATTTAAATGGATGTCCTCTATTTTATCTGGCCAGGCTAACTTGGACTTTTAAAGCTTTTAGTGTTCAAAGCCAAAACAGCTTCTCCTATAAGCAAAAATCCCAAAGCTGCCATAACTTTTAGAAATTACCTCAGCTCACCCTTCACCTCCAAGCTACAGGACAGATATGCATTTGTCTGAATTATCAAGAACCCAAGGAAAGGACATTTCAACATCTAGTCATCTAATACATATTTATGGAAAACTTGTATGTCAGGCACAGAATTGGGGGTTGTGAATGCAGGCCATGAAACCATCAGAGCTACTTCCCTGACCTGTAGATATCTAGATCTAGAAAGGGAAATGAGATGCACCCAAATGACCAGAATTCAAGTTGATGTGTGATAGAGGCCACGGAAGTGGTGCCGGTGGGATTATAATGAAGTTCCACAGGGATGCATAGGACAAGCTCCCCACAGGGCAGAGGTATCTGACTGGAGCTCTGCGAGTGGCTTTACATGGAGCTTCACAGGAGGAGAGGACAGGGAAGGGCGCTCTGGCAGAAAGTTCCTCCAAACGGTCCCTTAGCAAGTCTGTTGGGTTTGTGATTCTTGTTCTCCCGGTTCCAGTCTTAGCAGGTTGCCTCATCTCCATCTTTAGGAAGAGCAGATGGTGTCCAAGTCTTAGAAAGACTGCCTCTCCCTCACTCATCACCCAAGTTGGATTACGAGTAGATAAGTTATGCAAAAAAAAAAAAAAACATTAGTAGAGACAGTCCCCAACTTACAGTGGTTCGACTTACACTTTTTAGACGGTGGTGTAAAAGTGATACGCATTGATCTTTCCTGGGCTAACGGCATGTGGTAAGACACACTCTCGTGATGCTGGGCGGCAGGAGTGAGCTGCAGCCCCCAGTCAGCCATGTGATCAGGAGGGTGGACAACTGATACTCTACAGGGACCTGTGTTGCTAGTGTTTTTGGCTATTGTGTTCTGAGCACATTTAAGGTCGGCTAGGCTAAGCTAGTAATATGATGCTAAGTAGGTTAGGTGTACGAAATGCATTTTGACTTAGGATATTGTCGACTTAGGATGGGTTTGTTGGGATGTGACCCCATCGTAAGTCAAGGAGCATCTGTACCACATATTCGTCAGAAACATCTTCAAGGATTCTTTCAGAACTTGATGTTAATTGTTTCATTAACCTACACATATCCTCAGCCAATAACTGTTGCTTAGAGGATGTGGAATTCCCTAGGGAAAGGAAAAACAAAGAATGCTCCATCTCTGGATTTGTAAGCCTGGTTCTTTGAGAAGGAAAGGAAAATAAAAGAATCGTGTGTGGTGCCTCTCACTTGTCCCATCAATGCTCATTCCCAGGTCGAAGACTCCTCACTCCAAATGCCAGGTCAGGGTGGAAATCCCTTCCAGGAGTAGCTGCATGGATTACAAGGAAATTAACCATGCTGGTGATATTCCATAGGCTGTGGGCGATTGGCTTGAATGGTTGAACTGTTCTAGAGACCAGAAGTTAGTCCAGTTTAGACAAGCATTTTCTCCAAAGACTGGCTTCTGCCTGGTCTGAGGTATAATTCACAGGCCCATAGACACTACAGGTTTTTACCACAGTGAAAATCGTTTTTCTGTGCATAACACTTAGAGAGTGCTATGACAGATCCAGAAGAAATAAAAGACCAATCTCTGTTGTTCCTTATCCTGACTTTATACTCCAAATAGAGAAAGAGATAGGTAAATTGTGACAGAACCCTACTCAGTAGCTAGCTCTTGGCACTTAGTAAGGCCTCCACAAATATATGTGGAGCAAATGAATAAGTCAGTCCGTTGGCTGGTACATGAAGCAAAGACCAGAAGGCGTGAGGGGCTGCCCAAACCTGTGCCACGGAATCGAGGAGTAGGTGGGGAGGATGTGGGAAGGTACTGTGGGGTCGACCGTCAGCTGCCTCTTGGAGAGTGTGCCAGGATGCCAGCCTGAACAGCCAGTGAGACACACAGGAACAGGCACGATGACCAGCTGTCGGGAGTTCTGCAGCACTGGCCACGTTGGGCCAAAGCCCATGTGGTCAGATGGGCACTGTGGGTGTGCTGGCTTGGGCCTCACATTTCAGTCTAAAGATGCCACAAGTTCTCTTGGAGGAAAGGACAGCAGAGGGGGGAGGACGGAAGCAGAGGAAGGCTCAACTGGGTACACTAGCTTCAGGATGGGGAGGTCCTGATCCAAATGGGGGAAATGGAGGGGAAGGCTTGAATTTAAGGTTCCAAATTTCTCTTTTTGGAAAGTCACACTCAATCTAGTTGGCTCCGGCATTCTCACTGCAGGCTCTGCTCATCAACGAGGAGAATGAGGGCTTCTGCGGAGGCACCATCCTGAATGAGTTCTATATCCTCACTGCGGCTCACTGCCTCCACCAAGCCAAGAGATTCAAAGTGAGGGTAGGTAAGTGGTACCACACCCCTCAGCTGCTCTGCCGGGCCCACTGTCACTTCCTTATTTTCAGAGACCACTGGAACAGATCAAATTTGCTGGGAACACTGGATAAAATACTAGACTCCAGGGTGGGGGCTGGGGGGAGGAAAAGCAGGGGCAGAAGGAGGAGGAGGGGTAGGAGGGGGAGGGGAACATGGAGAAGGAGAAGGGTGAAGACTAGGGGAGGAGCATGAGAAGGTAGGGAGGAGAAGGAGGAGGGCTAAAGGGAGGATAGGAAGGCCTTCCCTGAGCTGGCCCAGCCATCCTCCCACGTGGTCCTTCCTGAGGCTCTTGGTTTGCACGCCCAGCCCAGCATGAGGTGCTTCCTCTCAGTGACCTTTCCTCTGGGAAGGCTTCCAGAGCCCCTCCACCCCCACCCCTTCAACAGTCTGAGCACTGAGTCCCTCTGCCTCTCATACTTTTGTCTGTGGGATGATTTCGTAATGTCTGTCCTTCTCCATCAGACTCGAGAGCTGTTCCATGAAAATCCAGTGCAAGCCACAAATGTGACCCACATATGTAATTTTAATTTTCTAGTTACGTAAAGTTTTCTATTATACATTTTAAAGGTTAACAGGTGAAATTAATTTTAGTAATATATCTTATTTAACCCAATATACCCAAAATATTATCGTTTCAATGTGTGATAAATTTTAAAACTATTTTTGAGCTCTTTGGAATACTTTTTTCATCCTAAGTCTGAAATGTGACACTCACAGCACATCTCAGTTCAGCCCAGTCATATTTTAAGTGCCCCGTTGCCCCTGTGGCTGGTGGCAGCCCTCTGGAGAGCGCAGGTCTAGATTGTAAGACCTTCAGCTCCCTGGTATCCCTGGGAATGCCCGTCCTCGAATGAACTGAAAGTCACCGAAGTACTAAACATACATAAGAAAATGTGACTACTGGTTGCTTCTGGGTAGTGAAATTGAAAGTCATTTTTATCCACCTCTTTATGCGTTCCTATAGTTTTCAAATTTTCTAGTGACCATATACAATTTTTTAATCAGAAAAAAAAGAACTACTTTAAAAAGCAACAACACGTGTGCAGGCATGGCCCAGACTGTGCTCTCACCATATTCCAGGTGATCGGAACACGGAAACGGAAGAAGGCAACGAGATGGTGCACGAGGTGGAGGTGATCATAAAGCACAACAAGTTTGTCAGGGAGACCTATGACTTTGACATCGCTGTCCTCAAGCTGAAGACACCCATCTCCTTCCGCATGAACGTGGCCCCAGCCTGCCTGCCGGAGAAGGACTGGGCCGAGTCGACGCTCATGACGCAGAAATCCGGCATCGTGAGCGGCTTCGGGCGCACCCACGAGAAGGGCCGCACGTCCACCACCCTCAAGATGCTGGAGGTACCCTACGTGGACAGGAACACGTGCAAGCTGTCCAGCAGATTCACCATCACCCCAAACATGTTCTGTGCTGGCTACGACTCCAAGCCCGAGGACGCCTGTCAGGGGGACAGTGGGGGCCCCCATGTCACCCAGTTCAAGGACACCTATTTTGTCACCGGCATTGTCAGCTGGGGTGAAGGATGTGCACAGAAAGGGAAGTACGGAGTCTACACCAAGGTCACCAACTTCCTCAAGTGGATCGATAGGTCCATGAAAGCCAAGGCCAAGGCCCAGGGTGGGTGAGGGGTCCCGAAGCCTCCCCCCATTAAAGTGATTGTCTGAACAGTTGCCATTCTGAACCGGCTGAATCCTGGAGTAGGTGTCCTATCTGCAGTGGTTAATGTCAGTTCCTTATCCTGATTTTGTTCTTGTTCTGTTATAGTGGGACATGAAATTTTCATTTGGAACTGTAGATCCTGCCTTTGCTCCTTGCCAGGTTGGGAAATTGCTTCAGGAAATGTTATACTTTGTAGGACAGGGGTCTAAACGCCCCAAGATGACTGCTGTGCTCAAAACCATGACAGGGCTATTTCCATTCATAGTATGTTTTTCTGTTTCTGACTGAGCTAAACTGACTTCTTGGCCAGTCATACTCAGCACACTTGAGAATAAATGATCAAGGTTCTGGGAGTACAGAGAGAAGACGCCGCAGAGGTCGGGGCCAGCCCATAACTAGGAGGCCTCACCCTGGGGTCGGGGTGGGGGTTCCCCACGTGTGCCGGTGTAGGCTCCCCAGGCCCCTCATTTACCATCTGGGACTGAGAGAAAGGTGAAATGTGTCTGTCAGGAGCCTCCTGGGAAGGGAAGGCCGTGAGAGCTTCTCGTGGGCAAGGACATTTTAACATTGACTTAACCACTGGTTCTTCTTTCTGGCTTCACGCTAGAATCACCTGGGGCACTTTTAAAGTGTGCCCAGGCCCCGGCCCACCCTGGCACAGTCTCCTGAGCAGCTTACATGCCCACCAGTCCCCAGACCAGGGGACTCTGGAGTCCTTCATCCAGGCCACAGCCCAGAGCACTTAAACTGGAGTCCATGGGGTGGGCATATGCCCCTGAAGTTTCTACAGCTCCTCAGGTGGCCTCCAAGTGTGTGATGTGTGCTGGCAGGGGCTGCAGGAGGGATCCCCTGTCCTCAACTGGGTCATGTCTAAATGCCAGCTCCTTCGCTGTCACTGTCCACACTGGCTCCGGAACCTGCACTTAAGTGGTCATGAAAACAAAATATGCTTTTAGAAAATGGAAAAGGTCACCTCAGACCAGACCTGCCAGTGTATGTTCCAAATGTCCCTGTACAGTTTGCGTAACTTTGCTAAGCAAAGTCTCAAAGTCCCACTACAAAAACTCCCCAAAATGTCAGCAGCTTTTTTTTTTGTAAACAGGAGATATTGCAAGGTTAGAGTGTTTTGTAAACAAGAGACATTGCAAAGGTAGAAAAATCAATGTGGGCAAGTATAATTTCCCAGAAACAGTCTGAGGTGAGCGGGAAAAGCCGAGGGTGATGATTCTCCTCTTGCTGCCTTGACTCCTAAAAGTGAGCCACTGCCGAGTGGGCACCAGAGGCCCTTCCTGGGGAAAAGGCCTCAGCCA
The DNA here is from genome assembly GCF_004115265.2 of Rhinolophus ferrumequinum. Classification (NCBI taxonomy): domain Eukaryota; kingdom Metazoa; phylum Chordata; class Mammalia; order Chiroptera; family Rhinolophidae; genus Rhinolophus; species Rhinolophus ferrumequinum. Next base: position 55,686,700 of record NC_046287.1, read on the forward strand.
GCAGGAGACCATCCTGTTGTCAGGTTGAGGGTTTTCTATGCAGCTGAGTGGTCTATGTCCAGAGGCAAACCGTAAAGTTGGGTTCTTATTTCTGGAGATCAAAGGTTGTTTGGGGTCCAGAGAGAACTCGGGAAGATTCACAAATAAAACACACCTTCCCTGTTGCTATTTGATCTCTCACTGTTGGCCACTATTATTGGTGATTGAGTTCATGTATCAGAGAGGAAGGGAAACTGAGGTAGAACAGAGGATGACGCTCCATCGCTTCCATGGGGCTTCTTATCTCCCTCAGCCAGAAGCAGAATTCAATTCAGTGAGGTTCTAGAGGAAATAAGGTAAAGAGATGCAGTTCGGTGCCGTAGGGAGGGCCCTGGCCTGGGCCTCACAGATGAGGTAATCCAGGTCTGCTCATTCCTGTGTGCCCGGGAACAACTTACCTCCCTCGTGGAGTACCACTGTCTTCATGGCAAAATGGAGCTAATGAAGCCACCTCAACTACCTGTCAACCCTCAACATGGTGCCAGGCTTGTGCGTGAAGGGACATTCCCTTATTTGGTATCAAGAGAACTTCCCTCAGGGGCTGCTTGGTGTGGAAGGTGGGGACTTGAGGGCATAAAGATCAGCAGGAAGCCAAGGGTGGGGAATCAAAGAAGGGGAGAAAGGAAGGGTTTGACATTTTTCTCCTGAGCGTGAGGGAGAGGCTACGATACTACCATAAAAACCATCTCCTCCCCAGACACTGCCACCACCACTACACGCACGCACGCACGCATGCTCAGTTCCTGAGGGCAGAAGAATGAGGTGACAGCCTGGGAGCACAGTGACCCCATAACATGGAGTGGGTTCTGGATGGTGTTATGAGGTTTGAAAGGGCAAAGAGGTCCCGCCTCGCGTGAGATAGGAGGCAAAGGAGAGTGCCATCTGGCTACATGGGGGCCGACCCAGCACTGCTGCTTCTAAACCACAGTGGTAGTGGGTTGGCAAGAACACAGGTGACCCTGCACATGCTTCTGGGGTGCTGGCTCACTGGGGGGTCTGTGTGGTCCTGAGGTCCTGCTTACAGGCGTGGGGCACAAGGGCTGAGGCCTTTTAGCAGGATGAGCAATGGGACCACGGGGGCTGCTTTCTAAACTGGAACGGGACAGCTTAAATTTCTATTTTAGCAGGTCGCCTACTGCTGCTACTGCCACCACAGGAGTCACTGATTGAGGCAAGCCATCAACCAACACCTAAATCCTGGTGGAAAAGTCCTTGAGAAACAAGCTATTCATAGTCTCAGGGCATGGCCCCAGAAGTGACTTTTCAGTTACAAACAGGACAGGATAGCTTTATAATGGGGAGATCTGCTGGTCACATTATTCAAGTGACCAGGTACGAGTTCACCAACAACGAGACCACAGACGTGTGCCCTGACACAGGGCACTGGGAAGGACGCGCATCACCGATGCAGGGTTCCCCCGCAGCCTAACGTGAGAGGTCAATCGGGCAAATCCAGCTGAGGAAGGCCTGGGCGCTCCAAAAATGTCAGTGTCAAAAACTCCAAAACGCCCAGGAAACTACATTAAATGAGACTTTGAAGGAAACAAACAGGATGCAGTGCGAGAGAAGGACGGAGGCAGGGGGTTTCCACCAGATGTTCCTTAACAGAAGGGAATCCCCTCATCTATGGAGGTGTAAGGGAGAGAAGGAAAGAACAGAGGGACAGAGAGAGACAGCAGAGACACACAGAGAGACAGAGAAAGACAGAGGCAGAGAGGCAGATGCAAAGAGAGCATTCCCGGGGGTGGGGGGCAATGCGCTGTGCTGATCCACCCCGTGAGTGTGTAACCGAGAATTAGTATTAGAGTCGAGTATGGGGTGTGAGTTTGCTGTCCTGTCACACAACGCTCAGAGTATTTATCATCTCGTAATTCTCAGTTTAAAGACACCCTTGGTTCTGACAAAATGTCCCCTAGGTCCACTCCTCCAGGTGGCACTTAGCACCGCAGGAAACCTGGCTGTGCAGGTCTCACCAAGAGGTGGGTGAGGCCCCGTGCTGTGGTCTGCTTTCTAGCCTTTTACAGAAAAATTGGCTGACCCCTGGCCCACCCCTTCTAAGGTCAGGTTCACTCTCCCATCTCGAGTCCTCTACTGCCCTCCTACGGATGCCCTCCTGCCACACCAGCCTCCGTGCTGCGCCCTCCCTCAGGGCTCCGTCACTCTCTGTGCCTTGGAGGGTCTCCCCGTTAGCGCACTGTGTTCAGGTTTCTCTCCCAAAGGGAGGCTCTCTGGCCTGGACCCCTTTATCCACTCCCCTTTTCTGGACATCGAAATTTGACATTTCTCCCTCCCTAATCCTCCCTCTCCCACTCCCAGGCTCTCTCTACCTCCCTGCCTCCCTGTATCCCAATCCCTCCTGTGTGCCTCCCACCCATCTAGAATGTAAGCTCCAGGCCACTGTCTTGCTCACTGCTGTATCCCCAGGCCCAGAACACCTGGCCAGGGGAAGCCCACCTGAGCTTTGTTACTCGGGGCTACATGCATCTCTTAGATCTCTCAGTCCATCACCTTATTTCCCTGGACAGGACCTCTTGACTTCACTCCAGAAATCTACCCAGCTGTGTCTCCTTAAATACCTCACCAAAGCCCTCTTTGCCTTAGCTTTTCATTTCTCTGCCTTTTCTTCCCTCTTTGCTTTAAACAGAAAAATACAGAACCGAAGCGTATGTTTATTGAATTTGTTCAATAAAACTCCATGCGAAATGTACTCCCAACAGGGAGCACTTCTTTTCTCATTTCCGGCTTCTGTCTCCGGCGTGGCTACGTGTTTTAGAGCTGCTGGTCATTTGAAGCAGCCCCCCCCCTGTGTTGTGAGCACGGCCCAGGGCGGACTTTGGCCTCTGTGCTGCCAGACCTGTCCCTCAGCAGCCCGGAGGGAATGGCAGGCTGTGTCCAGCTGCTCCTGATCCTCCTGGTCTTCCAGAGCGCCGAGCCCTCAGGTAGGCATCTGCTTCCGGACCACGTCCCTTTTCACAGTGTGGGTTGGGCCGAGTGGGTGTTTCCTAGGGCAGGCGAGGCCCTGAGGGACCAGCATGGACTTAACTCAGCCCCCTAAAGAGTCCCTCCTGGTCTCTTTATCATTCGTGACGAATATGTTGGCAATGATGGTGGGGTCTCCCAAAAGCAGGAAAAATTAGATGTGTGAGAAGTTGAGTAAGTGGCTCAGGCTGAGGGGCCCAGGACTGGGCAGGCGGACAGACTGACCTTGGTGGTGAGGGTGGGGGCGGGGGGCCACATCCCGCAGCTGCTTCTCTAGGGGAGACAGAAGCTGCACCGCATCACCTCCGCAACCCTGCACCACCAACTATAAAGCTGAGAATCAAACGGCCTGGTGCCCTGTGGCCCAGGGGTCCCCAGACCCCATGGCGACTGCACTTTTCCCTAAGACGGACCTGGCAAGGAGGCTCCTTGACTCTGCTCCAACGCATGGCAGCTGGAAGACTGGGGAGAATCTGTGCCTTTGTGTCCCTGTGACAGTCAGCTCAGGAAGTAAGAGCCCACCCATTACTCTATGGGAGAAAAGGCTCCAACAGCCATTTCCGCAAGTCAACTCGTTTGACTTTCTCCTTTTGAGGGAATTATGAGCCCTGCCACCATTTTAAAATGTCTTCATTTCATATTATCAAGACATTAAATATTATACGTGGAGGCACTTGGTCTCTAGACCTCGGAAGCCTCATTGTGGGTCCATCTGTCACTGTCGCCCTTAACATTCCTTCCCATTCTGTCATGTCCTCCCCTGCTCTGCTCTCCCAGCCTTGTAAATGCAGCTTCATTTCCCCAGCAGCCTCAGCCAGGTAAGGAGTCAGTCAGCACCCTCACCCTTCAGCAGCCTCCCGGCCCCTTCTGCCAAATGCATTGGCCACTGTCAACCTCTCTCAGAGCCCTGGAAACAGGGTGGGTCCGAGGTGAGACTGCTGTGAGCTCCAAACACACTGGATTGCGAAGATTTAGCACAAAATAAGAATGTAAACTTGAATTCATAGTTTTTAACAGTTGTATTCACCATTATATGGTGAAATAATATTTTGGATCTATTGGGTTAAATAAGTATATTATTAAAATTATTTTCACCTCCTGGTTTTGCTTTTTAAATATGGTGCTGAGACACTTCGCTGACACCCGGGGCTTTCATCCATTCCCCTTGGGCAACACAGCCCAGGGCAGCCAGGTCTCCAACGGGCCCACAGCAGCTTGCCCACCCTTACCAACTGCACAGTCTACACAGCAAATAGCGTGACTGGGAAACACTAAGCCGGTCATATTCCTCCGCCAGTTAAAACACTTAGAATAAAATCCAAAACTCTTCACGTGTTGTGCTCATTACAGTTCAGTTTGTCTGTGAGTAGGAGAGACCCACAAGTAACATTATACAGTTTCCAATACTGTATATGGCCTTATACAACATGAAACAATCACAGTAGCTGAAACATGAGGATTTGTGAAATTTCGGTTCTAGAAGAGCTGTGGATCAGATACCCAGAAGAAAAACGCTCCTGATAAAAACTGAAAGTAGACTAAATGTTTTATATCGTTTTAAATATATGCATCACTGGGCTGGCACAAAGGGAAGAAATCAACGGAAGCCAAAGAATAAAATAAAAGAAAGGTGAGCATGAACTAAACGGTCACCCTCAGGTTTCTGCTGGACCCTGGAATCTCACAGTCCCAGGAGACTCCACATCATCCCAGCAGACAGGGCTCAGCCCTCCACACAGAGGAACAAGAAACAAATTCACCAACTGGATATTGGCACTGGGTACAGAAAGAAAAACATCTCTCAAGAATCAGTCGCTACAGTTTGGCCCAGTGGTCTGGAAACCCCAGTAATCTGGTGTCACATCCGCCTGTATGGGAAGTACCCACCTTAAGAAAGGGAGGTGCAGATCCTCTCTGGAGAAATCCACTTTCATTCTGGGCCCCAGATAATTCCAACCCCTAACGTTCTGAAGAAAACGGGCCATTCATGGTAAAAGAAAAACAACCCCAAACACACAAAGAAACAAGACAACCGTGAACCGAAGGGAAAAGAATAGAATCAGACCTTAATGTTCAGACACAGAACACAAAATAAAAGTTCAACCCGTCTTAAGAAACATGTGATAAAAATATGAGAAGGAAATGAGAGGCATTAAAATGCTCAAACACATGTGAAAAAGAACCAAATTTTTAGAACTTCTGAAATGGAAAATATATTAACTCAAATTTTTGAATCAGTTAAATTCATAAAAAGTGGGAGAAGAGAAAGTTCTCTTTACAACAGAATGCCAATTAGTAATGTGGAAGAAATGAGAGTTATAAAATCAGTATTTTGCAATTATAATGGTAATAACTGATTCAGGAAAAACAACCAAGGATGCTGAAACCATTCCGTTAAAAACTATTGGGTAACAGGACACTCAGTCTCAAAGTATCTCTCTTGCAGTGGAGAAATCTGTGGGTACAATCTGTACAGTGTCCTCCAAACTTCATGTTCACCCAGAATCTCAGAATATGGCCTTATTTGGAAATAGGGTCATTGCAGATGTAATCAGTTAAGAAGAAACCATCCTCAATTAGGATGGGCCCTAAATCCAATGACTGGTGTCCTTATAAGGAGGCTCACCATTCAGTCCTCCTTCATATGCAGAATGACGCTCAGAGCTCCAACCCCACCTATGTCTCAGGCAGCAGGATGGAGGGAGCGACAAAGAAATGGCCACACCAGTTGTCTTTCAAGAAGGTTTCCAGGCAGCTGGAAATTGGAGCCTCTTGTTCTATGCCAGAGGATGATGACTGAGGACAGCCCCTCTCAAGCCCTCCTTCCACCCCCTTTCATCTCTATGGTCCAGAGCTATGATGCTGTTCCCTGCCTTCCTCTTGCAGAACAGGCCTCTGCCTTGGTCTAAAATGTGCTCCACTTCCCACCTTTCCCCATTCTTAAGCTAATTCTTACTCACCCTTCGAATCTCAGTAGAAAAGTCCCTTCCTCAGGGATGCCCTTCCTGACCCTGCAGCCTGTGGCGTTCTGGCAGTGGCTCTCCTGGTGACCTATGTTGTCTTTGCAGCTCTCTGACTTTTCACAGGTCCACGCTGCACTGCTCCTACTCTCATTTCATTATGTGTATGATAATTTGTCGAATGCCTGCCCCCAGTGAGGTCCTAGCCCTTTACAGGCCAGGACTGGTCTGTCTGGTTTTCCGCAGAATTCCAAGCCCTGGCCCACGCTGGCCTGCAGAAGGTGTTGAGCAGATACTTGCTGGGTCAGCTGAGCTTACCTTTGTAGCTTCACATCCCACCATGCTTTCCCGCTCCCTCCCCAAGATTACAGCCAAACTGGCTACTTGCCACTCTCCCTTGTCGCTTTGTGGCAGAGACCAAGGCTGAGCTTGTACATCCATCCTCAACCCCCATGGTGCAGACAGTTGGGAAGCTGCATCCCCAAGCGCTCCACAGCCATGTCTCCATCACCCACGGAATGTGAATGGGGGCCCTGCACGCCACTTTCAGACACGTCCCCCAGACGTTCCCCATCTGCAGGCTGTGTGGGGGTGAACGACCATAGGGAAGAAGCCTGGGACGAACGAATGTCGTCATGTGACAGTTACCCAGCAGGAAGTAAAATTCTGTGTCTGAGTGGTTACGCATTGTGTCTACTGGTTACTACGCATTAGCCCGCTCTAACTTTACACTCCCTGCCTTTGGCATAATGTTCCTTCCTCTCCAGTTCTTTCTGTCAAAAGTCGACTTGCTTTTCAATGCCCATGTCAAAAGACAGTGGTTCTGTGAGGCCTTGTCAACCCTCCTTCTTGCTCTGGGCAGAATTTATCCCTTTACTTTAATTCTATTAAAGCTTGTAATACGTGATACTGTGATAGTTGTCGATGTGTCTGTCTAGGACAAAATCATGAAACATGTGCGGGTGGAGTCTGAGACTTGCATTTTTGTGCACACCAGCTGCCAAATACAGTCTAAGTGAAAAAAGAAACAAATGGCCTGTTTCAAGTTAATACTGACACCAAACCAACCTTGGGGACTTGAGGAGGTCCGATCTCTGAGCCCTGGGTCGTTTCGCCATAAAATGTTAGCGTCTGCCCCTAATTCATCAGGGTGTCCATTCACTGGACAAAGATGAAGGGCACTCTCACCATGTGTGTGGACAAGGGTGGGCCCTGCAGACACCATCGTGAGCAGACCCTGGAGGGCTGGGTCTGGTGAGGACAGAAAAAGTGGTGGCCAGGCCACAGGCAGATGTCAGGTACCACAGCACCGTGTACCCTGACCCCCAGGAAGCTGATACCGAAATTCTTGGGTAAGTCAGTCCACCCATGTTGACGATATCTACATTCTTATCTTCCTCTGTAGTATTTCTTTCTGCCTCAAAAGCAAATGAAGTTCTGGTAAGATGGAAGCGTGCTGGCTCCTATCTTTTTGAAGAGCTCTTTGAGGGAAATTTGGAAAAAGAATGTTATGAAGAAATTTGTAACCATGAAGAAGCAAGAGAAGTATTTGAAAATGACATGATCACTGTATGTACCCCCAATGTGAACTCACGCACTTTCTGATTCACATTTCTGCTGCCATAGAGAGCATAATTTCTCAGAGACGAAGCTAAATTAATAACCTGTTTACTTCCTTGTGCGGTTGACTTAATCCTAATTTTACAGACAAGGAAACATAGACAGAGAAGTAAGTAACTTTCCACATCCACTTTCCACATTGATTAGATTTCCTTATCACAAACAGCACTCAGTTTGTCATGACTCTGACAGAATTTGACATTTCAAAAGAGGTCTAAGGTTTTCAATATATCAACAAATTTTTAAGAAACAAAAATCCTCTCTAGGGTGCCTACATAGTAAGAAAGGCCCTCATAATCTATAATTTGGATTAAAGGTGACTATACGTATAGGCAAACCATCACTTACTCATAAGCTTATCAGAGGATAGAGAAGCAAGTCAAACCTGAGAGGCTGAATATTTCTGTGTAAATATTTTAGAATAGTAAAATATTTAAGAAAGATTTCCTAGTTTTACATATAAAAGTAGCAATATTTAAGGTTGATTCTTAATAAAATATTGATCTGTTTCTCTAATACATTTAAAAAATTTTTTTAAATCATTTCTTAAATGCTCAGATATGAGAATGCCTCTGAAATAGACCATCTTTAATAAAACTAGGAGAAATTCAAACTTCCTGGTAAAAGAAAAATTGTGTTCTTAATTTGTATTTGTGACATCATTCAGGTTGTTACAAGTCCAAGTATGATTGGGGAGCTACAATTACTTACATGTTTACTTTCTAGACTTTAATTCTGAATGATTCTCCTAATTTTAGATACTTCCACCCAAACTAACCTCCCCCTCACATATACACACGTTTAATTTCTTAATCATTGTTTACATTACGCACTTTGTAGAGTAAGGATTTGAAGACGGTGCCCCTGGGGGAGGGAAAGGCAGCCTTGGGAGGCCATGGTCATGGAGTTTGTACCATGTTGTAGGCTATTATTTTCTCTTCCTTAAATAGGTTACAGTAAATACATATTGAATAGAATATGTTCCATATATTTTAAATAGGATATTAAGTAAAAAATTTTGCATCTTTTTGTTTCCACTAGTATTTTCCTATTAAATGGATAAAAGTAACATTTTCTTACCTTTAAGTCAAACTACAGGAGAAAATATAGAAAGACAAATAATCTGTTTACAATACTGTTATGTTTTAATTTTACAGGATGAATTTTGGAAAATCTATATGGGTAAGTGGTTTTCCTCATCTCTCTCCAGGATTATTTCCTCTTCTTTTTCCCTGAGATGAGGTGAGGCATTTGGCTCAAGATGGCCAGTGGATGCCAGCTTTCAAACCTTTGACTCCTGGACCCTTGACCCAACGGCAGGGCCTGGCACTCCCTGAGGATGAGGACCAGGGTGGGAAAGTCCCCGAGGTCCCACTGGGCTCAGGATGAAGCTCCTGTGGGACTTAAATGGCAGAGGGTGGAGGGTCCCCCAACCTGAGTGGCACTTCTTATCTAAGTGGCCCTGGGGTCTCCCTAGGGCCTCATGCTGAAGGGTCAGAACCCAGTTAAATTGTGGAAGGCAATACCCCTCCTAGGCTTGCGGGGATGCTGGACATCCCTGCAGGAGGAGCCCCCATCAGCCAGTGACAGTCACAGTGGTCACTCAGCAGGGAAAGAAGGAGGAGGAATATAAAGGCTGGTATCACCCTGGGGGACATATGCGGGATGCCTGGCAGCCCACTCCAGCCTTCCGGTGTGCTGGGCAGTGGGACCAGGAGACTGGGAGAGCCCAGGTGGTGGCACCTACACAAGGGTTTCATATCCCTCTCGGCAGGTGGCTCCCCGTGTATCTCTCAGCCCTGCCTCAACAATGGGTCGTGCCAGGACAACATCCACAGCTACAAATGCACCTGCTCCTCGGGCTATGAGGGCAGGGACTGCGCCTTCGGTGAGCTCCCAACTGCCCTCACCTGCCGCGACCCACCCCAACTGCACAGAGATGGGCTCCTGGGGTGAGCAAAAGGGTACCTGCGAGAACCCAGTTCCAACCGAATTCTCCACTGGAAATCACATTCTGTAAACAGACCCCTTGCCTCCCAAATGTGCCTCCCTACAGTTTCCATAGATTAGAGTCCCCTCCGCTTCCTCCCAAATCCATCCCCACCCCCACCCCACCACCACCTAAACCATTTACAATCTACTCTTGGGAATACCTGGAACCTGACAGATCCCAAGCGGGGTGATGGAACCTGGAGGGTCAGTCTGTAAGAAGCATCACACACAGGATGGCTCAGAGGTAGGCATGGCTTCAAGACACTCCCTGCAGCTGAGACGTACAGCTGCACGAACTAATACTCCTTAAATACAAATAAATTAAATGTAAAATTTATTTGTGGGGATGGGGAGAAAGCAATTCCCTATCAATAATGATCAGATATGGAAATAAATTCGCTTAATCTTCTAATACCTCTGGTCAGTGCAGAGTAAATTTTCTGGGGGAAAAGATTATTCCCAGCTCACATCTTTCCTCTGAAGTCCAGCTTTCTACTCCACCTGCCTCCTCCAGAGCCCCACACAATGTTCTGCAGACATCTCAAACTTAACACGGCCCAAAGCAAGGATTTCCTCTTTACCCCACCCGTGTCCCTTCCCCTCATCCCAGATGCTCAACCAGCAGCATAGGTCACACTAGACCCCGTCCACTCCACATCCACACCTCAAAGAGCCATTTAAATAGCGTAGTTATTGTACCAGGAAGTGAAAGATGACCGTGATGAGCACACACAGCTAGGAAAAACCGACAGATATCTTTGCAATATGAATGCAGATACTTCCAGGACCAAATTATATTTCCTGAAGACAAATACAAGGGCTGTCACTCACTGAGCCTTTGACCTCTCCATGCACATTCCTGAATACACGATGCTTATATGAGGAGCCCAAAATCTGAAAAGTATGAGAACATTTGGACTGAAAAACCAGAACCCAAAGTGCAAGGAGATTCAAAAATGACTGTTTTCATATAAGCATTTCTGGTTTTCCTTTTCAGCTAAAAATGAATGTCATCAGTTGAGGACTGATGGGTGTCAACACTTTTGCCACCCGGGACAGGCGTCCTACATGTGCAGCTGTGCAAAAGGGTATAAACTGGGCCAGGACCACAAATCGTGCATCCCACATGGTGAGTTCTCAAATGAGAAATGAGAAAAGGTGGTCTCTCTTCCTACCCTGTCTGCTCCCATCCACATCCCCCCTCCTTCTCCTACAATAACATTTGGAAGGTCACCTCTTCTATTTAAGATGAGGAGTTGCGGTTCTTACCTCCACGCTGGAGCCTGCCTGGGTCATAGCAGTATCTTGGCTAACCCACAAGCACCGAGAGCAGGTGATTTAATTTCACTCTGCTCTATGTCTACATGAGTTATCTCAAAGTAATGGGCATTAAGGAATCAGGTTCGAGTAGTTAGCACTATGGATAAAACCCGATGTTTGACTTGGAAGGCACTGATTTTTCTTCTCATGTTGTCCCCACAAATGAAGAGAAGTGTGCGTGTGGAATCCTGAATTCTGTCACAGAAGCACAGAACAGCACACAGAATCTTCAAATTTTCCCATGGCAGGTAACAGAAATATTTTATAAACATGTGTTAATTTTTTTTGTTACAAATCTCACCCTCTTCGTTATGTCCACCTTCTTTGCAAACCAAATAGAAACGTCATGACTAAGTGAAAGAGGCATCACGATTTAGGTGAACTGTATTTACTAATTTCGACATCACACGTGAAAGCGCTTTCTAAGCCTGAATTCACAACTTCAGCTGTCTCCATTCTTCACACCAAATAAGAACATAGTTTTATTTACAGCTACCTAGGGCCTTTCTTATGGAGTTCAAAAACTGTCCCTAATGTCATTTCTCTCAGAACATAAGCATCCTGAAGGTGCACTCGGGTGGATGATTTAACATGGAGTCCAACAAGCGGCTCCAGCGAAGACAGAAGGCGAGCTAAAGACACAGGAAGGCCACTGGGCTGGAACTCCAGCTCCACTATTGTGTGCAGGACATTTCTCTTCTTTGGCATCCACTTTTGTTGTTTTCTGGTTTCCTCCCCTGGCTGCTTTGGAAGTTAAACATTCTATTTCTATTTAATGGTTACTCTTGACATTTAAACATTCATGTTGAACTCCCCAATACATAAAGCTAGTACTTTTACCTCCCTCCTAGATTATTTTGACCATGCTAGGCTCATCTGCTATTTTGACTTGTATTTTATTCTCTTCTTGCTTTTTTAGTAACTCCACAAAATAGATATTATTAGTTTTATTAATATGGTTTCTACCGCCAATGTGGGCTTTAATTTACCTATGGTTTCCATTTTCCTTGCATCTCAGGCCTCTAATGCAGATCATCTTCTGCCTGATGTACATACACCCTTTGCAACAGCCCTGTCAATAGAAATAGAATGTAAGCCTCATACGTAACTGAAATTTCCTAGTAGTCACACTAGTGAAACAGATGAAATGAATTTCGATAATGTATTTTATTTATGTGTTTAAATACTATTATTTTGACATGTAACAAATATAAAAACTTATTGAGATATTTACTTTGTTTTTTCATTACTAAATCTTTAACGTCTAGGGTACTATGGGGACAAAGCCAGGAGTGCAGTTTCCAGGCTCTCGGCCTCACATAGAAAGGTGCTAGTTTAGGTAGTAAATGGCCATCAACTGTGATTCTGTGGCTATCAGCTGTGGCTAGTTGGCTGTCAGCTGTAACCAGTGAGCCATTGGCTACTAATATAACTGCCGTGGCTATGCTAGCAGCAAATGGAGGCTAGAAAGATGGTGGCTGAGCTAGCAAGCGCGGATTGCAGCTAGCAAGTGGGGTTGGTTGGTTGGCAGAGATGCGGACAGCAGGTTACAGATCGTGTGGCTCCTGTTTCCTGTGTCTCCAACCCAGCCACCAGCGAGACTATAGAGGTATGACTCCCCTATCCATGGCTCCGTTGTGTTCCTTTTTGGCCTCACCATATCCTGCGTTCTTTTGTGGGGAGCGGGACCAGAGACCCCTCATGACACCCTGCATGACAGGTATATTTTATATTCGGAGCACATCCAAATTTGGACTAGTCACATCTCAAATGCTCAGTAACCACAAGTGACTACCCTCTTGGGCAGCAGAGCTTTAGAAGTTTCTTTAGTGAGGGTCTATAATAAGCCGTGTGTGTGTGTGTGTGTGTGTGTGTGTGTGTGTGTGTGTGTGTGACTTTTATTTTGCCCTAATGCTCACAAGCCAGTTTAGCCAAGCAGAATCACTTGGCTGCTGTGTGGAGGCCTGGACAGATGATTGAATAGAGCTCAGTGACTACTGTAATGATCCAGATTTGAAAGGAAACTGAGAGAAGAGAGATAGTAATGGACAGGAAGGGGCAAAACCAGAATGGTCTAGTTATCAGCTGGTGAACTTGGTCGTTATCTTCTGTTGTCTTTCCTCCTTACGCTTTCTAAGGCCTAATATTCATACTCACGTTCTTATTGTTGTCTGCCCATCAATGCACTGAGGCAAGCCTCAGAATACGGGAGGGTTGGAGGGGGGCTGATGCGCAATGACTGTGTGCAGTCTTCACGAATGATGGTGGTGGTCTAGCTCTGTCAAGCACACCGTCTTCTGACTCCTATCCACGTAAAGGCATCTTAGTTACCATTTTCATGTACAGAAGTAGCATGAGTGCCAATGAGGCTAGGAGCTATGACCTGTTAGGTGAACATTTTCTACATACAAACTAAACATGTTTGGAGACACATTACAGCAAATCAAGTACTATTAGATTTTTACTCTGGTACAATAAACAATGCTGAAGTTATTTAACAGAATTAATTAACTGGCCTAGGATAGAGTTTAAAACTTATTTCTTACGTTCTAGATAAGAAATTGACACTGCATTCCACTGCATTTTACAAGTCCAGCTGACTAATGCTGAAAATGCCATCTTCCCTCACACTTGGTTTTTTATCTACCTGTAAAATAAAGATAATTATGTAAGTTTTAGTGAGGACTGAAGATAATGTACCTGACTTATGTAGGTAGTCAATATAGGGCAACTATTATTAATAAGCATTTAAGATTTCCAGAAATGAGGATACATTCAATTTGAAACTTTAAACTTTGCTCAGCATTTTCCATTAAGCTACTGAAAACTGCAATAAGTAACATGTCTTGAGCCAGCACCTGTGCTATGTGGGTTCATGCTTTATTTCATTTAATATTCGCAATAACCTCACATCTTATGTTTTATATCCCTGGTAATATTCTCTTCTGAAATCTTCCTTATCTGGTATGACACTTCAGCTATTGATAAGTGTTAGCATGTAATGTTTTTGCCAATATTCTACTTTTAAACTGTATTTTTATATTTAAAGTGTGTTTTATAGGCACTATATAGTTGGCTTTCCATTTTATCCAATCTGAAAAATCCCTTCCTTTTAATTGGGGTATTGAGACCATTTTGTATTTAGTTAGGTTTAAATCCATAGATTTGCTATTGGCTTGCTATTTTTTCCATCTGTTCTTTTTCCTTCCTTTTCTGCCTTCCATTGGATTACTTATGTATTTCTTATGATTCCACTTTATCTTCTTTGTCGGATTATTAGGCATAATTGTTTTTAGTGGCTGCTTTAGGGTACAGTGTCCATCTTTGGTTTATCATAGGCTATTGTACCTTGAGCTTATATCACACTCCCTCATTGGCTGTCCATCTTTGGAGCCCATATTCTTATATACTACTCATACCCCAATCCTGCAAATTGTCACTAGCTACTTATTGTGTTTTGGTTTTTTAAGGTAAAACTAACAAATTCCAAAGGAAAAGACTTCTGTGGTGGTGTTATAATACAGGAAAATTTTGTACTGACAACAGCAAAATGTTCACTGTTACACAGAAATATTAGTGTGAAAACAAGTAAGTATTTTAGCATTCATTTTTATAAGATCACATTGGAAATAAAAACTATCCTACGTGGAAATGAAATGAAAATTTAAAAACTAGAATTTTGTTTCTAATGCAGTACAGAACTGAATTTAGCATCCATATTACTGAGATACTTATAAAATCAGAAAAGCACATGTAAACTACCTAGCAGAATGTCTGGGCATAGCAAGCAGGTGAATGCTAGTAGGGGGCATAGCCAATAACAATGTAACTTCATTTGACACTAACATGGAACGGCAGTGGTATAGGAGACAGATAACTGGCGGAAAATAGGAAGACCTGGGTTCAGATCCCCCCCGCCACCTGAGACCATGGCTGTGACGGGGGGCTCACCACTCAACTTGTCCGTGCCGAGTTCCTCATCAGTGAAAACTGGGCAGTGATTTCTATCCTGTAGGGAGGTCGCCAAGGTTCAGTGATAATCTATGCAAGTGCCCTACAATGATTCTGAAGAAACTTAAGTACATTTTACACCTCATCCTTGAATATTTTTCAGTCAACAAAATGTTAGCCTGAAAAATTACTTCTGAACAGCCAAGTTTTGATTAGCTCATAACTTCTTCCTGCTTTTTTGACTGTTTCACCAAACCACCCAAAAAAACTCATTTTGATGTTTTTTCTTTAAAGAAGAGGTGAGGCAAGGCCATGGGAATTAGTTGACATGCTTCATTCTGTGATTTCCCTTTCAGTCCACAGATGAAGAAAGGAGGTCAGTGCAGTTAGCCGTAGCATGTTTTACTATGTCCAGCCTGACATGGTTCACTGAGGAATTTCTTATTATTTTTGTAAGCTTGAAAATCAGGCTTAGAAAACAGCTGTTGTCCGTTATTTCAGCTTTTCCCAGAACAAACAAGGACCCCTGATGATTGAGGTGAAGAGCATCCACGTGCACATGAGGTACGACGAAGAGACAGGGGACAATGACATCTCGCTATTGGAGCTGGAGCTGCCCATCCAGTGCCCGGACGTGGGGCTCCCCATCTGTAAGCCCGAGGGGGACTTTGCAGAGCATATCCTCATCCCGGAGACAGGGGGCCTCCTCACTGGCTGGACACTGAATGGCTCTGAGCTGGGCAACACGCTGACACAGATGCCAGTTATGCCCATGGACAGCGAGGAGTGTGGCAGAGCCCTTAATGTGACAGTCACGACGAGGACGTACTGTGAGAGTGGAGCAGCGGCCACAGGGGTGCAATGGGTAGAGGGCAGTGCAGTCGCCAGAAAACACAAAGGGACCTGGTTCCTGACAGGGATTCTGTGCTCAACACCCACAGAAGAGTACAGAAGTGTGTTTCTTTTCACCAAGGTTTCAAGATACTCACTCTGGTTTAGACAAATCATGAACTGACTAAACCCAGCTAACCAGAAAGAATAAAATATGCAGTGGGATTCCAAATTTTAACTGCGAGCATGGAGTTAAATTGAAATTTCACAGCAGAACAGTTGTGACAGTTTCTGAACAACCCACCCAGTCTACAAATCATCAGTTATCGCTTACGAGATCAGAGTGCTGTGACAGTTCTTTCCTTGGGACTTTTTTTTATCTAAACAGAGACCTTAAGAGAATCCGAGATACATTAAATAATAAAAATGTATTTGTTGATCAGAACAACCCAGTTTCTTAAAAATGCTCTACTTTTCCAAGTCTAATGCTTTCTGATGCTATCAAGTCAATGAACGTAGCTTTAGTCTAACAACAAACATACAATAAGTGTGTGTCTTTGGGATGGAAGCAGCTAAGAATTGCTAGTTATAGACAAAGAGCGACCTCACAGTTGTGCCAGCTTCGCTGATTGCCAGTGTGCATGAAAGGGTTACTTGGTGTTAGAAGAAACTAGAAGAGGTAGCACGGGAGAAAAAAATAATACTGAGAGGAATATTACACGGAGACAGTTTTAGAGAAAGAATCAGGAAGCACAAGAGGTTGAAAGAAGACAGAAAATGCAGGGCCTTAAAACAGGGCTGTGTGCTTGGAGAGGCACTTCCCATGGAGGGAAAACTCCCGGGCAGGTTCCAGGGAGCTGCTGGATCACAGCCAGCACCAAGAACCAGATCGCTGGTTCTGTTATTTAACACCGTTGTGCCACATCCCAGGGCTCTAAATGGTGTAATAATGACATCTACCACACTGGGCTGAGTTAAAAGCTAGAACAGTACTGAACCACAGTGATTATCTATTATCATGATGAAGAATATTAGGTTGGTGCAAAAGTCATTGCGGTTTAAAAGGTTAAAAATAATTGCAAAAACCGCAATGACTTTTGCACCAACCTAATAAAACTCAAGTCCAGCCCAAAACTGTGCTTCCCTGAAGAGCAGAACTCCACATCGAGGTCCAAGTTTGTGCCAGAATGAAAAGTGAGAGCAAACGGATGGAAATGTTTACTTTCAGGTTAATCTCTTAGTTCTTAAGGAAGTAGCAAAACTGCTCCTCAACTAAGTGCACGTAATTTCCAGTGGCCCAGTTTCCCGAGAAATAAAAGGGCACCTATAAGCTAACTGCTCTGCAGACCCGCAGGTGTGGTGGAGAGAAGCAGCTAACTCCAGAAGCATGTGCAAGGGTGACTGTGGTCTCCTGGGGCCTTCTTATTGTTGAAGAGCAGAGGATTATTTTAAGGATTAAAAATGTGAGTTGATTTGGACACTCTGAGTGAACTACAGGCAATTTAAATACAATTCAGATTTTTCAGTCTAACAGTTCTAAAATACACTAAGTATCTCTTTCATTTCTGATATTATACTTTAACGCCAGAATTAAACTTTTTTGTGTGTGTTGGGGCGCAATCTGCTGATGCGCTGGCCCATTTCTCTGAAGTCTGCCTTTGTTTGAAGTTTAATTACCTGAGATCCTGTTGGAACTAGGTCTTGGCCAAAATAAATGTGCTAATCTAATGCAGACTAGTGGTGAGGGCAGTGGGGGATCAAGAGCGAATTTTAATGTCTTAGCAAAATTTGGTATCCTAGAAGATATAATAAAGACTATGACATTTGTATAAATTCAGAATGCTTTTATAGAAGACTTATATAAAAACTTACAAAGATGCATTTATGAACAACACTTATGGAGAAGTAAACTATAGCTGCCTGAGAGACAGAGCCTCCTTCACAGACGTTTCACCAACACTCCAGAACCAAGAGAGGGGTCTGCAATATTTGAAAAGGGAATTCCAGGGCTCCGTGAGGTCAACATTAGTTATGAGTGATGACGGAGATTTCAAGGTGTCCGTGTGTGGTGGCAAGTTCAGTTTCAGCATCCCTGGGTAAAGAGCCTCAAAGAGATTCTGGTTGCAGAGAATAAAATCACGGCACAGGAATGATTTCATCAGCACAATAAAAAACTAGAGGAACACACTTCTTCTCAGGACTGTTTATACATTCAACACACTGTCGACAGCGGAGGGAATGGGTTTTGCTTGCTGACAACTAGCTTCTGATGCTGATGTGATATATAGCCTTTAATGTGACCCTGTGGGAGAGAAAGAGACGGTTGGCTTATGATTCTGAGTCACATCACAGATGTTGCGTGAGTTAATTACTTAGTTCCATGGCGTAAGTATTATTCCCCAATCACAGTGCAATTCAAGTCCTCGGGGGGACAATGAATAAATACATATATGGTGGAGAATATAGAAATATATGTTATACCCACCCACCTGCACCCCCAGAAAGCCCTGTGAATATTATAGTATTTGCTGGGATAAAATTAGTTTACGAGAAAACACCTTCACGAAAGCAAAGGGCCTGATAATAACTTTTAACACCACTACGTCAAAGCTTTACATTTTAGACCAAGTCCTACTGGGAAGAGCTGTCTACACTGAACAAGGAGCTCACACACCATGTATATCAGGTTGGCCAGAATACACTGGACTTCATCAATGTCCACGTCTTCCACCTGCATGAATTTCAAGGCAACTAGAAAAGCATCCAGAGACAACTGGTGTGTTTTGAGTAACAAGTACCTGAAAGAGGGAAACAGAGGTCCACGCTAGTTACCAACAGTATGTACATACTTTGAAGGTTAAGAAAAGATGCACTGAGTCAGTAGAAAACATATCTTCTAACAAACCATTGTTCAAAAGGATGAAAAAAATATCCCACCTATTTAGATACATTCTAAGAGTAATATATTTATATTAAATAGAATTTTGACTTTTTAATTCTAAAAAGCCACTAGTACAAATATAATTTTTTCTATTTACTGAGTTATTCATGAAATCTAAGAGGCACGTATTTTCATATTTTAATATCTCTGAAATAAGGATGTATCTTAAAATGGATAGTGTCTTATGGATTCAATGAAATACGTCCTTACTATATTTGATATACTACCCACTGCTATAAAGAGTCTGCCTTTGTTTGAAGATTAATTAACTTGATCCTGTTAGGACCAGGTCTTGGAGAAGAGTCAACTTCCAGTGTTACATGGAAGAAACAAAATTGTGGAATTCAACTTTCTGACAAATAAAAGTGGCAGGGGGAGGTTTTAGTTGATTATGAATAAAGGAAATGAACAATTAGTCCCACACACTCTGATAAAATGTGAAATATTTGATTCTTAGGGCTCATGTTTTAAAGTATCTCTTACAAAGTTCTCTTATCACACATAACCCCAGTTATTCCTCCCACAAGTGAGCCTTTGCTCACTCACCTGTGTGGTACCAAGGCCCATAAGGCCTTGGGCCGGCCTTGGAAGGTTTATTTTATTTCACACAATGAAAAGGAAAGGTGAAGGGACCTCGTCTACACAGACTGACAATCCCATCTCAGAAGGACACAGCACCTGTTACTGTAAGTTTTCATAACCTGACAACTCTACTGCATGAGTCATACTAAGAGATTTATTTATTAAAAACACTTTGCTTACACTTTCTTAAAAAGATTCCTGTAGGTGATGATCTTCAGCTTTTCAAGGATAAGAAAGATACCACAGCGAATAAAAAAGGTCTCGTGCTTTATCAGAGCTTCGTTCAACAGAAGGAGATTGCCTTCACTGAGTGATGGGGAAAGATGTACAAGCACAGTCACAAAACAAACTCCCAGGACGAGATTGCATCAAAAAGCAATTACCTTTCCCAGACGTCCGTGAAATTTATATTCATTTTATATTTTAAAAGATCCCAAATGGAAAAGGATAAGATACTACCTTACAGCTTTGGTTACTTCAGCAAACTGCATGAGATGATACTTCTTCAAAAGCTCAATGGTTGGCATATGACCCTAAGACAAAGAATTAATTTTCCAGAATAAGAGCCCTTTCATTTTAATAGAATTGTTTTTGATAAAATTCTTATCAAGGAATTAAGTTTTAAAAATTTGCAACCTTATGTTTCTTAGAATTTCTTCATAAGTAGCTGAACAAAAATTAAAAACATCATACTAAAGAAAAATCAAATGCTGGTCTAGAAATCAGAAAACCTGGGTATAATACAGTTTTGTCATTCAGTTACATATGACCTTTTTCTTGACCTTCTTGTGTCTCTTACCTTTAGATCATAGGAGGTGATTAGTAACTGAAGAAATACTAGTAGGAGATTTAGGAATACAGAAACATCATCTAGAAGAATCATCTAAAAAATTTAAATAGGTCATTTCTGTGAAGTAGGGTTAGAAGCTGAGAGGGGTAGGTACAATATCACTGCTTTTCCATTATAAGCTATCCTGAACTATTTAAGTTTTAACCAAATGTGTGTATTGTTTTAATAATTTTTTTAAAATTTTAAGTGGGAGGAAAGGAAGCTCTATCTAACACTTTGAGGATGTTTTTATCAATTAAAATGCTAGTTATTTGTCATTGCTTTTCAGGTATCAAAAATAACTTTTGGTGATATGATACTTGTAACCTACAGACAGGCTGGAATGACATTTTATTCTTCTTTATTGGATAACACATTTTTATTAATTTAGATTTTTAGGGGGGAATAGAAATAATATGTACTTATTTTATTTGTCCTACATACGTTCAACTTTTGAGTTAGATACTTTAAAAAGAAATGAAGCACAGACAAAGCATTTCCAGAAGGATCTGAAAGTGTCAATCATGAAGATACATGGTTCAGGCTACAAACAAGCTATTCTTCTTCCATTTGAGCTGTGCTCATATGCATCTAAGATTGTGATCGACTACATACCATCTGCTGTATTTTAAAAGTCTATCAACTTCTTCAAAACAAGATCTATAAGAACTGAGTAACAATCACTCACAAGAGCATTTTCACTGGCAGTAAATATATCAGAATCATCCTTTGTTCTTCTGGCTTACACGGTGACAGTGCTCAAAGGCAAAGGACAGGTACTCCTCGGCTACAGAGACACCAACAAGGTCAGACCAACAGCATTTTAACCAGGCTTTGCACGCTCCATGAAACACAAAGTTACTCAAGTTCCCAACCTGTTCCTTATTCTACCTTTTATCCTTACACAAAAGGCTCTAACGTTTTCAGAAACTACAAATATGTACCATTAATACTAAGAAGGATTTCTTGCTGTTAGGTATTCAAAATACTACTCAATGAATCTTCAGGGGATGAACAAGTCTATATCTTAATAGACTTCATAGAATATAATTTAAAAGCTTCTATTCTTATGCTTCATATTTTAAGGGAAAAAAGCAGCGCTGGGAAATAACCAAGAAGGAAAGCCCTTCTCAAAAGCCCTAGAGCTATGAAAGAAAATGAAAAGTTGGTCTGTATAAGTCTATAGAACAAAAAAAACCAGAGTAATTGTTATGAAAGAGCTGTTATTTTTGTCATCAGAGAATCCATGGCTACAACACATGGAAAGAAAAGTGACTGTATGTATCTTATATTGCCTGAAGTTATGTTGTTTTGTGTGCTGTTGAAGTGAGTTAAAAAGTCTGGTCTGAGTACAATAAAGAACCACCTCATGCCAGCTAATCAAAAAGTTTACAGAGAAAAACTGGCTTCATGTTCTTGAGAAAATTAACGACATAATTACATAATAATGTGATTACATGAAAGCGTCGCTCTGAAGTGGTAATGACGCCATCATCCATGGCCACAAACACCAAAGATGACACCAGTCCAAAGATACATTCCCGCTGCTCGTTTGGGCGTCCCCCATGGGATTTCTAAGCTGTAAGTCAGCAGCTGAGCTAAGTGCTGCCCTATCTCCATGTCCCATGTCAACACGATCAGCACAACAAAAGGAGAAAACAACTACTTATGTTCAATGCCAAGAATACCGGTGCCTTAACTACCTCACACAAAAAAGACGTCCACGATAACGGAGACTCCGACACATATTTCAGAGACCCAGGATGGATTAAGTAACTTCAAATAAAATTTTCTTTTTAATTAACCAAATTTAGTGTAAAAAAATAATCAAAGAAATATAACTTGGACTTCGTTTACACCTATATTCCACTTTAAGTAATAAAATGCAATAATTGTGTCCTCTGAAACTGTATCACAGAAGCTGTTCAGAAAGCAATATATTGAAAACACTGGGGACAAGATTAACAACATACCTTGCTTAAAGTCACTATCAAACATGGCCTTTCGTCCAACATAGTACCTGTATGTCACCCTCTGTGCAGTGCTGTAATCATCTTTCAGGTTTGAGCTGTCAATGGCTCTGATTAGGGGTTTACACAAATGGAGTTTGTTGATCTATAACAAATAACAATCCACTTATTATAGAAAACAAAAACAAAAAAGGAGGACAAACTGCTACTCTACTAAGCATATGCTCTCTTAAACAAGGAATTACAAAACACAATATATTATCAAAATTGATTATTTAATACTGAAAATGAAAACTCAAGCTGCACGGCATAGATTACATCCACTTTAGAAGGCCGTAAGAAGTGCTTCAGAGAAGAGTTAATTCCAGGGCAGATGTGCCCCACGAATGGAAAGCCCACCAAGAGGGGCCAGGTCCCAGCCGCTAGTGTGTAACAGAGCTGCTCTTCACCTGGTTGATTTCATGTGGCAAAGAATGACTTCTTTACCCATACGCACTCCCATCTGTTCCACAGTTAATTATTACAATAGCAGTAGAAGGCTCTGGAATGAAACCCCTCACTTAAAGCCCAGTTCCACCACACTGGGCACGCTGCTTGGTATGTGGGTGCCTTAGTTTCCCCTGGAGCCAACAGCACTTACCTCATAGTGTTGAGGTTTAAATAAGACGACACACAGAAGCATTTACAACAGTGCCTGGCACTTAGCAGGCGCTCAGCAAATGTTAGAGCTTAGGATTATAAATATGGTTGGGTAATGATCACTTCCCAAGCAATGCTAGGGAGGCTAGCTGATAATTAATAGAAATGGTACCTGGGAAGGTAAGGAGAAATAAAGTTTATAAAGATAAATTATAAAATATTCAAACAGAAGCATACCTTAAAGTAAATCTTGAATAACTGATTTACCAGAAACAGCATCCCCCACTTCTTAGAATCCTCTATACCTGCGCGACTATGGGAAAATAATTTTTTATAGTTACATAAGAAATAAAAATTTTATTTATAAATCACAAATAAACTGCCCACACAAATTAATATCTTGAGATAAAAATCTCACAGCTTAAGTAAGGCCTATTTATGAAATAAAATAACATTAATGAAACAAAAAAATATATTATGTAATGGGTAAAATTGAAAAATCCAAACCAGGAATTCTAAACCCCAGTTAATATTTGGGCAATATTCTCCCCCAGCTGCAGCAGCTGAAAACTGCTTTGTTAGCGATATTATGTAAAAACTGTTATAAAGTATTTTTGAAAAATGGATAAAGTATTTTCCCTTATCATTACAACAAAATGAACTACTAAAATAGACAACATGGATGAATCTCAAAAAGAGCAGGACACAGAACACATACTGGGTGGGTCCATTTATATGAAGTTACCAAACAGGTGGAACCAATCTACAGTGGGGAAAACTCAGAACCATGGTGAGGGACTGCCTGAGGTGGGGGATGAGGGAAATTTCTGGGGCGATGTTAATATCCTATATCTCAATAGGGGTTTGGGTTATACAGGTGTTACGTCCTTATCAAAACTCAGCAAATATACAGTTAAGATTTGTGTGGTTCACTGTATATTTTACCTCAAAATACAAAAGATAAACTGAAGTATTTAGGGGAAAGTTTACTCATGCGTACTGCATTATTTAGAGGAAATTGTACTGATGTATGCAATAACTTTGAAATGCATCAAAAAAATAAACTGATGGATAGAGGGAAAGCACATGAACAGATGATGAAGTATAGTAAAATATTAATGATAGAAGTAGTAGGTCTATAGGCATTCACTGTAAAATTCTTTAAACTGTTGAATGTTTGAAAATTTTTATGATACAAAGGTGAAAAACAATTCAGAATTGAGCGTGCCATGTGTTTGCATTCTGCGATGGTTCTTCTTGGCAGAGCTCGCAGAATCTCACAGACAGTGGTGCTAGAAAGAAAGAGGGCCAATGGCAGGTTGCCTGGAAACACTAAATCCTGCAGCATGAAGTCAAAGCGCAATGAAATAAAAGTGCCCAATATAGAAACAAGCAGGGTGTTCACAAGCCGGGGAAAAAGAAATTGCTCCTTAAGATCCAGATGTGCCCATACAGAAAGACTTAAAATCATGTAACACAATTCAGTATTAAAATATCAAAGTCTATTTTATGATAACTGCCAGCTCCTTAATATGATTCTTTTCACTAACTAGTAGTATGACCTCAAACGAGATATCTTTTCTCTCTTTAGGGTTCATTTTTCTCCCAGTAAAATGGAGATAAATAATACTGTTCTACCTACCTCTAAAAGGTATGATTAAAAAAAAAAAAGACATCCTTGTACTTTGTAACTTACATAAAATTCTCTTAGGGTACTGTCTTCGCCACTCTGGCACCAGGGACAATAACCTCTTCTGGAGACATGTGACAAAGCAAAGCCTAAGGGAAAGGATTGTCACTTGAGATTTGCTTTTGTCTCTGGGGTCTAGTCCTAGGAGTGGAAGTGCTGGGTCATATGGTCACTCTGTGTTTAACTATTTGAGGAGATGTCATGTTGCTTTGCAAAGTGACTGCACCATTTTACATTCCCACCAGCAATGTATGAGGGTTCTAAATTCTCCACATCATTGTCAACACTTGCCTCCTCTGTCTTTTTGATTCTAGCCATCCTGCTAGGTGTAAAGTGGCAGCTCATGGTGATTTTGATTTGCATTCCCTTAGTGACTAACAATGGTAAGCATCTTTTTATGGACTTATTAGCCATTTGTTTATCTTCTTTGCAGAAATGTCTATTCAAATCCTTTGCCCATTTTTTAATTGGATAATTTGTCTTTTTATGGTGGAGTTATAACAGGTTTTATATATTCTGGATACTGGACCTTTACCAGTTATATGCAAATATTTTTTTCCCATTCTATGGTTGTTTTTCACTCTTTGATAGTGTCCTTTGAAGCACAAAGTTTTTAATTTTGATGAAGTCAATTTATCTATTTTTTCTCCAGTTGCTTGTGCTTTTGGTGTCACAGCTTAAAAAAGAAACCACTGCCAAATCGAAGGTCATGATCATTGCTGTGCAGGACTACACAAAGACAATTCCAAGTCTCCATGTCATGAATATTTACTGAATGCTACCACAGAGTGAGAGACACTATGTGAAAGCAACATATGTACCCTCATGGACTTTGCAACTGAACAAACATCATCCAAATAACTACTTTTGATAAGTAAGTACAATGAATACAAAGCGCAGCCTGCTATGAAAGTTTACAAAAGGAGAACTATATCTACTCTGAGGCTTGGTGATGAGAAGTGTTAGAGAAGCTGAAAGCTATGAAATGAGTGGAGACAGCCAGATGAAGAGCTGGGGGGCCATGCCAGGCAAAGGAAACGGGGCCATGCCAGGCAAAGGAAACAGCATTTCGGGAAAGCTTCAGTGGGGAAGTATCCCGGTACCCTGCGGAATTAAGTCCACTTTTGGCGGGAATGTTTTAAGATGGAGTTGGTGGGGACAGTGGTGAGAAATGAGAAGCTCGAATACTTTCTGGGGACAAGAGATTTTGCTTGTTTATTTACATATGAAAAGCTTTACTTTTTCTTTCTTTGTTTTACAATTTCCTAAAATTCCCCAATGGCCATGATTTTATAATGGGTGAAGAGATGGAGTTTCAGGAGAAAAATGGAAACCCTAAAGTAAAATCAAATGGAAAGTGTAGAATTAAAAAAATAAATAGTGACTGATACTAATCAACTTGAAACCAGGTCAACATAAATTATCCAAAAATGAAAGAAAGGGGAAAAAAAAGATTAAGAAATAAACAGCCCATCGGTGCCCTGTGGAATAATAATATCCTGCAGTCTAACATACATGTAATTGGAGTAGCAGAAAGAGAAGAGAAAGAATGGGACCAAAAAGTAGTTGAATGTGAAAGATTACTTAAATAAATAAATAATCTAATAAAAAACATTAGCTTAGAGATCCAAGAAGCCCAAAGCATCCTAAGTATGAGAAATACAAAAACGTGTGGTTATATCAGGGTCAAATTACTGAACGCCAAAAATGAAGAGAAAAAATAGAGGAAAGAGACATTATATACCAGGAAATAATCATAAGAATGACAACTGATTTCTCATCAGAGACCGAAGACAGATGATGGAATGATATTGCTAAAAGAAAAAAATGGTCAATATAGTATTCTTCATCTAGCAAAAAGATTCTTTAAAAATTAAGACAAAGAGTTTCAGAAAAATGAAAGCTTAGAGATTTCATTGTCAGCAGACCTGTAGTAAAAGCAAAATGCTAAAGCAAGTTCTCAGAGTAAAGGGAAATGGTACCAGATGAAAACTTAGATCTACAGGAGGTATTAAAGAACTCCAGAAATGGTAAATAGGTGGGTAAATGTAAAAGACTATATTTTTCTCTTATTTCCTTAAAGAACAATGGACCATTTAAAGCAAAAAAAAAAAAAAAAAAAAGAGACTGTGGGTTTACAACATATGTAGAAGTAAAACAAAGGTCAACAACAAAAGACAGGAAGGGGCAATGTGCTGGGATAGGAGACTGGTAATATCTCAGTCTCCAAAACCTTACGTGTCACTGGCACAGACGCGGAAACAGCTCATCAACAATTCAGCTGCTTTTTCCAACATGTCCCCGACTTTACTTTTTCCTTTCTTTACCAACTGCTGATCTGCCTAATAGAATATAAAAACATTTACTTTTCATTTCTGCTAGAATCCTTAATTACAAAGAAAATCACAGTGCAGTTAGAAGCAAGAATGTCTACAACTAAGAGTCAAAGTCCCAAAAGGTTTTGGCGAAATCAACTAGTCTATACGACGATATATTTTTTAAAAAAAACTAAATTTTATTTTTGTAAGGAGGGCGCAGCTCACAGTGGCCCATGCGGGGATTGAACCAGCAACCTTGGTGTTATTAGCACCATGCTCTAACTAACTGAGTTAACTGGCCACCCCTATACTACGATATTTTTTAAAAGATGAGAAATCTATAGCTTATTCCAACTCTTCCACAAATCAAATCTCCTTCAAACAATGCAAGCTACTAAGTCAGTCCCCAAGTTTTTAAGCCTGCTTCACATGTGGCCCCGTATTGCTAAGCAGCCTTTTCTTTCCTCAATGACTTTCCTATCTCCTATGCACGGCTAGTCAAAACCCTTGAAACACACTTTCAATAGATAGCAAAGTTGTTACCAAGTTTGATTCTTCCCTTATTTTTAGGATAGTCTTGGTTAAAGAAAACCAGTTTTCTCCCACTCATATTCTCCCTATCACAGGTTCTCCAAGTACGGTCCATGAGCTCCTGAGAGCCTTTAAGATGTCTGCAGATGAGCCACATGGACAAACTATTCTCATGATCACACTAAGCCACTATGTCTTTTTATTGTATTGACATTTGGACTGATGGTGCAAAAACAATGGTAGGTGAAACCACTGGAGCCTTCCCAGAGGCACCAGCATAAACTAGTAGTCACCAGAGTCTTAACACCAAGTACCTACAATCCATCAATCAACCAACCAATAAAGCTAATTTCACTTTAAAATGTCCTTAATGATACAGTAAATAGTAACTTTATTAAATCTTGGTCCTCAAATACATAAATTTTTAATATTCTTTGACGAAATGGGAAATATGTACAAAGCACGTCTACTGCATACCGAAACGAAGTATGATGGTTGTTTTAAGGAAAAGTATTTGGGCAGCTGCTGGAGTTGCCAGCTGGACCATGGAACAAATGGCTGATCAACAAGCAAAACGATCCAGGCATGGGTAGACAGAGGACCATATGCTCGAAAGCGAATGAAAGAAGTCCGTCATTTCCAGGCAAACTACTGACAGTACTTATTGCCAATGACAATATTTGTGCTTTCAAGAAAAAATAAGAATTTTGGAAAACTTGTATTGATCACCGTGAACGTGGCAGCTTTCCACTACTTCCAAAGCTTTTCTGATGAGGTCACTGTAGATGAATAAATGGAGAGCTTTCCTGATTTGGGTTTCTTTACATAATGAAATATATTAACATTTGGAACATCTGCATACTCAGTGAATTAAAATTTTCCAAATGTTTAATGTATGTTACAATATCATGCAAGTGTAAGAGATCCATTCAAAGTGCATGACACCAGCTGATTCTGATGTAACAGTGGAAAAAGGTCACTGCTATGCTTCAGAGAACCACACTGTAACTACCGTGTTTCCCTGAAAATAAGACCTAGCCAGACCATCAGCTCTAATGTGTCTTTTGGAGCAAAAATGAATATAAGACCCAGTATTATATTATATTATGTTATATTGTATTATATTATCCTGGTATTATATTGTATTATATTAGACCCTGTATTGTACTGTATTGTATTGTATTAGACCCAGTCTTATATTAAAATAAGACCGGGTCTTACATTAATTTTTGCTCCAAAAGACGCATTAGAGCTGATGGTCCAGCTAGGTCTTATTTTCAAGAAACATGGTACCTTTTTGAGTTTGGGTATAGCTCAAAGAAGAGTATCCACAATTATCTGAAAAGGCTACTAAAATACAATTATTTGAAAAGACTACTAAAATACTCCTCCCTTTTCCATCTGCATTTGTGTGAGTCCAGACTGTCTTTATATATTCAACCACAACAACATATTGCCACAGAGCAGTTGCAGAAGCAGATATGAGAATCTGGGTGGCTTCTGTTAAGCCAGACATTAAAGAGTTTAAACTATAAAAGCATGCCACCTTCTTCTTAGCACATTTTGTTCATTCTGAAAGTATATTTTTTATTTAAAAGACAATTATGTTACCATGTAAAAGGTTTATCATTTTAAATGAATATTTAATTTTTCCCAATTAAAATTTCTAATATAGTAAATATAAATAGATAAAACACATACAAACAAAAGCTTCTGAGGGTCTTCAATAATTTTTATTTAAGTGATAATATTTTTCAGTTCCAAAATTTCCATTTGGTTCTTCTTTATATACAAAGGGTGCCAAAAAAAATGTATACACATTTTAAGAAAGGAAAAAACTGTATTAAAATTGTAATATAATGAATGATCCTAGTACTCCTTTGATTAACGCCATCTTTTGAGTGAACATCATACTACACATTGCTACCGTAATTCAATTCAACTTTGAAAAGTAATACATAGATAACATCTCTTAAAATGTATACATTTTTTTGGCACCCCCAGAATCTTCCACTTCTTTGCTGAGACTGTCTACCTTTTCATTTGTTTCAAGCAGGTTTGTAATTGCTCCTTTAGGCTTTTTATGATGGCTGGTGTAAAATCCTTATCAGGGAATTCCAACATTGTGTCATCTCAGTGTTGATGTTACTGAGTATCTCTCTTCATTCAAAACCTCAAAAGGCTAAGATTTTCCTCATTCTTGGTATGGTAAGTGATTCTCAATTATATCCTGGATATTTGGGCATTACTACCCTATGAGACTATGGAACTTATTTCTCTTGTTTCAGCAGGCCTCCGCTGATGCCATGCTAGTGGAGAAACAGAGGCTCTCTATCTCTTTGGCATTGGGTGGGGTAGGGGGTTTGGCGCCCCATGGGCCTTGCTGACAGGTGGGTGGGCACCTGTAGACTGTGTGTAGAATACGGCAGGGATTGCTGAAGGGCTCTGTCCTGATGGGCTGCTTTCCCCATTCCTGCTCTTCTTTGGGCTTCTTCATCTCTGCCTATTGGTGTTTCTGGGTTTCTGGGACCCAGGCTAGGACAGATAGGAGGCAGAAAGGAAATGCAGGAAACTCACTGCTAGCTTTTTTGCAAGTCCCTGTCCTGTTCTCTCCACCTCTCAGAGCCATGTTGGCTTTAAAATTCCCAGCAGGAGGAATGGGAAAAATGTGCCCACTCCATCTCGTCCAGAATGAGAAATCATCAATAATTTTTAAAACTGTAAAGGGCCCTTAGAACCAAAACCTTGAGAGATGCTGCTCCAAAACTGGCTTATACTGGCCCCTAAGGATCTTTACATCCTCATACCAGAGATATCCTTAGCTATTGTCTCAATTTACATTAAGGTAGAATTCCTTAAGATAGGGGACAGGCTACATCTGAACAGTAGAAGAGACTGCAGAACCGCTCATCTATTATTGCTCCACTCCCTTTAAAAAAATCACATGCTATTAATGGTTAATCATATACAGAAACAACTCCTTCTATAGTGACAGTATGAAAAATCGATATTTATTTAAATCTGTTCACATCAACCCAAAAAGAACAATTAGTTAAGATATCCCCTGTTCTGTGCTCTCTGTACCAGCTATATCCCAACCCCTACTCATTCCTCAAAACTTTTGGAAAGAATGACATGAAAATAAACAACAGACAGATACCAAGTCTGGGTTTGAAAACAATCATGATAAAAATTGAACTTACATTATTGGCAAATATTCGAAGATCAAGTGCTACTGCATACATAACAGGCAAAGCCCTACAGAGGCAAAAAAGCAAGTGTGTTTGAAGAGGGTATGAGGGCAGAGAGTCTTATTACCAGAGGCGGGAACGAGACCGTCCCCAAGGGCTATGACTTGGAATGGGAGTCAGTACCCCTGCAAAACTCCAATGGCTACTGGTACATTACCTTTCATCAGCAGAGGCTGCAGCCCCTGGGCTGTGACCCACACGGAGGCCAGACACTGAAGCTCCACACCCACTGCCCCAGACCCTCCTCAGAAGCCCAGAGCCTGACCATCCAGGTGTCCGCAGGCTGAGGCGGGATCTCCTCACACTGTTCTCAGGACATCCTCCTGCCCCACAACCCCCCACCGTTATCCAAACAGCTCCAATAAAACAAGGTGTGGTTTAGGAAGGTTCCTAACAGCAACCAGAGTATGCAATAACAAATGTTATAGAACAATTTTTTAGAAATCTAGTTGGCAGTATTGGTCTTCCTTTCATGGATAAGATAAGCCTTTACTTAAAAAGGGGGTGGTGGTGTTTTTTTGGTTGTTTTTTCCAGTAAAAGGTATTTGCAAGCCTCCAGTTATTTTAGTATAAACAAAATTTCAGTATTCACCTAGTTTGGTAATAAATAAAAAATCATATAATTAAGAATTAGTTTGGTGAGCAATTTAAAATAGCCCAATTATTATGTACCATATTACCCGAAATGAACTGTAGTTGATCTACCTCTTTTGTCCGAGTTTAAAACCAAAAGTAAGTTCAAAATTCACAATTAAAGGGCAAAAATAATATTCAGTAAATATTTGGGGGCATGAAAGAATTGAAATAAAAATATTTCCCATTTATATAAACACACTGCAAATAATCTGGCTGATCTGCCATTTAAGTTTACATTGACTATTAAAACTCCATTATCCATGTTTATATTATGTTAATACATGATTTTAAATTTCCACATAGAAAACATAATATATATTCATTTAGAATAAACTTTTTAAACGTTTCTGCTAAAAAAAAAATTTGCTAATTTCTAGCTGTTTTTGTTCATACTTACCAGTTTTCTTCTTTGTGGGCCTGAAATGCCCGCAGGAATGATGTATTATATTAAGGAAGATATGGCATATACAATTCAAATAATGCTACAAATGATAATAAAGAAATAGAAGAATTCTAAACTTAATATAGCTATAATATAATAATGAGTATAGCTCATTATTTAGAAAATTATGTGAACTCACAGCAGTAAGTTCTTGAGGAAAAAAGTGTAAAAGCCCATTTATAAATATCTGAGTATCGTAAGTAAGGTGTAAGTATACTAAATATATTTATTTCATATATACTTTCTCCAAAGTAAGAAAAAGACTTGTTATAAGATTTTTTACATGGGCAATCTCAAACATTTTATTTAGTTTCTCTGAATCCAGATGATCACAAGTTATAAGTAATGGGCTGAAGAATATGTAGTATAAAGTTTAATTCGTCAATTATAGATTCTTGAATTCAAAGGTTTGCAACCAACTCCCTTCTGCGTATATTTAAACAAAATGGTAAAAAAATAAGCAAATTCAAGTCTAGAGATACATATAAATACAAGGACACTCACTGACTAGGGCCTTAGCTAGGAGGTAACACTTAAATGATTTAAATCAGAAAATGGCTTACGGTCTTCAGTGACAGCAATTAAATGACAATGTGTGTTGAGTCCACTCTTGTCCATCTATGCTTGGATTTTGGAGTTCTGATATTCCACCAAGGGGACTTAATCAGTCCTTGCAACAATACTTAATGCCTTAAGGGCAACACATTATTATTCTTCACAAGAGAACTAAATAAAATCCTTAATCATAACCAATGTTCTTCCTTACGTAACTGGATGGCAGTCTTAAGATCCATGCTAAATTTAAGTACCCGAGTAAAATAGCTAAATGAGTTTCTCTTCCAAAAATTTTTAGTTCTTTTCTAATTAAAAGGATGAATAAAATTGGCCCAATGTTTCAAGATCTTAAACCCCAAATAATCCATCGTATTTATTATAAATTGAACAGTTTGGGGCGGTCGGATGGCTCAGTTGGTTAGAGCGTGAGCTCTTAACAACAGGGTTGCCTGTTTGATTCCCACATGGGCCAGTGAGCTGTGCCCTCCATAACTAGACTGAAGACAAGCTGCCGCTGAGCTGCTGGTGGGGTCGCTGGATGGCTCAGTTGGTTAGAGTGTGAGCTCTTAACAACAAGGTTGCCAGTTCGATTCCCACATGGGATGGTGGGCTGTGCCCCCCGCAACTAGATTGAAAACAGTGACTGGACCTGGAGCTGAGGTGCGTCCTCCACCACTAGATTGAAGGACAACGACTTGACTTGGGGCTGATGGGTCCTGGAAAAACACACTGTTCCCCAATATTCCCCAATTAAATTAAAAAATAATAAAATAAAAATACATTGAACAGTTAACACAAATGACAAAAGATATTGGACGATGACAGTCTGGCATTTGTATGCCTCTATGAAGTCATGGTTCCCCACTGCATAAGTGCACCTGAAAAAGAAATGTTGGAAACTGAGGACAGAGGCAGCAGAAAGTGCATTTAGAGGATGAAAACCTAGAAGTGAACTAGGTAGACCACACATCTTACTTCCATCACAAACACCTTAGTTCTCAGCTGATCCTAGAATGAAAGCTGGACCTCCTGCTTTGCAGGCTACAAAAGTTGAAGGAAGATAAGAAACACACAAATAACTATTTGAAGTAAAATGTGTTGGAATAAGATGAAATCCCACATTAAGTTTTGAGACTACTCTTTTAAGTCCCAGAAGGAGAAACCTAGCTGCCAGCAGGTTTTATTAGTAATACGCACTGATAATACAGTATGGCACTTTTATTATATCTATGGATGATGACCCTCTAACTAGATGCCCAGCTGGGTAGAGTCAGTATTAGCTCATTACCAAATCTGGAATCCCATGGCACACTGCACAGAGCTAGAAAATAACAGCTTCACGCTACAAAGAACACATTGGCATTCCAACTTTTCCAAAGATGTCACAGGGCTACCCCACCTTGCCCCCTGCATGCTAGCCTGCTCTGAAACACTAGAGGTATTGCAGGCAAGAAAGCAATCAACCACACACTTTAAGGATATAAAGCTTTGCTTGAATTGATGGTTTAGAGATAAATATAGTAGAAATGAAATAGAAATAAAAAGCGGTATTTCATTTGCTTTGCTCAGCTCTAGTTTCTGTCCCAATCAGGCAATGAGGTGGGCATGTTTCCTTGAAAAATCCAAGTCAATGGTGGGCTCTACATCCTGCTAAATGAAAGGCCACCGTACAGCCAATATGATGGTTATCAAGAGATTTTTTTTTTATGGTATCACACAATAGACATATGAAGACACGATCACAATACAATTTTAACTTTTAAAAACAAGTGTGATCCTTGAAATGAAAAACATGTTTATTAACATTTTAAAGTTTTTTAAATATCACATTTTTCACAGGCTTTACCAAAGTAAAATTATAAACACACTTTTCTACTTTTTCAAAGTAAATCATTCACTGCTTCAAGCATTAGATGATGTTAAATAAAATCCTTAGTCGATTCAGCAATTTCAAAATTTGCTTGTTTTACTTCCTCACCTTAAATGAGCTGCAAACATTTCATCATAAGGGGGTTCCAAAACTTGTTGACACTTCTCTTCTGGAGAAGCCAACTAAATTAAATATGAAGGAAAATGGCAAAAATAAAATTAACAATCATGGAAAGAATGCAATGTGTAGAAAGATATTTAAACAAACCTGTGTTTCAAAAGAAGTTACACTTTACAGTTAACAGTAACACTTTACACTTTAGCACTTCTAAACAAAAGGTTCATTACTTCAGCAAATATTCATCAAGCATGAACTAGGTATAGGGCACTAGATGAATACAATGTTTTATCTACCACAGGCTAGGAAATAGTGTAAGGCACTTTCATACATATCTTAAAGTTTAACAGCCAGTTAGTTAAGAAATATTTAGTAAGTAGCTACTATGTGCTTAATAAATAAGGCATATAATACCTTACATAAATAAGGTCTAATGAATTAAAGATGCCATGTTAGGAATCACTCCTCAGGTGCCTGGTGATAGAACCACCCTCTCTGTGCCCTGGGCTAGACTAGCTGACATTTATTTCTAACTCTGCCTTTCTTCTCAATGGCCAAATTTTAGATAATATGAGCATCCCAATGGGTTATATTTAGCACACTGAATTAAAAGAAAAAAAAGGGAATCAATGAGTCCACTCTGATACTGATATAATACACATATAAATGTGGGAGGGGAAAAATATCAAATTCAGAAAAATCATCATTCTACAGTCTCTAATGAAATAATTGATTCAGACAATGGCCACCAGTGAGTGGAACCATCAGATGGAAGGTTCACAGGGAATTTTATACTGAAGAACTCAGTCTTAAGAGTACAAATGGGCAAACAGATGTGCATGCCCCTGATGTAATCAATACGAAACACATAGCACCAACTATGGAGTGTCTGGCCAGCAAGCTGAACCTGAGTCTCATCAAGTCTCTGGAACTAATTTCTATTTGGAGCAATGGTTTTCAATATGTTCTGTATATTAGAACAACCTAGGAGACTTTAAATTTAAAAATAAATAAACACATAAATACATAAATGCCTGCTTCTACTCCCGAAACTGGTTTACACAGTTTGAGGTATAGCCTATACACTGCCAAATATAATCAGCAATGTAGAAGCTCAAACTCTAAACTTCTCTTAGGAAGCCAGATAGCCTGTAGCCCTTTGTGTGTGTACTCTTTTTACATACCTGAAGCCGTGGGTTGGCAACATGAGGATGCTTGAAAGATACCAGCTCCGCACAGGATGCCCCATCTCTGGTGTCGATTGCTTCATAGACCTGCAGCATTGGAGAAAAGAAAAGCTAAGTAGAAAATAAAACACTCTATTCTAATAGAACCTAAACAACACATTGTATAACACCAAAATTCATTTTCCCTACTTTGAAAGGGTCAGCATAATCAAAATATTATAGTCAATATTGTCTTTAGCCAGCAAACAATAACTATATTTCAAAATGAGATCGTCTGGAGGCAAATAAACAGGTGACTTACTGTGAAAAACAATGAGAGGGCAGAATAAGCCAGTTTATTATCTGGTTATTAATGAAGGTGATTTATTCTAGTTTTACTGGGTCACACAAGCAAACATTTGAAAATTCACTTACACAGCTTAAGGGAAAAGAAAGCGCTTATAAACCACATATTTCCAAAATTCAAAAGGCGGTTCTATTCAATCTAAATATAAAAGAAAAATTGGATGGCAATGGCTAAATAAATGGTGTCACAGTACGCTGTGAAAAAGAATCAAATAAATCTACATGTAATAACATAGGAATGTGTCCGCAATATGCTTTAAAAAAAGAAAGAAAACAGAAAAAAGAAAAAAAAGAGTCACAGGAGGGGCCAGCACGGTGACTCAAGCGGTTGGAGCTCCGTGCTCCTAATGCTGAAGGCTGCCAGTTTGATTCCCACATGGGCCAGTGGGCTCTCAACCACAAGGTTGCTGGTTCGACTCCCGCAAGGGATGGTGGGCTGCGCCCCCTGCAACTAGCAACGGCAAATGGACCTGGAGCTAAGCTGCGCCCTCCAAAACTAAGATTGAAAGGACAACAACTTGACTTGGAAAAAGTCCTGGAAGTACACACTGTTCCCCAATAAAGTTCTATTAAAAAAAAAAGAGTCACAGGAAAACTGCGTAACTTGATCTGGGAGAAAAAGACAAAGTATGTATGACACGCAAGCACAGAAAGAAGTGCAGGACCCCACGCCACACCAGCTGACCCCTTGGGGTGAGGGCTGAGAAGGCTTTTATCTTATATATTTCTATACTGGAAGACTGTATTATAGAAGACATTTGTATTAGAAAACCAAATGTTATTTTTAAATTATGTGTATCAAAGATGACATAAAAATTCCAACAATGTGAGGAGAAAGCCAAGCATAAAGTTTCATATATAGTGTAATTTATCTACAATAAAATTACATATATAAACTTTATATCCACGCAAGACTCTGACCAGGGACATCGTAAAGAAAATATCCAAATGGTACACAAACGAGAAGGTGCTCACATCTTACCCACAAGTGAAATGCAACATGATATCTCTACACATCTACCAGAAGAGTTAAAATTAAAAAGGTTGACCATACTAAGCACTCCAAGAATATAAAGTGACTGAAACTCTCATGCATTGCTAGGGAAGGGGTGAAGTGGCAGCCACTCTGAGACACTGGTGTACCTACTAGTGAGAGCATACACCTACTCCCCGATCCAGTAATCCTATGCCCAGGCACCTGCAGCCAGAAGAGATGGGGCATAAATCACCAGGACACCAAAAGGAACCAATTCCTCATCTGTTGTACCACTCAGGGAATCAGCTGGGAAAGTCTACACTACCCTATCTAATGAAGATTTTGCCACTTGACTATTCAACAAAACTATGTAAGCACTTACATTTTGAGCCAGCAATCCAGCTTTTAAGGATTCACTTTACAATATGGAATAAATTTGTGCAGGGTTACTTGTTGATGTATTCTGAGTAATCATAAAATATTGGTCCCATCAGTGCCCCTGCCTCAAGGAAGCTGATAAAGGATGCCAAAGTTCTCATCACTGGTGTGTGTGTGTGTGTGTGTGTGTGTGTGTGGCGGGGGGGGGGGGCAGAGATGGTGACCAACTATCTTAAAGAACTGGTTCTTAGTAACTATTCAACAAGCACTATCATTCTTCTTCTCATCATCACCCCAAATGGTTTCATCAAATAAGATAGACAATTGAAGGAGATTCTCATTGTGCTCCTCTGAGAATGCAGAGAACAAGACCAAGAGGTAGTTTGGTGAAATGGGAATATGAAAGAGTCAGACAGACCAGCACGAATACTATCTTTACTCCTCGCTAGAATGAGTAGGTCTGAACACTGGCAAATCACTCAGCTTTACCACCCAGCCTAGGGGCGAGCTTCACACCCTTCTATATGCCTCCACTTATCTAGTCGACAAATTACATTCAGCGTCCACATGAGTACGACACCATTCAAGCACCCTGAATGAAAAAAGGGAAAAAAAGAAATGGAACTAGGAGTGGGCAAGAAAACTGTAAAAGGTTAACAAAAACATAAAATTCTAGAGAGATTCTATAGTCATATTGGTTCTCCAATGTCTATGTCCTTGCTCAACTTAATGTTAACTCTGCAAAGATAAGGCCACAGTAGACCTATCCTAAGAGCTTTTATTTAAGGCTAGGTCTACTGTGGTAGCTATGAGTAGAGGCTAGCAGCCAGCATTACTTGCTATCTCCAACTCCTACTTCCACCAGTGTCTGTGCGAAACAAAACTCCAAGTCAGGCCCTTAGGTCAGGCTTTTGATGACTACACAAGGGCTGAACCCCTTACTTCTTCGAGTGGTTAACGGTCCCTTCAGCATCTGCTAGGACTAAGCTCCCCCCCACCACACACACATATATTCACGTCCCTAAACTGAGGGCAGCGACCACCGGCGTACTCCCGGGGTCCCTAAGAAACACAGTGGTGTGCCTGCCTCAGTCGTCCCGTCTGGCTAACAAGGACTCAGGCTACCTCGACCCCGGCCACGCACGCGCCGGCCGCCCAACTGGACCCCAAAGTCCAGCAGGCCAAGGGAAGGAGAAGACTCCGCAGACCGAGCGCGATTGGACCCAACGAACGTTACCTGCTGCAGATACTGGTTTATAGTGATGTGCGCCATGACGGTACCCACCCCCAGGACCGGGCGGAGCTTGAGCTCCGGGCCGGCCCGTCACTTCCGGTCCGTGGTCCGTTCTCGGCCCCGCGCCTCCAACCCCACTTTCCCCGAATTTCGGTTCCGCAGGGAGTATTTGCGGGAGCGTGATCTCCGACCCGGCATGGCAGCGCGCCCGGGCTGAGGAAGGCTGGGGTCTCTGTGCTGGGATTCCCCCGCCTCCCCTCGGCGAGGACGCCTCGTGCGCGCCCCTACAGTGCTCCGGGACACGCCGGGCCCCCGGGAGCTGTCAGGGCTTGCGCTCCGCCGTCCCCTCGACTGTTGCAAGTTTCACACGGACCGCGGCTGACGCGGACTGGCCGCGCTCGCGAGCTTCGGGGTCGTGGGCCGGGTCGGGCCCACGGTCGCGTTGGAGCTGGGGCCGGGGGAAGACCGGACGGCGGTTGGGCCAGGCCAAAGCGGCGTTTGGGCCAGGACTGAGCGGCGCTGACGGAGCCTGGAGTTGCTGAGGGGAAAGGAGAGCAGAGGCCCGGGTGCCCGGCCGCGCGGGTCGGGGAGGAGGCGGAGGAGGCGGCCGGACGGGGCGGGGCGCCCGCTGCTTCCCGGCCGCAGCCATGGCCGACGAGACCCCCAGGAAGGGCAACTTCTCGGCGCTCGTCGGGCACACCAACGGCCTCACCAAGCCCGCGTCCCTCGCCGCGGCCGCCGTCACCTCCAAGCCAGGGGGCAGCGGCGGCTCCAAGAAACTAGTGATCAAGAATTTCCGAGGTGGGTACAGGGAGCGGCCTAGGGACGGGAGACCTAGTGGGCCGAGGAGGAGAGGACAGCTACAGGGAGGAGCCTGGGGGCCGAGGATGGAGTTGGGGGGGCGGCCCGGGACAGAGCTGGGGGTCGGCCTGGGGAGAAGCAACGCGAGGGCTGGAGGTGCTGGGCGGAGCGGCCTCAAAGCACCAGTGGCGGTGGGGGTTGCGGGGGTTGTGGTCCGCTGGACCCTCGACTGTTCGGAAGTCTCCTTCCCAGTTGGCGGTCATTGGTCCCGGTTTTAGACTCTCAGAGTAGGGTGGGGGTCCCCGGGCTCCCCCGATGAGGGCGCGGGCCTTTCCGAATGTCGGCTTAAGCTGCGGTGAGGGCAGCGGGTTGAGTTTACTGGTAGCAGCTTTCTCCTTAATCTGTATAGTTGGTCCAATTGGAATAAAATAGGCCAAATAATTCAAGTATCTTGATTGGCATGGCAGAGCAAGAATAAGTAGCAGCTACTGACGCTCTTCGTGATGTAATTTTTATTACTTCCTCCACTTTTCATCAGTTGTATCACTGATGCTATCAAAATAAGAAGCACCTTTGATGTAGAGATAGCAATTATAAGCTTATTCTTCACCTTCCTCCCAACGTTGAACAATTTAACTCGACTTTAAATGTTGTATAGAACTTAAGTATTCCATGTATACGTTTGTAAAGTCAACTTATGTGAAAGGAAACTAAGATTTGTATATTTCCTGTGTGTTTTTATCCTAAGTATCAATATGAAGTGTATTTAGGCAAACAGATGTTACGGTTGCATAGTCTGTAACCTAACAAATTTATAAATACGATACTTTGTATTGAAAAAACCTAATTTGTGTTCCTTACTTGTGTCTTTTAAAGTACATTTTCATAGACTGTTTTTTGAAAGATTATGACTTAGCATAGATGTCATTCCTCACTGACTCTATCTGGATTTACAGACAGACCTAAATTGCCTGATAACTACACTCAGGACACCTGGCAGAAACTTCATGAGGCAGTGAAAGCCATACAAAGTAGTACTTCCATCAAATACAACCTGGAAGAACTCTACCAGGTAAGGCGCCATGTATGGGAAAAAGTAGAGCTTGTTAGAATCCTCATTGAGATATAAATCCTGAATTTTCTTAGACAAGGACATCTTCAGGACGTGATGAGGCCAGCATCCTGTGTCTCACTTACCTGGTTGTTTTTATAGTTGTCTAAATCACACGATTATCCAACTCTAGTGAAATGTGATACAGATGTGGATTATGTGGTCCTCAGTATTGTTTCAGAGTCAATAATGAAGGAAATACTAGAAATCCAAGTGTTTGCCTCCAACAAGGACAGGAGTCCTATGACAACATGTCCAGAGTCGATGAGTGTTCTCATTTTTTGGTGGTTTGGGGATTTTTGTTTTGTTTCAGGCTTAAGCTCCTAGAAAGATATCTAAAGTTATCCCATTACAGGAGAGAGGTGTGTTTCTAAGAGCCACATGACTTAATATTTTCCAAATACGCAGCAAATTAATGTTATAATTCCATTATGTTATATATAAAACTCTTATTATGGTTTCACTTGTTAATAGAGCTGTTTTTTCCCACTTAATTGTGTTTTCTGATTACTTGTTGCAATTAAAATGCAAAACAAATTTTGATATATTTAATTTAAAGTAATGATGTTCTATTTCTAACATAAAAAATGGTCAAAAGTACATTTTACTATTTGGATATTCCATTTACAAGCGGACTGGTTTTTCTGATACTTTGTTTTTAAAGAATAACATTTGTTAACTAATCTATTATTACCCACATTTTGGGTAGCAATATGATATCCTGTTAAGAAATATGAATTTAAAATTTTTTTCTGTTTACATAAGTGAGTACATTGTAAAAATTATGAAAACTACAAAAAGAGTACAAAGAAGAAAATAAAAACCATTTATTTTCCCACCATCCAAAGAAGACTACTGTTGACAGTTTGATGGATATATGTGCCCTCTTTGCCTTAAGTTTGTGTATTACATTTTTTCAACTTTATTAAGGTATAATTTTACATATACTATGTATTTCAATAAGTTTTAACAAATATATACAATTTTATGACCACCACCACAATCAAGATATAAACTATTAATATTTCCACCACTCCAAAAAGTTTCCTGAGGCATCTTTCCATTTAGTCTTCTCCACTGACTCCCAATTATTGGCAATCTGATTTGCTTTCTGTCGGTATATTTTGCCATTTCTAGGGTCTCATTTAAATGGATTTTGCAATCTTTTTATACTTGACATTTTTTGGGGGGGGGGAGAATATTGGGGAACAGTGTGTTTTTCCAGGGCCCATCAGCTCCAAGTCGTTGTTCTAGCCCATGTGGGAATCAAACCGGCAATTCTGTTGTGAAGAACTTGGGCGCTAACTAACTGAGCCATCTGGCTGCTTCTATACCTGACTT
The DNA here is from genome assembly GCF_004115265.2 of Rhinolophus ferrumequinum. Classification (NCBI taxonomy): domain Eukaryota; kingdom Metazoa; phylum Chordata; class Mammalia; order Chiroptera; family Rhinolophidae; genus Rhinolophus; species Rhinolophus ferrumequinum. Next base: position 55,728,136 of record NC_046287.1, read on the forward strand.
CTTTCACTTAGGGTAGTGCTTGTGAGATTCATGCATATACTATGTGACAGTAATTTGTTTTTTTGTTACTGAGTAGCATAGGTATCACAATTGGTTATCCTTTCACCGGTTTATGGTTATTTGGGATTCCAGTTTTTGGTTATTATGAATAAAACTGTTGTGAACAATAACGACTAGGTCTTTGTGTGGACATACGAATGGTCGGACAATAAGTTCAAACTTTCCACTGTGTAAGTGAAGTTAATTGTCCGACCTTTCGTATATTCTCATTCCTTGTGGGTAAATATCTAGGAGTAGATTCTCATGGTTATATGGAAAGTGTATATATAACTTTATAAGATATTTCCTGCTTTTCAAAATGACTATGCCATTTTGCAGATTACCAGCAGTATATGAGAATTCTAGGTTGTTCCATGTCCTTGCCGACATTTGGTATTGTCAGTTTTTTTAATTTTAGCTATTAGTGGAATTTCATTGTGGTTTTAATTTGTATTTCCCTAATGATGTAGAGCATCTTTTTATGTGCCTATTGCCATTCTACATACCTTCCTTTTTTTTTTTAATTAAAGTTTATGGGGTAACAATTGTTAGATTTCAGGTGTACAATTCTGTAATACATCATCTATATATCACATTGTGTGTTCACCACCCAGAGTCAGTTCTCTTTCTATCATCATATATTGGATCCCCTTTACCCTCATCTTCCACCCTCCTCTCCGCTTACCCTCTGGTAACCACTAACCTATTGTCTGTGTCTATGAGTTTTTGTTTCTTCATTTGTCTTGCTTTTTGTTGTTTTCAGTTTTATATACCACATACCAGTGAAATCATATGGTTCTTGACTTTTTCTGTCTGATTTATTTCTCTCAGCATAATAATCTCAAGATCCATCCATGTTGTTGCAAATGGCACTATTTCATCTTTTCTTATGGCAGAATAGTATTCCATTGTGTATATATACATCTTCTTTATCCATTCGTCTGTCGAAGGACACTTTGGTTGTTTCCATGTCTTGGCCACCGTAAATAAAGCTGCATTGAACATTGGAGCACACATGTCTTTATGGATAAATGTTTTCAAAATTTTTGGTAGATACCCAGGAGAGGGATTGCTGGGTTGTACAGTAGTTCTATTTGTAATTTTTTGAGGAACCTCTACACTGCCTTCCATAGCGGTTGCACCAGTCTGCGTTCCCACCAACACTGTATGAGGGTTCCTTTTTCTCCACAGCCTCTCCAACACTTATTTGTCTTGTTGATGATAGCCATTCTAACCGGGGTGAGGTGACTACATACCTTCTTTAATGAAGCGTTTGTTCAAATCTTTTGCTTATGCAGTTGTTTTATTTTCTTACTATCAAATGTTTGAGTTTATTATGTGTACTACGTGCAAGCCCTATACCAGTTATTTGCCTTGTATTTTAGTATTTTCTCCCAGCCTGCAGCTTATCTTTTGAGTCTCTTCATTACGTCTTTCAGAGAGCATAAGTTTTAAGTTTTGATGAAGTCTACATATCAGTTTGGTCTTTTATGGATTGTGCTTTTCGTATCTGTCTGAGAAATCTTTGCCTACTCTAAGATCATAAAGATTTTCTATTGTATTTCCTTCTAGACATTTTAGGATTTTAGGTTTTACATTTAGGTCTATAATCTCGATTTTTCAGATTTTTTTGTATATGGTTAAGGTAGAAATATAAGTTCAATGTCTTCCCTGTAGGTGTTCAGTTGCTCCGGTGCCATTTGTTGAAGAGACTATCCTTTCCCCCACTGAACTGCTTTTGCCCCTTTGTTGAAAATCATTGTCCATATGCATATGGGTATAATGAGTCTTGAAATCAAGTTGTCCTCCAATTTTATCTTTGTCAAAGTTGTTTTGGCTATTCTAAATTCTTTGTGTTTCCATATGAAGTTTAGAATCTGTTTGCTGATTTCTTCAAAAAGCCTGTTAGAGTTTTGATTGGGATTGCATTAATTTATAGGTCAGTGTGGGGAGAGTTGCTATGTTGACAATACGGAATCTGCCAATTGATCACAAGGAACAGCTCTCTGTTTATTTAGATCTTCCTTAATTTCTTTCAGCAATGTTTGTTAGTTCTAGTATTCATACATGTCTTGTACATCTTTTGTGAATTTTATCCCTAAGCATTTCATATTTTTGATGTATTATAAAGGGTTTTATAATTTCAATTTCTGGTTCTTACTAGCATATAGAAATACAAATTACTTTTATATATTGGTCCTGTATATTGCTATTTTGTTAACCTCCCTTATTTCTAGTAGCTTTTTGTAGATCCCATCAGATTTTCTACATAGACAAGCATCATCTGTGAATATGGTTTTACTTCTTCCTGCATGCCTTTTATGCATTTCCTTTTCTTGCCTCACTGCACTGTTTAGAACCTCCAGTGTAGTTAATAGAAGTGGAGAAAGCAGACGTCCTTGTTTTGCTCCTGATCTTAGGGGGAAAGCTTTCAGTCTTTTATCATGGAATATGATATTAGCTGTCAGTTTTTCAAAAATAGCCATTGTCAGGTTGAGGAAGTTCCTTTCTGTTTCTAATTTGCTGACAGTTTTTATCAAATACTTGTTGGATTTTGACAAATTCTGTGAATATTGAGATGATCACATAATTTTTGCCTTTTAGTTTATTAAATTGATTGATTTTTCAAATATTAAACCAATCTTGCATGCCTGGGATAAATCCTACTTGGTCATGAGGTATTATCTTTTTTATATATTGGATTCAATTTTATTGACATTATGTTAATTTTTGCATCTGTGATCACAAAGGTTTTTGTGTTGTTTTCTATTCCTGTAATGTCTTTATCTGGTTTGGGTATCAGAATAATGCTGGCTTCATAAAGGAGTTGGAAATATTCCCTCCTTTTCATTTGCTAGAAGAGTTTGTATAGAATTGGTATTATTCTTAAATGTTTGAGAGAATTCCCCAGTGAAGCCATCTTGGCTTTCTTTGTGGAAAGATTTCAAATTACATATTTCTTTAGTAGATATATACTTATTCAGGTTAACCATTTCTTCATGTTTACTAATCTTCTGCAATGTCTAATCTGCCATTAACACAATCTGGTGTAATTTTCATCTCATTAGTTATTTTTCTCTTTAGGTGTTCGTGTCTTTTTTTGTATCTTCTCTATCTATACTTAACTTTTGAACATATGTCATACAGTTATAATAGCTGTTTTATTGTCCTTACCTGCCAATTCTATCATCTCTGTCAGGTTGCGTTGTTTTGATGGACTGATTTTCTCCCCCATTAAGGGTTGTTTTACCTACTTTGCATGTCTGACAATCTTTGATTAGATGTTGGACATTGTTTATTTTGACTTGTGTGGTATTTTTGTATTCCTATAAATATTCTTGAACTTTTATTCTGGACTTAGTTAAATTATTTGAAAACAGTTTGGTCTTTTAAAGTCTTGCTTTTAAGATTTGTTAGGCAAGACTAGAGCAGTGTTTTGTCGAGGGCTAATTGCCCCCACTACTGAAGCAAAACCTTCCTGAAGGCTAGTGTCCTGTGGTTTTCCAGTCTGGCTGGTGGGAAGGTGCTATTCTAGCCCCTGTGTGAGCAGCAGACACTGTTGTGTCTAAACTTTTTGGGTGGTTCTTTCCCTCCTGGCTTTGGTAGTTTACTCACACATTCTGCTGACTATTCTAGGTAGACCCTTGAGGTCTCCTTGCATATCTCCTAGCTCCACTATGGCTGCATCTCTCGATTCTGGGCCTTCATGTGCAGACTCCAGCCTTAGCTCAAGGCGCCTGCTCTGCAGCCTGGAAACTGGCTGCAGGAATCTGGAGCTGTTGGGGCCTGTTTGTTTCTTGACTCCCAGAGATCACTCTTTCATAGCCCAATGTACATTGCTTTGAAAACTGTTGTCTCATATATTTTGTTTGTGGGGTTTTGGAGCGGGGGATGGTGATTCAGGCAAAAGCTTTAGTCTAGTTCCTTTACTTCATCTTTACCAGAAGCAGTCCCACCAGTGCCTAAACTCATAGGTTTTTAATTTAATAAAATAGTGTATCTTACAGCTAGGGCTTACTCCTCTTTTCCTAGACGTTGGACTATCTAGTATCAGTTGCCCATCATCTTCTTAGCAGAGTGACTTTGCTGTGCCTTTTCCTCAGTGATATGTCTTGTATGGTCACCATAGATGTTATCATGAAGTGTTTTCAGATGCCCAGGGTGTCCATATGCATGTCTTGAGACCTTGAGGGCTTTGGGGTGCTTACCCCAAAATGGCCTCACATGTTCCAGGGGACATCTCAGAAGGGCCCGTGTGAGGATCAGTTGATCAGCTTATGGAGGGGCATGTGCATAAGCAGGCTCCTGGTCAATCCTGACAAGTACCGAGGAGTCCAAGTACATTTCTACAAAGTTAGCTGCTCAGATCTGATGGAAGCAAATAGTAAGGGATGTCATTGTGAAATTATTGACAACTCCTGATCTCTGATCAAGTAGTTAGACGTGCATTTGACTTGGTGTTTCAAAATAGTCTTAAGTTTTTGCCGGGGTAGTGTGGTATACACTTTGCTAAAGACTTAGGTGAAAGTAACAACTCTCACCAAAGTGTTTTTTTTTCTTTTAAGGAAGTTTTCAGGATGATTTGATGGAAAACCTCTTATGTTTTGATATTGATCAGTTTCCTCAAAGAGAGGTCTAGTATCTCCCTTCTCAAGGTCTCTTATCTGCCTGTCAAAGCATCCTCTACCGCATATAGGCACTTTAGGAGGCTTACCTAGAAGGAGAAAACAATTACAGTGTCTGCTGCAGCCTGCCTATTATTTGTTTGTTACTTTGTTCTTGTTTGGTAAAAAGGGAGATTCAAAGTATGGTGATGAAAAAGTCTTAACAAACATAGAACATACCACCCATAGTCATTTTCTTCCTCTAATGGCAAGAGGAGAATATTTGGAATGCATAGATCTTCTCTGTCTGTTTTTAGTGACCTGAATGTAGAGTTGTAATCACTTATTTGCTGAAGAAAGTGTATTTGTGCGTCTAATGTCTGTGTTTTAGTCCTACTTGTCAGCTTAATGAGCCATTAGAAAATTGAAGATGACATTTTTGAGAAGGGTTTCAGAGGAAGGCTAAGTATTGATTTCACACTAGTTTTGCTGCACAAAACAAACTTACACAGAGGACTGAAGGTTCTGAGAAAAGCCCTGCTATTTATCTCAAGCCGTGCAGTAATATCTCTGTGAAAGCCTCCTACCTGATGATAATCTACTGAAGGAGAGTGGAATAGATTTTGGTATTGAATGTATTAACAGGATGGATAAAACTAATTAGAAAAAGTGGGGGGGGGAAAAAACCCAGAAAATGGTAGGCAAGTAGACATATTATTTGATGAACCAATTTGAGAAAGTAACAGGTTAATTGAGAGTGAATTCAATTACATAAGTTATTCAAAAAACTGAGGGGGATATTCAAAGTCAAATATGTCAGGCTTAGTAGGAAGGATTTCATAATTCAACAACTTTCCTCACTCAGTAAAATTAGTCATTTGTATTAGGTGATATACTTGTAACATTTGGAACTGGGAATCTGTCGTGCAGTCAATGTTCATAAACATGGCCAACAGACGACTGGTTTTCCTAAAGCTCTGGTCCTAGGAAACTTGCCTCTCATGTTTATTCCATCACTGAGACTTCAGTCCTAACTTAGTTTTTACATTGTTTACTCCTCTCCTAGAGTTGGGAACCTGGAAGGGTAGAGCCCTCTCCTCACCTCCCCGTGTGGTGAGCAGGTCACCGTGTAAATAGGCCCGCCTTCGAATAGGGTCTGTCCTCATGACCATTTAGTGCTTAACGAGGGACTGTTAACTGCGGAGGGATTTTGTTCAGTCCTGAACTGCGCATGTCTCTCAGAACCCTGTGCTGGCCTTTTAACTGTGAAATGAAGCGTGTGGCTTTTGCCTTGTGCCCCAGCCAATACATCTTTCTCTGTAAGAGTGGACCAGGAGCATGGTTTTCCCAAGGGCTTGCGAGGGAGGCGGGGACAGGAATTGGTTGTTTTTCATTTTTCGCCGTCCTCTATATAAATAACTCTTAGTACTTGCCTGCTTTTTCCCTTTATGATTTCTCACTCTCTCATATGTTTCACTCCTTTTTCTCTCTAGTCTCAACTTTAGCCCTAAAGATCTTTACATAAAACAGGTAATCTTCCAGAATTGGTCCACCCTAATTTCATAAATGCTGTATAGTTCTTTTTATCCCACAGCTCACTTTAAACTCCTGTTTTGGTATTCCTTGCTTGAGGAGAAGCATTTTGTTTAGCAGTGATGAGTGCACTTGGGGTAAGGGTTTGGCACTACAAATAGACAAGCAGTCGAGGCTGATGTGCTTGACTGTTTTGCTTTAATACACTTGTCAGTCCTAATAGGGACAACCATCTGAAGAACTCGGGTGCGGTGACCTGGCAGACCTACTGATTAGAGAGCAGCAGTGATGTGGGGAAAATTCAGACAGCACAGTTTTCCGACTTAGCTAGGTTGATACAAGAACGTCTTTATCCTAATACAAGTAGAACCCAAGTGCCGCTGCTTCCTCACCTCCGATTATTGGATTCAATTCCTTTTCTCTGCGATGACTCTTAAAGATGTGAACAGCAACAACACCCTAATATGAAACACACGGGACAGGTCAGATTCAGTACTTTTTACACCTAGAGAAGGCATTTCTTAATCTCAAAATATGACTATACCTCCAAAACTCGTTTTGGGAAGGGGACTCCTATGTTATGCTTCTCCTGTAACAGTATAAAAAGTCTGCCGGGGTCCCTGCCAGTGTGGGTAGAGAGCAGGGCCTCCCCCTGTCTGCTAAGGTAATTAGGGGCCTGTAACATGAAGACGCCAGCAGTGACTCAGCAAAAGATATGGAGAAATGACGGCACCCGCAGCAAACCCGGATCACCCCAGGGTTTGGCCAGTTGTTTTAAGAGGTCCCCAAATTCACAATTTTAAAACAAAATTAACCTCAGTGTGCTTCACATTAAATAGTATGTGCCAAACAGGACATATGCAAGAAAGAGCCAGTTATAAAATTCAATGGCAATGTGTAACAACTGGGAAAAGATTGTTTTGAGGACATTGACTCCTGATTCAGGAATTAGACCTTTCAGAAAAAGGTTCTTATAAGATGTTCTGTGAAGGACATGTATCACTAAGCTTATCCTGATTTTTGCCAAAGAAAATGTGTTTTCATGTATAATATTAAAAACTTATTTTGTAATAATTATGTTTGTAGAATTATCTAATGATTAACTACTGGAGCAAAAGCCTTTGTCATGAGGTCATCCTGGGTTTTTTGGTTTGTTTGTTTCTTTGTGTTACATCTTGTTATTGAGGATTAAATCCAAACAAGGGGGAAATTAATGTATATTGAGGTAGTATTATAAGTCTATCATTTTTATTTCGTAAGTAAAATGTGTTAATGAGTTTTATAAAATTATAAAAGGCTTCCATTAGTGATGACAAGTTAATATACTTGGAAAAAGACTTAGAATATTTTTAATTATAAACATTTAACCAAAGTTCACAGTATTTATGTAAGGTTCAGGTAAGAATATAGTTGCAAGCAGGTACAAATTTATGCTTCGAGAATTTAAATAACTTTCCAAGATGATACAGCTAGAAGCTAAGATATTCTTGTTCTAATAGTCTTTCCTCTGGCTCACACAACCTCTTCAAATGTAAGCCCCTCCTCCCCTGCCCATATACATTGTATCTACTGCAGTGATTAAAGATGACATAGTTGTTCTCCCTGTCTTTTAAAACCGGTTAGGCCTAGGCTAACCAGGCAGGGAAATTCATGGTAAAATTTGGGCTGGTTTGCTGCAAAGTGCTTCTGTAGGATTGCTTTGCTACTGGTAATATGCCATAAGCCAGTTTTAAACAGAGGAGTATTATCCTGGGTTTTTTAAGAGAGAAAAGGATGGGAGATTTTTCACTCACTTACGAAGACATGACTACAGAGTGTTGGAATTCAAGGCTTTCAAAAAAGAATTGAAGGATGTAAAAACAAAATGTAGATAGGAATGTGTAGTAAGACAAAATGTAGGACAAAGGTGGTGCTTTTTTGTTATATTTATAATAAACTTACTAGAAAAAGTGTATGATTTTTTAATTGTCATCATTCCACGTTCTCTTTTGACCCTTGTAAATATGCATGTTTCATATGGTAGTAATTACTGTGTTTATTTAATTTAGATTAATATGTAGCAGTTCTCTTAATATTAAGTATTGGGGTTATTAATACTTACAAGTATTGCTACAATGAATATCTTTAAAAATTTAAGTCACCTTTCCCCCCTATATATTCCATAGGGAATACAGTATCGAATTAAATTTAGATTCTAAAGTGTTTCTAGTCTATATTTCCCATATTTTTTTTAAATAGTTCAAAACTAGTCAATAGAAAAACTACATTTCAGTTTATAGTATTTTATATTTGGATTGAATGAGATGCTGGTTTTGTACATGAGATTTGAAAGGAAATTTTATTAGAACTGGTAAGAATATATAAATGTTTCTTTGATGTGGATATTTTAAGAAAAGCATTTCTGCCTCAAAAACTTGTTTCTTTATTAACTTAAAACAAACTTAAGTAAACTACACATCTAACCTGCAGAACAATAAATAGGAAACAATGCAACCTGGCCTGTGTCACCTGAGCATATGGAACTTTTTCCTTCACCTCATTATGGACAGAATCATTGTATTAGTGAAAGTGAAAAGAACTAGAATTCCTGCTGTTCTCCCCCATTTGGAAGGTGGTCACTGAGGGTCTGGAGTGGTGATTTCCTACCATGTTTCCCCAAAAATAAGACCTAGCCAGACAATCAGCTCTAATGCGTCTTTTGGAGCCAAAATTAATATAAGACCTGGTATTATATTATTATTATATTATATTACATTACATTATATTATAGTAAAATAAGACCGGGTCTAATATGAATTTTTGCTCCAAAAGCCGCATTAGAGCTGATTGTCTGGCTAGGTCTTATTTTCGGAGAAACACGGTACTCTGATTTCACATTATAATCATAAGTAAACTCACATTCCTGTGGTCCCCACTTCAGACTAATGATTTGAAACATTCAGAAACAGGGCTGTGGGGATCAAACTTGTTTTGAAGTCCCTAGCTGACCGGTGTGCAGCCACAGACTATTGCAGTAGGAAAAAAATGGAGTATTGTGCGATACTGAAACATGGTGCAAGCATACCACCTGGGATCCTAGGTATCGTGTAGCTATCATAGGTGTGCCGTTGAATTTGTGTTCAATATTTATTGTTAAGTACCATTTTTACCAAACTATTACTTGATTCCAGTGTCCCAACAATAATTGCCCTAAACTTAAATATAATAGTTTATTTGTAGATTACATAAGTATGGGGGGGGTGTTTCATGTAAATGATTATAGCTACATATAATTATGTAACTGTTTCTGTTACTATTATAGCTATATATATAAATAGGTTTTTGAAAGAACTAATTTGTTATTCATAGTGAATAATTCATTTATTCCTTTTGTTTTTAGGCTGTTGAAAATCTCTGTTCTCACAAAGTTTCCCCAACACTCTACAAACAGCTACGCCAGGTCTGTGAAGATCATGTCCAAGCACAAATTCTTCAGTTTAGAGAATATCCTTTTGTTGTCTCAGGAAATTCTATTCATTACCTAAATGTTTTGAAACTGAACATTAATAGGATAAAGAACTAATAAGTATCCTAAATATTAAAACAACTTTTTAAATTCCTTTTATTTACAGAACCAAAACCTTAAATTTGTTTCATATGACCCAATATAATAGATTCTCTTTATGTGGAATTTTTACTATTTATATCACTGCTGATCTGATTAAAGTGAAACAGTGTCCTTTCATTGGGTCTGGTTGAAGTATTGAGGAAACGTTCTGAACAATGTCTTAAAGCTTGAGTTCTGCTATCCTTTATTATAAAAACCCGTCTGCATTAGTTTTCTATGATGTGTAACAAATTGCCACAAGCTGGGCGATGTAAACCAATACCCATTTGTCCCCCCACAGTTGTGTAAGTTAAGAGGAGTGGCTTGGCTCAGCGGGTTCTCCGCTCAGGGTCTCACAGGTCGAAATCCAGGTGTCCGCCTGGCCGGTGATCTCGCCTGAGGCCAGGCTTGTCTTCCAGTCTCATTCAGGTGTTGGCAGAATTCAGCGCCCTCAGTTATATGTTGTAGGACTGAGGTCACTCTCAGTGCCCCGTTCTTGGTTTCTTGCCACAAGGTCCCTTCTCTGACAGCATGGTTATTTGCTGCTTCTGGGCCAACAGGAAAATCCACCTCACTGTTCTTCTAAGACAGAGTCTTACGTGATGTAACCCATTGTATTCACAGTCGAGGGGAGGAAGTTATAGGTAAGAGAATCTTAGCGTTTTGCCACCTATGACCAGATGTCTACCAGGGAAACTCTGAACTCCTTAGCATCCTGTAGACAATTCTTTGCAATCTGGCCTCCATCTCGTTCCCTAGCCCCCTCCCATTACTGGAGCAACCCACATGTCTCATTAGGCAGGAATTAGAAAGTGGGTTTATAATTGCGGACAATCTACTTGTGACTCTCGTTCTTCAATTTGTGAAATGAACTTGTTGGAGCATCCTTGTTTCTAAGCTTTTTTTCGTAGCTGAAGGAATTTTTATCTCCCGTTCCCCTCCCCTTGAGAAAGTTAAACATTCAGAGCTCAGTAAAATCTCCCTTGGCAGCCACAGCTGCTGTTGCCTGACGTTGAGGCTCTCGATTATCCCTGACAGTGAAGCCCAGGTCTGGAGTGAGATGTTTCAGTTTAGGACAATATTTGTAGTTCTCCCCATAAATGGGTCAGTGAAGTCGATTCTGGTTCTGTTGTATTGTTATCTGCAAATACACCCCTACAGTATTTCCTGGCAAACCTCTGTCCTAAAGATTATTAGGTCATTTAGGATAATAGTGACCCCACTTTTGGCCTTTTGGAACCTGGCCAGTGTGTCCCATGTCTCAGAGATATCTTCTGAAGACATATTCAGGCGCCCCTCCTGCCTCACTGTGCCAGTTCAGGAATCCTGGGAGCGGGGTCCAGGAACCCATGGCCAGGATATTCGCATCTGAAAAGTAGATTCCCAGACCTTCTCTCCAAGAGAGGCACTCATGAGGGTGAGCTGGTGTGACTGTCCTGATTCAGTTGTTGTCCCAGCTTACCTGCAGACTACTTTTTGATTACTTCATCAGATTATTCTCCTGCCAATTAATCCTACCCATGGGTTACATGAATGTGTTCATTAATCTACTCATTCAACAAGTACTTACGTCCTGTCTACTGTACTAGAAAACAGAAAGATGATTTTTACCCTCCAGGAAGTCACGGTGCTGTGACAGAGGCAAGGGAATTACCATGTTTCCTGGATGCTGTGACAAAACCATGGTTATAAAAATTACCGTTTATTTTACAAAAGGAAAAAAAAACACTACCAGATTAAATGTCCTTATTAACTTGAGGCATCGAGTTCAAAAATGTTAAACTATTGGTCAGGGACAGGAAGTACAGTACACGAAGCATTTGGGGGCAAAGCTTCCCAGAGGAAGTAACACTTGAATTGTATCTTAAAAGATGAGTAGGATCTAGTCAGCTAGAGAGTGGATGAGGCATCAGAAAGCAGAGTGTGAAAAGGTGTACATGAAAACCTGGAGCAGTGTGACGTGGCTAGACCCTGGCAAAATTGGTGAAATTTCAGGCTGTAATGCTAAGTTGCAACTTGATTTGAATCTTTGTGTACACTATTAAGAATTTGGACTTAAAAATAGGAGCATCTCAGAGTCCTTACAAGTTTTTTTAAACAAGAAGCCAATGCAATTAGACTGTGTTTTGGGAAGGTCACTTTGGCAGAATGATGAGGTAGATTAGAAAATAGACCAGAAACAGCACACATTTGTTTTACCATGTGCCAGGTGTATTGCTGGGGAAAATACACATGAATGAAATGGGAGTCTGGCCCTTTAGAGCTTAAACTCCAATGGGATTGACAGACGCATGAAGATACGCATTTATGAAACAATGTGGTCAGGGTTTTAAAAGGTTCAGATAAACTCTTGGGATGTAAAAAGCGAGCAGCCAGCCTGCCTGGGCAGGCAAGAACGTGGTGATGCAGAGGTAGTAAGGTGCACTAGGGATGGAGACAGGGCATGAGTGACACAGTCCTGCCCTCAGAGCTTGTTTTTGTATAAATTAGCCCCGTCTTACAGTGGTCAAGTGTTAGTAGTGCTATTGCAGATGCCCCGATACTCACTGGGCCAGGACTATTCTAAGGTAAACATATTCAGATTTCTCTTGCCTCTGAGATATTCCAGTATTTCACATGATGACTTTCTAAGATTCAAGGACTGCTACCTGCTCTATACTGATTGCATGCTGCTCTTGAGGCCCACGTGAGAACTCAGGGAGACTTCCAGAAACCCTTCATAGGTTAACCAGATCGGGTGTACAGGGAAAGGACTCCTGTGGAATTGAGTCATCTACTGTTATTTTCTTAGGTTACCATATCCATTCCCTTGTTTGTGTGTGTGATAAATTCTTACCTGCCCCTTTCAAAGTAAGTTACCTGCGATTGGTGATACGCCTTTCCCCAAAACAAAGGAGAGTCCTACACGTGCACACCTCTGCCAGAAGCAGCCTGTGCTGAACCAGGCGTCACACAGTGTACAAAGAAGGACGTGCTGTGTACTTAGGCTAGATTCTTGAGTTCTTCTAAAATAGCAAACTGTCCTCAGAATCTAAACTTGTAAATAACTGTAGATAAAACTCACTTTATCCTTCCCAATTCATCTTTATGGCTGTACAACTTTGTTTAGCCACAGCAATGATAATTAGCCTGGGGCATCAGTGGTCAGTCACGCACAAAAACAGTGTGGTCTTCAAAACAGAAGGATGCATAAGAAAGGATGCATAAGGAACCAAAGAAGTCTTTGCTGTTAGGGAAATCATGAAGCTGCACCGTTACCTCTAAGCTTGTCTTCATAATCTGTGCTGATGAGAGCAGGCTTTGGGCTTCTTTATAAAGCCCCTCTGCCCGTGCTCACATGCCTGTGAGCAGTTAGCACGCACGGAGCACTTGCTGGCAGTAGGCTGGCTTTGCACATTCACACAGCACTCCCAAGTTACAGGTACCCTCAGCCAGAAAGCTGAAGGCCACGTAGCAAGTGAGTGGCCCCAGGTTAGTGCTAGGGTTCAGAGGTGAACGTGACATAGTTCCTACAGCCATGGGCTTTGTGGACTAATGAGGGAGGCAGTAATTAAATAGCCCAAAACACGAACTTTAAATATGAAAGACAATGTTTTTCTTAGTGATCATAACAAAGGGACCTAATTGAGGGGTGTCAGGTGGTAAATAACCACTGCTGGTCTGTGTTGTGGCATCAGTGTTACCTCCTGCTCTCTCCAATGCTGCAAGGGTAGCGTGGCTGCCACTCTCCTCACTGGGATTAGAGAAACAGGATAACTCGGTTTAGAAAATGGGCAAAAATAGGACCATCGTTTTTCTACTCCGCTGTCTTTTTGGTTTCTTTTTTTATCTACAATAATCACATATATATGTCGTTTGTTCATGGTATATTATGAGCATTTTGCCACTGGATTTTTGTTGTTTGAAGACTTGCCTAATTCACCTTAGTAGACTGTGTAAGTCCTTTAACTAGAATTGGCTCTTCTCTGAAATGAGAAAAAGGATGGTTGCTGGAGAACTTACCTGAAGAATAAACTGTTGACAAGCTCTCAGCATGTCTGTATGTCTTACGTCCTGAGAGTACTCATGTGAGGTTTTGTGGCTACATTTATAGCTTAGGGTCTGGAATTGGTTTTGATATTCCGAAGGCTGGAGCTCAGTAGAAGCCACACTATGTGGTATTAGCTGACCATTTCATACTTTTTCCCACAGGAAATGGTAAAAAGTTATTAAAGATGTATATTGATTTTACCCAGCTCTTTAAAGGAAAGTATCTTTCATTTAATGAACCCTTCGCATCGGACCTTTCCATCCTAATGAAACCCTACACCAGGTAGAGCTCTGCCTTGCTTCGTTGCAGCACCTGAGCTGCCCGATGGTGTCAGATTGGCTGGTGTGGGTTAACCCTGTGCAGCCTTGCAGCCTGTGTGACTGCCCGTGGAGACCTGCCAGGGTGTCTACCCCGAGGCAGGTGCCTCGTGTTCAGCACTGAGCACCAGAGCTGCTGCGTCGCTGCTGCGGTCACACCTGTCTTATTAATGTGCTTGGGACTGATGTTTTGTTTTTCAGACTGTCAACATAAGGTTCTAACACAATGGGCCGTTGTAATTTTGAGCAATTATAAAAGAGTTCTTCCAGAATAATTTGTTAATCATTGAACTATTAGGTCTTTGCTATGACTGACTATCTTTAATTTTTGAGCGAAGCCTCAAGAGAAAGTAAGACATTTGGCCAGGACCACTGTGGTTGTGGGCAGCTGTCCTTACTAGCATGACAAGGGCAGAGATGTGCCCATGCGTCCCTCCACTGCTCTCCTTACCTTCTGTCCCCTCCCAAAGTCCTGGCTGAGGCCCTGGCTTCCGCTGGCGATGCCTCCCTCTGTCAGACCTCCCCACTCACTGAAGCCTTCCAACGCCTGTCTGATTGTACATGTCACACACTGGCTAGTGTGTTTGTCTCCTCTCTACATGCTAAGAATTTTATGTACAACCTCAGAACAACTCTGAGGAGTGTGTTCTGCACATAGAGAGACTGAGGCCTAGAGAAGTTTATCGTCTGCCCAGGGTCAGAGAGCTAAGAAGTGGTAGAGCAGGACTGAAGCCTAGGAAACTTGTATCTTTCCACTTCAGCAAGCTGTTTTGTTCATCTGTACAAAGCGAATGTCTGTGTTATGTGGTGGGGAGGATTAAATGAGCACAGACATGAAAAGCGCTTTGTAAACTATAAAGTAGTGTGCAGACATTTATGACTATGCAACTTTGCAAAAAGCACTGAAGGCGGTGCTCAAGGCACTTAGCGATGATTTGCTCCAGGAACCGGAATTCCTTTTTTTTATTCCTATAAACAGCATCTTGAGTGTTTCTTTAAAAACATATTCTAAGAGTCAAACTGACAGCGTTCCCAGTTTGGTGTGTGAACAAGACTTCGTGTCAGTTTTCAGTGACTAGAAGTTGAAGTTAAACCTCAGCCATTTCCCTGCGACTGCCAGTCCCCCGGTGCTATTAATCATTGACCAACTTCCTCACCACAGGGACAGTGTCTCTAGGAGCTCAGGTCCAGGATTAGGTCAGGACCTGCTCTTTGTGGGGTATGGCCTTTGGTTCAGGCACCCAGGCCCATGAAGCCCATGACCCGGTTGTTAGTTTTGACTGGCAGGGCTCTGGAAGTCATCCGGCAGTGAGGTGCTACAAGGAGGAAGGGAACCCAGAAATGGGCGGGAACAGCTGAAAGACAAAGCAGTGCAGGTGGGGAATTACAACTGGGTAATGAGATGTGCAGATAAGAAAAACTGCATTTATGGTTTTTGAACTTTTTGCAGTATTCTGATTATTAACTGATAGGTAGAATTCTGTGGTGAAAAGAGCTGAAATTAAGGGGTTAAAATTACAATACATTGGCCGTTTCTAAAGTTCTCCTTAGCAAGTCTGCACAGACTCACTAGATAGTGTTTTATTTTTAAAGAAGATTAACACATGCTGGCAAGATCACTGCAGACAAATGGTAAGCATATTGACTTTTTTTATTAATACTAATTTTATATATGGTGCACTATCCCTGAATCTTCATCAGTACTGCTCTCACTTCCTCTTTGGTCTTATTCAGTCTCTGATTTAGTTAGACAGAAAAATGTGAGTATCTGGGAGTATGTGCTCTTTTAATCCAGCTATCTTTTTTTTTTTTTTTTTTTGCTTTTTAATCAAAGCATGGCCTCATCTATCATGCCTCACCCACCTAGGGAAGGTGTGGGCCAGATTGTGAGCTGAGATAGGAAGTTGTATTCAGGGTTCTGTTTTGGGTCAAATGCTACCATCCTGCTCCAACATAGTTGGACAGCAGGGTAGGGGAAAGCAGGCAAGGTGAACTCTGTTCTTCCATAACGGGGCTGGCTGCTAACCTGGCCTTCAAACCAACCTGACAGATGATAGCTCCCTCATAGTACCCATAATTCCTGAATGGGTCTCTAAGTTTTTCCTTAATCCCAGTTTGTGACTAATAATCAAGCTTGAATGCTAGAACTTTACTGTAACTAGACAACCAAAGTCTTAGACTTTGTAGATGTATTGATTCTAATTTGATTTTATGTATAAATTTTTAGTGTGACCTGGCTGTTCATTGTGTAAGTGAGAGAAAAGATAGTATCAGTAGTTTTCCTAAGTAGGTTGAATTCTTTTGTTTCCTAAGTGAGTAAGTAGGAGACAATGAATATGTCTCTGTTCTGGGCCAGGCACCTGGTAGATGGTAGAAATAGATGAATGTCTGTTAGAAGGTTTAGTTTACGTGTGTAAGCAAACCGGTACAACAGAGTCTGGTAAGTTCCATGAGAGGAGAATTACAGGGTTACAGCGTACATGTTAGCATGGCAAAGGGAGCAGCTGATTATCCTGAGTCTTCCTTGCTCTGCTTGCAAAGTAGAGTCCAATACATACACCTGGCCAAGAGCCTCATTCTAATGTAACAGGAACTAATTGTTTAAAAGGCTTAGAGCATTTCCCCAGTCTAATGAGATTTACCACATCAGTCAGGAAATGGCCAAATTTCAAAGGTATTGTTTAGGCTAAGTGCTTTAAAATCCCTACAGTCAGGTTTTCTGGACAAAAGAGATGAAAAACACCAAGGAAAACAATTTAGAGGGAAAAAAATTAATTATGAGGGTTTTGGTGGGAAACATCTTTTCATCAAGAAACTCTTATTGCTAGATTTGAGATTCCTAGCAAGAGTTCCAAAGGCCTAATCTTGAATATTTTGTTAATAAGAAACATAAATACATTCTTTTCTAATTTACAGATCATGATCAGAAGTATTTTCTTGTTTTTGGATCGCACTTACGTACTTCAGAATTCCATGCTTCCTTCTATCTGGTGAGTGTGCTAGTCAGGACAGCTGCGTCTGCTGCTGGGACAAAAACCACGTTTGACTTGTGTCCTCCGCTGGTTATTTTAATAATGTGTACATGGTTATTTGTCTTTGGTCCTTTATCTAAGCCAGAATCACTGGTGCACATGTCCAGGTGAGGGTGGATCTTAGCCCCAGAGTGTCTCCGTCACCAGTGAGGGTGGCAGGCTGGAGCTGGGGCAGGCGAGTTAGGAGGAGCAAGCCGTAGCACGTTCTCCAGCTCACGCCGAGGGTCACAGTGGAGGCAGCAGGCACGCACAGAAGTACTGTGTGGGAACACTTGTGTGTAACTGGGCTCTGAGCTCAGCACTGTCTGGAGACGACGGCACACTGCTCACCTCTGCTGTGGGGGGAAAGGCTGAGGGTCTCTGACTCTCTGGCAGCTGGAGTTTGAGCCTAGAATGGCTCCTTCCAGTGCGCTGGTGAAACTCAGACAAAGACTGTGACTGCTGTGGGGTCCTGATCCCTGAGCGCCTGAAGCCCCTCAGGCCTCCCCGTCCTGCTGACCGTCTGAGGGCACAGGGGTCTAGCTTCTTTTAGGATATTAAGGCCTGTTGTTTCAGTCTGCTCATCACACATCTTTAGGGACAGTATAAATTAGGAACGCCTCCCCCATATTGCTCTGGGTCCCTTGTCACTGACTTCCACAGCCTTTGCTGACACCCTTCATCTCTCTGCCCAACTGCCCTAAGCCTTTCCACTGCTGCCTCCAAATAGGACCTGCCTGACTTGAACAAAAGCCTATCCTTAGTCTCATCCTCAGGTTCTTCCTTTGTTGATGTGAAGTTTATTCTCCCATTCAGAAGAGATGGTGTACTCTCTCGTTACCTTTAAACTGGAGCTCTTTAAAAGATTGCTTTTTTTTTCCAACTTCCTCACCATCCTTTCACCCTACCCCAAAGCAATGTGATTTCTCCTTTCACCACATAGGAGCTGCTCTTGCCTAAGATGTTGGTGATCTGCTTACCAGATTCCATAGTCACTTTATCTTTATTTTATATAACCTAGCATCTGTGTGCCTTTAGACATTCTCTCCTTATTGAAACTTTCTCCTTCCTTAATACCACTTTTCCTCTTTGTTCCTCGTACCGCTGACATCCTCTCACTCCTACATATCTCGTACTAGACCTTCACACACGTCCACAATAAGGTAGGCACTGCACGGAAAAGATAGCCTTTATCCAGAAAAATAAGGATGGTAAACCTGATTGCAGCAAATCACAAAGCTTCTGCTTTGTGCAAGACCCTGTTCCAAATGCTTCAGCACCTACTAATTTTCTTAATCCTTAGAACAGCTCTATAAGGAATGACTGTTATCATCCCCATTTTATAGATGGAGAAACCGAGGCACAGAGAGTTGATATAACTTGCTGTACCTGGGTTGTAGGGTTACCTAGCCTGAACTCTTAATTTATAAACATAGTTTAAGGTAATCATGTCATATAAACTATAAACATTACTTATAGCATAAAGTAAACTAAACTATACCATACTCAGGCAGACAGAAAAACTGAGCATGATAGTACAGTACAACAGGAATCGTGAGAAACGCATAAGGGCGAGAAATGGGGGCAAGCCTTGACCCAAGCTTGGCAGAATGAGCAGGAGTGGTTAGACAGCTAAGATAGAAAGTGGAGGTAGAGAAAAAGAAAGCCCATTCTAGAAATATACGCAGTCTGACAATTAAGTTTGCGAACTCATCCTAGAAAAAGTGCTACATACCTCATTGCTAAATATCACTACGGTCACCTTTGAAGTACTCCCCTGGGAAGCTGCGCAGTGATGCCAGTGCCTAGTCCACCCTTCAGAGCAATTGTGGAACTCTTTCTGGAATGGCCATCAGAGCTGTCATCGTATTACCCTTAATGGCCTGAATGTCATCAAAATGTCTTCCTTTCAATATTTCCTTTATCTTCGGATAAAGAAAGAAGTCATTGGGGGCCAGATCAGGTGAGTAGGGAGGGTATTCCAATACAGTTATTTGTTTACTGGCTAAAAACTCCCTCACAGACAGTGCTGTGTGAGCTGATGAATTGTCGTGATGCAAGAGTCATGAATTGTTAGTGAAAAGTTCAGGTCGTCTAACTTTTTCACGCAGCCTTTTCAGCACTTCCAAATAGTAAACTTGGTTAATTGTTTGTCCAGTTGGTACAAATTCATAATGAATAATCCCTCTGATATCAAAAAAGGTTAGCAACATCGTTGCCACAAGTTCGCGAACTTAACTGTCAGACCTCGTAGGGTGGCAGCATGCCCAGAATGCGCCATTTGTGGGAGAGTCGGAGAGATGAAGCTGATGAGATACCATGATAGCTGTTGGTGAGGAGCTGTTGGAGCCTTAAACTGAGATTTAGATTTTAGGAAGAAGATTCTAGGGGACAGTTAATACCTCCTACGCATAGGATACCTGCCTGGACCTATGTGAACTGTTTCACAGGCGTAAATCAATGCATGTGATCCCCATTTAGTGTTACGGAAGGACAGGCACAGAGATTAAGTTCCTTGCCTCAGAGTCACAGTAAGCGAGCGAGTGTTGGGGCCAGAATTCAAGTCCAGGTGGCTGGTTTGAGCCCACATACTAACCACTGGGCTTTCGTGCTCTTTGAGTGCGTGGAAGACTGACCCACTGCTCCTCCAGGGAACGGGAAAGGGCCAATGTGAGTGTGGGGCACAGTGTAGGAGGAGAAGGTTCTCCAACAAAGCTGGGGTTCCCCAGAATGCATGCTCACCAGTGTCCGTAGTGCTCAGCGTGACTACCACTCACTGTTAATACTGCTCACCGTTATAACTGCTTACCACCACCACTACCACCACCACTCACCATTACTACTGCTCATCACCTCTTGCCTCCATCACTACCACTCACCAGCACTAATACTACCCACCATTACTACTGCTCATCACCACCACTGCCCCTGAGCTCCCATTCAGGAAACCTGGCTGGGCCCAGGTATCTGAGTTTTGTCCCCCTTTCCAGTGTTTGGCACCCAAGGACCTGGGGAGGTGTTTGGCAAGGCACAGAGTCCATTATCACATGTTTTTTGTGGATAATAACTAACAGCTAAATTTCCTCCTAAATTTCTCAGGCAACAAGCTGAGGAAGTATGATGAACTCTTAAAGTCACATTTTAAATTTGGTTCTTTAATAGACAGGGCCGAATAGAAGAGAGAACCAAGTGCCGGGGGAGAAATAGTTGGATGATAAGCTCTGTAGAAGGACCAGAGACGGAAAAAGGAAGGACTTGAAGGGGCTGGTGAGGGCGGTGGAGCCGGGTGTTCCTAAAGCTTCGAGCATTCTCTGATCATGTCCCTACGAAGAATGCTGTGAACTGTGGGCTGAAGGTGGCAGATTTTCACAAGATTCACATACTTTCCTTTTTCTTTCTTTCTTTCTTTTATTTTTAAGGAGGGCACAGCTCGCAGTGGCCCATGCGGCAACCTTGGTGTTACTAGCACCACGCTCTAACCAACTGAGCTAACCGGCCACCCCAAGATTCACGTACTTTTCAGGGGCATGCCTGACCTAGTAATGCCTCAACACTCCTCTTGTGACAGTTGTCTGAGCCACTCTGGGAAAATAGACAGTCTTGATAAGGAAGGAAATACAAAGCACACTAGACTGGCCAAAAATGAAAATTAAAATAATAATAATTCTTGACACCTGGATTTAGAGAATTAGCAAATGAACAGATTTGGGATGATATTCATAGTGTAGTTGGAACTTCACCTTAAACTTCTAAAAAGTAAAACTAAAATATAGTTTTGTTTTTTACTGTTTGTACAGGGATATGGGATTAGAACTATTTAGAAACCATATAATTAGTGACAAAATGGTTCAGAGTAAAACTATTGATGGAATTCTGCTATTGATTGAACGGGAAAGAAATGGTGAAGCTGTTGACCGAAGCTTATTGCGAAGTCTGCTGAGTATGCTCTCTGATCTTCAGGTAAATATCTCATTGTTTTAAATGTACCAATAACTTTTAATAGTTGATAAGAAAAACGAACTGGATACCTGACTAACTACTTACACCAAAATAAATGGATGTATCAAAGATTTAAGTGCAAAATAGGAAATCATACAAGTATTTGTTGAAAATATGGGGTATTTTTTTTTTTAATCCCTGGAATGGCAATGACTCTTAGACTAACGCCACACCAGAAGCCACAAAAGAAAAGAGCCCTTACAATGGACCAGTGCTCCCCAGAAAAAGGATGAGGGCATGGCAGCGCTCTCAGGAAAGCAGTGAGGTGGGCTGGGCTGCCTCGGTTAGCTGAGTAGAGGTCAGCCAGCCAGGAATCAGCTGACCAGAGGTCAGCTAAGCCCCTGGGGTCAGCTAAGCTGGAGCCGGCTGAGCTGACCTGCTGAGGTCTTGCTGGAGGAATGGCAGGTACAGGCAGCTTGTTAATGCAGGTACCTGCAGCTGTGTTCCCTCAAAATTTGGGATACACCCAACACTTCAAAAGATAGGTTTTTTTAATGTAATTGGTCAGTAACTCTGCTCATTCATTTCTTAGGTATATAAAGATTCATTTGAACTGAAATTTTTGGAAGAAACGAATTGTTTATATGCTGCAGAAGGCCAAAGGTTAATGCAAGAAAGAGAGGTGAGACAATAAAATGTTTCTGAATTGCCCCATTTCATTTTTATAGGTGTGCATCTAAGTGAAATTTCTAAATGCTTGTCTTTTCATACATGTAAGCATTTCATTGAAAATCTTGTGGAAGCTATACTGTGGCTGAAATCCTCAGTAATGAGCTTCATTTTTATAGTAAGGATTTAATTTCTTTTCCTTAAGTTAGAAACTTTGTTTTTGCACTGCCCGCCAAATAAGAAAGCCAGTAAGATAGCTTCTGAAATACATAAAGGAACTCAAGTTGAAGCAAGAAAATAAAAGGTAAATCTTAAATATGAAACATAAATGTGACACATGAACGTTTTTTTGTATGTGTAAGGCGTTGAAACAAATCATCCATAAAAGTCACGTGATAAACATAGTAATATGAATGCAAAGACTTTGACAACCAGTTTTCTAGTTATTAGCGCACAATCCTGAGGGGAGCCCCTCAGGACCATCACCCAAATGTCACTTGTTACTGTACAGGATGCACCCGACTATCGGTTCTTTCATCCAAATTTTGAAGAGGGCGTTTCATGTCAGGTACCAGGCCTGGCTGCTGCCACTAGATCAGAACCTCAAAGACCTTTGTTATGGGGCCTTTCCTGTGCTGTCGGGTGACAGCAGGGACACCCTTAGCCCCTGGAAACATGAGATGCATTTTGAGATCTTCTACAACAATGCATCCCCAAATGAACAGCCAGTCTGTTGTTTAGCTTTTGCTGCTCCCTTTAAGTGTGGGCCACGAGGTGCCATTAGGCTCATAGCTTCTGACCCAGGTGCTGCTGCTCACCTGTCCGTGGGGCCTCAGGGATGGAGGAACCTGTGGCATCGACCCTGGGACTTCACTGTGGATAGGGCATGACAGTGCTGCCCTGGCCCTTATTCTAGAGGTTATTTTAATCTCCAGAATTGAGTTTAAGGAAACGTTTATTGTATCCCATCCCACCCCACATACACTTGCCACTTTACCATCCCCACCCCTCTTTAATCTGTGTTAATATTTGACTTGAACATATATTCTGCTTTTTAAAAAAGATTTCGTAAGGAAAACAGTATTTCAGCTTCTTGGGTGAAATCAAGAATCTTTTTGTTACTGATGTGGTTAAATGTTTTGTTTGGAAGGTTCCGGAATATCTTAACCATGTAAGTAAACGTTTAGAGGAAGAAGGAGACCGAGTAATCACGTATTTAGACCACAGCACACAGTGAGTACTGTTAATTTATTTAGTTTTTGCAATTTGATCATAGGTAAAAACTTTTCCTGGCTGGTTATTGAAATAAATGGTATCTTTGTAGATTCGTTCAGTGCTATCTGAGAGTATTTTTGCTCTTAGCACATTTTACTTATATTATTTGTGATTATTCAGCACTTAGAAGATACACTTTCTAAGTGCCCTGTCATGAGTTATTGTCCAGATACTTGGCATCTTTGGGTTTTGAGACAAGGGATTCTATTTATGTTAATGGGATATAATAGAATATTAGGCAGTTTTGATGTTAGACATCTAATATAGCTGTAACTTTCATTTATGGTACTCAGTCACATTATTTCCTCTCATCTAACTTATTTTCCTCTAAACCTGAGTGAGGTTGGCTGAGTAGCTAGGGAAAAGTAAAAGGGAAAATTTTTGTGAATGTCTGCGTCAGCACACAATATTTATGCAAGGGAGAAGAAATAAAATAGAAATCTATTTCTATAGATGGTAGATAGAAAACAAATGGGAGCCGGTTAAGGAATAGAAAATAAATGGATTTTTTTAAGAGAGATTAAAGTGATAAAATGTGCAGAACTTGCTGACTCATTGGTGGGGAAGAGGGCAGAGAAGATGAAAGGGACAAAATTATGACAATTTGAGAATACAGAAAATAAGGGGTCATAAGAGAAAAGATGAAGTCACTTTTAGACATGTTGAGTTTGAGACGCCTGTGGGAATCCCAGATGTACAGAGAGGTGACAGTTGAGCTGAAGCCAGGACAAGGTTGCTCAGGGTTATGTGGGGACGCTGCCATTCAACTGGGCATTCAGGAGGGGCTACAGGGGCTGGAAGCAGACAGAGAGGTACCAGGCAAACAGAGCACAGGGTCTGAAAAGGCAAGGCGGAAATTATGAGTAGTGTCTTGCCAGTAGATCAAGTCACGGAAGAATAAAAGTCTTTGTGGAGTGTCTGCTACAGTTTTTTCTATTGATGATAATTTCCATATACCATTCCATTTATATGTATGAAGTTCAAGAACAGGCCAAGCTAGACAGCGTACTAACTAGGGAGATATATATAAATCATGTAGGGAATTGCGAACAGGCTTCAGGATGGAGGTGGGGCTGGCTACGCAGGGGCTGCTGGCATGGCGAACACAGTGGTTCCTTTCTTGACTCTCATACGAGATTCCTATACTTTTTTATATAGATGCTGCATTTTAAACCCCTCCCCCCAATATTTAAAAATATATTGCTTAGAAGTATATGTAGATTATTTAAGCAAAGGAATCCTAGACAGAACGGCGGCTCACCTCCAGGCTCAGGTATGGATGGTGGAGGACTGAGGAGCATTGACTGAAGCGGCTTCTACAGTCCTGGCTGGTTTTATTTAGAATAAAACAGAATTTTCAAAGAGAGAAGAGGGAGACCAAGGGAAGCTGGCTCAGCAGTCTTAGGGCTGGGCTCTGAGCCCCTTCTAGCCACAAGGCCCCAAGTCCCACGTGCCTTCAGTCAGAGCACAGCAGCCGGCAGTACGATAAGAAGTGTGCTTGAGCACAGCAGTGTACTCCTATCTGCTGTGCTCTGCGCCCTTCCCCATCACTGAGCCACGGCCAGGTCACCCTGCCGGCTCTGCCCCAGGCGTGGGCTGGGCTCTGTGTTCCCCCAGGACTTTGCCTCTCAGCATTGGACCTGCTCTCCTGTTGGTTGAAATCACTAGATGCTGTGGCAGGAAGTCTCTTACTGTAAATCAGTGAATTGTCACCTTAGTTTATGAAATCAGTCTTTGGGGACTGAGCTGCTACAGTTCATTCCCCAGGACTGCTCCTGAGCTCCTGGTACCTCTGAGTATCATCTGCCCCTTGGCCCACGACCTGTCCCAGCACCTTGGCTTTGGTAGGCACTGCATGAACTGTTAGAATGAAAACCATGGCGGGGTTTCTCAACCTGCAGAAGGGAAGCCTAGACCATAAACTGTCAAGAAGCGGTGATTCCATGAGAGCATGAAGAGCTGTTCCTTATTGTTAGTCATCCCGGAAATGCAAATCAAAACCACAGTGAAATACCACTTAACACCCACCAAGATGGCTATAATAAAAAAGGCGAGCAGTAAAAACCATTGGTGAAGATGTGGAGAAATTGGAACCCTTGTGTATTGCTGGTGGGAATGTCAAATGGGGCAGCCGCTATGGAAAATAATTTGGTAGTTCCTTAAAATGTTAAACAGAGTTATTAGGTTGGTGCAAAAGTAATTGCGGTTTTTGCAATTGTTTTTAACCTTTTAAACCACAATTACTTTTACACCAACCTAATACCATATGTTTCTACAATGTACCAGTTCTATTCCTAAATAGAGAAATGAAAACATACATCCATACAAAACTTGTAAACAAATGTCCATAGCAGCATTATTCATAATAGTCAAAAAGTGGAAACAACCCATTGTTGGCTGATGAATGGATAAACATACTCATACAATAGAATATTATGTGGCAATAAAAAAGAATGGAGTACTGAAACATGCTGCAACATGGATGAATGTTAAAAACACTATGCTAAGTGAAAGAAACCAGACACAGAAGTCAGATGTTGTACAATCCCTTTCATAGGAAAGGTTCAGAATAGGCAAATCTGTAGAAATGACTGGTTGCCTTGGAGTAGGAGGCAGGGAGGATGGATAGAGGGAATCGGAGTTCTGATGGGTGTGAAGTTTCTTTTAGGGTGATGAAAATGTTCTAAAGATAGATCATTTACAATTCTATACATATACTGAAATCCATTCAGTTGTATACTTTAGGTTGGTGAATTTTATGGTATGTAAATTGTATTTCAGTAAAGCTGTTAAGAGGAAAAGCAGCAGCAGCAACTGGCTTGCTGTCCCTCTCACATTTTCCTCACTGTGCCCTCTGTCTCCCCTCACCTGTCTCACTGCTCCCTTTCCTGGAAGCAGAATGGAATGCTGACTCGCTGAACTGGACTCTCATTTCCCCCACTCACTAGCCGTTTGACCTGGGCAGGTCACACCATCTCTGAACTTTGTTTTCTCATCTGTGAGATGGAGACCAAAATGTCTGTTATACCTTTCTCTGGGGTTGCTGTGAGGTTTAATTATGGTACATTGAAAAGTTCCTTATAAAATGAAGGCTTTGGGGAAGATGGCCAAAATCAATAATCCTCGGAATAAAGCAGATGCTCTGATCCTTAAAAAAAAAACAAATCTGGATAACAACCCAGGAAGAATGGTTGTTTGTGTCCTTGTGATTATGGCAGTCACACTTGCTGCATTTCCAGATTTTCAGATACCCTGTTCTGTGTGACACGTAGCTTGGACATCATGAAGGAGCTTCTATGATAAGTTGGATTTTGATAAGTGATAATGGGAGAAAGCAGGCAGAAAGAAGCGAGGACAGAGAGACATAGCTATAGCAGTAGAAGAGGGTATTTTATGGGACCTGGAAAAGGGATTGGTGGAAGATGAGGGCAGAAATTTGACAGCAGTCCAGGAAGTAATGTGCATATGGAGGACAAAACTGAAATTCGAAAAATGCCAACTGCCAGTCAAGCGTAGGGGCCTACTTTTATTGGAAGGTGTGGCACACTTGCCTGTCTGCTGTTGTTCCCTTTTCCCTGGATCCGTTAGTCTATTTATGTTATTCAGTAAATTGCTTTTAGAAATACTTCTGTCTGTATTAAGAACAGTAATGACTGTCCATGCATGAGGGAAATGCTTGTTCTGTAACCCTTTGGTTTCTGATTGACTCCATACTATGTCTGTGTAGACGGTAAGCCCCGCCCCCATCTTTTACAACTAACTAAAGTGTCTCCTTTAACTTCTGACACGTTCTCTTTTTGCCTTATATAGGAAACCACTGATTGCTTGTGTGGAAAAACAGCTATTAGGAGAACATTTAACAGCAATTCTGCAGAAAGGTAGATTTTTCCTAACTCTTGTGTCAATTAAACTGAATGATAGCTCTTAATTCGTTAAGAAAGTAAATAAAACATAAATAACAATGTAAGGACATGTGTTATTGTAATAAGACAATCGCTAAAAATCATTAAAAATAATGAACATATTAGCCCTTGAGAAATTAGTTAGAGAGAGATATTGAAAGGCATGTGGTAGAACTATAATTTATGTTGAAATCACATTAAATACTATCCAGGCTGAAAGGTTCCAGAGACCCTCTAGACCACAGACAGCTTGCAGGTAGGTACTTACATAACAGTCGTTGTCCTTTGTTGTGTCACTCACATTCTGACATACAGATGATGCGCAGAATGCTTCTGCGGGTGTAGATATGCAGTGGGACAGGCTGTTCAATTCTCGTGGGCTTCCTCCCTATGCACTCGATTGGCTAAGTGTCAGATGAACTGCCAAATATGTGGTCTGCTTGAGCCAGAGGACACTTTTTTGTCCTGATTATCCTGGAAAAACAAACAAACAGAAAATAAAATACATTATATTGCTAACTGTACAGTTCTACCTCTCATTTTACATTCCTCTTGTGATCTTAAAGCTTTGTTAAAGAGTAATTCAAACGTTGGTGCTTTGCACCAACAGTGAGACTACTTCATATAGCCTATGCTTTTATAGTTTATAATGATATATTCTTCAATCTGTATCTTTTTTTATTTCTACCCTTCAAATTGTGCTCAAGTCTCTGGAAATTAAAATGAGCACAGTTTAACCTTTTACAACAATGTAGTACTTAATGTTATGTTTTATAACTCTTAAGTATTTAATGTTACCATTTGAAAGTCATTTTGGAACTATAGGATATGTTATAAGGTATTGGAAACAAAGTTTTTTTGGTTCCTTTTGTGTGTTTTTGTTTGTTTTTTAAAGTTTATTGGGGTGACAATAGTTAGTAAAGTTACATAGATTTCAGGTGTACAATTCTGTATTACATCATCTATAGCTCACATTGTGTGTTCACTACCCAGAGTCAGTTCTCTTTCTGTCACCATATATTAGACCCCGTTTACCCTCTTCTAGAGCCCCCCTCCCGGAAACCTTAAAGTTTAATTTTGGAAAGGCTCTAAATATACCCAAATAAATTGTGGTTTGGATTCTGTTTTGCCAGATAGTAGTAGTATCTCTAATGAGATACCTAAAAGTAGGACTTCCAAGTGGAACCAGAATAATGCCAGAAGGGAAGACAATTAGCATTATTCAGCACTCCCTATAGTGTGTGTAAATATCTTTTAGTCCTTGAACAACCCTGTGAAGTAATGACCCCCATTTCACAAATAAGAAAACTGAGGCTCAAAACAGCTTGACATCGGTGCCTCAAGTCACAGCTCATAAGTTGAGAGCCAGGGTGCAAATCTGGATGTCTTTCTACTTATATTGCATTGAAACGTACACAACTGGTATGATTGTACATGAATGAGGTCTTAATTTAACGTCCACTTAAAACAAGTGCATTTGGAATTCATACTATGTATTTTTTAAAAATGAGTCATAAGAAAAAGGAACTTCGAGTAAATAGAAATT
Organism: Rhinolophus ferrumequinum; assembly: GCF_004115265.2. Classification (NCBI taxonomy): domain Eukaryota; kingdom Metazoa; phylum Chordata; class Mammalia; order Chiroptera; family Rhinolophidae; genus Rhinolophus; species Rhinolophus ferrumequinum. Next base: position 55,756,587 of record NC_046287.1, read on the forward strand.
CTTGTAATTTTTTTCAAGAAATTGGTGAATTATATATATATGTAGGCACTTTCTAATAAAATACCTAAGTATTTTTAGAGGCATTTAAAACATAGAAAACTGTAATTTTTGAATTCTTAAAGAAGACATTAGGTTTTCAGTAAGATAAATTATAAAATAAAGTAGATCAATAGATCAAAATATAATTTAGAGCAATAACAAACTTTGGAGCCTTGTTAAGGATCTGTAACTCCAGCCTACAGTGCATTTGCGCACATCTTTAAACCACTTTCAATTTGTGGACATTGTGCCAGTTTGAAGAGGAATCTGCAGCTTTATGAAGTAATATGACTAGTTCAGATTCTCGCACTTAGCTGTGTCTACATTGGTAACATAGAGCAGGTATTTAGAAAATCTCTGGAAAGTTCTGATTGTGGTATGGTTTTAGAAAATCTTTGTAGGTATTTAAAAGCTAAAACAGAAAAAACCTGTAAAATGCTGTGTTAAAGTACTTCAATATCTGATAAATAATAAATGTTTTTCTCTCAGTTTATTATATATGTGAGTAAAATTAATCAACTAAAAGATTAGATTTGATAACTTTTCCTTTGACAAATACACTTTCAGACTGATGGACTAAATCAGAAGTAACTTGGAATCACAAACCTCCCAGGTCAAAGAGTTGGTGTGAGTGTTTTTCAGACCATTGCTGCTTTAGTGACATGAAAAAATAAAAAATACGTCTCCCAGCATGGTCTGAAAAATAAGATTCACCTAATAGGATCTATCTCAGATATTGCATTAGACTAACTTGCCTATATAGAAATAAGCAATATTCCCTAAATTTCTTAATTACATATTAACTTTTTTGTGATGCACACTATATTCCAGTTTAATTTTTATTCTCACTGACTTACTGATGTGATATGCTAATATTTACCTTGTGGTCTCAGGGCTTGATCACTTACTTGATGAGAACAGAGTGCCCGACCTCACTCAGATGTACCAGCTGTTCAGCCGAGTGAAGGGCGGGCAGCAGATCCTGCTGCAGCACTGGAGCGAGTACATCAAGGTGTGTGGGGTTTGTCTTGACAGCGATGCTAACTGTGCTTTGCGCCGGGGTGGGTGGCCCATCCTAAGGAGACAGCACCTGGCAGAGTGAACTGGATTGTTTGGAGGTACCTCTGTTTTTTCATTGCAGGTAATCAGGTAGATAGTAGTCTTTCATTTCGTTCCAGATCACTTGTGCAAACTTTTTTTAAAGATAACACCCTTCTGGGTGTAAACATGACTTAAAAGGCTGCTGTTTGGCTGTTTCTCATCAGCATAAATTTATAAGTTTAATTCTACGATCATGATTTTCAAAATGTAGTGATTTTTGTGAATCTGCTTTTTAAACATGGTATCATGCCTTTGCACAGTAAAGTACACATTTTGGTACATCAGGCTGAGGTATATATTAATTTCCTAGCAATCCAGAATTTATTATTGAAACATACACTTGCATGTTTCTGTTGCATGCGTGTGGATATATGTGTATGGTTATAAAAAGGCAATAAGAGGGATCCTTGTGGTGCTGGAATGTTTGGTTTCTTGACCGTGGTGTTGGGTACACAAACCTGCACAGGTGAGAGTCTGGAGAACTTAATCCACACACAAATGAGTTAGAGGTAAAAGTGGGACTACCTGGGTAAGATGGGTAGATTGTGTTATGCCAATACCCGTATCTTGGTTGTGGCGCTGCTCTGTAGTTTTGCCAGATGTTACCATCAGGAGAAAATAGACAAAGTGTACAGGGATCTCTTCACCATTTCTACTGCATGTGAGTCTATAATTATCAGAAGAAAAATTTCAATTAAATAAAAAAGGTAAAGCTTTCATGCTGCTTTATGGAATAATCAGGCCTGAAGTTGTATATTAATCGACATGTGGAAAGTTTGTACACGCACGCACACGACTACCCCAAGATTCTATACAGTGATGTTGAGCTAAAAGTCATAAGTGACTTAGGCTGGATCAGCAACAGAGCTTTACATTAAGGAAAGGCTAACGGAGATTTAGGGTTTTGCCAAGGAGTACTCCTCAGGGAACAGGAACAGGTGCTGAACACAAAAAGTTCATCTTTGCAATTTTCAGTATGGGTAGTAAAAGAGTGATGTAACCACCCGCCCCTGAGTATCCATTAATGCTAATCAGTTACACTATAACAAAATAGGAGATTACATTCAGCACAGTGTGTCCTTATCAAAATAGAGCTGATCCTTGCAGTGCGTGTGTATTGTTTTTAAATGCAGTCAGTACAAAGGGTACAGAGTGAAAAATAGGTCCGACTTGTGGTCATACAGTGTCCCTCTCCAAAAGGCATTTATACCAATTTCATTTGTACCTTTTCACTAATAATCTCCTTCCACATGCATTTATGATGGGTAAGTATAAGAGTATACTGAAGACCACTTTTTCAAAAAACATATATTACATTGAACATTAATTGTATTCAACACCTCTTCAGTTGGTAGTTTATATCCTCAGCTATTGTTGCATACATACTTTTAGTAGTGTTTAATACAGTTATTTTTGAATTAAAAATACAAGCTAAAAAACATATAGTTAGAAATGAAGGAGAAATAAAGTAGTCAAGAAATCCAAATAGGTGTATTGGGTTAACAGGAATTAATTTCTGTTTGAGAAATGTATAAGTAAAAGTTCTTTAAAAAGCAATGGAATATTCCCAGTAATTTATAAATTCTTCCAGAAGCATAATTGTAATGCTAAAGCATTAATTGTATACAGTAGTCCCCTCCCTTATCCGCTGTTTCACTTCCTGTGCTTTTAGTTACTCACAGTCAACTGCATTCCAAAAACATTAAATGTAAATTAAAATTCAAGAAACAAGCAATTCATAAATTTGAAATTGCAAGCCATTCTGAGTGAATAGCAATGGTGAAATCTCATGCTGTCCCGCTCAATCCCACTTGGGACATGAATCAACCTTTTGTTCAGTGTATCCATGCTGTATATACTACCCATGCGTTAGTCGCTTAGTAACCTGTCATGATATCAGTGCTTTTGTTCAGTTAACCCTTATTTTACTTAATAATGGCCTAAAGCGTAAGAGTAGTGATGCTGGCAATCAGATATGCCAGAGAGAAGCTATAAAGTATATGTACATGTAGGAAAAAACATAGTATATATATATAGGGTCTGGTAATCTTCACGGTTTCAGGCATCCACTTGGGGTCTTGGAACATATTCCCTGAGGATAATGGGGCACTACAGTATTCACTTAATTTTTAGAATGCAGACTGAATTTGTGAAACTTTTAAACTTTCACGATTGTTTGATAGCAGGAGAAAATAATGTGTGGTATCATAAACCTGTTGATGACTGTGTGTTTGTCCTTGTAGACTTTTGGGACAACAATTGTTATCAATCCTGAAAAAGATAAAGATATGGTGCAGGACCTGCTGGATTTTAAGGACAGAGTGGACCACGTGATAGAAGTGTGCTTTCAGAGGAATGAGAAGTTCATCAACTTGATGAAGGAATCCTTTGAAACGTTTATCAACAAGAGGCCAAATAAGCCCGCAGAACTGATCGGTAGAAAAACATATTTCTATATATTTTTTTAATATGGGAAAATAAAGTATAACTCAGGCAAACTTTTTCTCAAAATATTCAAGTTTCTCATGGTAAGGGTAGGGAAGGATTTGTATCACACCTTATTAGGGGATAAATTTTTCAAAAAACCATGTACACACATTGTGTGCATATGTATATATTATATACATACATACTTATGTATGTATGTATATAATATATTATATACATACATATGTATGTATGTATATAAGTACATTGTATTTCCATAAGGGAGAATGTAGTAGTAATTCTGTAAAAAATGAGGCTTGGCTTCACAAAGAAGGGACGATAAAGATTTATTCTAGTTTGCATTTCCTGTGCTAGCAGCTCCAGAGCTGTATTTTGTATTGATTCTCTGTCTTGATTACAAGCAAGTAATTTCTGCTGAGAAATTGGATTGAGAAGGTTGTATATGATGCCTGTGTGTTATGAGGATAACTTTATCTAGATAATACTTAACATGAGGTATTATTTAGTCACTATCTTTGCATCCTCTAATCAGTATTAAAATAGGATAAGTTGGATGGGATCTCAAAAGAGCATATTTTAAGATCAAACAGTTGGTTTTTGTTTTTTTAATATACATACACACTCGATATGAGTCTTCCTTTATCATACATGATAGCAAACATTTTCTCACAGTCTGTAGCGTGTGTTTTAATTCCTTAAAAGTGTATTTGAAGAGTAAATTTTTTAATGTTAACGAAGTCAATTTTATGTATTTTTTTATACTTTGTGCTCTCTGTGTTCTATTTATTAGGTTGGTGCAAAAGTAATTGCGGTTTTTGCAATTATTTTTAATCTGTTAAACCGCAATTACTTTTGTACTAACCTAATAAGAAATCTTTAACCCCAGGTCACTGGTTTTTTTTTTCCTGTATTTTCTAGAAGTTTTATAGTTTTAGTTCTTACATTTTAAGTCTATGATCCATTTTGAGTTAATTTTAGAATATGGTGTGAGGTAGCAGTTCAGCTTCACTCTTTGCCATGTGGATATCCAATTGATCCAACACCATTTATTGAAAAATATTCTTTTCCCTATTGAATTGTTTTGACACTTTTATTGAAAATCAACTAGGCCTGTTTCTGGACTCTATTCTTTTCCATTGATCTATGTCTATCTTTATACCAGTACCACAATTTCTTGATTGCTATAACTTTATAGTGAGTGTTTTTAATTTTTAAATAAGTTTCAGGTGTACAACATTATAATTTGACATCTGTATACACTACAAAGTGATCACCCCCTAAAGTCTAATTAAACTATCCATGACCATGCAATTGACTCCCCTTCACCACTTAACATTATAGGCTCAAAGTCCGTCCGTGTTGTCATAAATGGTGAGGTTTCATGCTTTTGTATTACATTGTTTATATATTTGCAGAAGGTGCCAAAAAAATGTATACACATTTTAAGAAAGGAAAAAACTGTATTAAAATTGTAATTTGTAATACTCAATATATAACAAAACAAAACCAGTAACAAAAGATGAATACAAGTCACGTGTATACATTTTTTTGGCACCCCGGTATATGTACGTGTATATACTGGGGATGCCAAAAAATGTGCCAAAAAAAATGTATATATTTTTATCTTAAAATGTGTATACATTTTTTTGGCGCGCACACACACACACACACACACACACACACATATTGGAAGCGCTAAAAAAATGTATACAGGTGGACACTTTGGTCAGCGTTGCTCAAGCAGTACTTTGTGGTAATCAGATGTGTCTGGACGCTGATGGTAACCACTCTGAGCACCTCTTGTAATTGCAGAAGTCAAACGTGACTTGTATTCATTTTTTGTTATCACTATATATAAGCATTACAATTTTAATAGAGTTTTCCTTTCCTAAAATGTGTATACATTTTTTTGGTATCCTCATGTCTTCTTTATCTGTTCATCCACTGATGGACACTTGGGTTGGTTCTGTATCTTGTCTAATGTAAATAATACTGCAGTGAACATAGGGTTGCATATATCTTTTCAAATTAGTGTTTTGGGTTTCTTCACATAAGTACCCAGAAGTGGAATTGCTGAATCATATGATGGTTCTAGTCTTAATTTTTTTGAGGAATCTCCATATTGTTTTTCATAGGTGCTGCACCAATTTACAATCCCACTAGCAGTGTACGAGGATTCCCTTTTTTCTGTATCCTCTCTAACATTTGTTATTTCTTGTCTTTTTGATAATAGTCATTCTAACAGGTGTGAAGTGATATATATATCATTGTGGTTCTAATTTGCATTTCCCTAATAATGATGTTGAACATCTTTTTATGTGTTTGTTGACCATGTTTGGAAAAATGTCTACTCAGATCCTCTGCCCATTGATTGTTTTTGTTGTTGTTGTTTAGTTGTATGACTTCTTTATATATTTTGGATATTATCCAAAGTATGATTTGCAAATGTCTTCTCCCATTCAGTAGGTTGCCTTTTCATTTTGATGATGGTTTTCTTCACTGTGCAGAAGACTTTTTTGTTTGATGTAGTCCTGTTTATTTTTTTATTTTGTTTTCCTTGCCTTTGGAATCAGATCCACAAAAACATCACTAAGACTGGTGTCAAGGAGCTTACCTCGTGTTTTCTTCTTGGAATTTTATGGTTTTAGGTCTTACACTTAATTTTTGTGTATGGTGTAAGATAGTGGTCTATTTTCATTCTTCCACACTTGGCTGTCCAGTTTTCCCAACACCATTTATTAAAGAGACTGTCCTTTCTCTCCCGCATTATATATTCTTGGTTCCTTTGTCGTAAATTAATTGTCCATGTATGTGTGGGTTTATTTCTGGGACCTCAGGTCTGTTCCATTGTTCTGTGTGTCTTTTTTTGTTCCTATACCATATTGTTTTGATTACTATAGCTTTGTAGTATAGTTTGAAATCAGGGAGCATGATTTCTCCAGCTTTGTTCTTTCTCAAGATTGCTTTGGCTGTTCGGCATCTTTTGAGGTTCCATACACATTTTAGAATTATTTGTTCTAGGAATATGCCATTAGAATTTTGGTCGGGATTACACTGAATCTGTAGATTGCTTTGGGTAGTATTAATATTTTAACAGTATTACTTCTTCCAATCCTTAGTATGGAATATCTTTCCATTATTTGTGTCTTTCTTTCATTGGTGTCTTACAGTTTTCACTGCCTTAGTTAAATTTGTTCCTATTTTATTCTTTTTGATACAATTGTAAATTATTGTTTTCTGATAGTTTATTAGTGTATAGCCACAAGTTTCTGTGTATTGAGTTTGTATCCTGTGACTTCACTGGATTCATTTATTCTAACAAATTTTTGGTGGTCTTTTGGGTTTTCTATATATAGTATCATGTCTGCAAATAGTGACAGTTTTACTTCTTCCCTTTCAGTTTGGATACCTTTTATTTCTTCCTAATTGCTGTGGCTAGGACTTCCGATACAATGCTGAATAAAAGTGGCGAGAGTGGGCACCCTTGTCTTGTTCTTGATCTTTGAGGAAAAGCATTCAGCTTTTTATTGTTGAGCATGATGTTAGCTATGGGTTTATGTTGAGGTACGTCCTTCTATGCCCACTTCGTTGAGAGTTTTTATCATAAATGGATGTTGAATTTTACCAAATGTGTTTTCTGCATGTATAGAAACAATCATATGATTTTTACCATTCATTATGTTAATGAGCTATATCATATTGATTGATTGCAGATGTTTGATGTGCAGAACCATCCTTGCATACCTGTTATAAATCACACTTGGTCATGGTTTATAATCCTTTTAATGTATTGTTGAATTTGGTTTGCTAATATTTTGTTGAGAATTTTTGCATTTATGTTCATCAATGGTATTATTGGCCTGTTATTTTTTTTGTGTGGTGTCCTTGTCTGGTTTTGATATGGAGGAAATGCTGGCTTTGTAAAATGTGTTTGGAATTATTCCTCCAGTTTTTTGGAAAAGTTTGAGGATAGGTATTAATTCTTTTTTGAATGTTTGGAAGACTTCACCGATGACGTCATCTAGTCCTAGAATTTTATTTGTTGGGAAGTTTTTGATTACTGATTCAATCTCCTTACTCTAGTTATCGGTCTATTTAGGTTTTTTATTTCTAAGATGAAACAGTTTTTTTTTAAAAGCCACTTTGTACAATTATTTCATAATAATACCAAAATATATTTCAGGATTCACAGAATTTCACTAGTCAGTAAAAATTTTTTAAAATTTACAGGTGGCAAGGGCAAAGAAAGGTAGGACACAGTGATACAAAATTGGGCTCGTGTTAATTATTGTTAAAGGTGCATGATGGGAAGATGGAGTTCATTATACAATTATCTACTTTTGTGTATCTTCAAAATATTTTGTAATAAAAAATACTAATAAAAGCAACAACAGAAAAAATTCATAAGGCAATTTAATTTGGCTTTTGTGCCACTTTATGGCTTGTTGTTTTTCTAAACATGAATGTTTAACTCTTGGGAATTTGGGCTTCTTAGACGTCTTGGGTTCTCCCTTAAGCTAGGTCATGGTTGATTTGTGTCATCCCAAAAACAGGAAGTCAGAGTAGAATTTTTCTAATCCATGTGTTCAGGTATAAGAGAGTGTCACCATGGATATAACCATGTGAAGCCATGAGAAAAATCCTGTCTTTTAAAGAAAGTCTTGTGTGAATTTATTTTACCACATCTTGAAGATGGGACATTTCAGTTTGTGGAGCAATAATGTGTCATGAAATCCAAGAATGTACTTAAAGTATTTGTTTTTATGTGACTTGAAAGTACATATCTTAAAAAATCATATTTGCCCTTTTTTAAATATATGATTTCGGAAAGGCTCCAGAGTGTTACTGTCCAAATTTTGCTTGTAGAAATTAAATATGTCCTTTTTTTCTATTTAGAAAATACATTATATAACAAATCTAATTTTGCAAATAATTTAAACTCTTAATCTCACAGCAAAGCATGTTGATTCAAAATTGAGAGCGGGTAATAAAGAAGCAACAGATGAAGAACTGGAGAGGATCCTCGACAAAATCATGATAATATTCAGGTTTATTCACGGTGAGAAGTACTCTATATGTTATTTTTATTAACATTGGGCACATAGAAAATGCTACATAATCAGAATATCCAATATTGGGACCCTATATTTTCTTCAGAAAAATTGACTGAAACTTTCCCACTTTCATGTTAATACAGGAAACAGAGTGATGGCCTCCCACTGATTAAATTGAAAGTATTCCTTTGTGGAAGTTTAATACACGAATGCACTGAAATTAGAGCTGGATTGCATCAGAATGAACAAATACTTCCTAGGGTTTTTCAGCAGTTAACATGAACATTTGCGTATTAACTGTCTGATGTTTTATGTTGTTCTCATTTGGTTATAAATAGGTAAAGATGTCTTTGAAGCATTTTATAAGAAAGATTTGGCAAAAAGACTCCTTGTTGGAAAAAGTGCCTCAGTCGATGCAGAAAAGTCTATGTTGTCAAAACTAAAGCACGGTAAGCACGTGGGGCCTGGGGTCCTGTCCTCCCTCGGTGCTAGGAATTGACTGCACTGACAACATGTTGCTCCTGTGTTTCTGTCCCCCTCACCTGTGTCCCAGAGTGTGGTGCTGCTTTCACCAGCAAACTGGAAGGCATGTTCAAGGACATGGAGCTCTCCAAGGACATCATGGTCCATTTCAAGCAGGCAAGTTGTGTTTTTCCAAGTAAAACAGGTTTTTAAAAAGTGTCTGACTTTATGTGAATGATTATGTAAATTATGTAAATACTTATATAAATTATGTGAAATCCTCATCCTTAAAAATTACATTGTACTCAAAGAACTTAAATTCACAATGACAAAGAAAAATCCCAAAAAATGTATAACAAAAATTTGATTTAAGGGGCGACTGGATGGCTCAGTTGGTTAGAGCGCAAGTTCTCAACAACAAGGTTCCCGGTTCAATTGCCACATGGGATGGTGGGCTGTGCCCCCTGCAACTAAGATTGAAAACAGCGGCTGGATGTGGAGCTGAGCTGCGCCCTCCACAAGTAGATTGAAGGATAACTACTTGGAGCTAATGGACCCTGGAGAAACACACAGTTCCCCAATATTCCCAATAAAAAATTTTTTTGATTTAAGTGACTGTAATGGTACCTTACATTGGTGACATAACCAAAGCGGAAGAAAAAATATTTCAAGTGACTTTGGAACACATTATGTGGCTTCAGTAGAATATGTTCTAAGGACTAAAATAAATGCAAACACATGTTAAACTGTATTTTGAAAATTACACCATTTACTTTTTTATAAATTAGTTATTTTTTATGACATTCTAAAATAATTATTTTATCTTGATTTTCTGTTTTTAGTATATGCAGAATCAAAGTGACCCAGGCTCTATAGATCTAACAGTAAATATACTTACGATGGGATACTGGCCAACATACACACCTATGGAAGTACATTTAACTCCAGAAGTAAGTGTTTTAAAGACTATTTGTCCTTTATTTTTAATATATTAGTGCTGCCAAAGCACTATAGACTTCTTGCCTTGTTACTCCTCTACCATCTTATCTTTCAGGAATTATTTAATGAGCAGTTTTTTAAAATCACACAGTCAATCCAGAATCAAAGTGATCGCTTTGGTCCCTGCCCACAGCTCCTGACTGACCTGTGTCCATTGGCTGACCATCTAAGACGCATTGACACAGGCACTTGTTGTAATAGTTATTGGTTCTCGAGTTGTGGGTGCTGCTTGTCTGGTTATTTTTTCCTTCCATTATAGACAATGCCAAAGTCTTATGAATGGTACTATTGAGGGCTTGTTATATGTCCGCCATGACTTTGGGTACTCTGGGGATTTGCAGATATGAGGGAAAATCCTGGGCTCAGGAACTTAAAATCTAGTGGGGGAAACAACACGAGCACCATTAACTATAATGCCAGATGATGTGGGGAAAGGGCTGGTTCCGTTGTGGGATCTGTGAATTAAAGATGAGCAGGGATGAGGGCTTTCCAGCTGAGGGGCCTTCCAGAAAGGGCAAAGAAAGGCAGAGTTGTGGAAACTGGGAGCCTGGGTCAGCAACAGTCCTTGAAGCTGTTTTATCCCTTTCTAAGACAGTATTCATTTCTTAATTTCTTTTGTTTCTGAACCCACTGGTCAGTTGCTTTTGTAGTTTTTTTCTTCACCTGTATCTTAAATGCTACCATTCTCCAGAATCCCCCCTCAGCTCCCTTCCCATTCCCTCTCTGTGAACTCAGTCCACACCAGCTCTCAGCCTCTGGCCTATGTGTCCACTTGCCCACTTGAATGTACTCAGATGTCCCAGACTTAACATCCAAGACTGCTCCTATCACCCATCTCCCTCTCCTTGAATCTCCATCATGTGGGGAGTGGTGATAGCACCTTAACCAGTTTTTCTACTAGATGTGAAGGCTCTGTATGGCCCTGCTCACCCACATGGATGTCATACTCTCTCTATTCTAAACTAGTTGTGGGCCCCAAACCCACTCAGTTCTCTCATTCTCTCAGGCCTACATGTGTAATCCTCTAAATGGAAGCTCCTTCTCCAGAAAACCTCCATACGCCATCGGTCACCAGCAGTTAGAGCTTGTTAAGACTTATCTCCCCAGTCACCTTCACCAGAAAACGCTCCCTCACTTCCTCACCCCACTTCATCTCTGCTGGATGCAGACTCCACCCTGGGTGTGCCTCTCTCATGGTGCTGCAAGTTTATTCACTTCTTATTTTGGAATAGTTCTGACTTATAGGAAATTAGTAAGAATAGTTCAGAGAATTTCCAGTGCCCTTCACCCATTTTTTTCTTGTAGCACTACCACATGTGCTTCATCATTCTGTTTCCACGTTTGTGCGTGCCATTTTTTTTCCTGGTCCATTTGAGAATAGGTTGCCTTTTACCCTTACTACTTTGGTGGGTAGTTCCAAAAACAACCAGAGCATGTTGTTAAAGTCAGACAGTTAACACTGATGTAATACTTTCATCCAATATACAGCCATATGCTGATTCTGTCAGTTGTCCCAGCTCTGTCTTCTGTAGCTTTTTTTCTTGTACCACATCCAGTGGACCCCACATTACATTTATTCATATCTTTATTCTCCTTTCATCTATAACAGCTACACAGCCTTTCTTTTTCTATGACACTGACATGTTTTAGAAATACAGTCCAGTTTCATAGATTGTCTCTCAGTTTGGGTTTGTTTGATTAAATTGAGGTCATGCATATCTAACCAGAAGCCTTCATGGCAAATGTCATTTCTTCTCAGTATCACGTCCAGAGGCATACACTGTTCATTTGTCCCCATTGGTGATGTTACATATAATCATTTGGTTAAGGTATTAGCCAGTTTCTCCACTCTATTGTTGGTAGTTTTCCTTTTATAGTAATTTGTGGGGAGATAGTTCAAGACTATATAAACCTCTTATTTCCCCATCAGACTCTCACCAGCTTCATTCCTGCCTGCATGCATTTTTTTTATCTTAACGAAGTGATTTTTTTCTCCCTAGCTCCATGATTTCTCTGTATTTAGAAATCAGCATTCTACTCTAAGAGTGTTCCCTTCTGTCCCATTAATTATTTATTTCTCTGTAACAGTATGAACTCACGGATTCTTATTTAATTATGTGATGCTCAATTTGTCGCATACTGGCTGGTAGGAGTACTTTTCAGGTGGTTCCTTGTCCTCTCAACATACTCCCTGCATTATTGGGTACTTTCTTGTTTTCTAGCAAAAGATGTTTGAGGCTTACCTTACTGTATTTTTTTAACTGTGGTAAAAGCTAACTACAGTTTACCTTTTTAAAGTGTGCAGTGCAGTGGCATTAAGTTATGTAACCATCGTCTCTGTCTAGTTCAGAACTTTTTCATCATCCCAAACTGAAATCCTGGACCTATTAAGTAATCACTCCCATTCCACCTCCCGCCCTCTCACCACCAGGCGCGCGCGTGCGCACACACACACGGCCCCAGCTCCTGGTAATCACTAATCCACTCTCTATGGATTTGCCTATTTGGACAATTCATGTGAACAGAATGATATGTGTCCTTTTGTGTCTGACTTCTTTTGCTTAGCATGTTCTCGAGGTTTATCTATGTTGTAGCATGTATCAGTGATTCATTCCTCTTTAAGGCTGAATAATTTTCTGTTGTATGGGGGTAGACCACACTTTGTTTACCCATTCATCCGTTAATGGATACTTCGGTTGTTATCACATTCAGCTATTGTGAATAATGCTGCTGTATACATGAGTGTGCAATTTTTGTTTGAATAGCTGTGGTCAGTTCTTTGGGGTATATCCCTACAAGAGGAATTTCTGGGTCATGTAATAATTCTGTTTAATTTTTTTGAGCAACTACCAGTTTTCCACAGTACATGTGCCATATTACATTACCATCAGCAATACACTAGGGTTCCAGTTTCTCCACATCCTCACCAGTATTCGTTATTTTCTGTTTATTGATCATAGCCATCTTAGTGGGTGTGAATCAATATCTCATTTTAAGAGTTCTTTATATATTCTGTATATCAGATGCATATCAGTATGTGATTTGCAAATATCTTCTCCCATTCTGTGAGTTGTCTTTATTTTCTTGATAGTGTCTTTTGCACAAAAGTTTTTAATTTTGATAAAGTCCAATTAATTTATTATTTATATTGTTATTTGTACTTTTAGTGTCATATCTAAAATACTGTTGTCAAATCCAAGGTCATGAACATTTACTCCTATGTTTTCTTCTAAGAGTTTTATAGCTTTAGCTTTTCCATTTAGGTCTTTGATCTACTTTGAGTCTGGAATGGTAATTAGCACATAGTAAGCACCCAGTGTTAGTTGCTGCTATGTTATAATCATCATTATTACCACTCCTAGGAATTAATGTCAAGGAAGTAATTTTTAAGAAAGGTACACCTTAAGAGTTTTATCACATTACTGACTTTTAATTTTTAGGTGTGATATGGTATAGTAGATATGTTTTCTAAATGAGCCCGTCTGTTTTAGATATGTACTAAAATTCTTAGAAATGAATATACACTAAAATACTTAGAAATGAAATGATACTATGCCCAGAATTTGATGTTGTTGGAATTGGGTAATGCGTACATGTGGTAATTATAACTATTGAGCTAAGCTTTGAAGCATGAAAAGGAGTTTGCCAAGTAGACGTGAGGCTGACAGGCATTTCTGACAGAGGGCACCACTTTGACAGGCACAGAGGCACTGAACGGGCACATCAGGCCCAGGAACAGCAGGTATCACGTACTCACTCAGCACCTGCTAGTACTATGCAGAGTGTACAGCACTGAAAAGCCCAGACCTGGTCCTCCCCTCTTCGAGCTCTCTGTCCAGAGGAGATATTCACAAATTGCTATAAATGGTATCAGAGCTAAGAGTGATCGGAGAAGGCTTCTCTGAGGAAGCCTGAGTACGTATTGTTAGGGAGGTGGGTTCCCGGATCTGGTGGAGGAAACGTGTGAAAGTCTAAGGGCGGATGAGACGTGGTGCACTCAGTGAAATGGGGGAAGGGACCATGGAGAGCCAGGGGAGGGGAGGCGTAGGAGAGGCCATTGGGGTCAGAGGTTCCAGAGGCAAGGGACCTTGATAAGCCATAGAAGAATTTTACTCTTAGGAAGAACTTGGAAGTAGCCAAGGGCACTGACAAGGGAATGACCAGAGTGCAAAGTGGGAGGAGTACAGGACCCTCGGGATGCCAGTGTGGGTGGAGTGGGTGGGAAGGCAAATCTAAGAAGATTCAGAAGGCATGGACTACAGACAGAGACAGGGACGTCCCAACAGTGAGTGTCCCGGATGCCAGGAGGGCAGGAGGGGAGGAGGAGGCTGCCGCATGGGAAGGTGTTGAGAAAGTGTTCACAAGATGAAGCCTGAAGAGAGCTGTTGGATTTGGGAGCACAGACCATTGGTGATCCTGGGTGCGGAGATGTGGAAGGAACTAAAGAAAATAATGAGCAAAAGGAAGTTAGAGGAACAGATGTAGTACATGAGAACATGTACAGAAATGCTGTCAGAGAAATAGGAGAGTTTGTCCATAAACAACAGCGATGCAGGAGTGGGAAAGGAGGGGCACACCTGGAGAAGGAGCAGCTCAGGAACTTCAAAGTGAGACAACGGCAATAAAAAACTGGCAGAAAGTTTGGAAGGTGTAATAAACCCTCCAAGAAAATGATGGCCAGCTTATGCCATGCCTCCTGTGCAGGCACCATCCTGAGTGTTTTCCATTCATCCTCACGGCAGTGCAACAACAGGGGCCTTGCCGTGACCGCAGTTCATGGGTCACAGATGAGGCAGCGCGAGGCCCTCGGGCAGTTAGGACTCAGAGCTTGAGCTAAGACCTGGCAGGGTACACCTGGGTCTTCAGACAGCATCTCTGAGGATGGCCTCTGGCCAAGGGGAGCACAGTGTGGGGTGTGGAGACTGCGGAATACAACCTGTTTGTACAGGAAATACCAGTTCAAGCATTATGCCAGTGTGAAGGGAAACCCAGTGTTCTAGAGTGGTGGACATTTTCACAGTAATAGAATACAGGAAAATATCTGTCAAAATAGAACTGTTGTTTTTATTCAGCTGTGAAAAATTGTAAAAACATTGTAAATTGAACAATATATGGTTCTTCAGATTAATGGTGTTTAGTATAGTTAAATTTGTTATTTTTCTGTGCTTGACAGATGATTAAACTTCAGGAAGTATTTAAGACATTTTATCTAGGAAAGCACAGTGGTCGAAAACTTCAATGGCAAACTACGTTGGGACATGCTGTTTTAAAAGCAGAGTTTAAGGAAGTAAGTTCTTTCTCTGTGTCATTTGTTTTTTATTTTTGTAAGTATGTTAATAGAATTTTTTTAAATTGCGTTTGAACTTTGGTAGCAAATAAAGAAAAAGAGTATTCAGTATAACTCAACACTGGCTTTTCTGGGTGAATAAAATTAAACTGTTGAAGGATTAATATTCCAATCAATAAAAATAAAAAAGACCACCTGTTTGAAAAGCAAAGGATGTGGAGAGGCAACTCATAAAAGCAAGGCTAAAAAATCAATATCCATGAAAATGTGTTCTACTTCTCTGACAATCAGAGGGTTGCAAATTGAAATATAGTAAAATGACTATGAAATTAATAAAGGCTAAAACTAAAAGAAACAGCAGCTCTCACCCCTGCTGGAGGGAGTACGTGAGCTTTAGGAAGGGCGGTTTGCAATGCACACATATCTCAAACCTTCTCAGATAACACGCTTTGTGGCAATAGTTCCAGTTCTGGGAACTCATCTTAATAAGACATTTTCACGGATTAAAGAATAAGAATATTCGTTGCAGTGCTGTTATTAAAAGTGATCATTTAAGAGAGGAAATGCATACAATGTATTGATAAATAAAAGAAGGCTATCACATAACAGTCCCTTCATATTTGCATTTAACTTCAATTTTGTAAACAAAATTCAGTGATGTACACTAAGCAAAAAAATTATAAAATTCCTATTTTGCTAGCCTAATTATACACTATTATGGATTATATATAGTTGACCCTTGAACACCACAGGTTTGAACTGTGCAGGTCCACTTAGATGTAGATTTTTTTAAAAAAAAATGTGTAAGTGGACACACACAGTTCAGCCGTGTTGTTTAAGGATCAACTGTGTTTTCAGTCCCCTAATACAGAGGGCCAACTGTAGTTATACAGGATTTTCAGCTGCGTGGGGGTTGGTGCCCCTAACCCCCACATTGTTCAAGGGTGAACTGTATATGCATATATACAATTTTACATATATATATAAAATACATATTTCATTGTGTTATTGTGTAGGGTTATATACATAAAACCAAACATACTAGTCTTTATTATGAGAGTTAAGCTATTACAATCCCCTTAACTGCCAACTTCAGAACTGAACCTCTGCAGGGTGATCACATGACTAAAGTTCTCACCTTTCGTGGCTTGGCCTGAGGAGGAAACACACACAGGATGCTTCGTCATCCACACAGAACTGCTTGCATGTGGCAAGTCTCTGCTGTGGGGACTTTTTGAATAGAGGCAGGGAATTACGTGAGGTCCAAAGCTGGGTTTGTGTTTATCATGTATACCACAGGTACATATAAAGGGAAGCCAGGCTGACAGTGTCTGATCATCTATGTGCTTCTTCCACTACTCATTCTTTTAACAATGGGGTTGGCTGGATCTTTTGCCAGCTTCCCCATACACGTTTTGTCGTGCTTTCTCATGCTCTGCCCATTCATTCCAGTGGTGTTCCCACCGCCAACCATTAAGAGCACCTCAGCAGGCGGAAAAGGGACATGATGGTGCTGTTAGATACGTATCAGTAATGTCTGACTTCAAACAACGATAATCCCCTTCTTGTCCAACACAATTAACAAGAACTTTTTTACTACTTTAAAAAATATATCAAGAAGAATTTTTAAGTGCAATACCAAGTCGTTTTATTCTTGTATATAATTAGTAACATAATTTCTTATTTTGGTGGCTAATTAATAATTTCTTCTACTACCCCACCCCTGCCAAAAGTTTGAGAGCAAAAAGAAGCCTCTTAAAATTTTCTAAAGATTGTGCAAACACAGCTTCACACGTGACATATGTGTTTTCCTTAAGGGAAAGAAGGAGTTCCAGGTGTCCCTCTTCCAGACGCTGGTGCTTCTCATGTTCAATGAAGGGGATGGATTCAGCTTTGAAGAAATAAAAATGGCCACTGGGATAGGTATGAAAAGCCTCTTCATGAATGTGTGGTTTGAGTGTCCTTGCTTTTGAAACATTTGTTGAAGAGAAGATGTAGACTCAGTCTCTGCTCATCACACTTGAGAGCATGGTTCCTTTCATTGTTGTTGAGTGTCTTGTTCATTTTAATGTTATCCTGTGCCTGCATTTTCTCCCTGTTCAGAAGACAGTGAATTACGAAGAACGTTACAGTCCCTGGCCTGTGGCAAAGCACGAGTTCTGATTAAAAGCCCCAAAGGAAAGGAGGTAGAAGATGGAGACAAATTCATTTTTAACGGAGAATTCAAGCACAAGTTGTTTCGAATAAAGATCAATCAAATTCAGATGAAGGAAACTGTATGTATAAACTTTCTCTTTTTACTTGTAGGATTAGTTTTTATAGTAATTTCTTGACTGTAGAGTTCTGAAGCATATTTCTAAAGTATCTAATTTGAATACATGTTCATGAGTACTCATTTTAGTGTAGCTTTCATTAACTTTATATTCACAATAAGAATGAAAATCAGAAAGAAATGAATTTAACAGTTATTCCTGTTCACAAAAATGGTGCGATAAATCAGATCTTCCCCTATCAGATTCTGCTAGTGGAGCGAGCATGTCATTTCTAAAACCCAGTGACTTATCTTTTTATTTTTGCACAGCACATTTCAGCCATTCTCCCAGCCTCAGCCTCAGCCAGGTTCCTGGGGTGAAATGGTGAGGGTTATGGGTGTCGTGGACCCACTGACATTGTATCTGTGATCTGTGTACAGATGGAGCTTCTGTAGCTTTGATCAGATTCTCAAGTGTTATGTCCAAAAACAGGTTCTAGACCACTGTCCTCAGGCCCTTCCTAATGCAGAAATCCTTGCACACCTAGGCAGTTGTCGAACATACAGGCCAGGTGGACACATGCACCTCTGGCACCCACTTATATAGTACGGTGCCCAGCCGGCCTCCTTGTGCAGTAAATGAGTGAGGAGAGGCCTTTTGAGGGAGTGAGCTCAACTCAGACAACACAACAGCTTTAATTGATCTCAGCAGCATCACAAATACTTCCTCCACCTCCAGCAGCACACAGTGATTGCTTCGCTTATGTAGAGCTCTTCTCAGTAGCCCCGTCAGAAAATACGTTCAGATCACACACAAAGAAATACAAAAGACCAATAAATAATAAAAGATATTCACTCTCATCAGTAATTTTTGTAAAATTCAAATTATTATAGTAATATTCCATTTTTCATCTATCGATTTGGGAAATGTTAAAAAGTTTGACAGTACCTAGGGTTGGCAATACATGGGGAAAGCAGCATTCTATTTTATGTTATTTTTTTTTAAAGATGTTGGATTAGTATACTTCTTTCGGTATATAATTTCGGTGGGTAATTTGATATATCTGTTGAAGATTTAAATGGACAAGTTTTACACTGTTAGGAATTTATGAGAGTGATTAAAAGGATGTAATATTTTGGAGTTATAATTCCCAAGTGGGACTCTCATCTCTTTCCCCGAAAGAAAACCCCTTATTGCCACATTTGTACTCATGCAGCTTTTGTCTGTGATGTATATAAACTTTTTTTAAAGTGGGATCACTCTATATATGCCTTTATTTTATATGTACCATTTGTAACCTGTTCTTATTCATCGTGGGCCTCTTTCCATGTCAGGACTTGGTTTTTAATGGGTGCACAGGAATCTGTTGTGTGAGTCCGTGTGAACCCACAAGAGGTTGGCAGTGCCTTTGTTGAAAGGCCTTTAGGTTGTTTCCATTTCTCTCTAGTGGAAATATGGTTACATTAAACATCCTGGAACAAACATTCCTGTTGTCTGTTAAGGTTGTTAGTATAAAATCCTTGCCCTGGAATTGCTGGGTCAAAGAATGTGTACTTTTGTTAGTCTAACCACTCTTTTCCAAATGGAAGTGACAGATTTTACCGGATTTCAGTCTCTAGTTTCTAGAGAACTCCTGCCCTCCCTCCACCTGCCCCTTGTCCAGTCTGCTCAGAAACATGAAAATAGTTCATTACCAGTTTAGTTTAGATTCCTTTGATTCTTTTGAGCATTTTTATGCCATTTAGTATCTTACACAAATTATGTAATCATCAATTCTTCATCTTTTAAAATTGGCATACTACCTTAGGTTGTAAAAGTCTTGGCCAAATACCTGTAAGCACTTTTTTCTAAATGTCGATGCTACTCTTTGATGGTTAGCCATTTGTATTGTTCTCTTTAATTAATTGCTTGTTCAAGTCACTGGCATATTTATTGGAATATTCTTTTTCTGATTAGTAGAAGCTCTTTATATATTAAGGAGATTGACCTGTTATCATTTGTAACAGATAATTTTGTTTTGACAGGGTGTTTTTCACACCTGAACCTTTTTTATTTCTCATATACAGTCTTTATGGTTTTTGACTTGAGGGTCACTCCAAAGACCTTCCATTAACCCAGAATATTTTTAAAAATTAACTATTTTTCTAGTAGTTTTTACATTTAAATCTTTGAGCAATGTAGAAATTTTAGTATTGGAAAGCAATCTAACCACCCTCCCTATTCCAAAACTGAATTGCCAGTGTCATTCTCTGACAAATTTGTCACCTTTGTTCTATGTCAAATTTACGTTATGGGTCAGTTTCTCAATTCTATTCTACAAATTCTATTTATTTCATAGCCAGTACCCAGATTCTTTTAATGTACCTATTCCTATAAATTTGTTCTCCCAATGGACTTGGGATTAATTTTATTGTCTTT
The DNA here is from genome assembly GCF_004115265.2 of Rhinolophus ferrumequinum. Classification (NCBI taxonomy): domain Eukaryota; kingdom Metazoa; phylum Chordata; class Mammalia; order Chiroptera; family Rhinolophidae; genus Rhinolophus; species Rhinolophus ferrumequinum. The sequence goes on from NC_046287.1 coordinate 55,776,647, forward strand.
GATCTTCCAACTAAGAACATTGACTTTTATTCAGAGTGCTTAGTCTGTAGTTTTCATCTTTATCATACTAACTATTCTGATTTATATGTGAGCATATACAAGAATATGTATAACGTATCATACTAAATATTCTGACATATGTGTTTGTATATATGAATGTATAATCTCTGTCTTCCTCAGAGTTTTCTAGTTTTATTCTGTAAATCTTACATATTTCTTATTAAATAGTTCAACAAATACTTACTAAGCACCTATTGTGGGCCAGGTCTTCTATGAAGTACTGAGAATTCTGCTATTAACAACAAAGAACAATTCTGTTTCAAAAGAGCTTTCAGTCTTGTCCAGTAGATAGGTTACCAGATGACTACCCATTGATGAACTTGTTACAGTTGAGGTAAAAAGTTATGATGGAGAAGTACAGGAAATCCCAGTCTAATACTGTGGGTCAGAGAAAGCTTTCTCACGAAAGGGGAGCCTAAGCCAGGAAAGACCTGGGGAGGCAGGCCACAGCCAGATCATATAGAGGCTGATCAGACCTATGAAGGATATGTGAAGGTACTACTAGCAGTTTTAAGCAAGAATGGCCACCCTATAAAGGGGATCTTTTCTCTTTACACGTATAACTAGTTATTGCCAGTGTGTATATATACAAATGCTATTTATCTTGTATCCAGCCACTTTACAAAACTCACATTGGCTTTGATGGTTTTTCAGTGTTTTCTTGGATTTGGGGTTTTGCAGCTTATCTACAAATAATGTTCATGTGTCTGCTCTCTTTCAGTATACCTCTTTAGATCTCTTATTGCATAGCTAGAACCTCTAAAATAATATTTGTAAGAAATAGCATTGCTACTAGGCTTTCTCTTCTTGGTTAATTTTTTATCTCTAGTACGGGGAACATTAACCTTTTTGATCCCAAAAAAGTACCCAGATTCTTTCAGTATACCTATTACTATAAATGTGCTCTCCCAATGAAAGTAATTTTATCGTCTTTGATCTTCCAAATAAGAACACTGACATTTTTATTCAGAGTGCATTAATTTGCAGTTTTCATCTTCATACTAAATATTCTAATTTATAGGTGTGTGTATACGAATATAATGTCTTCCTCAGTTTTCTATTCATTTGATCTTCCAAAGAAAAACGTTCTCCAATGAACTTGAGAGTAATTTTATCGTCTCAGCTTCGATTCTCCCTTCCTGCGTTCTTACCTTACACATGTGCACAGACCTCCCTTTCCCCCATCCCTCTGTGATCTGCAGAACTCCATTACATTAGGTTGTCATTTAACATGTAGTTGTTACCAGTATTTGCTATTTGCTTCTGATAACAGCTCTTTATCATGTTCAGGTTCTTTTTTTTTTTTAATTACTCCTTACATGCTAAAGTTTGTTTTAAATCAAGAATAGATTTTCAATTTTATTATGCCTTTGCAGCATCTATCAAGGTGATCATATAATCTAACCTTGACATTATTGGGATGATCTCAGTTACATTAGTAGGTTTCCTAATGTTAAATAAAGTTTGCACACTGGAATAAATTTTGATGGCCATTATGCTTTGTTTTGGTTTTTTTACTGTGGTACTGGGTTTAATCCAGGGTTATATAGGGTTTTTATAGAAGTTTTACAGTTTTTTAATAAGGGATATATGACTTCTTAAATTCTTTTTCAAGTTTTGGCACTGAAGTTGCACTGTTCTTGGGAAGCTAAGTTTTATTAGAACAAATAAAAATGCTTAATAGAACAGGATTCATTGAAAGTTTGGCCTTTCTTTTCATCAATGGTTTCTCATTAAACTCAACAGTATGAAATAATTAATACTAAAATATATCTTTACACTTTTTTTGTGTGTGTGCAGGTTGAAGAACAAGTCAGCACCACTGAGAGAGTGTTTCAGGACAGACAATATCAGATTGATGCTGCTATCGTCAGAATAATGAAGATGAGAAAAACTCTTGGTCATAATCTTCTAGTTTCTGAATTGTATAATCAGCTGAAATTTCCAGTAAAGGTAAATGTATATTAGCTTAATTAAACCTGTAGTGTTGTGCTAAACCATCGACAAAGCATGTTTGATTCTCACTACCTTCAGAAACGTACCATTTGTTTTACATTATAAGTGATCATTTGCTGCAAAAAAATCTACCTTTGTATATACAGTAAGTATAGGAAACTGGCACGTGATGATGGTAGGAACTTTATACCACATGTTCTTCATCACTGTTGTAGGAATGATACCTAAAATTCCCACTTTCAGGGATGTGGTACTTACTTCTATATTCAAGAATGGAAGAGGAGGGTACCTACATGGAGATATAGACACATTTATTCTCAGTAGCTTTAACAGTTCAGGTAATACCACAGGATTTTAAGGAAATCATACTAACAACTAATTTACTCAGCATTTTATGAGCTACAAAGCATTTTCTACCTCAGTAATATTTCCTCTTTGCTGTTGAGTAAAAGACCTAGCCTAAAACCTTTCAGTCCATGTGTATTTCCAGGACAAGGGTCACTCTCCTGGCTGTACGTGGAGTACAGGATAAGTGAAGGAAGCATTATGGAAAGCTCTTTAAAACGTGTATATCCACCTAAAAAGTGTGGGACTCTCATGACACCTGGCCTTTCGGTGACTGAACCCACCGTGTGTGCTTTTGGGGTGGAAGTACCCTGATTGTGTGTTGCCCAATTTGATAAAAGAGCAGCTGAACCTTCCTCCTCACCAAGAGGGTCAAGTTGAGGTGGACCAATGAGTCCCGACACTGAAGTGGGAGTGCCGTCTTACCGCAACAAATATTGGGCTCCTGACCTTCTCAAGAGGCAACATGTGCTCCATAGCACTCTGCACAGTCATGAAACACTGCTTCATACACCATTCTTTCCTATCACGAGCCAGAGCGAGTGTTGATTTTCCCCTTTGCAGATGAGAGATCCAGCAATTAAAAGACTAAATAGTAAGTAACATGTGCATACAGCCATAGCATCTAGTTCTGCCTTGATAGGTAATGGGGTTTCAGCCACATATTGTAAAATGTATCATCTATCACTGAATAGAAAGTTAGGCTGTTGGGAGACAGAATGTACCCCTTTACAGGGAAAACCTTGCTCATAACTGTCAGCATAGGTGTCCTTCCTAACACAACACAGCCGGAAGCACTCTTCCTGGGCAGGCATGTCATGTCAATTCAGTCATCAGCTTTAAGCAAAGGAGCACTCAAAATCTGTGCTTATAAATGCAGCATATGTAAGTACAGCATATATAGTAAATATATAACAACAACATACAGTACTTAGAGGGGAATGTCCTTAATGGATGAAAATGCTGAGATATTATCAGATTTCCCTCTCAAACAGAAATGTGTTACCTAACAGGATCTACCATGCTTGTGTACTCATTAGTGATATTTCACAAGTTCCACATTTCCCATAGGAAGCCCTGCTCTGACGATAAATTCACATGGAAGGATTTTGATCAAGAGATAATGTTAAACATTGTCTTTGAAGTAGGGAGTTTTAGTCTATTTGTTTTATAATTAGTTTACAATTATAAATATGTACTGGGGGTGCCAAAAAATGTATACATATTTTAAGAGATGTTACCTATGTATTTCTTTTCGAAGTTGAATTATAGTCGCAATGTAGTACGATATTCGCTCAGATGGCGTTAATCAAATGAATGCTAGCGTCACCATGCGACAGTCAGGACAATAAAAGAATATGGCAGAAGCATGGTTGTCGTTCAAGGAGCGCAAGACCATTTTGAAGTGGTATTTGAAATTCGAGAACGTTGTGGAAGTACAACGACAATGGAGGCATCGGGAGGAGGACCTTAAAGGATGTGGTGTACTGTAGAAAACTGGCTACACTGGCGGTACTTAGGGAAGAAATTGAAACGGCAGGTGCAGTGCTACAAGTGGACGCTTTGGTCAACGTTCCTCAAGCAGTAGTTCGCCGTAGTCCGAAGTGTCTGGACGCTGATGGTAGCCACTTTGAGCACCTCTTGTAATTGCAGAAGTCAAACGTGACTTGCATTCATCTTTTGTTATTGGTATATATTGAGTATTACCATTTTAATACAGATGTTTCCTTTCTTAAAATGTGTGTACATATTTTTGGCACCCTCTGTATGTATAATTATATATGTAATTATAATCACGTACTTCATGCACAATGTTGTATTTCCCTATGTTTGTGAATTTAATGCCACTAAACTTGAGGGGGTTTGTTTTTCTTTTTTAGCCTGGAGATTTGAAAAAGAGAATTGAATCTCTTATAGACAGAGACTATATGGAGAGAGACAAAGACAATCCTAATCAGTACCACTACGTGGCCTGATGTGGCGGCCAGCTGTTTTCTTCAGTGAGACACTGGAATGTATCTTCAGAGTAAAACACTTCTGTGCTGTTTCCTGGGATTTCTGGGATTGAGCCAGCATGGATACTTTGGCTTAGAAGGAAAGGAGATGATTCTTGGATAACCCTTCACGAGGCTTAAGGATTTGCAAATGGCATATGTGTCTTTTCTCCCTCTTGTTCTTTTAGGCATTTAAATTGTTTCCATTACTCTATGCAGAATGACTTTGGGATTGGACAAGAAGATATTGGTTAAATGAGGTTCGTTGGTAAGGTGGTGTTCTGTGGCAAAAAACTGAAAGTTTGGTTTGTTTCTGTGCATGTGATCATGAATGCACAATTAAAAAGACCCTCTATGCTGCATTCTTTAGCTAAGATTACTTAGGTATTCCTGAAGACAAGCTATCTTAGTTGATGAACACTTAGATTAAAAACAAGAAACCTTAATTGGTGACCATTAGGAAGAAACAGTCAGTGTTAAAAACTGGCTAATCAATTATGCAACCTAACTACTGGCATCTGTTTCACTTATTTTCAAAAGTTTTAAACTTTGATGACTAATTTTTCTATAATGAGGTTTCTCAGTGAGATCTCTGATGTGCCAATAGGACATCGGGTCTGATGTGTTTGATGCAGTGAACCCATCAGGGTCTTTATTTTATTTTCACTAAATTACTTGTGAATTTTCTGTTTAAGGTTGGGGGGATAGTGTGTTTGTGTTTACCATTCTGAGATTGAGTCTAGCAGTCCCTGTTTTTTTGCATTGGGGTAACTGCTGTTTGATTTATTTTTAATTGCAGTATTTGTATGATTGCTATAATAAAGTTTGGTTTTGTTTTTACAGTCACGCACAGGGACGGTCGTTGTTCTCTGTGCTATAACCACTGTAAAAAGTTTTATAGGAGACTTAAAGTCTTGATATTGTGAAGCAGAGGTTATTTTGTCGAAAGATTAAAAGGATTTCATTGGCACCTGGTTTCATGTTGTGTATGTATAGGTGAGGTTGAACAGCAAATGATGACGTTAGTACGGTAACTATAACAAAAATACTTTTATGATAACATTGAAAAGTACTTTATATTTTACATAATAGCATGTTTCATTTTGATTAAAAACTACCAAAGGAATTTTGATCATGGTATAAGTGTTTAAAGCAATATTTTCTGGAATATACCAAGTTTATATAATTTGATTTTGTGCTAAATTATTAAAAGATTCTGCCTTTTTGAAACATGCGTGTTTAAAATGACAACTTATGGGTTTCCATATGAAAATCCTCACTCCTTAAGTATCATCATTTCTATATTTGTAAATTTTCTTTGTGAGTTATATAATAATATGTGGTCTACAAAAGACCAAATAGATTTCTACTTCTTATATTTTAAGTTCATTGTCTCTAGAGATTAATATTGTAATTTAATGTAGACTTACTCTGAATAAAATTAGTTTAAATTGGCCTTAAAAATTACATTAATAAAACTTTGTGGTATGTGAATTACACATTCCTCATAATTCTCTAGCAACTTAAAATTCATTACTAGCACAACAGAGAACCAGAAGCAGGGCAAACATCCGTCCCCTCTCAGGTGTCCTCTTTCACAAACCACTACCCAGCAGAACATCGTCAGACTGTAGAGGAAATGATTGAAAAGGAAAAGGCACTTAGACAAGAAGAAAGCTGTAAAATTAGGAAGGAGGTAAAATTATTTACAGATAAATGACTGCCAGAAAATTTAAGAGAAGCAACTGAAAAGCCGTAAATAGAAAAGAATTCACTAAGTTTTTAATTGAACACAAAATTAACAAAAAAGTGAAAATATAATGGAAGGTTATTTTTTCAATAGCAACAAAAAATGGTAACTTGTAACAAGCAAAAAAGTATATGAAAAGCATTTTAAAATGACTTAGGAACACACAGAAAAACTGAGTAAGTGAAAGGTATGGGCTATTCTTACATTTATCTATGCAGTATCTTAAGATGTCAATTTTCCCTTACTTGAAAACACAAATAGACAAAGTGACTAAAGTTTAAACAGAAAAGCAAAAAGGCAAGAATAGCCAGAAATTGTTTTAAAACCTATCATAGACATGATCTAATTGAAACAGCATGCTGCTGGCACATAAATGGATCTCTGCAACCAAATAGAGTCCATGAATAAACCAAATACACAGGAATGTGTGTAGCATAATGGGGCATATTGTCAGGGAAATGGAAACTTTTCAACAAATATTGGGAAAATTTGGGTTAACCACCTTGAAAAAAGCAAAGTTACACTCATTTTTTTATACTTAAATAAGTTCCAAGTGGTCAAAGATTTAAGTGTTTAAAAAAATGAAACCATAAATATAACAGACTTTTTTTTATTCTTAGAATGGAAAATGTCTAATCACAAATTAAGATCCATTATTTAAAAATGATAAATGACATTCTTAAAGGTCTACGTGGGGAAAAGTTTAAAAGCCAGGGAAATTTGGGGATAAAAAGAAGACAATACTAATTATTTTGGTGCACACAGAATTAAAAGTTAGCATAAGTGAGACCAACAACCGTGAGATAAGTGTGGATGTGTACTTGAGTGTTTGAGAGCATCAAGTAGAGGAGATAGACAGTACAGACCCAGATTTCAAGGAAGGAGAAATCAAACAGCTAGAGGAAGAGTGGAACCCAAGGGGGTCATTTTGAGACATGCTTTTTCAGCAACTTTGCAAGTGTTTAGGGCATCATCCCGTAGAGAGGCATACGGACCCAGGAGGGAGGATGGGATGGGAGACAGTCCTGCACACCCCACTACCCAGGCCCGACATCTGGATGCAGCAGGGCGTGGGAACAGTGGAAGGCCAAAGCCAGATGTGTCCTTGGGGGTGAGTGGCCTGAGTGGGTGATGGCGGGCTGGCTATGGCAGCAAGCCCTGGAATAAGCCTGTGAGGGTAAATGGGAGGAAACAGGTGTGTGCTCGCCGTGGGGCTGAAGAATTGTGTTTGGAGGGAGCTCATGTCAGCAATTATGGGATGTGGGGAAATGGAGCTGAAGCGACATCAGAGCTGGGAGGACAGACCAGCTGGATCAAGAGTAATGAGTGGAGCAGCACAGAGAACCACGGTGAGTGAGGGGCAGTGACAAGTGCCCGGAGGTTACTGCAATGTGGAGGGAAGGGAATGGCCCCTGGTATGTGCTTCAGAGCAGCGGGGGGTTCACGTAGTGGAGAAACAATGGCCTCCAGGCCCAGGGTAGATGGGACACAGGTGAGAAAGCTACCATGTGGTGGGCTGCAAGGAAAGCAAGGTCCTCAAGACAGGTTTCAGTAGATGAGGAAATGGAGGAGCTGCTAGGACAGGGAAGCCGCTCTGCTCTGCTCCTGTGGCAGGAGCTCTGCTGGCCAACAGCCTTCTCTCTGCCAGCTTTCATCCACTGCCCTCGGGAGAAGAAACAACTGATGAGTTTGGAATGAGAAACAAGACATGGAGGGTCCCCGCTCCCCGGCACAGGCTCTTCGGCATCTCCCTGTAAGAACTGAAGAGGCTCTGGCTTCCGTGTAGGCGGCCTGGGACAGCCTTGATTGTTTTAGAACTCGGGCTGGGAAGAGGAATGCTATTTATCTGGAACACCTGGCACAAACGTTCGCAAGATGGGGGTTTTATTGACGACTAATTTCTGAGAAGTCAGTAGAAAGGGCTGGGGTTGGAAGAGGTGGGAAATTGGCTCGTACGGTGGACACCGAGTGCTGGACTCCTTATGGAAGGTTAGCAGACTGCACAGTGGGATGGGACCTAGCGGGCACTCTCAGGAAGTGGACCCTCAGTCGTGATGTGGGCCCTTCTCCTCAGAGCCCTCTGATAATTGTTTTCATTTCGGACCATCTGCTTTCTAGAGCTGCACAGTTGTGGTCCTGGAATTTCCTTTGTTTCCATTCCTGTTTAGGTCCACTCCTCAGATCCCCAGTCTTGTTTTATTTTCCTGATTTGTTTTACTAAAGTAGATCCTTACATGATTTTCTCAGAGAATGCATGGGAGACTTTCTGATTCCTTGCTTGTCTGATTTACTCTGCATTTACGTTTAATAAGTTTGGCTGCATATAAAATTCTAGGTTCAAAATCATTTTCCTCAGAACTTGGAAGGCACAGCTCCATACATTCGTAGCCTTCTAATTTACAGCTCTAATGTCTGATGCCATTTTGTAACCTGTTTTTTGGTTTTTCACAAAACGTTTGAAATCTATTCCCGTTTTTCTATTTCACAAGAATGTGTCCAGATGTGAGCCCAATTTTATTTGTCCTTCCATGACTCAGCAAACCTTCTCCCTCAGAAGACTGGTGAGTTCTTCCTGTTCTGGGAAATGTTCCTCACTTACTTACATTGCTCTTCCCCTCCAACTTTTTTGCTCTCACTTTAAGAGGAAGTTTTGTTAGCTGAGAGTTCTTGCTAACCAGATGATCTTATAATGAAAGCCACCAGTCCCCACCCACAGTGCACTGTTCCATTTTTGTTTCTGGTTGGTTTTCCTGGCAATGACCTCGTATCACACTACCATTTCTTGCCTTCTGATTGCTCAATGTTAATAGTAGACTGTATTTTTTAATGGCTAGAATATCTGCCTGAAACTCTTGAGGGCACTAATGCAAATTGTTCTTTTCTCTTTCCTCACGTCTAGGGTAGGGATGGTAAACTTTTTCTTTAAAGGGACAGAAAGTAAATAGCTTAGGCTTTCCGGGCCACATATAGTCACCATGACGTATTATTTTTTATTTTTTTTCAAACATTTTAAATAAGTAAAACCATCTTAGTTCTCCCACTGTACAAGGACCACAGGCTGCAGTTTTTCAAACCCACTCTACTGTCAGTAGCTGCTTTAGCCCTGAAGGCCCAGCACAAGCCTGTTCATAAATCTCTTCTGTGCACATGTACACTTTCCTCATTGCTGCATTTCGTGAATGCCAATTCATCACTGAAAATTAAGTCCACACGTCATGTACTGGAAGGTGTGCTCACTCTCCATCCCAATCAGCCTCGGGACCTTCCTTACGTCTGGGCTGCCCATTTGGATCACAGCTCTTCCCATAGTGTTTTACAATTTCAGGCTCCACTCATCAGTCTTAAGTAGTTTTAGGGCACATTTTTATTCCTGAATCTGCAGTGTCTGGTACACAGTAGACACTCAATATAACATAGATGACTGAATGAAGAGGAGCCGATAGAAAAAATGAATAAGGATTATATAAGAATAAAGATATGGGAGGAAGAGAAATCAAGGAAGACGGCAGTTTTAAGGAAGAAATCGTAATGTGATGAAAATTGGGAAATATCCAATCTTCGGGGATACTAGCGGCTATGACAGTTTGAATGTGGGGTAGGAACTGGTTCAATAGGGTGCAATTAGTGGTGGCTTGAATCAGAGGCAGAGAAAGGGCGAGTTTCTTTTGGATGATGAAACTTGAACATGATTATAGACAGAACGGAGCTAAAAGAAAAGGAGGGGAAGAATTTGACGATAGGGAAAATGAAGATACGAGTTAACTGATGGGTCAAGTTTCTACAAAAGTAGGATAAAAGTGGATTCAAAGCCCACGGGTATGTGTTTCTACAACGTGTATTTGTGTGTGTGCATGTGTCTCTCTGTGGGTATGTTCGTGTATTTTTAAGTGTGTGTCCATCTGTGCGTGTGTGTATATGTGCATTTGTGTATGTGCATGAGTGTGTGTGTGCATGTGTTGTTGCTAAGAGAAGGTCATTATGTAAAGGTAGGTACAGATGTAGATAAATGTGAAGTAACTGGATAAAAAGCTGAGGATATTTTTAAGGATTTTTATTATCAGTGATGTAGGCATCAGGTCAACTGCTAAGTAAATTGAGACATTGCATTTTAAAGTGCACATGCTGTTCTGAGTCAGCTTCTCAGTGACAGAACTGAGAAGCAACACTTTCGAGATACTGAATCACAGAGGAAGGTTAAGGGCTGGAATTTTGAAGTCAGATGACCCACGGATCAAAGCCTGGATCTGTCACTATCTTGGTGCCCTTAGGAAAATTACTTCCATTCTCTAAACTTGATTTTCTTATCTTTTAAAAGGAGATCATAATGCTCATTTGCTCCTGGGGTTGTTCTAAATTAATACATACCAAGGTATTTCTAACATGTACCACATACCACTAAAGATGAATGGACGCATATAGTGTAATTCTTGGCTCGGAAAAACAATTTTGGTATAAATCTGAAATCTGCCCAAAGGAGGGCAGGAAAGTAGGGGAAAGGGGAACGAGAAACAGAAATAAAATGATCTGAACACTCCAACTAAAAGAGATTTTGAGACTAGATAGAAAATTAAGACCAAAGTATACATCATCTATGAGAAAGGCATTTTAAATATAAGAAAACACTAATGGGTTAAAGTAAAAGATGGAAAAAAGATCTACTATGAAAACTAATCATAAGAAAGCTGGAATGGCTATATTTATATCAAGTCAATTTCAGGACAAGGAGCATTTCCATAAATAAAGAGAACATTTAATAAAAATATAAGAGGCATCTGTCAGATTTAACCCTAAATGTAGAGCTCTAGCAAAAGAGCTTCAAAAATGTGAACCAAAAACTAACAAAGCTAAAAAGAGCTCTAGGAGAAGCAGACAAATCCATAATTGTGGTTGGAGATTTCAACACACCTCTTTCAGTACTTGATAGACAGACAGAAAATCAGGAAGGACGTAAAACATTATCAACCAACCTGACCTCGTTGAAAATTACACAATACTAAACCCAAAACATTATTTTACAGTGCACAGGAACATTCATCAATGTAGGCAAATGGTGGGTCATAAAACAAGTCTCAATACATTTTAAAGGATTGAAATTATATAGAATATGTCCTCTGACCACAATGAAATTAAATTAGAAATCCAACAAGGATAACTGGTAATTAACTAAATGCTTGAAAAATAAGCAATATGCCCCTAAATAAGTAATGCAATTCTAGTACAGATAACATAACACACTTTTTTAAATAAATAACCCAGGAGTCAAAATAAACCACAAGGAAAATTAGAAAATATTGTGAGTTGAATGAATCAGAAAACATACCAAAAATTTGTTTGATACAATTAAAGAAGTGTTTAGAAGTAAATTTATAGCTTCAGATGCTTACAACATTAAAAAAGGTGAAAGGTTTAAATGCAATGATATAAGTACCAACCTTAAAAAGCTAGGAAAATATGAGCAATTTAAATCCAAAGGAAATACATTAAAGAAAATAATGAAGATAAAACTAGAAATCAAAGAAATAGAAAAGGGACAAATAAAGAAATCAGTGAAACCAAAAGCTGTTTGAGAAACAAAGTTGATAAACCCTTAGACCAAAACGAGAGAAAACAAAAAGGAGTTTAAGACAACAGATCCTACTGAGTATGTTATGAATCAGTTTACGCCAATAAATTTTAATTTAGGTTACATGGTCAAATTCCATTAAATTTGCAAATTACCAAAATGGACACTAGAAGAAATAGAAAACAAAAATAGCTCTATATTTGTTAAGGATATTGACTTTGTAATTTTAAATCTTTCCACAAAGAAAACTCTAGGGCAAGTGGCTTTACTGGTGAATTCTATTAAACCTTTTTTTTTTTTTTAAAGTAATACCAATCTTATACAGTCTGTCAGAAACAGAAAAGGTAAGACTTCACATTTATGAGTTCAGCATTACCCTAATACAAAAACCAGACAAAAATATTGCAAGAAAAGAAAATTACATGGCGAGCCCAGGGGCTCAGGTGGTTGGAGCACTGTGCTCCTAACGCCAAGGTCACCGATTCGATTCCCACATGGGCCAGTAAGCAGCTAAGACTGTGAACACAGCTAAGACTGTGAACAAGGGCTCTCCCTGGAGCTGGGCTGCCATGGGCTACCGTGTGCTGCCGCGAGCGGCCGGTGGCCAGCGTGAACGGCTGTGTGTTGCCATGGGCTACCATGTGCTGCCATGAATGGCCGGTGGCCAGTGTGAGTGGCTGACGGCCGGCGACAGCTGCCATGTGTTGCTGTGAGCGGCCAACCAACGACCAGCAACCGACTGCCTGAGCCCAGGGGAGCGCAAAGCTCATAATACCAGCATGGGCCAGGGAGCTGTGTCCTATACAACTAAACTGAAAAGCAATGGCTTGAACCAGAGTGGGGCAAGGGGAGGTGGAAAAAGGGGGGGGAAAATTACAGACCAATATATCCCTCAACCAAATATTAGCAATTTAAATCCAGCAATATACAAAATCAGTAATATACCAAAACCAAGTGAAGTTTTTCCCCAGGAATACAAGGCTGGCTTAACATTTAAAAACCTGAAAAAGAAAAGAAAGAAAAAAACATATAATCATCTCAATAGAAGCAACAGCATTTGGTGAAATTCAATGCTCAATGTTGATTTAGAAAATAACTCTCAGCAAACTAGGAATAGAAGGGATCTTCCTTCATCTGAGAAAGGATGTTTACAAAAGATTTAACCTAACATTATGCTTAATGGTAAGAGTAAAAGCTTTCCCCCTAAGGTTGGAACAAGGCAAGAATGTCTGCTATCACTGCCTTTATTCAATATTGTACTGGAGGTTGTAGTCACTGCAATAAAACAGGAAAAAGAAATAAAAGGCATACAGATGGGAGAGAAAGAAGTAAAATAGTCTTTATTCACACATGACATAATCATATGAGTAGAATATATCAAGAAATCTATAAAAATGCTACTAGAACTAGTAAGCCAATTTAGCATGGTCACAAGATATAAGGTCACTAAACAAAGAGCAATTGTATTTCTACATTCTAGCAACAAAAAAATCGGAAAATGAAATTTTAAAGTACAACCCCCCTCACAATAGAAATGTGTGAAATATCTAGAGATAAATTACTATGTACAAAAACATGTATACTGAAAACTAGAAAGCTATGCTGAAAAAATTTAAAGATGGCTAAAATAAATGGAGAACTGTATCATGTCATTGGAAGATTCAATGTTGTTATCAGGTTTCTTGGGGAAGCCGGATGGCTCGGTTGATTAAGAGTGCAAGCTCTGAACAACAGGGTTGCTGGTTTGATTACCACATGGGCCAGTGAGCTGCACCCTCCACAACTAGATTGAAGGACAATGACTTGGAGCTGATGGACCCTGGAGAAACACACTGCTCCCCAAAATCCCCCCCCCCAAAAAAAAGATATGTTTTCTCCAAATTGATTTATATATCCAATCCAATGCCCACTAAAGTTCTAGCAGGCTTTTTCCTTTATAGAAAAATTACAAGTTGACTGTATATGGATATGTATATGGAAATTCAAAGAGTCAAAGCAATTTTTAAAAGAATGGTTGGAGAATTTACCTGATTTCAAGACTTATTATAAAGCTACAGTAATGAAAAAATTGTGGTGTTGGTGAAATGACAGACATACAAATTAACTGAATGGAACAGGGAATATGAAAATATCTCTACCTATATTGGGCCAAGTTATTTTCAACAAACATGCCAAGGTACTTTAATGGGTTAAAAAAAGAAGTCTTTCCATCAAATAGCTATCCATATGGGGGAAAATGAACATTGACTTTTAACTTACACCATCCAAAAAAATTTTATTTGATCATAGGCCTCATTGTAGAAGCTAAAGCCATAAAACTTCTTGAAAAAAACAGAGAAAAAAAGTCTTTATGATGTTGGGATATGCAAAGATTTTTTTTTAAGACACAAAAAGCAGGAAGCATAAAGGAAATACTGATAAAGTGGGTTTTCATGAAACTTAGAGCTTGCTTTTTGAAATATACTAAGAAATAAAAAGGCAAGCTACATAATGCGAGAAAATATTTACAATGCATAAAATTGCATTCAGAATGTATGTTTAAAACACTTAGATTTCAATAAGAAACCAAAAACTCATTTTTAAAAACATCACGAAGTCTGAACAGACTTTTAATGGAAAGAAAAAGACACATGAATGATAATTAGGCACATAGAAAGACCTTCAACCTCATTAGTCATCAGGAAAATGCAAATTACATTCACAATGAGATACCATTACACAGAGAGTTTTTTTAACTGAAAAGACTGATAATACCAAGTGTTGACAAGGATGTGGGGCTAATGTTGGTAGAAATGTACAATACAACCACTCTGGAAAAGAATTGGAGAGTTTCTTTTCAAGTTAAATATACACCACCTACCACCGGACCCACCATTCCATGCTATGTATTTACCCAAGAGAAATGAAAGCATACGTGCTCACACAATTATTTGGTTTTGAGTGTTCATAGCAGTTTTATTTATAACACACTATTGGAAACCCTTCAACCCTTCAAATGTCCTACAAGTGAACGGGCAAACAGATGTGGTAGATGCACACACTCAAATAAGCTGATGTCAGCAATAAAAATGAACTAGTGGTGGTACGTACAGCATGGATGAGGCTCAAAAGATTATGCTGAGAGAAATCTCAGATACAAAAAAGTGCATACTATGTGGTTCCATCTATATGAAATTCTGTAATATGAAAACCTAATCTGTAGTGACAGAAAGCAGATCAGTGGCTGTCTGGGTTTAGGGATGGGGTTAACTACAAAGAGACACGAGAGAACTTTCTGGTTTGAAGGAAATATTTCTTATCTTGATTGGGTTGGTGATTTCATGGGTATATACATTTGCCAAAACTCATCAAACTAAGATGGTATATTTATTGTATATAAATTAACTTGAATATGAAGTTGATTTGAAAAGGTAAAAGTTACACACACACACACACACACACACACACACACACACACACACAAAATGAATGGGACACTTACCTGGCTCTACCTGAAGAAACTAGAAGCAAGGAAAATATTGGCTCCTTAATCAAGGCTTTTTATCTTAGTTGGAATCATGGTGAATGTGATCTTTCTTAACGTTTCTATCTCGGTCCTAAACTTTTTTTTTGTTATTAAGGACATCAGCCAGATTAACTGATGATTAACACTACCATGAAATCATCATAACAAATATTAACACCATCTATGTCTGAATTTAAGCACTTGTCTGAAGATCTTTTGTCCCACGCTTACTTTTTATTAGTTCCTCTCAGCAGTAATTTGAACGAGGCTTTGATACACCCACCTATTGCTAACTTCAGTGTCGCACTGGCAGCAGAGAACCATTGTGAAATCCGCCCCATCCCGAGTTGTAATCATGAGTTATAATCATAAAAATGTTGAAGTGGCTTCACGTTGATTTCAGTTCCCATTCTGTGTTTTCCACTATTAGGACCAGGCTCTGGTTAACCACATTTCATTTGTTAAACAACACAGGCCCTAGTTAACACCACTTCGGACCCCAGAGTTCAGTGACCAGGTGTGTAATTGGAAACACGAGCAAAATTGAAATTATACAATTTGTCACGCTGCAAAAGACTTGGAACTATTGATTTGATGTGCTTTCTAAGAAAGTAAAAGTTTTGGTTCTTTTTTGAGAGGGTTCCTTTTTATAACCTTCTAAAAAAAAAAAGACTACCATGGTTTAAGTATTTCAAGGAATTAGGAAATCATGATGTACACAAGGCATGTGTATAAAAGGTGTTCTGAATGGCATTATTTTAAATAGCAAAAAAGTATAAGCAAACTACATGGCCTAAAGGAGAGAGCTAAGTTTTTAAAAAGTATTGTACGATGGGAGTCTTACTTTTTTTACTCATTTTTCAATTATAGTTGACACACAGTATTAGTTTCGGGTATACAACAGTCATTAGACATTTATATACCCTACAAAGTGATCACCCCAATAAGTACTCACCTGACACCATACATAGTTATTGACATATTCCTTATGCTGTACTTGACATCATTATTTTTGGAACTGACGAGTTGTACTACTTTCTTTTTGAACTTTTATATTTTAAGTGTGTCTTCTCAGGACCCATCAGCTCCAAGTCAAGTAGTTGTTTCAATCTAGTTGTGGCGGGCACAGCTCAGAACTGGCAACCCTGTAGTTAAGAGCGCCGCGCTCTAACCTACTGAGCTAACCAGCTGCCCCACAATTTGTACTTAATTGTATGACGGAAGTCTTGCTTCTTTTTCCTGCTTGTTAGCATATATTTCGCTTTAAAGCATACTGTTGTCTATTTTTCTGACGTGTTATTCCTTAATGCTAGTCTTACACTTATCAACCATGATTGACTTGCCTTTTGTATCATTAATGGACCAGCTTCACCACTGGAAGCACTCAGGTTAGCTCCTGTGTCCCTATGACAAGCCCATCCTTGTTTTCTAAGCCTGTCCTTACTTTCTGGCTCCACAAGACGCTCCAGCCTTACTTTGTATTTTCCCTGCCCAGCCTTGGAGCCTGGCTTCATTTACTGGAGAACCTTATTTAGAAACCATAATCTGGATCACTGCTGCTTCTCAACCTTCTCAGGAGACAAGTGTGTGTCTAACCTGGGTACACACACACAGCTCTATTTCTGTAACTATTTATATTTTAAACACAGAGAGACAGAGAGAGAGAGAGAGAGAGACAGAGAGAGAGACAGAGTTATCGTATAACAGGATTCGTTCTCACCTTCCCCTATTCCTTACTTATAATTTCTTCTATAGTGAGAAACCTGCAAATTATCATTGTCTGTAAAATATCTACTTATTTGTCCAACATTGGTAAACATATCATCTCAGAACTGGTAACCCTACCCACATGAGAACAATTTACCAACTAGAGGACAGTGTCCATACAGCTGTCTTTGGCCTCAGTACCCAGTTGAAACACGGTGACTCAGGGCACCCTTCTTTCCGGTATCTTTCAATACGGGCATATAATCCATTCCTCTACAGTTATCTCTGTCACAAACTGTATTCCAGCTGCTGTTGGAGGAGACTCTATGGATACCATGCATCACTAGAAAGAGTGGAACAAGTGGGTCCTAGAGCAGATTAAGCCTGAAACATCGTTGGAGGCAAAAATGACAAAACTGAAGCTCTCCTACTTCAGGCACATCATAAGAAGGCAGGGGTCTTTGGAAAAGACAATCCTGCTGGGGAAAAGAGAAGGCAGCAGGAAAAGAGGAAGAGCAAATATGAGGTGGACTGACTCCATAAAAGAAGCCATGGGCATGAGTCTCCAGGAGCTGCACTGGGCAGCTGAGGACAGGACATTTGGGACATCGCTCACTCACAGGGTTGCCAGCAGTCAGAGCCAACTCTACGGCACGTAACAACATTCTGTCTTGGATCCACCCCTACCACCTACACCCTTATTATTTTAATATACAATAAAATTCCATATTTTTAGTGTACATTTCTATGGGTTTGACAAATATTCCGAGTCCCATATCTACTACTACTGTTCCTTAAAGAAAAGCTCGTTCACCCAAAAACTCCCTCGTGCTGCCCCTTGTAGTCAACCCCTCCCCCCAAACCCCAGCAATCCCCATAGTTTTACCTTTTTCAGAATGTCATATACCTGGACTCACACAGGTAGCCTTTTGGGGCTGGCTTGCTTTATTTCACAAAATATATTTAGGATTCATCCATGTTGTTACATAAATCAATACTGTATTCTCTTTTATTGTTGAGTATATTCTATTGTTTGGATGTACCAAAGTTTATTTAGCCATTCACCAGTCAGATTTCATCTGAGTTGTTTTCAGTTTGGGGTTATTTATGAATAAAGCTGCTATAAACATCATGTACAGGTTTTTACGTGAACATGTTTCCATTTCTCTTGGCTGAATATTAGTTTTACTTTTAAAGGTAAGTTGATTATAAAGATCATGTGAAAAAATAAACAAGGAAGAGTAATTATAAAAATCCTGAAAGAGAAAAGTGAGGGAGCTAGCCCTACAAAGCATCAATAAGATAAAAAATATGGCATGTGACCAGAATAGAAAATCACAAAATAAAGTCAAGTGTGTCTCAAATTTAATAGTATAGGATAAGGGTGGCATCTCCAATCAGTAGGCAAAAGCTAAGCTTTTTACTAAGTGGTACTAGGATAATTGGAGTCCTGTATAGTGCAAAGAATGGCTCCCATTTTATCTTTTTCCGATACTGTAACAAATACTATAAATGTAAAAAACGAAACTACATTACTGGCAGAAAAGGTAGATGGACTCCTCATAACCTAGAACTAGGAAGAACTGTCCTACCTATGACTCCAAACCCAAAAGCCATCAGGGAAGAGTGATAGATTCAACCGTGTTCAAACAAAAAAACTTTTGCAAAACACCGTAAATAAAATGTCACATGACAATTTAAAAATGACATACTGACTTTAAAAATGTGACTTATATCACAAATATCTCTATACTCCAATAAAAAAATGGGTACAAAATGCAGGTAATTTGCTGAAAATGTAATGCAAACAGTCGTTAAAAACATGAAAATATGTTCAGCCTCTCTCATAAGGGAAATGCAAATTAAAACTACAGGGGTTTAATTTCTTATGTATCAGATTGGCCACAATCTAAAAGCGTGACAACACTCAGGCTGTGGGAAAACAGGCATTCTGGTGCACGCATTGTTGGTGGGCATGAAACAGGTGACAGCCCACACAGAGAGAAATATCACAGTCACATATACCTATGTCTGCACTACCAAAGACAGCACGATTTTAACTTCAAAATCATAACCACGAAAGATTTAAAACACACCAACTTTAAAAAAAACTCACAGTAAGACAACACTTTAAAAAATGTTATGGTTCACTTTTTTTAATTACTAAAGTTTATTTAGAGCAGTTTTAGGTTCCCAACAAAACTGAGAGGCAGGTAGAGTTCCCTATGCCGCCTGCCCCCATATACTCACAGCCAACCCCACCACCAACATCTACCACAGTGGGATAGTCATTACAATCGAGGAACCTACACTGACACATTATCGTTACCCAGAGGCCACAGTTTACATTAGGGTTCATTCAGTCTTGGTGGTGTGGTCCACTTTTGCAGTTGCTTGGGCACCAAGTCACTCTGAAAACAGATAAATAAAAGAATCATGAATCAGGCACTTATCCTGCCTTTATCCTGCCTTTCCTGTACGTTTTATATTCTGGAGTCAATGTGGAAAATTCTTCCTTATAGGCCTGTTCCAACTAATAAATGCAATAGGAATGATAGAATTAAAAAATGACCTATTTGTCATCCCATACTGAAATCATGGATCTACTGAGCAACCATCAGTGTATATATAATAAAGCCATTAGGTTAAAGATTGATGGGGAACTTTGTCAAGTTCCCCACTCTAAAGTGGGCCAACCAGATAATAAATGCTTCCCCATGCAATGTCATCAGAAGGATACAGCAGACAGAGCCTTGCATGCAGTTATACATAACCTAAGGATCGTGTTGAAATGCAGGTTGATTCAGTGGTCTGGGGTGGGGCCTGAGACTGCATTTCTAACAAGCTCCCAGGCGCAGCCAATGCTGCAGTCAGACACTGCACACTGAGTGGTGAGGGTCTAGTACTACTTATGCAGCACCTTACCCTGGGGAAATACGTATGATCTCATCAAGCCTCTAGATCAAACTACCCGTTTGCTGGAATAGAGGAAAAGATGACCATTCAAGCAACCAATCAAGTCAGTCCAAAATGTGGGGTATCCTAGAGGACAAGTGACCCAGTTTCTCCAACAAATAGGTGGTATGCAAAAGGGGGAGGGGACTTGAGACATGTCATCAAAGGCAATGTACAGACCTTGCTGGATCCAATTTGATCAAACCAGTTGTAAAAAGATGTTTTGGAGACAACTGGGGAAATGTGCACGTAGATTGGAAATTAGCTACTAAGGAATCATTAGATTGTGTATATACATTATATGAGAGAAAGGCATTGTTATGTAAAAACAGTATTTGCATGAAAAACATGAGGTCTGAGGTTTGTTTTATAATATTCAAGCAAAAAATCAAAGGAAAATACAAAACAAACGAGGGGAGGATAAATCATATAATAAATGGATACAACAGGATTCACTGTATTATTCTATTTTTATTTGCAATTTTCTTTAAAAATTTTTTATAAAACAAATTGAAAATAAAAAATTACAGCTCTATTCAACATTACCATTTTTGCTCACCAAGTCTCAAGAAAAATTGTAACTTAGAGCAAAAAGGAGGAAAAAAGGCACAGACTGCTTGCTAGCTTGCTCATCTCAATTTCACTTCCTCTTAACCATTAGTTTATCTAATTCAGATACTGAGCCAATATCTAAGTTACCAGACCCTTTTAGTGGCAGAAGCCTTCAGAGAAAGGTGCACTGCCAGCGTTGGAGCTGTATAGTTATTTCAGATATAAAAAGATCTTTGCCTTTTAACTGTGAATTTGTTACTGTTACTGTTACTTGTTACTGTTCATTATTACCAAAGCAATGCCCTAAGTTTTACTCCTAAGTTTTACTTAACTCTGCTAAGTAACTCAGAAGCCTCTCTATTGCTTATTGACCTAATTATTAAAAAAAAAAAAAAATGCAAAAAATAACCTTCCCCAAAAGAATTCAGAAGACATGGAGTCATTCATTGTGTTTAGTTTTCTATGTCTTCCCCTCAATCAGAAACAGATCAGACCAGGCCCATATCAAAGACTCAACAAAAAAGAAAACCAAACAAACAATAAAAACCTACCATATTATTTTACCATACTCTACTTCATATAAAATGTTGCATCATAGAATTTTTGCTCAGTCCTTCATTTTCAGTTTTTTATACCTTGTTCTATTGCTGACACAAACTACTTGTAGTCTTTAATGAGGTTATTGTATTAAAAATGAGGTAATAGTAAACAAAGCATATATTAGGCAAGGACTCTAAGTCATACACAGTAGAAATGGGCTATGACTGATCTAAGCAGAAAAATAACGTGCTGAAAAGACTTTGAATTTCCAAAAAGGATGCAGAACAATGCTAGGGAAATAGCAGGTACAAGGAAGCAGCAAGGACCACTGCTAAAAACACATTACAAACCTAAACTAGTGAAGACCCAGGAAACGCCAGCACTTCACCACTCCAAAAATTTCCTTTTGCTAAGACTTCAGCCACTGTCATCACCAAACACGATTCTCGGAGGTATAGCTTCTTGGCAAACACAGGCGTCTGATTCAGTCTAACAGGCTGAACTGGCAAAGTTCAGACCTTAGCTGCTAGGAAGTCTGGTTTCCATCTGGTTTTTTTCAGTTTCTACTAGGGACTCTGGTTACCACCCCTAATCACAAAGGGAGAAATTCTCCCAACATAGGAAGGGGCTTCAGAGTCAGAAAGCACAATTAACAGGTCTCTGTTTCTATATGCAAGACTATTTGGTAGTTTCTCATCATCAGAAAGTTCAGGAGAAAATGAAACTATTTTTCAATTTCTCCAACTATATCTGAACTTAACACTCTACTTCATAGGGACAAACTGGGCTCAGTCAACATTTTCACATACTGGGCCAGTACCATGTTAAATTACTGTTGATAAAATAATTCACAGTGAAAGTATAAACAGACCCCAGATTTAATACTTTCTCTTTTCTACAGTGTACCTCAATTGAATAGCACTTCACCTAAGTGGAATTCTGCTGTTTACTCTTCCCCCATCTGGAACAGCAACAAACAAAAAAATCCCAAAAGATCCTTGAAAACCTAAACCAAATACAAGCAAATCTACTCTTAAGATTTCTAACCCAAACCACAGAACAAAGCCCAACAAGTCTTGGCTCTGTCTCAGAGCCCATTTGCTCCATTTTACTTGCAATCCCATTCAGCTTCCTGACTTTCTCCAGTTGATTATATGCTAAAAGCTGGAGGGAAAAGGAAAGGAAAATGGACAGGAAGAAATGGCAACAAAAGATGACAAAAATCTACAAAAGGTAAATAAATATAAGAACTAAGGAAAAAAGCAACAATATTCAGTAGCGTCACAGGTTGTAATTAACAAGCCTGAAGAGGCTCAAGCCCCACTTCCTGAGGAGACAGGATTGGAAACGTCTCAATGAAGCTGAGAAGCAGCAGGGCAGGATCAGCAAGGAAGGAGAGGCAAGGATGGAAGCAGTCGAGGTAAAGGGTGAGAATGGCCGAGCGCCTCGCAGCAGGAGAAAAGAGAAGAACCAGAGAGCCTCCAGGCAAACCCAGGAAAGTGACCTTACTTACCCTCAGGAAATAGGAAGTGAGAGGTACTTGAGGAAGGTTCTAGAAGCAGAGACTGCGATTTCCTTTTGTCTGGAATGTATGGGTTATATGGAACGGACAAGTGTTTCTGAACCTTTTTGATAAATGTCACCCCCATTCCCATACAATCTTTAGGAAGGTGTCACAGGTGGGAATCACTATAATCTCTCAACCCCCTCCAAGCAAGATTTTGTCTAGCTTCAAATTCTGTGCTGTTGTTCAAAAATAGACTTGTTTTCAAACATGAACTGTAATATTCAATATGCGTGTTCGAACACCTACCTCCTTCCTAACACTCATTTCCATGTTCTTTGAGTATAATGGACTAGAGGAGCCCCAAAGTTAAAAACGCCAGGATATCGAGTATTATTTAATCCAGACACACAAAAAGATGTGTCTTAGTATTGAGGTCCTCGTGGAAATCCTCTCGAGTGTAACTAGTCATCTCCCGATCGCCGAGGATGCCCCATAACACTCACTATTACTACTAGGAGTGAGTGTCTCCACTGTGCCGGCTCCTGGGCCCGAGACCCTCCCGCAGGAAGCGACAGCTCTCCTACTTCAAACTCGTCTTTTCCTTCCGCGGCCGTTCCCACCGCGGCTGAGGGACAACACTCCCCACGTGCCCGGAAGAACTAATCCCTTTTCGCCCAACCCCAGGCCACACGGCCTCCTCTCTTCCTTCTCCTCCCTCTCCTCACCTCCAGCTTCCACGGCACCTCCTCCTCTGCTCGGAGCCACCGCCCACTTCCCACCACCCGCCGCCCGGGACGAAGCCAGGGATACGTAACCCAGATTCGAGTCACGGGGCACTGCGATCACGTGCCGCGCGGGGTCGCGCGCCGGGTCCCAGGTCACGTACGGAGCGAGCGCTAGGCGCGGGGAGAACCCCGCACCCGCGCAATCTCGCGAGATTCGCGGTGTCACGTGACAGTGCGGGCGTGGCGCAGCCTCACGTGACGGGCGCAGCTGGCCGCGGGGTCTCTTTCCTGCAGCGGGCGCCGCAGCGGCTGGGCCTTTCGACCGCGGGACCCGCCGCTCTCACGCCGGCCCCCAGGCGGTCCCCCAGCGCCCGCCTTCCCGCGGCCCAACTGCCGGACCCTGCCCGGCTCCCGCTCCGGCGGCCCTCGTGCCCATGGCGGCCCCCGGCGGCGCCCGGAGGCAGCCGCTGCTCCTGCTGCTACTCGGTGAGGAGCAGGGCCGAACGGGGGGGCCGCGGGGAGGGGGCGACTACAAGGGTCTGGAGGGCTGCGCGGTAGGGCTCGGAGAAGTGGGGGGTACAGGGGACTGCGGGATAGGGGCTGCGGGAGGCTGTCCTCGGGGGGTGGGGCGACAACACGGGACCCCGGAGCTGCGGGCTTGGCCCGGGGACGGTGGGCCAGCGAGTTGTCCCTGCACCGGCCGGTATCCGGCGTGGATTCCGCTGGCCGCTGTTTGTGGTGTCAGTTCCAGTTGCCCAAAGGTAGACTAGAGTCGAGGACTCAGCCGAGGGCCTGATTCCATCCTCAGATCACTAAACGCGTTTTTTGGGATGTTCAGCGGAAATGATTTGGGTGGCTTGGTGGTTTCTGGAGTACTGTGCTTTGTTTCTTTAACTTACGGGCAATTTTAGCCACGGAGGTCCAAGTGAGGCTGTGCGGCCCGGAACCCCAGAATCTGCGCGGTCCCTCGGTGCTCCCAGCGGGTGACCGATATGGAGGTCCTTGCTATACAGATCTTAACCAGAAGAGACTAGGGCGGCGTGGTGATACCGGCCTTTTAGTGTTCGCCCTTAGTGCTTTAACCTTCGCCCGGTTTTCAGTATGACATGTGGTCCTTGTGTGTGTGTGTTTATGTTACTGTGAATTTCAATTTGTGTCGGAATAACTTACAATTATCTTTTCGAGTTTGGGAGAGTCAGTAGTCAAAATGAGACGTAGGACTAGGCCTCGGTCTCTCAAACTCGGTGTTTATTTCTGGTGACTCCTTGTAAAGAGCTGCTGCTGCTGTCCTGTGTGTGCTGGTTACTGTGAGTCAAAATAAGGGGCTCCATTAACACATTGGAGAGTGTCTGGCACTCCATCAGTCTGTACAATTCATAGAAGCAGTCAGTGGGTGCTCAGTATTTTGATTGAGGAATTTTGTTTTCATTAGTCCTAATAAGAAAGAGGAATATGGGTTATCTCTTAAACGAGAATCACTACATGGTTTGATTTCATGCCTTTCTAGAGGCCCTCTGTCTATGGCACCCTTTCTCACCCCTCTCCCAATTAATACGGGAAGATTTATTTAAGTGGTAAGATCTGAACCAGCTGGTGGGAGTTCAGATGAGTTAAATACACACATTCCCCTGTATCCTGCCCTTGAATTCTTTAAATATCTCTTTAAGTCTCATCATATTCTAAAATTGTATTATTGTGACCAAATGGATTTTGGTTTCACGTTTTTGATTTGCCTGTAATGTAAAATTAGTTCTTTGAGCTGCATGAATAGCCACAAGGGATGACCTTATTCCAGTAGTAAACCCGAAGCCTTGCCCTTCACTGGCAGGTGTAATTAGTTACAGGAGGAGTTGCTGGAACAAGTTTTGTCATGTTAGAACGACTGCATTGTTCTTTATTAGAAGAGCTCACAAGCATTAGAACTTTCATATTTTGTTTCAAGTTTTAAAAACCCACCTTAAAAATGAAGAGAAATGTCCATAACTCCCTACATCGTATAGCTTGGAATATTGTGTATGTCATTAGGTTTTTAATGTCTATCACATTTATGTTCCATTAAAATTCAAATTTCAGGAAAGGTCTGTTAACTTGGATTTAGGTCTGTTTAAAATAATGTTTATTTTAATGCACAATTTCACAAAAAATATCTTGTAAAAATATTTCAAACTTCTAAATTACCAATTCCTCCTGCATTCATGATTAGAAATTGCTTAAACCTTTTTGTGTGTTTGAATACTTGGTAGAAAGCATAGAGTCATGAACTGAAACTTTCTGATATATAAGATTAAGTTTGATTACGTAATGTGACTTTTTAAACCATTGATGTGTCAACTAGATGACTTCCTTTCCCTTTCTAAATGAATAACTGGCACTTAGGAAGTTTGAAAAGTTTTATGCTAATAATGTTACCCTTGATTGTGGGAGCTTGTCGGTTACCCAGGTTGGCAACCAAATTCTTCAGTAGATCTGAGGTCAAAATGTTTTAGACCCGTAATTTTGAATTTATATTGTTAGGCCCATCCCAGGCAGTATTAGTCCTCCCTTCTCTCTGCGGCCACAGAACTTGACTACATGCATGTACAGCATGTGCTTCAGCTGAGTTGTGATTATTTTTACACGTACATCTCCCTTGCCCATCTTACAGCCTACTGCGTGCCTGACACATAGTAAGTGCTCAGTACATACATGTGCAGACGTCCAGTTTACAGCACTGGTCCCTAACCAAACATGCGTAAGTCGGCATTTTAGAAAGTATGTACTCTGGCCCTGCCTCTAGAGGTTGTGGTTCAGTGTTTGGGATGGAGCCTTGGTCTTTTTTTTCTTCCTTTAAATCGTAATAGATGATTATGTATCACTGGTTAAGAAAAAGAAGATACTGGATTTAAAAGAATTAAGTCAAGACAAACTAGGAAGTAATTTTTAAAATTTTAATAAATATATTGACTTGTTCCTCCAAAAGTGTTTCATAATTTGTAGCATATTTACCTGCTCACCGAGTGCTGGAGAGCATGGTTCAGACGTTGCACTCACCCTACAGCCAGCCCATGGCTGGCAGGGGTGGACACATGCTCTGAGTCAGCAGACTGGTTTTGGATCTGTCTGCATCACTCACTAGCTGTGTGACTTTGAGCAAGTTAGCTAATGTCTCTGTGCCTTGGTCTCCACATCTGTAAAGGAGAATCGTAATATTGTATACTGATTAAGATTGTCCTGATAATGTAATTAACTGCAAAGTGCTTGGAGTGGTACCTCGCACACAGCAAGTGCGTGACAAGTGCTTGTTAAATACTTACTTGACATTTTTTGTCAGGTACTGAAGATTCGATGATGAACTTGATAGATGAGGTCTGTACAGCACTGAGTGTTTAACATTAAAATCAGTGCAGTGCGATGCTCTGCATGCATTGGCTCGGGTGCCTAAGCCCAGGGTTTGTCAGTTGCTGGCCCAAGGTCACACAACTAGCGAGTGGTGGGGGAGTCTATCAATAGAACTAGGATCTCTTACTCAGAAGCAGGCATGCTTCCCAGAGCTGCACTTGTTTTAGAGGAAAGAATCTACAAGTAGGAGTATTTTGAAGGAATACGCCATAGTTACTTCTTTATACTTTCCCTGGAGAAATGATGAAGTTTGCATCTGAGTGAAGGACTGCTAAAGATTAGCAGTTGCCAGTAGGCCAGGAAACTGACTTTTGAAAGGGATACCCTCAAATAACCACACACATTTTTACTAACTTGAGAAGGTTCTTTTTTCAACCAACTGCCACTGTTACAGAATTTAAAACAAAACAAAACAAAACAAAAAAACTTCTGACCATTAGCATACATGCATGCCTCAGAATTTCGTGTCGTAATGGTCTTTAGACATTTTTCTCTTGACTAACATTGGCTTCTGGGGTAAGTTTCTTGTTTAATAATTGAAAATTTCTGGCACTCTCCAGAACGGATGTGGGCATCTTGTGTTGCTAAAGCTTGTTTTGTTTCAGTAATACTTCCTTGTTTTTCGTTGAAAGCTCAGACCCTTAACATATTTGCTAAGTGAAAAAATTGTATGATTGAAAGGTATTTAATGTAAAATGTTTCTTAATGAAGTATTTTGAGTCAGTAGGAAGTTTTTTCAATGATTCAGGGAAATATTTTATAGAAGGGCAACTGGGTGAGAACTGACCTGTGCGTGCTCCCATGGGAGGCAGTGACCTGCTGTGCCCACGGCACACGTGGTTACATGTGACTGTCCCTCCGGCAACCAGGCCAGTGCCAGGTGAGGGTATTTCAGGCCTGAGGGAGCCTATGAACGGGGCAGGCAGTGGCCCACGTACTCAGTAAGCTGGGTCAGTGTCCAGTGTTTCCCTGGCTTCTGCGCCCATGCTGTAACACACACTGTTGCTTCTGCCATGCCCACCCTCCTTTTGCCTCTGGTACACACTACCCATCCTGCTCATCCTGTATGCCTATTTCATTCTCAGCTCAGTAAATGTGTTTTAAAAAAACATTTACTGTATCAAAAACAGTAATGGAATAATTTTCTCTAGGTTTTTTAAATACAATATTTGTTCATTGGAAATGCTTTTAGTGTAATCTTGCCCAAGTAATCCAGGGTTGGGTTAAAAATTTGCAGAGCAAAACATCAAAAAATTGCACCGGTTTGCTTATTTGCCATATTTGCTTTATTTTCGTTTAGCAACTTTTCTTTATGAATATAGATTTTGGTATTTCCTTTACCAGAGACTTACGGAAAGACAATGTAGGGTTTCTGGCTATGCTCTTTGCTTTAGGATTGAATAGTTTAGGCTTGAATTTCTTTCTTGAGAGCCAGGATTTTATTTTGTGAAAATCCTCGGGGTCAGATGAACTGGTTTCATTGGAAACATTTACTTTGCCAGAGACAAGGGTTTTGGAATGAAAAGTATATTGAGTGTCCTCTGAGTATGCTGCCTTCAAAGTGTGCCTGAGTCTCATGTACACTTAGAGCAGATCCAGGTGTGGAAATGGTGAAAGGGCAGGCAGGAGCTTGGAGCAGCAGAGACAAGTGAGGGCACAGTGCTTCTGAGCGTTACAGTACGCTGTGGGGGCTGATAGCAGTTTGCCTGTAGAAATAGTGAAAATACTTACTTTTGCCTGTCTATGAAAGAGCAATGTACTAAAATGTGACACCTCTACCACAGTGATCAGATTGCATTTGTTACTAAACTATTTGATCAGGGCAGTGGGATATGAAGAAGCGAGAAATGGCACTGACCCTGAGAACGTAAGTACGGAGGGAATATTTAGTAGTGGTCACTCTCAGGCTAGAAAGGCCCATGAGCACTTCACATTGTCTGTCCCTCCCCGTGAGCTATGGCAGCCCCACCTAGACAGGTTGACTGATTTTAAGGTCACACAGCCAAGTCCGGGTTCAGCTGAATCACTGTTTTTGAGGACCTTTCTGAAATTGGGTAAAAATCTTAGATCTTCGAGTCCATGGTTTCTCTTGCTACACCACCAGTCCATAAGAGGTTAAAAACAGATCTAACTTGAAATAGCAATTTAGGTCCACAGTGAAAGATACCACCAGCTCTCCCATGGATTTCTATAGAAGGTCAATATTTAGGTTGAGTTGTGCCTCTAAGACCCCACCAAATCTCCAAGAGATGCTCTGAGCAACGAGTGTGAAGCAACCTATGCCCAGGGGTGACCCAGAAATTAACATGTGATTTCTCCATAGTATTCTGAAGTAAAGCACTAAAGAACTGTTGACCAGGTTGGCAAACTGATCAGATGGGTTTAGAGATAACGTTTTTCAGAATTGTCTCCAGGAAGGACAGAAGACTCCGCTGAGCCCAGCCTGGGTAATCCGTGTGTCTAGTTCTTAAGCGGTTTAGGACGCACCGTAGAATCTCCTAATTATTGCTGCACTTGCAGGCAACAGAAATACCCAGTTGTATTTTCAAAAAGGTGTTTAATCATTTTTGTTTTTCCTGGAGTTAGCAGGCCTCGTGCACAGTGCATCAGCAGTGTTTGTGGTGAAAGATGGTAGTGGGACAGCTTGTATAATGGCCAACTTCTCCGCTGGCTTCTTCACCAACTATGATACCAAGAGTGGTTCTAAGGTAGGAAACAACAAGGTACTTCACGCGTGGGGTGTGTGTCTGTGTCTGTGTGTGTGTGTGTTTAAAATTTTCAAATGTTTGAAAAATGATCCACCTTAAACACAGTTCTGTGTATGCCTATTTCCTTCTCAGCTCATCAGTAGCCTCTGCTGTTTTATATACTGAAGCTGCAATCATAACATACAAACCATTTTGTGCTCTGCTTTCACTATTATTTTTAGCATTTTTCCAGTTTTCTTTGTAATTATATTTTATAATCACAATGTAATACTTCATTATATTAATCAACCAAATTTTTAAACCATTCCTCCCTCTATTAGTAAAGGTTTTTAAAATTCTTTTTCATGCCCAGTGTACAGCTCTGTGATTATAGCTTCTTTGATCTGTTGAATTTGCTTTGGATAAACTATTATGCTCCAAGAATTGTATATGAACAGATGCTTGTTGTGCAGTGCTGTAAGCACTGTACTATTTTGATTAAAATGTTCATTAGTAATTTTGTTAAAACAACCTTGTACATCTATAGGATAAATAAGGCTCTTTGCATTTCCTCGATTTCTAACAAATAAGCAGCATTTGTTTGTATTTCTTCCTTCATCACTTGCCTATTAATGGGCATTTTGCTTGTTCTATTTAAAATTTACTCTTTAAATATGTCCCTAAACCTAATTTTATTTTCAATTCTTTTTTGAAACCACCATTTTTTCTTTACCTCCGTCTCGACAGCGTCATTATCTTTTCATTACCGCTCAAAGGGCACCAGGATTGCTGGGTAGATCAGCAGTTCCTTTAGAGCACTCTGGACTTCGTGCCAGCTGCTGGAGCCTCATTAATTCATTTGTGCTAGTCTAGAGACAAATGTGGGCTCTGTCAAAACAAGAAAACTGGAAAGGTTTTGTTCCATAGAAATGTCTCAAATTCTAAAGACTTGTCCAAGCACCTTTTATTTTACATTCTACTTCATATTTTTTTTTTGGTGTTTGGATTTTTAAAATACCGTTTGGGTATATATTATGTTGCATAAATGGGATCATCTATATGCTGTTATGTGCCTTATTATTTCACAAGACATGTCTGTCTCCTCATGTAGTTCTGTCATTGGTTTTAGGACAGCCTTAACATACTGCTTAACCATAGTTAAGTCAGTCCAGTTCATTTTTTTTTTTTTAATTTTATTGGTGAATATTGGAGAACAGTGTGTTTCTCCAGGACCCATCAGCTCCAAGTCTTGTCCTTCAATCTAGTTGTGGAGAGCACAGCTCACTGCCCCATGTGGGAATCGAACCGGCAACCCTGTTGTTAAGAGCTTGTGCTCTAACCATCTGAGCCATTCGGCTGCCCCCCAGTTCATTTTTGATGGCATTCGGTTGTTTTCTAGTTGTCTTGCACATCATAGTAAATTCAGTGTAAACACCAAAATTTTGTGTAAACACCTTTTTGTTTACAAAGAGACATGTTCATTAAACAAACATTTCTATAGCAAACAAGTAGGAATAGCTTTTTTCAAATATAAATACACAGTTCATCCTGAAGCCCAAGATGAATTATTTCAGTTCACCAAGATAACTTTAGTTTTAATTCTGTTGTAAATTAAAACATTAATGAAGAATCTTTAATTATATAAATAATGAAGTCAACTTTGTCTTACACTTGAATTACTTTTTGGTGTGTTACTGGTATGTAATACTGACTTTCTTTGTGTTTTTGTTTATATTAACAAATGAGTACCTTAAAAGTGATATCTGAGATGGAAATAAGGTCTAAATTTATATCATACTTACAGAGAAGATATTTTTTTGGTGTTTCTGAATATCTTTAATAGCCAACATTCTAATTGGTTTCTATCGTCATTATGTTTGTTCTAGAATGTGACCTTTGACCTGCCATCTAATGCAGAAGTATTAAATAGCAGTTCCTGTGGTAAAGAGAATGTTTCTGACTCAAGTCTCGTGATTGCTTTTGGGAAAGGAAATACACTGACTCTCAGTTTCACAAGAAATGCAACACGTTACAGTGTCCAGATGATGCATTTTGTTTATAATTTGTCAGACACACAGTTTTTCCCCAATGCAAGCTCCAAGGGTAAGAGCAAAAACTGACCAATTATGAAGTGAAGAAAATTGGGTTGGGGGAGTATCTAAAATTGCTTTTAACTAAGTACTTCAAGTATTAAAAAAATTAGTATTTTTTTAAATACAGACGTCAAGACTGTGACATCTGCAACTGACATCATGGCAGACATAAATAAAAAATACAGATGTGTGAGCAGCAACCAGATCCACATGAATAGTGTAACTGTCACGTTCCAGGATACTACCATCCAGGCATACCTTTCAAACAACACCTTCAGCAAGGAAGGTAAGACACTGCGCTTGGCCCTAATGCCGTTAGTCTTAATGCCAGTGAATGCAGAAGTGGCTTTGTGCCCTGGTGCTTGAGGGAATTTTGTGTGAATGAGCATCTGTATAGCTGGGGACAGAACAGGCATCTTCCATCTTAGGAGAAATCTCCACCAAACCTTTTTATTTCTTTAGAGATGACCTCTTTAGGGTGAACAAATAATTGATTTAAAAAGGGTAAAAGGGCAAAGCAGTCAAAACCCTCTGTGTCTTCCCTTGCTAGAGCTAATGGGGTCAGGGTCACAGTATCTCCCAGTTCAAGCCAGCTGTCTTTCCCGAGTCTTATCTCAGTCCTGCCCAGGCAGGCCCCAGGAGGTAGAAGGCCCAGGAGTCCCTTTCTGAGGGAGTCATGACCCCCTGGGGAGACACCTGCTAATCCAGCTTCACTGGCAGGATCTGGGGTCCCACGGGCAGGGCCCCAAGCTCCTCCCCAGCTCCGTGGTCATGGTAAGGTAGTCAACCTCTCATTTCCTTCACTTGTAAGATAAGGACAATAACCTTTCTTAGAAGGTTGCTAGGATTAAAAAGAAAGTTTATGCAAAGTGCTTATATCAGTGCCTGGCAGAGTGAATAGTAAATTGAGCAATCATTTTACTATGACTGAAAATTTCCCAACTCCCACCAGTTAACTCACAGATCACTGTCATTTTCCTGAAGGGTGAGGGGTTGATGGTCTTGGGGAAGTTGTCTCCACCTCCGAGAGGATGTGTTAAAGACAGCACCTCCTTCTAGACTTTAGACCTGCTACCTGTGGGCCTTTGGTGTTCCCCAGCAGTCTTGCTTGAAAGCTGAGTGACAGTTGAAGAGTGGCTCATTTCCACGTCTGCGAGCTAATGGGCGCGATAAGCCAGTCAGGCCTTTGTGCAGCTTGTTCTAGTCCTGAGGACGTAGGTGCTCCGAGCAGGCCACACACTGGCCCCTCGGGCCTGCTCCAGTCTATCCCTGGTTTCTGGATAGCCAGTAAGCTAAGAATGGTTTTTATGCTTATAAACTTAAGGTAAAAAAAAAAATCAAAAGTATTTTGTGACACCAAAAATTGGACCACAGCCATAATCATTCACTCACCTATTTCTGTGGCTGCTGTGATGTTCATAATGGCAGAGCTGAGTGGGGACAGACACCGGACAGCCACCGAGTCTAAAAGTTTACTGTCTGGCCCATTACAGAGAAAATGTGCTGACCCATGACCTAATGGGAACAGTGTTAGTGACGGAAAAGAAAGTGTAACTGGGAGAAATACGACGAGGATTTAATACAAGAGAAATCGCAAGTGTGCAGGGAGAGCTTAAAGGTGTGGAGGTCAGCGTGAGCTGAGCAGCGGGGGATTCTGAAGGAAGTGGGCTCTACTTGTCCACCATGCAGCCTGGAGGGCTGGGTGAGTGTGTGTCTTCAGCAGGAAGGACTGACAGACTGTGAGACCTGTCCCTTGAGGCCAATGTGAGCAGTGTTTGAGGGTAGCAGCAGGCCCAGGTGCACGCGCTCTTAACATGCACCTCGGGAGGCAGGTGAAAGGTGACTTGTCAGGCACAGAGTCTACCTGAGTAGAGGTTAGAGCAACAAGCTGATCAGATTATTCGTGTGCACAATTACAAAGCTCCAAGCAGCTGGGGTTCGTACCTAGCAGTCTGCACCTGGGTTGCATCAGCCTTCACATGCAGGTAACGAGCAGAAGGAAAGAACAAAAACTGTCAGAAGGTTTGGGGAATGAAACTGTCTGTGACTTGCTGGCTCAGTGCAGTGACCTCACTGTAACTGGGCCTGAATGTGGTCGTAGGATGCAGCTCCTCCTTTACGCTTGTTTTCTTCTGCTTCGAAGGCTTTGCACACAGACAGAGAGGGCCTGGCCTCCCCTGTCTGGGCTGCGCGAATGGTGTGCTGCGAAGTGAGATGCCCCGCTGCCGGGATTCATGAGGGCCCCGGAGCCCTGTGAAAGGGGCTCCCGTTTCTAGTGCAGAAACAGATGTGACCATAGAGAGGCTAATTTTGTTTTTAGGTTAATTACTTTGTTTTTTAAATAGACTTTATTTCTTAGAGCAGTTTTAGGTTCCCAGCAACATTGAATGACAAGTACAGAGATTTCCCACACGTCCCCCGGCCTCACACACGCACAGCCTTCTCACTCCCAGCATCCTGCATTTTAACTCCTTTCCTAATGGAAGACATATGCAGCTGATTCCAGATGGGCAAGGTACCGGTGTGAGGCTGTCCTCAACCGGAGCCCTGGCCAACAGCCCCCTTCCCGGAGGTATGCTCACGTTTCACTGGGGTTACTTGGGGCTTTGACCTTCCCACCTGAGGGAATCCTTGGTGAGTTGGAGCTCGTAGGTGCCACCCGCTCTGCTCCATCAAGGAGTTTGTCAGAAGTTTGGTCGCTGAGCTCACCCTCACTGTGGGACGGGTCTGAGACACACTACCCACCTCCCCATGTTTCGTGATTGGCCGTTTTCATCAAAGCATGGTTCACTTTTGTTAAATCGCCCTACACCTGTACGTACGTATTTCAGAAAGGAAATCTTGCTTTTTTATCAAAGACACTAGAGCACTCTTAGTAAATTCTACTGAGAAGAGGAGGGTTAAGAATCTTCCTGAAGTTACATGGACTGTCCTGTAGAAGTTGAAGTACCTCCTCCCATCATAGGCCGAAAGCGTGAGGTGAAGTTATGGGTACACCTGTGTACTCTTCAGGGGAAAGGACGGCGTTCCCATGAGGCTTGTGGAGCTCATGTCACTGTTAAGTTACATTCTCTGTATAGTAATCCCTTTCAATCTGTGTATCTGTGTTAAAAAACAAGAAGGTCAGCAAAAAGCCAAACCAAACCACCCACCATAACGTGGCAGGGGCCCTTTCAAGGCTCCTTTGCTCATGCTTAGGCCTCTTTTGAGAGCTGCTCCTGTCCTTCTCTCACAGCCGTGACTTGTTTGACACCCTGTTTTATGGGATGTAGTCTCCAGTGGCAGCTGCTCAGCATGCAGGTGCTGGGGAGAAGGAGTTGAGGCTTCCAGATCTCTACTAAGGGCTGGCACTCCCTAAAACGGAATATAGTGATTGCTAACGTAATCTGAGTCGTTTGTAAAATTAAATTTCCAATTACAGTTGACATGCAGTATTAGATTCAGGTGTACAACAAAGTGATTACACATTCATTTACCTTACAAAGTTGATCTGGATTGTTTTTAAAGTTCAACTGTGTTGGCATGTTCCACAGTTACTCAGTGTGCCGTGAACCTGACTCAGAGTCCGGTCCTTGCGGAGCCTCGCCAGCTGGCGTGTCATTATACCACTTTTTGTCTATTCTTGATGCCTTACTGGGTGTCTTTTGACAATGGTTGGTATTAATGTTACTTTGGAATTACAGGGACTGATATTTTCCCTAGAAGTAGGAGATTTGGCCCTTCCAGGCCATATATACTACCATGACCACTTAAATCGCTTACAAATGCTTGATTTCTATGAAAATTGAGCCATTTCTTTTTAATCTCCTTTTATGCCAATTTCACTCCTTTGGTTCTTGGATACTTTTTTTTACTCATTTTTTCTTGTCAACTAAATTGAAAGCTTCTTCCGGGAAAAGATCACATATGAAATATGTTAAGTATATTTTTATATCCCCCTAGTCTGTTCTACTCATGGATTCTTAATTGTTGAATGAACATGGTTGCAATAAATCAGTAAACTTTTGGTCATAAAAGCTCGTTTAAAGCTGACATTTAATGATCTGCTGGTTCAGGTTATTAGAGTAGGCTTCTGTGGCCTTACTTACCAGTAGTGGTGTAGTAGTGGTCTGACCAGAAAGCCCTCATTCGTCTTGACTTTACACATACATTATCCTAGCTAGGAAACCTCAGGTTCTTACAGATTTTATAAGGAAATAAAGCACAAGGCAAGGCTACACCGCCTTTCTGTCAGTCTTGTTAATGAAGATAAGTTCTAAAGAAAACAGGCATCTTCTTTCCTGAAGATCTGTAAAAGTAGGGTAGATGACTATCATTCAGGAACGCTCTGAGTGTAGCTCTGCCTGGAGGCTGGAGAAAACCAGGTGAGTGAGTCTCACTCATGTCCATCAGAATTGGGTTTCCAGCCCCAGGTCCACACTGGGTTAGTGGGTTTGGGGTGAGGCCCAGGCAGGCATCTGGGTTTAATGACTCACCAGAGGATTTGGATTTATTCATTTCTAAGGTTTGATACATGGGTACTTGTCAAGTCTTCTATGACCATTAGAAGTTTAGAATACAAACTACTATGAAATATAGTTCATAAATTTCACTTTCTACCCAATTTGGCAGTATTTCTTTTTCATTCCTTTGGAATCAGAGTCTCGCTCTTAGTCTAGCTTACATTGAAGAAATTGATGCCAAAACATCTCTTTCCATTTGAGACTCCTTAAATGCAACATGCCGGTTTATTAGAATATCTGCTCTGCCTTGAGCATATAAGCTTTTAAAAATCATGAGACGAGCATCTGGAAGGATGCACAGCCCTGCACCCTCCTCCCTATTGTCCTTTGGGTGAAGACTGAGGGTGACCCAGCAGCAACCCCTGGGTCCCCCAATCTTTCCAGAGGCCTTCCAACAGGTGGCATTTAGCATACTTTGGTGCATTTTATTTGTGATCATCTCACGAACTGTGAGCCTTCTGCAGGAAGGACTTTGGTGGTATATATACCGTGTTTCCCCAAAAATAAGACCTAGCCAGACCATTAGCTCTAATGCATCTTTTGGAGCAAAAATTAATATAAGACCGGGTATGATATAGTGTAGTATAGTGTATAATATAATACTGGGTCTTATATTAATTTTTGCTCCAAAAGACACATTAGAGCTGATTATCCGGCTAGGTCTTATTTTAGTAGGTAACAGACTGGTTAGAGAGTGAATTTTGCATTTATAATTTAGATAGAATGAAGAGGGCATTTTATCCATAGAGATTTCTAAAGTCCTGAATTTTTCTGACTAGTGGTTAAAGCTTATGATGTGTTATTCATGTTTCCAAACTGACATTTTATAACCTGCTTTATGAAATCACTGAATGACTGTCATTATCAGTCAGTGTATGTTACTTTCCCCCATGTGTGGTGCGACCATCTAGACCAGAATTTGGAGATTGGCCTGTTGCCTTTTTTTCCCCATGGTTTTGCACTTTAATTAATTATGTTGTGTTCTGTAAAAGTTTATAAAGTAATGGTGAAGCTATTCTTTTTAAAGTACAATAACATCAACCTGTAGCTTACTCTGGGTAAAAAAAACAGCACAGTGTTGGCCAGCACACCCTAGATGGGGACATCTGCAGCAGTATTTGCCCTGCCACCATTTAGCCCAAGGTTAAATCCATTTGTGAGGGTTAATTTTTTGTTTGTTTCCCATCTGTACTCTGTCTAGAAAGGCATTTTGTTCCATAACACCACATCATGTGTAGGCATGCTGGGTGAGGGGAAAGATTGTTCAATTTTCCCGTGTATTACAGTTCTATGGGGTGAAGTTTCCCGTCTCCTCCCCCAAGTAGATGGGATATGGAGGAAGAATCGGCAACTGAGAGTTACTGTGGAAGTTTCTTTGTAGTGTAGAGTAAGTGGAAAGAGGTAGAGGGTAAAGTTACACACAACAAACTCCTGATTGGGTCCCACATTGGATACTTGGGCCAGCTTCCCGTGGCTCAGCCTAGCTGAATGTGGAAAGGGTCGGAATTGGATGCAAATTCCATCCAGTTGGTCGGAAATATTCTAAACTTCTTGATAGTCCCGAGAAACAAGGTGTAAAGGAAACCTAATGTGGGGGTTGGTGGTATCCTAGAAGTGCTGCATATCTTGGTGTTCTAGAACATTAAGTAATTGTCTGTAATCTTCATAGAAGGCACACCTGTCCTGTCTGTTCCTATAGAAAGTGCTCAGTTATCTTTCTGCTTTGGGTTCAGTCTGCCTTGATTTTTGAATATAAATTTTTGTTGTAAACAAACTTGGTGGGTCAAATTCTGAGGAACAGAATCACATCCAGATGCTTCAACATGTCGTCTGGGAGCGCAATGTGGTCTGCCACCCCCACAGATACCATCACCCCCAAATCTAACTTCTCCCCATCGACCCAAGTCCCTCTGCAGTGGCCTGTCTGCACACCAGCCTGCCTTACATTCTGGGTCGTTGTCTCCTGTTTTGGGCTTTTTGCTGTCATACCTAGTGGGCCTTCTGCCTCCATAAGACTGCTTGCCGGTGCCCTCACCTCCCTGCCCCAGATAAAAACCCACAGCGCTGACTAATCCCATGCCCCTGTGTCTCGGCTCCAGTCTTGTGCTGCGGGGCCACCTAATGCCATCCCTCCAAGGACCTCGGCTGCTCTCTCAGAGGCCCCGTGTGGGCAGCACTAGATTTGTGGTGATGTGTGTGTGTCTGTTGTCGGTCTGTCCCTGAGCCTGTGAGCTCCAGGCCCTTTTGCTGCTGTCCCTGTGACTGTTCCAGAGCTATGCACGAACTCAAGAGAGCATTTATGTGAATTGTCAGCATTTCAAGTGGTGCATGGCTGACTGTCTCAACAGCACATGACACGAGTTAAGGTTTCCTTCTTGACCTCACAGTAGGAAGGAAAGGTTCGTCATGCAGAAGAGGATAGATCTGTAAACACAGGACTGCCCCATGGCTGAGATGGATGTGTCCAGTGAGAGGTCTCATACAGTGGCAGGAGTGGAGACAGGTGAACCGGACACTTGCCATCCCCTGCAGCCAGCTCTGGGGGACAACAGTGCCTGACCTGTCCTGAGCTGAACATTGTCTGTAATTTACTCCCGTCCTGTACTTCCAGAATGGTGTTAGTGTGTGCCATCCTGGGGAAAAATCAAGCAGTCATGTTCTGTGAGGCGGGGCAATTTGAGAAAGTCTACGGGGCTCCACAGTGAGCTCAGGGAGACAGAGCAGGAGCTTGGGATTGCTGTAGCCCCTGGTGATTCTAAGGAATCAAAATTTTTGCCTTCCTATGAGCAGTGTGGTTCACCTTGTCCTTTCAGAGACTCACTGTGCGCAAGATGAACATTCCCCAACAGTGCCACCCACACCTCCCCACCCTTCACCAACGCTAGCACCTGAGAGCCCCTCGGTGTACAAGTACAACGTGAGTGGCGCCAACGGGACCTGTCTGCTGGCCAACATGGGGCTGCAGCTGAACATCACCTACGAGAAAAAGGACAGCACGGTAGGCTCAGCTCCGAGGAGCGCTTCCTCGTGTGTTGGAGTTTGGTGCGTGAGTACTGGGATTCAGTGTGCACGCTGCCTTTTAGAATGTGAACGCAAGGACACGTCCGGGAGCCTGCGTCTGTAGGAAGCTCATAGGCACACAGTCGGGTTCACCCCGGCTCTGCTGCGGCTGCTTCCTCTGAAACAGCAGAAGGAGTGATGGGGACACGCATGCAGCCTAGACGTGTGGGTGGGCATGCTACAAGTTTGTTGGCCCCCGATAGAGTGTTACGTTTTGCTTAAACTTTTACCACTCGAATATTTAAGTGTTATTTTTATACTTTTTCTTTGAAATATTATTTCTCCCTAAGGGTAACCAAGTCTGGGAGGCTGTGGCAGGTAACTTGCTTGTGATGAATGTAAAGTGTGTGACCACTGGGATCAGGCTGAGGACGACACCGGCATCTAGACCTTTCCCACAGATTCGTGTCATTCTGAAAATAGCGACCAGAAATAGCAGGAAAAATTGTTTTGGAATCTAGAAATCTGCACTAGTGTGAATTTCTAGTGCTTTCATTCTGGTTTTGGTTAAAATGAATGTGGCCTTGAGGTTACTGTTTTTAGGATTTGCTTTTGTTTTTTCAAGAACGGCAGACTCAGAGTGTGGAATAGAATGGTAACTTATTTGCTTTTCTTCCTTAGACTGTGACAGGAGTATTCAACATCAACCCAAATAAGACCCTTGCCAGTGGGAGCTGCACTGCCCAGAAGGTGACCCTGGAGCTGTGGAGCGAGAACAGCACTTTCCTAGCCTTCCAGTTTGGAATGGTGAGGGTCCACGCTCCCTGTGATTCTAGGGCTTCAGTGTCAGATGAGCCTGGGATCTTAGCATGCATCTCGTTGTTTTTTTCTTTCTACTGAGTTTCTCTCCCATGGTGCCTCAGGACTCCAGCAGCCTAGCTGAGCACAACATGCATAAGCTCAGGTGAACATTGGACACAGGTCCTGAAACCCACAGCTCTGCCTTAGGAAAGAGTCTTTTCTCTGCCCTCCTGTTTTTGTCCCTCGGCTTTCTCCCCCTTCATCTTCTTTGTTCACAAATGGGCCTTCATTTATTCTTCAGACATTAGGGAGTGCCTCCTGTGTGCCTGATGGCCACTATTAAACACCAGACAGCAGCCAGTCTATGGCTGCAGAGCGGGAGGGCGACTTCAGGGCAGATGCTCAGCTTGACCTCCCCCTGCCGACTCTGTCCTCACCCCTTGACTGAGCAGCAGCATTTCTGCTTCTGTACCTTCTTTTCTTTATACTTGCCTGGGAAGAATCATGTAAAATTAACAGAGTAATATGGGAAGAACAGAAATACAATGCATGAATATTTGTCATACACTATACAAATGAACTGATTAACAGTTGGGTTCCTCATAATAAAGTTTAACTTTCCTAAAGTTCAGTAAACATTCAGGAAAAGTTTACTTTTTTGGAATATGGATCCTTCAGTCCTCTGAAAAAGTCTGGAAGGAACAAATCAAAATTTATGTTCTTGAGATTTATATGATGCTTTTTATAGACAGGGTACTCTGCAATTTCATTCTAAAGCTAGAAACACAAGAGGTTGAATTTATTAGAAATGATGCTTTAATAGTAAACGTGAAATCTGTGAGTGGTTTATGAATTATCTTCTTCTCTTTAAGAATGCAAGTTCTAGCCGGTTTTTCCTGCAAGGAATTCAGTTCAACAGGACTCTCCCCGACGCCAAAAGTAAGACACACCTCCTCCATCCCACCAGCCCCCACACACACAGTTCACAGGCCCATCCAGGTGCCCCAGAACACTAACTCTCATGTGCCTTTGCAGCCCCCACCTTCCAGGCCGCCAATGACTCACTGAGAGCACTTCAGGCTACCATGGGGAATTCCTACAAGTGTAACGCTGAGGAGCACATTCAGGTCACAAAGGCCTTTTCTCTTAACGTATTCCAAGTGTGGGTCCAGGCTTTCCAGGTAGAAGGTGACAAGTTTGGGTCAGGTGAGTACCATCAAAGGCAGCATATCAGACTGAGTGGGGTTTGACAGGCTTCTGTTCAGATATTGAACAGCTTCGTGCTGCAAGGAGGGGTTGATCTTGGGGGGCTGCTTTCCCAGTCCAAGAGATTTTTAGAGCAAATTCCCCTTCCTGTGTTAAGCTTGCTTTCAAAACACCCAGCATATGTTAGATGTGAACACATCACCATTTGAGCAAAGGTAGTCATTTTAAGAAATAGTGTGGCTCTTCTCCCTGTGAAAGGGAATATGAAAATGCTAGCTGTCCGGTGAGGTCAGTGTTCCAGAAGAGCCCAGAGGCCCAGGACTGCACACTGGCCGCGTCCATAGTTCCCCAGCCACGCGGAAAGCTCTGCCTCTGGAGGAGCTTCTCCAAGTGATAGTTAATTGGAGTTGGAGCCTCCTCCCTGCTATAATTCTGCCCTGTGGGGCGGTGGGCAGAGGTAGAGAGGAGGGAAAGGTCAATTTGTAAGGACCCATGCTGACCACCCACGGGAACATGGTGTGCTCCCATTTGTCTCCGAAGTGGAAGAATGTCAGCTGGATGAGAACAACA
Source organism: Rhinolophus ferrumequinum (assembly GCF_004115265.2). Classification (NCBI taxonomy): domain Eukaryota; kingdom Metazoa; phylum Chordata; class Mammalia; order Chiroptera; family Rhinolophidae; genus Rhinolophus; species Rhinolophus ferrumequinum. The sequence goes on from NC_046287.1 coordinate 55,818,043, forward strand.
TGCTGATCCCCATCGCCGTGGGTGGCGCCCTGGCAGGGCTGGTCCTCATCGTCCTCATCGCCTACCTCATCGGCAGGAAGAGGAGCCACGCCGGCTACCAGACGATTTAGCATGGCAGCGCCACCGCAGACCAGCAGCAGCTGCAGGGCCTCCGTTCATTTCCCTGAGCTTAGATTGATGTTGAGGGAGGTACACTTTCTTGCAAACTGATTTTCAAATCTGCTTTATCCAATGTGAAGTTCATCTTGCAACATTTACTATGCACAAAAGAGTAACTATTAAAATGACGGTGTTAATTTTGCTAACGGGGTTAAATATTTTGCTAACTGGTTAAATGTTAATATTTACCAAAGTAGAACTATAAGGGGAGGGTAAGAGTGCTTTTCTAAATGGGCACTGGCTCCACTATCATTTGGCTTTTTAAGGTTTTGGTGTTTGGTTTCTTCATTCCTGACTCAAATATAAGCCTTACAAAAGGAGGGTCTCTGGTCTTAACACTTATGACTGATGAAGGCTGACTAACTGTTAGACTGACGCACTTAAGAAATTAATAGAGAAAAAAATTTAAAACAGAAGTACTTCAAAAAAAGAAAATCTGGAATGCTTAAATTAAGCTTTAGAAGCCAGGACAGGCCCGGCCCCCACAGGCTGCACAGCTCAACCCTTGCACATCAGAGCTACTGGGGCGTCTAGTCCTTTGGTCTTTCCATGTTCTGCCACTCAAGAGCTGGCACTTTTTTAAATAGAAAAATGGGTGTTATTTTTCCTTCTTTGTTTGTTTTTTTTTTTTTTTTGTAAAGTGATTTTCAGTCTTCTGTTTGAGGTTCGGGGTGATCCTGTGTCTGCACTTGTGTAAAATAATCGGTTTCACTCTCTGATTTATCCGCTTGCAGCTCAGGTGGGCTGTGCACTGAGGATCCCTTCGTGTAACGCATTGCCGTAACAATGCTAATAAACTGTCTCTTTCGTTGTTTGTCTGGACCTTGTACTTCTGTCAGCCCTCGCTGGGATGAATGGTGGAAAGCAGTGCAAGCTGGAGTGGAGTGGGTGGCAGTCACAGCTGCAGTGGGATCTCTCTGAGCAGCCTGCTTCTAGGGAAGCTGATGTGTAGCCCGGCTGCTGGGTGGCAGTTTGAGAACGAGTCGTGTCTTAAGGTCCGTCTTCAGTTGTGACCACACGGCTACAGTGTTGTGATCCCACCCACACCGTGAGGAGGAGGAGGGCGTAGGAGAAGGGCAGCGTACGGCACCCTCGCAGCACTGTTCGGTGGCTCTAGAGACAAGATCACCTCTTTGAAGATGGGCTCTTATCCTTCTTTGAGGACAGTGGCACCAGGAGGCTTTGCCGGCTATGCTTGGAGCTCAAGCCTGAGTTTTACTTAAGCCGAACTTTTTAAGCAAAGACCTGTGCCCTCTGAGGATCAATGGACCTTGGTGGCTAAGGCTGAGGACAGCCTGCCTGCGGAGTGACCCTGGGATTTGCGTGTCCCCAGCCACTGCCCACATCCCTGCACCCCAGAAGCTTCTGTCCACACGGGTGGGAGGAGGAGAGCTGAGGTGGCCCTGTGTGGTGCCTCCTCATAGCAGTCCTTTCAGACAGCATAGCAGAGGGCCCATGTGCACACCCACGCAGTAGGACTGCGGTTGCAGCAGCGGTCTGAACAATCAGGGCATGGGTGCAGTTAGGGCCCTCAGGCAGCATGACCACACGCATCTTCCTCAGATTTCAGTCTCCCCAATCTGGACAGGACAATCCATGCCTGATCCAAACTGAGAGAAACCAGCACTTGAGCTGTCATGCTGGGGGTCAGGTCTTTACAGATGTTTCAGGATTTGAAGCATAAAAGTTGAGAGCATTAAAAATAGTGTGGAAGTGGCACCTGCCTGGAGGAGCAGAGGTCTCCCAGGACTCCCCAAAGGTTCGGTACCTAAGCAGGCGATGGGGCCATACCCTGGAAGTGCAGCTGCTTAGGTTTCAAGAAGGGAAATTCTGTCTCTGGATTCCTTCCAGGGAAAAAGCCCTCCTCGTGGGTTTATCTCGTACAGCTCCAGGTCATCCTGTCCAGGGCGCGGTTCCTGGGAGTGAGGGACTCGGGAGCATGTGGCTGATGGTGAAGTATCAGGACTGGGAACTCCAAGGTCACTGGGCTGCTGTGCTAACCCTGTGCCAGTGACCTGTGTGCTTGGCTCTACCTTGGGGGCTCAGGCTCTGGTGACCTACCCAGGCCCCCGTCTCCTGGATGACAATGTCTAAGGTAGATTGGGACATTAGCATGCTACTTTGGTCCTGGTTCAGCTGCATCAGTGGCTGTGGGGAAGGCAGGTGCCTTTGTGGTGGCCACAGCTGGGGATGGGGTGCTCAGGCAAGTCTGCTACCACGCAGGTCCCTTAGCTATGCCTCCCTTTTGAGGGAAAACCACACCTTCAGGTGCTGACAGGTGACCACAGTCCAGACATGGGATGAGGATGGAGTTGTTTGTAAATGGAAGGACATTTTGGAAAACCAAGAGGTGTTTACAGGTGACACTGCTGAGAAGGGCAGCAAGCTTGGGTCCCCTGTGGGGAGGTGGGACTGGAGGAGCAGGCCAGCTGCCCCCGAGTGTCCCTGCATGTCCCCCGCCCCTGTTTGTCCCCCCATCCTTCCCCACCTGTCCCATGCAGGACGCAAGCCTGCCCAGGCAGTGGGTTTCTCAGCCAGAGGCCGCACCAGGGGTCTTGTCAGGGCGCGGAGACTGGGTCAGGGTTTGGGGTGGGAGGCTTACGGATGGGATGTTACCGTCTCCCTCCAGGGCTCTAGGAGGAAGTGGCTGCATTGGGCACTCATGGGCCCAAATCAGACTTCTGCCATTCCCTACATCTCACACACTTACGTCTAGTCTGCTCATTGCAACACGATTTTAGAAGTAATTTTTTTAAATTACCTTTCTAAAGACAAATCACCTGGTACATGCACAAACTTCATAAAGGTAAATGCCTGCTACAGAGAGAAATGGGAGATTTAATTGGCATTAATAACACTAATCACAGTTCACTGATTTTAATTTTCAATTGACTAACAAGTGGTAATCACAAATCCATAGGTGTTGACATACTTTATTAAATGCAAATGTATATCTCACATTTTATATATTATTGTCTCAGGTAAAAATATATTTTTAGAAATTTATGACTTCACAGCTCAGTTACAGAAAGACATGATTTTAAATTGCTCTTTTAAAAAATTCACCTCCAAAGTGTAGAGACGTCAAGTATTTACAGCACTAAAAAGGAAAACAGTAAAAATTGGTCAACTCCGGAAATGAAGCCTCATGGTCGTGCAGAGGGGAGAATGCCTGCGTCACCCCTGTGCCAGCAGCTTGGCCCTGCAGCTCTCGCGAAGCCTGGCGATGGTGCTCATGGACAAGCTTCCAGGCTCTGAGAATATTTTCTGGAAGAGGAATGGAATGGGTTTAAAAACCAACCAAAAACACATTCTTACCTTAGCTGTCCTGTTAACGGTGAGGCTGTGGCAGACAGACCGACTGACCAAAAACCACAGGCCTCTTGCACAGTGAGAGGGGAGAGCCCTCCATCTCAAGTAGTTGTTTATAAATTCTGGTAGTAACCCTTATCAGATACATGGTTTGCAAATATTGTTTCTCTTCACTGTTGCTTGTTTCCTTTGCTACGCAGTTTTTAAGTTGGATGTATTCCTGTTTGTATATTTTTGCTTTTGTTGCCTGTGTTGTTCTTTTTGTTCATACCCATTAACTCTTGTCTCCTGTAGCAGTGCTGAAGCCAGTCAAGCCATTCACGAGCAGACTAAGCACAAGAAACCAGATTTGAAAAGTGGAAGCAGTAAGAGACTCAAGACTCATTTCTAGTAAGAGAGAACACTGCTTCACAATGAGGAGAAATGATGCTGCCTCAGGAAGGCGGGGAGAGCATAGAGCACGCAGGCAGGTAGCCAGCCATGGGACTCCAGAGGAAGGGGGTTAAAACTAGCGTGAGAACAAACATTTTAGACTGGGGGATGTGCCACTGCATCTTTTGTGCATAATAATTTAATAATTTGTGCAGTTACTGCTGAGAAATTCACAGGTATAAATTAGGCCAAGAAGCATTAAAAGGTTTTTTTAAAAAAAATTTCATTTCAGAAATCCTTCTATACTTTCATAATACATAGCACCTAAGGTCGGTAGAGCATTTACGTGATAGCTGCCCAAGTTCCTGAAAAAAGTAAATCAAATCCTCTGAGACGTGCCAAGACATTAGTGTTCAACTGTTCTCTTCCCATTAATGTTGCACTGAGCTCCAATATAAAATCACTGTTTTTTATTCTGGAGGTTCTTGTACAGGATTTCAGAGTGGTTTGACACATGAACTACAGATTCTGTGCTGATGTGTTTTTAATACAGAAATGCATATACAACTTTGTAGAGCTCACTGAGAAAGTAAGACTCACTATACTAGGGCTGTTTCCCCACCAACTTCCCTTGAATGGCTACATTTATTCTGTCGATGATACACAACGTTTTGATTTCAATGCGGGTAGACTGGCGAAACCCGCCCAGTGTCCTCAGGATCCTGTGCTTCCCTCAGGCCCGCCAAGGTCACAGGGCCCAGAGCGCCTTCGGGCTGTGAAATGTACACAGGCAAAGTCCCGCCGTGGACAGCTCACCCACCTGCCCCCAGGCAAACCAGTCATCTTGCTGCCTCTAGCACTTTATAAATCCTAGCACTTACTGAGCACCTACTATGTGCAAGGTACTCGTCTCACTAAACACTGACATAAATAATACCAGTTAGAGCTAAACAACCTTGAAAGCATTATGCTGAGTGAAAGAAGCTGGACACAAAAAGTCACACATTGTTTGATTCTATTTATGTGAAACATCCAGGAGAGACAAATCCATAGAGACAGAAAGTAAACTGGCAAAAAAAAAAAGTAAAGTGGTGGTTGCCAGGAGCTTAGGAAGGGGTAGGGGAATGGGGTTCCATTTGGGGGGTGATGAAAATGTTCTGGAACTAGACAATGGAACTAGGTAATGTGACAATACTTCTGAACTGTACATGTTAAAAGGATGAATTTTATGATACGGGAATTCCATCTCACTAAAAAAAGAGAAGAAAACTAAACAACCCTGGGATACAGGACCTATTGTCATCTATTATAAATGAGGAACCTGAGACTAAAAGGAATCATGAAACCTGCCAGCAGTCATACAGGTAAGGGAAGACTGATTCTGTCCGAGTTCTGCGTTCAGCTCCATAATCTCAACATACAAGGAAAGACTTGGAGGCCTGGAAGAAGCACGATCCTGCCATATGCTGCTTGAATTCACCTATAACATTCTCAGCAAGAGGCCACCAGCCGGCTTGAAGACTTCAAAAGACTTGAAGACTTCAAAAGACGGAGAAGTTACCCCTTCTGAAGGAGAAAATCTGTCATGAGTGATGGGCTCCAAGTGCCCCCGACAAGCCTCCAAATGAATCAGTTCCAGGTTTCTGTCCGACATGTCCGTCATCACCACCTTCTCTATTCCGGTTGCTGGCTAGTGAGCACAGGTTGGTACAAGCTGAAATGTCAGTGCTCATGCCCGCCCTCCCACATGCTATTCAGAGGATGCATGTGACCTTGGGGACCGCCACAGCAGCTAGACGTGAGGTCATCTTCTGAGGCCAGGTGGAAGTGGAACCCCTCCCTGCTGGAGCCCCAGGATGGAGGCACCAGGTTTTCTCTCGCTCCCTTGGAGCTGCCCGGTGTCCACGCTCACTTTCAGAGAGGTATGGAATAAGCTCACGGCAGGAATTCTCTGGCTCAGTGCCCTAGATTCTTTCTAAGATAGTCCCAGTCATCAGAAGACTGCCCCTTGTCGCTTCCAAGCAAAACCGCCCCAGCGAGGAGCTCCCTACCTCCCAGGGAAGTGTGGAGAAGCACCTGGCCTTCCCAGGCATAGAAACAGTGCCACGTGGACACAGCCATCATGCCCCCTGCTATCTCCTTTGGATTTGTAATTACGTCAAAAAAGGTGAAAAGTGAGATGAGCCAGGTGCTCTAGATGAAGGCTGCTCGGGCGCTAGCACTCATCACCTCCCGCCAGGGCTGTTCCAGCTTTGGGCTCTGCTCCCGCCTCTCACCCTCTTCCCACTAGTCCACGTAAACCCTGCCTTACCAGCCTGAGCCTGTCCCAGCTCCGTGGACTCCTCCGAAGGCCTGTGGGATGCGGCTCCCACTTCATTCACTCAGCAGGTCTGAGTCGTCTACACAGCCTGCGACCCCACTAGGACCAGGAGAGACAGGAGACCTCCTGTAGACAGGGTCATCAGGAAAGCCCTCTGAGACCAGAAACACAGCAGGCTCAGGGAGGGGCTCCAGGACTCAGGGAAGTCTGCTACCTCCCAGGCCTGGAGAAACTAAAGTGTGGGTTAGACCCATCTGTCTACTCGAGCCCTTGATGCTTCTGTCTCAGTGAACCCTGACTGGCCCTACAGGGGGGTCCCTCGGCACTGGACCCTGCCCATCTCAGAGCAAGCCACTCCATGGCTGATGGCACAAGAGGAGCAGCAGCAGCCATGGATTCCAGGTAAGTGGCCCCCACGCATCTGCCAGCAGGCCCTGGGCTCCAGAACATGGGCCTAGAAGGGGCTGGAGCCCCTCCTCGGGGCTGCTTGAGAGGAGAGGGGTGAAGAGACCCAGCTGAGGAACAGGTCCAAAGGAAATACAGGGACAGATGCTTTGCCAGACAGACAGACGTGTGAAGCCAGGACACCCCCTTCACGGGCTGGGCAAATGGAACAGCAGAGCAAAGCACAGGCTGAGAACATCCACTCACCTGCATAAAAGTGTGACATTCAGTCACAAAACTCCCTTTGGTGATCTCCTTGAACTTTTCACAAATGTCTGCAACACTGGTGGCTTCCAAAATAAAAGCCTGGTGTTGCTTAATGAGGGTCAGGGCCACCCGGAAGATAATTTTTGAGCCTTCATTGAACAAACAATCCCAGATTCGAAGCACCGTCTGCAGAGAAACAGAAATGGCAGATCATTGTGCAGTGACCTGAGTCAGCCCGGTCCCACCAAGGCAGGAGACACTCACCTCCACAGGCAGAATGTCCACAAACAAGCAGATAAACCAGCGTGACACGACCAAAGTCCACAGGACACCATGCCCATCCATCAGGGCCGCCACTGCCGGCAGCTTGGTCCTCACCAGCTCCCCCAGGACCTCCTGATCTGTCTTCAGGCCCAGCATTGCGGGGCTGTAGTAATCTGCCACGGGGATGAGGACAGAAACCCAGAAGTGGGCCTCACTTGTTCCGCACACCACAGCCTCCTGCTGGCCTCATCCCTCGTTCTCCTCTCAGCCAGGGGGGGGAAATGGCTATTAATGGAGGATCCTTTCCAGAAGAGGAGGGCAAAGTTAGAGGGAGGACTGAGGCAAGATGCTGAGCTGTGCGGATGCAGGGACTCCGGAGCAGTTTCCAAAGCGGGGGTCTTTGGGGCTCTGGACAGTGAGGCCCTCCTGGGCCTCCGTTAAAACCTGCTAGCAGAAAGCACGGATATTTGCATAGCAGCATTATTCACAACCGCCAAAAAATGGACATAACCAAGTGTCCACCGGTGGATGACTAGATAAACAAAACATGGTCCATACATACAATGGAATATTATTCAGCCTTAAAAAGGAGGGAAATTCTGACACACACTACAACATGGATGAACCTTGAGGATATCATGCTAGGTGAAATAAGCCAGTCACAAAAGAACAAATACTGTATAATTCTACTTATGTGAGGTGCTTAGAGCCACCACAATCAGAGAGACAGAAGGTAGAATGGTGGTTGCCAGGGGCAAGAGGAGGGGAATGGGGAACTGTTATTTAACGGGAACAGAGTTTCGGTTTGGGGAGATAAGGTTCTGGACATGGACAGTGGTGATGGTTACACAACACTGTGCCTATGCTTTATGCCACTGAACTGTACACTTAGAATGACAAAGATGGTCAATGTGATGGTATGTGTATTTTACCACAATAAAAGTAAAATTTTAAAAATCTGCAGGTGGCAGCTGCCTTTTCCTGTCATCCCAACTGAGGGAGCGCCTCGCAGCCAGGGCTCTGCCCGCCCCAGGCTGAGAGATTTCAGGAGGCAGCGCAAGCCGGCACAGGGCCACCTGAGCTGCGGGGACAGCACCACCTGACAGCGTGGTCCTGTCTGGGAGCAAGAGAAGCTACAGGGCGGAGGCGGCCCATGGCCCAGTGGTGGAGGACACAGTCATGAGTACAAGCAGACCCGCCCCCAGTGCCCATGCAGTGCCACCATGCCACCCCCCACACAGAGTCAGGAGGGAGGGGCTCAACTCGAGCTGCCCCTCCACACCTTCCCACATCCACCTGCCTCCTCAGAACAGACAGTTCAGGCACACAAATAGTGTCATAAAAGACAGTTATTTTAAAATTTGGCCCAAAGCACAGATTTCCAATCCCACAGCTGGTTAAAATGTGTGCCCTGGATAGGATGGACTCAGGGCTTCAAGGACAGTGACAGCCTTGGCCTTGATGGCTTCTCCAGCAGCGTGCCAATGTACCCTGAGCACCCTGGGGTCCTCTGAGCACAGGATGCATTCTCCTTTCTTGACTGGTATTGTGTTTTTTATGTAGTTCTCTTTATTTTTTTGTTACTAAGATAATACATGCTTACAATAAATTAGAGCATCAGGTGAAAAGCGAAAGTCGCCTTCACACCACTGTCCCCAGGTAACCAATCATCACTAACCAGACTGACAGGCCTCCCCCATCTTTTAATACCACATAACAGATTTATCTTGCAAACAGGACTCTGTCATACATCCCTTTGCACACCCTCACATACGTGGCCTGCCGTCTTTGGCGAGGAGCCTTCACAGGGATAAGCCATACACCACTTCACCAGCTCCCAGTTTGTAGACGTTCAGATGCTGTCAGCCCACACACGTGTGCTCACATGTGCTCACATAGGCAGAGAAACGTCTCCACGTAGAGCTGCTGGGCGAAGGCTCTCATGGAATCCTACATGCTTTCTCCAACTTAAGGGTGGAGGACACTTCATTACATTTACCAGAAATTCTAGAAGGAGCCAAATGTCCCTACCACTCTGAATACAGAAAGGCAGAAGCAATGTTAAGTCTAAACTGTTTCTTGTTCATTCCCGAAGAGGGATGATGGCTTAATTTGGAGAAATTTTCTACTCTAGTTAGTGGCTTAGGGACCCCGGGCTGTTGGAACACAGAAATCACGACTTAAAGTGACCTCATGGCCGCTCTGCTTCCTGTTAGAGGGCCGACAGTTAGCGGTCCCTACCATGAGCTCAGACATACACACAGACCAAAGCTTCCAACAGAGGGTCTATCTTTTGAACAGACATCTGTCTTGCAAAAATCTTTCTAGCTTGTTAATGTGATGTGTTTTAATGCTTAATTTTTGCTATAAAAATTGAGTGAGTAATCTGTGTAATAAAAAAAGAAAATGTGCACACATTCTGCATACTGTCAAACACAGTATCTCGCCCTGCTGCCCATACACAGTTTGGTCACTCACAAAAGCAAATGACAAAACGTTCTTGTTAATTAAATATTTTGGTTAAAATAGTCATTATAAATATTAACACGATATTGCACTCATGTTGCTAATTTTCGAAGAGAAAGCTACAATAAACTATGTTTAATACTAAAGTACACTGAAAATAACAGAAGCCAATCTGGTTATAAAATCAAAGGGATTAAAAAATAAATGCTCTTTCGTATACTGATTTTGCATCTATGTCTTGAAACTTTGAACTGCTGCTCTCTCTTTTTCCTTTTTAATTCAGCAAAGATTCTCTGTTCTCTTGAGAGCGTATTGAGTGCCGACCCAATTATATAAGTGACGTCTCAGAGGAAATCAGGTTTAAGCGCAGGAGTGGTAAGAGGATTTGCCGAGAAGGACATTTAAGCTGCAAGCACAGCATGACCTTGTTCTTGGTGACAGAGAGTCTTAGAGCAGCTTCCAAAAATAGATGTCAAAGTCACACCCCAGCCGCCACAGGCCTGAGCTGGTCACCAGGGAAAGATCACTGAAAGCCTGCGAACCTCTCTATTTACCCTCCTCAATGCATTCTGCCCCAGAATGCTGAAGGCAAGACAAACCACAGTTCCTTCTAGGCTTTGCCCGCAACATTCCCCTAACTAATGTCTGCACAGAAGAACACACAGCAGAACCAGCATTCATCTGTGCACAGGAACAAAGAAACATCCTGTGTATTCCCTGAAGTGCCTCGCCTCCCTGGGGCCCCGAGTCATGCTTCTGCTAGGGACATTCACCTTTGCAAACAACCTAATGGCTGTGTCAGTGCATCGGAAGGCTGAAGGGTGCTTCGAGGAGCAGGGCAGGTGTGGGGGTGCTGTCTCAGGTGTGGGAGCTGCTGTGGGGTGGAGGTGCACAGATTTAGAAACACGCCCATGATTAGTGCTACATGAGTAGTAAGTGGTAGAGTTGCGATTCAAACCTATGCAGTCTAATTCCAAAGTGATGCTCTCAGCCCAGGGATGAAGTGCCCACCTGTGAAAAAGCAAACACATGTGCCATAGGAGTAGGACACAGGCTATGGACACAACACCAAGTAGGGGAGACCCTATGGGTAAGCTAATCAAGAGGACACAGGAAAGACATTGTCGGGTGCAGGTGAGATGAATGCAGTCCAGTGGTCCTCGCCCCGTTCCACCTCTGCTCCTCAGGGATTGTGAGCCTCGCCCACAGAATGTGCCTGATCAGTCCCCATGTCGGCCACACTTTCTAGGTTGAGCTGGGTATTTCTGTGATGAAAATTAACCTGTTCCCCTGTTTCAAGGGAAAACAGGTCTGACCAGCTTTTCAGGATGCCAATATTAGTTCCTTATTGCACTGACTCACTCATGGACGCTTCCCCCTCCATTCTTGAAGTCAGATGGGACCTGAAGCACCAGGGATTGACAGAGCCTGATCCTTACCCGGCTTCTAGCCAGGAAGTGCCACATCTGCTTTTCCTCTTGCACCCTTTCGCTGGATGCCTTGGTTTGAATGTTGTCTAATCCGGAGAGCCACCCCTGGCTCCCGAAGAGGCTCCTTGATGTCATAGGAGATCTGCATGAGACTTTGAACTCTGCATATGGATGTACGGAGGCCAAGTTTAGCATGTTCGGGAGTTGTCTGTTGAATTGGGACCACAGTGTAAAAGTGAAATCCTTCAGGTAAACTAGTCTGAGTGACTATTAACTTTCATGCAACACAGTAATACTCGTGGAGGTGGCAGTGCCTGAGGAGGGCTCCGTCATCGAAGCAGGAGGCCACTGAGGCGTGCACGAGACCATGAGTCAGTTCTGTGACTCTGTACAAGTTACTCTCTGCCTCCAGTTCCTCCTCTGTGAGAAGATAGTAATATAACATCTTCAATTCTAACACTAACTTTATCCTATTTCAGCTGCTCTGAAACTGGGCTGTCACTGGCCTAGAAGCAGCAGCCATCAGGGGTCTGTGCTAAAGGCTCTGACATCCTACTTCAGTGTTGTTTAAATCTGTATCTCCTTGCTTACTTTGTCATCGCGTCATAACTTTGTTGGCCATTCATGTTTCCTATTTTGTAAGTTGCCTATTTGCTTTCTCGCAGTGAATCCATCTGGAATAGAATTAAGGGTCTAATTTTGTTTTCTTCCATATAGACAGTCAATTGTCACAGAACGATGTTTTAAATAGTCTTTCTTTACCCATTAATCAATATATGAGGTCGGACAATTAAATTCGTGAACTTGTTGCAATGATGTTGCTATCCTTTTTTGATATCAAAGGGATTCTTCCTTATGAATTTGTACCAACTGGATAAACAGTTAACGAAGTTTACTATTTGGAAGTGCTGAAAAGGCTGTGTGAAAAAGTTAGACGACCTGAACTTTTCGCCAACAATTCATGGCTCTTGCATCACGACAATGCACCAGCTCACACGGCACTGTCTGTGAGGGAGTTTTTAGCCAGTAAACAAATAACTGTATTGGAACACCCTCCCTACTCACCTGATGTGGCCCCCAATGACTTATTTCTTTACCCGAACATAAAGGAAATACTGAAAAAAAGACATTTTGATGACATTCAGGACATCAAGGGTAGTAATACGATGACAGTTCTGGTGGCCATTCCAGAAAAAGAGTTCCAAAATTGCTTTGAAGGGTGGACTAGGCGCTGGCATCAGTGCGCAGCTTCCCAAGGGGAGTCCTTCAAAGGTGACCATAGTGATATTCAGCAATGAGGTGTGTAGCACTTTTTCTAGGATGAGTTCGCGAACTTAATTGTCAGACCTCATATCTCACATACCAAGTTCTGACAGATTAATAGATCAATAGACTAATTGATTTCTGGCTTCTCAGTTCTGTTTATCCATCCATAAACTACTACCACACAATTTTAATTATTATAGCATTATGATCAATCTCCAATAATCTTTCCTTCTTGGCTTTGCTTTGCTATTGATTCTTCTATATGATTAAGCCAATCTTGCATTCCTGGGATAAACGCTTTAGATAAAAAATAATACTCCATAACCATCACTGGATTCAAGTTGCTAATACTATTATTTAAATTAGGATTTCTATACCTGTGTTCATCAATGAGATTAGCCTGCATGACAACAAGGTTATACTAGCTTCATAACATGAGTTTATCAGAAGTTTATCTTTTTCTGTTTTCTGCAAGATTTATAAAAAATATAGGAATTATCTGTACCTTCAAGGTTTGATGAGGTTTGTCTGTGAAAATATTTTGTATGTCTGTGCATATGCCCATTCGGATGTTCTATTTTCTCCAGAGTCAGCTTTATTAAACTGTATTTTTCTCAGTTATCCATTTGTCTCTTCATTTTGTTCCTATTCTGATTCTTAAAAATCTACAGATTTTCAAATTACAGCATCCCTTTCATTTCTAAATATCAAATCCATTTTTTCTTTATCAGTCTTGTAGAGGTTTGTCTATTTTATCAGTTTTTCCAAAGAACCAGCTTTTGTCTCAGTTCATCTTTTCTATTGCTTCATTGTTTTCTATGTCATTAATTTTCACTCTTTTATTTGTGTGCTTATGTAAGTATGCATATATAAATGCACAGAAAGAACTCTGGAAATATACACAACAAATTGATGATAACGTAATTCCTCTGAGTAGGAGAGAAACGAGAGGGGATATAAGTGAAAGAAGACTGTCACTTTTTTTCTATAATCAGTACAATATTTTTTGAACTTCTGAAATGAGAATATATCTGCATTTTTTTATATAATTAAAACAGAAACAACTAAAAGCAGGATAACTGTGGCACTGAAATGACCTAGTTTGTGCAACCAGGATTCAGAGAACATAGCTGCCTCTGCCATTTGGAGAGCTATGCAAGGACAAGAATAATTCCTTTTTTCTCTCACAGTCCTAACATTTTTATTTTGATATTTTCTTTTGTTTCTCTATAATGACACTACCACTTTAGGGGCAATCTGGACCCTTCATTTTTTTATTTTTTCTAAATCAGCATTTATCACCTTCTAATACTCTTGTGTAAATTAAAGGAAACTTCAACTAAAATTGGAGTTGGGAAGGCCTGTAGAGGGAGCTCTCACACCCTACCACTTAGGTCAACTACCTCAAACAGGGAGGGGTCAATTACAGACCTCTACCGGGAGAGAGTAAATTACAGACCAAAATACTTTTACTACTTTACTCCTCCAGCAGGAGTACATTTCCTCTTGCCCAGCAACAAGCCCAGCCAATGGAAATGCCACAGTTCAGCCAATGAGAAGATGTCATCACCTTGAACTCTTACTTTCTTTCCTCCAATGAATTTTCATTTTCCTCTTACTGATGACTTCCTTGTCTTGCCCTTCTTTCTACAAAAGCCTTCCATGTTGTACATACATACAATGGAATATTACTCAGCCATCTAAAAAAAACTAAATCTTAACATTTGTGACAACATGGATGGACCTAGAGAGTATTATGCTAAGTGAAATAAGTCAGACTGAGAAAGACAAATACCATATGATCTTGCTTATATGTGGAATCTAAAGAAGAAAATAAATGAACAAACAAAACGGAAATAGACTCATAGATATAGAGAACAAACTGATGGATGCCAGAGCGGGGGAGGTTGAGGAGCTGGGTGAAAAAGGTGAAGGGATTAAGAAATACAAATTAGTAGTTACAAAATAGTCATGGAGATGTAAAGTGCAGCATAGAGAATATAGTCAGTAATGTTGCAACAACTATGTATAGTGCCAGGTGGGTACTAGGCTAATCAGGGAGACGACTGCATAAATTATATAAATATGTCTAACCACTACGCTGTATACCTGAAACTAATATAAAATAATGAAAGTCAACTGTAACTGAAAAAAATTATTTTAAATAAATAAATAAAGGCCTTCCATCTTATATAACCCCTCAAAGTATCTCTCTACTTGCTAGATGAGTTGATGCTTGATTCAAAAATCATTTAATAAAGCCAATTGGATCTTCAAATTTACTGAGTTAAATTTTGTTTATTACGTGTAGAGGAGAGACTGTTCCATGACGTGATCACTGTCTGTCCCTCGAGCTGGACCTGGGCCAGAATGGAGGTTGCTTTCTGCAAACCCCAGTTAGAGGTTGTCTGATCATAATTTGATGTTCATTCCGACATAAAGCAGCAGCCTGCCCTTGCCTCCTGCTATTTGCTGGTTCCTGGAATAGGTGGTTCTCCTCGTCGAGCGTGTAATTTCCCGTACCTGATAGCAGTCATACACTAGTACCCACTGACTATTCCCCCTTTTACCCGGTATAATTCTTTGGGGCCTGCCAAGCAGTACAGGGATCCAGTTTGTCTTGCAGCCACCCAAGATACACCTTGTACGTAAGTTTCCCTTAGTAAACTATTTATTACCATACTGGAGTAACCAGCCTCTTCAGTCTTTCCCTGCCCTCCACTTACGGGGGTAGATTTTCAGTCTCAGGGCCTTTCCCTAGGTCTACGTGTACTAACACTAACACTCTATATTTTATCTACTTATTATGGCTTGTGTGATGGCTGTTGGTCATTGTATGGGAATTCCACAAGGGCCGGGCCTCTTATGTTTTGTTCACTGATGTTTTCCAAATGCCCAGAACTAAATAGACCGTGGATACCAACAGTCATTGTAATTCAGTCTTAGGACATAATTGAAGCAAATGGTGAACGTGTTACAAAGCTCTGTGAATATTTCATTTGGAAAGTCTCTGGACCCCTCTTCCTCCTAACTTCCTGACCACTGCACTTCAGGCCTTCACGTTGAAACTGGGACTCACAGTCTTCTCCGAAGCCCCCCCCACCCCTGAGGCTCTTTTCTCACACTCAGGGCCTCTCCACCTCTCCTTTCCTCATGGGCAGCTCCATCCGGCCTGGCCTCTGGCACGCCCACTCCTGAGCCCTTACTAATGGTGGCACCAGAGCACAAGGAGTGCCCACATTTCCCTCCATCTCTCCAGATCCCCCCTTTCTTTAACAGTGCACTCAGGTTCACTCCTCCATGAGGCACGTGCCAGGGCCTTAGGGTCACACAGCCATGGGTTTGAATCCAGGCTCTGCCACACACAGCCGAGGGATCCAGGCCTTCCTTGTCCTCGTTTGTAAAATGGATTTAATAGTCAGGTCTCTGTGGTACCGCTTTTCTGAGGATGAAGTGAGAATATAGGTGCAGGTGAGCGTGGCATCGGAGCTGTGCTATGGGCACACTGCTCTCATGTCTTCAATGGAGTTCCTGGAGATGGGAACCCGCTCTCCAGAGAAGTCCCTGGGCACTGTCCTGGGTGGTCCTAGGGTGAGTCCAGCCCAACTCAGGGAAGCATGTGCGAGGGAGAGGAGCAAGAAGAAAATTCAGAGGCAGGCACAGAAAACAAGACTGACTCTGAACTCATCACTGTGGGGAGCCTGTAACCACACCTGTCCCCATACCCCTCTCCCCCCTTTCCACCAGTCACGAGAACTCGAAGCTGTGCTTATCTTTCAGGTCAAGCATGAGGCTCATTGTGACCAATCACCACCATCATGGCTGGGGAGGGCAGAGGATCAAATCTGCCCCAAGTTTTCTCCCACCGAGATGGCTCTGGCCATTTCTCTTCCCAAAGGGATTCTGCTCTGCAGCTCATAGTCCACATTGTGTGTTATAAAAATTGGTCGTTGTTTATTAACAAATAGTTTGTTAACTAACTTATAATTAACATAATACTCGTTAGTAAATAGAAAGGTGGAAAAGTATGAAAAGAATAATTCTCATTTTAAAAACAGTAATAACAGCTGACAACTATTGCCCTCTTACCACCATTCACAAGCTCAGTAACGAATACAGGCTTGTCGAAACTGGGATTGCTAAAGTCCTCTCTCCCTTTAGGCTCTTTTCTCACACTCAGGACCTCCCCACCTTTCCTTTCCAAGTGAACCTCTCCCAGGTTTCATAATCAATAAGACGTACACTAAGGCCCAATAGGTCTGTGTCAACACGAATGGTACAAACTGAGGAACAGATGCGCCAAGCACACAGGCTCAGCCAAATTCAAGCTCCAAGACACAGACACGACTGGTCGCTCTAGCTGGAGCCAATCATCTGAAATAGTTTTCTTCTCTTTAAGTCCACTGCAAAAAGATTTTTAACCTAAACTCCCAAACAATTCAATTATGTTTGAATAAAATCTTGACTTATCAGCTGAATTATTTTGATAACAAGACAGAAACAAGACAGTGAAAGGCATACAGTAGAGATTTTCAACATACCAGGTAGTATTCTTCCAACAAGAGCATCTAATAGCCAGAAGGATTCCTCTTCACTCTTTGTGATAAGAATTAGGTATCCCGCTATAAAATTCATTCCCTGAAATGAGAAAAATGAGAAAACAGAAATTCATGTCAAGTTTTAAACCACCATACGATTCTATAATTGTTGGGCTGCTAACTACTGCCTTTCCATTTCCCTTGCTCTTCCCTAAATCTTGCATAATTCCACAATGACATTTTAGTAGAACTTTAGATATACTCAGGATTTGCCGTCTAGTAATGCATTTAGTCAAGTCTACATGAAAAGGCAGAAAAAGAAAATGGTTAAGAGAAACTCTTCTGAACACTGCCTTAGAACACTAAAATCAAAGACTCTTCAACTAACGGTAACCTAACGATAAAATACAACTTACAATTGACTTCTAAAAAAATTAATAGCATGAAACTCTGTATCAGAGGGGAAACTCTACCCATGACCATATTTCATAATTCCATAAGGAACATGGGCTGACACATGGGGATGTTGAAAGCGACTTTGTGATAGAGACTGTTTTGGGAAATTCATGGCGCACACTAGCCAAAAGGCAAATGTTGCTAAAATACTTGAAGTATGTGACTCTCTTATCTGAGAGCAGCTGCTAGACACGGGGAAGAAGCAAAGCAGGTGATGCTTAACAACCGTGACGGGTGACTGGGATTCAGACGACTTCTGTCTTCCTTTTCGCTTGCCTGTATTTTCTAAATAAGTATGTATTTCTCTAATAATAAGAGAAAAATCAAGTTTTGTCACCAATAAGATAAATATGGGTACAAGACACCACATGGAGAACACCACACGAAGAGGAAAACAGTGATTGGTTGATGCGTCTACAACGTAAGGAATGCCAAGGCTTGCCAGAGAGCAGCAGAAGCGAGGGAAGCAGCGTGGAACAGACTCTCCCTCACAGCCTCGGAAGGAACCAACCCCGGTGACTTGATCTGGGACCTCCAGAACTGAGAGAAAATTAATACCTGTTGTTCACGCCTCTCAGCTTGTGATACTTTGTCATGGCAGCCCCAGGAAAATAATACAATGTATGTGCACTGGCATGCATATGTATGTGTGCATGCGTGTGTGTGTGTGTGCACACGTGTGCATGCACGCGCATTATATATTCCAAAAGCCAATAGAGTTTTGGCCTCGTGCTAGTATTTAAAATTGTGTAGTTTATTTTTTAAAGCTATTTTTAATATCCACAAGAACAGTAACTAGAATAATCTTAGGACAATTTCTCAGCCATCTTGCCTCCCCATCTCCCACAGGCCATGTCCTGGTTTCAGGACAAGTTAATGACAGTAATAAAAGCTGAGAATGACAAGAATTCTGGGAAGAATGGACTCATCCCAGCTTTATCTTTCTGCAGGCACTATCTCCAGGTAACAGAGCAATATAAAAACACAACCTGCTCAATTATTCAGGTGAATCTTAGTAGTAGCTATGATACTTCTTTGCTGCTGGTCTTTTCAAAACGATCGGCCTCACTCCTTCTCCTGTTTCCCCCTTTCTTCTCCAGAGCCCAGAGCCACATCACATGGTGTTCACAGAGGGACTACAAATTGCCAAAGCAACCCCCACTGCACAAACATTTGTTTAAACCTTATTAAGGACCCAAACACTCCTGGCTCCCCCGCCTTTATGACAAGCTTCTTGAGCCCTCTGCCACAGCTGTTAGATGTAAACTTCCCATCACTATGGGTTTCACTCACGTCCTCCCAGGAAACCTTTAAACAAGCTTCAGGCTCCAAGAGCACAGGAAGTGTACAGACTCAAAGGTAGGGAAAGCCACTCCCATCCCTGGGCTCATGCTTGCAGCCATGGCGACAAGCAGCATTCCCAGTAATAGGTAGCAGGTAGCTCCTGCCAACATCCTGCCTGGCACACCCGGTGACTCAGGTCTCATGGGCCTCCTGGGAGCTCAGAGACTGGAAAAGCTCATCTCAAAGGAAGTGCAGCCATATCACACGCACGCACCCACGGAGGGCACAGCTGCTGCTGCTCCTAACTCAGGTTCTTCTTGCTTTCCCTGTTGTGAACAGAAGTGTCCGTTTGATAGACTCCAGACGGAGAATGCTTCAGGGAGGAACGAGAAATGATTCTTTCCCACCTCATGTGTGCTTCATGCAACAGATCCAAAACACGATGACTGGAGTGGCAGGCGAGGAGGCATACCATTACCTCTAATTGCAGGGAAGCTCTGACTCCAGAAATAACCTCAAAGGAGCACCCCCCCCCATCACACATAGTGCACACACACATGCACACGCACACACAATTCGCACCAACGTGATGAGGTGCTGGTTACTTTGTGTTCTAGAAAATACAGCCCTGTGTTCACCTAAGTTACTTCCTACCGGCTCCCCAACTTTCCATCCTCACCCCCACTCACTGCAGTCTGATATCAAAAGAAATCATTAAATAGATGTTTTGCTGGTTTTATAACTGGGCAATAGTTACAGTCACAGCTTGCGCAGGTGTTATGACTAGGGAGTTTCTGAATGAACTGATAAAGAATACTTAATGTACACCTGGAGAGTGTCTCTGTTGTAAGTCTGCGGGGTGTCAATCGTTTTCACTTTCCCGGGGGCTTACCTGGCAGTACCCCACACCTTGGTTGTGGTGCCCGTAAGCCAACAGCACATTGTACAGAGTCTTTTGTAAACAGGGATCCGCGCTCTTCCGGAATTTTACATTGTCCGGGAAGGTCCTGTTCATATCTGCAGGGAAATTTATGACACAGAATTATTCAAAAGGTGAAAATAGAAGACTGGTCTGTGATGTGCCAAAATCCCCCTCATGCATACTCCTAAGGGAGGCTCCAAACGCCACCTGGTGAAGTGCTCTGCCTAAGGTTTAAGAAATGATTTCCACTCTGGTTATGCTTTTGGATCACTCCAGAAGAGCCTAGCTGTCCTTCATGGGCCACAGGACCTGCAGCCTCACAGTCAAGGCCCTGGGCAACCGAGTCAGGAGGAAGAGGAGGGAGTTCCCTGGACCCGGTGTCCTGCTCTAGTAGCACCTCAGGGGCATGCTGATGGGCCCCGACAGCCGCTTCTCTCAAAATCAGTGACAGCAGAGTGAGCCTCTCTCGGGCTCAAGCCCGGAGTTTTACTCAATTTTCTCCACCCCACAGACCCACCTGTGCCCTCATCCTCACACCGGCCCCTCTTAGATAGTAGAAGGCTTAACTCTAAAACCATAGGTGACAAGTAAACATTTCACATAAAACTTTGGAAAATGTTCCCACTTCCGAAGATCAAAAACATAAGGAGTCAGAGATTCCCTTTCAGAGATTAACAGACAAAACTGAAAACTGAAAATTAAATAAACTCAACACAGCCCATCCTTGTCTCGGGAGGGTTCCCTGGCCAGCCTCTTGCTGCTCATCAGACACCCACTTCCTCAGCCCGGCTCTCCTGGCGTGGCCCAGCCAGTCCACACCAGGGACCAGTGCAGGGACGCACGTGCTGGACGAAGTCACCGAGACAAAACTGTGTCTCACACTGACCTGATACGTGACTTTTTAAAGCTGAGTTTTATGTTAACTCTGTAGAAGGGTGAAGGGACAAACAGGATATATAGCAACTTAAACCATTACATCTTTTCTGACTCTACTGATCCCACTTAGGTTAGTAGTGTATTTGCTACTGTGCTATGGATGATTACCAAAATGGATTGGGACACACACACACCCATAGATCTCAAGATAGCACACACATAACCATTAGCTTTCCTGTCATGCTATAAGACAAGCATGCATGATACCTCCCCTCTGTGCCTAAGGAAATCCAACTTGTATATTAGCATGACGTCTACATAGCTGCTGTAAAATGCCGCAACGGTAATTCTGTTCCCAACTTCTGGCCCCCAGGCCTTATCTTTGCTTAAAATAACTAGATCTGGGCAAAACAGTCAGCTTAGTGCCCCAAAGCACATTACTTTTCATTGTATGTTTTCTATAAAGAAGAGATTTTGTTTTCTTCCCTGAAACTCTAAGCATTCCAAAAACCGGAATTGATCATGAGGAAATGAGTGTTTTTTTTACTAATTCAGACTAAAGTGACCATCTGTGCTCATTCCTATGTAATATTTTTTATTATGATACATTTTCCATATGTTTTGAAATCTTTCTACAGGAAATGTCCCTTCTTCCCACTGTGGAGGCAGGTGTGGAAAGCGATGTTCAGTCTATGCGTACAGGGCATGAAATATCCTCTCTACTCTCCCTGTAAAATGATTTGTCCAGATTCCTCAAAAACATAGATACAGAATTACAATGTGATCCAGCAATTCCACTTCCAGTAATATACCCAAAAGAACTGAAAGCAGGAGCCTGTAAAGATATTTGTCCATCCATGTTCATAGCAGCATTACTCACAATAGCCAAAAGATGGAAGCGACTCTGGTGACCATCAACAGACGGATGGTTAAATACAACAGTGTATACACATACAATTAAATATTAGTCAGCCTTACAAAGGAAGGAAATTCTGACACATGCTATCATATAGGTAAATGTTGAGGACATTATGCTCAGTGAAATAAGCCAGACACAAAAGGACAGATATTGTATGATTCTACTTATATGAGGTACTTAGTCATCAAATTCATAGACAGAAAGTAGAAAGGTGGGTGCCAGAGGCTAAAGGAGGGGGAATTAGTGTTTAATGGGGACAGAGATTCAGTTTGGGAAGATAAAATGGTAAATTTTATGTTATGTGTAATTTACCACAATAAATAAAATATATTTATCCGCAAAACGCTGGCACTAAACATGGCGTCTAAATTCGTTTTCCAAACAGCAACATTATATTTTATTTAATATGCTCGGCCTCCCTTGGACCTAAGGTTTCTTCCCAACCCGTATCAGCATTTCTGGCCTTACTAAGGGACACCGCTGGGCTGTGCCTGCAAAGCCAGTGACAGCTTCTGTTCTGAGACCTTTGGCTGTAGTTTGTTAGCAATCAGGATGCAGCTGGCAGGTTCAGCAGCTGCAGCTCTTCCCCCTGGCTCCTGCCTGGGGGCTATGAGACCCCAGGGGCTGACAGAGGACTGAAGGACCCCCATTCCTTATGCTGGCACCCACCCTTCTCTCATTGTCACAAGTCAGTCCAACCTCTCAGCACTTTAAAGTACTTGGATTTTTTTTTTTTTTTGACAGTCCACCAAAAAGAGGGTTTATTCAGGGAAAAAAAAACAAGACCCATCACAGCAGAGTGAGAATTCGGAACTTCAGCCACCACCCACGAGCCAAAGAGCTGGATCTCCTAAAATAAAGTAACTGGATTTTTTAAAGTTAAATATTTTGTGTTTAAATTTGTATTTCTCAAAAACTATTGGAATCAGAAAGGCAGATATATTTCCTAAATATCTAATTATTCAATTTAGGTTAAACATTTTTTGGGGCACTTTGAACTTTAAAAAGCCAGTGAGCTTATGTGACTACTAAAGAAAATGGACGAAAAAGAAATTATAGGCCAAAAATATTAGCATCCCTAAATAATTATTAGAGTTCGACAGTATGAAAGAAAACTCCAGTGTGTGACTTTACGACACGTGGTAGCTGATTCTGTAAGTCCCCGTGTGTCACTGTGAGGCACAAATCCCTTACGTGATTATCCTACTGTGTTGTGATTGCTTACTCAGCATCTTCTCACCTTCCTTGAAGGGTTCTTCATGGAAGAAATCTAGTCTTTCTATTACCACGCTCCTTACAGGCTAGCTAGGCACGCAAGTATTTGCTGAATGAATTAAAGACATTGTTCTCCCCTCATGAACGCTTACGTTTTGATTTTCCTCTGAGAAAAATATAATTTCAAACTGAAATCAGTTGGTGCATCTTTAACAATGTTCATTTCTTCATCAACATCACTTCAAAGACCGGGTGCAAACACAATTTGGGGGATAATGTCCACTCCTCCTCCTCCTCCTCCTCATTCTCCTCCTCCTCCTCCTCCTCCTCCTGCCTGGGCTGCCATCCACCCGAGGGACGGATACTGCACGTCACCTGTCCTGATGGCCTCCTCTAGGCTGTCATTCCTCTCTCCCTGGAGAAGTTGGTGGTAATAGCCAGGGTTCCGGTCCATCTGGGCCTGTGCTCCACTCACCCCCATCCAGACGCGGGCCCGGTGCTCGAGTGGAACACCTTTCCGGATATAGCGCTTCACTGAAACAGAGAGAGGAGGCTGCTTCAGAAGGACAGACAAGCACTTATCAAGGTCAGACAGCTCATGGAGGGGCCCTTTGAGCAAATGGCACGAATTCCAATGCTTTTAGCTCGCCATTTCTCTCCCTACGTCAAACATTAAAAACATGCAAAACTTCCTGCATCTCCACCAAAAGTGGTACATACACTCATTACGGAATCCTGCTCGCCCTCCCAACTGAGCATAGTCGAACAGGAGGCTACAATAACCTCTGATTCTCCTACTCCACGATCCACACTAAAAGAAGCCCAAAACCATGAGTGATCTCAAGGCATCAATAATTTCCCAGGCAGAGGAGAAAGATTTGTGAGACTGACACTCAAATTAATTACAGTAAGCAAGCCCAGGGGTGCTACATTATGCTTTTAATCACCTTAATTTAACCCCCAAAACAGTTCATTTTCAAAGCAAATATTCACAGCTTTGTTGTTTTCCTTTGATATTAGAAATTTTTTAAAAAGAAACCACACTTTAGAAATAAAAGCTCATATGATTAGTGAAATTCCACAAGCTGCCATAAAATGGAAAAAATCTGAGGCATTCACTGCATTTAACAAAAACAAAAAATAATAGGAATAACATTCTAGGTTACAGTCAAGAAAAGCACTGTCGATAAAACCTTATCGACCCATCTTGGGGTCACCAAACTCCAAGGTGACCTACACCTGATGGACAGGCATAAGCACCTTAAAATGGAAGCTCCAGGAGGCCAAGCCGCCTGCACCAGCCCACTCCTAGAAGGGTACGTGGGGGCAGTAAATGCACACTAAATATTTGCAGAATGATGCAGGGGTGACAAGGGAGGACCAGAAGGAGGAACAGAACAGACTCATACTATCCACCAACAGCCAAAGAAAACTTAAGAAACTCTCTTTGCCAGTTTAGAAGCACACTGGAGGATCACACCGTGGCAAGAACATTGCTATACACGTGGTCTATTCAGACTGTTATGGGAACATGGAAAGGATAAGCTTTCTTTCATTTTTAGGTCTACCAAAGACACCAATAATTCAGCCTGACCTTCCCTCCAACTTAGATGATTTATACATGTGTCTGTAGGTCTATGACCCCTAGAGGGAGGGCATCAAGACCAAGAATGACCTGAGGGAGTTGTTAACCCTCCTCTGCTGACCAGCAAGGGGAAGGGTCAGCCCCAGTGCTGGATTATTCTAACTTAGATGGTAGCAAAGGAATGAACATGCAAAAATCCACGGTACTTCTACACACTAACTGCAATAAAAAAACCTGAAAATAGTATCACTTACAATAGCATCAAAAATTAAAGGAGAAATACTTAAGTATAAATGTAACAAAATATCTGCAGGATTTGAGAGCTCAATGCTGCAAAAGAAGTCAAAGACCTACATAAGAGGAGAGACAGAGCATGTCTACCACGTTCAAGAATTAGAAGACTTCATATTATTAAGATGTCAGTTCTTCCCAAATGGATCTATAACCTCAGTTCAATTCCTATTAATATTCCAGGAGGCAAGTTAATTCCTAGGATGTAGCTTCTTTTTGAAAAAACTTTCCTGACTCTTTTTCCTTTATATTTTACACTTCTGTAAACCTCAGTGATGACCTGTGTGGGTGAGCCCTGCCCTTGGGAAAGTGTCAGTCTCTGAGGCCAAGTACACTGTTTTCATTCTTTTCTGAAGAAACACTGTAAGTTCAGATAACAAATATCTAAAAGTAGCAGAAACCTTTGTTTTTCGAAACTTCTGGGTATCTTAATCACTATTACAACAGCTAAGATTCATTGAGCCCTGAACGTATTTCAGGTACTACATAGGCTGAATGCTTTATCTGACCTGTGGGTCAGCAGTCCTGTTAACCATGATGGACAGCAAGCCTTCTCCTGCACTAAAAGCAAACTGCAGACCTGTGGGTGTGGTAGCTGCATTTGTACACGTGTGTGTGCGCACACACACACATCCTGTTCCTGGGAGGAGACGCAAGGACAGTGGTCACTGCTCCGGGAGGCTGGGGCTGGGTTAGAAGAGAAACTCAATGTCACTTCACACCTTTTAGTATGATTAAGGTGTTTTACCATAAACATAAATTATGTTTATTTTTATACACTTGTATGTAACTTCTTCAAACAAAAGACCAGTCAAGTTTTAAGAATAAATCAAAAGGGAAAAATAAAGGAGATGTGCTGCTGGAAACACATGAACACACAGGGGCCGTTCAGGGGTGGATATCAGCATATATGATTCATGCCAGATACTCACAGCATGTTAACCTCAGAGGTCTGTGAAGCAACACAGGACCAACCTTTAAGGTCCCTTCCAGCTGATTTTATGAAAAGCTAGTCTACCTGAGTTTTCACCAAGCACTCCCATTAGTCACAGCCTTGAGGGAGGGCTGGGTCAAGGAAGAGGCCAGTGGCTCAGTGCCTTCGGATAGCCTCCCTCCTCTCTGACCCGCACCCTCCCAGACAGCAAGTTCCCAGATCCACCTGCCTGCCCAGCCCTCTCAGTCAAGTCCACAGGTATTTCCCAAGCACCTACCGTATGCTGGGGCCACTCTGGGCCCTGTTCACTAACTGCTTTAAAGGCAAAAATTGACCTCTTCATCCCCTTGCTCATAAACCCTTTTACAGTTGGCTTCTCTCTGCCAGTCATGTGATGAGTGCCTACATGTGGCCCCATGCAGGGCCCCCAGCTCCATCTCCAGCCCCTCCTAAGCACGTCCCCAATAGTCTGGTCACACAGCTGTGTCCCTTGCAGCTGACCCGTCCTCACCCCTTAATTGTCAACAATGTCCTATTTCAGGAAGCCCCTCTACACCCTGAGCCATGTATTTGTATTCCCTCAACTGCCCGGCACACTGATGCCAATGCCCTCACCACCTGCACGGCAGATACCCACTAAACACTTCATTCATTTAACAAATACTACAGCAACTATCCTGGCCAATCCTGCCAGCAGGGAGGGATCTTTGACTGCAGCAGGGGAAATAAATGATAAAATAAGAGCTGCACTGCGCTAGACAACAAGGAGAAAATGAGAAGGGAAGGGGTAGCAAGCGTCTGGATGTGTGGTGTGATGGGGGACACGCCATTCCAGACAGGAGCTCAGGAAGGACTCAGGGAGGTGGCATTCAAGTCAACACCTGAAAAACACCAGGTGTAGGGGCTGGGGTAGGGTGGAGGGGGTGGAGAAGAACCTTAAGGAGAGGCAGTCGCAGGCTAGGGGTGTGCTGGAGAAAAAGGGAGGAGCCTCCAGGCCTAGAGCGAGGTGGGGACTGGGGCAGAAGAGGTGAGGAGGGGTCCAGCAAGGACTGGCTTTCACTCCGAGGGAAGCACCGAGAGCTTAGTCACAGGAATGGACAACTGGAGAGCCCTGGCCAATCTCATTTTGAGGAGCAGGAAATCTGTTTTCTTCTGGAATGAAGGTGTGGTCCATTCATATCTGGCACGCAGGCCCTTCTCAAAGAGAAGAAAAGATGAACTTGTACCTTAACAGTGCAAGTTCTAGCTGAATTCAAAGCTTTGAACCTTAGCTTTCAGCCTGCATAGGACACGCACCTGCCTTGTAACTTTCTGGCCTCTGGAGCAGCAGGAAAGATACACAGAGCGGACACCAAGCGCCAGAATTAAGGCAACCACTGGGGTAAAGGACCTAAGAAATCCAGAATCCCTCTCTTCCCAGCAGTTTCTGTCAGCCAGTGACCTGTGTGTTGAATAGTGGACCAAGCTCCAAACTCACCTGTCATACTTTTCTGAACACTACTACTTCCCTTTAGAAGTTTAGACCATTTTATTGCTCTTCGAGTGAGTATCACCAGGTAGGTGGAAAAAAATTCTTCATAAGCTGCATAGTCAAAATCCTCAGGCCTTTCAAACCCATACGGATCAATCCTACAATACAAAAATAAAAACCCTGCAACCCCAGAATAAAGTTCCGCGCACACGTGCGACCTGTGGCACAGAGCGATCGGGTCCTGCCCCCGGGGTCCTACCCCCGGGTCACGCCCTCGGATCCCCGCGTGGGGGGCGGGGAGCAGCAGCCCGTCCGGAACCGTGACCGACACACCGGGGGCACACGCTGGTCGATGCCCTGGCGCAGAAAGGGACGGCGGGCCGAGCGCAGCCGGGGCGCAACCCAGCTCACGGACGCGCAAGCGTCAGCACCTCCACCGCCGCACCCTTCTACTTCCCGCACCCCTAAATCCCGCACCCTCCCATCCTCGCATCCCCGAATCCCACACCCACGACCCTCGCACCCCCGTGCTGGAAGAAGGGCGTCCCAGCCCCTTCGCTCCCACCTGGGGACACGGTCCCGCGCCGCCTGTGTGCGCTCCCTGGGCTCCATGCAGGGAAGGTGGGTGGCTGTCGTGACCGCGGCCGGGAAGGGGTGCCAAATCCACCTCCCGGGACTCGGGGCAGCTAGAGTCCTTCCGCCGCGGCGGGCGCGGGGAGGCGGTGCTGCGGTGGGGTGGGGGGGGCGGTGCTGGGAATGGGGGTGGGGGAGGGGAGGGGAGGCGGGGCTGGGGGCGGGGCTGGGGTGGAGTGAGGGGGAAGGGCAGTGCAGGAATCAGGGTGAGGAGAGGGAGCGGGAGGAGGGGGGCCTGGGTAGAGAGACTGGGAGGACGAGGGGGGCCGGGGCGGAGGGGAGGGGATGGACGGGGAGGGGAGGGGAGGGGGCGGGTGGGCCCTAAAAGGACGCAAGGGGCGGGCACGGCGTTGCACCTGCTCCCGCGTCTCCTGCGGAGGGCGTAGTGGAAGGCTGGTGGAGCCTAGGAGCCGTGGGAGCCTACCCACTACTCTGTCCCCAGACCTGAAGGGAAGCGGCTCTGGGAATTGGGGATCGGGGAGCCAGGGGCAGAGTGGGAGGATGTAGGGGGGACACAGAGGGACGGCTGGGGGCGCGGAGCAGATGGGGGGACCCGAGGAGCCGGATGGGGCGGCTTGAGGGGTTGCGGGAGCAGGATGGGGACCCGAGGGTGGTAAGGTGGGCGTGGGGGGGCTCCCGGGTACGGGATGAGGAAGATGGCGGATGGGAGGACGGGGTGCGAGATCCCAGGGCCCGCGGGGCTCGCTAGGCGAGCGTGAGGCGTGTCCCCATCCTCAGGCCTCCTAGGCCTCCAGTAAAGGTTGGAGGAGATAAATCTTCCGAGATTCCTTCAAACCTCAGTGCCCAGCAAGTCCAAAGTCCAGAGTTCAGACCTGTGACCCCTTGTTTTATTTTATGCAGAAAAAGCAAGTCATTTTTAATTTGCTCTCCTTCCGCCTACACTTCAGACCAGAGAACAACATAAAATAGAGATCTTAATCTCTGTACCGACCTAGAGAAACCTGTCCCTTCCTATTTCCCCAAACCGGACTCGAGGAGCAGGGGTTCCATTCCCTCCCGCCTGACATCTCCTTCCAATCCCAACAGCAGTGAGCCGGGCCTTGGAAAACTGCAACCCTGCCAGGAGTCACAGTGTCTGAAGAACAGGCTCGCTGTGGCCCAGCAGCGAGGGATGTGCTGTGCCCTGTAGGATTGCCATGTGGGGTGACTTGGGGTTAATGGCCTCAGGCATCTGCTCCACTCCCCAAGCATGGAAGAAGTGGGGGGGCTCCCTCCTCTGGCTGCAGCTTCCCAAAGGCTTGTGTCCAGAATCTTGGGAGCATGAGTCAACTCAGAGTCTTTTCTGCAAATGAACAGCTTCATCTGCCTTTTACTTCAGAGGGAAAGCACCGCCAAACGAAAGCCGTGTCAGCCATTCCTCCCTTGATACTCCAGAGCTGCCCTGCTTTTCAATTGTGTCTCCTTTGGTCCCAGTACACCATTATACTGTCCTGAGATTTCAATATTATGGCATGAAAACCATGTCCAAACTGCTTTTCATATCTGGGAGGCCATCGAAAGTTTGCCAAAACTGTGTTTTGAATTTTGCTTCGGAAATGTGGTGAGATAAAAGGGGATTTAAGATACTTTCAGGTTTAAGGTACTCAGTCCACATCCCAAGGGTTCTTTTTTTTTTTTAAGTGGGCTCAGAACAGTAGGCAATCAGGCAAATCAGAAAGACTCCTTCTCTGCAAATGTCACATGACCACCGTCCTGTGCCTGGGAACCCACTCCACCAGTCACCAGCCCACCTTTGAGGAAATGTCTTTCTGAGACTCCAAATGCACTTTCTCCCGAAAAGCCCTCCTGAGCCATGGCGAGGTGTGGTAGAAATAATGTTCTCAGCTTTCCACTTCAAGTCTGACAGGGCTTTTGTGAATCAGCCTGGGCACTTAACGTTGGTTTTTCAGGAATGTGCCATCTAAGAGATAAACAAGGGGCCTAGAAAATAATTTGTGAAACACACCTCCCCTAAACTGGGGATGTCAGTCTGTCCATTTTCATGCTTCTCCAAACCCTGGAAAATTATAGGAAATTTAGTGTTTGGGTAAGCATAACCCCAAATGCCAGTTCTGCCAACCTTCTTAGTTGGTTCTAGGAAAATTCTTCAAGCTTTCAGCTCAGTTTACAGCATTTTGCCTTTGAAAGACACAGAGTCACTTCTTTCAAAGACCCCTGATGCATGTTCTGACGTACTTGGCACATTCCCAACAATGGTTTTTTCTTTTGCAGACGAAAGTCCATGGATAGGGTGATTTATCTCGACACCAATGTGGGGGATTCCTCTAGGCCCACACTACGCTTGCCTCTCCTGGATCTTACAGAACAGAGCAAGCACAGTCACCTCTCCTACCCCCACTCCAACCCAACCCCCGTCCTCTTGTTTTTGTTCTGTTCCCTTCCTTTGCAGTCTGCTACCAGTATATTGGACTGGCTCCCTGTACACCCCACCCTCCTCATCTGACCTTTCTTTAGAGCCCAAACCCTATTTCCTACTTCCTGTTGCTGTTTCTATGAGCATGTCTGACCCTCCTGCCCCCCACCTCTCTTGCACTCAGCATCTTGTGTCCCCAAACCTCCCGGCTTCCAGCCCTGTTAGCACAGCTCCGCCATTTCCATCCTGCCTGACAGTCCTGGTGGATACTTCTTGCTTCCTCAAGGCCCCTCTTTACCATAACTCCTGCCCTTCTCCTGATGGGTTTCAGGATTCCAGCCTCACTCCCCTCCCACCCAATTCCTCAGGAAACACAGAACACAAGATACATGCACTTGGTTGAGTGTGTTGGCGGTTCCCCAGACAGAGTGTATTTTCGGGCCAGATAAAACCAGAGTGTGAGCATTCTGTGTCAGAAGCAAGTTAGATAAGAGCAGGGCTGCCCTCCAGGAAGAGTGGAAGGAAAGATACAGCGAGAGAAAGGACTGATGCCCAGGGCAGGCAGGGATGGTCAGCAGCCAGATGGCAATGAAGTTAGAAAGGCCTCCAGCAGTCTAAGGGCTGTTGGACACGCACACCCCAACCTGCCCTCCTGCAACATCTGCCCAAGCTCCCCCCTTAGGAGCAGGAGACAGGTCCATGTGTCCTGCACCACCTCCACAGGCCCAGTGTTCTGAGTGTCCTGGCCACATTCCTGGCCAGACTCCCTTTCCTCAAATCTGGCAGCCATGATGATCCGCAACAGACAGATCACATCCAGAGTCAGGGAACCAATGGTGCACACACCCCAGGAGCGAGTGTGCAGCCTGTGCAGAGGGCAGCCAGCTCCTGGTGTCCCCAGCGCACCTCTTCCCCGTGCTCGTGGTGAGGCTGTGTGGTCAACCCGCTTGGCATCATTAAAGCTTCTGTGGGGGCCACTGTCAGTCCCCTGTGTGAGAATTCCCACACAGAGGACCCAGTTCCTCTGGGGAAGTTACCTCGAGAACCTGGAGGGCCACCGCCAGCGTGTGTCACCACCCAACAGATGCCTCTGTTCCTGCAGGAATTCCTCTTCTCATTAGTTGATTGTAGAAGCTGCTGGCGGTGCCCGTCTCCCCAAGACTAACAGAATATCTAGGTGACAGCCTTAAGACCTGGGGGTGTTGGAGAGATAAATGTAACAACATCTGAACCTGCTGTTCCATCGCAGATCACTACAGCGGGCCACGAGACACCGAGTGCTTCCCGACGTGAGGCAAAGGATGGCCGTGCCACCGTGGGTCTCCTTGCCATGTCTTTGGACCTGAAGCCAGCCAGCTGAGCTTCTATGCATGCTGCCCGGTCACAGAAACTATGGGCAGCAGGGAAGGATGGCTTACTTGAATGACAGCAGTGCTGCTCAGACGCTGACTGAAGGGCCCAGGTCACCCAGGGACTTGGTGACATGTGGATCCTCGTTCACAAGGTGGGGCCGGGGGGGCTTGAGATGGCATTTCTCACAAGCTCCCAGGGCTGGTCCCTGCGCCAGGGTCTGCACAGCAACGTGACCCGGCGTCCAACAGCAGGCTGGATGGGGATACCACTATAGATGAAAAGAGGCTTGAAAGAGGTGACAACCAGATGCTACGCATGGCGACAAAGCCAAGAGAGAAGATACTGCTGATGACTACAAGGGAATTTAACACGGACTGGAAAGTAGATGAGATTAAGGAACTATTAATAATATTGAGTGTGTTAATGATACTTATGTGATATTGTTAAACCCTTACTTGGTATTTACGAGGTGTGATAAAAAAAAAATACGGTGAATGCTGCTGCCGAGTGCCATCCAACAGAAAGGCAGGGATCTTCAATATAGGAAGTGGTGCGTCGAACCTTAGTAACAGTGTGTGACAAGTTTCAACTTGTTCAATGCATTTAGTCGGGTGTGAGCTACAGGTGAGAGAAGGTATGTTTTAAAGTGTGCCGTAAATCATCTCCATCATGACAATGCTCCGTGTCACACATCGCTTCTGGTATATGGCAATTTCTGTCAAATAAAAACATTACGGTGTGTCCTCATCCACCTTATTCACAGGATCTGGCACCAAGCGACTTCTGGCTCTTCCCCAAAGTCAAAATGACTATGAAAGGTAAACATTTTGAATCAATTCAGGACATTGAGGCAGCCACAAGAGAGCTACTAAAGACATTCACGAAAGAGGACTTCCAGAATGCTTCAGAAAGTAGCAAGAACGATGGGATACGTGTGTTTGAAGCGAGGGGGAGTATTTTGAGGGGGATTAATGGCAATGTGTCTTTTACTGTATTCAATTTTTTAAATTTAAACATTCACCATATGTTTTGATCACACCTCATATGTTTGTGTATGTGTGTATAATATATAATACACATATGTATTATAGCTATATCTATATATGTATGTATATATATATATATATATATATGTATATGTGCTTGTTGTTTTTTAATGGAAACTGACAGTGTTGAACTTTCTGAGCCCTGTGATCTTGGAAAACAGCAAAGGTTAAAAAACACCCCTTGCTTTGTATTCTCAAAAATAGCTCTTCGCAGAGAAGCCCGGCCCCATCTGACTTAGATGAGACGCAGGGTGTTCCTTTGTTTATCTAGGACAAGCCAGACATAACCCCTTTGCACTCCCTTTTTTTGCATCATGGGTCCTGAGCTGGACTGTGGTCCCCACTGTTCAGTTGGAACAGCTTCTCTCCCCTGCCACCCTCTGCCTGGGCCAGCAGAGACCCCTCCTGAGAACAGGTGGCCTGGAGGGAACCTGCTCAGTCTGCTGTCTCAACTTAGTCTCCACACCCAGCTCTTTCTTACCTGGTTTACTACTCTATAAAGAAAATCTCTCTGAGACCAGCTCTTGAGAAGCTTCCAGAGTTCTCACTATGGCAGTAGTCCCCCACTCTGCCAACATTTGCAATCATCCTTTTGAATAAAATACTAAATCCAGATTTGTTTTTATTTGACAAAAAAATATTTATAGGTGAAATTATATGAAGTCTGGAGCTGAATTTAAATATATTCCAGCAAGAAGGGAAAAAAGGAGAGGGTAGATGAAAAATAAAAGGCAAAATTGTTGAAGATGAGTACTGGGTACATGAAGGGATTTTTGTGTCTGTTTGAAATTTTTCATAATGTATTTAAACCGTAAATGAGTCATGCCTTCTCCTATAGGGGGCAAGAGAGGCAGCAGCTGGAGGTCCGTGGAGTGGATCCTTCCGTCTTGAGCCCTAGCTTGACTTTGGCCCCAGCCAGCCTGCTGTGCACCTCTGCTCCATGGTCTGAGGCAGGACCAGCACCCAGCCGTACAAGCCTGTTGGGACCGTGGGGATTAATGTGCACAAAACATACGCTTTCCTCTCAGAGGGTCTGACGGGGTTCAGAACAGGCCTCCCCAAGATGTGCCACTTTGGCACGTGGATTATTTTGAGCTGAAGGCAATTGAGACCCTGGAGCTCATGGGAAACTTTTATCTCTCCATTAAAGAATTTAAATTGGGGGCCTTGTCCATCATAAGAGTTATCACCAGAAATAACTTTGCATGATCTGTCTATAGGGCGGGGCAACTACTGATTATTGAACGCCTGCTCTTCTTATTATCCCGCCAGTGTCCTTCCTCCCCTTTGAAGCCCAAAGGCACGTTACCCGTGCTTAGTTCAGAATATCACATATGCCTCATTTTCTCTTTCTGTCTCTGAACCTCTCATGGATGTGGGGTCTCTGACTCCCGTGTCTGAGGGGTTCCCACATATGTAATTGAAGTGGGGCATTTTTCTCTTGTTAATCTGTCTCATGTCTGTTTAATTATTAGACCAGCCAAAAGAACCTTGAGGGTAGAGGAAAGTTTCTTTCTCCCCCACAGGTCCCTGTGAGGCCTTCCGCTCCTGCAGGGATACATGCAGATGTTACGAGTAAAGGGGAAGGAAACAGGATGGGGACATAAAAATGACCAATGTGGGGACATTATGAGGTTTCCAGTGACCCCACAAATTGCTCATTTCTCTGAGTGGGAGCTGGGTGGCTTCCTTGAGCAAGTGCAGGAGAACTTGTTCTGAGGGCAAATTTCCCTTCTGTCCTTCCCGCCCTTTTCTTTGCCTTATAGGTGAGGTCCAGGCCAGGACGATTAGTGAAATAATTTTGTTGGGATCACAAGCAACAACAGCACTGTTCCAGGAACACCAGACCACAGGGTCACTCTACATGGGTCTTTTGGGTTGGGGAAAGCCACTCTCCCCAAGGCTGCAGTGGGTAAGAGCTTGGATCCTGGAGACCATGCAGGTTCAAGTCTCAGCTGATTGCTTCTGGGTGTGTGACCCTCGTCGGGTCACGTCACCTCGTGCACAGAAGGACTCAAGGAGAAAACGAAAGGGGCTTAGCCAGCGTCTGGTGTGCGGAACGTGCTCAGTGAATGCTGGCTGTTTTGTTGTTTCTGTTCCAGATCCTCCTCAACTCAGAGCTAAACCCACATACATTTTCATCTGAGAGTAGATTCCCAGGTCAGAAGGCTCCACATGCCCCACTTGCCTTACAGAAAGCCACCTTAGGGTCTTTTTTCCATGAAGATCTTTAAAGAAGAAAAACAAGTTAAGGGAGATGGCAGGTCCAAAGTCTTCCTGCTCTCCACTCTGCCAGGGTAATTTACAGCTGCAGGGAGACCTATGCAAATGAGAAGTTTGATTATAAAGCAAGGAGATGGGTTTTGAGTGCGGTTCATAAGTCAGACTGTTACAGTTGGTTTTTCTTCCCTCATTCTTTCAATACAGATTCAAATGTCAGGTGTTTTGTAGGCTCTTGTCATTACAGGAAGCTTATGATTTGGTTTTGGAGACAATTTTATAAGAGTGTTACCCATAAGCAAGATTTATCTTTATAATAAGATAAAATGAACATTTTAAAGAAAAATATTGTGATACAACATAGTATTATGTAATAACCCTAATAAGGTTTTGTACGAGATACTGTACTTCGGGAGAGGGAGCAGGTACTTCTTTCTGGGCAGGTGAAGGAAGCCCCACCCAGCAAGTGTTGTTTGTCAAGTCTTGAAGGATGGTGGGAGTCTGCACTGCAGAGAGCTAGGAAGTAGGCTTCTGCCTCAAGCTGCACCCCGATAGACAAGTCCTCGGGAAAGTCAGAAGGACATCAGGGGAGGGCAGGTATCACACTCAACAGATACTGTGATCCCCACCATCCTTTCTCCTCTTCTTCCTTTCATAATAGAACCTCCACGTGTTAGTGTTTTATTATTCAGCTCGGGCCTCTGTAACAATGGGCCACAGCCTGGGTAGCTTAAAACAGACATTTATTTTCTCACAGTCCTGCAGACTGGAAGTCCGAAATCAAGGTGCTGACATGGTTGGTTTCTCCTGAGGCCGCTCTGCTTGGCTTGCAAACAGCCATCTTCTCCCTGTGTCTTCACATGGTCTTCTCTTGGTGCACGTCTGTGGCCTAATGGCCTTTTCTTATAAGGAGACGAGTCCTGTGGGATTAGGGCCCCCCCTAATGAACTCAGTTTAACTTAATCACCTCTTTAAAAGCCCTATCTCCAAATAATATTCACATCGTCACAGTAAAAAATATTTCTTTTTTTTTTTTTGTAAAAATGTAGCGGACCAGCCGTTACGAGTCGAACAGTTCCTGACAAGGGGAGTGGGAATGAAAAAGAGACACTCACACAATTGATGATGCGGCCGGTCTTCAGTGATCCTGAAGCGCGGAGTTTACTTTCCTTTACCAATATATACCACCTGTGTACGTGCAGCTTAACAATCACGAGTGAGCATTTTCTCATTGAAAGTAAAATTTGCAACTTTTACATATGAACTACAGACTCACTGAAACTCTCCCAAAGTCATTATCTCAAGGACAAAGCCCACCAATTACCCTGATAATCATCAGTGATCTGTGTCCGGGAACTGGCCGTTCCCACCTCATTCCTTAGCAGCTTGCAAGCACCCTCCAGGTGTAAGCAGAGACAACGCCTTAAGAGCTAAAACTGAGCCAGTCTGCAAGGTTACAGAATAAACAAGAAATCATGGCTCCCCACATAAAAAATATTTCTACTGTGGAAAAATGACGCTCTTAACTTTGGAACTTAAGACCGACAATATAAACTAAAACTGTCCCAGATTCACGACACAAAAGTTACATACCCAGAGAAATCCACTTCACTTACACCTGAAATAGGGCTAACAGATTTAGCAAATAAAAAATACATATACAGGGCATCCAGTATGACCTTCACTAGCAAAGTATTCACGCACACTGCACTTCAGATTTGACGGGCATGCTGTATTTAGCTGGCAATCCTATCCTGAAGGCATATGAAACACTGTGACCCAGATTTCCTTAAACAAGCAGTAAGGAGATTTTTTTCCTTGAGAATTTTTCTTAAAAAGGCCATTAGTCAGAAAGCACAATAATGTCCTTTGTTTCTCAGCTTTTTTCTTTTGACGTTTTCTAACAGCCTGAGCACCTGCCTCTCCATCACCCTCGCAAAGTTGACAGCGTCCTTTGCCTTAGATGCAAAAGAGGTCCCACTTTGCTACTTAAACCTGGATTTCAGGTAAGAGGTATCAGGACTTACTAGGTTAGGAAGCAGTGAGGAGAGGTACAGGGTTCTTCAAGGCCAATGGAAAATGTTTTTAATACACAAAGGTAAATATCAACAATCTAGACTAGTAACCCAATCCTTAGAATATTAACTTTAAAATAAATACTTGAAGCTGAAGTTAGGGTCGTATCCAAATTGTATTCAAACACAAGAGCACAAACTTCTAAAGGATTTCTGTGGTCAGCCAGTCCGTCAAACAAATTGATTCAAGACCACTGTGATTACTATAAGGGTAAATGCAAATCTGAAAAACAAATTTTAATTTAAAATTTTCCCTAGTGCCAAGAGGGAGTGAGAACTGCCTCGCCTCGTCAGCATTTCTTTAAAAAAAACCCTCAACACCGTGCATGTTCTCACCCTCCTTGAGATACATGTAAAATTTTCTAAAAGTGGAAGCAGCCTCTCGGCAGGTTTGTGTCCTAGGATGTCTTTCTTGGGCGTGGAACGCTGTCTTTGAAATGTGAACATGGAGGAGGGTCCCCCTGTCTGGAGGACCTTAGCCCAGGAGCTTGTCTGCAAGATGCAACTTCCTCTTGTTGAAAAGACAGGAGTTTCATTTCTCCTTTGGATAAAGACAATGTCATGGGTGCTATCAGCCCGACTACACAAAAGGGTGGAATTCTTTCTGTCTTCGCCATCTCTAAGCAAGCTGCCTGTAATGCACACCACATTCTGGCTTCATGCTTATTCAAAATAATACAACTGTTTCTTTCTCTACCACCTTTTGTGGAGAGGATTTCTGGGCCAGGAGGAGATTTCATTGCTACGTTTGTTGTTAGGCCCATGTGCAGGCTTGGGGATTTTTATAACATCCCTAAAGTGATTCCCACGGACAGCCATGCTGGGAAACACAGACTCTCACCTTCCTCAGACCGCTGATGTCTCTGCTCACATCTTCTTAAAGTGCTGAGTCCACTTTCTTTCCTGAAATAAGTGCTGACTCCCAGACCTTTACCTCCAGCTGCTACACCTTTTCTGAGCTGTAGACCTATTTTTTCAGCAACCAAATGGACATGTCTACCAAGATACCCAGAGTGTGCCTCCAACTCAATACAGCTAAGCTGAGTTCATCTCCCCACAAACACTGTGCTCCTCTCGTGGCTCCTACCTTGCTTTGGGGCACCACCAAGTAATCTATCTGCTCAAGCCAGAAACGTGGGTGTCACTCCTCAAAAATACATTATTACAACGTTATAAATGCTTGCTGAAAAAAATTGAAATCCAACAGAACTGAGGCGAAAAGCAAAGGTATTCTTCACCACGCTCTCCTACTCCCTTTTTCCAGATGCTTTCCCCTTACGATTAAAAAAATTAATTATGGAATAGAATTAATGAACAAACTAATCAGAAACAGTCTCAGAGATAATAGGAAAAAAACTGAGGGCTGTGAGATGAGAGGTGGGGATGAGGGAGACGGTGAGGGGATCAGAAAGCACAGTCAGTAACCACAAGATTGTCAGGGGGATACAAAAGTCAATTTGGGGAATGTAATCAATAATGTTGTAAAGATTTTATAGGGTACCCGATGGACACCTGTCTTATTAGGGAGACCACCTCAGGGATGATGTAGATGCCTGATCACTGCACTGTGCACCTGAAGCTGAAGCTGAACAATAATGAATGTCAACTATAATTATACATATATATAGTGACAGGATGTGTAGTACATCATAAGGAATAGAGTCAGTGGAACTGTAACAGCCATATGATGTCAGAGAGGGTAGATTGGGGGGCAGTTATCACTTTGTGAGGGATGTAAATGTCTAACTATTACATTGTTTTGTACGCCTGAAACTATTAATTAAAAAATTAATTATGCAATTTTTCACATATATGGAAAAGTGCACAAGAGAAACCAACCCCACTGCACACTCCCTTTTAAAGGCCTCCTTACGGTGTTGGTGTGCAGCCACCTGGAGGTGTCTTTGAATGTAAATTCTTAGAGGCAGGAACAATGTTTGTGGGGCTCTTTGCATTGTGACTAGCTCCCAGTACCTGCAGCTAGGTGATACTTAAAGACATGTTGGTGATGATGGCAAATGGAAACAGAATGACATTATTTGTGAGCTATTTAAACAGCTCTCTGGGTCCGTGTCTGTGCGGGCTTAGCAATACCGGGCATACTCTGTGAACCACATAAAAGCCTACTTAGGAAAGGGAGAATCCTGGGACATTGGCTCTCAATCTCACCCCTGTCCTGAAAGAATTCACCTGCTGCACTCCGTAAGAGACTATGTATTCCACTTGATGACATTTTACCTCTATGAGAGCATCTTTGAGCGTGCCCTATCACGTCAGTGTCAAATGTTCAGTACTAAAAACTGGGCAGGAACAGAGCTGACCTTACTGGTCCCGTTCGTGTAATTACCACAGTTTCCATCTTCCACTGTGGTATTTATATCAGGAGTCACCAGTAGTTGGCAGTGATTTCTCACTAAAGATGTCCCCATTCTGCCAATTCCGTGGTAACCTGCAGATGCGTTTACATCTCATAGTGGTATCTCTCAGAGTCGGGGTATTTTTAGCTTAGAAATTACTAGATTTTCTGTAGCTGATGTTTGGTCTTCATGAACGTCGGCCTCATTACCAATTAGGTGTTTCTTTTTCCTCCATTGAGCTCTATCTTAGGAAGCGAAATGATGTCACCTGTATAATTTTGGGAACAAATGTGTCATAAAACGTTCAACTTGACAGAAGCTTGCTTTTTTTCTCTTTTATTGTTACTGTGCCATCCTAAAGGTTTTCTCAGATTCCTTGGAGAGTTTTTGCATCGGTTGAATGCTGTGATGAAGGGCCTCAAGAACAAATAAGTATAAAGTTAATTTCATGCATTTCTCATTCCTTCAGGTAAACAGTGAAGCAAATTGTTCACAATGACTCAAAGGAATTGAATCAATAAAAGATAACTGTGCTTATAGTCCCAGGATTTGTTCGGAGGCGCTGTTTGGAGAAAGAATAATTAAACAGTCTGAAGTGACAGAAAGTTCGGGAGGGTGTTTGTTTTTAGAGACTTGTTGACATTTCTCAACAACCACCTCCATGCTGGGCAGTGCAACCCCTCCTTCCAGACATGGGGCTGCAAGCTCTCAGCTATTCCCAAACGCAAGTGCAGGAAAGGGACCCGCGGGTGGCCCGCTCTCCTCTCCTCCTCTCAGGTGCTACCCTTCAGCCTTCCAACCTTGCTGCATCCCCTCCTGTCCATCAGTGCAGGGCCATGTAGTGACGTCTCCTCCTCTCTTAAAATTGTGGTAACATATACTTCACATAGAAAAATTGTCACCATAACCACATTTAAGCATACGGGTCAGTGCACTGAGTACATTCACACTGTTGTGCCACCGTCACCACCATCCACCTCTAGAGCTCTCTGCTCTTCCCATTAAACAACCCCCATTCTTCTCTCCCAGCCCGGGGCACCCACCCCGGGCTGCTTTCTGTCTCTGCGAATCTAACGACTCCAGGGATCTTATATGAGTGGAATTACACAGTATTTCTCTTTTTGTGTCTGGTTTATTTCTCTTAACAAAATGTCCTCAAGGTCCCTCCATGCTGCAGTGCAGGGAGGTTTTAAATAGCTTTGTAGCCCACATAACCTTTCTACTGCTGGGAGGTGCTCAAGACATAATTTTGGTTGATTCTATTTTCCTCTTTGAGCCTATTGGACACATTTCTGTCCGCGTGGGTCAGGGTATGGCGAGAAGAAATCTCTCTGCATGGAGAAGGAAATAGTGAGGGTTGTACATCTCCCAGAGGTCCTGCAGGCAGCTCTTTAATCTTCATGAAAGTTGGAAGGAAAGGGCTCCCTCAGAGCATGCCCAAAACTTTTAACCTTCATTTGCCAAAGCCATTGAAAAAGAAAAGCACATCTATAAAAGAGAGTATCCGCATAAAATCTGTTGAGTTTTCTTAGGAATAAGCCTGAGACTTACAGTCTCCTACAGGCATGTTTTTCTCAGAAAAGGTATAGAGAGGAAATACTAATTGAGTCACAAGCTAGAGAGAGCTGACAGAATTCAGGAAAAGTAAAAACCCCACAGTGCTAAAGTTTCCATCGAGAGTAATAGGAAGAACCTGCCACCATGGGAGGTAAATATAAGCAGTAGAATTTATACGTTCGTTCGTTCGTTCGCAGCAAAGAGTGTTGATGGCAAACTCCTGCACTCACACATCTGGAGGAGCACTAGTGATTTCAATATGCCGGAAGGGCACTGTGTGCTGTCTGTGTGTCTGTCCCCGGCTTTGCCTCCTGCCATGTGACCTGTCTACCTGAGCTGTGAGGACCAGGGGTGCTGACTGAGTAATCTGGCACCCGTGACCTTGTCACAGACAAAAGGACAGGACGAAGGAGGTGGGTTTACATCCTTGCTGGCACAGCAAAACCCTGTCACGGACATCTGTCAGGGGCAGGGGCCACAAGGATAGAAGCAGCAGCGTTTCCCAAGGAGGGTCCGATCGGTCAGCTCAGTTATGCCAGGCCAGTGTCAGAAGCTTCCGTCCTCCACAGAGAGGAAGTGCTGAGCCTGGACTGGCAGCTCCCAAATGACAATTGCTGGTCAGAGCTTAGGAGGCCCCACAATCTGCTGTAGTAAGACTCACGGCTGCACTGCGCCAGGTGGTGCTGAGTGCCAATTGCACAGTGCCTAATGTAGAGCTCACACATGAGGTAGGTGCTACGATTCTCATTTTAGGGTGAAGGAAGCTGAGGTGCATGCGCACACATGCACACGAGGATCAGCACCTCCATCTCGCAGGCACCCACCCCTGCACACCCGTGCGTGCACATGCACACACAAGGAACTTTCCTGAGTCCATGCAGCCAGTTTGTGGCAAGGCAGGACTCAAAGCTGGCAGCTGGCTGCAGGGTTCCCTGGTGCCAAGGCCACAGCAATTCCCTGGAACCCCACAGAAAGGCCGGAGCCCCCAAGCCTGGGCTGCTCCGCTGTAGTGCAGAGTCCAGCTCTGGGAAGGGTTGGAGGAACCTGCGTGCCTGCCCCAAGCCATGATGCCCAGTTGGAAGCAGTGCTCACCAAAGTGGTGTAGGTCTCGTGTGCTCTGGCCCGCACGTGCTCACGCATTTCATTCTGGGTGTAGCAAAACCCCAGGTTGCAGATCTCAGGGCTGGCCTTCCCCGGGGCCCACAGTGCCCTCTGCTGGCCACGGCGACGGCAGTGGCTCACTCACTACCAGGACTAAGGTTTCTGGGGAGGTCCTGGCTGAGGGGCGGATGGGCCGTGATGGCCGCATGAGTCCTGTTTTTGAGCTGCCCCCGCGCCTCCCCTGGATGAGTAGAGGGTGGACGAGGACAGATGAACCCCCTCCTCACGAGAGTAGGCCACGACAGGATTCAAAAGTTGAACTGGACCCATCCCCTGTTTAAGGTGCCATCAGGAAAGTGTCTTCTGCTACACCAAGAAAACTCCATCACAGACTCCACCCTGCCAAGTTCTGGACCCAGTGATCACGTGACTGCCGGCAACCTGACAGGCAGGACTGGTTACTGTCCCAACTTAAAGATGGGAAAGTGAGACCTGGAAGTTTGCTAACTTGGGCGGTGTCACGAAGCTGTAAACAGAAGCATAGGGTCTATGCAGCTCTTATCCGGGTCCTGTGACTCGTGAAAACATTGGTACTTAATTTCTGGTCATAAAAATGTCTCAATGCATTTAAATTAACTTAGAAAATAGTGACAAATGTAAAGATAAGAAAGTACCTACAGATCCACCATCCACAGCTAACCACTGCCTGCCTTTCTGTGTATTTTTTGGTTTGTTTGTTTTCTTCCTTTTGCATGTATTTTACATGTTTGGATCTACTGCTTTGCATTGGATTTTATACATTAAATGATAAGACATTTTCCATTTCACAAAATTATTTTCAAGCATGATTTTAGATGACTGCATCTATCTCACTGAACAGATATGCCATAATTCACTTAACCAGCCTCTATGAGTGAACAAACATTTCTGTCATGTCTGTCTCTGTCTTGAATAATATCACACTGAATGGATTGTTTTATGAAAAAATATTTCCTTAATATGATCCCTAAAAAAGTAGAGCTATCAGACTAAGGACCCACACTTTCTAAAGATTCTTGATACTGATTGCCAAGTCGCTTTACAAAGGGAGGCACCAATTTGGGGCCCATCAGGAATGCCTGTCTCAGCACACGCTCAAAAGTACTGAGTGTTACTGTTTCCTTAAAAAAAATAATTGTAGGTGGGGAGGTTTGTCTGTTTGATAGACCAGTGTCATATTGCGTTTTTTTTGTGTGTGTATGTGTGTGTGTGTGTGTCCTGATTTAGGCACTGTCTGCACATGTGTTCAGTTGGGTGTTGCTGTGGCACTATGCCTAGTTCTTGACTAGGAAAGGAATCCGCCCCAGTGGACGTCAGCAGAAAGGGGCGTAGCAGGTGGCATTGAGTAGCCCAAAGTCTCATTGGTGGGAGTGTAAGGAGGTATTCAAGCTGACTTCCGGCCCTCCCATGGCCCCCAGAACAATCTTCCTCTATGTACTGGAACCAGGCAATGGCTAACTGTGTTTCCCCACTGTGGGCTCTGGATCTCCACTGCCCCCATCCTGGCTGAAGGGAGCTCCATGCTGCGTGAGCCCAGCTGTAGACTGTAGACTAAGGCCCATGAGGTCATGCATTTGGGCTTCTGTGCAGAGGGGCCACAATTTGCCTGTGGGGAACTGCAAAATGTAGAAAAACAATAAGGTAGTTCTCTTTCTGTAGCTCAGTACAACACTAACTGTGGCCCTGCGACATTGTGACTGAAGGGGAGCAGATTACCACCGCAAAAATGTGCCTCTTTGGGATATTGAGTATTTTAGTCTGGTTAATTTTAAGAAATAACAGATGTGAGAGAAGCTCTGAAAACCTAGTAGAAGGTATCCTTTGTGAAAGGACATTTACCCTGTAAGGGAAACCTCCATCTGTAAGGGTGTCTCCACTGTACTGGGCTTGCCTTCCCTATCAAAGGAGGAAGCATGGACTTTTGAATCTGTGTAACAACCTTACTGTCATGATTGCTTGCTCACAGTTGTGAAAGAATTCAGGAAGCAAGAAGGAATAGAAGTCAGAAAGCTCATTTAAAAAGAGAAACACCGTCAGAGTTGTTGCTAGGGTCTAGGGTAGACAGCTGTGCTGAGTTTCTGTTTAGCTGGTTTTTTATACTTTTCTAACCAGGATGTGATTTGCTTCGGCCTGTAGTGGTAACTTCTGTTGTGTTCAGCTTTGTCTGTTGGGTTAGGGGAGGCTTGGGGGAAGGTGCGGTTAAACTTGTTATCGGTTAAACTTGTTATCAAAACCCTTGCATATGTTATATAAATTTAAATTGGAGCCACCCCGCCATCAGATGGCTGCCCGCCCCACCCCCAGCCTCGTTCCTGTTTACCCACACCTGTCTTATCACTTACCTTTGTTTTTACTGTGCTTTTCTTGGTAACACCCCATAACTGACTCTCCACCAACATCTTTTGTCTTTAGCTGAAAGTGGTATTTAAGGTGATGGCTACCACCATTTTGGTGAGTTACTTTTCCAGGGTCTCTCCAATGTACTCATATACAGGTGGTATACATCTTATTAAACTTTAATTTGTTTTTCTCCTACTAAGCTGTCTTGTGTTAATTTGATTATTAGTCCAGCCAGAAGAACCTTGAGGGGTAGAGGATAATTTCCCCCCCCCAATATGATTAATGAGATATATGTATTTGGTCTTTGTTGCCAGTTTCTGGCATAGAGCTCCTAAAACCCTCGGAATCTCCTGAGTGATAGGGTGCACAGAGCATCTTTTGTTTTTCATAATAAGCCCTTCCCACCAAACCTGAGTTTATGCTAACCAGGTGACTCTTGGAAGAGGGAGGTTGATTGCCAGGGAGACCAACCAATGATTAGAGGGTTGGAACTCTTAGCACCACCCCGGACCTCAGGGAGGGTAGGAGGAGCATGAGATTGAGTCACCAGTGATTTAATCAATCGTGTCTATTAATGGAACCTCCATAAAAATCCTAGGCTACAGGGTTTGGAGAGCTTCTGGAATGAACACGTCCATGTCCCAGATGGTGGTGCAGCCCAACTTGACAGGAAGAGAAGCTCCTGCTCCCAGGACCCATCTGTGAACCTCTTCATCCGTATGTTCATTTGTAACCTCTATAATATACTTTATTATAAACTGGTAATAG
The DNA here is from genome assembly GCF_004115265.2 of Rhinolophus ferrumequinum. Taxonomy (NCBI): domain Eukaryota; kingdom Metazoa; phylum Chordata; class Mammalia; order Chiroptera; family Rhinolophidae; genus Rhinolophus; species Rhinolophus ferrumequinum. Next base: position 55,862,637 of record NC_046287.1, read on the forward strand.
TAAGTAAAGTGTTTCTCTGAGTTCAGAAACACTCTAAGTAAAGTGTTTCTGTGAGCTGTTATAGCAAATTATCAAACCTGAGGAGGGGTCACGGGAACTCCAATTTGTAGCCAGATTGGACAGAAGTGTGGAAACCTAGGGACACGATACTGCAATTTGTATCTCAAGTGGAGGCGGTGCTGTGGGCTGAGCTCTTAACCTATAACGTCTGTGTTAACCAGGTAGATGGTATCAGAATTGAATGGGATTGTAGAGCACCCCCGGGTATCTCAAAGACCTGGAGAATTGCTTGGTGTGGAAAACCGCACATTTGGTGTCAGAAATGTTTTGAGTTATCAAAACAGTTTTCTTCTTAGGTCCCTTTATTCTTTTAGGGAAAATACCCCCAACTCTTTCAAAGGTTAGGGTAGATTCACAAATTGCGTGTCCAGTAGCTTCCTAACCTTGGAGTGAATTCTGCTGCATCACCCAGGGGCTGTGGATCTCAGCCAAGCCAGTCCTCTGTCATCAGATAACTGAATTATCTGTGGGCTTTTGGATAGTTATGTGGATTCTTATCAGAAATCCTTCCTGGGCAGAAGGAGAGGGGACACAGTGACCTCATCTCATGGAGCTCCTGTCACTAAGGAACGGTTCAGGACAAGAGGTGCCCGGGTCTTTCCAAACCTGCCTCAGGAGCAGCGCTCAGCCACCCCCTTGCGCTGAGATCTCTAGGGGAAGACAGGCTCACCCCCTTTGATGGCCTTTGTGCTCTGCACTACAGATGAATGAGCTCTTCCTCTTACAGGATGCTAAGAACCGGCAGGCCTGGCTCCGGGCACCGCAGCTTCTCTGAATGTCCTGGAAGGAAGCGGGCATGGAATTGCTGTACCCTGACCCCTGGCGTCCTATGCCCCTCTTCTCCTGTGCATTCTGTCCCAAGCATCTCCCAGGGCTGCCCTTTCTTCAGCCCTGCTGGCGCCCAGGCTCTGCCTACACTTGGCCCGGCCTGGGGAGCAGCCTTATCTATTCTCGCCCAAAGCCTAGGTAGTATCCTGGGAAGGCCTGCTGCTTGTTTTTCCTAAGCGCACCCGGAGGGATTTTTTTTCACATGAGGGCCTCCCAGATCCAGGAGCCTCCCTCCTCTCCTTTGCTGACAGAATCTCCCCACACCGTGGCCTGGGGCTCTGCTATTCTCTGTGCTTGCTTCTCGTCCCACAGCTGACATGAAATTCCTACCTCCTTCATGCAGCCCCTCAAAGAGGCAAGGAAGAGATTTGTGATGGGCAATATATTTTATTTTCTTTCTTTAAAATTGTTTCCAGCTGAATAAAGTTAGTAAAAGTTCAAAGGAGAGACTACAACAAAATAATATTTAGTAATTTCTAATGAATCCATTTTAGAGTTTGTATACAAAGGAGGATAAAACAAGGAACGGAACATTGAGCTGTGGGTGAATTCATAATTCAATAATTAAAAGACCGTAACTCAAACAGCAAAGATGCCTTCATTAAAAAAATACAGAAGTGATGCTGAATTTGTCAAATTCTAAGCAGTGACATTCCCCGATGGACCGTCTGAAATACAAGTGCACTCGTGATTCTTCGACTGATGTTCCTGCATGAGCCCCCCTCACTTTCCCTGCAGGGTACGTACCATACACGTGGCTGGCTCACAGATACATCTCTAAACTGTTGAAAGAGCTGTAAAAACCTAAAGTGATGTGTAAGCTACTCTGACGTGCAAAATCAAGTATGTCAACCAAAAAGCTTATATAAATATTTACTGTGGGTTTTAATTGAAAAGAAAACCCCTCTGCAATAATTATTTTAACCCAGGATGCCACGTGGGTCTTTCTTTTGTAGAAATGGCAGTCATGTCTACAGTGTGAACTCTTCAAAAGCCATCCTTTGACTTTATGGTCTCTGTATAATGTGAAAGTGCACTGACCACTCATAAGTCCTCATGAAAAATCACTCTCGATTCTTTTCTATGGCGACACCCCAACATTGGCATGCAGGGCAAGATAACCTGCAACTGTATTTGGTGACAGCAGAGCAAGGCCCCTTAGGCTGAGCAGGTGGCCTGCTGGCTGGGGCACAGACTCCCCCTGTGCTTGCCAGATATTTTATTTTAAAAAGGGAACACCCAGTAAATATAATATTTTTATATCCTCTGTCGTCATCACATTCTCTGCCAAATAGTGCCTCAAATCCTTTGTGAAACAAAGTATTAAGAAAGAAAGAAAAGAAGCAGGAAGTCACCTTCCCAGCACCAACAAAAAGGCCCCTGGCTGAGAACAGGTGTGGTGGATGGGACCGTAACAAGCCCCGCGCCTGTGGACCTCTGCTGGGACCCCTCCCTGAATATTTGTCTCATGAGCCTCTTGAGCTTTGCCCAAGTCTAGATGCAGCCTTCCCAGAACTCTGGTGGTGGGGGTGGGGGGGCAGGTAGGGGCATGCTGGACCCCCAGAGTCCATGCGTTCAGAGAAAAAGCACCCTATTCTAGTGGACAGGGAACAGCACTGGAGCCAGTGGCCCCAGTCCTGTCCATGGGCAGCCCTCAACCCCAAGTGGGAGCAAAAGGCCAAGTGAGGCGCCTCCCTAGGGTTCTGCCTCCAAGAAGTTGGGGTCCTCATCCAGGTGCCCAGACACTAGACACCGGGCAGTGCTGTCCATGCAGGGAACCGTCACTCATACCAGCTCATGCTCCTAACAACTAGTAAATCAGGCGGACACCTTCATGTGTAAGCCAGGAGCGCTGTCCCTGCTTTACAGAGGAACACCCCAAGGTGCCCTCTGAGGGGTGACCGAGGGAGACCCTGCACCAAGGTCCAGGGCCAGCCCATCTGAGAGTTCCTGTGGGACTCTCAGACTTGCCTGACATTGCAGTTGAGGAGTTTCCAATCCGCCAGGTTTTAAATGAATTGCCTGATTAGAGAGAGGAGGGCGGCAGGAAATGAGCCCAGCTGATCATGCGTGAACCTCATGGTTCCTGCTTAACCCTGCTCAGTGCATGTTTGTCGCACCGGGCCGAACTGTCCAGGGTGGCTGTACCACAGCGGCCCAGGCTCGGCATGGATAGCCTGGACACTGACAAACCCAGTTTCTAAGCGCCCTATCAAATCATAAATCGGAAAACACCCTCCTCTAAATGAACACTTACATCGTTAAATAAGAAAGATAATAGCACATGTCAAAGTAAGCTTCTCCAGGACAAGTAGAGATTGTCTAGAAAATTGCTCAGCTGCAAAGTTAGCAAACATCAAGAAGTCTTCAAAAAGCAGAAATCCATGTTCCACAAGAGGATGTCATCGAAAACAGTGTGCTGGCCAGTGGGGAGAGTCACACCGTCGGTTCCTTCTGAAAACTCGTGGCCCAGGTGCGTCCACAGAATGAATTGAGCAGCACACATGTCAGGTTTTCAAAGACCACTGCACAGCTCTCCAAAATGCATGTGCTGTAACATTAAGATTTTAAAACTGTCCACGAGATATGACCCCAATTGTGTCTGTGCTTTAGAAGAGATGCTGAGGAAAGAAAAAGTCCAAGGTACTAACAAAAATTATCTTGAGGTAGTGTTATTATCGGTGATTTTATTTCCTTCCTTATACTGCTATACAATATTCAAGACTGAAAAGACATTATCTTAGTGACTGAAAATAAACTGGAATAATATAACATCTTGGGGAGTGGTGGAAAACACTCATATGTTTTTCAGGAGAGTAACAGCAGGACAAGAGAGCATTGTGTTCGTGTCATTAACTAGCAATGCTGTCCAGGTTCCCAGCAGGACTCAGAGACCCCATGGAGGCTGCTGTGATGACAGTGAAAGACAGAGGCTGATGTTTTATTTTCCTCACCACACCCGTTTTTCTAAATGAAACCTTCCTTGAATGTGTGCACCTGGAAGCAGTGTTGAAAACGACCTTTTAATCGACCTGCATCCTTACCTCCTTCTAGAATTGACTCAGGCATTTCCCGTGGTCTGTTCTGCTCTGGCCCAGCTGAGCCCAGGTGTTGACCTTCCTAAGCAGAAAGAGGAGGTGCCAAAGCCCGGATCACAACGTCCTAACTTCATCTTCCTGACCTTCATCCTGGCCAGATGGGGGTCATGGACCCAAGCCATCCCACTGGGAGTTGCTGCGGGAAATTGAAGCTCTTAACCCTTCTTCCAGAATGTGTCAGGGCTACCAAGATCAGGTGTCTGCATTTGTATTGTGGGTCCTGGTTCGGGGCAGTCACCTGCCCAACACTATGTTGAGGGGTGGCTCTGGCTGTGTCTGAGCAAGGTAAGGACCACAGTCTGAGGTTGGCCCCATCTGTGCCTGCTGATGACCCTGCAAGGAAAGAAGTGCCCTCAAAGACCAAAGTTGGTCCAAGCCCCCTATGAGGAGACAGAATAGACACGTGAAAAGTTCATCACCAAATGTAAAAGTGCTAAAAACAACACTGTGAGAAGACAGAAGTGTGTGGTTTGATGCACTCCAAGTGAAGATGCCTCAAGTAAAATAAAGAACGGGTCCATGGTAGACAAACGCCTGGTGTGCCTAATACATTCCTCATCCTCGCTGTTCAGATCTCCCAGGAAGAAGCCCATGTGCACTAAGAAAAAGGTGCAGAACTCCACAGCACATATAGGTAAGAATGTCCTTAGTTATGGAACTTCAATCGTCCTGGGGTCAATTACTGTAAGAGTGAAAGGAAAGGACTACACAGACCTCTCTGAATGTGGACGTTCAACGCTGTGCTCCTTTGGAGGTGGGAAAACAGTCTACAACCTGAGTGAGGAGCAAAAACTGAGTCATCAGACATGTCCATGGCTCATCAGCTGGGGGCCCTCACTTTGCAAGTTCAAACGTGTCGTTCGCCCTGGTAATTTTTGGCCGAAAGGACAAATCAAAAGACCTCTGGTCGCAAAAGCTTTGGGCTCTGTATTTTGCCAAGTGTGCTGACTTTCTTCGATGTTCAAGATCCAGAGAGCTTCTCCCTACCCCAGGGATGTCTGGGGGCGCCTCCTGGGCTGGGTCTTGGGGTGTCTGGCAGCCCCCAGGTTCAGGCGTCGGCATGGCAGAGCCTTGTGCTGGCTCAGGGTGGGAGGATGTCTGGCCCTTGGCCACCTCAGGAGAGTGTACTCCCACCTCGTCGGGCGCTCCAGGTGCCCCCTTGCGGTCCCTGGGTGCTGGTCTGTGGGACTTCCAGCTTGTACCTGCAGGGGGCGCCACTGCTGCAGAGCTGCCTGTGGGCTGCACGGAGTTGTGGGATGCCATCCTGCCGTCCTGGGCTTGTGCCAAGCGCCCTGGCATTTCTAGGGGGGAAGGTGCTTGGTTCTCTTCAGTGTGGGCACTGTGTCCTTGAGTGGGGTCCTCTCTAGTCCTCACCCATTGTCCTGGTGGATGTTCTGGACCTGTCTCAGCATGTCGGCAGGGAGTCTCCACTTCAGCAGTCACCATGTTGCTCACTTTGCCATCCCTGGTCTGTATTTGAGCCTCTTCAGAGCCACGCAATGTGGCCTTCTGGTCTGAAGGAGCTACTCCCTTCTGTCCTGGACCCTTTCGCCCCACAGCCCCTGAGGCCCTCTCCTCTTGACCCCCCAGGTCTGCCTGTGGCCATGGCTTCTCCCTGACCTTGATTTCCTCTGGTCCCGAAGGAGCTACTCCCTTCTGTCCAGGACCCTTCAGACCCACCAGCCCTGAGGCCCCCTCCTCTCGACTCCCCAGCCCTGCCTGTGGTAGCTGTGGCCTCTTCCCGACTTTTATTTCCTCTAGGATGCCAGACTGTATGCGGGATGCAGGCAGCAGGTGTGCCTGGAGGTCAGGACACTTTTGGGGTGCCCCATCCACCTGCTGCCCTTCTGCTGCTGTCAGTGGCACTGATGGAAACTGACTGGAAATTCCAGTGCTGAGAGGGAGCTGCTTTTCAGACATGAGGTGCTTCTCGTCCTTGGCCTGTTGGTTCTCGGAAGGTGAGGGCAGTTTGCCCAAACTGTCGTGCAGAGACCTGGCTACACTGCTTCCCTGTTGCACGGGGAGATTTGAGGTTGGAACCGGGGACTCTGTGTTATTCCCCCGAGGACTTGTTTGTGCAGCTATAGTATTTCTGCTTCGAGCTGTGGTATTTGTTTTGCTTGCTGCTGGTTCATTTGAAACCCCCACTCGGGACTTGTTAGGCATGAGCTCAGGGCCAGTGACCTCCTGTGGGAGAGCGGTCAGCACCTCCGAGGACTGTGAGGTTGAACGTGGGCGCTCCCCCAAGTTTTGGCAGACGCGTCCCTCTGCTGCGCTGCTGCTGTGGAGCTTTGAGGGCTCACCTGGTGTCAAGAAGAGGTGGCAGGTGGGTTCCTGACTGAGATCCTCTGTTATAAAACTGTGACTTGTTGGCGAGGAGCTGCATTCCCCCTTGTGCAAAGTGTCCCACTCTTCAGACATACTGTTTTTGGGCTTCAGGATGTTACCTGGCTCTGGTGCTGTGTGACTCTTGGTGGCCCCTGTAGCTGTCGCCGACCTGGGGGCTTTAATACTTGGTTTTGGGCCTTCATTGAAGGAGCTTGGTCTGTTCTCATCAAGATCCTGGGTGGTGCTTCCTTCAGCCATCAGCAGGGGCAGGGCAGATTCAGTTAATGGTGGCTTCCTGCGTTCTTGCTCTTGCAGGGTGTTCTTGTCCACTGTGGTCACACTCTCAGACCTTGTCCAATCTTCGGCCGGTGCCGTCACCAACGTTGGGATGCCCATCGAGTTATTCTTGTTGGGAGATGGCACTAGCTCACTCTCAGGGACAGAGTGGCTGTTTCCTCTCAGACGATTTTCCGAAGCTGTGGAATGATGGGATGGGGTGTCTTCATCACGGATTGGCATTTCATCTGATTCTGACAACTGGTGCTTCTCATAACTGAGCTCAGAAACATCCTTGCTTGAAATATCCTTATGGTTCTTGAGCTTGTTTGAATTCCCAATACTTCCTTTGTTTTCCTTTCCTCCAATGGGACTTTTCTGTGGTTTCAGCGTTGGAGCTGCCTCTGGGATGTCGTGATGAACACTGGCAGCGCCCCTTAGAGTTGTGAGGCTTAGGTCTGCCCGTGAGCCCCGCTGAGAAGGGGTGCTGAGTCTCCCGGGTGTCCCCTCTAGCTTGCTCACTCCGGTCTTGGCCAGGTTGGCACTTTTACTGTCAGTCATAGTGGGAAATAGCACTTGTACATTTTCAACCACACTCTCTCCTCCCAGAACATTGGAACATTGGTCTTCACTACCTGATGCCTTTTGCAGCATGACAGGAGGGGGTGGCATCTCATGGACAACAGGAAGTTTGACAGTTATCAATGGAGGCTCGAAGGCTGACTCTGTGTGCTGGGTGGCCTGGGCTGTGGCTGCATGGAGCGGTGGGATATGTCCTGGTGCTGTTTGTTCTGGGAAATTCTTCTGGATGGCGAAGAAGGGGTCTTGCTCTGAGTCTGAAATCACTCTTTCCATTTCATCCTCTGAACTGCAAACTATCAAGTCCACCTGAGGGGCCTCCTCCGCTCCCTCGCCCAAGGGTCCAGGGCACAAGCCCACTCTTGCCCCCTTTGCTTCCTGGGTATCATCTGTAGTGCTGCTTGCCTGGGGACCCTGCATCCTGTCACCTCCCGATACCCCAGTGCACCCTGGGCTGGCGGGTTCAAGTAGGGATAACACAGGTTCGAGGCCAGGAATGGCTTCGCCCCTTGGGGATGCAAGAAAGGGGGAAGGTTTGTGGACACACTCAGGTCCTGCACCAGGGGGTGCTGTTTCCAGACTGTCTCTGGGAGCGGTAGCCTGTGGTGTTGAGGACTGTGCTGGCCCCTCACCAAGCAGCCCCTTTCCTAGTGTTTTGTTCCCACCAGGTTCTGTCTCCTCTGCACTGGGAGACCTGCCTCTTTCTCTTCGGGGCATGTGTCCCTGATCCGAGTGTCTGATTTTGGCACAGTGGGACAGCCAGCTTCTGGGGCTGCAGACGACTGTGGCAATGCTGAAGGCTGGCACAGGCTCAGCTGAGCAGGCCAGAAAGTGGGCCGGGGGCATCCTGATGCAGGTGCTGGCTATGGTGGCCATGCAGAGCTCGCGGATCTCTGGCCTGTGCATTTTCTTCCTCTGCAGGTTCTTTTTCTTTCGCTCCTCCGTGCGGAGCAGCAACATGCTGGCCTCTGAGCAAAGACAACTGCTCTGCTCAAACTTTTCCCGAAGCTTAGACAGGACTGAGCTCCTCTTGCCTATGATCTTTGGCAGGAGGCCCTTGGCTTTGGTCCGCTCTGCAGGAGGCTTTTCATGCACCCTCTTCTCCTCAGCCTCCTTCTCCTCTGCGGCCAAGAACTTCTTCAGAATGTTTTTCACAGTGTTTTTCCCGACAGGGAGGCCCCACCGGGGCTTATCACCACAGAGGGGCTCCCGGCTCCGTGCTGAGCCGTTGGCCCCCTCCCTGGACTTTTCCAGGAGCTTGTTGACGGTGGCAGTCACCAAGCTCCTTCCTGGGCTCTGCTTGTCCTTGAAGATCAGCTTTCCTACCTCTCGGGTCTTCTTGAGGTAGGGCTCCCGGCCAGTGCCCATGAACTTGGCCTGCAGGAGCTGAAAGCGTGTGGGCCGCCGGTTGGTGTCTTGGGGCTCAGTCTTGCGGCTCACCTGACTTTCTCTACTCTCTGCACTCTTGGTGGGAGTCTGCTCCTGGGGCCCGTCTTCATGGTCAGTGATGTAGAGCAGCAGGCTGCTGAGGATAGCACGTACAGCGGGGTCACAGGTCACCTTACTGACCTTCTTTTTGAGGGCTTGGGAATCAATGGGTGTCTTATTGCTGCAAATCTTGCCACTCTTGGGGCTGTAAGGAAAAACGAATTATTAGAGATATTATCATTTTTTTCCAAGGTGACTTCATAGAAAATTTCTTATGGAACACCCCTTATTTTGAATACCCAACAAGTCCAGGAGGGAAAAGAGAAGACTAGGGGCCAATAGACTTGGATTCTAGTGCATCTCTGCCAATAACTCAGAGATGTCAGGGACACCCGTCACCGCTCTGGGTCACTATTCCCTTTTCTGTTAAATAACAATCACAGTTTGGAAATCCATTTGCACGTGTAAGATATTTAATTTTTTATAATTGACATATTATACTTGTATAAATGGGAATTTATATCTCTGTGCGGTTCTGTGCATATCTCTCAGTTTAAGTATGAAACACGAAGTTAACATTGTAGTTACGTGGATCCTGATTCAATCCCAAACTGAGCCTCTGAGAATAATTAGTAAGATGGCTGGCCCTGGGAGGGCAGGAGGGGCCTCAGCTTTGGGGCAGGGACACCTGGGCAGTGGGCAGTGGACCCTGGGAAGAGAGCGGGGACACCACTGGGACCTGACTTCTCGAACCCCTTGGAAAATGCTCCCAGAGAAACCCCAAGACAGATGGAGGCCTGAGCCCTGAGTCACGCAGCTCTATCCCTGTGAGATGCTTGTCAGCAAGGCCCCCATGATTCCAGCACCTCAGCCCAGCCACTGACTCGGAGGCTGTGACCTCGCAGGTCTCTTGCATGGTGGGTCTCTGATATGTGATAGGGTTTCTCAGCCCAGCATCCAGGCTGAGAGGCTCTCTCCTGAGCAGCCTGGCACTAAGGAGTCCGTCTGCTGACTACACTGTCAAAGCTGGAGGGTCCTCCCTGGTGGGGCAGAACCATCTCCAACCTCTCCAGATGGTAGTTCTGTAAAGATGGACCCAGAATTAATAGCCTAACCATTACACGTTCTAGTTATCCATTACAAGGACATGATCAGGATGTAGAACAAAGATTGCATGTTGCATGGAAAATCTTCAGTGTTATTGATGATATTGAAAAATTGGATGTCCAACACTAGGCTGCTTAAATAACAGCACATCCGTATTTATAGGAAAATACTCTGGTATAGGAAAGTGCTCCTGATGTAAAGTTAGAAGTGCAAGCTGCAAAGCTGTTTGTGGACTTTGGCCCAACTGTATTTTTAAGAAGTTTTACAGACACACACAGTCAGGAAATAGGCTGGAAGGAAATATACGAACATATTTTTCTTTTTGTACTTTTATGCATTTTTCCAAAAGAAAGCATTTTATTTTTAGAAGCCACACACAAATATCCTTTTAAAAAGCTGTTACGTGTGCACTGGTGTGATTGGGGGGTCAAACAGAGGCCCACCCCTTCGATGGCCTCACCCCGACAGGACATGGATGATTTATCACGTGGCAATTTGACCCTACCCTCTGGGTGAGCCTGTGCAGTCACCCAATGCCTGGGAATGGATTCCGATACATAGAATTGCAAAAGCCAAAAACGTAGCCTCGGACTTCTGCCTCCTCAGGCTCCCTGAGAACCCCCAAATCACCTCAATGCAGTGAATTCACACAGAAAGTGGCTGCTTTAGTTATTCTAACACACCGTGTTTCCCCGAAAATAAGACCTACCCGGACAATCAGCTCTAATGCGTCTTTTGGAGCAAAAATTAATCTAAGACCCGGTCTTATATAAGACCTGGTATTTATTATATTGTATTAGACTATACTATACTATACTGTATTATATTATTATATTATACCTCGTCTTAAAATAAAACCAGGTCTTACATTAATTTTTGCTCCAAAAGATGCATTAGAGCTGATTGTCTGGCTAGGTCTTATTTTCGGGGAATCAGGGCAGTAGAGGACATCAGAACACTGCGAGGACTTGTTAAAACCCAGAGTGCTAAGTGATCCCACCAGAATTTCTGACTCAGTCTGTCTGTGAGGGGCTGAGAATTTGTATTTCCAATAAGTTCCCTGAGTGGTAGTTGCTGCTGGCCCAGAGACCCCACTTTGAGAACTACTGGGATAGATTGAGATCTTTCCCAACCTCAGACAACTGTGGATTTGAAGAACCAACGTGGTGGATTAGGCTTCTAAAACAAAACCAAAACCTGAACCCACTCCTAAGCCACAATGTGGTGCGAGCCAGCATGGCCTCGGAATAACAACTACATAAAAATCCCAGGGCCTGGGGGTGCCCCTCCAGCGCCAAGAATTCTGAGAGCCTTGCCTGTTCACTGAGAACCGGTAGGAAGGTCAGTCAAGCCCACCCTGGAGGGCGCCAGGCTGTGTGACTTCACAACTGGTATGTCCACCCAGGCTGCCCACACGCCCTGGACAAGCATCAGGGGTTGGGGGAGACCAAGGAGCAGGCCTATTTCGGTATTTGTTGGTCAGCCTTTGGTGCATCAGGCTGTATCTGAGAAGGCTGGTGATCTCACACCACGCCCATCTGTGGTGCCTGCCTCACTGCCAGCCTGCCCATTTTCCCTGACACCCCCAGGTGGTCTACGGAATGTCCTCTCTCCCTGATGACCAGGTCGCTCACTGAGGGCTGCACTGAGTCAGCAGAGAGCTCCTTTTACCTGAGGATGCAGGTTGTCAGCAGCCAACACTGGGGACTCAGTGGTCCAGGCCAAAGCCTTTCAGGGGCTTCCTCAAACCCTCACCCTTTCTCTCCCAATCTTCCAAAGGCAGCCTGAAAGAAACAAGGCCTAGAACTCCCTAAGGATGGTGAGGCAGTGGGGGCTGGGCCCCGTGGCTGAATGCTGGGGAATCAGGGGAGGGAGAGCCTTGCTCACTGCAGTGCTCCATGATCTGAGAGTTGTCACGTCTCACATCTCTGAAATAAGATGAGTGTTGTGGTCGGTGGCATCTTAGCCTGGTGGGTAGCTTGATTGGCTGCTGGCATTTTATTTCCCAGAGGCATATAAGACATCGGGCATCACTGAATTGACTCAATGGAATTTATGATGATGCTCCATTGTTAACTTCTGGGTGATTTTCTGGTGACTGCTGGTGAGCTCTGCTGCACCATACACTGGCTTAGCTCATTTTATCTTCTCTCTTAGGGATTATTGTTACCCCTTTCGCATCTGAGAAATCTAACTATGGAGGTATTCAGAGACTTAGAGATCACAGGGCTGACTAAGTTTAGAACCTGGATGTGGTCGGTGTCCAGCTTCATGGAATACCATGAGCAGTGCCTCTGGGAACTGCCCAGGTCTCAGGGACTGGCTGGACATCCGGGGTCTCACAGGCACATCACACATGGCTGAACTCAACTTTCTGCACTCTCAAATCCCTCCTCCTGCTTAACCTGCCTTGGCAATGGCACCTCCCACCCCCAGAAACACGGGAGTTATCCCTGGCCCCACAGCCAATCGTGGCCAAGCTCTGCAATTGTAGGGCCTGAGGATGGGAGGGATCTGTTTCTGTGGCATTGCTGCCACCCTTGCCGATGACATTCACAAACCCCCATCTCCTTGCTCCGGCTCCTCTCTCCCCTGCTACTCCCTCTACATCACACCAGTGAAGGTTGCATCCAGACAGTGATTTCCACCGTTAAAATCGAGGGCGAGGGCAGCCAGATGGCTCAGTTGGTTAGAGCGCGAGCTCTCAACAACAAGGTTGCCGGTTCAATTCCCGCATGGAATGGTGGGCTGCGCCCCCTGCAACTAAAGATTGAAAACGGCAACTGGACTTGGACTGAGCTGTGCCCTCTACTACCAGGTTGAAGGACAACGACTTGGAGCTGATGGGCCCTGGAGAAACACACTGTTCCCCAATATTCCCCAATAAAATAAAATTAAAAAAAAAATTGAGTGCGAACTCCTGTCAGTGAGGCCCACAGAACCCCAGCCTCAATGTGTGCCAACTCCTCATGTACTGTGCCTCAGCCCTGACATTCTGCCCCCATCCCTCCCTCACCCTTTCCCTGTGCTTTTCTTGCCTTCTGCGACACTACCCCCACCTTCCTTCATCCTCTTTGCTTAGGTCTCCCATAAATGCCACCACTCAGGGGGATCCTTCCTGAGCCCTTCTGCAGTAGGTCCTCCTGCCCTCACACTTGTCTTTTGCAGTACTCATCACAGTTATACTGAATTCTGGGCTGAATTATTTAATATCTATCCCTGCTATCTTATGTGAGTGTCTTCACACAGGATCGAAACACGTAGCTCAGTGCCCGGCACATGGCGGGTCCTCAGTAAGTGTTGACTGAATTAACACACCTGTGCCTAAGCAACGCGCTGATGGCCTCCTACATCGTCGTTTTATCAATGGGTCTCTTACTATGATAGTTACACTAAATGGGGAAGGGTCACAGCAGCAGAGACGTGTGAATTCAGCACCAGAGTCTGCCATCCTTATGCCATCTGAGAGCCTTTGGGGTCTAGGACTTCACCTGGTCCCAGGTGGAGACAAGAAAGCTTCCAGACCTGCCTTGTCACATTGCTGGCCCGCTTGGAGTCGTTTGCTCACTTGGTTATTTCAATCATCTTTATGACTTCGCAGGTTGAGTCATTCCGATGACTGAAATAGCTACACTGACAATGTGCTTTGGGGACATTCTGATGTCTGAATAAAGGCCTTGAGGATCATCCCTGTATGAGCTCATCCACCCCATCACGTACCTTGCCAAAGAGCTTCTGAGCCCCACTGTCTAAATAGAAAGATGAACTGAGCTGGCCTCAAATTCCCATCAAGCACCTGTCTAAATAGGCTACAAATGTGGAAGAGTTGGACAGTATATGAAGCTCGATGTTGATTTTATTCCATTACTCTATCGTCAGTCTATGGGTAACTGGACACCACCTTCCACACGTTCCCAGCCATGATTTCGATGCTGCGTATCTGTTTGTTCTGGGAAGCTCAGCGGTGCACTTTTATGATGACAGTGACACAAAAGGGGCCACGTCCTTGGTTTTACTTACCATTTGTCCTTCTCATGGTTCATTAAGGGGGACAAGACTTATCCTACTTCTAGGTTAGCTGTTCCAGCTAGCTCAGTGCTTCCACATTGCGTGTAAGTGCGTGAGCCAGTTATAAAGTTGGTTGTGTTATCAAGACATCATTCAGCGTCTCACTAAGCTAATAACCACCCAGAACTAAATGTCACAGAATTGCTCCAAGCTGCCTAGGAGAACCCTAGGTGTATATTAAGTGGCTTTTATCTACCAGGACATGGGTAGAGTTTCAAAACATTCCAAAATGCTTTCATAATCACCTAAGAAATGTTTTCACTCTCAGAGAAGGTCAGGATGCTTTTCTAAGATTTATAGGTCAAGGAATAGGGGATTAGCCAGGACCATAAAGTTCTTTTTCAGTTGAGCCCTGTCTTGCCAAGGTGGCTTTGCCCATGAGCCAGTGGCAGTAGGAAGTGTATGAGATTCAGGACGATATCCTGGAACTGATTAGAGAATGGACACGGCATGATCTCCTTCAAAAAGTCATTTGTGTTTAACAACCATTATGAACCGAATATTTCTCCTCCAACTCAGCCTGCTTTTCTCCTATGGCCATCTCTGTTCTCCTGCTGTTCTCCCTGGGCCATCCTGCCCCAGGATAGACACCGAATTGTTTGCAGGACAGTTGTTGAGTGTATGTTCACCACATCCGTGCCACAATAACCCTCTGAGCCACCTCCAGGGAGCTGGGCTCCTGCCTTCTCTTCAGGGACAGCCTTCCCTGCTCATCATGCCCCCAAGCTTGCCCAGTCTGGCCCGCTGACCTCACCTTGTTCTATGATCCAGCTGCTCTGGTCATCAAATGTTCCCAGCTCATTCCCACCCTAGGCCTCTGCTCTAACTAATCCCTCTGCTTAGCGCAGTCTGCCCTCGGGGTTTCCTGTGTCCCCTCCTGAGATGACTCCTGTAGTCACAACTCATGGTGCTCTCCAGCACCTCCCCCAGGATAACTGTTGCTGTAGCATTTATCATTGTCTGAGACTTGAGGGCAGTTTCAAACACATCATGTGTATTTTTGTCTGGCTCCCCCAGTAGAATGTAGGCTTCCCATGTGGGCAGGAACCTGGTTTGGTTCTCCACCATCCCCCAGGGCTGACAGCAAGAGCTGGCCAGGGCAGGCACTCAGCAAACGCCTGTGGAAGGGCCTTGTTTGGAGGCCTTCGCTTACGTCGCAGGTCACTGCCAACGGTGAGCACTTCAGGTCTGTGTGCCTCAAGCTTTGAGCAGCGCCGCCCTGCTGCACACAGGTACTGCCCACCTGCTCTGGACCTTCCTCCAGGCTCTCCACCCTGCCTTACGCCATTTCCCTGGAGCTCTGGACTCCTGAACTTCCATTTTGTGGCCATGCCATGCTCTTTCCCAGCTCCGTGCTTTGCCCAGGCTGAGCATTCTGGCCTGGAACAGCTGCATTCCCGAAGAGCTCCTATTTGTCCTTCACTACCTAGTTCAGATGCCCCTGCTCAGTGGAACCTATCCCAGTGCCCCCCCCCACTACCACCACCACCACTGGTCCTGTGGAGGCCTCTTAGTGTCCCCAGTGGGATGACAGTACAGACCTCTACACCCCCAAAGTCCCCGAATCAGAGTGCACGTGCATCAGCATGCACGTGGAGCAGGCAAATTCTCCCTGTGGTCCCTTTTCCAGGGCACCCACGTCGCTCACCAGGGATCAGATAGCATCCTGCGGTGGGCGGCTGTGAGCCAGCGCATGTGGCTATTACAGCAGTGAGCTCATAAGGTCAATTCTAATAGTGGCTATTAATCATAATCTGTATGCATCATTTTAACAATAACTATTTTTCTAGTAAAGCACAATAACAAATGTCTGTTGACTATTCCGTATTTTTTTTTTTAATGACTAAGTAGCTAACAGTTGAAACTGTGCCAGTGAGTCAGAGAACCTGAACCTCTGTGTTTTCCTGGAAATAAATCTGGCTAAAGAATGACAAGTAGCCATCGGGGCTGGGGGACCCCACGGTCATGCACCTGAACCTCATAGGCATGGCCCTGGCTGTGGTGGATAAACCATATGGTGGATAAAGGGATGTCTGTCCAACTGAGGCTGCCTGAGACCACGAATGCTGTTCCAGGCCCTGAGATTTAATAAGTAAGAAGAACATTCTAGAGAGACTCCTCTCACACCTAATTTACAGTTACTGCTATATGTATGTGTGTGCGTGTATCTCTGTGTGTCTGTGTATCTCTCTCTCTCTCTCTCTGTGTGTGTGTTTGTGTGTGTGTGTAGTGAGAGAGAGAGAAAGTGATGAGGCAAAAGTGGCCCAGTGTTTGCATTTGGTGAAGCTGGGTGAGGGAATATGGGGTTTCTTTGAGCTCTTTTTGTGCCTTTTTGTATGTTTGAAATACTTGAAAACAAACAATTAGAATAGGACAGGAAGGAAGCAAAGGCATGGGGTGACAAGTACATTCTAGGACCCTGAAAGCACCAGGTCAGCAGTGATATTTGGGACCCGGCAGTGCACTAATGCCCGCAGGCCTGGTGGCAGGCAGAAGCCTCAGGCATTCTGGGATTTCTCAGGCGTCTGGGACGACACAAGCCTGTCCACACCAGGTGGCTATGGTTCCAAGAAGGCCCATGTTCACTGTGTCACCCTCCTCGTGCTATGTCCCCGTGGTGATGGGGTGGTGGGGATGGCGGCTGAGGCCCAGATGTGCCCCCAGGCCATGTAACATGCTGTGAGCCTGGCAGCATCTTCTGGCCTACAGCTTGGGCACCGTCACAGCTCCTGCTGTGCCTATGCAGGCAAAGTGATGACCAAGCACTCAGGGCCGGAGCTGCTGTTCTTTCTGTCACATATATGTAAGCTCCCGTTTGCTGGCTAGCCGTCCCTGTTCAGTGACCGGGCCATACGGAAACCACTGGGAGATTCAAGGCTGCCATTTTCCTTCCCATGTTGATTTTTTCCCCTGTAACATTCTGAGGGTGCTTACACTTTATTTCTACTTATGAACTGGAAATATGTCAACCCATGAGGGATTTTAACTGAAGGAGTCACAGTGCCTGCACTGTTACTTAAAAGGTATTCACCATTACTGGAGCTTGGCATGAATTTCAATGATGGAATTGTTAATACATTTGGGTGGCACACGAATTTGAGTATTTCTAGTTCCATCAGTTGACATTTGATTGATTTTTCCAGTCTTATCTGCTTGGGGCACTGGGGTTTCATAAGGCACCAAGGCGGGATCTCCCTGGGGGAATTCAGGGCTATGGTCAATTCTCGCTGAATTAGGGTGGCTGATGGGGAGGGTAAGAGGCAGGAGTTTGGTTGTCAGACATGCTGGGGTTAAATTCCTACGCTCCATTTACTAACGGCTGCAACCCTCTGAATCGGTTTCCTCCTCTACAGAATGGGAGGAGTAATGGAACCCATCTCTGTACCTCCAGTTAGGGAAATACAGATTTCGGGAAAACACACCTAGTAATGGTGGGTGGCATCAGAGAACTGGGAGCTGAGGCAGCTCTGCCTCGTTGCACCATGGTTGCTGGACCCTTTGCGTGGCTCTTCTGCTCTTGTCAAGTGATTGAGCCATACATTGGTTTCCCCAGCTGTTGGAGAGGAGTGACAATACCTGCCAAACCCACCTCATAGCTGGCTTCTAGATACGAAGACACTGGGGAAAATTATTTAAAATCTAAATGCAAAATCTTTTGGGCCAGCCCAGTGGCTCAGGCAGTTAGAGCTCCGTGCTCCTAGCTGCTGGTTCAATTCCCACATGGGCCAGTGGGCTCTCAACCACAAAGTTGCCACTTCAATTCCTCGAGTCCCGCAAGGGATGGTGGGCTCCGCCCCCTGCAACTAAGATTGAACACAACACCTTGAGCTGAGCTGTCACTGAGCTCCCGGATGGCTCAGTTGGTTGGAACGCATCGTCTCAACCACAAGGTTGCCGGTTCAACTCCCGCAAGGAATGGTGGGCTGCGCCCCCTGCAACTATCAACGGCAACGGGACCTGGACCTGGAGCTGAGCTGCACCCTCCACAACTAAGACTGAAAGGACAACGGCACCCTCCACAACTAAGATTGAAAGGACAACAACTTGACTTGGAAAAAATGTCCTGGAAGTACACACTGTTCCCAAATAAAGTCCTGTTCCCCTTCCCCAATAAAATCTTTAAAAAAAATAAAAAATAATAAATGCAAAATCTTTTAACCAAACAGTCTGGGCACATGAATTAATCAAAATCAGCCTGAAGTCTGAAAACTTCTGAGCAGTGCGGGGGACCTGCTCTAATAGTGGAGACATGAGCAGGACCTGTGTGCCTGTCACTGGGGATACAGACGGCTGCCAGAGTGCAAACCTTTCCTGACAGCCATGACATTTCCTAGCCACAGTCACGGCTATCCGTCCAGAGTCCCAGCTTCAGACCTCATATTCCTGCATTCTGCGTCAGCTACGGAACTATCAGTAGGTGGGTATGGCCTATAGGTGTAGGAGGAAAACTGTAAGGTAGGTCACATCTCAGGACCACACCTGCCTTGGAGTTATCCTTACTTGTCACCTGGGAATAACAGGTGCTAATACCCCCACATCTGCTGTTTCACAGGGGCTGTGAATTCACATGGGCATTTAACATTAGCGTTCCTGGATCTAACGTGCTATTAATTGTAAGATGCACTGTTACTTGATAGATCTCAGGGAATGACAAACTCTGCCAATTAAATGATCAGACACAATAAAATATACGATGCATCCCAATTTTAGAAATATTAAATTAAAAAATGCATCCTAGAATGAAAAATCACTGTGCTATTGAGTTTAATTTCTTTCCAGAGGAGATGGGGAAGCAACCTTTTAAAGTAACTATAAGGAGAAGTGTTTTAAAATACCATTCCAGAAATGGAAACAAAACTACATCAGTAGGGGTCCGATTATATAAATTATGGCACATGTGTAAATGGAATATCAGGCAACAGTTAAAAAGACTGAAGTAGATACATGTATGATGATACTGAAAAATATTTTAAAACCCAGTTAAGTGAAAAATGCCAAAAGGAAACCATTATGAATACTATAATTCTTATTTATGGAAAGAAATTGTGTGTGTGTGTGTGTGTGTGTGTGTGTAGAACACATACTTGCAACCCTGATTGTATGTGTAGAGAAAATTTCTAGAAAGTGACATAAGGAATCGTGACCTGTGGCTTTCTCTGGGGTCTGGTAAAATGTGAATGTGCCTGAGTGTTTAGAAGAATCTTGCTTTCCAAATGCGACATTTATGGCATTTAAATTTCTGAAGCTGTGTGCATGTAATACTTTTATAACAAAAGTGAAACAGCAAGTATTACATTTTTAAAAATTCAAGTAGGTATGGTAGTCACCGCATTACTTTTTATGGTTTTGTTTATCTTTTCAACTTTTGCATTTCCCTGTAATAGGAAAATGAAATGAGGAAACAGTTACACTCATTTTATGTTATCTTTGAATTTTTGTTTATGTGTTTTAATGTATAATCAATCTGTAAATAGACTCACTCCCTGATTCTTAAGGATGGGTTGAATTCTCCTAAATCATCTATAAAACGCAGACCAAGTGGCCTCCTTTGCATCCAGCTGCAGGGTACCCTCCTCATTTGAGGTCTGCTTTTCTTCCACACAGCTGAGTCGAAAGAGCCACTTGTAAGGTAAGCTGGTGAAAGAGGACACTACTTCAAAACAGTAAGCTGCTGTGTTATGTACGTCCAGGAAAAATGTCAACTTACCTTAACTGGGTTTCTTTTCCTAGAAGATAATTCTCAGTTAATTTCTCCACCCCCACTAACCCTGGTTTGGCCCATGGGTGGTGGAGGTAAATGAGGTGAGAACCTTTCACCCACTGTCTTTCTGCCTCTTCTGATTGAAAAGCATCAATAGCAGCAAATGTTAGTTCAGTTATTCAGAAACCTGACATTAAAAACACTTTGGTGCAATCTGCTTATTACACAATAGCTCATAGGTTCTTTCATCAGCACAGATGGAAACCTTTATACTTTTCCTAAGATATGGAAAGTGATGTATTCTATTGAAAACATATTCTACTATTCCTACAGCCCAGGACACCAGAGGACGATTAAGAAGGGGAGTAAGAATGCCTGGGAGGGGCCGTGTGGTCCACGAATCCTGAACGCCTGAGTGCGAGCAGGCATGCCCCAGGACTGTGTCCCTGGGGCTCTGAGGACTGTGCCCCGCTGTGATCAGAGGCAAGCCTTCGATAAAAAGAATGCTGCCATCAACAAGACAGGCCCCAGCCAAGCTGCCAAAGTGCCATGTTAAACATCAGTCACCAACTGCTGTTTTAGTCACACCAGATGCTACTTCAAAAAGGTTGTGTCCAAAGTTATTTTTAACATGAGCAAGAATCTCAGAGTGAGAAACCCTGGCTCTGTTTTCTTATGAGCGAACCCCGGTGGAGCAGGCTAAAGGCCCTCTCTGCAATGTGGACATGACCCACACAAGTGTGACAGCTGCAGACCACAGAGAAGAAAGATACGGGTGCTGGCATGAGAGCCCTTTATTTCTTGGTTTCCTTAGTTAGTTGTTCCAAAAGAGGTTGGTTTGAAAGATCTAGTGTGATTAAAAACGTAGGCTGGCAGGTTAAACGCAGTGCTTTTGGCTGCAACCTTAAGGCACCAATACTGACTGTTCTTCTGATGTAGAAACCCAGCAGTGAGAATGCAAGTGTAACATGCGCCCGTGAGGGACGGGCGCAGCTGGTGGGGTGGGGGGTGGTAGGTTTGCAGTAGCTGAAATGCATGTGTAGGAGCTAGAGATAGACAGTGACGGGAGGTACTGCAGATGGAGGGGGCCCTTCTGAGCAGAGCCATCGTGGTTAGTTGTTGAAATAAATGAGCGAATAGCATTAGTTTAGCGACAGAATAAAATACACCAATTTGTCCAAGAGACTGTTCGTGACTATTGCATGGGGAGGTTTGAGGGTAGCAAATCCAATGTGACCTCAATAATGCACTAGGTTTGGGTTAGGATAGGAAAACTATTCTCGTAGGACAAAGAGTGCATTTTGTAAACAATTAGGATTCTGAAATTGGGAGGGGAAGAGTTAAAATGTACTCCTGGTCAATTAGGCATGGATTATCAGTGAGCTGAGCAGGGCTGAGCCTCGCTGTGGACTCCCCTGGAGCCCCCGGAGTGCACATGGGCTCCCTGGAAGGCAAAATGGCAGAAGGGCTTTACTTCTCTTCTGTGGACAGGTGGTGAAGAGCTTCGCCCAGGTGCGCCAGCTTCTCCCTGTGCTCCAGATCCTGGTACAGGCCTTTGGGAACAGCGTCCAGGCCATGGAGCAATCCGAACAGGCAGCCCGCAATGGTCCCTGTCGCCCCGCTCTCACCTGGAACAGAAACGCAAGTCCTTAGGGGGCTGCAAGGCAGAGCAGGAAGAGGGGGATCAACGTGAACTTGACACTGGCTACAACCTCCAGTCACCCCCCTTGCCAAGGGCCCCTCTTAGAGACTCTTCTGGGCTGACTGCTCCACAGCAGGCAGTCCCAGGGCTTTCTCAGCCTCCTCCCCACCCCTCATGCTAAACCTCAGTTTTGCTCTGGGTGACACACCACGGCCCCTGGGCAGCTTTTGCTGTCCCAGATAAAGGGGCCAGGTTTCCTCTCTCCTCACCCCCATCCCAAACACGCTGACAACACAGGACAGTACGCAGATGCTTTTGCCGTCCTGAGGGCTGGGCACTCAGGGAGACCACCTCCTGTGGAGCTCCAGGACAGCCAAAGTCCAGGCTGGGCTCCCTAACAAGCTGTTTGCACCTCCTAAAGACTCCCTCCTGCTCTCAGCTAAGGGCCGTGGGCTAGTTGGATCACTGTGTCCGTCCACAGGTCCCCTCATCCCACGTCTGCCCTTAGCTCCTGTCACCCTGTCATCTCTCCTTGGCTCCTCCTCCCCCAGTGGGAGCCCCTGTGCTCCTGAAGAAGCCCTGCTGTTGGCCCCCAGGAAGTGCTAGCGTCTCAACCATCTCATCACCAGGAACAGCACTTTCTCTGACAATAGTTACTCTAATATTGATGGACTCCATGCCCGGCAGGAGGTGACATACCGTGTTTCCCCGAAAATAAGACCTAGCAGGACAATCAGCTCTAACGCGTCTTTTGGAGCAAAAATTAATATAAGACCCAGTATTATTATAAGACCGCGTATAATATAATATAATATAATATAACATAATATAATATAATATAATATAATATAATATAATATAATATAATATAATATAATGTAATACCAGATCTTATATTAATTTTTGCTCCAAAAGATGCATTAGAGCTGGTGTTCCGGCTGGGTCTTATTTTGGGGGAAACACAGTATACTTGCTGTCCTCTTACTTTACATTCCCAGGAGACAATGGGCACCGGGGAGTGCAGCCAGCCCACCCAGCAAAGACCACCACGACCGAGAGGCACAGCGGTGAGCTGCTGGCATCTCGTCTTCAACTGTCTCAACAGCCCTGCAATGCGGGCCTTACCCTCTTCATTCCCAGGGAGACAGGCCCAGAGCTAGATTCAAACCCAGGGCGCCCTGACTCTATAAAGTGCAGCCTCTCTGTGACTGCAGAGTCTGCAGAGGTGACAAACGAGGTGTTTCTAGAGAGCAGAACATTGTGTGGCCAGCACCAGTGGAATTCACATGCTCTTGAACCAGCAGCCACAGGGAGCGGAGGCCTGCCCATCAGCCACTCCGAATATTCCATTCTCTCTAAGGGCAGACTCACAGGGCCATGCAGGCAGTGCCGTGACCTGCCCACAGCCTGTGATATCTGTGCACGAGCACACTGAAGCCAGAGCCCCACCTAGAGAAGGAAGCCATGGACATTCTTACAGTGCTTTGGGACAGAAGGGGGTCCTGGTCTCCCATTGCAGAAGGAAGTCTCACCTCCATGAAACATGGCCCGGTGGCAAAGCTCCACCCAGTTGTTCCCGGCTCCTAAGAGGGCATCATAGGCAATCATGGGGGCGTCATGGCCCCGCCGTCCTCCTCGACCTTCTGAGCTCCACTTCTTGTACGTCTGAAGAAAGAACCATGGGTCAGAGGCATGGGCCAAAAGTAGAGCCATGTCAGGCTGCGTTAGAACACGAGCTTCCTGGGTCCTCCAGGTCCTTGATTTACTTGCCATGCACTTACAGGATTCCACCTGTGTGCCAGGCACTGCCCCAGGGTTGGGGATAGACAGTGAGCAGGAAAGGCTCGCTTCTCATGGCTCGTACACGCCAGCCATTCAGAGGCAGACATTTCACAGATAAACACATGACAGCCTGTCGGGTAGCCATACGAGGAGGAATGGAAGTAGGCCACGGGACTGAGTGCTGTGACGGGACTGTTAGGACAGCACATTCAGGGAGCCCCTCTGTGGTGACATTCGGTCTGAGTAGGGCATGAGTAGGGCAAAGGGACAAAGAAGTCTTCATGGCCCCTCTCACATGCAGCTGCTCCCTCAGCCTACTCTCCTGCGAGGGGCAGCCCCGCTAGACAACGGGCTCAGAAGGCAAGGACACAGTCCAGGCGCGGGGTGGCTTCTCGGCATAGGGCCCCCTGGGCTGTGGGACCTTGACAGCTCTTGCTCCCCTGCTGCTGTCGCCACCTGGGGCATGATAAGACTTACCTTGTTCCTCTCCTCTGCATCATAATGGTCAGGAAAGGTGGCTTTACTTCCCGTGTCTTCATTGATTTTTCTCTCCTCCAAGTAAAACTGCCATTTAGCTTCAAAGTAAAACCAGTGCTCCTGGTACTCTAAACGTCAAGAACAGAGTAGGCAGGGTGTCATGGCCATCAGCTGGGGTGCAGGGACAGGGGATGACTGCAGTGCAGGGAGTCCCCAAAGGCGTGGGCTCAGGGACGTTGTGGGCAGTGAGCAGGAGGGAACAGGAGGCAGAGGGTAACGCCCTCCATCCCGCGTGGGTGGGAGGAGAACCTGGCACCTTACCTAGCGATTGCTTCAGAGATTCAAAAATGCTTATATTTGTAGCTACTCTGAAACCATAACAAGGAAGATGGAGATGGGGGTGAGAGTGGGGGATGGAAAAGCAACTCAAAGAGCTGCTTAACTATATTCTGAAACAAAAATAGCAATGGCAATATTTTTAAGTGCACTCTGAAAATTCTGAACCTGTGTATTTCTATTAATTCAACACTGCCTGCAAGGTAGGGAAAGAGGACATTTCAGTATTCCTAATTAACAGCTTGACATGCCAGCCCCAGAGGTGTTAAAGCAATGATTCTGAGATCATTTGGGGAAGAGGACGTTAACTCAGAAATGAGTCTGGAGCAGCAGCTACACTTGCTTGTAGACGATAGGAGATGGCACGGAGTCTGAGTACTCAGGTGGTCAGCAGGGCTTCAACGTCCCTCAACTTGGTGGCTGGGCTAGCACACTTGATCTGGTCCCCCTTGACAAGCTATGGCAGGACCATAGCTCCACTGGCCACCCGGGATGTGAACTGCGTAGACCAGTTAAGTGGCCAGTAAGGCCTGAGACAATCAACTGACTCAGAGGAGCCCCAGACCCTGCTGTGCCTGTTTGGGGTTGGGGAACCTCGGGAGCAGAGCCGTGAGCAAGAGAGGAGCTGGATGGTCCCTGGCTGCAGAGGGAAGCTGTGCTCCCACTGCTGCCCTTCTAGCCACAGGGATGCCAGGGGT
Organism: Rhinolophus ferrumequinum; assembly: GCF_004115265.2. Lineage (NCBI taxonomy): Eukaryota > Metazoa > Chordata > Mammalia > Chiroptera > Rhinolophidae > Rhinolophus > Rhinolophus ferrumequinum. The sequence goes on from NC_046287.1 coordinate 55,887,045, forward strand.
GCCTGGGATCAGTCCTAGGATGATATTCCAGGTTGCCAAGGGAATCACTGGCCCTCAGAAATGTTGTCCCATTAGTTTTACAAAACTAATGGTGAGGCCCATTTAAGGTCTATCTTGATGAAATAAGATTAAAAGTGAAAGACAGAAGCAACAGGGCCAGGACCGGAATTCACAGATCCCATTAGCTCTACAGAGACATGTAATTCCTAACAGAGGGCTCATGCTGGGTCTAGGTGCAAACTCAAATTTAGCCTCTTTCCCATGGAAATGGCCAGTCAGCTTTGACTATAGACACCCAAACACAAAAACATGGAACTAATTTGCCAGTTGTCCTTATTGCCAGTGGATGTTGTCATAAACTAAGCAGAAGGCCCAGGAAAAATGTTTCCTGGGGATGTTCTGCAGAACATTATGGTCTGGTTGAAAGAGGGTTCTGCCATAGACATTTATAAAACACGGGGTTAAACAAATTGTAAATTAAACAGGAAGAATAAAGTCTCAAAATTATCTGACCAGTGACTTTCATCCCTGTTTTTGTTCATGGGACATCTTTAACTATTGTTCTTCAGAAAACATTGGGGAAAACTGTTTTTGATTCTAGAGTTCTGGGGAAATGTTCATTAATACAATGTGAAAACAGTAACTATGCAGTTTCATACTCTAATATTACTTACCTGTCTTTTTCAGATGGGTTAAGGGGACCATACTTGGGTTAGGGAGATAACTAACCCAGTGGCCACAGACCAACCTCCCCAGGGCTGGAGAGAGCCCAGGGATAACAAACAATGACTTAAACCAAATGAAAATAATATAGCGCTGCCATTTGTGTTCTATAATTAAGGTTACAGAAGGATGAGTACTCAGGGACACTTAGTTTACTATGAACACTGAGGTTTCTCACTTCTCATTAGAACAGGGCCCTTGGGAAGTGTTTCCCAGCACTAGGTCCAGGCAGAAATAAATGCAAAGGTCTCCTTGTAAAGTTGTTCTAGAAGCTTCCCACGTGGCATTCTAGAATACAGTCCCAGCACTTTGGAGGGTGACAGTAAAGTGAATTGTTGATTTTCAGTTTGAAGACCTCAGCCTCAGGCTGTTCTGAAAAGTCAGCAGCTCTGCTCTCACATTCAAACCCTTCATCTCCCTTTCCTCCGGGACAAACTAGATAATTTGTTCTAGAAATTCTCCTCCATAATTTAAGAATATCAAAGCCTGCATGAAGTTGTCTGTGTTCCATGCAGCCCACAGCCCTCTGGGTCAGCCACCTGAGGAGAGAGCCATGGATTTCCTAGTCCTGCACCTGCTGTCCTGGGTGTGCTATCCCTTGGGGGAACTCACGGGGAAAGGGATGCAGGCTGAGAAGAGTGCAGAAGCCCCCTGAATGCTCAGCCAGCACCACCACGATCCCTTAGGACTTTGCTGGATTGGCTGCTTTTGGCTGGATTGACCTCACTCAAGACCAAAAAGGGTGTGAGTCATTTGATGACAGGTTTTGGGTAAACTGGGACAAATGGAGCTTCCTGGAAATAAATGTCATCAGTGGGCACAGACTTCTGTCCAGCCTTTCTGTGGGAGACTTAAGTCCCTTGGGTCAGGCACAGCTGTCCATTAGGTCCCGGGAGCACTTAGAACACCAGTGTTGACATCCTTCATCCCTGTCTGAGGAATGGGCTACTTAAGGACAATTTGGAAAATTGAATCTAAGTACAGCAAGTCCTCACTTAATGTCTTTCATAGGTTCTGTGACTTTAAGCAAAACGACATATAAGGAAACCAATTTTGCCACAGGCTAATTAACATAAACAAAAGTTAAATTCCTGTGGCATCTCATCGACGTTATCACACAACAATGTTGAATGAACTGACATTATTCAAGGACCTGCTGTGTGCACCTCACTCCTCTGTGGATATCCATGCACACTTGGCGCCCTTCTGAGCAGGTGATGTCCTCTGGCTGGCAACACGTCAGGCCTTCCATGTGGGGCCCACTTGCTCACACAGAGCCCCCAGGGTGGCTCTTGGTTTCACTGTGGGCAACTGGACCTCTTTGGGAGCCGCCGGTTCTGTCCAAGTCTACTCTGAGTGTGAACTGAGACCAAATTCGAGGTGCCAGTGCAGGTGTGACAGGAAGGGAAGCCAGGCTCACCTGCTAGGTGCCGGATGGTCTTCTTACAATATTCTTCAGCCAGTGGGATCGTCTTCATCATGTCTCTCCCCCACTGCTCGAGTGGCTTTCCTTGTATGGCGTAGGATGCAAACAGGGCTGTGCACAGCGACCCAAGGAAGCCTGGAGGGCAGTGGGGAGAGAGGGACACAATGGTGCCTGCCCCACATCCTCGCTCTGGGATGCTGGACAAGCCATTTACCAGATATATAGCACCCTGGGCAATTAATTCCTTGGTGTACTTCGACCTTTTGTTTCCTCTCAGAGCCTAGTTTCATTCAGATAACTGGTGCTTTTCTTACCCTCTCCAAAATCATCACACTTATTGCGAATCCCGTTTTTAGGTTGGCCAAAGAATCTAAGCAGAACCTCAGATTAAAAAACCCAAATCTGCCAACAAATAGCAAACCAAACAGTGGATGTGATTGCATGAGATTCCAGTCTAGCCCGCTGGGTGCAGAACCACACAACAGGCACCCGCCCCGACAGCGGTGTTACCTGTGGGGTGGTTGTGCGTCATCCGGCCGCATTCGATGCTGACTTCAATAAGGGTCTCCAGCCGCTCCGGCTTCCAGTACCGCATACCGATGCACATGGCTTTGGTGGCCGCTCCAAATCCCGAGCCTACACGGAACATGAAATACGGCACTCAGACTGCTGCTCTCATAATTCTACCTCGGGCAATCTAGCTTTCGTGAATACTCTGAAAACGTGTGAAAATGAGAATTTTCAAACAATCTGAACAGTTTTATTACATAAAAATGTATTTAATAACATGTCTATCATAGTGTCACTTGAATGAGTGAAAAGTAGGCAAACCACCCAAATGCCTGACAAAGAAAAGAGATGAAATACATTGCAAAGCAGCCATACATTGGGGTGCTATTTAGCGATTAAAAATGGAATTTTTGATGACATGGGGACATGCTCACAATATGCTTCTATTGGGAAAAATGTAGAAGACAGAATTGTATACACAGTATGCTTTCGATCATATATATTTTCTCTTTTTAAAAATAGCTTTATTGAATTATGATCGGCATATAATCAAATGCACGTATTTTAAAGTATGCAAATTGATGTTTTGACACATAATACACCCATGAAACAGCATCTAAAGAGAGTAAACATAGTCAACACCCCCAAAGTTTTCCCATGCCCCTCCTGCCGTTCTCACCAACCACTGATCTGACACTACAGATTAGTTTGCATTTTCTAGAAATTTATATAAATGGAATGAGAGAGAACATACTCTTTTTTGCCTGACTTCTTTTACTCAGCGTAACTATTTGAGACTCATCCATGTTGTGTATCATTAGTTGGATCCTTCTTTTGCTGACTAATACTCCACTGTGCGGATATACCACAACTGGTTTGTCCATTTACCTGTGACTGGACATTTGGGTTGTTTCCAGTTTGGGGCTATTATAAATAAGCTCTTATGAACATTCATAACCAGATCTTTTTGTGGACATATGCTTTCTTTTCTCTTGGGTAACTGTAATACCTCAGAGTGGGACATCTACTCATATGGTGGTTGATATTTAACTTTTTAAGAAACTACCAAACAGGTTTCCAAAGCAGTTCTACATCCCACCAGTAGCTTCTCCACATCCGACTACATTTGCTCTAGTGGTTTGGGGCTCTTAGTGCATGTCGTTAACCTAGGATAGCCTGCCTTCTTGTGGTACCGCATGTCACGCCTCATATAAGAACCTTATGATTGTACACCGCCGTCTCTCCCCTCCCAGCCTGTGTGCTAACATGTCATACATTTGCTTATACATATTTTATAAACCCTGCAGTACATTGTTATCAATTGTTAAAGTCAATTACCTTTTAAAAATATTTCAATAAGTTTAGCAATCTTATGTACCCATGTGGTTACCATTTCCATTGATCTCCATGCCTTTGTGTAGACCCCTATTTCCGTTAGCTGTTTTTCCCCTTCTACCTGAATGACTTCCATTAGCATTTCTCATAGTGTGACTGCTGGTGATGAATTCTTCAGCTTTTGTTCACTTGAAAAAGGCTATTAGGACTTCGTTCTGAAAGATATTTTTTGGGGGGTGTAGGATTCTAGATCGAAGTTATTTCTTTTCACCGCTTAAAGATTTTGCTTCGCTATCTCCTCTCATATTACTTCTGACAAGAAATGTGCTGTCATCCTTACCTTGACTGTCTGTATGGGACATATGTTTTTCTCTTTATTATTAGTTTTGAGCGATTTGACTGCTATGTGCCTTAGTGTAATTTTCTTCGTGTTTCTTGTGCTTGGAATTTATTGAGTCTCTTGGATCTGTGAGTTTACAGTTCCCAAGTTTGGAAATATTTTGGCCACTATTTCTTCAAAATTTTTTGTTGTTGTTGTTCCCCTTCTCTCTGTATGGATTCCAGTTACAGGTATATTAAGTTGCTTTAAGTTGTGCTATGACTCACTAGTGTTCTTTTCATATTTTTGGATTCTTTTTTCTCTGTGTATCTCATTTTGGATAGTTTTTATTGCTGTGTGTTCACACTCACTAAACTTTTCTTCTGCAATGTCTAATCTGTTAATCTCAGCCAAACGTATTTTTAAAATCAGAAAATCAGACATTGTAGAATTCTCTAGAAATGTGATTTAGGTCTCTTTTATACCTTCATGTCTCTCCTTAACTTTTTTTTTAAAGATTTTTATTAAAAATATAGCTAACATGCAATATTGTATGAGTTTCAGGGGTACACCATACTTGTTCAACATCTATATACCTAAAGAAGTGATCACCCTGATAAATCCAGCGACCATCTCATACCACAGTATTGTTGATTTATTCCCAATGTTGTATGTTACATCCCAATGACATTTGTTTCATATCACTATTACCCTTCACCTTCCACCCTCCCTTTTTAATTTTTCAGTTACAGTTGACATTCAATATTATTTCATATTAATTTCAGGGGTATCAGCATCGTGGTTAGACATTTACATAATTTAAAAAGTGATCTCCCTGAGGCGTCTTGTACCCACCTGACACTATACATAGTTATTGCCATATTATTGACTGTATTCCCCATGCTTTACTTTGCATCCCCATGACTATTTTGTAACTACCAATTTGTACTTCTTAATCCCTTCTCCTTTTTCACCCTGCACCCACCCTCTCCCATCTATTACCCCAACAAATCTAGTACTCATCTGACACCATACATAGTTACTATAGTATTATTGACTATATTCCATATGCTATACCTACATCCCCATGACTGCTTTGTTACAACCAATTTGTGCTTTTTAATCCCTTCCCCTTTTTTCACCCACACTCCCAACCCCCTCTCATCAGCAATCATCAAAATATTTTCTGTATCTATAAGTTTGTTTGTGGGTTTTTTGTGTGTTTGTTTTGTTCTTTAGATTCCATATATAAGTGAAATCACATTGCATCTGTCCTCTGTCTCACACTCGACTCAGAACAGTACCATCCAGGTCCATCCATGCCACTGCAGATGGCAAGAACCCATTCCCTTCCATGGCCAAGCAATGTTCCATTGTATACATGTACCACCTCCTCTTTATCCATTCTTCCATCGACAGACACCCAGGCTGCCTCCACCTCTTGGCTATTGTAAACAATGCTGCAATGAACATATGGATCCACATGTCCCCTCAAAATAGCATTTTAAACCCTAAAATGTTTTTTTTGGATAAATACCCAGGAGTGGGAATACTGGGGGGGGGGGGGGTCTTTCTTTGTCTCTTATTATAGTCTTTGTTTTAAAGTCTATTTTGTCTGGTATAAGTATGGCTACTCCAGATTTTTTCTTCTTGTTTTTTTTTTTTTGGTTTCTTTCCATTTTCATGAACTATCTTTTTCCATTTCTTTACTTTCCATCTGTGTGTGTCTTTCAATCTGAAGTGATTCTCTTGTAGGCAGCATATGTAAGGTTTTTGTTTTCTTATCTGTTCAACCCTGTTGTGACTTTTGATTGGTGCATTTAATCCATTTACTGTGAAAGTAATTGCTGATAGATATGTAGCTATTGTCATTTTATTATTCATAATTTTTTTTTTTCCTGTCTTAAAGAAGTCCCTCTAAGATTCCTTGGTGGTGATGAACTCTTTTAGCTTTTTCTTGTCTGGGAAGTAATTTATCTGTCCTTTGATTTTAAATGATAGCCTTGCTGGGTAGAGTACCTTTGGTTGTATGTTCTTGCTTTTCATCACATTGAATATTTGTGCCAGTCCCTTCTGGCCTGCAAAGTTTCTGTTGAGAAATCAGCTGACAATCTTATGGGAGCTCCCTTATAAGTTATTAGTTGCCTTTCTCTTCCTGCTTTTAGGAGTCTCTCTTTGTCTTTAACCTTTGCCATTTTAATTATAATGTGTCTTGATGTGGGCCTGTTTAGGTTCACCTTGTTTAGGACTGTCCGCACTTTCTGGGCTTGTATGTCTATTTCCTTCACCAAGTTAGGAAAGTTTTCAGTCATTATTCTTCAAATAGCTTCTCAATCCCTTGTTTTCTCTCTTCTCCTTCTGGTACCCCTATGATGCGAGTGTTGTTATGATTGATGTTGTCCCAGAGGTCTCTTAAACTACACTCATTTTTTTGCATTCTTTTTGCTGTTCTGATTGGGTGTTTTCTGCTACTTTGTCTTCCAAATTATTGATTCGATCCTCTGCTTCATCTCGTTGGTTGGTGATTCCTTTTAGTGCATTCATCATTTTAGTTATTGTATTCTTCACTTCTGACTGGTTCTGTTTTATGGTTTTTATGTCCTTTTTTATGCTTACTATCTCTTTGTTGAAGTTCTTATTAAGTTCCTTGAGCATCCTTATAACCATTGTTTTGAACTCTGTCTCTGGTAGGTTGCTTGCCTCCATTTTATTTAGTTATTTTTCTGGACTTTTCTCCTGTTCTTTTATTTGGGACACATTTCTTTGTTTCCTTATTTTGGTAGCTTCCCTGTGTTTCTATGTATGAGGTAGATCTGCTATGTCTCCCAGTCTTGGCCAGGTGGCCTTATGTAGTAGGTGCCGTGTGGGGTCCTGGCACAGTCTCCCTGGTCACCTGCTCCAGATGCTCCAGGAATGTCCCTTCTGTGGTTTGTGTGTGCCCTCCTGTTTTAGTTGAGTCTTGATTGCTACTGGCATGTCAATCCCAGTGGGTGGGATTGGCTCTCAGGCTGACTGGCTGTGGGGTTTCGCCACATCCAGAGTTCACAGGCTGCTGTGGGGGAGGGGGGGCTTACCCCACTGAGTGGGAGTTGCCCCAGCAGGCTTTGGTTCCTGTCAAGACCACCCGTTGTGTGTTCTGCTTGTGGTGTTCTGCTTGGTGGTGTTCTGCTGTGATCTGAAGCCAATCTCCAGGTATGTTGGTTCTGGGGTCTCTTGTGAGGGACTCTGGTGCAGGCCCAGGTCACACATTGCCTGTGTCTGGCTGGGGACTATCTGGTAGGAGCTACAAAGTGATCCATGGTTTTTCACTGACTGTGCTGAACCCAGAGGCACATGGGAGAGGCCACACTACAAACCGAGGATGTCTGCCATCAATACCAGGCCTCGGGTAGCTCCACAAAAAGCCAGAACTCCCCAAGTCCTGCTACCACTTGCCAGTTCCCTTAAAGTTCAGCCGCTGAAAAACCGTTGTGTGGTATACAAGTTGGATGAGCCAGGGTCTCATGGAATCACTACAGTGGGAAGCATTGTGGTCACTAGGTTAATATAGACTCTGTTTTGGTGCCAGCACTGAGCCTGCAGCTACTCAGCACACCAAGGCCAGTTGTTTTCTGTTTGGGGCTCGTGGACTCCAATAGTTTTCCAAGAAAGAGTGCAATTCCGGCGGGGCAGGCTGCTCTTGGAGAAGGTGCTCAGTTGTTGGGGGAGTTGGGTGGAGCAGAGTCCCAGTGAGTCAGCGGGATGGAGCAGTGGAGCTCACCAGACCAATCAGGTTCAGATTTGGACGTAAGCGTAGGGGGCGGGCTCAACATATTAAAGATGGCGGCTGCCTGCTGGCTGTGCCAGAGGAGGACTTCTCACAGGGAAAATGGGATGGTCCTTTAGCCCTGGCCTTAAAGCCACACTCTGCTCCCCGTACGATTCTGATGCCCCCGAGTCACTGTCTCTCCGCTGGAGCCCAAGGTGAGTGCCTGCGAGCGAGTCAGTCTGTGCGCCGGCCGTTTAAGAGGATGTCTGGGTTTCCCGCAGCCTTCTGTCCTATCTGGATGGTTGGAATCCCCATTGTTTTTCATAGTCTAATGTTGTGGGGGCTCCTTTTTCTGGCACCAATACTCTGGGATGGGGAGCCTTGAGTGGGGCTGGGTTCCTTCACTTTTCCAAGGGGAACCTCTGCAGCTGAGGTATCCCTCCTGATTTTCATCTGCCACACAGAGGTTTGGGACCAGTCTGTTTCACGTCTCCACACCTCCTACCAGTCTTGACATGGCTTCTTTTTCATGTCCTGAGTTATGAAACTTCTGTTCAGCTAGACTTCAGACGGTTCTCCAGGTTGATTGTTCTGTAACTTAGTTGTAATTTTAACGTGTTCTTGGGAGGAAGCAGGCACAGTATCTATTTTGCCATTTTGGATCTCTCTCAATTTTTTGAAAATATGGAACGCATGTTATTTTATATCCTTATCTGATAATTCTGACGTCTACATCAGGTTTCATTAGTTTTGATTTATTGATTTTTCTCTTCATTATGGGCCGTATTTCCTCAATTCTTTGCATGCCGAGTAACATTTGATTGGATACAGGCTTCAGTATAAACCCAGAGAGAATTAGGTCCCACTTTCTGTACAAAGCCAGAGGGAGCAGGTCCATCCTTCAGTATAAACAAAGAAGGACAGGTCGGGGACCCCAGGAGCCAAGGTCCTGGAGGTAGAGACTGTGGCTACCTATATACATCACCCCATGAGCACATGAAACCATTATCAAGACAGACATGCAGGTGGTATATGTTTTTCTTAGTGTTTTGGCAAAAAGAAAAAGAAAACTGAAAGGGAAAGCAATGGAAAATATTTCTTAAAATAAACCAGGGATCAGTGACAAAACTGCCGGGGAAGCTGGCGTCCTCTAAATAGACACCCATGCAGGAGGCTGGCTCTCCAGGCGGCACACTGCCCTACAAAGGAGCCCTGGCAAATCCCTCTCAACTCACACAAAACTGCAAGGCGCCTGAGTAGTGGGATGACAGATAGGTTAGTGCCCCGTGGCTTCAGAGGGAGAAGCAAGCATTCCCTCACCCTTCTCATTGAAAGGTGTGTGCCAGGCCAGGAGATAGTTATCGGGCTTCAGCTGCGAGCAGCCTTCAATAGTAGCTGGGTCTGCTCGATGTTCTGGAAGCTTCTCGAGGACTTCCACATAGCGCTTCACCATCTCCCGGTATAGGTCATCCAGGCACCAGTAGTCTGAAGAATAAAGAGGAAGGCAGGGTCAGAGCGAGTGGGAAGGGCATCTGCCCCATAAACCCCAACACAGCAGTGACAACAGAAGTGACAGCAAGCATTAAGCCTCTGAGTCAGTGGAAAAGGAAGAAGATTTTAGTGATCCATCTCACATGGTCCTGGCTACCTAGAGAAATGTAACATGCCAACAAATCATTCGCTTTAGATTTCATTTCTATGTCAGGCATTGTAGGTTGTAGTGCTTATTATTCTAGTTACATGTAAGAATCTAGAAAAAGCCCACGATCCTCATATACTGCTAACAGTTATATCTGTGCAAGGACAAACTGGACTGAAATCTGCCTGGGCTTTTCAGAACCCACATCTTAGGCACCGAAAGCAGAGCCTCTCCTATCTACAACTCCCTTCTTCTCACATCAATGAAGCAGCCAGTGCTTGCCGCCATTGTCCCAAACTGCATCCCCTACCACGTGAATGCATTCTGGGGACAAGTGTGGTCCCAAGTCCCTTGAAGACCATGAAGATCATAGGACACACATAGAGGACAGAGGAGCCATTGCACACTGAGCGCCTGCTGTCTGCCAGGCACTGTGCCTTAGATGATCTCATGCAATCTTCCCACAACAAGGTGAGGCTCTTATTTGTCATAATTGGGTTTTTTTTCTCCAGATAAACTCAGTTAGGTTATGTGACTTGCCCAAGGCCAGAGCTAGTAAATGGATTTCAATTGTAAACCTGAGCATTCTGCCATTAAATTCACAGCGTGGTGGGTAGAGGCCACACATGCTCTGAAATTGGGGCCCAAGGTGCTTGATCATATGGGAGAGCAGGACTGGGGTGGTGGAGGGGCTAGCGTGCCCGAGGAGGCGGGCAGGTACAGGCTGCCCCTGCCAGTGCAGCTCCTACAGCCGCCAACAAACTCATTCTGTGCTGAAACTGCATTTCAGCCCTTTGGGCTGGCATCAAGAGCCTGCTCCCGCCTCTCCTCTCATTGAGGGTGGATTCCCCATCTTGGCGGGAATGTGGGGGGAGGGGAGAACCACCTCTCAGCCATCCTGGGCTTAGGGCAGGCAGTGGAGTACCGTTGGCATGAAAACCCACTGAGCTTCCCATGCCCTGACCAGAGCCTTCATTAGACTGCCTCGGAGCCGGGGTCTTGACACAGAGGGGTGAAGGGCGTTAGGAGTGCACTTGGCAAACTCTCTGCTCCAGGACGAAAGCCTCTGTCCTGGCAGCAGCTACAGCAGGTTGCACCCTTCTCCCCTGTAGCTGTGACCCTTAGGAGACAGGACTGGGTGAAAAGAGTGGGACTAAGTCCTTTCGTCCCATTCCCTGATCTCTTCACAGCAAGGGGCGTTCCATCCATGAGGCCTAGATATGCTCTGCATTGCCCCGTTCTGAGTGCGGGACAGAGACATTGTGGCAAGACCTTGGTTCTGAAGGAATGAGTTGTGTGGTCACATGGAGGGGTGTTCCCTCGGTGACCCCGCAAGAATCTAATGAACCTCTGTCTGGGAGGTGTAGCCCCTGGGATCTGTCCAGGTTCTCATTCGCCAGCGCTATCAGTTACGAACAGCTTTTCAGGACTCAATCAAGGCAGGGTGAATAAGCCTGGCCCTCCTAGAGTCCCCTAAAATAATCCCTTTTATTCTGGAATCACATTTTTTTTTTTTTTTTTTTTTAGGAAAAAAATCTCCTTAAAAACAAAGTGGGAACTAAAAGTCTTGTGCTGATTTCAGGTTAGAATTTAAATTAGAAACAGATTTTTCAAAGCTGCAGAGGCTGGGACTCTCTCGCCTGAATTTCTCTACTTCGTGACTTGGTTACTCAACTCATTTCTTCTCTATCGTACCTGTCCAGTCTCCTAAAATCAGAGCAGCTTAAGAAACTGCCTGTAAGTCTCCCAACTAATGTCATGATAAGGAAAAGTCACAATACCAGTATCAAGTTACTTTGCAAGAAAAAATAGCAACTTTTCAAAATACTGTTATCATGAGCGGCTGATGGAGGAAGATAACGAGCTGAGTCTGGACAGACCTCACCTGCTCGGACTTGGCTCAGGCCCCACGTTCCCCTGCAGGTTACAGACACGCAGGTGGCACTTGCTCCATCCCCAGTGGGCTAATGGCCTCCTACTCCTCTCCTGCAGCAGCAGTGACATGGCTACTTTGCTTGGCTATGACAGTTGGAGCTGCTGTCCCCAGACGCATAAGACATTGTAGAAAGACAGACATTAACTACAGTGCCATGGCCCGCCTTCCCATAATAACTGAAGTGCTCGCTCAGGCTGTCCTTACTCTGTCCCATTTATCCTCACATAATCCTATGATGAAAGTGTTATCATCCTGAAGGAAGGCTCAGAGAGGGGAAGTGGTTTTCTGGTGAGTAAGTGGTAGAGAGCTAGGAGTGTCACGTTCCAGAGCCCCTGATGGGAAGCCCCCGCCCTCATCGTTGGGTGACGGGAGCAGGACCACGTCCACAGGGAGCTTTGGTACATGCATGTCGGTGAGCTCTGGCTCATAAGCTCTGTCTGCTGGTTACCCACCTACCTTGGGTATTGGCTGCTTCCTAGGGCAATATCTGCTTTCCTCCAACACTGCCCTTTCCAGACACACCCAGAAGTAGGACGTCACACAGGCTGCACCTGCCTTTCCTCATCACCCTCACTCCACAGCACAACTGTGGTTTGCCAGACCACACAGCTCTGGTTTATCAGCTTAGGACACTTACTCGCGAAACTTATTAAATATGCCAAGATGTAGTTCCACTTGTCTGTCTTTGGAAAACATGTTGAAGAGCCACCGTCCTTTGGAATCCTTGAAATATTGGTGTGTCTAATAACCTCAGGTGGCTGGGACAGTGCTGAAGAACAGAGGCGTCGGAGGCAGGTTATTTGGGTTCTAACCTCTGCTCTGACACTCACTGGTCTGTGTAGCATTGGGCACCTTACTTAACCTCTCTGTGTACTGGTTCCCTTCTCTGTAGAACTCTGATAGTAAAGTCAACCTTCAGGGTGATGTGAGGATTGGATGATTTACACATGAAGTTACAAAAATGCCTGGCACAGAATTAGTCCATGTCAGAGTTAGTTCAGAGGCCTCTTTCACTGACTACAATTTGTTATATAAAGAAAAAAAAAATGGGCTGTTTGAAAACTAAACTTAAAATTAAATTTCCACTTAGATTTTTATGAATTGAAAAAAAATATATGCTTGCTTGTGTTTCTGGGGAAGTCCGATTCAAGGGGGTGGCCTTCACGAGTGTGCTCTCATGCCCCCCAAGCCAGAGGTGCTGCCCTGCCCAGCAGTCACCTTCCCGCAGCTGGGGGCTGTGATCACAGAGGGAACTCATCTCCCTCCTTAAAAACAATGCCCCAGATGTTTACAATCCTCTGAAATGCATAAATGTCACGTTGTGTGCTATTTCTGCTAAGAGGATTGATCTATTCTCGGAGAGCACGTTATCATCAGGAATGCCCTGACCTGTGCCTGGTACTGTCCTAGGGGTAACCACACAGAGACACGTCGTGGATTCTGCCATTCACAAAAACTTACTCAAGTGCTAACGGGGATGAGGGCAAACATGGCGAAGACATGTGGACAGTGTACTTGTGTGTACACGGCGTCAGACACAAATGAAAGCAGCAAAGTTTAAGAGTAAGGACCAGCTACATGCAGCTAAAGCAAGCCTTGGGTTTTTTTTTTGGAAAGCCATGCTCTCCAGCAGATTCTTTGGAGGCAGGTATGACTGCTGTGGGATGCGAAAATGTTATTTGAACACAAAGGACATGAGAATCTTCCTAAAAACATCAGAAACAGGAAATATTTAGATTTCAAAGTTGTATAGATTCAGAAAGATGCTTCACCATTTTCAACACACCGTGACACCTTATCTTATCTGTGGTGCTTTATCTCTGCTCCTAGCTATTTAGGAACCAGTCACAAAGTAGATGACATTCCTGTCCAATGACCACAGAACTAAACCCAGCGTGCTCACAGAAGATACATGGAATGGCGAGGTGAGCTCATAGTGAGAGTTCATTGACTTAATAGTCGCCCTCGGATTTTAATTTTGCAGTGATATACCAACAACACAGGTTTTTAAAGAGCAAGTAACTTGTAGGAAAGTTGTGCTACACATTCGTCCATCTACTCTTTCTCTGAAATTCATATAAAAACTTTATCCTAAAATCAAACTACTACTGAAAGAATATTTCAAGAAACTTTTTTTCCCCTCCCCAAATCCAACCAGTTTTAAAGCATTTTCTTAGGACATACTTATGTATCAGCAACTATCCAAGCTAAATCCTATTCAGGAAGCTGGCATTTTAACCCTAATTCGTTGGAATTTAGAAGTAATCCCCAAACAATGTTAATTTGTCCAAATTTCAGACTGGCTTATTCCTTTATATTCTACTGAAATAAATTCAGAAGAAGGCTTATTATCTGCAGTGAAAAGTTGAGCCTTCACCCAGAATACTCCCAAATGAGAGATTTAACTGGCTTTCACCCTAGAGTCAGAGAGATCAGCTTAGTGACCATTTTAGACACACATGAAAAGTCACTGTTTAAGAAACTGACCCCGCGGATAAGCAAAGATAAATAACATTGTCATCCAAAAAGACTACATGAGAAACACGACCTGGCGCACGTCCGATTTGCTGAGGGACCCTGGTGTATATTAAATTGCTGCTTTTAGCTGTGGCATCGGGTGACACCATGGCTGACAGGCCACATCACCTTCAAAGCTCCAGTGCTGACTGCAAGAGCTCCGGTTCACCCGACATGCCGAAGGGCACAGCGGCCGAGCCTTACCTGTGGTCAGGGCCCCAGCTGTGGTCATGTGCATGATGGTGTTGTCACTCACAGGCCATTTCTCCGGGGACAGCACAAGGTGGTCCAGCCCCCCGAGTTTTTGCAGCTCCTCCTGGACCTTCGTGCCTGTAGAACTGTTCTCCTTGCGGGCGTTTCTGTAACCGAGAGCATCCCCGACACTCCCCAGCAGCATTGCAGCCTGAAATCTCTCCATTGTGGAGGTGGCTCTTGTGCCCCCACAGCTGCTGAGCACGCCCAGCCTTTGTTGCTTCGCAGCAGTGGCAGCCTTCAGTCCACCTCGCTGACCTCTGCTCTCGTCATTGTGTCGCTGTCAGGAGTTTCCTCGAATGGCCAGGCACTCCTCTTCTGTCTCTGCAGGTGGCACTAATGAGAAGCCTTGTTTGGACCCTGCAGCTCACAGCGCCTTCTGGAGCCACGTGGAAGTGTCAGCTTCCTTCAGCGTCTGGACAGACTCTTGCTCTTCGTCAGAGGAGCCTTCGGGCTTATTCAGCATCCAGAGCAATTCCAGATGCTCTCTCCCCCAGCAAGGACTTTGAAGCAGTGAATCTTTGCACAATATTCTTGAAGAAATGCCTGCATTTTTAAAGCTTGAAGGTGTCATTTACACATCACGAAATTCACCCTTGTTCAGTGCACAGTATGACGAGCTTGTGTACAGGTGCACTGCTGTGCGACTTTCACCACAGACCAGCTTTAGAACACTCTGTCACCCCAAAGTTCCTTTGCCCATCTACTCCCTGTTCCCCCCACCACACCCGCCAGGACTTACTCATCTACTTTGTCTCTCTGTTTTCCTTCCCTAGAATTTCAAATAAATGGAATCATGCACTATATGGCCTTTTGCGTCTGGCTTATTAGCGTAATGTTGAAATTCTTCCATTACATCTATGGTTTTGTTATTTGGAAAACTTTTTTGGGGGGATTGTTTATGACAGAAAACTTAGAAAATGCAAAGTGTAAAGAAACAAAGCTCTTCTAGCTCCAGTGTGAAAGATTACGAAGTGTTCTAATAGTTCAATGTTCAACAAAAGGCTTTCTAAATAACCAGGCTTGAGGTTGCAAAGTGAGAACCTCACTCAGTGGCATCCATGACGGCACCACCGTCAGGCTTCCTGTATGTAATCACCTCACCCTGCCAATTCACGGGGAAGAACGTTCAAGGTTATGAAGAGGCTGAGGGGAAAGCAGCGATCTTGATTTGAAAGAAGGACTTAGAAAAGCAGTCCATCTTGCTGTTCCCCAGCCCCTGGAGAGTGACAGTGTCCAAAGAGGGACCGTGCTTTCCTTTTGTCCCCTGGAACCTTGTTGTACATTAGACCAGGAGAAGTGAGAGGGCGTCACACCTGGGCTTAAGTTACACATCTGATAAAAACGAAATTTCTTTTAATAATAACAAGCTGCATTTAAATGAACATATAGCACCGTTAAAAATGAGGTTCTGGAATATTATTCCAGCTAGCGTCATTCTGAGAGATTTGGAAACAAATAGTCCGTCAAAACCAGCACAGATGGTCCTGGGTTACTGGGTATGCGGGTTCCCTACCCGACAGGACTAGGCAGACACAGCAGCCCTGATTTAGACAAGTACCACCGGAGGGAGCGTTGCATCATTTGGCAGAAATATTTGTTGTTGAGGGCAGACGTACAGTGTAGGCCTGATTGCTTTTGCTTATTCTGAGGCAATGGAAACCTTTATCGAAGATGCTAAGAGCAACTCCATACTATTTGGCCTATGTCAGAAAATAGGAGGAGGTGAGATGAGTTCACTGATTTGTTTGTTTAATATTTACTGAGCCCCGACTGTGTGCTATCAACTGTGGATATAGCAACAAAAAGAAAAAAATCTGCCCTGGCCTCCATGGAGCATGACGTCTTGAGATGTGTATAATATTACATCTAAACTTTTACTGAGTTAAAATAACACAACAAAATGTATTATGTGACCAAGGCAGAAAGAGATGATGATGTCTATTCCAGAAATTCTTGGGAGGCACTCTATAAAGGCACAGAGGTAACATATATTTATTAAACCTACTGTGCTTGGTTAATTTGTGTATTTTCAATATATTTATAGCTTGCATTCCAGTGTATTCTGCTTATATAATTCCTATCAACTCAAGGGCTGTATGAGATCTTTGATTTTTCACATGAAAACAACCATATTTAGCACGCTGTGCGATTCTTAAAAAGAAAATGAAATGACTGAAGCTATCAGTTTGGGGACATGTTCATTTGACTAGGGTGGTCGGCTGTGCACAGGTGGGAAAGTTCCTGCAGGGGCTAGTTTACTGTGCTTTAGAAGTGGCTTTCCCGTCAGTCCCATGACAAGATCAAGACCCTGACATCTAGTGGTGAGTACGTGAGCAACCAAAATAGAATTAAAATAACATAACACCAGAGAAAATAATTTATTTTAATGTTTCCAAAGTTCTTAGCACTTTCACAGCATGCATGACTTAAATGTATATAATAGAAGAAAAAGAAACCCACAATTTTTTGAAGAGCCTTTGTCCGATGACCAATGTTTTGATATCTATTGATAAACAAGTGCAGAAAACATTTTTCCCCATGTAATTTTAATCTGAAGAATAAGAGTCCCAGACCTCTACAATTTATACAGGCTTATCTGAGTTCTATGACCTTCTCTGAGTAGAACACTTACATGTCAAGAATACATGAAGCCCTGAAGGATGCTTCGAAATTGTTGAGGTTTCTATTAAAGCTAGCTTTTCTTATATAAAATAAATGCTCTCTTAGAATCACAGACTTACAGATAGAGATGACCCCACTTTTCCTTTTGCAGACGTAGCAGTGGAGGCCTGGGAGAGGTGAAGTGACTTACCTGGGTCCTGCACCTAGTTTGGGGCCGGGGACCCCAGCCTTGACTGTGGTCTCTAGGCCTCTACCCCTTCCCAATCCTCCACGGCCTGCTGCCCTCTTTGACAGATTTCATTCAAAAATGTAAATAGCTCACATGTAGTAAGTCTAGGCAAACCTCATGGTATACATGGGTGCTTCCTCAACCACGGAGTGAATCACATTTTTGAAAGTCAAAACAAACTATACAAGAAATCTGAAGTGAATTTCCTCTTTCCCGTGAAATAACTTCAACTTATCTGTCTCATAAACTGGGTTGTGGGTGGACAGCAGGCACATTTGTGACGTGAAGGTCTTTCAAATCTGAGGTAGGGTCCACACAGTGACCTTCAAAACTCTACACAGAGCTTTTCCAAAAGAGCTGGTGCGTCACAGGCCTCCGGCCTTTGGACTACACCCCATTTATCCGTGTTGTCCTGGACGGTCGTCTCTGACAAGGCAAACACCAGAGAAATCAGATGGCAACGTGAGGCCAACACAGACTTCAGTGTGTGAATGACACGAAGGTTTCCGGTTTCGTTGGGTGTTTTGGACAATAATGTGTACTTTAGCTTCCAAATGTGCACAACCACACAAAGGGCTGGAGGGTGGACATTGTGGATGTTACACACAGTTGAAAGGAACCAACTTACTTGATTTTTTAAATCTCTATAATTCGTCATTCATAAAAGAAATATTTTTCATGGAAAATGTCTTTTTAAATGTAATAAAATACATTTTTTAAAAAGCATACTTTACGAAACTTCTTAGGAAGTTCAAATGACATTATTAAAAGTAAAATAGACCTGTTGACTTGTAAACAGTTTAAAATAAAACTTCCCTGGAATCACATACTACACGTGCCATCGCTGTGCAAACTGTAATGTCTATTAAAAACTATAAAATGATTTTCAGATGAACATCTAGAGAAAATTAAAGGAAAAATAGATCTGGTAAATCTAGATATTTGATAATTCAAAAATATAAATCTTGAATTCCTGGCACCAAGTTTAAAAAATGTTAGAATCCACGACGAGATCTTCTTCTTTTGGGCACATTTTAAACAGCTTTGACTTGTATAAAAATACAACATCCTACCAAGGACACAAATACTGTTTTGTTTTGTTTTTTAAGTATAATTACATAGAATTCAGCAGAGTATAACTGCTGGTGTTCACCTTAAATCATGAGTTAACAGCATGCTCTGCAGTCCTGCAAACAGGCTCTAGGTTACTTTTTCATAAATATAAAAATCATGCAGAAATCTCTTAAAGCAGCAGCTATGTGACCTATCGCCAGACATTCTGAAGCAGCTCTCTCCTGAGGGTCTCCGTACAGTGTCCCAAACCAGCCACCCTTTTCTTTAAGCAGAGTGAGATGGTCATTCCAGTTTCATGACTGGTCAAGGATGACTTCTGAAATCGGTGACACATGTGCACAGTAACTGACCAAAATGTCTCCTTGCAGGACGCAGTTCATTTTCTAATCCTAATCCATCTTCATTTTCTGCCTAGAAAGGGCTCTGTTTACCACCTGTGACTACTGGCCGGGCGTATTCTACAAAATCATCTATAAGAACAGGCCAGGCTCCTAAAGGAAAACGAACAGATTTTTAAAAATTAATGTTTTAGAGCAATACTTTTATATTCAAAGCACTTTTTTCATAATCCAACATTTACATTTCAAGAACTCCAATGATTTTAAGTTTCAGTTAACAGCTAAAGTTACCCATTTCTTCCGCTCCAGCCAGACCAGGGCTGACAGGTACTGTGTGCTCGTGTGGACATGGCCCTCTAACGAGGGCGGCACAGAGGGCTAGTTGGCCCTCGTGTTCCCACTGTAGCCTCATGGCCCTCAGCCCCTGCACCAGGCTGTCAGGAACGGACAGAGGACCCTCTGCCTTCCCAGGCTGAGAGATGCTGCCCTTTCCTCCTAAGTTCTGCCTCCTAGAGGTGCTGTTTTCTCCCTGAGCTGTGCCTCCTCCCCCAGTCCAAGTGGCCCCTTTTAAAGGCCGGGATGCTCAGACACCACACAGTGGCCAGCCGTACACTCTGCTGTACATGTTGGCTCTTTTTTATGTCGATGTGCCTTGTCTCACCCACCATAGCTAAAGCTCCTGGAAGCAGGGCTTCTGTCTGAATTCAACTATATTTACCCACTGATTTGACACATGCTAACGAGGTGCCTCCTTTGTGCTAGCGGGGTGTGACTTGCTGAGGACACAGAGAGACAGACTCTATGCCAACAATTACCACCAGGGTGGAGAGCGCTGTCACTGAAGAGCCTTCACTTTCTAGAACAAAGAGGAGTGATGAGGAGGCGACCCTGGGCACGGAGGAAGCAGGCAGTAGGTGGGGTCCGGACACTGTGCATTCCTTCCCTAACGTAACAGAGCACCCAGTGAGCGGCAGGCATTCAATGTTCCCTGACTGAGTGTCCTGAAACATCTGGGGTTTGGGACTACTAAATATGTGATTATGTTCATGTAAGTACACATATATTGGAATCATCAAATAAGCTTAAATAGCTTAACAACCTAAAGCATCGAATGGGCTTATGCACTTGGAGCAGTGATTTCCAAACACCTGTCTACTGCATGGTTCTGCCACAGGGCTCTCTGCATGTCCATTTTTGAAATGCTTTAGTTTAGGGAACTGTCTTCTTGATTTAAATAAATACGAAGCCCTATTTTTCTTTTGTATAAGACATAATAAAGTGGATATTCTTATTATCATCATTACTCCCATTTCCCTGATGGGGTAAGGCCAGGAGTCAAGTGGCACCCCTCTGACCCTAGGGTTTGTATTGTTGTCACTGTCCTACACTCTAGGTAGGACGGAGGGGCAGGAAAAGGCAGCATACATATCAGCATCTCTGGCCATCATCTGAAGTACTGTAACTCTCGTACCTTCTTCGTCATAGTTAGACATATCATCTGCAATCATATTTCCAAAATCTAGCAGAAGATTCCATGTGTCCCTTGGGATTGATCTTTTGTGATGTTCCTAATACATAAGAGAAAAAAAACAACAACAAGATTTAAGATACAGAATTAACTGTCAGCTGTCCTAGTGGCCTAGTTATCTCAGTACATAATTTAATGAGAAATGAGTATAAGAAGAAAATTGTTAAACGTTAAAAATAGTGCTTCGGATAAATGTTAAGAGCTACATAATACTAATGTGCAAATATAGAAAGTAGACATTTATAAAAAACATTTAAAATATTAAAATGCAAAGATTATAAATTCCTGTCAAACAGAAGGGCAGCATTTTAAATCTCTTTCCCTAACCCTCAAATCAATTCAGAAACAATGCAGGACAATAGGCTAGTATTTTGATACATGATTTTTCTATATACTAGGTAGTTCTTACAATGTGTTGGGACAATTTTCTGTAAACATCTTTGTTGTTTAATATGTCAGATATACCAAAAATATACCAACATCTATGTTCTATTATTCACCATCCAGCTGCAGGAGGAGGGTGTAACCTGCAGCCCCTGGCACTTCTCTCTCATCCTGCCCTTTCTTCTTCCGGAGGTCCTCATCCTCCTGAAGTTCGCATTTATCATTCTCATGCCTGTCTTTGTACATATAGTACATGCACACATATTCATAAACACCTCATAAGCTTGTCTTATGTTTTAAAACATTTATATAATGGCTACCAAATTGTACGTAGTCTTCTGCAACTTTTTGTTCTATTCAGCCGTGTGTTTGAAATGTATCCAGCCTGATGCGTGTAAATCTAGACGGATCCGTTGTCCCTGCTCTGCAGTTGTGTCCTCCTGCATTTGCACTCTTGAGCTTTTCTCCACTCTCTGACTGATGGGCAGTGTGGTTGTTCCCAGTGTGTTGTCGTTACAGTGACCTGGGAGCTCTCTTTGCACACGTGAGCGCAGGGTCTCTGGGGAATGTCTGCAGTTGAGGTTGCTGGCCACAAAACTAGTAAGTCGTGGACCGGAGTAAATGTGACCTGTAGTTGGGAAGCGGAATCTAGGCATTCCCACACTACTCCAAGGAGGGCCTGAAAACACAAGTGCTCTGAATAGAAGGGCTTGTCCTCCACCAGGTTAGGCTCTATGCTGCGAGGACGACGACCTCCGCTCACATTCACGGATGGAACTGACAAGGGAGAGGTGGGCACACTGATAGCATGATCACCTGTTTGAGAGCTGGGATGCTCCATGTACTTCAGATAGCCCACAGCTGCACCTGCTCCCCGGACTTCATGCCAGGAGGACCCCTCTCCTAAGAAGGCACAGCGTGACTGGAAAGTCTGCCTCCAGCACAGACGGCTCTTGCCTAATGGGGCCAGCTGTGCCCTCTTTTCCTTCTAAACCTCATAAAATACATCTTAAAATGGTATCAGACTGTGAACCCACACACAAAGGCAGGGTTTCACTGGACAACGGATACAATCCATCGTCTGAAACCCCAGCCTAGAAGTTGGCAGCCTGGAGCCACTTTCGAAGTCAGGCTTGGAGCAGCCCAACCTAAAACTCAGCGGCTGCATGCTCTGCAGGTGGCAAAAGTATGTGGCGACTTGTCGGCTACCTGATGATCTCTGTATAGCACTTCTCTTTTACCACAATGCCCACACGTGATACTTTGGTTAGGTAATATGGATAGCCACATCACCTGCAGACCACCCTCTTCACACTGGGCACACACAGCAAGAAGCAGGGGGACACTTACCAATAAAAAGGTGTTCCAAAGATCTAAAAACTTAAACCTTCCAGATAATACTAAATTCCAATATGCAACCGCCATTTCTAAATCTGGCAAAAAAGAAAGAGCAGTTAATAAATCCCAATTATTTTTTCCACTGCACAAAAAACAACCACTTCTTAGCACACTGATAATTTACTTACTCAATAAAATTCAGCAGTCCTACCCAAGAGTAATACAAGGCCTAATCGAAGTGTTCTGAAATTATGTGTAATCTAATTTTATAACTCTAGAGGCATGTCTTCAAAAAAGGATTTGTGTATTACATTATTCAGACATATAAATAATTATCTCTGAATTCATTAGTTTCAAGGACTCTCATTTTCATACTGTCAGGCCATCTTTAAATCTAAACCAACCTGGATATTAATGCATATCATTTATTTTTTTTAAATAGACCAATGTACTTTCTAAATGATGAACTACAAGTTAAACACTTGTTTAGAAAGGGACATAGGCTTTTCAAATAGATCTTCCTTGCAATAGACCAATGTACTTTCTAAATGATGAACTACAAGTTAAACACTTGTTTAGAAAGGGACATAGGCTTTTCAAATAGATCTTCCTTGCCACTTAGAACTACAACAGAATCTGATTCAAAAGTAAATCATAAAAACACTGTAATGACTTTGAATTTCTCAAAGCATAGTCAAGACACATAAGCAGGCTTAAGGAAAATGACTTTCACTGATGTGAGGATATTTAAAAATGTAGACTGGTTATTAATCAAAGTCAATGTCCTCCTTTTTCCCTGACGAGAAAGGAATGATTATTTCACAATTTCTAAACAAACCCAAGCTGTAGGGCTCAATCTTAGATGATGCCTTAATGGAATATGAATGCTGAGTTTTAGAGCTGCCTTAGAATATGATCCCCAATCCATAATTTTTGGAATACTGATTCATTTTCTGCTCACTAGAAGTTTAATATCTATTTCTTTTTAGATGCTTAATATAGCAAGTACATAAAGAGGCTGAGAAGTTTACTTCTTAAGACGGATAACCTTTTAATCAGGTTGAATAGTGCTCACCACTTTTAGACAATAAAAGAACAGTGATAATGAAATAATTTCCTAATTATATGTTTACTTATGTACGTCAGATAAACTAACGTGAGAAGTGTTTGAGTAAATATTTAAGGTAGCAGATTATTTTAAATGCAAAATACTGAACACTTTTCAGAAGATTTTCATCTAAACTTTGGTCCTACATGGACAAAAATTATTCAAGTTACAGCTCTGACCTGAGATTTCCAGGGTCAATTATTATTAAAATTGGATAAGCAAAAGAGATGTATGATTAGTAAGCGACTTTAAATAAAAATGCCTATATTCCCTGTATTTAAAGTCTATTACAGACTTTCTCAGTCTTGGAGTCTTCATCAGAAAGAAAGCAATTGTCAGAAACCGGAAGTATGGAAAGGCTCTCTGAACCTTACCGATGGGGCCCGCAGGGTAATGCTAAGATGATTAGTCTTGTCCTGCTAAGTCTACATCCTTATCATTTAGGAAGGACGTTAACTGAAATCTATACTCATCTTAATGATGAAAAGTCTCACACTGAGAAATGGAGGGAAACCTGGGGAGGAAAGAAAAATAGTTTTATGGCAGACCTTTAATCTAGCTACTTTTGGATTCGTTTGGTCCTAGTTCTTGTGAAGTTCCTCATTTGTATGTTTGTAAACCACACAACTAAAAGTAAATGTATGCATTTTCAATATTTAGTGTTACCTCTGTAAAAATGTTTCATATTGTCCTCAGGTACTTAGCCATTTGCAAATTAACAACAAAACCCCAGATGACAGAACTTGAGAACTGAAATCAAGAACAATAGTTACCCTAGTGGCTAAGAAAAAGAATCTTTGTAGCAGCTATTTTCTTTCCAATAACCTCTGATAAGGCTTATCTCCTGAGTAAGAAAATGTTTACAAGGTATTACTATCTAAAATTTATATTTGTGGTGCTCTAATTTAGACTTAGATAATGAAGATATCGTATCAAAAAAGGAACTTCCAGCAGATATAAAAATTAGCTAATTATCATGAAACTTTATTTCTTCAAAAGTCAAGATTCCTGAAAGTTAACTGATTTCAGACTCTAGCCAGTATGAAACGATATCAATCTTCTCACATTAAAACAGAGTCAAATAACTTTAATTATATTTTTTATTAGGTTGACCATCAGTTAAGTACAGGCTAAACAATAATCAGACATAAAACAATACGGTACACATAATCTTAGACACACAAACTTGAATGACATGAAGAATAAATCTCTCTTTTGTTGGTTGCACTTTTCTATTGCTGTCCATGTTTTTTTCTAGAAACACTTGTATCAATCCCTTTAATTTATATTTAATCCTTCAGAAGATAGACCACGTAACATACTTTGGAAACTGTAAAATCAATTGTTCTGTTTTGTGTGTACAGCCATAAAATTATTCATCTTGCTTTATTTCCTTTGTTTGAAAGTCCTCAAATTACCTTCTAAAATAGAGACTGTAATGTATTTGAAATATTCAAATAATCTAATTGTTTCCTGAAGAGGCTATTATTTTCTTTAATATAATTTCATATTCTTTCAATTACTCTCATGAAGCAAAGAATCAAAAGCAGTAACTGTTCTAATTCTCTAGTGAGTGATTTTGATAAACACTTTGGTGTCTATATATATGAACTAAATAAGAAGATAATAATTTTCTTAATAATTAATTTTAAGAAATTAATTTCTTAATTAATAATTGTTTCTTAATTAATAATTTTTTCTTAATAAAGGAATTACCATACATCCCACCTTTTTTCGCTGCCCGATGCTAAGGAAAATCTACCTAAAATAGAGGCTAAACATATTAGGCTCTGTATTGTAAAAATGTTTCAAAACATTCCTTACCCTCATACTGAATTTCTTTGAAATATTCATGAAGAAAGAAACTAAATTTTTAAACTTGAAGTCGGGTAATTAATTTAGAGCCTCTTAGACATTACTATGGATTTAAAATGTCTGTCGAATGTGGTTGACCTCAAATGGAAATGATGCTGTAGGATTTACAGGGCTGGGTCTTATAAGGTACACAGCTCCCATCTGTCCTGCCCCTGAGAGCTATGCAGCCTCCTTTTGAAGTACAATTATAATTACACTCAGACCTGAATCAGCCAAATTTTAGAAAGCATGGAAAGCAGTATTTCTAGTTCAGGAGAATATTATTTAGGAAAAAAATATCAGGAAATGGAGAGAAGTTAAAAAAAAAAAAAGGCAGCATAAGAAGAAATAACATTCATGGCAGAAAGAACCACCTGTTGGGAACATGGCACTTATCCTCGCCAAATGACCGAGTCTTCTCACAGGTATCCCAAGAATGCTGAATGAGCCCAACCCAAATCTTCTTTAGTACTGTTATTCTGTTGTCTGTTTGTTTGTTAGGTTCTAGAAAAGACCGGTAATGTTTCCTTGAGAACACTGATGATTGTTACTGGGTAATCAAGGTCCAAACTAAAATAGGCTTTAATTTTTAATGAATATTTTGCTTCAGCCTCTTAGAAAGGAAGAGAGTGGAAGAGAGAAGGCAAGAAGCAAGAGTTTTAGTTCCAAAAGTAAAAAGTCAGCTGATAACAGGACAGTTTGGGGCATACCTACTAGGATGGCTATTATTAAAAAAAAAATAAAACCACAAAATAACAAGTATTGGTGAGGATGTAGAGACATTGTGCATTGCTGGTGGGAATGTAAATGACACAGCTGCTGTGGAAAACAGTATGGTAATTTCTAAAAAAATTAAACATAGAATTACCATATATATGATCCAGCATTCCACCTCTGGGTATATACGCAAGAGAACTGAAAAGCTGGGACTCAAGCAGATATTTGAACTCATGTTCACAGCAGCGTTATTTATTCGCAATAGATAAAGGAAATAACCCAAATATCCACTGACAGATTAATGGATGAGCTAAATGTGGTCTACACATATAGTAGAATATTATTCAGCCTTAAAAAGAAAGAAAATTCTGACACATGCCACAGCGTGGATGAACCTTGAGGACATTATGCTAAATTAAATAACGAGTAACAAAAGGCCAAATACTGTATGATGCTATTGATACAGGTTACCTAGAGTACTCAAATTCATGGAGACAGGAAGTAGAACGGTAGTTGTCAAGGCTGGCGGGAGGAAGAATGGGAAATCATTGTTTAACGGGGACAAAGTTTTAGTCTGGAGAGATAAAAAAGGTCCAGAGATGGGTGCAGTGATGGTTGGACAACAATGTGAATGTACTTAGTACCCCTGGGCTGTGTATTGGAAAACAGTTAAAATGGTAAAAAAACAAAAGAATGAACTAATAGTTAATAGTCTTGGGGGGAAAAAACCCCAAGGACCCTTGACTTGATGGTGTAAGAATAAGCAATTTACATGCCTCAGCCTCTCCTTTCTGTCCTTTAGACAAGCAAGTGATGAGCACTTAACACTCAAAAGCATTTGGAAAGGTTTTGGAAAGGTGGTGGAAGAGGTAGCATAGTTTTACATTTCTCTGAATCTTCATATCAAAACAGATAAAGCATCTAGATAGCAAAACCAAAACCCCAAGCAACATTTACAATGAAGTAAAGTGAAAAGGCATCATGAACTGCAAATATGGGTAGGAGAGGATGGATGACCAGCAGCCACAAGAACTGCATGGTGTGTACTGATGTGGGGAAGTCAGAGGGGCAAGGTGTCCCTGATGGGTGTGACAGCAGAGGGACCTTAGAGCAGCCACCAGGCCTTTATTGCAAAACCTGGCCAGGACGAGGTGAGGACTGAACTTGAATTGGGCCGTGGCTGTTACCAACAGAATGTGGATGCAGGAACCTGCCAGGAGGGCTGAAAGGGCTGAGGCAACCCGGCTCCCACAAACCTCAGAACTGACATACCACGGCACCTTCTAGACAAAGCCTCGCTGCAGAGAGGCGGTTGAGAGTGGACAAGTTGAACAGGAAACAACAGCAGAGACAAGAAAAAAATAAAAGTTGAAGAGAGGGACAGAGCCAGAAAGTGCTAGCAAACTTTACATCACTGTACATGACACGCACAAACGTACATGCAGGCACATTCACAAATACTCATGTGTACACACGTACACACAGCAGGCACATTCATGCACACTTTACATACACACACACACCCCAGAAGTTAGAACACCGCCCTGAACCATCGTCCTTCTACAAGTCCAGGAAAGGGAATTTCACATAGAAATGAACAAAAGAAAAACACTGAGGTCAAATCCCTATGACACTAAGATAACATAATACAAACAGAATATCATCCCTAGAAAATGCATGCGTGCCAGGAAACATGCCAATAGACAGATAAAAATTGTGACCTCCATTTCAAAACAAGCAAAAAGACATTAAGAAATGACACAAAACATGAAAGAACATACATCAGAATTAGAAAAACTCAGAAATGAGGGGACAAAACTCAGGAAAGAAATGAAAGAAAATCATTTCAGAAATACCTAAACTAAAAGAAACACTAAAAGAGCAAATAAACTCAAGAGATAATGTCTTAAGAGAAAGAGAAGTGAAAATGAGGACAATTTCAAAAAGAAAACAAAGAAACAAAATAAAAAAGAGACAAAGTAGAGATAAAAAGGATTTGAGAGAGAAAGTGGCCAGCCAGCCTCAGGCCCGTGTCACCCTAACACAGTGATACATGGCTCTTCATTTCCACGTGAGTCATTCAACCGCTCTGTCTAACAGCACGATGACGCATCTGACTTGCCACTTTACAGGCTGTCACACAGCTGATATCATTTTATATTTTTTCCTTAGTTTTCCTAACATACTTAAAATAGAAAATACCCCTCACACTATGAAATGAACCAGGGGTTGGCAACCTAAAAGGTGCACAGCAGGTAACCAACGCAGGTACCTCAGCACAGCCTAGGACAAGTTTTTAGCACTCCCTACCCTTCCCATGTGTCCCTATGCCTCTTTCAGAGATGGCCCCTCTCTCAGAGGGTCACATCTGGAATGCAGCCACCTAATCCTTGTTGCAGTGGAAATGAAAGTTAATGTATACTTCCTCCAGGTATTTATAAGATTCCTGAAGAGAAAAAATGTTTATGGTTGAAAAGCATAGAGCTACAATACATCAAATGGAAAAAAAAGCCGAGGTTAAAAGTATCACTGCAGCACAATTCACAACAGCCAAGATATGGAAACAACAGAAATCCCCTCAATAGATGATTGGATAAAGAAATTGTGGTACATTTATACAACGGAGTATTACTTTGCCATAAAAAGAATGAAATCTTACCATCTGCAACAACATGGATAGACTTAGCATAAAATTGTATTATGCTAAGTGAAATAAGTCACTGAGAAAGAAAAACACCATATGATCTCATTTATACATAAAATCCAAAGAACAGAATAAACAAACAAAACAGAAATAGACTCATAAATACAGAGAATAAACTGATGGTTGCTAGATGGGAGGGGGGTTGGAGGGTGGGTGAAAAAAGTGAAGGGTTTGGGAAGTACAAACTGATAGTCACAAAATAGTCACGGGGATGTGAAATAAAGTATGGAGAATATAGGCAATAATGTAACAACTATGTATGGTATCAGATGGGTACTAGACTTATCAGGGGGATCACTTTATAAATTATACAAATGTCCAACCACCACACTGTATACCTGAAACTAATATAAAATAACATTGAATGTCAACAATAATTTTTAAAAACTATATATAGTCACAAGATGTAAAGTACAGCACAGGGAATATAGTCAATGGTACAGTAATAACTACGTACAGTGTCCAGTGTCAGATGAGTAGTAGACTTGTTGGGGTTACGACTTTGTGAGGGGTATAAATGCCTAATCATTATGTTGTTTTTGTACACCTGAAACTACTAATAAAAAAAGTGCCATCAGGTGTCTGGGTCTATGGAGTGCAGAGTGAGTTATTTTTAGGTGGGGATAAAGCAGGTAAGTCAGGAGTTGAACCAGGCACCCCGTCTCCTGACGATCTGATTTGTCACCATGAGAGCAAAGTTCATAGGCTGTTGTCTTCATAGTAGCACCACATACAAGGCAAGATGATGCTCTTAACAACTGACTGTTGTAGCCACCTTGACCAAAGTGACACCATCTCCTAACTGGACTGACACTGAAGCTTTGTAACCTGGCTTCACACTGGGAGTGACCACCAGGTGGTCAGGACACACTGCAGCAGTTTTCTGAGAGAGCAAGAAAGCTTTTCCTGTCCACACACAGGAGTGAAGGACGCAGCACATCACTGCTAAATGCTTCCAACCTTGATATAACCAGATGAAGCAACACTACATGAGGAAATCACTATGCTTTCTTTATCAATGTTTGTTGCTTTTAAAAACCGAGGTGAAATCTGTTGTGCTGAAACAGAACTGTGAATATTTTAGGAGTTTTAAAATTGTAATGTTTTTGCTCATACCATGCACATAGTATAAAACAAGATAACTGAGACCACGTAATATAAAATGCAAGATGTAAGTAGCATGGGAAATACCTTGGCCCAGACTGGTTAAACGTGAGTCCTGGAGTGTCCTGAGAACGTGAAAATTGGCGGGAGAATGGGCCAGAGAAGCTTGGAGAAGAAAGCCCTAGAAGGAAAGCAGTGCCAAGGCAAGCAGAGTGACCAGGAAAGGACAGAAGGGCCAAGACAAACCTGACCCTACTTTGATGCCCTGAGCTTTCCTTACAGGGGCCCATGACAGTGCATGAATGGACACTGTGCTGCTGCTGTCCTACACCTGCAGGCTCCCTTGGGTTCTCAGCCCACGTCAGGCAGCCCATCGGGGAGGTTTGAACAACGGGACAGGTGAGGGTGGGCTCCACACCTGCTGCCACAGCCTGTTCATTCCTCTGGTATATTGTTCTATGCCTCAGCCTCAGTTTCCCTGTTTATAAAATGGGGAGAAGGGCACGTGTGAATCAGATAAAGGCTGCCATATATATGCTTAATAAATGCTAGTTTCTACCTTTCTTTTCAGTAACAAAATAAAAGATAAAAGAAGCCACCTACAAACAAAAGCCACACTGACTGTCAAGAACAATCTTGCATTTGGACCTCTGAGTGGCAGAGAAGACAGAGAGGGTGACCAGCGTGTCCAGGGCTGAGCAGTACCGCTGGAGTGACATGCTGTATTTCACTCCAATTTTATCCCTCACTGCTGAGTAGCACTGTCGGAGTTATTTCTTTTTTAAAGTATGCCAAGTTTTAAAAATTTTCCTAGGAGCACACCGTGAGTCCAACTCTCCACTCTGCACGAACACCCGGGAATCATCTGAAATTCTAATGTAACCAGGGCCCTGCTGCCAATGCCTCAGAGTTTCTCCTCTGTGGGTTCCCTCTGGAAGCATCTGGCAAGCCCTTCTCCAGGAGATGCCCCAACGAGCCACAAAGAGCCCAGTGGCAAATCAGGGCTCATGCCTGCAGTGGCTCCTCTGCCCTTTATCTCAGTCGGCTGACCACGCGTTGGTCTCTGTGAGAGGATGAGAACAGACAAAACCCTGCTTCAGCTTCTTGTTCTCACTTCTCATGCTCAACCATTGACTGGTGCTGCCGCGGACTCCCCTTTCCTTTCAATCTGTGCACTTGGTTACAAAACCAGATCCTTCACCAACGTCAAGCCAAATAGGAAAGCGATCAGTTTCTTCACAAACACAGGTGTCAGAAACATCTCTTCCCATGGGATCCCACAAATGTTTTCCATGACCTCAGCTCTCTGACTCATGACGAGGTGGGGAATGTGCAAAGCCTTTGATGTCAGAAACTCCTCACTGCTGGACCTTTATAAAACTGACAGCCTCTATTTGCTCACCCTATTCTTTGAATAGGAAAAAATCTACCCATATTTTCCGAGCAGTTCTCCCACTTCCATCTTCTGAAGTTTTAAGCAGATCATTCAAGTACATTCGTGAGTGGGGCCCTGTGGCAGAGGCCTTTTCTGCTCCTGGTGTGGCAGGGGCCTGGTCTGTGAGGTGGCATGCAAGGTGAGAAACCCGTTCACATGGTGGACCAGCCTAGAGAGAGAGGGAATCTGACTGGAGACTCATCACAGTGCAATGTACCAACAGTAAAAACGAATAACCCACAACACTGGAGAAAAACAAAGAAAAAGTAGAAAACAACCCCTGCCGTAAGAACTAGGAAGTAGTGCTTAAGAAAAGGCAGCTGCCCATCTCCCTGCTCTGAGACGGAGGAGCTGGCTGCCCGGCTTTCTGATCTGAGACATAAGTGCCTGCTGCCCATCTCCCTGATCTGACGTGAGGAGCCGGCTGCACGTCTCCCTGATGTGACACAGAAGTGCCTGCTACCTCAGTCTGTACCTCTATGTCATCCGCTGACAGAAGGAAAGGAAGAATGTCAGAAAGATGGAAGGGATAAGAAAGGCTACTGCACACACACATCTGCAAACATGCACAAGTGAAACCAGGACCTGAAACCAAATGCTTGCAGTCGATTTTCTATCTATGAATTTTCAAGCCCCTTTTAGGTTTCCTACCTAATTCTGGTCATTTTATAATATTGCTTTCACTTATAAGAACTTTTCATCAAAGTATACTTTCTAATGTACCTGTTTAATCCCTATTTAAAGACCATGTAATTCCCCCCTCCAAACTTGTAAGAAATTTAGTGAGCTAAAATATAATTGTTACATTAGACAACAAAATGTAGGTCAATACAGATTTATTTCTACAAAGAGATGACAAAAATAAATTATATATTAGTTAGGGGCAACACAAATGAAAATAAGTAGGATAAAGCCCTCAAATAAACCAGAAATTCAAACTAAAAATTTAAGTAAAAATTTTCCAAATGTATCACATATAGTAATATAC
Organism: Rhinolophus ferrumequinum; assembly: GCF_004115265.2. NCBI lineage: Eukaryota > Metazoa > Chordata > Mammalia > Chiroptera > Rhinolophidae > Rhinolophus > Rhinolophus ferrumequinum. The sequence continues at coordinate 55,918,876 of NC_046287.1, forward strand.
AACTTACATGACAAAATCATACAACTCTGAAAGAAGTACAAGCATACCTCGGAGATACTGCAGGTTTGGTTCCAGACCAAAAAAAAGCAAAGATCACAATAAAGTGAATCATACGAATTTTTCAGTTTTCCAGTGCATATAAAATTTATGTTGACTCTATACTGTAGTCTACTAAGTGTGCAACAGTATTATGTATAAAAAACAACCTATGTACCTTAATTAAAAAATACCTTTTGCTAAAAAATGCTAACCATCACCTGAGCTTTCAGCAAGTCATAACCTTTTTGCTGGCGGAGGGTCTTGCCTCAGTGTTGATGAAAACGCACTATCTGCGAAAGCGCAATAAAACGAGGTATGGCTGTACTAATATGTAATCCCATGCACATGAGAATTGGTTTTAAGTAAGTGAACTTGAAATCTCCAGACCTGAACAGGATTAATGTCACCTGGCCAATCCTAGCAACACCGTCGGCGGGATCACACCACTAGCTGGTACAAACGCTCCTATTGTCGACATGAATTGCTGACTTCTCAGTAAATTAGATATCAATATGAGGGAACATAGAGCATTTGCAAGTTAGTTTACATTTTAAATTTTAAAATGTAAATTTGAGAGTGATATTGGTTGAGGTGTTCAAGTATATGATAGTACTAATTGGTCTACCTGCATGTGGAGCAAATCAGTGGAAAGAAAAACACAAAGAAGGATAATAACACTATAGCAGGCAAGACTGACATCCTGTTGATCTTGTCCACTTACAATCTCATTGAGATGTGGCATCTTACAAGTTTGGATTTTATACTCACCTAAACCTTTTTGCCCAGGGTTCTTAGCAAAAGTAAAAGTAAACTGATAAAAATCCTTAAATTTCACTGTGTCCTTAAGCTCCTGCTCCAATCTTGGCAGGAGAGTTTTCAGCTTTTCTGTGCTGTCACACCTGTGGTGAGAGACAGAGACAGTCCTTGGTTATGGGTGGCAGACGTGTCTCCCCAATCCTGGGCAGTTCCCAGACTCACTGGAATTTGGTGCAGCCTGAGGTCAGGTCTAGGGGTGGAATTCTTGTGGGCCCCTTTCTCTAGCTAGAAGGACCTGAAATGCTCTAAAACTGACCGTGGTGATAGCTACAGCTTTGTGAATACACTAAAGTCACTAATTTGTACACTTTAAATGGTAAATTGCACGGCATGTGAATTATCTCTAATTAACGCTGTCATTAAAAAAACCAAAAAAACCAAAATTGCTTGCCCTTCTCTGTGTAAATTGGAATATGGATATGGTTTAACTCTGCAGCTTTGACCACAAAGAGGTCAATGCCCTGAGATGACAGTGGCAAGACCCCATTTCCTCAGTGACCTTGTAGAAATGAGCCACTGCCAGCCCCACCTCTGCTACTCTGTACAGTCCTACAAGAGGGAAAAACCTGTAGCATTAAGCTACTGTATCCAGGGGTTTGTTCATTCCATTATGTTAGATTTAAAATGTCCAAGTATCATAAAACACAACTCTATTACTTTAAAATTGGTTGTCCTCCAAAGTCAAGAACCTTTAAGAATATTAAAAAATCTTTAAAGCAGACTCTAGAATAGTGAAACATAGATTTTTGTCATTTCTATTTTGATTGCACAACAAGGAAGAGAACAAAAACAACACTTCACTTATGCACACACTAAGTACAGCAGGGCTTGAGGAAAGACAATGGAGAAAGTCCTGGAGTGGCCAGAACCACCCACCGGCCAGCAAGTCCATGAACACACTCAGAGGCACAAATGCACAGCTTCAGGGGCTGCCGTGGGTGCTCCCGAGTGCAGCCCACCCGCATCAAGAATGGGCAGGCAGCAGCGCCTTGGGTGTGGCCACCGGCCTCTCTTCATCACAACCGCTTTCCTTCATGTGGTCACTTCCTTTCTCTTCCTTATGCCTCCATCACCCACCAAGCACTCCTTGACAGCGTTAGTTATCCCTGTGTCTAAACTTTGTAAGTAGGAACTCATGGTGTGTATTATTTTGTGTCTGGCTTTCTGTGCCAACATTATGTCTGTGAGGTTCATTCATGCTGACATGTGTGGCTCTGGTTGGTTCATTTTCATGGCCATATAGCATTCCGTTATATTTACACTTTATAATTTATGTATTTACTGATGATAAATATTTTGGCTGGTTCTGGCTATGAAGAATGTTGTTAAAAATGTTTCTGTACATGCATCCTGGCACACACATGAATGCGTTATGTTAGGCATACCCAAGAGTGGAACAGCTGGGTCACAGAGTCTGAGTGCTTTCAATTTCGTAAGTAACGTCAAACAGTTTAACAATGTGATTGTCCCACTTCACACTCCAACCAGGAGTATACTAGAGTTCCTGCTGCCTCATATTTTCGCTAATATTTGTGACAGTGTCTTATTTTAGCCATTCTAGAGAGTGAATTGTGAGGTTCTATTTCATTGTGGTTTTAATTTGTACTCCCCCAATGAATGAGATTGAGCGCGTCCACGTATTTTCACTGGTCATTTGGAAATCCTCTTTTGTGAAGTGCTTGTTCAAGTTTCTTGCCCATTTTCAATTCGGTTATCTTTTTTTATTAGTTTATAGGAATTTTTTATATATTAGGGATACAACTCTTTGTCAGTGAAGTATTTTTAAAGCACTTCAGAATGTAGACTGCCTTTGCACTTCCTTGATGGTGTTTCTTGACGATCACTTATTTTTAATATAGTACACTCTATCAATCTTCTTTTTTATAATGTTTTTTTAATTGTTGTTGATGTTTTAAAACTTTTCCTACTGCGTGACCATAAAGATATTCTCCTACATTATTTTCTAGAGGCTTCTCTGCCTTCAGCCTTTCACACAGAGACTTACAATCCACTTGGAACTGCTTTTTATGGTGTGAGGTAGGGATCAAGATGAATTTTTTTCCATATGATTAGTTGAATCTCCCACGACCATTTACTGAAAAGATGTCTGTTCTCCACTTCTCTAAAGTGCTACCTTTGCCATAAATCAAATGTACCTGTATACATGGATTCGTTTCTGGGCCCCCCATTCTGTTCTACTGGTCTATTTATCTATTCTGGTACTCAATACCATGTAGTCTTATTTAGTACATCTTGAAAAGTCCTAATTATCTGGTAGAGCAAATCTTCCCACCTTATTCTTTTTTCTTTAAGAATTGTTGGTTATTCTTGACTGTGCATATTCATATAAATTTAAAATCCACTTTTCAAATTACACATACATAAATCTGCTACTTTTGGAGTTTACATTGAGAGCACATTAAATGTACAGATATTTCTAGGGATAAAACACTTGAGTGTTCGAACCTATGAATGAGATATATTTCTCAATTTATTCAGGTTTCCTGTTTTTCAGTGAGTTGTTTTCTCTATGAAGGTTTCATACATCTTTAATTCGACTTATCCTAGGTGTTTTATATTTTGATGCTACTGAAAATAACATATATTTTTAAAATTCACTTTGTTTTGTTGCATCGTTGTATTCAGTGTTTTGAAATATGATCGATTTTTGTTTGCTGACTTTGTGTCCTGCAGTCTGGCTAAACTCAAAGATTGAGTCTACAATAATCAAGACTATGTGGTGTGGGTTAAGGATAGATAAATGGATCCGTGGAATACAATAGAGAATTCAGAAACAGAGCCACACATACAGTCACTTTTTGGTTTTACAAGATGTCAAGGTAGTTCATAAAGTTTACTCAGTCTACTAAAGAATCCTCAAGTCTGCAATGAAAAGATGTTAAAGGCAGGTACTCCAACCACAGTCAACAGTTAATAGCCAGGAAAAAGTGTGAAAAAATAAAAGAGCGGACACAAAAGTCAAAGTATATTTTAAATGTTAGTGCTATTTAGACTAGAAGCTAATAGTCCTTTATATCCCTAAAAACACTGAGGTTATCTCTACAATATACTTTACTAACACATTAATAATACTTTTGTTTAGTACACAGCACTTTAATATTTATAAAATGCTTTCACCTTTACCCACCCAGTGAGATGTGGAGAGTTGCAACATTAACCATCATCAACTTGTAACCTTAAATTCATTCTATATGCTCCATATAAGAGGGCATGAAATTATCTAACACGTTATGGGAAGATTCACACTCAAAATCTTTAAAGTATGTTTAAGTTATGACAACAGAATAACAGATAGGGATTTTAAAAATTTACCTGTACAACATATTTCCAGACAATGTCTAAGAAATACCAGCGTTTCTATAAGAAGCCCCTATTTGCAAAATCTCTTATTTTGGGGAAATTTAACAGATGGGATAATATATACCATGTTTCCCCGAATATAAGACCTCGTCAGACCATCAGCTGTAATGCGTCTTTTGGAGCAAAAATATAAGACCGTGTCTTATATTATATTAAACTAAGACCCGGTATTATATTATATTATATTATGTTATATTATATTATATTATATGATATTATACTAATTATATTACATTGTATATTATATTATATTATATTATTTTTATGTTAAAATAAGACCGGGTTTATATTAATTTTTGCTCCAAAAGACAGATTAGAGCTGATGGTCCGGCTAGGTCTTATTTTCGGGGAAACACAGTAGTACAACGCCAATGGAATGCTGCTTTAACAGGTAGTTTTCCATTCTAAAACTACTGATAATTCATCTAGGCTTTCCTGGGTGTAAAGAACATGAAGAAATGTGGTATTACATCATTGTAATATCTCTTTTGTTTGGTTGGTTTTATACAACCCCCAGATATCACTAGAAATAAAGAAAGTCTTTATTATCATCTAAACAGACAAGGCTGACAAATACAACAGATTCATCAGGTTATTGGGAACAATAAATGCTCTATTTTGTTCCTGTGGAATGCTGTAAGCGCTAGTTTAAGTTGTCAACACTGAAATATCAGAATATCAGCAAGTCAAATAAATTGGCTTTTCTGTGACCTCATGAAATAATTCAGTAAACTTAATGATTAAAAAACACTGATGTCATGTGCTTTCATTTACTTCTCTGACTTATCTGACAAGTGAGAAACATCTTAAGTTATCAATGAAGCTTGTACCCCAACCCTGAAAGTAGAACAGAGAAGTATTACAAGCAAAAATCAAAATGACATTTTATTAATGTTTATTACAGCAACACACTAAATTACACATTTAGTACGCAATATTATGAAATAAACTGAATGGCTGAAAACAAACGAAAACTCTGATGTTTACTGTCAATTCAAAACTGGAATAAAAAGTTTAAAGTAGAAAATAAATTACAAAAGGGATTAATCTGAAAAAAAATTATTAAATAAAACTTTAACTGTAATTTAAACGGAAACCAAAGGATTAATATAGTGCAGATGCATAAGAAATTTATAAGATACACAAAGAACATAAATTGATATGAAATTAATATTTACAGGTGGCTGAAAAATAATTAATGTTGAAAGTATTGTCCTTTTTGAAAAAACTTAAACGAAGACCAATTTACTTACCCAAGTTCTGTCATGCCATCTACAAATTCCTTTTTGCTAAATTCACATTGAGTTGCTGCCCTGAATTTCCACGCTATAACCAAAACGCTGATACTGGCAGGATCTAGGCTTAAATCATCACAAAACTGTTGAATCCCATCAATTCCAATTTTATTTTCATCTTGTGGGTCTATAGTTAAAATTGAGGGAAAAAGAAGTTATACTACTTTGGAAAGTATTACTAAAATGGGTTGTTAGATTCATACATCTAATACATAGTTCTAGCACGCATGTTTTGAACACATCAATCAATAAACTGTAATTTTCTACTATTTGTGAAAGAAACGGCAACAAATAATAATTTATCCAGGAAATACTCTTATTTTTAAAATCTAGGTTTCTGGGCTTTAGTGGGGAAAAAAAAGCATTGAAACTTCTTTTAGAAGACTTCGTCATTAAGAAAAAAATTAATTTCCCTAAAGTAAAATAAAATTAAAGTTTACAGAATTTTAGTTTGCCTAAAGGCAAACTGTTGCAAAAATTCCTGCATTGGTATTCATAATACTTTAAGTTTTTATCACAACCCCACCAAAGCAAAAGATTGATGTTTTTCTTTTAAAAGTGATTTTATTTGCTATAGTTCTAATGCTACTGTACAATAGTTATTTTCAAAATCATTTAGTTTATGCATCCACGTTAACAGCTTGGAAATTCAGGCTTTCCTCTCCCTCCATTTCTGGTTTAGCATTTCCCCATCTGAAAATCAAATAATACGATCTATTAAAAGAATTGCAGCAAGACCTTACCAAACAAGATCTAGTAATTTCAGACAGATAGTATGTATCATAATATATTATCATAATGTTTGTGTTAATTCTGTTGGTTTAGAAGATGCAAACAGAAAACTTGTAGTTGCTTTGTTTAAATAAAGATTAAGTGTGATAAACTTTTCTTCTGTCATACAAAATTTAACTTTGGTCATATAAGTACTATATACGACTTTTACCAAGGAAAATATGATGATTAAATGAATGAAACCGCAAATATTCTGCCGACTCTATTCTACTAATACTATTTCAAAAGTATTAGTGAGGGGACTAATACTTTAACTATAGTCATGGGATTAAGGGACACAGGTTCTGTAAAACATTTTCACTTGTCTTCCTACTCAATTCTGTGCTCCTAACATGATAGAACTTCAGGGTAATAGAAAAATTGGTCTACAATGGTCTATAATGGTCTTACCTAATAAGCCATCTAGATACATTTCATATACAATAATATTGAATATTTTAAAGTAGCTTTTGAAGTATGCATTCATTTGTATACATTAATGTAATAACCAATATTATATTTTATTTGTGAATAGTCTTTGAACTATGTATTTATTTTTACAACCCAAAATGATTGTACCACATATCTAAATAACTACAATTGCATGGATAATATTAAATGATGAAAGTATGAAGTTTAAACTAAAGAAAAATGACAATTTTCACTTACATAAAAGTATCTTTTCAAAGGCAGCTGCACATATTTGAATAATTTTAAAAATCTGCAGTCTGACTTACAAAATTAGCTCCACAATTAACTAAGCCAAAAAAATTTAAAGCACACTGCAGCTTAATTATAAACAATGTACATTTTTTCGAGAACTACAAGTACAAATCTTTTTTAACTAAAGAATATGTTTCTGAACCAAGATCTTTTTTTAAAAAAAGAATGCAATTTTCAATCCATTTTCCAGATCTAAATAGACAGATTAAAATATACACACAGTATTCTTTAAAGTAAAAAAAATAATGAACAAGAATTTAAAGCCAAGGGAGTTATTCTGTTTGGGTTAATATTTGTTTAAATAAGGTGTTGTGTTATTTTAAGTTTTGGAAATATAAGGATTAGCCTTAGAAACTACTAGAAAGAAAAAATAAATCAACTCTTGAATCGTTGCTGCCTCTCCCATTACAGCACAGATTTGACATTTGATACGCAATTTTAAAGCCTGCTGAGTGATTTAGGTCTGTATGTATTCATCATGTAGACTTATTTTTGCAGTATGACAGTATTTTGATAGGGAAAGCTCCATTCTAGGTGTTGATTTCAATAAAAATAACAACTGTCCCCGATCTCCAATACAAAAGTTTCTTTGCTAAAGGCTTTTCCCAAAGCTTATGCAACAACTGAAGTTGTTTTCAGTGCTATAACACTACTACACTGTGTTAAGAGAAGGATGACTTACTCTCACATCTTGAATTATTTGTATAATTTGGTATTGTTCTTAAACAACTTTCTCACCACAAATATTTCAGCCTAGATGGAACTGCTTGGGAAAACACTGTATTCACAAGTGTAGTCATTTGGCCACAATACTACGCCATGGGTACCCTGCCACTGGTGGTTAACTCATTAGACTCTACCCAGAACACAGGGGGTTGATCAATCTGTAGACTCTTCTCATCCCAACCCTAATCTATATAGATTAACACTCACAGTTCCATTTCAGCGATTGGATTTTGCAGATGAATACCAGGAAGAGTAAGACCAGCATCTTGGAGGTCTTTTGAGCACAGCACCAGAAATTCAAGAAACATAACATTCACTCTGTTTCCTACAGATGGAAGCGAACTCTCTACTGTCTGCCCTTGTTGTCACTGTCGCCTCTTACCTTTGTACCTGTTATACAGCTGCTCCAGCTTCTTCTTGTCTACTGTGTTTCTCATGGATTCCTTGTGGAACGAGTCCGGGTTTTGGAAGAAGTTGTCAGTGGCCACGTCTAGTTTCCACTCATTCTGTGTTAAGCAGTAGATGGCAGTTCTTTCACCAGCCTGAGTAAATGCCATAAACTGGCGGACCTTGTCCTTCTGAGATGATTTAAGCTTATGCTTTGGGATGCAAAAGAAGCAGGAAAGCCAATGAAGCCAATCCAGAGGTTTGTTTCAGCGTTCTATTACTAATGCCTATATTTTAACTGGACTTAGTTTTTTCTCGTTGGGTGACTCAACTTCACTTCAGAATTACAGGAAGACAAAGCCTCGTTCTTCATCAGTTAAAAAGACTGCACAGTCTTCTGAAAATTGAAACGACAGCATCTATATAGTAACAAATATGCAAAGTCTAATCTTCAAAAAATTATAAGAATCAATATTTTAAGCAAAATACATTTTGATCTTTTCCCAGTTAATTTTGCATAAAGTATGACATTATTTTTTTTCCTAAGTCTCAGTAAAATCCCTCATTATAACACACATGCAGCCCCCTGATGAAATGAGGCCTGTGTGCCCCAAGGCCTGACCACATCACCACCATCACCACCACCCATCTGCAGGGTCCTCTTTGACTTCAGTTAGTTTCAGGCGCTAATGTACAGGAGGAGGGCTTCCCAGTTTGGAAAGATCATTGTTTCCCAGTTTAAAATCAGCAGAACCACACAGATGAAAACATACACAATTAAGTAAGAATAGTGTCAAAAATAATTTACAAAAGTTCCAGAAGCAGGCACAAGAAGCCTGTTATGACTAGATGAAGATGATATGAATAACAAGAATATCTACGTACATGGGACAGAAATAAAATAGAAAAATAGGGCAGAGGCTGCAAGTAGGTAGTAAATAACAAAACTGCCAAGTAACTGTACTATATATAGTATATAATGAAACGAAATAACATCTTAATATTTCCAGATTTAGGATGGTTAAGTTTCTATTCATCTGTGGTAACTTGATGAAAAATGACACCAGAAATGAAAGTGATTCACTAATTTCTGTAAATCAAAACAGACTCTATAATCGACTAGATGCTAATGCTTTATACATAAGAGGAAAAGTTTTACTTCAAAGAATTTACATTCAATCTTATCCAAAAAAAGATGAGACGGTTTGTAGAAACACACAGAATAAATTATAATATAACTTACAAAAATATGTAAATGGAAAACAAGATGTAGATGAAGACATTGAGAGGAGGGAAAAAAGGAGGTAAGAAAGACAGGGATAATATACAGACATGCATACCATTAACAAGAGCTGAAAGTGAGCTGAAAAGTAGGCTCCAAGCTTCCCAGTTGTCAGAGCAAAGAAGAAAATAGGATTAGTTAGGAAAATCTTTTTCTATAAGATTTAAAAACCTACCAGTGGCCCAGGAGTGGCACAGCTCCTCCTGGCACTGAACCCTGAAGGAAGCGTCTCCTGTGGCTGCTCAAGAAAGGGCAATGTGCAACGTCCCCTTCATACCAGACCAACTCCTCACCAAAATGCCAACAAGAAACAGCAGAGCAAGTGTCCAGAGCTTTTTCTGAAGGCATCCCTCAGTGCATGCTGATGCCACAACAGCAGAAGTACAATTCGGCAGGAGAATAAGATAATGCAGTCCAAATACACTTTCTAAGTATGGTCTGGGGAGCCCAGGGTCCTTTCAGGGGGTCTATGATCACAAAACTATCTTCATAATGATTCCAAGCCCCTTTCCACCTTTCTCACTCTCATTGGTGTATGGTAGAGGCTTCCAGAGGCTACACGAGATGTGATATCTTAACAGACTAAATGCAGAAGATCTGAGAACCTATCTTTTATTAAGCTAGATATTAAAGACATATGCAAAAATGTAATGTAATGTAAATATGTAATGAGTTTATTATTGTTATTTTAAAGTACATAAATATTTTTAAATTTTCCATTTTAATTTCTAATATGGTACATACCCATGGCTACAACCCACATCAACAAAAGCTCTTTGGGGTCCCAATAATTTTTTAAAATTATATACAAGGGGACCCCTATACACAAGGACCTCAACTAAAAAGTTTGGCAACTGCTGATCTAGGATAACAAAGGGAATTAACATCTCGGCTGCTTACAACAATGTTGATGGTTTGGGGTCTTGGGTCCTTTTTGGAATCTGATAAAAGTCACATATCCTCTCTCGAGGAAAACACATGTGAAACACACATGTGCATGTGGTTTTGCACAAAGTTTCAGAGTTTTCACAGAATGTTTATGCCCATCTACTGGTTCCTCAGAGGGCAGGGGAAGGTAGAACTCAGATTAAGAACCGAAGAGCTAAATCGAGAGCCATTGGTCTCTGTTAAGGCCGCTCAACTCTACCATTGCAGAAAAGCAGCCATGGACAATATGCAAATGAGTGAGCATGCTGTGCATCAATAATACTTTATTTACAAACATAGGGAGCTAACCTGTGGTCTGTAGTTTGCAATCCTGATCTAGATTCTAGGGAAGTACATGGAATATTCTATACATTATTTTCTGAAATTGAAAAGAACTAGAGGAAGAGTTCAAGACATATTCTCTGGTAAAATCAAATTGAACCAAATAGGGAAGATCTTATCAATTTTGACAATAAGCTGACAAAAATAAAGCTGGCATCCTTTTTTATGAAGTTGATAGCCTACCCAAGGGAGGGTGGCCAAAGCCAAGGGTTACCTCAGAAACCTTAAGATAGACACAGATGTGCAACCCAAAAATGGTACACTACTGGGGATAATGATGACATGTTTATTACGGAAATTGCCGTCAAAGCTAGATTTTAAAATTCTGTCATAATTATAAAACAAAACTTGGTTTATACATACAATAAAATTCAGCCGTAAGAGGAATAAAGTGCTGATACTACAATGTGGATAAACCTTGAAAACATGCCGAGCAAATGAAGTCAGTCACAAAAGGTCATATGTTGTATGATTCCATTTATATGAAATACCCAGAAGAGGCAAGTCCGTAGAGACAGAAGCAGATTGGTGGTTGCCAAGGGCTGGTGGGGTGAGGGAGGAATGGGAGTGAATGCTAACGGGTGTGGAGTTCTCTTTGGGATAATGAAAACGTTTTGAAACTAGAGGTGGTGGTAGCACAACGTTATGAATGTACTAAACGCAACTGAATTGTATACATTTTTTTTTGCCTCCGCCCCCCCACCTGCCCCCTCCTACCCCCCCGGGTTTTTATGCCATTGTTTCTCAGTCTAGTTGTAGGGCTGTATACTTTTTAACAGTTAATTTTATGTTATGTAGATTTTACTCAAAAAAATTCAACATAGCACCCTTAGAAACTCCAAGATTGATCAACAGAATAATGTACTGTCAGGTAACTGAATTATTTAACCAGCTCTATATAATTGCTAGATCCACACCAAGTACATGTTGACAGACACCTGGAAGATAGGATGATACCTGATCTTGAGGTATTTTTCCTGATGATCACCTCTTGAAGCCTCTCCTAATATGTGACAAAATAGTTATATCAACAGTGTAAAGGAGAATAATTTCTGGAAACTCTAGAAGAGGAGGTGGAGGAGTATATGGGTCCAGGCCACATAAAGTGGTTTGAATTGTTATTATGTTAAGTTACAAAATGGAAAGATGTGCAGATAGAGAAACAAATAGATCCCTTTTAGATCTATTCCAAGTGCCTGATTTGTCACAAGACAGAGCCTACGACCTTCAACCTCCAAGTGACCTTGAACCTCAAAGAGGTACCAAGGCGCTGGTTCTGAATGAGCAACAGCATCCATGGGTCTAAGCTTAGTCCATAACAAGTCTCTGGCCAGAATGAAAAGGAAAGGGACCATTATTAAAGCTGCAACAATTTGATATCGCTCATTACAAGTTTCTCCATAAAATCACAGTGATTAAAACAATAATCATTAAGGTAAGTTTAAAGATTATATGTGCAATTTGCAAACAGCAAGTTGCAATTTGTAAAAAAAAGAACTGGCATAAAGCTGTCAAGAAGAAAAAGCCTCATAAACTACAAAAATTATAGGGGAAAGAAGAAAGTTCTGGTCTATTTAGATAGGACTAAATCCATGTAAAATTAATAAAGGTCCATAAACTTGCAGGACCAGAGCCTACCCTTCAGTGAGACCACACCAAGAGAATGAAATTACCAATGGCGGCTTTTAAAGGTGGGAGGTGGGGATGGATTTTCTATGTTTCATTGTTTTGCTGTTAAAATGTACAAAATTCTTGAAATAAAAATCTGGATAATACAGTAGAAACATCAAATAAAATCTCTAGCCTATGGAAAAAGTCTCAAATATTTTCACTGTGACCTTGTGAAAAATCACTTACATAATCCGGGCACCAAGGCTGACCATACATAAAATGAACCAAAAAAAAAAGTTATTCTTACAATGCCCTTCCTCCTAATACAACAAAATCTTCTCTTAGGGTCAACTTACAAGGGGCTGTCATGGCAACTATATTAATCAAATTAATTACATAAACGTGGTCACTCTGTTTCAGTATATAGCTTGCTCTATACCGAATGGTCTTAAATTCAAAGGTCCCCTTTCACACTCTTGGATTTCCAACCTCTGCAGTGGTAGCACAGTCCTCTTCTGCAAGTAAAGCTCCTGCCCACCCAGCCCCTTCCCCTTAAGAGCTGGAGAGAGTGGTCTCTGCCGGCAGGAGGTGGGCACATCCTGCCTGGGCAGTGCACTTGTCCCACTAGCCTCTCATTGTCTATGGCTGCACTGCTGACTGCCCCCCCGCCCCCGCTTGATTTCTACCACCACTCGCTCTAGTCTTCTTGTTTCTCTGACCAACCCTTCTTCATCTCCTTTTCTGCTCCTCTTCCCATCCTGAAGTTCTGTCCTTATTCCTCCACTCTTTCCCCAACACATCCCTCCTGGACTATCTCTCTCCTGTTGGAAACCCTCTCACCAACCTCCCAGGACCTACCCTACGATAAAGACTAACGTTTTCTTCCTGTGCCCTAGAAGATGGCACAATCTGGTTCAGTTCCTTCACCAGCCTCCTACTGTGTCACTTTTCCCTGGCTGTCTGTGCTGTAGCCCGGCAGATCTTCCGACTCCTGGAACACACCGCCTCCTGGAACACACCGCCTCCTGCCACTTACTCTGTTCTTCCCACCTGGAGCACTACACCTACCAGGCTGCCCTTCCCACCCCACTCATTCTTGAGAGTTCAGCTCACACAGTATTACTTTAGCATCTGACACCACTCACCAGCTCCATCACACGGGTTCTGGGAACCTGTGCCTCTCCCTACACTTATCTCAACTACAATAAAATAGTTGTGTGTTTCGTGCCTGTTTTCCCTGCCAGGACATCGGCTCCACGAATACCAAACCCATGTCTCTCTTGCTCACCATCAAACCCCCAGCATCTTGTACACTACCTTCCTTGCACAGGGAAACCTCTGAATTTACCGAATGAATGATAAAGCCACAGATTACCATGGTTTCCACTACATTTCAAAGTAAATATACGTTTCCAGAAACCTCTCTTCTAAGCTCCAGGTCTATATCTCCAACTAACTACATGATCCCTCATTTTCCCCCTCATTACTGTATTGTCTCCCATACAAATCTGCTCTTCCCTCTTATATTTCCTATTTTGGTCAATATCACCATCTGCTCAGATGCCCAAGCCAGGAACTGCTGAGTCCTTTCTTTCCTTTATTCTCCCTTTCCGAACAGTTCTGTAAAAGTCCTCATCCCTCCCTCCTCTCACCGCCCTTATTCCTAAGGACAATCTTTGGTTCTAGTCCTCATCTCTTCTTCCCTAAATTATTACAACAGCTTCCTCACCGGTCTCCCTGCAATCCTGACCGTTTCCGATTCAATTCCTATCCTCCTGACATAAAGGCGTTTTTTAAAAAATACAAACATGATCAAATCACACACACACACACACACACACACCTAATTCTTAAAAACCTTCTATGGCTCCCATTATCTCCTGGATAAACTCTGCACTCAGCATGGAATACAAGGCCCTACGTATGTAGTCCTGCCATTGCTGACCCTGAACTCCACGTTCCAGCCACACTGAATTACTGGCAACGCTCACAAGCGCTATCTCGTCCTGCTCGTCTCTGACAGGATGCCGCATCTACCGGAAACGTCCCTCCCTCCCCGTTCACCTGGCTGCTCGTGCTTCGGTGGAGCACTGTTCGGAGTCCCCCCGCTCGTCCTGCGCCTCCATCCCGTCACAGCTTAACGCTGCACCTAGGTCACCAGTCCGATCTCGCCCTGGGTCGTGCAGGTGCCCACCTGCGTGCCTCCCCACCACCAGCGGCGCCCACCGCGAAGGAGGGCGGACCGCGACTTCACCGCTCCGGTGACCTTCGCGCCCGGCGTTCCCGGCTACGGTCCCGGACCCCTGACTCCGGAGCTCCCCCAGCCCCGGGTATGCAGATGGGGCCGGATGGAAGGCGACACCAACGGGCCACCTACCATTCTCCCCGGCGCTCCCCAGCTTCTCGCCGGCCCAGCCGTCTGCGCAGGAGCCCAAGCCGCCTCCCGCCCCAATCAGCCGCTCGGTCCTCGTCCTCAGCGTTGGCTCGCGGGACACCCGCGCGGGGAGGGGCTCAGGGGAGGTGGCGACAGTTCCTGCCGATCGAACTCCAACTCCCGGCGTGCACCGATGCGCCCGGGAGCCGACGGGACCCTGGCCCCGCCCTTCCTCAACTCGGACTTGCACAGGCCACCCGGGGGCGGGCAGTTCTCAGGCCCGCCCCCTCCTACAAATCCCGACAAGCACCGCGCGGCCAGGGGGCCGACGGAACCCACGTCCCACCCTCTTAAAGGAGCCGCGTCTCCCTAGTACCGATAGCGTTCGGGAGACTGGTAGGGTCGCTTCGGCCCCTCCCGGTGTCTGACCTCGTCCCTGTCCTGGCCCCAGGGACAGCCTCGCTGCCTGCGTAGGGATGCAAGGAGGCCTCATTCCTGTCCGCCCCTCGCCTCCTGGCGCCGGAGAGCCGGGCCCAGTACGCGCAGCGGCCAGAACGTTCAGGTGAGCGCTGCGCGGGGTACGGACGAGAGGCGTGGAGCCTCAGGTCCTGCCCGAAGTTCGGGCCCTCGGGGCTCCTTCCCAGGGTTCTCCCCTTCCCGGGGCTTCCTTCTGGGCGGGGTCTCCCCCTCCTGGGGGTATCTCACCTTCCCCGTGGTCGCCCTTCCCCCGGGTCTCCCCTTCTCTCCTCTCCGAGGGTCTGTCTCTCAGACCCGGGCTCTTCAGCTACCTGAGCACCGCTCTCCATCTCTCTGCCTGCGCATCTGGCACTGCGGTGTGTGAGGATGACTGTTCACCCTCCCTCAAAACCTCTAGTAAAGACAGATGGACCTGTTAGTGGACCCCAGGATTGTGTTCAGGAGGGTGTGTGTGATGGGGCAGTGGTGGGGGGTGCGGTCTTTATTGGTAAAGCTTTATTGGGGAAGCCGCCCAAGTCAGCGGTTAAACAGCGGGGTGGGCTTACAGACCACCCCCTGCAGGGCTGCATTCTAACTTAGGTGTGAACTTCTTGTTGCTGTGGCCAGTCCAATAAACAGGGCCACACAGAAAACCTAATGCCTTCTGCCGTCTGGCTGTTCTGGGCCAGCTCCCAGGAAAGACAGGGGAGACCTGGTGGCTGGATTACAGCGGCCAGCTCATCTACCCGCACCGTGAACCGTGAGGTTCCAAGGGTGGATCCCTTCCTCCGCCCCCAAAAGGACTCTGCAATTCCCTTCTTATTCCCCCACGTCGCTTTCCCGGTTCTAAAGAAAGAACTGCAGGTCGCTGACCTGAAACCTTCTTCTTAGACCCTGTGTCTCAGTTCTTTTTGGATCTCACCTGCTAACACCTGAGTAAATACGGTTATTTTAAACACACTTTGGAACACTGTTAAGCTCACATAGTATTAGACTATAGTCTAAGGTAGCTCAGCCTTTCATATTTATACTTTTTTCTGATTATTCTTTGGATCAGAGCATTTTACTGGTTCATCAAGTTTGTAAAAAGTAGTGTCTCAATGATGGATGACTCAATGGGATATTTGTTTTTTGTAGTTTAACAATTAAATGCCTTAAAGATTTTTAATATCCATAAGAATTTTCTTTCTCTTTCCTCCCTCTCTCCCTTTTTCAACTCATTTCTAATTCTTTTGCTAATTGTATTTACAGGATTATAAGTGCTTTATCTTTTAAGAAATATAGTTTATATCATTCAATTTGTTAAAGTTTAAAATATGCTTTTTAAGTTACATCCTCCACAAATTATATTGAGGTGTAGATTATTTGTGTTGGCGAGTTTTCTCGCTTCCTAAGACATTGCCCCAAGTCCTCCTTTGTTATGTGTTCAGTTACTGTTTCATGCTGAATCTGGACGTATTGGAGGTATTACAAAAAATTCTAATCTTAAACCATTTACTACAAACAATCTTCATATTTTCCCTTTTTCAGAGAACGCTAAATAACTAGTACTGGACTGGTTAACCCTATGCGTGCCACACTTACTGCTTGCTCCCAGTTTCCTGTCCGCAGCCCAGGCCTGACCAGGTCAGTACCCTCCATGCTGGAGGCCTGGGTTGGCCCAAGGATCGGCCTGGCCCCCCTGGTGGGCTGGTCTGAGAGCTGTGGGGAGTAGAGTCGGAGCCAGCCCAGGTGGCGTCTGCTGCACTAGTGTGGTGGGTAATCTAGATTCTTTCTCAGCAATTTGATCTGGTAAATCTGAGTCAGTGGGTCAGGAAGGTCCAAGGAAGAGAGACATTGGAGGGACCTGTGGCTGCACGTGAGCAGGAGGCTGGGTAGGTTTTCACATTTTAGCTCATTCTGTAAAATTGGAAAACAGAAGAGCTGTTTCCCCCTCAGTCTTCCCTCTTCGGTTGGCTTCCCCTCCCCTTTCCCTGAAGGGACTGTATAACCACAGGGCTCTGGGCTTTGTAGGTCCTAACAGATGTCTAAGGAGATAGTCTCCTCAGGTACCCTGTAGCCGGATTACCCAGAGTTAGAGGTGTGAGGGAGAAATCTTTAACTTTGGTGACTTTGCTCTGAAAAAGCTTGAACTTAGACTATATTACTGTGCTTTGCTTTTGAGCTTTTTACCCAATAAATGATATGTGACATTTCTGAATTACTGAAAATTCTCAATGGAATAAGAGTAATTGGTTTTTATGTAAAATGACAGTGAGTTAAAAGTATTCGAAGTTCTTGGTTGTTGGTTTTTTTCTGAGTAGGCTTAATGGTGAACCCATTTGCCTTTTTATTCTAAATCATTGAAGACATTTATTAAAAATATTTTTCTTCTTAAATCATCTCATCAATTTAAAGTAAGTTTTGGGCTTCTTGTTCTGCATTTATTAAAACAAGCAAAACCCATGAGAAATTTGGCAACTTTGGGGAGATACATTTTACTTAATGTTGGACTATGTATAAATAGAAACTTTGGGGGAGAGGTTGTACTCAAAGTATTGATTTTGGTATTGCTCTAAATGAAAATGAAAAGTAACCTTGGGTTTTACTATAGCTGAGGCATCCTGAAATACTTTGGCTCTGTTTTAGGG
Organism: Rhinolophus ferrumequinum; assembly: GCF_004115265.2. Classification (NCBI taxonomy): domain Eukaryota; kingdom Metazoa; phylum Chordata; class Mammalia; order Chiroptera; family Rhinolophidae; genus Rhinolophus; species Rhinolophus ferrumequinum. The sequence continues at coordinate 55,936,636 of NC_046287.1, forward strand.
CATTTCCTAGTTTAAATATAAAAAAATGTCACGGGAATGGTTTCCTTGCTCTGTAATGTCAATGGCGGTTATTACACATAATAAGGGCTAAGTGGGAAACAGTAAGCATTTATATAGAATTTCAGAAACTTTATTTTGAGTTGATTATAGATTCACATACAGTTATAAGAAATAATAGAGAGACATCCTGTAGACATTTAGTTTTCCCCAGTGGTAAGTCCTTGCAAACCTATAGGATAAGCAGGAGATTACCTTGATACAATCTACCCACCTTATACCGATCACACCAGTTTTACATGGATTTATGTGTGTGTCCAGATTTATGCAGTTCTGTCACACGTGTAGATTTGTGTGGCCACCACCACTGGCAAGACACAGAACATTTCTGCCCCACAGGGACATTTCTGCCTTGTTATAGTCACAGCCACTTCCACTCCCTTCCTTGACCCGTGACAACCACTGTCTGTTCTCCAACTCTGCAGTTTGTCTTTTCAAGAATGTGTAAATGGATTTGTACAGTGTGTGTGATAGGCTCTCCTCACTCAGCCTTGAGATCTACCCAAGTTGTATGTATCAGTGGTTCAAGACAGAAACTTTAAGAATTCATTATGAAAACACAGAAAATCCAAAGTGTCTTTGTTTATAATGAAATAACAATAGCAGAATAACACTGAAGCTAAAAATGTTTACTATTTACTCAGGAAAAGTGTGCTACAAATTTAGTAGTTCATAGGATTTGGTAGCCAAGTTTGAAAAGAAAATGAAGTGACTTTATGAAAAAGGGATGATTCCGATTTTTAGTGTCTATAAATAATTTGTTTCATGTAGATGACATGAACTTGTTTCAGTGGAAATATTAGTTTGACTACAACTAAAATTCTCAAAGATCTCTCATAAAAAATGAATAACTCCCTTGGGTATTACCATGTTTCCCCGAAAATAAGACCTACCCGGACCATCAGCTGTAATGCGTCTTTTGGAGCAAAAATTAACATAAGGCCTAGTATTATATTATATTATGTTATATTAGACTCGGTCTTATAGTAAAATAAGACCCGGTCTAGTATTAATTTTTGCTCCAAAAGACGCATTAGAGCTGATGGTCCGATTAGGTCTTATTTTCGGGGGAACATGGTATGGGTAGAGGGATAACTGTTTCATTTCAGGAACTTGTTTGAGGAAGGAACCAGAAATGAATGGAGAGGTGTTATTCACACACAAACTGCAGCAGGTTATTTTTTTGAGCTTTGAAATCCATAAAAGAATCACTTGGGAGCATTTGAGATCTTGCTTCCTGGCTTGTCATCAGTTTGGCTCCAACAAACGCTTATAAAAATTAAAAAAAAAAAAAAAAGAATCACTTTTGGGGGAAAATGGGAAGCATTAATGAAACATCTGAAATTTCTGTCTTGGTTCTGAAATATACTGAAAGTGTGCACTTCTGAAGTAGTGGCTGAATTCTTTCTCTCCCTTGGAACAAAGAAGCTTAGCAATTAAATGAGTCATTAAAATAACAGACCAGCTGTATTGCTAGGTATTACTATGGTTAATCGTCTATTTGTTTTTAAGGTGGGAACATTTACTTAAAGTTGTATTAAATCTGTAACAAACAGCAAGTTCTCATTTATCCCGCCCTGTTAGGAAGTGACCTGTTCTAGGTAAGTGAATTTTCTCTGTAACATGAGGAGCTGAAGTATCTCAAGGTGTATTGAAATTGAACAGTTCCCTAACTTTTTAACCAGATTATAGTCATTTCTTGGTGACTTTTGATTGTCATTCTGAACTTCCGGTGGCTCTCCTGGCCTCCAGCAGTGGTATTTTCTGGATCTGTTGAAGTGCGTAGAACGAGCTCCCCTCACCTGGTCACCTGGGTGGCTAGTGCTAGTCTTTGCTGAGTTCTGTGTTTCTTTTCCCTAAACTCTGTTTTGTCTCCACTTTCTATTGGCTGTCATTGCTTGGTTTGGTCAGAATTCTTTCTCTAGAAATGCCACACTTTATTTTTGCTGCATTTAATCTTCTTTGCCTGGGAAACCAGATTAAACTGGTTAGATTACCAGTGAAATCAAAGTAGCAATATATATTTTAGTCAACCTCCCCAGGTAGAGGAAATACTGGTATAATTGACAGTTGAGTAGGAATTTTTGATCCATTGGCTTATCTGCTGCTAATTAAGAATAATTAGATGGTGTATATGAATATTTTGTTTCCTTAAAACTGTAAGTCCTGTGTAAATTGTAGGTATTTGTTGTGTTTTCTTTTTTTGGCCTGTTTGTGCCCAGTGAGCTCCTAGTTGCCAGGTTCAGTGGATATTTTCTAGGATGTATCCTACTGGCCTCTCTTGCATTTGTTACTTCTTCTTTCTTTGGACTCTGTTTTACTACCTTCTGAGGTGGTTCTTTCTTAGTGACCACGCTGACACAGCTGCCACCTGCTCCTTCATAAAGCCGTCCTCTGGGGACACAGCCCTGACCGCTGCTTATCATAATCTGGACACCACAGCTGCAGCTCCCACCACTGAAACCTTCAATTCATCACGCCCAGGGTCCTGTCTGCCTCACTTGTCAGGATAAATTCATACCTATTGCTTGAGGTCTTCCTAAAGAGAGAAGGAGATGGAGCCTGAATTTGAACGATTGAAAATGAATGTTTTATAAAGCCCTAGAGATCCAGATGTGCTTATATTTTGAGATTTTTCCCCCCGTCCTTGGTATGTTGTTAGCACTTAACTGTAGCCTGACTTTGGAAATTTGGCAAAGTCTCAAATGATTTTGGAAAGCCAACAATATGGCAAAGCAAGGTAATAGTAGCTCAAAAGATTTTGTTTCTGGGATGATACAGAGCATGTTTCCTCCAGGTGTTCAGGGATCTGTGAATTTTCTGGCCTTGGATACTTGGACCCTCTTAAATAGAACTGGTTTTTGACTTTTGTACATGGTAGATTTAGGAGATATACTGTGTTTCCCTGAAAATAAGACCTACCCTGAAAATAAGCCCCAGTTAAGATCGTCAGCCAGAAGGACACATTTAGTATATTATGACGATGTTCCAGAAGAAGATGACATGACTGTGTTTGAATACATGTAGATTGTTGTATGTGAAAAAATAAGATATTCCCTGAAAGTACGTCCTAATGCATCTTTTGGAGCAAAAATTAATATATGACCCGGTGTTATTTTCAGGGAAACATGGTTTTAGGCCAAATTTTTCTTAAAAATACTGCCTTTACATTCAGATGAAACCTTTCATCTCAATTCTTTACCAGGCACCATACTTTAACATTCAGTATTTGATTTTAACCTAGGTGCAATAAATAGTTCAGATGTTAATATTAACCTAGGAAAAATAACATTTTCTTCAGAATAGCGATTGTGTTCTGGATGTAATTATTTAATACTTTAACTCTGATCTCAATAATAATGAATCATCATTCAACTATATGTGACAATAAGTCCCTTTTTCAGCTGAAAATGTGTATCTAAAATGCAAGCTCAGCTTAGCAGAAATCTTTGGACTGCCTTGCCCTGTTCTCTAAAGTTGGATCATGAAGGTATTGGAAAAAAATTACTTCTGGATGTTGCTTCCATTACTTCATTTGATCACGAATGCTGCGGAACACGAAGAGGTAGCGAAACATGCCATCAAGTTACACCGAGGCAAAGGGGCAGCTATCACGCAGAGGAAGCAGTGGGTCCTCGATGGTTGCAGAAAGCTCTCCGGGCTTCTTCGCCAAAAGACGGTGGTTCTTAACAAACTGAAAAATGCAATCAGAGCAGTGGAAAAAGACGTTGGCCTGTCGGATGAAGAGAAACTGTTTCAGGTGCACACATTTGAAATTTTCCAAAAGGAGCTGAATGAAAGTGAAAATTCAGTCTTTCAGGCTATCTATGGACTCCAGAGAGCCCTGCAGGGAGATTACAAAGATGTGGTGAACATGAAAGAGAGCAGCAGGCAGCGCCTGGAGGCCCTGAGAGAGGCTGCCATAAAGGTTAGTCCTCTCACACTCTGAGCTGGAGAGTAGATGGAAAGGGAAAATGCAGATGGTGCTGACACTTCAGCAGGTGTGGTCTGTTGGGGCATCTGTTCATAATCAAACAGAAAATCTGTCGTGTAGAAGCTTCCTTTTGTGTTACATCTTAGCATAGTTACATTTTATCACTTCTAGAAGGAGTCATTCCCAAATGCTTTTCTTTATTGTGAAATCCCCTGGTGATTAAAATAGTTACTGAACTTTTCCCAATAAACTGATGTGGAAATAAATATATTTGTAACTGCAACCAACATTTTGAGTTTCTGACAAGAATCCCTTTTTGTGTGAAGGTTGATTTTCTTCAACATCCATATACTGAAAACAAAAATATAAAATCAGTTTTAAACAAATGTATACATTTGAAATAAGGATTTTGATGAAGTATACTTTTAAAATGGAAAGAAACCATTACTGTATCAGATGTGATATTGTATAATTTTTAAAAGCCATTATTATGTGCCAGGCACTTTAAATACATATCATTCCCTCTTCATAGAAAGGCTATGGTATTGACATATAGTCTAAAAAATAGAAAAGACATTGACTTATAAAACTTTCTTTACCAAAGTATGGTATTTGGGATAGAAATACAGCCATGTGACACATAATGACGTTTCAATCAACGACGGACTGAATATATGATGCTGGTCCTGTAAGATTATAATGGAGCTGAAAAATTCCTATCGCCTAGCGATGTCATAGCTGTCATCATACCCTAGTGCAACGCATTACTCACGTGCTTGCGGTGTCACAGATGTCAATAAACCTACTGCACTGCCGGTCGTATAAAAGTATAGCACATACAATTACAGTAGTAGCTATACCATGTAGGTTTGTGTAAGTACAGTATATGATATTCACACCACGCCAAAATCTCCTAACAATGCATCTCTCAGAATGTGTCCCCAGCATTAAGCAGCTCATGACTGTATGGTAGTGGGGTAAATGGCTAAGTCAGGGTTTTCATCCACCTTGATTCAGTCATCTTGTCTGTTTTGTGTGTTATTGTATATTAGAAACAGACCATGATGCTCTCCTCTGAGGCGTGACTGCCTTAGCAGATCCTTTGGACAGCTGAGACATTAAAACTCCTTGGTTTTAAAGTGGGCTGCACTAGTCCCCATATATCCATGATTTTACTTTCCACTGTTTTAGTTACCCTGGTCAACTGAGGTCTAAAAATATTAAATGGAAAATTCCAGAAATAAACAATCACAAGTTTTAAATTGCACACTGTTCCGAATACTGTGATGAAATATGGCACCATCCCACTCCATCTCACCTGGAACGTGATTCATTCCTTTGTCTGTAGTGTCCATGCTGTATATGCTCCCTGCCCCTTAGTCACTTAGCTGTCTCTTATCAGGTTGATTGTCTCTGCATAGCAGTGCTTATGTTCAAGTAGCCCTTACTTTACTTAATAATGGCCCCAAGGCACAAGAGTGGTGATGCTGACAGTTTGGATGTGCCAAACAGAAGCCATACAGTGCTTCCTTTAAGTGAAAAGGTATGTGTGTGTAGGAAAAAATATAGTATATATAAGGTTTGGTATAATCTGTGGTTTCAGGCATCCATTGGGGGTCTTGGAACATATCCCCCACAGATAAGGGGGGATTACTGTACTTAGTGATGTCAATTTAAGGTAGTCCTACTATAAAATAGAAAACAAACGTAAGCTTGAGTGACATTGAACCAAATATGCATGCTTTCAACAACTTGAATAAACAGCATTCACCTTACACTGGTTCTTGCCTCATGTCTCTGAGTTGGTCCAGGTATTGTTAGCCCACAGCTGTGTGTTAGGGGTGTTGTGATGGCGTGGAGATCCATAAAATAGTCATGCTTGCCCCCGAGACTGTCCTGTCACTTCTCTGTCCCAGCTATGCCTACCCCTTTAATTGTGAATAAATATTTTAATAATAGGTGTATTGATTTGATTAAGATAGCTTGAGTTTAAATATTGTATAAAATGCGTGAATCCTATTATCAGCAATATCCATCAGTTTTCCAAGTAATTAATGCTGTTAGATTCTTCTGGAAGAATTTCCCCTTTGTAACTTGGAATTTTACTATGTGTATCCTGATTAGAAATTTATAGCTAAAAAATGAACTATCACGGCTGTTTTTAAAGTACAGCTATACCTCCATACATACCTAGTAGGCACGATGCCTAGAACATAATCAGTGTTCAGTGAGTGATTTTTGTACGAATAGATGACCTTCAGAATTTATTTACAATAGTATATTACATTTGTTGATGTACAGTCACGTGTTGCTTAATTCCAGGGATACGTTCTGAGAAATGCGTCATTACGTGGTTTGTCCATCATTGTGCGAACATCTTAGAGTAGACTTACGCAAACCTAGATGGTGCGGCCTCCTGCACACCTAGGCTACATGGCATAGCTTATTGCTCCTAGACTACAGACCTGTACAGCAGGTTACTGTCCTGAATACTGTAGGCAGCTGTAGCACAATGGTAAGGATTTGTTTATGTAAACGTAGAAATATAGTATAAAAGATAAAAAATGGTACTCCTGTATAGGACACTTTCCATGAGTGGAGTTTGCATGACTGGAAGTTGCTCTACGAGAGTCAGGGAGTGAGTCGTGAGTGGATGTGAAGGCCTAGGACGTGATGGTCCACTACGGTGGACTTATAAACACTGTCCCACAAGCCCTCCCCCACTTCCTTCCAACAGGGTCAGAAATAGAACATTGAAGCTGTCAATGCTGCTCCATGGACAGCGATGTGGGCTGGACTGATTGGAAATATCGAGGAGAAACTAGATGCATATGTCATAGATCACTGTAATAATGACTGTCCAGAGGGAACGAAAGGTGGCTTGAGGATCAGTGAGAATAACAAATCAAGACGGAGCGATAAAGGAACATAGGGGATTGTCATGGCAATGTGGCTTTGGCTATCGCATGGTGGTCAGATTAAGGAACTTTGTGGTATTCATTTTTTAAAAAGAGGGTGTTTAACAAGGAGAGGATCTAGAACTGAGGACTCAATATTTTCACTTTGGAAATTTGTTTTGGTTCCATTGACCCTATCTGGCACAAAGAGCTCTCTTTGGCATTAAATTGATAAAAGAAAGAAAACTTACCTATACTTTATATCATCACAACCTGAAAATATTTCCAAAGTACAGGGGCAGGCTGGCTTCCATACCACCACAGAAAGCTGTTACTTAAATGGCAGGGTCATTTAATACCTGTTAAGGTAGGTCCTGTGGATTTGTGTCTTTGTGCAGGATCTTAGGTCCTCAACAAAGAATTTACAGCAGTTATACTCTGAAGACCATCACGCTGGGCCTGGGAGGGCTGTAGCGCCCTCTGAATGGGCGCTAGGATAGGTTCATCTGTGCTGAAGTGGGTCAGTACGGATAGGCATGTCATCTGTGCATGCAAATTGGAGGTGGTGCGTCAGAGGGAATCTATTGCCAAGCCCCACAGATATTATTGCTCCCATCATAAGGAAAACAAATTCTCCTGAACCACATATACTTCCATTTCTTACAGGAAATTCAGCTCCATTATAATCTTAATGGGACCACCATCATATATGTGGTTCATCATTGATCGAAATGTTATACTGCATATGACTGTATGTGTAAAAATAGCTTCCTCTAAACATTTGATAAGCTCAGTTACATTTAATAATCTAGGACTCTTGACCTTCCCTAATTGACTAGAGCTAGAATTATACATTCATGAACAAGAGTATTTGACAGGGAGTGTGTTAGTTGGTGTGATCATGCCCCATACATGAATGGGAGTCATATCCTGGTTTATTTCTTAATAAACCCCACTCTTCATTTTTTTACAAATGAATAGGAAGAGACAGAATATGTGGAACTTCTGGCAGCAGAAAAACATCAAGTTGAAGCCCTTAAAAATATGCAACATCAAAACAAAAGTTTATCCATGCTTGATGAAATTCTTGAAGATGTCAGAAAGGCAGCTGATCGTTTAGAGGAGGAAATAGAAGAACACGCTTTTGATGACAACAAATCAGTAAGTAGCATTCCAGAACAATTTTCTCTTCACCTGCTGAGCTATTTACTGAAAGGATGTGTTGTTGAAATTGTTTGCATGTGTATTTTTGTAGATTGAAAACAAAGACAAAACCAAACATTTCTGTGTCATAAAATTAATTGGGTTTGGTCTTTCAAAAGTACACTGGTTATCCTTTATTTTCTCCTCATGTTTTGTCCGCTCCCCATCACTGGCTCGTCTTTGTTTCCCAGTTGTGCCCTCAGCTGCATTACAACTCCTGTTTCAAGAAGCTTGCCCTGAGCAGTTGCATTTCGGTGCTGATCTACCAGGGGAGCGATGAGTTACTTACAGGAAATGAGCTCCATATCTGAAGCAGGATTTCAGACTGTTCACTTATAGTAATGTGTTTAGGATTCTTTGGGGAAAAGTGAGATTAATGCTGAAAATTGGGTCCTGGAATGGACTCAGAAAAGGGTTAGGTGATAAAAACAAATTAGAACAAGTTCAGAGAAAAGAAAGAAGGGAGAATAAAAATTGAGAGAAAGGAATGGTGTGTTTTTAAAGCTTTCTAATTATGGAATGGAGGAGAACTCATAAGTAACTCACTTTGCCTTTGAAAGTGAGACACGTGTCCCCTTTATTCACTGCTCCCTGAACATTTCTGTACTCCAAGGGCATCAGGTATCCTACCAAGCAGTTCTCCAGTTCTCTGTGACGCTAGCGGGTGTCCTACAATTCAGTTCAGTTGTGAATCTACCTACCTGGGGTTAGTGCAGACCCTACAGATAAGGGCTCAGTCCAAGACTGTCCCCTCCATTTCAGACACCAGTCCCAAGTCCCAGGTTGTCACCTTGGAGGATCCCACAACCCTCTCCTCGGGCTCCGAAATTTGCTAGAGCAGGTCACAGAACTCAGGAAAGCAGTTTACTTACTTGATTACCAGTTTATTATTATAAAGGATACAGTTCAGGAAGAGCCAGATGGAAGAGGTGCATGGGGCAAGGTATGAGGAGAAGGTGTGGAGCTCCCATGCCCTCGCTGGACCCGCCACCCTCCCAGCCACACACCTCCATGTGTTTAGCAAGTGGAAGCTCTCTGAACCCCATACTTGAAAGATTTTTATGTAGGCTTGTGATTAACCCAATCTCTAGCCCCCTTCCCCTCCTGGAGGTCTGGGCAGGGCCGAAAGGTCAAGCCTTTCATCACATGGTTGGTTCCTCTGATAACTAGTGCAGGCCTGTGGTTATTTAAGAGCTTTCCAAAAATCACCTCTAATATAAACTCAGGTGAGGTTGCTAGGAGCTCGTTATTAACAACAAGACACTTCTTTCGCCTCTGTCATTTTAGACCTATTTCAGGAACCAAGGACAAAAGACCAGATAGAACAAAAGATGTTCCCATCGCTCGTTATCACTTAGGAAATTACATAGGTTTTGGGAGCTGTGAGCCAGGAAAGGGGATGAAGACCAAATATATATTTCTTATTACAAATCACAATGTCATACCCTGAATCAGGTAAAGTAGGTATTTGGAAATAATAGAAATCCTAAACACTTCCATCCTTAAATCACTTTTTTAATTGAAATTTTTTTCCCTAATTCATGCTAATGAACACTTACTGATCTTTTGTCACACTTGACAGAATACTAAAAAAGTAATTCATTCTTCCATATAGAATTTACTCCCTAAAAATTGAACTTGAAAACATTTCATTGGTTTTAATTGTACAATATTGGTTATTCTTATAGGTCAAAGGGGTCAATTTTGAGGCAGTTCTGAGGGTGGAGGAAGAAGAGGCCAATTCCAAACAGAATCTCACGAAACGGGAAGTGGAGGATGACTTAGGTCTCAGCATGCTGATTGACTCTCAGAACAACCAGTATATTTTGACCAAGCCCAGAGACTCAACAATCCCACGTGCAGATCACCACTTCATAAAGGTAGTTTGTCTGTCTGCTTGCTCGCCTCTCAAAATCATTTGCTGGGCTTAATTCCCACAAACTTCCCACCTCATCTCCTGGTATACATGTCAAGGACGACTGAGCTTTCTTTCTGAACATTATATCAGGGGGCAAAACCTTCCTCCTAACAGAGAGATGCTACTAGAATTTCCTAGGTTTCCTGTGATTTGAAACATTTTCTCTCAATTTTTTTCCCATAAGAATAATGTATTTTAATGTTTAAATGAAAATTAATTTTGCTTTTGAGAGTTTGGAAGACTTAGATGGCATTAAAATTTCAGCTATCTAGTAACTATTTGCACTAAAATAGAGCATTCTGCTGAGACACAGAAGTTTTGGCTAAGGTATCCCATATGGCATTAATTAGACGTGTAGTGTAGTGTGAGAACTGTCTCCCCCCGCGGTGACTGGCATTCTGGTCTGGGTTAGCGGCAGATGTGTGACCTCCAAGGAAACCAGTCTAGTAAGAGTATATAATTATTTAAAGACTTGAAATCGATGGTGTTACGCTTCAGAATCACTGGATTTGGATGGAAATGAGAAATATGAGGAACAGGGTTCAGCCTGCTCAGGGACGGCTGGCAGGTTCCAGATAAATTCTCAGATCTCTAAAACTCTGGCCCTGAGATTTACACAGGAAAAGAAAGCCAGACAAAGAACCTTGTCTTAGAGATGGTGCCAACACAGACAGGCTGAGAGGAAGATAAATGATCCCCACGGGCTACTGTGGGGGGCAGATCCCTTTATCAATATACTTGAATTGATAGATAAAACTCAGCACCTGTATTGGCCTTCCTCCATTGGGCCTGGAAACGCAACTGGAAGGAGCTGAGTCTGCAAAACGTACTAGTGCCCTCTGGGAACAGGCTGGGTCTCCACTGTAAAGTTACCCTTTTTTCCCTTTGTAATTAATACATACTTTCTGGGGAAATATTTTAAGACTATTGAAATCTCACTTCTCATCAAACTTTACCAGTAGTTTTAGCACCTACTGATGATTCTTGCCTGAATCTATTATTAGTGTGATGTTTATATTGACTTTGTGGTAGGAAACCCAATGGTGAAGGTATGTGTGTTATACTAGGAAACCAGCTCTGAAGGTTGCCCAGACCAGAAGGCTAAATGGAGTCCTAGTGCTCCGAATTTTTAGAATACTATTATGGGGCTTAAGCAAAACAGATGTATTTTGCTGTAATTGCTAGACCATCAGGAGCTAACCTCATCTACTCCTAGAATGCAACATTCTGAGTGTTTTCCACTCCTCTGTGGTACACAGTTGTAGTAAAATTATCTCTTAGTTTCATCTGCCCTTTATTCTCATTTAGAGAAGTCTTTATACTATCCCATCCTGCTTTCTCCATCAACCAACCCTTTTCTTGCCAGCTATTGTCTTGAATTTTTGTGTTTCTTACTTGTTTATTCTTACACTAGGACATTGTTACTATAGGAATGGTGTCCTTACCTTGTGGATGGCTGTGCACGACGATAGGATTGCCTACAATGTTTGGCTATATTATTTGTGGTGTACTTCTGGGACCTTCAGGCCTAAATAGTATTAAGGTAAGAACAAAATGGAACTGTTTTAGTATTTGTTTAACAGACAACAAAAGAAACATTCATGAAGACTGAGTAAAGTTTTGAACTTGAATTAATGAAGATAGCAGTTTCTTATAATCCATGTCAAAGAGGATGCCCTTTAAAGTATCAGGAAATCGCTAAACCATAAGAAAGTCATTTTGTTCATTAATGAATAAGTGACTTGACTAGAGAAAATAACCCTGTTCGTATCTTTAAATTAGATAGTTTTAAAGATTCCATTTTCGGTAATATGATGGACTGGATTATTCAGAGACTGAGAGCAACTAAAATTGCTAGATTAAGTGTATTTTTAAAAAAATTCTTAATGCATTGAAAAACGGATAAAGTGGTGAGGAATTATCAAGCCTCAATATAGGGTATTATGAAGACCCCGAGAAACAATGTGGTACTGACGCTGCTTTTGCTGGAGGCCATTTGCCCAGCAAATTTAAGTGAGCTTCAGCTAATGTTGACAGCACTTTCTGACAATAAGGAAGGGCTCCCAGGCTTTTGTGCGCTTCAAAATTTGTCATTTAAATGCACTCAATTTGACAAAATAGAGAATGCCAAGAATAGGTATCATGAGTCCACACAGAAGGAGGAATATAGGATGGCCGAAAATAAACGACGGAATCCTCAAAACCTCACTGATGCTTCGCAGTCGGGTAGAACAGAAGTCTGCGAACGGGTGAAAGCTGTGGAATGCTCCACTGGTAGTGAATAAAGTGTCATTCCCTTACTGCTGATTAATATACCTTGCACCAGGTCAGAGGACCTCTGTGATTTTCCTAGACTGGCCAATAGCAGAAGAGGGTGGTGAAGAAATCGTCACACCAAACTAATTTTAACAATAGGTGAGATTAGCCAGGTGAGAAGTTACACTCAGCTGCTCTACGCTAAAAGCCTGGAAACTCAGTGGTAGAATAGATAACCAACGAGGAAGGTGCTCTGGTGGACTGGCCTCAACTTGTCAGGGTGGCCTTTGGGAAGAATGGTTTTAATTTAATTTTTTGAATAAGTAATTTTCCGTTATTGAAAAGGATGTAAAAAGCTGTAGTGAAAAATGTCTTGGAGTCTGTGTCCCATCCCTCCCTTTTCAGAGTATTTGCAAACAATAGCAAATACAAACATGTTCTCCTTTTCCTTGTTTACTTAGCAGCAAAGATAGCTTATAAGCGAAGAATTAAGGCTAAATAACTAGGTAATAGATATAACTTGATACTATAAATATTATAATTCTTAATAAATCAGCTATACCATGGAAAAATTATATAATTACAGTAGGCAACAATAAAAATGCAACAACATACTAGCCAAAATTGGGGAGTGGATAATAGAGGAAGTGTAATTATACCAACATGTTTATCTTTTCCTCGGAGGAAGTTGATAGGCTTTCATTTATTAAGTTGAGAAGTATAGGTTTAAGTATGTTACTCTGAAGTCATAGGTTACAGCCTGATTGTCAAAAGGGAAGAAAAATAAAAGAAAAAATAAAAGGAGCAGTAAAGAAGCATAAAAATGAGACGACATAACATATAAGAAGTAAGCAAGTATCTGTTGTAACAATAAATGTCAGTGGAATAAACTTTCCTGTTAAAAGATACAGGTTTCCAGATGGTGTCAGGAAAAAAAAAGTACAGTAAACAAGATTAAGTAAAAATAAAGCAATCAAGAAAGGTTGAAAGTGAAAGGAGGACAGTTGCCAATAAGGGGGCAGGATTCATAATGCTAATAGCTGGCAAACTGAGTGTGGGTGTGCAGGGGTTAGGATAGCACACGTGAGCCTGTACTTTATTTTCCAATGTTCAAGAAACATTGAAAAAAATGTTGCCATTGTTTGTGGCAACAGTGAAAACCTCAAATGTAAGTAACATAAATAGTACCAAATATAATAGTATAAATAACATTCTCTATTATAGTGTGATAACATTAAAAATAAATAGCAATTGAAGAACCAAAACAAACACAGGACATAAGAATACTGTATATCCAAACCTGGGATATGACCAAATGTGGTAGTCGGGAGATAATTCATTCACTTAGTCATGTTCAAGCCCAAATGAGAGTAAAACACTCTAAATTAGTTAAGCATCAAACTCGGGTTTAATGCCTCCCTGTCACATAAAGAAAACTAAAGAAAGGAACTACTGAAGATAACAGTGGCAATTAATGAACTTAAAAACAGGTGAATGCATGAGCTTATTCTTAGAAAACTGTTCCTCCAGGTAATCAAGAAAAAAGAAAAAAAAGCATTATAATCAGGAAGTCCAAATTATCTCAGATATAGAGGAAATTCAAAGAATTAATTGTTTTAAAAATATACTGTGCTTTGGCGGGAGGGGTCGGGGGAGGGAGATAGTTCCACTGAGCTTGTTAGTTCAAGATTGTTCTGTTAAGCATACTTAATATGTTAAATATATTAAATTATATGGTTTTAAAATTATGTTTTTCAGTCTATTGTACAAGTGGAGACATTAGGAGAATTTGGCGTGTTCTTTACTCTTTTTCTTGTTGGCTTAGAATTTTCCCCGGAAAAGCTGAGAAAGGTAAGGACCTCATCAATCTGTTTTGTTACCCACAACTGAACATAAATGATTTTGGTTTATTTTCTTTTAACATTTGGTCATGACTTGGCTATCAAATTAAATATTTTTAGGATACAATATGATGTTTTAGTTTGATATTATTTATTGGAATATAAATTCTACAAGATAAAAAATGTTAGAAAAGGTGAAAATTCAATGAATAAATGGAAAATTACAAAAAAGGTCTGAGCAGTAATATGTTTGAATTTTAATATATGGGTCCCTCCAAGAAGGTTTAAAACAGTTAGAGGCTGAACTGTCATAGGGATTGAATATTCAGTATATTAGCCTAGAAAAAATTACTAATTCTAATTCCTAAATAAGTTGCATATTTTGATTTTATTGTTCTATCACTGTTAAATGAAAATATTTGAAAGATTAGTATTGTAATAGGACCAAACGTATGAATAAATGTTAAAATAATGGCAGCAACAGTTGCCTTCTAAATTTATTTGCTTTTAGAATTATTGCTTTGAATGCTGAAGTATTCCAGCATGGAAATAAGAGTTAAGTTGGAACAAATACATCACAGAAGAGGAAAATAGCTGATTTACAAGCTAATGGGGAGGATAAAGGGATAAAAGGACACTACTGGTTACAAAAAAATATATAAATTAAAATCAAGTATCATTTTGCTTACCAGTATTAACTAGAATACTAATCTCAAGTGAGCAAAAGTAATAAAATAGGTTTTCTTGAACCAGGTTAATGAAAGTTACAACTAGTGCACCCTTTTTGGAGAGCAGTCTAGCAATTTGACTTAAGAGCCTTGATAGTTCTACTCCTTGGTCTCGATCCAAAAGAAACAATCAAACATAAGGTTTTTTTTAATTAACCCACAAAAGGCATTCAGCTCCTCATTATAGAATTTTATAAGCGATTAGAAGAAACCTGAGTATCTAACAGTTAAACTATGACATAGCTACTTGATAGAATATTATGTGGCCATTAAAAATACTACAAGAATGTGTAATAAAGAAAAATATGTTAAAATGATAAACCTAAAAAGAAAAAAATGAGTATATGGCATGAACATGGCAATCCAAAAGGATCCCAAATGCCTAGGAAAAAGCAACAGGAAATAGTGTACCAAACAACTGAATGGCTTCTCTTTTTCCTTCTCCACATTTTGCAAATTTTCTATAATAACCAACATATACTTTTTATAATAAGGAAAAATATTTTTTTCATTTAAAGTCTTGTGTTTGCTTTAAAGAAGTAACTACTCTAGTTTTGCTGACCTCTTTTCCTATTTGTCTCCTTGGTTCATCATGTTATTCTTTGACCTTTGTTTCTTTTGACCTCATTTTTTTTTAAATTAAAGTTTATTGGGGTGACAGTTGTTAGTCAAGTTACATAGATTTCAGGTGTACAATTCTGCCATTTGCAGCAACATGGATGGATCTTGAGATTATTATGCTAAGCTCCATTTGTCCATCTACTGATTGCTTTCACTCCCTTTTAAATACCTCTCAAGATATGCCATCTCATAAAGCATTCTGAATTACTTTAGTGTTTTCTCCAGGTATCTTTGTATCTTTTTACATGCTTCTGATAAGAGAACCTCTATATATTAATTTCTAAATTCAAAGCCTAAAGAATATTGGCTACTTTCCTGGGTCCTAAAGAAAAGTGGCTGCATTCTTCCTGTTAATTCTGTTGGGGTGTGTTGGGTGGGACAGAAGAAAACCAGCTTGGATGGTGAGGACCTCCAAAGTCTCCAAAGGAGCTGAGAGGCCAAGCAGGAACATCATCTTGGGACCCATACAGGTATGGGGCTCCAATTCGTAGCACAGCATAGTCTCATCTGGATCTTCTCATGTGTTTAGTTTAGAGAAGTTCACAGCGAACAGGGATGGCTCCCTTGTGTGTAGAGCAAAGAGGGGCAGAGTTCTGGTTCTCCATCACTAGCATCGCCATCTCAGCAGGGTGCCTCACACCAGTGATGCATTTGTAAGATTAAAGTTTCTTCTGGCTCTAAGTTTTCACAATTTATGTATTTCTCCACTACAGCATTCAGTGTTAAACAGGAAAGTAATGTTACAACATACTGTTAACATAATTTTTATTTTTATTTTTCAATTGCAATTGACATTCAATATTATTGTATATTAGTTTCAGGTGTATAGCATAGTGGTTAGACATTTATGTAATTTCCAAAGTGATCCCCCAGTTAGTCTAGCACCCACCTGGTACCGTATATAGCTCTTACAGTATTATTGACTGTCCTCCCTGTGCTGTACTTTACATCCCCATGACTATTTTGTAACGATCAATTTGTACTTCTTAATCTCTTCACCTTTTCACCCGGCCCCCCAACTGCCCTCCCATCTGACAACCATTAGTTTGTTTTCTGTATCTGTGAGTCTGTTTTGTTTGTTTGTTTATTTTGTTCTTTAGATTCCACATATAAATGAGATCATATGGTATTTGTCTTTCTCTGTCTGACTTACTTCACTTAGCATAATAAGTCTACCCATGTCGCAAATGGTAAGATTTCATTATTTTTTATGGCCGAGTAATATTCCATTACATTCATGTACCACGTTTTCTTTATCCAGTTGTCTATTGATAGACACTTAGATTGCTTTCATATCTTGGCCATTGTGAATAATGCTGCCATGAACATAGGGGTGCACATATTTTTTCAAATTAGTGTTTTGGATTTCTTTGAATAAATACCCACAAGTGGAATTGCTGGGTCATAAGGTAGTTATATTTTTAATTTTTTGAGGAACCTCCATAGTGTTTTCCATAGTGGCTGCAGCAGTTTGCAGTCCCGCCTACAGTGCATGAGGGTTCCCTTTTCTCCACATCCTCACCAACACTTATTTGTTGATTTATTGATGATAGCCATTCTGACTGGTGTGAGGTGGTATCTCATTGTGGTTTTACTTTGCATTTCTCTGATGATTAGTGATGCTGAGCAGCATAATTTTCAATATAAAAGCTGCATACCTTCCTCAGTATGACGATGCTGACATTTATGTTTGAGGTTTTACACACTCAGTCATTTTAGTTTGCACTTGGTGATGCAGCTCGAGGAGGGCTCAGGAAGGAAGGTTTGTGTTATGTGAGTTAGCTTAGTAAATGTGACGTGGTCTGATAAGTGGAAAGGGCACCAATTAAGTGACTGAGCAGTGTTCTCTGCGTCTTGTCTGTGCCGCAGTGAGTGAGTTGGGTGGGTAATGTCCGTGCAGCCCTGATGTGGAGCCGCAGACAGCCTTGTCTGCTGCCCCCCTGTGGTGGTTCGGAAACTGGACTCGTATCACTTTCCAGGCCCATGGGCTTGGGTGGCAAAAGGTTTGTATCTACCTAATAAAAACTACATTATTAAGTAATACGTTTTTCTTTTTCTATTTCTCAGGTATAAGTAACTGGTAAAGCTTTAGAGCATCTGAAGTAACTAGGGTAATGTTCTGAGTTGATAGGACTCCTGCTGTGTGGGTTACCCATGTGTCCTCATCATGGTGGAAAATTATTTAACAGGGTTTTTGAAATATTGATAATTGCCAGAAGGCCCCTCTTAGGTCTTATGTGAAATCTCTTAAAGGTCTGATTAGAAACTATTCAAAATACCAGTCTAGAAACTACTTCTTCCTTGACGCTAAAGAAACTTGGTCTTTCTGTTCTGCCCACTGGTCTCATTGATTGTCTAAATCAGTTATTCGTCAGTCGTCATCTACTGTCTTATTTCATTCTTTTAGCTCCTCTTAAACTGTCCTCTAAGTTTCATGTCGTAATAGTTCAGTTTCTGTCTCTCCCTAAATAGATTATAAAATCACTGGAGGCAAGAGCTCTTTTTTCTTACTTTTGCTCCTTATTTGTTCTCTCAACACCTGTTTGTTGAGGATGGAGTTCCAGACGCTCTGGTAGCTTCTGATTGTAAGGTGAGGTACACAATGAACACGGTCCTTGTCCTTTTGAGGCTTATATTTGGGGATTTTAGACAGATGTATGGGGGTGGTAGACAGAAGTCCTAGGAAAAGAAAGAGGAAATTAGAACTCAAGAGTATGTGAGGCCATCCATGCATCTGAGAATGTGGTCCAGGTGCCAGGGAGCGGGGCCTTGGCTTAGCGGATTCCCCATCAGAGCTTCTCAGACGCCCGCTGATGTGTGAGGAGTCACCTGGGGCTCCTTCTGAACCAAAGGTACTAATAGGGGCAGCCTGAGGGCCTGCATTTCTGTGATTGCAGGTGGTGCAGGTGCTCCGGTCCAGGGTCCCACGAAGCTTCTAACAAAGGCTCCCTCAGGATCTTTTCTGGACTCATTTCCCACTGTTGTTTCCTCCACACCTTGCTTCTTGAGCTAAATGGATTCTGGCCCTCCTGACCAAGGTGTAGCAAGACACTAGATAATAAAGTCAAAAGTTTGCTCTGGTAATGACCTCAGAAATCATTTAGTGTCACCTTTCTCTACAGATGTGGAAACTAAAGTGTAGAGATTGTTACCTACGCCAGGTACACAGCCAGTTAGTGACAGGTTGAAGCCTAAACTCCAGGTGTCCTTTGCAGATAGGAATACCCTGAGGGCTAACACTATTTACAGGAAGGACTACCTAAAAGCTGTGAACCCTAAAATCTAACGTGCACAACCTTGTCAGAAGCTGCAGCTGGCTGTATGGGTCCACTCTGGTCATTCACCACTCCTTGGTTGAGGTATACAGGAAGAGGAGGGGTTATTAGAAAGAGATTAGCTTATGATAGCTGTCATCACTGCCAAGTACAGGGAGTGGAGGACATGAAATTTGAACTTGTGAGCAAGAGCCTTTGGGAGCTAACCTTCTCCCCGCTTTGGGAAGGAGAGAGGGGGGCCTACGTTGGCCAGAGTCACGTGGCAGAACACAGAGTTGGCTCTGCATTGAGGGCCGAGCACTCAGTTCAGTTACCTGTGTTGTCTCCTCCATTTTGGGCTTTACAGGGTTGGGAGGCCCCTGGAATTCATGTCCTGCAGTTTGCGTGGTAGACAAGCAGCCTGGCAGGCGGTCACAGCCGTGCGGAGGGCAGGGTGTGTGTGTGCTTGTTCAGCCACAGTAGGAAATCAATGCCCAGCTGAGCTGATTCCCAAAGAAAATGTCATGATTTCGCAGGATGTGTGGGTTTTTACCAAGAACCAGAGCAGGGGAGGGGAAAGCTCACAGCATTCAGAACCCCCGCAAGTGAGTAGATGAGTTGAGACGCAGATGAGGCCGGCCAGCTTGTAGGGCCTCTGGACGCTTGTGTGTGACTTCACTGCCCTGGAGTTGTGCTAAGACACGCATCTCCCACGAGCTCTTTCAGTAGAGGGGCCGGCTGGGGGAATCGGTTTTGACTGCGAGGGGGAAATAAGGAGAAGAAAATGAACCAGTGCTTTCAAGTAGCATAGGGTGAGTTTCTGGTTAATTTCTTTTGTTACTATGTAATACTCATATTTGTGTAAATATCAGATTTTATTATGTTGTCTCTTCAACTAGATTGAAAATCCCAGAAGGTTAAAACCAAACCTGATTTCTTCACATTTTCCGTCATGTCTAGCGCAGTGCTAAGTGCCAGGACATGCCTAATCAATATTTGTTTGATTATTGAGCCATGCTGTCTGGATTTATATCCTGACATTGACTTCTGTGGGACTCTGGGCAAGTCACCTAATCTGGGCTTTGGTGTTTTCGTCTAGAAATGGGAGAGAGAGTGTTATCTACCTCCAAGATGTGTTCTGAAGATTAAATCATATACATACAGATTCGTGTACACAGAGAGACATGTGTGTTTAGTCCCTACAAGAATACCTAGAACTCGGAAAGCCTTATGTTAGAGTTTGCTGTTTTCATTGTGTTAACATTACGACTTTGGATGTTGTGCTGACGTGTCTACTGCATAGTTGCTTCTTGAATGTACACAATCTGTTGTGCATATTCCTGAAAGATTCAGGCCTGCCCCATTACTGGACAGTATATGTGTATGTGCTCTGTATGATGCTAGTCACGCGATGGCTTATTGTCACTAAAATATGTGTCAATGTGTTCTCTTTAAGGTGTGGAAGATATCCTTACAAGGACCATGTTATATGACACTATTAATGATTGCATTTGGCTTATTATGGGGACACCTTTTACAGATCAGACCCACCCAGAGTGTCTTTATTTCCACTTGCTTGTCCTTATCAAGCACACCATTAGTGTCCAGATTCCTCGTGGGCAGTGCTCGGGGTGAGAAAGAAGGTAGGTGATGACGTGTTCTTGGTATATGTTGAAGTGTTGCATATTTAGTTGATTGAATTCACTCAGAAGGCCTATTAGAAAAAATTGCAACTCTTCTTCCCACCCTGGGGTTTTCCTAACAATTATGAGTACTTATGCTCATGTTCCCTTAAGAACTGATGTCCCTATAAATTTAGTTTCTCCAAACTTCCACTTGATTAAGAAAAATGCCTTTTACATACTCATAAATTTAGGACAGTTGGAGGACCAGGTTTAAAAAGAAATGAGGCTACATTGAAAAATATACATGGGACTGGTGGATTTAAGACATTAATGTGCTACACTAAACCTGAAACTACACAATGTATTGTGTATATTCCTGAAAAATTCAGGCCCGCGCTATCGCTGGAGCCAATTCTGCCCACCTCCAGAATTCTAGTTATGTAAGATAATTCAGTGTATTTATTGCCTACTGTCAACTGATATTGTTACATGCAGACTTAAAAAAAAAAGATTAATGTGCACTGTTTCACTACTTTAATTCTGGCAAGAATTGGGAATTGACATAGTTTTGATACCTTTTACTACAAAATATATGAGGAACTTTGTTAATTAAAGGTGTTTGCACCTCGTACTTTGGCATTGGTTTCAGCTGTGTGTGAAACACTGCCATTTCTAAATCATTGTCATGTATCGTGAAATCAGACTTGATCAGAAGCTAAGAATGAACATTCTGAGTTGTTGTTTGGTGGCACTGTCTTCTGTATACAGTTAAACTTTGACAGTATTGCCATTTTTTACATCATGTTCATTCATGATGGTAATGTTCACCGTTTCACTCTTATTTTGTAAAAGTCAGTAAAAAACAGGGTTAAAATATCATAGTAACTTCACACTCATACTCGCCCTTTTTCAACACACAGTAATGAAAGGGAAGATATGGGAAGAGAACACCAAAGCGGTGCAGCTGACCTGGCTGATAAAACCCACCTGGCAGTGAGCAGAGCTGGCCTAACAAGATAGGAAGAGTCATTTAATGGGTTGCATGTTTGGGAGGTTGGTAGACATACTGAAGGACTTACATTTTGATGGGAAAATTTATAATTAAGCCTATATGGTAAAAATTTAATACACCTGTAGCACAGTTAGAAAATATAATTTGAAAAAAAAAAAAGCTTCAATTTGTAATAGCCACAAAAAATACAAGGTTCTAAGGACTAAATCTCTGAAAAGATATGTGTGTTCTTTGTGGATAAAATTACAAAATATTATAGAAAAGAGAACCCATGAATGGAAAGACTCAATACATAAAGATGTTTTCTCCCCAAACTTTAGAAACAGCCATCCCAGTGAAAAATCTGGCAAGGTTTTTCATGAAACTTGGCAAACTAATCCTCAAGTTGATTTAAGAACAAAGGATGAGACTAGCCAATATTAATTTGAAGTGAGGCGCTTCCCCACCGGATATCAAGACCTATTGTCACGTTGCCATGCTCAGTGTGGCATGGTTTTGCCCAGGCAAAGACAGGGTAGGGGGGTGCAATGGATAGCCCAGACACTACCAGTAAGTGGGCTGATCAGCGAACGAGAATCAGTTATCCATACAGAAGAATAAAATTAGAGCACTACCTTCAACTGTATACACAACAATCAATTCTATATGAATTAAAATACCTAAATGTGAAGAACAAAACTTTAGAGCTGTTAGAGAAAAATAGCCTTATGACCTTAGGGTAAAGAGAATTCCTTAAAACGTGAACACAGAATCCAAAAAAATATATTAATAAATTTGAGCGCATTAAAGTTTGTAACTTTTATTAAAAAGGTATTTTTTTTATAAGCCACAGACTGAGAGAAGACATTTGCTATATATATAATGTGCAAGGGAGTAATACTTAGAATGTGTCAAGAACTTCAATAAATCAAAACAAATGGAAACCCAATTGGAAAATAGGCAAAACATCCTAAAGGATGACTTACAGAAGGAAATCTGAATGACCAATAAAGATAAAGAGATGTTGAACCTCACTAGTAATTAGGGAAATGCAGGTAACGACCATTAAATGCCATTTCTCATTAGTGAGCTGGCAGAAAATTTTAAATAGATATACCATGTATTAGTAAGAATGTAGAGTCCCTGGAACTCTTATGGGAATGTGAGTTGATTTAGCCGCTTTGGAGAACAATTTTGCAAACAGAAATTTCCATTTCTGGAGCCATATCCTAGAAAACTTGGAAATGTGAAAGAATATTCAAAATAATCACTTTTAATAGCAAAAAACTATAAGTAATCTGAGTATTCAGTAATACAGTGAATAATTATGGGTTATTCATCTACTGAAAAACTACAGAAGTAAAAATGAATTAATCATACAGTATTGAGGGGGAAAATACAAGATACAGAAGACAGCTGGTCTGATAACATTTATGTAAAGTTTGAAATCATGCAAAGCTTTATACTCACAAACTTGTCCACTGGGGGCATGAAGAGATGCCCGAGAAGGATGCCTCCATCACTCTTCAAGTCTGGGTTTTTGTTAGTTGTTGCCCAAATTCTGTTCCTTTTCTATTTCTCAAGATTCCAGTCAGTATATCAAATATTGGGTGTATATCAGCATATCAGATATTGGCCTCTCAAAGGGGGCCAGTAAATAACTCCACTCTTCCATGCCCGTGCTTAGAACCCACAGGATGATAAACAAAGGGGTCAAGCAGATGGAGGTCACACTAGCAGCTTGACGATGATGAAAAGTGCCATAGAAGATGTGGCAACCGGGAGCTTCTGATACCTACGCCCAGAATGGGACCTGACACTGCTCCATGCAGCATGCAGCCACGGAGGCCTCCCCTGAGGGCCTGCAAAAGACCTCACTCTGTCACCTCACCTGGGCTGCTGCTCACCAGGGAAAAAGGGGCTACTACCGACTCCCAAATAGAGCATGCTCCTTCCTGTGGGAGTAGCGTAGGCAGGTTAGGGCACAGCGCCAGGAGTGGTTAGGGGAAATCTCATGAAAACAAGCAAGGGAAGGGGGTGTTCCAGTAAATGTACTAGAAAGTTCGTATCACAGCACATTTGTGATAATGGAAAAATTAAACCCAAGTACCTATCATCGATTGGGGAATAGGTCAATTGTGATGTATTCTACTGCAGCTTTAAAACTGAATCCTTGCGTTGTGTATCAATGTGGATAATTTTCAGATATAATGGTGAGCAAAAAAAAGCACATTACAGAAATATTGATTATATAAAGTTTAAAATTACACAATAATAAGCTCGGTGTTGTTCCCAAACACACAGATGTTATTATATTAAAGTAGAAAAGCATTCAAGGGGATGATAAACGTTAAAAATAAGGCACTGATTGGAGTTGTAGCCAGGGAGAGTGGGACCCAGCAGGAGATAGCTGAGGGCTCAGTACAAGTACCTACAGTATCTTCTTTTAAAAAATCTGAAGCCAAGGGGGCCGGCCCAGTGGCTCAGGGGGTTAGAGCTCCATGCTTCTAACTCCAAAGGCTGCTGGTTCAATTCCTACATGGGCCAGTGGGCTCTCAACCACAAGATTGCCGGTTCAATTCCTCGAGTCCTGCAAGGGATGGTGGGCTCCGCCCCCTGCAACTAAGATTGAACACAACACCTTGAGCTGAGCTGCCTCCTGGATGGCTCAGTTGGTTGGAGCACATCCTCTCAACCACAAGGTTGCCGGTTCAACTCCTGCAAGGGTTGCAAGGGTTGGTGGGGGGCTGCACCCCCCGCAACTAAGATTGAACATGGCACCTTGAGCTGAGCTGCCGCTGAGCTCCCGGATGGCTCAGTTGGTTGGAGCGCGTCCTCTCAACCACAAGGTTGCCGGTTCAACTCCTGCAAGGGTTGCAAGAGTTGGTGGGCTGTGCCCCCCCTGCAACTAGCAACGGCAACTGGACCTGGAACTGAGCTGTGCCCTCCACAACTAAGACCGAAAGGACAACTTGAAGCTGAATGGCACCCTCCACAACTAAGATTGAAGGACAAAAACTTGACTTGGAAAAAAGTCCTGGAAGTACACACTGTTCCCCAATAAAGTCCTTAAAAAAAAATAATCTGAAGCCAAGGTGTCAAAAATTTAAGATTTGGCAAAATTCAGTACTGGACATTTGTTATATTCTTTGTTTTACACACATTTAAAGTATTTAATCAAAGGAATGGAAAACAGGAAAAAATTAAAATGCTTATAGCAGTGATAAGCACAAAAATTAAACGTAATGCAAAATGAAGACAGACATGAAAAATAATAAAAGTGGTATCTATTTTTTAATAATTCAATATTATTTTTCACCTTTGTATTGACTGCTGTGTTTACATTTTATGCTTATCACCACTATAAGCGTTTGTCTTTCTCCTCCAGCCGAAATGCATTTGCTCACGAGTGGGTGCTTCCTGAGAAGAGCATGGGTCCTGCAGCAGGGCCCATGGTGAGGACCCTGGCCCTGACCCGTGGTGCCTGCGGCCTGGTGGTAGATAAGTGACTGAGTTAAGACAGTTGACTATGATCAGGTGCAAAGGAAGAGAACAAAATTGTAAAAACATTTACAAAATGCTGGCAGTATGTCATCAAATGCTATTGTAAAAAGTGAGATGTACTTAGAGATGTTTATATTTCCTCTAAATCAAGCAGAGGTACAGTAATGGGCACAGTCTGAAATACATGAGTTGTGTGTGAGGAGTAGGGGAGAAGGCCATGACGTAACTGCAAGCTCAGGACCCACCGAGTTTCCCGAGATCAGGAGAGTGCCAGTCATCATGGACCCGTCAAGGTGTGTGGTGAGGTGTGCCAGCCGTTCCGTATTCTCTGTAACCAGCCTTCAGAGGTACAAGCTCTCACAACAACAACCTACGGGATCATCAGTGTAGAATATTGTAAAATTCTAAGTCAAGATGATTTCATTCACCAAAAATGTAACTCTGTATAATAAGTAAAACAAGCCTGTTAAAAACTTCTAATCAAAGTTTTTGCTGGTCATGAGGGATTTTGGTTTGGTTTGGTTATTCTGCTTCTTTTGTATAAATTTACTCTATCAGATTGGTCTTTAAATATATAGTGTCATGGAGTGGCCGGTTAGCTCAGTTGGTTAGAGCGTGTGGCTAGCACCAAGGTTGCCAGTTTCATCCCCGCAGGGGCCACTGTGAGCTGTGCCCTCCTTAAATATATATGTATATATGTATATACCTATAGATACATATATATAGGTGTACATATATGTGTGTATATATGTATATATATACTGTCAGTCGCTTTTTGAAAAGAGAATAGCTTATTTTAGGGGGAACATGATACTTTAGTGTTTAGAAGTACATTTAAAAAGTCCTAAGCCAGGACTGTTGGTTGAAAAGGGAGACATCTGGAGGCCTGTGTGAAGTAGTGAGTTCACAAAAATGTATCGTTTTCCCTTTCTTCTTTGCAGAGCTGTGTAGTCCCCTCAACCAGTGCTGCTCAGTGCTTTTCTATTCTGTCTGTCTAATGAGCCCGTACCTCCCTACCAAGTCTCCATTTGTCTCAAAGGGAAGGGATATTCCACGTGGGGATGATGGTGGGTTTGAGGGGAAGTGACCTGTGCAGCCAGACTCCGCCCAGCAGATGTGACCCGAAAAGGGTGGGGCCGGACATCCTTTGCATAGCTTAGGGAAGAAATAAAGATTGGTGTTGAAGGCTGGTGCTTCGTGTTTTTTTGGGGACTCAGTGAATTTGGTATGATTGTCCAGGCCTATCATATTCTTGTTTGCCATGCCATCTTTCCATAATGACATTTTTCTATAATTATATAAGTATCAAATAAACAGTGAAAATAAAATATTCAGGAAGTTTTCTTTTCAAAAAGTTTTAATCTTTAAAATTGTTTCAATGTTTGCTCTTAAAGAGATTTTAAAGTCTATATTCTCATTTTTAAAGTATCGAAATTATTGGAATTATATTGGAAATATGCACAGTGACTATACTTTGACTTGGGACACTTGAAAATACGCATTTGCTTTTAATAACTTTTTCTCTCAAGCAGGTGACCTTGACTACAGCGCTGTGTTGCTTGGAATGCTAGTGATGCAGGATGTACAGCTGGGGCTATTCATAGCTGTCATGCCAACTCTTATCCAAGCAGGAGCCAGCACATACTCCAGGTACATTTTTTATATTATTTTATGTCACAGTTTGTTTTTCTAGATTCAAATCATTTGTTTATAAAAATACTGTTTAATACATTTTTCCAAACAGATGTTCAGAGCTTGTATAGATAGCACAGGCTTAAGAGCCTAGACACTGGGGTAACACTACCTGGGTTCAAACTCTAGCTCTGTTGATTTCGGACAAGTTACTTAACCTCACTCTTCCTCAGTTTTGTCGTCTATAAAGTGCGGATAATACCAGTTCCTACCTAATAAAGTAGTTACTGGGATTGAATGAGTTAAGGTATAAAAGTGCACTGTCGTGGCGATTATCAGTGTCAATGCCATCATTATCATTCCCCCTCATCCTTCTTTCCATTCTCCAATAAAATGATACCAGAACCCAAACTCTACTTGCTCAGTTTAGGTTCCAAATGGGAACCTAAGAAGCCAAATGGGAAAAATAAATTTTACCCAGAAAGTTGTAGGTTATGTTGCATATACAATATATTAGAAGAATACCAGCCAGAAAATAAATACACTTGGAAAATATAGGGAGCCTTGTAAAATTTAAAGGTACATTGCATGTGGGTTAGGATTATAAGCCTGAATTTGTTTTAAGCAAATATATGTATATAAATATTGTGCATTAAATATTTCCAGGGCATACATTAATTTTATCTCTTGTAGTACTGATACTATTGGTCAAAAATGAGTAGACTTTGAAGTTTCTTTCGAAAACACTTTGAAATGCTAAGATCTGTCTTATTTATTTTGTCTCATCTTTTCTAATCTGTTATGCCTCATCTAAACCTAATCACTCTCCAAAGGCCCATTGCCAAATACATCACAGTGGGTTTCAATATGAATTTTGGGGAACATAAACCATAACACTCTGGGTTTATCCTATTTGGTGTTTGCTTAACTACTTGAATCTGTAGATTTATGTCTCTCTCCTAATTTAGGAATTTCAGCCATTATTTCCTCATATACTTTTTCAGTCCCACTTGCTCTCTCCTTCTGGGACTCCAGTGATCTAATGTCCTTTGTTATTGCCCCACAGGCCTCTGAGACATTTTTGTTTTCAGTCTATTTTCTCTCTGTTCAGACTGAGTGAATTCTTCTGATCTATCCTCAAGTTCATTGATTCTGTCCTCTGTCATCTCCACTCTAATATTTAGCCTATCCAGCAAGATTTTTATTTTGGTTATTATATTGTTTAGTTGTACAAT
Organism: Rhinolophus ferrumequinum; assembly: GCF_004115265.2. Classification (NCBI taxonomy): domain Eukaryota; kingdom Metazoa; phylum Chordata; class Mammalia; order Chiroptera; family Rhinolophidae; genus Rhinolophus; species Rhinolophus ferrumequinum. The sequence continues at coordinate 55,964,332 of NC_046287.1, forward strand.
TTTCATTTGGTTCTTCATTTCATAACTTCTGTTTCTTTGCTGAGATTTTTCTGTGTTTTTTTATTTTCAGTTGTTTCGAGAATTTTTAATTGCTGTTGAATCAGTTTTATGATGGCTGCTTTAAGCTCTTTGTCAGATAATTCTAACAATGATTCATCTTGATATTGAAGTCTATTTATTGTTTTTTTCTCATTCAAGTTGTGGTTTTCCCTGATTCTTGGTGAGACGAGTGATTTTCAGCTGTAGCCTGGACATTTCATATATTATATGTCTCTAGATCCTCTTTATCGTTTTTTAAAGCAAGCAATCCCCCGATTGAGGTGTGGTATGAAGGCTAGCTAGGTGTGTGGGGGAGAGGGGGTGTGTGTGCGTGTGTTTCATTATCCTGTTGGGCCCCACCCAAGTGGAGCACTAACAAACCTGCCTCATTGCAGATGGGTAGGATAGAAGTGTTTTGTAGTTTTTAGTATTTACCAGATATTATATTAAGTTTCAGCATACCCAAAATGATTTAAGATCTCTTCTGTGCTCTTAGGTAGCTCAGCCTGGCAGGGAAAGTAGAAGGAATGAATAGCTTTTCAACTGAGGCTTGGGCCCTGGAGCAAGACCTCCTCAGAGCCCCAGCTCTGCCATTTGCCAATCCTGCAAGCTTTGGCACCTTACTGAACCTCTTTGGGCTTCAATTTTTCTCTCCTGTAAAATGAGGACATTATAGAAGTAAGACCTACCTCGTGGGACTGTGTGAGAATTGCAGAAGAGAATCACGCAAAGCACTTAGCTTAGTCCCAGGTACATATAACTATTAAAGGTAGTTTATCAAGAAGATCCTTTTGATTGTCATTTTCCTTTGATCCAATTTTTTTTTTTTAACTATCAGAAAAGCAACATTTTATTCATAACCTCAAAAATCAGAGTCAGTTCTTATTCTTCTGGCTACAGATACTCAAGATAAGTAACTGAACAAAAATCTGGACAGCAAAAGGAAGATTTGTAAGTTTAGCTGAAAATTATTTGAGTTCTATTTAAGAAGTGTATAACAAATTATTGTCTATAAAGGTCGGGATCTCCTTCCAAACAATAAGCAGAACCTCAGCAAAGAGTCATAGAGCACTCATAAAACACAAATGTGACAGTCATCTTATCAAACTTTCCTGTCACTTGCAGGTAAAACTGTTGCTATAGGATGTTGTCTCAATCAAAAAACTTTAAAAGCTTTTCTTTTTTTATTTTCCCAATTAAAAAAATTAATCCAATACAGGTATCAATACCATTGGTATTATTTCAATTTAGTCATAAAAACGTCATGTTTAAACCAAGAGTTTTAATGACATGGAAAAAATGCTCCATATTACGTTAAACTGTAAAAAACAGAGTCAAAATAACATACAATATTCTTCAAAAGGTTAAACATAGAGTTACCGTATGACACAGCTATTTCACATAATGCCATAAATTATACACTTTAAAATGTTTAAAGTGGTCAATTTTATGTTACAAACATTTTATCACAATAAAAAAATCTTGTGCATGAATGTTCATGGCAGCATTAGTCATAATAGTTAAGAAGAGGAAATAACTCAAATGTCCATTAACTAATTAATGGATAAATAAAATGTGCTATGATTATACAATAGAATGTTATTCAGCCATAAAAAGGAGTGAAGTACTGACACATGCTACAACATGGATGAACCTTGAATACATTAGGCTGAGTCAAAGAAATCAGTCACAAAAGGCCATATATGATTCCGTTTATCTGACCATCCAAAATATGCAAATCCATAAAGAAAGTACAGAAAGTAGATCAGTGGTTGCCAAGGGCTGGGAGAGGGGACTGTAGGGTACAGGGTTTCTTTCAGGGGTGATCAATTTGTTCTAAAATTGATGGTGGTGGTGATTGCACAGTTTTGTGAATATACTAGAAAGCATTGTATTTTATAGTTGAAATGAGTGAATTGTATGGGATGAGAACTGAATCTCAGGAAAGCTGTTAAAATCACTGTTAAAATCACATACAGTATTATTTCAACTACATAAAGAAGAAAATGAATGGAGAGACTGGAAATGTATGTATACACAAACACATATACAGAAGGTGCCAAAAAAATATATACAAATTTTAAGAAAGGAAAACTATTAAAATTGTAATGTTTAATATATACCGATAACAAAAGAATACAAGTCACGTTTGCCATCTGCAATTACAAGAGGTGCTCAAAGTGGTTACCATCAGCGTCCAAACACTTCTTATTATGGCGAACTACTGCTTGAGCAACATTGACCAAAATGTCCACCTGTATACTTTTTTTTGGCACCCCAAATATATGGGCAAATATACACGCAAATACATGTGTGTACACAAGTATATATACACATATACACAAATGCATACATGTACATGTACATTTTTGGTAAGCAGGCTAAACACATGAGAAATATATTTGTACACATATTAAAGACAGGGTTAAGTTTTTTATTTTGTAAAGATCTATAAATTAATAAGAAAAATTTGAAAAACCCAATTAAAAATAGATGAGTAATATGAGCAGCTAACATAGAAATGAGTAAATGGAAGATACTCAGTCTCTCACAATGAAAAGGCAGTGGCACCTTTCACTTGTCAGGTTGCAAACCTTTAAAAGTGGGCGCATTATGCCCAGGGTGGGGAACGGCACTCGGAGGTCTTGGTGGGGGGTGGGAATTGGAGCAGGAACCTAGAACAGCCCAAGTGCCTGGCTGAGAAAATGATGGCACAGACACGTGATGGAATACGTGCCCAGGTATTAAAACGAGTGAGGCTTGTGCTGATATAGAAACGTTGCCAAAACATGATGAATGGAGAAATCAAGATGCAGAATAATGTATTCATCGTGCAGATGAAGAACTGGATATGTGTGGGCATACAGATGACACTTGAGCTAGTAGAAACTCTTCACAGTATTGTCTTGGAAGAGATCGGAGTTGTACATGACTTTCACTTTTCATTTGTACCTTTTTGAGCTGTTTGACTGTTGTATCCTCATCACAATGCAGTTAAGAGACAGTTGGGAAATAGACCCGAATGCAAGCCTTGGGCTTGGTGATTGCAGAGAGCATTTTAGCAACTAGACACACAGGCCCTGGAGCCAGACACCTAGCATGTGACCTGGTGCAATCGCTTTGCCTCTGCCTCTACTTTCTTGTCAATAAGATGGGGATGGCGACGGCACATACCTGGTAGGGCTGCTGTCAGGATTGTCGTGAGAAATGCAAGTCTTCAGTGGCTGCAGTATCTTTATCAGCCAAATAAACCTGGACTGAGACTGGAGCACCTGTAACACGCCATGCACTGGGGGAGTGTGGCCTGCTCTCAGACTTGCCATGGCGTTTGGAGAAGATAATGAATGATAAATAAGGGAATGGTCAACAAGAAGATGTCCAGTGCAGGTGAGTGTTGTGCAGAGAATTCCACTGGGGTGAAGAGTCAGCGAACGATGGGTGACCATTTCGTGTTGGCAAGGCCTCTAAGTAGTGGACTTTGGGCTGAACTGTGAAGGACACAGCTGAGCCAGTCAGGGAGGAGAACCCAGGGTAAGGGGTAAGCATCTAGCTGAGGGGGCCTTGTGCACAGGCCCAATAGCTGGAGGGAGTGTGGCTTGTCAGGGAGGAAAGGCTGGTGTAGGCCACTTTGCAGGTGAGAGGTGAAGAGTGGAAGGAGTAAGAAGTCTGGGCTCATCTGAATGCCACCGGCACTTTGGACATCTGATTGGTGTTCCCCTGCATTGTTTTGGCCTCTGTGGAGCGTGGACGAGATCAGTTAGGAGGTTACTGGAGTTGTGTGGGGAGATGATGGCACTTAGGGAAGGGGTGCCCTGGTGCTGGACAGGACCAGGTTCGGTAGTACAGCACTTACTTGTGATCGTTGATGTGTGTGGTGAGCGATTAGTTCAGTGGTCTGTTACGGGGATGCAGAAGACAGCTAGGAATTTGAGGTAGGTCCCAACCTACTTTATTCTGTCACAGCAAGCACATTTCTATTCCTGCCAGAGCTACAGACCCTAATTTCCCACACTGGCTCGCCATCTTCATTAACAGACGTGGAGTCTGTCACGATGACTTTGCTTCTTTGCTTCAAGCCTAGCTCTGTTGCTCTGTTCTAATACTCCTAAGTAATCGCACGCAACTTGAGATTTCTGTTCAGCATTGCTCATTTAAGCATGGCTACAGTGATGAATTCTCTCTTAGTACAGTAGTCCTCCTTTATCTGCAGGGTAAAGGTTCCAATACCCTGAGTGAATGCCTCAAACTGCAGATAGTACCAAAACCTATATACCCGGGGTACCAAAGAAATATATACAAGTGGACACTTTGGTCACTGTTGCTTAAGCAGTAGTTCGCCATAATCAGAAGTGTCTGGACGCTGATAGTAACCACTCTGAACACCTCTTGTCATTGCAGAAGTCAAACGTGACTTCTTTTGTTATCGGTATATATATATTACAATCTTAATACAGTTTTCCTTTCTTAAAATGTGTATAGATTTTTTTGGCACCCTCTGTATTATAGTATGCCTTTTCTTTTACATGTGTACCTTTTCACTTAAAGTAAACACTTTACAGCTTCTCTTTGGCATATCTGCATTGCGATACTCTTGTGTTTTGAGGCCATTATTAAGTAAAGTAAGGGCTACTTAAACACACTGCAATACTCAGACAGTGGCTCTGGTTTCTCAGACAGCTACTAAGCGACTAATAGGCAGGGAGCATATACATATACAGTGTGGATACACTGGACAAAGGGATGATTCATGTCCTGGGAAGGACAGAGCAGGACAGCATGAGATTTCATCACACTACTCAGAATGGTGTGTAACTTAAAATTTATGAATTATTTATTTCTAGAATTTTCCATTTAATATTTTCAGACTGTGGTTGACCAGGGGTAACTGAAACCACATAAAGTGAAACCGTGGATAAGGCGTGACTACTGTAATCAGATTTGTATTCTTCCATTGAGAACTTTTAAACCAGAATTTTGGATTGAATGGTTTCCTAAATACAGTGGAAAGCTAAGAAAATGTGCATATATTTAAGAAAATGTGTATATCATTATAAATACTACAAATACATAGTGGTGTCTTTCTTGTAAAAGTCTTTAGGTTGAGATCTTAATATATTCCGAGATCTGAGTAGCATCTTGTGAAAAGAGCTTAGTTCAGAATCCTTTATGACTAAATAATAGACATAAAATTCAGAGTTCTGGCTTGGGATAAAGGAGTATTTTGTTAAAAGTCACTGGAATTCTTTAGTTACCTTCTAATGGTGAGCCTGCAATGTAATATTACAAACTGACTATTGCCTGGTGAAGAATTTCAAGTGGGGTTTAATTCCTGAAAAGGAATTTTATTATCTATTATAAAGCTATATAAACTGTCAGTCAAAAGTCATTGCATTCTATTAAATGTATTTACTCTATTGGTTGTAAAATAATCCAGTTTCTATATTTGATTCAAATAATTTCTGAGGTTAATATGATTGATAGATTTTATTTTAATATTTGGAAATAAAAATGCATGTGATTTAGGTCATTTATTTTGTGACATGTTAAACAAAAAAGTGGAAGATCTCTTTATTGGGTTTTAGAGAAATATGTTTTGGAGGTGAAATAACATGTCTCTTTTTTTTTTCTTTCCTAGCATTGTCATGGAAATACTACGAATACTGGTTTTGATTGGTCAGATTCTTTTTTCGCTAGCTGCTGTTTTTCTGTTATGTCTTGTTATAAAGACTTACCTCATAGGACCATATTATCGAAAGCTGCATATGGAAAGCAAAGGGAACAAAGAAATCCTAATCTTAGGAATCTCTGCTTTCATCTTTTTAATGTTAACGGTAATTCTCAAAATATGTTATTTATATAATCTAATTTATAATCTGTCCACTGAGAGCTTGTGATCAGTTCTTTATCTTTTTATTTTAATAGCAGTTAAAATATTTGAAACACTTGTTAGTATTTTTAATTTTATGCAGTTATTATGTTACCCATCAATATTAATACAAGTTAACCCTGTTTAACTATTTTAACTCATACTGTTTTTTTTATTTTTTCCAATTTTAGTATATGTGCTGCCGAAGCGAGCACTTATTTTTTATTCTTAAATATGGTTTGTTACTCTTCTCCATTTCTGTATCTCAACACCACGATTTCACTGCTTAGGATCTGTCTGTAGAGGCTATAGAGACTACAAAAGCTACGGTTTTCACCCCCTATTTATGTGTTTGTATGTGTTTAAGTGTAGTACATAGAAGCAGTATATATCACTGAAGAGTGCACATTGAGTAAAGAAATACAAAACTTTGGCATAATTTCCGAACTTAAATAGTAAAAGTAAAAACTACAAAAGAAGCTGCATACCCTAAAGTGTATCATGTGAAACAAACATAGTCAAAAATGTAAATTTACATCTAATTTCTCTGGTCTTGTCATAGCATATTAGACCCATTTACAATGGCAAAACCCTGAGCTACTGCTGTGAAGAGAGCACGCTTGCTCACTCTTGGGTGTTCTGCAAACAGACAGCAGAGCCCAAAGCAAAAGCCTGTTCCAGTGAAGCCTCCCGCACTGGTGAATGCCAAAGAACTGACTCTTCTCATTGGGGGTTGAAACATTAGGTTCCACAACGACAGTCATTTGGAGCTCAGAGTACAGTGTGAGAACCAGAAACTTTACACTTAAGACATACTTCCTTTATTCAAGTGAAACAGGATTATTGGAATAATAGGCAGGTCTGCACCCAGGAACAGGGAGCTGGTTCAGACCAATAAAGCTACAAGTGACTGAGTCAAGTCAGTAAAGAACAACAGTCAGGCTTTGAAGTGTTAAAAGTACCCAGTGTGAAAACCCCAGTGTGAAAACCAAATGCACCCCACTACCCTATCAGTGTAGGAGTGATACCAACGGACTTTTAAAACCTTTGGTCTTCAAAGCCCATTTGGTATCCTTATTTTCCATTGCTACCGCTGGGCACGTCCTGTGCATTTTGTTTACTGTCACCATCTCAGGCACGCCCAAGGTGTGCCCTTGACCTTGCACGCAGCTGGGGTCAAGTCCGACTCACAGCCCAGCTGTGAAGCATGAGCTTCAGGTTTTCAGGCCCACTTTGGAACCAACATGGTTAAGTCCTGGGAGCCAGAAGCTGTGTCCCATCTCTTCCCTTCCCTCCCCTGCTCTTTCCACCCTCCTCCCATAATTTCTCATATGAGAGGTGCCTGCAAGTCCCAAATTTGAAACAGATACTCCAACCCCACAAGGCGGTCGGGGTTTTTTTATTACAGGCATAGTCATACATGTTTTGTCACATTCCTGTAAAAACCCTTGCAGTTCATGTTTTAAAAATCAAGACATTCACATAATCTCATGTCATCCAACACAAGGAAAACGTGACCACCTCCCGTTTACCGCGGATAGATCCAAGCAAAATAAAATATTCTTTAAATTTCTTTGCTTCCCCCTATGTTGCATGTTTTATTTCTCCCAATCCCAGCAATAGCACAGAAGCCCGTCCTATCCATTCCAAACTGGTTTCTAACAGGCTGAGATGATGGGAACCCTTGTCAAGGCAATTGATGCTATGGGCTTCCAAACCTGGGCACAAGTGCGCCTCCAAAACACATGGAAGGAAACAGTGCAGTCTCCCCGATGCTTCATGTGTCAGTTGGACTTTGCAATGCAGTTTACATCCTTGAAACTGACAGTCTGTAGTGGAAGGGATAGTGTGAGGGAGTGAAGTTGAAGTTGTCTCCTATTAGCTTACCCTTTCAACATTAAACAAGAGACCAAGACAAAAATGGTTCCAACATTTCACCATGTATATTTCTTCTTATGCAGTCTATGCTGAGAATGCCATGTAAATTGGGTCATTGCAAAATGCAGCCATTTATTTTTCTCCAATCAAAATAAGAAACAAACCAATATGATCTCATTTCTATTAACTTTTGAAGGTTTACAGCAGTTAAAATGTTTTTGCTACTATGTATAAGGTTAAAAAAATCATTTTTTTTCCCATAAAAATACAAGAGCAACCAATTTCACCATCGAGTAAAAGTAAAAACTGGGATTCTTGTTTAAATTAGTCCAAAGTGGCATTTAGGAATTTAGTTGTAGGCTGCTGCACTGACACCAAGACTAACCAAAGTGTAGGGTTGGGCCTGGTTTTGTTTCGCTTTTCTTTTCAATACCCAGTGCTCATGGATTAAGTTCTGGAAAGTTCCGATTGTAAGACAGGGATCTGTTTGGATTCCATCACGCTTATGCTCCTTGAGTTGGATGCTGGAGTGTGAGGTACATTTTGCCAGACCCATGTCAACTACCTAGTAGTCATCAAAGTCAAAAAATTCATTGTCTCCTCCATGGCATTCCATTCCCTGGAAATCTGCTCATTACCACAGGACACCTCCAGTTCCACCAAATGCTTTCACAAACTGGGATCCTTCTTGTGACAATTTCCAATGTAACTCCAAATTTTTCATAGTTGCTAGCAAACCATTCCTGCAGGGGCATGCTCTCAGTTAGTTCATGTTCTGGTCCTGTCTTTCTGTGAAATGAGAATTACCCTTCTCTTGTTCTGGAGTTAGAGAATTTTCTCCTCTTGTGCCTTGGCAATGACAAACATATCTCATTATATCCAGGTTTTCATAGACTAGTAGTTCCCATTTTTAAAGCTTTTAGTGTGTCTTTAACTCCAAAACAGTACTTGCCTGTGTCCTGGCTGATTTCATCAGAGCAACATCCTATTAATTTCTTCTCTTGAATGAATTTCGCGTTGGAGAGAACTTCAAATAACTCAATAGCTACGTTTAATCCATTTTCACCACCATAGGATAGATCAGCTAATTTTAAAACTTTTGGTTGCAACACCTGATCAAACATAGACTGACTTAGTTCAGTTTTATAGTCAGCTGATCCAGCTACAGTAAGACCAGCGACATTCACTTTGTCCCCAGGACTAAACGGCTGCACAGCAGTCTCAGCTACTTTCCGAACATATTAACTCACTTAAGCACTTTGCTAAAATGGTATTTGTGAATGCTGCATTGTAAAACAAATCTGTGGGAATGAAAAGCCACCAGTGTCAAGCCATGTTACTCTGTCTTAAACTTTCAAACAGCATTGTACCTGAAATAAGATTAGCAATTTAAAAACAAATTTTAGCTCTGTTGGATCATGACAAGCTAGTAACAGTAGAACATTCTTTGCCATAAATGTGAAAGGTTAAAAAATAAAAAGTTTGTTTTGGAAGCAGCCTTCTCATGACAGAATGGGGGAAAGGCTATTGGGGCCCCCAATAAGTACTCTGGTAATGGAATCACCATACAACCCAGCAGTTGCACTCCTGACATGTATCCCAGAGAAATGAAGACTTAATGTTCACATAGAAACTTACACACAAATGTTTTGTAGCAGTTTTATTCATATTAGCCCAAAACCACCTAATTGTCCTTCAACAGGTGTATGGTTCAACCAGCTGTGGTCCTTCCACACCAAGGAAGACGACCCAGCTTTAAAAGTATTGGTACATGAATCTCCAGAGAATGATGCTGAGAGGGAAAAGGCAATCCCAAAGGTCACGTACCGTATGATCCCATTGCTGTGACCTTTATGAAGACAGAATTTGAAAACTGGAGGGAAGATTGCTGGTTGACAGGCATTAAGGAGGGAGTGGGGCGGGAAAGGTCTTCGTGGTGACAGAGTGTTCCGCTTCTGTGCCCTGTCATGTCGTCAGTGTCCTGGCTGCGATCTTGTGCTATGGTTTGGCAAGATGTTGCCATTGGGGAAAATGACAACCTTTCATGCGAGGGTCCATGAAACCTTGCTGGATTATTTTTTACAACTACAATTGAATCTACAGTTGTCTCAAAATACGAAGTTTAATTTTAAAAAAAAGGAAATTAACAAAAATTACTTCTGTATATATAGTTTAATTGCCTGGTGTCTCATTTTATGATCTTCAGAGAGGACAGATGTGCTTCTGCTCAAAACTGCTCAAGTATCTGACTTACTTAATTTTTTTTACATTGCTTTATCCATTCAGAGTATTTTTCTCTTTGAAAACAGCATCCAGCAAAATTGTCTTACCTGGATGACTTCCTTGCTGTTTCCCAATAGCTACATAAGTTAAAACCAATTCCCACTTCATTGGTTTTCAGTTTTACTTCATTCAACTGTATTTACTGAACACCTGCTGCTGTTGCCAAGTATTGTGTTAGGTGCTGAGGCATTTTACATATCATGTATTCTTTTAATTCCTCTGTCAGACTCTTCATTCATTGCCGTGTGATACTCCATCATGCGAGTATTTCACAATTCATCCTTTCTGTTGTTAGCTATTAGGGTTTGTTTTCATCTGGGGCTTCCGTGAATAAAGCTGCTATACACATTCTCCTATGTGTTCGTTGATGGACATGTGCTTCCATTTTTGATGAGTGTATATCTAGGAGAGGGGTTGTTGGGCCGTAGGGTCTGCACATGTTTAACTTCAGTAGTTTCCCATGCTAGTTTTCCCCAAGTAGTTATGCCGTAGGTTTCTACCCCTATCAGCACTGTGTGAGGGTTCAGTTTCTCTGTATTCTCACCATTATTTGTATCGTCCGTCTTTGTAGTTGTAGCCGCTCTGCTGTGTAGTGGTGGTATCTCGTCGGGGTTTTGATTTTCATTTCCCTGATTACTGATGGTGTGAGCACCTTGCCGTGTGCTTGTTAGCCACGTGGTCATCCTCTGCTGGGACATTGTGTCAGATGCTGAGGCATTTTGCATACCATATATTCTGCAAAATGTATAACCTGAAGACGCCTGTTAGCGTCCGTTAGCGTCTTCAGGTTATTTTTCTTTGGGGTTGGTTATTTTCTTACTCATCTGTAGGAATTTTTATCTGGCAAATTTTTTGGGGGGGTTGGTTATTTTCTTACTCATCTGTAGGAATTTTTATCTGGCAAATTTTTTGTCAGATTTTTTTTTTAACTGAAATGAAATTCACATAACAAAACTCACCTTTTAACCATTTAAAAGTGTACTAGTCAGTACAACCATCACGCCTATCCAATTCCAGAACATTTGTATCACCCTAAAAGAAACCCCATGTCTCCCAATTCTGTCTGCCCACCATCCTGTAGTAACCACGAACTACTTTCTGTTCCTATGGATTTGCCTGTTCTTGACATCTCATATAAATGGGATCAAATAATATGTGGCCTCTTGTGTATGGCTTCTTTCATTTTGCTTGTGTCACAGGTTCATCCATGTTATAGTACGTTTCAGTACTTCGTTCCATTTTATGGCTGAATAATATTCTATGTGAGATACATTTTAGCTATCATCTTCCATTTTGTGACTTGCCTTTTCATTTGCTTATTGGCTTTTTTTGAGGAACAGAAGTTCTTAATTTTAATTAGTCCAAGTTATCAATTTTTTTATGGTTAGTGCTGTTTATATTCCACATGAAAGATCTTTGCCTGCCCCTGGATCATGAAGATGCTCCGTGTTGTCCTCTAGAAATGTCACCGCTTTCTTTTTCTTGTTTAGCTCAACAGTCCATCTTCAGGGGAGCATAGCACATGATGGAAGGTAGTGGACAGAATCTGTTTTTTCATGTTCTTTTCCCCACACTGTGCCGGAGGATACATCCCCTATGTGTGCAAGATCACCTTGTCAGAAACCAAGAGACCATCTGAGTGTGTGTGTGAGCGCATGTGTTACTCACTCTATTCCCTGGCCAGTTCACCTGTGTAGGGCCCAACTTTTTTCTCTGGCAGGGTGGTCTTGGCTATATTTGTGGTCTTTCCAGTGTCCACGTAAGTTTCTAGATTTAACCTGTCCATGTTCACACATGAGAAAGTTCTGTTGTAATTTTAGTGAATCTGTAGACAGTTGAGGGAGACCTGACATTTTAATGATTCCAAGCCTGGAAGCGTGGCACAAACCCTCAGTGTACCGAGGTCCTCATTTGTGTTTCTTAGTGTTTGGTGCAGAGACTGTGCACTTCTGTGGTTGTATATTCCCAGTTTGATGTGTTTTGGTGCCATTGTAAATGGTATTTCTATAAAAGTTCTTTTTTTTTTTCTGTTTATTGCTGCTATCATCTATAGTTTTGGTGTCTCAAATTAAAAAACAGCTACTTCTTTCCAATTGTTTTGCATCAGCTACTTCTTTCCAATTGTTTTGCATTAGTAATATCTCAGCAAAAAGTTTGAAGCTTTGCATGTGATAGAACCATAGTTAGAAACCTGATAAACCATAACTATTCTATCTGAATCTGGCTCTATTGAATCTAGTCATTTCTAGATTCGTTGATGCTTCCCTCTGGTTTCCTGCCATCTCCAGGTAATTGCTCATTAGCTGTGTCTGCTTTTTCTAAGTGGTTTGAGTTGGTGATGGGAATAGTTTTTTGTTTTTTATACAGTATGGTTTTTAATGTCACAGTCCAGCTGTTCATTGATTCAAGGTAAAAAAAAAAAGTATCACGAATATTTAAAATAAATTTAGAAAAATACTCTCATTCAAAAATTTCACAGCAATCTGTGTGAATTATTGTTTCAGATTACTGTTTTCTCTTTGTATGGTTAATTCAACTAATGTTACCTTCCGCCTGTGGCTGTTCATGCCATCCCCACAGAGGCCCCACTGAGGACCTCACACGTACAGTGATGTTTGATTTTCACAGTTTTCTTGTGTCGGTTCTGCTAGACCTAACAGGCCGTCCCTGGGTGTGAATCCTGCTTTGGCGGAAGCTGTTGGTAACTGGTGGCACTGTGTGTGTGATGTGTGGTCCTTCCCTCTTCCTCAGGTCACAGAGCTGTTGGATGTCTCCATGGAGCTTGGCTGCTTCCTGGCTGGAGCACTCATCTCTTCCCAAGGCCACATGGTCACCGAGGAGATTGTGTCCTACATTGAGCCTATTCGTGACTTCCTGGCTATCATTTTCTTCGCATCCATAGGTAACCTTTCTTCTTTATGTCATAATGTTTGAATTGTATTTGTTAAACACTTGCAGATCACTTCTGGTACCTGTTTATATGCATACTTTTATTTATAGCCTATACAGTGAAAACAGTACCCCTAAAAACTAGAGTCTAAGGAGACATTTAAAAAGAGGGAAAATTTGGACCAAGGGACGTTGATTGGTTGTCATGCTCCGTCAGTGCTAAGATGCGCATGTAGCTGGGCATTAAAAAGGCTCCGATGCCCTGTGGTGAGGACGACCCTCCCTTGGGATGACTCCACAGGGAAGGGCCCTGGTGCTCAGCAGGATAACAGCTTAAAGTCAGTGCATCCAAATGGGGGGTTAGGGAGGGAATATTAATTTTGATACAAAGAAAAGTGAACTGACCATGTGGAGGTGTGCTGCTCTGGAGAGTTCCCTTTGTCAGGGTTTCTTGAGTGGCCAGTCCTGGAGGGGTGCAGGCGTGTCAGAACCACAGCCTCCGTACGTCACAGTGCATCTATGTGGCACCTCCCTGTTCACACCACTCCTCACCGCCTGGAAAGCTCACGCACTACACACTGGCTGGCAGGTTCGGTGGGATCCCAGCGCGACAGGGAACGTGGAAAAGCAGATTCTAAAATTTATATGGAAATGTGAAAGGCCCTGAATACCCAAGTCAGTCCTGAAAGAGAAGCACAAAGTGGGGAAGGTCGCACTTTATGTGAAATAAAAGGTGAAATAAGATCATTCATGAGCTGCTTCAGTACCTGGATGCCCTCTGTGTCCCACGAGAGAGGCCCTCTCAGTGGACATTTGTCTCTTCCTCCCTGCCCCCTTCTCCCCTCAGCCTCTCTCTCTTTCTCGTGTGTGCGCGCGCACACATCCGTATCCATCTCCCCTCACCCTCTCTCCTTGATCCCCTCTCTTCTGCCCCCTCCTTCCCCTTCACCCCTGCCTCCACTATTGGTAACACCCCCTCGATATGCCAAATAAGCTCTGCCAATGTTTATTTCTTGAACTCCATTCCTGGTTGATGATTGACTTCTTTTCTGTCAATTCTTTTCCAGACAAGATCTAAAAACACTGATTAAACAGTAACCTCATTCTTACTGAATTTCAGTCCTGTGTTCCATTCCTAAGACTTCTGGGTCACCCTGACGAGTGTGTGCCATTCCATGTCCCTCCGTCTGGGGCTTCGTGGAATGTTCACTTGTTCAAAAACTGAAATTCCATATGTATGTTTTTAAAAACAGACATATTTGCTTTAATACTCCTCAAATTGAGATTCTTGATTCATTGAAAACCATGCTTTCTAACAAAACAAAAATCATACGTATTTTTGCTTTGGTTATTTACACACAGTATATCAAAGAGAACTCAAGTTAATTTCCCTGCCAGCTGAGAAATGTGCATACAGTTAGGTTTTTATTCTCTAACTGGTCAGGGACGACATCGTTTTGTTCCAGGGGTCCAAGCAACAAGTTAATGGCATCCGTTGAAGAAAACACCTTTACTTTTCTGCATACTTAGACCTCAGTGACGTGCAAATGAATAGTGGGGTCCCCGTTTTTAACAAACGTTCATTGATCTCCTGCCTAGAGGACCTGGACGTGGCGGCTGCATTCAGGGCTCATGAGCCACAGTCAGTGTGGGGGAGCAGAATGGGTGCTGTGGGCACCGGCACCAACAGGGATGGGTGCACCGAGGGCTTCAGGCTGCGCTCCTGAGGAGCGGCGGTCTTTGAGCAGCAAAGGGCGGTTTGGCATCCCGAAGTGACGGAGGGCTTTCCATGCTGAAGGGAGAGCCAGTGGTGCCCAGGATAATGCAGGGGGACAGGAGACGAGTGGGACTCCACATGCCCTCCCTACAAGGTGGAAATCGGGACCTGCCTCCCCTCAGTGACATGCATCCTAACCCTCAGGGACAGTAAGGGCTCCAGGTTCACGCAGATAGCAAGCAGCAGTATAGATTTTGAATCTGCGTCCTGCCCGCTGGACCAGGGTCCATAGACTCTGGTCCATAGCCCATATCTGGCCTGATGCCTGATTTGATAAATGACATTCTATTGGGACACAGCCAGCCAAGCTCATTTGCTTATGTTTATGAATGCTTTTGTGCTCAGTCTCAGTCAGCGTGGGCCACCATAACCAAATACCTTAGAAGACTTGGGCTCAAACAACAGACGTTTATTTCTCATGGTTCTGGAGTCTGAGGCCCAAGATGAAGGTGCTAACACAGTCTGTTTCTTTTTTTAATTATTATTATTTTTTTATTAGTGTCAGGTGTACAAAACAATGTAATAGTTAGACATTTATCATTTATATCCCTCACACAGTGATAACCCGCTTCCCCCAATCTACTACCCCTCTGACATCGCACACAGCCATTACATTTCCACTGCCTCTATTCCTATTGCTGTACTCCGCTTCTTGTGACTATCTATCTATCTATCTATCTATCTATCTATCTATCTATCTATCTATATAATTGTAGTTGACATTCATTATTGTTCAGCTTCAGGTGTACAGTGCAGTGATCAGGCATCTACACACAGTCGGGTTCTGGTGAGGACTCTTCCTGGCTCGCAGACAGACGGCCACCTTCTTGCTGGGTCCTCACATGACCTTTCTTTGGGGTGTGTGTGCACAGAGAATGAGGGCATGGGAGCACGAGTAAGCTCCAGTGTCTCTTCTCTTCTTACAGGATACCAGTCCTGTTGGATCAGAGCCACACCCTGTGACCTCATTTAACCTTCTTTACCCCCAAATACTATCACACTGGGGATTAGGACCTCAGCACATGAACTTGGGGGCAATTCAGTCATGGCGACTCCAGCAGCAGTGATGTGGGGGGTGACAGAGCTCATTCTTGAGGGTGCTCCAGAGGTAGTTGTCACATGTCAGGTGTAACCTAACACCTTGCAGCCCTAGATCCTTGCTCACTTTTATATCTGTGGGTCTAGTGGGTGTGCGCAGTGACCATGAGAGTTGGTGTTTATTAATGAACACAGACCGTGTACCAGTTACCTGCTTCACACGTCATGTTGCACTCACTCATCGCCCAGATCCACAAGTACAGATGAAGAAATTGAGGCAGAGAGAGGTTAAGAGGTGTGCCAGCGTCCACAGTTGGTTCGTGGTAGACCCTGGATTTTAGCCCAGAGCCTGTCCTGTTGAACATTGTGCTATCCCAAATATACATTTGGTATTTGTTGTAAGAATGAATGGCCATAAGTGGAAAAAGTGTAACATAGCTTGTTTGCCCTCCTGTAAAAGTTATATGTGGCAAAGACATTGTAACATGGCTTTCGTCTCTTTCCGTGTTGTTAATGTCACTAAGTACTGGCTCCAGTCAGTCTGGTGTCATCGTCGCTCTGTGCACGGTGCTCTGCTCCCTGCGGGGAGGCACGTGAGTGAGTAGAGTCTCTGCCCTCAGAGGGGAAAGAAAATCTCTGTCATCTGGCTTGTGTGCTGAGGGCCCACTACTGGTCTGGGCCCAGGCACTTGCTGTGACAATGCGGGATTGTGTGATGATGACCACGCCACAGTGCTATCCATACGGGACACGAGAGCGTGCTGGGGAGACCCCGCTCCACCCTGGGTCAGCGAGCTATGGGGCCTCCCAGCCGAGGTGTGGACAGTCAACCTCCTCTCCTTGTCTTCTGACTCGAGGAGTCGTTTGCATCCTGGCCAGAATGTTTTCGTAAAGGAACATCAGACTTAGCAGCTGCTTGCCGTCGTGCTCTGCTGTGTCCTGGGGTGACGTCTGGCGGAGGATTGCGCTCTGCGCCCAGGCCCATGCAGCCCACCGCCCGGCCACTGCCTGGCGCAGCTGGCTCCGGAGCCGCTGGCAGCAGATGCTTGGATGAGCACTTCAAGGATCGGCTCGAGAGGATCGTGCTTAAAGAACTTTATCCTTCTATCGAAGCAAATATTAGGAGCTTGGGAATTCGTAGATTTGTCACTAAGACACGGGTGTGTGTTGTTGGGAGATGTGCTGTATGATCCTGAAAAAATTCTGTGTGTGTCCTTTCCCTCACAGGCCTGCACGTGTTTCCCACCTTTGTGGTGTACGAGCTCACCGTCCTGATGGTCCTCACTCTGTCGGTGGTGATCATGAAGGTATCCGTCCTGCCTCTCAGTGACTCGTGACTGGTACAGTTCATGTTATGTGTGGCTTTCCCGTCACGCAGCACATGTCACTGCTTCTTGGGCCTAATTTCCTGCCTTTAGTGATGCCGAGTCCGTGACCCCCAGCTACAGCATTTACATACAACCCCCATCTGTGAGATGACACCCACCACTCTTGCCACCGGCACAGCCGGGATTAGGAGAGGGGTGGTTTGGGTTTGTTTTCCTTTGTTTGTCTCAGAACTGAGTATGTTTCAAATTGGGAGTTAGAAAGCTGGACGGAAGAAATAGCTTTCTGGATCTTCCAGTGAAATTCTTGCGCTATAATTTGACTTTTATCCTAAGTGAATCCAAAGAACCACAGATCCCCACTCTTATGACACATGCAGACATACATTTTAATGACCACTGAGAATTAGTTCACTGCTCTCCGCTTGTCTGCTCTCTATGCCTACAAATTATTAAGTTGCTCGTGTTATAATAACTTTTAATTCCAGGTGCAATTACCTGTTCTGTATCTATCTGGCTCTGCAGATGACAAAAATTGACTTAAAATATTTCCATCTGAAGGAGGTACAAGCCCTGATGATGGTCTGGCTGCCCCACCAGCACCAGGCTGCTTACCTCTGGATTTTGTCTACATGAGAGAGAGACACTTCTCTCTCATTCAAACTGAAATTTCCATCTTGAATGCTGTATAACATTTAATGCCGTGAATATAGTGTGGAAGGGAAAGCCTTGTTTTCTGCTGGAGAATCTACACCCTTGATTTTGCCTTGGTGTTTATATGGTTTTATTTCAGACATTTTGTGTTTATTTGGTGCTTCTGCATTGAAGTGCCTCTCTGTATGTCCCCTCTTTGTGCCCCTTGAGGGCTGCTCCAGCGTTTATGTGTCTCTGTTTTCTGGATGCTTGGCTGTCGGGGCTCTGGGTAGGCAGTAACACACGGCCACTCTCGCAGTTTGTTCTGGCAGCGCTGGTCTTGTCTCTCCTGCTGCCAAAGACCAGCCAGTACATCAAGTGGATCGTGGCTGCAGGGCTGGCCCAGGTCAGCGAGTTCTCTTTCGTCCTGGGGAGCAGAGCGCGCAGAGCGGGCATCATTTCTCGGGAGGTGAGTCGCCACTCGCTTCCTGTGAGTGCTCACGGTCACGGTCAGACAGATGCTTTGCCACCGGCCGGGTCGCCATTCCTCATGCCGATGTGTGAGCATCAGGCCCTGTCATGTGTGCGTGCAGGTGTGTGTGTGTGTGTATGTGTGTGTGTACACTTGTGCGCTTGTCCACCTGCTATTTTGTACTTACCTCACCTTTTCTCTCTGGTTTTGTTTGTTTCTATTTTTTTTAACTTGTATTATTTGCCCTTTTTTAACTGGCTGTGAACTAGAACTTGATGAATATCATTTGATGATCCATGATTGTCACTTGAAATTTGATAAGAAGGAGGTTTTGTGCTTGACTGCAGGGTGTGGGTTGTGGCGCTAAAGTAAAAGAAAAGCGCCCCCTCCCCCGGCCCCGGGGTAAATAATGCCGCAGTCTGTTGCTCTCCAGTGTTAAACGTTTAATATTTAAAATCTGAATATTCTTTCAGGACCAGATAACTCAGTTGAGTATTAGCCCTGAATGATCTAAGGGCAAATTGATGCTGTGACTAAGAAAAGCATTTGGTAACTAAAATTAGAGCATTACTGTTTAGTGAAAGCAAATAGTGTAGAAATCTGAACTCCCTACTTTGGAACTGTTGGTTCACTAAGAAATCGTGTGCATGCCAGGGCTGGAACCTGCATGCTTTCTGTATAGACTCCTAGGCTGTGGAAATCGGCTGTTTCTGTATTTCCCAGTGTAGAAACAGTTAACTTTGGGATGTTTTTAAATCATGGATTTGTAGACACACAGGTACCCAAATAGTAACTTCTATTTAAAGTTATCTTTGAGGAGCATTTGAGAGTTTGCTTCTCAGCATGTCATCAGGTTGGCTCACGTAAACTGACTCTCATAAAAATACAAAATAAATTATTTAACCTAATTTACTTGACCTGTTAGCCCCCTTCTGCTATCTAAGTTTTGTTTTTTGCCCTTCTTGATGTCTGTGGAAGCACAGTTGACCTTGCTGGGCCTGAGCCCTGAAGCCAGAGCAGGGGTTTGCCCCTGTTCTCATTCCCTTCCACATGGTGGGGCCACAGGGGGAGGGCCTCCTGACGGCCCCCACCTCCCTCAGTTGTGATGTTGTCGATAAAGCCCGCCCTGCCAAGTGACACATTGAATATTTGGTTCTGCCTACCTGCTCCCTAGTAATACATTTGGGCTGAATGAATATAAAAGTTTTTATCAGTACATGTGAAATGCTGGTAAGCATTCAAAATTAAGTGGTTGTCTCCTTGTATCCATAAGTGTGAGTAAGATAAGTCTTGATATTAAACAGCACCAAAAACAATTGCTGAAGAAAGGAAGTTGTGCAAGAGCTCCCTCTGAAAACTGCCCTGAGGCTTTACCTTCACTCTGACTCCCAAGGGGTCAGTCTGCCCAAGGGATGACCCCCAGGTTATACAGACTCAACGGTGTGGACCAGTGATGCATTAACCCGACAACAGTCTCCACTGATGGTCAAATCTCAGTCTGCCTCACAGCCAAATGTCAGTGCACCTGTGGCTGTATGGGGTGTACCTAAGCATGCACCTGTGGTTGGAAGTGGGCCTGCTAAGCCTGTGTGAGAGGCCATGCGCCTGACCTGTTGCAGGTGTACCTTCTAATCCTGAGTGTGACCGCACTCAGCCTTACGTGTGCACCTCCTAATACTGAGATGACACTCCGTTTTACCTGTTGCAGGTGTACCTCCTAATCCTGAGTGTGACCACGCTCAGTCTTTTACTGGCCCCAGTGCTGTGGAGAGCTGCAATTACAAAGTGTGTGCCACGACCAGACAGACGGTCAAGTCTCTGAGGCACCGAGATGATAAACAACTTTGCAAAGTGAAACCTGTATGCAGGAAAAGCAAGTATTTCGGACAGTTCTGTAATTGCACGTTCCTGTGAGCCTTCTACAGCAGGAACAAAATACGCTGTTAAGGGCAGAGGGCATCTTCTTCTTTGCCCGGCTTTAGAAATTACTGCCATATTTTAGAATCTTCCAGAGTGATTTACTGCATTCAATTGATCATGCACAGTATAAACATAACGCTGCATTTTACAAATCGCCTTGACTATTTTGCCTGGATGTGCCTTTTTTTCTGAAATTAATGTTAACTTTCTATTGTTATTTCATCCGTTCATGATTTTTTTGGTAAAAAAAAATTAGAAAGCTTTTTTATTTATTGTACGACTTTAGTGTTGTAATCTGTTGGTCAATATTTGTTTTTAAACATTTCTGTGATGTGAAATTTTAATTCTGGCAACGAGTTCAGAAAATTACTTTTAATGCTTAAAACTTATGTTTTCTAAAATGAGACAAATATCTTCAAATGTCTATTTGCTTTTTATTATAACAATTTTAAATAAAACACTTTCATGTCAATTTTTATTAGGTACATCATTCTTTTAAAATATTTAGTTTTGAATCACAAGAATATGCATTCTTTAATAAAGATATTTATGATTGGAATACAATTAATTGAAACTTATTGAAAATATTTTTTAAATTAGATTTTTAAGTTTTACTAATGTTCACCAATTTTTTTATTGAGATGATTTGTATATTACCACACTATTTTCCAGGAGACCAAATTAAATGCAGTGCTATGTGCAAAGCCTGAGTTCTAACTTTGAATTTTAAAAGTATATTTTGATCGCTTCTCGGTCTTTTGGCTAAGATCAAGTGTAAAAGTATATTTTGGTTATTATGTGCCCCATTTTAGGAAAACCACACAAATGAAGACCTGATCCTTACAAAGATTTCCTGAAGGGGTACTTACTTTAAACCAGAGTTTTCCTTTAAGTATTGGCTTTAAGAGCATAACAATTTGGCCAAAATACTTGGAGTAGAGGGACAGACATTTTAGGTGTAATTATGGATTACAAATATAAATTATGGATTGCAGTAATATAAATTAAAACACTTTAAGGTAAAGAAATTGTACTGAATCTGAAGTAAATCAGTGGAGAAATTATATAAACGTGCTTATTTTTAGAAAATATAAAAGCACTGGTTTTATTCACTTCTAAGTTATACAGACGGTCTGGGGGCCTTCCCTTGGATTGGTTGGGTGTACACACACGGCAGTGTGGGATGTATTCTGGGCACAGCCCGCTCATCTGACAGTCCTGTCCTGTCTGCAATACTGTATCTTCTCCCATCCGGACAAGCGGGAATACACTGAAGTCCTCTGAGATACGTTTTAGTTTGTTTTTTGTATCTCCAGCACCCACAACAGAGCCAGGAGCTTATTAAATTTTGTTGAATTGAATAAAATCTATTTGATGCGCTTACATCAAGTTTTCAACAAAACATGGAGCTTATATCACTCTGTGAGAATGAAGAAAATAAAAATGCACACTGAATGACAAGAGGAAATGCCTTTAGGAGACCTTTCCCTATGGAGAATGCTCCTTGGAGAGTCCTAGAAAATCTGGACATCTGGACATCTGGACATCTTGAAGCCGTGGGTAGCTCCACCTCTATCCCCTTGTGCCCACCCTCCCCGCTCCATCCCTCCCGGGGCCACCGTTTCCCCCTTCACATCTTCCAGCCCTAGGACTTGGCCTCCTCATCTTTCACTCACCTGTGCTTCTCATTTATAAACATGCTCCAGTCTGCCCCATCCTGAACTCACAAAGCCCTCTCTCAACCGCTGTCCTCGCTCTCCCCTCCTCATGCTCTCGCATGGGGACTCAGGAAGGCTCAGACTTGCAGAAGGCTCAGCACTCGTCTCCATCCCGCCAAACCCCTGCACCTCCAAGCTGCAGACCACCTGCCTCCCAAATACCAGCATCGAACCCGTCTCATACTGTACCACCCCCCAGGCCTAACTCCTCTTAGCATTTCCTTTGTGTGTGTGGGGACAGAGCCAGGAGAGCAGTTTCCAGGCTCTCGGCCTCACGTGGAAAGGTGCTGGCTCAGATAGTAAATGGCCATCAACTGGGATTGGATGGCCATCAGCTGTGGCTAGTTGGCCTTCAGCTGTACCCAGTGAGCCATTGGCCAGTAATATAACTGCTGTGGCTACGCTAGCAGCAAATGGGGGGCTAGAAATAAGATGGTGGCTGAGCCAGCAAGCGCGGATTGCACTTAGGATGGCAGAGTGCGGGTTGCAGATCGTCTGGCTCCTGCTTCCTGTGTCTCCAACCCAGCTACCAGCGAGACTATAGTGGTGTGACTCCCCTGCCTATGGCTCCGTGGGTGTTCCTTTTCGGCCTCACGATATCCTGCGTTCTTATGTGAGGAGTGGGAGCTGAGCCCCGCAGGCCGCCTCTCACGACAGTGTGTGTTGGGGGAGGGGGATGGGCCAGAACTTGTGGGGTGAGTCCTACTGTACATACTTCTGCCAGAGGAAAAGCATGCTGATTGACCAGCCCAGTAGTGACATCGTGTTATGCAGGGAGTCACGCGGGGTCTCTGGTCCCGCTCCCCACATAAGAACGCAGGACATGGTGAGGCCAAAAAGGAACTCCCACGGAGCCATAGGTAGGGGAGTCATACCACTGTATTCTCGCTGGCGGCTGGGTTGGAGACACAGGAAGCAGGAGCCACACAATTCTCAACCCTCACTCCGCCACTTGCTGGCTCAGCCACCATCTTCTTGCTAGCCCCCCTTTTCTGTTAGCGTAGCCACAGCAGTTTTATTAGTGGCCAGTGGCTCACTGGTTACAGCTGACGGCCAAGTAGCCACAGCTGATGGCCATCCAATCCCAGTTGATGGCCATTTACTACCTGAGCCAGCACCTTTCCAGGAGAGACCGAGAGCCTGGAAACTGCACTCCTGGCTCTGTCCCCACACATCATCATCCTGAATTTAAAAATCGGTGTCTGGTTTGAGTCCGTTCCTATGAGATCGACACCTGAAACACACTTAGAGAATTCACCTTCTGGTCCTGGGAATTCTAAAGACAGATTGGGAGAAGGGTGTGTCGGCCACCTCAACACCAATAAAAGCTGAGCTATACTAGCTGACCTTAACTGCCTTGTGTCAGGAGTCCCCCAAGCATTTCACCTGGGTGGCCAGGTGTCACACCTGGACCTCCCCATCCCCCCGGCTCTTCCCTCATGCCCCCATGCTTGGCACCCATGTGTGGTGTTCCTTGTTTCCTGTGTCTGTGACTCCCGACTCCTAACCTTCTGACAGGCAGGGCCATCCCCTTCCTGATGTCCTAAAGCTTTGCTGAGGGTGTGGAGAGCAGGCCCACAGTAAACCAGCTTCCTCACCCATCCTGAGGCATCGCACTAAATGTGTGCCATGAACTTTATTCAGGCCCAAAGGAATCAAAAGGGAGAATGTCAAACACCAGATAGCTACATAATTACACAGTGGGAGACTAAGATGTCAGTAATGGCTATTACAGCAAATCTTCCATGGGAAATCAGTTAGTTAGGAAAGAATCTTGCCTTGGTTTGTTTAAGCAGCAGATGAAAAATAACAGTTATGCATCACCGATTATACGCAAAGCAGAGGTGAGGAATATGTAGAAGTGAAGACGATAGGTAGTTTCTGCCTCTAGGAACCAAAGATCTGATGTAGGAGACAGACTAATGAACAGTGCAGAAGGGACTCAGAAGTCAAAGCAGGGCACATGGGGAGAGCGGGGAAGCAGACAGGAGGAATGAGAGTGGCCTGGAAGTCCTCTAGGGGGAGAGGTGTATGGGCTGGACTTGCGGTGGTCAGAGGTCGGTGTGGAAGCATGCGGGCAGGGCGTTCCTGACAACTCCCCGGCCTGAGCAGAATCCTGGCTCTGCAGGGTGTGGTTCTGCTGTGTCAGGGCTACAGGTGAGAGAAGTGAACAGAGCAGATAGCCCAAGGGGGCCCTCGAGCCTCTGGAAGAGGGCAACAGCCATTCCCCAAGTCTTTTTCAGATTGCTAATCCACGGCTTGGTGGTGCAGTAGAAGCCTAAGCAATAGACACAGCCGCAGTGCTGCCTGACATAGTCCTGTGGGCGAGGGTTCTGTAGAGACAGAGCATGGAGACGACGACGATGTCTTCTGCTTTGGACACAATGTTCCCTGAAAATAGGCTCAGTGACTCGGAGCCCAGAAGGGATGAGGTGAGGCACAGACTCAGGACCACCTGCAGGAAGGGGTGTGGGAGGCCTCCGTGCCAGGAGCCAGGTGCAGGTGCAGTGGGGGCGGGGCCCCATGTGAGGCTGAGACCCCACCAGACATGCAGATCAAGAAGACAAGCAACGGCAGCCATTTCAGGAGTGTGCAGGTGAAAGAGATGACGGGCAGGGGGACGGGGAGCGGGTTCTGCCAGATGCAGAGACTGCTCTGGTGTCTTTGACTTCAGACATCTCTTCTCCCTGGAATCCCCCAGAGTCATTGTGATGTTCAGCCCCGGGTTAGCAGCACCAATGTCAGGACGCTGCTGCAGTGCTGTCGCTTGCAACCCAAACCGTGTACCCCTGTCGCCCTGCCAAACAGCAGGTCTGTCACCTGTGACTTCCAAGCTGATACCCTACTTTCGGAACCTAATAAAAGCAGAGCCCCAGGTTTTTCTCTCTCTCTCTCTCTCTCTCTTTCTCTTTCTCCCTCTCTCTCTCTCTCCCTCCCCCTGCGACCTTCCTGTGTGGCCCTCAGGTTTACCATGCACACTCCAGGAATTGTGAGTAATCAATCTTGTTCCTCCAAGTTCCCTGATGGTTTTTGTGTACATCCCGTGACCATAATAAGACCACAAGAGCCAGTCCAGCCGCGGCATTGGCCCTAGTGGCGGAAATATCTGTGGGGGTGCACTATGAGTCGGCTGGGAGTGAC
Source organism: Rhinolophus ferrumequinum (assembly GCF_004115265.2). NCBI lineage: Eukaryota > Metazoa > Chordata > Mammalia > Chiroptera > Rhinolophidae > Rhinolophus > Rhinolophus ferrumequinum. The sequence goes on from NC_046287.1 coordinate 55,989,310, forward strand.
ACAACAGACAAGCTGCCAAAACTCACACAGGAAGAAGTAAACAATCTGGGTGGGCCTATAGCTACTAAAGAAACTACATCGATAATAATCTTGCAAAACAGAACACCAGGCTCACATGGGTTGACTGGTGAATTCTACCATTTAGGGAAGAAATTATACTAAGATCTACAACAGGCTAAAGAAGAAAAACCCATTATCATATCAATAGACACAGAAAAAGCATTTTACAAAATTCAACACTCATTCATGATTTTAAAAAACCCAGCAAACTAGCAAGAGAAAAGAATTCCCTCAACTGGGTAAAGAACATCTACAGAAACCCTACAGTGAACATCATACTTAATGGTGATAAAGCTTTCGTGCTAAGGTCAGGAATAAGGCAAGAATGTCATCTCTCACCACTCCTTTTAAACATTATACTGGAAGTCCTAGCTAATGCAGGAAAACAAAACAAAACAAAAAAAAGGAAATAAAAGGTGCAAAATTGGAAAGAAGGAAATAAAACTATCTTTGTTTGCAGATAACATGATTGTCCATGTAGAAAATCAGAAAGAATTGCAAAAAAAACTCTAGGATGAACAGGCAATTGTAGCAAGGTTTCAGGATACATTAACAAGGTTAATAAAGAAAAGTCAATCACTTACCTATATATCAGCAATGAACAACTAGAATTTGACATTAAAAACAATACCATTTACATTGTACCCCTTAAAATGAAATACTTAAGTATAAAGCTAACAAAATATGTACAAGATCTACATGAGGAAAACTACAAAATTCTAATGAATTTAGTTTTTCTTTGATATCAAAGAAAAACTAAATAAATGGATAGTCCAATTCATGAATAAAGTCTTGTTCATCGTGCCAAAATGTAAGTTCTTCACAACTTGATGTATAGATTCAGTGAAATCCCAATCAAAATACCAGCAAGATATTGTGTAGATGTTGACAAACTGATTCTAAAGTTTATATGGAGAGACAAAAGACAGAATATTCACTGTAATATTGAAGGCGAACAAAGTCAGGAGACTGACACTATCTGAATTCAAGACTTACTATAAAGTTACAGTAAGCAAGACCATATGGTATTGGCAGAAGAATAGACAAATAGAACAATGAAACAGAATAAAGAGCCCAGAAAAAAAGGGTGTGTGTGTGTGTGTGTGTGTGTGCTTTCTTTCAACTAATCTTTGACAAATGAGCAAAGGCAATACAATGGGGAAAAGACAGTGTTTTCAAAAATGGTGCTGGCACAACTGGATATCCACATGCAAAAAGATGAATCTAGATATGGACCTCGCACTTTTCACAAAAATTAACTCAAAGTAGATCATAGACCTAAATATAAAATGCAAAATGATAAAACTCCTAGAAGATAACAAGAGAAAATCTAGATGACCTTGTGTTTAGATACAACACCAAGGCACAATCCATGAAAGAAATAGTTGATAATCTGGACTTTATTAAAATTAAAAAGTTCTCTGTGAAAGACACTGTTGAAAGAATGAGAAGACAAGGGAAAGACTAGGAGAACATATTTATAAAAGACATATCTGATAAAAGACTATTATCTAAAACATACAAAGAATCCTTAAAACTTAACAATAAGAAAATACACAATTTAAAAAATGGGCAAAGGAACTGAACAGATACCTCACTAAAGAAGATATACAGATGGCAAAGAAGCTTATGTAAAGATGCTTCACATCATATGTGATTGGGGAATTGCAAATTAAAACAACAGTGAGATACCACTATACACCTATTAGAGGTGGAAATCCAAAATGCTGACAATACCAAATGCTGCTGAAGATGTGGACCAATAGGAACTCTCCGTCATTGTTGGTGGGAATGAAAAATGGTACAACTACTTTGGAAGACTGTTTGGCAGTAGCTGACAAAACTAAACATACTCTTACCATATGACCCAGTGATCATGCTCCAAATAAGTGATATTTGCCCAAATAAGTTGAAAGCTTATGTCCTCACAAAAATCTGCACATGGATGTTGATAGCAGTTTTGTTTCCAATCACCAAAACTTGGAAACAACCAAGACGTCCTTCAGTAGATGAATGGATAAATACACTGTGGTACATCTGGACAATTGAATATTGTTCAGTGCTAAAATGAAATGAGGACTCAAGCCATGAAAAAATGTGGAGGAATCTTACATGTATATTACTAAGTGAAAGAAGGCAATCTGAAAAGGCTACGAGGTCCAACAATTAAGTTCGCGAACTCATCCTAGAAAAAGTGCTCCATACCTCATTGCTGAATATCACTATGGTCACCTTAGAAGTACTCCCCTTGGGAAACTATGCACCGATGCCAGCGCCTACTCCACCCTTCAAAGCAATTGTGAAACACTTTTTCTAGAATGGCCATCAGAGCTGTCATTGTATTACCCTTGATGTACTGAATGTCATCAAAATGTCTTCCTTTCAAGTTTTCCTTTATCTTCAAGTAAAGAAGTAAGTGACTGAGGGCCAGATCAGGTGAGTAGGGAGGGTGTTCCAAGACAGTTATTTGTTTACTGGCTAAAACCCCCCTCGCAGACCGTGCTGTGTGAGCTGGTGCATTGTTGTGATGCAAGAGCCATGAATTGTTGGCAAAAATTTCAGATCGTCTAACTTTTTCATGCAGCCTTTTCAGCACTTCCAAATAGTAAACGTGGTTAACTGTCCAGTTGGTACAAATTCATAATGAATAATCCCTTGTAGGGAAGATGTTGAAGAAAATTTGCCTTCATCGATTGATGTGAGCTTTTATCTATTAGCTTTTACCTGTTCCTGTATGTGAGGTGATTTCTGTGCTGTGATCAGGGCTTGAGTAAATTCCCCCTTTGGTCTCATTCTCCCGAGCAGGGGAGACATAAGGTGAGGTTGTTTTTCTGTTTGGTCTCGTTCTCTCGAGTAGGGGAGACATGAGATGATGTTTGTCGTTCTATGTTGTGAGGTGATGGTGAGCTTAGGGTTAAAGAAATTCTTGATCAGGGGTCGAGAGAATTCCCTGTTTGTTCTGTCTGTTTCGCCCACATCAGCAGATGAAGTGAAGAGGTAGCTAAGTTATATCAGGACGATGTGACAGACACATTGCCAAGCCAGCCGTGTTGCTCATCTGGATGAATTGGCCCTTCGGCTAGTTGGGCAGCGTTCATATCAGTAACTGTGGGACCCTCCCGGAACTGGCCATTCCTGGAGGGGGAGGCAGGAACAAGAAACTTGGCTCTGAGGTACATCTGAGGAAACATATAAGACAGACCTCAGTTGGCAGTGTAATTATTATTATTATTTTGTCATTTGGTCATTTTGTCATTGGTGATTTCTCATCATTCTAACATTTTAAAGACTCCCAGCAACACGCAGCTTACAACACCCGGGGATGTCCTGACTTTCAGCCGCGAACCTGGTGAGGGCTGGCTGGTTCCCGGCCTCTCCAGTGTTGTTCCCCACAGTTAGCCTCCTTGAGAACGTGTTAGCATCTAGAAAACTTGTATGCAGCTTGTATCTTACAACATCAGAAGATGTCCTAACTTCCAACAACAACAACAGCGACAACAACAATAGCACATTCTTCAGAATGTTAACACCTTGAAAACTTATGTGCAGCTTGCAGCTTACAACATCAGAAGACGCCTTGAATTCTAACAACAACAAAGACAACGGCAGCAACATTCTTGGGAACTTGTAAGCAGCGTGTGGGAGACGCCTGAGTTTCTCTCAGCTACAGAACTGACAAGGTTTTGATTTATGACTTTTCTAGTGTTGCTCTCCCCCAGATTGGTGAGCTTTCAGCATCTACTGTAATAGTTACTATCCTATAGAGTTTATCACTGCTTTTGGATACTCCTTCCTGATGTTATTTGTGTATTTAGCCAAGTAATTTTTGATCAATAGTAAACATATGTTGAGCTCTACTAAACTTCTAAGTATGTGTCCTCCTCTGACATGACATTGTTATCAACGTATATAGTTTAGTCTTAACCACCTTTACTTTCTGTCATTAACATATTCTCTTAATTGCCTTTGTCTTTTGCTACTGCATATTACTAAATACATTACTTAGACATTAAAGAAATAAATTAATTAGCCCCATTCTAATGTGTGTCCCTCCTCCTTCTTTTGCCCACTTGTCATTACATCCCTCTGATATCAAAAAAGTTTAGCAACATCGTTGCAACAAGTTCGTGAACTTACTTGTCAGACCTCGTACATACTGTGTTATTCCGAGTGTATGCCATTCTGGAAAAAGCAAAACCGTAGAGACGATAAAAAGATGTGTGGTTGCCAAAGGTTAGTGGGGAGGGAGGATGAAGAGAAGGAGAACAGAGGATTTTTAGAGCAGTGCAACTATTCTGTGTGATTCTGTAATGGTGGATACTTGTCATTATACATTTGTCAAAAGTATAGAATGTACACCACCAAGAGTGAGCCCTACTGTAAACTATGGTAATGATGTGTCAATGTAGGTTCATTGATTGGGAGAATATAAAAGCCAGTATGATTCTATTTTTGGTTTGTAACTCCACTTTTTATTTCCTACGTGATTTAAAAGACAAGTGCACAAAAGTAGTTATATATCTATGTTACTGAGCAAATAATGTATAAATATATAAATGGTCAAATTCCCCTATCAAAAGACAGAGACTGGCAGAATGGATAAAACGCAGGATTCAACTCTGTGCTGTCTACAAAAGACTCACTCTTTTTTTTTTTCAGAACTTTTTATTATTATTATTATTAGTTTCAGGTGCACAAAACAAAGTAATAGTTAGACGTTTATCATTTATATCCCTCACACTGTGTGAACCCCCCTCCCCCCATCCACTACCCCTCTGACATCACACACAGCCATTACATTTCCACTGTCTATTCCTAATGCTGTACTCCGCTTCTTGTAAGTATATACATATATATTTATAAACTTGTAGTTGACATTCATTATTATTCAGCTTCAGCTTCAGGTGTACCATGCAGTGATCAGGCATCTACATCTTCCCTGAGGTAGTCTCCCTAACGAGACAAGTGCAAAAAACTCACTCTTGATATAAGGACACACATAAGTTGAAAGTGAAAGGATGGAAGAAGATTGTACATGCAATTAATAATCAAAAGAGAACAGGGTGGTTATACTAATACCAGACAAAATAGACTTTAAATAAAAAAATTGTTACTAGAGACAGAGAAGGACATTATATAATAATAATAATAATGCTGACAATATAATGTCTTTCTTTGCCTTTTGTAATAATGATAAAAGGGTGCATTCACCAAGAAGATAGAACACATATAAATACATACAGTTGACCCTAGAACAATATGGGCTTGAACGGCATGGGTCCACTTATATGCAGATTGTTTTTAACTGACCTGCACAGTTCAAACCCATGTAGTTCAAGGGTCAACTTCGTGGTTGGGAATCCGAATATGTGGAGGGCTGACTTCAGTTATATGTGGATTTTTGACTGTGTGGGTGGTCAGCACCCCAGCCCTCGTATTGCTCAGGGTCAACTGTATGCACTAAACATCAGAGCTTCTACATGTAAGAAGCAAACCTTGACAGAATTGAAGGAAGAAACAGGCAACTTGACAATAATGTAAGAGACTTCAATACCCCACTTTAAATCGTAGATAGGAGACCCAGGCAGAAGGTCAACGAGGACAGAGGACGTGCCCAGCACTATAGACAGACTGAACCTGACTGACGTGGACAAAATACTCCACCCAACAACAGCAGAATACACATTGTCCTCAAGTGCACATGGAACATTCTGCAGAATTGGGTCCCTGGAGACATTGCCTAACTTTGTGAGATATCGCATTAAAGAACATGTCTTGGAGTCTTTTTATTTCAGTGCCCCCTAGTTTTCCATCAACCTTGAAGCTGGTCAGTCCACTGAAGAATTTTAAACAGGAAGTAGTATGATCTATTTTCCATTTTGAAAACATCTCTCTAGCTGCTGAATAAATGAGATATTAGAGTAGGACAAGCTTGGAGGAAGGGAGAAGAGAGAGGATTTATCTTTACAGCCCTCAGTGAAGAGGATGGGGACTTGGCCAGGGTGATGGCAGAGAAGATGGAAAAAAGTGGAGGAATTCAAGATATTTCAAATTGGCGATTGGTTTTAGTTAGCAAGGACAAAGGAGGTATTTATTTGTCTTCTAAGTTTCTAGTATGAACAACTAGTTGTACATAATTCATTTCCTGAGCTAGAGGATATGTGAGGAGGAGCTGGTTTGTCACAAGAGTCATGAGTTCACGATCAGTTGTAGCAAATGACATTTTAAGGATTAATCCTATTACCCGGTTGCTTTACTGGGCAGTTGCACTAATTAATACTCCCACCAATGGCATATGAGGGTATCCATGAAACCAAGATTTTTAATGGTTTCCCCCAAAGGAATTTGTGTGCTCATCATAGAATGGCAAACCTACATTTGGAGATAAATTAGCTGTCTGTCGTGTTAGAGGGTTTAGAAAATGGAAGGAGCAAAGAAGGAATGAGAAGTTTCCCTAGAATTGTGTATACGGAAATTTTAGAGAAATTTCATAGGTTATATGAAAGAAAACATAATTAGACGTGCCCTTATCTTTCCCACTGATCTCAGAATACATGTTTCTTTTTCAGACTTTCTCAGTTTAGCTCTCTCGCAGCCTGTCTCTTTCCGCCTCCCCTATGTCCTAGTCCCGTCAGTCATGCCTTCTTTCTCTTCTTCCATCTCTTTCTCTTTAGTAACTTCCTCTCAGCCTACAAAACACTCAGGTTCTTCATCTCCCCCAAACCCTTCACCTCCACACTGCTTTTCCCCGCCCCCCCACAGCTCCGGACACCACCCTTTTCCAGCCAGACCTGCTTGCTGCCTCACCTGCAGCGCCCTCATTCCCCATGTCCTCCTTCAGTAAATACTCCCTACCCTTTGCCCCTCTACACTATGGAAACTGCTCTCCTAAATATCGCAATTATCTCATTGCCAAATTGAATGACCTCTCTTCACCTTTCATTCTACTTGATCCTTGTAACACATTTGAACACTGGTGATCCCTTCTTCTTATTTGAAACAACCTTTCTTGGTTCTGTAAGTCAATTGATCCATATCATGAGCGGCCACTTTTTATATTTAGAGCTTGAATCAACGGTGGTCTTGGCAGGACTAGATGACACTCAAAGGCTTTGTCTATACAGAGTGCTGAGGGCACTAGTGTAGAGGTGTGGGCGGGGCGAACGACTCCAGCAGGAGGTGAGGAGAACCTCCAGGAAGCCTTTACTCACCCCAAGCCTGGGGGACACAGGAGGAAGCACAGCAGAGAGACCCAAGGAGAGCAAGAGTTGTGGAAGGGAGTCCCCGCCTCCCACCCCCAGGAGCTGTGGATAGAGCGGGACGCAACCACTGCCCAATTGTGGCCAGGAAGGAAGAGGATAACAAAGCCCACCCTCTCCCTCCTGCTGCCTCTCTTTCTTCCTGGTGACTCCCATTGGCTGAATCCTAGGGGACAGCACCAGCCAAGGGACCAGTCCCTGGACGTCAGGGATGGATGGAGGGAAGGGCAGAGCAGTACAGGGAATGGATGGGATGGGGCAGCAACCAGAATAATAGCACAGTTTTCTTTTTTGGGAGTGCAGCTTCTGTCTTCCTCTTAGAAATGAGCTTAGCACTGAGCTGTGGAGTTTTGCCTCCAGTCTTCACCTCTTTTCTCTCTCAGTGCTCTCTCCTCACGACTCCCATTGCCAGAGCGCCCCAGTATCTATATACTGCCCATGCTACAGGCGCACCTTTAACCCTGAGCTTGTCCGAGTGTCAGTCTTGCACTTTGTACGATTTATTGATGTCTCACTTTCACATTCCTCCCCAACCTGGAACTCAACTGTCAGAAACGCTTTCCCAACACTTTCCTGTCCTCTCTGCCTCGGCTGCTCAGCTGCCCACACCCGACTCTTCCTTCTCCTCATCCAGCACCATCCATTCCAAATCCTGTGAATTTGGGCTCTTGAGTTTGATCCCTGCCTTTCCCTACCATCACACCTTAGGGATCCCTCAGATCCCCTAGCGAAGCTTTCTGTAGCAAACACTTACATGTTGGAGGCTGTTACTATCTGAAGCAACTCCTTATATTTAGGAAATCTGCCCTCATTATGTGTTGGCGAGAGGCAGATGCCTCCTCCTACCCTGGAAGCCCAAGAGGCACCGCCACCAGAAGCTAGAGAATAGGAGGAAGCACTCTCATTCGGAGCCTCCCACTCAGGACTTTGACTCTGGAGCAGTAACTCCCATGGGCCCAATGTAGAACCATTCTCGCCTCCGAGGCACCGTCGTGCTTTGGCGTCTGGCGCTGGGCAGCCTGGCTTCCTCAGCCCTTGCTGGTGTTGCTTCTGAGTCTGGACCTCACTCAGTCAAACCCCGGCTCTGTGGCTCCTTCCCAGTGTGTGCTGGCCAAAGGCAACCCCTGCAGCCTGCATCCGGCCTCCTGACTCTTCACCTTCTAACTTGTGTCCTGCTTCAGATCGTGTCTTTCTCCAATCTCTTCTTCCTACCACCCTGGGGCTTATTTCTCTGAAACACAAATCTCTCTTTATCATTTGGAACAAACTGCTAATTGTCCCCCAATATCTGCTCTCCGCCCTTTTCTTTCACAGACCTTCAAATGCTTAGGTAGCTATAGGACCCAGAATAATGGCTACATTTCTGGCGTCCCTTAGAACCACGTGTGGCACCTGGCTAAGCCAACGGGACTGTTACGGTCTGACTGTTTACAGCCCCTCAAAATTCATATGTTGAAATCTAATCCCCAATGCGGTGCCTGAAGGGTGGCAGAATATGCCATCCCCAAATGGTCCTCTTTGGTATAGGTCTATTTTGAAAGGCAGGAGAAGCTCTGAAAACGGAGTTGAAGTTATCCTTTTGTAAAGGAAATCTCTGTCAGGGTGTCTCCCTCTCTGTACCAGGAGAAGACAGATGACTAAATCACAAGAAACTTTTATCAATGTAAGAGGTAGGGTTTGTTATACACATAACAAACCTTACTTTTGTTTACCATGCTTTCCCCGGTCACCTCCGCAGAATTGGCCTCCCCCTCATCTTTCTTCATTAGCCAAAGATAGTATTTAAGCTTGAATTCTAAGCCACCTCTGAGAGTTACTCATTTTTCCCCTGGATATCTCCCATGCATATACATGTTCAACTTCTATTTTTCTCTTGTTAGTCTGTCTTTTGTTATCAAGACCCCAGCCAAGAATTTAGAACCTGGGAAAAATTAGTTTTCCTCTCCTAGGGTGTTCTTTGGAGGCGTGTCCTTTGGGAGGTAATTGGATCACGAGGTTGGAGCCCTGAGAGTAGGATTAGTGCCTGTATAAGAGGTCAGGAGCTAACTTGCTCTCCCTGCCCTATGAGGATAAAATAAGAAGGTGGCCATCTGCAATTTAGGGAGAGGATCCTCACTGGAACCTGACCATGTTGGCACCGTTCTTGAACTTCCAGTCTCCAGAGCTGTGAGAAATAAATTTCTGTTGTTTATTAGTCACCCTGTCTGTGGTGTTTTGTTATGGCAGCCCAAGCTGATTAAGACAGAGATGTAAGCAGCTACTAGCATTTTCCAGGACATGTCCTTGTCTGCTTGTGCACACACAAACACACACACACTCATAAGTGTGCACATGCACACACACATCTCTATATATATTCTCAGCGGGTCACAGCGTATCTAAACGTCACCTTCTCTGTGAAGCCCTCCCTTCTGCCTGTAGGAGAAAATAATTGCTGTAATCTGGTTCTGTGCTTCCATATTTCTCTTTCCTGGTATAAACAGTCTTGTCTCCTCATGTCATGTATGTCTGTGAATCGGTCTCTCCTGTTTGACTCTGAGCAATCCTCTATTTTATTAATCTGTATAGTATCAGCACGCAGAGTACTATCTGGCACGTATTTGGAGCTCAAAAATGTTTCCTGAGTGAGGAATGCAGGAAAGGTAAAACTTTTGAAATTGTGGTTTATCTTCTTATCAAAGAACTATGTTTTTATCTACTTATTTCTCAAAAGAAATATAAAAGCTAAAGGAATCTGAGCATCAGAGAGGCTAAGCTTACTTATCCAAGGTCATTTGACTTCCCTTCATCTCAGCTTCCGGTGGGCTCTAAGGTTCTTCTCTGAATGTGTAAAATACGTGGACAGGTAGCAGAGAAATGACTAAAGGCAATCAGTTGTACAGAAAGTCAAGTATCTTGCACTTGTGCGGTAGGTCCCTGGTACTGCTTTCACTCCTGGCTGACGGTAAATTGATTCAATTGAGGAAGGAAATGATATAAGGAGAACAGGGATCTCTCAACTTTACGCTGTAGGATTCCACAGAAAATAATCTGGATATTATTTTAGCCAGGACAATGTGAAGTCACATAGAAGGAACACTTTAGAATTGTGGAGTTAAAAGACAAAGAAATGAAAGGGATTTTTTTCATTGCAAAAGCCAGAGAACATTACAGATGAAAAGCAAACAAAAAGTGTCCAAGTAGTAAACAAGACTCGTAAGAGCAATTTGAGTATATTGGATGCTGTAATCTAAAATTTGTCAGATCCAAGGGGCACTTTTCAAAGCACAGTGGCTTCCGCTTGCAAGTGATTGTACAAGTCTTTAAGACTAATATTAAGAGTATAAAATACAAGAGGGTCGACTGACCCTCCTTCCAAGAGAAGGATTTGACCAGAAATTTTCAAAAGGACTCATGATGTAACGAGGAGTAAAAAAATTAAAGATGTCTCCATGTCTAGGTGGTGGGATGAGGGCGGCAGAATTTCTCTGTATACGGGGCTTAGAAATGGTGATTTCTTTAGGGAGAGGCCCAGGGGATTTATCTTGAGGTTGAGCCAAATACACTGATTTGCTTATGTTTTATGATACACACAAATTAGCAGAACAAAGTTTTCTAAAGATGCCTTTATTTATATTTTACCCAAGAAGAAAATGTTTCTTGTTCATAGATCCAGGAACATACCCCTCCCACCCCCCTGCTGAAAGTTCCATGAGCCCTTGTCCCCCTCCATCTTCCCACACCATTGCCACAGTAACCCAAGAAGGTGGAAAACAGGAATGGCTGGAGAAAAGGCCAATGTTATTGAGGAGGAAACCAAAGACAAATTGGATATTTAACAAACACATTTAGAATAAAAAATTTCGAGGGATTAGAAAATTCTCTCTTTAAAGGACAGTTTAATGGGGGTAGGGGCTGGGGGGTATGAATTTGGATCACGCTCTGAGACTCAACAGAGCAGACACACCAAGATGAGGAATATTGTTGGGAGATGAGGGCTTTTACTGGGAAGGACCCAACCACTTTCTTCTAACATGGAACAGAACAAGTTTCACGTGATATCCTAGACGACAATACAGGGCTGAATGCCAGTGCCTAGGAGGTGGATCAAGTCAACACCTAAATGAAAGCCTCACTAAGTTATGCTCCCAGATCATGGACCCCGCCCCCAAATATGGATTGGAAATGGCAGGATTAGATGAATAAGGGGGCTTTGGGACCAAAACTCTTCAAGAAGGCTGCACTTCTGCAAGTCAATCCACAGAGATTTCAAGGCGAGGCAGTGGGTAAAAATATTTGGATCTTCAACCAAACATTTTAGAATTCTGTTATCTTTTAACACAGAAACAGGGTTTTGTGGGATACTTGACTATAGAGAAGCCAAAGGAACAACTTTTTGCCTGTTTCCCAACTAAACCAGACTCAACAAGCTCTCATTGCTGTAGTAGCTCTTGCGAGTTCAGAATATTTAATTAGTGATTTTTGTGCAGAATTTTTTTTTACTATTAGAGATAGTTATCCTGTGTAAACACTGCCGAATGACTGGAATCTTGAATCCATAAGAAGTTTAAGATTCGTACTCTAAATCCTCCATTTCTTAATTCTGAGCCCCCAGTTCTCACAAAGAGGCTGGCTGCCGTGTACACTTGGGTCCAAGGACTAGAAGGGGGGCTTCCAGCTATTATTTGGGGGTGAATATTCGAAAGAGTCAAAAATAAAGAATTCCTTTGAAAGAAAATGGAGCTAGAAACATACCACTGAAGGAATAAAACACAGGAATGTATGTTCGGATATCATGGGTGGAGAGCTGAATACACTTCACCAGCAGAGAAATAAGGTGTTCTGACTGCAGGATGCATAGGGCTTTCCCTCTCTAAGCCTTCTGTTCAACCCTATCACCCGACCATCCATGTTTCTCTAAGTGCCCATTGTATGCTAATCAGCAGAATGGGAAGATTTTTGCTGTCTTCAAGAAACCAATGTTAATTAAGGTGTTAACACGTTAAGTGGTGCATTAGAAGCCGGAATGGGTGTGATCAGCATAAAAGTGGTTAAATTGTGAAACCATGCTAGGTGGGGTGTAATGCAGAGAGGTCTTTGCTCTGTGCTCAAGTCCTGAGACATTAATTATGCCCTGGCTCACTGCGCACCACAGCCTGGTGCAGCCCTGAACTTTGGACTTGACTCCCAGGCCTAGCCTCTGGGGCTTAATCCTCTGGGGGCTGTGGGCTCCAGGGGGCACTAGTCACCTGGGCTAAGGGTCCACCAGGCCCACGCAGTGATAAGGAACAACCTTGCTGCCCGGTTTACCTCCCTACTACATGAAGGACCATCATCTGGGCACAAGCCAGGCGTTGATGTGGAGGCTCCAAGTCCAGCAGAGGCAGGTGGACAGGGCTCTGCACTGCATACGCACACATCGTACCTTCCACGCACCTGCACACTCATGGGCAGCCTGCCGTCCTTGCGCACATACATACACATGCACTCACCCAAACACACCCACGTGCACAGCCTGTCTTTCTCCTCGAGTACACATACACTCGTGTGTGCACACACCTGAACTTTCCTCCACGTGTCCACACAGCCCCCTTCATCCCTCATGTGTGCACATCTGCAGGTGCACAGAGCAGCCCCCTCTCCGCTGTGTATGCACATAATACCTGTGCCCACAAAATCTGTTCACTTCTGCCTTTGTGCACACACCTGGCCACCTCTCTTCTTTGCGTGCACATGTGCATATACACCCAGTTCCCTTTCCTGTGTGCATATACACCTGCGCACACTCTCAGTCAGCCTCCCACTCATCTGTGTGCGCATATTCACAGGTGCACACACGAGGCTCCTCTCCTCCGTGTGCACAACCCCTGACCCGTCTCACATGTGCGCACGAGTGTTCACACACATTCCAGCCTCTGTCCCCGTGTGCGCACATGTGCACATCCCACCGGCTTTTCTTCCCCGCGCGCGCACCGCCGCGCACTGGCGCCAATCCCTGCTCGGCGCGCACACGCACAGCCCATCCCCCTCGGAGTCTAGCGCGGGCAGCCCGGGCGGGAGGAGGAGGAGGAAGAGGGAGCCGAAGGCGCGAAAACGCGCGCAGGCGCGCTGCGGGAGCCGGGCCGCCCCCCACGTCACCGCGCCGCGCACGTCACGCCGCCCGACGCCCGCTCGGCAGGGTGAGCCCCGCGCCCGGCGCCTCGCAGGGCAGGACCCTGGGCCGGAGCGCGCGCCGGGACTGCCCACGTCTCTGTGTCCGCGTGTCCGAGCCCGCGCGTCCGAGCCCGCGCCCGCGCCCTCGTGCCCACCCCCGCGTGTCCGTGCGCCCACCGCCAGCCAGGTGCGGCAGGCAGGGGGCTGGCGAGGGCTAGGGTCCCGGGAGGGGCGCGGGCACGCGGGGCGCCCACTGGTCCCCCGTCCTCCTTCCCTGCCGCGTGTGCGCGCCCCTCCCGGCTCCCCGGCCTCCTGCCCCTGGTCCTGGGCGCCGCCGTCGGGGGCTCCCAGGTGACTCGGCCGTGGGGTCGGGGGTCCCGGGTCCCCCTTGGGGCCTGCAGGTGGCCTTCAGGCGGAGCAGCAGCACCGGCGTCTGCACCCGGTGGGGGTCGGGGTCCGCCGGTGCGCAGGGGGTCTAGGGGTCCGCGGTGCGCGGAGGCGGCGCTGACCCGGACTTGGCCCGCCCGACTGCCGGTTCCGGCGCGCGGGAGGCGCTCGCGACGAGGCGGTCGCGGCCTAGTGACAGGCCGGAGGCCGGACCCCGGAAGCCCACCTGTCAGAGTTACCGGCCGGCCGGGTGGGCGAGGGGAGCGACCCAGCCGGGACCGAGGCACTCCTTGGGGTGCGCATTTGCGCAGGGACAACGGTGCTGCGCCTGGCGGGGGGTAGCCGGGTGTCCTTAGTTGCGCCCAGGTTGCGCGGGCGCAGGCTGGGTGCCAGGCCCGACCGGGTGCCGGGTCTTTGTGTGGGCATCGGGGAGGACAGGGGTCGTCAGGGAGCCAGACTGGGCATCCTATTGTTGGATGCATTTCCCTTTGCTGAGATGACTTAAAATCCCAGGTTGGGGGGTGGGGGTTTGCCAGCTGCGCTTTGAGGATGCAGTGTGGGTTTGGAATGGAAGGTGCCTGCTGCCTGGAGGGGCAGTCAGATTGCTGGTGGTACTGGGGGAAATGTTGATATTAACTTCTGGTTTTATTCTTACTTATTTATTTTTCCTTCCCTCTTTACCAGAAAAATCATTTTTCTTCTCTGGAGGGTGAACATTTATAGCATCGATTTCACGGATCTGGTAACATGGCAAAAGATGTAAGTATGTTTGCTTGGTTTTACAGACAGATGTTTGCCTAGCACTACACTCTTTGTAGTTTTCCCATTTTATTTCAGAAGGACGACACAAACTACAGTACTGTGTATTTTCAGACTTTTAAAGCACATGAAATAGGATAAAGATGAAAGAAATTTATTAATAATAGCTTTTATGGAAATGTGTGTGATTTGCTTCAGCAGCTGGGTTTTCAGTCTTAAAACACTGGGTGACAAACACTGCATGAGGCTATACGGTATCACTGACTTTTTCTTCTTTTCAGAGGGTATTAACTTACAATTTTTAATATCTTTGTTGAAGAACACACTGAGTTGGGTGAGATGGAGGGCTGGGCCCAGGGTGACTGGTGGTGTGACCCTGAGCACCTGGTTTGTGGAGAGTGTAGGAAGTTAATTCAACTTTGATGGATAAAGTGCTGAGTGCTTGTTTTGGCCACTTTTTTCTCAGAAAAAATCTTGGTGGTTAATGAAACGAACCCTACTTTAGCTTGTTTTGTGTTTGTCATGAAACACTAAAGTATAGTGAATAATTTTTTTAACTTGTTCCAAGAACTAAGCTTTTGGATCTAAAAATGTAGACTATTTTATTGGTTATGTAGTTCTTACCACACTTTGTCATATCACTTAAAGTCATGGAAACCCCAGTTCTGTCCTTCAGTGTTTCTCAGAATGCGTTGTTCTGTAAGCCTTAGTGAGAAGAGGCTGTTTATTTATTTACTTACTAATTGCACAGAGCTGGAAATGTGGCTCAGATAAACTGCATCTGCCTGAAACAACTAGAGGTAGTAAAAATGTGTCTGTAACCAAAGAATAGAGGCTTTCCGCCTTTCCATCAGTTCAGTGGTTTTAGTATTCTCTAAAAAGGCTGAGTGAGAGCCTCCTACACTCTCCCGACTGTCAGGCACGCACTCACGTTTGCTCCTGTCTTTCCATGCTGGGTTTCATTTGGTAGAGAGTGTATGAACACACAGTTGCACCCTGTGTGGTGTGTTTTAAGTTAAAGTTATAATCCGTATATAATATTAGGTTGATTTTATCACGTCTAATTGCATTTGTTGATGGCCACATCCTGTTCTCTGGCACATATACACCAAAGGGGCAAGACGGGTAGTATGTGCTCACAGCAGAATAATTAGGGATCTTGAAGAGGGCGCTGCTGTACCCCATGCTTCTGTTAGAGTGCAGTTCTGGGGTTGTGTGTTTCAGGGAATCAAATTTATTTGCCCTTTTTTATTAACCAACTAGAGGAGAGGGAGTGACTCCGTGTTTGAGAGACTCGCTTTGATTCCCTGCTGGCCTCGGGGATGTAAAGACAGATAGTAGAGGCCACTGCCATCTGGTTGCAGGAAGAAGGGCTTGGTAAACAACCTTTTCCGACATTCACTTCTGGAGAAGCAGCCCCTGCAAAGTGCGGGGGCAGCTGCGGGCCGCCTGCTGGCTGAATGGCAGGGTGGTTCCCCTGGAGCTATGAGGTTGGGTCGTGGGTGCTTTGGTGATAGTGGGTAGTCTAGGCCGAGAAACGGCCTACGGTGAGGTAAGTGGCCTCCCTGTCCCTAGAGCTGGCTGTTGCCAGGAGCCGCTGGAACCACGTTTCCCCGGGACTGGTGGGTCACGCTGGAAATGGAGATCGTGGCCAGTGAAGGGATTTACTTTACTTCGGCCTTTTCTCTAGGTACCTTATCTTTTTTAAGTAGGGGAGTGACATGTGAGTTTGGAAAGATGACTTTGGCAGCCAGTGTTGGAGGGGAAAGCAGCAGCCGTTAATTGAAGCCATAGCGGTACAATTTTTCTTAGGTGTAACATCAAGGCCTACAGCACAGGTGGGGGCCGAGCCCTCAGGTTAAGGTGGAGTGGGTTGGGACCCCATCTTTGCAGAGCTCTGGGGGTTCCATGGGAGGCTATTGGGGCCCAGGGAAACTAGAGGGGGCTGGAGTTAGGTTTTGGGGATCATAGTGCAGGACAAACTTAGGGGACCACTGAAGTGTCAGTCTGGCAGATTTTGGTGAGGAGGATGAGGGAAAATGGTATGGCAGTTTCTTACCTCCTGTGGAGGTTCAGGGAGACCAGCAGGTTTTAGGGTTCAGCCTGGGAAATGGGTGGACAGGAGCGAGCCCGTTGACTGGGGGTGAGGGGCTGTGGGCGTGGGTGGGTTTTAAAGGTCAGGAGCCATCCCTTGAGGGAGAGGGCGGGTGGGCTGGGCTGGAGAGGCCGGCAGAGGCATTGCTGGCTAGAGGGCAGCGACGGCCGTCCTCCTGACAGGTGGGCATTTGTCTGGGCATAGACAGCTGTTGCAGGCTCCCCAGTGTCTTTGGTCCGAGGGGCCCAGTGTTATCTAGTCTTTTGGAAAGACTTGGAACTTTTCACTCATCCTATTATACATGCATCTCAGATGAGAATTCTACCCGAGCCAGACCTGCTGGCTCCTGTATGCATTTCCCCTGCCTCAGTTCTTGGTCTGTGGGATCAGGGGGGAAAGGCCTGAAATAATGACAGCCCATGCTGCTTTTTCTCATTCATCTGTTGTTTGCTATTTGTTGAGCACCTGTGCCTAATGGTGAGCTTCTCATGAAGCTTGCAGTCCATGGGAGATGGCTGTTGTCGGCTTGGGGTTGGGGACCTTTCTAGGAAGCAGTGCCAGTTTCCCTGAAATCAGAGGATGAGGAAGAGAGCAAGGTGGGTGTGTGGGGATCGGGGAAGAGCATGGGCCTGGGGACCCCGTGTGTGTGCCCTGGCACCAATACCTTATGTCTTCTCTTTCTAGGACACAAATAAATTAACTACCTCCCTCACCTCCCATTTTCCAGCAATCTATGAAAATAAGCCTGATTCCTCGGTGATTAATAGTTAACACTTCATTTTAAAAGCGTGTCTCTCTGGCTGGAAGTGTGCTAGGGTGTGCATGTAAAATGGCAGCAATGAGTGGGCTGCCTTGAGGTGCCCTCGGGGTGAGTCCCTGTTTGTCCTTCTGCTTCTCTGGTTTTGCTCTGGTCACACAGAGAAGGGAGATGGCGCCTGAGGAGTTGTGGTGAGAGGGTGGAAGCCCAGGCTGCTCATGGACCCGGGATGCCCACTCTTGCCTGTCTGGGTGAAGCCAGCAGCCTGGCCTGGAAGCAGAGCGAGGACTGGGCACAGGTGATCAGTGCCTTCGCTCTTCCCCGCAGCGTTCATCTATTTGAGTTAAGTTGGTGTACACTCGAGGTGAGCAATTCAAATGGTGAAAGTTCACATTCACTATTCATCCACGGTGTGGAGGGGCAAGTAGCAGAGAAGGAAGGACCAGCGGCCCAGAAGCACAGCGTGGAAGTTACAAAGGCCCCGAGTGCGGTCACTCCCCAAAGGGACCACTAATAACAGTTTTGGGGGTTATTCCAGAAGTGGAAGTGAATTACTGTCTGCTCTTGGTATTTTGGGCAAGAATTTCCTTGTTGTGGGGACTGGCCTACACAGTGACAACGGTCCTTTGCTCAGTCCTGAGACAGCCCATGAGGCCCCCCTTCCTTGGATTTGCCGACACACGGGGGGGGGAGGGGCTGTCAGTACAGCCTGGAAGAGAACTACCATCCAGTCATGAAACTGCCCTGGGGTCTTCATCGCTGCCCTCAGGGACCTGGTGACCGTCATGTCTGTGTGGGGACTGCCTGGCCACGCTCAGCCTGTCCCTTTGTTCTCATAGCCAAAGCTCAGGGACCATCCTCAGATGTGCGGTTTGGAATGTCCTTCCACAGTTGCTGTAGAGAGAATCGAGGCAGGTCAGAGGGCAGGCAGCAGGCGTTTCAGTCACTGTGCTGCAACTGCGTGACCTCTGCTCCAGCCGTGGGTCTGCTCCCTCTATCATGCCCGGGACAGGTGAAAAATGTACTTTATTGCTTATGGACTTAAAGAACTAGGTATCTGACTTGTGCCCACCACAGGTCCTGATGGGGAAGGTTTGTCTTGGTGGAGAATGCGATCCCATTTTTTAGCACTGAAGAAGGCTCCTGAGGTAAAAGTAAACTTGAGAGGAAATAGAAACATGATAATTGTTAGATACATACTCATTCTGTTAAGGATTGCAGTTGTGTGAGGTGGAAAGCGGAAGGCATCCGACATGCCTGCGTGCGCACCGTGTGTGTGCGTGGACGTTGTCCTGGTCTGCGCTGCCCCCTCCCACCATCTTGTCCCCGTCTCTAGCCTCCTACAAGCCTTTCGGTGCTATTAGCATTTGGAAGATTGCAGTTACGAGGTAAAGGACCTGTATAGCAGCCATAGTTCTTTTAGAGCTGAGCTGGAAGGGGCAGTGGGTGAGGGAGTGTGGGCCACAGAGCGTCATGTACTTTCTCAAGGTCACAGGCGGAGTCTCCGTCTCCAGCAGCCAGTCTTGGAGTTCTTCATGGCCCCGGAAAGGAGGAGGAAGAGCATGGCACTGCCTCCGTCCCCACTGGGAGGATCATGTGCCCATCCTTGTCCAATGTCGTGAAGTTTGTAAAGAACAGGGAGGTAGATAGTTGATTTGTAAAATTACAGAGGTGCTTTTGCGGGGAGATGTCGAGTCGTGCGTGAGCCGACTGGTGGGTATCCCCAGGCCCCACCTCTCCACGCTTTAGGCGTGAGAGCAGAGGGGTTATAGCTGGTGCAGCCGCTGAGTCCTGACACAGACCTGAGGCCACTTGGCCCGTGCACTTGGCCAGAGGACGTCCTGGGGGAGGTAGATGCCTCGAATCACCACCTGGTTTCTGGCGGGGGGCAGTGCTGGGACAGCTGGCAGCAAGGGCGGCCGTGTAAGTTCCTGTTCAGAGTCCATAGGCCTCGGGTTTGAAAGCTGCTCTGTGAGTCTCCTTGTGTTCTGGGAGTTTACGGAAAAATCCCTAGATTATATTATTGAGGGCTGGAGAACAAAGAAAATGCATCCTCTCTGTGCTTTTGAGGGATGCTATAATGAGGCCTGGTTTAATACCAATAGGAGACTAATGAGCTTATCTAAAAATACATGTCCTGAGTATCACTTTACAGACCTAGACCTCGATGATGAAATTCAGGGCTGAAGAAATAAGCCTGGTATAGCAATAACGTGCTGTTTCCTCCAGTCTTTGATGAAGTGGGTTCTGGGAACACACGCTAATTCAGTCATTTAGTACAGCCTTTTTTTTTGCCTGTCCTGATAAAGAAAACAACTTCACATTTGCGATTAAGAAGGTAGTGAATGTAACCCACTCGGGTTTAACAGAGAGGCCTATGATGGTCTGCTTGTTTTTACAACAGGCTTTTCATGTTTCAGAATTAATTTTTTTTCTACACGGAATGAAATTGGAGAAACTCTGAGATGGTTTTAGAAAGCAGAAAGTTACAGATTAATTAAAAATATTGACCTAAAATATCTTGCTTTAAAAGACGTATTGTACAAACACCTGGTATAAAATTCAAAAGATAAAAGGGATATCTTTTCCCCTCATATAATCAGCTCTTTTTTTAGCTCTGTGCTTTTGGTTTGTAAAAAAATTATCTTCCGAGTTCATTGTGAAACAATTAGGAAATTTGCCTGTGGTATCGAAGCACGGCCTGACTTGCAGTAACTTCTAGAGGCTGTTTTCCTCACATAATCAGCTTTTCAAAGAGCTCTCTTCTCTTGGTATTTAATAAATTATATTATTTTTCAACATAGAACAATTGGAAAATTCTCCTTTGTAATTGATACCTGGCTTCTCTTGCCTGCAGTTTCATACTGTTTTAGGAGGGACTGGATTTCTTGGGAAGAGCAAGCAAGGATGGATCAGAGTTGGCACACGGCCCACACCTGTCACAAGCCTGTGGGTCTATGTTGATGGCAAGAGGGTGAGACTTCTGGGATGCATGTCATCTGAATGTCGGCATTGGCTGAACCCAGAGGAGAGGTTCACCCTTAGGCACCTTCTGACTCAAATGATTGTCATGATTAGGGGATTGGCCATAAATAATACAGGTGCTGTGTCTACAGGGCATTGGGCCTGGAAAGGTGTCGGCCGTCAGTAAATATTTGCTGACTGGCTGCAACTCTTGCAGACCCAACTCTGCGTAAGGACTTGTATGTATTCAGAGGCTGACTGTGGCTTTTCAGTGGATGCATAGTTCATGGGTGCTATTTAGATGTGCTACCGATGATTTGGAAACTCCAGAATGAAATGTTGTATTTACCTCTTCCTGGTACAGGCTGTTTGAACTTAGGACGCTGTGTATCACAACTGTGTTTTTACATGATCCAGTTTTAAAGGGAATTCTGGTTTGATGGAATGAAACCAGTTGGGATTTGGTAGTATATTTCTGCTGGATTTTTCCTTAGTCATATGAATTATTGGGTAATATTTCTCCTGTTTACAAAAGTAATGTTAATTTTGCAAAAGTTAGAGAGTTCCAGGAAAGTAAAAAAAAAGAAAAAACTCATCAGCTGGTTATCTGAGAGGAATTGTTGGGATTCTAAAGGAATTGTTGGGATTCAGGTTCTAAAATGCAGCACCTTTTAACACACATGCTTGACCTGTGCACCCAGGGCTTCTCTTAAGTCACATCATGTCACTGAGGGCCCAAGGGGGAGACAGTGAACATGTTTCCTAGGCAATGAGTCCGAAGGTAATTATGCCTGTCAGTCGGTCCTGATGTTTCCAGCGCCCCCCGCCCCCCAGCTCAGCCCTGCCCTGCGCCTACCCCGGACAGGACAGGTGCACTGGTCTCTCTCATGGTTCATCCTGCAGAGGGATTTGTCATTTCCAGGTTTTTCTGTGTGGCTGCAGCCTATTCTCAGCATAAGCTGTGAGTTTGTATAGGCTGTTGAATCACAGTCCTGTCACACCAACAACCATTTCTGTCACAATCATTGGATTATCCATTTAGCAGAATTTCCACAAGAAGTAAGTTTGAAGTACTGAAAAAGTTTGGGTAATATTTCTCCTGTTTACAAAAGTAATGTTAATTTTGCAAAAGATAGAGAGTTCCAGGAAAGTAAAAACAAACAAACAAAAAAAAAAACTCATCAGCTGGTTATCTGAGAGGAATTGTTGGGATTTGGTAGTATATTTCTGTTGGATTTTTCCTTAGTCATATGAAATAAAGACATGTTTTACAAAGATGTAAATGTATGTCCATTTTTAATCTTCTTTTTCTCTTTAATATATTGTCAGTATTTCCCCAAGTCATTTTTTTAACCACATTGTTTTATTTGACATGTTGGGAAATTGTAGATGGTCAGTTATTGAAAAAGTGAGTTAAACTGGGAAATAAAAAAGGATGCATACTTAAACACATCATTTTAAATTCAAACAAATGTATATTCACTCCCCAATTCTTTTGGCTGTAGAGTGAGCCCTTTCTTGTTGAGTAGGTCCACTTATTTGAGTCTCTTGTATAACCCATGATACCCAGTTTTGATTTCTGTAGAATAGATGGAGAACATAAAAGACATTTAAAGGCACTGATGCAACCTTCTAGATTGTTTGCGGTTTCTTCCAGGCTTTTAATAAATACAACTGGCATAAATCGATTTTTAGAGATGAGCACAGCTGAGTATTAGACAGCATGTTGCTGAAGTTTCTGGATAACAGATACGCAGATTATTTGAGAGAGTCCTGAAAGCCATCAGCATCTTATAGGAGAATGGAGAATATCAATTAGTTTGACAAATTCCGTATTCATTCTGGATGTGCCTTAAGTCCCCAGTCCCCAGTGTTGGGGATTCCAGTGGTTTCCAGTTAAATCTCACATTTACACAGATCCATGATGAGACCCAGGATAAATTCTGGGAAGTGTAATTCTGCATGAGTGTGCGTGGACGTGCCTGTATGTGTGTAGTTGTGCCTGGATATGCGTGGGTGTGCCTGGGAGTATGTGCGTATGCGAGGACGTGCGAATGTGTGGCACAAATATGCACGATGTCTTGGAGACATTATCAGATTGCTTTCCAAAACGATTGTACCAGTTTATACTTGTTTCCGTCAGATTGTAGGAGAGAGCCCATCTTAACATTCCCTTTGCAACCTTCCATAATGATAATGAGTTCCATAATGATAATGTAAAAACCCACAAAATCTGCTCTTTGATAGGTAAAATTTTAAATGATGTTTTGTTTTTTGCATATTTTGATTTAGAAGTTAAATGTTTTCCTCTTAAAATATTGTTTCATTGTGAATTGATGAACATATCCTGTGCTTATTTTTTCATTTAGGTGTTTATTTCCTGTTGATTTGCATCTGCTCTTTATAAATTCAGGGTTTTAAGCCTTTGTTCATCATTTCACAGCAAGATAGTAACATTAGTTTGCTTCTGTCATACAGTAAGAGTTGTAAATAGCAAATCACTTTCACTGTAAACCTTCGGAGAACACACCTTGAATTCATACCTTGATAGTTTTTAGGTAGTTTAAATGTTTTTCCTTCATTTGACTGATAGTATATATTCATCTTTATTCAGTGTGATCATCAAGGCTCCTTGAGGCCCAAGTTCACAATAGTCGTCTGTGTTCTTGTAGCTTCTTGGGTAAATGATTACAGCACAGCATAAGGTCTTTTTAGCTATTGCACAACGTCTTGCTTCCTCTCTGTAAAAGTATTAATGACTTAAAGTAGCTAGGATGGGTCTTATTTTTCTGTTGTTTCATTTGCTTTTCAGAAAAATCAGGGTTTGAGTGAAAGTATCTTACGCTCTCTGTATTTTTTTTTCCCTATATTGATAAAACCTAAATCCTGTTTTGCAGGGAAGAAGGATGAAGAGGGAGATACTTACGAGAGAGTTCAACCTCTGACTTTTTCTCATGGCTGAGATTGGGGATCGTTTATAAAGCCACACTTATCTTTGATCTGGTGTACTTTCAGATTAATCCAGATAAAGAAGTTACTTATTCTTGGAGGTTATTATTACTTTAGCATTTCTTTTGAAAATTTGTCATTTTTTAATTTAGGTACCTTGTTTGCCATGATGTGCCGCATGGAAGATAAGTGTGTGCCTTAATATTGTACAAATAAGTCGCCTGTGAATTAAGATGGCTGTCGTTGCCTGGGGTGTTTCATCCTCATTTGATGAAGCCCTGCTGATGTTCCCCTCCCCCAGCACGCACGCACGCGCATGCACAGCTTGAGTAGGAGGGAAGTCACAAAGTTAGACAATCTCAGGGTTTTGTAACTCCAGAGAGCGTTGCCATTGTGTTTGTAGATGTCGATGTTGCAGGGCACTGCCAGCCTGGAGGTGGAGACCACCACGGGATGTCTTCCTCCTGGATGTAACCCCTTCTTTCCGTGACAAACTGGAAAAGTGGCTCCTGTGGGAGCTGTACAACCAAATCTTACTCTGGGGGTGGCAAGGATGTGGAGGTGGGTTTCCTTGATGACTGTAGGCCCTGAGCTCTTCGTGCAGTGACGGGGGCCCTGTCCTCCCCACCTCACAGCCCTTTATTTGAGTGCCCTTTATTGGTAGTATATGGACTGGGGTCCTGGAAACCCTGCCTAATCTGTATTTTTGAGCACTCCTCCTCCTGGGAAGGGGGAAGGGCCGATGTGGGGGCCTTGTGCCCCCGTCCCCACCACCGCGCATTGTGCAATAAGAGCTGCCCACCCCCTGCCATCTGTTGCCTACCTGGACCCCACGCCAACTTAGACCCTGGGCCTGGCGGGCTTCAGAAGCCTGCCCCGAGTAGGGGGAGTGCTCGTCCTTTCAGGCTCCCAGCCTGGGATGACTTGGTTTTGTTAAAGAGAGCTAGGTTCTTTGTGAAAGGGAAAAAAAGTATCCTGCAATAACTTTTCCAGTAGAGAAGTTAAATTAGTGTATTTTTTTTTTCAAATGAGCTAATAAAATTACTAGAGGAGCAGAAACTGTCTCCACCTCCAGTTGTGTTACTCTCAGGAGAGGCCACAGGCCGCACTCCCCCCACCTTGGAGTGGTGGGGTGTGCCTGAGCACTTGCGAAGCCACAGGACCACTGGGTTCTCCTGGAAACTTTGTACATCAGGACAAAGGCAATGATTCCAAGGGGACCTGCACCGCCTGCTTCTGAGTCCCAGCTCTGCCACTTCTTGGCGGTATGACCTCAGGCAGAATCTTCTCTGGGGCTTGGCGTCTCATCTATAAAATGAGGTAACAAGCGTACCTTCCTCTCAGGGAAGCACAGATTAAAGGACCACACGCATCACACACTCAGCCTGACCCTGGCGACACTTGGGTGAGTTCTAAAGAATCAAACGTGAGGCTTTGAAGAAATTTGGAGTTGGTCACAGTCCTGGGGCTCTGAAATACACTTCTTGGCCATGCGTGGTTGGTCTAATCAGAGCTCTGGGGTTAGACCCCACTCCTAGTGCCATCAAGGGGACCAGTTCCTTGTTAGGGTCTGAGCTCAGGAGTAAGTAGGCAAGCCTCCAGAAACGGGGTGCAGGGAGCCACAGGTCACCAGAGGAGGTATGGGGTAGTCGCAGGCAGCGAGAGATGGGATGCAGGGGGCCACAAGCCAGAAGCGGGACGGGGTGAGGGGGGTCCACAGGCCACCAAGGGACGCTGCTACCATTGACCACTCGGCCTGTGTGATCTGATGTGGCCCTGCTCCCTGCCTCCGGTCTTTCTGTAGACAGGTCTCTCCCCCACCTCCCGCTTGCCCTAATAGCTAGAATGTAGAGAAATCCCATGGGGGTGGGCAGCAGGCACTCGCTCTAGGGCAGGCCTGCTGGAATGGGATTGGGGGACAGAGCCTCTGACACCTGGGACTTGCCCTTCAGGGGCTGCAGCTAGGGCACTGAGACAGCACGGGCTTTGATTAAAGAAGCACTCAGTGCAGCTGTCTCATCGGTTCAGCCTTTATAAGGAACAAGAACTAATGTTCCATTGGGGAGCAACTGCCTGCTAAATCACGGTCTAGCTGGCCATGAAGAGGCCCCATCAGGACCTGCCTGCAGCAGGTGAGGACGCAGTACGTGCCCTGCAGAGCTAACCCAGTGCAAGTCGGCCACAAAAACGCCAGAAAGAGGGACATCAACAGATATTTAAAAATTGTTTTGGAACCACGTTATGTTTTCTTCCAGGTAGTTCTGCATTTGTGCCTGTTCTAGAATAAATTTGGTATTTTTTTCTGGCAGCAAGAGAGTGATTGAGGGACGCAGTCGGATTATGGATTAGAAGAGCAGATGCTGCGGCTCCGGCTGCTGCCTTCTAGGAAGGACTAGCTAGGGAGTAAGGTACTGAATCCAATGAGAAGCACAGAAGCTCACATTTCGGCATGAGCAGGAGGCAGTTCCTGCGCTGTGCATTTTGGGGTGGGGTGGAGGGTGATAGCTGAAATGGTTCAGCATTTGACTGACATGCAGGTGCAGCTTGGTGGGCAGGAGGAGTCAGGTGGAAATGCCAATTTATACTTGACTCCTTGAGGAGGTGGGCTCTGACGGCTCAGACAGGCCAAAGAGGCGCTGCTGCAGAGGAACCAGAGAACCTCAGCCTTCCAGAGCCGCAAGCAGCGGGCCGTCTCCACATCCAACTAAGGAAGACAGAAGTTAACCTGGGCTGTCTATCTGAGTCCCGGTTTTGCTTATCATGGAGAAGAACAACTGTCACTTGTGTGTTACTTGCTGATGTCATGGCTTCCTGGCAGAGAACTCAGGCTCTCACTTGAATTTCAGAGATCCTGGCAGTCTCATCCCTGTCCTGGCACCACAAACACATTCCCCCTCTGGCCCCTGCCGCCCCTCCCCCCAACCTGCCACACCTCGGCCCCCCTTTCCTCTCAGCCTGCTGGGGTTTGTTGATTTAACTCCTTAACTCCTACCTCTTCCATTTCCCTTCCCCGATGGAGTTGAGATTTCCCCCTGAGGATATGGATTTATTGTGGGGGAAGGATTGTCATTCACCTGGTCACTTCTAATCCAGACTGTTTTGCTCCCCAGCCATTCTGCCCTGCCTGTGCCGCAGGGCCAGCTCTCTGACCTTGCGTCCTGCTCTTTCTGCTTTCTGGCCACGGGCTTCTGCCCCATTGGCTCTTGTTCCCATCTTGGTATCTTTTCCATGGATGTCACGTGGGGTCCTGACCTCAGATCGTCGGGTTTCAGCCTCCATGCTCATCTCTCCCTCGTCCCTAGATCTTGTTATCCTTGGGACTCTGTATCCTTTGTTTAGAAAACGACAATAGTCTTATGCTTCACTCAGTTACAAAAGTACAGTAAGTCGTCGTTGTCGATAAGTCCTGCAATTTTAAGTGAAATGACATAATGAAACCAGTTTTGCCACGGGCTCATTGATATAAATAAGGGTTAAGTTCCTACAGCATCTTACCAATGTTATAACAAAACAACATTAATGAAATGACATTATGTGAAGACCTGTTGTGTAGGGTTTATTTAAAAATTCACATGGCATCAGAAGTAAACAGTCATCTGAAATCCTAGTCCAGGTGACTCTGTTACATTTTGTGGATTATTTGGGGGACCAACTCCCTAGCTGTGTGTTTAAACATACACTTACAGGATACGACTTGACATAAATGAACTCACACATTCTTTCCCCTGCTGTTTCACTCCAGTTTGTCCTAGCTTTCTCATATTGGTAAATATAAAAATAGATAATTTAGAAAACCTGTTATGGAACGTTTCAAAGGTACACAGGAGTAGGGAATGCGATGGTGACGCTCTGCGTCCTGGTCGCATCCTGAGGACTCGCAGTTCGTGGCCAGGCTTCGTTCATGCCTCTCCCCCAGCTGGTGATGGTGAAGCCGATTAAAAACATGATGTCATTTCATTAAGTATTCTAATATCTCTCTCTCAAGGACAAGAACGCCTTACAAATACCCAAAACAATGAACAGTAAGTCATTAGTATTGCCGGTTAACTAGTGTTTGGGTTTCCCCAGTTGTCTGAAAATGTGTAAGCTTTGTTTGCTGATAGTAGGATCTAGGATGATATTTCATTTGATGTGCCCGCATTTATTTGTTCCTGCTGATGGGCATTGAAGTTGTTTCCGGTAACTTGCCTTTATGGTAAAGCTGAACTGTGATTCAATACGCTTAACGGCTTGGCTGTCAGGAGGGCATTTTTCAGGCAGTGTTGCTGGCTCAGAGGCGCTGATTTTCAGTTCCCTGCACCTCCCTTCCCTGTCTCCAGAGTGCTCTGATCTTGTTACAGAGATTTAAATATATGTATTAATTCATTTTGTATTGTTTTTAGCATGAGGCTTGCTCTGAAGCTCCTATTTGGCTGTTGCCAGGTACAGCAGTCCTAGATTTATTTTTTCCACTTTATTCTTTTATCCACTTGGAATCTACTTTTTATGTGATGAACCTTAGCTCTAACTCACATTATTTTGCATAATGCTCCGTATCTCATCACTTTGTAATATTACAGTAGTGTTCTTTCCATGGCAAGGACAGAAACCTATGGCAAGTGGCTAATGCAGGAAACAGGCCGGTGCATGAACAGAATGTGGGAGAGTGAGCTGCATGGTCACCAGCGTCTTGACCAGACTCCTGTGTCAGTGCTGTAACAGGTTACCCAAAACTTAGCAACCTGGAACTACAACTTCTGTGGGTCAGCAGGAGTCTGGCTTCAGCTGCGTTGGCCCCCAGCCCAACAGAGAAAGGTGTGGTGGTACCCAAGGTCCTGGGGCGCAGGAGTGCATCTGGGCTCACTTACCTGTTGATGGGATTTGGTCCCTTGAGGGCTGTTGACTGAAAGTCACCCTCAGTTCCTGGCCACCTGGGCCCACGGGGCAGTTCACAACATGCGAGTGAGTGAATGAACCAGGGAAAGAGACAGGGAGACAAGCCAGCAAGACAGAAGTCTTGGTGTCCTGAGAGCTGACCTGCATATTTGGTCACCAGGTTAGGCCACACTCGGAAGGGGATCGGGGAAGGGTGTGGAGTTCCTCAGGCGGGAGGCCCACTTTACTTCCTGGTTACTTTTGGTATATGAGTGACTTTGCTATTGGTTTATATGTTAAATATTGAGCAGTTTGATGTTTTCCTACAGGAATCTAGGTTTGCATTTTAAGTATAAAGATTTTGTTGGAAAATAAGTCTATTGCACGTATCTTGAAATTAATTGCAATTTCAGTAATGTCATTTGAAAAATAATAAACAGCCTGTGTTTTGATGCTTCTGGGCTATAAGATGGGAGGAAGAAACCCAGTGGTGTAACCATAATAATTTTTTCCAAGTCAGTATTTCTGGTTGTGTGATTGAAGTTTTGTACTAACTGTAAACCTGTCAAAATGACTTCATGTTGGAAAATCCCAAGGAGGCCGTCATGGGATCCACGTTAGTATATCCCCGTGCTGGTAATTGTGTTCCCAATGGTGCCGTGTGGTGCATGGCGTTGGACTGTGCTGCTGTCTGAAGAATGAGTGGAGACGAAACAGGGTGGGCTCCTCGTTCAACCCCTGTGTGCTTCACGGCCCCTGGAGCCCTCAGGTTCTGAGAGGAGAACTTGCGCATGGTCAGAGTGCCATCCACTTGTGCCGGAGAGCAGGGACACAGAGGCCAAGACTGCTTTGCAGCAGGATGCTGGGGACTGGAGGCCGTGCTTGGCAGCCTGGTTTGCACCCCTTGAGATCCTGTTTATACCAGATCTTATTTATATCTTCAGCAGACAGATCCTTGGAGGTGTTACCCATAACCACTCGCAATGACCGCTTTGCATCTGGCCTGGGACCCTCTTGCCTTCAGCACGGCAGTCTGGTGTCCCAGCAGCCCTCAGAACCAACCCCCTTAGTCCTGGGCAGACTAGGACGATTGGTCACGTGTGTGTGAATCTTTACAGGTTTGCATGTCATGCTGGAATTCTTGTAAGGGCTGTTAGGGAGGTGGGTTGGTACTGCAGGTAGTGGTGACAGAGGCTGAGACTTCTGACTCGCCCAGGGGTACGCCCAGGGGTACGCTGCGGGAGAGCCAGCAGGCGGGCATCCTGGGGCTAGAGCAGTGCAGGTGTGGGGAGTGGGCGGTTCTCTCTGCAGATGACAGGCCAGGTCTCACAACTTAGTGGGGTGCTTTATAGTTGACCACACACAAATCAAATCCATAATAGTGAGATTTCTTTCAGGAAAGACAACAATAATAATTTCCTACTATAGTTAGTTGGTTCTTGCCGTACTTCACCATTGTCAACCAGTGAGGTCTTTATTTGATTTTTCAATTGTCTTGTGGGGCTCATGCTCCACAAAGGGGGTGGTGTTTTAGAAAAGCACCCTCATGAGAAGGCTGAAGCTGTGATTCTGGGGTTGGGGGGTGGGTATGGGTGATGACATCAACCCCAGATGACCTATGTATATACCTGAATTAGTTGGTGTGGGTTTGAGACAAACTAGCTTCTTCCCTGACATGCACATCGTCACAAGTGGTTCTAGTGTAGTATTCTTAAAGGGCCGAGTTGAGAGGCTTTGTCTAGTGTTGTTCGTGTCACCGTGGTTTCCCCACACCAGCTACTGTGCACGACCGGGTGGTCCCAAGGGGGAGCTGGGCACCTCTGGGCAGGGTGGAGACGGAAATGTCAGGTTGCTGTTCCCACACGTAGCCTGGAGCAGGTGGAGTGTGTCTGGTCTGGGTTGGTCTTCAAGCGCACAAATGATTTTCCTCTTCATAGCGAGCAGAATTAGAAGGAATGTATTGGGACGGGGAGCTTGGCTTAGGTGCTTGGATTCAGGTTTGATTGGGGAAAGTTTGTTGTGCAATATCTCCGGGCATTGAAAAGTAGGATGAGCCACTCTGGGAACTGGTGTGGTTTAGTCATACGTAGAAACTAGTTGACCTTGAGACTCTGTCCTACTTATGTTTTTCACTATAAGATTTTTAATGGCTCAGTTGTCAGAAATGATTCTGTTTTGCTGTAGCACTCTTCCACGTGGCTGACCAGATGCCACGATAGCTCACTTATTCCCAAGGTTCTTGCTCCTTATAGGAAGGACTTGTAAAATGTTGTTTATCGAAGATCAGGAAACTTAGATAAATTATTTTGGTCATGACCATTTGTCTTTGACAGTTTGCAGTCAAGAAATTTGAACCAAAGTTCCATGCAGCTGTTAACGGTTTGCTTCAAAAATACATCCAGTGACTTCCCAGTTAATGAAAAGAAACACTTTTTTTTTTGTCGTCGTTCTGGGGCTCAGATCAACCCGAAGGTCCTTGCTCTGTTCTCAGGCCGAATCACCAGTTTGTTTTCAAGGAAGTCAAATGAATTTTCACGTCCACCTGCCGTAAGCCTCTGCCAACCCCAGACAATACCATTTAAAATACATGTGCTGGGGTGGCCGGTTAGCTCAGTTGGGTAGAGCGTGGTGCTAATAACACCAAGGTTGCCGGTTCGATCCCCACATGAGCCACTGTGAGCTTCGCCCTCCTTAAAAAAATAATAAATAAATAAACTTAAAAAAATAAATGTGCTGATTTAATAAATAATAGCAGTATTTCATTACTATCTCAAGGACTTAGCTTTAAAGCCTGAAATGTTCAAATGATCTTTTTGATGCTGATTATCGCAGCCAAATAATTCATGGGCTGAGGCAGCCCCACATGGCTGCCTGCACGGAGCACCGAGGCGTTCCCCTCCATGCCTTTTGCAGTTGTTTGCATAATGGTGACTGGTTTGTCTTCTCAATGTGTTATTTTATACCACTCTCTGACAAGGACGGTGTGTTGACAACTTCAGCTTTGTCGCTCTGTCAGCTGTCGTATTTATTATGACTGTTGTTGCTCTCTGCAGGCTGGTCTAATTGAAGCCAATGGGGAACTAAAGGTCTTCATAGACCAGAACCTTAGTCCTGGAAAAGGTAAGGGCGCCTACTTTGGAAATACGAGTTTGTTGACATATCTGTTAAGTTTGGTGTATTTATGAATTGCTCTGATATGAAAACCCCTTGTCAACTGTGGAAACCCCACTTTGCGATCTCTCTTGCCTGGGAGCCCCCTCACATGGACTACGGTGGAGTAACACTCAGAACTGAGTCGGACACACCACTGCACATACACACCAGTGGCTGAGTTTAGTTTGGTTTGTAAGTCGCATACTATTTTCAGAAATTCAGGAAATGTAGAAAAGTATCAAGAAGAAAACACAGGTCACTTGTATTTCTTCCACCTCACGGCTGGGAGCAGGTATATGCTCTCCAGGCGTGGGCTCTGTGGCCGGCCACCCTGAAACGGATGGAAGCAGACTCCAACCTAAGGTCTCACGGTGTGGAACGCATCTCAGGGGCGAGCGAGTCTCCTCTTCAGTAAGCTCTGTGTGAGTGCGTGTGTGACAGTGTGTGTGTGAGTGTGTGTGTGTGACAGAGTGAGTGTGTGAGTGTGAATGTGTGTGAGAGTGTGTGCATGTGTGAGTGTGTATGAGTGTGTGGGTGTGAGAGTGGGTGTGTGAGTATGTGTGAGTGTGTGTATGAGTGTGTGTGAGTGCGTGTGTGAGAATGTGTTAGTGTATGAGAGTATGACTGTGAGTGTGAGTGTGTGTGTGAGTGTGAGTGTGTGTGAGTGTGTGTTTAACGGTTCTTTGGTGATCAATGTTTGTCTGCATCATTGGAGTTTGGGGAGGACTGATTAAAGCCACTTCTTCCTAGAGGGTCCCACCGTTTCCCTCCTAAAAGTGACATGTGGTAAACCTCTGAGAACATGTATTTGAGCATGCTGGTTACTTCCTGAGATAAAATTGTAGACGTGAAATTGCTGGATCCAAAGATATGTACCTTTAAAATGCTGATGTGTGACGCTTGGCTGATTGTAAAGCTGCGTTGGTGTGGGGCTTTGATACCAAGTTTGTGCAAGCCTGTTTTCCTGCAGCTTGTTGCGATATTGCTCAGAGACCTGTGGGAGAGCCTGCTTCATGTGAAGGAGGTTTTACTTGCAGGGCTGGATGAAGTCGCTATGCATGTCTCCAGGCTTCGTGTCTTCTTTATCTGTGGCAGCCAGGCGGGGGACCTAGAGGCCTTATTTCTGGGTTTTCTCATGATTGTCGTACATAAAATTAGCTTTTTACTCTAACAGTTAGGCCCTAATAAGTGATCTCTGGGTGCCTCCTGTAACCTTGGGGGAATCTGAAACTAGCGCTGGGCCCCATTTGGTCTTTCTGCCGTGTCCCAGCCCCTTCACATCCATGCCTTGCTGGCGAGCGCTGGACGGGAGCCCGGCCATCCCCTTTTCCACCCACACCCTCCCCCGTGGAGCCAGGCCTCCGTGTGACTGAGCCGTTCCAGCATGCCGTGGCTGACGTGCTCGGACCCCATCCACTCTGTTGCATTAGGACTTAACCTTCAGACGCCTTTGGAGGCTCTCCTGCTCTGCGGAGCCTCACGCACATGCGTGTTGGCCACCCGCACCCTCTGCCTGCATGCGTCCAGGCCTGGCTGAGCTCCTCTCAGCGCCACCCACTCCCTTCAGGACCAGGCTCTGGGCCTCAGGCCCACGCCTGGTCTCCTGGTTTCTCTGTTCTGGAATGTCATTGGTGGCGCCCTACGTTTTAGCCATACCGTCGTCCTCCTTTCCCTCTTATCCAAGGATAGGGAGCCCACTGATGCACACTTTTAGTTATCAGGTTACAAAATTTTGTGAGTACAAATTTTTGACATTCACAGATTGCGTGAGTGAAAAATTCAGTGTAACTAATTGGATATTTAAAATTTTCAGAAATTTGAGGTATGACATTTTCTATTATAAAGTGATAAAGCAGAAATAATAGTGAAAAAAAAATCCACAAACTTGGCTCCCTTGGAAATGATGGAAGTCTTTCATTCTGCTGTTTATTTTTAATTCCTCTATTGTTTGAATACTCCCAAGTAAGCTTGCTTATGACCACACACTGGCTGTCTCCTTTTCTTTTCTTAGGAACCAATATGTGCTTAAATCCTACTGAGTCTAATTGTGCGCCAAGGAGTTGAATTGGAGGGATTGGAAAGTAATAGTTTCTTGATTCTCCTAAACCGCTTTGGTGTGAGCCCCTGGGCCGTTTGCAGTACTCGGTGTCCCTCCTGGGCTGGTCTGACGGCTGCAGCCCTTCCACTCAGTCTAGGCTTCTCATTCTTCAGCGCACCCTTCCCTCCCACCTGACTCCTCCCTTCGCCTGTGCCACGCTGCTCCCGAAAGCTCCAGTATGGGAGCCACTGGGTGTGTGCCCGGCTTCCCGTGTCCTCCTCGCCAGGCCTTTTCTGGTCATGTGCTGAGCAGTGGACTCGGCCCCATCCCTTCTACCTTGTGGCTGTGTGTTAGGTGAGAGAAGGCACACGGTGCCGTCTCCCCGACCCCACTCCCTCACAGGCGAGGGCCACCACGTTTCTCCTGCTCCTTCTGGAGAATTCGTTTTTTAACAAATGGAGCCATTTGTCTCTGCTGTGCTGGCTGGAGGGAGCGGGACAACGCCATGTGGCCGCTGCCCTTGTACACTGACGGACAGATGGGTTTTCAGCAGCAGCCCCCTTTTGCTCCTGATTCAGGAGTTTTAAGGATAATAGTAAGCAGTGTTGTACTAAATGAGCTGTTCACTTCGGTTATTTGTTAGTATTTCAAGAGATTGAGGAGCCCCATGAGCTTCGCCCTGGAATGACCTTTGATTCAGTGGTGCCTAGGTGACTTCCTGAAGTGCACTTGGCAAAGGCTCATGGTCACAGGAAGTTCCAGGTTTGTTTGGAAGCCAGGGGAGTGGTCCACAGCCTGTCGTGGAGTCAGTCTGGAGTGACTGAAGGAACGAGCTGGTTCTCAGTGTGGAGGGTCGGGTGGTAAGTAAGGCCGGGATGGGCATGAGGAAGGGACAGAGGCCCAGGCCAGGACAGGCGGGGGCTCTGAGGGACCAGGCCGGCTTTGCTTTCTGCCCCGCGCCCTGTGCCTGTGGGGCCAGTTCACTGTCGGGCATTCTGGAGCAGGCCTGAGTATCGCTGCTTCGTGGGAACCCTGCTGCCGTCAGATAAGAAGCCGCGACACCCTGAGACGAGGCCACACCTAGCACCCTGTTCCTGCCTCGCCTGCTCACACCTGGGCCCCGCTGTGGACTCTGCCGCTGTGGCCCAATGGGGTTCTTGCCCTCACCGCTCCCCGCACCCCCACGCTCCTGACCACATCACGTCACATGCTCCTCTCTTTGCTGCTGCATTTCTAGGCCCCTGTCTCGGCCAGGGTTCTCCAGAGAGGCTGCGCTGGTGGAAAGCATGCCATGTATATGAAGGAGGTTTGTTTCCAGGAATTGACTTGTGTGACATGGTGGGGCGGATAGGTCTGACACATAAAGGTGACAGTCACGCCCTTCGAGACTCAAAAAGTTCCATTTCCCCCAGAAAAATGAGCTGAACCTACAGCCTTTGCGTCCACAGCCCCTGAAGACAGGAGCCCTGAAGCAGGGTTTTAGACAGTGGATTCTGTGTGCAGCTGTAGTTGCGGCGCCATCTGGGTTGCTGGCAGCTATTTGCTCAGCGCCGTCATGCTGTATGAGCCTTTCCTCGCACGTTTGTTTCTGTGCGTAAGGCAGTCACTTAGGAGAAGGAAACTAGGTCACATGGAAAATGTGTGGCTGCACATTTCGCATCCAGCCGCTCTGTCCTCACTGATGTTTGGTGTTGTCAGGGTTTTCGATTTCACGTGTCCTGGCCCCGCGCAGCTGGGAGGTTCTGTCCAGGGCGCTGTGCACCCCTGCGAAGGCCCTGCCCCCTGCACCTGGTCCTGGATGAGCTCCCGGCCTGGCCCATCTTCTCAGCTTTGTTCCTCATGGTTCCTACTTGGGTCTTCCCTTCCAGCCAAATGGCTGTGGGGCTCAGGCCGCCTTCCTCCACCACGCAGGCGCCTACACCCCTTCCTGACTGCTTCCTGCTCGTCCTGGGGCCACAGCTCAAAGGCCCTTTTTTCTATAATTTATCTATGTTTTTGTCTGCAGTTCATCATGCTTGTTGCCTTTTCAGATGGAAAAGTTTTAATTTATTACACAAGTAATATGTGCTCACGGAGGAAAAAGTACAGTGGTCACTATGGGTGCATGTCAATGTATGTTTAAGTGCACACTTACTATTTGGGGAACACTTTTCCACATCCGGTGTCCATGACATAATGCTGTGAAATGTGCTAATCCTCCCCATGCTGTTGTCAAACTTCAGTTTTCTTAGCTGAGCCGTTCCTGTCAGTTCCTAACGCCACCTTTTGTTACCTGGCACCTTTTTGATGGAGAGCTCTAAAACCTGCTGATTGATGCTGACGCAAACCTGTCTTTTTCCTGAAGGGCTGTAAGGCCCCGTGTGCTAGGTACGTGTCGGTCACTGTCTTCAGCTCCTCGGAAGCAGGGCCTGTCTCCACGCGCTCTTGCTTTAACCTGAAACGTTGCTTCTTGCACTGTCATCCTTGTCTGACTGGTGAAAGGGCATTCTCCTGTGATGCACGTCTTTCCCTCTGCTTCAGTATCGTCTTTCAGCTTTGGAATAGGGTTCTAAGTCAGGAGAGATGAAAGCTGAGCAATAAGTGGCTGAAAACTAAGTGTTGCTTTATAATTTTTGAGACATGATAATAGCACCATCCCAAACGTACACACACACGCTCATGTGCGTGCGTGGTGGGTGAATTCAAACTGGTCTTCCTGCAGCAATTGGAAGGGGAGAGCCCAGTTTTAGGAGCAAGCAGCCGAACTTCTGGTTAGCCCTCCTGGGAACGTGGAGCAGAAGCATCAGCTTGTTCTCCTCTCCTGTCCTGTTTTAACCGAAAAGGACACTTAAAGCATGGTACTGACATCCTGCCTTGTAAACCTTGCTCCTGGGCCTGAGATGATGATTGTTCTTCAATTAAATGCTGGCCAAGGAACCAAAGGACTCCTCTACAGAGAAGCGATGTGGAAGTTGCTTGACATGTGGGTTCAGGGCTGACCTGGAGCTGACATTGTCAGAGGGCAGCCGTTGCGCCATGGCACACTTCTGCTTGGATCCATGGAGGAGCCCGTTTTTCCCAGGTTTACACGGCCCAGCCGTGATCAGCATGTCTGTGTGGGGTGGGTGTGGCTGCTGTGATGGCCCAGGAAGGACGCTCCTGAGTAAGTAAGAACTGAGAATGTGGTTCCAGCTGTCCCGCTGCTCCCCGACACCCCTTGTGGGCAGCACCTGCTGTCACCTGGGGCAAAACCATGAAGACGCTGCTTGCAAGGTGGTCATGTTCTCCTGACCGTTTTGGCCATGTTAGCAAAAAAAATATTTGTGGCATGGTGAGCAAAATAGTAACTCTTAAAACATTTAGGTTCTGAAAAATTTTAAATGTTTAGTTAAAATTATTTTTAAGAAAACACTACATCGTATAATTGAAGATATCCTAAAACCTATAGCTATTAACAGAATGATTACTAATTATAAAAGTATGCTTATATAATGTTTTTTAAGTTTTTTTTCTTTTAATGGTTACATTATAGCAATTCAGACCATATATATTCTTAACTCATTTTCTTGCCAAGAAAGGAATTCTCTCATAAAGTTACATTTGAAAGTATTTTGTTATATAGTTCCTTTAAAAAAGGCTTGTAGTACATTTTACAGTTGAAACAATATTATTTCTAGTGAGTAGATTCCTAAGCTGTGTTACAATTTAACCCATTCTGTAACTAAAATATTAGTTCTTGCCCCCAATAATTAGATTGTGGGTGGCAGTCTTTATTTGAAAAATGTGTTAAGCATTCTAATTTTTATGGCCAGATTAAATCAAAAATAAAATATCATTTCATTCTTGAGATTGACAGAAAGTGACAAGTCTTACTGAGTGTCAACAGTTGGCAGAAACCAACTGGGAGAGGAACACCAGCTGCTGGGGAGAGTATGTGGTGTGTGCGTGTGGAAGCGTGTGTTTGCATGTATGAGTTTGTGGTGCATGTGAGTGTGCGTGCGTGCATGTATGCACAAAGCATGGCCATGTGGAGGCACTGTGGGGAATCCTGTGACAGGGCATCGGGGACCCAGGTCCCCTTTGGCCTGTCTGCGTGGGAGAAACCTGTACTCAGCCTTTCATGTCAACTGCAGCATTTGAGTAACATACTATTTTCATATTACATCTACGTATTCATATTGGAATAGAATAGGAGCACAGCATTGCAGGAAGTCAGCTAGATCTCTATGGAAAAGTCTCAAAAGCAATGGAAACAAAGTTGCAGAATTCATTCAGTGTATACCATTTTCTAAATTTAAAATCCATACAGACAGTACTTACATTGTTGGATTTATAGGTAGAGACTATGAAAAATAGACTGAATGTATCCATCAAGCAATAGTAGTTGGAAGAAAGGGTGGGGCAGGTCTGAGCTGTAAGGTTAGCTCTGCTGCTCGAGTCTCTACAGCAAATACAGTAAAATAATAATTTTAGGTGTACTGGAGTAACAAACACTGTTTGCAAAATAATTCTTTGTATTTGAAGAGATTCTCACTCAATAAAAACACAAAAGAGAAACCCTGGTGAGAACGACAGATGGTGTCAGTAAGCAGATGGAAGAAAGGGGGCCCTGGCCCCAATCCACTTCTGCCTCAAAGCTCTGCCATTGCCCCCGAAGCCCTCAGAGTCCTCCTCGTTCCCCCAGCTGGGGCAGAAAATGGGAGTCCCAAATAGGGGCTCTGAGCATGTTATTTTATAGAAAGACACACATTCCCGTGGTTCCAGGGTGGTTTGTGTTGTCCTGCGTAGTGGGCGTGTGTTGTGGCTGCACCTGCAAGTCTAGTCATAGAAGATGACCACCTGGCCTGGTCAGTCGATGGGTCGACTTCCACAAATTTGACGTACAAAATAAGCTTTAACATACAGCATCATGAGAAATGCCTGAACTGCTGCTGATGTTGGCAATGACTCGACATGCTTCCGAACTTGAAGAAGGTCTGTTTTGTTTCCTCAGAGTCATTGAAAATTAGGGAATCACTTGCAAATTTACCAAAAAAAAAAATCAATGTTGTCTTTTTTATGAATCAACTCAGTATTCCTGGAAATTTATTAGTTACTAATCTATATGTGAATCTGAAAAGTAACATTATCTAACTGTGTATTTTAAATCTCTCAGTGCAAAATAGAATAACTTTATATTTTGAAATATCTTTCATGTATCTAAAACAATTTTTAAAATATTTGCTTTTGTTAAGATAGATCTCTATTTTTAGAGGAAAAAAGCTCAAAGCAGATAAACTTATTTGCAGAAAATAACTTAAATATCTGTTGGTGTTGGTTAAATATTAATATTTAGCCAGATGAATGGAAGGATGAATATCTGTCTTGCTCAGTGTAGGTTATTATAGAGAAACCATTATGTTCATATGTAGCAGCAAAATTCATTGCTTATTGAATTTTGAAGAAGTCTGTTCTTTAAAATGCATAGATTGTAAAGGGTTCAGAAATGAAACTTTAGACGGGGCTACACTGAAGACAATACCTGGTTGCTTGGAGGTCATGTGATACTGAACTGGGTGGAAATGAAGGAAAATGGCCTCTCTGTGTTAGCCCTGTGTGAGGCCTCTGGCCACAGAACCATACCTCCCGGGGAGGCCAGGAGCCCCCCTCGCAGCTCGCCCACACCCGTCTGCTTTGGGGAAATGGTTTTAGAGGCGTGAGCATGATATGGGACTTCTCCTTTGTACATGTGGTGATGGCCCTCAAATCAAAATAATTCTCATCCGAGAGTATTCTGTTCTATAGTTGTCATAGAATTGTAGCCTTTTACGAGCTGTTATTTCCAGAGCCTGTAGTCCCACCAGAACATTCTGTTGCTGGGCACACAGGGTCTTGGGGTCATGGTGGTGATATGCCTGGGGACACTTGAGCCCTGCACCCCAACGAGGTATGGGAGGGCAAGCAGTCCTGTACATGCAGCCCCCCTTAAACTGAGAATTAAGTTCAGTAGAGGTGTTTGTAACTGATCCATAGATTGAAAGTGGGGAAAATAAGAATTTCTAATTAGAAGTATCATTATCCTGAAATTGTCACTTTCGGAAAAGAACTCACCTCGTTCCCTGTGTTGCAGGTGTCGTGTCCCTAGTAGCTGTTCACCCCTCCGCAGTAAACACGCTTGGGAAGCAGCTCTTGCCAAAAACGTTTGGACAGTCCAATGTCAACATTGCACAGCAAGTGGTAAGGGGCCCCGGGCGGGGTGGGCTTGCAGATTTGGGACAGTGGCCCTTAGGTTCTGGCTCGGAGGCTGGCGTGGGAGGTTTGCCCTCTGCAGCTTCCTGTTGAACGCTTGCAGTGCTGGTACAATCACCTTCCTCAGAGATTTCAGGAGCCTTGTGGTTAGAGCGCAGTGGTCTTCCAGTGCTTATGTGTTCTCCTGGCTGGGCGTGTCCGTCTGTGCAGGTGGACGGGGGGACTCCACCCAGGCCTGACAGCTTCCTCTGTCATTGTGAGTTCCCTCCGGTCCTGAATCTGCCTGACGGGCCTCTGAGGTGTGACAGGGGAGCTCAGGCAGAGTGGCATGGAGTTGGGTCAGGGGAGGCCGCACCTTGGCCTTCACACTCCTTGGGGTGGACGTTACCTGCCGGAGACGTGAGGGTGGTGTCCATGGGCAGGTCACGTTAGATTAGGGCTCTGCAGGCGGTCAGGGTGTATGGCCTGACAGGTGTGTCCCAGCCCTTGTCAGCCCTACAGGAGGGCACCGGAGGTGGGTCTGCACTCCGGGAGCCATGTGGGCCCCCGCCAACTGAACAGCTCCCGCCTGAGGGGTTTTAGTGGCCCTCTTCCTGATGTGACGCTGGTGAGGCTGAAGTCATTCCTACTAGGCCATGTGCAGCTGTGAGAACAGAAGGGCCTGATTGCCCACCTGAGCTTATTCACTTCCCAGGTGACCACCCCCGGCAGGTGTATAATTGCTCCCCGTCACAGCTCCTTTCAGTAAAACGTGACTTTTGCTTAACAGAATAACTGATTTTTCAAATAGTACATAGACACTATTTGCCACATCACAGCTTTTCAATAAATGTCTTTTTGATATTTAAATATTCCTTTTTATGTTTTCATTTCTAATATTATTTTATAGGTATTGTGTATTATAGCAGAATTTACCTTGGGAATACCTCATTAATGATAGCAACAGTTCTGTTTTTATTGCCAGTATAAATAGTTGGCGGGGGTAAATGACATGAAAATTTTTGTGTTAGTACCCCTTAAACTTCATCAGCCTGAAAGTTAAATTGCTGACTTGAATCAAGCTATTTTGGGTGAAACTAGTAATGGTAATTCATCCTTCGCAAAATCCCAGTGGTGTGAATTAAAGCTTACACATTGCAAATGTCTCTTAAATCTTTATATACCAAAGGGTTAAAAATAAGAGGACTGGCTGATTCTGACATGGGAGGTGAGGCTTCGTCTGCATGTGAGTGAACGTGTAACCTGGGGCTCCTTAGCTCTTCCCACTCCGCCCAATCCGTGGTCTGCGTGCTCGGCGCACAGCCCAGGCTGAGCAGTTCTCCACAGGGCAAGATTTTTATGTAAAATAGAAAACAGTGGAACTAGGAAAGCAAAGAGAGAAAACCAGTAGGCATGGGCGGCCTTTGCCTCCCCCATGAGGGTCTGGGTGACAGCCAGCAGATTGAGGAGCCCTCTTTGCTCACCTAGGCCATTCTCACAGCGAGCAGTTATTGAGCACCTGCTGTGTGTCTGGCCCTCTGGCCCTCCATGCTCATTGCAGGGCAGGTGCTCCCTAAGGAGAGGATCCCTAAACAGAGGGCGTTGTCGCAGGGCCTGGGCTGAGTGTCGGGCGGGGCACTGACCCTGAGGTCAGGCAGCCCCTTCTGAGCAGAGGAGCAGCACGTGAGGCTGGTAGGGCTCGCTTGTGCCTGCCCGTGTGGCCTTTGCTTGTATCCTCAGGCTGCTCTCCTGGGAATGGAGCCAACTGTGTCCAGGCCTCCATGTTGCCCACGCTTTGGACCACGAGCCTTAGGAGGAATGTGTCCTCCACCGAGTGCCCCGTAAATGCACGTACTTATCAACAGAAACGAAAGTTCTCATTCCTAGCCTGTTTCATTTTTCAGAAAATTCTTTGATTTGATTCATGGCTTTCGAATGACGGTGACCTAAAGTTTGAAAAGCACTGTGATGAAGCTCTT
Organism: Rhinolophus ferrumequinum; assembly: GCF_004115265.2. Taxonomy (NCBI): domain Eukaryota; kingdom Metazoa; phylum Chordata; class Mammalia; order Chiroptera; family Rhinolophidae; genus Rhinolophus; species Rhinolophus ferrumequinum. Next base: position 56,030,882 of record NC_046287.1, read on the forward strand.
ATCATTGGAAACGTGAATTAAAAGAATGCAATTCAGTTGAGCTGTTTTCCTTTCTGTGGTTTGTGCATCATTAACATTGACAGGTGACCTGGACTTAGGGGTAATTTGCAAAGTGCCAGGTCAGCTGTCTCAGGGCCACCGCAGGTAACACACTTACCCACTAAGAAGGGGACTGAAATAGCCAGGTGACGGCCACCGTGAGTCCCCGAGGCTGCAGTTTGCCCTCCTGTGTGTGCTGCCCTCGCTCAGATGCCTGATGTTAAATGTCACTGAGACATTTTGCTGCATAGTAACTGACAAGTCGTGGGTCCGAATCGTTTCCTGGGTCAGGTCATCGGTGCAGATAGAGTGACACAACAAGATCTTTGAAAAGTTGAGATTTCTTTTACTTTTTTATTGAGGTATAAATGACATACAACACTATATTAGTTTCAGGTGTACAACGTAATGATTCGATATTTGTACACTCTGAAGTGATCACCACAATAAGTCGAGTTAACATCCATCACCTTGTGTAGTTCCAGATTTTTCTTCTCGTGATGAGAGCTTTTAAGATCTACTTTCTGAGCAACTTTCAAATGTGCAGTACAGTATTATTAACTATACATGACACCTCCATGACTTGTTTTACAGTTGCAAGTTTGTGAACCCACTTACCCATTTTGTTCACTCCCACCTCTGCCTCTGAGCTTGGAGTTTGTTTGTTTATTCTTTTAGATTCTACATATAAGTGAGATCATACAGTATTTGTCAGAAAAGTTGGAACTTTACTTGGCTGTACAAGGCAATGTCTGTGTGTCCTCCATGCTAATATTTGAATATTAATTGATGGGACCAAAGTTCTGAGTCCTTGTTGTCAAAAGACAGAGCAGGCTTTCCCTTCCTGTGGTGAAGCGACGGGTGTCGGATGCCCCAGTTGAGGGAGGGGCAGGTCGTCGCTGCCCCCTCCCACCCCCGTCCCTATGACCTGGGCTGTGTCCTTGCCTTTGCTCCCAATGCTAATTGCCTCCCTTCCCCCTGCCCTGTGCTGTGGGGGGGTGCCTGAATACCCCACAAAAGCGCCGTTGGGATGGGCTTCCCACACGCACACCAGAGTCTTGCACTGTATTCCTTTTGTTCTGAGAGCTGTTTTCTGTTTATCTGTATCATTAAAAGGAAGGGAAACAAAAGAGGGTGAGAGGAAAAATAGAAATGTGCCGAGTGCCCCACTGAATTCTGTAGCTGGGACATGGGATTTACACCCCCCCCCATTCCATGGGACCTTATCGAGGCCCACGCGCCCCCAGAGATGAGCACGTTCTGTCGGGCTTATTTGGGCTGTCGGATGCCTCCTGCTGCATTTGTTTCCATAGACAAGGTGCTGAGAGGGAAATAAAGACATGTTCAGAAGAGGTGTGGTGATACCGTCCATAGTGCAAAGTGTCAGCTGTTGGGGACTCACATTGTCATTGTTCTTTCTGATATTCGTGGTGAATAAAGTTCAGCAGTGGCTGTAGACAATGAGAAATGATGAAATGGCAGCGTCATATGTGGGAGATTGCTGATTGTGTTCTGAATTGTCTTTTTTGACTGTAGGTAATTGGTACGCCTCAGAGACCTGCAGCGCCAAACACTATCGTGGTAGGAAGCCCACACACCCCTAACACTCACTTTGTGTCACAGAACCAGCCTTCAGACCCCTCACCTTGGTCTGCCGGGTGAGCACATTGCCTAGAATTGTAACCCTCCAGTTCTGTGGCCATAGGGGCGAATTATCATGCCAGAGGATTGAAAAATGTCCAGTGCATGCCCAAGATACGTGTATAGTCAAGGCACGCTTTTCCTCATAAAGGAGAAGTTGGGCTGCGGGAGAGCTGCCCCCTGCCCCTGGTTTTGGGGTGGTGGCTACACTGTAAAGGGCGGGAGAGGTACCCCCCCTGTAGTTTTGGGTGATGGTTATACTATAAAGGGTGGGAGAGCTGTCCCCCTGTAGTTTTGGGGTGATGGCTACACTGTGAAGTGTGGTCAGCTCTTGGCAGAAGAGGAGGAGGGCGCTGGCTTTTGAGCACAGCAGTAACTTAGACATTTTCCGTTGTCTGCAACCGGAAAGGAGTGCTTAAGGAATGACGTGTAAATGTGGCGGCTCTTGAAGCAGCCTCACCCACTGCAACTAAACGTAGCTCTGCCATTCCACGGTTGTGGCCCCACTGGACGGCCCCAGCACAGTTACTCTGAGCCTTTCTTCCACTGCAGCAAACCAATTTGAAACGATTTTATTCGAAGGTCAGCTGTGCGACTTTTCTTAAACAAAAACAAAGCTATAGAATCATGTCTGTATTGTTTCTACAGCAAAGACCATCAATCCCCAAAATTCATCCAGTTAGAAACTTGGAGCGACCTTTTCCTTGATGTAGTGACTTAAAAAATTCAGACATTTGTTTTCCCTTCTGACCTGAAGCACACTTTGGTGTCCAGCGTTTGGCGCCCGCTGCCACGTGGCCCTCAAGGTCTTGGCATCCCCTTGTCTGTTAGTTTACTACATTTGCCCTAAAACGTCCTAAATTTGCAGTAAAACTTCCATAATTCCTGATGTTGGTTGACATCTTTTTAAGAAGCAGTGCTTAGTGTATCGCTATGCATCAGATATGTACTGGGTCCCGTTCTTTTGGATATCAGCCCCATTTTTCCTGAGAGTTGAAGGTACAGATGTGAGGTCTGGCCTTTAAAGAAAGAAAGGAAACATTGGACACCCGTTGCTGTATTGGGTGTGCTCTGTGGAGACGGAGCCAGTGTCCCCTGTGGCCGCTCCCGGGAGCTCCAGCCAGCGGGACGCCGGGCCCTTGTGTAGCTCATTAGCCGTTTTAGGTAGATGTGTGTCTTAGTTTAAAGCAGGCTCTAAGAAGGCTAAAGGTGCTACTTCTCCTTTGTATTTTTGAAGGAAACGCAACAGGAAAGGAGAGAAGAACGGTAAGGGCCTGAGGCACTTCTCCATGAAGGTCTGTGAGAAGGTACAGAGGAAGGGAACCACATCCTATAATGAGGTGGCTGACGAGCTTGTCGCAGAGTTCAGCGCTGCTGATAATCACATCTTACCAAATGAATCCGTAAGTACATGCCACACAATGCACCGGCATTGCGCAGCTCACTCTGTTTTTATTTGAAACAACTTCAAACAGAAGTTCCAAGAAGAGTACAAGGGAGTTTATCTGACCGTTTTGTGGGTACGATGCGCCATCATCCCCAAATATTTTTGTGCTCGGGCTCTGGCTCTTCCTGTCGGGTGACCTGCCCCCCACAGAAATGCCCTCCTGCTGGGCCCATCCTGCACCACTAGCACTGGCCAGTTGTGTGAGGATGTGTTAGGAGCAACGCTGGCAGCTGCTGCGACGGGTTTACACCACATGAAGCGAGCAGACAGTGCACTTCTTTGAGTATGTTCAGGGTCTAACATTTAAATGTTGACCTGTGAGTCGTCCTGGATCTTTTGAAAACTCCGCTCCATCTCCCGCAGGCTTATGACCAGAAGAACATAAGACGGCGAGTCTATGATGCCTTAAATGTGCTAATGGCCATGAACATCATTTCTAAGGAGAAGAAGGAAATCAAATGGATCGGTCTGCCCACCAACTCGGCTCAGGAATGTCAGAATTTAGAGGTGCACTGCTAACCTTTCATGTTCCGCTCGGAGACTCTCCCCCAAGCAGTCTTTCTAAAGCAGGTGGTTTTGTTGTCTGCAGCACTGGTGCCTGCTGGGGTCTTGTGCTGTCTGTGCCTGGCCTGGACCAGGCAGACAAGTGTGTCCCTGTTTCCCGAAGTCTCTGATCGGGTCCGTGACGGCCCGTCTGCCGTTGGTGCACTGTCTGTCCGTCCAGCCTGTCTGTGCTGTGCAGATACTCACTGCGGGTGGGGAGGTGTCAGCCCCGTCGAGGGCAGTGAACTCTGTGTATGCAAGTCTGAGTCCTAACTTGTGGGACTTGTACAAAATATAGCCACATCCAGAAAACGAGAGAAGACAGAGGAATATGTAGCTTTGAGGTGGAAGAAAAGTCGCCTGTCTCTTGTAGCATGTGCCGTGTTCTAGATGGTCTGTTTCCCCACCATTAGGTTCAGAGCAAACGTTTTTGGCAAGAACCTCCTTAGGTGATACGGTGTTGATAGGGGTTTTAAAATAAGCTATGTTCAACAAATGGTGATGAGTTCTCGTATCGCTGGTTTATTTTTGAAGGTAGAGAGACAAAGAAGACTTGAAAGAATAAAACAGAAACAGTCTCAACTTCAAGAACTTATTCTACAGGTAATGAAATACTTCTCTTTGGAGGCAAGGTCATTTTTCTTCTACTAATGTAGCTTTTCCTCAGCAGCAGTGTCTCGCAGTTCATTATATTCCTATGTGGTAAATGAAATCTCTACTTTGAGATTTTGAATGTCAATTTCATGCATGTTCCCTGAGCTCATCCTGTGCCGTTGACATGAACTCTCATGGATGTGGACCTTGTTCCCAGAGAGAGAGAGAGAGTGTGAGCATGTGTGAGTGTGTACACATGTGAGTATGAGCACGTGTGAGTATGCACGCGTGTGTGTGAGCATAACCATGTGAGCATGTGTGTCACTTGTCAGAAAATGTCTAAATGGCAAGAGTAATGGCCCCTTAGGAAGGGAGCATGTAAAAATTCCTTGGTTATGTCTGAAGCGTGTTCTGAGTACCAACCCCCAGACTAGGGGTGTGAGATGCAGAGTGAACCTGAGGTGGGTGTTGGCAATTAGTGCTCAGAGGTCAGCACACACGGTCAGGGAGCGTGTGTCAGTGCACCGTCCCTGTACCCTCGAACACACGCGGTCAGGGAGCGTGTGTCAGTGCACCGTCCCTGTACCCTCGGGCACACGCGGTCAGGGAGCATGTGCGGCCGTCCCCTGGGCCTGCAGAGATGTCCTTGAGCATCAGCCTACCCTTGTAGGGTCCTGGAGATGCATGGCTGGGTTAGAAGCAAAAACTCAAACACGTGTGAAGATCGTGCTGGAGAGGGAGTGGCTGGGCCCTGGACTGAGGCAGTACAGCACTGGAATCCCTGCCAGTGACATGGGGAGCAGCTGCCAGCAGAAGTGGTGGTTGGTTAGGAAAGGGAAGGATGCCTTAGTACCTCATTGAGATGCCTGTGGATCCCCAGGGCAGTGAGGCCACAGGCCCTGCGGTCAGGTCACAGGGTGTCAGGGAGCCCTGGGAGCCTGTGTCTAAGGACCAGAGGGTCGGGGTCTGAGAAGCTGTGGCAGCAAGTGAGACCCTTGGGGGGAAGCGTGTGGGACCTGAGGACAAGCCTATGTGCTGAGGGCGAGAGATCTAAGAACACGGGAAAAGGCCAAGATGGGGCACTGTGGGGCTTGGCACATCTGCCCCAGCACCCAGCGGTGTCCGGGGACCACCGCACAGGGTGCATGTCCCGCCCGGGCCGGGCATGCTCAGCATGGAGGCACCATCCCCAGCCTCGGCACTCTGTTGCCCTTAAAGAGGCGTCCAAGACCCTTTCCCTGGGAGGCCAGGTGAGGGGGCTTTGGCAGGTAGAGAAGTGGTCAGAGCCAGGGGACAGAGGGGACTTGGGCAATGGAACAACACAGGGGGGTAGCTCTGGCTGGGACGGCAGTTGCTCTAGGCAGCAGCCCCTCCAGACTCCAGAGTTCATCACTCAGTTGCCTTCGCTAGAGTGAATTGTTCTCTTTCTCTGCATCCATAGCACCTCATAGCTACTTAAAAAAAAGCGAAGTCACTTCCTGTCTCCCAGTCAGCCTTGAGCTCCTGGGTCCCAGCGCCGGGCAGCTCAGCGAGGCTGATAGGGAGGGAGGGAATCTTCTGACTTGACATTAATGGCAGGGAAGTTATCTTGCAGGGAAAGGTCACTTTAGGGCCTGAGGTTCTGGCTTTAGGCCCGAGGACCATATCCCCAAGGAGACAGACTACACCAGCCCATTCGCCGTTTCTGCTGGGAAGCTCCAGGTCCACAACCGAACGCCTGCCTTCTAAGGCCGTCACGTGTGGAGGGGACAGGCATGGGCACGTGCGGACCCCTCCACATTGAGGGGTAGGAGGACTGTAACCTCCAGAGTCCTCCTTCTGTACGAGGGGGTTTCTGTCTGAAGGGTGTGAATGCCTGCGTCTGCAGTCTCAGTTCTCTGGGGATTTGGTTTTTTAGGATGTGCTTTTTTTGCTGGGCAGCTCACGGGGGTCTGCAGCCCCTCTTTCTCTGATCTCCCAAAGGGGGACCCAGACCCTTCTGCTATCTTGTGAGGGTCAGGGAGGGTCGTTGAGGGTGCCTGGGGTGAAGGTGTTAGGTTCGGCGATGACGGGTGCGAGCGTCGTGCTGATGATTGCTCATCTTTTTTAGCAAATTGCCTTCAAGAATCTGGTGCAGAGAAACCGCCAGGCAGAGCAGCAGGCCAGCCGGCCGCCCCCGCCCAACTCTGTCATCCACCTGCCTTTCATCATTGTGAACACCAGCAAGAAGACTGTCATCGACTGCAGCATTTCTAATGACAAGTAGGTTGTCCACCTGCCTGCACGGTCTCAGCGCTGGGTCTCAAGTCAGAAAAGAAGAATGCCATAGTCAGCAGTGTTAACGGCCTGTCTGGTTAATTTATATAAGTGCCTGGTTTATAATTAAATACAATCTTTTGGCATAATTAATTGAGAAGTGTGCTTCTCATTCCCCTGATTATGCATCTCTCTTTTAAAAGGAAAATAAATCAAACCTGTTAGGATTGTTAGTAGGACAGTTGTTCAAATGTGGCACAGCTGGCAGATGGTGTTTACTGTTAGTTCTGGGAGCCAGGCAGCCTGAACCAAAGGTGGACCAGCCACGTGCTGGGGCCGCGCCTCCAGAGCGTAGACGACGATTTGCGGTATCACTTGAGTCTCCCAGGTCACTGTTTCTGAGTTGCCGAATTCTGTAGACACCAGATGAAAGGGCACCTGAGGAGCCAAGCGCGTCCATCTCTGTGTTGAAGATGGCATTTTTCTAACAGGGCCTTTCTCCTCCAGATTCGAGTATCTGTTCAATTTCGACAACACGTTTGAAATCCATGATGACATAGAAGTGCTGAAGCGCATGGGGATGGCCTACGGGCTGGAATCCGGAAGCTGCTCCGCTGAAGACCTCAAAGTGGCAAGAAGTTTGGTGCCGAAAGCGCTGGAACCCTATGTGACAGGTCAGTCAGTCTCAGTGACCATGGTGGCTGAGTGGCTAGAGTAGGGACAGTCCCCCAGCCGCCTGTCATTCAGCTCTCCTCTGCTGAGTTGGCTCAAACTCACCGCACCGAAAGCAGGGACACGCGGGGACGTGAGAGGGTCCTGGGGACTGCAGGTGTGGGTGCGGGCGGCAGGAGGGCCTTCTGACGGGGCCGTCAGCCACAGAGACAATTGCCGAGTGGTGTCCACAGTGGCATTTTGTGGGTTGGCCCATGCAGTTTATATGAAGGTGTTAAGTCAGGATTTCACCTTCCAGGTAAGGCCCCCATAAAGAGAGATTGAAGTTCTCTGAGGAGTGGAGTAGGCTTGGACGTTTCCCCTGAGGCAGCTGATTGGTCACTACTGCAAAGGAACCAAGAATATTGACGTTCTGTGCCTGTTAACTGATGGCTGGAGCGTGGAATCATGTGCTTGGTCAGCGATTACTCTGGTTCTCTGGCTTACATTCTGCTGACTCCTTTGCTAAGAACGATCCTGGCCACAGAGGGGAATGGGCTTTGGGGCAAGAAAAAGCTGCCGTCGCCGCCGCACGTTTTTGGTATAGATCTGTCCCTGAGAGCCATCGCGTTGGATTGGACTCAGAGCTCCTGAGCCATTCAGAACAACGGGGCCTCTGGCGTTGGGTCGTCAAGGGAAACTGGCTCTTCCTGCCCGTCCTGCAGGCTCCAGCAGCCAGCCGGCCGGGACTCCGAAGCTGGCGCGTCTTTGACGTCCTCTGCCTTTCACTCTGGTCCTGGTACAGGCCGCTGTCTCCAGGGGGGGAGTGAATGCTGGTCCTTCGTCCCCTTGGTTCTCACTTTCTGCTTTATGACAACAGTTTAGATTCAGTGGCACGGTTGTGTTGTCATCAGTGACTACACGACAGTTAAGGGCTTCCATGCCTTCTTCAGAGCACTGGCCGGTGGCTGTGCCCTGGCTGAGCAGGGCTACTTTCCAGGAGGTGGCATGGCCCAGAAAACGCTGGGCCCGTCACAGGTGTCCAGGTGCCGTGGCCGTCTTGTTTCAGCATGAGTGCCTCTGTTTCTTCTGGTCTCTGCTTCGTGACGTTTGCTTTATTTTCTTTCTCTTTTCAGAAATGGCTCAGGGATCACTCGGCAGTGTATTCATCACGTCGTCGGTTTCGACCTCTAATGGCACAAGGCTTTCTGCCAGGTGACTCAGTTCAGGGCCGAAGCGGGTGGGCAGTGGGGCCACCATGTCACCTGGCAGTGTGAAGCCCCCCAGCTTTCATACAAACAACCTTGATTCCTCAGCTATTCAGAATTGGATTCATTGTGTAGACAGTGGGACCACCACCCCCTGGAAGCGATTTCAGACCCTCCCCCACCTGAGGGTACTTCACGTACCTGTAGCTTGTCCCCTTCGTGGAAAGCAGCTTTCTTACTGGTTTCTTTCCCCTAAAAAGTAAAAGTAATACATGTTTTTTATGTTTTAAAAAGTCACACACAGCAAAAACCCCACTGCCAACTGCCTTAAGTGACTATGTTTCTCGATCCTTTTTTCCCTATTTCTTTTTAACACAATTGAGGTCACAATGTATATTTAATTTTGTTCCCCGCTTTCTTTACTTTACTTTTTATTGTTAAGTTATATTTTCTATGTTCTTTTTAACACACTTGAGATCACAACGTACAAATAATTTTGTTCCCTGCTTTTTTTACTTTGCCTTTTGTTGTATGTATTTTCCTGTGTTATTGAAGCTTTCTTATTTAAATCAGTGAGCATTTAACCTTTGGCCTAGCAGTCCCACAGAGCAGAGTATGTCAGCCCTCAGTGTTTATCTTAGTTTTTACAAGATAGATAATTTCAGCATTAAGTATTGACAAAACAATGGTTTTATGAACTTTTATATTGTATTATGTTATAAATTATACATATTACGTTATACTAATCCTAAGTATTAATAAATGCTTAATGTCTCAAAATATAAGATAAATTAGCAGCCTGTAGGTCCAACAAAATGGGATTGATCTAATAAATGACGGTGTGCACACACCTTCAATGCAGTGCTCTGTGACCATTGAACACGGCCCCTTGGGTTTCTGTGTGACCCACGAGGCCACAGGGTGGCCCTGAGAGAGCCGTGCATGGGCAGTGGGGGTGTGAGGCCTCGGGGTCAGCCGGCCCGCCCCAGGGAGATGGGACTGGTGAGCGCTGAGTCGTTCATCTGCTGCGAGGCTTAGGAGGGGTGAAGTTCTTTGTAGGGTGTTTGGCACACGGTCAGGTTCTCACAGAGGTCAGCTCGGTTTGTTTTGTTTGTTTGTTTTTGTTTTTGTTTTTGTTTTGCCCCCAGCTCGGTTTTTAATTCCAACTCTCCTGCTCTGTGTGTGTGTAGGGAGCAGTCTGTAAACTGCTGGACATTGGTTATTCCAAGGAGGTGGAATTTAGGTATTTTCTAAACTTCCATCTTCATGAAATTCATTTTATTGATTAAATTTTCGGAGACTCATGTCAGTTTTTATAACGAGGGAAGCAAAGCCATACCATTTCAGAAGAAAAACTAACATTAATTGTGGCATGATACGATATTTTATGAAGGCACGATAATTGACTGAACTGCCCTCCATTGTTGGACATTTAGGTGGTTCCCAGTTAGAAGAAAAGCGGCAATGAGCAGCTTTATGGCTAAATTTTTCACCCTTTCTGACTTGTTTTGCTAGGCTAGATTTCCCAGGTGTAGAATTACTTTGTCAAAGAGCACAACATTGAATAGTAGTTTTTTGTGCAGTGTTAATAAAGACCAGTAAAAGGTATTAAAATATATCCATATGGCTTTATGTTAATAAAAATATTTCTTAGTGTTAAAATATATTGCAACTCTGGCCTGTGGTTGCTGCAAACCTTTTAGGGTTCCTGATCCATATTGCCAAGTTAAACCAACACTTGCTACTTAATCATTTCGTACTTCCCAAACTCCCTTTTTCAGTGTATAATGGCCACGTTTCCAATGTAGTTGTGACCCTTTTATGTCCTATCTTTAAACGGATTTACTGTGCGAGTTCTCCTGGGAGTGACTCCAAGCCCCCGTGTTGTTTCAGGATTTCAGCCCCTCTCCCAAGGTGGGGAATCTGGATGATCTCTATCAAATTTTAAATTCTAGGTTGGCATCCGTTCAATACTTGATGTTTCTTAGAATACCTTTTCTTGCTGCACAACTCAAATACTAAGAAAATGAAATTACTTTTGACCGTAACCTACACAAGTTACAATTCATAGTGGAAATGTGCACTTGTCCCTCCTCCTCATGATTGGCGTGGGCCATCACCTATCAGTGCCCCGGGACAGTAACTAACCCTTCGTGTCTGACTCTCTCTATACTGGGAGGCTGGATGGTGGCTGAACCCAGGGGTCTTTCACCAGGATCCCAACTCTTAAAATCTTTCACCGATCTAGGCCAGGGTCTCACCTGTGGCATTCTTGACATTTTGGGCCAGATGACTCTATGTTGTGGGCACTGCCCTGTGCCTTGTGGGATGTTTGGTAGTACCCTTGGCCTCAGATGCCAGTACCCCTGTCCTTCCCCACCCCCAGCTGTGGCAACCAAAGATTTTCACATGTCCCTGGTTGAGACTCCTAGGAGCATAATGCAAATGTAGGTGGGTTCTGGATGCCCACCTGAGGACCAGTGTGTAGGACCAGGCATCTCTGCCTCCTACCCGATCCCAGCCCAGCAGCTCCACCACCCCTCTGGGCCTGTGGTTGCTGCCCAGGGCCAGCCCCTCTGACTTTCAGCAAATGCCATTCCGCAAAACTGTAGAAAGGGGGGGTCCTTGGATCCTTCCTGGAAGTATAGTTTGCAGAGTGTCTGCATGAGACTCACCTGTCACAGCTCAGCTTCCTGGGCTCTCACAGAAACCAGAGGAGCTGAGGGTGGGGCCTAGGGACATGGTTTATACACGCGTGCACACACGTGCATGTACACGTGAATGCATGCACAATGCACATCATATATGACCACACACATACACAAATGTGCATACACATACACATGTGCACACACACACAACTTGCTGGGTGGTCTCCCACACATGCTATCCAGGGAGCCTTTCTTTGGAAGGTCCCATGTCACCCTTCTTGGGGTCCTTTTTCCTGTTTTCCGCCTCCTTCCTGGAGATTAACAAGTTCGTAAGTAAAAGGCCTAGAAAGAAGGATCTAATCATTTTTCCGTTTGTGCACTCGGGTATTGTTTCTGATGTAATAATAAATGGGGGAAAAGACTATATATTGTGGTCTTGCCAACAGTCCCTTCATTTTACTGGTTAAGTTCAAGAGGACAAGACTGAAAAGGATATGAAAAGGGTGAAACTGCCAACAGTGTTGGGATTCTGTATTAAAAAATGTGTGAAACTTTCCGTTTCTCTTTGTGTACTAGAAACTGCCCAGACCTCCCTGCAGTGCTGGCCTGTTCTCGGCGCAGGCTGCAGACACGCGTCACTGACCACCTTGTGTCACCTCCTGTCCTTGCAGTGACTTGACCAACGGTGCGGATGGGATGCTGGCCACGAGCTCCAGTGGGTCCCAGTACAGCGGGTCCAGGGTGGAGACCCCTGTGTCCTGTGTCGGGGAGGATGACGACGAGGACGAAGAGTACGAGAACGATGAGGAAGACTGATGTGCTCGCTCGCAGGTCGCTGCCCCTCAAGTTAAGCTTCAGGAAAACATGCTTAGGGAAGAGAAACTTTTTTTTAATGTGGGTTTTTCTGTTTCTTTTTGGCCTCCTCCCAAGAAGATATTGGTAAGCTATTGAATTCGATGTGCACCTCTGATAAGCAAGCCAGGGTTGTTTTCTGTCGGTCTTTTAAGATGGGCTGCAGTGTGTGTGGGTTCCCGTGTGCTGATGCAGGACCTCTATTTACTTTTGAGGATTTTGTGTTTTCCTTTTCTATTTTTTTAAATTCAGAGTTCGTTTATGCCCGGTAACGATTCTTGCTGACTTTGCTGAATAAGCTGTACTCCATCTACATCAACGAAAATAAAACTCCATCCGGTGGAGGCGGGTGTACCACCCAGAATGCCATTGGCAGTGTGTTGTGAATGGCGCCACCCGCTGGCCGAGGGTGAGGCTCCAGGACGAGTGTTGTGTTGTTCAATCATGTGGTGTCCAAAGAACTGAGCAAATGGCAAAGCTCTGGTTTTCAACATTAAGCGCCATGAATCTTATTATACCTTTATTTTTCTCGTAAATTATATTGACTGTGATTCCATCAAGTTTATACTTTTTTTGGGGGGGGCCTATTTCGCAACAAATTGCAAAGTTCTTTCTTTGTTTTTGTTCTCTTTGGTAAAAGTTTACTGCCATGCTGGTGCAGCTATGAAAACTGTGTGGAAGGCTTAGAATGGTTTATTGCTTATGGTAAAATTTGCCTGATTTCTTACAGGCATCGTTTGGAAACTTTTTATTATATAGTTGTTTACATACTTATAAGTCTATCATTTAAAGACATGTACTGAAACAAATATTGTATTTGTTTCATAAGCATCTTCCTGTAATCTATTATAAAGTTGAAATTAAATATAGAGAATGTTTTAACAGTTTTTTAACTCAAAATTTGTCAATCATTTTTAATAGTTCTTTTTTTATAAAAAGAAAAAGGAATTTCGGGACAGGCAGTAGCCTCTTTTAAAATTTATTCACAAAGAACCATTAGCTGCACAGTTGCTGTTAGCTGCCTGTTCTAAAACAATAGTCTTTTTATTGAAACACAAACTTTTCTGTAATATTTTATGGAATATAAAGAGACTTTAATTGTTTGACTTGTTTAACTGACTTGGCACTGTTAGTTTTTATTAATAAAACGCGCATGGGCATTTTAAACAATTTCTGTGTTTCTCTGATTCAGAGATTAATGTCTAGAGATTATTTTATCCTGTCAGTCTTACTTTTTGCTGGAGTGAGGAGAAGTTGCCAGGCCAACCAGTGATAGGCTGGGACCCCACTGTTGCTTGCCCCTCAGCTTGTCCTGCAGCTGCTTTTCAAGGGATGGTGGGGACCAAAGAAAGGTCGCGTTGGGCACAGGCCAAAGCGATACCTCCTCTCCATAGGCCAGTGGTGGGGAGAGAATTTTCCTTGATTTTCTCTTGAATCCTAAAAGTGGAGACAGATTTTATGGGTTTGATTTTCAGAAAAAGAAGATCGTAAGGTAAGAAAAGGAGATGTGACCTCTGACTTCCAATGTTATCGTGCCATATCTGAGTGACCTGACCTCTGACCTATGACATGATATTTCTAAGTTGGCTCAAAAAGCTTTCACTGATGGTATCAGAAACGAAGAGCATTTGCTACATTGTCTTATGTAGTACAGATGCTCAACAAATACATGATTCAGTTAACCATTCAGAATACGGACAGGGTCTTGATTCTCTACTCAGACACTGTGTTTGTCATTGGGTTTCTCTGGTTTTCGGGTTGACAGATTTTCCTACCCAGGAGCTGTGTGGAGCTTTCCCTGTTGCTCTTTTGGCAGTGACGTTGCGTCTGCTGCTCCTGTGGGAAGAGGGCAGCAGGCCTCGGGCCATGGTTTGGGTGAAACACGCGTGACACTCGGTGAGAGCAGCTTTGTTTGTTCAGACAGAATGTTCTCATGTCAGGGTTTCTGAAAGGCAGAGAGTTGCAGACTTCACATGAGTTCCTGGATGTTGAAGGAGGGAGTCGTGCTTGAGAGGAAGGTTATTACTGTGTGTAATTACCTCTGGTTTGTAGGTTCTGTCACACTGAGGACACACTTGTGTCCTACTCCCACATTGCTTTGTAATTTCTCTGACTAGCAATTGAAACATTAAAAAGGAGATTTTTAAAGAAAGAGGCATTTGATTTTTTAGTTACTTTTCCCCCTTATTAGGAAAGACATGGCTGTTTTATGTAGAGTAAGCATGACTTTAATATATTTATTTTTACAATTTAGGAATTGCATTCTTTAAAGCAAGCATTCAGAGTGTACATTATCATGTCATGTGTCATAGCAATGCATTAATAGTCTTTAGGTTACATTCACATGGGTAGTAGTTCATTGATGTATAGAAAAAATAAGTTATAGTAAGAAAAGTGATGTCTGTATAGAAAGCAATGAATCATTTTAGGGTCTTGTTAGTTGAATAGCTGCTGCCTTAGGGTTTCCATGTTAATCCAACATTTTTATCATAGCAACAAATTCTATCTAAAAAAATAATAAAGATTTAATAAGAAATAGTTGATCTAACGCTAAGTGCTTGACACACAGGTGCCTGCCCGGAGTTACCCAGCTGGCTTCTTCGTTGGCGTTCCAGAACATCTGAAGGCTGGCTTGGTGCGGAGCCAACAGGCAGTCAAAGAGGGTGGAGGTCTGCAGGTTACCCTGCAGGTTGAGGCCAGCCTCCGTGCTCTTTTACTTCTCAATTTTAAGCTTAAACTCCACTTTCCCTTCATAGGGATCGTGGGGGTTGTCAAAGGTCACATGCTCCGCCAGGATCTTGCACACGATGACAACTTCCGTGTTCCCGGGGACATTGAGAAGCTTTGCTGCGACTAAAGGGTTGCTATAGTGGGGCTGAAACGGAAGTGTGGAACAAGATGTGTCAGAAACTCGCGATGAGTGTCTCTACTTAGGTGGCATGAAACAGAACCAATTCTTAGGTGCGTTCTGCGTAAGACCTGCAGTGATCTAACATCTCATGTAGGCTCTGCTACACGTCCCAGAAGTCACTGGGTAAATATGAATTGGGCTAGAGGGGACAGACAACACCAATGACAAACAACTTATAATTATATTTGATGAAAACTCATCTAAAAATAAAATAGGAACAAGCCAGAGATTTAGAGGAAATGCTTTAAAATGCATATGCAGTTTTCTAAAAAGATTTGAGAGGCCGTTGGAAAGTAAAAGAATTAGGTTTTATGTTTACGTTTTGCGTGAGAGTAATGTGTTTTCAGGTAGTAAGGAGAACTGTGTTTGGGGGACACCCAGAGCATTGAATGGTCAGGATGGGCTACGTAAATGCCTTTGTTTAATTTTTATAGGTAACAGTGTTTATGGCTTTCCTTTTGCTAATCATTGCTAAATTTGAGATGATTTCAGTAGTTGTTATAGGGAAAAGTGAAAAGTTGTTATAGACCTACCTGCGCTTTCTTCCCGTAGTAAGGGAAGTAGTGGAGACTGAAGGTGCCGTTGGGCGGGTAGTACTCCACCTGTAGGGGCTGGCTGTCCTTGTCATGCTGGTCCTGGGGGAGGAGAGGCCACTGCCTGAGTAAAGCGGGATCTGGGTGAGCGAGTGTGTGTGTGTGTGTGTGGGCGCGCGCGCGCGCGTATATCTCTGCTTGTCTATGTAGGTGCTTGTGTGTGTATCTCTGTGTCTGCGTGTCTCTTCATGTGTCTTCATGTGCACGTGTGTCCCTGCATGTCCATTTGTGTGTGGCCTGTGTGTAGGTGACCACATAAATACTTTATTGTGTTATTAGCATAAAGTAGATCTAATCTTTATAATCAGTACTGAGACCCCATTAGGGGTCTAATGTTAGTTTGCAAAACCCCTGATGACTTATCAAAATTTTATTGTTACCATTTTAAGTCCTTGTAGGATAATAAAGGTGGATTGAGCCGAGAATGTGCGTGGGAGCGAAAGCCGATAAGTCTGAATGGGCTGGTTTGCCAAAACGGGCTCAACGTTTGAGTGGCTTTCTGGGATAAGGATCTACGTGCTTTTGTGGGATTTGTTTCTTTTCAGAGTCAGCGAATTGCCCGATGGATACTTTGAGCTTATCAAAGAACAGATGTGGGCAACTTCGGTGTCTGTTAAAATCTCAAGTTGGCCTACACATGTGGTCGAAATAACTTAAAAAAAGGAGAAAGGAAACAAGATGACCCCGGTGCCCCACAGAGAGATTACAGGCTTTGGGGGTGTGGTGTTTCTGTGGACCCCCACACCTTGGTCTCCTACTGCTAATTGTAGGGAGTCTTTCGTGAAGGCAAAATGGTGAAAACAACTTTAGAAAACAATTCAATAAAGACAAATTTAGTTATTTTCATGTACTTAAATACTAGTTTTGAGAAAAACTGGAACAAATTAATGCCAACTCTTAGCCCATATAAATACACTATTGAACAACTATAGCTGTTGGTAATCTGGTATGGTTTTGTAAATAAGCAAATAAAAAGGGGAAAACAATAATAGCAGGGCTTTGGTTTTTCCAAATTGCCACCAAACATTTTGAAGTGCGTTAATAATATACTGTCCCAGATGCTTTTTAAACCAAAACTTTTTTTTCTTACTAGGTTTTTCTCTCCTATAGTAAAAATAAAACTAAGTAGTGTTTTGTTGTGTATTTGGTTAATGAGGCTGACAATTGAGGTGTTCTTAGGGAAAACCAGTTAAGTGATCCTACAGATTTTCTAGCATATACAAAATTATTGCAGACAGTTGCACTCACCAGGAAGGTGCAGTCCACCCTGGGGGCCGTTTTATTGCTGGGGAGAAACCTGACGATCTGGAAGGGAAAGGCATCTTATGCTCATCTGTGAGCACGGAGGGACTCTCCTGAGCAGGGGTTTCTGCAGGGCATTGAGAAGGATCTGAGGGGTGATTCCTGTTCTAATAACCCCCCGTGGATGTTACCAACTCCTCCTTGAAAGCCAGAAGCCCTGCCCGAGGGCTGTGGTCTTGGCTGAAGGCAGGTAGCAGACACACCCAGACAGAAGGGTCCAGGCCCTGGCTGCCACTTCCAGGCCCTCCGGAGTACACTGAATCAGGGCGTAGCATCTGCCTCCTGTGCGGCACGCAGCTCCCGGGGCTCCCAATGCACGCCTTTCTCGGCCTCCTGAAGTCCCAGCCCTTGTGTGTGCCCATTTGTGCCCAGGCCTGGTACAGCACCTGTCTTCCCCACATACCTGCCCCGGTGTGCACAGCCCTCCTGTGAAATGCAAGTGGGAGCTTCCATCACGCCTGCCAGGCAGGTCTGATGGGATCCAGGACATGTGCAGAACACAAGTACATGGCTTCCTCTAGGCATCTTAGGGAGGAAAATTGTGCCCACGCAGATGCTCGGAGCCCCCAGCCCCCAGGCCGTACCTGCTAGCCATCATGCAGCCCTGCCCCCTCACCCCTTCACCCAGCCAGATGCCACCTCTCCTCATCTCCCCTGCCCACCCCTGGCCAGGAGGACTGTGCCCTCCTGTGCTTTGCTTGCACTGTCACTGCCCTCACCCTGGCCTCAGTACCTGACCCTGGGCCTGTCAGTGGGTCCCTGGCCCAGGCTGGAAACCTGCTCTGGACAATTCCCAGGGGCCCTCCTAGTGCCTGTACAGGGCCTGGTTTCTTTCTAGCTGTTGTGCACACATGGCTGCCCTGGCACCCTGAATAGCCCCGTGCTCTGCTGCTCGGCGTCCAGATGCCACCGAGTGTGAAGTAGGTACTGTATTGGAACAAGCGGTTTTCAGTTTGTATTTGAGAGAAGTAAGTTCATGAGCCAGTGCAATGGGTGCGCGTTTGAAGGCGCAGAGTGAGGAAGGGGCGGCCCGGGCAAGTTCGTCCCCCCGTCTCTGGAGGCCTGGACAGGAGGCCTACACGCCCTGACCCCCACCACACGGCACTCCCCAAAGGAGACCTCATACTGGGTCTCGGACCTCCAGCCCTTTATACTCACCCTGTTCATTTTAATAATAAAACATGGCTTTCCCTCCGCAAAGCCGAAGTTGGGATCCACAAGGCCTGAGCAGTTTTGCAGCATGTCTGTTGTGAACTTGCAGGAGAACTTGGTGTGGTTAGGGGCCCTGAAGCTTTCCTGGATGAATACCTTCTCAGAGGTACAGTTTATGTTGTCCTCTTGGGCCTCTGGTGAGTAGCCTGCTGGGACAGACACCTGTGGGCACCTTCCTCCGACGGCCGCCGCTCAGGCTGTTAGAGCTGGCAAAGCCCATGCCCCTCAGTGGAATTTTCTTAGAAAAGGAAGAAAGTAGAGGCTGGCGAAGCATTTTAAACCTTACCTGCCAGGAAGTCGTGGAGGGTGTGCACCAGGTCCGTCCAGGTCTTGTTATCAGAGATATTGTAGGAAATGTCCAGGCCTTTCTCCCCATAGACATCTGGCCTCAAGGTCACCCCTAGAAAGAGCACGACACACTAGTTTCCCAAATGTTCACCACATCCAAGCTGCTGGCTCTGGAGTTGGTGAGTTGCACACACAGTGGTCTCGGGCTGGTGCTGGCCGAGTGGGATGCCGTGGCTCCAACCAGGTCCAGGTCTTCAAGGCCCCCAGGTGATGAGGCTGCAGCCAGGTGTCCTCTGCACCAGCAGCTTGGCAAGGACGCCGCCCACCAGCCTGGGAGCTACGCGGCTGGAAATAGGCCTGTCCAGGAGCCGGGTGCAGCCCTCGGCTGACGGCCAGGTGGGCTCCCAGCACACGAGGCCTGCACCAGCCACCCGGCCACACTCACTGTTGCAGGTGGCGACTCATCCACGGTCAATTGGGTTTTAAGTGAGGTTGTGTTTGGATGCACATTTGAAAAATGGTCACTGGTTTTGGTTAAGTGCAAAAGCAATCTAACAACATATTAATTGTAAAAAAAAAAAAAGTTGAAGTGTACAAGTGCAGGAAGTTCAAGCAACAGCCCTCAGCTTTCCCGTCGCAAGGCTAGTGTGCATCCTTTGGAAGCTCTTAGTTCTGTGAACACAAAGATCTAGAAATGGGCATGTATATCCTGTATTTCTCCACATAAATGGGAGCATATTGTCCATATTCCACTTTTGTTTTTTCATTTGCTGACACCGACACCAGTTGTAATCGTCTTTCCCTGGCATTTCATATCAGCTCACCTCTTCCCATAGTTACTCCATCGTGTTGCATTGTGGGAAATGTTCCATGACTTAGCCAGAGCCCAATTCATGAGAGTGACTTTAAATAAGTAACGAGGGTTTTGTTTTTATGGATGCTGCGGAAGTAGCAGCTGTCCATTATTTAAAATAAAAACCTCCCGAAAGGTTTAAAAGAAGAGAAAGCTCTCTTTGTCCTCTCAGCTGCCCACTCTGAGCGTGTTTCACGGTCTCTTCTCGAGTTCTCAAGTGACTTGTTCATCAGCTTCAGAAGGCAGCTGTTGCCTGTTCCCCTGCCTCCTCCCTGTGACAACGGAGCACACCTCGCTCTGCCTTCCATCCTGAGTTTTGGGCAAATTATATTATGGTTATGTTCTCAAGTTTGTAATATATTGTTCTGAAATTGCATTGAACTCCTCCATGTTTGTTCTGTTGGTTGATTCTAAAAATTGACACCCAGTAAAGCACTTTGGTGTTAAGATAGTTTGTAGACGGATTCACCGAGGATACCAGCAGAATGGCTGGACCCACTGGAGAACGTCTGAGGTGGCTTCTCTTAAAAACTCTTGAATTTTCTTTTCTTCTAGGTCACACCTGTGTGCTGCTGTTGGATGTTTCTGGGGTTATTATCTTCCTTAGAAAATTTTAAGGATGCATGGGTGATAACATTCTGAGTAATTGTGTGCTGGAAAATGCTTTTTTATCCTTCATTTCTTTCTTCCTTTCTTTGCCCTCCCTCCCTCTTTTGTTTTTGTTTTTTGCTGTCAGCCTTGGTTCATGGGCTGTGTATGGAAGTCTGGGTTAGAATCACTTTCCCCAGAACTGGAGGTGATGCCTCACTGTCTCAGGCCCTAGTGTTGTCACGAATGACTCTCTGATTTGGTGCCGCTCAGTCCACTTTCTGAGCCGGACAGGATAGTAGACTAACCGCACTTAGAGAAAATGTGGGGTTTTCTAAATAGAATCTGCTATTATGGAAGTAATATGCTCCCACAGTAGAGATGCCTCAGGACTGAGGGACATTCAGGGGAAAATAAAAGCTCTTTCCCTCCCTTCATTCTTAATCTCCTTGAGAACAGTTTCTTGTATATCTCCTAGAAATGTCCTCTGTGGCTATAGATGCATACATACCAAGTAAGTGATATCAAGACTCTCTTACCAAAAACCTTCTGTTTTAATAATTACAACTAAAGCCAAAGTCAGACTTTGTAATCTGCAGTTACCTTCCTCATCAAAACAGCTGGGGGACCGTCCACACCCTGGTGTGCTCCTCAAAGCCCTGGCCACTGGTGGGGGTAGCACAGAGGCCCCTCAAGGGCTGCCCCTCTGGGGTTTGTTCCCCGAGGGTTTGTGTTCCGGGGAGCAGCTCTGGGACTGAATATCACCCCCACGCTGTTCGGGCTCGAGCATTGTCCCTGTTACCTGGTGACTTGAGCCGGTCTTGGTAGTCCGGTGTGTATGGGTCCAGCGTACACATCAGCGAGTAGATGCACAGAGCGAAGAGTCCGGTCATCACCACGTAGAAGGCCACGTAGTAGAGGCTGATCCACACTGCACGGGGAGAGGCAGGCCAGATGCAGCTGACACATTTCTTAATCGTGTAGGGCACACAACGTAAAACCCACCACTGCAACCATCCAAGTGAACGACTCAGTGGTGGTGAGTACATTCACACACAATGTTGTACAACCATCACTTCCATCTAGTTCCAGAACATTCTCATCACTCCAAAGAAATCCCGTACCCCTTAAAAATCTTCTTAAAAATTGTAAAGTTTAGGAACATAGCTCTAAACTGCTGCTCTCAGATCTAAGCCTGAAATTTTGGGACCAATCCTCAGATGTTCCCACCTTGCAGGTCCCTGGTGCCGGAGGGTATTAGACCTAAAATGGACCTTTGGAGTCATCTGATAAGGGAAGTGAGACCTATCTGGAAGTCCGGGCAGGGCCTGAGTTCTGGGAGCCTGGACCAGCCAGCCCTAAGCCACTGGTGGGTGGTCCTCTGCCTCTGTCCTCAGAGCCTCTGTCCTTTCCCTTCCTTGCCCAGCACACACCCCACCAGGGCAGCATTCCCTGCCGGCCACATACCCCACCGGGACAGGGTCCGGCCCAACAGCTGCCCCGTGTCTGGGTTCCAGCAGTAGTGTTGGAATTCCTCCATCCGTTGGCTGCATGACTTTTTCTCCTGCAGTGCTGCCATTGTCCCTGCTTCTGGAGGTCCCCCTCCTGTAGAATAGGGGTGCTCCCCACACCAAGACTGAGGGGAAAATCCTCCTCTGGGTTTTATAGTCTCCTTCTTCAGAGGTCAAAGGCACCTTGGAGGCAGTTTCCAGGGAAAGCACGAGAGCGGCGTTATCAGACCTCGGCTATCCAAACACCAGTAGCGGGCAGCTCCGTGAGCTTGGCAGGTTCTCCTGCTATCAGGTGCCCCTTCACCTTCTCCCCTGTGCAAATCAGGGTGGTGCCACCTCTTCTTACCACCTCCTCCTCTCGGGGTGCCCTTGGCCCGTAACTTTGTTTTCTGATCATGACTAAGGAAGAATGCTTGCGTGCATGAACAAGCACCATTTGTTCAGCTCTGCCCCATTCTCTCGCTTGCTTCAGGAGGAAAGGTGTAAAGAGCACAGGTCAGCACGAGGACAGGCCTAGACCCAGATGCTCACCTGCCGTGTAGACACTTCCTGGTCTGAGATGATGTGGAACATGTGGTCGATGTCATGATAATTGCAGTTGCTGGGGCTCTGCAATTGGCTCCAGACTCTGTCGTCCCCGTATTTATCACTCACTGGAGAGAATACATCTGACATTGTGAAAACAGGGCCAGTGTGTGAAAGGGGCTAGACGTTCTGTTCCAGACAAGAGGATTGAGAAGGGTCCCTGGTCCCTTCACCTCCCGTTGCTCTTGATGCTTAGTGTCAGCGATAAGGATATTGTCCTCTGAGATCCATTGTTGGGTAGGACTTGGGCTCTTTAGGACTTTTTTGTGTCTATGGAGGAATTCATAGTCATACAACCTAGAGGTGCATTTCAAAACTGAATGCACACTACACCTTGGGCATCGGTTGAAATGCAGATTCTGACCCAGTGGGCCCAGGAGCTCCCGGGGACCGTGCTTATGGCTGCAGGACTGCAGCAATGTCCAGGTGGGGATGCTTGGTCTGGCAGCACATTGGAGTCACCTGGAGAACCTTGAAACCTGGTGCCTGTCCCACCCCCAAGTTTCCGAGAGCAAAGCTGTTAGAGGTCCTGAGCTTCCAGAGAACTATGAGCCCCCCAGACCACCTTAATGTGTGATCAGAACCACTGGCTTAGAAGCCTTGGTGGTTTACATGGCTGGAACTATGATGTCTGCTCACTGGGACATCCAACACTGCAGTTAGGTTGAAAGGTCAATGCCAAGCAAATATAATGTGCTGCAAAGGCCTTTCTACAAATATCTCAGTCAAAACCCAATTAAAATAATGGGTGTTGTACAGAAAGATGTAGAATTTTGTTCACTGTCACATCTAGGCTTTCCCTCTTACGGACCCATGTAGCCAGATTTGAAGATTTCTTTGGTAAGAAGAATAATTAAAAACACTCTTGCCATTACTCTGCCTCATTTTCTTTAGAATGGTTTAGAGTTTATCAGGAAAATGAGCACCTCAAAATTAAGATGGAAATGCACCATTTGAGTGAGAAGTCCTAATTTATTAATGCATCAATCCTGTGCATTTTCATGAACACTGTTCCTATTCACAACTTTGAAAGTTTAGGACAATAGAAACACAGAGTGTGGTGCTAGGTTGCAGTCTAATTATCCACAACCTGTGGGCCTGGGACCCCAAGTGCTGGGGCTTGAAGATAAGTACAGCAACTGTTGTCCACAGAATAAATGTGCCCTTGTCTATGAAGCATAGCGATGCTCTTCAAATGAGCAAAAGATGAACTCTTTCTGGAAGTCTTTGAACTAAGTCTTCCCCACTTAGTGTCTGAAGTCCCAGAAGCATGAAAGTATGTGCTAAACTGCACACACATTATCAGTGACCTTCTCCTTGTAAGAAGGAGAGGCAGGGAAAGGGATGCTGGTAGAGGGCCGTTTCCCCCACAGCATGCTCTAAAACTGGAGGACAGATGCCCCATTAAGGATGGGCTCCAGACAAAGTGGGGAGCCAAGACTTCTACCCCCACCTGGCACTAATGAGGTAGAGCCAAATTCCCTTCTGCCGCTGGAGTGGAGTCAGAGAAAGCAGCTAAAAATTGAAGGATTAAACAATAGGAAAGTGTCTAGATTTCAAGTAATAATATCTCATTATACCAAGAACCAGGAAGATTTCAAAATGAATTAAAACAAAATAATCAATTGAAATATCGAGGTGACAGAGATGTTGGGATTACCTGACAGAGATTTAAAAGCAGCCATGATAAAATTGCTTCAGTGAGCAATTATGAAAATGCTCGAAACAAATGAAAAAATAGAAAGTCTCATCAAAGAAATAGAAGATACAAAGAAGAACCAAATGGAAATTTTAGGTTAAAAAAATACAATAACCAAAATAAAAAGCTCAAAGAATGGATTCAACAGCAGAAGGAAGGGGGCAGAGGAAAGAACCAGTGACATGGAGGAAAAAAATAACAATAGAAATTATCTGATCTGAACAAGAGAGAGAAAATAGACTTGGGGAAAAATGCACGGAGCCTCATTTTTAATATCTATAATAACATTTGTGTCATCAGAGTTCTAGAAGAAAGGAAGTAAAAGGGCAGGGCTGAATACTACTGAAAGAAATAATGACTGAAAACTCCCCAAATTTGGCAAAAGACATAAACCTATAGATTCAAGAAGCTGAGTGAATCCCAAACAGGATTCAAACCATGCCTCCCACCAAATCCATGCCAGGATGCATCATAATTAAACTTCTTAAAATTAAAGACACACATGCAATCTAGAAAGCAGCCAGAGAAAAACCATTTGAATGACAGATTTCTCATCAGAAACCAGAGGCCAGAAGGAAGTTGCACAATACTTTTAAAATACTGAAAGTAAAGTACTGTCAACCTAGAATTCTAAATCCAGCAAAAATAGCCTTCAGGAATGAAGGGAGAGAATCAAGACATTCTCAAAGAAAAAGGACCGTAAAATAATTTGTCACCAGCAGATTTATCTTAAAAGGATGGCTAAAGGAAGTTCTCGAAACAGAAAGACAATGTTAAAAGAACACATATTGGAACATCAGGAAGGAAGAAATAACACAGTAAGAAAAATATCAGTAAATACTATAGATTTTCCTTTTCTTCCTGAGTTTTCCAAATTGTTTGATGGTTGAAGCAAAAATTATAACATTGCCTAATATTGCTCTAAATATATGTAGATGAAATAATTAAGACAATTGCATTATCAACAGGGGAGAATAAAAAAAGGTAAGACTTCACTCGAACTGATAAAATGACAATAGAATGTGAAAAATTATGTATATGTAATATAATGCCTACAACAACCAATAAAAAGGTATATAAATAGATACACTAAAAAATACTATAGACAAATCAAAATTGAATTCTAAAAAAATGTTTAAGTAACCCAAAGGAAAAAGGGAAAAAGAAAACAGAAGCAAAAAACAGAACAAGTAGAAAAATGGCAGACTTGAGCCCTAACATATTGATAATTACATTAAATGGTCTAAGCACATCAATTAGAAAACAGAAACTGACAGAAAAGGAAAAGGATATATAATGCAAATATTAAAGCAAGAATGGCTATAGGAATATCATATAATGTAGACTTCAGAACAGAGAAAATTTCCAGAGACAGACATTATATAATGATGAAGGGTCAATCCACCAAGAAGATACAGCCATCCTAAAAGTATGCACAAAACAACAGAGCTGAAAAATATGTAAAGCAAACTGATAGAAATGAAAGGAGAAACAGACAAATACACAATTTTAGTTAGAGACTTTAACATTTCTCTCTGAACAACTGATAGAACAACTAAATAGAAAACCAGCACGGATATAGAAGAACTCAACAACACCATCAACCAACAGGATGTCATTGACATTTGTAGGATACTACACTCAACCACAGCAGAATACACTTTCTTTTTAAGTGCTCACGGAACACTTATTAACATAGATTATATCCTGGGCCATAAAATAAAGCTAAACAAATTTGAAAGAATTGAAATCATACAGAGTGTGTTGTACAATCACAATGGAATAAAAGTGAAATGTAATAACAGAGAGATAACAGAAAAATCTCCAAATGTGAAAACTAAGCAGTACACTTCTAAATAATATATGAGTCAAAAAGGAAGTCTCAAGGGAAATGTAAAACAACACATAAAACTCAATGAAGGCAAAAATGTAACAACAAAATTTGTGGGACACAGCCAATGCAGCTTTAACAGGAAAATTCACAGCACTAAATGAATATATTGCAAAAGAGAAAAAGTCTCAAATCAAGAATCTAAATTGCTATTTCAAAACCCTAGAAAAAGAAGAGATGGGGTGCAAGTTGGAGGAAGAAATAAAAGATAAGAGCAGACAATGAAATTAAGAACAAAAACAAATGAGAAAATCAGTGAACCAACAAAAAGCTGTTTTTTTTTTTGGAAAGAACAATAAAATAGTCAAACCTATAGCATGAAAGAAGACACAAATAACCAATATCAGGAATGAAGCAATATATCACTAAAGATCCTGCAGACGTAAAAAAGATAATAAGGGAATAGTACACACAACTCTACATATATAAACTTGACAACTTAGATGAAATGGACCACATCTTCCAAAAACACAACTTGTCCAATTTGAAATAGTTTGAATAGCTCTCTAATCATTATGAAATTGATATCATAATTTAAAATCTCCCAAAAAAGAAACCTCCAGGCCCTGATGGTTTCAATGGAGAATTCTACCAAATGTTTAATGAAGAACTACAAATTATACACTATATCGTCTAGAAAATAGAAGAGAACAGTTCCCAACTGATTTTGTAAGTCCAGTATTACCAAACCAAACAAAGACAGTACAAAAAAAAGAACTCGTCAGACCAATATTCCTCACAAATAGAGACAGAAATAGCTACAGTAATCAAGGCACTGTGGTATTGGTGGAGTGATAGACACAGAGACCAGTGGAACAGAACAGAAGGCCCAGAAATAGACTCACATTAATATGCCCAGTTGATTTTTGACAAAGGTACAAAAGAAATTCCATGAAGCAAAGAGAGCCCTTTCAACAGATGGAACTGGAGCAATGGTACATCCACATTGAACATCGACAAGGCAAAAAAAATGAACCTTGACCTAAGTCTCATACCTTGTAAAAAAAAAAATTAACTCAGGGTGGATCATGGATTTAAATGTAAAAGTATAAAACTTTTTGAAGAGGCTGTCTTTTCTCTACTGTATGTGTTTTGCTTCTTTGTCAAAAATTATCTGTCCATATTTATATGGGTTTATTTCTGGATTCTCAATTCTATTCCATTGGTCTACGTGTCTGTTTTTCTGCCAATACTGTGCTGTTTTGATTATTGTTGCCCTGTAGTACAAGCTAAAGTCAGGGAGTGTGATACCTCCAGCATTGTTTTTTTTTTCTTAGGATTGGTTGGCTATTTGGGGTCTTTTGCGGTTCCATACATATCTGATGATTTTTTGTTCTATTTCTTCAAAAAATGCCATTGGGATTTTGATGGGGATTGCATTTAATCTGTGTATTGCTTTGGAATATATGGGAGGAAATCTACAAGATCTAGGGCTAGGCAAAGAGGTCTTAGACTTGACACCAACAGCACAATGCATAAAAGGAAAAATTGATAAATTGTCCTTCAAAATAAAAACATATTTTCTGTGAAAACCAGAAGTGGGTGAAAAGACAAGTTACAACTGGGATGAAATATTTGAAAACCACAAATCCAACAAAGGACTAGTATCTAACATAGAGAAACAACAAACTCAACAGCAGAGACGCAAACAATTCAGTCAGAACATGGTCATTTCCCCAAAGACATTTCCCCAAAGAGGATGTATAGATGACAAACACATGGAAAGATGTTCAAAATCATTTGCCATTAGGGAAATGCACATTAAAACCACACTGGATACCACTAGAAACCTATTAGAATAGCTAAAATAAAAAACAGTGACAACACCAAATGCTGGGGAGGATGTTGAGAAAGTGGATCACTCATGTGTCACTGGTGGGAATGTATAATGGTACGGCCACGCTGGAAACAGTTTGCAAGTTGCTTAAAAAACTGAACATGCAGTTACCGTACAACTCAGCAATTACAGTCTTGGGCATTAATTCCAGAGAAATCGAAATTTATATTCACACAAAAATCTGTACATGAATGTGTATAGCAGCTCTATCATGATAGCCCCAAACTGGAAACAACCCCAAACTTCAACAAATGAATGGTTAAATCAACTGTGGTTCGTCTACACCATAGAATATTCTCAGCAATGAAACTGTTGGCACACGCAGCAACCCGGATGAATCTCCAGAGAATTTTGTGAATGTAAAGAGCCAATCCTAAAAGGTTCCGTACTGTATGATTCCATTTATAGAATATTCTTGGGATGAAAAAAAATCATAGAAATGGAGACCAGATTAGTGATTGCCTGGGGTGCAGGGGGCTGTGGAAGTGGGAGGCAGGTGGATGTGTCTGTAAAAGGGCAACAGGAGGGAGCCTTGTGGTGATGGAATGTTCTGTGTTAATTGTGTCAGAGTTGCTATCCTGGCTGGGATCCTATGCTTTAGTTTGGGAAGGCGTTGCCACTGAGAGAAACTAGGTAAAGGGTACATGGGATCTCTCTGGATCATTTCTTACAACTGCATGTGAGTCTACAGTTATTCCCCGCCGAAAAGTTTTAAGTAAGTAAGGAGAGAGGTTCTAGAGCCAAGGAGTTTGGGAAACATTGCGTATTTTACCCCGCTTAGAGAACCATGTTCATGCTAAAACCTCTAAATAAGTTCCTTGCTAGGAAACATATTTAGCTTTGTTTACCTAAATGCTTCCCCTTCTCCAGGATGTAGTTTGGTGTTAACCCCGTGGGAGCTGTCTTCCTCAGACGTGGCTTCTCACAGTGGGGCCTGACTGGCAGTGTTAGCACCAGCTGGGAGCTTGTGAGAGACCCGCCCCAGACCCCTAAAGCAGAATATTTATTTTAGCAAGAGCTACAGGCGATTTGTCTGTCTGGTACCGTGGGGAAGCACTGACCCAGGACACACTGTGGGAAACACTACATCACACCATGAACACCAGTGTCCCATTTGGACTCACCCTGATCGGGTCGGCAGCAAGGGGTTAAAGTGATTGGCCCACGGTCACCTGCTATTGGCTGGGAGGCAGCCACCAATCCCCTTGTTTGGGAGGCAGCAGGAACATGGCTGCTCAGCCAGCAACTCCTCATTTCCGCCTCCCCAGTTGCTACAGAGGATCCCGCCTGTGTCCCCACACCCACTTGCAGAATCTCACTGCCGCCCTAGACACTCCTTCTCCCACCATGGAACAGATGGGTGGGCTGGGCAATCGCCCGGCCTCTTCTCACTCGGGCAGTCCTTGTTTTGGAAACCCTTCACTTTCTCCCCTCTGTATAACCAACTCCCTACTCATTTCCTCGGCATCCTTTCCCAAACATTTGCTGAGCATGTACTGTGTATAGAACACACAAGGAAGGCTGTGATCTCATGAAGCTGACATTCTGTTGGTACTGGCATCCCTCGGTATACCCCAGATGTGCCCCAGGTGGCTCTCAGGTGTGCCCCGGATGACTCCCAGGTAAACCCCAGGTATGTCCCTGACCTCTTCCTTCCCCTCTCCTGCCTCTCTGTGTGGGGCACTGGCTGTAGATCGGAGGTCTCCTGGTTCCCCATCCTAATTTCACCTGAACACGTCTCTTGGCATTTTGACTTTTGAGGCACAGCCCAGGCGAGGGAAGGGAACTGACGTGGAGCTGACCCTCAGCCGATGCTGGGGTTCGCTTAGGTGCTCAGAGCCAGCAGAGTGACCTGGGGACACAGCTGCTCCCAGTGTCGGGTCAGGACCAGTGTCAGTCCTCACATGCTGATCAGTCCCCCCATTGAGTGCTCTCCTCGGGAGATACCCCAGGAAGCTGTTCACTGTGGTTTTTCCCTTTCTCTAAATTCCTGTTATCAGCAGGTTTTCTTTTTCACTTATTATTTTTCTTTAAAATAAAAAAAAGTATACTGGGGAAAACAACCAGCCATCTTTATAAATTAACATTTTTCCTGGGGCCCCGCCTCTCCCTTCAGTTTGGCCTCAAGTCCCATCAAGGAAACAAACAGGAGGTCTGCCTGACCGCCGAGGCCAGAGGGCGGGACAGGGCAGCTCAGAATGACTCTGAAGCTCCGGGGCTTCAGCAAAGTGCCCCTGGGTGTCTTGGGGTCTGTCAAGACAGAGATTTCAGGGGAAGGATCCAGGCAGGCTGGCCGTCTAATCCTTCTGGGAGCTTAGGGGATTGTCTTTATCTGGCACCTGCTTGCCACCCTGAGTGCGTCCTCCATAACCCCAGGCTGGGATTTAGCCTGAGCTGTGTCAGCTAGGCTCCCTGGGGGCTCCTGGCATGTCCCCCAGTCATCCTTGTGCCGGCCAGGACGCCTCCTGTCCCTACAGCCAGGAACGGGCACAGGCCAAGGGCAGCGAGCGGCTCAGGCCCGCTCTGCACGCGGGTGCTGAGGGCCAGCCCATGGCCCCTGGTGCCTGAGCAGAGAGAGGCGGGCACCAGGATGGATTTCGGGTCCTTGGAGACAGTGGTGGCCAACTCTGCCTTCATCACTGCCCGGGGCAGCTTCGATGGAAGCAGTGCCCCTTCTTCCCGGGACAAGAAGTACCTGGCCAAGCTCAAGCTGCCCCCGCTCTCCAAGTGCGAGGCCCTCCGGGACAGCCTGGACCTGGGGTTCCAGAGTATATGCTCGGAGCAGCCCATCGGCAAGCGGCTCTTCCAGCAGTTCCTGAAGGCCAGTGAGAGGCACGTGCCTGCCCTGGAGCTCTGGAAGCACATTGAGGATTACGACATGGCCGACGCTGACCTCCGGCCACAGAAGGCTCGGGCCATCCTGGCTGAGTCCCTGGACCCCCAGGCCAAGCTCTTCTGCAGCTTCCTGGATGAAGGGATGGTGGTGAAGGTCCGGGAGGGACCTGTGACAAGTGGGGACGGGATTTTTCAGCCTCTCCTGCAGGCCACCCTGGCCCACCTGAGCCAGACCCCATTCCAAGAGTACCTGGGCACCCTGTACTTCCAGAGATTCCTGCAGTGGAAGTGGCTGGAGGCCCAGCCCATGGGGGAAGACTGGTTCTTGGACTTCAGGGTCCTGGGGAAAGGTGGCTTTGGGGAGGTGTCGGCCTGCCAGATGAAGGCAACTGGCAAGATGTATGCATGTAAAAAGCTGAACAAGAAGAGGCTGAAGAAAAGGAAGGGGTACCAGGTGGGCAGCACAGCCGTTCCCAGTGGAGGGCACGCTCTTCCTAGACTGGCGGAGGGGTGGGTCAGTGGGCTGGGAGGGTCCTCAGCTGTGTTGTCCAGCTTTATGTTGCACCCCTCAGCTGGCTGGCTCGCTCACCTGGCCTCTCCTGTCACGCAGCCATCAGCTGGTTTCTAGTCCATCTGCATCTTCTTGTCCGGACTCATCCCTACCTGTGCCCAGCAGCCGAGCCGAGCACTTGGCATAGAGCGGAGCGGCAGGAGGAGGCAGTGTGTGGTCCTCCTAGCCTGTGACTCAGCTCATTCAGCTTCTCTTAGCCACCAGCTTCACTGCACACAAATGGAGTTTGCTGACGCCCCTCTTCGGAGAGCCTTTGCATTTGTTAGTGTGGATTACGCTCCACATTCTGTCATCCTTCTTGGGTTTTCACCAGCACCATGAAATACAGTAGCAGTGTTGTGGGAGGCTGTCAGGAGATTGTTCTCCAATTCTTTACTCTGACTTTATGGAACTTACCTGAGCCCTGGCTTTTGCTATGACGGAGAACACACAGGGAATCGAGCCAGGACGAGTAGTGCAGGTCCTTTACGTGAGGCTGAGTCTGTCTGTGAGGCTGGGTGCAGGCTGTTCCTCAAGTGCAGCAGTTTTCCAGGGATGAGGAGCGAATGGAAGCACAGGCAGGTTGCTCTGAGGGGGGCCACCCTCTTTAACTGGGGTCAGACCCCATTTAGGTAGGATCAGCAAAAGCGGCTTAATGTCTTAGGAACTCATCCCCCAGCCACACGGTCCGTCCTCGTGGTGCTTTGTTCCTTTCCTGCTGCACAGCACTGACTCTCAGGGGCAAGTACACCTTTTTTGATAAATAGTAGCCACCACAGAGCACCCCCTTCCTAGGGCGTTCCTTGAGGGTGCTCTTCCCGTGGGACTTTGGGGAGAAGCAGTTATCTCTCACAGCTATCTGTCTGTAATTTTAATCCAACAGTTAGAGTACTGTAGTTTCTTCACTCCTGAGTCTGGGACCCTCCTTGAACTTAATACAAAGTAAAATCAACCTAACATCTAAAGGGGCCTCCTCCAATACCAAGAATTCCCCCTACAGAAAGGGATTCTGCTTTCTTGATCTAAACACAATTTTTAAAAACATGTTAAATGGACATCAAGAGGTTTTAAAATAAGGAGAAAAGGAACATAGATGTGGGGTGGTTTGGGACCTTGGCTGTGCTCTGTTGTCCGGAGGAAAGGAAAGGGGCTGGAATTGCAACAGGACAGGCTGCTTAGAGGTAAGGAAGGACTGCAAGGAAAGTCAGAACCGAACAGCCAGCCAGGGGACGTGCTGGAACCCTCACCTGGCATTAGTAAGACTGGTTGGCTGAAGCTCCCCTTGCTGGAAGTTCCAGGAAAGTAGAAATCCTCTATACATGATGAATTTGCATGTCCAATTTTGTCTCTGAAATGGGTGAGTGAGGCATGTTTATAAGTTATTTGCAATTACTTTGTGCAAACTACTTTTAAAATATATTTGCAAATCCGTTTCTATTTTATTGAGACATTTTCTGGTTTGCAGAACTTGGTCTTTTATGATGATGTCACTTCCTTGTCTAAACCTGGGTACTTTTTTATTTTTATTTTTTATTAGTTTCAGGTGTACAAAACAATGTAATAGTTAGACATTTATCATTTATACCCCTCTCAAAGTGATAACCCCTCTCCCCCAATCTACTACCCCTCTGACATTGCGTACAGTCGTCACATTTCCACTGTCTCTATTCCTAATGCTGTACTCCACTTCTTGTGACTATAAGTATGTATATATATATATTAAATTATAGTTGACATTCATTATTATTCAGCTTCAGCTTCTGATGCACAGTGCAGTGATCATTTTCAACATCTTCCTTTTCAGGG
Organism: Rhinolophus ferrumequinum; assembly: GCF_004115265.2. NCBI lineage: Eukaryota > Metazoa > Chordata > Mammalia > Chiroptera > Rhinolophidae > Rhinolophus > Rhinolophus ferrumequinum. The sequence continues at coordinate 56,063,204 of NC_046287.1, forward strand.
CGCTATGGTAGAGAAGAAGATTCTAGCAAAAGTACACAGCAGGTTTATAGTCTCTCTGGCCTATGCCTTTGAAACCAAAACTGACCTCTGTCTAGTGATGACCATCATGAATGGAGGCGACTTAAGGTAAGCAGGGTTTCTCTCTTCCGTGTGAGAGCTGGGCCTGGGAGGGTTTAAATGGCTGAGTTTAGAGAGCGGCTCTCTGGGGCCCAGCGGAGCTGCTTCCCACGTGTAGAGCACAAGGTGACGTTTGATGTGCCCCCGACAAAATCCTCCCCTCTGTGTCTCCTGGTTGCTGATACTTGGAGCGATGTATCCTCAGTCCCATGTGAAAAGTAGGCTCTGTAGACCATGGGTTTGTGTGGATGATGGGAAAGGTTAAGTGGGGTGGGCAGCAGCAGCATGTGGTGCTGGGTGGACGGGTGAATAGAGGGGCGGGGGCCTGATGGGGTTGAGGGCCTTGCGTTAAGAGGGGCGCAGACGAAGACAAACTTCATCAACCACCCGCTCTCGGGGATGATGGCAGTGCTGCAAACATGATGTGGCTAACTTTGGGAACCGTGGCTTTGCCATCATTCGGCAGCGAACGAGGGGGTGTCAGTGATGGACGGTGCCCGAATTTGATGGGGATCTGAGGGCCTGGCCCTGGGCTCCTCGACAAAATCAGATCACTGGCTCTCAGACGGGAAAAGACCCGCTTGCTAGCTGGGCAACCTGACCGCTCTTGCCTCAGTGTGCTGGTTCGTAAAATAGGGATAAAGAATAATACTGGTGTTTAAAGATGGTTGTAGAGAGCGGTGGAGGTTAGTACATGTGAGACACTTAGAAGAGTGTCACAGCCACTTATAAGGGGGGGCATTGCTGTTAGTGTTATTTGCAAGGCCTTGCACTCCTATTCTCTCATCTAGTTTCATCCCCACTGAACTCTGCCAGGTAAGTTTGTTGGCCCCGTTTTCCAGTTGAGGATTCTGAGGCCTTGACTAAGTAACCCAAGTAAGGTCACACAGAAGAGGAGCAAAAGTGTCCAGGAAGCACAGATAACATGACTGAGAGTAGAAACGATCATAATACTATACTGCACTACATCATCCTATATTATACCATATTCTAGTACATAATATTACACTAGACTATACTCAAATGCAGTGTGCTGTGCTATACTACACTACGTTGTATTATGCTATACTATACTGCACTGTAACACTATACGGCATAGGACTATATCATACTGTACTATAGTGCATTATACTATACTAAAATATTGTCCAGTAATAGCCTGTGCTACACTATACTATACTATACTATACTATACTATACTATACTATACTATACTATACTATAAATGCAATATAAAAGCCTTTTATGTTATTATTTCAACTGTCTCGTGCTCAGGCTGATTTAAGTGTTCTCTTTTTTTTTTTTTTTTTTTTTTTAAGTTTTCTGGTCTGCCTCTTCTCTCCCTGGCTGCTAACTAGGTTAATGTAGTTCCTTTTATGTGTTATGCTTGGCCCCTCTGTAAAGCGTGATAGTGGGAAACAGGACAAAGGACTGTTATAGGAGAGGAGGGAGATCTTGCTGCAGGTCCTTCAAGGAGTCCGTGTGTTCGGGCTGGGTGAAATAGCCCACATGTTTACATGCCTCTGTATGAACCATTTCTATTTGAGGCCACTTGAGCTGCTCATGTAGACTTCCTTCTCCTTTCTCCGTCCCGACTCGTTCAGTTGGTGAAATGGCTTTGGGGCCCATCTCTTGGCCTCTGCAGGCCAGGGCTGGGGAGGCAGGAGAGAAGAGTGCACTTTGCTGCCCCGTTTCTCCCCGTAACACTTGTGGTGAAGGGTCTGTGAGGGCGCAGGACCAGTTTCCAGGGGGTCTCGGCACTGCCACAGACTCTTTAGGCTGGACACTGAGGCCCCCAAAGGACCAGACACTTTGCTGACACACGCGGGATTCTGAGGCCCTCACTCTTTTCCTGAGATTTTCCTTCCATCAAAACTGCGGTCACACTCTTGTAGTTGTGCCAGAAAAGCACAGTCTTTGGCAGAGTCTGCCTCCAGGTACCACATCTACAATGTGAACGAGGAGAACCCTGGCTTCCGGGAGCCACGCGCCGTCTTCTACACGGCCCAGATCATCAGCGGCCTGGAGCACCTGCACCAGAGAGCTATTATCTACCGAGACCTCAAGCCTGAGAACGTGCTCCTGGATGACGAAGGTGAGGTGGCCTCCCCTCCCCGGGCCCACGGGTCATCTGTAGGGGGACGGGCTGGTTTTGATAAGTGCTCCTCAGAGCTTTGAGCGGTACCAAGACGCATCTTAAGTTTGTTTATTGTTCATGTAGCCATTTTGCAACAGAACGGCATTATCTCCAAATGGAGATTTTGCATGGACTTTGATGAAATTTGGTGCATAATGAGGCACCTGGGGCTACAGGGACTTAATCCAGGATATACGTAGTGTCTGCAACTGTGGGCACACAATTAATGTTTTATGGCCAAATCCTCCCTCCGTCACTCTTTTCTTGCTGCCTTCTCTGTGAAGTCACCCTCAGTCTTCTGTAGTCTGGACAGGGAGCAGAGGTCCCCCTGTGCGGAGGCCTCAGGCCCCCCTCCCAGAGTGTGCATGTGTGTGCATGTGAGTGAGTGTACGAATGTGCATGTACACGTGTCTGCACGTGTGCGTGAGCGTTTGCTTGTGTGTGTGTGCATGTGTGTGCACATGTGTGCATGCATGCATGAGCGTGTGCATTTGTGTGTGTGCGCAGAGGCTGGCTCTTGGCTCCTGTGCACTCTGGGAACACCAGGCACCTTTGTTCCATGCAGCCACATGTGACCTCAGCCCATGTTTGCTTTTCAGGCAATATCAGAATTTCTGACCTTGGGCTGGCTGTGGAGCTGAAGGAAGGGCAGACCAAGACCAAAGGTTATGCAGGGACCCCAGGTAAAGGCCTGAGAGCAAGGGTGGGGAAGCCTGTTCCAGGGGGTGAGGCGAGGCCTTGGGGATCATGGGGGTCACTGTGGCCTGGGGTGTGTGGCAGGGTAAGGACAGGGTTTCACAGGGAAGTGGCTCCTTCAACCCTCAGAATGAAAAACCAGGGGGACTGGCTAGGGTGTCTGCAGCATGAGTTTGCACCCACTCAGGCACAACCCCTCCCAGCTAAAAAAATCACTGTTGGTTTTGTCATGCTGCGGCCTCTGTGATGAAAGCTTCCTTCTTCAATGGCTTTCTTGTTTTGTGTCGGAGAATCTTCCCAATCCTCGGACTTTGGGCTCTTTGGGGATTTGTAACTGTCGACCCAGTGAGTTTGTCCTCATCTGTGGCTTTATTTAGGTAAAGGTTCTATCTTGAATTTTTTGGATCCTCAGCCAAAATCTATGAAGTTACACTCTCAGGCATGAGTCTGTGAGCAGAAACACCACTCACATATTTCAGGGTGATTCAGATCATTAGGAGAAAGCTGGGAGAACTCCAAGGCTAGGATTTGAAATAGTTTGACCTCAAGGATATCGCTGACCAGGTTTGAATCAAGTGTGAGGGCCCTGATGGCCACCAGAGGGCCCCATAGCTCTTGCTGTGGCCGCTGAGCTGCTGCTTTACTCTGAACAGAAGGGGACACAGCTTTCCAGGTGGGGAGTTCTCATGCACCTCACTACAGGTGCATGAGGATGTTGCCTTGAGCATTTAAGGTCAGGTGCAGGGCATGACCCTCAAAGAACTGCAGCAGATGCTGAAGTTAGGGTGTAAGTTGGAAGGCTGGGGCATACAGCAAAGCCACGGGGATGCCTTCCTGACTCTTCTTCCTCTGTTTCCTCTGCACCCTCCCAGCCAAAGGCCCCAGACTCTGAGCCTCTGCAATTAACTCTAAACAGGGAACTCACTTTGGCTAATGCTGTGCCAGCCCAGTAGGATGTGCAGAGGAGCTGTACGGTGTGCTCTCTCTCCCCAATGAATTTCCAGCCAGGAGGGGGAGATAAGTCAATATGCGTAAGAATTATTAATTAAACTGAGGTAGTATTCATGCATTCATTCATTCATTCACACAACAAATATTTGTCAGTACTTACTTTGCTCCAGGCACTACACAAGACCCAGAGGATACAAAAAGATGCATCATTTAGTACTGAGTTGGGTGGAACAGACTGAGTTATTTGCCAAAGGACATGATTACATCCCTGTGGTCTGATTGGTCTATCTCTTGGACCCTGATTTAATCTAGAAATTGTAGTCAGTTGAATATGCCTTTTTCATAGTCTGCACAGTCTGGATAATAATGTAATTCTCTGAAAAGTAAAACTTACAAAGGTGCATTCAGGAGATTCTATGGAATTTAACTCCGATAACCTCTTTGGGGAGTAATGATTCTGTGGTCACGTCAGCTTGGCTGATGTTTCCAAGCACATCTCCCTCTTGGAAACTTACCATGAGCACAAGTATATTGAAGGACCAGGAAAGACTGAAAATAAATGGACACAATTAACTTTTGCTTACCTCAAAATGTCTAAAGTCATCTGAGCACCCTCATGACCAGCCCATAATACCCACTCCTGGTCCCAGGGGAGTGAACCATGGGCCCCAGAAACTGGCCCGTTTACCCTTCCCAAATCTCGGGCTGGCCTTTGCATGGTGGTAGTTAGGAAGTGGGGGAGGCTCAAAGCTTGTTGACCTTCAGGGCGTGAGCTTAGCACATGGTTCCAACTCCCCAAATGTGGCATATACCTGGCATAGGAGCAGACGAGGCATCTGACATGCTCCTGGAACTTGGAATCATCCAGACACAGACTTCTGACAAGCGCTTACTTGCTCTGTTGAACAAAGCATCTTCTATCAGAGACAGAGGCATAAAGCACATGGCTCGGAACATATGAGTCAGGCAGCACAGTACTTAGGCACACGGACCCAATAATTGGCTGCACATGTGGACTGTGCAAGATGATCTATCCCTGTGACCTTGGAGAAGTCACCTATACTTCCTCACCCATAAAAAGGGTCATAATTACCCCACTGGGGTAATATTGGAAGTGAGAAAGCAATGGAAAATTGTCTTAAAAATAAGAGGGAAAATGATTTCCCACTTAGAATTTTATACCCAGCCAAACCAACAGTTAAATATTAGGGTCCAATAAAGGCATACTCAAATACAAAAGTCTTCAAGAACTTATTTCCTCAGTCCCCTCCCTCAGGAAACTTCTTGACCAAAATAACCAAAAAGTGGAGTATCTGGGATGGAGAACACAGAAAGAGGCAAAGGATTTCAGGATGACAGGGAGATTCCAGACTGCTGGTTGCCAACCAGAATTCAGATTAGAGCAGGTAAGAGAAGGTTCTAGGAGATTTCTTATGAGGATGAAATTGATAAAATATTTAATATATCAGAATATGACAGGGACTAGAGAATTGTCAGATAATTTAGGGTCCGATTGGTAATAAGAACACATATAACTAAGCAAATAAAAGAAAAGATAAGGGAGGTTTAGTTTTTGGTTCAGTGGGGAATAGTGTAAGCTGAGTGCTGACCAGCCTGATGATACACCAGGAGAAGGAAGAGGGTACATGGTGGTGGAGAGAAGAGAAACAGATCCTCAACTTCCAGAACGGGGAGTCAAGAGAAGAGGCCCCATGGGAACTGCAAAATCAACAATATAAGCATGGATTTAGAGGTATAGATACTAATTCAAAAATAACCAGCTAAAACAATTCTGGGATGAGGATGAGATGGAGGAGGAGGAGAGGTCAGGGTAATATTATTTTTAGAAATAGGCCTTGTAGAATTAGCTAGTTCTTAATATGCCTGAATAATTTTGATAAAGATGAAAACTAAGTTATAGAAAGACGATTAGGTGATTAGTAGTGGGTTTAACGACCATTTCAAAGGATGATGCAGTGGCCAGGGGGTCAGATGCCTGCGTTTGAATCCTACTCTGTTACCTATTATCTATGTTATTGTGAACAAGTTAGTTCTCTAATAATAGGGAAAAGTAAGGGCACTTCTCGGTGTTATGAGGATTAAATGAGATCACTTTGTACCTTTGCCTGGCACACAACAAGCGTGGAATTGGGGTCAGCTAGAATAAGTGCTATTGAAGGATGTTGACACATGCACCATGTCGGTCAAGAATAAGACCTCCTTGAGTGCCAAGAGCCTGGCCTTGGTGGGCACCCCTTAGCTTCAGCCTGAAGTGTGGCCCCTCAGACAATATCCTCCCTCTTTGGAAAGTCTTGGCTTAAATCTATCATTCTGTGCTCTTTCAGGAAGTATCTTGTAGTGCCTGTCTCCACAACCCTCATGACCACACACACCCATGATTCCACAGGTCACGCTGTGCCTGAGAGGCAAGCGAGGACCACCACTCTGTCTGTCATCGTGTGCCAAAGGGGAGATGAGGCTTCACACCGTGTGTAGAGATCAGTGGTTGTCAACCAGGGGTAATTTTGCCCCCGGGGGACACTCAACAATGTCTGGAGATATTTTTGGTTGTCACACTGGGGCATGCTAACTAGTGGGTGGAAGCCAGGAATGATGCTCAGCACGCTATAGTGCATAGGGCAGCCCCAACACAGAGAATTTTCTGCCTCAAATGTCGTAGTATGAGAACCTTGCACGATGTGCACACGGGAGGATCAGTTCTGCAACTACCAGGGTAGGATAAGTGCTGGCCACCATGCAGCTGCGTCTCTGAATGTGCACTGTGTTCTTGCCCGGCAGGTTTCATGGCCCCTGAGCTCTTGCGCGGTGAGGAGTACAACTTTTCCGTGGATTACTTTGCCTTGGGGGTTACGCTGTATGAGATGATCGCAGCCAGAGGACCCTTCCGAGCCCGGGGAGAGAAGGTAGGAGGTGGCTCCGCTGGTGTCCCTGCAGTTGTCCTGGGGTTGACCCTCTTTATTGGGGGAGTATTACAGGACCAGATCTCCCTACAGCTGACCTGGTGATGACCCTCCCTTGTAGAGGAGCTGCTCAAATCTTAAGCACTAGGCTTCTTGTTGTAGGTCCTTTCTGGGCAGAGGAGAGGGGACATGGTGACCTCATCTCATATAGCTCCTACCACCAAGGAGCATCTCAGGACGAGAGGTGCCTGGGCCTTTTCAAACCCACTGCCATGAGCAGTGCTCAGTACCACTCTCCCTGTCCCACCGAGCTGCCCTGGCCCCTTTGACAGCCTTCATGTTCTTCACTGCAGACAAACACTAAGCACCCTCTCCCACAATGCTAAGAACCCACAGGCCCCACACCAAGTACAGCACAGCAGCTTTTCTGTATGCTTTGGAGCACAGTGGACATTGCATGCTGTGTGCTGACCCCTGGCCTCTCTTGCTCCTTGTTTCTCTCCTATGTGGTCTGCCCCAGGCATCTCTGTAAACAGGGAAGGAGGAAGCTGGATGAAAAAGGAGGCACCTCCAGGGGCCTGGTGTGAACGGCAGTCTTTAGATGTGGCACCTCTCTTGCCCACACTCACTTCCCCTGGCTTTTGTGGAGTTCATGCCCCTCGCTTTCTTCTGCCTGGACCTCCTCGTGTGTCTCCCCCACTCCTGCCTCCTAAGACAGTTCAGGAACAAACTAAGTGTCCAATTTCTAGGAGCACAAGTCCCCACATGACTAACACACCGAGACGCCCTATATCTCTGCAGCACCACCTTGGATTCTGGTAAAAAAATTCTCTCTCCTAACTTCCAACAGCTCAGAAGAGCAAAATGTTATGAGATCCACATGCAGGTGGCCAGCCTCAGCCCATGATAGAAGCTCCCAGCTCCCACCTCAGAGCTCTTGCTGATCTGGCAGCCCAACCAGAATCCCTGTTTTCTGTGTGTCAATGAGCATGATGAGCTTTTATGAGATGTGCATAACGAACCAACCGTGGTCCATTTATAGCGACAGGAAAGAAGGAACCTAAATACACTCACAGCATGAATGGGTCCCAAACCTATTACACTGAATGAAAGAAGCCAGACATAAAAGAGTAACTCTGAATGATTCCATTTCTAGGAAATTTTAGGAAAGACATAGCTAATTTTTCATGAGAGGAAATGGGTGAGTGTTTGCCTGAGATCAGGTGGAAATGGGCTGCAATGGGGAAAGGGTACTTTGGGAGCAGTGGTGATGGGGGTTCCTGGAGATTGATCAAAACCCTTCCCGGGGGTCACTGAAGATGGAGCTTTGTGGTGTGTAGATTATACTCCGTAAAGCTGGTTCGCAATCAGGATCCATAGACACAACCTCAGGTTTCAATCCAGTTAGAAGCCCTCCCTGCACGGGTCTCTAAAGTTGACTTTTTAGTTCTTATTATTCCTTTTTTCTCCACTAGGTAAGGAACGGTTAGGTAACATGCCAAGGCATCAACCAGCGTTCCCTAAACTACAGTGCACCCCAATTTTAACAGGCACCTTTAGAGTTTCGCTCCTTTGACTTGAGATATTGAGCCCTTTAACTGCTACTATGTGGGGAAGGGGAGCGCACTCAGGTGCTACCGTCACTTCTGCCCCAGTATGGGGGAGGGGCAGGCTTCTTCTTGTGAGAAGCACCAGCCCAGCCGAGACACCAGCAGGGGCTATCCGAACTCCTGCAGCCAGACGTGCCAGCTCTGGTGATGGTGGTGAGTTTGGCAGGGGTTTAACTTGATGTGCATCTCACTGTGCAGGTGGAGAACAAAGAGCTCAAGCAGAGGATCCTCTCGGAGGCGGTCAAGTACCCAGACAAGTTCAGCCAGGCCAGCAAGGACTTCTGTGAGGTGCTGCTGGAGAAGGACCCGGAGAAGCGCCTGGGGTTCAGAGATGGGACTTGTGATGGGCTCCGTGCTAACCCCCTTTTTAAAGACATTAACTGGAGACAGCTCGAGGCTGGTACTGTCCAGAAGTCTTTGGATCGGGGGGGTCTCGGGGGTGGGTCTGTTAGATGACTCTCGCTTGCTTGTCCCGTCTCGTTGGTGTCGTCTATGCTTAGCTCATGTCAGTAGAGCAGGAACTCCTGGGTGATGCTCTTCCGATAGCTACCTCTGTACCAAGTAATGCTAATAATCTCTAGGGCTCTGGTCATCCCCCATGCACCCCAGGACTGGGCTTTAATGGGCTCGGCCTCTTGGGAAACCTGCTGGAGACTGGTAAATGTTGGATGGGATGTGTAGGGAATATGCTGGCTTACCTTTGGACTAAAGATCCAAACCTGCTATTTTGCATTTCCATACCATATTCTTTCAAGGAGCCTGTGATTGCTCAAGCAGTCTGCTTGGGAGAAATTCATTCACTCCACCAGTGTTTGAGTGAATGGATACGCAAGATCCTCTGTGTGTGTCTGTGTGCGCTTGTGTGCGTGTGTGTCTGTGAGAGAGAAGTGTAGGACACAGCCATTACCCCCCACCCCTCACCACCAGAACCTACAGCCAGGATATGTGCACATGTGCCTAGATGGCAGGAGCCCCGGGGTGACAGTGAGTAGTAGATGCCCCAATAAGAGAAATTACTTTTGCAAGGAAGGGTCAGAGCAGAGGCAGCTCCCAGCTGATCTGAAGGTGGGCTCCACCACGGAGAGTTTTCAAGAGCAGCTCAGCATGAGGTGGGGTCAGGCAGCTCTGAGGGATCAGAACCAGGAGAAGCTGGAGTCAGGGAGTTAGTCCTGAGGTCGCGGCAATGGTCTGGCAGACCAAGGTCCGAGAGCAGAGATGAGGGACAGGTTGCAGGCAAGAGGAAGGAGGGTCGGTCTCGGCTGGGGTCCTGGGTGACCAACGTTCTGTATGTGGTGACCGGATAATTGCGGCTCCTGAGCTGGGAGAGAAAAGCTGGCTTTGGGAAGAAGATGCGGAGTTCAGGTCTGAGCATGTTGGGTTCTAGGTGTCTGATCTGCAGATGGCAATGCCCCGGGAGGCTGGCATGAGGGTGCGGGGCCGGGAGTCTGCAGAAAGGGTGTGTGCAGCCGTGTGAGGGGCGGAGACCGGGTAGGGTGAGAACACACTGTCCTTCACAGTGGGACTCTGTGGGGGACGCCCACGACCCTCTCGATGTGCTGATTGTTCGTGGCCAGGACACCCCAGGAAGGGCAGCAGTGAGCTGGAGGCCCTGCTTATTGAGCTGTGTGGATTGCTGGCAGGTGCCTGTGTCACGCCCTGTGTTTTCTGTCTTCTGACAGGAATGCTGATACCCCCGTTCATCCCAGACTCCAGAACTGTCTATGCAAAGAACATCCAGGACGTAGGGGCCTTTTCCACAGTCAAAGGTGTGGTCTTTGACAAAGCGGATACAGAATTCTTCCAGGAATTTGCCACAGGCAACTGCTCCCTCCCCTGGCAGGAGGAGATGATTGAGACGGGTGTCTTTGGGGAGCTGAACCAATGGCGTGCTGACGGGCAGATGCCTGCAGACATGAAGGGGGTCACCGTGCAGGAGGCCACTCCCTCGTCCAAGTCAGGAATGTGTCTGATTTCCTAGACGTGAAAGAAAAAGGATCTCCCTCTGCTGCCCGCAGGGACGAGCACACCTTTGTGTGTCAGTCAAGCCCACCATGTCACAGGCAGCTCTTTGGGGTCATGCCACTGGTGTGGCTGAGATGCTCAAAGCACGGTCAGGAGATGGAGGCTCAGAGCCACCAGACATCCCAGCCCTGGGGTCAGGAGCCCCAGCTTGTAAATAGTCCACTTCTTTTGCCCTGTTTCACTCAAAAAAGATACACCAGTGGTTCCCAGGCAGAATGCACCACGTGCATCTCTCCAGGCTCTTGTGTGGATGCACAAGCTGGTGGCAGTGTTGGGCAGCTGGGACAAACGGCTGCTCAGATGATAGGATGTGCAGTTTGAGTTTCCTGGCACCTTCACGCAGCTTCCGAGAGCCCCATCCTTGTGGGTGGCCTTCTCTTGGTTGGTCCGGGGTTGGCAAACCACAGCCCTCGGGCTCCCGGGCACCACCAGAGAGGCCTGGGCTGTGGAGAGGCCTGGCTCCGGCATGAAGGCTCCCATGCCGCCTGGCCACTGCCAGGGCCCAGCCCCTGGCGACACCCATCTTCTCCCCCTCCACCTCAGGAGAGGAGTGGATTTTGTCCATTGACAGCTTTGGAGAATTGCTGGCCAAAACCGGGACCCAACTACCTCCTATTTTGTCTAGAGTTTCCGTAGACAAGATGAGCTGTCCCTTAAGCAATTGTGAGTGATCCAGGCGATTGTTAGGTGTCGACTCTAGTTTTGTGGAGACATATCAAGTGTGTTCTTTAGAGTTACCTTATGCAATGAAGGACTTTAACCTTAAAGCACCCTTGGATTGGTGAAATAAATCCTTTCAGAACAACCCTTCTTTCCTGTCTCTGTGTGTGATACTGTAAAGACATAGAATGCTCTGGAAGGGCCTTGGAGGGGCATGCAGTGCTTTTTGGTCTGTGATCCGAAACTGCAACCTATACATCACTCTGTGGAGGCCCACGATAAGGGACCCAGGGGCAGAGGACACTGAGCTGTTGGCAGGACAAATCACTCCCCTCCCCTAAGTCTGGCTTTGTTTTCAGAATGGTACACGTTGATTAGCTAATGGCTATACATTTCATTTCACTTCTGGTGCAAGAAAGACCTCGTTCCGATGTTTCTAAAGCCATTTATTCTTCTCTAGGTCCCTATGGCCCCGGAGGATGATTTAAGCAGCCTCCGCTGTGCGGCTGGAGGCCTGGCCCTCACCTCTAAGACCACCTGATTATCACATGCCTGTCCAGGGCCCGTGGTGCCTGAAGGTAGAGGTCCTTCTGGTCACACCAGATTCACCAGCAAGGACCTCTCTGCCTTTATCTTATGGTTGGATGGCCAGATAAAACACAGGACATGTGTTTATATTTGGCCTTCAGATAAACAACAAATAATGTTTTTGGTGTATGTCTCAAATATTGCATAGGACATACCCTAAAAAAATTATCCACTGTTCTTTGGTTAAATCTGTCATGCCTGTGACTGAACCTATGAACAAGGAGTTATTCCATTGAACTCACAGGTCTGTTGGGATATAATCACAGAAGTGACTTGTTACTTCAGCCGTCTCTCGGAGTTTGTTCAGGCTCTGACTTTTCCCACCCTTGATGAAACTCAAGTCAGCTCCACGTATTCACACACAGACAATCGAAAGTCTTGTTGTCACTTTATTTTAAAAAATTTTTAAAACATAAAATTCCACCTAGAGAAAACAAATCATGGATGCTCAGCCAATGACTACACTGTGACACTTGGGGACTTCCCTGCTGGAGCAAGACCCAGGACACTGCTGTCACCCCACCAGCCCCGTGCCCCCACCCCACCACTCCCCTACCCAGAGGTTACCATGTGTCTACCTGCAGCCACTCTAAGTAACAGTGGGCTCAAGCACTAACTTAGATGCCCCATCTGTCCACGTGATAATAGGGACACCAGTTACTTCAAACATTTTTCCTAGCTGGGCTGGAGGGATGTTCCCGCCCTTTCTGCTGAGCTCTCCTGCCCTCCCCAGTCAAGCTCAGCTTCCGGCTCCTGGAGGTGAGGCTGGAGGGAGAAAGGTAGACAGGGTAGTTCTGAGCTGCTGGGCAGGTGCTTACAGCCACTCTTCATTGTGGGGCTTCTTCATGGGTCTTTGGGGACCTCCACCGAGGGTGTTGCTCAGGTCCACACTGACTGGGAATAGGGGTATAAGCCAGTCCTCACTGCAGCTCTCTCCCCCTGCTCACGTGGGTCCAGGGGACCCGCTCTTCTGTCCAGGCTACCAGGCTGCCTGCTGCAACAGCAACTCTCGTCGCTCTGCTCTGGCACTGCTGGCCTGTCTGGGCTTTGTGCTCACCCACAAGGCACATTGTGCGATTCCTCTGCAGAGAAGCCTTAGTCTCTGACCCCTTTTATCCTCCACACCCTGAGCCAGCCAAGGGGGCCTCAGAAACCAGGCTCAAAATCTCTACAGGGTGGCTGGCCTCAGGCACTTGGGCATCTGATTTTGGTTGTTAACATGCCCTGGCTAAAAGTCCAACCAGAAACATTCCCCCTTTTACCACCCTAGGCGTGGTGTGTTTAGATATACCACTATGATAAGAACATCACCATGGTATTTCTTTAGCAGCCTAATCCCCGAGAGGAGGGGTAGGGTGGTGAGGGGCCCTGGAGGTGCTTCAATCAAAATGGCTGCAGGGCAACTTTTCATTTGTAAAAAACAAAAAATGCAAGTGCTAGTCAAGTGAAACGGGTAAAAATAAAAATTAAAAAAGTGGGATGGATTCTCTAGATTGTGACATGAATATTAGTTGCATTCTTTCCTTCAAAACCACACACACATGCAGATATATACGTACACACGCACACACATACTTGCACACATATGTACACACATACACGTGCACACACAGACATACACATGTACACATACACATATACACATGTACGTACACACACACACACACACACACACACATACTTTACCTTCATTCTTGTCTCTTTATGGCTACCAGATTTTAAAAATTGTTTGCAAAGCCCGTTTGTCAGATTTTGAATTCCAGCGCATCTGGATTTTGCATACTTCTACTTTGCTCCTTGTTATAGCAAGTCTTGTGTGGTTTTTATTCTGCTACTCACAGTAGCTAGTCAGTCTCTACTGTTTATACTTATAAATCCCCTTTATTCCAAACCCCTGTCATGCACTTGTTGGAGACTTTGTATATTTGAATGGAGTTGTGGCCTACGAGAGACAGAGCCACCTTAGAAAGACGCCACCCCCCTCCACGGGGCAGGTCCTGGGGGTTTATTAAGGTGAATCAAGTGTAGTATGGAAGGAAAGCTGATTAACACAATAACTAACAAAAAAACCAGGAAAGGTCGTAGTTAATGCAATAACTGGAAGTCTTTAGGTGCCAAGGGCCACATGAGATGCTACGGAGAAACAAAGATGCACTATGTCTGTTTCTGTTTGTCTTCTGGTCTCCTCAGTTGGACTGTAAGCTTCTCCAGGTGAGAGACCTCTTCAGTGCTTCTCTCATGTCCTGCTGTGCCCACCTCTGTTCCAGGTGCTCAATAAATGCCTGCCCAACTGAGGCAGCAGGTATTCCCTCTAAGGCCTTGAATGACCTGGCATTTGCTGTAAATCAGATGAAATCCCGTTTCTGGGCCACAGTATCCATGTGGCACTGTGTCAGAGGACGGCTGCTAAAATAGACAATTCCAATAAGAACCAGCGTCTATAACATAATACCTCAAATGTCCAGGATATGATTGGACTGTCACTTGTCACACCAAGAACCAAGAAAACCCCAACTGGAATGAGAAAACACAGTCAAGAGTGGCACTGCCGGAATGACACAGACGTTGGGATTCTCTGACGATGATTTAAGCAGTCATCATAAAAATGCTTCAGCGAGAAGTTGCAAAATGATTGAGCATATGAAACCGGAAAATCTCAGCAAAGAGACAGGACACCGTGCGTGCAGCAAGGTTTGAGTGGGAGGGGCTGTTCCACGGCAGAGTAGGGCGGTGTGGCCAGGACGTGCATGAGACGCATTGTTTACCCCCAAAGTCTGCACAGTCCCCTTCTTGGTTGGCCCTTGGGGACGCCCTGGGGAAAGCCCCTGGGGGGGCCAGCCCCGTGCTCCCAAGGGCCCAACCAGGGTGAGGGAGACCTTGTTCATAGGACATTCAGGGCCCCCTCTGGTCACTTGAACATGAGTTACATGCCCACAACTTTTCATTTCCTCCTTTATTGGGTTATTCATGTATTCTCATAGCCAGCTGGTTAATTTCTTGCCTAGAGTCTTTGTAGATTTGATAAATATATAATTACCTAACATGAGCTAAGCTGGAATGAGCCTTAGAAAGAATGAGTACACCTCCTTTTCTATCATAACAGGGCCCCCACCTCCTGTGAGTGTTCAGGTATGCAAGTGGGCTTCAATTGAAAATAAAACATACAGATGCAAGCATCAGGCCAGCTAATAGAAGAACAGTTTTGGAAGAAAAACCTCAATTTGAAAACACGAAATTAAAAAAAAAATTAATAAGATAGGCTCTCAGGTACTACCCAGATAATTTAAAATGAAGCTAAGAAGTCTTGATTTGATTTTGCAAAAATCAAACTTCAATTCCCCAATTCCAGTAGAAAAATGTTCTTCCAAATTCAACCTTCTTACTTCCAAGGTAAATGGGCTGAGGGATAAGGTTATGCGTTTTGTGGGGTTTAATGAAAACAGGCGTGTGGAGCACTGCAGCCTGGCATTTGACCCGCCCGAGTCTGGGGGGGTCTCATTGTCCTGTTCCCTGTCCTGTCCCTGTGGTTCCGGGAAAGGTAGGGGGCAGCTGCCTTTCCCCAGCATGTTAATATTTAATATGTGCTGTGGGCAAGGGACCAGGCCTGCAAGGGGTATGTAGGGTTCTCTTCTTTCAACAGGGAAACCACCAGCCTGCTGAGACGTGTACTTTGCAGGTTGTTTGGCTAATACAGGAGACATTGAACAAGCCTGTGGTTGCAAATCCAAGGCCCGGAAGGGGCTCTTGCTCCAAGGAATCATGGGAAATCTGGGAGCAAAAGAACCTTGAAACATGAGCCATCTGGGACAATTGAAGCTTCCTGCTTGGTTGGGCTCATCAGAACGATCTGGGAGATCGTGGTTAGCAGGCCTTCTAGCAAAGCCCTGGGAGTGTTTTTAATTTAAACAATTCATGTCTCTGAGAACGTCTCCTGTCTCATTCCTGCTACCTCACCCACCTCACCCGTGTGGACAGACAAATAGGGGCCACCTGCCGTTTCCCTGGCTCCCGTCTACATTATTCATTCCCTGAGCGTCATCTCAGGGTTATTTGGTTACAGGAAGGAGTCGTGTTTTGCTGTCTGCACTCCACTAACACTTGGGAGCCAAGAGTCGGGCTCTGTACGCACAGGTTCTTTCGATGATTTGCACCTGCATAGGGGCTGAGCAGCCTGTCGTTCTGGAACAAAGCAGAGGCAGCAAACTATGCCTGTGGCTGACAAATGTGGCTTTACGGTTCTTTTAATCCCTCTCTCTGTAGAGCTGGTAAAGGGCATGTCCTTGGGAGAGACTGTTGAACCCTATCTGCTCAAATAAACAGGTTTTCCCGTCAGTCAGACTGAAGTGAGGGGTCCTCCAATAAGTGCTCCAGCCAGTGGGGCCACGAAGGTGAGGGCGCAGGTAAGAGAGGGATGATGTGCTCAGCATGTGCCCCGACCAGGCAGGGAGCAAGTGCTAAGTGGTGTTTGAGAGTCAAGTTTATTCAGTCTTCCTTCAACATATTTTTTTCTTTTTTAAAGAGAGTTTTGTTAAAAATATAGCTAACAAGCAATATTAGTTTCAGGGGTACACAATAATTATTCAACATTTATAACCCTAAAGAAGTGATCACCATGATAAGTCCAGCAACCATCTGACACCGTACCATGCTATCACAATATTACTGACTATATTCCCCATGCTATATGTTACATCCTCATGACTTATTTGTTTTATACCCGGAAATTTGGACCTCTTATTCCCTTTCATCTTTCCCCTCCTTTTTAAATTTTTAAATTACAGTTGACATTCAATATTATTTTATATTAATTTCAGGTGTGCAGCATAGCGGTTAGACATTTATGTAATTTAAGAAGTGATCCCACTGACTAGTCTGATACCCACTTAGCCCTATACGTAGTTATTACCATATCATTGACTATATTCCCTATGCTTTACTTTACATCCGAATGACTATTTTGTAACTACCAATTTGTACTTCTTAATCCCTTATCTTTTTTCACCCTGTCACCCCAGCCCCTCCTATCTCTCACCCCCAACAAATCTAGTACCCATCTGACACCATATATAGTTATTACAATATTATTGACTATATTCCTCATGCTATACCCTACATCCCCATAACTACTTTGTAACAATCAGTTTGTACTTTTCAATCCCTCCCCCTTTTTCACCCACAACCCCAAACCCGTCCCATCTAGCAACGATCAAAATGTTTTCTGTGTCTATGTGTTTGTTTCTGTTTTTTGTTTGTTTGTTTGTTTTGTTCTTTAGATTCCATATATAAGTGAAATCACATTGCATCTGTCTTTCCCTGTCTGACACTCCACTCAGCACAGTACCATCCAGTCCCATCCATTCTTCCGCAGATGGCAAGAACCGATTCCCTTCCATGGCCGACAATGTTACATTGTATATATGTAACACCTCCTCTTTATCCATTCTTCCATGGAAGCCACTGTAAACAATGCTGCAATGAACATATGGATGCACATGTCCCCTCGAAGTAGTGTTTTGGGTTTCTTCAGACAAATACCCAGAAGTAGGATTACTGGGTCCTTTCTTGTTATAGCCTTTGTTTTAAAATATGTTTATCTGGTATAAGTATTGCTACCCTAGCTTTTTTGTTTGTTTGTTTGTTTGTTTTCATTTTCATGAAATAACTTTTTCCATCCTTTTACTTTCCTTCTGTGGGTGTCTTTTTTTTTAATTAAAGTTTATTGGGGTGACAATTGTTAGTAAAGTTACATAGATTTCAGTGTACAATTCTGTAATACATCATCTATATCCCACATTGTGTGTTCATCACCCAGAGTCAGTTCTCCTTCAATCACCATATATTTGACCCGGTTTACCCTCTTCTACAAACCCCCTTCCTCCTTACCCTCTGGTAACCACTAAGCTATTGTCTGTGTCTATGAGTTTTTGTTTCTTCATTCGTTTGTCTTGTTCTTTTGTTGTTTTCAGTTTTATGTACCACACATCAGTGAAATCATATGGTTCTCGACGTTTTCTGTCTGACTTATTTCGCTTAGCATAATAATCTCAAGATCCATCCATGTTGTCGCAGATGGTACTATTTCATCTTTTCTTGTGGCCGAATAGTATTCCATTGTGTATATATACCACAACTTCTTTATCCATTCATCTATCGAAGGACACTTGGTTGTTTCCATGTCTTGGCCACCATAAACAAAACTGCAATGAACATTGGAGCACATTATATCTTTATGGAAAAATGTTTTCAGATTTTTTGGGTAGATACCTAAGAGAGGGATTGCTGAGTCATATGGTAATTCTATTCTTAATCTTTTGAGGGAGCTCCACACTGCCTTCCATAGTGGCTGCACCAATCTGCATTCCCACCAACAGTGTATGAGGGGTCCTTTTTCTCTCCAACCTCTCCAACACTTGTTATTATTTGTCTTGTTGATGATTGTCATTCTGACTGGGGTGAGGTGATATCTCATTGTGGTTTTTCATCACTAATCGATGATTAGTGATGTTGAGCATTTTTTCACATGTCTATTGGCCATTGTAAATTCTGGTTTGGTGCCAGTGCTGAGCATGGAGATACTCAACAAAAGTCTCAGAGCACACTGAGGCCAGTCACTGCCTGCCTGGGGTCTGTTGGACTCTGATAGTTTTCCAAGAAAGTGCAATGTGGGCGGGGCTGGCGATTCTTGGAGAAAGCGCAACAGGTGTTGGGGGAGTTGGGTAGGATGAGGTCCCAGAGAGTTAACAGGATGGAGCTGTGGAGCTCACCAGACCAATCAGATTCAGATTTGGCCAGATGGGGGCGGGTTCAACACAGGAAAGATGGCGCCCGCCTGCAGGCTGCATGGGAGAAGGATCTCCTCCCACGGATAGGTGACTGTCCTCCAGCCCTCAACCTGAAACAACACAACTCAGTCTGCCCCGCATATGTCTCCGACACCCTCCGAGTTATTGTGCCTCTGCCGGAGCCCAAGGTGAGTGCCTCTGAGTGAATGAATCTGTGCGCGGGCTGTTTAAGAGGAGGACGGGGTTTCCGGCAGCTTTCCATCCCACCCGGATGGTAGGAATTTCCCCTATTTTTCACAGCCAGATGTTGTGGGGGCTCCTCTTCCCAGTACTCTGGGCTGGGGAAGCTGGTTGGGACTGGGGTTTCTCTCTCCTCTGGGTGGAACATCTGTGGCTGAGCTATCCCTCCTCATTCTCAACCACCACACGGAAGTTTGGGGTTAGCCAATTCCGTGTCTCCGCCCCTCCTAGGTACTAGTCTCAACTTGGCTTCTTCTTTATATCCTTAGGTATCAAACTTCCGTTCAGGCAGACTTCAGGTGGTTTTCCAGGTTGATTGTTCTACAGTTTAGTTGTCATTTTAATGTGTTCCTAGAAGGAAGCAGGCACAGTGTTTATGTACTTTGCCATCTTGGATCTCTCCCCTAATGTATTTTTATTGCATATCTGCCATGAGCTAGACATGGTTCTAAGCAGGGAACAAAAGGGCAGAAGTCCCTGCCCTTGATGACTTTAATAGAACTGAATAGGTGCTGTGGCCATCCCTGCCCACCACTCCCTCACACCTGCTTTTATCCTAATGATGCAAAACTTTTGGTGATTATAGTCCCTGGGAAGGCCCTTCCCTGGCTGTCTTTGTCAGGTGTCCTGGCCAGTTTCTGCTCCTGTAGTGGCCTGGGGCAACCAGAGAGGGTCCCCTCCCCACTGGCATAGGATCAAGGGCTGCATGCATCCCCTTCTTGGGCAGCCTGATCTTGTATTTTTAAATCACCCTGATTGTGATTTAATTTATACAAAATTCTTTCTACTTCCCATCTCTCGCTCAAGCCTGAGATTCATGGCTTCAAAGACGGAAGCCTGTGGCACTGTGGATAGGCAAAAATCCTGCAAGTCTTTCTGTCTTTGCTTTCTCCAAAGCCTAAACCCAGAAAACTCAGGGGTAGTAAAAGAAGGAAGAAAGAGGAGGTCAGCCAGTGTCCAGAGTGGTAAGCCTGTGTCCTGCTTCCCAAGCCAGCCTTTGGTGCAGCAGGACCTTGTGGTGGCCCCATCCTTTCACTGGGCAAGGAGCAGACAAAGGCATGATGGCCACAAAAGTCCACCTGAGCTCAGTGGTAGACAGAGGGGCAATGGCTGAGGACTGATGGCCAGATGTACCTCCTGCCATACCTGTCCTCCATCTGCCACTGCAACCTAGCACTGTCTACACTGCAACTCGGGGCCAACCTGGTGTGTACATACAGGTGTGCACGTGTGCCCATTTGCCTGTGTGTGCTGACATGCTTGTGGGGCCCACAAGGATAATGGACTGACTGAGATAATGGACCCATGGGACGATGAGTCCCTGCTCCCACAGTTTGGGGGGCAGAGCCAGCCCTTCCTGTCCGTTCCTTCATGCTGGCTCTATGGACAGCTGGGTGTCACCCTGGCCCCCATGCTGGGAAAAGTCTGCCACTAGGCATGAGCAGGATGCAGGAAGACTGATGGGAGGTATTGCCACAGGCCAGAATCGTGAGATTTAATGGTGATTTTTCACCCCTCCAACTTAGCTTTGCTCCTAAGCCTCTGGAACTTTGCCCCATCCAGCTCCATCCTCCATGCTTGACACAAACACAACCTCTTCCTGAAACTACTTACCCTCCACTTCTCTCCTTTAGCATCCTATCTGTCCCGAAAGCAGTGATTCCCAGTTTCAGCTGCTTATGGACTTACCTGGAAACCTCAAATGTTTCCCCATCTCCAGAGGCTCTGATTGAAGAGGCTCTGATGGAAGATTCCAGAGCCCAGGATTTTTAACAGTTCCCAGAGGGTTCCCATGGGAGGCAATGTTGAGTATCACTGTGTTGGTCTTCAGGGAGGTGTTGGACTCCGAATGGGCCACGCCATGCCCGTGGGGATACTGGTTGTTCTCTAGTACAGTAATTGTACTCACAGATGCTACTATCATTGTCTGCTTTGTAGTATAATAGTCTGTTGTATTTTCCCATATTTCTTGCTTTCAACTCTAAGGTTCTTAAAGGGCAGGTCTGTATGATTCATTTTTGAAGCTCTCTTAGTATCTTGCATATAGAGGAAATGCAGTAAATATTTGTTGATTGCATGAATGAAAGATTAAATGTCTATAGTCAGATAAATACATGTTTCCCATTCAGAAGATGTAATTACGCTTTGAAATTGGACTGATTTGGTTTGTATCTTGTTTCTGCCATTGACCAGCTATTTTACTTTGGAAAAACTATTTAAATTCTTGGTGTCTCAGTTTTTTCATCTGTGAAATGGGTATAGTATTGCATGAATTAAATCAGTGTGGGGACAGAATCCCAGAGAGCAGTCTCCAGGCTCTCGGCCTCATGTGGAAAGGTGCTGGCTCGGGTAGTACATGGCCATCAGCTGTTGCCATTAGCCACTGATATAACTGCCGTGGCTAAGCTAGCAAGCGGGGATTGCAGTTAGCAAGTGGGGTTGATTGACAGAGAAGCAGACGGCAGATTGATAGTGCGGCTCTTGCTTCCTGTGTCTCCAACCCAGCCGCCAGAGAGAATATCGTGGTATGACTCCCCTATCTGTGGCTCAGTTGGTATTCCTTTATGGCCTCGCCATACCCTGGGTTCTTATGCGGGGAGCGGGACCAGAGACCCCGCATGACACCCTGCATGACGATGAGGCAGCACCTGAAAAGTGGTGGTCACAACGTGAGGCATGCTGTAGGGGCTATGTTGGTGTCAGTCCTATTCCCCCACCCCAAGCCACCCGCACCGTCTGAAGGATGGACCCAGATTGACTCAACTCTTCTGGGTAAGAGACTGAGGAGACTTGGCTGTTTCTGGGGCCTGTTGCGACCTCTATTCATATAAGGGAAGTTGTAGGATACTTGAAACATTTATTCAAAGCGGGAGGAATTTGGTATTAGGGAGAACAGCATGCATTTATCATAACTGTTTTAGTAAGTTTAGCTTCTTAATGTCAATAATAATTTGTCCAGTCTCTCTGATTATCCTCAGACTGGTAGAAGACAGATTTCCTCATCTTCTCATAATTACCTTTGCAAGAGCTAAATTAAATTACATTTTAAAAATACCCTGATCCCAGACTATCTCTCCCTGCAGAATTCCGCTTGCTACAGGCCTCCTGTGTAAGCCCAAGGTGGGGTATACTAGTTGTCAGTTGGCATAAGTGGCACAAGAGTGGATGCACCTCATACACTTGGTGGTTGTCCTGCTTAGGCTCCTGGGGGAGGCGAAGGGTTCTAAGAAATGAATTCTAACCAATGTCCCTCCCTACAATTAAAACACAGGCTCTGCAGGAATTCTGGATCTGCTTTTGGTTGCACCAATTAACCTCCTGGGACCTCAGTTTTCTCATCTGTGAAAGGAGAATGACACTGATATTGGGGGAGGATGACGTGATGTTTCTGTGAGGTGGGGCCACTTGTCTCCTGGGGCACACTTACACCTGCCATGTCTTTTTAGAGCTGTGCTTTCTGAGTCTTTGTGCATGTAGCCCTGAAAGAAACTTTACAAAACTTGCCCATTTCATGTTTGCATCTGAAGTTTTCTGTGATAAATTTATTAGTGGGGAAAAGAATACCATGTCTGGCAACACACACATATTTTTAAAATGTATTTTCAGCAAAGCTTTGGAACTACAGATCAAACCCATCAGTTCTGGAACACACTGTAGCGTAGGGTGGTGGACAGGTGCTCAGCCAACCTGCCTGGGATGGATCTCCCAGCTCTTCTACTTAGTAGCTGTGTGGCCTTGGGCTACTGACTTGACCTCCCTGAGCTCAGTTTCCTCATCCTAAAAGGGCGATAACAGTAGAACGTCACTTGTAGGGCTGTTGGGAAGGCTACACAAGGAAGGACTTTGAACAGAGCGCTTAGAACAGTGCATGCTGTACTTTATTAAATACACAAATGTACCCTAATTGGCAGAGCCAGTCCTTGTTTTCAAAGCAACCAATCAAATCAGACTTGCTTTTTGTCAGCAAGTGTTATGAATTATTTTTCAATTCAGACAAATGGGTGAATAGGCGTCTCCATGACAACCACTCACTCCTGAATTTACTTCTATACTGGACGCGGTGGCGGGCACAGACTAGAAATCCAGAAGTATACGCCATCCTGGGTCTGTCTCTTGCTCCCGGCCTCGCGACTGAACGTCCGATTTCCAGGAAAACCTGAGGCAGCTGGAGGGCTGGGGAGAGGGAAGAAGGGGAGCAGGGTAAGGAGAAGGGACCAAGGGGCTTGGGGAGGAGACCAGGGGCACAGGGGGAGATGAGGGGAAGGAGACCGCGGGAAAAGGAAGAATGGGGCGGGGAGGGCGGGGAGAGAAGGGAACGGGGTGGGGGGAGTGAAATGGGGGCAGAGGAGGGGACAGAGGGAGGGAAGGGAGCACGAGTGGGAAGGAAGCTGACCGATACAGACAGAAGGGGCGGAGGAGAAGGAGAAAAAGGGCGGCGCTCTGGGGTGGCAGATTCTGCGGCCACCGCGCACCTCGACTGTCGCTGTCGCACCAGGAGAGCCGACCTCACGCGCTGTCGCCGAGGAGCAGCCACCTGGCGCGCCGCGGAGGAGCAGGCCGGGGATGCAGCAGCCGCCGCTGCCAGTGCCCGGGCCCCTGGCCCTGTTGGACACCACAGGTGAGCGCAGAGGGAGCATCTTCACAGGCTTCCCCCGGCGCCCACGGGTCCCCGCCCTCCCCAGAACGCAGGGCCAGTCCTTCCCGCTTTCTTGGCGCTTTATCTGTGGGACCTTTGCACTGACACAGGCCTGTCATTCATACTCTCTCCCCCTTTCTCCTCTCCTCTGCCTTTTTTTTCTGTGTGTCTTCCTGAATTTGTCTGTCTCCCTTGCTGTCTCTTTCCTACTAGCTCTCCTTATGAACAATAGAGCACAATACATGTGAATGGGACAATCCAAGCTGCACTCCGTTCTGTCTCTCATACCCTAGTTCAGTCCCTAAAAATTTCTAGGAAAAAGTTCATTTCAACGAGCCAGGTAGGTCCATCTTGCTTGAAAGTGACAAGGGCGCTTACTGCTTTTTTCGGTGTTGTTCTGCCTCCTCCACAGACTTCTCCCCCATCAATTCTGGGAATTCTAATTCTTTGATTTCCGGAATCAAGCCTGGTGCAGCCTGGAAGCCAGGCGAGGGGTGGGGGAAACAGGAAACCTGTTGCACATTTAGTTTGGGGAGCTGGCCTTGGTTTTCTACCAGGAAGTGGCCAGGATGGGAATAGCGCTGGGTGTGTTTTCCTGAAGGGGAGAGGGCAGGGAAGATTTTTGAAAAGAAAAGAAAAAAAAATAGTTGCACACTAAGGGATGCTCTGACAGCTGGAATGAGGGGTCGGATGATGTCTCCGGGGCCCCGCCGCTTACTCAGAAATGATCCAATCAAAACCTGAGGGTGTTTAACTTCACAACCCTGTTCGGAGTATCTCTTTTTAAAAACCAGATTCGTAATGTTGTTTGATTTTAAAACAATAATCAAGGACTCTGGTTTCTTCCACAAACAGTTCTATATCCCCTACTCTCTAAAGAAAAATGCTCTATGGCAAAACTTATTTACATGTGTTTTCATCCTCCAGGAAACTAATTACTTATTAGTGAATAATAATAATAACTGTTATTAACTCCTTCTTACTATATTATTACACTAGAATGACTTACTTGATGGTTTAAAAATAGCATTTGACTGTTTTCTCTTCTGAGGAGGAATTATAAATTAAAAACACACTAGGGGTTTGTCTTTCATGTAAAAACACTAAACAGTGTCGCTGAGAGGGATTTGGGGGTATTTTCTACTTAGAGTTCTGTGTTCACCACCTTGGGCATGTGTTTCATTAAAATCAGAAAACAGAGAAATTGATGGCTGAGGTGCACATGATTTTGCCTTGGTCTACTTTTCCTGGGACTCGCTTTCCCTCCATGGCTGGGTGTCCCCACATGATTAAAAGAACTCGTTTTACTTTCTGGGAGGCCCAGGCCCTGCTAGCAGGGAGGTGATGACTTGGAATCCTCCCCAGTCTTTGTGACATCCCCTTTCCCTGTCTGGCTCTACTAAGAGGAGAAAGTGTAAGGGACAGGGACAGAATCTGCCATCAACTCCACTGCTCCCCCAAACTCCCTCCTTCTACTTCTTCCAGACGTGACCAGGTTTTCACAGGATCTGTGGTTTAGCAATTCCCACCAAGGCAAGTAGGGGCAGGAAACTGGAGGTCTAATGAGGAGTGACAAGGTGACATTCTGAGGTATTCTAGATACCAGGAAACAGACTGGAGTTTGGAAAAACAGTAAGACAGGTGAGATGTAGCTGTTGTCCCTTTCAAATTCACGTGTCAGAACTTCTCCCCTCAACTCCCAGTTGGAGAAGCACTGGTGAAGAATAACTATGCCATCTTAACATTAAAACGACCCATGAATAATGTAGTCATGAATGCCATAATTAATATGTTCATTATGTTCATAAAATATATTCTCTCACTGGATCCTTCCTTGTCACAGTCTCAAGAGGTGGGTAAAGCAGGTGGTTATCATGATCTCCACTTCCCATATCAGGGAAATTGGAGATCATTCATTCATTCAACATAGGAGATGGAGCTATCTCCTAGTTTGAACTGGATCTGAGGATCCAGGGCCGAACAAGACAGACACAGCTCCTGCTCTTCGGGAATTCTCCTCTGCTGGGCTCAGAGAGGAGGAATGGCTGCCCAAGGTCACACAGTTGGTCTGAGCCGGTCCAGAACAGTGGGTACCATCCTTGCACGCTGCCACCATGGTTATATACCTAATAGTAGATATTTTAATTAACAGGGCACTGTCATAAGAGTGCTTCGATTGTAAACATGAATGTACATAATAATATTCTTGCCAATGGGACAGGAGAATTTAGGGAACAATTCAGGTAATTCTAGTTGTCTTCCTCCAATTCAAAATCCTTTTTCTCTCTAAAACCTGATCTAAAAATGCATGTCTTATGGCAATTACAGATATCTTACTTATTCTTGAATTAATTTCTAGTTTTCTTTTTTTTTCTTTTTTGCAATATCCTATATTTATAAAGGATATGGTCAGGATTTTTCTTTTTGTTATCTCTGTTTTACATGGAGTCAAAATATGACCAGATGTGTTGTTAGAATAAGCTTGTTCAGAGCCATTCCTTCTCAGTGTCCCATATAAATTATCCTGGCTGTCTTTCCAGACCTTATATTAACCTTGGAACCTATGACAGAAATGCTGACAAAAAGGGATAGCTCACACCTCCTGCTTTTCAGCATGTAACAGTTTCAGAGGAAAAGACAGACTTGGGAAAAAGTGGTGAAATGGTAAAGTTATATTAAAAATAGTTCATAGAAAGACTTTCATGAGCTCAAAAGAGATAAATGTAATGCTTTACTCTGTGATTGGCAGATCAGAATGTCACTGATGAAATTGACAAGGGCTGACCAAATGCTGTTAACCTAGTGGATCTGATGATTTTCCCCATTCATCATGCAACGTCCCTGAGGGGATGAATCAAAACAGAGCCATGAGCTTTAAGAACCAGCATATAGTTGAGGGGTTTCTGCAGACAGATTCCCCCAGAGAGCTAAGAGATGAGGCCCATAAAATGTTATGACTGTGATTTGAAGCCCATGCGGAGACATCTAGTTAATTATTTGGGGGCATAATAGATGTACAATGCACTTCATTTAGAAAAATAGCAAAACAAAATCATTTGAGGAGGAGGGCATTGTCTGATAATTTTATCAAATACTTAGTCCCATAAAATTTAGTTTTAGGCGTCCTATTGCTCTTAAAACACATTTTAACAATCAAAACATTGGAATGGGAATTTAAGAAAAAAACAGTCAAGCAAGAATAGCTGAAGTGGAAATGGCGCTAACTAAAAGCAATTGGCATTTGTCTCCGTTCATAGATGGAGGTTGGTAAGGGTGATCTGGAAAGTGGGAGAGCTTAATCCTCTGGTCGTGACTGAATGAGAAAAGAGAGTTAGACTGCTCTGGAAAAAGCTCAAGTCGCTACCCACTTACTACATAGTATTATCATTAATATGACTATTTTATGAACTTCCACAGTTCACTATGTATGTAGAAGACACATTTTTAACTTTCGTGTCCTTTTAAAAAAATCAATTTACCTACCTCTCTAGGATTAACCAGAGCAGAATTTCACCCATGGAGAGACTTCTTTTTTTTCTCTTTCTCACTCATTCTCAAAGTGACTTTGCCATTTCAGTCCTCTGTTTCCCCAAAGGCACCCTCGATCTGCTGCCATCGTCCCTGGAATTACTGATCTATCTGACTCTGGGGCAAACTACCTCATACGTATATCCTTGGTCAGACTTTAAACAAATTCAAGAAAAAAAACCATCATTGCTCTTTGCATGCACATTTCTTTGCAAGTAAGACGCTGTAAATAGTAAACAAGGGAAAATCCACTGTGAGGACCTCCCAGAGCATGTGCAAACGCACTGTTTCCCAAACAGCATAAACTATCTGCTTGCACTTGGGGCTGTTTCCCTGTAGGACACTCCTAGAAATGCTTCATTCACACGCGACAATTCTTATATATTTATAATAAAAACTACTAGGAAACAACAATGAAAATAGCAATTTTACAACAATCAGATAAAGCTATATTCTTTTGCTTGTAAATGAAGAAACTCTTTCCAAAGCTTGTACAAAGACTGTAAGTTTATCTTCTGTTTTGTAAGGTTAAATTTTACTTCAAAACTTTTACTTTCTCCTTAAAAGTAGTTAACCCTGCAATTCCCCTTGTAGAAATTTATCCTAAAAAAGTGATTAGAGATGACAGAAAGATTTATACACAAAGATATTTATCATGTGGTGGTGGTTAAAAAATATATAGACTTTATTTTTCAGAGCAGTTTTAGGTTCAGAGCAAAATTGAGGGAAAGATACAGAGTTCCCATACCTCAGCCTCCCCCATTATCAACACCCCCACCAGAGTGGGACATTTGTTACAATCCATGAGCCTGCATTGATAGGTCATTACCACCCAGAGTCCATAGTGTCCATTAGGGTCTACTCTTGGTGGTGTACATTCTATGGGTTTAGAAAAATGTATAATGACACGTATCCACCATTACAGTATCACGCAGAGTAATTTCACTGCTCTAAAATTCCCCTGTGCTCCACCTATTCATCCCTCCAAATTGTGTTTTAATAATACAAAATTATAAATTACCCAAAGATACAACAGTAGGGATAGGTTAACTGATGCATCTGTTTAGTGGATTACACTATTATGAATAAGAATTATGTTTAGAAAACTGTCTCAGAAGGTGAACAAATTCTTACAGTTCATTAAATCAAAAAAACAACTAGATTTTTAAGCATTTTGGTGCCAGTTTACGAAAGACCATAATGTTATATGGCCACATTCCAATTATGGGTTATGGCGTTATTGCAAATTTTATTTTATTTTTTTCGTGTTTTCCTGTACTTTATAAATGTTCTACAAAAAGTTACTACTGCTTTTATGAGCAGAATAAGAACCATACATTTTAAATATAAAGCAGTCTTCCTTTCCCTTGTAAGAATGTCATTATCACTTTGGTAATATTTTCCAACCGCAATTAGGGTTGGTTTTTAGTTCCAAAATATAATGAGAGGAGTGGCACAAATTCCTGAGGTAACTGAAAAAGTTAGATGTGGGGAGAAAGAAGGGAAGTGTGAAGCTGGGAAGAGTGAAGACAGATGGGGAGATAATCCAAGAATGCTGGAGCTGGAGAGGCTTCAGGATTGCCTGGCAAATGTGCCCCAGCTCCTTCCTCCCGTGTCCAGGGAAGAAATAATTAACCAGTCAAGACAGCTCTCAGATACTCTGGCGTACCTTGCGTACCTCGACTTGAGTTGGAACTTCCTCACCCTCTCCAAAACAGCAGCAGGTACAGGAAGCAACTTGCTTCTTCTCACATAGCAGGCAGAGCCTGTCCTCTTGATAAGACTGCAGCAGTGGGCTGGGCACCAGGCCACACAGGGTGGTGTTTGGCCAGTGTTCTCAGGACAGAGAACCTCAAGAGGGACGATGGGCCTCAGGATGGCTGTGTTGACTGGAGGGACATGAGGTAGGGAGAATCACTAGTGTGTGCTGCGTTCAGAATCATTAGGAGGTGCAGCAGAACCCGTGTCCGCGTGACGCGGCCTGTGGGGTGGTTGTGGGCAGTCAGCGTCATCTCTGCTCCTGTGCGTCCACTCATGCGTCCACTCATGGGTCTGTTCCTTACTCTTCCCCTCAATGCTTATTCAGCCAAACCTCTGCAGAAGCTGCCATGGTGGGAGTGGGAGCCCACTGCCAGGGCATGTCTGAAAGGCTTACATGACGGATGTGGCACGTGACTGGCCCCTGGGCGCTGTAATCAGGACAATTTTGTGGTTGAAGTGGAGTGGCCTTTTGAAGTGAGGGCCGTGACAGGGCCTAGAGGCCTTATTTACCCAGTGCTCTTGTTGAGGGGTGCACTGTGCCATTGTCAGTGGGCTGCGCCCCCTTAGGGAAGGCTCTGCCTTTTACTGCATGACCAGGGCTGCCAGGATGGTCCATCCTCATAGGCGTGAGCCTTCAGAGCTGGTATTATTCTGTCCAACCTTTTTCCTCTGTAGTTTGCTCTCAACACAACAACCACAGTGCTGCAGAAATCAGAAAAAAAGAAAACCAGAGCACCTCCCTCCTCTGTTCAAAACCCTGCAACAGCCCAACTCTCTCAGGGTACAGCTAGGGCTGTGGACGCAGCGATAAACCTGTGTTCTTGGGGAGGCAGAGAGAGGAGCGTGTAATGGAAGGAACTCTGGAGCCAGAAGGCTGGGGTTTGAATCCCAGATACTCACACCTGAGCCTGAAGAGAATGGGCCAGGGCATGCAGAGCAGAGCCTTGCAGGTAACATTGGGGACAGGACCACTGTGCAGAGAGGAGCCCCTCCTGCCGCCATCCCACCATCCTGAGGCCCTGGGAGCTGTAGGCAGACCTGGGCCAGATACCTTCTGCTGGCTGATTGGGAGCTGGTGGTTTATAATCTTAGTGACTGAATCTATCTCATCTCCAGGGTAAAGGTGATATAGGTGGTTGTGGATGAGCTTCTTGGGAGAAGTGTCTTCCCAAGGGTCTGGAGGAAGTGTTGAGTTTGAGAGGGGTGCTGGGGGAGGGAGAGAGCGGGTCTCGCATGCGGTTCCCCTTGGCCTCTGGAATGAAATGTCCTGAGACATACGCCCTTGCTGGGTCAGCTGGATAAAGACGGCACACTCAGATCTAGCCAAGTTCTTCTGAGTTTGCGCATTGATTTAGAGTTTTGTGTAATTTATTTCCGAGTATGTAACAACTCTATTCTTGGGTGTTGTAACCTTGACTTGCCATGAAGCCTTGCTGTTAAAACTGTAGAAGTGTAAATCTTTGGAGGTAAACTTTCTGGAGTGTGAAAAATGTCTGCATGCCAGCAATTCAAGTGGTCATCTGAGCTAGTGGTTATAATCAAATATGCTGCCTCTTCCCCCATTAAACACACACACACATGCGATTTAAAACCTTTGGCATGGGAAGAAACATCATGTTTTCCTTTCCTCCCCTCTTTTGTTTTGCAGTCCTGGGATCATGGTGGTTAAACGTTAGTGCCCTTGAGGTGGGCGCTGACAGAGGGGAGAACAATGGGCTTGAGTCCCAGGCTCTAGAGCCTGCTGGGTTCAGAGAGAAGGGCCACGCGGACCCCGAATGCACTCATGTTGGCTTGGACCTCCTTCCTGAACCCTGGCCCTTTCTAACAGCTTCCTTGTTTGTCCTCCTCGCAGAGGGGTTTGTGAGAAGAAAGAAGATTTCCCTTTGGTTTGTGGGGTCGCTGCTGGTGTTGTCTGTCTTCATCCTGACCATCGGCCTCGCCGCTACCACCAGGACAGAGAACGTGACTGTTGGGGGCTACTACCCAGGAATCATTGTGAGTGACGTGGTCCCGGGGTCTGTGGGCGGGGCGCTGGGCACCACAGATTGCTGTGGGGGTTGGTGGCATACTGTGCTCTAGCTCCACAAAGCCGGAGGTTTAGGGTATGGGGACTTGTGTTGGTGGTTGTTGTTAGCAGAATAATGACCCCAAAGGCAATCATGTCCTACCTGGGATCCGTGAATGTGGTGGGCTACCGGCAGCGGGGATGTCAAGTCTGCTAGTTAGCTGGCGTCAAGGGGCAGTGAGGACCCTGCATTGTTCAGCTGGATCGGTGTTAGCACAGGGTCCTTAGGAGTGGAGGAGGGCCCGGGAGAGCCATGCGATGGGACAGGTTGATGATGGAAGGAGCCACGAACCAAGGAGTGTGACGGCTCTGGACACGGGAAGGGCCTGGCCCAAACTCTGCCCTAGAGCTTCCAGAGGGAACCAGCGCTGTGACACCTGGATTTTATCCCCATGAGACCAAGCTGACCAGAGTAGTCCTTGGAAAACAGACCTGTAGCTTTAAAAGGCACCTGCCAAGGAGGCTCGATTGAAGATCACAGGAATCATGCTATCACTTGGGAACAACAGGAAAATGATAGCTAATCAGATCTGGCAAGAAGCGGTAACCTAAATTCAGAATTATCAAGATTTTTGACCTATGAGCTCACATCCATTCCCACAGCAATAAAATTTGCTCTAAGGGTTTGCATTGTGCATAGGGAGCGCCTGTGAAATTGCCTTTTATATCAGCTATGAGGCCCAAAATGCACCAGAACCGTGAGCTGCTGTGTTTAGCACCTAACGTGCCTCCACCAAGATTTTGAAAAAATGAAGCTTATTTAATCATATTACTCTCACCAAAAGTATTATCAAGATTAGTAATAATAACGATGAAAGATGAAAATGTCGATGAAAGTAAAGATGAAAGGTTTTTGGTACTCTTAATATTTAAAAATATTTTACAAATATTGTTCATTCCATCTTTATATTATCCTTTATTTTTATTTTTTGTCTGCTTTATGTCTCAACATTATCTACCTATATATAATTTGTGAGTAAATATGTACCGACGATGCCAAATAAATGTATACAAGTGGACACTTTGGTCAACGTTGCTCAAGCAGTAGTTCGCCGTCATCAGAAGTGTCTGGACACTGATGGAAACCACTTTGAGCACCTCTTGTCATTGCAGAAGTCAAACGTGACTTGTATTCATCTTTTG
The DNA here is from genome assembly GCF_004115265.2 of Rhinolophus ferrumequinum. Taxonomy (NCBI): domain Eukaryota; kingdom Metazoa; phylum Chordata; class Mammalia; order Chiroptera; family Rhinolophidae; genus Rhinolophus; species Rhinolophus ferrumequinum. The sequence goes on from NC_046287.1 coordinate 56,095,061, forward strand.
TTGTCGGTATATATTGAGTATTACCATTTTAACACAGTTTTCCTTTCTTAAAATGTGTATACATTTTTTTGGCACCTTCTACATAAATAGTGTCTGTGCAGAAAAAATTTTATCAGTGAAATCTCATGAAGCTGATGTCATGTTGGAGACTCCGCTTTTCTGCCATGTGTCCTGGATGGGAAGGGGAGCCCGGAATTTGGGGGAGGGGTGTGCGGGTAGTGACTGTGAGGATGCATCCTCCTAAATTACTTGCAAAGTTTCAAGATCAGTGTTGAGTAGTAGTTTTTTGCTTGCTCTTCGAGCTTTACGGACTCAGGATTCCCCACCTTAAGAATATCCAAGGTGCTCTGTAAAGGACCTGATTCCTGGGCCACGACCAGCATGAAATGAGCTTCAGCCCAGATGGTTCTGGAAGTAGACTCTGGAGACGATAGATGGAATTCACTTAAAGAAAATGTGGATAAGTCACTTCCATGGAGATCCTGCATCCAACTTGGAGACTTATAGCAAAGGACAGATCCCAGGAAGAAACTGGGACTAAACACCTCAACATTTTGGAAAGAGGATTTTTTTTCAAGTCCGAAAAAGTGGAACTTAGTGAAACTTAATAGATATATTTTAATACATTTATGTTGAAGTGGAATTTTGATAAGTTTGAACTGTGGAGTTAGACTGTGATATTTTGAAATATCATACAAAGAAAACATTTCTTTCTCCTACTCCTTGAGAATTCTTAAATTATTGGTAAAAACTACATCTGTGCTTACATGTCCCTCTCCATAAGTATAATCACAGAGAAAGACACCTGTAGACATACACAGGTCTGATTTTTAGTTCATTAAATTTGATACCATGGCCTTACAGATTTCACAGTTGCACAGGTCAGCTGGTTAGCTGTCCCCAGGGTGGCCCCAATGGTCACTCAGAAGTCCAATGGGCAGGGTTCACCTGCCTCGTGAGAGTGGCTCCAACGCAGGGTCCCAGGCAGCAGTCTTCCATTGTCTGTGAGAGCTTGTCACGAGCTGTTCTGAGCAACGTCATTCGTGGCGTTGCTGAAAGTCTGCATTCCTCAAGCTGAGGGGAGGCAATATTTAAGAAATTCTTCCACTAGGTAGGCATAGAAGGATGAGGCATACCGGTGTCCCCTGGACACACTCAGGTGGAGGGATCCCGGTGCCCAGCCCTCATTTGAGACCGTTTGAGATGAAGACGGTCATGTGTATGTTTTCTCCAGCATCCCAGTATCACTTCCTCTGGGGAGGCTGAGATCTCGGCTCTCTCAAGGAACAAGAAGAATGATTCTCAGGCGCCCCTTGGCACCCTACTTTTTCTTTCTCCTCTCCTTCCCTAAGGTTACCCGTCTGCCTGCTCACCTGAGTTAAAAGCTCATCTCTGAGCAGTGTTTGTCGTGTCCATGGGTGACTGGCAACTTTTCTTTTGAAATACCCATTGTTCTAGTTTTCTAATATTTTGTTGGAGAATATTAGACTTCTCAGTTGGAGAAGAACTGAGGAATTCTTCTCCAACTATGGGATTGGGACAGGCCCAGGAGAAACATCAAGTGGGCCTCTCCTCTGGTGATCAGATGCAGAAGATGGGCCGTGAGTGGTCTGGGCTACTGTGAAGAGGTTGTCCTTTGTGAGGGAGACGGGAACACATAATGTTCTCTTTGCCTGTAATCGAGTTAACCTGATGTAAGAGTTAAAATGTTTGAACGTAGAAGATGAGATGGATCATGTCTCAGCAGTGTCTATTCCAATCATCCACTTTGATGGAGCCTGAGAAGCCAACCCAAATGTACACGAAGCCATCTGCCACTCAGTGGTCAAAGCTTGGTGAGGTGGGGATGGCCGGCCTTGGACCTTGGATCGAATGTTTGAAGGGTGGCAGTCTCCTGTGCACTGTTTACTGTTAAACGTCAGCATCAAGCCCACAGGTATGCTAACCAGATGCTTCCTCCCTTGGTTTTTCTTCGCTCTCAGCTGGGCTTCGGATCTTTCTTAGGAATTATTGGTATCAACCTGGTGGAGAATCGAAGGCAAATGGTAAGAACTTACATTGTTTTTTTCAAATGGCAATATTTCATCTTTTTTAAAATTTTTCTATGACTGAGTAGTATGGCTGAGTCCTTAGGATTTTCTATCTGTAAGATTATGTCACCTGCAAATAGAGATAGTTTTGCTTCTTTTTTCCAGTCTGGATGCTGGAGGTCCATTTCTATGGCTTTTCGTAAAAAAAAAAAAAAAGTGGAGTCCTTGGAGTGAAAGGAGGAAAATCCAGAAGTGACTGCAGTTGCCAGAGCAGTGAGGGGTCCACAGCCCTAAGCTTCCCTGGGGGGGCCACCCAGGTTTCTCAGAGCAGAGCCTTCTGACCACGTTATTTGTGATGTGTATAGCTGCCTTTTCAGGGAAGGCATTCTTCCAAGGCTAACGTTGTATGGTAAACATGTATTTCACTATCTCACATTTAATGTAATATCTATGAAAGCCAACACCTGTGTCTACAATTCGTAGCTGTGTGATCTTGGGAAACTTACTTGACCATATTGAACCTTAGTGTCTTCATTTTCAGTTTTGTTGGGAGCATGTGGGTTAACGCAAGTGAGAACACCTAGCACAGCGCTGACCCCTGACAGGTGTTCAGAGAACAGTCGCCGTGGTCGTTATAGACTGTATTTCAGCACATAGGTTAGTCAGAACATTCAAGTTGTTTCCAAAGGAGACAATAGCTGGCTGAGAAAACGTCAGCTAAAAAGAGAGTGCTTGTATTTCAAAGGCATCTAAATATAAAGAATGCTTTCTTTTTTCTTGATTTCTTTTTCTTTTAATTTTTTATTGCAGAAAAATTGAAACGTATTCAAAAGTAGACAGACTGGTGTACTGAACCCCTCTGTACCCATCTCCCAACTTCATCAACTGTTGACTCAGGGCCAACCCCCTTTCATCTCCCACCCATTTCTTCCCTTCTCATATTATTTTGAAGCAAATCCTAGACATAGTATCATTTCATCTGTGACGATATCATTACATGGTATCATTTCACTCTGTTCAATTTAAGGGGTGGAATCTAATCATTAGAAGTGGCTTCGCCATTATCTCTGCCCATTATTATGTTAGTCTTCAGTGATATCCAAAGAGTGTTCCAAACTGAGTCAGCGTTTGGTATTTTTCCATTCATGAATGAGGTATTACTTTCCCCTCACCCAAACAGACATACGAATCATTGATTTCATCAATAGCTTTATAGTCTAGCATGGTCAAAGGCTATCAGTGGCCAAAGATGGAGAAGTTACGGGCCTCAGAAGTGTGTTAACTGCTGAGTGCCCCCTCCCACCATATCTGTGCACATGTGAACACCCCCCCCCACACACACACAGACACAGACAGAGAGAGGAATTCTTCTAGATTATAGTTTAAAATCCACTGAATTAGAATAACCAATGGGACTAATAAGAATAGTTTATAGATTAAAACACATTTCCTTCAGAGTGTTAGGTCGTCAGCCTTTGGCTATCTGGTCTACAGACAACCGGTTTGATTCCTGTTCTGTTGAGTGTTATAGTGAGAGTATTCCTACTTATCTTCCTCCCACTCTTCTGCCTAATGTCTCTGCTTCGGGTCTTGACATCATGGGAATCTCGTCAGCCTTACTGGGGCATGTCTAGCCCTTTACCTTCCCATACAGAAGCCCCGATGGTCTTCACACTCCCAGGACTGAGTTGGGTGGGGCTGAAATACAGGAACTACACAGGGCTTCAGGCACCACATTCCCAGATCCTAGACCACTGCCCTGGGAGGATGTGAAGGTCATCAGGTAGGAAAGCTGCCAATGTCCACAGTGAACCTTTTAGAGGCTGAGCAGATTGTGCTGGGCCTGTGCTTGACCTCTGCTGTCCTGGGGGGCAGGGGAGGGAGGGCGGCAGCCCAGTTACACCCCATCCATCCTCAGACTCCCACACCCCACCTCAGGAGCCTGGACACAGATATAGGGCGCCCCTCATGGGTGCCAGTTCATCTCAGAATGTGGTCCCTGCTGGCCTGCCCGATATTCCAAGGGTGAGCCCTCCCTGCAGGATCTCACCAGGTAACTAATGCTTTCTTCACCCTTCTCTACTCCACTGCTTGGGCCGCACCTATAGGGGATGGGCTGAAGAACAAGGGACCATGAGTGACACCTTCTCCTGACGACGCTGCCCCCTACACCTTTCCAGAAGTTTGGTTAATTTTGAGAGAAGGGTGGAGAGTTGGGGTGAGGCGGGGGGGTGAATGGAGAAGCCACGGAATTGCCCACTTCAAGTAATATAAGCTGCAGCCTTAACTGGCAGAGACGGGGAGGACTTGTAGCCCTTCAGGACAGCTAGAGTGGGTGGCTTTGTGGTTGACTGATTCAATGGTTCAGTTTGTCCTGAGGCCCCAGTTCCTTCTCTCTTTCCACTCTGCCCTCCTGAGGGTTGTTAGTCTCCCAACACAGCAGCATCCAGAGGAAGAAAGAAGATGGTGTCTTCCTTTGTTTCTCTCAGGAAGAAGACAGTTTTCCTAGAGCCCATAACAGACCTTCCTTCGTATCTCACTTGCCAGGTCCGCACTCATTTCTAAACCAATCCCTGTCATTGGATTACCTCATCAACCGTCTCACTTAGGAGCTGGGTGGTGTCAGCTTCCCAAAGGGACCTGACTAATGTGGAAGTGAGAGACCCGAACACAATCAGCATTGGTTAGGAAGAAAGAAAGAAGGGGTGGATGTGGCGTGGACAGCCAGCAGGATTCCCTGCAGAGACCTCCCTCCTTTGAATTTGAAAGTCCAATTTCAGGCAATGGGTTATAGCACCTGTGTGTCTGGAAAGATGCATGTCATTTGAACGAATAGTTATCGAGAGCTTGGTATGTCCCACAAGGGATGAGGGACACAGAGTCCTGACCGCTCCAGGTGACAACCTTTCCAGGGATACATTGTCCCCTTACCCTGTTTTCTTTCTGTCTTCTCCTCTTTTCACCACAACCTTATCTATCTATTTGGTATTTGTTTTTTTAATCTACTTTCCTTTGTTGGAATGCAAATCCATGAGCCCAGCAGAGGTTTGAAAGTGACCTTTCCCTTACGGAATAACGGGAATAACGTGGTTGCCCTTCTCCCAAGAGAAGAGGCCCCAAACCGTGCAATGAAATATAGCCACAACTTTAATCTAGAGCCCTTTAGTGTTGCTAGAGTAACAGACAGTTTCTATTTGCAAAATCCATAGGCTCTGGCAGTGCTCACATACAATGGAAAATGACTGGGTTTGTGCCTTTCAGGGAACTGATCCAGTTTCTATTGTGTGCATTCTTCTGGCTTTGTATTGTTAAATTCACTACTTAACTTCAGGGAGCTTAGCAATGCCTGGAAAGGAGAGCAGTAACTGTGACACAAAAGCCACAGCTACTTGGGTCTTTCCTAAGAGGCAGCTCTCCTGTGGCTGATTCTGGCAAGTTTTGCATTTCCTCTTGAGGAGTCAGAGGAGAGAATTGCCAACAATTTTTCCCACCACTATCGCCTGGACTCTGGGTTTGACACACCAGAGAGGTTCTTGGGTAATATCATGCATGTGACCACCCAAGCACTGAATTTATTGTATCACATGTATGATTATGCTAGCACTGAATTTACTAGATGAGTGGTCTTGCTGGCGTTCGATTTTACTTTTGCAGGGGTAGTAGGAGGAAGCACGACCAGACAGAACCAGCAGAAAGTTGATGAGGACATTCAAATGGTGGGCACAGTTTGTGCAAGATCAAATCAGAACATGTTTATAAATCTAGACAGTTGAAGGCAGTCCTGCAATGTTAAAGGATACTTGGGGATATTTGTGCTTTCTGTGAAGTTCTGGATGAAATCAGCTGGAGGGTCTCTTGGCTGTCCGGGCTGTGACCAGGCGTAGCTGGGCCAGAGCTGGCCGCCGGACCAGCATATGGAGTGTGGCATTCTCTGAGGAGTCATCGAGTTGGTACATCACGAACTTACCAGCGCAACAGTCCAACAGCTCTGATTGCACACTTGTGAGAGAAGTAACAGGGTACAGCGGATCATGTGCAGTGCCACTTCTGGAAGTTTCTCAGGTAGTAATGACACAGTTGTGACAATTAGATGGGATGCCCTGTGCTAAAGGACTTTGGCAACTCTAAAGTAATTTTGTTCATCTTTGAGTCCCTTGTCATTTTCCCTCTTTGGCTGAGAATTCTGCCCAACAAGAATTGGGAGGTGCACTGATGAACAGAGTGCGAACTGTGTCCTTCCTGTCATCTGTCCTGGGCTGAGGGCCTTGCAGTTAATCACAGAAGCATCCTCAGCAGGAGGAATTGGGATGATGTACTGCCCTTCTCCCCGGATGATTCTAAAATGAGATGGTGCGGCCCAGTGGTCCACGGCCTACTGAAAGAAAAGCCTGCACTGTGGGGCCTAGTGTTTCATCCCTGAAGGGTCTGAGCTGAGTGAGAGCAAAGACCATCCATCTAGGGCTGGCAGAAAGGTCAAGAGGAGGCTGGGAGGACACGGCAGTCAAATCAGATGCAGGCTCTTTATTTTCTTTTGGAAAAATAGAAATACTTGGCCTCCCCACTGGGAAGTCTGAAAATTGCCTTCTGAATCTTTTATATATGTTTTAGTGTATTTTTTCATACCAGCAGTGCTAAAGTTTGATTAGGTGTAATTTCTCAAGTGATTTTTGCATAACTCTTTACATCATAATCATTTTATTTGCATGCAGTAATTTCATAGGGTAAGAAGCCATATGGATTTTCCTTTTCCCATTGAGATGAAGGAAGCGTGGTTGTCTACATTTCCTTAGCATTGGCGAACTTCAAATGTTACATGGTAGGTAGGAGTGCAGCTCCCGGCTGGCGCAGCCGCTGGAGGAAATTCGGCTTATTTTTCCAGGGCTAGTTCAAGGCTTTCCCTCACCCTCAGGGTCAGATGAGTCCTCCCATTTTGTGCACATCCAGAGCTCTTGGTTTACTCCTGTTACAGCGGTTACCAGCCTAATGCGTCAGTTCTTCACCGTGGGAACCCCACCCCACTCATTGCTGCTTCTCTCCAACACACAGAACAGCTACTGAATAGTTATTGAGTCAGTTAACCCAGAGAAGTTGTGCAGAATAATCACATTTAAAACTGCCACGGCACTGTAGAAGGTCCAACAGGAAATCATTTTTTGTTGTTCAGATCAAGGCCTATACCCTGTTTCCCTGAAAATAAGACCTAGCCAGACAATCAGCTCTAATGCATCTTTTGGAGCAAAAATTGATATAGGACCTGGTCTTATATATAATAAATATAATATAATAAAATATAATACTGGGTCTTATATTATTTTTGCTTCAAAAGCCTCATTAGAGCTGATGGTCCAGCTAGGTCTTATTTTCGGGGAAACACAGTACAGGCCCAGCTCCCTGCAGCGAGTCCCCAAATTCCCTTTTAGTCAATTTATCATAAAATGTCATACTGTGGGGAAGGGCCGAGGACATCTGTTGGTTTTTGTCACATCTGAACCCATAGCACCTAGACTGGCTTGAGTATCTGGAGGCATTTATTCAATATACTGGTAAGTCATAGCCAGGTACCTCCTTTTCCAAATGGGCAAACTGAGGACCGAAAAGCTCACCAGTTCAGAGATTCCCTGAAATGGACTCGGGCGACAGCTCTGATTTGCAATGTCAGGGGACGACTTTCATTTGGAAGCAACACGTGGGGGCTGGCGTGGAGGTGTCATGGAAGGGGCAGCATCCAAAGCCAGCCCAAGGAACCGCCTGCTTCCTTCTATGCTGGAACAGCATCTGTCCCCTTGAGTAGTCACTGGGAGTTTCACATCACCCCAAAGTTGTGGGCTGTCAAACTAGGCAACATTTCTTACCAACTCCCTATACTTTATTGAACAAATAAATAATGCAGCTTAACAAGGATGGAGTGGGAGAGGGCCATATGGAATATAGTCACCAGTGAGCCTGACTGCATTATTAATTAGTGAGTAACTCAACCAGAGGGAGAGAGCCAATCCAAGTCATGTGGGAAAACCGGTTTTGACCATATTCTCTAAGACTAAAGTCAAAAAGAAGTGCACACAAATATTGTCCTCTAGTTAGTGGCTTGCTTTTCACGCGGTCTGGGTTAGTAATTCCAAAATGACTTTATGCATATTCTACGGCTAAGAAAATAACTAAATACATCCATTGTGGATCATGAGAGCGGGTTCTCGCCGCTGCAGAGAGGAGTTACAGATAAGGAAGGTTATTGGTGTGGGTTTTGAAGGTGTGGGACTCCGAGGGAAGGACATACAGGAATTCTTTGTACTATGTTTGCTATTTGTTTTGATAAAGCTGAAGTTATTTCACAAGAAAAAGTTTAAAGACATGGTCAACAGCTGTAAGAAAAGAACCTCAACCTCACTAATAATAGAGAAACGCAAATGGAAACAACAATGAGAACTTTTTTATTGCCCATCAGATTGGCAACACTTAAAAGATTAATAATCTGAAATGTCATTCAGGATATAAAGATATGACCATTACACTGTTGGAGGGAGTCAAACCAGCAAAGCCTCATTGTGGGTCAGTGTATCCTTCTCGCACAGATTCTGAAGTGCAGAGACTGTAAACGTGTCCTATCTCAAAGTAGGGGTTCTTGAATGTTCCAGGAATCTATCCTACTCACACATACACCTAGGTTTTATGCATAGAACATATTTAGGGTCTTTGTAGCAGAGTTTGTAATAGCAAGAAATTGCACATTGTTTAAATACCCATTGTAGGCACTGGTTAAATAAACCCTGATTGTTCATGAAAAGTGTGCAGAGGGGCAGGGCCCTGAAAACGCTCCCCATGCACAAGGCAGCCGATTTAGTGTGTGATAGAAAACCAGCAAGGATGTACCTTGTACGGGGTGAAATCTGGCCTAGAATCTGTCCCGAGTTGTACATCGTTGAGGACAGAAGCTGGTGGTGAAGAAGTGAGAGTTGTGCAAAACGTGTGGCTACTATCAGGGTGGGATTTTGAATTGGTTTGCATTTCATAAGACGTTTTTTGTTAAACACTGGATGCCCACGCCCTCCTTTTCCTTCTGCTTCCAGTTGGTGGCAGCCATCGTGTTCATCAGCTTCGGTGTGGTGGCTGCCTTCTGCTGTGCCATCGTGGATGGTGTGTTTGCTGCTCGGCACCTAGTGAGTTCCATCTTTTTAATTTTGTTCTCAATTGCCTTCCTGGGTTTAAAAGATCTACATACAAAAATAAAATTTCATGTCACAGAGCTGAGCTCAGAGACATTCACTATTTCTCTCTCCATTTGTGTTTGCCGATTGCTGTCTTCCCTTCTTCCACTTTTCTTCATTTTCTGCAACACACACACACACACACACACACACACACACACACACACACACAGAGAGACAAAATCACATCAATTAGGATCAAATTCTTCAACGTCCCAAGTAACTTTCCTCAGGTCTTTCTGTAAACTCAACAGGAGAGTATACATCTTGAAATCCACGGACTCACGACTTCCCAGTTTTTATAGTTCAAATCCATCTGTCTTAAAAGATTATGACAGAATTTTCCAGCTTGACGTTATAGGCTGTGAAATCCTTTTACATTTATTTTGTCTAGTGGTGTGGAAGCCTGAGATGCAAGAGTCTATCAATAGTTACAGTCATGTGCCGCAAAATGACATTTCAGTCAATGACTGATCGCATATACCATGGTGGTCCCATGAGATTATAATGGAGCTGAAAAATTCGTATCACCTGGTGACGTCGTAACTGTCAAATATCATAGCACAAGGCATTACTCACACGTTGGTGGTGATGCTGGTGTAAACAAGCCTACTTGCTGCTCCTTATATGAGTGAGATAGAGAAAAACGCAGCAGAACCATCCAGGAGAGCCCTGATCCAGTGGAGAAGGCTGGGTCCCTGCAGGCATCATGGAGAGGCCCCGGGCTGCGTGGGCCAGAGGGCCACCCTAAGTCACCCGGCCCAGGCCAGAACTGTACCACGATTCTCCTTCTAGGTTATTCACCATTTGCTGAATAAATATTTACAGTATAGCACTTTTTAGGAAATTGTATGTATTTTGTCCCAGACTTTTGTTTCTTGTTTTTTATTTTGGAAAGATGATTGAACGGAGCCCGTGGCCAATATTCCCTCACATGGTTGTGGCACGCTGTTTGGTAAGAACAGGAAGCATATCCTTCGATCTGAACCTGATTTCCCATCCTGAGCCTAAGTTATTGAAGTCAGCAGGTTGCTTTGGACTGTCACACTTGAATTCTCTCAAATGTCATTCAATCAGCAAATATTGATCGAAGGCCTTGCTCAAGCAGGGATGCAAAGACGGATGTGCCTTGGCCCTTTTCTTGATGAACAAGCATCCTAATGCTCAAATCATGGTAGCTAGAGGTTGATTATTCCAAGGCCTTCTAAGGAGGAAATCCTGTGTCTGCCCTCAGAATGCTGTTGTGGGAGTAGCACCCTGGAGACAGTGTTATTTGGGCACCGTGTTAGCAGACTGACCTGGAGTCAGAGCCAGGGGTATGCGAATGACGCTGCCTGACCCTGAGTCAGCTGGTTGTCCTGCTCAGGCAGTTTCCCCTTATCACAGGGACACTGCAAGACCGCACAAGACAGCCACTTGAAGCCCTGGTGGGGCCATGAGGGACCAATTAGTAATAAAAGTACTGGCAACAACTGTGGAGTATGTGTCTGCAGCTGCCCATCTCACTGGAGATGGAGAACAACTGATCAATATAATTTCTTATGAGAATTGTCAAAATAAGATCGTTATTTACTTTCCCCACCAAACTAAAGGCTTGGCTCTGGCAGGTAGTTTTGGGGACGCTGGTCTTGAAGGGAAAACCAGTCTTGCCTTCCTGAGAGAGAAGTTTCTTCCTAGTGAAGGGGAGCACAGCAGCTGTCAGTGGCGTTCCAGCCCTGCTGTTGGGTGTGTCAGCTTTTTCTAGGACTCTTCTGTCTCTCAACTCACGTCTGAGAGAAATTTCCTTCAAAACCAATGATTTCCCAGGTGGAAGAATCTCCTCTGTCCAGAGCTACAGGAGTGAAAACAGAAGCATGCTGCCCCCTCAGCCCTACTTTGTTTCATGAACAAATAGGATTTATTGAAGCGATTATCTTTGCAGGTGAGGTATAACTACCCTGTTTCCTTGAAAATAAGACCTAGCCGGAGAATCAGCTCTAATATGTCTTTTGGAGCAAAAATTAATATAAGTTTGGGTATTATATTATATTATATTATACCCAATCTTGTAGTAAAATAAGACCAGGTATTATATTACTATATTATATTATATTATATTATATTATATTATATTATATTATATTATATTATATTATAGTAAGACCCGGTCTTGTAGTAAAATAAGTCTTATATCAAGTTTGCTCCAAAAGATGCATTAGAGCTGATTGTTCAGCGAGGTCTTATTTCCGGGGAAACATGGTATCACTAGCTATAATTTCAGGCTCCCTTGTTCCAGATTGGCTGGATGCCTCGTGAAGTGGAACGTCAGCCCCCGGGAATCAGAAGGTCGTCGCTGGCAGGAGATGTGTCAGGAATCAGCCCACCTATCTATTTCCCTCCAGCAGGGCATTTGGTCAGACCTTTGGACCGCCGGATCCAAAGAGTTCATGGTTCATTACAAGAGGAATGGGAAATAATGGGGCTGGCAGTCACTTGGTCAGACTTTCTGTTCCAGGTCAGGGTGGGCTCGTCTCTCTGTGGCAGAGCAACTTTGTGATCACCCCAAAGTGTTTTAGTGGCTACTTGGGGGCATCTTCAGTGACTGGCCGCACAGCACTGGCCCTGTGGGCCTGATGTCCTCTTACCTCCTGGGCAGTTCCTGCTTCCCTCATTCACTTCACAGACACTTACTGAGGTCCTACCTGTGCCAGGCGTGCAGTGAACCAGGGGTGGCGGGTTCTCTGGAAAAGGCCAGAGCATCAGTGCGTTAGGCTGTGGCCATGTGACCTCTGTCAAGGCTGCTCAGCTCTGTTGTCGAAGCACAAAAGCAGCTGTAGATGACATGGATGAATGAGTCTGACTGTATGCCGATAAAACTTTGTTTACAAAATCAGGCAGTGGGACGGGTTTGGCTCACACACCATCGTTGGCCAACGCCTGCAGGAGACACATGGGGTTTTAACTGAAGACAGAGACTCAGCTCCATTCCCCATTGCTGTGTTGTCCAGAACAGGCCCGGCATATGGTGGCACCAGTCCGCCAGTAGCTGCTGCCTGGACGAACGAATGTATGAGTGTCCTTATCTGTCGCTGGTGTCACTGGTGGTTTTTTTAATATTCTTTTCTTAGGTCAGAAGTAGGAATGTTTTGAGAACTATGACTAACACAGTAATAAAACTAAATACTGTTATTGGGATCCTAACTCATTATATAACTTACAGATTATATAGTTTCATGGCATTTTACAGTTTCTGTGCACCACTTGTTGTTCTCTACCATAGCAATTAGAAGCACTTTGTAATTGTCAGTTTGTCTGTCTCCTTCACTAATACCCGAAAGGCAGGAATTCTGTCATACCAGGGTACCTTATAGCTTGGCACTTTGCTCCATGAATGTTGGGGACAGACTCATGGATGGATAGTTGGGTAAGGCCATAGGCGGGTGTATACTTGGGTGGTTGATGTGTGGAAAGATGCATGGAGGGAGGGAAGGAAGGGGATGGATGGATAGGGATGGATGGATGATGGATGGATGGAGGAAGGGAATAGAAGGAGGGAGGGAGAGAGAAAGGGAGGGAAGGAGACTGGGAGGGAGGGAGGGAACAGGAAAGATGGATGGAGAGAGGGGTAGATGAATGGACGGATAGATGGATGGATGGATGGATGGATGGATGGATGGATGGATGGATGGATGGAAGGATGGATGGATGGAGGGATCGATGGGTGAATGGAAGGATGGATGGATGGAGGGATCGATGCATTAATGATCGAATGATTAAATGATTAGATGGATGGTTGGGTGAGTGAATGGATGATTGGCTGGTTGGATGAATGAGTGAATTACTCTGAAATCCATCTTGCTCCATTCCTAGTAGAAAAATATATTCTGCTTTTAGAGAAAGAGGCAGGAGCCAAGGGATCTCCTTGTTGAGAGCTGTAGGAGTATACCTCAAAATGTCATGCAACCACCTCCCTTCTGCTGCCCTGTGATGACCAATGCCCTGTGTCAGCCCAGTTTTCAAGGACAGGGTGCCTGTTCCCCTGGGGCATTCTACTTGTCTGCCTCCTGGATGCAGGGGCCAGGCTGTACTGGAAAGAGCTATGGTATTTCCTGCTTCGTGTTATCCATCTGGCAGGCCATAGTTGGCTTTGGCATCTCTCCTCTGGGCTCAGAGCCCATGGAAGACAGGTCTGAAATTGCCTCTGGCCACTCCTGATTTGGATATGAAACTATACTGTTCTATTTGTGTTTGTCTCTAGGAAACAAGGCCCCTCACCTTGGGAAGATGCCAGTTTTACTCCAGTGGCGTGGGATACTTGCATGACGTCTACCAGACAGAGGTAAGCAAGAGCACTGGTTGATGTGTCTGATTTCACTCTGCTCATCTGTGGATCCTATAAAGTTTTCTGTGTCCCTAGTGAAAATCTGAACATTTGGATTCTGATAGTTCTTCCCGTCATGTCTTCTCTCTGTGCCATGGTGAGGTATTTGTAGCTTACACTTTGTTTTGACCTAGATTTGATATCTTAATGTGTCATATTTATTTTGGAATTACAGTTGCTGACTTGTCTTCTTGGACACACAACAGTCCTAGAATTCACTTGTCCAGTTCAGTGCAGCTTCTCCGATGAACACTTTTTATTGACTTAATCATTGTAATAAAAAGCTAAGATACTACATTTTCATTGGTCAAGAAACTCACCGACTGTCCCCGGGCCAAGGACATGTGCAGGGTGATTTCATTTCTATTTCTAGCTCTGTGAAATGCCAGGAGTAACAAATTGCTCCGTGGCATGCCATTTTCTCTTAGACCATCCCAGGTGGACACATAGCTCCCTTTGTCTGGCCGTTTCACTCCAGCTCTGAGTAATTTGCTGGTTTAACTAAACAGGGCCTCTCAAACTGCATGCAAATGTCAGAGAAGGAGGGAAGACAGAGAGGAGTAGCTGAGAGAATATCGGAGAGCAAATGCCGTGGTTAATGCCCTGCATGCTTGTTGGGGTGCTCCATGAAGAGAGGAGAAGGAGCATTCTGTGTGCTGTGGCATGGGACACTGAGTAGCCTCATGGCCAGGCCTCTGCTGCTGGCCAGAGGCTCCCTGCAGCCCCTGTCCAAGGGAGGTTGCACATTTTTTCTCCAAAGGTTGGTCCCAACCCTCGTGGCCCTTCTCCTGGCTGGAGGGAGCCCTGGGGACCTGTCTGTTTAGGGGGGTCCTGGGCTCTCCAGGCTCTCCATATGCTCCCCCTGCACCTCCACAGGCCCTCATGCTGCTTCTTCCTTCCTTCCTGGGGTCATAGAAAAGTAGGGCCCCTCTCCTGACCCTGTTTGTCAGGCCTTCTGAGGACAAGCCCACGTGCAGGGCTGCCCCAGCTCCATCTCTTCTCCAGGGGTTCCCAACCCTGCTGCCAATCAGAATCAGCCCAGCAGCTTGAGCAGATCCTGATGCTGGACCCCACTCTAGGGAGGGGTTTCAGTGGACATGGGGATTTAAAAGCTCCTTGAAGATTTGGGGGCTGAAGCTGCCCACACAGCTCAAACCAGAGGCCAGCAACTTTCTCTGTAAAGGGTCAGTAATATCCTGGGATTTAGGCTAGATGGTGTCTGTCCCCGCTATTCACCTCTGTCTCACCAGTGCCAGAGCAGCCATGGGCAATGCATAAACGGATGCGTGCGGCCATGCAGTTTCACCTAGGAAACAGACAGTGGACCGGGCTTGGCTCCAGGCCCCTCGTGGCTGACCCTCCTCTAAGCCACTGTCCCCTGCTGCTGCTCTTTACGCTTTCAAAGAGGGGACAACTCCCATCAGAGAACATCTAGGGTGAGGGTGAGGCCTTTTGACCTCCAGCTCCCCGTCGTGTGGCTCTGACCATCCCATGAGCTGGTGTCTGGGCTCCGAGCCACATATTGCTCTCCTTCCCCCTGTCCGTTGAGTATCGTCTCGTCAGTCCTCCACTTCTCACCTGTGATGCCTCCCAGCCCCAGGCCCCTTCTGGGTCTCAGTCACACTGGGGCCACTTTCATGACTCCTACTGGCCTGTCTCTGGTCTCTGCCCCTTCGGGACTGTTTCCCATACCATTTCCAAATTAATCTTTCTACTACCCTTCTCAAGCACTCTAGAGTGCCTCATTGCCAATTTGTGTGATTTCTAGAAGTTAACCACAGAACCTTGAATAAAAGGCCACAAGCCCAATGGGCCGCTTGAAGAAGGGCCAAGATCCCCAAAGCTTCCCGACCCATCAGAGCCCCAGGGAGACTCTAAGGACCTCTGGTGTGCCTGGGTCTCTGCCTCTCCCAGGGCCCTCAGCTCCTGCAGAGAGAGAGAGAGCTTGGAGAATCTGCTCGAATCTCTGCCCATCGCTTGGTGCACGGTCCTCCCTTGGAAGGTCCTTCTTCTCTCCAAACGTTCCTGTCCTTCTGAAGTCGGGATGGTTGATGCCCCACTTACTCCCCAAATGTAGGTGACACGGTTCATACCCCACATCAAACAGCGCTGAGGGAAGGAAGAAATCATGTGTTCTTGCCCCAATCTTGCTCCTTTAACATTAAATATCTTCCAGATATTTGCAGCCTGAGGGGAGGCCTCTGTGTGGCGTAGGCAGGGGCCAGCTTGGTCAGATCAGGCTACTGGGCGCTGTCCTCTGTGTGGTCAGGAACGGGTCCCCCTGGAGGGGCCCATGAGGAGGAGCTTCCACCTAAACCCACTGGGACAAATCCCCGCCTGGAGGGGTCCCACTTGGAGGAGGCCTCACCTGTTCCTGCCTGGAGGTGTCTCTGCCTGTCTTCACCTAGAGGAGTCCTACCTGAAGGAATTCCTACCTGGAGGACTCCTCACCTGTTCCCCACCTGCAGGGGTTCCCATCTCAAGGAGTCCTCACCTATTCTACCCTGGAGTGGTCCCTGCCTGAAGGAATCCCCACCTGGGGGGTCCCCATCTGGAAAAATCTTCACCTGGAGGGGTCTCTGCCTGGAGGCATGGTACCCAGAATCCTCTCCTTGTCCAGCAGCTGTTGTCGCATAGATCCCCTGGCGTGGCTGAGCCTGGTCTTCTAACTCCCCCTGTAGGGCAGGGCCCCGCTGCACCTGGCATGGGGGAAGGGAGGGGAGGGTGAGGAAAGGAAGCACGGGCTCATAAAGGTGAGCTGCCTGACTGACTAGGGCACAGTGGCTGGGTTCTGACTCTCAAGGAGGCAGCCCTGCCCACTCTGGGGTGAGAAAGAGTGAGCACGTGGGGGACAGGTCCTTGAGAACTGACAAGGTCTCTCTGTTTGCAGGTCACTTGTCACTCCCTGAATGGCAAGTGCCAGCTGAAGGTGAAGAGCAACACGTGCTACTGCTGTGACCTCTACAACTGCCAGAGGTGAGTGAGGTGGCTGTGGAGCGGGGGAGGGTGCCCGACTACGAGGGTCAAGACCCCTACGCACCTGGGCATTTCCTCTGGCAGCCCCTCCTGCCGTCCCACCCTCCTCCCCTCTGCTCTGGCCCTCCCTGTCCTGGGACACAGCACCTATATCGTCTCCTTTAGTCCTCAGACATTTATGTGAGGAAAGGGCACTGGCTCTGTTTCACAGATGAGAAGCTGGGGTGCAGTGATGTGGTGAGCTGTGAGGGAGGGGAAGCATTCTGTAAGCCCCAGGATTGTGTCTATCAGTGAGCCTGTGACTGCACTGTGAACCAGTGGTTCTCAGGTTCTTCTCCGCCCTTAGCTGGGACAGAGGGCTAAGCAAGCAGGGCTGGAGCTGGGTATTTCCCTTGATAATACCCCGCTGGTTAGGCTCTGGTTAACCAGTTTCTCCTGAGGACGGGGCTGGTTGAGAAGAACCAAGGCTCTGGTTGTTTCCGAATGGGTCCTTTCCCTGCCTCTGCGGGAAGCCCGAGGGCACTTTTCTCTGGTGTTTAGCGTGAGAACCTGGTTGAGCTCCTGAGGTGAATCTCATAATATTGTGAGGGCCCCATGACTGCCCTCCTGCAGGTTTTAATGCTCAGACTTGCCCACAGCAGTTTGTCCACCACAGGTCAGTTTTCTAACTCTAGCCCTCAGTCCCACGGTATTCCTGCTCCTGAGTCTCTGCTCCAGGTACTTACCTGTCTGTCTCCCATCTGGGGGACAGCAATTTGTCCTCCATCCTCCCCTCTTATGATGCAAGAAGAGCTGCTGATATTTTCAGTCTGTTCAGCGTTTTTGTTGCCGTGAGAATTCAGTGCAAGTCCCAAGCCCCTTTCTTGCAGAATGGAACCCTACCCCCATTGTCTTTTATATTTTGTGTTAATAGCTTGATCACCTACATTAAAGCCAGTGGGAAGTTCAGTGTTTGCTTCTTGGGGAACCCTCCCCTGAGTTGTTGAAAATTCCAGGGGTTTAGGCTGCACCCTGTCCCCTAAGGGTCCCTTCTTATTTCCAAGACAAAACTGAGGATCAGCATGTGTGTGGATTACAGTGGCTGCAATCGCAGATTCTTGCAACTCAGGCTGCGGGCCCACAGCCACGATGCTGTGGTCCAGGCCCCTGCACAGACCACCTCGGGTCCATGTCGTGAGGGCCAGGATGAACCCCCTCTGCCAGGGTGGCCAGGTTGGCAGAACTCAGCTGTCAGCCTTTATGCCCTGGCTGCTCTGAGGGTAACTCAGCTGGAGCCCCGTTGCCCTCTGCAGGGCCAGTGTTTGGGGAGTGGGCACGATGATGGTTCTGTCCTCCCTGCTCCAAGGCCTGGGCTCCTTTTCCCACTCCTGCAGATGCTCAGACTTCTGGGGACAGCCTTGCTGCCATGGCCTCAGGGTACAGCAGGGTGATGCCTCTTCCTGGCATAACCAACAGGCCCCCTCAGGGCCTTCGTGCAAAGACCGCAGCTTGTCTGGCTTCAGTTTATCTGGTGCCAGCCCTGCTCACCTCCTCACAGGTGACATTGTTGTTCCCTCCCCATGTGCAGCACTGAGTACTCTCCCACGTACTACGAGTTTGTGGGCGTAAGCAGCTGTCGGGACGTGCTCCACCTCTACCGCCTGCTCTGGGCCTCCACTGTGCTGAACGTCCTGGGCCTGCTCCTGGGCATCGTCACAGCAGCTGTCCTGGGGGCTTTCAAGGACATAGTGAGTAGTGCCACTCCGGCGCGGAGCAGTGACAGCACTGCAGACGGAGCAGGGCTTCGGGGCCCATGGTCTCTGAGGCAGACAAGAGGGGTTTCATTATCCTCCCGCGCAAATGGGGAAACAGCCTCCTGAAAACCACCAGCATATGTTATAATGACAACAAGCAAGCCTCCACTGGTCATTTCTGGAAACAGGTCCTGTTCACACACTTTCCTCTCCTCCTCCCTCTGAGGCTTGTGCGATCCCATTTAGGAAACGGAAGTCCAGCTACAGAGAGGGAGGACCAGATCTTTACGCTCTGATGTGTCTGTCTCTACCACTTCTCACCCCAACTGAAGCCTCTACATGGAGCCTCTGATTTGGCAGATCTGGGGGTGGGGGGCGGGGGTGGCTGGCGTCGGCATTTTCCTAACCTCGGAGGAGATTCTAATATGAGAACCCTGGAGAACAAGTGCTTCAGAGTTTGGGCCTCAAGTGTCAGCGGCTCCAGGAAGGGGCAGTGACCGCAGGGGCCGTGCGGTGAAGGCTGCTTTCTCTGAGTCCCTCTGCAAGGCAGCGCCGTCAACACGGCTCTTCTCACAGGAAAACACCTCACAGATGGGGCTGGCCTGGGAAGAGCCCCCCTTCTGTTCTCTCCCTGTGGAACTGCTTTGTTCCCAACTAGATACGCTTACGCAGTGCACAGATAGCACCTCTTGCTGCAAGTCTTCCTTCATCCACAGAGTGCCACAGGCGAAGGGGCAGCCCCGGGTGTCATCAGTCAGACTTCAAGGAGTGCACAGGACAGCTCTGAGATGAGGAGCCACCCACCCCTTACCCGATTCTAACTCGAAGGCCAGTCCTAACATGCAGACAAGTCCCCCATGGGCCAAACCCAAACCGGCTGTTGAAGCTAAAACTCTTTCTGAGTGATCTCTTGCTACCCAGCTACTCTGGCGACTTTGGTCATTGACCATTTTTAGTAGCTTAGTCTGGAGCCTTCCTGAGTTCTGTGATTATCTTGAAGGTTTTGTTTCCCTAGATAAAACCTGAAATACCGTGGGAGATCCTGGTATGCCCTAGCAACCAAGCCTTCTCCTGGCTGCCACCCTAGAAGGTGCAGACAGCAGCTCCAAGCTCAGACCTTGGTCATAAGATGTCCAAACGCATACAAGACAAGCATCCTTCAAGGATGAAAGTCGCCCTCCCCAGGCCTTCAGCAAAGTCTGCAGTGGGTGTTAACAGGTCTCCCAGGTCAGGCTGCCTGGGGTCCACAGAGGGCCCACAGGTGCCTTCTGTGAAAATCCTCAGTCTAGGGTCTTTTTCTGCTGTAGCCTGTTCATTTTGCTCTCTTGGCAGGTTTTCTAGGAGAAGAGCAAGGTTAGATTGGAGATTGGTTACCCACTGTGTCGAGTTAGAGTTCTGCTGTCCCTGCAGGTCTGGGTGAAGGTTGCTGGGACAGCAGTCAGCCCAGAGGGTTTTCCAGAAGGGGCTCTTTTGTTCATTCGAGTTTATAATAAAATTGCTGGGGGTTCTATCAGGAACGTAATGATGGCGCAGAAGAGCCACTGGTCATACCAGACTAGAGTTGTGTCCAAACTCTGCTCTAGACAAGTTTCTTTCTCAAACCCAGAGCTCTTCTGGGGTGTTGTAAGAAGCAAGGAAGGTGATCCCTTAAAATTTTATACCCACCAAGTAGATAGTCCTGTAAGTTTAATGGATTTTATAATTTAAAAATTTACGAAATGAAGGCCCTTCATTAACCAGCTGAAAGCTGTGTGTGCCCTCTCGGCACATGAGGGCTTCATATGCAGGCCGCCAGACGCTTGTCACGAAGTGGGTGCCAGAGGGGTATCTCATGTACCCAGCAGGCAGGCTGTGAGGCGTCTCCAGGGTCTGCAGAGGGTCTGTCTCCTGAGGCTGTTGCCTTGGTAACAAGGCAACATTTACATACACAGTCATTTAAACCCAGTTTAGTGAGGAAGGGTCTGCACTGAGCCTCAGGCACATTGAGAAATGCAGGTGGACAGTCCTGCTGGCCCCGCTGGGGTCTCCTCACCATTACTCACATGGGCATGCTCAAGGGCAAGAAATGTGGACAAGCAGTCAGGACAAGACCAGGCAGATAAGGGCCAACGTCAGGCGAGGCTTTGCAGTGCCCCCCACAGACGGAGTGACTGTCGGTTCTCCAGACTGGAACAGCCCTGCCAAAATGTTTAGCTCCCTCATGGGAGACTCTCTACCCTGCTCCATCCTCCCCAAACCCTGAAATGGCACAAATGCTGAGCAAGGCCAGGCAGGCTTCTCTCCAGCCCACGAGGTCCTCTGTGACCCTCAGCCCTCGACCTTTACCACTCCTGCTTGGCTCAAGGCCCCAGGCTTCTAGTTGCAGCTGTTCCCTCCGGCCAGGATGCCTCCCCAACCCCTCTGTGGGGCCCAGTTCCAGCTGTGCCAGGATAGCTATTAGATCCTCCTGGCTCCTGCAGTAGGCTCTCAATAGTATTTGTTCATGAATATGGCATCAAGGCAGCTGGGAGTGCGGGCCCTGCCCTGAGATTTCCATCTGTCTCCCTGTTTTCGTGCTACTCTATTCACTTCTCTGAGTCTAACTAACTCATGAAACAGATTGAACAGTGTGCAGCAGATTTGTGCTGAACTCCTGCTGGAAGAGCACAGGGCTGGGCCTGGCAGGAGAATAATAACTGTTATTGTTTAATCCATGCTCCTTCCCGGGGATGCCTGCATTTTGGGGGTGGTGGTGGTGGAGGGGCTGTTGGAGCTCGGGATGTGCAGAAGGTGGGCCCTGGGCGAGGTAGGGCAGTGAGTACCCAGGCACAGACCCCTGATGTCTCCCCTCGGCTGTCAGGTGGTAAGCAGGCAGAGGCAGCTCTGGGTGAGTTCTCAGCTCCCACTGCCATCTCCTCCTGGCCTGTGCCCTTCCTGGCTGGTTAGCATTGTCCTGAAGTTCTGGGGCCTGCTTCCAGGTTACAGCCTTCCCTTCTCTCCCACCACCACTCCTCGGGTCCTTCACTGGTAGTGACGAGTTTTCAGAAAATCCACCTCTGCTGTCCCAGCCTCTCTCTGTCAGGGCAGCGTCTGCCCTACAGGTGTCAGGTGGGATCCAGGTTCTGTCCTCTTAGGGAGGGACACACTTCTGGTCTGGGAACCCCTTGAGCACCCCATGTGAGTAACTGGTCTCCCTCTGGGAGGGGTCCATCCTATGGCCTGTCTTGTCTGGGGGAGGAGAAGGTGGCTGGGAGTCAGGCCCTTATCCTCTTTTCTTTTTGAGAAGTAGAGCCTCTAAGCGAGCTGACAAAGCACACGCACCGAGGAGTTTGGAATACTTTGGTTTTATTTTCATTTCTGCAGAAACCCCTGGGGTGGCACCTGTGGGAAGCACACCTAGCTGAGCAGGTCTGAGAGCACGTGTGGTTTCAGTCCACCTGCGGTGGCTGAAGCTGCAGTGTTGGGAGGTGCCTCGAGAGGGACTGGTGGTTTCCTTGCTTTTTCAAAAAGCATCAAAGAGAGCCTGGGCCTAACCTGACATCAGGGTGGGCCTCTGGGACAAAGAAAATAAAAAGCAAAAAGAAGCCCTTTTTTTAGATGTTTAGTTCTGCTCTGAGAACTATTGATCTGAGGACTCAGCACCTCCCACTGGCAGATTCAGTAGAAGGATGGACTCCACCTTTTTGAATGGCTTGAGGATAGGTCTCCCCAGAGGGACAGCTCGAGACCGAGGGTGCCAGCTTTTGGGAGGGCCAGCTGACGTGTCTCCATTCTCTGTGGCAGGTCCCTCTGTCCCAGCTGGCCTACGGGACGTCTGCGCCACCTCAGATCCTCTACAACCCTGCTCATCACATCCTGGCCTACGCGGGCTTTGGCCCAGCACCCGCAACCCTCCCCACCTGCTCGCCCTACCCTCTGCCGCTCCAGGTAGGCCGAGCGTCGCCTGCCGAAGGCTGTGTGCTCACGTCACGGGCAGCAGTCACGCAAGGCAGCACTGGTGGGACGGGACTCGGAGGGGAGCTTGGGTTCAGGGAAGAGAGGGTGGACCTAGCGCATCCCCTCTCCTGATGTAGGTAAGGTGGTGGCAGAGCCTGCGTGGACTGGGAAGGGTGTTGGGGGCCAGCTGAGGGGAGGTGTGCTGGGTCATTCTGCACATAGGCCTCTCACACAGATGTTCTATGGCCCCGTTTGGCATTTGGGGCATCTTTTGTTCCGCATGGCCTTAGTGACTCAGCCATTGGTGTCCTTTGGGCCTCTACCCTTTTCTAATCCATAACCTTGTCCAACAAAAGTTTGCTGCAAAATCCTGGCCAGAGTGACTGGGAACATACCACACGCGCCTGGATCCTGTCAACGTACAAAGGAGGTGGAGCGATATGCATTTGCCACTACCCAACCACACGTTACCCCCAAAAGTGGCGATTTTGTGTTAATAGATTCACCTTATATAATGCTGTTGGTCCTGGGGGCTGTTGTAGGAAGACGGATATTTGGTGGGGCGAAACCTTGTTTAGAGGGCATTTGCTTTGTCCTTCCATTTCCATTCATGGTTTTGGCTTTTCCTTGTTTATATGCTAGGAAGCTTCTGTCTATGCCATGGTTTAAATAGACCCTGATAATCTGTCCCCTTATGGACTCCAGACCAGGCGCCCTCAACTGTGGCGCTGTAGATATGCGGGCCAGATAGCTCTGTGGGGTGGGGCTGCCCTGTGCGCTGTAGGATGCTAAGCAGTGTCCCTGGCCCTCACCCACCAGCTGCCAGTACAACCCTGTTGTGACAACCAACAAATGTATCCAGATGTTGCCCACTGTCTTCAGGGAGCAAAGGTGAGAACCACTGGTCCAGACAACTAGGCTTCCATTTTGGGATGGGGCCGCCAGATGGACTCAAGACACATCCTTTTGTCTATGTTAATGATTACACCAAGCACCAACAAGTTCTAGGAAGCTGCAGTATTAAAATATGTGAGGAATTGTGTTTCTGTGCTTGGATAGAGGGGGATGGCTGTGGATAAACAGGGGGGTTCAGACCCTGCTCATTTGTTATGAAGTCACACAGCTTCCTCTGTCCATTGAAGGAACCAGCACCAGATCACTGATCCTTCAGTGTGGGGCTCTTGATAAGTCTGGAGCCTGATTTGGGGGCGCTGGGCGGGCGCCCTGCTCTCGCAGGTATGACATGTTTCCTTAGGAGACAGAGGTGATCTTTGTAGGAGTGTAGGATGTGGGCAGATGGTCTCCCATCCATAAAACCTGGTGCTGATGAGTGGGTTCGCTTTGTTCCGGTGTCGTATTCCTTCCTCGTTCACCTTCAGGGACCTCTGGCTCTTCACAAGCAGCGGCTGCCCCCTCTTTACCTTCCGGGAGAGGCCTGTGCTTTCCTCCCAGTAGCCTCCTCAGCTTTTATCGCCAGCTCCTGTGGGAGCATAACCGCATAGACATCAATAATCAGATTTTGAGGAGAGGGCAAATCAATGAGGCTTCATGTGTTTCCTTAAGAGAAAAACAACAGAATTGATGCTTGTTTCTGCTGACCAACAGTGAGGGAAAGGGAATACTTTAAGTGTTCTGTTGAAGTCATTAGAAGCAGAAAAAATACCCCCACAGAATAGCAGGGAGTGAGATAGCTGTTGGGGGCCTGTTCTGAGTAGTTGGCCAAAAGAAAAATCTTGAAGGGAATCCATCTTCCTTGCGTCCAGCAGTTGTCTGGTCAGGAAAATCAGGGAAGGGCTTGGCACTGACGAGTGTTTGTGAACAAGGACACAAGCAGACATTGAGCTCACGTCCTGTGACTAAGGGGTTTCTTGTCCACTCCCCTGGTGGGGGTGCCTGCGTGGACATCAGAGCCTGTCCTGGAGAGGCCCTGCCTGGCAGGATAATTTACTCTGGTGTGTTATGCCATGGTTCATGGCGGTTTAATCCATGAGCCATGGTGGCATATTGTGTGGTTCCTGGTGGTTTACTCCGTGGTTCCTGGTGGTTTACCCTGTGGTTCCTGGTGGTTTACTCTGTGGTTCCTCCGTGGTTCCTGGTGGTTTACTCCATGGTTCCTGGTGGTTTACTCCATGGTTCCTGGTGGTTTACTCCATGGTTCCTGGTGGTTTACTCCATGGTTCCTGGTGGTTTACTCTATGGTTCCTGGTGGTTTACTCCGTGGTTCCTGGTGGTTTACTCCATGGTTCCTGGTGGTTTACTCTATGGTTCCTGGTGGTTTACCCTGTGGTTCCTGGTGGTTTACCCTGTGGTTCTTGGTGGTTTACTCCGTGGTTCCTGGTGGTTTACCCTGTGGTTCCTGGTGGTTTACTCCGTGGTTCCTGGTGGTTTACTCCGTGGTTCCTGGTTGTTTACTCCGTGGTTCCTGGTGGTTTACTCTGTGGTATGGGGTTGTGTATGCTATGGTTCTCTCAGGTGCTCATTTCCAATGAAGAACTGAGCAGACACGTGCTTGGTAGGATCTGGGAGCTCCCAGCAGAACTGAGAGAACATACTCTAGAGGTTTCCTTTGTCCCTGTGGTCAGAAGAACTGTAAGTTTGAGGAAAAGAAACAAACAAAGGTGGGCATGGGCCCTGGGCTGTCAGGTCCTGAAAGCCCAAGCCATCAACCCTGAGCGGAGTGACATTCTTGGCTTCAGCTACAGCTCCGGAAGATATTCTCTTTTCAGAATCCTGAGGTCACAGTAGGGAAGTCTCCAGGAAGAGGCATGGCAAATAGGTTGGCCTCTTGGGGCCCCAGGCACCTGGCCACAGAGAGCAAAAGAATCAGACAGCACTGGCTGCAGATAAAGCCCTTAAACGTTCACCCTGTGTTATTTCACAGAAGGGAGTGTTTGCTTAATTTATTAAAATATTGATTTAAGTAGGTGTTTTCAAGCCTTAGAACTTAAGAAAAAAAATTTAAGAGGTTTGTTGGCAGAAGGAAAAACTGGAAATTTTATTGACTTAACATCTGTGCTATGCCCCAAGATTTTCCTTCTCAGAACCACTTTTACTCGATTCTATGTATTAGTCAGGCTTCTCCAATGAAATAGAACCAACAGGATGGATGCACATATACAGACATAGACATAGGTATAAAGGAGCTATATAGGTAGAGAAATAAAGAGAGAGAGTCCAAAACCTGCAGGGCAGGATGGCAGGATGGAGACCCAGAAAGAATGGATCTTGCTGTTTGAAGTCCAAAGGCAGAATTCCCTCTTGCCCAGGAACCTGTCTTTTCCCCTTGAGGCCTTCAACTGATTAGATGAGGCCCACCAACATCCTGGAAGATGACCTGCTTTATTCAAAGTCTAATGAATTCAGTGTTAATCACATCTACCAAATACCTTCACAGCAACATCCAGACTGATGTTTGACCAAAATCTGGGCACCGAGGCCTGGCCAAGCTGGCACGTAAAATTAATAATCACACTATGTTGAAAATGCTGAGCTCTTGGTTTTTTACCTTAAAGTACGAAGTGTTGGGTGAACCCAGGGGCTCCCAAATGAGCTGGCCAGCCTCCTCCTTGTATATACCCATGCTCCTGTGCATTGCGGTGTCAGTCTGGTAAAATGCCATCCCTTGGAAAGTCAAGACTCATGCACAGCAGGAGACTGGGGCTGGGAAATCTGAAGACTCCCACAGATGGGTGGTTCCACAGGCTGCTGTAGGAGCCCAGCTTGTACAAAGGAGGCTCCAGCTGGGCAGGACGGGCCCTCCCTCCAGCTTCCCTGGGAATGTGCTCTGATCAGGGAGCCTTCTCACTAAAAGGGCCTTGGTTAGGTGGGTGACTCAGCTCTTGGGGGGAGCCTGAGCCCCAGGCGGGCCCTTTCAGGAGCTCTCCGCATGGACTGTGTGTGTGTGGCAAGCCGTCTCCCCTGACTGAGGAAGCCTTTTCTGTTCAATTGCAGCCGTCCAGCAGCTTCCCAGCCTCGCCCTCCACGGACCTCTCTCTGTCCGAGGACGCACAGCCTCCGTCCCAGTCCAGCTCCAGCTTCGGGCTTCCGCCCAACGCCCCACCTCTCTATGCCCCAGCTCCTTTCCTCCCGGGGGAAAAGCCTCCTCCCTACGCACCATGACACAGAGAGGATAAATTTAAAAATTAATTTTTTTTATTTGTTAAAAAAACAAAGCAGCGTCTACAAAACCTGCTTCTGTGGCCAACCTCCTAGAGACATCAGGAGAATGTTCCAGAAGTCTGTATCCTCCTTCCCTCCCTGGGCACATCCATAGCAAGGAGAGGCCAGGACCAGGGGTGAGGACAGAGCTCCAGGTGACCGAGGCCTGGGCGACACCTCTGCTTGGCTCCTTGCCCAGCATTTAAACCAGACACCAAATGGAGCTAAAATGTCTACCTGGAGCCTCCTCGATCTGGTGTCCTGTCATTGCTTACAAAAAACCAAGTTTCATTTCTACCTAGTTAGTTATTAGTATCATTATTTTGCAAAGGGAATATGACCAGGGGTATCCATGGGTAAGGATCATTTTTAAAGGAAATGTGTTGAATGTTTATGTATTTATGTGTGTCCCCAAGAAGGGGTAGGGTCTCCACCCTCAGTGCTGTGTTCTCCAGGCATTTGTTTGCTCAGAACAAAAA
The DNA here is from genome assembly GCF_004115265.2 of Rhinolophus ferrumequinum. NCBI lineage: Eukaryota > Metazoa > Chordata > Mammalia > Chiroptera > Rhinolophidae > Rhinolophus > Rhinolophus ferrumequinum. The sequence goes on from NC_046287.1 coordinate 56,121,914, forward strand.
GACGCTCTGGCTCAAATATAAAATGCTGCTTCTAAGGCCTGCGAGCTAACTACGGTCTATGTGTGTGTTGTTTTTTCCAAATCCGCCATCACACCTGGAGAGGGGTTGCTACCTGAGGCTATGTGTTCCCTATTTAAGGCACCTTGGCTTCCAGCTGTCGTCCTTCATGAGGTGTTCTGGAGGCCACGTGGTCTGCTCCATAGGACACCCGTGAGGTTGCCGCTGAGTCAGTCTCTGCTCTAAGTGGCCACTGGAGTGGACAGCTTCCCAGGCCTTTCAGCCCGAGCCTGGGGTGCAGCTCTGCCTGTTACAGACCAACAGCTATTGAACGAGGGCTCCATATGTGCCTGCCTGAGACAGTAGGTGAGCATAGACCTTGTAGATGACCAGATCTGGGTTGAGTGACTGACCAGAGCCGTAAATAACTGTTCTAGATCACTGAGGAAAAGAGATAGGACGGAGGAGAAGGGGAAGGAAGAAAGAGAGGGAGGGAAAGGAGCGTTTTTAAAGACACAGTCTCCTGCTCCCCCTGCTGGCTGTGAATACAGGTCTGTCTAACAGACAAAAGATTCTCAGCTCCGTATAGAAATATCTCACGTTCAATTTTCTGAGCACATAAAGAGTTTCCTCTAAAAAAGACAAACACACATGTGCAAATAAGGCAGCGACACACGTGGAATATAGCAAATGCGGGTGAGGCAGGCCCCAGGAGTCTGGCGAATTGATCCTGAAAAGGCTGTTGATTAAGGCCTGGGAAGCAAAAGGCCTGGTCACTGGGGTGCTGAGCTGTCTTGAGTTAGTATGACTACTCTGCTGTTACATTTCGACTCCCGTGCCCAAGTGTTTTCCAGGATAAGCTGGTCTGATTTTGGCCCAGCACAGCCCTGGCCTCGGCAGGATCAGGATGTGGTCCCCCACTTCCTAGCTGCAAAGACAGGAGGTGCCCACCCTCTGGGTTTTTAAATGGGAAAGAAGGCATTTGTCATTAAGAGGAAAGTTCCTTTTATTAGTTGAGACTGTGGAGAGTAGGAAATGTGGCCACATGAAGACTAATGCAGGCCACCTGATTAGGGATCTGGGGAGTGGAAACTAGAGTGGGGCCCCTAGGCACGAAGCGCTGACCTGGCCTCTGACTGAATATTAGTAATAATAATAAGCTGGCAGAGCCGCCATGCTACCCCCCGTCCCATATGGCGGACACGTCTGGGGCCACACAGCAAGTACATCAAAGACCAACACTCCTCTGTCTGGAGTTTAAGAACCAACACTGTTCAACCGATTCAGGAGGTCTTTGCGATCTAAGATGTTGAATCTTTTGGTAGGTTCCTTGTTCCACAAGCACCTGCACAGGGGAGAAATGTTGGCTGCACAAATCCCAAGAGCATTCAGAGCACCTGCGGGGCCTGCAGGGGGTCGAGGCCCCTGCAGGGGCCGCTCTTGAGCATCTCTCTTGAGCATCTCTCTTGAGCATCTCTCTCGAGAGCCCTTGAGGACTGGGGATCATGGCTCATCAGAATGCCCTGGGTGCTAACAGCAGAGAAGCCAAGTTGCAGCAAGTTTGTGCCAACTGGACCCAGGCCACCAACCCCCGGAAGGCAGCTGGGTGCCAGAGAACACAGGGACAACCTTCGACCTCCACTCATGACCCAGGGCCAGAGACATATGCAGTGGCGTCAGTATTTCCCCAGGCTAGTCACACCAGTGTTACCAAACCCACTTCTGTCTGCCCTGCGAAGTCTTTTAATCTAGACTAGAGCCAAGACTGATTAAAAAATATTAAGCTCCAAGACCAACAATTTTGCTCTTGCCCACAAAAATGTCTTTATCCCTTGCCCAACCACAAAGAATGTGAATAAATTCCACTTCCAGCCTGGAGGTGGCTCCCACACTGCCCTCCCATCCCAGCCAGTCCCTAGGACACCTCCCCCACCCCCTGCATACCGCATGTACTCACACCTGGTCCCCAGTCCCTAGGATACCTCCCCCACCCCCTGCACACCGCATGTACCCACACCTGGTCCCCAGTCCCTAGGATACCTCCCCCACCCCCTGCACACTGCATGTACCCACACCTGGTCCCCAGTCCCTAGGATACCTCCCCCACCCCCTGTGCACCGCATGTACCCACACCTGGCCCCCCAGACCCCAGGGACAGCTTCTCTACCCCTGGCACACAGCACCTGGCCATACCCAGCCTCCATTGTACTCTGGGTACCATTCCTGGGCGGATGGGACCATCTCTGCCAAAATCTTTGCCTCACAGGGATGGACCCTGACCTGGCTCTGCCTGAGTCTTGAGGCTCAACAGGACCCACAGCTCTGATGGTCACACACACACACCCCGCCCCCCCTCCACTCCCTTGGGTGGGTCTTCTACTGAGTGTACCCTGCCTTATTCCTGATTGCACACTGCAGTACACACTCAGGGAACCTGGGCTGGAGGCTACTGATGGGTACAGGGTTCCCTTGTGGTGTGACGGAAATGTTCTGGAACTAGGTAGTGGTGGTGATGGTTGCACAACCTTGTGACTTAGCTAAAACCCACCAAATTTTATACTCTTAAAGGGTGAAGATTATGGTGTGTGAATTGTATCTCAGTGCAAAAGGGGTGTGACAGGAATGCATGTGAAGCATTTAGAGCAGTGGCAGGGTATATCACATGTTCAGCTAAGAAGATAGTTACCATCATTGTCAAAAAATGACCCTTAGTCCGGTCTTGAGCAGCCTGTGGTCACCCAACACTGCCCTGCACTCCCTACTCCTGCCCTGTCCCAAACTTCTGCAGCCTGTTTCTGCCACTGCTGGTAGTGGGGATGAAAACACAAAGGGGGCAGGGGACAGAGATGCCCTCTGAATTTTAGGGGAAGTGCTGGGCCAATCTGTTCTGACTCAACGGGAGAAAAAAGTCCAGGGGGCAGAGTTCTCACTCAATTAGTGACTTTGTAGGTGGCAACAGTTATATATGTATTTCCCTTTCCCATTTTCTAAAACTTTTTAATTGATGAATCAACATCATCACATCATTATCACCCAAAGTCATCGTTTACATTAGGGTTCATTCTTGGTGTTGTACACTCTATAGGTTTGGACAAATGTATAATGACACGTATCCACCATTGTGGTATCATACAGAGTAATTCCACTGCCCTTAAAATCCTTTGTGCTCCTCCTATTCACGCCCCTTCCAACCCCTGATAACCACTGATCTTTTTAGTGTCTCTATAGTTTTGTCTTTTCCAGAATGTCATATAGTTAGAAATTATACAGTACGTAGCCTTTTCACATTGGCTTCTTTTTTTTTTTTTTTTTTTTTTTTAAAGATTTTATCGGGGAAGGGGAACAAGACTTTATTGGGGAACAGTGTGTACTTCCAGGACTTTTTTCCAAGTCAAGTTGTTGTCCTTTCAGTCTTAGTTGTGGAGGGCGTAGCTCAGCTCCAGGTCCAGTTGCCATTGCTAGTTGCAGGGGGCACAGCCCACCATCCCTTGCAGGAGTCGAAACCGGCAACCTTGTGGTTGAGAGGACGCGCTCCAACCACCTGAGCCATCTGGGAGCTCAGCTGCAGCTCAGCTTAAGGTGCCGTGTTCAATCTTAGTTGCAGGGGGCACTGCCCACCATCCCTTGTGGGACTCGAGGAATTGAACCAGCAACCTTGTGGTTGAGAGCCCACTGGCCCATGTGGGAATTGAACTGGCAGCCTTCAGAGTTAGGAGCATGGAGCTCTAACCGCCTGAGCCACAGGGCCGGCCCACACATTGGCTTCTTTGACTTAGTAATATGCATCCAAGATTCTGCGAGTCTTTTCATGGCTTGATAGCTCGTTTTAGTACTAATAATATTCCATTGTCTAGATGGATCACAGTTTATTTATCCGTCACCTACTGAAAAACATCTTGGTTGCTTCCAAGTTTGGACAGTTATAAATAAAGCTGCTATAAACATCTATGTGCAGGTTTTGTGTGGACATAATTTTTCAACTCCTTTGGGTAAACACTAAGGAGCACGATTACTGGATCATATGGTAAGAGTATGTTTAGTTTTGCCAGAAGCCACCAAACTGTCCTCCAAAGTGGCTGTTCCTTTGTGCAGTCCCATCAGCACTGAATGCAGTTCCTGCTGGCCCACATCCTCACCAGCATTTGCTGTTGTCGGTGTTCTGGATTTTGGTCATTACAGTAAGTGTTTAGTGGTATCTCCGTATTGTTTTAATTTGCATTTCCCTGATGACTTATGATTCAGAGCATCTTTTTATATGCTTATTTGTCATCTGTAATATCTTCTGTGGTGAGGTGTCTGGTAAAATCTTTGGCCCATTTTTTAATTGGGTTGTTTGCTTTCTTATTGTTGAGTTTTAAGTTCTTTGTACATTTTAGATAACAGTCCTTTATCAGATGTGTGTTTTGCAAATATTTTCTTCCAGTCTGTGGCTTATCTTTTCATTCTCGTGACAGTGTCTTTTTCAGAGCAGAAGTTTTAACTTTAATGAAGTCCAGCTCATCAAGTCTTTCTTTCATGGATTGTGCTTGTGATGTAGCTAAAAAGTCATCACCACATCCAAGGTCATCTAGATTTTTCTTGTATGCTGTCTTCTAGGAGTTTTGTTGGTTTTGTGTTTTATATTTAGGTCTGTGATCCATTTTGAGTTAATTTTTATGAAAGGTATAAGGTCTGTGTCTAAATTCATTTTTTGCATGTGGATATCCAGTTGTTCTGGCACCATTTATTGAAAAGACTGTCTTTGCTCTATTGTATTGCCTTTGCTCCTTTGTCAAAGAGCAGTTGACTGTATTTATGTGGGTGTATTCTGAACTTTCTATTCTTGATCTATTTGTTTATTCTTTTGTCAATACCAGGCTGTATTGATTACTGTAGCTTTATAATAAGTCTGGAAGTCAGGTAGTGTCCTCCACTTTGTTCTTCTTAAAGTTCTTCATTTTAATATAGCCCATTTTAAAATCTTTTATTAGAACATTTTGTTTTACTTAAGAAATATTTCTCTACCCTATGTTATGAAAACATTCTTGTATCATGGGGGTCAGCAAACTTTTTCTGTAAAGGGCTGGATAGTATTTTAGGTTTTTTTGAGGACCGGTAGGTGTGTAGGAAATACTCAACTCTGCCATTTTAGTACAAAAGAAGCTGTAGACAATAGTAAATTAATGGGTGTGACTGTGTCCAATAAAGCTTTATTAACAAAAACAAAGCTAGGTCACACAGGGCCCACAAGCTATAGTTATACATTATCTTCTAAATGCTTTATAGATTACTTTTAGGCTTAAATATATACTCTGTCTGGAGCTAACTTTCTGCTTTATATGAGGTAGGGGTCAAATTTCCTTTTTTTTTTTTTTTTTTTAATGCAGTGATGATTTTGAACCCAGGGGACATCTGACAATGTCTGGAGACATTTTTAATTGTCATAAGTGCATGTGTGTGTTGGGTGGGTATGGTGTACTATTGCATCTAATGAGTAGATGGCAGGAATGCTGCTAAGTGACCTAAATGCACAGAATAGCCCTCCACACAAAAAAGAATTCTCAATTAACAGTGTCCTAAACACACACACAAAGAACAACAACAACAAATTATTACAACTCTTCTATTAGAAAAAAATCTCTGAAATCAACTCAGACCATAAATATGTCAACAGCATAATCCAGTTCACTCTCCATCCGCGTCCTCCCAGCTCCGCCCAGCTCCGCCCAGCTCCTCCTCCATAGAGCAGACTCAGAAGACATGGAACTCCCCATCTGTCCAGGCCTCCTCTGCAGCCCAGCCCTGCCTGGCCTGGGTAGCAGCGAGGACACCAACCTGGCTGGCACAGCTGGGAAATGTATCGCAGCATTTGGCTCTGTACTTGCTAGAAGCTTTTTCTTGGCAATAGTTAGAATAACCTCTGGCACCCAAGTGCAAGTCTAAGGAAACCACACCAGGAAACAGATGTGTGCCTAGCTCTCCCTGGACAGGAGATGAACCAAGGTGGTGAGAAAGCCCTTAAGATGCTGGGCTCCGTTATGTGTGTCTGTGAAGCTTGCAGACTGTTCAGCCCACAGCTCAGCATGTGTCCTCCCTGATTTTGGCCGTCCTGGCCTTCTTGAGAGGATTGAGGCTGGCCGGAGGAGACTTTCAGATGGCCAGGGGAGCATTCCACAAGAACATTCCAGAGCCGCCTCCACAGTGAACAAAACTCAGAGAGCACTGCGGGAAATGCTGCAGTGACAGGGTGAGAAACAGATCAGGCCCCCACACTGGCTTTGGGTTCCTGCAGCTGTAGGAGGCCAGCTTGGTGGGCAGCATGGTGGCACTGTGCTTCCCACGCTTCTCAAAGCTGTGCTCAGCCGGCTGGAGGTGCAGGGAGGGATGGGCATCAGAGTTGGGGTGAGACCTCCTGCTCATTGAGCAGAGGGCATCCCTGCCTGGGTCCTCCTGCTCAACACCAGAGTTCCCAGGAACTGGGCCATCGGGCCCCAGATGGATGGCCTGACGTTACGTCAGACAGCTCTAAGCCCCGACCTGACCAGACCAGCCAACCAGGCCACTTGCCTGTCCCGCAGCCAGCACAAGGGGCCTGAGTTTGGGGTCCACTTACAGCGTGAGCTGGTACACGTGTCCACCTCTGTCACAGACCAAGAGTGGGAAAACCCAAGAGGCTGGGTGAGGACTGTCCTTCCACACAGGACCTTGGCTAGAGATGGATATTTCATGAGGACATGGTTGATTGGAGCGGCTCAGAGACTGCCTGACATGCGCTCTCCAAACGTCTCTTATTTCTCATGCGCTGATGTGGAAAATTACCTGAAGAACCTCTTAGACTAGTTTTCTGAAGTCCTGAGTCAACAGGACTTCCATCCAGATGTTGCCAAAGGTTTGGAAAGAACAACAGAAAGGACGCAGCCAGCATAGCCTGTTGGAGCTGTGCCATGTCCCCATGGTGTGCTGGGCAGAGGGGGTGTCCTGACACACACATGGGATTGTGGGGTGGGCTGGGGAGCAAGGAGTGTGTTCAGGGCAGTAGGAGCCCCAAACATATTGGTGAACACACCCGTAGTAGGGCTCACCCCAGCTACTCTGGCTAGCCCTGCTGTGACTTAGGGGGCCTGACCACTTCCGCCTTCTGTTTATTCATCTTTGTATCTTCACACCTCAGTTTATTCATCTTTGAGGTGAGCTTGGCCTGGAGTGCGGGGATCCTTCCTGATGGGTGATTTCCTGCTTCTCCCAGTATCGTGGGAACCCCCATCCCTTCAAGGGTGTGCCATCTACCAGGTAAAGAGGGACAATGTCTCCTCCCACCTGGTGCATTTGGAGTCATTCCACCTCAGCAACAGCCAGGCAGGGGCCTCTGGTATGGTCCTCGAGACCATGCCCCTCTTTTCTAGAAATCTAGAGGGGAATTTCTCTTCCTCCAGTGGCACCACGGCCCACTTTGCTTTGTGTGTGCGCCTCATGTAGCTGTGGGTGGATTCTTCAGGCTTTTACCTTCCCTTCCAAACCCCGCTTATCTCCGGTTCAAGTTGTGACTTATACACTCACGTTCAACAGCAAGGAGGACGTGAAGACACCCAAACCCAGACTGCCTGATTCTGTGCTTAGTTAACGAGGCTTTTAGGAATTAACTCCATGATGAGAAATGACAGGGCTATGGGACACTTCACTGCCTCCTGAGGAATAAGATCTGCAAAGTAAACACAGCCGAAACTTGCTCGACTGCCTCAGAAGAATTTGTCTTGCAGGAACCATTCAGTCATCAGATACAACCCCCACCAGAGGCGGGAAACGTCTCTGGGACCCTCTGCTTGAAAGCCTGCTGCAATGGCCCCACCGGCTGTGGGCACAGGCCCCCTCCCCAGCAGTCACATCAGGCACAGAATGGACGTGTCCCACTGTAGCTTCTGACCTCAAGTCTTGGTATCCCCCTGAGGACCACAAGCCTTGATTTTTGTTGCCTGTCATGTTTGAGGACGGTCTACTCCACCACCCGTCAGGTACAGACCAGGAGCCTGGCACAGTGGGAGCTGCAAGTAGAACCAGGTCTCCTGATGCCAGCGCACTTGACACCAGACCAAGTGCCATGTCAGCTCTGTTCACAGCTTTTCAAAAAAAAGGTGAAGCTGAGAGGTGGAGGGGTTTGTCCAGAGAGAAATGAGCAGGTACTGACCCTGCACTGTTTCATTTACCCACCGCTGCTGCCCTGCTCTCGAGGGGCACCCAGGGGTCAGCCTGCCTCTTCCTGAGTAAAGTGGGCTTATCTCTTTTACAGACTGGCCAGCTCTGCGCAGGGTCAGCATTAGGGAAATTCCAAAAGTCACGGTTGTGTACAAGGCCTCCCGAGGCCACCGACCAACGGCATCAAGGCTTTCTTCTGTCCTTTTACCCCAAGCTGCTGAGTGCTAAAGATGCAAGCAGCAGAGCCTGCCCACACAGAGTTAAAAAGGTTTCTGTAAATATTTTATTTTTCCATAGTTTTAGGTCAGAAAGAAGCATGTGGTAATAAAAATAACAGAATTATTTTCCTGGGTCCGCTCTGGCATGTGCAGACCTCCTGCCTCCACCCTCCTATTGGCTCCTTGGAGCCCAGCTTCACGCAGGACACTTTGGAGGGGGGAGGTGTGCTTCTGGGTCGTTAACATTAGTTCTCTCCACTATTTACACATATATTACAAGGCAAAGAAAAGGTCTCGAAGGAAACTCAGCTCGCGAGGAGTCAGTGTTTTGGGGAGCTGCTCACATAAGGCGAGCTGGGGTGGCTGATGCCTTCCCTTCCTTGTTTTGAAAAGAAAGCGTGAGGAGTGCTTTGTGGCTTCTCATCCTGCAGCAGTGGTCAGTCTAGGGGCTGGCCTGCCCGACACGGGGGCAGGAGTGTGATGTGATATCGCTGTGTTTGTAAGAGGCCTCGTCCAGGTCCAGCGCCTTCTGGTTGACCTCCAGCGTCATGCAGCCGTGGTAGAAGGCCGTGACTGGCGCGGAGGCCACCGGCACATCTGGGCAGCAGGGAAAGAACAAACACCGTCTTAGGAGGCTCCGCTCCCTGCACTCTGCATCCCCCACTGCGATGCCCACACTGAGCCCTGAGCTTGCTACCCAAGGGCACTGTTTCCTTTCCTTCCAGGATATTGCCATCCCACTTGACTACATGCCCACAGGCAAGCACTAAACATCTGCCCATCAGGCTTTGGCAAGATACCACCCTCCCCTTTAACCCTCCAGGACGTACACACAGATAGTCAAATCAGTTAAATAAATATTATCTTCTTGGCCCAAATGAATCATTCATGCTGCAGGGCTTGTCGGCCCTCTCACCCTCTTCAAAGCTTTGTTTATTAGAACTAAATGGAGTTTGTGTCTGGTAGCCAAGACAGAAATCCTGCGATCTGCAGCAAGTGAAAACCTGCGCTGCGCAATGGACGCAAATAGCCTGGCTTACATAAGCAGCCGGCTTCCGTCTGCCTTTTTACCACTTTGTCCTGATCGCTCGGCTCACGGCCAGAGGCAACACGGCAAGCACACTCCATCTGCTCAGTGTGTCGGAGGCAGCTGTACACTGGCCCTTCCCGGACACAGGAGGGGCTGCTGGCTACTGCCACAGCGGCTGCACACCTGGGTTCAGGGAGAAGGCAAGCCTGGGGCACTGGGGCATGGCCCTTGGTCAGCTGACCCTCCCCATGGGCCTTGGCCAGAGTCACTGTGTGATGCATGCTAGGTAGTTGCTCCCGGAGGATGCAGGGGAGGCAGGGCCGGTTCAGGCCAACACTTGTCTCCAGTAATCATGTTCTCAGACTCACCGATAAGCTGCTAAGCTGGCATTGAAAATGAAGGCATCACAATACCAGCCAATAAACCTACCTGTATTTTCTGTTCCTTTAAAACAGAAAGTCCATCTCAGTACAGAAATGCCCAGGTTTAGTTTGGGGTGAGCGAGTTGGGGGATGGTCATCACAGCAGGTGCCTCCACCCTGTGTGTGTGTAGCCCACAGGGAGCCCTACCTGGCAGCCCCCCGACGAAGGTGAGCACGGAGCCCTGTAGGTGCCTCCCGAGGATGGCCAGACTCTCCTGCAGCTCCGCAGGGCTCACTTCGCTCTGTCCCTTGGTGCCATCGACTGCCAGGGTGGCCCCGCCCTTCTTCACAGAGATGGTCACCACATGCTCCTGGCCGTCACAGACCTTGATCTCCATCAGGGCCAGGGCGACGTTCTCTACGGCCAAGACGACCAGCTGCAGGGGAGAAGCACACCTAAGCATGCAGGGATGGGGGCTGCGCATCCCCAAAACTTGGACCCTTTCATGTCCTGTCCTGGGCTAGAGGCCTCCGGGTCTTCCCCACACTCCGAGCCTGCTTTGGGGCGAGGGTCTCCTACCGCCAGGAAGTGTTCCAGGGCTCAGGAGGCCGGACTGGGTGCTCCTCGGCTTGCTGGTGTGGGACTAATTTTCTACATGTGTGAAGCAAGGGGGCCAGCCAGGAGGCCTCCAGGGCCCCCTCCAACATGTCAGCGGATGAACAGATAAAGCAATACCAGCTCAGGCCGGGAGTCAGCAGGGGAACCACAATTCCAGTCATACAGACAGATGTGCACTGGCTGAAACAGAAACTGACTAGAAGCCATTAGTGTGCCTGTGACCAGGAACACAAGACATGTGCACTTTCCCACATGAAACTGCCACGTGAAGCCACGGCCACAGAGCAGCAAGGGTGGGCAGCAAACAAACCTCCCAGCAGGCAGCTGGGCCCCGCAGCCCGGGGCGCTCATGCTGGGCAGAACACGCTCCGACAACACAGCACAGAAACACACTCTATTACACGGGCCAGCATCACACTCCGATGTCAGAGCAGAAACAGCACGATGAACTCGGGCCAGAAACACGCTCGGAGAACCCACAACAGAAACTTGACAGCACAGCCACTGTCCTCTCCTCCGTCACTCTCTCTACCTGGGTGGTCACCAGAGGTTTTCATTCCAAATGCTGGGGACTAAAGTGAAGGCGGCCCTAGACTGTGTGGCCCGCGCCTCAGTGGTGGAGAGTGGGTCTGGGTGCCACCTAAACCTGTTATTGCCTCGTCCTGCTTAGCAGAGGAGCTCAATTGCCTTTGAGGGCAGGGTGAATTGGGGAATGTGTACCCCGCTGGGTCAGCCGTGTTTTCCCACTTTAGACAGAGGCGAAAGAATACAAAACCTATTTCTAGTGACTCTTAGCTGTTCTCTGAGAAAACAGGAAGCCCAAGACCAGAGGTAGCTGATTAGTGTCGGGAGGCAGTAGGGAGTGGTGGGGACGGCGTTAAAGTGGACAGGGCAGGCCATGCATAGGGGGCGGCTGGACTCAGCGCTTTGCCTCTGCCACCCTCAGAAGGTCCAGGCTGTGTTTGCACATCTGACTTTTCAAGAGAAACGGGAAATCTCAGTTTGTTAGTGAAAGCATCTGACTTAAACATAAGCAACTAATTCAAATTGTTCTAAACCGAAGAGCTGGCCAACTGTATAGGTGGCACGGTCACCCCCCTTGTACAGCTGGCGCGCAGGCCCCTGGCCTCCCCAGCCCACAATGGCTTTGACGTAGAGATCACCTGACATACAGTGTCAGGTGATCTCATGTCAACAATGCCCCAAGCCAAGTGTGGCTCATTCAATTCTGGTGAAGGTGGGAACAGAACTTCCAGAGGCAGGGAATAGGTGACCTGACCCCAAGAAAAGCAGTTGGCGCCCCAAGGGTGGATAGCCCCGATGGTTGTTTACTGAATGCTGGGGCAGCCCCTCTACCCTTGGGGTAGCACACAAGTGGTACCTGCTTTTTGAGCTTCTTGGTGGAGTGGTAGTCGACCAGGGCGAGGGAGAGGGCGATGGTGTGGTTTCCCCCCACCAGTGCGAACAGCACCCCCGTGTCGGTGGCGGGGCGGATCTGAGCCATGACCTCTATTTCCCAGGTTGTTTCAGTCCCGACGTCCGGAGACATTCGTGCTGCGATGAAGGCGGCACATCAGGAAGCAATACAAACGAGGGAAAGATGAGAGTGAGCAAAACTGTACCAGCGACAGCTCCCTGCCCTGACCTTGGCGGCACACATGCCGGCCTGGCTGCAGAAGCACCTAGGAAGCAGTATGGTAACTCAGTGCTGAACTCTGAAGAAGCCATCGCTGTTTGAGCCAACAGCCCGTAGCTGGGAAGTGACAAGACAACCGGGCACTTGATTCAGGCTCCAGCCAGAGTCTAACGGTACTGGGGACAGTAGAGGATGGCTGCTTGCTTCCTGGCCATGCCTGTGCCCTGAACACCCCTTCCAGGAACTACCAGACCAGCCGTTCAGACCTGCTGGAGCCGCAGGTACAGGTGTGCTACGTGGCCGTGCACTTCCACCTCCCCGGGTTCCTCCACCTCCTCTCTTGCAGGATTCAGTTCTTTCCAAAGAACGTGTTGGAGCTTTATAGTTCAATCCCATTGCACCTCACCTATGACTTTCAGGCAGTTCTACCAGGTTGGAAGTACTTTGGAGCATTTAAAATGCAATGCAAATGGAAGCTGCCACGAGCACCATTCCAACAGACTACATACAATTTTATATTCTGAATTGCAACTTTTTTACTATTCTAACACCTCAGTGGAGTGACTATTCATATGATATATCATATCTAATGCATCTAAATTAAATATGTGTATACTATCTATATATATCTTACATAAACAGTTCCAAAAAATACCTTTTGGTAGAAAGGGCTGGATCTTGGTTCTCCAAGGGCAAATCCCACCCTAAGTTCCCTCCCTATGTTTGAATCATCTGCTGATGAAAAAGCCAGAAGAAAACCTCCACCCTCTTGGTTTTTAAGTGTTTCTACCTCACAAGAACTTCAAAGTCCTGATGAAGAAGTGTGTGTAGGCAGAATGACATTGATGCAATGTCTGCACATATTCGAGCTCAGGCTGATGTTAGCATGAAGGCTGTGTCATGACCCAGGTTTCCGTCTCTTCCCCCCTGGACTGTGAGCTCCTCGAATTACGTGTGGGTCCTCTTCCCTAAGTGGTGTCCATTATAGTCAGTTCTCATTAATTGTTCATTGAATTGAACGCACATAGACTTGGGAAAAAAATAACCAAATACACACAAAGACACACACACACACACACACACACACACACACACACACACACAGCATTTTCCTCTGTTAACAAGTTTTCCCTTTATTTGTGAAGGGAGAATGTTCTCTGGGAAGTGTCCCCGCTGATGGGATTTAGGCACATGGCTGGTTGTCAGCGCATTTTTAAAGGCACCAGCACCTCAACTCTCCTTGGGAAATTTTCTCAGACACAGTGTGGGATTTGCCACACACCCACTCCCGCCCAGGGCTTCTTAGCCCTTGAGACCCAGTACGTCCAAACCAATTTTGAACTGCTGAAGAGGGGAAGAGTACAGAACCTGTAATTTCCCATGAGTCTTTTCTGTATGGTAAAGTGGACATGAATGGTATAGTTCAAGATTTATTAAAAACGCTTAGAGTTGTAAAAACCATTCGGAGTTCGCTGTCATAGAACTTTCAGGTCATAGCCGTACAGCAAAGATGGTACGCAGACTACCCTGCGTCCAGGGGTGGGAGCGTTGGCAGTCATTGGAGATTATACAATGGCAGACATTGGAGCAATGTCTTTGTTACACCATGAAAAATGTTTCTATTGAATGAAAAAAGAATTCAATGTTTTATATCACGATTTTTATATTCAACATTATGGTGATGTTCTAGATCTGTATGTATAAAGATGAAGACTAAAGGAATAATGTATGTACTGTATTAGGAGGTGCGGTTAGGAGTGAGTGGTTCTTGTCTCAAAAATACCTTTAAGGACATGGAATGTGTCTGACAATCAAAGCAAAGAAACAAAGCGGGACGGCGATGCAGAGCTCTGAGGATGGCCTGTCTTGCTAAGGAGGGAGGACCAGGTTTCCTCTCCTCCGAACTCGCCGGATCGTCCTTGAACTTGGAGGTTCCACTAGGGGCTGGAGGTGACTTGTGAGGTGAGGTCTGAAGGAGGGAGTGTGCTGCCTGCCATCCTGAGTGGATGAGCAGAGGGAAAACTGAGTGTGTGTTTAACCTTATGCTCAGAATTTAGGAACAGAGTGGGACTCTTGCAGTGTGGGAATGAGGAGAGAGGCAGGGCATAGCCAGAAATGGCCCCAGGAGAGATGGCCATTGCAGCAGTGTCGGGAGGCTGGGTAGCAGTGGGCTATGGAAAAGGGAGCATGTGGAGTCCCACAGAGCCTGCCTAGACCAGGGGGGTGGCAGGCAGGAGCCACAGAGGCCCAGCGAGCTCCCGTAAGAGCTATCAGACAGACAAGGCTCTGGATGTGGGCTCCACGGGAAGGCTCCAGGGAGCTTAGGAACCCGCCCTAAAGAGCTTGCACAGTTCTGTGCATGTATATTTTCCAGGATACATGGTTCTCCTAACATTCTCAAGCTCAAAAGCCACTAAGATCTAGGAACCCAGGCATAGTGACAACAATAAGGGCTTCAGCTGGTGTATGCTCAACAAACAAAGATTAATTTAAAGCCTATCTACTGTGTTTCCCCGAAAATAAGACCCAGCCGGACAATCAGCTCTAAAGCATCTTTTGGAGCAAAACTTAATAAAAGACCCGGTCTTATTTTACTATAAGTACTATTTTACTTATAGTAAAATAAGACCGGGTCTTATAATATATAATATAATATAATATAATATAATATAATATAATATAATATAATATAATATAATATAATATAATATAATGTAATATAAAATACTGGGTCTTATATTAATATTTACTCCAAAAGATGCATTAGAGCTGATTGCCCAGCTGGGTCTTATTTTCGGGGAAACACGGTCAGCAAAAGATTAGGGAAAATCTTGTGAGTCCAGAGTCAAACAACACAATTGCTTATCCATCCACCACCAATCCACACTGTTTGTGCTGACATCCTCAGAAAAGTGTTTCTGTCGTTGGGCTATTTATAACATATGTGATTTGGAACATTAATTCATCTCACGTAAAGTTTATGTTTAAGTGAATGCTCATTTATTAGCACGTTAGGATTATTTGTTTTGGCTGTAGATTGTCACTAATTTGATAATAAAAGGAAAGAGATAGATGTGCTGTGTGTGAAGCAATTAAGGGCCCCGCCCGCTTTACAGAAGCCGGGAGGGTGCTGGCCCGACTGTCTGCAGTCACCCCTAAACGACGGTCGCTGATGGACAGGGATTTCCAACTAACCTCAGGCCTGACCCCTCCGCCTCTCCACACATATGCTCAGTGTGTGCAAACAGTGTTTGGGGGCCCTGGGCCCACTCACACCTGCCCACACCCTCTAGTCTGCCCCATTTCCCGCCTTGTTTCTGCTACATGTACATATCACACACCAGCTTCATGTTGCTTTTGAGTTCATTTTCCTTCTCCGGGTGTAAATGAAAACCTCCTTTGTTGCTTTCAACATTGGCTTGATAAGCCTCAATTCTTTTGAGAATGTCAGCCTTCCTGGCAGGGTTACTGGGCTGGGCCACCTGCTTCTACTCAGATGGCCCTTTCTCCCCCTCCAGTTCTTCCCTTTCTTTTAAAACTTGAGTTCACTGGAGTCCTTGAGGCTGTCACACTGTGACTTTTAGATACTGCCCCTTTTTTACTCCTCATGAGTCACTGGTGATTGCAATGTCAAGTACACTTTTGAGAGCTTCTCCATCCACCTGGACAAACTTAAGCTTGTGTT
Source organism: Rhinolophus ferrumequinum (assembly GCF_004115265.2). Lineage (NCBI taxonomy): Eukaryota > Metazoa > Chordata > Mammalia > Chiroptera > Rhinolophidae > Rhinolophus > Rhinolophus ferrumequinum. The sequence goes on from NC_046287.1 coordinate 56,137,630, forward strand.
GTCTCAGAACTTTCTGCAAAGCACCCTCTTAGATACTTCACATCCTATTGAGACTCCCTGTCTCAGCCACCACAGCACGAGCAGGTCAGCCGTCTTCTCTCCATCTGTCATTTCTTGCTCACTGGCTAACTTAGAACTGATGAGGAGTGGTGCCCCTGAGAGGTGGGGCCTGTGCTCTCTCTGCTACATCTCTCTGCCCCGGAGCCCGTGGTGGGCACCAGCTTATCCCTGACACTGCCATCCCAGGTCAGAAGCTGTTTCTTGGTGTTTCTCTTTTTTAGTATATATTGGCTTAAAGCACAGCCACAGCCATCCCAACGTAGGAGCCAAGACTTACCATAATCCAGGCTATAGAAAGCAAATCCATTCCCAGGGTAGAAGGACCCTTTCTCTGTCACAGAGAAGCACTGCATTTTCGTGTTCACTTTCACTGTTTCTTGGATGGCAGTGTTTTCGCCATTCAACCAGTTCCAGCTCCTCATACAGCCATCTAGACGAGGGTTTATCTGGAAAGACAGAGGAATCCCGGTGGCTTCGTAGGCGCCACATAGACTCCCAGATACCATGACAAGAGGCCATGTGGCTGGTGCCACCCTCGTCAGACCAACGGGGCACCTTGTTGGCTCAGGCACGTGGAAATCACTGCAACATGGACAAATCCTACTTGTAGAGGTTATTTATTTCACAAAGGGGCTCTGCACTTGGAAACTGATCACTGCAGGCTACCTTTGAGTGTAGCAAATGCAATGCATCCTCCTTCCATCGCAGAGTAAGAAGAACATGCATCGTGTGGCGAACCCCACTTGCTCTGTCTGCATCTCATAAAACACACTCCTAAAACAGAGTGAAGAGCACTGACTACCTACGAAAAAGATGTGGGACGAGGTGACACTTACACAGCAGTTGTGCCTGTATAACTGTATATTCTTGACCAGCACCCAAGAAGCACCTGTGGAAATGTAAGTCCAGGGGTTGGGAATATTAATTCCAGCCCAGCCAACCACTTGCTGTATGGTTTTGAGCAAACGAGGGTAGCTCAGCTCTTCTCTGTAAAATGAGGAGGCACAAGAAGTGTGAACAGTAACTGTGGGATGGAAGCCCTAGAATGGAGTCTGATACTAGGGGGCGTGTGCAGGACACCCCTCACCCACCCCGGGAGGGAAGACAGTGCTAATAGCACCCACCATTCAGAACCAACGTAACTCATTCGTCTTGTTGGGTGGAATCACCACCACAGTACCAAGGGTTCTCACACCAGCATGCTGGGAGATGGGGAAACAGACGATGGAGCGAAGGCATGTGGTGTAGGGAAGGGTGAGAAAGGGCAGGACTGACCTCCCCGTTAGGCCTTTTTCTCCTATGGAAATCCTGGCAGGGTTAAAACCCAAATGTTCCTAGGACTTGTCCAAAAAAGTTGATTGCTTAAAGAAAATTTTCATTGTGTTTTATCTCCAATGCAAAAGAGACATTTTTATTATCAATTCAGATGAAAACTCAAATGAGTCTCATAGACAAAGATGGTGAGATTAACGATCTAAGCTGCACCCTGCTGCTTGTTCATTTCTAGGAAAACTTGACCTTCCTCCGGGTCCTTCGCCAAACCTGGTGAGTGCTAAACATAGGGCAGCTCATGGCTAAACCTTGTCCTCAGACCGATTCCAGGCTCTGACCCCAGGGACTAATGACGGCACTTACAGGCTGGACAAGGTCTTTCTCCTTGAAAGGAATGCCTCCCACGGTAAGGTTCAGATGGTACAGTCCTTTGTCCAGCTGAAACAGATCCCCAGCCACTGCGATCTTCATAACTGCATCCTTGTTCACCTTGATGACCAGATTCTGCTCCAGCTCCTCAATGGAGATCTGAAGAAAACCAGCACTTTGAGAGGTGGGAGTGTACCTTCTGAGGGGCACCCAACTTCAGGGTGACCACATTCATCACCACCTAGGACCAAGAGACACCCAGACTCAGGGGGGACACGTTTCCATCACAACCAGGAGCCAAGAGACACCCCAACACAGGAGGACAACATCTGTCGCCACCGAGGACCAGGAGCACCCAACCTCTGGTTGACTACACTCATCACCTACACCTCCTCCCCGCCTGTGTGTCCACACAACTTCCACGCAGCCAGTGGCGTGGCTCAGGCCCTGACAGGTTCCCTCCCAGCACCGCCTCCCCTCAGTTCCTCTCCCTACAAGGGAACCCGCTTGGAGCCATTTTTCTCATCTCCTGTGTCAGGGCCCTTCCCAAAGCCTCAGCCAGGGAGTGGGAATCGTGCCCGACATCACTGACTCACTGGATCAGCCCTGATGTCACCACCCCACTGGGTCAGCTCTGATGTCACCACCCCACTGGGTCAGGCCTGATGTCACCACCCCACTGGGTCAGGCCTGATGTCACCACCCCACTGGGTCAGCTCTGATGTCACCACCCCACTGGGTCAGGCCTGATGTCACCACCCCACTGGGTCAGGCCTGATGTCACCACCCCACTGGGTCAGGCCTGATGTCACCCTCCCACTGGGTAAGCTCTGATGTCACCACCCCACTGGCTCAGCTCTGATGTCACCACCCCACTGGGTCACGCCTGATGTTGCTGCTTTCCTGTTTTGGTCCTTCCTATCCTCAGCTGTGCACCATTAAAAACAGGAAAATACATTTTATTTCTAAATTTCCAACAGTTAATTCAGTGCCTGGCATACACTGAATGCTGAATGAACACGAGTTCATTCTAAAACTTTCCATTCTTTTCTACTTTTCAGTAGAAAATTTAAAAACCTATCACTCAATACACTGTGTATCTTCCTAACACCCTAGAGTCTATCATTTCCTTTTGGGCGAACGTGGAGAAACATCTAGGTACTTGGGTTTGAATTTGGTCCAAAGAACGTGTTTGTGAGGAGCTGCTGGGGCAGGGAGTGGTTAGAAAGGGGAGAATGGAGAGAAATCATCACGGAGCTGCCCGACCCTGCTCTTCGATGACCAGGTCATGTCTCGGGTGGGGCAGGTGCTGTGATCAACGGGGCATGCTTCCTCCAACTTTCTCACTTTGGGGCACCATCCCCGGCCCCACCCAGCACCCCTGGTGCCCCACAATGGCGAGCACTGAGTTCCCTCCTGTGGAGTGTCTGCTTCCTCACCCCCTGAGGCTGCCTTCTTCCAGGTGTATTGTTTTATCTGTAGCTTTGCTGATGGCACCCTTCTTGCTGCTTTGGAGATACTCGTGCTTTAAGAAGTCAGGAAAGAAGGAACTAAACATTACTTGACAGGATGGAAATGTTAGCAAACGTCTACAATGTTTTTATTCACAGAGGCCGGGGTGAAATTTTCCATTTTATCTTCACGTCTAAAGGAAAAGAGAATGCTTTTCCCATTTACCTTTCAAGTATTTACTTCTAAAAGCCCACTTCCAATTAAGCAGCCTGTTGTATGACAGGCCGCTTCGCTCCAGGCGTTGGGATGCAGGACAGGGCAGAGTGCTCCGAAGCCAACAGTGCGGCACCTGCCCCAGGTGCAGGTCCATCCAGGACGTTCTCCATAAAGAGGCACCTAAGTGTGAGTGCACTTGGCTTTCAGCAGGAACAGAGCAGACTCCAGAAGCTAGAGCCCGAGAGGGTGTCAATGTGTCACCTCTGACCCTGCCCTACATTGACAGGTGATTTGCTGGAGCCTGGTCAGGCAGCACGTAGGTAAGAGCAGGTGCCTGGACCTCACTCCAGTGTTCTCAGCTGCAGTAGCATTCACATCTGAACGGGAGGCTTCTCTGCGGTGGAGCATGCTGTGTACCACAGAGCATCTGGCAGCCCCTGGTCCCAGCCCAGTGCCAGCACCTCCCACCCACCAAACTGTCTCCAGACACAGCCAGGTGTCCCATGGCGGAATCACCCCTGCTGAGAATCACAGTTATCAAAGCGAGAGCCACACTCCGATTGCATGACGAGATAATGCCCCATCAGAGCGTACGCTTCTGAGGGGCCTGTCCTGCCACGTGCAGTACCCATTGATGTTGAGTGTGTGAGTGCAGCAGTTATTGCCCGGGGCCCTCAGCCCGGGAGACTCTAGGCCAGCCCAGGAGGGGCAATGGTGGCCATACTCACCGTCTGCCACATGCCATGGTTGATGACAGGCCCGCTGCTGGTGACGCGGCCGACGCCATGGTAGCGGAGCTGCAGCTCCAGTCGGCCGGCCCGCAGACCCAGGACAATCCAGGTGCTGTCTCGATGGCCTCCAGCAAAGAAGAGGATACCTTCGGGGTCAAAGGTCCTGAAGTCGAACTCCGCCACCAGTCTGGGCATCAACACCAAGAAACAAACCAGTTACGAAAAGGTTGGCGGCTCACGGCCTCCTTCCTTGTGAGAGAGCTCAAACTGGCCTCAGAAAGAGCAGCAGGTAAGCAGGCCAGGGCCACGTGGCAAGCCTGGGCCACGCCTCACCCCCACCCCACCCCAGGCACTGGACGCAGAGTTTCTCTGGGAGACACCCTGCTCGTCCGGACCAAGAGCCCTTCACCGAAACTGAACTGTGGCTGCATCTGTGCCAAGACTGAGCTGATGGCCAGAATGGCCAGGACCGTTCTGGGTGCCAGCCCGGGTACATGGGGAGGTGGAGCCATCAGACGGCCACTTCCCTGGGCCCCTCGTGGGTTGGTTTTGCTTTATGCAAGCCACCTTCTCACCTCGTGGGCTGCAGCCTTTTGAAGCGCAGTCTGATCACGGGTGTCCCTCTGAACATGCGACCCAGGTACAAAGACTTCATGCTTTTGGCCACATTGAAAGGCACACATGGCAAAATGTCCTGTCGGAACGGGAGCAAGGAGCGTCAGGCGGGGGCACACCCTGGTTCAGCCCCTCTCCCACTGACGCGGGCCCGTCGGAACACCGGGCCTGCCCTCTGCGTCCTCCCACAGCCTCCGCCCAGCCTGGGCGCCTTGCACACAAGCACAGCCGGCTTGCGATGTCAGAGCCGGCTTCTTCCGGAAATGCCCAGAGTCTGTGATAACCTGAGCTGCCCTGTGGTGGCTTCCAGGTGAGGCTCAGCTCAGATCTCTCCAGAAGCCTTGAGCTCCTGTGCTTACAGCTGTACATCCCACAGCGCTTCTTTCTGGTATGCTACTGCCCTCCTTCCCTGATGATTTCCCTCTTACTTTTATTTTTTAATTGTGAAACTTTTCAAACTTGTAGAAAAGTATAGAGAACAATAACTACAAAATATAGTAAAATAAATAAAATATGGAGGGCTTGGAAACTGCTGTTTCTGGAAAGTTCCCTGCTCTACGACACAGCTTCTCCACGGCCCAGGAGGACCACAGTGGTGTGAGTGCCCAGGGGGACAGTTAGTGGCCGGCCAGAGCGGGCCTGCTTTCTCCCCCATTCCTAGTAGGAGGCACTGACTACACAGCCGCCTCAGAACCTGAACAAGCGTGGGGGGCAAGGCAGTGCTCGTTCATGTGTGAGTGACTCACACTGAGGGTCCACACCACCTGCTCAGTGGCGCAGTAGGGAGTTGTAGCGATTTCAGAACTACAACCAAACACCCAGAATAGGACAAGCATGTCTCCCATCCCACATCCTTCCATGTGGCCCCAAGAATACCAGGACTTTCAGCAAAAGCATTTCTCCCAGCCAGTGGCTAACTGGCCACAAACAGAGCCCATTTGGACAGCCCAGTCAAATGTGGCGGTCTGGCCGGAGTGTCCTGGCTATGGGGGTGGGGGTACTACCTCACAGGTGTTCATGTCCGCGGACAGCTTGAGGCCCCCACGTCCATTGCAGTGGCAGGTGTAGGTCCCTGGGGAGTTGACACAGGCCTGCTCGCAGCGCCCCTCTGCACACTCGTCCACATCTGCAGGCCACAAGGGAAATGTCCTCAGCCTCACTCTGGGAAATCACACATGCTTTCTATCTGATCACACATGTGGCATGCTCCCCATGAAAATGGAGTCTAAACTGTGATTCAGGAGGCAGTCAGCCCTGAGACCTCTCCTTCCACAGCTCCCCTCACCCCAGCCTCCGTGGTCATGCTTAGTGCCCAGGCCCAGCCGGTCTCAGACACCTGCACGTCCTCTGCTCTTTCCCAGGAAGGAGTCACTGCGTAAGGTAAAGGAGGATGTTTGGACAAGCTAAGCCCGCGGATGCTCCCAGGTCAGCATACAAAGCACATCCATGCAACCGTTGGACTGAAGGTTCTGGTGCAGGTTTGGGGGCATTGATAGGTGTCCTCAGGGTGTTTGAGGGGACGAGGGACTGCTCGGGAGAGGAGACAGAGGAGGCCAGGACCCCCCATCTTCTCCCTCATGGAGTGAGCAGCCACAGGGCACCCGGCAGGAAGTTGATGAGACAGAACGTCTCTCTGTGCTCCCCGAGGACATGGCTGGGACTCAGCAGAGGAAGTAAGATCTTATAGGCCTGTCCCCAAATACAGCAGGTTGAGCTGAGGCTGGAGAGAAGACCGAGTCTGCCACAGGAGCACAGTAGCATTTCCTCGTTGAATCTTTTCTCTGTGTCTGTGGCAGGTTGGAGAAGGTGCCCAGTTGCCTCAAGAAGCACATTTATGCACATATGTGTGTGGTGTGCACATGTGTGATGTGTGGCACGTGCACTGGTATGCACAGAGTGCACATGTTTACATGTGTGTGGTGCATGTGTGTGTGTGTGTATGTGTGTAGTGCCCACGGCAGCTGGGGATGGGTACCTCGGCAGGCCTTCTCCTGGGAACTGAACTCGTAGCCCTCGTCACACAGGCAGGAGTAGGAGCCCGGCAGGTTCTTGCAGCGTGCCTCTCCGCAGGCGTCTGCGTCAGTACATTCGTCTACATCTGTAAGAAAAACCAGTGGACAAGACCATGGCTGTTTTCCAGATTGATAAGGACAGCCTAGGCCTACCAGCAGTGAGCCGGAAATTTGCTGCTGCCCTGGCTGGTTGGTTGAGAACAGGCCCCTAAGGGGCATCTCTAATCCCAGGTTCCCCTGATCTCGGCCCTGCCCTCTTCCCCTCCATTCTTTCCGGCCTCCCCTCCCCTCCTGCCTCTCCCCTTCCTTGCATCCCCTGGACTTTGCAGCCAGGACCCAGGGTAGGGATGGGGGCACATTTCTGATTAGGGTCCCGAATGAGGTAAATTTCAGACACTGGACAGGGCACTGCTTGGCTAGGGGTGCACACAAAATTGTTGTTTAATTCAAATAATTGCAGCACAGAAAGGTAAAAAAAAAGGAACCCCAGGGTCCTTTTGAACTGCAGTCCCACTCTGCATCCCTGGAGCCCCTTCTGCCTGCTGCCCTGCTGGCATCCCCAGGTGCCTTGGCCTGGTCTCCACCACAAGGCCTCCACTCTGCTCACACCCCCTCTGTCCATTGAAAATCAAACACCCAGTAATGATACATCTTCAAGGCTCTGTCCTGATGTTTCCATTCACTCTGCCACTTTGGCAACAAACTAGCAGAAAAACCCTGCCATTAAAAACCCACTTCCTTCAGCAACAGAAGGAATATCTACAAAGTGCAATTGTTACTTCAAATAGCATTGCAATTCCTCAGATAGCAACATAAGTATCACAAAGCTTTGCAACTATTCCTAATTTTGTTACAAGGGCAGTTTACCAAACAGAGGCTTTCAAACATCAAAACTGTGACATTGCTCGTGGATGGTAGGAATGAGCCAACACAAACAGCACGTATTACCCAAGAGGAAGTTTATAAAACTTCAGAGTTCTTTATCAGTATTGATCTGTGGTGATGTTTCTGAACCTGTATTCTATTTCAGGAGCCAGGCAGGCCAACACCATGTCTGGAAGCTTAGAAAACTGGCTTCCTTTCATCAAGTGCAGGGGTGAGTCCAGACGGCACCAGCCATACCAGGGACACCAGGCAGAGAACCTCTGGGAGCAGGGAGGAGACTCTGCTCTCCTGCATGGGCACCACGCTCACCCATGGGGCCGCAGGGCATGGGGCTACCCTCTTAGAGTGGCCGCCCTGTACAAAGGATGGCTTGTCAGGGCCAACTGACCACAGTTGATAAGATCCTGCCACAACTGCAGGAAAAGCTCCAGCGCCACCTGCATGCTTTGTCAGCCTCACTGGCTCCAGGAAAGCTTCTGATCTGGGCAGATGATTGGCCTCTGGATGTTTCCGAGTCGGCAGCCAAGAGTGCCTAGTGACCTGTCCCCACAGGCTGGGCACGGCAGTTAGACAGAATGGGCACTGCTGGCCCCTCCATGACATTCCTAAACAGGAGTCCTCAGGCCCTAGCTTCTCAAGAGCACTTGCAGGACCTGCTAAACCAGGATGGCCCACCCCCAACTTTCTGACTCAGGTGGCAAAGAGGACACAAGGGGCTGCATTTCTCACAAATCCCAGAGGCTGGCCTGGAACACCTGTAGGGAATGAGCTGCACAGAAGCACCAGGGACTCCCTCCTGACGGGAGTCTGTCCTTCCCACATCTCAGGGGACCTAGCATTGGGTTGTCCCTTCCCACAAGAAACAGCAAGCAGATGGATCCCTGAATCCCACTGTGTCCACTGTGACCCCAAGTCATCTCCCTTTCTTCTCCCACAGCAACCGCACTGCCACAGAGCCCGCTGCGATGCAGTGGGTGGAGCTGGGGGCCCAGACCAGGCCCCAACCCCGCTCCTTGGGACCTCCATGGCCTTAGCCCTCTCCACTCCGTCCTCCTTTCTCCTCAGCCATCCTGACTTTGCCCATTGAAGAGGCCACCATTCAACTGTTAACCACAGAGTGCAGTGATACAGGAAAGCTGTACATGGGCAGGCAGGCGGATGGTGTTTCTGTGCCCAGGCCCAATTTCAATGTATGTGCTTTGGCCAAGGTGCCCACCAGCCTTGAAATAGGTGCCAAGCCCCCTCCTCCACTGGGGCCCTCATCTGCTTCTCCCCTTAGGAGAGGCACCAGCCTGGCCCACCTGCCCGGCCATGCAGCCTGGGGCTGCCCCGTCCCTTCCTGCAGCCAACAAGAGATGGTGGACAGTCCTGAGCCCCAACCTCATTAGCCCAGTGCCACTTTTCTGATGCTGTGCATGGACAGTGCTCGAAGCAGTGGTGCACGGACCCCCACTTCCTCCCTCCCAGCATTTCACGGTCTGACCCAGAAGGCAGGATGGAAAAGTCCAGTCTCGTCCATGGGTCACAGTCCCTACAGCCTCCTGTGCCTGGGTCTGGGGTCCCAAAGTCCCCAAAGAAATAATGATGGCCAAGAGAAGAGAGGTGTGTGAGAGCCAGTATCTGCAGGCACACCCTGAAACCTGGCCGCCAGGGTGGGGCTCCTCCCATCAACTACTTATTAATCTGTCATACTAACAAGAGTGCCTTGTAGCCCCTGACGCAGGTAGGTGCATAACCCCACTGTCCCACATGCTGTCCTGGGGGAAAAGGCAACAGGATGGAGGGGTCCTCTCAGACTACCGTGTCCTCCTCAAGCCTCACAAACGTGGTGGGAGGTTGAAAGTAGACTGGCAATTTGGTCACTTGAGGACTTTCCAGGAGGTGAAAGCAGGGCTTTCTAAAAGAGGGCTTCTCTCTGCAGTGACAGCACCACAGCCTGCATCCAAAGAGCCCAGTACAGGGCCCCATCCTGGAACCTGACAATGAGTCTGAGAAGCCCCAGGAACTCCCCTGTGGCTGCAGGCACAGCAGACGCAAGCCCTGAGCTGAAAAGCTCCTGTTCTGCAGAGAAGAAAGAGAGGGACGGGGGTCTTCGGGGAATAGAGACCACTGGGTGCTCTGTTAAAATCTGCCAAAAATGTCCTCAGCTGCTCCTCAGGACACTGCCTGCAAGCTGCAAGACCTCTCCTCGGGCCGTGAAAGAGCCAGGTCTGGACTTGTCGCCTGGCTGGCAACCCTGATAGAGGGTGGCTGGTCTCAGGTTGAGGCAGGCAGATAGAAAGGGAAATGGGTTCCTCTGTGCACTCAGGAAGGAATTCTCTCCAGGGAATGACTACCTCCTGGGTCATCAGGGATGGTGACCACTGATGTGGACAAAAGTGGAAATTGTTTTTCTGATGGGGAAAAGCACTCTTGTCCCGATGCAGTGACCTGCCCTGTGGGGCCAGGCCTGCCTTGCACTCTCGCCCGGATGCTGCTTTTCCCTCAACACTGCCTGGCCCCTTTCCTGGGTGCGTTGCTGGCAGCACTAAGAAACATGCCCAGACTCTCAGGGATGCTGCAGCCTGACAAACATTAGCATGTCTGGATCGGAGGGTGAAGAGGAAGAAGTGACCCCTAAAAAGTGGGGTGCTGCTCCTGTGCAGCCCATGGTGCTTTTGACCAGGCAATACCTGGGGAGAAGCGGAGAGGACAGGACTAGTTTATAGTGTTCTTCTGGGGTGAGCTCAGGGTGCCAGGCAGTGGGGAGCCCCAGACTGGACTGTCTGAAAGCAGAAGACAAAGTGGGGTGCTGACCCACCTCCTGCTTTACTCAACGAGTAGGCCTTTCCCAGAGGAATGCTGGCAACTGGGCAGGGAGGGGGCCTTAGGGAAATAAGCTTGGTAGGTGTGGACAGGTGAGACCCCTGGGACTGGTGCCTCTCCCCCCTGTCCCCTGCCTATGGCCTCTGAAAAGTCCAGGGCTCTGAGTTGCACAGAAAAGCCTGCAGAATCTGGGGCACTGGAAGGAGGTCCGGCAACCACACCCCCTCCCGGAGCACAGATCTCCGTCTCCTCGGCTGGGCCGGCCTCGTTCGCAGACACAGTGAATCATCCTGTGTCGCCGTGGTGCTGAGCAGATCCCTGTGGCTGCTGACATGCCTGGGCATGTGCTCTTTCTGCAAAACACCCCTCTTCCCTCCTCCCTGCCCCTCCCATCCCCTCCCGAACCAAAGGAACCAGCCACTGCCAGCAGTCTCTTGCAGAAGACCAAATGTGACTGCCAATTTCAGCAATTTGGCAACTGCAAAAGTAAAAGTGGGGAGAAGCAGAGAGGAGGGCAACTGGGAGGTGAAGAGAGAGGTCTGGAAAAGCCCGTGGGTCCTGGATGCAGGGCCTTACCTTGGCAGGTCCTGCCATCTGGGGAGAGTGAGTAGCCACTGTAGCAGGCACAGTGGAAGCTGCCTGGCTTGTTGTAGCATATTTGGTTGCACCTCCCATTCTGCTGGCTGCATTCGTTGACATCTGGGCACACACAGGACACAGAAGAACTAGGGAGAGCCCAGAGGTGACATACAACCCACCTGGAGCCTATCTCCATTGCATCCACCCTCAGATCATGGGCAGAAGGGCAGGAGACCCCTCAGGGCTGTGGACAGTGACAGTTCATGGTCCCAGCTCTGTGGCCCTCCAAGTGTGCATGGGAGGAGGGCAGAAGTCAAAATTGCCTGAAGACAGACACACTCGGGCAACGAAGCCCAAACACAACCTGGCCAAACCCTGCACAAGCTGAGCTGAGCCCTCACAGACCACCTACGGGCAAGGCCTTCCCTCGGTCTCGCTGCCCCAGGAAGGAACACCAGGAAGCCCTAAGGTGCAACAGGACTCTCCACCCAAAGGTTCTACCCAGGTCGTGGGTGATTTTTTTGTGCAGGTTCTTTGCTGACACTGCACAGCTGCCAAGTCAAGGGAGGCAGGAGAGGAAATTACTCTCCTCCCTTTTTCAGTCAGTGGGGGTTGAGGTTAACAGGGGCAGCCCCCACGCTCCCGTGTGGTGTTCCAACTACTCTATGGTGGTTCTTTCCTTTGTTCCAGTCCTACGCTCAGAGAGGAATCATGCTGCTCCTCCCCAGTTCTCTCAAGAAGCTAACCGATGGCTTCTCAAGCTGTGCCCTGTCCTAGGAGGCAAAAGCAGGGCCTCCCGTACTGTCTAAATGTTCTAGCTCTTTTGATGACCTGAGGGGCAGAGGGTGCCCTACTGCCCATCTCCTCCCTCTTCACTGAGAGCTGAGCAGAGGCTGGGCATCAAGGGGCCTGGATCCTAGGACAGCCTGCAGCAGGCACCTCCATGCGTCCCCAGTCCTGTCTCCGCCAGAACAGGCCATCCTGGCTGTGTCCTGAGTGGGGCAGGGAGGGGGATGGGGCAAGGAGAGGGCAATGGAAGGGAGACAGATCCTCAGACAGCCCTGCAGGGAGGTCCCAACACCCACACCCTCAACCCTGTCCCACAGTTGTGGTGGCCTTACCTTTGTCACAGAGCCGTCCCCCCCAGCCGGCTTTGCACTGACAGAAGAAGTTGCCCATGAGGTCTTGACAGACTTGGGTTCCCTCCTTATCGCAGGGGTTTGGAGAGCATTGGTCAGGCAGGTCTGAGGTGAAAGGAAGGAGAAAACTGTGCTGAGTTGCTCCTAGTCAGCCGGGAAAGGCCAGTCTGGGGGGACAGGAGCAGCTTCTCGTTGGGCCCGGGAACACTGGCCTTGGCAGGAGCGTGCTGAAGCAGCTCCTGGGCACCAGCATTCCCCCTACTGGCCCAGGCTGGCCACACAAGCTCTGCACGGGAGCATGGTCACAAAACACACTGGCCAGACCCTTGGTCTGTTCCAGGAAACCCAGGTCAAGTTAGGGAGAGGCCGCCCAGCCATCAGGCCAGGCGCATTGGGGTCTCGGCCCTCAGGGAGTGAGTGGAGGAGGAGAGGTGTGGGTCTGGCTCAGCCCCATGAGCTCGGACCTCCCAGGAGCAGGTCAGCAGACCCCTGGCTGACTCAGGGGCCGTCCAGGCAGATGTGGAACATTCCCGCATCCCTGGTGGACAGCTCCACCCTTTCAGACCAGGCCCCCTGCCCACTCAAACCCTGAGCCCATCAACCTTCAAAATTCTCTCCACTGGGCTTGGCCACAGCAGGAGTGCTGCCTACCCCCCCTTTTCCCAGAAAACTGCCTGTACAGGACAGGGGCCTGCCCCAGACCCAGGCTGCATGGCTACTCCCAGGTCCTCCCAGTGTCTCAGTGTGGCTGCGCCCAGACCACGTTTACTCTGACCCACTCACTTGGGGGGCCATCTGTCTGGGCCGAGCTTGTCAATCACTGACTCAGTTTCTGCCTGTTTTAGGACCTATAGTTAAGAGACTGTGTGGAGTGCCTTCCAAGGGCTCTCCATGGGACGGGAGCTGCTCGCAAACACAGCTGAAGCTTCCACAACACAGAGCCCAGAACAGCACCGCCATAGCCCGTGGGCTCACCTCGTGTGCCCATTACAGGCTCCCAGCTTCAAGCCGCTGAGAGCAGAATACTTGGGGGGAAGCTATGACTGTGTCCAGAGCCTTCAGAGTCCTTCCAGGGGGCCCTTGGATGAGCCAAGGTGGGCCTGCCAGGGAGGGACAGTCCTTTCCAGCCACTTTTCTGCTATCGCCACTCAATCTGAAACACTGTGTGGGTTTTCAGGACACTGTGGAGAGGCTGGACTCCCCTGGGCTGAGAAAGGCTCATGTCTGCAGACACACATTATAGCTGAGACATTGCTGGGAGGTTGCAGAAATCCTGAACTGGCCAGGCTCAGACAGTAGAAGAACACCAGCAAGTCTTAGAGGAACAACCAGCCCTGCATTCACTGCTGCTCACCTTTTCAGGTTTTCCAGAGAATCTCAAGTGGAGCTATGTCCTGACTCAGTCCACTCCAGGCTGTGTCCACACTGACCTCTAGCCTCATGTCCCCATGCCGTTCACACAGAAAGTACTACGCGACCTCCTGTTCCTGAACGGTCTGCAGGGTTTCCCTCTCTCATTCCTTGTATAAATCTGTTCTTGCCTTTGCTCCTCACACAGTCTATAACTGTCTTCCTGTCATGAGCCAGCAGACATGAAACATTTCCCAGTGACTCTCTGCCTTTTTCCTGTTTCTATTCTCCTCCGATCCCAAGTGGACATGCCTCATCCAGCACCTAAACAACATGGGGTCCGTGGCTGAGGTCCAAGCTGAGCAGTGAGGCTGACTTGCTCACAGTCAGAGAGGGAAGGCACCCAGACCGTCCTTGGGAAACTTGCTGGTGCCCATGGTGAGTGGATATGAGCTGCATTGACAACTGACGCCAAAACCTGACTTCTCTTTCTTTTTGTTTCTAATTAAGAGCAGCGAGGTAGATTTCTCCAGGCCAATTGGCTGTCAAAAATCCCCAGGCCCAGGCAGATGGCTGATCAGGCAGTGACAAGGCAGGTGACACCAGGGTATGCCACCAAGGCCTGGCTCAGACCAGCCACACTGGCATTCTAACACCGGCATCCACTATCATTCATACCACTTCACCAGTGTGGTTTCCAAGGGCCACGCATTCATCTAAAGCACCTAATTGGGCAGGTATCACCACTTTTCTCATTTATGAAGTGAATAGCCCATCTTAGGTAATGTGGCAGGTTGGTAGCATTGGAGAAGCTTGTCTGATCCCAGGGAAACTCAGATGCAACAGTTCTCCAGCTTTTCCTCTGTCCCCTGCACCCCCACCCCAAGATCCACAGTCACCATTCATTCCATTGCCTGGTCATTGGGAACAGGCCCAAACCAAAAGAGTCGCCAATCGCTGAGAGCAGCAGGTCAGAGTCTGTCCTGGTGTCACTGCTGATTTATCACTTTTCTTAAACCGACTGGTGCTTCCAGCTGGATACCAAGTTTGGGCACAGCATTTCCTCCACAGGGCACGCTCTTGTCACCCAAATGAGTTCCTGGTAGAGCTGTTTCCCGGACGCCAGCACAGGCAACAAGTGGCCTCTGCATTCCTCCAGCTCACCTGAGGTCTTGAGTTAGCCCTTGTCGCAGGCACAGACTCAACATTCAACTGTGCTTTGTGTAACCTCAGCCATCACGTGGTCTGGCCACCCTGCTCCTCGGGAAATCTGCATAATCGTGTCTGAATACCTGGAACCTGAGTCTTTCATCGTGCTCTGCTTGTGACCTTTCCATGGCATACCTCAAACTGGGCTCGTTTTGCAGGACCACAGCCAACAAACCCTTTGCGAGTGCATACTGAACACAGAGCCTGCTAGCATTTTTGAGACACTGTACTGTTGTTTCTGGCAAGGAGCTGTAAATGCCTTCTACAGGTAAGCAAGTAGGAACAGGACCCAGCAATCCGAGGGATTCGGTCATGGAACGCGGTTGTCACCCATAGCTGCCCCCAGCCAGCAGGGCAGCCCTGCGGTCCCCATGTCTCTGCTCTGGTTGCTTCTCCACGATGCCGCATTGGCTGTAATGTGGGTTACACTCTGGGCACAGAAGGGCTGGGGAGGGTGAAGTGAAGCCCAGTGCCAGGACTAGAGGGCGCTGCCTTCCTTACCTCATCTTGGCAGGAAGAGGCTTAGAGGGCAGGAGGGTCAGAGAGACCAGGGGTAGGGGATGTGTGCAGGGCTCAGCCAGCACGTGAGCCAGGAGGGAGCAGCTCGTTCACCTGATGCCTCGCACAAGGCCCCGATGGGCCCGCATGGGAGGGAAATGCGGGAGGTGGTGTGCGTCTCCACTTGACGTATTTGGTTAAAGATTTGGTGATTTCAGAAGTACACACATGTACATAGGGCCCGAAGTGCTAGTTAAGTTCGTCTGGAATTTGCCTGGAATGTCTAAATCCCCCTTAAAGAAACTCAGGGTCCCCATGGCTAAGGGGCCAACATCATCTTCTACTGGGGTGGGAGTTTCCAGGAGATTCCTGGAAACAACACCCACCCCTGAAGGAACTCCATCCACTGCTGCTTTTATTTACTTCCCTGTTAAAAAGGAAGAAGGAATGGGCGTATGAGCGACCGACACTCAGCAGGTGCCCAGGGAACTCCTCAGAATTCAGACAAACCTTTGCAGACCTAGGAGCACCCAGGGAGTGCACAGAGGGTTTCTGGGCTGATTGGTGATCGGTGCCCTGAGGCCTCCGGAGGGAAGAGGCTGTGCAGGAGACAAGGGGTTATCTTGGCCTTCAGAGCGTTGTGTTAAAGGAAAGGGAGGAAGGAACATGTTTGCTGCTGTGAACTGGAACGCGGAGCATCTCTGACAGCAGCGGGACGCCTTTCTCAGGTGCTTTTTGCTCTCCCTTTCCAAAATTTGAAGGAAATGACAAGTTATAACCTGGACAACACGCTCCAAAGCGGGGCCCACTTTCCTGACAGAAGGAAAAGGGCAAAGGGATCCTCCCTCATCATCAAACATGGCCTGGGCAAAGCAGAGAACACCGAGCTTCAGAAACTAATCCCAGGCCCTCCTGCTTGTGAACAGGGCAGGTGACTCCACCAGTGGGAAAGCGCAACCCAGGCCTGGGGCGTGCCAGGGCTGAGCGCTTTGGCCACTAACAGATGCCCTCTTCGAGGCTATTGCTTCAATGTTAACAATAGTGGATAACCGGAGCGCTCAGTTATGATAAGCTGCCCATAATCACTAGATAAGACTATTTTAGGAAGGAACAGATGAAAACAGTGCACAGTTGCCTGAACTGACCCCAGGTGCAGTGTGCACTGAGACCTGGGAGGCAGGGTGTGTGTCCTTCCCCCGTGACAGCATCCCAGGCACATCTTCCCAGCAGTCTTTACAGGGCTCCTCTGTAAGGACAGCTGGTGTATTTGTGCAGTACCTCAGGCTTCCGGGACTTTCGTCACACCTAGGAGTCATTTGAGGTACACAGACAGTGTCCTGGTCAAGTGCGTGAGGATGACACACGTGGCCCATGGGGATGGGAGGGGTGAAAGCCTTGCTCAGGGTCACGGTGGGTCCTTGGTGAGGTGGAGAGACCAGGCGTGGGAGGCAGCTTCCTAATCTGCTAGAGATTGCATTTAATACTTCTGGCACCAGCAGTGCACAAGGTTTATCCTCTAAACATCAGCTCAGGAAACAATTCTGGGATTCTCCCCTCCCACCTTATCTCCCAGGAGAAGAGAAAGTCTCAATCCCAGTAAGAAATCGTCTTTGTTAGCCAAACAATTTAATGCCACAAAATCTCTCACGTAGGAACAACATAGCCTACAATTGTTGTGGCCTCTCTCTGAGCAAAAACCCAGTGATTTTAAATAAGCGGTATTGGTACAAAGGGGGCTGCTATCTGATAAAATATGAATACATCTGGATCACTACCTCACTGTTGCAGCAGGAGAAATTCTAGGCGGAGCATACATTTAAACATGAAACATTAGATAACTGTTTTATAACCTCAGAAAAAAAGGACAGTTTAAAACCCAGGAATTAAAACAACCCAACAAATTTGAATACATATTTTAAAAAGAAGAAACTGGTTTGGCAAATTGACAACAACAAAAAAATTGCTAACTAAAAACAAAATACAAAATGACACAAAGTTGCAACTGCTGTCATGTTCCCATGTTCACCTGAGGGAGGTCATGGCTGACCCTTAGGGAGGCTGAAATCACAGGTTGATCCCTGAGGAGGCTGAGGTCACGGGTGACCCTGAGGGAAGGGGCTCATTCCAGGTCTCCCTCGATGCATGGTTTCTGGCTCTTCTGAGTTAACGGGTGCCTCTGCCTAAATAACAGGGGCCAGTCTACTCTCCACTCACTGTTGTAAGGCTGCCTAGAGGTGAGGGCCACACGGCAGCACCACTCTCCCCTTTCCATACTGAATTGATTATTGAAAGGTTTAAATTTCATACCGTGTGCATTTCTTGCCGATTCAAAACTAAAACATACTTGCTTAAAACAGAAAGTTCAATGGCAAGGGAGAGGACCTCAGGCAGGTGCTATAGCCCCTTAAGAAAATGGAAATATTCAAGACCTCCTGAAAACCACAACAAAGCTTAAAGTTACCCAAACACACAGGGCTTTGAGGAAGACAGGAATGAGGCATACTTACTTTTAACACATTTAACAAAATCTGGGTTTTTTGTGTACGGAGATCCATATTTATTAATGCATCCTGCAAGAGAGAAACAGATGGAGTGTCATTCTTCATTCATAGGAGATGGAACAGATTTTAGAACTAGCACTGCAGTCTCTTAGATACCTCTGGAAAAGTAGATTATTCACATTTACTAGGTTGCTACAGTAATAACAGCAATGACACAGTTTAGCTTTTGTTAATACACTTTAACAAAACATTGTAACACTGACCAACAGGAAAATGCCTCCAGCAAAAAGGCAGACTCTGCACCCAAAGAGCGTTACCGCACGCCGGCTGTGGCTTCTCCAGTGGATTCCTTCTGCTGTTGTGCAGAGGAATCATTAATAACATTCAGTAAGTTTTCTGACTGTAGTCAGTTAAACTTCTATTTCAAGTTGACCCCTGTTTGGAAACACTGCCCTTAATTTGAAAGTAACCCACTTTGGAGAGAGTTCCCTCCGAGCTGTCTGACGTGCTGGACAGGTTGCCAGTGGGTGTCCCTCATGGGCATGAGGGCTGTGGGGGTAGGGTGCATTCTGAGCTCGTGACTCCCAGGTGATCTGCACCTGGAACTTTTGCAGAATGGGTGTTGAGCCACTTCATCTGGTCCTTCCATAGGTCCCTGGGCTTTCTCAGGCCTAGGAGGACATCAGCAAAGGCAACAGATGGTCCCTGCAGGGTGGGCTCATGGGATAACTGGTCACCCTTTGCCTCGGGAGACAAAGCCCACATACCCAGAACAAGACCTGCACAGGCCAACAGGGAGACAGGAAGTGGGCCGGTTCCCAGCACTTCAGGACCAGTCGCGGGTCCACTTTACTTGTTGCCAGATATGGACCAAGAGAAGATACCTCTAAGAGGATATAAGGCCAATGGAAAATTTTCCAACATGTGCTTTACAAAATTAAAAAGGAAGACCATGGAATACATTTCTCTTGTTATAAATGACATACACCCAAAAAATCTTCAAACAGCACTAATTAAAGGAGCAGTTCTCAAGGGAATCCAGGGCCTCTTTCAGGTTGCCCAGGATGTCAATGCCACTGTCCTGAGAAGACTCAGCTCTCACTTGCCCTTTTACTCTCATTCTCTCCCAAGTGGACAGCGGAGCTTTCCGGAGGCCGCCCTACACCCGATGGCATCACTGCTCCATTGCCGAGTGTTTACTTGTACACTCCTGTTGTTCAAACTAAACCAAAACACTTTTTTCATGTTCTCTGTTTTAATGAATAATATGGTAAATATCAATAAATACAGCCCACATGAATAAAAGCTCTTTGGCATCCTCAATAATTTCGGAACTGCACAGTGCTGAGATCAAAAAGTCTGAGAATTACTAAACTAATCATATTCTCAAATAATGAGCTATGCCTGAACTAAGAGCAGACAGGAGGTTTGCAAATAATGGCACTGGATTGAGGTTAAGTTAATACAGATCATAATCGTATAAAAAACACAAACAAGTGTTTTGAACTGTGTGCTCTGGATAGTTCCAAATTCACTGTGATTGATTAAACAATCTTCCCTCCAAGATTCACTTGGTAATGAGGTTTTGACCAAATGTTTCTGGCATGTAACACATACTTGTATCTTCCAACTATGCCTTTATGACAACTTAGGGAAACAGTGATTTAAACTTACCTAAGTATCTTGGATAAAAATATTCCTGTGGAAAAAGAAAATGAGCAATAGTTTACTGGCACAATATGAGGCTTTCTACACAACACAATCAGCAGTTGGTTAATCGAACCTCGTTTCTCTTCCCCAGTAGATAAAAACCTCAGGGGAGGCAGCTGTTTGAGGTCAATGGAGAATTTATCCACAGCTGGCTCAGTAACAGGGTGAAAAGGGTGAGAACCACTCAGAAAGCCACTTCCTAGCATGAGGAAAGGAAGTGAGAGGGGACAGCCCAGGCTGCTTCTAGAGGAGGATGTTTGCAAAGCCATAGACGTGATTAGACTTTCTGTAACCAGCAACAGCAATGTCGTTTATAGCCACTTAGAAAGTGCTGCTCATCGTATCTTGTAGGAGGATGAGAACTAGTGCAAATAAAAACCAAGTCTTAGTCCTTCATTGATAGAGGAGTGCTCACAGAAATGTGGAAACCTTTGTGTGACTATCAGCACATGGGCACTGATTTGCATTTACTGTGTTTGTCAAAGTGGTGCTGGGTGAAGTGGTACAGAGGATAGAAGCAAGGGGTCTTTCTATTCATGATTGCACATTGAGAGGTCTGCACTGTACGAGGGGACGGACTGTCAAATAGAACTACCTGCCCTCTCTTGACCAGCAGCAGGGGCCAGCTGGGGAGCCCTTCAGGATTCCTTTGCCCCAGCCCCAGCCCCCAGGCCTTGGGTTGATTAAAATAGACTTACTGTCCACTCTGATCTTCTGCTTAGGGCTAATCGTGGAGCACTTTGGCTCTCATTATTCCCACTAATTGAATCAAACGACTAAGCGACGGGCAGACACTAGACGTTGGGTGTCAACTACCTGATGGCACCATTCTCCATTTTTACATTATTTCATTTGATTTTCACAGCCACCTCCAAGGAAGGTCTTCGTGATTAACCCATTGTCACAGACGAGGAAATCGAGGCTCGACATGGGTGGTGGAGTTTGACTACGGTCATGAAGCTGGAAAGGGCTCGCAGTGGCACACTATCCTGACAGAGCACGAATGGGAGCTGGTGTGCTGCATCTGCAGAGTGACAGGCAGAGGCGCCCCCTGGGCAACCCACACAGGGTGCCATTCTCCCACACGTTTGCCAGCTTCATATGCTGGTTCTGGCACAGCTTCATTTGTCATCTTCGCACACTTGGCCAGATGCCCCCTCTCTGCTGTTTGTGAAAGAGCCTGGGCAGGTGATACCTCTTGTGAGAAATGAGAGTTCTTGGTGATGGTGGGAACACTTTGCTAAGATGCACTCAAATGTGTTTGTAGAAAGTAATGTTCTAGTAAAGGTGTGATTTAAAAAACAAACAAAAAAACCCTCTTAACTCCTTTAAAAGATAAGTAATGGTGAGAGCAAGTTTGGTGTTTCAGCTTGTGTGACAGTTGAGAAAGTAACATTCAGGGCACATGTGACAAAGACGCCAGGTTTGGAAGTCAGTTATAACATCAGGAAGGGGATGGCCCCCTGCCCCCCTCTCGCCAGCATTCAGAGGCCCCTGACATGCCTGGTTGCGTTTTTTTCTCCTGCTTTAGGTCATGGACTCGCCAAGTCTGACCACAGGAAAGGCCCGCTAGGCCAGGTGCGCTCTGGTGAAACCTCTCGGAGGCTTGCTGCCTCCTTCACTGAGTGGAAGTGGGTAGTGACATCTTTCTGGGAGAACAAAGGTCACAGGGCTTTGTCATAAAGGGGAAGGGTTTGGGTTCTGAAATAAAGGGTTTAGAATAAATGCAGAAACTATCCACTCAGGTTTAGGAAACCAAGAATTACACTAAGAAAGGATTGAAGACAATAAAGAACAATGAGTAAAGTATCCAATTATATATATATATATATAATATATATTATATAATAGAATATATAATAGAATATATATATATATATATATATATATATATATATATATATATATTCTATTACCAACTTTCCAGAAAGGTGTATTGTATTTTTCAAAATCATGACTAGTTTATAGTTATGTGTAGTATGTTTTAATAATTAGTTCTACTGTTGTAAAAAAGCATTACTAATAGAAAAACCATGTTCATCTCTACTTCAGTTAAACACACCTATGGGAATATGACTTCTGAAACCACAGGGTCATAACCTGGTGACAATTTGTCTTAATTTGTATGCTTGATTTATTTTGGGGTGGAGGAAGGGGCACAAAACATGCTAATTTGCCTGATAATCTAGGGGAGAGATAGTTACCCCTGAATAAAAGCAAATACACTTAAAAGTGCTGCACAGTCTCCCAAGAGAGACATTCCCAAGTGTCGTTCAAAGTTCTGACCAAAGAGGAGGGCCTATGGAAATCACCGTGAATAAAGGCACCAAACACAAAACACAGAGCCAGCCCCTCTTGCATCACAGGTCGTCAACCTTGGCCTGAGGCCCACAGAGCAGGTGGACTCACGAGCAGCATCCCATGGCGATCCATGGAGCACAGGCCACATTCAGAGCCGGGATCAGTCACCTATGTACAGACCCTCTGTTTTCCTTACCCCATGAAGAGCAAGGCCTGGGTTGTGGGGTTGTGTGACGGCCAGGAGCAGGGGAAAGGCAGGCCAGCAGGAGGCAGGGGCCACCTGGGCTGGAAATGGAGCCATTTGTCACCTGGCAATTGTTTTTTTTGCTCAGGGTGCTTCTACTTTGCTTAAACAGCTAAAGATAGAAAGGAGTGAGCAAAACCTGAGGCCACTACACTGAGATCTGACACCCGAAGAGAAGGACAACACCTATCTGCTCAGTACCCAGCCTGGTGCTCACCACCCCCAGAGGCCTTAGGAACCATCGCTGGACCTGTGGATGGATGAATGGATGCCTGGGAGAATAAATAAATGGATGGAAGAATGAGTGAATGGATGGACAGATGAAAGAAGGTGTGAATGGGTGGTGGGTGAATGAATGAGCAGGCAAACAGAGGGCCCTACAATTTTCACTGAGTTGGACAAAGCACTGGATTTTTTTTTTTTTAAGTGTAGTTGGTACATAACGTTACATGAGTTTCGAGTGCACAGTACAATGACTCGACATTTCTATACCTTCATGTGATCCCACACTAAGCCTAGTCATCATCTGTTACCACATGCACTAGAGTCTTAATTTCACTTACAGATAAGTATCCTGGGAGAAATAACTAAATCAATGCTCTCAGCTCGTCTCTTTCAAAATATGGAAGTATTAGTATCTTGGTTCCTCAATCTTACAAACTGCCATGTGTTTTTAAAACTTAGATTCTTGCTCGTAACTGACATTTACCTAACTTTCCTTCTGCAGTTCACTCCAAGGTCCCTACACTTCCAAGTGTCAACTAGACACAGTGCATGTAAGAGTCAACCATTAAATGGTCACCTGTAGGGACTGCCCACACGCGAAGCAGCCCTGCGCAGTGCACACCCCCCTCCCGTGGGAGAACGCCTGGCTCCAGGAGGCTCAGGGTGCTGGTCTTGGCCAGGAACCCTCACTGCTAGAAAACATCCCTGTGTAAACTGAGCTCAGCATCACCAACAACTCCAGCCTCCTCCTCCGGTGCCATTGTACGGCACTCCTGTCCCCTGCGGGTTTGTAAACATGGGAAGCCTGTGCCCACCGTGCCTTCGAGGAGCCAAGTCCAAGGACAGGCTTGGTCCACTTGGGTCTAAAGTGAGGGCCAGCAATTTGTTCAGAAACTACAGAAGAGTGTTTCCATGAACGGACCTCCTCTGTCTTTGCTCCCTAATTGCTGTCACCCAAATGGTTGCCTCACTAATACAGAGAGCAGGAAAGGAGAGCAAATTTGGTGGCATCCTTGAGGATTCCCATTTCTGTACAGAACTTCCCACCAGCCTTTGCCCTGTGCTGACCACCCGGAGCCTTCTGCCTGGCGGGGTCATGCCTCCACAGCCCCCCGCATGGCAAAGGTCAAGAGCAGCATGGAGCTGCCCACCCCGCCCACCAGCTGAGTCACCAAGAACTGTGGAACCCAGCCACCTGCCGGCACCCCCACTGCAGGGTGGCGGGTCCTGGAATCCAGCTCCAGAAACAGCTAGTGACCCTGTGCAGCCGTCCTCGCAGGCGGCCTGCCCGGCCAGCCCTCAGCCCCAGAACGCCCTCCACAGGCCCTTCTGGGGGCACTTTCCCTGGGCCTCTTCTGCAGCCTGGGGAGGGGCTGGTAGTCTCTCTACCAGACTCTGCTCTGACGGCAGCTTCCAAAACGGTCAAAAATCACACGAGCCCCGTCTATCAAAATGTATGTCATCAAGATGGAAACACATCTGGGCTCATACGGTATGGAACTGACGAGAATCATCCTCACGTGACTTATAAACAAGGACCACAGGCAGCTTAGAAGGTTCTGTAACTTGGGGCCACTAAAGAACTTCACGTACAAATCTAACTCTTTCCGCTCCTCCGAGGTAGCAATGGCCCTGCAGGGATGGGGTGACCGAGTGGAATTAAAGACGGCTTTAGCTCTGACACTGTCACCCAACTTTACACAACTGCCCTCAATTCCTGCCTTCTGAGGCATAAACGGATTCAAAGAAGGCTCACTCCCAGCACTGCTATGAGACCTCCCAGGGTTAATCAATGTGGAAACTGCTTTGTAAGCACATCACTGTCATCTGGGCACAAATCTTTTTGGCATAGGATATCTAGGACTTCTATCTAGAGTCACACAATATACCAGGAGTCATCCATTACCATAGAACACATGGTAGTTATTTTCCAAACAGTCAACTAAGAATTTATTACTTCCTTTAATAAATGCCCAAAATTTTATTTCCAAAAATCTTTATATGATTTGACAAAGTAGACCGAGACGGGTATCACAATAACTTTGTGCATTGACAGGACACATATGTAAGGTGTTTTCTATGCGAAATGGTCAAAAGAATTGCCTAGCCCTTTGACCATAACGCTGTCTTGCTAACACACTTGACTTCTCAGGGGAAAGCTTGTCAAAGTCATGTCAGCTTGAATGGCCATTACTGAGGCTTTTGCTTTCTAAGAGCTTTGATGAACTCAAAACCGTGGTCTTGCTATTTTCAAAATAGCTCTCGAAGATATTCCTTCCTACAGATGGATAAGCGCAGGCTCCCTCAGTCCTGCCCACAAACCCCTAAGTGTTCCTAATCCTTGAGGCTGGCATTACTCAGCTCTGCAAATGGTTTTCTGGCATGGCTCATACAAAATCCTTCTTTCCTTCCTCAAACTAGGTGCCTGCTTAAGCACTCCACAAGATTGAAGGAAACCGGTCATCGCTGCCCTCACTGGGTGGCTTGCCAAGACAGGGGCCACTGGGGCTCCCCTACCCCCGGTCACAGGCCAGGGGACCCCAGGGCCAGCCCACAAGGAGGTCAGGCCCCTGAGACACTGTACAAGGCCATGATGTTTCTCCTCCTTCAGATACTGAAGTGCATGTTTGTTGGCAGAGCTCCTACTGAGCAAAACCTTGGGTGTTATCACTGAGTCGCAGAGATGAAAGCTGGAAGAAGCTGCCTATCACTGACTCCAGGGGCCAGCTGTGCACACTCTGTGAAGTCCAAAGCTGCAGGCACCCTCTCTTTCCCATGGCCATTCACTTGCACTCAACACACACAGTGCGACAGGGACACGCAGATCAAGGCTCATATCCCGTTTCCCCAATAGTAAGACCTACCCGGACCATCAGCTCTAATGCGTCTTTTGGAGCAAAAATTAATATAAGACCTGGTATTAGATTATATATTAAATTATACCTGGTCCTGGTCTTATGTTATATAAGATGGGGTCTTATATTAAAATAAGACCGGGTCTTATATTAATTTTTGCTCCAAAAGACGCTTAGAGCTGATGGTCCAGCTAGGTCTTATTTTCGGGGGAAACATAGTAGTAAGAAAAATGTTGGCTTTCTAAAAATCGTTATTGTTTTGGGAAAAATTTTGCCCTTCCCTTCCCCAAATACTTAATTCGATCTGTCTTTGTTCTAAAAATTTAGTGTATTTATAATCCAAATTTTATAAAGCATGAGATGGACTAAATTTCTTCTTATAATTTACAGTTTCATTTCTCAAGATTCATTTTTATACTCACTGTGTAACATGATCTTGTTTATAAGTGGAGTCACTTTCAATGACCTCTCTTGCTGTATTCATGGCTCTCCTGGCAAAGGCCTCAAAGGGCTGCTGGACTCACACTTTCCACGGCACTGGTTGACCATCACTGCTTTGCTCAGCAAACTGCTTGGTTCTCAAGGCCCAAAGCAGTGACGTCACTCACTGAGTGCGGAAGACGTGCTCACAGGGAGCAGGAATCCACTGAGCCCTCACTGATCCCGGCTTAGTGGTGGGCCCTGCCTGCTAGGCTGGCCGCGTTCTGACTGGGGAAATGACGTTTACGTAGGTGAACTAACAGAACTTTATTCCAACTATGGCTATACTGTCCTTACACGTGGGACAGGAAGGCAGAGAGAGAACCAGAAATGGCAGCAGGAAAAGAAATGCCGAACTTGCTGGCTGTGGAGGTGGAAGAGGGGCTGTGACCCGGGGAATGTGGTGCCTCTAGAAGCTGAAGAGGAGGGAATGGATTCTCCCCTGGAACCTCCAGAAGGAAGCAGCCCCGTGGATACCTTGGTTTTAGCCCTGGGAGATCCATTTCAGATTTCTGACATCCCAAACTGTAAGTTAGTGCTGATCTATTACAGAAGCAATGAGAAAACAACTGCACCTTCCTTCACTTACGTCATCCTCATGGAATCACATAAGATGGATGCTCCTGTCTCCAGCTGACATGTGGTGGCTGGGCCTTGGAGAGTGCTAGCAGTTGCCCTGGCTGCTGAGACGCTGTCCATCTGCCAGAATCAAAGACCACGCCCCCAGCAGCCCCAAGCAGGGTGCCTGCGCGTGGAATACATTCAACCATGAGTTTGGCTGGAGCAAAGGAACAGAGCGGGAAATCCAGTCTGTTCTGGGCAGGGAAGAGGCTTGTGTGATCTCTGGGCTGGGAAAGGGCACGATGCCTCAACAGGCCTGGCTGGGAGGTTTGGGCTTGATTCCAAAGCTTGCGAGGGGAAGACTGTGCTTGGTTGTTTGGCAGAGTGAATGGGGACAGACAGAGGCCAGTCAGGGATGGCTGTGGGCAGTCATGGAAGTGATAACTAAAAGAGATGCCAGGAGGCCTTATGATAAGGCCACTCGTTACAGGCAATGGTGGGAGGGGGGTGGAAGAGCAGAGCGGACTTCAGACTGTCACCCCAGGTCTGAGAGGTTGAATAGCAACATTGACCAAAATGAAGAAAGATGAAAAAAGTCAGTCTGAGGAGGCGGAGACAGACGAGAAACAGAAACAGAAACAGGAGAGAGTGAGGTGGGAAGTGCAGGCTTTGCGGTGCTGGAGGAACAAACCCCATGACCACCTGCCCTCCTCCTTCACCCACTGGATGGCACAGGGCTGGGCTATAGGAGAACTCGGCCTCTTCGGGGAAACTGGGCAAGTACCAGGGAAGACACGCTCACATCACAAATGCAAGGTGACACTTTTCTTTTTATATTTCTTTGGAAAAAACAAAATAATGTGTTTTTTCATCATGCAAAACAAAAACATAAAATACTCGACAGAGATCAGGATTAATAATTTAGCCATTAAACCATCATGGGCTCAGGGACTACCTTTTGGGCAAAGGTACTTTTCCCAGGTGTCACTATCTAGCGGGTGATACTTCCTTTGGACCCATGCTTATCACCAGCAGTCTCAGTCACTTCAGTATTTACACGTTAAACTTGAGTTTGGCCATCTGTGTTTCCATCCAAGTCCTCCCACTACAGAGCTAACTTGGACAAGTCCCTAAATAGATTTCTGGGCCTCCGTTTCATGAGAGTGCCTAACATGAGATGACGCCTAAGACTCTCACCCGCCACAAATGTTATTGCAAAATTCTAGTTTGTTCCTGGCTTAGGAAAGGGAAGTTGAAGTGCCTTTTGGTGCCTCCTTGGATCCATGCTAAACCATAGCGTGCCTGGGATTAATACTCAGCCAGCGTAGGATAAGCGTGGCGTGGGCAAGGCGTAACTCAGAGAACGCATCTGACAACTATGGCTGTGGCAAGCACGCAGTGCAGACCCAGGCAACAGATTCCTACATCACAAACAGCGGAGTTGCCTTTGAAGTTGAGGAGCTTGCTACCCAAAGAGGCAAGCGGGAAGCACAAACCCACATTCCTGCGTCGGCCCCCTAACAACTGCCAAGAGGAACCTCCTAAGCACATTCTTCCATTTCATTCTGAAGCATCACACTAAAGAAATGTGTATCCACAGTAGAAGGTTCCAGGGAGCTGCACCTGTAGCCGCCAGTCACACCCACCATCCCGGGCAGACGGCCCCAGCCCGGCCTCAGGGGGGCCCCTGTGTGGTGGAGTTTGCA
This sequence comes from Rhinolophus ferrumequinum, assembly GCF_004115265.2. NCBI lineage: Eukaryota > Metazoa > Chordata > Mammalia > Chiroptera > Rhinolophidae > Rhinolophus > Rhinolophus ferrumequinum. The sequence continues at coordinate 56,165,405 of NC_046287.1, forward strand.
GCCACAACAGTGACCAGCACAAGCCCACCCCCAGGAGCTGGCTGAGCCCAGCTGTGTGATTTCCATGGATTACAACATTCCAAGAAGAGGTCCTCACAAAACTGGGTCTCGATGGTAGGTTTGGGGGACAGATATGGGGGAAAAATGTATTTTATTATCATGGGCATTAACACTGGAAAGAAATTTCACCTACAATTTGAAAAAAAAAAGTCCAAGAAAACAAGTATGATATTAAGAAGTAAGACAGTAACATGTTACTCTCGCTCCTGAATATTATATTTTTAATCAATATAATCAGTCAAAGCAGATCTGTGCCTTTGTCAGAGGGAAATGAAGCACTGATGTCATTCGTAACTTCTTCCACTTGCCACGCTGCTTTAAAAATTAACTTAAAATTTTAATGAACTACTCTGTCAGGGTTAAAATTTTACAAGGAATATGTGCCAGGTTTACAATAAAATCATTAGACTATAATAACCATTGAAGAGGTACAGACCATTTCCAATATCAAATACTAACCCTCAAGCCATAACAACTCTGTGCATTACAGAAGCAGCTCCCAATGTTGACCTTAGGAAAACAAGGGGAAAACGAAGCATGAAGAAATTCGGACATCTGCCAGCGGTGCTGGAGCCTAATAACCTGGGAAGTGTTTGGAATGTCCTGGCCCCAGCTACTTGGAATCTCAAGACACAGGCCCTAAGAATCAGCTTCTTAAAAGGGTGTTTTGTTCCTAAATAACAAAGGCAGGCGTTCAGTGTTTCTCGAAATGTCTTTAATTGGTTTTCTGCAGATGTTGAGCCCACTGGCGAGGATGAGGTATAATTTATAGAGCCTGGCCTGTTATTACGCTGGAGAGCCTGGCTCTAAGTCCCTGCAGCCTCCTAGGATTAAAACAGACACATAGGTAGGCACAGGGACAACAAAAGGCGACCAGGGGAGCCAGACAGGGTTTGCCTCTTGCTCAAGGCCCACTCCTGGAAGAGCGGCAGGCTGGGTGCTGGGAACCTTTGGGCGCTGGCCCTGGTCTAACCAGCCATCTGTTGGCCTCTGAGCTGTGTGGGAGCCAACTCCGAGGAAAGCATAACCGAGGAAAGCATAACCGGTCGAACAACAATTCAGAGACCCATCCCCTGTGACAGACCTTCTCAGGCCTCCAGTGGCAAAAGCCCAAATGGAAGAGGTCCCAGGAGGGGGAGCCTTGGCCTCCAGTAGTCAGTGGGAGCACAGCCACTTCCCCTGGAGTCAGGATGCTCCCCTAGAGACAGAAACCTGAGAAAGGGGCAGGGGCTGGGCCTACACAAGGTGAGGGACCTGGGCTCACTTCTTACTGGACCTCAAAGTTGCAGAGAGACGAGTATGAGCACACGTGTCTGTGTATGTGTGGGTGTGTGACTATATGTGTCTGTATGTGTTCTATGTGTCTGTGTGGGCTGTGACTGTGTCTGTGTGTGTCTGTATGCATGTATGTGTCTGAGTGTCTGTGTATGTGTGGGTACAGGACTGTGTATGCGTGTACATGTGTGTGTGTGCCTGAGTGTGTGTAGGTGTGTATGTGCATATGTTGAGAGGGTTGCTATCAAGGCAGAGTGGGGTGCTGGGGGCAGGTGGGCAGCAGCTATCCTGGAGGTGACACAGCCAGTGTCACCACTCCAGCCAGGGGACCGGCATTGCACAGGAAAGTCACTGGGAGTGACAAGGTACTCCTCCTCCCTCCCCACCCTCCTGCAGGGCCCACTTCTGCCCTCATGAGATCCCTGAGGCCACGCCAGAAAGGCAAGATTTGAGGGAGGGTCTTTCACCTCTGTAGGGGGTCCTCCTATCCAAGCTGTCCCCAAATAATCTGGAACCTCAGGAAGATGGGTGTCCTTGGAGGGCAGACGCAGTTCAAGACATGGCCAGCAGCACTGTAGGGTTCTGAAACTGACTGTACCCCTAAACCCTCTGAAGTAGAAACCCCATCACCACAGCTGGGTCCACTATGTCTGTGAGAGCTGGAACGGGGGGAATGGGGGTGAAGTAGAGAGAGATGGGTGCAGAGACAAAGAGGGCGAGAGGTATATATGTGTGTATATATATATATATATATATATATATATATATAGAGAGAGAGAGAGAGAGAGAGAGAGAGAGAGAGAGACAGAGAGACACGGGGGTGGGAGAGACGCCCTCCAACACGAGCCAGTGGCCATGCATGCTGTGAATTCTCAGGGTGTATCACCAGCCAGTTACTAATATTGTAATTATTGTTGTTTGTATCTCAAATTAAACCAGGTGGTGGGGTCAAAAACTGCAACCTGGAATTGTTTTCCTATCAGCGTCATGGCTTAGCTGCAGGAGCAAGCACCAGGTGTTGCCAGGTGGTGACATGTACCTGGGCAGCAGGTCAGGCAGGGGTAAACTTTTATCCAGAATGCTTTCCAGAAGCAAAGGATAATCACTGAGATGGTGTCTTTAAAGTGTCTGGAACCCACTTGCCTTAAAGAATTTAAGTAGAAAGGTGACTCTTCTGGGCTGGCCTGGGTGAGCTTTCAGAAGAACTCAGGAGAATCCCAGCAGAGACAGCTGGGGGATTGACGACCCATGGTCCCAGAAGGCAGAAAAACAAGGGAGAGGGAAATACCAGGAAGAGAGAATAACATAAAAGGAAACAAGATAAGGAGGGAATGTAATCACCCCTTGGACTCTGGAGAGGAGGGACAGGGATTAGCAGTGGCAACCATGGGTGGCCGGGCACTCCCCTAGAGCCTGAAAGAATGTGGCTGGGAGACCATTTGGCCCCTCCATGCCAGAGGGAGATCATCTGCCCCCAGGAAGGAAGCTGGTGGCCAAGATGTGAGACTCAAGAAGGCACCACCAGCCCCACCCCACCCCACCCAGTTTCCCTTCCTTTCCAGCACAAGTGTGTGATAACCTCAGGAATTGTGCTAACAGCTAACTGCTAAAAGGAGAAGAGCTTTAAAAGTCAGGCACCTTCCCTCCCCAAAAAGAGGAAGACAGCCCAGTTTGGAAAGATCCAGATCAGAAAGGAAAACCTAGAGCACACCCAACACAGAGCATGTGCTCAACAAACACAAACCTCCAAATTTCAGTAAGGGGATTTGCAGCCTATAGAGCTGGATCCAGGTGCCCAAGCCCCCCGCCCCCAGCTCTCCCAGTCCCTCCCTGGGGCTTCCTCTACCAGGGTACCGTACCCCCAGAGTCCCAGGAATGGCAACAGGAGAGGTAGTACAGCAGGAAAGAGAAGTGTTGTAAACTCCGTCAAAGGTAGAGCCTAAGCTGGGCAAGTGTGTCTACAACTGGGCCAGACATTGAGGACAGGCCAGCCACTTCCAGCACCCTAACCTGGTAGACAGTGAGGCGGGGCAGGTGGAATCAGCCATGAAGGTGGCCCTGGTTTGTGAGGACTGGCATCTCCTACAAGCACCACTATGAGACAGTCAGGTGATCACAATTCAAGAAACGCCAATTCTGGGGCAGCCATTCACATTAGGGCACTGTGGCCCTCGAGGTCCTGTGGCAGTCACACGGCCAGGTCCTGGGCACTTCTTAAACTAAATAAGGTCAGTGTTCACCATCCTGGTGACCATCAGCCTCAATATAAAAAAAAAAAAATGCAAAATGAGCTACTTTTGGAGCAAGGAATAAATATTTCCTAGTGAGAGCCCCAAACTTTTTGGAGCAGAGGAACTCATTGGCTATTTCGCAGGACTGCCTCTTTCAAAAGTGCTGTTTTTACTATGATACATTAGCAATGAATTGTATTTGGAGGGTCTCTCCACCCCAGAGAGCATGGAGCTCCCCAAAGCAAGGAGTTGGATGAAATGGAAAATATGGACATTGAAGTGGACAACTGGTCTACCGGAGCAGCTGGGACTCGAATCAACCCCATGACCTCTAACTCTGACTCCTGACCCCAACCCTAATCTGGCTCCTCTCAGCATTCTACACTGCCTCTCTGGGAAAAGGAAAACAAGCCAAGGGCCAAATCCAGACAGAGCACATGGTCTAGACAACAGTCTACACAAGATGCAAGGTTCAAGTTAAAATGAAGGGCTTGCAATCCAACTGATTGGGAGGGAAGATACAGAAGTAACCAGTCCAACCTGGGAAGCTGATAAATAACAAAAGATACTTACTATTTGGGGGTCAGTGTTGGGAAGGAGGATAGAATTCTAGAAAATTATAAAATGCTTTGATATGAAAAGGAGTTTACAAACTCCTGATGGGACCAGACTGTGAGAGAGGACGCCACCCGCAGCCTTAAAGCAACTCGGCTATGCCTCGGAAGGGAGGGAAAGCCAAGCTCTCACAGGAAAGAGCAAAGTCCCTGCACGCAGACCCACTCTGAAAGAACAATGGTTGCGTTCAAGTTATGGGATTGAGAACACTTTTTTTTCCTCATCTTCACTCCATACATTTGCAAATAAAGTTAAAATGATAACATAACAGCAATTACAGTCAGAGACAGGATAAACATTCTGAGAAAAGTGGCACTGTGGTTAATGGGTAGTATGTCCAGACAGCAAGGGAAAGCCGGGCCAGGGTTTTTCTGTCCTGGTAAACTGGGGTGGGGGCAGGGAAAGGGCTGGTTGGGTGGATGGCAGCCTTGTTACTCTCAACTCTTGTCGCCTGCAAGCCCCATCCCACATTTTCTGCACAAGCAACAGTCCAGAGTAGGCATGGGGATAGAGAACACTGCACCTGTCATACAATTCCATAACTGGGCAGTGACCTTGGGTGGCCAGGCACACAGCCCTGCTGCTAGGACCTTCAGAAATCCTCTGCAGGAGCATGATTCACTGAGTCACCAGGATTCATCATTAAGAAACGGGGAAACAGTGGGGTCAGTAAAGACTGGCAAACCTGCTACATACAACTGTGTTGCTATTGACACTGAAAGCAGTGACAATGGAGAAAATAACGCTACCATAGCTAGAGAGCTGCACAAAAGAGTCAATAATTTTAAAGCCAGTTTTCAGAAAGAGGACTTAAAAGGGATTGTCAAGTCAACCAATCAGAAATATAAGTCGAAAAGAAGCCTACTTCAGTCACACAGAGCCATTCGTTTATTGCATGTGACATTTATTTCATTCCAGAGGAATTCTTTAAAAGCAAAAAATCTGACAGAACCCAAAACAGCTGTGAAATCACCCTGATCTCACAGCATAAAGTGACGTAATGTAAGTCCACCCCACTTCTATCACTTCTATTTTCCCAAGTTATTTGCTCTGTAACAGATATCTAGGGCTTCCGTTAGGTCCCACAGGTCATAACCACCACAAATGTTCTTACACATCTCCTGTCCCTTAAGATCACACAGCTCCTGCACAGACCAAGTCCACACCTGAGCTGCTCTCTGCAGTTGGCTGCCTGGCGCCCCACATTCTCCAAGGACATTATTAATAGAAATAAGTCCTGAGCCAGCACCATCAGGCTCCTGAAGTCACCAGATGCTTCTAAAGGAGCATCTTGCTGAAAGGGGCTGGTGCCTGTGTGTGAGGGGGAGCTTTTGCACTTTCCTCCCTTAGGTCCCCCTGACTCTGTGCCCCCTCCCCTCCATCCTACCTCCCCCCAATATATGGTCTAGCACTATTCCTGTAATCATATTTTAGGACCTGCTACTGCAAGCAATTCTAGCCCTCACATCTTTCACTTCCTCTTTCTGGCAAACCCTCCATCCTCTCCATGAGGTTCAAGAAGCCTGGACAGCCCCACCCCTCACCTCCAATCCAGCTAAGGCGGAGGGAAGGTACGAAGCTGTTTGGGTTTTTTAACCAAGGCATTTCTTTTACATTTTACAAACGGCCTCTCTTGCCTTCTGGCGGAGGGGCCATATATAGCGTATTTCCTTTACGGTGTCTGCCTCTAGAGGTCTGATAATGAAGGGAACTAACTGCAGGGGCTCCACAGGACCCCGCTCAAAGATGTGCTCCTGCCTCCAGCTAACCAGAGCACCTGGGGGTCACCTGGAGAATTGAGGCTCAAAAGGTGCGGAGGACGCTTGAGGGCGGGCCGGGATTCCGACACCCTAAATCCTTGCCCTTTCACTATTCCTGAACACGATGTCTCCATATTTAAGAGTTCAGAGTGTGACTTGTAGCCCCCACATGAGGGACTCACCGTAGAGTCTGGGAAGGGAACTCTGGGGTGCCTGGGGAACCCCGGGGCTCCCCACCAGGGCGCGCACTGATGGATGTCCCCAGAAATGCGGTGCTGCAGGGACAGCGCTCGAGGTGACCTGTCGGCCCTAGAGCTCCGCACGGCAGTCCCGCCCAGCCGCGGCGCACACCTCCCACCTGCCCACCTCCCCGGCACAGCGCTGGCGCATCCGGCCCCCGCGCTCACCGTCTCGGGGTCGTTCTCGAACACCTCCCGGGCCTCCTCCTTGCTGCACAGCTCCTCGATGCATTCCCTCTCCAGGTGGCCCTGCTTGGCCTCCTCGAAGACCTGGTAGGCGCGGCGCTGCCTGGGCCGCAGGAACTGAGCCGCCTCGCGCGCCCGCAGCATCACGGCTGCACCGATGCCGGCGGGAGGACGCAGCGGGGAGAGAGCGAAGAGAGAGCCGGGACACGCTGTTAACCCGGGCCCCGCACGCTCGGTCCTCCCAGCAGCGGGCCTGGGGATGCGGTGGCTGGGCGGGAGCGCACCGGCCGGGGGAGCACGGGGACCGGTTGGGGTGCGGGCACTGGCTCTGCCCTTGTCCCGGGGGTGGCGGGATCTTTTGAGGGAGGGTCTCTCGATCCAGCCAGCGCCGCGGCCCCTACGCGGTACTCACTGTGCGCAGACTCCGAGGCCAGCAGGAGCAGCAGCAGCGCGGTGCCCAGGGCGGTGGCAGGTCCGGGCGGCGGCGGCATGGCGAGGACCGGGCCAAGGGCCAGGGAAGCGGACCGGGGACGGGAGACGGGCGGGCAGCCGGGAGCGCGCGCGGTCAGAGCGCCCGGGAGGCCGTGGCGAGCCGCGGGCGCCGCGGGGCGGTGGCTCCGGTCATCCTGTGCAGGCGGCTCTGAAGGTCACATCACGGCGGCGGCTGCACCTCGGGCTCGCAGCCGGTCTGGGCGGAGGCCGCGGCGCGGCCGGGGGTGGCCGGGGCGGGGCGCGCGGCCGGGGGCAGGACTGGCCTCGGGGCCGCGCCGGGCGGGCGGGGCCGCCAGCTCCCACCAGCCTCCCGGCGCCCGAGCAGGTTTTAGCTATGAAGATCAAAGATTGAAGGGGAAACAGGTCATCGGGGCGTGGCGACTTTACAGGCGGGCTGCTGAAACTAGTGCGCCCCGGAGGAATTTCTCCGGAGTCGCGATTGATTGTATTAATTCGGAAGGGGAAAAGGACAGAAGAAATAACACCCAGGTACAACGTGACCAAGTACAAGTTGACCAGTTAGCAGATTTAAACCTCCCTCCCCATCCCACCGCCCTCAACCCAAGTCTACCACATCCTTTGTGGATTCTTCATTCTTGGGTAGATTTTCTCAAGACTTAAAACCCACCAAAGAAAAGATAAACCGAGGTCAAACTGAATCCCAATGGGGACCGGGGAGTGACATTAAGTTATTTCCTTTTGTAATCTTTGTTTTCCATAATAATGACATTGAAAACCTTGAGGTTTCCCAGTGGATATTTAAGCTGAAAGCAACATTGTGCTTGTTCACAGATACCAAGACTTTCTGTCTCTCCTCCCGGGATAGTTCGCAAAGTCACAGGCAAAAAACACCAAAAGAAACCAACACATAGCAGACCACTCAAAGGGGACCACAGCAGGCAATGCAGCAGGAGCGGAGGCCTGAACCCTGCCTCTGGAGAAAACTGCTCTGGACACACCTCCTCCCCTATGCACTCAAAATGATGAGAAAAGGGGCAGTGAGTCATCTCCACCCCAAACGGTTGGTCATTTTGCTTGGTGGGTTCAACACAGACAGTCTGGACCTCTCAGTTGCCGCTCCCCTTCTGTAGTAGGAGAAGGAAATAGCGTTGCTGGTAGAATTCTTTAAGGTCATTGGTTTGAAGGTGGGGTTAATGCACATTAATATGTTAAATTCTGGGAAATTAATGTTCTTGAGGACCATCTTCAAAGAATTGACAATTTAAAAGATAAGCCAGGGGTGGGGGGAAAAATTGAATAAAAAAATAAAAGATAAGCCATCTGTACCTGTGTCTGAACTAGAGTAACAAGGCACTTCTTTGTCAGCTAGCAACTCAAATGCAGCCTAGTGATGACAGCACCCAGCAAACACCACGGAGCTTAGAAAGACTATTGTATTTGAGAACATCTATCTATTATTTCTCAGGGGTTCTAAGCTAGCAGCCCATGGATAGATCTCAAGATGTGTGTGAATTCCTAGAAATTGTTTGCAGTGTTTTTCTCCGTTATTTGTGTGTTTGGAGAAGACAGTTTATAGAGTCTATGCAGTTCTCAGTTTGATCTGAATAAGAATGAGCATTCTGGCCTCTATGTATGTCCCTCTGGGAGGGTCTGCCTGGGTGTCAACCCACTGCTTCAGGTGACCAGGCATCAGTATGGCCACACTGGACAGTCTTTCAGGTCCCCTGACCTGTTAGCCCGGACCTCACTCCCCTTTTCCATATTCCCCATTCACTCCTACTGAATTGGTATCCCAATAATCATGACACCTCCCGTTACATAGAGACTTCATTTAATAAAAAGCATTCACAGACACTCGCTCATTTTGATTCTGATAACTGCGGAATGCAGAAAGCAATCATGGGGAGCAGTGGAGGATGCTTGACCCAAGCTAAGGCCCAATTTTTCAACCTAGTTACGAATGCATAAAATTTACTCTAAGGCAGAAATAGAAAATGAATAAGAAACAATTTGGATAAGGTGTTCCAAAATCAGAAAGAGTTGTCAGGCACTATATTATATACCTTGAAATAGCAATGATGAAGTAGACAGTTCACCTCCACAAGGGGCAGGTTAGACTCGGGGCAATGGATGCTTTATATCAGGGGTGTCCAAACTGCGGCTCATGGGCCAACTACGGCCCGCAATCCATTTTTAATTGGCCCGCAACAAATTCCAAAACTATATTTGGTTTACATAAATAAACCAGGTGAGGAAATACGTACTTCACCTCGAGTGAGTGGCCCGGCTGTTTGTGTATTTTACCGCATATGGCCCTTGGTGAAAAACGTTGAAAAAACTTTGGACACCCCTGCTTTATATGGACAACCAGCCCATGATCAGGAGGTGGAAAGCCAGTGGTTCCTCTTTCCAAGGATAAACGGGGATGAAAGTATGGAGGTGAGGTAGGAGGTAAGGTAGGAAATGAGGTGTTTGTAGAGAAATGAAACTTCTCCGTTCGCCGTTCTGTCATCACATCTGTGGGTGATTTCAAGGTAATAAGACCATTCATTTAGGTATCCACTCGATAAATGTGAGTTGAGTACAGTTAACTCTTGAACAACATGGGGAGGGGGGTAGCCAACTCCCCCCCACAGTCAAAAATCCACCTATAACTTTTGACTCCCCAGAAACTTAATTAACAACAGTCATTCCTAGGTATCCAAGGGGGATTGGTTCCATGAACCCCTTTGGATACCAAAATCTGTAGATGGTCAAAAATCCCTTATATAAAATGGCATAGAACAATGCATACAGTCAGCCCTCCACATCCGTGAATTTCCAACCCTGGATCGAAAACACTGTTTTCGATCTGTGGTTGGTTGAACCTGCAGATGTGAAACCTGGGGATATGGAGGACAAAATGTATTTTATTGAAAACCATCCATGTGCAGGACCCACCTGCACAGTTCATACCTGTGTTGTTCAAGCAACTGTACTTGCTATTTGTCTTAAAAGACACTGTGCTGAGTGCTGACCAAACCAATCATATTTGGGTTTTGTTTGTTTTTTAAACAGCTTTGCTGAGATGTAGTGAAAATACAACCAACTCCACACATAAGTTTCGACACATCAATGATATATGTATATACCTGAGAAACCACCAGCACAATCAAGTTAAGAACATACCCATCACTCAAAAACAGTTCCTCATTCCCTCTGGTCATCCGTCTCTTCTGAACGTCTTTGCCCCATCCTCATCTCCATCCCTAGGCAAAACCACCGGCCCGCTTTCTGTCACTATGGAACAGTGGGCATTTTCTGGAATTTTTACATAAACGGCATCATACGGTATGCAGACTTTTTTGTCTGTTTTTTTTTCACTCAGCATATTTTCAGGTTTGTCTGCATTGTTGTGTATATCAATAGTTTATTCCTTTCTATTGCTCAGTAGTATTTTGTTGTATGGATCTGCCACAATTTGTTTATCATTTTTGTTTCCAGTTATTGGCTATTACCAATAAAGTAGCTATGAACATTGTATACAAGTTATTGTATGCATATAAACTTTCATTTCTCTTGGGGAAATATTAAGAGCAGAATGATTGGACCATGTGATAGGTATTTGCTTAACTTTTTAAGAAACTGACAAAATGTTTTTCAAAGCGATTACCATTTTACATTCCAACCAGCAGTGTGAGAATTCCAGCTGCTGTAGTTAGTCGTTAATTTTAGGCATTTCTAGTAGTTAGGTGTATAGTGGTATCTCATTGTGGCTTGAATTTGCATTTTTCTGATACTAATGATGTTGTTTAATGTGCTTATTGCCATCCAAATGTAGTTTTTGATGAAGTGTCTGTTTAAATTTTCTTATCTTTTTTTCTTTTACTTGGGATGTTTCCTTTTCCAATTATTGAATTATTTGATGCGTTATAAGAGTTCTTTAAATATTCTGGATACAAGTCCTTTATCAGATGTGCGATTACCACATAGTTTCTTCTTTCAGTCTGTGACTTTTCTTTTCATTCCATTAAATAATGAAAACTCTGCTTTTCAAAGAACAGAGTTCTTAATTTTGAAGTACAGTTTCTATAATTTTTAATGAAGTCTGCCTTTGGGATTATATTTTCCTAATCTAAGGTCACAAAGATGTTCTTAATTTTATAGATTTAAGTTTTACATTTATGGTTATGATTCATTTTGAATGTGTTCCTAAATATTTTATATTTTTCATCCTATTGCAAATTTTTAAATTTCAATTTCTGATTCTTTAAACATTTGATTTTTGTATATTTGTCTTCTACAACTTTGCTTAACTAAATTATTAATTTCAATGTTTTTTTTGGTAGATTCAATAGGATTTTTTACATAGATAATTATGCAAAATAACAAGATGATTATTTGTAAATATAGACATTTTACTTCCTTCTTTCAAATCTGGGTGATTTTACTCCTTTTCTTGCTTTATTGTCTGTCTAGTAACCTCCATTACAATGTTGACTAGAAATCATGACAGTGGATATGTCTGTCTTGTTCCTGACCCTAGGGAAATAATTCAGTATTTCATCATTAAGCATAATGTTAGCTGTAGGATTTTCAGAGATGCTTTTTATCGATATGAGGCAGTTCCTTTCTATTTCTAATTTTATGCAAGGTTTTTTAAAATTAGTAATAGATATTGGGTTTTGTCAAATTCTTTTTCTGCATCTAGTGAGACAATCATATGTTTCTTCTTTTTTTGTACTCATTAAAATGTGAGTTGTCTTGATTGATTTTCAAATGTTAAATAAACCTTGCATCCCTGGGATAAACCCCAGTTGGTCATTTTATAAACTATGGTTGGATTCAGTTTGCAATATTTTTGTTAAGAATCTTTGCTTCCATGTTATGAGGGTATTTCTTTTCTTTTTAGAATAGACTATTTTTCTTTTATTTATTTATTTTAAGATTTTTAATTAAAATACAGCTAGCATACAATATTATATTAGTTTCAGGTATACATCATAGTTATTCAACAGTACCCACCTCGTACTATACAGTGTTATTACCACATTATTGATTTTATTTCCTATGCTAAAGAAGTGATCACCATGATAAGTCCAGCAACCATCTGACACTGTACCACACTATCACAATATTATTGCTCTTTTCCCCCCTTTTTAAATTTTTCTTTTTTGAATTTATTGGGGTGACAATTGTTAGTGAAATTACATAGATTTCAGGTGTAAAATTCTGTATTACATCATTTATAAATCCCATTGTGTGTTCACCACCCAGAGTCAGTTCTCCGTCCATCACCATATATTTGATCCCCCTTACCCTCATCTTCCACCCCCCACCCCCCTTACCCTCTGGTAACCACTAAACTATTGTCTGTGTCAATGAGTTTTTGTTTCTCATTTGTTTGTCTTGTTCTTTTGTTGTTTTTGGTTTATATACCACATATCAGTGAGATCATATGGTTCTCTGCTTTTTCTGTCTGACTTATTTCACTTAGCATCATACTCTCAAGATCCATCAATGTTGTCACAAATGTTCCTATATCATCTTTTCTTACCACCGAATAGTATTCCATTATGTATATATACCACAACTTCTTTATCCATTATCTATCGAAGGACATTTTGGTTGTTTCCATGTCTTGGCCACCATAAACAAAGCTGCGATGAACATTGGAGCACATGTGTCTTTATGTATAAATGTTTTCAGATTTTTTGAGTAGATACCCAGGAGAGGGATTGCTGGGTCATATGGTAATTCTATTCGTAATTTTTTTGGGAACCTCCACACTGCCTTCCATAACGGCTGCACCAGTCTGCATTCCCACCAACAGTGTATGAGGGTTCCTTTTTCTCCACAGCCTCTCCAACACTTGTTACTATTTGTCTTGTTGATGGTAGCCATTCTGACTGGGGTGAGGTGATATCTCATTGTGGTTTTTATTTGCATTTCTCTGATAATTAGTGATGTTGAGCATTTTTTCATATGTCTATTTGCCATTTGTATGTCCTCTTTGGAGAAATGTCTCTTCAGGTCCTCTAAATTTTTCAATTAGAGTTGACATTCAATATTATTTTATATTAGTTTCAAGTATATAGTATAGTGGTTAGACATTTATATAATTTAGGAAGTGATCTCCCTGACTAGTTCCACCTGGCACTATACATAGTTATTACCATATTATTGATTATATTCCTTATACTTTACATCTCCATGACTATTTTGTAACTATCAATTTGTATTTCTTAATACCTTCACCTTTTTCACCCTGCCCCCAACCCCATCACCCTGATAGATCTAGTACCTATCTGGCACCATACATAGTTATTACAATGTTATTGACTATATTCCTTATGCTATAACCTACATCCCCATGACTACTATGTAACAACCAATTTATACTTCTTAATCCCTTCCTCTTTGCAACTATCCCTAACCCCACTTCGTTCTTAAAGAAGTCCCTCTAAGATTCCTTGTAATACTGGTTTGGTGGTGATGAACTCCTTTAGCTTTTTCTTGTCTGGAAAGCTCCTTATCTGTCCTTCAATTCTAAATGATAACTTTGCTGGGTAGAGTAATCTTGGTTGTAAGTCCTTGCTTTTCATCACTTATATTTCCTGCCAATCCCTTCTGGTCTGCAAAGTTTCTGTTGAGAAATCAGCTGACAGTCTTATGGGGGCTCCCTTATAGGTAACTAACTGCTTTTCTCTTGCTACTTTTAAGATTCTCTCTTTGTCTTTAACCTTTGGCATTTTAATTATGATGTGTCTTGGTGTTGGCCTTTTTGGGTTCATCTTGTTTGGGACTCTCTGTACTTTCTGGGCTTGTATATCTATTTCCTTCACCAGGTTAGGAAAGTTTTCTGTCATTATTTCTTCAAATAGGTTTTCAATTCCTTGTGCTCGCTCTTGTCCTTCTGGTACCTCTATGATGAAAATGTTCATATGCTTGATATTGTCCCAGAGGCCCCTTAAACTCTCCTCAATTTTTTGGATTCTTTTTGCTGTTCTGGTTGGGTGTTTTCTACTACTTTATCTTCTATATCACTGGTTGGATCCTCTGTTCATGGAATCTACTTTTGATTCCCTGTGATATAGTCTTCATTTCTGTTATTGTATTCTTTATTTCTGACTGGTTCTTTTTCATGTTTTCTATCTCCATTTTTATGTTTCCTATCTCTTTGTTAAAGTTCTCCCTGAGATCATTGAACATCCTTATAACCAACGTTTGGAACTCTGCGTCTGGTAGATTGCCTTTCTTCATTTTGTTTAGTCCTTTTTCTGGAGCTTTGTTCTGTTCCTTTATTTGAGATATGTTTCTTTGATTCCTCATTTTGGCTGCCTCCCTGTGTTTGCTTCTCTGTATTAGGTAGGGCTGCTATGTCTCCCAGTCTTAGTAGAATGTTCTTATGTAGTGGGTGTGCTATAGGGCGTGGTGGTGCAGTCCTTTCTGGTCACCTGAGCCGCATACTCCGGGTGTGTCCCTTGTGTGGATTGTGTGTGCCCTCCTCTTGTAGTTGAGCCTTGGTTGATAATTGCACATCAATGGGTGCTCAATGGGCTCACTGGTTGTGAGGAATGGCCATAACTACAGTGGAAGAATTGTTGTGCAGGGACTGATAATACAGAGCAGGAATTCCCTCAGCAGCACCCTGGTGCCTGCCCAATCTGCCCCATGGGTGTGTCATTTTTGGAGGTGGCTGGGTGATATACCAACTAATTTTGAAGCTGTCCACTGGGGGTTAGCCCCAAGACCACCTTGGAAGAGATCCACTGTAGGTCAATTTCAGCCACAGCCCCTGCTCCACCTGGAGCCACCTAGTGGGAGCCAGAAAGAAATCCACAGATGGCTGCCGCCTGTGCCATGCTTGAAAGTGCGTAGAGAGGCCAAGCTGTGAACCAAGGCTGGCTTCTGCTAGTGCTGAGCTTAGGGCTGCTCAGCCAGAGGTATAGGACACGCTCAAGCCTGATGCTGCTTTCTGGGTTCCATGAAGCTTTGAGAGACCCTAGGAACATCTGCAGCATGAGCTAAGGCAGGCAGTTTGTATGAAAAAGCCTCTGGAAGTGGCTTGGGTGTGTCTGAAAGTTGGTGGGGCAGGGTCTCAAATCACCAGGGTGTGGCAAACAAACAGCAGAGACTCAGATACCTGGCAGATTCAGATACCCCGCCCTGCGTGCGCATGCCAGGAAGGGGGATGGCTCAACAAAGAAACAATGACATCTGCCAGCTACTCTGTCCAGGAGAAAGCCACCTCTCCAGCCCCTGTCCCAAGGCAGACAACTCAGTTCTCCACCATAGGTCCCTACCACCTTTCCAGCTGCTGCCCCAGCACTGAAGCTCAGAGCGAGTGATTCCGTGGGTGGGAAAATCCGTGCAATGTTCCTTTAAGAGGAGCATCTGGGACTCTAGCCACCCTCTGTCTCACTCAGTCACAATGTCCGCTGGTTTTCACAACCAGAAATTATGGGGTTTTTCTCTCTCTGGCACTAGAACCCAGGGCTGGGGTGGGGCTAGGACCTCTTGCTCCTCTGAGGGGTGGGAGGGACCTCCACAGATGAAATATCCTCCTGATCTTTAATGGTCACACACAGGTGTGGGACCAACCTGTTCTGAGTCTTTACCCATCCTACCCGTCTGGAGGTGGCTTCTTATGTGTGTCCTAAGTTGTAGGGCTTCAGTTCAGCAAGAATTTAGGTGATTCTCAATGATGGTTGTTTTGTAATTTAGTTGTAATTTTGATGTGGTCATGAAAGAAAGTAAGCACAGTGTTTACCTACTGCTCCATCTTGGTATTCTCTTGGGTATTTTTTTTTTTTGTATTATTGTTATCTGGTTTGGTATCCAAGAATTTCTGGCTTCACAAAATTAGTTGGTAAGTGTTTCTTCCATGTTTTGCAACCCAATGATAGGTCTTGAAATCAATTTATTATTTTGTTAACCAGCAGTTTTTTAACGATGCAGAATAGAATAGAGGATATCAGAGTTTATTAGATGTTAGTTCTTCATTTCCACTCTATTTATTTTCTGAGTGTGCACTGGGTCATGATGTAAAATGTATTTATTACTGTGGGTGTGGTCAAAAAGTTTGGAAAACACTGCTTACCATGGTGAATGAAAGTGATCAGACCTCATTAAGGTGAAAAATCCCTTTATGGAGAAGTCCTCCAGGGCCTACCCTGAAGGTGACCCTCTTGTTCCTGTTTTTCCAGGAATGGTTTCATTTTTAACATCAAAAGTCCTGGGTCCTAGGACCCCCTTGGCACAGGACATACCAAGAGGTTGCAACAATTATGGTTGTCTGCCATAATGTGGTTTAGTGCCAAAAATAAGTACTTTTATGGAATGCTGTAGGGATCTTTCCATAGAAACAACATCCATTTCTGCCTACCATGGACTGATTAACCTTTCCTTAGTCTGAAACATAGAGCGTCACTCTAGCCTGAGTCCTGGTCGTGGTCCTGGCGAGTTTGCAGAGCAGAGGGAGGGAGGCAGGAGTGAGTGAAGATGGGGCAGGGAGGAAGTGCATGGTGGAAAGAGAAGAACCTTTGAGCTGAATAGGTACAGTGTACCTCCTCCATTTAGTGTGACCTTTGGCAAGTCACTTTTCTTCTCCACCCCAAACTCTCTTATCTGTAAAATGAAATAAAATAATGGTTAGAAAGCTGTTGGTGTGTAGTGTGACAATTAAATGAGATGGTGAATGGGAACTCTTTGGTATGTCCTAATGGAAGCCATGACTGTGACTCCTGGGTCCTGCTGCAGCCACACAGCTTCCACTCCTGACTTCTTGCTGTTCTTTAAAGAGAGGAAATCGGCGACAGTTTCACTGTTGAGTGTGTCTATTGTAGAGAAGCTACTACTAATCAGGTATTAGTTCAATTCAAAAACATTCCCACACTCAGGTCTAACACAAGAGAACTGCTATAATGACTCGTCCTGACAGAGGAACCTCATGGGAGCTAAGAATCATGAAAAGGTGGGCTTGCTGCTGGACAGACGATGGTGCCATGCCCAGGGCACAGTCCAGTGGAGTCACCTGGGCATCCAGTCAGCTCCATGACTTGCAGGTCTTGGGAACCCCAAGATCAGGAGTGACCAAGGTAGCATTGTAGAGCATAAATATTTTGCCACAGTCATCCTGATGCACTTGTGTTTGGACAAAACCCGAGCACTGTGATGCTATTGCCCAGGGGTAACTGCAAAAAGATTTGCAGATTTTAGTAGTGTGTTATTCACAGCCAGTTCAGCTGCATGTGCAGAAACCCAAAGTAAACGTGCTTATGCTGTGAATGGGAACGCATCGGTTTGGATAACTGAGACGTCCAGGCCTGTACTGACCTCAGGGTTCCGGCAATGCCAGGACTCTGCCTTTCACCTGCTGGGATTTCTCCTGCAGTTACAGTTCTTATCTTGCAGTATTCTCACAGCCACAGGAAATCGCCGTGGTTCCACAGGGCTCCTGCTAGAATTCCAGGGATGAGAAATTGGTTGCCCTTGCTTGGGTCGTGCTCCCACTTGTGAGCTGTGGGACGTGCACACACTGCTCTAACTGGAAATGTGCTATTGTGATCAACAGTCTTGGGTGGCAGGGCAGAGCTCCAAAAAGGAAAAGTTGCTGGGCAGACAAAATGCAATAGATACCCCTTATCTAGAAGAGTAGCTTTTTGTATTGGAGGTGTAGATAAATGTACCGTGATATAAAAGTTTACATTGTTAGAGCTTCCAGAACAATAACTTCTTCAGAACATTTTTTTCCCTTCTGGGTGATAAAAATATTGTTAGAAAAGTATGTAAGTTGGCTTAAACATGTATTTTCAAGATCTGAAACCCTGACATTATTTTGTAGGGTTTGATCTACACTTTGCTGCCATGACCATCTAATGGACTCACATTTCACAGGACGCTTCTTTATCAGGTGCTGGACTGTGGCGTCCAATGCCAGTTGATGTCTCAATGGAGGGGGTAATGTCAGATTCCCCCATTCATTGCGTCACATAACTTCAGGTGGACTTTTAAGTTTATGATTGTGACAAAGATATATATTTTGCAAAGCCAACTAGAAAATGTTCTTTTTGTATCCATTTAGCATCCCAAATACATTTTGTTAGTTAAGTAACTCTGAACACACTTCAACTGGATATGAAATTGAAGCAAAGTACCGAGAAATAACTGTTGGAATTCTCCTCTTTGTAATGGGGTCCTTCTCAGTCTTGATCTGGGAAGATCCAGCAGGGGCCAGCATGGAACTTAGTGGTTTGCTGGCTGGTTGAAAGCAGCTGGAGGGTCTTTGATGCTGACAAAACTCTGTGTGGCCAAATGAGGCCTTTCCCTCCACCCCAGAGATGGGACAAAGTCAGTGTGGCCGGCGTACCTGCTTTGACTGCCAAGGATTGAGGACGGGTAATCTCAGCAAAGGCCCTTCAGCTGAGACCAAGAGTTGTGGTCTTGCCGACAATAGTGGAGCTGCCTCTGCACTCTGTCGTCTGGGTGAGAAATCAGCGAGCCATGCTAAAAGCAGGTACATTCCAGAGGGTTGGCCTGGGCACTCTAAGGTATTTGGATTTCCTTTGGATGGTATGTGGGAGCCATTAAGAGTTTTGGGGAACTGAAGTGCCATGTGGACTCTTTTGGTCTGGATGAGATGATCCTTCCATTCCAAATTTGACTGTGAGTGAATGCCCAGGCACAAGGGGCCTTTGGTTTCTTCCCCACTGCCCACGTGCAGAAGACAAACTTAGATGATGGGCCTCCTGCATTACTCTTGTCTCACCAGGAATTTATGGTTCAGTTTTCTCTGAGGCACCTGAAAGAAGGAGGCAGACTGCATGGTGGGAGGCCCAGGCTCTGGGAAGTTCTGGAAGCCAAGGCCTGTGTGGCACAATGGAGGATGTGAGATTTCACCCAGACAGCCCAGAGCTGGGAGATGCTTCATTCTTAATAGAAGTGTCTGCAGAACCCTGGTTTCTAGAATAATTGGCAGCTTTCACAGAGCTTTTCACAGGGCCCTTCTGATGATAAGCTGTGAGCGGGTGTTTGTAAGAGAAGCTGTAATTGTGGCCTCAAAGTGCACATTCTGGGGCAGGGCTGTAAGTAGGTGGGAGGAACCACCGTGTTGCACTTAGTAGGTGCCCCGAGGACATGGGCGCAGAGGATGGGTGTGAGCCCACGTGTGTATGTGGAAAACACCATCTCCACCCGTCTCCATGACTATTAGTGGACTATAGACATGCCTGAGGACATGCTCCTGAAAGCAGCTCCCTGCAGAAAGAGGAGGGGAAATTCCCTTTTTGCTTTATTCTTATATTTTGGCAGCTATTGAGTTTTTTTTTTGCAATGAGCATAAATCACTGTAACAAGTATAATTTACAAATATCAACTACCCCTCTGAGGGTGAGCATTCACATCGCATAAAGAGGAACTTTTAGGGCTTAAACTTAGAAGGGCTTCAATAAGTGATGGAAGACACGGCTGCATTGGCGACCTCCTCTCAGATAAGCGTTGCACACGCTCAGATGAAAGCATCTTCCCTGGGCTGTCTCTCTGATGTTCTGACGACAGCTTTATGTGTGTGCATGTGTGTGACATGCTTAGGTGACGAAGCCTAGAAAGGCCTCATTACAAAGGTCATTAGGATTGCCTTGTTTGTTGGGGTGAATTATCTGGTTACTCTTCTGACTGTTCCTTTTTCTTATCTGTCACAGCCATCAGAATCTTGGAAAGTCATATAATTTAGTGTGTTCATTTAGAAAATTATGCCGATAACCATCTTCCCTGGCAAACCGTCTCGGAAGACTGAGATGGCTCGTTTAGGTTTCAGAAAAGGAATTAGGACGTGATTCGGATTTTTCTGGAGAAAGCACTGGAAGGTGCTTCTGCGCCCAAACCCAGTGGCACAAACAAGCAGGTGGTAGTTAGGGGGTGTTGTCACCTTCGTGGGTCTCTCTGGGAGAGTGGGGCTCATGTCTGCCTCTGTCCTTGGAGGCGCTATGTTGTACCCTGGGCATCTGGGACCAGGAAATGGAGAGAATCATGGAAGAGTGTAGCGCATCCAGACTGGCCTGGGACGGCTGCTTTGCCACTGAACATTCCCTAATAAAAATAAGGGATAGTCGTCATAATAAGAAATTTAGGAAGTCCCTAAATGTCTCAAAAACCTCTCGTCTTTGATGAGGGAGTGGGAAGAGTTTCCAGTGAAACCAAGTAAATGGGTGGAAAGGGAGCTAGAGCTTATCTCCTCCTTCATGTCTGGGAAGGAGTGTGGTTACGTGATCTGATAAAACCAGGACTGGGCCTTCTTCATACACATCACTTCTCCACCTTTTCCTCTAGAGGTATCCCAGATGGGTCCTTTTACTGGGAAGGATTTAAATGCAGCTCGGTATGGACAGCAGTGAGGATAGCAATAGAGTATTTTGGTCTGATCTGTCTTCATGGCTGGCTTACAACACAGGAAAACGTTATGGGGAAGGCGGTCTTGGAACGAATGGAGTCATGCCATGACCTCAATTTTGAACACACCCACCAGTGCCGACAGAAATTGAATCCTGGATTGTGTATGCTGGTGACACGTCAACAAAGTTATTAAAAGGAAATTCAGTGACACATATTTCCTCGTAAGTGAAGTTTGCCGAGCCCTGCAGTTTCAAACAAACTGATGAGCTTTGCTTTAATTAATTAAAAAAGAAAAGCTAGTTTGACATGGAGCTTGAAGAGGTCTAGAAATGTTAGTTTGGAGAGTATCCAAAACATTTACAGCGGCCTCCTGAGCTTTTGGAATGGACCCAGCTATTTAAATACACACAGAGTCGGTTTTCAACCTTCAAGGACAGGTCAGTTGAGTGGTGACTCTCCAAACACCTTCGTAGGTCTTCGACACACATCTCAGTGAAGCCAACCACACTCCCATCCTCAAGAAGGCCATGCGCCTGGGGCGTGTCAGTGTCCTGGGGCCACCATAACAATGACAAAGATCAAGGGCTTAGCTCTCTCTGGAGGCTTCAGGGCAGGATCCTCCCTGCCTCTTCTAGCTCCTGGAGTTTGCCAGCTGTCACCAGCTCATACACATGTTACTTCAGTCTCTATTTGTCTTCACACAGCGTTCTTTCTCTGTGTCTCTTCTCTTCTTATAAAGCCACCAGTCATATTGGATTAGGACCTCATCGGAACTAGTTAACATCTACAATGACCCTATTTCCAAATTAGGTTACATTCTGAGGTCTTGGGGGTCAGGAATTTAACACATGAATTTCAGGTGACACTTTCATCCCATAGTAGGGTGATGGGATGGCAGAGCTGGGAGAGACCTCACAGGGATTTGTCTCACTTCTGAATGCTTCAAAGGCGAAACTGTGACTGGACATTTCCCCGGGATGGCAGAGCCACGTGGACCCATCTTCTGGATGTTTTTGCCCTGAGTTGCTTTCAGGCAATGGTTGGTTCTTCTGTGTCACGGGTATGACAAAGTATAGTATTTTTAAATTTCAAATACAGAATGAACAAGTGTCAAAGACTTATTAACTCATTAATGAAGGAAGCAGACAGTAGCTAAAGCTGGTTCAAAGAGTATTTTAAGGAACTGGGTGTTCACAGGCATTAAAGGAGAAACGTGACAGCAAGGTCGCTGGGTCAGGTACAAAACTGGTGAATGTCCTTCAAGGTAATTAATATATATATCATAAATAGTAGGCATTATATTATTTATGGTATTATTAATAGGTATTATATTATTAATTATATTATATTATATTAATTATATTATATTATTAATAGGTATTATATTATATTATTTACACACACACACACACACACACACACATATCTTTTGAAGTTATCTTTTCTTGTGGGCAGAAATTATTTGCCTCTTTACTGAAAAAGATCTATGAGTTAACATGTAACTTACAGAGTCTGAATCTGCAGTTCATAGTAAATAGCAATGTGAGACCCAGCACTTTGCTGAGATGATGAAATAGCCTCATGGGACTTGGGAAAGGACATCCCAGTATGACGCTGGAGGGACACCCCACACGCCCTTTAGCCTTATCTCCAAGTCTAGGATATTTTTCTTAACATAGATAATGATATCGCTCTGTCTGTGAAGAGGCCATTGTATGAATAAGAAAGTATTTTGGAGAACTCTTTTCACCGTGTAGGATGTTATCAACTACATTTAATCTGTGTTCTGTACAAGTGGTTAAATCAATGATTCTAGATAACAAGAAAGATTGTTCACAGGCCAAATTCCTCTACTAAAAAATTCTAGATTTACAAATGTCAATACTTAGTAGATAGACCATTTATAAGGTGAATTAAGGTCCTGTGCGTGTGGATATGCCTCCCTAGGGACCACTCATTTTCTCAAAAGTTTGGTTTCTCAACAACCAACATTTGTTGGACAATTCTTTATTTGATGCTTAATGGAGAAGAAGGGAATTCTTGTAGAAATTTCTGTCTGGGAGCCAAGACTGGACACTTGGACTATGGTGTCTATAAAACAAATTCCAAATAAACCAATAATTTTCATCAAGGTCTTAGAATTTACAGTGAGAATCAACCCCCTCTGTCCCACTGTCACGGACGATGGGCTGATGGGAGGGGCTTATACACACACAAGGCACCCTAGACCTGGAGACGGGGCCTCTCCTGAGTCAGGTGAGCAGATGCACACCGTTGGCGTGGGGCATGAACACAGGCTCTCTTCCCCTAGCTCTCGCCCGGGTAAACCCCTTAATCTGGCTATCACACTACATGACGTGTCTAAAGGCAGAAAGTAAAGCACTTGCTCCCTTGGGATCTATTTCCCTGCTTGAAATCTGTTACTAGAGCCTTGGGGCTTAAAAGTGGAAGTGGCTGCATCGCATAAGTGAGCATCTCCCATTTTCTTTAACGGCAGGACTGTGTTCCCCTGAGAAAGAATGTCCCTCTTCTCATTCCTTGTTGAAGATGCTCTGGTCTTTAGTCACCCCTCACCGCCTGCCACTCAATGAAATCCAAGGTTATAATCGGCTATTTGTATGACATTCTCCAGGAATTGGGCAGAGAGTAAACCTGGGCAGTACATTGAATTTTCTTGAAGCAGTGTTGGGGTTAAACAACCAGCATCCCATTAACTGTCCCAGGATGAGTGAGAAGCAGTCATTGGAACTTTGCGATGATTTGTGCACAGCAGATACAGTAAACAAATGGTGTGCGTATTCTAGAGATGTACACATAAGGAGAAGGCTCATTCCAGCATGCTGAAGCCTTTTAGGGTTTGGGACATGCATGATTTATACATCACACAAAAATGGATTTTCTTTTATTGGCTTTTTATTGCAAGAGGCAAGGGGAACACAACCAATTAGTTATGGCCGGTCAGACTGCCAAATCCTATATGATCACAGTGCAGAGAGCTAAGTAGGGCTTAGGAAAGCACATTTCACTAGCCCCAAAGGCAAGGATATCAGTATGTTCTGGTGCCGAGAATGAGCTAGTGATGTCCAGGGATTTAACGAAATAAACGACTGTTGGAGTTATACTTACTATAGTCATGATTTGCCAAGTGTGATGCAGGCAGCCCTGGAAACTGCTATGTTTGGGTGGGAGGATGCAGAAGCTGGAGCCAAAGAGACAGACATGCCTGCTTCCTCCTCTCTAAGCTGCAATGGAGTCGAGCAGTCACCACCACTATCTAATTTCAGAACATTTCCATCACTACAGTAAAACCCTGAACCCGTTAAGCAGTCACTCCTTATTCCCCTGCTGGTCCCATATGGCTTCAAGCTGACCGCACAGGCTATGGGTGCCATGATGACGGCTGTTTATCTATGTCCTTTCTCCCTTCCTTCCTCAGTCATAGGTGCTCAGCCCGCAACCACCTTCCTGGCCATGTGACTACAAGGTCGAACAATTAAGTTCACAAACTTGTCCTAGAAAAAGTGCTCCATACCTCATTGCTGAATATCACTAGGGTCACCTTTGAAGTACTCCCCTTGGGAAGCTATGCACCGACACCAGCGCCTAGTCCACGCTTCAAAGCAATTTTGGAACTCTTTCTGGAATGGCCATCAGAGCTGTCATCGTATTACCCTTGATGTCCTAAATGTCATCAAAATGTTTTCCTTTCAATATTTCCTTTATCTTCGGGTAAAGAAAGAAGTAGTTGGGGGCCAGATCAGGTGAGTAGTGAGGCTGTTCCAATACAGTTATTTGTTTATTGGCTAAAAACTCCCTCAGACAGTGCCCTGTGAGCTGGTGCATTGTTGTGATGCAAGAGCTCTTTCAGGACCATTTTTGCACACACCTTTCTCATGCCAAGATTTTCAGTTAATATTTTCCTAACTGTTTCTCTATCGATGTTTACTTGATTTGCTATGCTTCTCACAGTCAGCTGATGATTTTGACGCACAGTTCAATGAATTTTTGCAATGTTTTCCTCAGTTCTGCTTGTTACTGGCCACCCTGACCTCTCTTCGTCAGTGACATATTCTCTCCCCTCAGAAAAACATTTAATCCATTTGTCCACTGCCGTTTTCTTCATGGCATAAACTTGAACTAATATGTCCCTGATTTCATTTCCACTTTTGCCAAGTTTAACAAGAAATGTAATGTTTGTTCATTGCCCTAATTCAAGCTCAGACATTCTCGCGACGACACACAACAGCACGCAACAACAATAATGAACGCCACTCAGCAAGACACCACCACACGTCAACACGAATACAGCTGTGAGACACTGATATACCAAGTTTATGAAACCTGACCGAGCTGTTTGTACACTGCTGCCAATGTGAGTACACAGTGGCAAGTTTGTGAACATAATTGTCACACCTTCACAAGTTCTCAGAGCTACGTCTGGGGTGGGGTGTGCCCTCTGCACTCTTACATCCTGTCCTTGGAGGGCCGAGAATTCACCACACAGCAGAACCAGGCCTTAGGAAATGACAGAGCAGCGGGAGAGATGGGACCTCTCTCCCTGAGCTGCCGTGTGGAGCTGTTACCTGTACAACCCATGTGAGCAAAAAATAGACTTTTTTGTTCCTTAACAGTCATTGTTAATTCGGGTCTCTTTGCTGGAGCAGCTTAGCCTTGACCCCAACCAACACAGTGGTGAAGGTGAGGATTGAGCCCAGGCATCTTTGACATCATGGCAATGACTCTCAAGATCTGCAAAGACTTCTCTAGCAGGTGCAGTGGGCCATGGGGACCACCAAGCAGTCCCCAGGCTTCTCACAGGGGCACTTGGCCTCCATCCATGTCAATAGCCTGAGGCCATGTCTGCCACATCTCAGGCCATCATGGTCCCTTCGTGGGCCCCTCTGGCCCCTGGAGTCCTTCACTCCCCTGTGCCCTGGGCCTCCCACCAGCTTCAACCCTGTGCTGACATCATACTTCGGAGATTGTATCTGAGAAGCTGCTGTGGGAGAGTTTATTTCAGGTCATGCTTGTCCCCTGGGGCTGCAAAAGTCAGGGTCACATCCTGAACCAAGTCTCTATTTGACACTTTTGTTTCTGTTCCTGAGAGATGGATAAAATGCAATTGAGCAAGAGTAAATAAAGGGACACTTGACCTTTGCCAACACTTGGGGACCCGAGAGAGGAAAAGCTGCATGGTGTGTAAAGTGAGAACAAGGGCTGTAAAGATTTTACAGTTTGTTTGACATTGTGGGCTTGGCCTGCCTTTACGACTCGAGAGGGCTGGCCTCCCAGCATGGCTGCATTTCTTCCAATGATGACTACAAGGAATGCAGTCCACTGAGAGTTACAGAGCGCCGTCCCTCGTGCAGCACCCTGCAAACTGTGAGAAGGTCACCCTAGACTCCCTTAACCTTTTCAAAATGAAACCAGGCTCTCGGGCCAAACGAGAAACATGGAATGCAGGCCTAGGAAATGCTTTTGTCCAACTCCGCTTATCTGATTTTACCAGCATGTAGCTCTGTCTTATCAAAACAAGTCGTTTCCTCTGTTAAATTAGGCAGGGGTGTTGATAAACACGGTAGGTGCCAGATTTAGCAAAGTCCTCTGTGTCCCTGTCCCTCGTGGTTGGTGGAAGGTGACCCTCTCTGTTCTTGGTCGGGGGAGGGCAGGGATGGGTGATGGTGGGGCGTATGGGTGGGTGAGCAGGCAAGCACAGTTCTTTCATTATTACTGGGACTTCTGTTTCTGTCCGCCCTTTCCACTCAAGGTCATTTGAAGCATTGTGTACTCCATTTATTTGCTCCTAAATTTCTCTAAAAAATGGAAGGTGTGCCTGAAGAGTGTTAATCACTTTTATTTTACAGAAGAGGAAAGTGAAGGTATAGACTATGCAGATAGAAATGGAGAAGACCCTTAAGAAATACATGTCCCACGAAGGCCTGAGGTTTACATAGACAGTGGCAAATTATTGTCAGTTAAATCTCTTCTATGATCTCCTCATTCTTCTCCTTCATGTTGAAGTATGTGCACAAAACACTGTTTAAAGTCACCTCCTAAGAGCTAGAATCAGAGATGTCCAACCTCTTGGCTCAGGCAGTTAGCTAGTAAGAGACAACACAGGCAAAATGAAATCAAAAAGCGATTTGGTATTCACACGTTTGTGATGTTTATTATGGAAACTTTCAAACACACACAAAGCAGGGAGACCAATGCACTGAGTTCCGTGATCCACTACCCATGCGGTGATGCCCGCCCAGGGCCAGCCTTGTTTTGTCTGTACCCCACCCATTTCCTCACTGGGTTATTTTAAATCAGTCCCAGACGTCATATTATTTTATCTATAAACATATCAAAAGTATTTCTAACAGATAAGAACTTTGGAAAACCAACAAAAGCACAATTCCATATTTACAACTAAAATAATTGGCAATGATTCCTTAAAATGATCAGATATCACTGTTCAGATTCCCCTGGTTGTTTTACAATAGTTTTAAGTTGCTGTGTTTTTTCCACTTAGGATCTTGTAAGTCTTTTTTGATGTTTTCATCTCTGGGCCAGGCTCTGAGCTGGGCATAGCGAAGGGACATCAGGAAAGAGGACCAGGCCAGTACCCAGGGGGTTGGCCAGTGCTGTGGGAAGCACATCTAAACATGGGCAGAGAGGGCAGCTGTGGGCTGCAGGAGCCCTTGGGCAAACACAAACCCTTAGGGAAGGTGCTCACCCTCCAGGTGAGGTGGCATTTGACAAAGAAAAAAGCATTCCAGCTGGAGGAAACTGTGCACAAAAGAGCAGAGAAGGGGGTGTGCGATGTGTGCTGGAAACTGCAATGGGCTCAGCGAGCTGAGTGAACAGAGGACACGGAGGCTGGAAGGGTGGACTGGGACCCCCTCACTGGGGTCCTGAAAACACTGCTAGAATTTGGACTCTATTGGAGGCCGTGGGAATGTTGAAGTGTTCTCACAGGGAACTTGCTACACAGAAGTGTTTCCTCTCTGGGATCTACATGTTTCTGGCTTTGTGACCCCCGACATCCTCACCCACACACAGCACCCATCAGTGTGGTACCTCTGCCCAGTCTGCCGTCTTCACACACTCAGCCTCCACCACTGAGCTTGTCCTCTGTTTGACCTTCGGTTACTACAGGAACTGAATCCCATGATGGAGCGTGTCTTGTTTGGACAGAAAGGCGATGCATGGGAAGTTCTAAATATCTATGTGCAACTGTCATCTACATGCTGGTGTGCAGGGACCTCCCCTCTTTGGATCACAGCCATGTCCCTAGTGCTGGCCTGGCATATCGTCGACATGCAGTAAGTATTTACAGAATGAAAGAATTAACTTTGGGGTGGGGGCTTTTAAACAACACAAATGTGTTATCTAATTGTTCTCTAGGTGAGAAGTCTGAAATAAAAGAGCCTCAAGCCTGCTTCCCTTGGGGGGTCCAGGGAGAATCCATTCCGTGTCTTTTCCAGCTTCTAGAGGTGCCCGTGTCCCTAGGCTCATGGCTCTTTCCCCATCTTCAAACCAGTAGCACAGCATCTCCCAGCCTCCCTGTGACGCGGGCCCCCCTGCCTCCCTGTCTCTCTTACAGGGACCCTTCCGATTACATTTGCCCACCGGGATAATCAGGATCGTCTCCCATCTCCAAATCCTCAACTTAATCTCATCTGCAAGGTCCCGTTTGCATGAAAGGTGACATAGTCACTGGTGCCAGGAATTTGGATGTGGACGTCTTAGGGAGGCATTATACTGTCGGCCACACGAACTACATAAAATGTACTATGCTTATCAGGGACACATTCAAAGGCAGGTGTAGGTTCGGGTACTTCAAGCCACACTCTTTCTTCAGATGATTTATTGGAATTCTGTTTTAGTGCTGTAGAATATATTTCCAAATAAAGTTCAGATAACCCACTAAATGTCGATAACCATAGATGGTATAAAATAATAACACTTACATGTTTATGTAAGAAGTGGCTTTTTGGAACACAAGCATTGGTTGCTGGGGGTTGCCCTGGTGTGGGTGGTATGTCTCTGCTGAAGGCTGCGCCTGCCAGAAACAGCTCTTTGCTTCAGTTCCAAAGTTCTGAGCCTGAGAATCTTTTCATGCCTCCAGAGTTGGAAGGTACAGAGGATTTGGGGCTCAGGGCCACAAATCTGGCTGTGATCACCTCTCCCTGAGCACAGCTCTCAGAGAATTGAGGCAGTCAGCTGTGTAGGCAGCCGTCTGGCCTCATCTCCAGATGACAGCTCCTTAGGTCCTTCCATGATTTGTAGTCAACATTAAGTCTCCCTGCTCCTTCGGTCAGAGAGGCGGGCACTCTTATGTGGTCATGGCTGTCGTTCCCTCTTAGGCTCCTGTAGACCCTCCCACTTCCCTCCCCCTGGACCATCGCCGACCCCAGGCACGCAGCCTAAACTCTTTGCCTGTGTTCTCCCATTCGTTCATTGATTCAATGATTGTTTATCACGTTCACATCATCTTCCAGGAACCATGGATTATGCTGAAGGCAAGGGGCAGAAAATCAAGTATATAACTAGAGTGACTTTTTCATAGAAGTTACCTTTTTTTCTAATGCGGAAAATCTTAACCAAAAAATTGTACAAATAAATGTAAAGATACAACTAGAATATGTGCAGCTGGTGGTGGTATGAGAGAGTAAGTAAAGTTTGGAATTTAGAAATCAGGGGAGATGGTCTTCTTTCCATACTTTCCTGAGGGGGTGATGATGGAGAACAGCCTGGAGGAAGAAGAGGGTGGGGTGAGAGTGAGTGAGACAATCTGTGGGAGAGGACGGTGGTCAGCAGGACTGAAGGCCCCTGGGCTGGAGAGGGAGCATAGGTTTGAGAGAGGCCGTTGGGCCTGACCCACAGTGCTATCCAGGCCCTGCCAAGGGATCTGCTCACTTTCAGCCCTTTATTTATTATCATGTTTATTCCCCTGAAGAGTGTAATAAGTATAATACAGCTAATTTTATCAGCTTTTTTCTCAATGGACGACACCTTCTCAAAGGTGTCCAGATTTTTCTTAGAGCAATCTTCTGCATTCCAAGATGATAAAAATGTCTGTTTCTTTCTTTCTTTCTTTCTTTCTTTCTTTCTTTCTTTCTTTCTTTCTTTCTTTCTTTCTTTCTTTCTTTCTTTCTTTCTTTCTTTCTTTCTTTCTTTTCTTTCTTTCTTCCTCTCTCTCTCTCTCTCTCTCCCCCCTCCTTCCTTCCTTCCTTCCTTCCTTCCTTCCTTCCTTCCTTCCTTCCTTTTTTTCCTTCTTTTCTTCCTTGCCACATTTATATCTTTGATTCATCTAAAATATATTTAAATACAAAGAATGAAGAATAAAGAGTAGGAATTTTGTTTTACCCAAATGGGTAATTGGTTGTCTTAATGTCATTTATTAAATAATTTATAACTTATGTATTTTATTTTGAATCCTCAATGTTAACCCTTAAATATAAGTATTGCTATCCCTATTTCACAGATGAGGTAACTGAGATCAAGTTAAATTAGTTATTCAAGGTCACAAGCTAAAAAACTTTGAAAAACCATAAATCAGATTTGCAAGCTCTATGGTCCACCTTCTTTCCCCTTCCTGGTTGTAAATCAGTTTATCTAATGTTGGAGCTCCAAGGAGCCATGGGAACCATGTCTCCTGGGAAACTGTGATTTAGAGAAGTTACCTAGCAACACAAAGAATCTTTGGTCTTTGGGTCTAGAGTTGCCTTATAGGAGACATTGTTTTTACAGGAATGACTTTGTGCCACTAAGATAGCTAAACTCCTTTGGATGAGTCAAGACACCTCAACCTACACCAAATTTGGCTTCATGTGGCATGAACAAGTTTCTGTTGTTAATTTAAAAAGTATGTATTGCTATTTAAGATGCACCAATTAGATTCAGATGGGAAAAGTTGGAAGAAATAGGAAGATTTCTGCTTCAGAGAAAGGAGATGGGGTTGACTGGTGGTTGGTACATATTTTCCCCTTATCCCACACTTTTGTGGTGGGAAAAATGATGCTTTGCTGAGAGGTGAGAAGACGGGAAAGGAGTGATCCTTCCCCATTGAGGCCCACTAGGGAAGGACCAGCTCTTCTCATTACCCGTCACATTCCACAGAGGTAAATCAGCAGCAAGACATGACATCATGTCCATGTCTATGAGCAGCTGAACAGTTCTGTGGTTCCTGACCCATGCAAACAGCATGTGCAGCTAAATGGGAAAGTGCAGGTTGTTATAATGTAGAACCCCCGGACATCTGGGGTCCTCTTCATACTGCTTCTCCTTGGAGACCTCGAGAGTAGTCCACGCAAATGCATATGCGAATACCTACTAAGTGCCAGAGGCTATGATGAGTCCTCAAACTCAGGAGTCTACAGTCAGTAGGATTAATGGTGGGAGTACATGTGGGATTAAATAGAGCACAGTGTTAGATGAATGGTGAGCATGGTATAGAATTAATGGTGGAGCAGGGTGTGGGATTAATGCTGGAGACCAAAAACAAAAAAGAAGCAGCAAAGCATTCACTGAAGTTTAGGGGATTTTTGAAGGCCTTAGAGATCAGCATCTGGCCTAACCTCATTTCAAGTAGCAGAGGAAGCCACGGAAGGTCTCTGAGCTGGGGAATGAAGGATGAAACTATACAGCCCAATGTGGGAGTAGAGGGGCATCTGAGCTGAGAGGTCATTGAAAGAGGCGAGGCCAACACTAACAATCATCCAATTTGTGATGATGACACGTAAAATATAATGGGAACTGAGGAGAGAGAGCACATGAAGGAGGCTTTCTGACACAGACCTGATAAACCTTGGTAAACTCTTCAATGCTATCATCCATTGCTCTCTGGATGATAAGGCTCAACTCCTCAGTGTGGTGTGCACGTGTGTTGCCTTGCTTCCCTCCAGTCTCACCTCTCTCCGCCTCCTCCCATGTTTTGCGCCCGATGCCTGCGCCGCTGGACAACACGCCATCCTCTGATGCGCCTCACGCTCTGGGCCTAAGTCCTTGCCTTGGCCTGGACACTCCTGCCCCACCAGCCCTGAATGCCCCCGCCCTATTCCATCCTTCTGACCTCCGCACAGGGCCCTGCCTGCTGGGACCCTCTCCTGAACCCCTACTCAGGACGGATTCAGGGGTTCCTTCCATGTGCCTCACCCTTGTGTTGTAACTAGTTTTTGTGTGTAGACGTCATCAGGCCACACTCCTGGAGGCACGTCGCTGGCTTCATGGGTGCTCAGTAAAGGAGTCTGAATGTCTGGAAGGATGGACTGAATGTGAAGAACAGGGGCAGGGAGTTAACACAGATCAAGATTTAAGCCTGGGCAACTGGGAGAAGTCATCGAAATAGGTCAGTATTCAAACTCTGCTCTGTAAAGACCCTGTTACAAGGATGAAAAGACAAGCTGCAGACTGAGAGAAGATATCTGCATATCACATGCCTAACAAAGGATTTGTACCCAAAACATATAATGAACGCTCTAACTTCAGCTGCAAGAAAACAAACAATCCAATTAGAAAGTGAGCAAGAGATTGAACAGACACGTCGCCACATCATTAGCCAAGAGGGAAACGCAAATTAAAACCACTGAGATACCACTTCACACCCACCAGAATGGCTAACGTAAAAACAGGGACAACACCAAATGCTGGTGAGGATGCTGAGATACGACATCTCATCGACTCGACTCTTGGTGGGAGTGTGATATGGCACAGCCACCCTGGAGATACTTGGCCCATTTCTTAAAAAGTTGAACATACACTCACCATGCAACTCAGCAGTCACACTCCTTGGGATTTACTTTAGCAAAATGAAGACTTATGTTCACACAAAAGTTTGCAGCAGCTTTGTTTGTAATAGCCAAAGACTGGAAACAACTCAGATGTCCTGTAGTCCCCAAGTGGACAAGCATGCCAAGGGTGGTTGCAGCAATAAAATAGGAGGAAGCATCAACACTCCCTGCCTCGAGTGGATCTTAAGAACACGGGGCTGAGGGAGAAAGCTGGTTTCAAGGTGCACATACCCAAGATCCCATTTGTATAACTTTCTTTCTTTCTTTTTTTTTTTTAATGAAACAGGGGGGCCAAGGGTCTCACAGCCTCAAAGACTGAGAGCCCCGAATCGGGCCACCTTGTGGCTTTCACTGATGCACAGACAAGAAGTAGCATTGTTTACTCCACGGTCCATGAATTTCATACAGGTATAATATTCTTAAAGTGACAATGTTATAGGAGTGGAGGAAGGTCAGTGGTGGCCAGGGGTTAGGGTGTGGAGTGACCATTCAGGGATGGCATGAGAAAGCGAACTGGAACTGAAGTTAACTCTTTATGTCTTTATCAGGTGTCAGCTACAGGAAACCCAAGCCAAGGTGGTTTATAGGAAAAGCAGGTTCATTTGTTGTTTTTGTAGTTTAAAGCCCAGGGGCAGAGCTGGCTGATGCGTGGATCTGGCACCTCTGCCTTCCTACACATCCTCCTGCTCAGGTTGGCTCTTTGATGGGCCCCGCTATGCAGCCAGACAGGAGTTCCAAGGCTGGGAAGGGGCAGCCTCGGTCCTGGAAGCTCCTGGAAGCCTGGGGCTCCCTGGTCAGACCACTCAGACCATGTGGGCTCCCAAAAGAAAACCAGGGTTTGTTTCCGGGAGAAGGGGCATAGGTACAGTGTTTCCCCGAAAATAAGATGTAGCTGGGCCATCAGCTCTAATGCGTCTTTTGGAGCAAAAATTAATATAAGACCCGGTCTTATTTTAATATAATATAAGACTGGGTATAACATAACATAACATAACATAACATAACATAACATAACATAACATAACATAACATAACATAAAACCGGGTCTTATATTAATGTTTGCTCCAAAAGACACCTTAGAGCTGATGGTCAAGCTATGTCTTATTTTCAGGGAAACACGGTAGAAGTAGACAAACTGCGAGTGTTGTCTACTCACGTCTCCCAGCTGCCCACCAGCATGG
This sequence comes from Rhinolophus ferrumequinum, assembly GCF_004115265.2. Classification (NCBI taxonomy): domain Eukaryota; kingdom Metazoa; phylum Chordata; class Mammalia; order Chiroptera; family Rhinolophidae; genus Rhinolophus; species Rhinolophus ferrumequinum. The sequence continues at coordinate 56,198,557 of NC_046287.1, forward strand.
GGAGCAGACAGCCCCAAACATGGTAAACACGGATGGGAATGGCACAATTGTTATGCAAAATCAATCACTATCCAGTTAGTAAAGAACCAACAAAAATAACATAAGTAGGCTTTGTGATGTTTTGGAAGGTGAGCCTCCCTCCAGTTGAGTGGAGTTGAGTTCTGAAGCTGGAGAGCTCTGTGGCTGCTGCCTCAGTCCCAGAGATTGTTAGGAGGAGGTGAGGAAGAAAGCTGTGTGGAGGGAAATTGTTTCCAAAGAATGATTCTGACAATATAGAGCTTTCAGCAGAATTAAATTTTGGATGAGAGAAGCCAAATAAGAGAAAAGAATCCTAGAGAGTCTTAGTGGGGCATTTCGGTCAAGCCCAGTCATGATTCTCATTCCTGGACGTCTATCCTGATGGACGCAGGGTTTTTTTGAGGTAAAAGTTACAGACAATAAATTGTATGGTTTTGATAAATTGATCGGCCTATGTAACCCTCACCCCTGACAAGATACAGGCTGTCTTCCTCCCTCCCCGCATCCCCTGCCAGAGACAGCCAGGTTTCTGATGTTTCCATCACAGGTAAGTTTGATCTGGTTTTGAACTTCTCAGAGATGGATGCACACAGCTTACATTCTTTGTGTCTGGCTTCTTTTCCTCATTTTCTTCATCCTCATCATTCTGCTGAACATTTTGGCGCTGGGGAGGAAGTGTGGCCCCATCAGGATCCCATATCATTTTCCTTCCATTGAAGAGCATCTGGAAAGAGATGCTGCATTGTAGCTGTTTGGCCTTATGGAGTTGAACCCCCGATTCCATGGGGAGGGAGAGGCTCATGTCAGGGGTTAGGGGCCTCTGTAGGTTGTGACTACTGTCTAGATCGAGAGTGTCTACTCCCTCCTGCCAGTAACTGTGTCCGAAACCGCAGCAGTGCCTGCACAAAAGCCCCCCACCTGCTGGTTTAGAATAAACAACCAGTGAAGAATGAATGAAATGCAGGAACATGAGTTTTGAAGCTTCTCGGAGCCATCAGTGTCCGTGAGGTCCACCATCACCTGGTGATGACCAAGCTGTCAGATTTGATGGGATTTGCTTTAACAAGAAGGTTGACCGCTCAGGTGGAGGGCTGGTGGTGGAATCCTTGCTGGGGCATCTCCAAAATCAAACAGCAGAGTGTTCAGAATTCTCTCATGCAGTCTAAAACTAGATTCTTGTTGCTGAGATTTTGCTTTTCCTTACAACAAAGCGGGAATTTAGATGCTCTGAACTGTCAACAAACTAAAGGTTGTTGGCTCATGGGGAGCCTAGGGTTCTTATTTCAAAGTTGAAAGGGCCTTGAATAAGAATACATCATCACTAATTAGACTTCGGGCTCCAACAAGGCAGAAATAAGCTTTATCATAACCACCCACAGGCTAGAGAAAGATGAAAGCCGCTCCTCAAAGATTAGGGACCACAGGCAGAGCTGCACCTCTCTTCCAGACCAGGGGTTCCCGCCAGCTGGAAGCCTGCCCTGAAGATCACAGGATCTCAGATTTGATGGGAGTGGAAGGGCCGTCTCATCAGCTCCTCGTGCAAGGTCGTTTCCAACACCCCTTTCACACCCTCCCACACTCATCTGGGGCTCCAACAATTCCCCTCTCCTTTCTCCTACTCTGTGGAAACTGTGGGGTCATTTCAGGAAACAAAATATATTAAGCTGTCCATCCTGGACGCAAGGAATAACCAAAAATTAGATCTAAGCTTCCAGGAAAAAGATGCAGAGCACTGTCATGTCTCCTGCAAGCCCTTTGTTTTCCAGAGTGGAGTATGAGCTCCAGTAGGTATCTAGGGTTTTCTCCGTTGTTCCCTCGAAGTGGGGGGAAACATGCTTTGAGCTTTTCCTGCACTGGGATTTCCAGGTTATATGTCCCTCCCATCTCCTCACCATCCCCAGTTATGTCTGACCAGGCAGGTCCTCAGTATCTTCAAGGGGCTCTTCCAGAATGGAAGGCCTGCCTCACCCTCACTCACAGGGCGAGAACTTCTGAGAGGGGACTTTACTGTCATTGAGGATTTGGACCCCTTCTTTACATATTTTCCAGCATTCAGTATGTTGGGTGCAAATACTAGGTGCTCCATAAATATAGGAAAAAAATCATAACCCTCATGGTAGACTCTTCCTAAACACCAAGCTATGCACTATTTAGCATTTTTTACACTGCTCTTCAAAGTAGAAAAACAAACTCCTTCCCCAGACTTGCCAACAAAACACAAATGTTTCAGTATTGGAATATATTTTGACTAACAGCATTGGTTTGGTGTAAGTTCAGCCAAATAATATATATCAAGAGTCTTAAAGACATTCACGTCCCATGTTCCAATATTCTACTTCTGGGAATTTATTCAGGGGAAAGTATTAAAAATATGGTAAAAATCTTTATACCCAAAAATACATATGTTCATTATTGGATAGCATTATTTGTAATAAGGAAAACTGTAAACAACCCAAATGTTCAACAGGGACATTGTTAGGTAAACTGTGGTAAATTCTCTTAATGGGTGATGATAAAAAATAAAAATTAACACTTATCAAGATTTAATAATATTCATTCATACATCCATGAATTATGGTAAAGTGTTCTGTGTAATAATTCTGTTCCAAAGGAAATAAGATTGTATATACGATATATGAGAACAATTTTTTTTGAACTGCAATATAAAATTTCTTAAAGAAAATATAGCGAAAGTATTCACCATGGTTTTCTCTGGGTGATGGAACTCTGAGTGATTTCTTCTTTTTTTCCGTTTTCCAAATTTCTTATAATGAGCATTTTTTATAATGGAAAACTCCAATAAGATGTTGGTTTCACTTTGTATGCATTTTCTACTCGTGTGTATGTTGATTTCTGTTATTTTGGTGCCATTTTCTGTGTGTGTTATCTTCTCCACAGCTCTGTAAATTTTTTGAGCAAACAAATGAAGCCCTGGAGACCTGAAGTCCACAGTACCTTGCAGGGCTCTGAATGCAGTGGGGTCCCATTCCTGTCTTCAGAGCAGCATAAATGACTTACCTGTGTATTTCCCCCACTGTACAGATGAGGAAACCAACAGAGAAGGATCTCAACCTGCCAAAGTGCACGGCGCTGGCAGGGCTGGATCATGCTATCACATACCACCGATAAACTTCAGTGGGGAATTAATGTTGTTGGTCCATCAATGTCATTCCTGGAAACAATCTGAATCATTTCCAAACACCTCCACTCTTTTAGTGCATACTTTCCTTATGGGGTTGCCTTTGGAGGCCAAGGCATTTGCATGCTACAGCAAAGTCCTCATAAATTTCCAAACAATAGTTCCCGATTGTCTGCCTCTCTGGCAGGAAGACAGACATTGCAGGTTTGAACTCACTTTATTCCAAATATGCATACTTTCAAAGCAGAAGACTTATCTGTGACTTTAATAGTCGGGGCCTTATTGGAGCAAAGCAGTGTTGTAGCATTTAAGAAAGAAACAGACTTTCAGAAGATGGTCAAAAGGATAGCTCTTTTGGGCTAAATATTCAGACAAAGCATGAGTAATACCCAAAATAAAGGACAACTAACAAAAGTTCAGCAAGGAGCGCTCCAAAAATAATGAGGAAATTTAGAGAAAACACCATCCCTGGTCCAATTACCAATAACTGCTCTGTGGGGTAAAAGGAAGGAGGTGGGAAAGAACAGATGGGAGAGACACACCGTGCTGAAGCTGGAACACCCATTAAAAGCTGTTACTCAAGCATACCTGGATTTACAATAACTTTTAAAAAAATTTTTTCATAAGAGTTTATTTCAGCCAAATTGATGACATTGCTGGGAAACAAGATGTGAAATGCTCCCTACAATAACTATTTTAAAAAGAGGGAGAAAAAAGTATAAATGTCTGTAAAGGTGAGACAGGGTAGTGGTATTCAAATTCTAAGCTTGTAATCATAATAGATATTTTAAAAGATCAAGCGAAGATGCAATGTTGATAAGACTCCAAAAGCACAGCCAAAGTACATAAAGATGACAACACAAAGGAACGGGTAGAGTTGGGAAAAAAACGAATCACAAAGGTTTCACTTGCAAATATTAGGGATAATTGAAGGGGTGGTAACAACAATGAAAATGACCATGATAATAACAACCCCATTTATTGGGTGCATGATGCATACATTGTCTTGTTTAATCTCACAGCAACCCAGTTGGCATTCTTGTAACAAGTGTACGAATAAAGCAAATGAGGCTTACAGAGATTGAGTGTCTTGCACAAGACCACATAATTGATAAGCAAGCAGAGCCACGTTGCAACCCAGATATAACTTTCAAGCCCTTACCAGCAATGTGGAAATGAATAATTCAAAAGTTAATTCCAGAAAGTTTCCTAACCAACAGTGGATCTTGGCATTGATATTACGGACAGCAAGACATGCCCAAAAGCAATTTAAAAAGTAAAGCTCCACCCCATCTCTAACCCCAGACACCTACTTGACAAGTTTTTAGATTACAAAAAAAGAAGAAAGGATTATATAAATACCCATGAAGAAATGAGAAGTGATATCTGAATATTTTGGTATTCATCCCTTAGACGTTTGAAATGAGAATATTTTGGGGAAAGTGTTAAATAAATAGAATTTCAGTATGTCACCTCTAAATGAAGCATATCTAAGACATCACTCTTGATTGTCTCCTGGAGACCTGTCCTGAGCCCTTATCTCCTTCATTTCTGTTAAACAGAGCTCTAATGTCCAGGTTTCTACCACACCTTCTTCAATTCTTCTACAAAGAAGGAGAACCAGGTGTCCAGTTTCTCCCAGTCCAATCTCTCTGAGTCAGGTAACTAAATGTGCACCAACTTACCAGGAATTTCTGGAATTGTTGCTGACATCCTAGAAGTCCAAGTGAGAGACAAGAGTCATCCCCATGGATATGAAGCCAGAGTGAAACATGGCCAGCAGGTGGCATCCAACTTTGGGAGGGTCTGGTCAGGTGTGGCCTGAGCATTATCCCAGCTTGCCCTGGTCACTGGACTTCATAGTAATGTAATACCACAACCAACCCATGTAGATTCTTTTGGACCCCACTTATGTTGCTGAGGTGGGGTTTTATTTTATTTCAAAATTGTAATAATTAGAAGATGATGATACTAATTGAATCTAGGAAGTAAAGATGCATTTAATAAATTCTACAAAACTTCAGTGTATCATATTGCAATAATACTGAAACCAACTAAGAATACAAAGGATAAAAAGATACCTAAGCAAAAGGAAATTGACTATCTTCTTAAATAAAACAGAAATGGTATATATATATATATATATATCTCACTGTGAAAGGTATTTAAAAGCAATGAAAACACAGATACAATCAGATACAATATACTATATTTAAAACATGAAGCCCAAATATTATTTCATATGGCAATGTTTCCCAAATTTCAGTCCTCTTCATGCCAATTTCAAAGTTTTGCCATATCCATATAATCTGAACTATTATTATTTACTTAGCACAACTTTAATAGACTCAATTTTTGAATTTAAATACATTTAATGCCATCTGAAACAATGTCTGTAAAAATCACAGATTTGTTTTATTGGCTGTGCTTTTTCTGTACAACATTGAAATAAATTATCAACTTTTAAAATAAAATAAAAAATACCTATCCATGTGCCACCTAAACTTTTGTATAATTTCTCCACACTTTGGGACTTAACGAAATCGATAGTTATATCTTCCACCATGAAAACACATTTAGCACAATAAATAAACATAAATAGATGGACCTGTGTTTTCATTCTAGACACACCATTTGCTAGATCTATGTTTTGGACAAGTCATCATTATATTATCTTTTTTTCCTAGTTTTATTGAGATATAATTGACAAATAATATTGGGTAAGTTTAAGGTGTACAACTTGATGATTTGATACAAGCATATTTTTGGAAATCATTACCCCGTTAAGGTTAGTTAACACATCTATCACCTCACATAATTACCATAATTTTTTGTGTGTATGGTGAGAACATTTAAGATCTACTCTCTTAGCAAATTTCAAGTATACAATACAGTATTGTTAACTATAGTCACCATGCCGTACATTAGATCCCCAAAATTAATTCATCTTATAACTGGACGTTTATACCCTTTGACCAATATCTCCCATTTCTCCCTCCCCGCAGCCACTGGTAACCATCAATCTACTCTCTATTTCTGAGTTCGGTGTTTTTTAGATTCCACATATGAGTGAGATCATGCAGTATTTGTCTTTCTCTGACTTGCTTTACTTAGCATAATCTCCTCCAGGGTCATCCATATTATTGCAAATGGCAGGATTTCCTTCTTTTTTATGGCTGAGCAATTGTCTATTATATACATAATTATGACGGAATGGATAAAGAAACTGAGATCTATGTATCCGTAAATGTGATAATCATCTATCAATGGACACTTAAATTGTTTCCATATCTTGACTGTTGTGAATAATGCTGCGATGAATATGAGTGCAGGTAACTCTTTAAGATCCTGATTTCAAATCCTTTGGATATATACTGAGACGTGGGATTGCTAGATTATATGGTAGTTCTTTTTTAAGGTTTTTGAGGACCCTCAATACCCCTGTGATGGTTGTACCAATTTACATTCCCACCAATAATACACTAGGGTTCCCTTTTCTCCACATCTTCGCCAACACTTATCTCTTGTCTTTTTAATAACAGTTATTCTAACAGGAGTGAGGTGACATCTCCTTGTGGTTTTGATTTGCATTTCTCTGATGAATGGTGATGTTGAGAATATTTTCATATACCTGTTGGCTGTTTATATGTCGTCTTTGGAAAAATGTCTTTTCAGATTCTTTGCCCATTGGATTATTATCATTATTTTTTCTTTGCTATTGAGTTGTATGAGTTCTTTACATATTTTGGATATTAATCCCTTATCAGATATATGGTTTGCAAACATTTTTTTACCATTCTCTAGGTTGCTTTTTCACTTTGTTGATTGTTTCTTTTGCTGTGCATAAGCTTTTTAGTTTGATGTAGTTGCACTTGTTTATTTTTCCTTTTGTTACTTATGCTTTTGGTATTATGTCCAAAAAAATCATTGCCAAGACCAATGTCAGGAAACTTTTTCCATATGTTTTCTTCTAGGAGTTTTATGGTTTCAGGTTTTGCATTTAAATCTTTAGCTTATTTTGAGTTATTTTTTCTGAGTGGTGTAAGATTACAGTCTAATTTCATTCTTTTGCACATGGATATTCAGTTTTCCCAACACCAGTCATTATCTTCTGAAGTCCTCACGTTCCTCGTCTGTAAAATGTGCATGGAAAGACTTATCTCATGGGATGGTGTGACAGTGAAATGAGATAATGTGTTTTTAAAATGTGTTATATGTATTCTTAGACATAGATATTCTTAGACATGTTACATGCAACTAGTGATAATTCCTTTTCTTCCTTTCTTTTCTCTTCTTCTTTCTTATTCTTCTCCTTCTTCTCGTTCTCCTCCTTTTTCTTTCTACTCTTCTTCCTCTTCTTCCTTCTTTCTTCTTCTTTTTCTTGATGTCGTGTTTTTTATTTATTACTTTTTTGGTCTTACTGAATTGGGTACAACTTCTGGAATGCTGAGTAACAGTGGACATAGAGGGTCTTCCCGCTGTGGCCCCAGTGATATTGGGAAAACTCACTGCTTCACTGCCAAGGGTGCTGTTGCCTGCTATTTCATGCTCCTTGTCTGGAGTTCCTCTAAGCACAAACTTCAAAGCTGATTCCTCTCCCAAATTTGGGAAGTCTGAGCTACATCTATGACTGGAAGCAGTAGCACTACTAGGAGAAAGTCAGAGGGCCTTTCAATGTTGCATGGATCACATATTCAATTTTAAATACCTTACAGTGGTCTCACTTAGCAGAAGTCCAGGGTTGTCTCTAGGGCCAGCTGGGCTCAGGATCCAGGACCCCTGTCAGGTTCCATGGGTGCAAGTGGCCTCTGCTGGTGCTCTCTGCCTGAGGGTGAGTGCTCCAGCAGGAAGATTCGCTCTGGACAATTGGCCCAGTAATGCAGTAAGAATTACCTCCTCTCCCTCCACCTTTTTCCTCCTTGCTTATCTCTATATCTAAAGAGATGTTGAAATGTGTGGACAGAAACATCTGGGAAGTTTCCAGATAGAGGCAGGCTTACCTTCATGGAGAAAATTTATGACTTTAGATGTACAGCCAGAACAGGAGAATAAAAGCCGCCATGTAAAATATATTTAAGAGAGTCTCCCATCAACTTTAAAAAAGCAAAAGGAGGTTAAGAATGTTTCCTTTTATTTCTAGTTATCAATTTTTTTATCAGATAAGGTTGCAAAATTATATCAATGTCTTTTCAGCATAGATTTAAAAAAAAAACAACCAAAGAATTTTCCTTTTTTTGATCTACTTCATTTTTGTTTTCTTAATGGTGTTTCCCCAAAAGCAAAAGTTTTGAATTTTTATAAAGTCCAATTTATCAAGTTTTTCTGTTTTTTTTTTCTTTTTTTAAAGATTTTATTGGGGAAGGGGAACAGGACTTTATTGGGGAACAGTGTGTACTTCCAGGACTTTTTTTTTCCAAGTCAAGTTGTTATCCTTTCAATCTTAGTTGTGGATGGTGCCGTTCAGCTTCAAGTTGTTGTCCTTTCAGTCTTAGTTGTGGAGGGCACAGCTCAGCTCCAGGTCCAGTTGCCGTTGCTAGTTGCAGGGGGTGCCGTCCACCATCCCTTGCGGGAGTCAAACTGGCAACCTTGTGGTTGAGAGCCCGGCGCTCCAACCAACTGAGCCATCCAGAAGCTCAGTGGCAGCTCAGCTCAAGGTGCCGTGTTCAATCTTAGTTGCAGGGGGCACTGCCCACCATCCCTTGCGGGAGTTGAGGAATTGAACTGGCAACCTTGTGGTTGAGAGCCCACTGGCCCATGTGGGAATCAAACCAGCAGCCTTCGGAGTCAGGAGCATGGAGCTCTAACCCCCTGAGCCACCGGGCCGGCCCCAAGTTTTTCTTTTATGGTTCATGTCTTTTATGTCCTCTCTAAGAATTCTTTGTCTATTCCAAGATTGCAAAGATTTTTTCCTAGAAATTCTATAGTTTTTTTTATTTTACATTTAGGGCTATGATTCATTTTGAAGTTCATTTTTGTGTATAGTGTAAATTAAGGGTCAATGTTGATTTTCTTTTCCATGTGGATATTTAGTTATCTTAGCACCACTTGTGGAAAAGACACTCCTTTCTTCATTGAGTTATCTAGGCACCTTTATTGAAAATGAATTGACCATATATATGTAGGCATATTTCTACTGACATGTAAAGATATAACTGATTTTTTTAACATTACACTTGAATTCTGCAACACTACCAAATTCATGCATTATTTCTGGTAGTTGTCTTACAATGCATGAATAGGTGTTGATTTTTGTTAAATGTTTTTCTGCTCAGTTGATATGATTGTGTGATTTTTCTTCTTTGGTTCATTGATGTGGTGGATTATACTGAATGATTTTGAAATATTGAACCAACCTTGCATCTCTGGAATAAACCCCACTTGTTCATGGTATATAATTTTCTCTCTATTGTTCAGATTGGGTGACTTTTAATTTTTTTAGCTTTCAATTTATTGATTCTTTACTCTGTCTCCTCGATTTTTCTGTTGAGCCAATTCATTAAGGTTTTATATTTTTGTTCCTCCTGCCAGGAGGGACACGTGCTGGGCTGGTCCAGGTGGCCTGCTGGGTGTCACTTGTCTGGGCACAACATGGAGCTCCTGGGGATTGACTTGTGCAGCCAGAACAGGTCACAGGAACCAGGGGGAGTGGTTAGATGTCAGGAGGGCAGGACTGGAGTCTGGCCTAGCTCAGTGCAGGCTAAAGTCTGGCCAGGCCACCTTCACGTCCAGAACCAAGTGGACATTCAGACAGAACTGAAGAAATGCAAATTTGAAAAAGGTTCTGGATGCCCCTTTTTTCCCTTTTTTGTTCTGGCCCTTGGTTATCAATGGTGGCAGCAGCTTCCCCCACAGACCTCAGACATATTGTGATGCCCTAGAAGCCCAACTTCACAGCTGATTCCCTCACCCTCACCTCCTATTTGGGCCACTTTTCAAAATGGAGGCAGGCCACCTGGACCAAAATTGCATGTTGTTGTTAGGCTCTCTGACTGGTGATAAATATTGCATAGGCTCACAGTATCAGTGTCTCTCTACATTCTTTCATTTTGGGACAAAGGATCTTCCTATAACGGTCATAATACACATAGTGACAGCATGACAATTTTGCATTATGCTGACACAGTTCCTAGTGCCGTAGATAAACCGTCTCATTATTCTGCTCAAGCACCCTGTGTGGTTACTTCCCTCCTCTGTGGCTAAGAAAACTCATCCATGGACTTAGTGATGTTGGGTGCCTCACCGGAGGCGATGTCCTGGTAAGAGGCTGGCACAGGATCTGGACCAAGGCAGTCTAACTCCGAGCCCGGGCTTGTAGCTGCCGTGGTAAGCACTGACCAGTCAGGGAACACCTCAGGTACTCTCGGAGCTGGAACCTGCACGGGACACTCAACTCAACAGGGTGGCTAAGCCACACCATGAAGGACTTCCTGCTGCTTGCGAATGATGTGACGGGTTTATCCTTCCTTTCCTGCCAGCCGTTTGGACTCTTGGCATATCCAAGAGTTAAAGGTGTCCACTTTTGGATCCAGAAAGCAAATACAACATAGTTTCTTAATCCCTTCACCATGCTGGTACATGGATTTTAAATGCTAATTGTGTTTAATGGAAGAAGAACTCATGCTTGGTTCAAATAAATCCTTGGATTTCTTTGAAGTTGGAAGGAATGTTCTCACCTTGGTGGGATACGATCACAGAGCAAGCACTCAGGGGATCAGGCAGATAGAGCAAGACGATGAACGGTGTTGGTCCACCTAGAGTGGAGACCAAGGACGGACCCACTGTTCAGTAGTGCTAGCTGCATCTGGTCTGCGTTATACAGAAATATTAAGGGCATTTACTTCTTGGCTGATTATAAATCACTTACTTATTGTGGTTGCATTTAAAGAGCTGCCTACGTTTTCCTCCTTGGTCAGCATCCCTGCTCCCTTGAAAGCACAATTCAAACGATCTTTAGCTCAAAGTGGATCTAACATATCCTAGCTACGCTTTCAGTCGGGATGCCTTTTCTTGGCATCAGAACACCAAAGCTGCTGGTGCCTCAAAGTGACAATTAGCGAAGTCCTTACCAGTTTTGTTTTTCCCATATTGTCTGGACAGCTGCAGATTTTTGGGCTCATGCCTTGGTTGTAGAAGATTACAAGAGAATTTTAGAAGAGCAACATGTCCTTGGCAAGCAAGTTAGATAATCCTCCTGTATTTCTGTGACTTTTCTCTTTGCAGTTGTGGTTCCAAACAGTGGAGACTGATTTCCTAGGAAATAAATACCAGGGAGGTGGAAGAACATGGGGGCCCTGTCAGTGGTTGTTATAGGGTGGACAGCCACCGTCTAGGAGGTTCACCATACATTTCAATGTTCATGCTGATGTCATGAAGCCGTACTCACTGATGCGTACTTACTGGAGCTGCTACAATAACAAGTCTTTGGAGAGTGCCAATTCTTTCAACATCTTATTTATCACGTGGAGAGAGTACTTGTAAAATCTGGAAACTTCACAGTAGAGCTTGATAATACTCAGAAAAGTCTTGAGTGAACAAAGCCCAGGCTTACAGCAGGATTCAATTACCCAGTGGAGGATTTCAGGACAGTTACACCAGGGAGGGGACAACTGAGCTTGGTGAATTACACAAATGGAGGTTTCATGTTCAGGCTTCATTTTTCTCTTCCTTCTGGATCCAGTAGTCGAAAATCATCACAACTAGCACTTCCTGTTTACACAATGGCCTGAGGAACCTGTTGTTTCTGAGAGGGAATACCAAAAAGGCTACTGTCCTCCAATTTGACGGAAGGGGAAAAAACTCCTTAATTTTGCTGCTTCCAGACTTGTCCTGGATCAGAGGGTTGGCGTTTATTTAGTCTCTCCTCTCCACTGTTAAAAAGAAAGGAAACAATCTAGTGGAAGTCTTGCACTGCCAGTGAAATCAACCAGAAGTGAGGGAATGAAAAAAGGAAAGGAAAGCAGGCACCGTGGAGACTAGAGACAAGAGGGATGCAGTCCGCGGGCCAGGGCTTCTGGTCTGGCTGGGTGTCCTCCTGCCAGCTGGATACACAGTGAGCAGTGCCTGCCGTAGGGTTTGTGGGTCACATCTGGGAGGTCATGGAGCAGAAACCCTGTTGGGGGGAGGAAATACCTCAACCCACTGCAGCAGCTGCCAATGTTCTCAGCAGAACCCACCTTGAAGGGCACTTTGGAATTGAGTGACTTGGGCAACTCTAAGAACAGGACAGGAACTGGGACGAGGGCCCTTTTGACACAGCTTGCTATGTGGGATTCAAGCACAAAATGGGCTCTGTGAAAGCACAAGTGTCCTGAGAGCAGTGATAATAAACCTTACCTCTGTAGAGTGTGGTTTAGGAAGTGCTGAGAGAGTGAGAGGAAATGCCGTTACAGACACTGCAGTGGCAGCAGGCATCCAGACAAGCCCTTTAGCAACTACTGTCTCATGGACTTCTCAACAGTCCTGTGAGGTGAGCCCATTTCAGCTGAGGAAGCTGACTTTGGGAACGTTGCTGAACCAGGTCACACCTGATAGTAGGCCGAGTGGTTTATTGTTCAAAGGATTCTCTGCCTCTCCAAGGCCCCCCTGATGTCAGGTTTGGCTGCATGATTGGCTTCAGCCAGTGAAATGTGAGTCACATCTGAGCAGATGCTTTGAGGACCACTGTGTGGCCCCATCACGTCCCCTTCCTCTCGGCCATAGGATCTCTATTTCCCACTTCAAAGTGTTTCTTCAGCCTGGGCCCCAGAATGGAACAAATGTGGAGCAGAGCCCCAGCTGACCAACCACATGCTTATATAGCATGAGTGAGAAACACGTTTTAGTTGTTGGAAGCCCCTGGGATGTTGGAGTTGTTTGTTATTGAGCATAACCTAACTTGAGCTGACTGATTCTGAAGCCAAGGTTCAAGTTCAGGTGTGCCCCGCTCCAGAGCTGCTCCTCAGACCCCACAATGCTACCCTCTGTGCAGGAGGAAATGTGACTGCCTACATCTGACAGAAAGGAAGCTGTGCCTTGGGGGAACTAGGCCACAAAGCTCTCAGTAACAGACATGAGACTCGCACTGGTCCTCTGATTGCAAGCCCTATGACTGCACCCAGGAGGTACCGCAGGGCCACTTTGCTGAAGAGCCCTTGGGACACAATCCTCCTACAGTTGCTGAGGTCCCCACGACTTGGGGATATGCTCTTTGGGGGTTTCATGGATTGGCCCTTCTTTTTTAGCCACTCTACTTTTACTTCTATCTTTATTCTGGTTTTGGAAATCCCTTTCCAGGTGAGAAGCCCTTCCTTATGGTTCAAATAAAATTGATCCCTCCCTTTCATGCTTTGCCACAGAAGGGGGCACATTACCCTGGGCTGACCAATCAGAGAACCCCACTCATCTGTCCACAGTGATTGGTTGAAGGATGTGCAGGTGAGCAAGCTGGGCCAATCAGAGCCTTCTCTGGGACTTTTGCTGGAGTACTAAGAAAGAAGTTCTCTGCTTAAATCGGCATTGCTTGCTTTAAGCATAATGCAAGCCATCTTCCCACCACGTGAGTTTTCCTAAGAGTGAAACCAATACAGAAAAAGGCAGAGACCAGAAATGAGTAGAGTGAACAAGAGATAGTCAAAATAACTTCTTTGATCCAGCCATGCCTGAAGCCAGTAAGATCTACTCTCATACTTTATATGACAAATAAATTCCTTTCCTGGTTGTTTAAGGTATCTTGGTCTGGGTCTCCATCACGTGCACCCAAAGAAGTCTTGACTAACACCGGATGAAATAACACTGCTGAAACATTTGATGTACTTGTCGGCCTGATGGACACCTCCAACCATTGACTCATTTTCATTGCGCACAGAACCTAATGAGGCAACATGCTGTACTCCATCTCACTGCAGCATTGGGAAACAATTGTGAAAGAGCATTTCCATGAACACTGGTAATGAATATAGTCCTGCATGGCGAAGCTATCACAGCACAATTCTCGCGTGCACCCCCACACACATGCACACACATGCACACACATGCACACACATGCACACAGCTACATGATGAAGCTGTTGTGCTACTATTGAGTCATCTTTGCCACCATTAGTCCCTCCTCCCCCAACAGGAGAGCAGAGGGAACAGTGCCCTGTGCCTGGTCACGGAGGACCCCAACAGTGGCTGCCAGACACAGCTATTTCAACCCAAGTTTCTCTGTGCAGAGATATTTCCACTCCTAAAGCCTGGCTCTAAGGTAGGCCACGCAGGTTCAGTAGCTACAGTCATCAGAACCAGTGTGATAAGAACTAGCTCACAAGAGCAGTGGGATGAACAGAACTGCCCTGCTTGGTAGAAGCTCTGAGGATATCCACCCAGGCCCAAAGGCTCAGATGTCTGGCTCTTGGCAGAGGGGCTGAAACAAGTGTGGATTCTAACCAGGCTTTGTGGTACAGCTGCCTGCTGGGACCTTAGCATGGGCTGCCGGTATGGTGTCTGGCCTCCTCACCAGCCGACTAGACAGGCACTCTCCCCAAAGTGTGTGCCTGGGCGCCAGGGGGCTCAAAGTCTCCTGCTAGCAGTCACTGGTTTACACTGTGATATGTCCTCACTTAAACTTTGAGAGCTCCTTTAAGGAGTGAACACCTTGAGTATCCCTATGTCCATCATCCCTGTGCCTGGCTGATGTCCCTCTCTCCTCCTGGTGGGTAATCTAAGAACGCTAAGAGACAATTGGCCAGCATCCCCATGTCCATCAGCCATCACAGCCCCCGTGGCTGACTGCTCCCTCCTCCAGCCCTGCCACAGGGCAGCTGGGACATTAGGTGGCAGTTCCCTGGGGAGAGGCTGTTGAGCTCTTATCTCACCTTTTCATGATCTGGGTGGGCTGAGGAACATGAGTTCGCTTCTAGAGCATTGTGATAGCAGCTCAGCAGGGTGGTTGAGGGTCCGGCCTAATGGAGTAAACATGTAGAAAGTGCTTATTTAGTTCCTGGCACATAGCACGTACTCAATAAATTTCAAAGGTCATCCTAAATGTTTCTATCACTGTTGAGGCTGAGTATTTTAAAATTCATCTGGTTCCTCTTACAGCGTCTCTAATAAATCCTCCCTTGGTTTTAAACTCAGGCCTAGAAACCGACCCACTGAGGGTTCTCCTGTAGGACAAAGTGTGAATCCACTTTGGTAATAAGTGGAGGCCGCAGGATCTTCTGGCAGGAGCTCCTGGGGCCTGGCCGGGAGCTCCCCCCGTTAACTCAGAGGCCCCTCGGAGGCCGGCAGCCCAGAGTGGTGGGTGAGCGCCTAGACTGAAGCCGCCGGTTAGCATCGCATCCAAGACTCTTGATTAAGGCGATTCTTGTGCCAAAAAGCAAGCATGACTGTGTTCTTCTGCCAGGAAAATCCATTTTAAATACAATTATGTCGCAATAGGTCTTACTTCTTCCTTTTTGCCCTCCCCACCACCCCGTTAGTTTCAAGTAGATAGTCATGGCTCCGGGTTGGAGGCTTGTGTTCTTGTTCATTGTGAAAGTCAATCTTCCTGGAAGGGTCCTACCCCATATATTCCCTCTGCTTCATCAGAATTCACAATTCTCCAGGGCCTGCCCTGCATGGCTGCCTGCCCCTCAGCTCCAAAAGGGCAAGATTATCCAGCAAGCCAGCTTAGCAAAAGGTGATGTCTATTTAAACTTCAAAATGCGGAGTCTTCCTCATTTAGGTTTTGCTGCTCTTTTTAAAAAGCATCATCTTCCTAATGAAACGTGAGCCCTTCTCCTCTCACCTCCCCGGAACCCCGGGCAGCCCTTCCTCCATCACCATCCACCCCACCTCCTTTGCAGCCCCACCCTGGACAGCCTGCACTGGGGATCAGGGTTAAGGTCCCTCTGCACCCACCTTTGTGTGATGGTCACTACTCGGGGTTCATTGGTTGACTAGCCTGCAGATGGAGCTCACTGAGAAAGTTGGACTTGGGTGGAAAATCCACTTAAAAATTTTTTGCGGTCTTTATTCTTGGGTGGATGCGAAATTTAACCCAGCAGAAACTGACTAATTGACTATTAGATCATAAGGAGGTGCTGGGTTTATCCCTACTTTGAGGGAGGCATGGGTGATGGGGGCATGGGACCCTAGTAGGACAGGGAAAGGAGCAGAGACTCCTGGCTGGAGGCAACTTCCTCTGGCCACCCTCTGTCCATCCAGCTGTCCACCCCTGTCCACTGGCCTGTTCTTGGGGGTGTGACCCCACTACAGAGAGAGGACAGGAGCAGAGGAGGGGCACCAGTGGTTAAGGAAGAGCCCCCACGTTACAGGACGTGCAGGGTCTCGCCACTGTTCCATTCTTATTCTTACCTCCTCCCTCCTTACCCGCGGAGGATGGCACAGTTAAAAGTTCAGCCTTTGCTGCAGGAGGTGACATTTCATTCCAATCATTAGGGGTTGGGGAGGCTTTAATGTGTGGAGACATAAAACTCCAGAGGCAGAGATCGGGTCTCAGACGAGGAGTCTGGAGATGGTAACGTTTTTCCATGCTTGGTGAGTTGGGCAGGCATTGAGTTACAACTGTGAATTTTCACTCTGGCTAATTCACTTGTAGTCCGAGCCACAAGTTTCCTCTTTTAAAAACTGGAGTTATTGACTAGATCATATGAAATGCCAGCTGTCACATTCTATAATTCAATAAAGAGGATAATTTCATTTATTATTAAAATATCGAAGACACAAAAGTTGCTCACTTTTTTTCACCAGCCTTACATATTTTGAGTTCTCCTTGTTCCTTTCATGTTTAACCATCTGCATACGTATATTTACACAGTTTCAAACAGTGTATACACTATTTAGTGTCCTGATTTTTTTATATAGTTTGTTGTATCATTACACATTTACCTATTATACTTGTCAGTGATAATAAGTCATAAAATAGATATGCCTTGATTTACTGAATTGCCTATGCTGAATTGTTACTGAATTGTTTCCTATTTTATATTTGCATGCATACAGATTTATTATTCATCCTTTAAATTAGTTCCCTATGGGTTTCAGTGGGTCAAAAGGCATGACTTTTTTATGTTCTTCTATATCTTTTACCAGGTTGCTTTCCCAGAGGTTATCCACTTTTCTGTGGTCTCCTGCTTGTACTTTTGCCTCGGCTTCCTGGCCTTGGGTTCACAGTTTGTAACATTGAATGGAAATTGAGCAGTATCTGGTTTAATTTGTATTTCCTTGATTATTACTGAAACTCTTCTGTTCGTGTTTATTTGTAGGATCTCATCCTTCCCCTCCCAGTTAACTCCAGTTTGGGTGTGTGTTTCTTTGTGTCCCAAACTTCTTGCATGGCGAGTTTGCACATAAGTACTTCAGTAGACGTGCAATCTACTGAATCTACTGAAATCTACTGAAACTATCAATCTTTTGTGTGATATTTATTGCAAATATATTTCCTGCTGATTTCCGGTTTTGCTTTGTGACTTTTGGATGACTTATGTGTGCAGGTTTCCTGTAAGACGGCCATGAGAGCCACTTCTCAACCAGCCAATACTGCTAGAGGAGGGGCTGGCCAGGCTTCCTGGAGGAGGTGAGCGGAGAGAGGCTCACATTCCATTTGGAAAATGATGTGTGTTTTTTAAAAAAGCAATAAAAACTAAAGAAGGAATCCTCCCGTGTTCACATTTTAAAGTTCAAGTAGACACTGCCTTTTCCAAAGCTGGCTTGCTGGATAACTTTGCCCGTTTGGAGCTGGGGAGCAGGCAGCCATGCAGGACAGGCCCTGAAGAATTGTAAATTCTGATGAAGCAGAGGGAATACAGGGGGTAGGGCCCTTTCAGGAGGGTCGACTTTCACAATGAACCAAAACACAAGCCTCCAACTTGGAGCATATGCTATCTACTTGAGGCTAATGGAGGGTTGGAGGGGAAGAAGTAAGGCGTATTGCAACATGGTGAATTAGAATGGATTTTCCTGGCACGAGAACACAGTCATGCTTCCTTTTTGGCACGGAGATCGCCTTAATCAAGAGTCTTGGATGCTGGTGGCTTCAGCATCTCTCTCATCTTCGAGGTGCTCTTGCCAGGTGAGGATGAGACTTACCTACGTAGATGAGGACACAGAGGCTCGGAGAAGCTAAACGACTGGTCACAGAACCAGGAGGTTTTATTTATTCTTATTGTTCACCTTATTACAGTTTAATTTAAATAATTGTATATGCATAATAAAAACACACTGTAAAATAAAACAGGACCAAAAAGCTTACCTGCAGCTGACAATCATCTGTCCCCCTACTAACTATCCCTTAATTCTGTTTGCAAAACCAGCTACTTTTAACTGTAAACTGTTTCTTCTAGTCATTCCGTTTATATCACTAAGTCACACGCTTCTACTTCTATTTCTTTGTTTATCAGTTTTAGACAATATCTGCTTATTTCCTTTTGTGATAGACATTTTAGCGCTATCTCCCCCTCCCATATTCCCGCTGTAATTATATCTTTATTCTTAGTCAAGTCCATACATAGTATTTACGTTTCCATGACTTTGTAAATATTGTTTACTGCAGAGCCAAGAAAACATTATGATTCATTTTCCTTCTGTAAACAGCATTTCCCTGCTTTGTCTAACCTTATAGTTTTAACTTTTTTTCTTGTAATATGATTTCACATTTGTTTATAGTCTTTTTCTATAGCTTTTATTCCTCTTCACAATACTGTCAGATAGCCCACTAATTTTTTCCTGTTTTTCCCCCAGGATAAGCCCCTCTGAGAGCCACCTATCATTCTGCTCTAATCAGACTGTTCGTTCTGTAAACCTGATGCATAGTTGTCATTTTAGGACTTCCCTTCACAGTTCTTCTGACTTGGATCCACTGTTTTATGGATCCCAGGTCTTCCTTTCTTTATTTTCTCCTTCATTTTGCTAAAGAACATACTCAAGTATTTTCTTTAAAAAAGTGTGTGGGGGGAGGTAAATATTCTGAGAACTTGAATGTCAAAAAACATCTTTATTCTATTTTCACACTTGACTCATAATTTTTCTGGAACCAATTTCAAAGTTGAAAGTAATTTTTAGGAGCTAGGAATTGAACCCAATCTCTCTGAATCAAAAATCTACTTTCTGTCTGAGAGAGCAAGTCCACCATCATTACTGTCCTCAGCAAGTAACTTGAAAGAAATCCTTGGCCAAGTAGTTTTATATTGACAAACAGAATAGTGTTTTTCTTCTTGTTCTTTTTAAAAAAAAAAAAAAAAAAAAAAAAAAAAAAAAAAACCAAATTATTTACTCTTATGATGCTGTAAATTTTCCATTTGTAAAATAGATACCCTCTCTCAATTGTTTGCTTTTTCTTTGACATTTTTGGAAAGCTACCAGTGAATTTTGGCTGAAAACTATGTATGTGGATCATTTTACCAAGTACCCTCCATCCAGAGGTCTTGAAGCGCTGGTCCTGTCTCTGTGTGCTCTTGATACATTTGGCTTAATCTGATTCTATTTGTGCTGGGAAAGGAAATTGCCACAATCCTCTGAAAGCAATGACACCACAAATATTAACTCTGGGATTAGCAAGTGTCTGCCAGCTCTAGATGCCATAATAAGACACCACACACTGGGCAGCTTAAACAACAGGAATTTATTTCTCACAGTTCTGGAGGCAGGGAAATCCAAGATCAAGATGCTGGCTGATTTGGTTCCTGGTGAGGAGCTTCGGGCTGGCTTAGAGATGGCCATCCCTTCCTGTGTCCTTACTTGGTAGAGAGAGAGGGAACTCTGATGTCCTCCTTTTCTAATCCCATCATGTGAGCTTCACCGTGATGACCTCATCTAATTATCTCCCCAAGGCCCCATGTCCTAATACCATCGTATTGTGGGTTAGGGCTTCAATATATGCGTTTGGTGCATGTGGGGGGGTGCGAGGCCGGGGCACAAGTTAGTCGATAGCAGCCAGCTTTCAAAAATGGTTTTGTTCCCCTTCCCCAATAAAAAAAAAAATCTTTAAAAAAAATGGTTTTGGTGTTTTCTTTAATTCGTTCTTAGTTAAGGTACTAGGTTCTTAACTTACAACTGATCTGAGTAGGAGCCTCACCCCAAGCGTACTGTCTTTCATTCATATAAGCATTCATTGCACATCCAAGGTGGACCAGCCTGGGACAAATCAGTAAGAACAGACACAAATTCCTCCACTCATGAAGTTTGTACCTGAGCTCTGTAGCCCCCAGACCCTACAGGGATGCGTCCCCTGCTTGTTTGATTTGAGTCATATGTTACCGCCTGGCCTTTGTACATAGAGGTTAGGTCCAGTAAATTTCCTCCTAACATCAAAAGTCTTAAAATGGGCTTACAGATTTTTTTGGAGTTTCTTCACAAAATAAGTACATAACTTCAGCCTACATTCTCCAGTGAAGTTCAGAACACGTTATCGAACTTGCTCTGATGATCAGGAGCAACTGTGTTCTCCAAAGGCATGTTATTAATCTTTTGAAAACAAAATTAATTATTTCATGGCCTCATGGTGTCTACCCTTTCATGCAGTGAAAGGGCTAATTTCCTAAATGGATGCTGGAAGGATTAACTCACCTAATTCTTTCATGGACACTTTGTTAGGGCCGCCATTATTCACCTGACTAAGTAGTGCTGTGGTTACAACCTACTATTTGTCAAAGAGCACATCACCTTTCATACTACATAGGTATGTCCTAATCATGACTCATGCCTGGGGTCAGGAATCAGAGACACGTGACTTTCTGCTCTCCCCTTGCCTGGGGTGGGGGTGGTGGGGGGAGAGGATTAAAGAGCTCACCAGAGCTGTCAGTGCCCTGTTGACCCAGCTCTGAAATAGTGAGATTTGGGGAGCAAAGGAAGAAGAGACTAGGTAGTGCATCCAAGGAATGGCAGAAAGGAACTAAGAATTAGTTCAGAATTCATCAGATGACACCAGTGCCAGTTTTACTTGTACAGACAGAGGACACTGAGTATAGCATTCCTACCTCCTGTTAATGTTCCCCAGTTGCCTTGAGTCCACAGTAGACAGACATACTACAAGAGAAGCTGCTGTCACCAGGAAGCCTTCAGCACTGTCATTTAGAAGCATTTAGAATGCTTCTAGGGTTTTCTTTTCCTCCTGTCCCAGAAAAAATGTTAATGAGTTGTGCACTGACTAATTAGCTGAGGGCAAATGGGAGCAGTAAAGGGCTTTGGCAAAGCTTTCTGTCCCATACCTGCTTTCCTTTAACTGTGCGACTAGCCAGAGAGCCTTCCACATCACATCTCACACACTGATCTCCTCCACACTAGTGTTAATACTGTCCTCAGGAGTCAATACAGACCTTCTCATCTTCAATTCTGGGGCATTTCTTGGCTTGATACTGTTCCCTGCTGAATAAATGATCCCATTGCTCAGTCTAAAATGTTTTGACCCCTGGTTCATAGATAACCTGCTCTCCTCTGCCTCTCTCCTATTTCCCTGAAGTCTCTTTCCTCTCACTCCTCTTGCTGCTACACCCTAGTGAAGATATCCCCCAAGCTCTGTCCTTTGCCATGGTCTCTTCTTCTCTGACATTCTGTCATGACAATCCCACCTGTTTTAACAAATTTACATGCCTTGGTAGACTACAACTACTTTGTCACTGGTCTTACTTCTCCCAGCTTTCTTGTATGATTCCAAATTAAAAAAATGTTCTCTCAATAAGGCATACTCTAACGATGGTCCTTCTCTTCAAAATGCTTTGCAGAGTCTCTGGTTTCAGAATAAATGACATAGCCCACCTATCAAAGCTCTCCATTCTCTGCCTTCCACCAGCTTGTCTCCTGGTCTTTCACTCCACCCTTTTACATGTTCTTTGGTCCAACACTGGCCAACACTTGGTGACCTCCAGTCAGGTGTCATTTATTGGGCTTCTGGCTTTTGCTTCTGTTCCCTCTGTTTGAAATTTAAGGTCAACTTCTCGTATGAAGTCCAGAAAATTTCTTCAACTAGAAGTTCTTTAAATTTGCAACACTAGTTATCTACACCTCTCTTACAGCACTTAGGATCTTATGTCTTGTTGTATGGTTACTGGTAGACAGGTCTTCTCTACCCTACTAGCTTGAGAAATAGGTCATTCATTTTTATATTTCCTGTATAATACATTGTGGGCAGCAACAAATATTGTTATATAAGTGAATCAATAATTGGTATCTGGATGTTCAGCATTGATCATATATGTAACTCATTGTGAGTTAATTCATTTGATTGATAAATATTTGATCTATTTATTAAATAGATCAAAAAGAGTATTATTTCCTTACTTTCAATAATAGAACATCTAAAGAAGATCAAGAGGGAACAAGCAGACTTGAACAACACTATAAGCCAATTAGATCAAAGAGACAAAAAGAATGCTCCAATCAGCAACAGCAGAATACACATTTTTTTCAAGTGCACATGAAATATTCTCCAGGATAGACCACATGTTAGGCCATAAAACAATTCTCAGCAAATTTTTAAAATTTAAAATTATATACACTATCTTCTCTGATCACCAGGTAATAAAACTAGAAATCAAAAACAGAAGGAAAACAGGAATATTTGAAAATACGTAGAAATTAAATAAAATACTCTTAAACAACCAATGGAGCAAAAAAGGAGTCACCACAGAAATTAGAAAATACTTAGAGAAGAATAAAAATGGAAACAAGATAGCAAAACTTATAGAATACAGCAAAAGCAGTGCTCAGAGGGAAAGTTATAGCCATTAACATGTACATTAAAAAAAAAATACCTCAACTCAATAGCCTAAATGTATACCTTAAGGAACTAACAAAACAAAAAAACAACAACTGCATGCTAAACCCACAGTAGGAGAAAGAAGGAAACAATAAAGATTAGAGCAGAGATAAATGAAATAGAGAATATATAACAATAGAGAAAATCAACAAAACTAAAAGTTAGTTTTTTGAAAAGATCAACAAAATTGACAAGCCCTAACAAAAAGTCCCGAAATTAGCTATACTAAGGAAAAAAGAGAGAGGACATAGATAACTATAAACATAAATAAAAGTGGGGACATTATTACCAACCTTACAGAAAGTAAAAGAATTATAAGATCATATGTTCTTATAATCAATAGTATCAAATAAATTGGATAATCTAGATGAAATGGACAAATTTTAAACACACAAATTACAAAAATTGACTAAAAAAGAAATAGAGAATCTCAACAAACCTATATGAAGCAGAGATTGAATCAGTAATTAAAAACTGCCCAACAAAGTCCAGGGCCAGATGGCTTCATTACAAATTCTACCAAACATATAAAGAAGAATTAACATCAATTCTTCTCAAACTGTTCAAAAAAAAAATACAAGAGGGAACACTTCCTAACACATTCTGTGAGGCCAGCATTACCTTGGAAACAAAGCCAGAAAAAGATACTGCAAAGAAACAACAGACCAATATCCCTTATGAATATAGAAGCAAAAATCCTCAACAAAACACTTGCAAACCAAAAAAGATTATACTCCATGACCAAGTGAAATTTATCAAAGGAACACAAGGATGGTTCAACATAAGAAAACTAATCACTTAATACACTAAGTTAATAAAGTGGAAAAAGAAAAAAGACAGTCATCTTGATGCAGAAAAGACATTTGACAAAATTCAACACTCTTTCATGATAAACACACCCAAGTTAAGAACAGAAGGCATGGTAAAGGTATTTACAAAAAACCCACAGCTGACAATATACTATACTCGACGGTGAAAGACTGAAAACTTTCTCCTTAATATTAGAAACAAGACAAGGATGTTCACTTCCATCACTGTTGTTCAACATTGAATTAGAGGTCCCAGTCAGAGCAATTGAACAAGAAAAAGAAATAAAAGTTATCAAAATTGGAAAGGAAGAGTTCTCATCATGGCGGACCCTAGAGATAAGGCGCTTCAGGACTACTGCAAGAAGCTGCTGGAGCACAAGGAGATTGACGGCCGTCTAAAGGAGTTAAGGGAACAATTGAAAGAACTTACCAAGCAGTATGAAAAGTCTGAACATGATCTGAAGGCCCTACAAAGTGTTGGGCAGATTGTGGGTGAAGTACTTAAGCAATTAACTGAAGAAAAATTCATTGTTAAAGCTACAAACGGACCAAGATATGTTGTGGGTTGTCGTCGACAGCTTGACAAAAGTAAGCTGAAACCAGGAACAAGAGTTGCTTTGGATATGACTACAATAACTATCATGAGATATTTGCCAAGAGAGGTGGATCCACTGGTTTACAACATGTCTCATGAAGACCCTGGGAATGTTTCTTATTCTGAGATTGGAGGGCTGTCAGAACAGATTCGGGAATTAAGAGAGGTGATAGAATTACCTCTTACAAACCCAAAATTATTCCAGCGTGTAGGAATAATACCTCCAAAAGGCTGTTTACTATATGGACCACCAGGTACAGGAAAAACACTCTTGGCACGAGCTGTTGCTAGCCAGCTGGACTGCAATTTCTTAAAGGTTGTATCTAGTTCTATTGTAGACAAGTATATTGGTGAAAGTGCTCGTTTGATCAGAGAAATGTTTAATTATGCCAGAGACCATCAACCATGCATTATTTTTATGGATGAAATAGATGCTATTGGTGGTCGTCGGTTTTCTGAGGGTACTTCAGCTGATAGAGAGATTCAGAGAACTTTAATGGAGTTACTGAATCAAATGGATGGATTTGATACTCTACATAGAGTTAAAATGATCATGGCTACAAACCGACCAGATACACTGGATCCTGCTTTGCTTCGTCCAGGAAGATTAGATAGAAAAATACATATTGATTTACCAAACGAACAAGCAAGATTAGATATATTGAAAATCCATGCAGGTCCCATTACAAAGCATGGTGAAATAGATTATGAAGCAATTGTGAAGCTTTCAGATGGCTTTAACAGAGCAGACCTGAGAAATGTTTGTACTGAAGCAGGTATGTTTGCAATTCGTGCTGATCATGATTTTGTAGTACAGGAAGACTTCATGAAAGCAGTCAGAAAAGTGGCTGATTCTAAGAAACTAGAGTCTAAATTGGATTACAAACCTGTGTAATTTACTGTAAGGATTTTGATAGATGCATGACAGACATTGGCTTAATATAAAAATAAAGTTAAGGAAAATAATGTATGTATTGGCAATGATCTCATTAAAAGCGTCTGAATAAATGTGTATGAATAACATCAAAGAATTAGTAATTCAGTAATTCTACTTTTAAGATTGGTACAGAAGAAATTTGTATATTTGTTAATGTTGCATTTATGGCAGCAGAAGTTATAAAAGAAGAGTATGTTGTAGCTTTTCGTATTTGCTGTGTGAGCATTTTGTAAAACATTGAAATGGTTTAAGATAGTAGTTTAAAAGAGCATTTCTTATGACTTATTTTATATCATTTGTTTTCCTCATCCTAAAAGTTGAATAAAATCTGTTTGATTCAGTTCTAAAAAAAAAAAAAAAAAAAAAAATTGGAAAGGAAGAAGTAAAACTATTTCTATTTTCAGGTGACATGATTCCATATACAGAAAATTAAAAAAAAAAAAATCCACACACACAAAAAAACTACTGGAGCTAATAAACAAATTCAGCAAAGTTACAGGGTACAGGATCAAGACACAAAAATGAGCTGTGTTTCTATATATATCAATGAATAACCCAAAAATAAAATTAAGAAAACAATATAATTTGCAGTACCATCTAAAAGAATAAAATACTTAGGAATAAATATAAGCAAGAAGTTGAAGATTTGTATACTGAAAACCAAAATGCGTGTACATTGCTGAAAGAAATTAAAGAAGCCATCATATTCATGAATTGGAAAATGATATTGCTAAGATGGAATACTTCCCAAAGTGATTTACAGAGTCAATGCAATCCTACCAACATCACCCCACACACCACACACAGATTACAAAAATTCCAATGGCCTTTCTTATAGAAATGGAAAAGCCAATCGTCAAATTCATGTGGAATTGTAAGTGATCCCAAATATCCTAAACAGTACTGAAAAAGAACAAAGTTGGAGAATTTACACTTTCTAATATCAAAACTTTTTACAAAGGTATAGTAATCAAAACAGTGTACTAGCATAAAGATAGACATATAAACCAATGGAATAGAATTGAGAGTGCAGAAATAAACCCAAATATCTGATTTACAAGGAGAGCACTAAGACCATTCAATAGGGGAAAATAGTTTCTACAACAAATGCTGCTGGGACAACCATATAATGCAAAAGAATGGATTTGGACCCCTACCTCATTCCATATACAAAAATTAACTCTAAATGGAACACTAAACTAAATTTAAGAGCTAAAACTTATGAAACTATTAGAAGAAAACAGGAGTAAATCTTCATGGCCTTGGATTTGTCAATTAATTCTTAGATTTGGCACCAAAAGCACAGGCAACAAAAGAAAAAAATAAATACACTGAACTTTATAAAAATTAAAAATTTTATGCATCAAAAGGTATTATCAAGAAACTAAAAAGACAACCTACAGAATTGTGGAAGATATTTGCAAATCATACATTTAATTAGGGTTTAGAGTTCAGAATACATGAAGAACTATTTCAACTCAACAACATAAAGACAGACAACTCAATTTTTCAAATGAGCAAAGGTTTTGAATAGACATTTCCCCAAAGAAGATATATAAATGACCAAAAAGCACATGAAAAAATGGTCAACATCACTAGACATTAAGGAAATGTAAACCAAAACCACAGTGAGATATCACGTCACACCCACTGAACGGCTATAATTTGCAGGGGAATGGAAAGAGGTAGAAATGTGGAGAAATAGGAACCCTTATACATTACTGGCAAGAATATAAAACGGTACAGCTTCTGTGGAAATCAGTTCAGTAGTGCCTCAGAAAAATTATACATAACATTATCATATGATCCAGAAATTCAACTCCTAGGTATATATCCAAGAGAAACAAAAACATATATCCACACAAGAACTTGTACATAAATATTCATAGAAGCATTATTTGCAATAGCCGAAAGGTGGAAACAACCCAAATGTCCACCAACAGATAAATGAATAAACAAACTATGGTATAACCATACAATGGAAATGGGAAATGACTGCTTAATGATTATTGGATGTTTTTCTGTGTTTTTTTTTTAAATTAATATCAGGTGTACAAAGCAACATAATAGTTAGACATTTAAACCCCTCATAAAGTGATAACCCACCTCCCCAAGCTACTACCCCTCTGACATCTCATATAGCTGTTACAGTAACATCGACTATCTTCTATATGTTGTACTCCACATCCTGTGACTGTATATACGTATATATTTAGTTATAGTTGACATTCAATACTATTCTACTTCAGCTCTTCAATTATATAGTGCATTGGTCAGGCATCTACACAGTCTTTGATGTGATCCCCCTGATAAGTCCTGTGCCCATCTGGCACCTTACATGATGTTTACAACATTGTTGATTATGTTCCCCATACTGTGTTAACTATCAACTTGTATTTCTTAATGCCTTCACCTTTTTCACCCTGCCCCCAACTCCATTCCCATCTGTCACCCTGATAGATCTAGTACCTATCTGGCACCATACCTAGTGATTACAATATTATTGACTATATTCCTTATGCTATACCTACATCCCCATGACTACTGTGTAGCAACCAATTTGTACTTCTTAATCTCTTCCCTTTTCACCTATCCTTAACCCCCTTCCCATCTTAAAGAAGTTCCTCTAAGATTCCTTGTAATACTGGTTTGATGGTGATGAACTCTTTCAGCTTCTTCTTGTCTGGGAAGCTCCTTATCTGTCCTTTGATGCTAAATGACAGCCTTGCTGGGTAGAGCAATCTTGGTTGTATGTCATTGCTTTTCATCACTCGTAATATTTCCTGCCACTCCCTTCTTGCCTGCAAAGTTTCTATTGAGAAATCAGCTGACAGTCTTATGGGGGCTCCCTTATAGGCAACTAACTGCTTTTCTCTTGCTGCTTTTAAGATTCTCTCTTTGTACTTAACGTTTGGTGTTTTAATTATGATGTGTTGGCCTCTTTGGGTTTATCTTGTTTGGGACTCCCTGTGTTTCCTGGGCTTGTATGTACATTTCCTTCACCAGGTTAAGGAAGTTTTCTGTCATTATTTCTTCAAATAGGTTTTAAATTCCTTGCTGTCTCTCTTCTCCTTCTGGTACTATAACGCAAATGTTGCCAGAGGCCCCTTAAACTCTCCTCAATTTTTTGGATTCTTTTTTCTTTTTGCTGTTCTGGTTAAATGTTTTCTGCTATCTTATCTTCTACATCACTTGTTGGATCCTCTGCTTCATCGATTCTACTGTTGATTCCCTGTAATATATTGTTTGTTTCCATTATTATATCCTTTATTTCTGACTGATTCTTTTTTTATGGTGTTCATCTCCATTTTTATGCTTCCTATCTCTCTGTTGACGTTCTCCCTAAGATCATGGAGCATTCTTATAACCAGTGTTTGGAACTCTGCATCTGATAGATTGCTGATCTCCCTTTCACTTAGTTCTTTTTCTGGAGCTTTGTTCTGTTCTTTTATTTGGGACATGTTTCTTTGTCTCCCCATTTTGGCTGCCTCTTTATGATTGTTTCTATGTATTAGGTAGGGCTGCTATGTCTTCTGGTCTTAGTAGAGTGGCCTTATGTAGTAGGTGTGCTGTAGGGTTCAGTGGAGCAGTCTTTTTGGTCACCTGAGTCACGTGCTCCAGGTGTGTACCTTGTGTGGGTTGTGTGTGCCCTCCTCTTGTAGTTGAGCCTTGGTTGATAATTGCACAACAGTGTGAGGGTCTATCCTTGGAATCGCTAGTTGTGAGGACGTACCTTGACTACAGTGGAAGAGTTGTTGTGCAGGGGCTGAACCTATGGAGCAGGATCTGCCTCAGCAGGACTCTGGTGCCTGCCCAATCCACCCCTTGGGTGTGTCATACTTGGAAGTGGCTGGATGATGCTCCAGCTCATTTTGAAGCTGGCCACTGGGGGGCGCCAGCCCCAGGACCACCTTGGAGCGGTTCCACTGTAGGTCTACTTCAGCCACAGCCTGTGCCCCACCCTGAGCCACCCAGTGGGAGCCAGAAAGAAATCCACAGATGGCTGCCGCCCATGCTGTGCTTGGAAGTGCCTTGTGAGGCAAAGCCTTGAATCAAGGTCGGCTGCCGCTAGTGCCAGCTTAGGGCTGCTCAGCCAGAGGTACAAGTCACTGAAAGCAGCTTGAGTGTGCATGAAAGTCGGGCGGGGCCAGGTCTCAAATCACCAGGGTGTGGTGAATGATCGGCAGAGACTCAGAAATGGTGGCCACCTATGTTCACACTCTGGAAAAGGGGAGGGCTCTACAAAGAAACAATGGCTTCCACCAGCTCCCCAGTCAGGAGAAAGCTGCCTCTCCAGCCCCCGTCCCAAGCCAGACCACTCAGTTCCCCACCATTTGTCCCTGCCCCCTTTCCAGCTGCTGCCCCAGTGCTGGAGCTCAGAGCCAGTGATTCCACTGGTGGGTAAGTCCCCACTCAGTCCCTTTAAGAGGAGCACCTGGGATGCTCAGTCTCACTCAGTCACAATCTCCACTGGTTTTTCACAACCAAAAATTATGGGGACTTCTCTCCCCGGCACTGGAACCCAGGGCTGGGGTGGGGCTGGGATCTCTCACTCCTCTACAGACCCCCAGAGCCGAAATATCCCTCCTTATCTTTAATGGTCACACGCGGGTGTGGAACCAGCCTGTTCCGTGTGTCTGACCTTCCTACCAGTCTGGAGGTGGCTTCGTCTGCAAGTCCTTAGTTGAAAGGCTTCGGTTCAACTTGATTTTAGGCGATTCTCAATAATGGTTGTTTTGTAGATTAGTTGTAATTTTGATGTGATTGTGTGAGAAGGTAAACACAGTGTTTACGTACTGTGCCATCTAGGTTGGTTGTGTGGTAAGTGTTTTGAAAATGTTTTAAAATTAGGGAGGTGGTAGTTATACAACATTGTGAATGCACTAATGCCATTGAATGGTACACTTTAAAATAGTTTATTTGTTATGTGAATTTTCCCTCAATGAACTATATGAAAAAAGAAGGGTTGTATTTATGAGTAAACCTATCTTTACATTTACAATGGCAAGTTATTGAGATCCTTTCAGTTTATAGAGCAAATCATTTTACAGTCACTTCTCTTTACAGTTCCTTTTCTTGTTTAGCTGTCATTTCAGGGCCTTCAGGGACCAGCTCAGCCCTAGAGGCAGAGAATTGTTGAAGACACTACCTTTTGATCTGTCCCAGGAACTCTGAAGAACATCTGACCATCCCTACCCATGTCTTCTCTGTGCCTTCAACCTCCAGAGCAAGGTCAAAGCTGGATCTTGTAACCATAGTCACCACTGGCTGTTTGAGGCTTGCAAAATCTTGTCTGACCAAAGACCATCCCATTTACCTGTGGAAGAAAACATGGCCCCCGTGGGTCTCATTCAATGAGGAGCACATCAGTTCCTTGACTGGAGCCCATGGATATAGCTTCAGGATGCTTGCTGTGGAGGCTGGAGGTGTAGACTCTGGCTAAGGAAACCCCTGAGACAAGCACCATTATGTGGGGGACAAGTTGCTGCTGGTGCCACTGTCCCCTGGCGCCATTAGCTGTAACAGACCAACGAGAACTCTGGGGCAGGGAACAGCAGCCTCTAAAGTGATGCTAGCTCCAGGGTGTGCTGTCTCCAGACCATCAGTCCGCTCCACTCAGTCTTCCCCTTCCTTTCCTTCCTCAGATCTGGATTTCTTAAGTCTAGGACTTAAACTCCAAAGGACAAGTACTGTACCTTCTCTCTCTTTTCCCTCCCTTCCTTCCTCCTTCCACTTCTTGAGGTCCTTGAGACACTTGTTTGTGAGGAAGACCTCCACCCCATCCCTCACCCCGCCCAGGCAACCCTTCTGTGGATGGTCATCTACTCTGTGGAGTTCCAGGGCTAGGCATGCATGCCCAGCAGTCATCCTTGCTTCAGTAAGACCAAAAGTAATAAGCAGTGATGACTAAGTTAGATTTGGTCATGTCTGAATTTGCCACAGTTTCCAGTCACTGAGGCCAAGTGCAGCATCACACACACTGACACCAGCCAAACAGCCCCCGTGAGCACCCTGGTTTTAGGCGATTATTTCATGGCGGGCAGTTGCTCCACTGGCCTTGGATGGTCAAACTGCTTTCCATGTCCAACTTTGTCAACATCCCAGACAATTCTCCAACAAGTCTCCTGGAAATATACACAACCAAGCTCCGACTCCTTAAGAAGGGCGGTCCATGACAATCATTTTCATCTCGGGCCTATTTTCCTGATAAAAGAATGTGCACCGACACTGTGCGGTAACCCACAAAAACTCTGCGGAGGTTCTTGGAAGAAAAACCACTATGTTCCCTCCAGATGATTTGAAACGTTAACTCTAAACGTGGCCCAATATCATTAAAAGGGAAATGGGATTTTTGTTTATCCTTGTAAGCGGTGACTATTTATCATGTCTTCCCAGCCAGAAGCTCACTCAGCACTCTTCCAGGACACGTGAAGCAGGAGGGGGCCTGGCCTCGACCACAGCTGAAACTGAGAATTTGCCATCGAGAAGGTGAACACATTCCTGACCTATGAGCCTGGGCATTTTTGTTTCTGAGAGCTCATTAAAGGCACTGAACCAGGGAAGAAAGTTTGTGCAGACAGAGTGAGCTGTGGGGTTAGTTTATCTGTCTGTAGAGAACGGGGATGAGCAGGGCCGGCATATGGGGAGTGGCGCCCAGGCATGGTGGGGAGGCCCTGAGCCTGCTGAATCCTCTCCTCACAGACAGGAGCCAGAGCTTCCCTGGAAACTGCTTCTGTGAGGCCAAACGGGTGGACAGAAGTAAGGAAGTGTTGGCCTGGAACAGAGTCCTGACAGGTGAAGAAGGAAACAGAAACAGAAGGCCAAAGCAAGCATACAAGAGGGCCAACTCCAAGGAGACTGAGCTCACCGAGTGACTGACTTCTCTGCCTGCAGCAGCAATGAGGCCACGGCAGGCTATTGAACCTCTCTCAGTCTCAGTTTCTTCATCTGTAAAATGGAAACAAGAAGCTTACCCAGCTCTTGGGTGGTCACAATCCATCTCATGTGCTAAACACATTCCTGGCACACAGAAAGTGTTTCTCAGTCTCATTATCTTGCCTGAAATGAGAAGGCTGCACCCTACAGGACCCCTAATGACCCCAGCTTCCCTTGAAGCTCTGTTTCTCATCTTGTTCTCGGTGTATTTCTCTCAGTGACTTTGGAGGCTGACACTGAATGTTCACTGGGTCACCATGCCCCACTCTTCGGTCCAAGATAGGAAAGGGCTTGACACCAAAGAGAAGTCCGTGTGTTTGGTTACAGAGGCTGGGATTTAGGCCAAGGTCAGAGGAAGCTAAGTCCTGGCTGCTTTAGCCACAATCGATGTTCTCCAGCAGTGTGACGCAAGATAAAATCACACCTCAGACCCAGGAAAAAAGCTTCGAGAGGCCCCTCTCCTCCCTTCCTACCTCTGGCCCTCTGCCTCCGACTCTCTGCCCTCCCTCCCTCTCCTCTACCCCCAGGACTCATCTCACACAGATTTGAAGATTCAAGCACTGAGTGAGGAAGATGGAAGGCAGAAGAAGGTAGTGTTCCAGGATTATCTGTGTTCTTAGTCTGCAGTAGGTCCAGGAGAAATAGTTGTATCTGCCTTTCCTTTCTGCTTCCTGCCATGTACTCCCCACCCTGCCCACCCCAGGCCAGCCCAGCTCCCAACAGAGGGCACACCAGAGAGCAGGCCAACATCTAATGGAGCACCCATCTGCCCCCCTGCTGCCTGCATGCAGTTTGTGCCTCTCAGTGGAAAACCAGGTTCGGTTCAGTCTAAGGGTCCTGCCTAAGTCACTGTAGAGACTGGCTGTTCATGCCAGGCTGGGGGCAGGATCAGCACAATGGAATTACATGACAATATAAGCCAAAAAAGAATCCTGGGTCCCAGAAGTGTTTTCTGGTGATCTCATATCACATTCATTTATGCCGCTTTCCCACCCAGCAGCCTAGAGTTGGGCTGCAGGCCTCCCAGGGCACTCAGTTGCCTCCTTTCTTCTGTGAAATCTCCCCAGAAAACCTGGTGTCGTCTGGAAAGAATCTCAGTCTGTGTGGCCCAGGACCCACGGTGCTTCTCTTCTATGGATCCATCATTGATCAGTTTGGTCATCATGCTTCAGTGATCTCTTACACAATGAAGCAGATCACAGCCTCATAAATGCACGAGTCATCACATTAAGCAGAGGAATGAACTGAGGCCTAGAGCTAAGTGGTTTTCTCCAAATCTTCAGCCAGGTGACGAGAGCCAGGCAGATCCCAGGCTGCACCGGGTGGGACCTCCTCCTCTAAGTCTTGGCTTCCATACTTCACAGGGCATCAGAATCTCCAGAGTGCCCAATGCAGGAGGTTTTCAGAGGGTCTGAGAACTTGCATTCCTAACACAGTCTGAGATGACACTGCTGGTTCAGGAACCTCACTTTTTTTTTTTTTTAAGATTTTTTTTATCGGGGGAGGGGAACAGGACTTTATTGGGGAACAGTGTGTACTTCCAGGACTTTTCCCCAAGTCAAGTTGTGTCCTTTCAATCTTAGTTGTGGAGGGCGCAGCTCAGCTCCAGGTCCCATTTCCGTTGCTAGTTGCAGGGGGCACAGCCCACCATCCCTTGCGGGAGTCGAGGAATCAAACTGGCAACCTTGTGGTTGAGAGCCCGTGCTCCAACCAACTGAGCCATCCGGGAGCTCAGCGGCAGCTCAGCTCAAGGTGCCGTGTTCAATCTTAGTTGCAGGGGGCGGAGCCCACCATCCCTTGCGGGAGTCGAGGAGTTGAACTGGCAACCTTGTGGTTGAGAGCCCACTGGCCCATGTGGGAATCAACCGCAGCCTTCGGAGTTAGGAACATGGAGCTCTAACCGCCTGAGCCACCAGACTGGCCCCGGGAACCTCACTTTGAGAACCACTGCTCTGAATGACACCATTTATTTACTGGGACCTTAACCTCGGCTAGTTCCTTAACTTCTCTGAACATCAGTTTCCTCATCTGTAAAGTGGGAGTAATAACAGCATGCAAATCAAAGGAACCTGGGGGATTAAAAAGCATATAAACTTCAACACCGCACCTGTCATCTACAGCAATTCTAACCTCGGCTCCTGCCCCGCCTGCGGCCACCCTCTAGCACCATCACCTTGGTCCACCGCACAAAGCCCCCTCTTCCCCGCCACTGCTTCCCCCATTGGTAGGGAAATTCATCAAGGCCCTGTGTGCAGCAGGCAGTGTGGGCTGCCAGGGGAGGCGATTTTTGATTTCCCTCCCAGGGATTCGGCACTTTGGAGCTGAACATGTGGCCACAAAAAACCCTGGCTTGTTTATCTCCTGCTGATCCTGGACACGTGTCTTAGCTTTTCCCAGTCACAAGAAAGGAATGAGAGCTGCCATTGACAATTGGCATCTTTGTCTAATTTATTGACAAATAGTGTTTTCTTTCATTCACCACAGATGAATAACAACTGATAATGGCACGATCCCTCCTCTGAGGCTGGTCATTCTCTGATGTTCACAATGGACCCCCTAGGTGTGTTGGATGCAACCCCCAGGCCACACACACTTCTCTTCATGGTCTCTTCTCTGATGGGTCCCCTTGGTTCCAGACGACTAGGATCCTTTGCTCTCGTGGGGCTGGGGTCCCTGGGCCACTGAACCCCAAACCACTCCACAGCCTCCATTTTGGGCACCGACAGAACCCTACGCTGTGACTACATGCCTCTTTCTACAATAAATTCCCGTCTGGTCCTCACCACCAGGGGAGCCTAAGAACAAGGTCATAGGCCAGGATGAGCACTTCTGAGATGCCCCCCAAGGCTGAGGCAATGAAGATGCCCACCTGGTCCCACCGGGGTGATCCCAGGGAGCTGTTGCCGGGGGTGAGCCTTGAGGGCCAGCCAGTGGCCTGGAGGAGCTGATGCCCAGAGGGGCTGACCAGGCCAGAGAGAGGAGGATGGCAGGGGACAGGAGGGAAGCGAGTGGGGCTGTCACCGCAGGCCTCTACGGCCAGGCTGAGGACTTGTGACCACCATGGATAGACACCAGCAGGATGATTTAGAGAGGGTGGGGGTATTGAGAGGTCATCTGGGTGAGTGGGGGGAGATTAAAGAGGGGGCCCAGTGGGGCAGCTTGTGCACTTCTGTGGTGCACTTACTGACCAAACGTCTGTATTGAAATGTGTCCCATGTCCAGCTGAAGGACTTCAGGACATCCCGGCTCCCCCAAGGCCTCCTCTCGCCCCACCCAGGAGTGACCCTAGTGCCAAATTTATCACACAAAGGCTTTCACGTGTCCTTAGACTTCATACTGTGGGAATCAAACTGTGTGCTCATTGGAGTTTGGCTCCTTCCCTGTAACACTGCATCTGTGAGATTCGTTTGGTAGTTACTCTGCTGGATAGAGTAACTTTCATTGCACGGGTGTGACCGTTTGTGCCTCCTTTCTCCGGATTGTAGACTTTGGAATTGTCCAGGCAAGAGAGGATGAGGATTAACTAAGGGAGGGGCCATGGGGACAAAGAGAAAACACCCCCTTGGGAGGGAGGTGCCTTCCCTGTTTCTGGGACTCCCTCAGCTCACGGTTATGAAAGCGTTTTGTAAACTGCAGAACATTCCAAAATCCAGAGTTGTGACTGTTCTGTTATTATTCCTATGTCACTTCCCAAAAGTAACGTAGAAGTGGCACATGGGTTTCTAACATAATTAATGTCCACTCCTTGTCTGTAAATTTAATCATGCTCACACAGCACTAAAATTGCGAGATTTCCCCCCAGAAACCTCTATCTTCTGTTTAAGAATTTTTCATTCTACTGACCTATATCCTCATTACAGTTGGATATAAATTTGTTGTGGGGTTTTTGGTCCATTTTTCAGCTTTCTTGAGATATATTTGACAGACAATAAGATGCACATATTTAAGATGTACAGTAAGGTACGTTTTGACATACAGATACACCAAAAAAGTCGTTATCATAATCAAGATGATTATGAACATATCTGTCACCCACAAAGCTTCCACCTGCCCCTTCCTGCTCATCTTGCCCAGGCAACACCATCCTGTCACTGTAGGTTAACCTGCATGTTCTGGAATTCTTTATATATGGAATAATACAGTATGCACACTTTTATTTCCTGACCTTGTTCACACTGTATCGTTATTTTCAGATTCATCCAATAATGAATTCCTTTTTCATGCTGAGTAACATTTTGCTGTGTGGATATATCATAATTAGTTTACCTACTCACCTGTTGGTGGACATTGGGTTGCTTTCAGATTTGGGCTGTTAAAAGTAAAGCTGTTATGAACATTCATGTAGCAGTCTTTGTGTGGACACACCTAGAAATGGAATGTCTGGGTCATATGGCCATATGTTTAATATTTTAAGTAACTGCCAAACTATTTTCCGAGGTGGTTTTATTATTTTACAATCCTGCCAGCAGTCTATAAGAGTTCCATTTGTTCCACATCTTTGCCAACACTTGCCTGATCAGTCTTTTTAATTTTAGCCATTCTAGTGGGTTTGTAGTGGTATCTCCTTATGGTTTTAATTTGCATTTTCCTGATGACTAATGATGGTCAGCAAATTTTTGCATGCTTCTTAGCCATCCATATATCTTCTTTGTGGCATGTCTTTTCAAATCTTTTGCCTATTTGTAAATGTTGAATTGTCTGCCTTCTTATTATTGAGTTGTAAGTCTTTGTCTATTCTAGATAAAAGTCCTTTGTTGGATACGTTTTGAAAACATTTTCTCCCATTCTGTTGCTTGCCTTTTCGTTTTCTTTGGTGTCTTTTTCAGGGCAAACATTTAAGATTGATGGAATTTAATTTATTGATGTTTTTCCCATAGTTTGAACTTGTGTGTCGTATTTAAGAAATCTTTCCCACAGTAAAGGTTACTAGGATTTTTATCTTATAGTTCTTCTAGAAGTTTCATTTAGATTTGTTTCAAGTTAAGTTTTGTATGTGGTGTGAGGTAAGGGTTTTGTGGATTTTTCTTTGATTTGTTTTGTTGCACATGAATGTCCACATGATCCTTGGTTATTTTTCCCGCAGTGAATGGTCTTGGCACCTTTGTCCAAAATCAATTGACCATATCTGAGTAGGTCCATTTCTGGAATCTCTGTTCTGTCCCATTGATGTGTCTGTCTTTTGTAATGATGGTACCGCGGTGACCAGATGGCCCAGGGTTAGATCCCCCTGGCTGTGCTCCGGTTCTCCCGGGGTTGGTCCAGGAAGGCCACCATCTCTCTTGGAGCTGTCTGATGCAGTGCGTCCTTGAAGAGCAGCAGGCTCTGCCTTCAGATTTCCTCATGGAACCGCCCTTCTCCAAAACTCTTCCCAGCTCCTGGCTTGGGCAGAGTTTCTCTGTCATTCAAGGCCCTTGATAGCCTGGCATCACCCTGACCTTTCAACCTAATCTCTGTCTGCTCCCTGGTGACCCCCACATATCCAGCACATTCTCCCTCCGGGCCTTGCTGACCTCATCCCTCTGGCTTCAGTGCCCACGTCTGCATATGTTCCTTCACATCACCTGGGCCCAGCTTTTCATGAGACCCCAGCCATGTACCTCCTCTTCTCCACACAATGCCCCAGCCTTGGATGACCCGTCAAACTCATGGGTCCCGAGGGAGTCACATGTGAACTAACCAAGAATTAAAAAATTGGTGACGTGGTGCCACTTGCTAGGTGCCCTGCCTGAAGGTCTCCAGAAACCAGTTAGGAGAAAATGTAATAGGAAGACAACGCACGTTCTAAAATGGGACCGGGACCGCCATGGGCCTGGGCAGGGCTATTCTTGCAACCAGAGTGAGGACACATTATGGGCCTCTGGGGAGCTGACCAGGCCACAGGGAAGCATCTTTCTTTGAGGCAAGCCCAGCTTTCAACTCTTCCTTCCCCCCAACTCCAAGGAGCCAGCACATCCTTCCCGCCTCCAACCAAACCCTCTCCTTCAATACTAATGACACAAATGGTCTTAAAACCCAGAGATCCTGGCCACAGAGAGAAGGCCTGTTCTCCTGCCTCCCTGGGGTCCCGCCTCCCTCCTCCCAGGTCAGGCCTGGTCTCACTGGCGTCAGGCTTCCAGCAATGCCTCAGCCCTGAGGACCTTCAGCTGCTTGGAAGAAAAGTAGAAAACAGCTCTGAAAAGCCTTCTTCGGCCCTGGGCCATTGTTTTTTCTCCTAGCAAACTTGGCCCCCATGTGCTATTTAACCAGTAAAAGTTTGGCTGCTGTCCCCCTGCTGTGAAATATGGCCCTGGCTGAGGCCAGGACAAACAGCGCCTTGGGGTGGCTGGCCTTCTGAGCTGAGCAGCCTTCCTGATTCCACTAACCCTTGCTTTTGTTGGATTTCAAATTGTCCTCTTAAATCTCTCTCAGAAAACCAAGCATCTTCCTCTCTAATGAGGAAGAGAATCGGTAAAATGGGTCCCCTAACATCAGTCTCTCAACAGCCAAATTGATGGCTGTTGGCAACTCGGCCTCCA
This sequence comes from Rhinolophus ferrumequinum, assembly GCF_004115265.2. Lineage (NCBI taxonomy): Eukaryota > Metazoa > Chordata > Mammalia > Chiroptera > Rhinolophidae > Rhinolophus > Rhinolophus ferrumequinum. The sequence continues at coordinate 56,237,220 of NC_046287.1, forward strand.
GCATTCTCGTTCCCCATGGCAACCACTTTTTGGGGTAAACTGTATTTGTGCCCTCCAGCATTCCTGGTTAGGCTGCAAGCTGCTGGAGGCTGGGAATGTGTGTTCATTTTTATATCTTCTTCCTTCTTTCTGCTCAAGCTTACTGACCCCTGACAAAATGCCTGGCACAGATAAGGGCTGCACCAGTCCTTCAGAAGAGTAGTAAACAGCCACGGTGCCTCTCCCTTGCCAGGCTCTGTGTCGGCTAAAACCCAACAACGTCATAAAATGGTGATCACAGTCAGAAAAGCCTTGTGCCTTATAAAACATGTGCAAATCGACTATCATCTTAAAATCCAGAAGAGTTGTGTAGTACTGAGCTGATGAAAGAATGCAGGATTCTATCAAGTGTGAAGTTCCTTAGCACTGGGCAGAAAAGCCATTCACATATATTAGATTTTCAAGTTCAAAGGCCTTTTTAAAAACTTAGAATTAGAAGAGACAGACACACAACTGAAGAATGAAATAAATGCAAGCCAGTTAGGGACCAGCCCTGGTGGACGTGCCTGGCTGCTAAGCAGGCAGAGTCGCCCAGGTTGTACTGGGCTCCAGGCCCCCTTGGTCATTCCTGAGCAGCAGCACAGTGAGCATGTGCAGTGCCTATGTGCATCGCAAGGCCACAGCTGGAATCCAGAGCACATCATGGTCAACATGCCGCCTGTCACACGGTCTCAATAGGGCAGCCCTGAACTGCGCAGGCTGTGGTTTACTAGTTGCGTGACAAAGTCAGCACTGGAGGTCCTCTGCTCTAAAACCCAGACTCACACAATCTCTTCTTATAAACAGCTGGGGTGACTGAGAAGGCTGCACTTCAATAGTGAGTACGTGCGTGTCCTGTGGGTGCTGTGACAAATTACCACAAATGTAGCAGATTAAGGCACCACTGCTTTATCATCTTACAGTTCTGGAGATCAGAGGTCAGACTTGGGTCTCACTGGGTTCCAGTCAGGGTGTTGCAAGGATGGCTCTTTCTGGAGGCACCTGCACCCCTTGGCTCATGGCCCTGTCTTCCGTCTACAAACCCAGCAATGCAGCATCTTCCAATCTCTCTCTGCATCTACCCCTCTTTGGGGACAGAGTCCCAGAGAACTCACGACCTCACGTGGAAAAGTGCTGGCTTGGGCAGTAGATGGCCATCAGCTGTGACTAGTTGGCCATCAGCTGTTACCGGTTAGCCATTAGCGACTGATATAACTGCCCTGGCTAAGCTAGCAAGCGTGGATTGCAGTTAGCAAGGGGTTGGTTGGTTGGCAGAGAAGCACAGATTGCAGTTAGCAAGTGGGGATGGTTGGCAGAGAAGCGGACAGCAGGCTGTGGATTGTGTGGCTCTTGCTTCCTGTGTCTCCAACCCAGTCGCCAGCAAAAATATAGTGGGATGACTCCTCTATCCCTGGCTCCATGGGTGTTCCTTTTCTGCCTCACCATATCCTGCGTTCTTGTGTGGGGAGCGGGAGCTGAGTGCCCGTATGACACCCTCCTGCCTCCCTCTTAGAAGGACCCCGTGTGGACAGTGGGCCCACCAAGATAATCCAGGATAGTCTCCCATCTCAAGATCCCTACCTTAATCCCATCTACAAAGTCCATTTTACCAGTGAGGTGACATATGCACAGGTCCCGGATGCCCTGAGGTGAGGGATGGCATCTTTCCACTGGTCATCACTGTGAGTTAGTCTCCCCACTTCCCAACCTGAACTTTATATTCTAGGAAACACAAGTATTCTCCTGCTTCCAAGTCTTAGCTCAGCTATTCCCACTACCCAGCACCCCTTACAAATAGGCTTCACCCGGCTCACACTTATTCCATTTGGAAACTCAGCTTCCCTCATAGCTGGGAAGGTTTCCTGAACCCGGGAAGGCTGAGCCCCAGCCCTGTGCTTATGATGCCTGTGATGACGTGACCTCTCAGAACACAGGTAATGGGGGGACCTCCCAGAACAGGGTGCAGGGGACATGCCTGAGAGATACTGGGCTAATACCTCCATAGGCTCTGGCTGTGAAGCCTTGAGGCCTCAGTTTCCATGGCTGTGAAACAGGCACAAACACAAATCCTCACCTCAACAGGAGGTCAGACCCTTACTGATCTCCTGGCCTGGAGTCCCAGGTTATCTTTTATATGCTGTGTGTCCTGGGCCAGTATAGTGATGTCTCTGTGACTCAGGCTGTCATTTGCAAAACAGAGCTAATGATAATACTTGTTTCAGAAGTTTTATGGGAGGACCGCATGGATCATAGTCTGAAGAGACTGTAAGTGTTAAACGGGATTCATTGTGAAAGGAATTAGTGCAGTTATAAAGAAGCTACGTGTCAAGCAGGAGAGAAAGGGAAGGACATGCAGATGCTCTGAAAGAAAGATCTGGTCAGTATCCTCTGGTTGTGGTTCTGAAGCACAGAGTCAGGATGGGCGCCAGCGAGGGAGGTCAGGCAGGCTCAGACACCCCAGGATGTACCTGCCGTGGCTGATCTTGCCCGTACCCCCCAAAACCGCCTCGGGAGCTGAGCAGGAACCACAGCTTCAGAGGCACAATGGCTTTCCACAAGTCAGCACCTTCGGATTTCAGTTATGACTAAAAAAGGACATGAAGTATGTGAGACGGGGAGGGGCGCCAGTGTTAAGCCAAGGAGGCACTGAAGAAGCAAAGAGGAGGGGGTAAAGGAGAAGGGCGGAGGGAAATTCCAGCCAGTCCAGGGCCAGCAGAACTGTTACCACGGAGACAAAATGCATAGCCAACAGCCAGGGTCCATCCTCTCCCCTCCAGCTTGCACCTCACAGAGCGGCCTTGACCAACTGTCCGCGCGCTGGGCCCACTGGTGTCTGTGATTATGAAGTTTGCCTACCTCTTCCTTCCTCTCACTTTCCAGCTTCAGTGCCGGAAACCTCCCTTGCAGCCCTCAGCATGGGCCCTGCCCAAGGTGCTGGGACACTCACAGTCTCCCCCACCTAAATGAGCAGCTGCCTGGGACTGTTGGTGGACCTCCCCTCCCCCACCCCAGAAGCTCCTGGAGGGGGAGGAATTGCCCTTGGTGTCACCCACCTTATCAATGTTCCTTTTACAGTGTGTTTTTGGTACTTTAGTACATTCTCTTATGATTTTAATCTCTTCTTTGAGCTTTTACTTTTGAATGGGGCTTTGGTCCTTGGAGAAGTGGCAGATTCACCATTCCACTGGAACACGGAAAATACAAGATAAGCCTGGAACATCCTGTGGGGCAAGAAAGCCAGGAAATGCCTCCAAATTTAATGAATTAGAAAAGTTAAGAGCTTGTCAAAAGACATAGGGTGCAGCCTGAAGGTACTGCCAGTGGCCACAGATGGGACCATGTGATCAGCAAAATACGTGATGATGGCTCTGGATTCTAATCCACAGAATAAAACACATGTGCTTGAGTTCTTGCTGATGTGAACAACTGACTGGAAATGAGGGTCAGAGCCCTGTGCTTGAAGGAAGGTATATGTAAAACGCTGTCACTTAATCCTAGGGATGAATTTCACGTCACAGCGTTGGGCCGAGGGAGGCAAGATGCTTACAGGGCTGGGGTGGGTGAGCCTGGAGCGCCCACCAGGGCTTAAATGAGGGCGTCTCCCTGGGCACGTCAGTGGTGCAGCCCCAAGGGGCCCCAACAAACCCAGAACCCCACCCAGATGGGGCTCGGGCTGCTGCCACCATAGGTTTGCCTAGCTGTCACTGCTTGCCATCTGAAAAGGGAGGGCTGGGCAGTGGAGGTTTTATTCCTGCCACCGGTAGTCTACAAGTGTCCAGCAGATGGCTCCTCGGGAAGCAAGGAGCTCAACATCTGATAGGCCTATATATTCACCTAGGATGTTGGAAACAAGGGCTAGTAAAGGCTTAGACAGATTCAAGAAGTAGCTGACTCAGTGTGGGGAGCATGTGAAGGGACCAGGGGCCAGGACTCTAAAAGGACTTGCTGGAAAGGCCACGCGTTTCCTGGCCTGTGTACCAGCACACACGTTGGGCCAGAGGACGTCCATCCCGTTCTCCACCACTGGCCATGGCCCCTCGGGGTCCTGTCTGATTCTCGAGCTTCCACCTACACGAACCTGTAGAGGATGTGTTTCAGCTGACACAGCAGGTTCCTGGTCACAGTCAAACAGATGAGCAGGCAGTGGGAGTACAAGAAACCCAGAGGCAGGGCCACTTTAGTTACCCGCAGCCCTACTCTGTTACCTTGGGGGATCCCAGGTCCCTCTCCTTCCCCAGCAGACTCTCTCTCAGGTGTCAGCACTCCACCGTGCCACCTGCTGGTGAGGGATAGTGAGGTACCCAGGGGTTAGGGAATAGTTTGTGCTCTCCTGGCTCACTCTGTCCCCCATAATTCTGGACTGTCTGTGAGAACCACTTGTCCTGCCCTTTCCCGGAACCCATGTAAAGCCTGGCTTGGGATGCTGGAAGCCCCAGAGAGCCAATCCAGCCAGAGGGCAGGGTTCAGGCTGTCCTCACGACTTCTGGCTGTGGGATCTAGGGGCATCTCCTATCATTCCCAAGGGCTTGTATGAAGTTCTTGAAAACCTGTCCAAACACACATATAGAATGCCATATAGCGGTATTAAAGAACCAACTGTTGGATGCATCACACAGACACCACATTGCTGAAAGCCCCCCAAAAGCCCCAGTACTTCAAGAATACAAAAAATGTGCATGGGGGGTTAGTTAATGCTTGCTTTGGGGAAGGGGACCAGTGATAGTGAGGGGCAAGAAAGAATCTCCTAATTAATGTTTTTGGCATCAAAAATATGAAAAACTTAGGGATAAATCTGACAAAAGAAGTGTGAGACTTGTACATTGAAAACTACAAAGCATTGCTGAGAGAAATTAAAGACCTAAGTAAACGGAGGGACACTGTTGTGGTATCATAAATACATCTGGTCTTTGTCTCACAGTTGCTAGCACTGAGCTCCTAAAACCCGTGGAATTTCCTGAGAGGAGTACGTTTTGAAATCCATGAGGAGCCCCTTTCGACCACACCTGAGTTTGTTCTAATGAGGTGACTCCTGGAGGCCTCTAGCCTAGGGAACCAATCTTGTGACCCCCGACCTCTGATCTTCTGGAGGTTGGGGGTTTAGTCAATCACCAATTGCCAATGATTGACTTGTTCGTGCCTACATAATGAAGCTTAGATAATAACTTTTGGACAATGAGGTTCACAGAGCTGCTGGGTTGAGGTACTAGGAGAATGGTGTCCCCAGAGAGGGCGTGGGAGCTCTGCTTTGTGGTTGGCCAGCAGAGTGCAGAAGCCCTGGGGACCCCATTGCACGTGCCCTCTGCCGTGGGGACAGCTTCGTGAGTCTGAGCACCTAGCCTGTGGAGTCTGCACTGACTCTGGGCAGTTTGTGTCAGAGTGGGGTTGCTGGACACTCAGCTGGTGCCGAAGAATCGGGAGGTGGTGTCAGAGCTGCCTTCACTTGGTTCCCACACACATGACAGAGGGCTGTGTTGGAAAAGAAGGTCTTCACAGAAAAGGAGATGCTCTATTCTGACCGCTGGAGGTCTGCCAGAGCCTAGCTCTCCCCGTAGAGGACAGATGAGAGCAAAGTGCTTTGTTGGGCATGAACCTTCTCCCCATGACACTTCCTTCTCTAGAGGTGAGGTGACTGATGCAGGGTTCCTCATGTGTCAGGATTGGTGCCCAGTGAGGGTGTTATCTGTCCTAATCCCTAAGTCACGGGTTGGCATCCCCACCTGTCTGTCTCCCCCAACCCCTAACCCCCACCTCAGGTGATACCCACCATGTGTGTGGCTTCACTTCTGCTTCCCTATGACTGGCCCTCATTGCCCACTAACCAACTGTGGGGACAGAGCCAGGAGTGCAGTTTCCAGGCTCTTGGCCTCACATGGAAAGGTGCTGGCTCAGGTAGGAAACGGCCATCAACTGTAATTGGATGGCCATCAGCTGTGGCTAGTTGGCCGTCAGCTGTAACCAGTGAGCCATTGGCCACTCATATAACTGCTGTGGCTACGCTAGCAGCAAATGGGGGCTAGCAAGAAGATGGTGGCTGAGCTAGCAAGCGCGGATTGCAGTTACCACGACGGATTGCAGCTAGCAAGTGAGGTTGGTTGGCAGAGAGAAGTGGACAGCAGGTTGCGGATCACGTGGCTCCTGCTTCCTGTGTCTCCAACCCAGCCGCCAGCAAGAATATAGTGGTGTGACTTTGTCGTGCAGGGGATCCTGCCGACTTCGCCATGTGTCGTGCGGGGCGGCCTGCAGGGTCTCTGGTCCCGCTCCCCACATAAGAACGCAGGACATGGTGAGGCCAAAAAGGAACACCCACGGAGCCATAAGTAGGGGAGTCACACCACTATATTCTCGCTGGTGGCTGGGTTGGAGACACAGGAAACAGGAGCCACACAGTTCTCAACCCTCACTGCTCCACTTGCAGGCTCAGCCACCATCTTCTTGGTAGCCCCCATTTTCTGCTAGCATAGCCACGGCAGTTATATTCATGGCTAATGGCTCACTGGTTACAGCTGACGGCCAACTAGCCACAGCTCATGGCCATTTGATCACAGTCGATGGCCATTTACTACCTGAGCCAGCACCTTTCTATGTGAGGCCGAGAGCCTGGAAACTGCTTTTTGGGGCTCTGTCCCCACAGACTTCCATACCTATGGCTCCATGGGTGTTCCTTTTCGGCCTCACCATGTCCTGTGTTCTTATGTGGGAAGCAGGAGCTGAGGCCCCGCATGCCACCCTGCATGATACCAACCCTTGCCCAGGGCTGGAATAGGGCTGAGGCACCTCTGCCTGGGGCATTTACGGGGAGGAAGAAGGGTACTTGGCAGCAGAAAGCTTAAGTGGCCCCAGCACGATCACATGTCTCCGAGTTGAATGTTGGTTTGCATTTTACAAACAAAACCAGCTGCTGAAACAGACATGTGGGCATCTAAGAAACCAAGGAAATCACATTTATTTCCCAATTATTTATTTAGAAAAACCATGCCAAACAGAGGCTGGAGCCCAGATTATAACAGAGCAATCTGGGTACTGAGGGAGAGGTCCCGCTGCTGAGAGACTATGTCCCTCGGCCCAGAATTGGACCACAAGGTGAGGAAAACAACAGGATGGAATGTCACGGCCCGTGTGTGGACAGAGAAGTCTCCTTCTGACCTCAGTCTCCCTCCCTTGTCTCCCTGGGACTGCAGCCCCTGGACCTAGTCACTGGGATTGGCACTCCCTCCTGCCTTGGAAAGTAAACAGCACCAAGACATCAAGCAGATTTCCCCAGTCAGTCCTCAGAGGCCCTCACAGGGGAGGCAGCTCCAAATCCAGCACGGGGGTCAGGCATCCTTGGCGACTGAAGGGCCCACGTGGTGCCTTCTGACTTGCTGCTGGGGTTTGCGGCCTGGCCTGGGGACGGTCCAAATGACTCCTCCCCTGGGCGTTGTGTGTGTTTGGCCTGAGCAAGCCTGCTCCTTCCTGGGCAATTCCCCAGGACAGATATTTGCAGGGGGCCGGGGGAGCAGGGGGAGGGGTCCTTCCCAGGAAGAATTCTGCTCTCAGCCTGCCTAGACTCTTGGGGTATGGACTGGAAACCCCCTTCCCAAGGTTACTCAGGCAAAGCTAATGCACAGCTCCACTGGTTTGGGATGCAATGTCAAAGCAAGAACACACACCCCTCCTCCCGCAGATCATCGGGGAAGGTCCCCTACACACAGGTGCTGCGTATCCCAAAGCGGAGGACTGCAGAGCTATCTCCTGGAGATAAAAACCTGTCTCCTGACAGAAGAACAGCAGGGAAGTTGCTTCAAAGCACATAAGGTGGTGACTTGACAGAGCCGAGGGTGCCACCTTAGGTGGAGATTTCCTCTAGATAGACTGTGAGGGACAGAGGCAGCTAGCATCCCTCAGGACAGAATGGCTCCTCTGAGGAGAGCAGAGGCTCATCTGTGTCCTGAGATGAACCAGGAAGGCAAGCGGGGAGCTTTAGCATTCCGGGTCCTGGGTTCCCTTGCAGGCAGTGCACATGGCCTGGGGCATGACAGGGCTGATTTCCCAGAGGTCCACGGATTGTGGGTGGCTGTAGGGAGCAGTGAGGATGGAGAAAGGTGGGGATCGGGTATTTTTGAAGAACTGCACGTGGGGACAGAGGCACGAAGGGCCTGCCTAGGTGGGGTCTCTACTGACCGAAATGGGGGACTGGAGGCCAGTAGAGTTGTCTGGCCCAGCTTGGTGGGAGGTCTTGTGACATGACCCAGGGCTCCCGGCCTCCTGGAGGCAGCATAAGGACTGTGACCAGGCACCCTCAGTACCTGCGCTCCCTGCCTCTGTGCACCTTAGCTTTCTCATCTGTAGAATGGGATCATCCACTCGCTGCCTACTCATATGTCTCAAGGCTTTGTCGGAATGGAATCCATCTAATCCTGTTCCTTTAGAGGGTGCCAAGCCCCCTACTCCCTGCAGAGAACTCTGATCAGAGAACTCTGGTCTACACAGACACATTTGTCAGAACCAGAAATAACTTTTCCCTTAGACCACCTCACCCTGGCTGGGTCCTGGGCCCTGGCTGAGCCCATCATGACCCAAAAGTTGATGACAGGCAGCAAACATCCTGCTTTATGTACATCGCTCTTCCTTGAAAAACCTGTCACAAGTCAATGCAGAAAGAGGGGAAACCCCGGGGGAATCTACTTGTAATCAGTCCTAATTAGGTTTCCTATAGCTCCACCCACATTACTTACCTTGTTGACCTTTCTTTTTTTTTTTTAAAGATTTTATTGGGGAAGGGGAACAGCACTTTTATTGGGGAACAGTGTATATTTCCAGGACTTTTTTAAATTGGGGAACAGTAGTGTGTTTTTCCCAGGACTCATCACCTCCATCCAAATCAAGTTGTTGTCCTTTCAATCTTAGTTGTGGAGGGCACAGCTCAACTCCAGGTTCAGTTGCCGCTGTTAGTTGCAGGGGGCGCAGCCCACCATCCCTTGTGGGAGTCGAACCGGCAACCTTGTGGTTGAGAGCCCGCGCGCTCCAACCAACTGAGCCATCTGGCCACCAGGGAGCTCAGCTGCAGCTCATTGACTTCATTCTAGTTGTGGAGGGCGCAGCTCACTGGATCATGTGGGAATCGAACCGGCAGCCCCGTTGCCCAGAGCTTGCCCTCTAACCAACTGAGCCACCAACTGAGCCACCCATCTGCCCCTCGTTGACTTTTAAATGCTAGAAAAGTCAGCACCTGGAAGACTTTCCTGACCCCAGCCCAGGGGTCTCCCTCTGTTCCTGTCCCCAGGATGCCTCTCCTGCCTTGTCCCTCCTTCCAGGGCACATGGGTGGAATTCTCAGGGAGGCGTGTCTGGGAAAGGACAATGGGTTTCACAGGGCAGGAGGAGAGAAAGTAAGACACAGGAGTGCCCTCTCTACCCCCTAGGCCCGGGTGGGTCCCAGATCCTCAGAGCATGTTGCCATTGGAGGCCTGTCAGCCCTGTGAGCCTCTCCCAAGGCCTCGGCAGCCCCCAGGCCTTCATGCACTGGCCAGGCCTTACTTGGCTCCCATCCTCCTCCAAGCCAGGCCTTTAGTGCCCCAATGTCACCGGGAGCCAGGACATTGGTGACACCAGGACACAAGGGCCTTGGGATGTCAGCAATTTGAGGGAGTTTTGCTTTTGCTTTTAGTTTTGTGGAGTGAAATAGCTCAGGTCATGGTGGAAAGAATCTATTTGTGGAGTAGGTTTCCACACAAGCCAAGCATCGTCAAGCCTTTGGAGCAGGGGTGTCCAAACTGTGGCCCGCGGGCCAACTGCAGCCCGCAATCCATTGTTAATTGGCCCGCAGCAAATTCCAAAAATAGATTTAGTTTACTTAAATAAACCAGGTGAGGCAGTACGTACTTCACTTCAAGTGAGTGGCCCGGCTGTTTGTGTATTTTACCGCATACGGCCCTTGGTAAAAAACGTTGAAAAAAGTTTGGACACCCCTGCTTTGGAGGCACCCAGGGCTTTCCAGATAAGAGGTGCCAAGGAGATCGTCTGTCTGTTCTACAGAGCTCGTGGGGTCATGGGTCATGAGATCATGGGGCAGGGAGAGTCAGTGGCCTGGGTACTTGAGCTTTGGGTGGGTGACACATATAAGTTCTGAGCCCTGAACCTGTGGGGCTGGAGCGTCCAGTACACACAGGCCCTGGGTCAAATTCCTCCCACCCTCGCCCTGCCCACCAACGGATGCCCAACAACGAATTTATATTCTAGCCTCTCCTTTAGTGAATTAATTAAATGAGAGTTAAAATTTTCTGAGTGACGAAGCATCACTCTGCTGCCTCCTCTTGGTCAAAGATCTCAGACCTTGGTGACTTCCAGACTGTGAAACAGAAGTTGTGAGGGTGCTGCATCAGACCTACCACCAGAGGGCGCAGCGGGCAAGCGCTGCCGCTCATTCAGCATTTCTAGAAAGGGGTGGGCTTGCTGCCGGAGCCACATCCCTTTTATATCGCTTTCCGTGGAGGCAGCAGGAAAAGACTGGAAATAAGCAGCAGTAGCAGCAACAGCATGTGTAGCTTGGCGCTCGGGGAACAGCAACCTCTGAGGGCAGCAGCCAGTGGGGGTACCCTGCTAGTGACTGGATTGCCCTCGAGTTCCTCATGCCCCTCCCTCCACACTCAGAAACCAGGCACCTCCTGTGCACCCCGCTCCCCATTTCCTGGGCAAGAAAATAGGACTGATATTAGACCCCGTCTTGCAGGTTGTTGTAGAATTAATGATTTTACAACTTGCAAAACTGCTCAGGACAGTTTACTGTGCCTGGCACAAAGCACGCACCTCCTCTGCTCTCTAAGTGTGTGCCATTGTTGGCACAGTTGTCACGGCTGCTTGTCCTTTCTCCATATATATCTAGACAGAGAGAAAACATTTCAGAGACACATATGAAAATTCTATCAGTGATAATCTGAAGGTAATGAGATGACAAGTTACACACTTTTTGTTATTTCCCATATTGCCTATAATGAAAATATTGGATTTGAGGGAGAATAATAATATGGGAAAGAATAAGCTGGAGGCATTGCCATGGGGTGTTTGGGAGCCGCAGGAAAGGACACGCATTGTAACTGGTGTTGCTCCATCAGCAGCGTGGGAACTGGAAGTGGCCGAGGCTGCCTGGGGCCCGCCCGGTCCCTGCCCAGGGAGGGCTCTATTGGCCTCTCTCAACCCCCAGCAGGGACTGAGGAGGAAACTGGGCCAGGCCTGGGGCCTGGGGCAAAGGGAGCCACCACTACCTGGGACCACTGGCTAAGCTTGTTTATGACGGAAAGTGCCACTGGGTGAGCCTGCATCAGTGCCCCTCCTACTCCCACCCCGTAGGCTGGGTTGATGGGAGACCCAGAGGAAGGGGGAGTCCAGGAGAAAGACAACTCACAGGCAGCCTGGGAAACTTGGCTTCACCCCTCCCTAAATTTAAATGGCCATTTCATTGCCAACTGTCGTGGCCTGTGCAAGAGGTGTTCCATTATGCCCTCGCCTGCTGCCTGGTCCACTCCGCCTTGACCTAGCCTCTGCGCAGAGATGGGGCAGAAGCAGTTCTGATGGCACCAGGGGCGCTCAGGCTGGAGGCTCTGGTTTCCCTCCTGCTTTGAAGCAAACATGGAGCTGTGGTACATTGTGTCACAGGTGGTGAATAAACAGTTCTCACTGCTCTGTGGGCGTACAGATTCTTCAAGGTCGTCTGCTCTTTCTCAGCTCCAAGGCCCACCTCCTCCCCTCATCACCCTTGGGGACTGGTGCATTTCTCTGGCAGGAAGAAGGGGTGGGCTGAGCAGGGCTTCAGTCACACTCCTCAGTTAGCAACTGCTCCGTGGGAGGCTCCGAGAGGGCAGAAGGGGCCTTGGCCAGCCTGGGAGCTCCTAGAGTAGAGTCCCAAGACTTTTCTTGCATATCTCCTCCCTCAAGGGTCTCTGGCTTCCAGGGCGTCCCTTGCCCACTGCTCAGGAGCTCAGCATGTGACCAGGAGGCATGAGCCACAATCACCGCACCTACAAACCAGGCCCCCCTGGGCTCCTGCGGGCCCTTCTTCCCACCCAGGGGTGCCCTGAACTAATTCCCCCTGCAGACACCCCCAAAATGATATAGAGCAGCACAGGCAGAACGTGTTTTGGAATAAGGCCAGCCATATGCAGCGGCAAGATAGAGAAGATGAACAGATGGATGGAGAAGGGTGACCTGGCTGGGGCCAGTCACCCTCCTGGTCTGTGGCCGAGTGCCGGGTGCAGAGGGACTAGAGGACGGACTCAGGCCAGGGTTGCTGTGTGGCGAGGGCACAGGGAGCTGGGGTTCAGTGGCCCCTTCCTCCTGCACTGGCCAAGGGACAAACCAGCTCTTTCTCTAGGAGCTTCCTGGGTGCCTTCCTAGTTGGCAGCAGTTGGTGGTCAGGCGCAGGGACCAGGGCCTCATGTTGCTTGACAGCTCCTTGTCCAAGAAGACGAGCAGTGGCCCCCAGCCCTCGGGTGCGACAAGCACATGGCAGAGCGGCCTTTTCTGTGTGTGACCTGCTCATTTGTCAGTGTGTCCACAGCTCAACATCCCTGCCCAGGAAAGCTGATTTCTGGGGCCTGATCTCAGCATGCTGTTTCTGACTGTCGCTGAGCCTGTTGTCTTCTAGACAGAGGTCACAGTGGGTGAGGACTGAGACAACAGACACCTCTTATCCACGTGGTAGGGATTTGAGGGTTTCACTTGTTCTCAGGCCTCCGGGCCCAGATTTTCCTCAGTCTCAGAGATGCTGCTTGTCATCTGCCCATGCCTTCCTGCACACTCATGTTGTGCACTCGTGCTGTGTGTGCACTCAGTTTTAAGGATGTTTTACTTCCAGCAAAGCCCAGCTTCCAGGGCCTCAGGGAACAATGCGCAACCCACCTCAGGTCTCCCAGATTCGCCTTTCACTGGGACAGGGCCCCCGGGTGATGTGGGCCGACCTTGAGAGCCATCTCCAAGAGTAGAGCCCACTCGAGGCCTGTAGGGGATTTGACCGCTTCAGGGTGTTCCCAGGTTCTGAAGGGTCGTGTACCCGTGATCTGGGAGGCTCAGCCATCATGCCACCTATCCCTGAGCTCACCTCCCTTCTCCAATTGCATTTCATGGAACAAGATGCACAAAAGGAAGGAACGGGGATCCATTGAGAGGGACCGAAGAGAGAGAGCATCTTCTGTTCACCCTTTATTGTGTCTGTTTAAAAGATGCATCGTCACTCACCCAGTGGGTCAGTGATTCACATCCGGGTCATCGGTGCCCCTGAAAAAGTTTCGTGTGGCATGTTTTTTAGGGCTGCTTGTCTGTATCACTCATCCCTCCCTGGTCTGGCCCACCCCAGGAAACAGAAGAGGAGACCCTCGGTTACAGGCCAGAGGGGTGGGTCTTGATGGGGACTGAGGAAGTTGGGAGGAGGTCACGCAGACAGCCTAGCCCCCTCTATTCTACTTCCTGTCACCCCAGGCTCCCCCTGCCCATCCGGCCTGTCTCCAAGTGCGAATTACCTCCTCCAGGACTGCTACACACTCTCCTTCACCTTCTTTCTGGTGGAGTATGGAATGCAGCACACCCAGCTGGTCCTGGTCCTGGAGGCCAAGAGGAGGGAGGGGAGGTGAGAGAGGCGTCCCCTGCCTGGCCCTGAGGCCACAGGCTCCTGGAGTGCAGAGCCCCGGCCCCATGCAATACTCCTTTAACTCCAGACGCATGGCACAGGGTCTCCGCTCCAGCCTCTGCTATACCCACTTCCTCACATCCTGGGGACCCCAGTGCTTGCCTCTGCAGCTTTAGGGCCCAGCACACAGAATTGGATTCCAGTGCAGAGCGAGGCTTGCCTCCCCTCCAGATGCCCACTGCAATATCTTTTGTCCTCTGTCTTGGAAAGCCTGAGCCAGAAGTCACCCTTGAAAATGAGAGATCTAAAAGGCCAGCTGAGCCAAGCTGCCTGCAGTGATACCAAAGCCAGGTATCCCAGGTGATGGTTACCTACACCCAGCCCTGCTCGTTTCCAGAACATCTCAGCCTGTGCTTGTTTTCCTGTGAGGTGGTAGTGGGGTTTCCACTTCCAACCAAGGCTGCCACAAGAATGAGGTGGTGGTCCCCCTTCCGTGGCAGGGACCACCACAGCACGGTGACAAAGCATCCCACGGGACTGCTGACAGGCTGCTAGTGCGTGGATGCCTGCCCCAGCCATCTGAGCTGGCCCAAGAGGGCTGGACAGGGAACACTTAGCTCTGAAGTGAGTGAGAGTGCAGGTGAGCAGGGCAGCAGGACAAACAGGGGACTCCCGCCACACGCTATAAGTGTCCGGGCCAGGCCCTCTTTGCCGCCAACCTAGTGGCTTCCAGCGGCCAAGGTTTGGTTCTCTGGGTGCTGACCCGTCTCGTAGATTTACTGGGGCAGCTGAGTCAGGGGGTTGGGGGCTGAGACCAAGAGACCAAGAGGGTGGACCTGGGATTGTGTGGCCCTCGGGGCAGAAAATAAAGCCGCCAAGCTGTGTCTGGTCTGGTGGAACCCATCACCATGTCCATTAAGAACTGAAAATATAACAGTTTGCTTACGAAAAGACTACCTATTTTAAGCCTTGATTTGTAAGTGTGATAGAGTCCTCCTCGTATCTTTCACATCATAAAAGCTGATGTGACTAGCTGTGTAAGTCAAGATCAGGAAAGAGGTGGATCTTCTAAGCAAGGATGGACAAACTTCCTCGCAGAAGGAAGTTTGGTCCTCGCAGAAGGACCTATACTTGTATGTATTGGTCTCCCCAATACATACAAGTCTGGGGGGAAATGTAGCAATAATAACAGTTGCTGGGGGGGCAAAAAGGGCTTTGGCCGGCCTGGGAGCTCCCAGGATGGAGGCTCGAGACTTCCTCTGCACGTCCACTTGCCCAAGGTTGTTAAGCAATGGGCTATGACGCTACAAACATTCATAGCTGGCTGTGCAGAAAAACAGCACCCACAGATGAGCCCATTTTCGTGAGCGTGCCCGTCTGCGTCCCCAGGTCCAGCCTTCATCCTGAATCTAAACTTCAAAAACCATGTGCTCCTGTGTAGTCCTCACTGTTTCTGAGGTGGTACTTGGGTGATTCAAACTTTTCCTCTTAGTTGGACTATTCCACAGTGTTTAAGTTACTTTAAATGACCGCGTATCCATCTTATAAAACAAACAGAGAAATTTTTCTTTTAAAAAGTGAAGAAACCAAGATAATAATGTACTTGTTAATACTGAGTGGTGGGACGTTGAAAAAATTGCTATTTTCTTCCCCGTGTTTCTCTGTATTGTTTAAATTAAAATAGATCCGTGGGTCCTTGGGTGGCATCGAAGGGAGCATCTCCCCCTCTCCTAGACACTGTATGGCCGCAGGAAGTGGGGATGCGCTTCCTGGCCGTGTACAATTTCCACCCCAATAGGGTGTAGGTTGTCAGGACAAACGTGGCCACTGCTCCAGCTGGGGCCTGGCCTGCTTTGCTGAGAAACCAGCCACGTGTGATGGGTCCTCCCACTGCCTGCAGAAGCGAGATCGGCGACCTTGCAGCCAAAGCCCCAAACTGAGAAGCCGTTACAACTCATATGGTGACACCCCCTCTCACCTTCCCTTCTTCCTCCCTCCCTTCCCTTCTCCATATTCTGGTCATTTTGTTGGCTGATGGGATGGGGAGAGAGGGCCTGGCTATGGATTGAGGTGGGCCTCAAGGTAAAGGTTGTCCCAGGTCCCTTAGGCAGTTAGATCCCTTGTTGCCTGCCTCTCACACCCTCCAGACTCAGCAAATGCTTAGATCTCTGCATGTGCCCAGGAGACGAGGGAAGGCACGTGAGCCCACCAGAAGCCATGGCAGAGGAAAAGTACCCCCCACCTCCCTGAGGGTGACCCCTGAACATCACTCACTCATCTTCTGACAAATCCCCCATGTCCTTCTGGGACCTCTTCTCTTCTCTCATGGCACACGTGACCACCTGTGGACAGCAAAAGGAGCTGTGTAGTGCATGAAAGTGGGAGAGGGAGTCAACCACAAGCACCAAGGCTGGGCCTCCTGAACCTGTCCAAAGAGCGGATAGGGGCATAGGGACTGCTCTGGCCCTGAGCGTCCCCCCACGAGACAGGACACCATCAAGTGGAAATTTCCAATTAGGGGCTCCTGACCAAGGAACTGTGCCCTTAATGTGGGCAACCGTGACCTCCGGACTGTAGATCAGGAGACATGGGCCCTTAGTCCCAAACCGTACCAGGCTGACCCTCTTTGAGTCCTTAGAACTTGTGGATACCCCATGATAACCTCGTCAGAGGTTAATAACCAGCTCTCTTCACTGTACAGCATGTGTTGAGGGCAAAAAGAAAAGGTGCAATCTGGAAAAAAAATAAGCCCCAGGCAGAAGCTTAAATTTGCCAAGAGATAACTTCAAAAAACTTCTAAAAAGATGACTTCTTACTACAGCCAAGAAATGGAGAAAGACATCCTAGAATATTTGTGTTAAAAAGACCTCCCATAAAGGCCACTGAGTCAATCACTTCTTTTTACGGACACTAATAATGATGTAACGATGATAATGGTGACGATGGTGATGGTGACGATGACGATGGTGATGATGATGGTGATGGTGATGGTGGTGGTGGTGGTGGTACCTAACACTGAGGCTTTGTGGGTACCAGACACTGTTGGAGGGCTTCACAAAACAACCCTGGGCTGTGAGTACTACTAAGACTCTCATTTTGCAGATGAGATAACTGAGGAGCAGAGAGGTGTGGTGACTTGTTTGAGCATTTACTGGCAGAGCCAGATGTGGAGGCCAGCTCTCCTCACTCCTAAACCTGTGCCCTTTCTACCACCCCAGCATAATCCCACAAGAGGTTTTCAGGGACCATGGGCACCCCAGAGTTGACCCAGGACCTAGAGTCTCTGATGGTGCTGGAATGAATGCAGGCTGGAGTGAGGGAGGATGACAAAGAGGCAAGGGTCCTCTCCTGCTCCCCGCCACCCCCAGGCTAATCCTCAACACCCTGGAGCTTTCTTGATGCTGCTGGTCCCATCTCTGCCTCACCCTCCAACACACAAGTGCATGGAGCAAGTGCCCTGGAAAAGCCTCATGGGCCCTAAACAGAAGCATTTCTGGGTGGGTGGTTTGGCTTTGTTGTGTGAGAGTTTTTTACCTCCTCAGCATGGCCTCCGAGATCAATCTCCACAAACACAGATGGTTTCTGTGAATGGAAACCAAAGAGATGTGGATGAAAGGCTGGGTGAGCTGGGTAGAGAGTAGACCTCCTGGGAGGTAGACTGGGCTCCCGGCCCTGGGGCAGCCGGGGTCTGAGCAATTACCCTTGGGACCACCACACACTGGCAATGCTCCGTGGGGGCACCTGAAAAGCTGGGTAAAGATCTGTTGGCAGTGTGGATGGCAAGGTGTCCACGGGCCACCTGTGGACAGGGAGAAATAGGGCCTTCCCATTTCTCCCACCTCACCTCCCATCAGGTCCTTGAAACCCCAGAGGGTCTCTTCCATCTTCACCCTCTGAGAATCAGGGCCTCCGGGTAATAAGGCCATGTCCAGAACTGGGCCAGCCCCTCCATGTCCCCAGACCTGCTTAATTGGGGAGCACCTGAACTCTGCCTCCACAATCCTGGGGGTTGGTAGATCCTAACGGGGTTGGTAGATTCACACTGAGATGTGAAAGGACCCAGCAGCTCAGTTACTGCTCCCCCAAAGTTGCTACATGGGCACCTTGGCTCAGCCCGGAATGTATGTCCAATGGTAGCACTTTATTCACCACTAAGAGAAGTATTTGGGGGTGGGTGAAAGACTTCCCAGAATCCCTGGAATCACACCAATGTTGTAAATTCCAGTAAAACACATCCACCAACCTCTCCATTCCCTACCACATGGATTGGAAAGGAGAATGACAGCCACCTTCCCTCAGAAAGTGCTCTGTGCCAATTCATACTATGGTTGTGATGTGTCATTGGCCAATGCATCAGGGCCTGGTGCTCGGTGATGCTTCCCTGGGCCGAGTGGAGACCGACATGCCTCCCATCAGGGACCCGCATGCCTTTAGCAGCTGTACCGTTCCGGGTTAGGATGCTCCAGCACTGGGCCAGGAGCACAGAGCTTGGCGCGGAAGGCTCTCTGGGGGTCAGCGTAGGGCTCGGTCCAGCTTGTACCGTAGCCCTGCCCAGATGACTTGGGGCCATGTGTCCACAATGTGCTCATGGTCCAGCAGGACGGTGCCTGCCGGGCCTCCCCATCTGACTTCTGTCACCAAAGTAAAAAGCTCTTGCCTCTTTTTCCAGAAGGTCTTTCAGCTTTATGGACTCTGACTCCTGTTCCTGTAAGAAGACACCAAATAGGTAAATAAAGGCGGGACTCCGACCGCAGGGGATGGCAAGCAGTACATGGATGTTAAAGGACCAAGGCCTGACCTTGGCCTCCTGGAGGCATTTGTCTGTGTTCTCTCCTCCTTCCGGCTCCTCCTCACCACTGGCCTCTGAGTCGCTCTTCTCAACCTCTGGTTCCATCTTTCCATGCTCGTGGTCTGACTTTCCAAGGCCATCCTGATTCTCTTCCTGATTGTCTTCCTTGAGGTTTGCCTGACTATAGAAGTGGAAGCAATGGTTTGGAATAGGTGTCGTGGAGACACAGTTTCAAGATGACACCTTTCTCCCTCTTGGGCATCAGGCAGCTCTGAGAGCAGCTCCAGCTTGGACACATTGGCAGATAGGGTCCTGGATGTGAAGGGCCTTCCTGCTTCCTAAGGGCAGGAAGGTGGGTAGGTGGACAAAGGCAGAGCTGGGGGCAGAGAGGGATGGCAACGTGCAGAGGTGCCGAGGACAGGACAGCGCTACTCAGTTGCTTCTGTGCACAGTATGGCACCTCCAGGTTTTCCCCACGTGAGGCCTCCAGCAAGCCCAGCGATCTGTTAGGTAAGACAATACCTCCTTCTGGAGATTTGAGTGGGAATGTTTGCAGAGGCAGCCTCAGCTCCAAGACTCTGGGGCCACAGTGCAGCTGGAAGGGCTGCCAGGGGAGGTGGGTGTGGGGGAGGGCAAGAGACATGCAGCCCGGAGACCCACCTTGGTTCGTCCTACCTCAAACCCTCCCATCTGAGTCCCCAGGGTCTTCCCAGGACACCCCAGGGCCCCTTCAGGGCCTCCAAGTCTCAACTGTGGTGCTGGCCCCATGTCCTGCCCCCACCATCTCTTGTCACCTTCTCACGCCTCTAGAAAACCCCCTCTGCTGGAAAAAGCCTGCTTACCAGATGGTATCTTTGGCGTCGCTTCTCAGGTCTTTTTCTTGATCTTCAGATTCTGAGGAGGGAAGAACAGTGTTTGTCATCGGCACTTCCATCATGTGGTGTGGGAGTGCCACTGGCCAGGGTCCCCCCGCTCAGCCCTGCGAGGACGGATGGGACCACCCCACAGAGCACTGGGTGCCGGACTCCCTGCAGCTCCAGGCACACGGCAGTGCTCCGTGGCCGCCTGATGACTAATGGTTATGACTAAAGTCAGTCTGGAGTTTTATCGGGACAGGTTGTCCCCGATTCGCTGCCCACTCTGTACAAACCTACCCACATATGGTCACTCCAAGACCTCTGCCCTCTTTAGGCAGAACTTGGGGTAAGGCGTAGGGCATCGGCGTTATAATAAATGTGCAAGACCCAGGGGAACCCCCATACTTTGAAGTCCTGGTCACAGCACACTGGACTGTCAGCAGCAGAAGCAGAGGGCAGAGGTGGGAAACCCACCGGGCAGGCCTCCTCTGAAGGGCATTGCTAAGGGGGTTTTAGTGAGTCATTTTTCCAAGGAAAGTGCTGACGACGCCAGCTAGTAAGGATTTTTGTCCAGGTGTGAGAGAGAGCAGTGTACCCAATAGTTCAGAGAAGCTGCCTGGCATCCAGGGAGCACTTCTTCCAGCCTCAGTGTCTTGTAAGTAGCGATTGGCAATAAACAGTTAAGATAAAACTGCATTTTGGTGACTGTGGCAGGTCAGAGTATGAGTTTCATCAACTATTTTTACTGAGCACAGACAGACTTCTTGCTTCTGGGAGCTTACAGAACAGCAGAGTCTTCAAAGAGGAGTTATTCCGGAGGAGGTTTTCCTAACCCTCTTTAGGATCTAAGAGCGAGCCTCCAGGAGACTTAAGGTCCTTGACATTCCAGGTCCCATTTCTGTGTGGCCACATCTGAGCCTGGAATGGCTGAGATGACTGGTTCCCTGTAGTAGCTGTTCCTCCCCCCAAGCAACTTGGTTCCCCTGCTCCCCCACCCCACCCCCCAACATAACACAACACACATCAAGGACCCAGGATGCAAACACAGCAAACGAAGCTTGAAGTAATACTTTTGATGAACGACCTGAACTGGTGAGGGCACCTCTGAGCAGCCCCTATCCTGGAGGGTTTCCTTTCAGAATTTGGTAGTTGTAGCAGCTACTCCAGGCCTTCCTTTCAGTGTTGTTTTGGCTCACAGGCCTCAGGGGTGGGGGCAACTGCCAGACAGAGGAGGTGATGGCTGGCTCCCAGTAGGTGCCCTGTTCCTGCTTCTCTAGGGAGTCCGATCCGGCTGGTTCTTGAATTCTCTCGCGCTGTCTCTCCCCTGGAAGATCCCCCCTGACCTCTGCCATCCTCCAATGCCATCCTTCCTGGGGATCTGGGGGGTCCCTGCCCAGTGTTAAGTGACCTGCTTGGAGGGAGCTTTTCATCACGGCTAGGCCTCCCTGGTGCTCAGCACACACGGCCTTGGACTTTGTCATTCGGGCACTGTTCCTCATCTCTGACTGGTCTGAGATCCCTGAGGATAAGAACTAGGTATTCTTCATCCTCCTCATCTGTAGTGCCCATGCAGGATTAGGGGATGTTTTATTTGTGGCTGTGCTGTCACCAAGGCAGAGACTGGCCATGCCAGAGACAAAGCCCTGATGGCAAAGGGCAAGGTGTGAGGGAGCGGGTGGGACAATTGTATCTTAGAGAATATTTTAAGTAGTGCCCCCTTGTCCACAGTTTCGCTTTCTGAGGTTTCAGTTACCCAGGGTCAATTGTAATCTGAAAATATTAAATGGAACGCTCCAGAAACAAACAAACAATTCCTACATTTTAAATTGTGTGCAGTTCTCAGTAGCATGATGAAACCTCTCACTGTCTCTCTCCGTCCTGCCCAGGACGTGAATCACCCCTTCACCCGGCATATCCACACTGTGCACCCCACCTGTCCCTTAGTCACCTGGTAGCTGTTTTGGTTCTCAGACCCACTGTCATGGTATCTCAGTGCTTGTGTTCAAGTCACCTTTATCTTACTTAGTCACAGCCCCAAAGCACAAGAGCAGTGACGCTGGCAATTCAGTGACGCCAAACAGAAGCTGTAAAGCGCTTCCTTTAAGGAAAAAGGTATGTGTGTACGTATATGCGATTCAGTACTATCCATGTCTTCAGACATCCACTGGGGGCCTTGGGACACTTCTGCCGTGGATAAGGGGGGACTACTATAGCTCTCAAGACACCCCTCAGGGAGAAAAGAAACAGTCCAGCCTCAACCTCCGATAAGAGGACTGGAATGATTCAGAATCAATAGTTTTTCCAGTGGGGATTAAAAAATCGACTTCTTTAGGAAAATCTTCAGCAGCCCCTTAGCCCATGTGTGTGTGTGCTTGTGCTTGTGTTTGCCTGTTTTAGAAGACATGGGGCTGTCCCAGGCAGATCTTCAAACCCTGTTCCTTCTTATATTATGTATCTGGCAAAAAGAAAAGAATCAGTCAAAAGAGAGACGTGATTTTCCCTTCCCCACATTTGACGATGTGGACAGCAAGGCCTGTTTCGGCTTTCCCTGGCGTGTGGCTGGTGAGGCCTCCTGCTCTCCGTCCTGCAGGCTCTTGAGCTCCAGAGGAGGTTGACCCCCTCCAACATGGTCTGGGAACCCCAGTGCCACACAGAAGCCTCCCTGCCATCTATCCAGCCAGTTTGGGGAAGTCCAGGGGTGCTGGGTAGGAATGTCCAGAAACGGTGAGGACTGCGCCTTCCCTCTGACTCCTCACCTTAGTCCCAACTTGTGGGTGGCTCATGGCCCACATTCTTTGAGACACGCCCTTTGGGTCTACTTGCAATATTTCCTAAGCAGACGTAGGTTGATTTCTTCTTTTGGGAACTTTGCTCCTCTTCAGTGAGTCTGAGGAAATGTGGCCATGCTCAGAGCTTTAACGGAAGGAGGGTGAACACACACAGCTGCCGCGGTGCCGCTGGCTGGCCTGGCATCGCCTCCTTCTCCTCAAACAATAAACACATCTTTGGATTTTTACACTAAAGAACAAATATTTTCACACCTCTACCTCTTACCATCGCCCCTAGGGCTTGAACAAGCAAGCTGTATTTCCCGCTTACTGTGTTTCGTTTCTGCAGCCTGATCAACTTCATAAAAGCCCACTTGCTGGTGTGAACTTCCCAGAAGAACCAGACTGCTAAGTGCCCCAGCAAATGACTGAATTAGTCACCACAGACACTCAGCCCACTCAGGGTCCTGCTGCTCTGAAGAAACTGTCACGAAATGCCTACAGTGGGACAGCCCGCGTTAGCTGACATTCAAGGCACAGGTCCACATAAGGACTAGGGCATTTCGGGGATGCATCCCCATTTTGGCCACACCATGGCCTCGCTTGGCATGTTTACAAGTATCCTGAAGCGGCGAACAGGGCCCAACATAACGTATAAACCTACACGCTTTACAATTTAAAAGCCACATTAGGGCCAAGTCTGAACAGCAGCACCGTCCCCCAGAGGTTCACAGCTGACCCTGTGCTGTGGGAGGTGCCTGGTTCCCGGAAGCAGGAGGAGGCCAGACTCAAAGGTAAAATGCCTCATTGGAAACCTGAGCTACTTCTCATGTAGGCCCTCCCGAGGCAACAATATTTTCCATGTGTCCAGTGGCATTGCAGGCCCACGGGGCTCCCCAGGTCCCTCTGTCCTCATCCCCTTCCTCCTGCCCCCAACAGAACTCCCAGTTGTCCATCCATAATGGGTGTCTGGCCCCGTCAGAGCCCCAGCCGGGTTCTGTCGCCTGAAAACTTCAGTGTGCAACACTGGCCACCTTGGCCTTTAGGGTTTTAAGCAGGAGGGCTGGGAGAGACGCTGCTTGTCACCCACTGTGCCCCCTACCTAGCTCCTTGCACAGCTTCCGGATGCTGCTCGGAGGGTCCCCCTTCTGGTGTAAGCCGCCCATGCTCCTGCTCCTCTGGAGATCAGCCATGTCGCTGGCCTTGAGGTGTCCAGAGGCCACCTCCAGAGGTGCCCCGGGGCCCGGCCGGTGCCTCCTATGCATGGCGGCGGCATCCTTCTCCATCCTTCTTCCCTTCACGGGAAAGAGGAGGACCCTGGCTCCCAGGCACGCCCTCAGAGGGAGGGCATGGCTTCCAACCTCTCTTGCAATGAGCAGTCCGAGTGTGCCCGGGGATGCCCCAGTTGCTAAGTGTCCCCTGTGACATCACTGCAGTCAGAGGTCAGAGGTCTGAGTTCAGCCCCGCACAGCCCTTCACACAGGCTTTGGGTGTGAAGGTGGGTTTGCTGGGTCCCCTTCCTTCTGGGCCATCATTGGTCTTGCCACTAGAGAAGGCAGAGGCAGAGAGGCCAGGCAGGCCAAGGGGCCTTCTGGGAGGACACTGTGGCACTTTTGGTACTGTGTCTGATTCGAGCCTTTAGATGATTTTTGAGTATTTCAGAATCTTTCTTTTCCTTTCAGGATAAATATGGCACTGACCAGACTCAGGCAAATGGACAAAGGACTCTAATGGAGTCCTGGAGAGGGGCTTCTGGTCCTTCTGCTCCCTAGGGTTTTCTCCTTTCAGCCCTTCCATGTCTTCCCACAGTGGGCAGAACTTCTTAGCCCTCGATCCCTCCGCTGGACCTGGTCCTGTGTGTGAATCTGGCTCCTCTGTGCTCCTTGGGACTGCCCTGTGGTCCTGGGGTGAATGCTCAGTCTGGGCTGACCGGGGCCCATGGCCTCTCCCCTCAGGGGCAGGCACTCCTGCCTTGGCGCCTCTGTCGCCCCCACCCAGCCCACAGTCGCTTCTATCCAGAGCAGACAGGGGGGCTGGAGAGAAGCAGCAACAGCATTTCCCTCCCCAAGTCCACGGCCCCGGGGAAGGAGGCTGACCTCCACCATCCTAAGTCCTACAGCATCCCCAGAAACGTCTGCGTCTTCTCAGAACTGATTCAGGTTCGAATTCAAAAAAAAAAAAAAAAAAAAAATGAAGACCAAATGGAGAAAAGAAAGGAACAAGGAAATGAGAAAATGCACTGTTGCCCCTGGAGGTGGGATCTCCCCCCCAGAACCCCCACTGTGCACCTAGCTCCTCCTTCTCTGGGAGGGACAACAGCCTCTGCTCCTCCTCTCTTGGGAGGCTGGCCTGTCTGGTCCTCAAGCTCATGGCCCACTGTTGTGTTCTCAGACAGTGGCACACGATCGAGCCTGTCTTTCCCACCCTCCTTGAGCTGGACCCTCATCTCCTTCCACACTGGAGGTTCCCGGCAGCACCTTCCGATGGCTCCACAGTGCCCAACCCCACAGCTTTCCACCCGAGACTGTCACTGTTTCCAGCTCAACCCAAAGCCCCACCACTGGACCTCACCTGTAAAAGAAACCTCACCAGTCATCAGAGGGACCTCACCTGTCATTAGGAGGTCCTCACCTGTCATTGGAGGGACCTCACATGTCAGAGGGACCTCATCTGTCATCACGGGAATGTCATCTAGCTCCCTACCCTCCTGGCTCCACCACACACACCCCACCTCCCACGTGTGCAATTATCAGTGGGCACTCTAGGAAAGAAGCAAGTCCACAGAAAGAATAAAACATCTGTTTTAATTGCGCAGTAAAATACATCACAAATCATTAGTATCTTATAAACAGAAACATTAAGTTACAAACCCATGTTAAAAATTGCAGTGTGATGCAGCCTAACAGTTGTGTGTCCCCAGGTTTATTTTTTGTACCAGTTTTCTCCAACATTTTTGTGGTAAGTCAGGTTACTATCTGCCATCTAGATTGAGTCTGAAGGACAGTACTTGCAAACAAGAACAGAGATGGGCACAAGGGGATAGGGTCCTGCGTGTTTGGACAGTGCTTTCCAAAGCCAGCGCCTGCAGCCATGAGGACTGTGGGAAAACGCAACAAACAGCTCCCCACCCCAACAGAAAGCAGCCTCGCCACTGCCCTGACAGCTTCTAGGGGCTTCACAGAAACACAGCGCACGTAATACTATTCCAGAAGTCTACGGGCGTCTGCACGGCCAGGCGCCTCCCATTGCAAGCTCAGGATTTCTTCCCTTGTTCGGTTTTCTTTGGAAGACTTGTAACTGGCTTCCCTTAGATGTACCCCGTTCCCTTTTCTGCCCTACTGTAGCACTTTCCCCTTTAACAAGCCTAAGTTTGGATGGTCTGAGTTACTTTATATCAAAGACATGATTAAAAACATTAAAAAAAAAAAATACAGCTTGAAAATGATGCACGTTTCTATTTTTAAAATCTTCCCCAAAACTCCACAAGGGGTGGCAAATGTGGATTCTACTTGTAAGCCCCACTGACAGCAAAACAACACAACTTGTGTTTGAAGTGGGGGCTGCGCAGACGCCCAGGTCAGCCTGTTGCCAGCTTAAGGGGCATCTGCAGGCTGTGGGTGCGTCTCAGCAGCAGGCAGGACTGGGCCTCTCACCTCCAAGAGAGAAGTTTGGATACCACCGCTGCCAGGAACGCTCTGCAGCACCCCGTACCCCTAAACTATCAAGAGCGTTCTCAAATTGGGATCTCTGTGCAGTTCTGCCGATCCCAGCCACAACCCTGACCCTCCAGCCAGGAACAACACCAATATCAAAAGCTGAAACCAGGAGGCCATTGGCCCGTGGCCACCGGGACAGCAGGCTCATAGGAAAAGAGTAATGCTTGTATGTCCCGGCTGTGCTGAAGCAGAACATTAGAGCGCCAGAAGGCTCCCGGTGCAGGCACCGAGGAGACCGGCAGAGGCAGTAGTGCACATGAGACAGAAGCACACGCTCTGCAGAGGGCGAGCCCTCGCCGGAACGGGTCCAGAATGGCCAGCTCAGGGCACCTGCCCACCAGCGCGAATAAAGTGCATGAAAACCATGAAAACGGCTCCTCGAGAGTCTCGGAAGTTCCATTAGCTTGACCTTTGTTATCTACACAAGCAGATGAAGTGTGGATCCCTTTGCTCACTTGCTCTGCACTCTCGTCTTTCTCTCCCTCTTCCTTTCCAAACACGGTGGCTTTCCTGGTGTAGTTCATAGCGCCATCCTGGGATGGGACGTCCTGCAGACTTTAAATGGAATGGGTGGAGACCTCCGATTGCTGCCTGATGTAGCTTTGGAAACTTTTATCTCCAATGGGGTGTTCCCTACAAAGGGGAAATGAGAGAGAGGAGAAAATGAGGCACAGCCTCCCTCCATTGCTGGGGTTCATATGCACTTTTTAAGAGTCTTTTTCCTATCTTTCTATGTGAGTTGTATTCTTTGTAAGAAATATGAGAAATTCAGACAAGCAAAGGAAGAATTAGCCTGAAGACGCTTCTGGAAACACCCCCTGATCACAGTGTATATAGGTCATGTGTGCACACGGGAGCATGCGTGTAGAGCACGTGCAGTGCACCTCCACACGTGTGGACACCGTGAGCTCCAGGAGGGCGTGGTGCCGTCTGCTGAATGCCTGGTGCCCAGGGCCATGCCTGGTGCATCAGGCGCTCAGTCCTGTTAGCTCCCTGAGCACTTGCACAGCTGCTACCACAGGAAACAAGACCCAGCTTCACTGGCTGTTTTCAATCCATGGCTTTACTATGTTTAATAAAAGGCAACATTTTTAGAACGCTAACGGGGACTCTCAATAGAGGGGTGTTGAAGAGGGTGTAGAATGTGCTGTGCATGTTTGTGGAGTCAGGACAGACCCATCTAGGAGCAAAGACCGGTCAGCAGCACCTGGTAGGCACTTGCCGGGTGCTCAGCATCCGTGAGCAACCTGATCAAAGCAGGCAACTCCCAGAGCCCTCTTACTTCCCTTCCCAAACCCACAGCATGTCTGGAAGGAAGGAAGGAAGGAAGCAAAGAGGGAAGGGAGGGAGGGAGGGAAGGAAGAAAAAAAGGAAAGAAGGAAGGAAGGAAGGAAGGAAGGAAGGAAGGAAGGAAGGAAGGAAGGAAGGAAGGAAGGAAAGAAGGAAGGAAGGAAGGAAGGAAGGAAGGGGCAGGGAGGAGGAGGATTTGCCACCACGTGGGGCTGCCCCGTCCAAGGCTGTAGGAGTTGGTGGGCCCTGCCACAGTGGTCCATGGGCACATCTATCAGATGGGGAAGCCTGGCAGCGATGCTAATGCGGGCAGCCTCTAAGGACTGTTCTAGACCTTAATGTAATTTAACCCAAAGTTCCAACAGCTCATGAGGTTCTCATTACCCTCCATTCTTAGAGCAGCAGGAGGGACGCAGATCGGTTGACGTGTCTCTGGGTGCAGGGCCAGCAGGGGGTGAAAGGGACACAGGTGGCCCGACTGAGCCTGCAATCTCTTAACCCGCACCCCTCCCTCACAAGATGCAGATGGGGGCCACCCGGCTCGAGAGAGGGAAAAGATGCGGAACTTCCTGGGGGCAGGGTCGCTGGCCCAGGAAAGCCTAATTTTGGAAGTGAATGTGTTGCGGAGGCAGGAGGGCAGGGGTCCAGGACAGTCAGGAGGTGGGAAGGAGGAGGCGGCAGGAAGGGAGGATGGGAGAGAGGTGCTGCCCCCAGGACACTGCCCGGGAGAGTCAAGTGAGGCCCTGCTTGGAAGGAGCCAGGAAGCCGGCTCAGTCCCAGTGCTGCAAACAGGTGGCTCTCGGGCAGGCCTGGCACTGCATACCCCTGGGGCTCCCTGCGGCCCCTTCCCCAGCACCCACACCCTTCTGAGAGCCCCCCATGAGACCGGGCGCCATACTCACTGGCTCCCGTATTTGGTCTTCTTGAACTTATCCCTTTTATACTGGGCGTGTTCCTGCTCCAAGGCCCCAACTCCCGCGATGACCTGCTTCAGGGTCTTGTAGGTCTCCTGGGGGTCATCAATGACGAACGTGGAGTACTCCTCCTGCTCTGGGCCGTCGTACACAGATCTGCTCCCACAAGCCTCTGCAGCGCCGGGGACAGGGCCGGAGGCAGTGTGAGTGGGAGCACCCACACAGGCTGCCCCTGGTCCTCCTCCGAAACAGACTCCTCAGGAAAAGGCTCCCATTCACATGCAAATGCACCCGGAAATAGCACCCATTCCCATGGGTCCAGCCAACACTGAGCAGAATCCTGTGGGGCTAGAAAGCCAGGGCTCAGGAAACAAGGCTTCTCAGTGTCTAGCCCCGCGCGGCAGGGTCCCAGCCCTTGTCCCAGCGGACGTGCATCCGTCCACACCCCACTGGCTCACCAAGCCACAAACAACAGACATCTATTCCTGAACACTGGGCCAGGCTGGCTCAAAACCCCGTTGGATCACACACTGGGTCAGGCTGGGGAGATGAGCTGGAGGATGTCACTTCTCGGCCGGTCTATGCTAGCCTATGCTAGCCGTTTCCTAAAACCTCTGTCAGCCCCACCTGCTCAGCAGGTAACTTTCTCATCTCACTCCTGCTAAAGACCACGCAGAAGCCTTTCGTCATCCATAGGAAACACCCAAACACCTGAGCTGAGCCCTACACTGCAGGGCCACAGACAGACCAGGTGGGAAAACATGTACTTTGCAGGGCACCTGGCCCAGGTGAGCCAGCATCAAGGGGGCTCCTTGCCCTAGTTCATTAGCACAGAAAGCGCCCATGTCCACTTTACTGTCTTTACTTCCTAATAAGAATTGAGAGATTTCCCCTTCCTACTCAGGAGAAATCTCTCAATTCTTATTGAAAAATCCCAAGTCTGTGCAAAGAAAAACTTCAAAATTTCAAAGAAAAAGGGAATGTGTGATGAGACCGATAAGGTGCTGAAAGCATGAGGGATAACAGAACAAAGAAGAGGAGGAGGAGGGGAGGGGGATCGGTCCAGGGGCCCCCAGAGCACCGACGGTGAGCTCAGCCTTCCTTCTCTTTCACGCGAAGCACAGGGTTATGGTGGCTGGAGACAGGTTGCCTGCATTTCCTCCCCAAAGCCACTGCTTGTTGTAACTGCTTGCCTTTGGGCAAGTTACTTCAACTCCAAAGCCTCAAGGAACCCTTCTGGGAAATAGGGGCACTGGCCTGGGGCCCAACAGAAGTGTGAGTCGTGGGTGCTATTGTCATAAAAATAGAGGGAGAGGATTGACGCAAAGGAATGCCACAGCCACCATGGACAGGTCGAGAGGGCTAAGACCTGAATAAGCAAATGGTTGTGAAACGTGAAAGGCCACAGAAATTCTCATTGCCGGCACATGTGCAGTGTTAGCAGAGAACAGGCTGACAAGGCGATCTGCAGTTTTCTACAGCTTAGGTGTAGAGCAGGGATCACTGAAGGCCCTGAGAGAAGGGACGAATGGTGGTGCTGGTGAGAAGGATGAAGTTACAGGCAGCTAAGACCCAGCCGTTCTCAGCTCCAGGCACTGTGCTCACTGCTTCATGGGGTTTATCTTCACTCAGTCTTTGAACTGACCCAGTGGGGTTGGTGCCACTGCTGCCCCATTTCACAGAAGAAGAAATAAGGGCTTGCCTGGTGTGTGACTTGCCCAATTTGTGTCACAGCGGATGCTAAAGCCGCTTCTGAATTCAGGCCTGCGAATCCCTGAAGAATCCCATCCCAGGGCACAAAAGAGAGTGTCTGGGCCGGTGAGTGGTGGGAGTGAAGGCCCAGACCCTGGGGGAGGTCTGAGGACCAATGGTGAGTGAATCGTTTTTAGTGCGGAGAACGTGAAAAAGGAGGAGTCCATAAGCCACATTATCAGATGCAAAATTGTTGACGGGACTGTTAAATAGATTATGAGCTAAGCTCAGGGAAGAAGAGAAAATAAAACTGGCAGCAACTAGAACGGATCACAATAAGCATACTGCATTTCCTCTTTAGTAAGGTTTAAAAAACCAAGACTTCGGGAAACGCCAGAGTGTGTATGTGCTGATTTCAGTAAGGCACCTGATACGCTTTATACAACAGCCCATGAGCGAGACGCAGCACTGCAGACTGGACAACGGGTCGTTTGACCATCCACGGTCCCCAGCACTGAATGTTCCCCCAAAGAGATGCCTAACCTGCAGAGAGCTTTTCCCCTTCAGTGCTGTACACGATAACACCGCACAGACCACAGAGGCTCAGAGGGGTTTGCAGGCATACCTCGCAGCTACTGGGGCTCCGTTCCAGACCCCCGCAATACAGCACATAATGCAATAAAGCGAGTCACACACATTTTTTTGTTTCCCAGTACATACAAAAGTTATGTTTCACTGCACTCTCAGCTATTAAGTATGCAATAGCATTACGTCTAAAATAACAATGTACATGCCTTAATTAAAATTATTTTATTGCTAAAAAATGCTACCCAACATCTGAGCCTTCAGCAAGTCATAGTCTTTTTGCTGGTGGAGGGTCTCACCTCGATGTTGATAAAAACGTATCTTGGAACCACAACAAGGCGAAGCACAATAAAATGAGGTATGCCTATACTGGGTCACGTCTGCAGAAAGCTCCATGTGTCATCGGGACCCTGGCCAGGCATCCCCAAAGCTGCCTGTGATCTTGTGTGACAGAGACTGGACCTCATCCTGTCCTTACCTTGCATCTTCTCAAGTTTGCTCATGTACAAGTTGAACAGGGAGTAGATGCGCTCTGTCTCTCGGTCCCCGTCGATGTCCAGCTGGATGTTCGCTGGGAGGCCACTGCGGTGAGAGGAACAGAAAGCACAATGCTATTAACCATGATGTTGATTTTTTTTAAACATCACTAAAGACAATAGAGTGATCCGACATTGAACTTATCCCCAACCGGGGCTGGGACATTGGTGTGGTCTACAAAATGGGTTCATTAGCGTTCAAAAGTAGCCATCCAGTCTTGGAGAACTGCAAGTCTCTCATTACACACAGATCTGCCAACGCAGCAAGCAAACAAGGCAGATTTATTTTGCCATGAAAAGAAACAACCCAGAATAAAAACAGCTCTGACGGATGAACTTGGGCCGTTCTCCCTGAAGGGTCAGTTGGCTGCCCCAGTGGGGACAGATGGGTCCCTTCTCCTGCCCAAGGATGCAGCAGTGGCCCTTCCGCCTGACACGGTGCTCAGCCTCTGGGGAGACAGGCTGGGACTCAGTCACAGACTCCTGGGCGGGACCCAACAGGGACTTATGCTGAGTCAGCTCCTTCATCTGTGAAGCCATATCTCCTGTTCCCACCCGAGAGCTTTGGGGGATTCGTCACATCCACAACCACAACAAACAGCAGTTGTCACTGTTCTCACAAGTCTCTGGGGCACACGGACTGGCTGAGCACCCAGCCGGGTTTAAGGCACCCAGACCTAGGACTGGCAGAGACGAGCCTCTAAGGATCCTCAAGAGGCCCAGCTAATGGTAGGGCTGGAGGAGAAGGGCTGCCTCAGTTTCCAAAGGAGGGAAGGGTGTATCAGTTGGAGAAATTAAAGGGGGTGTGATCAGGAGGGTGGAATACTTTCAGACTCTTCTTGGAAGAAACAAGACAGGAAAACCTGCCCCTAGGGGGAGGTCTTCTCTCCGCGTGGAGCCCCACCCTGTCCCTCCCTAAGGATGGCTCCAACTCCCAGCAGGGGCAGAAGGACCCCAGAAGACTCAGAGCTCTTGCCAGTCTACACAGAGCCTTCGTCAGGAGGTGCCCAGGGGCTCTCTCTGATGGCGGCTCCTCGATGACTGAGAGAACAGCCTTGGAGACAACCTGCGTGCGTGCAGTTTACCGAGTGGGCAGGGGCTACATTTTAGCCCCAACTTGACCCCTTGACTGAATTTCCCTGTCGAGTGCACAAGCCGGATAACCGTTTGGCTACACTGGGAGGGTCCAGGAGGCTGGAAAAGCACAGACCTACCCAGTGCAGGGGGAGCAGCCGGGGGCCGTGTCCGAGGAAGCCCTGCAGCACAGCCAGTGGCCATTGAGGTAGGCGGAGGGATGGTAGACGGTGAGGCGCTTCTTGTTGCACTGGCTCACTTTGGTGAGGATGTCGATCCAGGCCTTCGCCTCCACGCAGTTGTTGGCCTGGATGTACAGCGCTCGCTCAGGCTGGATGACCTGGAACATCTGAGGAGACAGAGCACGAGCTCAGGAGGGCCGCCTAGCAAAAGCTGCCGCTGGCAGCAACAAGGGTCATTAGCTTTGATGCCTATAAGCCCAGGGGCTGCAGTGGGAGGGTCTGGAGTTATCCAGAAGCTTAGACAGCCCAGGGGCATCAGGAATCTCCATGTGGAAAGCAAAGGAGTAGCACGGATTATCTCCCCCATGGGACCTACTGAAGTTGACTGTAGCTGTTACATAAATGGGCTGGTTTCTTTGGGTTCCCTTATTTTTTAAGCTGGGTTGGGCTGCTGTGCAAGGTACCTCACAGCTCATCCTGCCCACTTTCCTGTCCTCATTTCCAGACCTGCCTCAGGGCCTTTGCACGTGCTGTTGTAACACTCCATGTGAAAGGCCCCTTCCTTCCCCACTGACCACTCTGGTGACTCTTCCTCCTCATTCCAGGCACGTTTACTTCTTTCACGAGGCTTCAAGCCTGCACTGCCTTTCCTATTTATTATTCACTCAACAAACATTTCTAAGTACCAGGTACTGTCCTAACACCTGTGGACACACACAGTGTAGACCCAAAATAGTTTCTGCCTTCATGAGCTTCTAGCCAGCAAGAAAGATAAAGTGAACACAGTGCGAGGGACTGATTGAGGGTGAAACCTAATGGGGGATCAGTATAGAACCCTCTAAATAAACGATCCTCCAGCTGAGACCAGAGGGCTACTAAGAGTTAATTAAGCTGAGTAGGGGAAAAGCAAGGATGAAAAGTGTCCCAGGCAGCAGGGACAGTAGGTGCACAAGTCCTGGGGCAGCAGGGACAGTAGGTACAAAGGTCAGCAGGGAGGGTCAGGTGCTCCTAGCAGGAGCAGTCCAGCTGCACACAGAAGGGGTGAGCAGGGAAGGTGGGCAGACAGAGCCCTGGGAGACTCTCAGGCTGGACTTGTCTGAGGGCATGAGGATGTCAAAGAAAGATGATGGTTGGGGGAGGGGGTTATCACTTTTTGAGGGGTCTAACTTATGTTGCTTTGTACACCTGAAACTAATAAAAATTTTAAAAACAGAAAGATGATGGTTGCCTTTTCCAAGGGGTGGGGTATTATGCACGGAGAGGAGAAAGGAACAGGATTCGATGGGTTCTGGGAAAAGGAGTTGTGAGTCCAAGTTCCTGAGTGAATAGCCAGGGCTCATGTCCAGAGACTGAAGTCCCTTGTCCCGCCTTGCACTATTGCACAGGCCTCACACGGCACAAATCTGTGTATGGCTTTGGTCCCCAATGGAGGGAGAGTCTTCAGAAGGAGGTATTTTGTCCTGATTGTCCTGAATGTCACAGGCTAGCCTCTCCAACAGGGCTTGGCACACAGCCAACTTTCAAAAATGTCTCCCAAATGCAACAGGACGTTAGCCTAGGAGTGCCATGGGAAGCTGGCTCTGAGGAAGGCAGCAGGAAAAAACAGACCGATGAATAACGATGCTAAAATTAGGGGATTATTCTAAACCTAAATTAAGGGCCTGATGGAATGAAACAGCTCACAGCTGCATCCAGGACGTTTTCCACACTTGCATCCTTCCGTGGACGTCTGGGAATGCCGCCGACTAAGGGCACAGTGTTCCCAGCCCCCCATCCTGGAGAGGGTGAGGTGCAGACACACGACGGGATGCTGCCTGCAAGGGAGGCAGGCAGGCCTTCCAGCTCCTGGAGCAGGTGCAATGGTGTTAACAGCACTCAGGTCCAGGGAAAGAAAAATCCACATCTGCCACAGGGCCACGTGTTTGCCAAAGAAATGGCCTCAAATAGTCCTGGGGGAGGGACAGGAACTGAGTTAAGAAGACAGGACAGGGTGACCAGGCGACAGGATAGAGCCACCTGGTTGGTTGGTGCAGCGCATGCTGCCCACTTTGGGCCACGGGGCCAATCTCAGACCCGACAGAGATGCGAGGCCCTCGAGACTCTTCAGTCCCGTCCCAGCCAGAACAGACCCACAGTGTCCCCCACAGACCTAGTGCGGCTTTAGGCACCTACTGAATACCAGACCATTGAGCTGTGTCAGTGAGTGAGAGGCAGACAGACTCAGGAGAGGGAAGAGGATGGGTTGGGGCCAGTTCCCAGGAGGCAGAGCCCGACTTGGGGTCCTGTTGGATAAACCAGGAACTTGGCACAACGCAGAGCCTGCCGAGTGAGTGAGGAAATGCCGCTCCATGCAGGGAGGCCGTGTGCTACGGAGAATGCTACGGGCCATCCTCCCAGGGCAACAGGACTCCAGCCTCCAAATAAAATGGGGCCCTGGGCGTCCTTACAGTCCTAACAAATAAATGAATAAATTGTCACAGAGGAGAAGAGAAAGCTACGCACAGTAGAAAGCCAAGAAAAAGTGGCGAGGGAATAACGGAGTCAGAAAGCCATTGCGGATGGGGCAGAAACTGAGGAGGAACAGGACACTGACACGGTCCAGTGCATCTCCCCACAAGTCACTGATTAACTACGAGCCACACCTCCTGACACCATGCAGCCAGGGGACGAGGCACCTCAGGTTCCTGACAAAAACTCATCACTCACACCTACCCGGCCGACCATCTGACATACCCAAATTGATGTATGTGCACAAAAACTGGCCTGTGTGCTTCAAAAATGCCAAGGCCACAACACAGGGGAAAGGCCGAGGAATGTTTCATTAAGGAGACGACAGAGAACTAAATGGACCATGTGACCCTGGTTTGCATGCTGGCCTGGGAGGAAACAATGGCTATAGAAAACATTACTGGGGCAACTGGCAAAATTTAAATATGGACTGTGGGTTAGTAAGACTACTACCTAAGCGTTGGGTGTCCTGATTTTGGTAACTACATGGGGTTATATAGAAGAATGTCCTTGTTTCTAGGCAGTACGCTGAAGCATTTACGTGGTTCAGAAAAAAACACGTACATCACACATGGAGCAAGATGAGCAGGGAGCATGAAGGCGTATGCTCAGTAAATGGGACAAAACCAGTGGTTCTGGGTTAGGGGACACGGGAGGTCCTTGGTCTGGACGTGTAACTTTTCTACAAGTTTGAAACTAGATCAAAGTAACAGTTTCAAAGAAATTCCACATGATCCCAGAGCCTGTCCCCGGTGTCCTTTAACAGAGGACCCCTGGAGCTGCCAGCAAAGCCACCTTCCAGCAGGTGCTGCCCGCCCGGGCTGCACCCGGCAGGGACAGCGAGCCGGGCTGCTTCGCTCCAAGGTTCCGAGGTACAATCACACAGAGCCGTGTGAACACCCAGGTCCTGTGGGGCCCCAAGAGGAGAAGCGGGGGAGGTGGGAAGTTAGTGGAAGAGGAAGGAGGAGACAGCCCCGAAAGAGTGCCCGCGGATGGGACACTCACGTTCTTCATCTTGAAGGATTCCTCTTCCAGTTTCTCCACTGCCAGAATGTTCTCGATGGAAATGCTGTAGAGAGGCGGGTCTCCTGGGGCAGAGAGCGGTTAACGAGCCGGTCAGCCCAGAGGCAGGTGCCGGTTAGGAGGAGGCGTTTGTGTCTCCCCTCCTCAGGTGAGACGGTTAGGAAACTGACCGACCACAGGCATGAGGGGGCCGAGGGGCAGCGCTTAGAAAAGGCCTGAGGAAGGACCCTTTGTGCCCACAGAACACCTGCCCCTCACGCACTCGCTCCCCACCACACCCACTGCCTGTAGCTATCACGATGCTAAAGCCTCTCATCCCACACGGCCTCCAAGAACCATTGTTTTTTATGGGGAGAAATTACTTTCCTACCATTCCATGATCTGGATGTGAGTCATGTCAGATCCAGGAGACCACGGCCAAAATGGGACAAGGCTACCACTGTCCGGTGAGAACCTGACTCCTACCCCCGAAGGTATGGGACCCGCCTGCTCCTGTCTGCCTGCCACCCAGGCCATCCTTGTAGATGTCTCTTCTGCTCTCTTGTTTAAAGAAACTGCTCACTCCGAGGGACACACCTTCTCTACTCTCAGTTTCACTCTAGAAAAGCAGACGGTAACCCCAATGGGGCTTAAACAAGGCTCTGGTCCCTCGGAATATGTAAAAATAAGGAAAAAGCAAATATGCCTTGTTACCTTTGCTTTTCTGGTAGGTAAATTCATGGTTTGTCAGGCGGAACCATCTTTTCTTAAAATTCTTCATTCCAAAGCGTTTTCGTCCTTGTGCCCTCTTAATCATGAACCTATTGTGAATAGGACATGCTGATGGGTGAATGTCCTATGGCTCGGGGGCACGTCCCACACCCCCTCCCGTCTGCAGCCCAAAGTCACATCTGCAAAATAAAAAAACTTGCCATTTTTGTATTTGTGATACCCAAGGCAGATTGTGGATTTTCAATATCTTATAATTTTATTTCCAAGTGATAGGGTTAAAAAAGCAAAAGGCCAATGTGTCTACATTAGAAAAGGTTAGCCCCTGTGCTGGTATTAACTTTAAATTACAAGGTGGTGATATACTCCTAGTGGATTTATCAGACCGCCAACAAAGCAGCCAACCCCTCCCCATCTCCTACACTGAAAATATGGGCAAGAGATGCTCTTTAAGAGAAAATGCTGGCAGCAGAATCACAGAGCCATGCAGGTGTGTTTTGGAAAGCAGAGACCAGCGGTGTGAAATAAACACCTATTCTCTGGAAGGTACTGAGCTGTAGCGTCTCCTGACCAAAGATGCGTCAGCAGTGGGGCTGATGGAGGGCAAGGTGGGGCCTTGAACGTAGGCGTGAATGAGCCACCTGTGCAGAAATGCCTATTAAAGGGTCGTTGTCTCTCATTCCTCTTTCCTCCCACTGATGGGCATTTCTCTGTTCTGTGACTTCAGCAGATAATAAGCACAGAGAAATGAAAGTAAACAAGCCATGTTTAACAGGCCCTGGTTTAGTCTTGGGCAGTTTAAAAGTGATGGACGAAGGCCATGCTTCTCCCGGGTCCCGATGGCCCACAAAGGGTCTGGGTGCCTCCGACCTGGGAGACCACTGGCCCCGCGCCCGCTGCATTTCTCTCCTGCCTGCCCAGTGGCGCTCGCCGGCCTTACCCTTCCTTAAGCAGGATGGGCTGCTCCACGCTCTTGGGGTCTCTTCTCCCAGAGGACGAGATCAAATCTAAGAACTGAAGTGGGAAAGAGACCAGACTAGTAAAAGGAGAAATGGCACACTTGAATACATTCGTTCTTACACAGAAATGATGCTACAGGATACTTTGTGTCCCTTTCTGACACAAAGGAGGGAGAAGAATCGGGGAAACAGGTGCCAGGACAGTGGGTTCTTTTTAGAAAATCGTGGGGATCTTGTGTTGGTCTCCACTGTGGCTGAGAAACTTCTAGTCCCCACCCGACCTCCCAGAGGCCCCTTGAGGGAAGGTCTCACTGCACCCTCAGCTGTTACTTGGCCTGAAAGGCTGCCAGCCTTCAGGTAACACCTGGAGGTCAACCTGTATTTTAACAGAGGACCCAGAGAATGCATCTCTCATGGAATTTGAAGCAGCACAGGCTTTCCTCCCTGCCATCCTCATCTCCCCAGAGCCCCGGCCCTGTGGGGGGCTCCCTGCTCAATTCAACTGTCCCACGGCCTGTCTATATTCCTTCTATCAACTGATGGCTACCCCAGCTCCTCTCCTTTCCTTCTCTTCTAGACAAGGGTTTTTATGATTTCTGAGCAATAAACACTGTGTTTCACCGAAAATAAGACCTAGCCAGACCATCAGTTCTAATGCGTCTGTGGAGCAAAAATTAATATAAGACCCAGTCTTATATTATAGTCAAATAAGGGTCTTATATTAATTTTTGTTCCAAAATACACATTAGAGCTGATGGTCCGGCTAGGTCTTATTTTCAGGAAACACGGTGTGGTTGATTCTAAACAGAAGAAAAAAGCAAAGCTTTAGGATCCAGAATTTCTCCCCAAGCACTGTGCCCCTAACTCCAGGTCTGGGGTGCCAGGGCTCTAAGACTGAGGATTCTGTGTGGGGGCGGGGACTGCCACCAAGAGCCAATGGCCGGGGTGGGACAGGACATAAGAATTTGTGGAACAAACGGGGGCAAAATTCTATGAAGGTAGAATATGTAGTCACTTAGAAAGAATGTAGATACAAAAAGTAAAGAATGAGAGCCCCCAAATGTCAGATTCCAAAGAGAAGTGGTGCGGGAGAAGGTTACAGCAGCTCCGGGGGAAACAGAGTCCTGGTACTCATTGGGGGTCGCACAACATTGCAAACGGACCAAGTGTTCTGAACTGTTTACAATGGCTAATGGTCGATTTTATGTTTTGTGATTTTTTTTAAAAAAAAGCAACTCTGTTTCTTAGGAACAACATATAATACAGGGCACAGCAAATCTATGTTAATTGATGTAAATACTTACATTTTTTACTGCGTCAGCATATTTCTGCTCATTGAAGAATTCATAAAATGCAGCCATGTAGGATTCCTTAAAACTGGCCTAAAATGAAACAGGTCACTTAATGAAGGCCGACAGAGCTCATGGCCCAAATGTGAAAAATCTAGAGGCATGGATTTAGTTACCACAATGGACAAGTCTCAGTTATGATAACTAAACAAAGGGAAGATGCTAGGTACCGCTGGGTAACTGTACAGGGTCTGAGTGCTGCCCCAGAAGGTTACCGGGTACAACAGACCTTAAATCACAGAAGCATGCTACGAAGATCATAGAAGATGAATTCCACTTAAGCTGTATTTTGAAAAGCTAGCTATATGGGGGTGGGGTCCTCGGTGAGCTCTTTGTTACGAGTGACTCACTTCCCCATGTGGTCACTAACATCTGTGCTCCAGGCCCACAAGCTTACACTGCACCCAGATGTGGTTGCTGGGATGGAGCCTCGTGTCTCAGTCGGCGGCAGGGATGGGAGTCCGGGCAAAG
The DNA here is from genome assembly GCF_004115265.2 of Rhinolophus ferrumequinum. Classification (NCBI taxonomy): domain Eukaryota; kingdom Metazoa; phylum Chordata; class Mammalia; order Chiroptera; family Rhinolophidae; genus Rhinolophus; species Rhinolophus ferrumequinum. The sequence goes on from NC_046287.1 coordinate 56,276,255, forward strand.
CACAAGAACTCAGGGAGGGGCCTTCAAAACAACCATCCCTAATGCCTCATCCCCACTCAGCACTGTTTTCATATTTAGGTCACTTCACTATTTCTGGATGTGAAAATGAGGTGGGTTTTGTGCAGGCTTCAGACCCGGCAGGTGCCTGTACGACTGAGCTTCCAGCCAACAAAAACTGGGGTTGATTGATGGGGAAAACGGTCAGTGCACTGTAGCCTGCCTGTTAGCCACCACACACCTTTCATTCTACTCTGATTCAGAGAAAGCCAAGTGTTTGCACTGAAGCGGGGCTGCTTGTCTGCAGTGATGACACCCTGGTTCACCCATGGCTCCACAAAGAGCACAGCGAGGAGGGCTGGCATGGGGGCTCTAGTGGGGTGCTGCTCAACCCTCTCCAGGCAGAAGGGCATCCCTCTGCCTGGATGAGCCCGTCCACTGTCAGAGCCAAGCGTGGGCTCCATCCCTAAGGAGCAGGCCGCCTCGGTCTGTGCATCACTATCTGTACCTGTGGGCCCAAAACTGTTTGTCAGGAGGCACGTGCTTGGGGCCGCTGAGTCTGGGGCAGACCCTCAAGGGGCCTCAGAACCAACATGCAGTATGAGGTGAGCGACAATGAAGGGGACACACAGATTTGTTACCAAATGGGGTAAAATGAACACGGAGCCCCAAGAAGGAAAGGGGCGTGCTGCTGGCTGCATGTGGATGAGCCCTGCAGCCACCTGGCAGCGGCTCAACCTTCCTAAGACATGGACGTCGTCAGGTGCTCAAGGTCAAAGCCACTGCAGGCTCGTGTAGCAGGGCTGCGCCAACGATGGCAGCTCAGCTGAGGCAGCTCGGTCTCTGACTCTGCACACGGGAGTGGATGTGTTAGCTGTACTACAGGTGACAGCGACGTCCATGTGCCATCCTAATTTCCTCTCAAAAAGCAATTTCACAGCTAAGCAGGGTAAGGGGCACTTGAAAGGTGCTGGAACATTCCATCTCCTAAGCTGGTGGGTGGGGGTGTCCGGCTGGTTTTACTGTTCTTTTGACTCATCTTTTAAAATGTTTTTCAATGACATTCAATATTATGTTTCAGGTGTACATCACAGTGGTTAGCCATTTGGTTCACTTACGAAGGGATCCCCCCAATAAGTCTAGCACCCACCTGGCACCATACATAGTTATTACAATATTATTGACTATATTCCCTATGCTGTACTTTATATCCCTATGACTATTTCGTAACTTTCAATTTGTATTTCTTAATTTCTTCACCTTTTCAATCCATCCCCCCAAACCCCCTCCCACCTGGCAACCATCAGTTTGTTCTCTGTATCTATGAGTTTGTTTCTATTTTGATTATTTATTTTGTTTTTTAGATTTCACATATAAGTAAATCATATGGTATTTGTCTTTCTCTGTCTGACTTCACTCAGCATAGTATCCTCTAGGTCTATCCATGCTGTTGCAGATGGTAAGACTTCATTCCTTTTTACGGCTCAGTAATATTCTACTATATCTATGTATCACACTTTCTGTATACAATTGTCTATCGATGGGCACTTAGGTTGCTTCCATATCTTGGCTATCGTATATGAAATGTCCTTCTTTGTCTCTTGTTATAGCCTTTGTTTTAAAGTCTATTTTGTCTGATATAAGTATCGCTACTTCAGCTTTTTCTTCATTTCCATTTGCATAAAATATCTTTTTCGATCCCTTTACTTTCAGTCTGTGTCTGTCTTTCAACCTGAAGTGGGTTTCTTCTAGGCAGCATATGTATGGGTCTTGTTTTCGTCTCTATTTAGCCACTCTGTGTCTTTTGATTGGATCATTTAGTCCATTTACATGAAAGTAATTTTTGATAGGTATACAATTATTGCCATTTTATTATTCATATTTTTTAATCTTTTTTCTTTTCTTCCTTTTTTTCTTAAAGAAGTCTCTTTAACATTTCTTGTAATACTGGTTTGGTGGTGATGAACTCCTTTAGCTTTTTCTTGTGTGGGAATATTGTCCCTTACTCTTATAACTGCATTAAACACACCCTCTTTCTTTTGTGTTAAAAAGAGGAGACAATTACAATAAATGACTTACAGACTTTGACTTGGATAAGCTGCCAAGAGTTTGAATAGTCTTTGAGATAAGTGTCAGCGTCCTAGACGTCTGTGGGTCCTACAAAACAGGAATTGGGAAGAGAAATGCAAGTTTCATTTCAGTTTTACAAAAATGTGATTGAGCCCAGAATTACCCAGCCAACAAAATGAAAGACAGCACCTAAAAGCTGGCACGAGCATGCTGCCCGTGAGTAAACAATACACATGCAAACACTAGATCTGGAAAATTTCACCTAGACCTTTGTACTCCGTGTGGTCTGCAGCAGGATCTCAGGCCACTCCAGAGCCCAGACCCCAGCGTTTCCACCAGGTGCCAGTGGTTCCCTGAATAGCAAAGTGTGAGACGACTTGCTGGAAATCAGCGTTCTGGGCCCAACACACAAAAGCAGCATCCTTGCCTGGTTACCAACCCCAGTCCTGCATCTCCCACGCCACCTCTCTTACCTTCACATGGTTTGAAGTTTACTTTAACACCAACAAAAAAAAAACCCTGTTTTTTTCGAGTCCTCACCCTCGAAAACCCCTGTTTTTCTCCGAGGCCCATCACCCTCGAATCCCCTCATCCTGGGCTTCCACGAAGCACTGTCTGCTGATGTGTCACTCACATCAGATCCATGAAAGCTCAGAGCTTGGCACATAGTGGATGCTCAATAAATATTTTTTTGATTCATTAAACGACTGAATATGCACCAGATCATAAATACTCCATTTTTCCCAGGGGGAAGGGAGAACATAATAGCAGCCAACAGTTAAAACCCTGGTCACACCTTCCAGGTTTTCACAGATACAACTTAGAAAAGTCACTAAACCTTGTTGTAGACAAAGTTATGGGCACGTGGCATTGCCTTTCCCACCTCCACACACCTCACAAGAGACCCTGGCCCAAGCCCAGTGTCACCTGCGGATACAGGAGGACTGCTGGTGCAGGAGGGCTAGTTCACCAGCCTGTAAGGGCTGGTGCTCACTTACCGTGTGGTGAGGTGTGAGCTGGAAGAGGTTGGGGGACAGAATGGCGGGAGCGAAGAATCTAAGGAAAATGAAGCTGCTCACAGCCGTGTACCTCACATCAAGGTCATCTGTGGCCAAGACACAGAGAGAGCCAACTCAATGGGGTTTTCTGGAGATAACAGCAGCGGACCTGGGGAGAGGGCTGCAACCCACAGCCTCTGCTCCTCCCGAGGGTCTCATGGAGGCAAAGGTACTGGCCTGCAACTGTCTCCTAGACCCTACCATCTCTCAATCTCTCTCTCTCTCTCTCTCCTTCTCTCTGTCTCTCTCCCTCTCTCTCTGTCTCTACCTCTCTCCATCTCTGTTTCTCTTCCCCCCTCTCTGCCTCTCTCCCTTACCCCTCTCTCCCTCTCCCTTTCTCTCTCCCCCTCATGGTTACTAAAAGCTTAGCACCGTCTCAGCTGGGCTGTAACAGACAGCACCCACTCACCAGGCCCTAGTGGCATTACAGGGAGATAGCTCATTACTGGATGGTCTATTCTCAGCTAGGGTGGGAGGATATGGTTTGTTTATTATTTATTTAATTCTATCTTATTCCTAAGAGAGTCAGAGGCTTGGTGTATTTGGTTACTGCCCCTCTCAGACACTAGATGCTCTTTGGTCCTGGAAGAGCCCAAGCTCTCTGAAAACAAGAGGTCCTGGCTGGAAGCACACGGCCCAGGCTCCATGGCTGGAGGAGGCTGAGACACCCTGCTGGGTAGTGGAAAGGGGCCAGAGCTCACCTCCGGGGCCTTCTGTCTGGGCCCCAGGGACTGCTCTGGGGGCTTGGAGGCCAAGGTTTCAGTGGTTCCCCAAGGCAGCAGGTCATAATTGGACTCATTCACAGGCTCCCAGGGATGGATGGAGAAGGTTGGCAACGGTGCCTATTTGACCAGGCAGGGGCCAGGCACCCCGTGGCCCCTTTCTTAGCCTTCTGAGATCTGGTCTAAGCTGGTGCACACCCTGCAGCCAGGACCCCAGTTAATCTGCCCATTCCCGCCAAGGCAGGACACCTATACTTTGCCTGAGAGGTTTCCCGGGTGACTCCTGGTGCCTCCCTGAGGAATCAGCAAAATTAAAAAAGAGGGGGCTCATTCCTGGGACTCCTCCAATCCCAATTCCCCAAAGGGCTCATCCTGTCTTTCTTGAAAATGCAGCGAGGCAAAGTTAGATGACACAAGGCACTGAGCAACGCCGCAATTGACCACAGTTAAGAAACCACCAGGAGAACCAGGAAGGAAGGGTGGCTTCTCAAACTGCAGAGGCCCAAACTCAGACGAGTTAGCACTCTGTCCCGAATAGACCACTGTGACAAAACTTGGCCAGCCGGTCATGTCCAGGCATGGGGCACTGATGCACCCAGGGACAAATCCAGACAGGGACTAGGGAACACTGCCCAGCAGGACACAGATGGAGAGCGATGCTGCATGGGCACTCTGCCCTGCCATCTGAGCCCTGGCTCAGCAGCTGTGTGAACCGTCTTTGCAGGGACTCGGAAGCATCACTTCTTTGCTTTAAGGCGTCCGGCACAGAGGAAGGGAAACACCCAGGGGAGGGCTATGGTTATTTTCTGTTGCATGAACACATCCACAGAGGACTCACCTTGGAAGCGTTTGGCAGCCGCCTCCCGGAGAGAAAAGAAAATGTCACACATGACGGTCGGGCAGCTCACCCCTGACTTGGTGATGACATTGAAGATCCGGTCGACGTACTGCCGCAGATTCTCCTGCAATGAGATGTGGGTGGGACACCCAACAATGCTCATTTGGACCCGACTCTCTCCCAAGGCCGCATGGAGCACCACAACTACACTGCGGAGGGAGTGAGTCCCAGGCCGGGGACTGACTCAAAGCCGCCATAGGGAGCCGTGGCCGCAAAGGATAATAGTTTCCATCGCGATGAAAATACACCACTCTTAAAATATGAACTGAGTAGTTATAATAATTCATATGGTGCAAACAGTTGGAGTTCTAGGGTGTGGGGAAAAGCCATGTTGTGTCCCCGACCTCATTAACTGACCATAGAGGTCAAATTCATTGGACTGTAAGTCCCCAAAGGAGAGAATTCTGTCTCCTTTCTTTAAAGACACGACAAAGACTTAGCATGATCTGGATGAAGAAATCATAAAAAAGACTAAAATATTAGGGTGAAGTGTCAAAATCAGTGAGTTTTGCTGTTTTAAAAAATAGGACTCAGCTCTGGAAACAGCCTGGGGTGGGCCAGGTTTGGGACCAGCGTTTGTTGAGAGGAAGGGAAAGAGGGAACAGGAAGACTGGTCAGGATGGTGAGGCCGCCTCCACAGGGGGCTTCTGGGTATCCCAGGGAGAAGGGAAGGAGCAGGAAGAGAGTGTGGCAGGCCATAGAGTGATGCTAGTCAACAGGAAAGAAATCAAGAGCAAAGAAAGATGGTGGCAGAACCGGCTGCAACAGTTAATCTCTCTACCTCAGCCTCCAGTGGGCACCCTTGCAAAGCATTGTCCAGGTTGGGTCCCCACCCTGTCCTGAATCTTAGAGTGACACAGAGCGTCTAAGGTGGCCTGTGCCAAAAATGCTCAAGATGGGCAACTGACTCTGGAAAGTGTGAATGAACAAACCAGAACTCCTTACCATGTTGTTTTCAAGGTTTTCACCATCTTTTAACTTCACAGGGTCGATTTCACAGGATTTGTGGCTCTGGCATACCTGGAAAGAGCATTTGTAACAAGGAGTGAGTGAGGTGGCTTCCAGGAGAACTGGTGGGGTGGAGATCAGCAGTATTAGGCTCAGAGACAAAAGGACATCGTGAGCCTTGTTCAGAAAACAGCTGCCCACAGCTCGCCCCCGCTTGGCTGCTGGAAGGAGTGCAGGGGACAGCAGCCAAAGCCACTGGGCACATGCAAGGTCAAAATCCCATGAGGAACAGGACTTTCTTGAGATAGTTCTGCATTAGCTTATATGGGATCAGGCATCATAAAGCTTAACAATGGTTTTACTTCAAAGTGCTGCCAAGATTTTGCACACAGGTCCAACCAGAATGCTATTTTAAATTTTCTCACATTGCAAAGAGCCTGTTTTTTATGAAACTGTTTTGGGGGAAACGCTGCCTGCCCAGGCATCATCATCTTAATGGGTCAGGTAAAGAACGCTGAGTCATTTGGAAAGGAAGTATGTTGGTTACTTCGAATGTGTCTGACAACAAGTGAGAAATAACGGAAGGGCCTCCACAGCCGCAGGGGGCTCTAGAGATAACTCTGGACATCACGAATTCAGGAAGACCCAACACCTGTGGGGAAAGAGGTGTCCTCTGAAGAACCAGTTTTTCTCTTGCATGTCCTTCTGTCTTTAGAATGACGGATTTTCTTAAGTATCTTTTTAATTTGAGAAAATGAGGAAGATTCTAGAATACACATGGAAGGTCGCTGTAGTGAGGCTGGGAAAAAAACTGACATTGAAGTGATAGCTCTTTGTTCAGCTGAATCCCTGTATGCTACATTCTCTGTGAGTATGCGTGTCTTTTACGTGGAAATGTGGGCTCCTGGGGAAATTCTTCACCCACCCACCCCCGGCAATGTTGGGCCCTCAGGGACCCAGACCCACCTCCTCTATGGTGGGCTTCAGGGTGACGTGCAGGTAGTGCATCCCTGCCAGCTTCATCGTCTCATCAATGCACTTGGATGTCAATGAGTTTCCTCGGAAAATGGTGTTGGGGTCCCTGGAAAACAGCATTGGGGGTGATTTTTGTCTTCTCATATATATAGCAAGGAGAAGGAAGCAGTGTTCTTGAGCGCCCGCCCATTGGATGCAGAAACACGCTCTCCCTGAGGAGTCTGCTGTCAGGTATTTTAGGAGGAGCGCGACGCCAGGGCAGACGTTTCGTAGCTGGGGCTCTGAGCTCCCGGACCTGCCTGTGTAAAGAACCCACTGTACAACTAGCAGCCAGTGCAATTCAACAGAACAGCAACACTCCCACTGCCATCAACCCATCAAGAGGAACCGGAGCTGACAGCGCTGTCCCTTTGCTGCCACCTCACGCCTTGCCCCTTTGCGAGGCTTGTTTCTGCAATGAATTAATGCTTCTAAGAACAAAACCTGGAGTCAGCACAGGAGATCCAGCAGGGAAACGGGCAGAATAGGCTGTGCTTTATAACCTCTCTCAACAAGGATGCGTTCTGGCTCATTCTGAACTGAGAGCACCGGGGAGTGACTCTCAGCAGAAGCCATCTCCACGCAGCAAGCAGAGATCGGGGTGGGGGGTGGGGAGGGGGGCAGCAACCCAGTCCTCTTACGTGTGCTTCACACTGAACTGAGCCCATTCCTGAGACAACGGGTGCCACGTTCACCCGCTTCTTGCGCACACACACTTCGGGATTTCCAAATAAAAAGGTGCATTTTTAAAAAACAGTAAGTGTCTCTCTGAAAGAAAACCTGAACGTATATGGTTTCCTTTAGCTGCCCTATCCCTGTGCTCTGATGTGTTCTGCTGTCTGGGTCCCCCAGATGTCCCTCAGACCCAGACCCTGCCCTGGGGGAATATGAGGGGGTCCTGGGCAGGGGTCGCGGCAGCACTTACTGCGTCCGCCGGACCTCAGCGTTGGCGATGGCGCTGATGAAGGGCACCACCCGGCCATAGTGCAGGAAGAGCCGCACCAGTGGGATGGCTGCTTCCTGCTTTTCTCTGCAGACCTCGCCCAGGATGTGGGCTGCAGACGCCGAGACAGGCTGCGCAGAGACACAGCATAACCTGAGGGCAGCCCCCCCGACCCACAACATAACAGCCCCCCACCAAAGGGAGATGCAGATGTTCCAGGGCACAAAACAGGCCTGGAGGGGCCAGGCTGCAGGGGAAAGTAACCAATCAGGAGAAGGCAGCCCAGGTGCTGGGCCCCAGGTGGGCAGGGCCTGGGCAGGGAGGGGAAAGGCTGGCAGGTGTGGGGGGCAGCCAGCGGAACAATGGGGCAGAGGTGGGTCCAGGTAGGGGGTAGGTTTGGGTAAGGCGGGGCCAGGCAGGGGTCCAGCTGGAGATAGGGCCAGGTCAGTAACTTGCAGGTGGACTGGGCTGCAGGGGGGTGCCCCTGGCACAAGAGTACCTCCATATCTGCAGACTTCAGCAGAAGGTCCCGCAGGGGACGATAGTAGTCAGAAGAAAAGACATGGTCTTCTGTGTAAACCACATTCAGCCTCAGGGACCCTAGATCCCCTGGCTTCAGGCTCTTACTGCCGTTGTCTCGGGGCTGCAGGAAGTACCTGGGCACAGGAAACAAGGACAAGATAGTGTGAGGTGGCAGCACCTCCCAGGGGCTGCTCCTCCACCATGGACTCTTGTCCAGGTCTAAGGCAGGAAGGGGCTCCAGGACGATTCTGCAGGTCCCACCAGGGCAAGGTCCAGGCGCCCGTCCCCGCCCCGCCCCACCCTGGGCTATTCCCCACGGGATGTTTAATATCAGGGCTGCTCATACAGAGCCATAGACTTAGAAGCTATGGTGGAAAGAAAGGGGAGGATGAGAAGGAGGGGAAATGAGTGTAGTAGTTAGAGGAAATTCTGCAGTAAAATAATTTACCTGTGAAGATTAACACTCAGCAATGGCTATCAATAAGCAGAGCAAAATTGAAATTATTCTAAGAAACATGTGGTACAGCTTTCGACATGAGAAGGGATGGTGAGTTTGTGCTGGTGAGCGAGGCAGACCACTGAGCACAAGGTCATTTCAGTGGTGTTTTCTGACAGGCCACTCTTTTCTCTTTGGTCCCATGCAGTATGGCCCTGGGGGAGCCCTGCCTATTCTGAATTTATTAGCCAGGCAGTTAGAGACGCTGTGGAGCTTGTGTCTGGCAGAAGCGCCTGAACACCTGGGGTCCTGGGTGGGCTGCCAGGCAAATATCACAGCCTTGGTTATAAGGCCAGGGACTATCAGCTAAGCAATGCCTCCAAGCAGGAACCAGAACCCAGGGGGCTGTGCTGGTGCTGTCCTCGTGGAATTAAAGACATGAATTCCACAGTTTCCTGGAGATAGGAAACCGCCATCAGGCACAACACAAAAATCTATCCACATCTTGAGACTGTAGACATGCAGGGCTCTGTATGCAGTGTGTGGCAGGGCGTGTGACACGTGGCCTGTGGTGTGAGATGTGGAGGTGTGACACGTGATGAGAAATGTGTGAACTGCACTTCTCCCCGTCTTGTTTGTCTGTTAAAAAAGGTGCATGAAGGGGCTGGCCCGGTGGCTCAGGCGGTTAGAGCTCCATGCTCCTAATTCCGAAGGCTGACAGTTTGATTCCCACATGGGCCAGTGGGCTCTTGATTCCCACATGGGCCAGTGGGCTCTCAACCACAAGGTTGCCAGTTCAATTCCTCGAGTCCCGCAAGGGATGGTGGGCTCCGCCCCCTCCAACTAAGATTGAACACGGCACTTGGAGCTGAGCTGCCGCTAAGCTCCCGGATGGCTCAGTTGGTTGGAGCACGGGCTCTCAACCACAAGGTTGCCGGTTCGACTCCCACAAGGGATGGTGGGCAGCGCCCCCTGCAACTAGCAACAGCAACTGGACCTGGAGCTGAGTTGCGCCCTCCACAACTAAGACTGAAATAACAACTTGAAGCTGAGCTGCACCCTCCACAACCAAGATTGAAAGGACAACAACTTGACTTGGAAAACAGGCCTGGAAGTACACACTGTTCCCCAATAAAGTTCTGTTCCCCTTCCCCAATTAAAGAAAAAAGAAAAAAGAAAAGGTGCATGAAGTGAGAGGGCTAGTGGCCAGAGTGTCTGTGGCTTCGCTGTGATGACATGCACTGTGGTCTGATGTGATTTATGAACTGATCATGAACTAAAACAAAGGCACAAGCAAGAAATGAAGACATGGGAAGTAGTGAAAGCTTAGTTTTCTAGAATACGTGAATGAGGGGTGAGGTAGAACTGGGACCACTCCATTTAGACAGGCAGAATGAAATAGAGATTTGCCTGAAAACTGCAGCCCCCTGCACACCTTTCTGATCGGGTGACACTTTTGACGACAGGCAAAGGTCATGAACACCTGCCCCGGGGCAGAGCCTGGCACGGTGATGTTCCGAGTGTGCCAGATGTCTGCCCTCCACGATGAGGCCCAGAAGCTGCTCATGCCCCTGCCCTTCTGTTCTAGGCTCTCAGCCAGCACTTCTCATGCTCTCAGCGTGATCACTTGCTCCAGTACCTTGTCTCCTGCTATATGTCACCTGAAATCTCATCACCACACCAGAGCTAATTAGGACCATGAGTAGGTGGCGAGGGGGAGCTGACTTGTGCCATTTCGCTTTGGCTGCTAAGAGGCAGCTTTTGTGTCCTTTGACTTGTTACCTCCGTCCTTCCACCCACCAGCTCACTGACATCAGGCCAGGCATGCAGTCACCTTACCATGCTTCATAGGAGCTGGACTGCCGCAGCACTTTCAGCGGAATCCTTAGTTCTCCCAGAAACTCATCTCCAAATTTCAAGTTACTGGCATTCCAGAGGTCAATTCTGAAAAACAACAAGCGGTAGAACGACCTAGGGAGGGGCAGAGGCTTTGGAGCAGGATGGAGCCTTCAGCTCTACCACGTCAGTCTCCATGAAGATCTACACTGACCAGACATTTAAAATGTGAAGTCAAAGCAGGACCTGACCCTGGAATGAAGACGTGTATTGTCCCCAGGCTGCAGCAAACGAGAGGAGGTAGAGGCAGGGCCCCTGTGCTGGTGTCAGTATGGGGGGGGGGTCCTCCTGTCTTTGTAACAGGAGGCACTGCTACCCTGAAGATAGCAGCATCACTTCCGTTTACCCAGGAGAGGCCTGGGCGAAGCAGAACCCACTGTTCCTCAAGGCTGGGGAGTGTTTGAGGCAAGAGCGCCCAGTAGGGTGACCTCAGTCTGCAGGGGTTCAACACAATGGAGTGAATAAATGACACCTAGTTTTGCCTGGGCTGCCCCAGAGAATGGTGCCCGCAGGGGACTGACCAGGCTGCCCAATTTAACAACCAGGATGCGCCCTACCTTCCATTGCATGAAAGTACATCTGGGAAGAAAAACTGTCTCAACCCCTCTTTCTCCATCTACACCCAGAACTCACAATCCCAGCAACCTACCAGCGTGACTTGTGACCAAGGCAGCCAGACACTCCCAATGGGGAAGGGGAGACAGTGGCTAGTTGACAGCTGCTATCAAAACACGATTTATCACCATATTTGTGAAAAGTTCCCGCCCACCTTGCTGAAAAGTCTGGTCACTCACTAATTAACCCTTTTTCCTTTGGTGGAATTCTCACTGTTCCCTCTGATTTGGGGACATGGTGACTATACATGCCTGACAGATGGAGGCAGACACCATTTCCCGTTGCTAACAAGCAAACATCATGACCACTCACAGTAAACAACTTAATCAGAGGTTACTCTATGAGCTAAAAATCTATCACCGCTTCTCACTACACTTGGCCGTTGAGGGGAAAATTCTAGACGACAGTACCCGCCCTTTGGTTACCCCTGCAAATCCAATCACGAGCAGTGGACAGCACAGAAGATAAAGGATGTGTCACAGAAACACATGCAGTCAGTACATGAAGATGAACAGTGTCCCACAGCATGTGACAGCAGAAGATTCTTTAATTTGCCACGCAACACTTTAGCAATGTAAAAACAAGTTGCCAGGCGCTCTTTTCTTCTTTTCAATAAAAGAAACATTTAAAGACATTTTAGACTTGTATGATTAGGAAAAACAAAACAAACTAGGACTTCTCTCATAAATTCAAAGCCCACTCTTTTATAACCACTTCTTTCTCTGAACAAGAAAGGGGAGCTGCATGTCTGAAGGCAGCTGGTGCACAGCCAAAACTCAAACACGGCCTTCGGACCTTTAGTGGGGACCTTCTCAGACATTCCACTTGGGGTCACTTTGCCTCTGGCTCAGTATTTGACATGGAAGAATTAAATTAACTGGAAATACTTAAAATTGGGCTCAAAACAAGATCTGTGTGGGGAGGCCACAATCCCTCAGGTCTTGAGCTCAGGAGAGGGACGAGGGAAAGAGCCCCAGGGTCCTGCACTCGGGGAAGGGAAGAGCCCTGTCTGCACCCCCATCCGGCCCAGAGCATCCCACGGCCTGGTCACTGCTCAGAGGCCTGGAAAGCTGCTGCAGGTACATGGCAGAGACACCAGAGTGCCCCCCACCCCAAATGAAGGTCTGCAGTATTTCTAGTCAAACCTCATATGCCTCAGGAAACCCTGGCCCTAAGGAAAGTAGATTTTAAACCTGTCACATCACAAGCACTCCTATGCTTCTCTTGAACAGGGCTAGTCAGACCTAAATGTGGTCACCCTAGCCCAGGACCACAGGAAAGTACACCTGGCTTATGATGTCTCTCCCAGGGTATCTCGCACCCGGGGGCGGTGCTGTAGGCCGGCGGGGCTTCCTATGGCCGTAGCAGGCCAGAAGAAGGCCTCTGAGTAGATCCTAAAACTGACGCTGGTGAACTTCATGCTGTGACGTTCGAATCTGCACACTGAAGGCTGTCTCACAAGGACCCAACGCGGCCGGGACCCGTGGGCTAGGATGGGCGAGGCCACTTGGTGGACACAGCCTCGCACGTGCTGAGTGGCAAAAGGCCTTTGACCTTTGATTCTGGGAAGATATTACAAAGTGAACTATACAACTGAGTTTGTCCCTTGGGCAAGTAAATGTCCTTTCAGCCACAACCACCCAAATATCTGGGACGATCAGGACTTACTTCAATTTCTGACATCCTTGCATTAAAATGATCAAGAAGAACACTGCAATTCCTACCTACCGAATCCCCTATTTTTAGAAACAAAACGACATATGGACAGGACGGGGGAGCTCAGACTGCCGTCGCCAGGCAGGAACCGCGAAACACAGGTCCTCGCTCACCGGATTTCAAGTTTGTCCACGTCCTCCTCCTCAAAGTCGAAGTGGGACTTCCGGCTGTAGCTGCAGGGTCTGGTCACCTGGTGGCGCAGACAGAGGGAGACAGTCAGACTGAGCAACTGCCTCCGCGGTGCTAAGGACCCTCCCCGGGCTCAGTGCATCCCACTCACAGTGGACGCTGCCCCACTCACAGTGAAGGAGCAAAGCCTGGAGTTGAGCCCAATCTCCTGGGAAGCTGGGCGTGTGGAGCTTGCCAGGCACTTTCCACTAACTTCCATGTAATCCTCCCAGCACCCACGAGCGCCCTGAGCCCCAGTCCCAAGGCTCCAGAAGCCTTCCCCTCCTGACCTGTGCTCCCTTCTACCTCAAATCAGCTCCTCCTCAGCCTTCCCATCTCATAGCCTTCACCTGTTGCCTCCACCCTGGTGGCAGCCTGTCCATCTGTCACCCAAGCAGGGCTCCCACCAGCCATAGCCCAGCTGGCCCTAGCCTCATGCCTCATCCACCTTTGGCTAAAGCTTCCGAAGGCCTCCCGGGAGCCCCCACTTGGTCTCCTCACCCAGCACACAGGGGTCTTTCTACAATCTGCACCACCACCCCACCACCACCCCCAGCTGACCACTGGGTCCCTTCCTCATTCAGGCACATGCTGGGAAGCGTACAAGCATCTCTGAAAAGCCACCTCCTCCAGGAAGCCCCCTGGCACCTCCTGCTGCCTGGTGTGGCTCACAAGGCCACTCTTTTATAAAAGTGTCTGGCTTCCGGGGGGGATGGCCACAGGGGTTGGTCTGTTTTCTTCTCTGCCTTATTCCTGCCTGTCACCTAACACATCTGTTGCGTGAATAAAGGTGGCTCTTGCCGAATTTTAAATAATTTCCTTTAGGCATTTAAGGGTTTTTACTTAAGACTAATTGTTAACCTGGGGAAAACAGAGTCTGGAGGCTACCTACTGTTGAAACTCCTGTAGGAGGCCGCCTGTGAGCCAGCCCCAAGCCCACTGCCAGACCATAAGCTCCCCCTGCCAGGGGCTCAGCCTCAGGCTGTTTGCCAGCTGAGGCTGAAAGGAGATGAGGAGAACCTGACAGAGGGGATTTGCTGCTAAGCAGGGCTGAGCCCTTTGAGTCAAAGGACATAAACTCCAAATAGCGTATTGGAAGGTCGTATGGTTTGAGGCCTCCAGGGAGGCAGGCAGTGGGCGGGGCTAACCAGCAGCACTGAGATCCCAGGTCTAAGCCATCCCTGGGCTCCTGCAGGTTTCTGGTCCTGACTGTAATTGTACCTGGGGGTCATTAAATTAATCTAGTGAGTTGAGTCCCACATTGTTACAGTGAAATAGAAGCATATGAAATAGAAAATACGCAGCACTCCGTATGAGTGAGAACTTCACACAAGTGTATGTAGCTGCTTGAGTGAAGTGTGTGGCAACGTAAAGCCTATACCTTACTGGGTGTTGCATTAAAAACCAAAGTTTGGGAAGCGCTAGTCTAAGCCATTCTAGACATGGAAGGTTGTTGCTACTTTAATGCACAATTCGTATTAAAAACTTTTCTACCTTTTCTATTCCAGACTTCGGCCCTGCCTTTGGAGACCCAGCATGAGTCCCCCTTGAGATTAGCGTGACTGCATCAGCTTCCTGCCTTATCTCGGGTCTCTTAGAAACCATTTTCTTCGCCTGACTGTAAAGTGAGAACATCCCTCTGGGATAGAAAAGCGCACTTTTTCTACGCCCTCAGGATCCCACCTCCACACCCCTCCTCATAGCTGCCCGAACAAGGTCAGCCGGTGGCCTCCTCCAATGAAGGAATATGTGAGCTTCCAGACACGAGCAGGAAAAGGTCCAGGTTCTTTGCCCTTGGTTCTAACTCATCTCTCCAACTTCATTTTCCTCAACTTCCTGTTTTCATCCCACCTCACTCTACCTTCTAGATACAGAATTCCCTCTGGCCTCCCGACACGCCACACATGTACACACACCCATACTGGACTCTGCTCAGATGTCACCATTCTGAGAAGCCTGGTCCCACTTCCCAGGCAGGACTGGTGGCTGCCTTGGCTTTCTGGGCCCCAAAGCCACTGACTTAACAGTCACTGGGCCAAGTGGGACAATCTGCTCACATGTGCTCTCTTCTGCGAGGCGCATGAAGATAGGAGTGGAGGCTTTTGTCATCCTTTACCTATCCAGGACCTGGTGCATAGGAAGCATTCAAGAAACCTTTGCAGACAGAAAGAACACCTGCCTAAATACACAGGGTGCCCAAAAAATGTACACACATTTTAAGAACGGAAAACTGTATTAAAATTGTAATAATATGTACCAATAACAAAAGATGAATACAAGTCACGTTCCACTTCCACAATTACAAGAGGTGCTCAAAGTGGTTACCATCAGGGTCCAGACACTTCTGATTATGGTGAACTACTCCTTGAGCAACATTGACCAAAGTGTACACTTGTATACATTTTTTTTTGGCACCCCTGGTATATTCCACATGGGCCATCTTAAAACTAAACCAACCATAATTGTTTGTTGTTCTGTTCTGGTCTTTAGCCCTCATGCCTTCCATCTTACTAATTTTACTGGTTCACATTCTGAGAGGCAGCCAGGGGGATCTCTGTGTCCGACTGTACTTCCTCTTTTGCTTCAAAACCCTATTTCTAGTAAAACAACCTTCCCTCCACTGCTCAGAGAAGATGGGGTGGAACGGGCAAAACAAAACAAAACAACCCAAACCAAACAATTAGAAAGGACCCCAAAGCCCTAATAATTTGGAAAGTATGAATTTGTCAGTACTCAACTGAAAACTGAGTCATTCTGGAAGCAACAGATGGCCTTTCTTTCTAGGGAGGAGAAATATGTTCAACCCAACCGGCTGCAGGGCAGGAGGGAAAATCTTTTGTGTGGGGAGGAAATCACTCAGAGAACTTTCAGAAGGAAGCAAGTGACAGAGGTCCTTCAAATCTAGACTTTTTGCCAAAGAACCTCGGGTGTAGGGTTTCAACATAACACTTGTGCCACTGAAATACCAACCTCAAAATAAAACACTTCGTCAAACTGTGGGTTGTTGGTCTTCTTTTTCACTTTCGTCTTCTTTGCTTCCGATCTGTAATCAAGGGAGGAAGAATCAGGATTAAAAAGAACACTTTTGATGCCAAATCTCTCAGCCTTAAGACTGAGCTATCAAATGCACAAGTAATTTACTGCCTTTATTTATCTTATAAATATTTCTGTTTGTCTCCAACCCCAGATGGTATGCAAATCAGGAACCTTTACTGAGCCAAAAATACCCAACATTAAGAACATAAAAGCTTTCTTCTTTTACAAAACAATTTTAGGGCAATAAAGGAAACTAAAGGAAGCCGAAACTATACATTTTACCTCACAGCACATCCTGCCTTCGTCTGAGGCATCCTCCCCATCATTCCAGGTGACTGCTACCCGCCCTCCAGGCCCAGAGGCTGTGGGCAGGTGTAGGCGATGGATACTTGCCTGTATGGTCCTGCTAGTGTCACAGTGGCATAAGGGTCACACTGCCCATTCACAATAGGGAGGCCTTGACACTCGAAGATGCTGAGGAGAGAAGTGGAAGGGATGGTAAGGAGTAGGATATGAAGGGCCAACAGGCTCTCTCAATGCCACTCCAGGGGCCAAGAGGACACTGTCTCAAAAGCTCAGGGCCAAGAGCCTCGAATTCTGACACAGTGTTGGCCATCAACCGCCTGGAAGCT
This sequence comes from Rhinolophus ferrumequinum, assembly GCF_004115265.2. NCBI lineage: Eukaryota > Metazoa > Chordata > Mammalia > Chiroptera > Rhinolophidae > Rhinolophus > Rhinolophus ferrumequinum. The sequence continues at coordinate 56,292,926 of NC_046287.1, forward strand.
CCCATCTAATAAGGAGTAATGGATGAACTGATTAGCAATCAGAAAACATTTGCAGGGTGGGAAGCAGTGTGAATTGCATTCAGTATAAAGGAGCCTCGGCTGAGGAGGACACGCTTCTGGTAATTTCCATGAACAGTGTCACTGCCTTCACTTCCTAGCAGCCAGCCACTGTTTGAGCTTTACACGACTCACACATTGACCTCTCCAACAACCTTACAAAGTTGTACTTTTGTTAAGTGCCTGTTATAAGTGGGTAAACTGAGGCCCTGAAAACTTGAGGGGGTTTACAGCTACAGCCTGTGCATAACCTCCATGCCACACATGCCTCTCAGCAGCAAAAGACACCGCCCACCCCCATCCCCACCCCTCCCTCTCAGTCTCAAGCTTTACTCATTCATGCCTGATTCCACCTGCAGGTCTGGGGCCAAGTATCTGGGCTTATGGCTTTGTTTAAATTCTAGAATATAGTTATACTAGCTCTTTTGAGTGTCCTTACTAATTCCATCATTTCTCTCATTCCTGGGTCTGTTTCTGTCAACTGTTCCTTCTCCGGGTTGTGGGTCACTGTCTCCTACTTCCGGCATGTCAGTTTTGAGGGGACGCTGGACATTGTGTATTTCATGTTGTTGGTGTCCAGATTCTGTTGTCATCCATCAAGTACAGAGCTGCTGGGCTTTGTGCTGCTTGGCAGTTAAAGGTCTCTTGCTTTGGGCTGATCGTGGCAATTCTGGTTTGAAGCTTTGTCCAAGGAGGTGCCAGCAGCCTGTCTAGGGACAGGTCAGCCCCACTACACAGGTGTGGCCTTCACGGGTCCATGCTGAGTGTCTTGCATAACAGGGCTCTCCACTGAGCTGGTGGGGATTCAAATGCCTCCCAGCCTCACGCAGGAGGCCCCTTTGCCCCATGGCCCCATGTTCTGCCTAACCCTATGGTGCACCACCCTCTACACTCACGCTGGCTCACGGAGTATCATGAAGTCCCCTACTCTCCCGAACGTGCCCAAAGTGGCCTCAGACCCTAACTCCAAACTCCATCTCTTCACTCGCCTCTGGCCTCTGCTTGGGACACCTCCCGGCCCTGTGTCACCAACACACCTCCAGGACAAAAGTTAGACGTCGAGGTTCACCTCATCTGCTTCCCTTATGGGGGAAAAGGGGTAGTCATAGACAGCTAAGCTGCCAATTGTCCAATGTCCTCAATGGTTCACTCATATAGCGTCCAGCTCTTTAGCTGCTTGTGGTGGGAGAGGAGATCCAGTTCTCACTATTCCAGCGTGGCCAGAAGTGGAAGTCCTAATCCCTATATTTGACCATCAGTTTGGCTACATATAGATGCATAATAATTTTCCCTCAAATATCTAAGTGCGCCATTTCCTCCTTGCTGTTAAGAAGTTGGAAGACAATCACATTCTTTCATTGCTTCGTAAGTCAAGTGACCCGAGCTGCTTTACCCCTCTTGTGAAGTCTTTAGGTTCTAACATTTTACCAGAATATTTCTTTCTGGGTGAGGGGTTTTGTTTCCTTTATCCCTCCTTCATGGTGCTCGTGCCCTTAGAACTGGTGCAACCCCTGTCCTGTGCTGGGGAGTTTTCTGTCAATTTCTTCTCTCTCCATTTCTCTACCACTTTTCTTCTGGAACTCCTGTTTGGTCAGGTTGGGCCTCATGGATTGAGCCGTTATTTCTATTATTTTTAATATTTTTCAACTCTTTTTCTTTTTACTCTATTTTCTAGAATATGTTTGTGTTTCTCGCTCAGATTACTGGCTTGGTCTTTGGTTATCTTCCTCCCTTCGTTAACTCACCATTAAACAAATATTTATTCATCCATTAACTCATTACTAAACAAACATTTGTTCAGCTCTCACATTTCAGGCACATTTCTAGGAACAGGAGTGGAGCTGTGAGAGGAGAAAAGCTCATGTCAGAAGCTCATGGTCCATGAAGCTTAGGATTGTTTGGCTGGCACAGCAACAAACAGTCCAACAATAGATAGATAACATGTGATTACTTTGTGAGGTAATGTACGGGAGGAAATAAACTAGAAATGACAACAGAAAAACGCAGGGTGGTGGTTGACCCCTCAGGCGATTCGGGGCCTCTGAGAGAAAGTGGTCCCTCAGGCTGAGGTCTTAAGGACAACAACTCACCCATTATAAGTCGGGGCATAGGGCCCGCAAAGGGCAGCAGCTCTGAGATGGGAAGCCAGAGGCAGGGGCAAGTGCTTGCTCAGGGGGTATGAGGGGAGGCCCGTGCTCCGTCATGCAAATGGTATACATTTAATGTGAACACATTTTTATTACATTCAGTGGGTGATCAGGAAGAAGGTTTAGATGGTAGGTACACCCCCATTTTGGATCCTTAGAGATAACGGGTTTTCACGGCCAGAAACTTAGATGGCATCGCTGAGCATCTAACAAGAAGCTATTCTTCACACACCTTATGTCTTAGAGAAGAGCTGCCTGACATGGAGCAGCAGCCACCTAGAGCACTCATTTGGCTACCATGTGGATGTCACTTTCACTTCCTCTCTTAAAGACCAATTTGAGAAGTGCTCTATTCTCTAATTCGGAACAAAGCTTGGCTCCTGATTACAGTTACATGAAGACATCTCATAGAAAAAGAAAAATCAGCTGTCTACCATCTGGCATGCAAAGTGCACAAACTGGGGGGGGGGGGGAACGGTGTTAGCCTCCCTCACACCCTCCTCCTGGCAGTGGATGTCACACTTCATTAGCATCCTAACAACTTGAGCAGGATTACAGCTCAGCTGCACCGCCTGGGAGGGAGGGGGTGCTCTTGCAGGCTGCTTAGAGCACAGAAAGCCAAAGCTCATTTTACTTGAAAAGGTATATCCACACTTGGTGCATCTGTCTAGGCCTATTCTATGTCAGACAAATTTCACCAACGCTTAGGAATGTTATAGGTAAGTAAAGGGGGAAAACACAATATTTACTGCACTGGCCATTCTTATGTCCTGGGAAGGACACTTTGAAATACACCAAGTGACCAAAATAATCAACTAATCTGGAATCTAAAGTACCGGAAATACAATATTTGTATGTATTTTAACTTGTATAGCTTTTGATATTCAACCTGACCCTTAAAAAAGTTATGCCTCACAGCTAGAGTAAGAGCTTGCAGCTGTGAAATCTTGTTTCCATTGTGTTTCTTCCCTGGACATGGGCAAGTCCTGTCACCTCCACTTCCTGCCCCACTAGAAGGAAACACAATGTGCCTGCTGAGCTGGGCTGGTGTGCAGGCATGAGACGGCGGTGACCGTCGTGGTTGTGTGGTGACAAAGCGCCATCAGTGGTCACCAGCAGAGGGCCCACCTGCTCCCTGCCCAGCTCTCCACCCTTATGTTTTGCTTAGAAAGGCTTCCTGACCTTAGAAAGAGCCACAAATCAAGACCCTATCAGCTGTTTCTTCTTTTTCTAATTCCTTAATAATAGAAAATAAGATTTTTATTGGATTTGAGATGTGGTTGGAAGCCTGAACCGAGGTAATTTCTCGGTTGGGTGCCCCTCGAGGTGGAGCCGCTAGCAGGCTGTGCTGCCTTCTCTGGTGACCAGCATCCTGGAGTCTGGCCGCCAAGCAGGGCCCACTGCTCTGACCAGGAGGGGCAGCCCAGTGAGCATTAGCAAGGCTGTCAACAGGTCTCTTGTTGGCTTGCCAAGTGACAGAGCTTGCAAGTGGGAAAGCACAAGAAACCTCACTCTCGGACAAAGCAGGCAGGTACAGGACACCCAAGAGAAAGACTATTTACAGGGACAAGAAAGGAAAGGCTGTGAAAGGAGGCAAGTGATCTCAGCTCCAGCAGTGCCGAGAACCAGTACACGTGTCATCATGCCCCCTCGGTCTTCTGGCACAAACAGCTGCTGCACTAGTGTTCTAAAGGAAGAGACTCAGGGTCCAAAAAAACAGTCACGAACAATCAATTCATCTTCAATCCGTAACATGATTCCAGCTCACCCCGGTGTAGACCCCCATGGCCCCAGCACACCTCCGGGTCACACATGTCAAACTACTTAACTCACTCCACAAATGGCTGTGGAACTACTACTCCATGTACAACAGCCTGACGGACAGGCTCACATCCTCCAGGCTTTTCTCAAGTGAAATGAAAGGTTATGTTATGAATGTAATGTGTTAACAGGTCTCTGCCACTAGAATGTACACTCCAGAAGGCCCATCGCATTGCCTGGCACTTAGTAATGGCTCATTAAATATTTTTGAATGAATAATTAAAAGTTGTTGTGTTGGGCCGGCCCGGTGGCTCAGGGGGTTGGCGCTCTGTGCTCCTAACGCTGGAGGCTGCCGGTTCGATTCCCACCTGGGCCAATGGGCTCTCAACCACAAGATTGCCAGTTCGATTCCTCGACTCCCACAAGGGATGGTAGGCTGCACCCCCTGCAACTAAAATTGAACCCAGCACCTTGAGCTGAGCTCCCGGATGGCTCAGTTGGTTGGAGTGCGTACTCTCAACCATGAGGTTGCCGGTTTGACTCCCGCAAGGGATGGTGGGCTGTGCCCTCTGCAACTAACAACGGCAACTGGACCTGGAGCTGAGCTGTGCCCTCCACAACCAAGATTGAAAGGACAACAATTTGACTTGGAAAAAGTCCTGGAAGTACACGCTGTTCCCCAATAAAAAAGTCCTGTTCCCCTTCCCCAATAAAATCTTAAAAAAAAAAGTTGGTTTATCTTTGTTGGAAATAAAAAAAAAAAAAAAAGAAGAAGAAGCATGACATAGGACCCCTGAGAACCAGCTTGAAATCTAGTTGGAAAGACAAGCCATTCACACATGAACAGGTAAGTGTCCAAGGTGGGGTTGGGAGATGCCAAGTGCACATACGGACTCTAAGAACATCAGGACAGCGGTCACCAAACCACCTGGGCCTCCATCAGGCATCCAGGCCAGTAGACTGGGACATAGAGTAAAACAAGACAAACAGATGAGTTCTGGCCGGGACAGCTGCGGTGTGGAAGGAAAGAATGAGACATCTGGGAGAAAGAACGAGGTTCTGGGAGGGTTCTCTCTCCGCAGAACCACAAGAAGGCTCGGTGCTGACGGGCACCAATCAGGCGTAAAGCCTCCTGTTGCTACTTGTGCTGTAAATGTTGCCCCCTTCTTACGGTTCCCCCAGCACCCAGTTTTCACTCACTAAGCCAGGCAGGGAAGAGAGAGCTGAGGTCCTTCCTGCGATGCAGCGGGGAAAGCCCACAGCCGACATCCGTTATCAGGAACAGGAACAAGGAGTAAGGGCCTGAGCCTCCAGCCTCCTGAATGGGGGTCGGGGTGGTTTGTAAATAAAACAGGCAACCTCAGAAAAGGAATTTCAAGGGCTCACAGGACAACATGCAGTTTGCTCTTTAGGGCAGCAGGAAAGGGTGGGCCTGGCAACAGAACTCTGCCCAGTCAGAATACCCCTGGGGATCCCACAGTGATTGTCTGGGCCAGGTGAGTGGAGAGGGAAGCCCAGGGAGGATGTGATGGGTGGGAGGATTGTCTGCCTCAGGAGGAACCGCCAGCTGGAGAGGGCTGAAAGGCAGTCCCCATGAAGATGTTTCTGGAACCTGTGAATGAGACCTTATTTGAAAAAGTGCCTTTCCAGACATTCAAGTTAAGGATCTTGAGATGAAGAGACCACCTTGGATTTAGGGTGGGCTCTAAATCCAATGACAAATGACCTTATGTGAGGGAGATTTCACAGACACAGGGCTGTGTGAAGACAGAGACAGATGGAAGTGATGCAGCCACAAAGCCCAGGAACAAATGCCTGCAGCCCCAGAAGATGGGAGAGGAAGGAAGGGACCTTCCCTTAGGGCCTCCAGAGGGACTGCAGCCCAAGCGAAATTTTAGACTTCTGGTCTCCAGAACTGTGAAAGAATAAATTCCTGTTGTTTTAAGCCACCGAGATTGTAGTATTTTGCTAAGGCAGCTCCAGGAAACTAACACCTGCGATAAGGGAATGACACGCATCAAGGAGGCAAAGACCACGTCCCAGGCTATAAGCACAGGCCCTGCTCCATGTCCATCACTTTCTAGTGAGTAAAGTGGGACTAAATCATGGTGCTGCTGGGCAGAAGGGGGGGCCTGAGGTGATACTCAGGCAAGGAGAGAAAACTATTGAAATGAACTTGACTTTGCCCAGTTGGCTTCGCTTCAGTGTCCCATCCTCTCAGCTCTTAATTTCTTCTAAGCCCATAACACACCACGAGGTTGGCCCAAACCCTTGCTAACCTTTGAGGCACCAGGCCACGAGGGGAGAGGCCACATACATAACTGCTTGTGTTCCTTTCTACAACCCAGGAAAATGCCAGCCTAGAAGCTATTGCTCTCATACTAAACAAGGAAGATGATACGCAGAGACAGTAAGGGGCTGGGCCACTGTCACACAGTTAAGGAACATTTTGCTAACCCTTGGACACCAGGATTTTGGGTCCAGAGCCTTTTGCACCTGATCACAGATGGGGTGACCATTGTCTCCTGTTCCATCCCAATTCACAGCTATTTGTGGAAAGTCTCGGGCATGTAGAATAGACTTACAGAGAGCTCTAAAAAAGAAAGTTATAAAATATAAAAATGACAGTAGTGTTAGTGGGAAATTAGTAGCTTATAAACGCCCACATTAAAAACGAAAACAAGATCTCAAATTGATAACCTAAACTCCCACCTTACGAAACCAGAAGAAGAACAAACTAAACGCCACACAAGCAGAAAGAAGGACATAATGAAGATTAGAGCAGAGATAATGAAATAGAGACTAGAAAAACAATAGAGAAAAATCAATGAAACCAAAAGTGGAGTCTTTGAAAAGATCAACAAACTTGACAAATCTTTAGCTAGCTGGCCCAAGAAAAAGAGAAGACTCAAATTATTAAAATCAGTAATAAAAGAGGGGGCATTACTAATGACTTTACAAAAACAAAACAGTTTTTAAAGGAATTACAGAATGGAAACTAACTAAATGGAAAGAAACTGTGTTCAGGGGTTGGACGACTTAGTATTGTTAATTCCCCACGTTGATCTGCACTGAATCTGCAATGCAATCCCTATCAAATACCAGTTGCTATTTTTGCAGAAATTAAAATGCTGACCCTAAAATTCACATGGAAATAAAAGAAGCTCAGAATAGCCAAACAGTCATGAAAAAGAAGAACCAAGTTGAAAGACTCACACTTTCTGATTTCAAAACTTATTACAAATCTGTAGTAATCAAGACTGTGGTACTGGCACAGGGATAGACATATATCATTGAACTAGAACTGATTCCATATAGAAGCTGACATATTTATAGTCCAGTGATGTTCAACAAAATGCCAAGACAATTTGATGGAAAAGAATGGTCTTTTCAACAAATGGTGCGGGGACAACTGGATATTCAAATGCAGTAAATAAAATAATTAATTAAAAAACAAAGAAATAAATAAAACAAGTTAACCCCTACCTCACACCATATATAAATAAAAATGAACTCCAATGTATTGAAAGCCTAAAGTTAAGAGTTAAAAATATAAAAATTTTAGAAGGAAAACATAAGTGTAAATCTCTATGATCTTAGGTTAGAAAACAATTTTTCAGACAGGTACCAAAAACACAACCAACCAAAGAAAAAGTAGATAAATTGGATTTCATCAAAATTTATAACTTTTATATTACAAAGGGCACTATCAAGAAAGTAAAGACAACCAACAAAATAACAGAAAATATTTGGAAATTATATATTTAACAAGTATCTAGTATCCAGAATATATGAAGAACTCTTACAACTTAATAATAAAAATACTAACAACCCAATTTAAAAAATCAGTGAATTACTTGAATAGCCATTCTTCAGAGAAGATGAAGACATAGCCACCGAGGAAAAGAAAGGGTGGTTAACATCTTCAGTTATTCCATTTAGGGAAATGTAAATCAAAACCATTTCACACCCACTAGGATGGCTACAATAAAAAAGACAGCCAATAATAACAAGGGTTAGCAAGGATGTGGAGAAATTGGAGCCCTCACACAGCTGGTGGGTGTAAAATGGGGCAGCCACTGTGACTAATAGGCTGGCAGTTTCTCAAAAAGTTAAACATGGAGTTACAATATGACCCACCAAGTCTACTCCTAGGTATCTACCCAAAAGAAATGAAACCATAAGTTTATACAAAAACTAGTACAATAGCCAAAAAGTGGAAACAACCCAAATGTTCATCAATGGATGATGGATAAACAAAATATGATATACCTGTACAGTGGAATTTTATTCAGCCTTTAAAGGAATGAAGTTCTGACACATGCTACAACATGGAAGAACTTTGAAGACATTATGTTAAGTGAAAGAAGCCAGACACAAAGGACCACATGGTTCCATTTATATGAAACATCCCAAATAGGCAAATCCATAGACAGAGAGTACGTTACTGGTGCCAGGGGCTGCGGAGGAGGGCTGGGGTGTGATTGCTCATGGGGACGGGATTTCCTTTTGGGGCAATGAAAACGTTGTGGAACTAGACAGTGGTTAGTGGTTGGTGACGGCTGCACTGCCTTGTGAATGTACTAACAGTTATACCCTTTAAAATGCTTAATTTGATGGTATGTAATGGATATTTTCTAGTGAAAAAAACAAACAAAACAATAATACAGGGAGAGGCAAGATGGGGAAAGAAATGTCCTGGTCCCTTAGACACGTCAGTTGGAGAATATGAGCCCTTTGGGACCCTCACTCTTTCTCCCTTACTACATTCCTGTGGGGGACCCTTCTGCCCCAGGACTCTGAACAAAATGCAGTAGTGCGTATACACGTGTATGCTACTGTGTACTAGCACATGTAGTGGCATGTGTGTGGTGCTGTGTACTAGCATATGTACTAGTGTGTGCTACTATTTACTAGTGTGTATGCTGGTGTGTGTACAAATGGGTGTGCAAATGGTGGGAGAACTGAGTCCCCCTCACAGCCACAATCCCAATGAACTGCCCTGTGTCCTGTGGGTGAGGGGTACGTGTGGGCACACTGACATATGCTGCCACTTCCCAAAAAGTCATGCCCAGGATCCAGTGGGGACCTGGGGGACAATCATCACTCAGTCAATAGCTGTAGAGCCCGGAACAGGTTGCTCTGTAGAGGCAGGCGGCTGAGCTGCTGATCAGGGATGGGCAGAGGCCCACGGCCCCCTGAGGTGCCTTCCTGCTGTCCACAGTGTTTCAGGAGTGCGTAGGAGCTCCAGACCCACCCAACAGCTTCCAGACACATCCCAGCCCCCACAGGGCTGCATTCTACAGAGGAAGTCAGCATGAACAAAGAATGAGGAGATGAGGGGCATCGGGCAGAAGACAGAGCAGCCTAGACCCCCAGCCCCCAAGTCCAGGAGAGCCAAGAGACAGTGTGACTGGATGGGGGCGGGGGTGCAGTCAGGGAGGCAGGGGACGTGGAAGGTGGTATGGGAGCCGTGGCTCCGAACGCAAATCTCATCAGCTGCTTCCCCTTCTCCAGTTGGTCTCAGCAAGCTAATGCCTTGTGGGGGCCTCCCTGGCCTCAGCTTCTCCCCTAGGCCTCTTCTTCCTCCCACTGGGCCATCGGTCCTGCCCCTCCCCCAAGCTCCAGCTGGTACCCCTCTCCCGGGAGAGCTGTCTCTCCAGAACGATGCCATTTCGGCATGCGGCATGTCTCCTGCATGATGCTTGTTACATGGTGTGTGAGCTGTTTAAAGCCGGTGCCCTGCTGACATCAGAGCTGGTGCGGTGCTGCTCAGAGCCTACACTAGTCCCCTGGACCAGGCAGGCCCTCAGAGGGACATGCTGCACGAAGGACATGTGTATAGAATAGTGAACAGCTGCGCCTCCCTTGGGGACAAAGGCCATGGCAGGGTGGGCTTGACGTGTCCGAGAACACACAGGGAGGCGTGTCTAGGGCAGTGTGGGCAGAGGGACCCTGGCCCGCTGATCTTAGTTCTTGTCCCTCGTGTGCATATGGGGAAGGGGTCAAACGTCCCCCTGGAGCACTAAGGAAAACAGTGTGCAGCCCATCACTGGAGGACACAACCCAGAACTTGGTGAGGCAGGTGGTTAACATCCTCCTGACATTCAGATAGTTGAGCAGGAAAAGTGTCGACAAGAGCCATGCCGGCACACAGATTTAGGGAAGCTCTTCAGAACACAGCTCATTTCCTTGCATGAATTTGAACCCAGTTAGATAAACAGTGTCCGTGGGGCCCAGTTTTAACAAGGCATGCTCCAGTTAGCAGTCGTCTGCAAGGATCCAAGATAGCCCACGCAGCCTGAGGCCATCACGGGGCCAGGCTCAGGTCGCGCGCGCGGCTGGAGGCCTCTCCTGCCAGGAAACACTAGGATGCATGGGACCATCCCAACTCCCACCCTTACATCTTCTCTAAATCAAAGCTCCTGAAAAAAAGCAAAACCAAACTAAATGGGCCTTGGGCACAGCACGCCCCTGTGTTTCATACCAGAACCCCAAGCCCTCAGCGTGAGGTCCAAGTCACCCGCCTCTGGGATTTCGTGTGCCAGCGGTGGCAGTCTGGAAATAGCTGCACACCTACTCTTGGGTGGCTGCTGATGCCAACAGGCGGTCCTGATTTTAGACACTTGTGTTCCCGGAAACCACAGCCAAGCATACACTGTAATAAGACGCAGAGACCCGATGATGCGGTGTCCTGCTGAGTCACACGCGGACTCAGTGCTGGGTGGACAAGTTCACCCTCCATCAAACAGATGTGAGGCTGGACGCCACTCTTGGGACAGGGCTCCTGGCCCACGTCTCCTGTGTGTGCCCTCCTGGCTCTGTTCTCTGCCCAGCCTGGTCCATTCTGTCTCCCCACCACTAACTGACACTTTCTTATTCTGTGAGGCTTGTGATAAACAGCCTTAAGTGCTCTTTGAACAAGGAATAAATCTATAAATAAACAAGAATAGGTAATTCTCTCCTCACAGCTACAGGAACTGAGAGCACAGCAACCATTTTAAGAAGAATAGGAATAATGAAGGAGGAGTTACGGACAAAGCTTCCTGAATTCACCTCCTAGGTGTGCCCCAGTCCCATTTCAGATAACAGGCATCGTCACCTTTTACACATCCTGCATACATACTACACTGTGTCTTTCAGCGTGTCCTATAGCTGTTGCTGCACTCTGTCCTCCTGCAGGTTCTACAGTGACAGCCCTTAGCCCGAATTAATCAGCGACCATCTTCCAGCCATCAGGCGATGAATGCAGACTATGCTGTGGGCCGTTGGGACAGGGCCCTCCTGGACAGTGGCCAATGGGGCATACTCTTTACTATCTGCCGGCGGGCCAGACGGAGTGGAACCTAACGCTGAACTTAGAGTCTTTGCCATCATTGCCTACGCCCAAGGAAAGGGCACAGTCATCAAGCATTACGGGGTAGAAGGAGCTCTAGATTCCAGGTTAGAGGTCTGTGCTCAGGTCCTAGCTCTGCCATCTGGCCCCAGGCACACCACTTCACTGTTTCCTCATTTGTAACACGGGGGTGCCACGCCAGCCTCTCTGCCTAAATGTCACACAGGATAACTGGCTATTTTTTACAAAAGCCAAATACGCCACCTCTAGGATGAGCATTTGTTTTATTGAATACATTAAGAACGTGCCAGAACCTCTAAAACTGATGTCATCTTGGGGAATAAACCAAGTCTGGGAATTCAGATTCATTTGTTTGAAAAACAACAACCTGCCCAACTGCCTGGGGGTCAGAGTTTCTATTTCTGGGCAGACTCGTGTCTTACCGCGCAGCCAGCTTGTGGCAGACGACACCGGTGTCGGTGATGACCTCACTCAGCCTCAGCTCCAGGTGGACCTTGCCCTGAAAGGCACAAGGACAGAGGGTCACGGGGGGATGGCCAAGCACAGAGGAGAGCCGCAATCTCCGTTCGCAAACTTGTAGTTCTGCCTGACGCGCATGGCGCCCACCATACTACCAGCCCCCACTCAGATCCCAGGGACCACGGTGGGGCGTGGCTCCCCCAGAGGGTTAAAGGTTCCAGCCCGTTGGCACATTGGGCTCCCAGTTCCGCTGACAGCAGTCTGTTTCAGAAGGAAGAAGTCAAAACGAGCAAGAAAAAGGTACTTGAGAAAGCGCATCCCAAACATGTTTGCTTTAGGTTGTATTCTTTCCAATGACTCGGGTCTGCAGTCAGACACCCCAAAGCCTCAGGGGTGAGGTTGGAGAACTCTCTGCCTGGATGTCTTGGTGCGTCTGTGTCCTCGGTGAGGACGGGATCAGAGGCCAGGGAATCTCAGTCCTGCTCTTCAGGCAGGAAGTTAGTGCTGATGCTTCTAAGGAGGGAGAGCAGAGGTAGCTGGACTACCGTGGGCAGAACTGGCGCTCCAGTCTACCTGTGTCTGTGTCTGTGCAAAGGGACATACCAGCTAGAGCACAAAGCAAATGGGTGAGAAGGACACAACCAGATTATCATCACGGGCCCGGGGGTCATGAGAGGGAAGAGTAAAAGGGGCCATGAAGAAAATGAGAAGACCCTGCTCCAAAAACAAAACAAAACAAAAAACTCAACAGTTATATGACTCACGTATATGAGAGTACATAGTATCACGTTAAAATTTAAATTATTTTCGATTAGAAAAGAGAGGCTGAACTGAATAATATCCAAGGTCCTTTCTGACTAAAACGTCTAGATTCTGCAGCATGGGGAGAGCCTTTTGAAAACTGCCTTGTCTCTGAAGAATGCAGGACCCTGCGACGGGACAGGATGCTGAACGGGGCAGGTAGGACCAATGGGGCGGGTATGAGCAGGAAGCTTGGCTGGCTCCCCCAGAGGCCTGGGCACTGCTATCACTCCTGTACAGCTAGTGCTCCTAGGCAGAGTCAGAGACACCTGTTTTATCTGCCCCACCAGGTGTGCACTACCCGTCCTCCCCGACACGGGGAGCAGCCACTCTCCTCTTCATCCTGCTGGCGCTCCAGCCCACTGTCCTGCAGGGCTCCTGTCTCTGCCTCCCCTTGCTGGACCCACGTGAGATCCTTGGATGAGGTGGATCCAAGGGACCTGGAGCAGCCACAGGAAGAATGTGCTGGCCTTTTGCCCACAGAAAGCCCAGGTTCTGAACTTAACGTGTGAGAAACCATCTGGCCAACAACAACAGGTTTTTGGATCCATCTCCCCAAGTTACTGTTCTGAAACCTCCTGGCTCTTCTGCTTAAGGAAAGCAATTCCCGATGACCACGCATTTGAAAGAGCACTGCTGTCCTTTCACCTGTTGGACTCTAAGCTCGAAGTTTGAACCACCAGGGAAGCATTTCACCACAATGATTATGAGAAAAGGACTGGCGCTGTCTTGGACGTCTCCGGAGGATGAAAGAGAGCTGGGTCATCGAAGGGTTCCTCGCACTCGAGAGGTGAGGTGCAGGGAGCACTCCCCACATAGAGCCTGACCCTGTGCGGAAGCACCACTAGTGTCATTGGACAGGAGGCACCACAAACCTCTTATTCCGCAAATAAACCAGAACCTAGGAACTGATGAGGAGACAGGTCAGGGGCGACACCTCCCCGGTGTGGGTCTGGGTGCATCCTCTTCACCCCGCCCACCTTGAGTCTCCTCTTGTCCCCTCCGTTCCCCATGCACCCACGTGCCCCTCAGGTCCCCTCACTGGGCAGGTATAGTTTTGGAAAGTACGTGGTGTCGAAAACACCAGCCCACAAGTCCCCCATGAAAGCCTCTCTCGCTCTAAGCAAACCAGCTCCTCCCTTTGATGGGCTCCAGGATCGCTGAGCTCTGAACCAAGTGGCTGCTCCTGAAGGCCACAGCCGGGCCCTGCTTGCAGTGTGGTGGGCAGCCAGCCTCCAGGATTCCCACGAGATGTGGCAGAAGCAGCATCCACGCTCACAACACTGACACGCTCACAACAGGACCTGATGTGCACGGGGTGCCCCCAGGCTCCCTGTTGATACAAACTGGAGAGCCACCGGCTTCCTCTGGGGGGACAGGCACTGAGAATCCCAGACCTCGGCCCGGCACACGTGGCAGCAGACTCACCCACACCACTCCCCAGCTCGAGGCAGGGCCGGGGGCTGTCCTTTGTGCCTTTTCCTCACCTGCAGGACAGAGTGGCCGCAGGGAGGCCAGGAGCAATGGACAGGCAGGATGCCCAGCAATAAGTCCTGGACGCAGGACCAGGCCACCAGCATCACAACCGTGTGACCCTGAGTAACACCCAGTATCCTGAGCCCAGAGTTAATATCTACAAAGGGTTTTGACTCGTGTCTGCCACGGTGGGAACCCTAGGGGCATCTGCTGAGCGACACCGCACACGTGGCAAAAAAAAAGCAGCTGACTTCCCAAGGGAACCAATAGCTCTGCCCACACAGAGCCTTTGTGAGTTCCCGCCCTGGAAGAGTCCCTCATGTGACAAGTGCCCAGCAGCAGGCTCCATGATGTGGTATTTATCCTCACACGTGTCCGGGCATGGCCCTCCAGGCTGGCCTCGCTGAGCTGTAACTCCTGAGCCAGTAACTGAGACAGGTGCCTCAGTGCCCTGCCGGCTCTGCGCAGGTTGCTAGGGAGAGGGAAACGCCCAAAGTGACAGCAATGACGCTGATGAAACTGCTTTCCTGAAGCTCCCTTTCACTGAGCACCAGCCAGGGTTTAGAGCTTGCTGAATTATCCCGTAATTCTTAGCACATCCCACAAATCAGGCACAGTCACCCTCTGCTAAGATGAGGACCCTGAGCCTTATAGCAACTAATAACCTGCCCTCGGAAACCAAACCCAGAACAAAACCTCGCGATAAAACAGCGTAAGAAGTTATCCCAGAACAGACTCCTATAAAGTTTGGTTCTCCACCTGCCTCCTCAAATGCACTGGGTACCAACTCTTACATGGCCTAATTTTTTACATTGGCCATGGCCATTCAGACTGATATTTCACTGATTCCTTTTAATGGGCTTCTGAGAAGTGGAAGAACGTGTCTGGGGTGAGATGGAGCCCCCACTGCGGACGCCCAGGCGTCCTGTTTCCTGTTTATCCCAGAAGAGGACAACATGTGCACACCAGTAGACCCTGTGACTGCTCATGTTTCCTCTCTTAGGGCAAACACTTCCTTACCAAGGTGGCAGATATTGTCAGCTAATTCGTGTTGGTACCATTTTCTGGTGATGTGGGAGAAGATGGTGTGAGCTACAACAATACAAACACTATTTATCCCTGAAAGGTCCTTCCCCCCGGAAGCTAACTCAATAGATCTGCAGTCCACACATTCACGTCAGTTGTTACGCAGCGTCACTGACATGCAGGAGACGCCGCACAATGTGGGCATCACACCACCTCCAGCACAAACAACCCAGCCACAAACGCCGACGCCCAGAAGGGCTGAGGGCCACACCCTCCCACTCTGCACAGGCAGGAAATTCGGGTTTTCTAGGCTCAGTCTCTGCACAGCTGGCTTCTGGGCTCACAGAGCCCTGGATACAGACATGCTAGTCTGAGCTTCAACCTGCTCGGCTACATACATCGACATAAGTGGAGGGGAAGGAAGGAGGCCTGACCTTGCCCTCTCCTTCCTGCAATTCCTTAGACCCTTAGAAAGAGTCAAGCTGGGTCCTTGTGTGTGGACAGCTGCTGACATCGATTGCTTGGGAAATCCTTCAAATAGGATTATCTGACACATGAGTCAAATTCCCAGAGATGATCTGGATATGGCTGCAGGAGTTTGCTGTGATGGTGTGTCTGCATTCTTTTCTGAATATATACTTTCATAACATGTTTACTAAAACAAAACAGAGCACAGAGCAGAGCTCAGTGGCTGCCAAGTGTCCTTGGGGGAGTTGGGAAAGGAGCCCCTGGTGGCTCAGTGAGGGGATTCAATACCAAGAAGGACCGGAGGCATGGGAAGAAGGGAACCCTTCCCGACCCGAGCATGTGTTGTGGCAGCCAGCACCGACCACAGCTCAGGCCTTCCCTGCCAATCACCTCGTTCTGTTAGCTACCTAAGGTCAGGGAGGAACAGAAACGACAAATCCTTTTTAATACAGTGATTTACCAAATACAGTGATTTACAGAGACTTTCCAAAACACCAATTCCACAAAGAAGCAAGACACTTTTAAAATTGTCTTTCCCCCCCATTTCTGTGACCCACTGATCTCTTGTTGACCCCAGTTTTGTGACACTTTCTTTTGGACACATGCCTTTTATCGTGAATTACAGAGCAGAGGACTCAAGAACTTGTATGCCATCCTCTGCCCTTCTAAAAACCATAAATGTGACATTTCAAAATGAACTGTGCCTTCAGGGAAAAAATGCCTTTTAAACGCCAGACTGAATCTAGAAGAGCAGTGCTCCCTTGGAGGTATGACCCCTTTATGAGTGGGCATTTAAGAACTAAGTAAGCAACGCGCTCATTATAGAGCTTGGGCCTTACTGGGCTCCCACTGAACACGGTGCTTCTTCCTTCTCTTCATAGTAATAAGGATAGTAATACCTTTGCCGTTCATAATTCTCAAATATCAAGGAAACTGGCCCAGCTGGAGTCAGTATCCCATCTCATAGATAAGAACCCGGCTGAGAAGGACAGGGGACTTGTCCACAGGCACATAAAAGGCGTCAGTTATGAAATAGTGAAAAGGAACACAGCACTTTCTTCACTAATTTTAGTCTTTAAGTAGGAGAGCACACGATTTGCTAATCATTATTCCCTGTGTACTTCTCGTGTGACTTCCTGTGAATCATTAAGCATTTCAAAATTAAAAGTTAAAAAAAAAAAAAAAAAGGCAAGGAGAAAGAAAAGTCACACTTGCCAAAAACATCCAACTTAAATCTGGGGGTAACACCGGGGGAAGAACATGGTGAGGACACTGCTGCAGGCTGCGTGCAGAAGCCGTTCTGATGACGCTACCACAGGCAATGTCACTTCAGAATAAAAGTGATGGGGAAAATTATCAAAATGGAAAGCAGTAAGGGTTCCAGTTACACAGCACCAATTCACAGCACATCGCTTCTGGAACTTTCTGTCTAAAGATGAGATTTCCAATCACCTGAGCAGGTGCGGCTGGCTGTTGTACTCCTGGTGTTAACATTCATCTTTACTGTTTAAACTCTGCTTTTGAACTCTGGGCAGAGTGATTAGTTCTGCAGTAATTACAGTGTCTTCTAACGTCCATAGCATGTGTGGGCCCCTTGGTCAGAATTAATTAAATGTGAAGTACCCTTATTGTGCCTCTCTTTGGCTCAACTCCTCAACACTTCCCTCTGGTTGCCTCTTTGTTAATGTTTGTAGATCAATCCCAGTGGCCACCAAGGCCTGTGCACCCCATGGCCTCAGCAGGCAGAAACCCTGAAACTCCTGCCTTCACCCTCAGAGCTCGGCTGAGGCCGAGGGTGAAGCGTGAAGACATGCGGGTTAGCCAGGCCTCCAGATGCCAGGTGAGGAGCACTGGGGTAGGGCGTGCCCGGAGAGGCCAGGATGTCCTACCAAAACGTTGGGCACTATCCAGCTGTTCACAAAAGCCTGCTTTACAGATGAGGAGACTGAGGCTTGGAGAGGACCACCCCTGGCATATTTCACTGGTGGATGGGGACACTGAGCTCTGAGCCAGGCCTGCCTGTGTTCCGTCATGCACCTCTGCCAAGCCACTGACATCTCCCCCGCCAATGAAAATACTCGTGCGTCTCAGTTTAGGAGCCACTGTGCTATCTGGTCTTGGCCCCCAAATTTGAAATTACAGACACCAGCTTCGGTTTTGAACAGGCTTAACTGGAAACCACCCAAGCCAGGTTCACAAAAAAAGAGAAGACACGGCCACCCTCCTGACGGGGTTCAGGTGTTCTTTGGCACTCAGCATGGGGAGTGACCCCGAGTTATGGGCAAGTCCAAGAACAGCCCTTATGGGGAAGAGTTGGGAACCTGGAGCCTCACAGTCTCCCATGAGATGGGGGAGAAACCCCAAGTCCTGGAGGTAGCTCCTTCCACAGGACAGGGTGGGGGTCAGTCCCAGTTAGCATATTGCCCCGGCGAGTCAGGGTGAGCCCAGGATGTTTCACAATGGGGACCTCATCAGAGTGGTCATTTCTTTGAGCTTAAATTAAATTCTCCCTTGCTGAGTGCAGAGAGCTTGCAAACACATTCGGTGACCTCCAGCAAACACAGGGACCGGCGATATGAGATTCTGGGTGCTGTTCTCACCCGACAGATTTATTTTTTCATACCCATATTTTCTCTTCACCTTTAATTATTGATTTTCACATTTTGTATTTTTAAAGCTGCTTCAATCATGCATGACAAAGTGTGACAATAACCCATTTAATAAACAAAATTAATAAGCCTACACTTGCTATAAATAGGACACAATTTGCTAGTGATCGTTCCCTGTTAAGACCAAATCCCTGTATCTATTTCTTTAGCCACAAGCAGAGTCTCTCCCGTTCCCAAGGACCTCCCGTGTCCCCTGGGCCCCACTGAGGGTCTCACCTGGACTTCCGAGTCAGCGTCAACGTGCTGCAGCTGGAACCAGGTGTCCCTGTTATGGTATTTCTGCAAGTCTTCCTTCTGAATGGCCACCTTCCCTAAAACACACAACGCAGAGGAAACAGTTATGAAAGGGACCCCATAAGGTTCATAAGCAGAAGTCTCTCCATTATCACTACCAATTATTTCGAACAGTATAACCCAAAATAGATAACTGAGTAAGTTGGTAACACCATGCTGTCTTCCCTCCAGTAAGATCAATACATGCGACACTTCCTCTTGAAGGTGCCCAAGTCCCACCCCATTAGCGGAACACATCTCACACGTGAGTTCCCTGGTGGTCGCTGATCTGGCTGCTCTCACGGTGGGAGCACAGCCTGGGGGTGCTCAGGGCCCACCTTTCATGAGCATTTCACTCCCTATATTTTACCCAGGGTGGTTGTAGTGAGGAGGGGACACTAGATGGGGATATTCCTCACAGACAAGAAAATGGCTCTGCCAGGCGTCTGCGCAGCAAACTGCTCAGGACTTGGGAGGAATGTAGGAGGGGGGTAAGGGGGTGAGCTCTGACGGAAATCGCTGGGCCACAGGGGCTGAGACTGGGGATGCCGCATCAGCATCACCTCCTGCCTCAGCTTCCATACTGCAAGCAGGGACAGGGCATTGTCCTCGGCAAGGCTTTGATGAGGATTTGGTGTGTGTGCATGTGTGTGCGCTTGTACGAGCTATAGCTTAGAATACATGGGTGTGCATATTTAGGTTATATAGTGTGTGTGTGTGCGTAGCTTCAATAATGTGTGCACACGTGTGCCTATGTATATTCAGCTTTTCTAGTGTGTGCACAGTCAGCTTACATAGAGTAAATGGGTGTGTGTGTGTGTGTGCGCACGCGCACGTGTCAGGCCTGCCATCGCAGGGCACACATGTGTACTCAGGTTAGTTCACTGCAACAACAGAAACTGAGGATGCAGCTGGCATGAGCCTCAACCCTCCTATTGTCCACCTGGGTCTATGAATCAGGGTCTCTCAACGTAAGATCACAGGCCACCTACGTCAAAACACCTGGAGAGTTTCCTAAAATGCAGGTTCCTGGGTCCTATCCTAGATGGAGGAAACAAATCTTTGGTGTGGGGTCCTGGAATCTTCGTTTTCACCAGGTCCCAAGGAACTTTTGTAGGCCCCAAAGTTTGAGGGTGTCTACTATAGATAGTTTTACAATCCTTACGCAGGCTTGGTACTTTGGAGCTAGAATTTGAATGAATATATATATATATATATATATATATATATATATATATATATTAAATATGCATTATGCATTTTACATATATATACACATATATATTTTTATATGCAGCTTTTGTTTCCTTGCCTTTCTTCCATTGTTTCTTCTTCCCTAAATGTACTCAACCCTTGAGGTCCCTCTGCAATGTCGCCTCCTCTTAGGTGTTCCCTTGGGACCTATTCTGTTCCCAAAGGCTCACACAAGACCTTACAGGGGACCCTGCCCAATCTGTTCCTTAATGAGAGATTTAAGGAAAAGAAGAGAACACTCTTCTGTTTGGTCCTATGGGAGTTCAGGATATGCCACCTCAAAATACGTCGCTTTACCATAAGGATTGTTTGAGCTGGAGACAAATGAGAATCAACAGATCCAAAACAAAGCCCTCCCAGAGCTTCCCTTTCTAACTACAAGCAGAAACCTCTGAGAAATAAAGGCAGCCCTGAGACCCTCTCCCAGGAAGCAGTATGGCCATGAAGACGATGGAAAGTTGGCACCTGCCCAAAAACCTACTCCATTTGTTCCCCCATATGTTTATTGTCCCTGTCTGCTACCCTTCAAGGCCTCAAACCTTTTTCCTTTGTCTTGTCCCTTCTCTGACATGTATTGTTCCTTTGCTAAGATGCCATAAACAGTCCAAAGTCTACCTAACTCATCGTTGAGGCTTCCCCCACATGATTATGCTACAGGCATTCGTAAGCTGTTTCTCTTCTGTTATCTGTCCTTTTTTTTTTTAAAGATTTTTTTCTTATTGGGGAAGGGGAACAGAACTTTATTGGGGAACAGTGTGTACTTCCAGGACTTTTTTCCAAGTCAAGTTGTTTTCCTTTCAATCTTAGTTGTGGAGGGTGCTGTTCAGCTTCAAGTTGTCCTTTCAGTCTTAGTTGTGGAGGGCGCAGCTCAGCTCCAGGTCCAGTTGCCATTGCTAGTTGCAGGGGGGGCGCAGCCCACCATCCCTTGCGGGAGTCGAGGAATTGAACTGGCAACCTTGTGGTTGAGAGCCCACTGGCCCATGTGGGAATCGAACCGGCAGCCTTCGGAGTTAGGAGCATGGAGCTCTCACCGCCTGAGCCACCAGGCCGGCCCCTGTTATCTGTCTTTTGTCAGTCCACTTTACAGAGGCCTGGCCGGAGAACCTCAGTGAGCAGAGAGTAAGATTTCTTCCCTTGAGGTCTTCACATTTTGTTCTGAGAATTCGGTCAACTGAGGTCTGCTCTGGACGCCAGACCCTGTGAAACCAACCCACCAGCACAGATGTGAAGTTGCAAAGGTGAAACAAACATGAAAAAAACTGTTCCAAGTGCCAGCGGGTGACGGCATCCAGGGAGTCAGGACAATTTGCTTCCACCGACACCTGCCTTCAATCTCCATCTATCTATCATTGTGCCGTTCATTATATCAGCAAATTTACATCATCTCATATTCTCAAAGGGAAGGTAACTGTACCTCACACTCCCTATATTGCAGAAGAGGCTTAGGAAAGACTCTGGAATCATTCAACTAGGGCTACTCAGTTCGAGGCCAGGTAATTCCACACAGCCAGTACTTCTGTCCACCTGTGAAGAGGGCACAGCACACGAACTCTCCAAGGGTCAATACCAGGGCCCACGTCAACCTTGTGGCTCAGCTATCACCACACAGAGCCATCAGGAGCCAAATCCCGCCCAGCCACACACTGCATAACTGTTTAAGCCACTGCACGCAAAGTCTGCAGGAGAAAGAACAAGAGAGACAGATGCAGGAAACATGTAGTGGACACAGGCTGCAGAAATTCTCCACAGAAATTCAGAGACCCAAGTTACACACCACTGTAGGATTTCCTCCAACCAGTATCAAGTTACAAGGGCAGGATGGCTCCCTCAGGACTCATCTCAGGCTCCTCCCCACACCTCAGTCCTCCCCTCACACCAGCACTGCCTTGGTGGGCATCCGCTGAGGTGCCAACAGTGGGTCCCATTACCTCTGGCCATTCCTCAGCCCACCCCCGTCACCAGGAAGACCGGCCCCCAAGAGAAGACTCCTTCTTCCTCTCTGCTTGGCTCCTGCAAAAGCCCGCACTTTTCTCCCCATGGGAATAGGATTTTGGATCTTGCAAGAATAATGCTACATGAAACAAGGAATTTCTTGGAATTGAATTGAGTAATGTTTTTCATTGAAAAAGAATAAAGAAATCTTCAGACTCTGTGATTCAGACTCTTATTCAGCTGGATAAGAGGATTACGTTTGAAGTCTGAAATGTTAAGTAATTGCAATGCTTTTATGAACTTTAACTAGACCAGGAAGGAGTTGTGTATTTAATGCTTATATGAATCTTACAACGTACATATCATTATGCTTTATTTTTGGAAGTACTTAATTTAACATTAAGTAGGTAATACAGGAAAATAGTACAAAATTTGAAACATTCAAAAGAATATAAAATACAGCCGAGAATAAGTTTCTCCCCTGCTACACAGTTCCTGACTCAAGCTCACCTCTGTCGCCAGCTTCCAGTTTGTCCTTCTAGAGATCGATCACATTCAAGAATATAAGAATATGTACTTTTAAAAACATGTGTATTAGTGTTTCTGAATGTGTATTAGTGCTTCTAAATTAGTCTTCTGAGAGAATATCTGATCCACAATCATAACATCTACTAAAATGTCTTTGATGTATCATAATCCACAGAGCTGTCCCAATCTATCTGAGAGACATCAAAAGGTCACTAAACCACTCTGGGCTTCACTTTCTCATTTGGACAGAGGTGGCGCTACCTGGTTTTTCACCATGAAAAACCCCATGTATTATTTCCTCTGATGGGGGTTGTACCTGTCAGGGTCAGAAGAGAGAAGCATGCCCGATAATTCAACAGTGAGCACGTATTTTAGGGAATCAGGCACAGAGGTGTCAGAGGATGTGGGGAAAGGTGGACAACCAGGGAGAAACCTGCAGGAAGTCTGACTAAGATCAGACTTAATGAGGGATAGCCAAATGCTTCCCCAAGATGGAGCTGGTGGCAGAGATGTTTGTTCTCATCACTCCTGTTCAAACTGGTGTTCTAACTGGTGCACGGAGGCAAGGGAAAGAAACAAGGGCACATAGACTGGAAAGGTAGAAAGAAAAGTCTTTATTCACAGAATCCATTGGAAAATCTGTAAGAAAAGCTATTGGAATAGGTGTGTTTGGTTAGCAAGACCACAGAATACAAAATTAATACATAAAAATCAATTGTATTTGCGCATATAAGCAATGACAATGAAAAATTAAATTTTAAAAAGCCCAACAGTCTTTTTCACAAAATGATGCTTTTATGACTTGAGCTTTTGGTGTTCTATCTTTAAAAATCTTTGTCTACTCCATCAAAAAAGTATAGAAGGATAAATAAAAAATAAGTGTGTGTGTGCGCACGCGTGCACACGTATGTGCGTGTGTGTGTACACAAGATATGTATGCTGAAAACATATCAGAAAACACTGATGAGATAAATTAAAGAAGACCCAAGCACATGGAAAGATATGCCATGTTGGAGAGTCTGACTACTCAATTTTGTTAAGATGTTAATTTTCCCGAAATTAACCTACAAATCAACGCAATCTCAGTCATTCTGGAAATTAAGAAGCTGCTTTTAAAATGTAAATGAGAATTCAAAGGACCTAGACTAGCAAAATGAGTTTGGAAAAGAACAGAGTTGGCAGCACCCTCACTGGATACACCCCTCATTCCTAGACTCAAACCCGCAGGGGGCCGCACGTGCAGCAGCATGAGCAAAACCTGAAGGTGACTGTGGGCTCCTCCTGGCGTGATGCCAGCAGATCACACACAGAACACTGGAGAAGCCCGTGACACTGTGCTTGTTTCCATGATATAAATGTACACCCTAGAACTTGGCTTTTCATCCTGGTAACAACATAATTACTAGTCATAACTTTAAATTATTCCTGGAGATCCAGACAGCCACTTATTTTTACAGCTGTAAAAACGATGGTGAAAACATGTAAGTCCAATTGCACACTGACACACCGTAATTTTAAAGCCACCAAGAATGGCTAAACCAGGATTTTGCTGGTTATCTTTAAAAATAGCAAGTACCTTAAACAGAATGATTAATAAACATCTTATTTGATTATTTTGAGGGGAAATAACCCCAGAACCAACTTGATCAGTGTCTCTGATTAAAATATGCAAAAATATTTTTAAATTTCCTTTTCCTTAAGATTACTACGCAGAAAAGTTCTCATGTGACTCTAAGAGTCACTTCATTCTAATATAATCTGAGCCAAGTACTAAGACCAATATTGTATCTCCATATTCACTTTCATCTGTCATCTGGTGTGTCCAATGCAGGCACAGTGCCATTGGTAATACGTCAACTTGTAACGGAACAGCTTAGGATTCTACACTTTCATTCCTCCCTCTCCCGCTTCCTTCCTTCCCTCCATAAACAAACCTTGGCACACCCAGTTGATATTGGATAGAGATAAACCCGGGCCCTCCCTCAAGGAGCTCTAGGCCATGAGAAATACAATTCCGTGAACATGTGACAAGCAGCAGAAAAAAAAGGCGCCAGCAGGTGAAGCCATGGAAGAACAGCAAAGGGAGAGCTCCCTCAGGTGCCACCTCCAGCTAAGCAGAGTCTCGGGTAGGTGGCGGCAACCACATGGGCATCGGGATGGGGAGAAGGGCCAGAGGGTAGGGCACCGGGCAGAGGAGGCAGTATGAGCCCAGGCCAGGGAGCAGGGGGCACTGGGAGAGGAACTGGGAGGGCCTGAGCCCATGTCTAAGGTTGAGGGGGACAGGAAGGAGGAATCCTTTGGAAGGGCAGCCGTGAAGGGCTTGAATGCCAAACTAGGAGTTTGGGCATCACGCTGAGGGCAAAGGAAGCCCTGCAGGACCTGAGCAGTGGAGCCCCATGGTCAGATCTGGATTTCAGACCCATCGCACCAACGGAGATACCCTGTTTCCCCGAAAATCAGACCTAGCCGGACAATCAGCTCTAATGCGTCTTTTGGAGAAAAAATTAACATAAGACCCGGTCTTATAGTAAAATAAGAGTCTTATATTAATTTTTGCCCCAAAAGACGCATTAGAGCTGATTGTCCGGCTAGGTCTGATTTTCAGGAAAACATGGTACATGAGGTACGGCTGCCAGCAAGACCTGGAAAGTGTGCACTGAAAACTTGCAAACCCTTCTTCATCAGTTTCCTTCAGAGTTAAGGATTCAGCTGGGAAGCAAGTATGATAGTTCCATCTTAAAATTAAGTCAAACATGAATTACCGGAGTTCCAATGTGATCTATGCCCATGTACTTCCTGAACAAACCCCAATTATTTCTACTTAAATCGCATCAGTTTCCAAGAATGTTATTTGTTGGGAGTGCAGACTCTCAGACCCTGCCCCAGTCCCATGAATCAGCATCTGCATTGTAACAAGTGTGTGGAGCTCTGATCTATGTTGCCATAAACACTACCAGAGGCATGGATCATTTCTTCATAAGCACCACTTTATGCTACCTCGGCACCAAAGCTGCCTTTCGAAGTTTTGAATTTGGATTTCTTGTCATGGGTCAAGCGGAAGCCCACCTCCCAGGCATCTTCGCTGGCCTGGGAAATTAGGAAGGCTAGTGGACTCAAGGCGGCTCCTGCCACAGGAGGAACAAGCTACAAGGAGCTTTTGGTAGAAGGAAATGAGTACACTCTTTCAACCAACACGCTTTGCAGAAGTAGGGTGCCCTGGTCTTAGGCCCGCATCCGCCACCCCATTGTCTTGTGTCCAAGCAGAGCTGCCGTCTTTAGGTGGAAGTAAATCCACCGCAAGGCTCTGGTGTTTAGATGTACAGGCTCGGTAAGAAAGTGTTCTACAGTCACATGGTTCCATTCTAATGAAAGGTAAATGTATGTCAGGGGCTAGAACAGATATAAATGGGGAATCCAGGATGATTCCTGGGTTATGGGTTTGCACCACGTAAATTCTGGGGCTGAAAAATGGTGGGCAGTGGTGGTGGAAGGTGGTGGTGGTAGAAGAGAAATAGCAGATCAACTGACAGGATGAGGGCTTGAGGATGGTAGATGGTAGATGGTACGTGATGGGTGGTGGAGAGTGATGGTGGATGGGGAATGGTAAGTGATGAGTGGAGGGTGACAGAGGACAGACAATGGATGACGAACGGTGGGCGGTGGATGGCATATGATGGGAGGATAGTGGATTACAGCCTCTGGGAGGGGCTGGTGGTGGTGGGCCATGGAGGATGATATATTTTTCTGATATGTAACTCATTCTTTTGCCATCACCCTTCCTCATCTCATACCCACCCTTCACCACCACCACCACCACCACCCACATTTTCCAGCCCCATCTATGTACCAACCCCCACAATGTACCTGGTGGTGCAAAACCATAAGTAGGAGTCATCCTAGACTTCTCCTTCCCCATCAGCCTCCACATTCAATCAATTATTGTCTCTAAAAACAGACAACGAGGCATACTCTACAATGAGGTCAAGTGCTCAGTAGCACAGACCTGAGAACCTGGCTGCCAACGTCTGAGTGCCAGCTCTACCACCTAAAAAGCCATGTGACTTGTCTGTACCAGTTTCCCCATCTGAAAAATGCCCTTACCTTACATAGTTATGACGATTAAATGAGTCAATATTTGTAAAGCACCTAGAACAATACCTTGCTCACAGTAAATGTCTTACATTTGTTAAACGAGTAAATGAGAGATATGCACCAGATAACTCAATTTACGTCTCTCCTCCTTTCCTACTACATGAATTCCTGTCGGACAGTTCCAGAATAAACAGGCAGTACTTATCATTCTTCCAGAGTGAGAGTATGAAAGATGGAAGAAATGACAGAACAAAAGTCAACTCGTTGACGCACTGAATGACTCATTAAAGCTGGGTGGTGGGTTTAACTTTGTAGGATCAAACACTAATCTCGAGCTACACTCCTTCAAAGCATTTTTAGCAACAGAGTTCACTTAAGTCTCAACACATGAGTGCCTAATAAAACTTCGATAAAGTTTTATTTTTCAACTAAGCCACCCTAGCCAGAATAAAACAAGAATCAACACATCCTACTCCTGTATAAAGGTTCCTTACTGCCCCGCCTGGTTTTTTTTCCCTAAGACCTAGATTTGTACTGCCTTGGAAGCTTTATTCACCCAACGTCGATGAGACAGAATAAGAGGCATTGTGATGGCTCAGGGAGATGACTCGGGGGTAGGAAATAAGCCACACGCATGGACTGAAGGAGGACTTCACATGTGGACCAAGATCCTAAAAAGGAAAACGGGGTGAAGCAGAGAAGGAAATGACAGAGCATGAGATCAGAACAGGAGGAAGGGCAGGGGAGGCAGGGAAGGAGTAGGGGAGGGGAGGGGAGGGGAGGGCAGAGGAGGGGGCTCGAAGGCCCACCATGAAACAACTCAGGAGCAGTGCAACAGACTATGTTTGTGTCACTTTCTCCAGCCCCATTCCCGCTGTAGGTAACAGTGGATCTGATGACTCTGGTGGAAAAGGTGTGACTACTCTCCTTTCCTCTAGTCCGTCCCAATCACTTAGGTTTAGGAATGCTTTCACACTCATATATCCAGTCATTGGCGCCCAAAGTCCCAGGGAAAGCATAAATCTAAAAGCTTGATTAGAATATAAAATGTTGAGACTGAAATTCTATGTAGCCACCTATCATACACCGGGTAGGATAAAAATGAGATTCAGAGTCACAGCGAGATATGGGGTATTGGGCAGGAAAATCCACTGAAGGGTATTTGGGGAGGGAGAAGACTTCATGGGATGACCAAAGCAGATATAAATACACCTTTCTTCTCCCACGTCTCTGCTAACACTGGTTCCCACTTCTCTACAAATATGACAGGAGATGTTTGATTTGTTGGCTCACTACCTGCTAGCTATGCATCTTCAGGCAAGTGTCTTATCCTCAGTGAGCCTCAGTTTCTTCTTGATATAGCAAGTGGAGATAACGTCTACCTCCTGGGATTGGTAACAAAGGGTAAATGGCATGCTTTTGTGCCCATGAAAAGACGCAGCACAGTGCCTGGCATATATAAGCATTCATGTTAGTTTCCTTCTAACTGTAAGAATCTCCCGAGGAACTTGATAAAACTATGGAATTCCAGGTTCAGCCCCAGGAAAATCTGGGTTCACTGGCATGGATGGGGGCCCAGTTACCAGGATTTTAACACACTCCCCAGTAGCAAGGGGAGTGTGCTTGAAGAAAGACAACATGCTGCTCGAGGAAAGATAACACGTGAACTTGTCATTGCAGGACTAGTCAGATTTCAGAAAACTGAGATGCATTAAAAAGGCTTCTAGTACTACAAGCAAAGCTCAGCTATAAATAAATAAATAATTCTGAAGTACGTTCAGTATTTTCATTCCTTCTTCAAAATCTAGTCATGTTTGAGAGAAACTTAAATGACACCTGTTATCTACCAAAAACTCCAATTACTCACAGGCTAACTCATGAGAAATTTTCATGTGTATATGGAAAAGTTTTCCTTCTAGTCATGTTGTTTGCATAAGTAGATTTTTTTAATTATGAGATGTTTTAATACTTTATGAGAAACGTAAATGGTAACGGACCCAGATTGTAGGTGTTCGTGGGCCAAAAGAAATGCCTTTATAATTTATACTAAGAACAATTTTATTGTTTAAAATTACTTATATGTTATAAAAATCGTAGTAATTAGATTTTTAAACAGCTAATTTAAAAAATTCTCTGGATATCTTTATTTTAGTGAAAAATAATCCGTTATTGTTAAGTTGAAATTTTAAATAAGCACTAATATGTATTGCATGCTTACTAGGTGTCATGAGTGCTCCGTAAGCTTAATATGGATTTATTTTGGAAAAATAAGTTACACATTCACAGAGTATAATACAAAGACAAAAAGGATATATAGTAAAAAGTTTCCTGGCCACTTAGGAAATTCTTAGAATATTTCCGCCAGGCAGTTGCAGCTTTAGAGGAAATCAGTTACCATTTTCTTGAGTGGTTTTTTTGTTTCTTTGTTTGTTTGTTTTTTTGAGCATTTCTGTGATTATACAAGCAAATACGTGTGTTATGTACTCTCCATCCCCCTTTTTACAAACTGTTCTACGCTTGGCTTTTTCTGACTAATAATGTATCTTGGTAATATCCCATTTGATAACATAAATGTTTCCTTGTTTTTGCTACAAAAAAAAAAAAAAAAAAAAAAAGGCTTCTAGTGTTAGGAGGGTGTAACAGACCATGCAGGTGGAGGCCTGCACAGGTGCACAAGTGGGGTTCTGCATGTACGTGTGAATAAACACATGAGTGTGTTTATGTTGAGACAGATAGAAAGGTCATTCTGGATGATGGCAAGTTCAGCTCAGAGAACAACTTGGTCAGATTATGAAAGATCTGGTATGCATGCTAGGGAGTACAGACTTTCTTCTCCAGGCCAGATCAGGCAGTATGGCCTCAAACTTGGCAATTTTTTTTTTTTAATAAGTCAGGCTCTAAAATGGAAATTCCAGGAAAGTTTCTTCAGATAAAACACAGACTGAATTTCTAAAATGTAGTATGTGGAGGTATTTTTAAAAATCGTCCATTCTTTCAACAAATGTTTAGTGACTGCCACCTGAGCCAAAGCCAGATTTTGGGACAGACACGATGGAGTCATATCTGGGCCCTGACCATGTTTTGAGTTTTTTCGTAGGTGCAGTGGGATACCAGAGGTCAGCTTTAAACTGGGAGGAGGTGCTCAGGGCCCCCATGTAGAAAAGGCAGCTCTGGTAGCGCTGGAGTGAAGGGAGAGGTGCAAGGAACAACCTCTTAGTCCATGAAGGCTACAGTCCAAGCAAACAAAGGCTCGTTGTAGGGTGACGTGGCTGCCACAGGTACTGAGCTCCAGGTCTTGGCAGGTCAGCTGGGAAGGTGAGAAAGGGGCAGGTGTGGGGTTCATCCGGCAATGAGGAACTTTTGGTGGCTACTACGACTTCAGCATGATGCATCTGAGACAATTATGGGGTCCTCCAGGGCAGCTGGACCTGCAGGCTGAGAGCTGAGGAGGCAGCAGAGAAATTGCCAGAGGGCGTGAGGCTCGGAGACTGAGGGAGGCAGGGGACGTGGCCAGCTGTTCTGAGTGATGCTAGGAGCCCTCTGTAGCCTGCGTGGAAATAGCCCTACTGGATGCGTGGGTGACCCCCTCGGTGGGCTGGGCAGTGAATAGGAGCTGGTCAGAATGCCCCAAGTGTGAGCCAGAGGAAAGGCAACGAACAGTGTGAGTCAAGTGCACTTCAGATGCAAAGTGCTCTACCCAAGAGCTAAGCTCTCAAACGTCTCCCGTCCCAGGAAAAGCCAAGGCCACAGCACAAATGGTATGTGGTGCTTGGATTCCAGCAATTACAACTGCCCACGTTTGGCTTCTCAATTCTATTTCTGGTGCCACACTGAGCATGAATGCGGACACAGGTGCACTCCTGAACTCAGGAAGGTTCTTTAATATTCCATACCTCTCCTCCACTGTTAGGCTGGGCCACTCTGTCTCCAGGAGTCCATCACTGAAATGCTAGTGCCTCTGAGAGCACCCCAATGCCTCTGAGAGCAACTCTATACCTGAGAGCCCTAGTGTCCCTAAGAGCACCCCAATACCTCTGAGAATATCCCAATACTGCTGAGAACACACCCAATACTTCTAAGAGCACCCCAATGCCTTTGAGAGCACCCCTCAACATCTGCGAGCCCCAATGCCTCTCAGTGCCCCAATACCTGAGGGCACCCAAATGCCCCTGAGAGCACCCCCAATACCATCCCATTCTCTATGGAGGAGTTTGGGAGTCAGGAAAGGGCACAGCTTGGGGAAAGTGAGAGGAAATTGCCTCTGCACACTGGCCCCTCAGAGGAGCCCTCAGGAGTCATTTGAGGACAAGTCTGGGGATTGCGGTGCCCTCACCTTGAAGGAAAGTTCCAAAGCCTTTACTGGCATGTCCTGGTCTCTCCTACACGAGCTCGTGCTGTGAAGCTCCTCCACGCGCTGCCAGGGCGGGACTCAGGCAGCGTTTCCCAGCCATCGCGGATGCCAGAGCCACGCAGGCCGGGCGCCTAGGACCACTCCCTGCCACTGCTCAGCACAGCCAGAAAGGCCAGGCTAAAAATGCTATCTCGACTCTGCTGTCTCAGAACAGAGACACCCCTGCCTGGAAGAGATACCCCACTTCTGCCAGAATGAGACCCCATTCAGAAAAAGAAGAAAATATCCATGTAAGTACCTACCTATGATGGAATCCCTCCGGAAAACGTCTCTATCGAAAATGTAAAATGACAGGTGACGAAAACTCCGAGGAATTTCACAGTAAAAGTCTTCTCCATAGAAGGGGCTAGATAAACAAATAGAATGAGCACCATTAGATTCTGTGAGGTAATAGCCTTGTCTTTAGTCGTCAGTCGTGAGGGCATCGAGGTAGGGCCTGCAGACTAAGCACTGACCTCGGGCACGCAAGTGTAATCTCATTTTAAATGTACCACAAACACGCTATTTTGCGTTCCACTTGTGAGATGTGAAATTGCAGTTTCTTAACTGGGGTAAAAAATGAACTCAAGAGTAAGCAGGCTATAAAAATCTTCACAGATGTGGCCCCAGCACCAGAGGCATGTCACGTTAAATGAATGAACTGCTGTGCTGCTTTCGCAACAGCTCAGGGAAACCAGAGAGCTCGACACATATTACGGCATTAACAAAATTATGTCAATTGTGGGTGTCCAGGTTTAGCGCAAATGCTCCAAAGTGCTAACCGTTTTGAAGGCCCAGCAGCAGGTGGCAAGCCTCACTCAGCGTTCCAGGTTCAGACAGTACTCCCCTTTCTCCAGAAGTCAGGGTGAAATCCCATTTGGGCAGCCACCTGTGCCTCTGGTGGGGGAGAGGACCCCTTACCCACCCACAGCCCCACCCTCCACTCAGACCCCGAGGCTCATTCACCCACAGATAGAACCTCAAAATTAACTGCAAACTCTAATCAAGGGGCAGGAATCCCCGGATTGTTCTGGATGGGCACGGCCTGGGGTTAGCAGATGCTGGTTCATGGAAGTCATAGTGAATGCACACAGAACACAGCACCCACCCGACCTGCATCCAATGGCTAGGAAATGGAGCAAATTACTTCAGCACACACACCTTGTGACTATCCTGGAATGTGGCATAATTCCATTTTCACGCACATTCATGGCTAAGGTCTAACACAGGAAACATGTAATAGTTCAAGTAAGAACTAAAACAGTATGTTACATTTTGTCAGGAGAAAGAGGGGAGTATGCTCCTGACCAAGTATGAAAAGGAAGACGGAAAAGAACTGATACCATGAGCGTCTCCTACTGAAAGTTTATTGTGAGTGACAGACATGAGAATAGGAAAGAAACGTAGGGAGAGAGGGACCAGTTCCCAACTAAGAGAGCTCCAGAAACGTATTTTATCAATTCTGAGATGATTTCCCCCCACCCTATATCTTAGCATCTCTGAAATCAGAATGTATCCTCCAATCAATGTCAGAAAGTATTGTTTCATAGATTAATTAGCACTGCTTTTTCTTAGTGATGCATAAAATAATGGTACATCAGGAAACTGGCTGGTCTGACAACTCATGTCAGAGACCCAGAAACCAGCCCATGTGCCAATCTTTCCAGCTGGAAAGGCAAAGGACCTAAGACACGCTTGAGAAAGGAACATAAGGAGAGGGCTCACAGTTCCAGGTTTCAAATTTTACTAGAAAGCAATAGTAATTGAGACAGCATGGTCCTGGCCCAAGGACAGAAAGACCCGTTACTTCACACCACACACAGAAATGAACTTAATCACATACCTGAATGTAAGGGTTAAAACTATAACACTCTTATAAGGAAATACAGAAATAAATCTCTGTAACCTGGAGTCAGATAAAGATTCCTTGGATATGACACCAAAAGCACAATTGCTGAAAGAAAAATTGTCGGTAAGCCAGATTTTATCAAAATTAAAAATATTAAAACTTTTATGTTTTAAAAGACACCATTAAGAAACTTAAAAGGCACACTGGGGAAAATATTTGCAAAGCACACGTCTGATAAAAATAAAAAACAACTTATATCCAGAATACATAAAAAACACTTATAGCTCAATAATAAGACAAGGAACTCAATGAAAAATGGACAAAAGATTTGAATGGATATCTCATCAAAGAAGACAAATGGCCAACAAGCATATAAAAAAAATGCTCAACATAATAGCCATCAGGAAAATGCAAATTAATTAACAAGTTACCACTTCATACCTACTAGGACAGTGATAATAAAAAAGATGACCGATAACAAGTATTGACAAGGACGTAAAAAAACTGGAACCCTCATACATTGCTGGTGGGAATGGAACATGATGCAGCCACTTTGGAAAACAGTTTGGTGGCGTCTTAAAACGTTAACTACAGAGTGACCACATTAGCCAGCAAGGCCCCTCCTAGGTATATACCCAAGGGAAACAAAAACATGTGTCTACACAAAAACTTCTACATCCATGTTCGTAGCAGCATTATTCACAATAGCCAAAAGGTAGAAACAGCCCACGTGTCCATCACGTGACAAATGGAAAAAGAAAATCTGGTAAATCCATATATAGATTCCCTTTTTGGTGATAAAAAGGAACAAGTACTGATAGATGCTACGATGAACCTCAAAAGCATGCTAAGTGAAAGAATCCAGATGGGAAAAAAAACAAAAACACTTTTCATATTCCATTTATATGAAATGTCCAGAAAATACAGATACGTATACAAAGTAGGTCAGTGAATGCAGTGAGGCTGAAGGTGGGGCAGGGGGTAATGGCTAAGGGCTCTTTCTTACGTGTTCTAAAATGGATTGTGGTGACAGTGACACAACTCGGTATATTTATTAAACATCATTCAATTGGACGCTTTGAAAAATTCCGACAGCATCAAGAGGGCTCTTTATAGTCCCTTCTCCCAGCTCCTCCCCTCCTCGTAGTTCAGCCTCAGAAAGGGAGCAAAAAGAATTCATGCCTTCTGTTCTGAGCGCGGGAGCCTGCCTCCTGGGAACCTGCACTCCACTGAGGGGGCCAGCCTCACCTGCATGCCATCCCAGGCCCTGTTCTGAGGCCCAACGTGTAGCAAATACATTGAACCCTTGAATAACACGTTTTAAAATTCAAGTATAAGTGGAACCATGCAGTTCAAACCCATGTTGTTCAAGGTCAACTATTAATATATTTTCAATGTGTGGCGGGAATCTGTGTATGTGGAGGGCCAACAAGTAGTTGTATCAGGATTTGTGACTGTGCTGGGGGTCAGCACCTCTAACCCCCAAGGTGTTTAAGAGCCAACTGTATTCAGCCCTCACAACACCCTCGCAAGGTGGGGAAACTGAGGCACTGGGCAGTTTAGCTTCATGCATGTTTACAAGAAGGAAATAGTGAGGGTTTTGAATTCCAGTGTAGTCGGCAGAATGTGCTCCCCTCCTACCCCCCAGATGTCCAGGTACTAATCTCCAGAGCCTGTGAATATGTCACCTCACATGACAAAGGGACTTTGCAGATGGGACTTTGCAAAGGGACTTTGCAGTAAGGTAAGGATCTTCAGTTTGAAAGTTACCCTGGATTGTCCAGATGGGCCCAGTGGAGCACAGGGTCCTCATAAGAGGGCGGCAGAAGGGTCAGAGCCAGAGAAGAACACATGACAGAAGCAGAGGCTACAGTGATGTGGGGCCTGGAGACAAGGCCAGAAAACCCCCGACAAGGCCAGGAAATTGATTCTCCCCTGGGGCCTCCAGAAGGAACCAGCCCTGCAGACACCAACTTTAGAGATTTTGGGACTTCTTACCTCCGGAATTGTAGGATAGTAAGTTTGTGTTGTATTGGCCACTGAGTTTGTGATATTTTGTTACAGCAGCCACAGGACACTCACACACCAGGCCCCATCCATACAGAACTAGCTAGCTTCTCAAGCTAATGGACGAGCTCCTTTCTATGGAGTCAGTAGAACGTGTTAAAAAACAGGACATAGGAGTAAGTATAACATGAAGTGAAATACAGAAATGCATCAAAGAAATGGTAGAAATGAAGGTGTTTTATTCTCTTGGGACACCACATAGCTGCTCACTAGCAAAGAAGAGTGGGGGGCTCTGGGGTACACGTGCTTTCCCTCCAAAGAGCGGAGCATGGACGATGCTCCAATGGGACCTCCAGACCCAGGCAGACAACCCAGGCTGACAATAGCTTCTAGCCAAGGTCACTAGAAGGATGAGAGGGAGAAAGGGGACAGCCATGCCCCCTGGAGCTGCGGAGCCAGGCCCATGAGGCCAGGCAACATCTACCTTTTCCTGCTCAGACCTACACCTTCATGACAAGACAACTTTGTTTGGATTTAACTGACTTCACAATTTTTAAAATTTGTCCAGCGATTGGGTGAAGTTTACTTAGAAAATCATTTCTTTGTAACAAAAACCAAAACATCAGCGGGAGATGTAAAATACTGAGCCCTTCAGATACGTATTCGTCTAAAAACAACAAGGAATATCCTTGTATCTTTCAATGAAAGCAGAATGCCTGCAGACTTCCATCAGGTGTGACTGGTGCCCTAGTTTAACAAATGCTCATTAAAACAATCCCATTTCAGCATATTGCCTCCACTGGACTTTTTGCTTCGATGAGCCTTCCTGTGACTCATCTACATTTTGAGGTTACATCTGATGGCAACAGACCCCACAGGAATTTGATGCGTCGGGTTAATCTCCAGTTCTACCACCCACTCCTCGTGTGACATGCTAACTCTCTCAGTTCCCAGTGATTCTCTCTGTGATGAAGAGCCTAAAACATCATGCAGATCAATCACATAAGCTACAGGAAACCCTCTAACACTCTGGCGGAAAGACACTAGGTCAGTGTGAGTGTGTGTGTACGTGTGCGTGTGTGTACACAAATATCCAAAGACACAATCAAACATACACATACTCCTCACAGTACACTAGTTTTGCTAATGAGGCGCAATGCCAGCCTGCTTCTCCCTAAAGCTAAAATCACAGTCATGCTGGAAAGCTTAATTAAATTGTAAAGCAGACTGAGCTTCAGAACACACATTCTCCTCTATTGGGGCCCACGAACCCTCCCAGGCAGAGCCCAACACCACTCACTCTAGAGATGGTTACATGCTCTACGGCATCGTTTCCTTTCCCACAGGGAAAACCACCACTCACCTACAGGCCTGAGAAAGGAAACAAGGGGAGATGGCTTTCCAACTGGAGCGGGGAGTAGGGACCACCTGGGACAAGCACAAGACCTGCAGAGCCTTCAGCAGGGAGTCGTTAGAACGAGACGGTGGAAGCGGGGCACACAACCGTTTTCACAGAATCAACTGCTTCTGTGTTTTCAACGAGACTTCAGGTGCTGAGACACAGCCTGTAATACTTATGAAGTGCTACTACCAGAGATTCAAATATTCCTTCTAGAAGGAGACCAGTGTGGTCGGCAGAGTGAGAGAAGAGTGGGAAGCCGGGAACTGAGGTCAGGGGTTGGGTGTGGCCTAGACTGGGAAATGGGCTAAGGAAAAATGGTCAGGCCTTCGAAATATTGAGAAGGCAGAGCAGATAGTTTACCCAGCAGTGACGTGTCTGCAGGTACGTGGGCCCAGTGTAGGCTGACCAACAGATAGGTGGTGAGAGCAGAGCGGTGCTTCGATCACCCGTCTCCTCAGGTCAGCTGCTAAGAGCGACAGCAGGCCAGGTGTGAAAGTGTAAGGGGAGAGAGATGTGAACCACCATGGAGGAGAAAGCAAGAGCAGCGGACCAGCAAGTTTGGGTGGGACTGCCATGCTGAGGGCCCACTAGAGCCCTTATCAAGGGTGGGTTTCTCTCCAGACACAGTGCTTTGAAGTGGTCTGGATGCAGAGCGCTTTATCCAGGATGGAGAGGAAAATCAACAGTGTCCCCTTGGGGACCGGAGATGGAAGTTGGTGGTCCTGGCAAGGCCATGACTGTTGGGGACCCAGAGGCACTAATCCAGAGGGATTCAAGGAGGCAGGGTGACTGAGACACAGAAGAACCAGAACATAGTGAGATGAGAAAACAGTCAGGAAAGCAACCAAAAAGTGCAAGTCGTTCTAGTAACCAAGAAGCTGCATTACAGCAAAGCAGAGTGGCCTCAACACAGAAGCATAAGGACGATTTTCACCTTTAGACTTGCCATTAGAAATACCTAAGAGGTTTTGCTTGTTTTACTAATCAGCTCAAGTCTAGAACAGGATGGGGGAACCCTGATGTCCTGAGGTTCAGAGAATGGAGAAAAAGCTGTGTGTGACCACAGCTACTCCTACATCATGTCTTGGGAGACAGGCCCTGAAGCCACTGTCACACAAAAATCAGAACTTCTTCCCAAGGCCTCACAGAGAAGTTACTCGCTTGCACTTTTTTATTTTTCTAGTGGCAAATATTTCTAGGAAATGCCACAGAAATGGGCAGCCGCATTCAAGTGCTGACTCTGCTCCTCCTTCACCAATACCCCCACCGTCACAGCCTAGGGCCCCATCTCATTTTGTAAGATTACTACATGGAATTATTTTCACCCTTAAGATTCAGAAGACAATACAGTCATCCAGGCTAAGGGAAGTGACAATGCACACACAGAAGGTGTGGCGGCAGCCGAGACGAAACATGGGAACCAACCGCAAAAGTCTTGGGGCCATTTATCATGGAGGCTCTGTCTGCAGGGATATCTCTCTATCCACTATGCCTAATCCTTCCCTCCCCCATATTTAGTATATACTCATATATCCCAGGAAGACATTATTTTTCACAGTAAGTTGATTCATAATTAGACTTATATGTAAATCTTTAGAATTTCCCTGCTTTTTTCACTCCTTTATGATCTGAATTTTGTTTGTTTTTCAAGTGGACACATTCATGGAAAAGAATGCTTCCTTTCATTTTAACTAAAAATAAGAACTTGCTTTTTCTTTTTAAGGATGACAAAAATCCTCAACAAAATATTAGGAAATTGAATTCAGCAATACATTAAAAAGATCATACACCATGATCAAGTGGGATTTATTTCTGGGATGCAAGGTTGGTTCAATATCTGCAAATCAATGAACGTGATACACCTCATAAACAAAATGAAAGATAAAATATATGATCATATCAGTAGATGCAGAAAAAGCATATGACAAAATCCAGCATCCATTTCTGATAAAACCTCTCAGCACAGTGGGAATAGAGGGACCATATCTCAACATAATAAAGGCCATATATGACAAACCTACAGCTAACATCCTATTCAATGGGGAAGCATTCTCCTTAAGATCAGGAACAAGGCAAGGATGTTCACTTTCAACACTTTTATTCAACATAGTATTGGAAGTCCTAGCCACAGCAATCAGACAAGAAAAAGAAATAAAAGGCATCCAAATTGAAAAGGAAGAAGTAAAACTGTTATTATTTGCAGATGACATGATACGATATATAGAGAACCCCAAAGATTCCACCAAAAACTATTAGAAATGATAAATGAATTCAGTTAAGTATCAGGATACAAAATTAGTGTTCAGAAATCAGTTGCATTTTTATACACCAATAACAAACTAGCAGAAAGGGAAATTAAGAAATCAGTCCCATTTACAATTGCATCAAAAAAAAAAAAAAGAAAAAATATCTAGGAATAAATTCAACCAAGGAGGTAAAAGACCTGTACTTGGAAAATTATAAGACATTGAAGAAAGAAATTGAAAAAGATACAAATAAATGGAAGCACGTACCCTGCTCATATACAGGAAGAATTAACATAGTTATAATGCCCATACTACCCAAAGCAATCAATAAATTCAATGCAATTCCTATTAAAACACCAATGACATGTTTCACAGAACTAGAACAAACAATCCTAAAATTTATATGGAACCATGAAAGACCCCAAATAGCCATGACAATCTTGAGAAAGAAGAACAAAGTTTGATTACCTGATATCAAACTATACTACAGGCCACAGTAATCAAAAGCGCGGTACTGGCATAAAAACAGACACAGATCAATGGAACAGAATAGAGAGCCCAGAAATAAATCCATGCCTATATGGTCATTTAATCTATGACAAAAGACACAAGAATATACAATGGAATAAAGACAGTCTATTTAATAAATGGTGCTGGGAAAACTGGACAGATACATGCCAAATAATGAAACTAGACTACCTTCTTACACCATACACAAGAGTAAACGCAAAATAGATTAAAGACTTAAATGTAAGACCCGAAACCATAAAATTCCTAGAAGAAAACATAGGCAATAAACTTTCTGATATTGCCCTTAGTAATATTTTATTTCTGATATATCTCCTCAGGTAAGGGAAACAAAAGAAAAATAAGCAAATGGGCCTACATCAAATTAAAAGGTTTTTGCTCAGCTAAAGAAACCATCCACAAAATGAAAGGACAGCCTACTGAATGGGAGAAGATATTTGCCAATAATACGTCTGATAAGGGTTTAATATCCAAAATTTATAAAGAACTCATACAACTCAACACCAAAAAAAACAATCCAATTTAAAAATGAGCAGAGGACCTCAATAGACAGATATTTCTCCAGAGGACATACAGACAGTCAATAGACTTATGAAAAGATGCTCAACATCACTAATCATCAGAGAAATGCAAATTAAAACCACAATGAGACACCACCTCTCACTTGCCAGAATGGCTATCATCAATAAATAAAAAACAAGTGTTGGCGAGGATGGGGAGAAATGGGAACCCTCAAGCGCTGTTGGAGGGACTTTAAATTGGTGCAGCCACTATGGAAAACAGTTTGGGGGTTCTTCAAAAAATTAAAAACAGAACTACCTTATGATCTAGCAATTATACTTCTAGGTATTTATCCGAAAATATCCAAAACACGAATTTGAAAAGATACATGGACCCCTATATTCACTGCAGCACTATTTACAAAAGCCAAGATATGGAAGCAACTGAAATGCTCAGCAATAAACAACTGGATAAAAAAGATGTGGCACATATCTACAATGGAACATTACTCAACCTAAAAAAATGAAATCTTATCATTTGTGACAGCATGGATGGACCTAGAGGGTATTCTGCTAAATGAAATAAGTCAGACAGAGAGAGACAAATATCATATGATCTCATTTATATGTGGACTCTACAGAACAAACTAAATAAAACAACAAAACAGAAACAGATTCATGGATACAGAGAAAAACTGATGGTTACCAGATGGAAGAGGAGTTGTGGGGGCTGGATAAGAAAAAGGTGAAGGGATTAAGAAGTACAAACTGGTAGTTACAAAATACTTATGGAGATGTAAAGTACAGCATAGGGAATACTCAATAATATTGTAGTAACTATGTATAGTGCCAGGTGAATGCTAGACTTATCAGGGACATCAATTCATAAATTATATAAATGTCTAACCACTATGCTATATACATGAAACTAATATAAATAATATTGAATGTCAACTATAATTAAAAAATAAAAAAGAATGATAATTTATTGAGGATTTTACATTGCAAAATCAAAATTTGATCTACCAGGATGACTAGAAGAATCAAAAAGATATAATAACAAGTGTTGGTAAGGACATGGAGAAATTTGTACCTTCATACACTGCTTAGAGGGATGTAAAATGGTGTGTTCGCTTTGTAAAATAGTGGCAGTTCCTCAAAATGGCAAACGTTGAGTAACCATATGACCCAACAACCCCACTCCTAGGTATATACCCTGGAGAAATGAAAATACATATTCACACAAAATCTTGTACATACAAGTTAATAGCATTACTCACAATAGCCAGTAAGTGGAAACAACCCAAAGGTCCGTCAACAGATGAACAGATAAACCAAATGTGGTCTGTCCATCCATACAATGGAATATTATCAGCCACAGACAGGGATAAAGCACTGATACATGCTGCAACGTGGATGAACCTTGAAAACATTATGTTAAGTGAAAAAAGTCAGACATAAAAGGCCACATAGTGTATGATTCCATTTATATGAAATGCTCAGAATAGGCAAATCTGGAGAGACAGAAAGTAAATTAGTGGTTGTCAGGCACTGGGTAGCAGGGTGTTGGTGGGAAATGGGGACAGTTAAAGGGAATGGGTTTCTTTTTAAGGAGATGGAAATGTTCTAAAATTGATTGTGGTGATGGCTGCACAACTCTAAATATACTGAAAACCATAGAAGTGTACATTTTAAATGGGTAAATTATATGGCATGTGAATTATATCTCAATAAAGCTATTTTTTTTAAAAAAACAGAATTTTAAAAATGCATAAAGATGTCAGAAAGCAAAAAAAACAGAATTCACATTCTAGGGTTTATCTTCCTAGAGT
This sequence comes from Rhinolophus ferrumequinum, assembly GCF_004115265.2. Taxonomy (NCBI): domain Eukaryota; kingdom Metazoa; phylum Chordata; class Mammalia; order Chiroptera; family Rhinolophidae; genus Rhinolophus; species Rhinolophus ferrumequinum. The sequence goes on from NC_046287.1 coordinate 56,333,980, forward strand.
TTTTTTCCTTTAAAGTATATGGATAGAGAATAGAAATGGATACAGATAGAGACACGTATTTTAAAAATAAAAATGAGGGGCGGCCAGTTAGCTCAGTTGGTTGGAGTACGATGCTCGTAACACCAAGGTTGCCGTTTCGATTCCCACATGGGCCACTGTGAGCTGCGCCCTCCACAACTAGATTGAAACAACTACTTGACTTAGAGCTGATGAGTCCTGGAAAAACACACTTAAAATAAATAAAAAGTTTTTAAAAATAAAAAATAAATAAAAATGGGATTACATTATATATCCGGATATATAGTCAGCTTTTTCCTTTAACATCATCCATGGACTACTTTCCAAATAAATTTAAAAAATAGTGGCCAAACAGCACCTGAGGTCTGAATGACCATAAGGGCTCCATTCGCCCATCCTACACTGACTGACAGCTGGTCCGCTCCAACCTTCCCAGTTAGGAGGAGCATGGAGGACGAGCCCCTAGGGTAGGGGGTCTCTGCACAGCTGTCTCATTGTTCCCTTAGAATAAATTCTACTTGGTGGGAGGGTATTCACTATCCTAAGGCTCTGATCCCTCCATAAAGGGGGGACCAATGTATCCCACACTTTCACCAACGATGAGTCTTACTAATATTTACAAACTTTGCTAAACTGATGGCAAAAAAAATCAACTGCTTTTATTTGAAAAGTTTAAATTCTTGGTGAGGTTGAATATCATATGTGTATGAGTACATTCTGCTTCATTTTCTATTAAATCGCCTTTGGCCCATTTTTGATGAAATGCCCATCTTTTCAGATTATTTTCATGTGGAGAATATTAATCCACTGAGAACTTGTAAATGTATGTTGCAAATTAAAAGACAACTAACACACACCATATATCTTTTTAAACTAGAAACACCACAAGTTTGTTAACAATATCTGTCATCGACAGGCATGTGATCCTGCTATTTCAGCCCCAATCGTGACAACTCTCAGGACGTCTCAGCCCTCCCCGCTTCAAGGCAGACCCACATGGGGGTTTAAGTAAGTGGGGCCAGCCACACAGTCAATCGTCTTCCCTCCTTCTAGCCCTGCAGACAGAGGACAGAGGTGGGACAAAAGCCCCCCTACCCCAGACATCAATCACCCCAACTACCAATGTGGTCATCTGGCTGACCTGACCCCCCCCTTCCGGGTGAAAAGAAAAGTTTTCACTTGTCTGTTCATGGGCAGCAGAATTGGAAGTATATTTCCAAAAGCAAAAGGAAACTGTCAGATGATTGGGAGCAGGATGAGTTGTCCCACCCCCACCCTTCTCCATGTGCCTGGCAAGACAATATCTTCTTTCTGGTGGATTCAAAAGGGCTACACAGTCCAGAGCTTCCCTTCCTATTAGAGGCTTAACCTGGGGTATCTCTCCCCACAGGCGCGGCTTTGTCCCCAGCCCAAGGTCAGCAGCAGTCAGATGTGTGATTAATGTCCCTGCATAGTTGGCCCCCACTTGCAGCCTTAGGGCTCCAGAACCCTCTTTCCAAATAAAGGAAAAATTGCCACCCAAAGGACTTGGCTTGCCTTAAATACCACTATTTGACAGAAGGGAATTAATGCATGCAGTGGCGTCTGCCTCTGAGGCTGGCCAGAGTGACAACCTCTTTTCCCTCAGTAATTACTGGGAGAAGCACAAATGAAGTTTCACAGAATCAAGTGAACTCTCCTAAGGAAAAAAAATTAAAAATCTCCTGCAGAAAACCGAGTTGATCTTTAAGGAGTGCTCTGACAAGGGGAAACCATCTGCATTCCTCATCCTCCCAGAGCCCAGATGTGCAGCTGAGGGGTTCAGACAGGGCCCCACTTGGGACGCGAGGAGAAACCTCTGACTTCTCTCTGAGTCATTTCCCAGCATCTGCGAGAGGCTGGCATGCCCCATCCCACACCAAGGCTGCCTGCTGCTGCGACAACGATGTTTGCTCATGAGAAAACAGCCGTGAGCCTGGTTCCCCCCACCCCCCACCCCCGCCGTTTTGTGCTATTTCGCAAATGTCTGTGTCCATTTCCCAACATCTAGGCTCAAGGGAGAGAGGTGGGGGAGCGGCCAAGCTGCTTCACATCTGGGGTATGTAGAAAGGCTACATGTTGAAGAACAGGGACCCCACACTAAGTCTCTTTGCGATAGGTCTATTCTTAAGATGGTCTTTGTGCCTCAAAGTCTGAACTATTGATACACCACAGAAAAGGCCACAGGTGAGGGCCGAGTGTCCAGGAGCAGTGGATCTGTGGCTCTCAGAGGAAACCCAGGCCTCACTTCCTAGCCCATTGTGAACTGGAAGCCAAGCAGCCAGGGTCAGTTTTCCAAAAAGGGCACCTATCTCCAATCAGCTCAGTGCTTAGCTAATAAAACATGCATGTGGTTAAGTCATTAACTATCAGCTGGATTAAAATGTCATTAAACCGAATACTATATTCAAAGGTCCACTGGGAATGGAAAGGAAGTCGTGTGCCTTGTACCCTCACATGGACTGTTGCTGCTTGAAGGGTCTGAGTCCCCCACATCTGCAGCAGGCGGTGCTGCATCTGGCACTGGGAAGACCTGTCAATCAATCCATCGATCAGTCCAGAAAGGAGCCTCCCGCTGACAATGAGCCTACAGGCACTCAGAAGCAGGAGGAAAATCTTTTTGATTGCTTCTTAGTCCATCTCTCACTTCCTTTAAACGATAATTTTAAAACCCCCAAGCAGCATGGCCCCTTGGCATCTGTGAGCTTTCATTATAAAAGGTTTTGTTTTCTCCCTGAGGTCCCCAGAAAGATACTGCATCTTAGTGGGAGGCAAAATGCTTGGTCTCTCCTACTGAACTCTAACCTTCACTCGTATGGCACTGCCCGAACTATTCACAGCAGCCTCCACAGGGAGGGGGCAACTCCCAGGAGAAAGCCACTCTGTCACAGCAAAGGACAAGATGAAAAACATGTATGATGTATCACACAACATCTTGCTAACCTGAAATGGGGGTTAGGGGGATGTAGCTAACCCTCCCCTGGGAAGGAGAGAATCTGAGGTCCGATCACAGTTTTGTTCCAAATGCTGGGGTAGAAATGTCCTGTCTGGACCGGCCAGTGCACTTTTGTCACCTGGGCCACTCACAGCCTGCACTTCAAGGACTCAGCACAAGCACTGGGACCGCAGGACCTGGCCGTGAAGCACTGAAGGGACCATAGTGGCTGCTGCCAGATCACAGCGACACTGAGGGTTCCTGGGGGGCCCGGTCTTGCAGGCAGGGCCACAGAATCAGGGTCGGCATTGGGTAGGCATAGGACCAGGGCTGGGAAATGCACTCAGGGAGCTGCTTACGCTATGCCCGCAATGCTTGGACCCAAACTGGACGACTGTGCGTCAGAATCAGAGCCCACCACTGCCCTTTCGGTGGGCAACCTGCAGCTTGTTTTCCTAGCCTGACTCAGCTCTGAGGTCAGCCACGTGGCTCAGGCATGTTACATGAGTCTCTGATGGGGACTCAGTTTCCCCATCTGCTAAACCCCGTAAACTCACAGGGTTATGGTGGATTATGGTGCATGACTCACACCACTGCACGTAGCTCCCAAAATGTCAGATCCTGTTATCTACAGCAGCCCCCTTCCTCTCACCCTGCGTGTCCCCCAAATAGAAATCACACATTCTTACCAACAAATTACAACCAGACCCATCTTTATTAAGGCCTGGGTACGCATTCTAAAGTAACGGAGACAATGATTCTTAGGAGAAGCCAGAGTCACACACCAGCCAGCTGTGAACAACAGAAATGTTTCAAACTCCAAAACCTTCAGAAAGGTCTTGGGCCTGGGACGACCCTCCCTCCATGTGCAGTAGGCAAACCAGCACTTGCCACCCACTGAGCTTTCCCGTGAAGCTCTGAGAGATTCCTCACACTCTGACACAAGGCGGGCTCCTGTGCTTTAGGAGAAACTGAGGGAGAAATTGAAGCTGGATGTCAGGAAGAGGATGCTCAGAACACTGCAGACCCACCCTGGACCCAGAGAAGCCCCTCAAGGCGGTCATAAACCCAGGGGACGCACTGGACACCCCACAGTGAGCCTGGAACTCCCAGGGCCCACCCCTCTAAATGTCAACGTGAGGAGTCCCCAAGGCGACAGCAACTGAGACTACCAGGACCTTGATGTTTGTGGTCGTGAGTCACCCATCAAGTTGTGGAGAAAGTCCCTCCCCACTTAGAATACGAAAATTAAACCATTCCTAGATGTGGAAATAACACAGACGGCTCCTTCAGCATAGAATCACCCCAGATGCAAATACCCCTTCACCGGAGACTGGGAGTAAAGACAGAAGAGAGAGGATGACATGGTGGTAAAGAGACGCTCTTACCAACCTCCCCCAGCTCTGCCCCTCACTCCTACACTAAAACAAGGCTCCAAGTCTGGGCCATTGTGGTCCAGTGTGAAACACCGTAACTCCGTGTAAGAGCAATGCTAATCAGCCCTCTGTCAGAAACTAACAGAAAGGATAAAAATAAGTGCAGTTACAGACAACACATAAGGTCTTCAGAAAATCTGACTTACATAAAGCTACCCTAAAAATCCTTTTCACAAGACTCATCCATAGAAATAGCAGTCACAAATAAGATTATGATGACCAAAAAGTAGGCCTTTCCGTGAAAACCCACCAAGGACCAGGTCTGTGGTTAGTAAACGGGAATCCTGATTCTCCTACTCATGCAAATACACTTAGAGGGACCTGTCTCCCTGTGTGGAGCATCCCAGGACTATGGGGGAACAGATCCCCACCTGGAGTACTCCAGCACTATGGAAGGATGGATCTCACCATCTGAGCTAGAGGCGTGCATTTATGTCAAAAAGACTTGTTTTCCCCTAACTTTTAACTTGAGAAATGAGAGAGAAGAGTAAATGTTAGGAGAGAAAAATGTTACCTGTATAATAATCTCTTAATTTCAAAGTCAGTGTTTTCTAGTTAACAACTTGGTTTTTTTTAAAAACGTCTCAGAAAAAAAAGTCTGTCTCCCCAAACCACAGACTTCCTCCTGTCCTTTCAGATCTAGCCCCAGAGAGTTCACTCCTCTTAAAAAGGGTGGAGTTATTGAGGTCTTTCTTGATTTGGTCACATCTACCCCACAACAGTACCATTTTCTGAGCAACTGGCATCTTTCAGTACTGCCAGGAAGACACTCTCATGTCATTGACCTGTATGCTCCTTCTAAATCAGAGGTGTGCACCCATCTGCTTGGAAACAGTCTTTCTTTTGGGTAAGTTCTCAGCAATAATGATAGGATTTGAGATTCTGTAATTACGCCCATGTCAAAAAACGAGCCGATGAGTTAGCTCCTCCTCCCTTTGCTCTGGAAAGCAGTTATTTTACTGTCTGATTTCTAATTTTATGTAAAAAAAAAAAAATACAAAAAAAATACATACAAACAAAAGAACAAAAATACTCCCACATAATCCCACTATCCTGAGAAACTAACCACACTGACATTTATGTTCATGTATTCCAGACCATTTTTGGAACAATCTCAAACTTTTAAACAAAAGAAATCTTATTATGAACACAGCTTTGTAACTTGCCGTTATCACTTAGCAGACATCACCAAACTCTGAGAAAGGTAAGCACCATTTCAGCCAGAATGTGAGGAGCTGTAAGGGCTTTGCTTTTGGGGAAAGACAAAAAGGGGCAGAACGTGCCGTGCTTTGGTGGCTTGGGCCAGGAACGTGTGGTAGGGCCCTTCCCTTCCAGATGGCAGCACAAATGAAACCAGGTGAGAGGAAGCAGGAGCGAGGGGACTTCTGGGCTGGCCGTGGGGTGGGGGTCCAGGATGGGCTGTGGTTTGGGGGCTCTGCACAGCCTCAATCAGCGCTGCCACAGGGGAAGGCGAGAGTCGGTTTGGGAACCTTGGGACAGCTCCTCACTTTTTTTAAATATATATTTTATGGGGATTTTCTAAGGAAAGGTTGCGATAGTCACCTCACAATAATCACTTACATGTAGACAGAAGGAAATGAAAACACTGATACTTTATGGAATATTCTTGCAAATGACGAGACTAATCCAGCACTTAAGAGCTCTTATTTTTAACTCTTTTGTTCGTGTAACATCAATATGCTCCATTTACTGGACAGAATGATGATTTCCTCCATGATGTAACCCTCCCCTCCCAGTTCCCTGTTTTAAAAGCAGAAGGCAGCCTCTCCTGGGAGGGTTCGGGGCTGGGCAGGGGGGGTCCTAGGATGCTCTTGACACACTATGCAGTCCAGGGCGGGCAGCTGCATCTGCGCGCCCACCCTGCCAACCCAATTTTATAGAGCCTTTTAGTTTACACAAACATTTAACAAATAATGATTGCCCTTTAAATGACTAAAAACTTATAACTCACTCTCAACATCAGGAAGTTATTTTTCCTAGCAGGGCAGAAACTTTTCCCAAAATCACTTTCCTGGAGAAGGGACAAGGCCAGAGAGAAAGGGCTTGTTCTCCCAAATGTGTCTGAGCCAACGAGTTCTTACAAACAAATCTGCAACAGATGCTCTCTCTCAACCTCCACTCTCCCACATCAAAAATAAAGAAAAAAGAAAGGAACGCATGAGGGCACTTTTCCTAAGATATTCGCTCAGTAATCGGTAGTGCTGCTGCAGACGAGAGTTAATGCTGGGGGACACTCAGCACAGCGTGGTCGGAGCCGGGTCTGATCCCACGGACAACCTTCTGCTGGTGAAAAGGAGGGAAGGAAACGTGTGTTCTCCCTCTTCTTTCTCATACACTTGGGCTGCACTTCATGCTGAGTCAGCAGACAGACAATACTGGGAGGCAGCAGCTGAGCTCAAGGCTGACTCTTCTTCTCTTGGAGGTTGCTGGAGGGCTCCTGCTGGAGTGCTCTGTCCCTCCGACAAGGTGCAAGACTCTGACCAGCAGCCTGCCAGGCCACCAAGCCTTCTGACTCTTTTGAGTTGAGAAATGAGGCTCCTTGCTTTCTACAGTGACTTTGTCAAATGAATGATCAAATCTCAAAGGTGATTCTGAACCTGGAGGAGGCATGCTAGGGAGATGTGAGATTCTGCTCCATGACAGAGTAAACAGGGAACAGCTGCTTCCTTGGAGGCAACGACTGACTCTGGGGTGTGGCTGGCTGACAAGTGCCCACGTTGGTGGCCTGGTCCAGTCAGCATCGCCGACCTTGCTTCTCAGGTTTGTCCACTTCCTTCCACTCTCCCAGCTGCCATCTGCATCTGGGCCTTCGTCCTCTTGCCGTGACTCTGGCAGGGGCCCCAGACCAGTCTTCCGCCTCTGGGCTCTGCTCCTCCAGTCAAGGCCACTCAAGAATGTAAGCTGGACCTTAACTGTCATCTTCTCACAATCCTCATATTTGGCCTCTACACCATTCTCTCTCTTCTCACCTTTCGAATTTCCGTGAGACATATTTAGACATCATTCCCTCTCTATGTCTCTAAACCTCTCTCATACTTTGCCTTTCATTGTGGCTTTGGGGTATATTTCAAATTTACCTTCTAGTTTACCAATTTTCCCTTCAGCTATGTCTAATCAGCTATTTAATTCATCCACTGAGTTTTTCATTTAAATTCATATGTTCTTCATTTCTGGAAATTCTATTTGGTTCTTTTTCAAATTGGTTCACTCACTGTTTATCATTTCTCACCCTGTTCGTGTTTTTATTTTGTCCCTTATTACTTCAGAGTCATTAAACTTTGTTAATTGACATTCTGTAAACTCTGCAGGTCTGATTCTGCTGTTCTTTGTTGTTTCTCATGGCAAATGCATATGACACTTTATTCCCTTGCCTTCTTTGTGTATTTTTCTCCTCTGAGCTCTGAGCTCATGTTCCTTGGAACTTTATATAGGACAATTCTTTGAGACCTGGATTGAAAGAGATGATTGGATTTGTTTCTGACTGGCCTATCGTTGCCATGGTGACTATTACAAACTACTAATCCGGGGACTACATTAATGTATGTATATTCATGGATTGAAATTTTTCAACTGTGGACGTGGCATGGATTCAGGCTGCAAACTCACAAGAGACAGAGTTTTTGGTTTCAAGTATTTAGCACTAAGTGGCAGCAGCAACTTTCCTTACTAATTTCTTTTATGAAGTGTGTTTATTTGTCTTCGTCCTTACACTATAGAGTAGAGCTTTGAGGCCAAGAGCTTCCACAGCCCATCAGGGAAATAGGGTTTTTGCCTGAATACTAAATACTAAATAAGCTCTTGGAATAATTTTGTGTTTGTTTATCTCTTTCTTTGCTGTCAGTTATAACTTTCTGCCTACAGCACCATTCTCCTTATCTGATGTATTAGATAAGCACTCAATAAATTTTCATTGAGTTTATGAAAATATTAATGAAGAAAAAAACTAAGCTTATTAAAACTGTCTTTATGGAAAGTGTGTGAATAATTCGTGAAGGGGTTAGAAGCTCTGGTGAGTTGGGAGTATTATCTCAGGGCCCTCACTAGAGTTAACTGGCTTCTTAGGACAGCGTTTCGGGGGCTACCACCTGCTTCTGGGTGTATCACAGATAGCTGATTTCCCAGAAAGGACAGTATTACTACATCATTGTTTTTATTTAACTCTCATCCTCCCTTTCCTGTTCCACAATCACATTTTCCAGTGCCACCAAAACCAGAAACCATAATTTCTACTTCTAAATGTGTCTGAAACATTTTGAAGACCATGGTACCCATTTCTCAACTTCACCCAAAACAGAGGTTTCCAAATGAATTCCCTTCCAGAAATCCTCATTCAGCAGGTCTGGGGAAAGCCCAGCTTTAGAGAGACTGACAGTACTTCTCCAAGTTTGTGATCCACAGGCCGCTAACATCTACCATTTAAACACAGACAGGATTTGTCTCACGTTAGGCTAACAGAAACCACCCTCGAGGGTTAAAGTAACATCATCATCCCCAATGTCATCTTATCATCAACCCAAAGCCAGACTTGCCTCCTGACAAATTCCTCAGTCTTTTCATTTTTCTCCAGCACGTTATTTCAGGGAATCTGGAGTATGCATTAAAATAACACAACAACTGTAGTCGCTTGGCCTCAGAAGCAGCCTTGCCAGCACTGGCAGCAACGGTGCAGATGGAGAATGAAATGTGTCTCCACGTTTTAGGGGCAGGAGATCCTTAACAGTTTTCTAAAAATTAAATTCATTAAGTCATCAGAATGTGTTGTGTGTTCCCACTTAGAAGTAACAATATGCAAAGATAGAATTCATCTGCTAAAAATGTTCTCAAACTCAAAATATCTGTTCGGATGGACCCACACAACCCATAGTTCTAAACCTGAAGGTGGGATCACTGGCTGCACAGGGATTCTTCTTTGCTCCACTGACCACTTCATATAAACAACACATTCAGGGCTCCACTACTGGCTTTGCTATGCTTCCCCCAGACTGCAAACCACTAACTCCCATCCCACCTGCTGACACGTGTGCACTGATATGTTCTGCCACCTCGCCTCACTGTTCACATTTGTGGTTTCTCTTTTCCTGCCCTTTGTATACTGCTGTGACTTGAGGGTCTATCACTTCCTATCCCTTGGGGTGTGGTTCAGGGCCGAAGCAGCAGCATCTCCAGGAAGCTTGTTAGAAATGCAAATCACGGCCCCACCCCTGGCATCCTGGGGCAGACATCTGTGTGCTAAGTGATTCTTAGGCAAGTTAAACTTGAGAAGCACGAATGTTTTTATTATACAGCCAACTTCACATAAATGCTACTCTTTTTTACCTGAACTCTCTCTTCCTCAAAGTCTATCAATACATGTTTTCTAGATCTCTTGCCTCAGCAAATAGTTACTTCCGTGGCCATCCTCAGCATGCCCCTTTCGGAAAATTTAAAGGAAGTTAGTTTTAAAAAAAAAGAAAAAAGAAGAAAGCTTTCCAAATAGTTACCCTCTCAAAATCCTTGATTTGGACTCTTCTGTTGCAGTATACACTTTCCAGTTCATCTCTAATTAGAAAGCACTCAGAGCTGTCTGGTAGGCAAATAAACAGTGACATATGTATGCTTTAGTCCCTTACGCTGTGCAGTCCTGGGCATTATGAGCATTTAGGGAATATCAATTCCCCACCAAGGATGGAAGCTTGTGCTATGACTGTCCTATAAGCTAGAGCCCACATGACTATTTCCTAATCCTTGCTCAAACTAAATGGCACAAAAAATGGCAAGATGACATGTGTGTTTAGGACATTTTCCATATAGAAGAAAACTTATCAGTATCAAATAAAGCAAGAGCAGACATTACCAGAGTGATTTCTCTACGATTTTGGTCCTGAAAACCTCTTCTTGGTCCAGGTTCACGGTACAATAGCAATCTCGCATCTTGTTTGGCCCCGGGTAAGTGGGAAGATTTTTGGCTTCACCTAAAAAACAAGTGTAAATATATCATCAACACATCATAGAATTATTTAGTCCCCTTGCTAATCACAGACACATTTCCAAATAATGGATTTATTTCATAGCAATGCACCTGCTTCCACTTTTGTACATTCATTAGATCTTCACAAAGTCTTGGTTTTCTTACCACAAGTCAAAACATTGATGAGAATAGTATTTGTACTGTTATTATGCAAAGTGACATATACATTAACCTCTAAAACAAACTGATAAAATAGGAGTCCATTTGCCTAGGAATTAAAGATTATTTGTTTTGTTTTACCCACATTAGTCCCTCTGATTTTTTTAATGTTTAAATTATGGTAAGATATATATACGAATATAAATTAAAATTTATCATCTTAATCATCTTTCAGTGTACAGTTCAGTAGTGTTAAATATATTTATATTGTTGTGCAACCAATTTCCAGTACTTTTTCATCTTGCAAAACAAAACTGTGCCTAGGAAACAACAACTCCCCATTTCCTCCCTCCTCCCCACTGGCCATCCCCTGGCAACCGCCCTTCTACTTTCTGTTTCTATGAATTTGACTACTCTAGAAACCTCAAAGAAGTGGAATCATACAGTATTTGTTCTTCTGTCTCTGGGTTATTTCCCTCAGATTAATGTCCTCAAGGTTCATCCATGCCACAGCATATGTCAGAATTTCCTTCCTTTTCAAGGCTAAATGATATTCCATTGTGTATATGTACTATATTTTGCTTATCCATTTCATCCCCCAGGTCCTTTTTTATTTTGAACTTAATTTAATCATATTAGATAAAGTTGGGCAATAATTAAGAACTCTTTTTTTTTTTTATTGACAAGAGTAAATGATGAACTACAGCTGTTTAAAATACAGAGTGATGAGCCAGTTAGGAAAAAGTCAAGAAAGAGAGAACTGCTATAGGTTGTGTCTTCTCTCCCATAAGCCCCTTCCCTCACACCGAAGCCTGATGAAGCATCAAAGCACATTTGAAGAAAAGGGAAGAACTTTCAAGTAAGCCAGTATACCTGGCCAGCCCTGCAGAAAATGCCCACAAAGTCACAACTCCCTAGTTGACCCTGGGTCTGTCTAGATAGAGATCATTATCAAAACCACAATTGCTGGCATCCTCTGCTAGAAGCTCGAGCGAGCATGAAGGGCAGATCCAAACAGCCCTGTTCACTTGTGAACTGAGAGCAAGGAGGGATGAATGAGAGGTGGCTTTCAATCCCAACAGCGGATACCCAGGTGAAGCCCATGGAAGAAATGCCTCAAACATACTGTCACCTTCCAGAACCTTCCTTGTCTCTGAGTTGTAAGGATGCCTGGTCTAAAGGCCTCCACAGTCACCAGACCCAGCACGACGAAAAGGACAGGTCTGAGCACCCAGCACCCTGCCAACAAGAGCCCAGACACATGCTAATAATACCTGTTAAGACTACTCCCTCTTGTTAACCTACCTCACTCTTGTTAAAACTGGAAAAAAAGAAAAACAGAAAGAAAAGAAAAAGAAAACAAACCAAAATCAGTGTAGAAGTTGCTCAGAAGTCCATCTTCAGAGCTCAGTGCTGACCACTCAGGATCAAAGCCCGCTAGTGCGGTCACATCTTTTTTTGCATAATCCCAACAAAAACATACATTATAACTCACATGGGCAAGTTAGCTTATTTGAAAAGATGCTGGTTTGCAAACTGGCATGCCAGTACCTCTAAAAGGCAGAGATAAACTCACTTTGACGGTTTTCTTTTTTAACTTTCCATTATTATTATCAGTTGAGACCAAGTAGAGCAGCAAGTTAACAGAAGTCATTCAATAACTGGGTGGATGTTTTCTGTGCCAATAAATGTTATTTCTGATGCAACAATGTGTGTTTTAGGATTTCTAACAGCACCCGTAGTAATCTGTGTGTGTGATCATTTCCTGCATGTGGCCTAAACAAGAGACCTGCTTCCCCGGGCCTCAGATTCCCCAACTATAAAAGCAAGAGGTTTCCAAGGCTCCTCCAGCTCTGGGACTCTTCTAATTCAAAAGATTCCAGATTTATTTCGGGAATCATCAATGATTTATTGGTTGGTAAGAAAAAGAAATTAACAGATAAATGTTTTCTCATTGCCACTATTATCCTTAAAATACCTTAACATTCCAATGCTCCCAGAATGTGCCATTTTTACATGAGTTGAGCAAATGAAAACATAGCCAATCTGGTAAGAGGTATTTGACTCTGAGCCAAGCTTCCAGTCAGTTGTTAAATGTCAAAAGACAGATTCTCTGAAGGCTTCTGGCAGATGTGAAAGGTCATATGTACACATGAATATGCATGCAGGGTGAGAGATGAACACACAGGCAGGAAAGGGAGGGGCAGGGCTCAGTGGGCTTCTCCACAGAGGGAGGGAGAGGTGAGAGGCACGGGAGGAGCAGATGCAGGTGTCCTGGTCACTGGTGCTTCCACTGAGCTGACGCGAAAGGGGAGCCACGGCACACAAGCCCAGTCCGAAACGCACCCTTTCAGCCTCCACTTCTGTGTTCTGGAACTGATCATTTCTGCCGTGTGCACAACTCTTCTAACCTCAAAACCAGCCTGACTTTGTTGATTTTCCAGTTGTCACCTTTATGGTGTGACTTAGGGCTTATCATATTTCCCTTTGAAAAATGTTTTTTACAACAAGTGAGATATTTAGCTGCAAGTTCCTGTTTCTTTAAAGGAGAAAGAATACTTTATTGAGAGTCCAAAGGAGATGGTCGTTGGTGGAAATACAGAACTGGGATTTTGTTCCTGTTTATCCTCCAAAGAGCCTCAGAACACAAGCCGTAGTAGCTGACACTACTTCAAGGTGGGGGACAGTCAGGATAAAAGAGAAAGAAGAGCCTTCTCTGAACAATAGATGCTTAAAAATGTGAAAACACCAAGTTATCTTGCGCTGGGATGAAGGCAGCCTGATCCACATTCCTCCCACTCCACAGGCCCCCCCATCTGGACTGTTACAGAAACATCCTGGTTGCTATGACAATGGTGACACCAGAGAGCCAGCTGGTCGACCTGTGCCAACATGAATAAACCGCTCAGCCCAGGAGGGTTGGGAGCAGTGTCCAGCATCCCGCCCTAGGCCACGTCATCTGCCTAGGGTCCTGACAGATGGGGACCCCACCTAGGCCAGAAAAGGGCCAAGAGGGCTGAGTTACTCCCAAGTGCCTGCTTGGAGCCCCACAGCAGAGCGGAGGTGGATGTCCCAACTCTCAGGGGTTGTTTCATCTCAACCATCCTCAAAACAGATTTGTTTCTTCCGTGTTGATTATTTATGCCAAAGGCTAGAGGCTGCTTCCCTTAACTACATATTATGGGGCCTTTTTATCTCTCTCAGAGAAAAAACTTTTTTTTTTCCTAATAAGTGGAGACATTTACATAAAAATGTAAAGCTGGTCCTGGTATACAACAGGTGCTGGATTGTTTGTTGAATGAATGGATGAATAGAAGACTGCAAGCTAAAAGAAAAGTCAACTCTGGTTTCATTCTAAGAACCAAATCAGTAATTATTTTCGTATGATTCCGCCTGTAACCGCATCTCCAAAATTTACACTATTCACCAATCATAATGGTCCATCCGGTAGATCTGATAAAGACAGCAAATTTGGTACCTGATACCATCTCTGAATGCCTAATTTACTAATAGAAGTGAAAAGGCAGCACTTAAAAAACAGTAACATAAACAGCACTGAAACAGCAAACTCTGATTTCTAATTACAGGAATCAGGCAATGGGTAAGGAAAACAAAGGTTAGGATCTGAAAGCTGTCATCATCTCCTAGCCACCACTGGTAATAATTCCTGTGCAGGCTCTCAGTGAACTCAGCCAGAAAAACCCAAATCCCTGGGCAGCTGGGTCTCCAGCTTGACCTAGAGAGAGGGAAGAGCAACGTGTAGGCGCCCGCGCCTCGTTGGAGGGGTCGTAGGAGGTCTCCGTACCTCCGCTAGGTTCAGCCCTGATAAAGAAGCCCCCTGCCCATCTTGAAAGTCTGGCTTCCCTAGAGGGCACTCAAGAATGCCCTATGAGCCCCTACAGGGTAGGTCAGGGTCTTCACAGACCCTGGGGTACCCTTGGCAATGGCTCAAACCCATGTCCCCTCCAAGGGGCATCTGATCCTGTTGGCTGCCCTCCAGCACATAACACAGAGGCCAATGTGCTCTCACTAAACCCACAGAAGAGACAGATGGAGGAAGGAATGAAGGAGGCATTGGAAGGGAAGGAAGGGCGAGGGGCGAGTCCAGGGCTCTAACAGACAAACCAACTTTCCTCCAGCTGAGCCTGGACCTGAAGCCAACAGACAGGCCTGGGGACGTACTTGCCAGGTGTGCCTGAATCTACCAGGTCTGCACGGCTTTGAAACTTGGTTCTTTCTTACTTAAGTATGGTGGCTTTCAACTAGACTACGGGTCAGCCTCGCTAAAATAATGCATGAACAGGCCCGTGAGCCCAGTGCACTAGTCCTGTAAGTGCAATCCCCGTCCAGGCAAGGAGCCTCCACATAGGACAGCAGGACATGTGGAAGAATGACTACTCCTAACGCTCTGCATCTTCAGGCAGTCCTTTAGTCATTCTGATTTAGAACACTGAAATGGGTCTACAAATTCTGCTGGCCAATATAGATTCTTATAACAACATAAAAGTCTATTTCCCCAAAGAGATCAGTTTCATGATTAAAATATTCTACTTCCTTGAATATATTTTTGGCTGCCTTGCTATTTTAGCACTTGATATTAAATACCACAAAACTCCATAAAACCAGCTGAGATTGGATTTCTCAGTCAAGTTATAAACAGACTCCTCTACTGCATACAGATTTAGAAGTGCAAACCTCCTCAGGGTATCACCCCATCACCATCACGAACAGAGAGGACCTCTGCTCTGGGAGGACCATGGCCCAGGAATAGTTACTTACATACAGGTTGGATTTCCTCCCATTTCCAAAAAGAACAGATAACATAACATATTACAGTATAAAAGACAAGTATAAAATATGGCTGTTAAAATTGAAATTAAAAGCTTAAAATATGGTAAAAGGAAAGAAAATTACATCTACCCAACTCCAACATGTGTGATATAGTGACCAATTGAGTTCTGAGTTTTCCTAGTAGCGAAGGTACAGATGGAAATACGGTGGGAACACACAATTCTCATAATTTATTTAAAAAACGAAATATACCAGTTCTTCAGGAGGAAATTCCATTCTATAGCAACTCCATTGCTGGAAGCGTCACACAGGACACTGTGCATGTCTTCCGTGACAATGTCACAAAAGATGCAGAAACATGCTTTATGTCGTTACTTCTTGTTCTGTCCATCAGGAAAAGTGAGTGCACAATAGGAATTACAAACCCTGTGAAAGTGTTCTCAGCAGAGGAGGTGGGTGCTAACCAAGGAGGGGCCACTTTCTCCTGCTCCACTTAATTCAAGGCTAGACCTTCACACGCTCAGGACAAATTCCAACTGGCATTTCCATTCCTAATACCACATCTCACAGCCACACCTCACCTCAACTGCCCTGTGTCTCATCCCTTCAGAGCGCTGGTCTGTCAGCCAAGATGCAGACGACCCCTAGAAATTCCCATCTCCTCCCACAATCCAAGCGGCATCTGGGGTCACCTTGGATAATGGCAATTTCTGGCTGGATCGACAGGCCGGTGGCGGGCTGCCAGTGTGTATGTGTGGTCGGGGGGATGGGGGTGGGATCAGGGGAGATAATTTGGGGCAAAGTTTTGTGGCACCTCTACAATTACATAATTGGGCCGACACTCGCCCTCCTGGTTCCCCGGGACCTTATCCCCGCCCCGCCCCCACCCCACACACACACACACCACATACAGCTTTGGAACTGTGGTCCCCACCCTAAACACTCCGGTCTTCTGAACAGGTTACACCCCATGGAGCATCTCCTCCTCCTGCACTCTCCCCACTCCACTATGGCTGTTCCATTACTGTCACTTATGCATAAGTTCCTTGAAGAGCCATGCAGACCCCCTGTTCCAGGACAGTCATTAAAATTTGGTGGAGCATGTTCAGTATTTCTCTGCTTTTACCGAATGATCAGAATTGCCAGGGCAGGAGTGGGGTTGGGGGAAGGAGACCTCACAAGTCTAAAGCAAAGTGCATTTTAGGCTCCTAAACAAGAAATAAAAGCCTAACACACTAAGAATGCCAGATTAAAAATCACCCACTTCTCCACTTGCACATTAATTTTGTAGACACCAGAATATCTCCAGACTTGTTTAGATCTTCAATTTTGAATTGAATTAAATCTATTCAGCACCTTAAAACACACAAACCATTAGCGAACTTTGCTCTCTTTGAAAATCTGGTGTTTTCCCATGGTGGGGGTGGGGGTGGGAATGCGAATGCATGCTCTAATCTTTTGTGCTTTTCCGATTAAGCTAGAAATGAAAATAACGTTCTTGGACAATAACCCAATCCTAAGTAAAAGCTGTAAAATTAAGTCCAAAAAAGGAAAAAAGACAAGAAAAATTTAAAAACGGAAAAAAGAAACCACTCGTTTCCTTTTAATTTTTAAAATGTCATGTTGTATAGGTATTTTTAATTTCTTAGAAACTAAACTTTTGTGTCTCTGTTTATAAAATAATATTTCACCTAATGCTTCATTTTCTGTCTAATGGCGATTAAGACCAGAGAAGAGGAAACAGACCCTCAACCATGCAGGCATTTATTGCTAAGGTGAGGATATTATGGAAACCGCTGAAAGAGTGAGGACCCCTGGAAACTACAAAGATGAGGGTCTGAGCTCTCCCCGGCAGGCCCTGGGCATTCCCCAGGGTGAGACTCACCAGCATGGAGGCCCCCTGTCCCCCGATCCTTGTGCACGTGGACACTACATGGGAGGTGCCAGCAAGCCCAGACCACACCAAACAGGAAACACAGTCGGGAGTTGCAGTCAGGGCTTAGGGAACCTCAGACTAGGACTGCACTTCACCTGTCACTCCCCACTTCCATTAAGAGTGATAATGTGACCCAGAGAAGAACCAGAAAAAGAGAAGAACACCCGGGAGAATGCCTGGATGAACGCCTTGAAAATCGCCTTGGAGAACCCCTGGCCAAACCTGGCAGAACACCTGGGCTGACAACTGGCGAGCTCCTCCTGGCAGTGGACGCCAATCCCACACGGCCACACCTGTAGCCTGCTGTTTTCTCCTACAGAGGTGTTATTCATTTGTGTATTTGTGTGTGTGTGTTTGATTTCTGCTTTTTTTTACCAGCTTTATTGAGATAGGATCAGCATACCACAAAAGTCACCCATGTGAAATGTACAATTCAATGCTTTTTAGTATGTTCACAGGGTTGTGAAACTACGACCACAATCAATGTTAAAACATTTTCATCGTCTCTGAAACATACAAGGTTCTATTAATTGTCCCATCCCCTTTCTCCTTCCCCCTCACCCTAGCCCTGGCAACCACTAATCTACTTTCTATCTTTATAGATTTGCCAATTCTGACATTTCATATAAATAGAATCATAGAATATGTGATCTCTGAGTCTGACTTCTTTCACTCAGCATGTTTTCAAGGTTCAACCACACTGCAGCATGTGTCAGGACATTATTCCTTTTCATGGCTGAATAATATTCCATTGTATGAATGTAGCATGATCGGTTTATCCATTCTTTAGGTGATGGACATTTGGGTTCTTTCCAACGTTTGGCTATTGTGAATAATGCTACTATGATACATGTATACAAGTTTTTATGTGAATGCATGTTATGAATTCTCTTGGTTACATGTGGGAGTAGAATTGCTGGGTCATATGGTAACTGTATATTTAACTGTTTGAGGAACTTTCAAACTGTATTCTATAGCGGCTGCCCCGTGTTATATTGCTATCAGCAGTGTAAGAAAGCTCTAATTTCTCCACATCCTCGCTGACACTTACTAGTATCTGTCTTTTCAATGATACCTTTGCTTTGTATCAGAGAAATACTTGTTCTCAATTTTTTTTATGATGGTCAAATGAGGGGCGGGGGGTGATTTGTAGCAAGTTTGATTAAGACAGTAAATATTTTTGGCACATGGCCAGGCAGATAATGAAACTGTCTCTGAAGAGCACAGATGGAAGTTCCTTCTGCACAGTGGCAGGTCTGGGATGTATCACTCTGGGTTTCATGTCCCATTTTTGACCAGATGAACAACCTCCCCAGCCCCTAATCCCACCATGAGCTATTCTGGGTTTATCCGTTCAAGCACTGGCTTTGAAAACACAGAGGAAAACACCTCACACAAGAGAGCCAGACTTGATAAGCAGGCATGCACGACTGCAAGGACATCTCTGCTGGAAGCTCGGGTAATAACCACACAAAAATGAAATCCATCTGCTTCCTCTCAGCTCAGCAGAGCTGGCCCTGAGTCGTGGGTAAAAAAAAAAAATAAAGAAAAGCCAGTTCCCTTTTCTAGAGAAAATTGGAGAGGTTCCAGAGGCCTGATCTATAACTCAGTTTCACATTTTTATTTGTATACATATTTTTTATTGTTATTATTCAGTAGCACCACTAATGCATGGTAGAAAATTTCCAGCTATAAGAGTTCAAAATTAAACGTTAAGAGTCACTCCATAGCCTCATGTGCAGCCATAGACCCAGTCTCTAGAAATAGCCTTGTTTACTAATTCCTGTTTC
Organism: Rhinolophus ferrumequinum; assembly: GCF_004115265.2. Lineage (NCBI taxonomy): Eukaryota > Metazoa > Chordata > Mammalia > Chiroptera > Rhinolophidae > Rhinolophus > Rhinolophus ferrumequinum. The sequence continues at coordinate 56,353,031 of NC_046287.1, forward strand.
TTAGTTCTTTGAGCAAACGTTATAAATTTAACAACCTCTTTGACAGTTCTTGGTTTATTAATTTAAACTCACCTATCTGAACACACAGTGTAATATATAGATAGATGATGTAATAGAATTATACACTTGAAACCTATTTAATTTTAAAAACCATTCTTACCCCAGTAAATTTTAATTTAAAAAAAAAAAAACAACTCATCCATCGACTCCCTGCTCTGAAAGACAAATAATTTAAGGCCATGTCCATCACCCACCCCCACCACCCAATTTCTGTTGTTATACTGTCTTTACATTGTCAAGTATTTAACATTTCATTCTGTTCTGTATCTATTATCTAACAGTCTTACCCATTTTCTTTATAATTTGATTCTAAATCTTTTAATCCCACAGATGTCCATTTACAACAAGATTGTGCAACTATTTACTATGACTAGGCTGCTTTCAGCAGGCGCTCTGAGCACTGAGGTTCAAGGTGGCCACTTCTTGTCCCTAAAGTGTTCTGGTCTCTTCCGTGTCATATCCAGACACTACTACTTCTTATACCGTGTCACCCTTTGCTTCATTCCTTTTTCATTTAGCCTGAGTACCTCCTCCAGCCACCTTATTCTGGGGTACAAGGAGGATCCATCTTTGCCTGCCCAAGTGTCCTTATAGTTTGTCTAAATACAAATTCAGGGTTCAAATTAACTTTCCTTCATATCTTTAAGGCAATGCTCTATTTGTAAGAGCTCTTGAAACACATCAAACCGTTCAAATATCAGTGCTGTCTTGAAGCCTCCTTCACAAGCAACAATGAAACTCTTGTACCTCCTGGAGGTTTGGGGAGCAAATATAAGCCAACATATTACATACGTGGCAGCAGACTAATCTAATGATTGCTTCTTAAAAATTGGTATTAATAATACACCTTGATGAGATTATCAGTACATTAAGAACTTCCTACTCTTTTAGGGCTGCAGTTTTTGATTAAGTGAACACACCATGGTCTATTTAACCTTCCCTAAGAATGGGAACTTTGGTTATTTTCACTCTTTTGCTACCGTGTTTCCCCGAAAATAAGACCTAGCCAGACCATCAGCTCTAATGCGTCTTTTGGAGCAAAAATTCATATAAGACCCAGTCTTATTTTAATATACGATAAGACCAGGTCTGATTAATATAATATAATATAATGTAATATAAATAATATAATATAATGATACCGGGTCTTATATGAATTTTTGCTCCAAAAGACGCATTAGAGCTGATGGTCCGGCTAGGCCTTATTTTCAGGGAAACATGGTAGTACCAAGAATGCAGAAATAAATAACCTTGTATAGATTCCATTTCTGTATGATAAATAATAAACTCCTAGAATTACAATTTCTGGTACAAAGGGTAATTTGTAATTTTCATATAAATTTATCATATTGTCAAACAGCTCTCCATAGTAGCAATTTACATTCCCATCACATTTGAAAATGCTGTTTTCCTATATCCTTGCTAGTACTGAATTATCAAAATTGTGGATCTTTGCTAATCTGAGGTGAAAACTGATGTGTGTATGTGTGTTCTGCACTCTTTATTACAAAGGATTCTTTTTACAGGATCTAATTTTATTCCGTTTGTTTGAGAGCTAAAGCCATGCCCAGAACACCTGCAGCTTTCCTGTCCTCTGTTCTCCATAAAACAAGGTCCCCACAAACCAGCCCTGACAGAAGCTGGGCAGACACTACTCTGAAGGAATCCATGGAAACAAAATTTAGGGGAGCTGAACTCATCTTTGCTGTCAAGTTCTAATTTTTGCAACTGTGTCTGGATCTACCGCTTCTAACTCTAAAACATCCAGCGGTACACTTAAGACCTCAGCTTGACCAGACACCCCGGCACCCCAGGCAGCCCAGATGCTGTGGCGGGTGGGGGGGTCTCCCCATCCTCCAACCAGAATCCTCTCTGGTCAAGGTGACCTTAAACCCTGACCAATTTAAGGACTGGCTGTCACCACCACAGTGCAGGTTCCTGGATTCTAGCAGCAAAAATTCAATTTGGGGAAAGTCGTTATGCATACTGCTGCCGTAAGCCCACTGACTGGTCTTGATGCGTAAAATAAGACGCCTAACCTGGCCAAAGACAACCATTCCCAATTTGTGGTGGAAAGAGAATCTTCACTTTCAAGATCTAGGTTTATTTTTTGGAAACAGTCAACATACGATTTCACTCTGCTCTTTTCCACCCTGTATATTTTGGTACTATTTTTGCTTTTCTTTCTTTTTCCCACACCATTCTGTGAAAGAGTCCTAGCCTGACCTTGAGAAAGAAAATTTCTTAGATGTTAACAAAAGAGTAGAAAAACCATTTTCTTCCTTACAAAATCAGAGCCTGCCATTAATACATCTAGTGCAAAACACAAGTTCTGGAAAGAATTTTGGATGGCGCAGGTCCTTTGTTCATTCACATCTGACCTGAAAGGGAAACTGCCTAAATACTTTCAGATATACTGTGGAATATTCCAGGTCCATCTAACTACTGAAACAAGACCTCACACGGAATTAGCTCTTTCACATATTAAAATTATTCTGGGACTAAATGGGACCCTGACAGCCTTTCCTGACCAAAGCTTAAAATTTTCATATATAATTTATTATCTTTGCAGTTGATTAAATACACAACAGGTTCAGTTTCTCAAGCAGTTCATATCTTGTAGTCAGGATTATCTTTGATTGTTCCTGGGGGGCAGTTTCCCCAAGAGTGAAGGCACATATGACACGGCCAGCTTAATGCAGGGCTATCTGCTCACATGACTTCATGTGTAGGTAAGTGTAGCATCTGTGAAGATGCTTGTGTGTAACAAGCCTATTACTTACTGTGCTTGCATGGGCAGGCATGGCATCTATGAATATGCACGTGCGCAATACACCTGTCATTGCTCTTCTCTAAGTAAGGCTGCCATTTACAAAAGCCCTAGCGATACTCTAACTTTCATTTGCACAAAGCAGAGAGACTGCTCCCTCCTAACAAACCAATAAAATCCCTCCCTTCTCTTCTTGGCTCTCAGCAGCCAGAAGTGAGGTGCCAGTCATAAGACGGTGGCAGCAGAAGGTGCTGATGACAAATGAGAAGGACCCAGCCACCATGACAGTGGTAAAGGCCCAGGGGAGAGGACGCGCTGGGCTGGAAGCAACCCCCATGAGCAAGGTGCCAATGACCTCCAGAGCTCAGGACAGAGCCCTCCCTGCAGGTCACGACCACCAAGGCTGGCCAACTCCTTTTCTCCGATGACCAGTCAGGAGAAGCACTATGATATGAAGAGAAATAGGTGACGACTCTCAAGGTGTGAGAACAAAGATCTGAGGCAATACAAAGGCTGTATAAGATGGTGACCAACAGAAAGGGCTAAGATAATCGCAAATCACACATCTGATAAGTAGTCTTATATCCAAAATATATAAAGAACTCCTACAACTCAACAACGAAAAGACAAATGACCCCATCCAAAAAGACCTGATAAACATTAGTCCAAAGATGAACAAACTGGCAACAAGCATAGGAAAAACACTCAACATCATGTGTCATTCGGGAAAGGCAAGTCAGAACCACAGTGAGATACCAGTTCACACCACGAGGACAGCTAGAATTGTTTTGAAAAGGAAAATAAGTGTCAATGAGGCTGTAGAGAAAATGGGATGCTTGTACGTTGCTGGTGGGAATATAAAACGGTGCCGCCGCTGCGCAAAACAGCTTGGTGGTTCCTTAGAAAGTTCAACAGAGTGACCACGTGACCCAGCCATTCCACCCCTAGGTACACACTCAAAAGAACTGAGAACAGGTCTTTAAACAAAAACGTGTCCATGAATGTTCCTAACAGCTTCACTGCCAGGAGCAAGCACCTAAAAACTGAAGACAGTTGTCAGGCAGACAATTTCAGGAAGAGCCAGGGGCCAGGCAGGCGTGTGTGCCCCCCACGAGTGCCACGCATGGGTCAGCACAGCTGGGATGGGGGCAATAAGGAGCGACAGGAGCCCCAGGCCCCTACCCTGAGGACCTGCGGGTCAGCTGTGCATGTGCTGGCCATAAACTGTCCTTGGAGACTGCACACTGGGCACAGAAACATGTGGCAAGAGCTAGTTCTGGCTGGGAAGGCAACGGCTTCACGGAAGATTTAAGGTTTGGGGTGGTCCCACTGCAGGGCATGAAGAAGATGCAGGAAGGGCAGGCGAGATGCAGGCTGACTTAGATCCAGAGGAGACATGAAACCCCATGGAATGTTCCAGAATGCAGGCTTCCTTGGGACTGAGGCCAGCAAGGAGAGAGAGGCAGTTGGAAGGCACATGGGTGGGGTGGAGGCAGGACCTTTGGAGGGATTTATAGAATGAAGTAATAAAAGCTTTAAAATTATTTCTAATGGGCTGTGGGCTGCTCTCTTAGCTGTGGCTCGTATATATGCACAAGAGGAGAAAAACTCAGCATACTGTTCCCCAACTACAAGTAGGAAACGCTGTGGAGATTCTAGACCCACCCGCACATCTGGATGGAGTATACCCAGCGTGACTCATGCCATCAGCATCCCACACTTAGTGACCTCTCCCTCCAGGGCCTAAACATGCTGTTTCAAACCCGGCACCAGCTGTGGTGGACCCCTCCCCTCCCCGCAGCCCCTTGGCACTCCAGCATCTCACACAGGAAGTCAGAGTTCTCTTTGCTGAGAGAACTCTCAAGAGCTGTTTAAAACTCCAAAATTATTTTAAACATCACCATTAGTCTAATTAGGAAAGAAACACTGCCAAGTTTATAAGCTGACTGCACGGGAAGAAAGCGGGCCATTTGAATGAGACCATGACGAATGAGACCATATTGACACACCTAAGCACAGGACGGTTTTCAACTTTGCTGAAATAAGAAAGAAACTAAAAAGCAAATAAAAGAACTTGCAGGAGACTCAACTCTGACTTTATCTCCCCATTCAGATAATCCTTTTGGAGAGGGAGCACAACCAGCAGATCACTGCGTGGGACTTGTATGCTACCCTACCCTCCCCACTCCACTCTGCTTGCCCACTCCCCTCCAGTCCCTCTGCCCCTTCTCTCTCCCCCGTCCTCACTCCCTCCTCCCGCCTTCCCTGCTGGCTCCCCCTGCCTCTCCCCGCCTCACCCCTTTATGAGATGTGCTTCATGGGACCTGCACCTGTTTGCCTGGCACCTACTGGACTTTGGGTCTGAGTAGACGCTCTCAGAGCAGACTTGTCCGGTGCGGGGGTGTATACATTTAAAACAGAGAGCTGTGGAGAACTCCTACCTCCAGCATGTACACTAGGAGTGAGGGATCCACCACTGATCAGATGCACCAAATCACCCGCAACAATGCTGCCGACCTCGCAGACCTCCCCAGGCACAGGCACCGCTTTAGGCTGTCCCGCAACACCCATTTCACAGATGGAGAACTGAGGTCCAAGGCGATTAAACACCTGGCCCACTGGCACGGGCAGTAGAGGCACAAATGGCCTCTACTTCTACCCAGGGGTCGTCTGGGCTCCTCACCACGCTGTGGGGAGGCATCTTGGTCAGAAGCCCTGTGTGTTTCTAAGACACAGGCGGATGCTGCTTTCCCAGCTGCAGGTGCCCCTCTGAGATAAACCTGAGCCTCAGAGGGCCCTGTGGGCACACACGCACTTACTTCCTCATGCAAATGGACTGAGATTCCCAGAGGCTTCCTGACACAGGGCCACTTCCTTCCGCGGGTGGAGGTTCCCCCCCAGGAAGAGCCCTAAGAAACCTGGGTGCTAGATGCCCACTTCTCAGAGTGAAATCAAGTGCTCACCCTGAATGTCTAGCGTAAGGCAGGGCTAGGTGTTACTGACTGGCCCAGCAGGGTGGACCTTCACACCTGGATGTGGGTCTTCCAGAGTTGGGCTTGTGATCTAAACCATTCCTGCTGCGTAGACTCACCAGGACTGAGGGCGGGAGGGGCCCCTGTGCTGGCCTGAGGGGGACGAAGCCCAGCTGCAGTGTCCTGCACTGTGGACCATGGCAACACGAGTGGTGCTCACCCTGCTGGCCCTCACACCTGTTGCCCTTTGAGCACCAAGGGATGTGCTGACCCCTCTCCTTTCCCAAGGGACTACCCAAGGGAGCCACGTGTCATCCTTTCAGGGTCTGGGAGGGGTACAATCCCTTTGAGTGATGAAACTGAGATAACACAAAACAAACAAACAGCAAAAGACAAGTCTGCGGACCAGCTTCACACAGAAGGTGTATGTCACTCTGGGATCTCCAGCGGTCAACAGCATGGCCCAGAGCAAAGACCGGAGTCATTGGAACCCACTCACGGTGTCCTCACGTGTCACAGCAAGGGCAACCAAGTCCTTCTGAGACAAACACACCTGGCACAGAGAGTAAACTAAATTCACCTGTCGCCATCATTGCGGTGGTATTTGGCAAAAAGAGAAGCGGGTTTACAAACTCGCTGATGCGAAAAGACTTAAGGGCCCCACAGGATGCTTCGTGGGACCTTCGCCTGTTTGCCTGGCGCCTACGGGACTTTGGGTCTGAGTAGACGCTCTCAGAGCAGACTTGTCCGGTGCGGGGGTGTATCCAGAAGAACTCAGTACCCTCCTTTGGGGTAGCTCTTCTCCAATCAAACTGCAATAGTCTAAAAGGCTCAAAGGCACCAACGAATGCACAAAGAATCCCAGAAGCACACTGCACTTATTCCAGAGACTTCCATTCTTCAAAGGGACCTGCAGGCTGGCTCTCAGCACAAGGGACGGAGCCCTGGAGAGAGCTTCTGCCATGGAGGCAGGGTCCCACAAGGCGGGCTAACTGCTGAATGCGGCCAAACCTCAAGATGCGCCCATGCTGCCCACAGTCACCCAACACCCAGGCCAGCAGAGCACCCCTCCCCTTCAAGGGGCTACTGGAATCAACAAGCCCAGCACAGGCCATGGAACCCTGCAGGAAGCCCAGTGCCTCTGGGTTGTTTTCACATGAAACTGCAGCCAGCAGAAGCGGACCTCTCTGCCTGACCCTGGTCATCAGGGGATAACACGCCAGGGCACCCACCCCCCACCCAACTGTGGTGTGAGCATCTGGACCTACTTCAGTGAACCCAGCCACAAAGATGGTCTCTAATCTGCTGTCCCCTGCGGAGAACCACAAACCAAAAGCCTGATCTGGCCACTGGATTTGAGTCTTCATGGCAATTTTAGAATATAAGGAAACTACAAAATTAAAACTTTGGTTTTTCCTTTCTTATTTATTACGGTGAAAGATTGCCCGAGAGGGAGAGATCAGATTCTAAGTACAGAGACTGTCGTGTGCTGGTTGGTTCTGCTGCAATGTCCCTTCTTCATCAGTCCTAATGTCATAAACATGAGCAAACACAGAAACGCACCAGGTCACCAGCATCCTCTCCAATTCAGAGGCCACTGCAGTGACGAGCCCTCACCTGTCCCGGATGCTCAAACTCCAGGCCCTCATTAGAGCATTTTCCTCCCCATCTAGGGCAGGTAGCGGCTGCCCAGCAGGCCTCACCGAGGGGCCTTCCCAGCCCACAGATGAAGGAAGACCGGACAGCCTGGGTGCAGGGTGTGGGAGACAGACCCCCACACGAGAGCCTAAGCCCCCATCCCAGTAGGCTCCCGGCCACATCCCCAGAGGGCCATCAACCATCTGATAAACCTGTCCCAGGTGCTGTCCTCCCACCAAAGGGGGAGGAGGACGGGGCTCACCTTTTGATGCTTTATAACTGGTGAGTGGCAGGTTTATTTATAACAGCAGCTGAGGCTCTCAGAGCACAGCCAACAGGTGTTGGAGAGGCAGCAACCCCTTCAGGAGGGGCGCCCAGTGTGAGGGGCTGTGGGGGAAAGAGGCTCTGTAGCCCCTCAGACAAGAGTGGAGCAGCCCCCAGTCCCTCACATGGGGACAAGGACCCCTCCCCACCTGCCTCCCACCTCCCAGAAAAAACACCATCACATCAAGGGGCAAAGGCTGACGAAACAGAAATTCACATTCCCCATTTTCACTGACCTTCAGCTTGACAGTGTGGCACCTGTTTTGTCACCAGAGCCACACGTGTACAGGAAAAATGAAAGCACCCGCGGGCCTCAAGATTGCTCTTCTGTCCTCCCCTTACGCCTGGCTATGATTTCCAAAGTTGACAGTTCTCAATCTCTTAAAAATACTTTTAAAAGACCATGAATAAATCAATATCTGGGTCTCCTATGGAAACAATCCATAAGACAAAGATTTATGAATGATCAATGTTTATTATAACAATATTTATGTTGACCAAAAAAAGGAAACAATTGAATGTTCAGCAATGGGAGATTCCAACAGAGTGCCGGCGGCAACACTGAGCCAGGATGTGGGGTCCAAATTGTGACACACGCTACAAAATCACCTATCACGTGTCTGGGCACACAACATGTATATAATCCATAGTCAGTGAATGATACGCACAGTTCCTTTTAGAAAGCTCTATGTTTAAAATGAAGAGTTTTATAAGGAAACTCAATTTTTTCCTATATCTATTTCTAAACATTTTTAATTATGACAGAAATACATACTCATTGTAACCAGTAACACTCCATAAGTTTAGTACATAGAAAAACTTAATTATCTTTCTCTCCCTTCAACCAGCCCCACACCTGTGAACTATAACTAATGCTGACCATTTGGTGCGGATACTTCAAGACCTTTGAACGATCTTAGAGCCAGCCATATAAGGAATAAATGTATTGATATATGGGAGGGCAGAGTTCTGAACTTGCTTACCAAAATAGGATCATACTGTATACGACTCTTCGACTAGTTTCTCTTTCCTACATGACAAGTGTATTCCTGCCTATGGATTTATCTCAGTCCTTTGTAGGAAAGCCAGTGTTTTCTGTAGGATGAAGGCACAAACACAGATGTATTCACCCAACTGCTCTCTGAAAAGTCAACCTGCCGGCACCAAGTTCAAGCTGCTGCTGCCACCTGGCAGCCCAGGGCGCAGTTCACACCCCTCCACACCAAGGCTACTTGACTCTCTGGTGGGGACAGAGCACAGCTACTCCCAGGGTGAGGGTGCAGGCCCAATACCAGAGAAATGTCGCTGCTGGGGGTCTGCACTTCCCTTCCCTGGTTAGTGATGGTGGGCCTGGTGGGACATCATGTATTTCCTCTTCTGTCGTTTCACAGCCCTTGTGCCTCTCAATGGTTCGTTTGTCCCAGTGTGTGAGCGTTCCGGGTCTACTGTGAGCAGGCTGGTCATGAATGTGTGCCACAGACATTTCCTTCAGGTCTGCCAATTGTCATTTAGTGGCTTCTGCCATACAGAAATGTTTAATGCTTATGTAATCAATTCTGCTGTCTTTTCCTCTTCAGCTTTTTCTTTGACTGATGACTTAGGAAGTTCTCCCACGTTCCAGAGGTTATTCATAATATTCTCCAAAATGTTCCTGATATTTTTGTTTTATTTTTTCACATTGTAACCTTTAATCCATATGGAATTTGTTGTATATGGTGTGGTAGGATGTAGTTCTTTTTCAACATAAACAATTAAGCCAACTCCATTTATTAAAGATATCACCTTTTCCTCAGTAAACTAAAATGCCATCTTTATCATAAATTAGGTTCCCATATATATTTTGATCTGTTTCTGTAGTCTCAATTATATGATTTGCCTATTAGAAACCTAAGAATATCCTGCTTAACACTTTAAAAAGTTGACTATATATATTAAAAGACGACATATATATAGTAAACATCTATTTAACAACTGTATCACTTTTTTTAGTCTCCAAGTTATAATCTTATGTCCCCATACTAACATATATACAAAGCAGGTACCTGGCCCTTACACTTTCTGAATAACTTTTTCTGGTTTAAAGTCTAGCTACAGCTAATAAACCAACATTGAAAATTCCACATGTATTCTTTTTCTTGTTTTTTTAATTAAAGTTTATTGTGGTGACAATAGTTAGTAAAGTTACATAGGTTTCAGAATTGTGTACAATTCTGTAATACATCATCTATGTATCACATTGTGTGTTCACCACTCAGAGTCTGTACTTCCATCATCATATATATGATCCTTTTTACCCTCATCTACTATCTCCCTCCTTCCTTACCCTGTGGTAACTACTAAACTATTATCTTTGTTTCCTTATTTGTTTGTCTTGTTCCTTTGAGGCTTTCAGTTTTACATCCCACATATCAGTGAAGTCATATGGTTCTTGACTTTTTCTGTCTGACTTATTTCGTTTAGCATAATCTCAAGATCCATCCACTTTGTCACAAATGGCACTATTTCATCTTTTCTTATGGCAGAATAATATTCCATTGTGTATATGGAAGGCAGTGTGGAGGTTCCTCAAAAAATTAAGAATAGAATTACCATATGATCCAGCAATCCTTCTCCTGGGTACATACCCAAAAAATCTGAAAACATTTATCCGTAAAGATATATGTGCTCCGATGTTCACTGCAGCTTTATTTATGGTGGCCAAGATGTGGAAATAACCAGTGTCCCTCAACAGATGATTGGATAAAGAAGATGTGCTATATATACACAGTGAAATACTATTCTGCCATGTGTATAGTTTAATTTATTGTAATTTAAATGTAAACTATCTACACCCCTCTTAAAGTACACCACTGCTGCTTGGTTAAAACACGTAACTTTATAGAAAGTTCTCTAGCCAAACTTGGCCTTGCTATACTTTTTCTGTCAGCTCTATTTGGAGTTTGGGATCTACCAGTCGTTTACCTATGAAAACTTGCTCACTTCAGTTTCATCTTGAGTTTTTATCCTTACAAAGTTGTTCCTCTTCCCCACCACTTCTATTTTTGGCCTCCAGAATCTGAGCCATTGGCTGGTCTAGACTGCTTGTAATTCAATCAAGGGGCAATTCACAATTTTCCATGAATTAAATTAAATTCATAGAAAATCCTCAGTTCTAGTTTCTACCATTATGTCTAAGAAACGTAAAGTACTTTGAGCCATCTTCTGTCAGTCCATCCTTGCCAGAACCCTGGGAGGCAGGCAGGCCCTGGATGGCAAAAGTCAGAGGGACCAGGAGGCAGAGGAATGGAAAGAATGGAGGTCAGGCCAGGCAGGGACAAAGGCTGTGAGGTTAGAGGGCAAAGGGTAGGGGTGTCAGGGGAGGTGGTGGCAAAAGGGCAAAGAGAACTTTCCAAATGTTTTGCACAGGGGCCTGAATTAGAAACAGGCAACAGCTAACTGTGTGTGTGAGTGTGTGTGTGTGTGTGTGTGTGTGTGTGTGTGTAAAATGACTGCCTAGAACATCTAAAATACAGAAAAAAATGAGGAAAAATCACACATAAGCCTAGGGCCCTAGCACAGCCCTGTATGTTTTTCTGATACTTTTTACACACTGGTGATGAGTAGATGTAACAGTTTGTACTCTGCCTTCTTATAACATGATTCCAGGGGTTTAACTTTCCATCCTCATAACCTGTTCTTTGAATGTCAGCATCGCACGTCAGCACAAAGCGTGCAAAGCTATTTCTTTGCATGCCCATGTTCGTGCCCCTCGAGACCTGGGCTCCTTTTCCCCACATTGCTGGGTCTGGAGCTGGGCCTCCCATGACCTGGACATCCACCTGGGCAGGTAGCAGGGCCTCCTCAGGGCTCCTCCAGGAGCTGCATGTGGCAGCTGCGCTTCTGGCTGAAAGGGTGTCCTGGCCACCAGCACCTGCGTCTCAGTCCTCCCCGGGAAGCTCAAAGCTCCAGGCTCAGAGGGTGAGCCGGGTCCTACAAAGGTAGAATGAACCTCGATGTCATCTGAGAGGGGCTCACATTACTGCTGAGTTTTCCAGAATGGAGCCAAGCACAGTTCTCTCCAAACCAGAGGCTTACATCCATGGCCAGGCACCCTGTCAAACTGCCCTCCTCCGTTGTCATCTCAGATCAGGTGTGAGTCTCCCACCCACTAAGCCTCAGTTTTGCCAGTACAATAGGGATAATACTGCCTGTGGAACGCCATGGTTCCTGGCACACTCACAGAGTAAGCCGTCAACAATAACAATTTTGAGCCTTTTTATTGCCACTCAACCACCCACCACCCGACAAAGAGTTTGAACAATCACTGTCATCACCATACAGCTTTTTGGTGCTCGAAAACACTAGGGAATAACAACACCTGCTGAGCGTACGTTCTGGATCAAGACTAGAGAGGTGTTGGTCTGTCGGGATACAACCTCACTCTGAAGGCTGGGATCCACAGAGCGCCGAGTCAATTGATTTCCCCCAATCACAATAACAACTATTCAGCTTGACTTACTCTAAATTGTCCCCAAACGTCTCCATCGTAAATTACAGTCTTTCCATAAATATCTGATTCCACTAAATTATCACAGTGAATAAATATTCAATGTATCAGAGAGGTATTCCACAATAACACAACTTAGAGCTAAGGAGAAGGAGGCCGCTGGGGCTGCAGCGGGCGAGGGGCTGCAGGAGAGTTAGGGCAGAGCCAGATTCAGAGCCAGATGCGGCCTCCACCTCCATATGCTTACAACCTTCAACGGGGTCAAAATCCTGAGAGTTTCCCAAGGGAAACTTTTCTGAGAAACTGTCAATTCCTGGGGTCAGACAAGAAGCAGCACAGAGCCACGCCTGACAAATGAGTTCTCAGAACCTCATCTCGGTCATGGGACGTTCAGCTGGCTTTATTTCAGTCCAAACCACTGGCACTGCGGTCTCATCTTGAGAAACATGTAAACAGCACCAAGCATCTTTTTCTTCACTCCCTTCACGTCTCTAATTCAGTCCATTTTCCTCTCCGTTCTTCCCCATCCGTCCACACTAGAACCCTGCTCACGGCTTCCCGTCTCCAACTGGTGCTAAAGGTCAGCACCAGTCTACACTCCAGTCACGTTTAAATAATCCCAAACCCAGGACAGCTCAAGATGACAAGGATAAAGCCCACCGACATTTACATGGTACAAACCTGGGCACTTTACACTCACGATCCTCCTGTTCCATTATCTCCCAAGGAGATTGGTTGTGCAGACACCGGGCAGAGAAGTGACATTACTGTTCTCTCAAAGTGCACAACTAGTCAACGTCAAAGCTAGAATTGAATCTGGGACCATCTAACTTTAAACTTGTCCTCTTGACATGGCACCCCGGTCTTGCTGAGGCCAGGCCCTCAAATCTCTAAATGCTTCCATCTCCAGTTTCCAAACTAGAGAACACGACATGTACCATGCAGGGAGGGGTACTATTTAATAAGGGAGGATTCTCCAGCTTAAGCACAGGACTAACAGATTTGAAATAAACAGGATGTTCGCGCTCAAAGCATCCTTGCAGCAGGTACCCCATAAACGTGCCCCATGTCTTAACCACCCACAGACATAGTGACAGTCCAGTCTTGCCTGCAGAAAGGGAGTTTCTGGGGTTTACCCGTGCAAAAGGCACCCTGTGTGCAATTACAATTTTTCATATTCTAACTTTGCTTTTCTATACTCCCCAAACCTTCTTCAGTGAAAATGTTTACTTTTATACACACACACACAAACACACACACACACACGGCACCCAAAAGGCTCAAAGCCAACAGTTGCTGGCAATCCTCAGGAGACAAGAGTGAGGAGCATCTGTGCCGGAGACCCTTACAGCACAAATACGAGGGGAGACCAGGGAGGGCGACATGGCAGAAGACCCCCCCATTCCACCCTCATTGCCTTACTCCTCCTCCTCTCAACCCTGGCAGAGATTAGATCCCCCACTCCCAGAGGAGGGTGCTGTGAAAGTGTGCAGGAACCCCAGTCTAGACCCATGGAATCGGGCCCTCCGTCAGTGGACCAACCACTGACGCTTTAAAGCCTCCAGGGGACTGCACTGTGCACCCAGCTGAGTACCACGGCCTGACTGGCCACCAGCGGCTTCCGTGCTGGGTTAAGTGGTCCTGCAACATGTTTTGCACATGAACACTACAGAGCGTGTCTGAGTGTGAATCTCTCACACTACAGGTCAGCCAGTCTGTCGGGGCTGGCAGCATTGGCCTGCACCCCGCACAGCATGTGACACATGCCCTCAGCCACTTCGCTCCACATGCCCCAAGGGGGCCTGGATAGGGCCTCATCCCACAGGGACACCTTCCTCTGATAACTCACAAACTGACCCCTGGTTGATGCTTGTTTGGTGACAGTAAATCCGCCCTAAAATACTGATCAGCCAAGAGGGCTGATAGGAGAGGTTCTGGCGCTGAGACTGTAAACATGGGACTTCCACCGTCAGAGCCTGCAAGACATCAGGCTGCCATGAATCACCATTCAGGGCTGCTCGAGGTGAAACAACTACAACTACAATACAGAACAGCAAATTGTTGATGCCACAAATGAGCTGTAGACAAAATCCTCGTGGGTTGCTGTCTTTAGGAGAGAAGCATCACTTCCCACACCCCACGCTCCCACGCAGAACCCAGCCTCTCCACAACACACATAAGAAGAAGGCTCAGTATTTTCAACTACATATGTGACAAACTTTCCAAAATAGCCTCTAACCACACAAGCTGGTCAAAAAACCTCAAACGTACTAACCGAGTACGTAAACCTCCATCCAAGGTCAGTAATTAGAGTTCTCCCTGATGCAATCTGAGGAAAGCCGGTACTTCTAGGGGCCTGTCAAACCCCAAATTGTGGTGGGGTAACAACACGTGACAGCAGTAATTCCAAATAGAACACGACCAACTTAAAATGCCTTCCATTTATGCTGTTGGAAGAGGTACAGGTTTCACCCTACCCTTTAATTCCAAAGGTTAAGCAGGAAGTGGGGGTTTTAGTGGAAGAAACAAAAGCATAGAGCAGACAAGCCCTTGTGTGTGGTCAGGTATGTGGCACTGTCCCACCCTGTCCTGTAAACCCTAGGCCCCACACACTCCACCGGGCATGAAAGACTGGAGCACATCGGGCAGTCTGTATGGGAAATGCCAGTACGTAATCAGACCAGCACAGATAAGGGAACAAAACCCTCCACCTACTGCTAATGGATGTTGGCATAACCCCTAAAGGGGGCTCCTGGTAAGGGGCTCCTCTCCTGAGCTTCTGCAGCTGAACTGGGCCTTCTCTCCCTGAGGGAGCTGGAACATGGCAGTGGATGAAGGATTTTCACCCAGGAAAGTAAGAACCCATCTCCTCAGAGTGAGAGCAAAGCATGTGATGAGGAGCTCTTTCCACTGACGACAATGCAGGAAGCGCTGCTGGATTCTCAGCTCAGCTATAAGGAACAGCGTGCCTTAGCCCAGGGGCCCAGGCTTCTGTGGCTTTGGGAACCCCCTGGAAACAAAGCCCACTAGGCCCTGCCCGGATTAATGATTCTGTAGGTCTGGGGTGGAACCTGAACATCTGCACATCGAACAAGTTCCCAGGTGGTGCTGTGGGTGTGGGAAACCCACCTGAGAGCCAAGTTGAGGGGAAGAATTCAAGGAGGGGATGGTGGGCATGTCAGCTTTTCCTGCCATGGCAAGACCCCTCCTCTCCCACCTCCAGACAGAACCAACAGCCTCCTCCCTTGAGGACAGCAGAGGTGAAGGGAGCCCAGGCTCTGTGCAATGGGTTTCAAAGAGGAGTCTCAGCAGGAAGGAGAACCTGTCCTCAGAGGGGGGAATGGGACATGCAAAGGGACAGGAAGGCAGGCTGGGAGGGCATAGGATAGGAGCTGGAGGGGCACAGGGAGCTGGGGGAGGCACAGAGCATGGGTGCTAAGGGGGCACAGGGAGGAACTAAGGCCAGAGGAGAGCCAGGCTCCCTTGGAGGAGGCTAGCCAGGAGCGGAGAGAGGGACAGACTGGGAAGCCTTTCCTAGGGGCGGGGGATGGATGTGATCCTGGGACAGCCCACATGAGCAACACTGGGTCACAGCCACACCAACTCCAGGACCCAGAGGCAGCTTCTTTCCCTGCTCTGCTATTCACGGGGAGAACTCATTCATGGAAGTTATCTCCTTCCTAGGACAGGCTCACACGCAGCACCTGGGGCTTCAGAGCTCCACTCCCAGTCCTGGCCCGTCCCCAGCACACTAGACACCCTAACCCAGCAGTCGTGGCTTGGGGTCTTCCCGGCACAGCCCCACACATTTGCCAAGCATTCAGGGACAACCTGACATGTCACTTGGACAGACAGACAGCACATTACTTGTGACTGCAGAGCAGTGGCAAGGAACAAAAGAAACATCCAATAAATAGATTTGAAAGGTAATGCAGATCCCTGCTAACCCCATCTGGAATAACCAAGTTGCAAATTGACAAATTTCTATAAAAGAGGGAAACATGCTAATGAGAAAACCAGATTGGTAGCCTTTGTTACCCAAATTTCAAGAAGGTGAAACAGTTTCTATGTATTACAGATTTGTTAGCTTGCACAACATTCCTTAATGTACTCCACAACCCATTTTCAGGCGATTACAATGCACTGAGCAGGCACCATGTCTGGGGCTGGGGCCGGGGCCACCTGAACGACGCGTTGTGCTGACGTTTGTTGTGATATTAGAAAGCCAAACCACAAATTTATCTGCGAAGCTTAAAATGAATTTCCTCTTGTCATGTGCTAACTTTCTATTCTGGATTTCCTGGGGTTTCCTTTATTAGACTTGAGTCCAAAACTGTCTTGGAAAGGACTCTGTGTCATCTCGGCCTTGCACACATGGGGGGGGGGGGCGGTGAGGAGAAAGGGGTGGGAGGATGGGAATGGAATGAGGTAATCACCAATCGCTCGTGGCCAGGAGGAGACAGAGAAGTAAGCATGTCCTAGCTCTGGCAATATGTGAGGTCCAGCCACAAAACCTAGCCGTTCACTTGCTAAATGGAGCAAAATGAGCCAGGACCCTCATTCTACCTTTAAAAAAACAGTGCCTTATTCTTGGCTGGACTTTAAACTGCACAGGCCAAAATGAGTGGAACATGATTGTGTACTGCATTTTACTTATAAAAGCAACTTGGTTTTCTTCATCCTTCACTAATCTTTGTTTACTCTTACCCATTAATAATATGTGGTCAAGTTTTCAGTATAAACCTGAGAGGAGTTTAAACATACTCCCTCCAAAACTTGTTCGGTGTTGATTTCTCAGCAGCCCCATTTATTTCCATGTGCACAGAGAAGGCAGGCTCTCTAACTCACCAATGAAATTATCCAGAACTCCCAATTAATCCTGAGGAGGAAAGAAGGGAACTAAACTAGTATGATTCTCCTGCTCAGCTGGTATCCTTGTGCAGAAAGCACCTCGGGCACGCAGCCCAGCTCAATGAATAGGTCACTGCTACAGGAAGCAGAGGGCAAGGCCTAGCCACTTACAGAAACCTCCAGCACACTGAAGGCTTCCCTTGCTAGGGGATAATCTGATCTGTAACTCAAACTTGCATCCAGTGACCTGATATTTAGAGACTTGTCACACTTTGAGAGAAGTAACAGTTTTCTCTAGTGTCTCCTGGGCATACTTAGCATAGGAATATAGTGCCTCAATGACCAGGCACCCAGTATCCAAGAAAGACAGCTGGGGGTTAGAGCAATTATAGCCCCACCTACCTGTGCAAGGCAGCTCAGCACACAAAAGCAATGCTTGTGTTTTAGTGTCTGTGTTGGGGGCTTTGGGGAGCCCTGTGTGCTCTAAGTACAGGCTCATCACAAGATAACTTCTTATAGTTTCTAAAATAGTTCATTGATTCATTAATACCCACTTCCTGTCAAAAGAGCCTTGTGCCATAGAGATAAAACCATAGAATGATCCAGAAAAAAATTTACAGAATTCAAAACAACATGCTAAAGAATTTCAATTGTTACCTAAAGTCCAAATGAGATGGTGTGGCCCGCTGTTTTTCCAGTTTCTTCCATAACACATGCAGCTTTGTCTGAATTTTTTTAGCTACACTAAATGCTTTGTGACTAGCCCAGGAGTCAGAAACACCTCCTATTTCCTACTTCTATTGCATTCCACAGGAAAACACAGCTTCCTAGTTACTGTGTTGCTGCTACAGACATACCTGTCCCTGCAAAATGGCGATTTATATGTGTGATTATACTTCTTGGTTAATATTTTACTTTTCAAGCCATAAACAGCATGCTTAAAGAAGAAGCAAGACGCTCTCTATGAAGAGAACACACGGGCTCGGAAGCAGATGACAAGCTGTCAAGCTGGCGACATCCTGGGATCCCCTTGGAGGGCAACCTGATGAATCAAGCTGGGTCCCTGAGTGAGGCCTGCTCCCCCAGCCCATGTCCAAAAGGCTGTATTTTACCTGAAGGTAATTTACAACTATGAAACATACACATAAACATAAACATACAAAATAGTGTCCTGCAGACCCTAGCCCTCCTTACTTCTGCTTTCCATGGAAAATGTCACATTTCAAGGGACCCAAGAAGCCTCTGTTGTAAGACAACCATTGTTACCTGCCACTAAGAAAGGGGAAACAATGACTCAGGGCTTGTCAGCGGCATCCCTTCTTCAGAGCTGTTCAAACGTGGGGAAATTGCACTTAAGAATAGACAATGAGCATTTGAGATCTTGCTCCCTGGCACTATCTCGTCAGTTTGCCGCAAATAAATTCTTATAAAAATTCTTAAAACAAAAAACAACAGATGAAACCCTTAGAATAGGTAAAACAGTGAGTTAATGTTTAATTTACTTCTAATGACAAAAGTGCTGCTCTTATTCCGCGGGGGCCACTTTATGTAATTAAAAATTAATTCTGCTTATATAGTTTGTTATTTCTGAGCATTCTCTGGTTTGGAAAATACATTGTATGCAGTGTGTGTTTGTGCATTCCTGGGAGAATAGGAAGAGCAGCTTAGAGCCATGTCAATCTGCCTGAGTACAAAGGAGCGCGCGTCTCCGTAAGACCCAGTTACTATTCCCAGACATACATGACTATGTCAGTAAGTTTGTCTTGTTTATCCTTTAGGCTGTAACACATTGGAAGGCAAGGCCTACATTGTCTTTGTGCCCTTTTTAATCCCTAGTTTATGGTTCTACAGGTCCACGTGCAGCATGTGATGGTGGCATCCAACTAGGGGAAACACAGTGGTAATCGTCTGAGTCCCCTGGGGCTGGCTTCAGCTAATGGTCAGCCCGTGTGATTTGGAATCCTTTTTAGCAGGAGAAGAGCTTTTGAAAACGAACTTTTCCCAACTATATTTGCGATTAACGCCGCAAGTCAATCGCAAGTTCCTGCCATTGCTTTGTGGCGACCCTCAACAGTCATCTGCGCGTCTTACACTGACTTCTGAATGCGACACTATCCTGGCCCACCCCCAACCTTAACACACAAAATCTACACGTTTACACGACCCACAATTTACACTTCCCCAATTAGATGCATATAAAAATTTCCCAAATAGTTCTGAAATACTGTATTTAAAAAACAATGCCATCATCACTTTTAGGCCATGGTGATACTAAAGTCTGGACTAGCTTCTACAGCATGAGGCAGAGCTTTGGAGATCCATGTGCCCAGGTGACTATTCGCCACTCCGTGATAGATTAGTGACCCAGCGAGGCCATTACCTGACCCTCTTCACTGAAAATTAGCACATACATCCTACTTTAAAAACACCAACATTCTTATATTCACAAAACTGGCAGATTCTAGTGCAGTGACCAATAGGAAAGCTGAGCAGAGCCAGGGAGAGGGTAGTAGTAGTACCACCGCTCAGGTGTTCCAGAAAAAAAATAGGAGACACAGAACTAAATCGTTACTGATTACAGTGAATAATGATCAGGTGAAAAAGGAATATAAGGCCATTCTACTCCAGGGGCTGCAACACTCTGCCTGCTCCGTCCTCTTCCCTCCTGACTATCCTCCTCAGCTCCCTGACAAAACCGCCTGCTTGTCCAAGAAGGGTACAAGGAAGAGAGAGAAAGGCTGCCCTGAACAGAACACTGGAATATACCCTTTATGAAACAAAATACATAGAAAATCAAGATACTGAGCAAAAACGTAATGACAAGTGGTTTTTCTCTTTTCACGCGACCCTTTATTTCCAGTCAGGACATGTATAAACACATTCTTGAGTCCAAATACTGAGAAACTCTTTCTCCAAATACTTGACACAGAGCTGAGCGGAGCAGGAAATGATGAACAGAGAAAGGAATGCCACAGATTCAAGATGGACGGAGCCAGCTGGGGGGGCTCCGGAAGCCGCACAAGGTCTTCTGACCATAACTTCCCATGATTTCTTAAGGAGTCATCACCATGTAACTGCAACAGCAAGGGAACAATTGAGCCACTTGTAGCCCACCCAGCTCTGAGGGAATCCCACCAGGCAAGGCCTCCCCCTTTCCAGGGAGGCATCAGCCATCTGGGGCTGCCAAACTGGGGGGGTCTCACAGAAGCAAGCTAGTTAGTTCCTAGGGTTTACGCCAATAAAGCCTGATATGAAAAACAACGCATATACAAACTTCCTCTGAGTCTGCCTCAAATTAACAAGTGGAAGGAACTTCTCATCAAAACCTACAGAATCATCCAAGGATCGCCTTCCCTTTACTGTCACCTGACCAAGTTCCCCTGCAAGGAGCAGACTTCCAAGAGGGAAGGGCCACTGGTCACGCCTAACGGACTACAGCTCACATACCAATGTTTGCAGTGGTTTCCTTTTCACATTTTCCCTAGAATAACATCCCTCTCACTTGAATTCCAGTATATTCTCCTGAGCATCACAGCCCAGCCCAGCCCAGGGTCGTTGGAGCTGGTCAAAGACTGGGAACTCCCACCTGACTGCAGCCAACAGAGAAAACAGGCCAGAAACAAATAGAAAAACCCCAAGTTGTGGGCCGGCCTAAAAAGTGAAATGTTTCTGACACAAACATAAAATATTAAAAAATCAAAAATAATTACAGAAAAAGTCCTCAAATCGTAGAAAGTGGAAAGGCAGGTGTCACAGCAGCGAGGTCCCAGGGCAGGCAGTAGGGGCCTCACCAAGCAGAGCTCGGGCCTCTCAGACTGCAGGTGTTGCCAAACACACACCCACAGACCCCCTGGGGATCAGGCCCACAGGAGCCTCGTGACTAGCTGCAGTGTCTCTTGCAGCCTCTGCCATGTAGGACAGATGAAACAAGATTAAGGCTTTCTTGAGAAACAGGACCATTTTTAAACTCCACACACCTTACTCTGAGACCCAAGGCCGGTTCCCTGGTGTCAGGAATCTCAGCAACCGGGAAACAGCCAGCAGCAGCCACTGTGAGCCTCCCTTACGCTTCCATCCCACCAGCACATGGGCACACAGCGTTGTGCATCTCTACCCGAGACAGGCCCCTGAGCCTGTGTGCATGTGTGGGTGTGGGTGTGTGTGCATGGGTGTGTGCACATGTGTGTTTGCCCATGCCTGTGTGCACACCTGCCTGTGTGCATATGTGTGTGTACACATGTGTGCCCCGTGTGTATGTGCATGTGTGCACATGTGCCTTGTGCACCCGTGTGTGCTGATGTGCACGTTTGTGTATGTGTGTGCATCTGTGTGTGTACCTACGTGTGTACTGTGTGCATGTGCTTATGTGTGTGTGGACAGCAAGAGGAGACTGAGTAAGAAAGTAAAGATGAATGACCCTCTCCATCAACTAAACCCTCTGCCTCACAGGGTGCAGCCCGGAGTGGAGACCTTGAACACTTCGATCCTGTGAGCCCTGACCAACTCCTGGACATACTGCATGTGGGTGGTGTGTATTTTCCATGTGAACATCATACAGGAAGAGTTTACTGCCCTTGAAACTCACCCCTATAAGGTAGATAAAATACATACTTGTTTGATCTTAAGGTGAAAACCATTTATGGCAGTTGGCCCCAGGACAGGCCAGCAGGGCCTCCTGAGAAGGCTGAGCTTGCCGGCCCAGCCCCCAGTGATCTGGAATTCCCCAGCCCAACCCCCCTCCATGGGAAAACCAGCCGGTCACAGCATCCCACCCAGACCTCTGAACAAGAAGCCAGCTTGGCCAGGTCCCCTGGGGTCTACACACTGATAGAGTTTCCGGGACTAGTTTATATTCCTGGATCTCTGCTAATAGCCCTATACCACGGTCTTATCCCAGCCTTGGAAAGCCCCAATTTAGCTGGGCCAACATAAGCAGATGCCCAAAGGCTTGGCAGCCTGGGACTGAACCACCCTCCTGAATGCCCGAGTTTAAATGCCCCACGCCAACCCTTCTCGCCTGCCCCGCTGAAGACCCTCCATTTGAAGCACAGTCTCAGGTGAAGTTGCTCAGGCCTTCCAGGCAGCTCAAGACACTCAGCTGGGAAGTGGGTCAGCAGGCTCTAACCCCCGGCTGCCCTTGCCTCCCCAGGACCACAGGTTCATGTGAAGGTGTCGCTCTACTAAGTCCCATAAATGCTCATTTCAAGATTCACTAAGAAGGAGAAGGCCTCGGGTGGGAAGCTAGCTATCTCCTGTTTGAGGAAGTGATTTGATACACACCCAAGCAGCAGGCTGTTCCTCGCTAACCACAGAAGCGCCTGAGCCTGGGTAATTACAAGTTCATCACAGAATAACTTAGGCAGTCACAAACTCTCTTGCTGTGTGACTCGGGATGTACCCTGCATCGCATCTGTACAAGAGTCTGAGGGGACAACGTCCTACAGGAGCCATCTCTGTTTCACTCAGGATGTCCACGGCTCCCTGGGCAATGGCTGATCTGGCGGAGTGAAAATGGACAAAGCACACAAAAATCAAACAAACTGGCCATTCTGGTACCTCCCAGAAGTGGATTTAGAACCAAAAGGAGAAACCACAAGAGCAAAAAAGGAAAACGAAACCTTTTTCCTCAGAAGAAAATAACACACACGGACAGACACACAACAAAGCTAAAGAGAAGATTTCAGGGCATGTGTAGCATCCACAACTATTTAAAAGGCTTGACTGTGTGCGGCTCACTGGGGCTTACTCTGTGTGGCTTCTTATAATGGACATGACAAGGAAAGAAACCAGCCCTGACTCCCGTGTCCTGCACACAGATCACAGCCACTTGGACCCACCCTGTAACTTACGAAACTATGAGTCCAAAAACAAATCTCCAGAAAGACACACTAATACTTAGCACCCTCAACTCTGTTAAATGTCCTGAAGAACCCAGAAGCCTGAGCCCAATCCCAGAATCTGTCAGTCCCCGAGGCCGGCAAAGGGAACGACGGCTCTCGGGAAAGGCCTGGTGACATGGGCCTGCTGCCGAAGGAGGCACCAGCGTGCACTTGCGGCAGCTGAGCAGAAAGCACTGAGCTTCCCGTGCACAGGGAGTGTCATCGGCTGGTTAGGAAAGAACCTCCGACACGAGTCTCCGGGCTCTGAGTCACCCTGAGTCTAAGAAAGACACAGCGACTTTGTTTACCTTTGGATTGTATCCCATTGGCAACTGGGGGCCAAAATAGAACAATTCTTTACATTTTGGATATTATTCCGATAACAGGAACAGAAACAATGTGAAGAGGAAAACACAGGCACAAGAGTCATTCATTCCTCGACCGACTGAGGACTGCAGAGCACTGTGTTCTGTCTCTAGAAAAGGTTCTGATTAACAGGGGAACCCTCAGTGCGGCTTCCAACCTCCCAGCCCTCCTAGGAGCACGCTGACCTGCACAGCGTGTTCCAGATGTTGGAGATGCAGCTCTTACCAACTGTGCTCGTATACCAGGGTGCTGACTGACCCCGGTGTGGGGCTCAAGCTTACTCAAAAGCTGAAACAAACAATGCCAGATTTCAGGACAGATACAGCTACAGCCCCGGGGGAATCCAGCCCTGCGTGCAGAAACATGACTAGTATTTTCAGACTCATAGAACAAGGAATCACTGTATTTGATCCCACGGTCATCTTGAGGATCCATCATTTCCATGAAAAATATAATAAAAACACTCAAACCAAAAGCTCCCCAGACACTCTGATCCCTGGGTGAGCCTTGAGTTTGACCCAACAACCCTCATGTGAGAACCATTTCCTGGGTTCCAGCCTGGAGCGAGTTGGGAAGCCAAGAATTATGAGACGCTCATCTCTAAGGATGATCATGGGACTTGCATTTATACCCAAGTTTGAATGTGTTAACTGTTAGTTTTGGAAGCTGCCCCTCACATTTAAAGAAAAGCACTGGGTCATCTGCTGTGGATGACATGACTTGAAGTTCCCTTTCACCCATGTCAGAGTTTCCTGGACGCAGCAGCTGCAGTGCCCACCCAGCTCTGCATGTCTGAGCAGGTTCAATGCCCCTCTCACAAGCCAAACCCGTGCCCCTCTGCTCCGACAGCTTCTCTGTGCTCCAGCTTGTTCTTCACTCATTGCTGGACTCCGAAGGCAGCCCCACTCCCATCTCTCCCACACTTTTCCTGCACAGGCGAGCCTTTTGCCATCCAAATAAATCATTGTATCTTTCTGGGCAGTGGTTCCTCTACAGAATGTTGTTCTTTCCATTTCTAAAGTTGTGTTTTAAATCCTCCATTTACCTATCTATATACAAATTTCACATACATGCATAATAGTATTGTCTTTGCTTTTTCAAAACAGACCCTTCATTTCTTCTTACTTGCTTCCCGCTTCCTACAGAAGCGTTTCCACATCCCCACACAGGGAGTCCGACTGACGGGCTTATGTAGGTTTTTCTTTCCACGTGTGCACACATTTATCTGGGTTTTATTATTCTTTAAGGGGATGATCTGAGACAGACGTTCTGCACTTTGCTTTTCTTTCTAGTCCTACCCCACGGACCTTCCTGCACGTCACGTGGCCTGGCCTGGCTCTCATTCCCCTGAAATCTGTATAATATTCCATGCTGTGGAAGCACCATAATATCATCACCATAATATAATCACCCTTTCAGTTGGCATTTACTTTGTTCTGTGTTCATTTAACTCCTCACTGTGGTAGTGCTGCAATGAACATTCCTGTACATCTCTAACGACTGGTCCAAGTTAGAACATGTGGTCATGCTGCAAGCTCCTCCTTTCCTGTGCTGAGTACAGATCCCCACCCTGACATAGGATGTAGAACACTAGACAACCACTGAGGACCCCCAGCTCAAGTGCCGTGATCTTACATCTGCTCTCTCACGTCAGACCCTCGAGGGGTGACCAGCACCTGCAGGACGTGATGTCCAAGTCCCCACAAAGCCTGTCTATGTGCTCCACTCTACCCACCCAAACACTAGAGGTCCATCTGCACGTCTCACTGGTCACTCCAGCCAATCATTGCTGTGTATCCCCCACCCCTGACCCCCGCTTCGTCCATTGCCCAGCTCTGCATTACGACACCCCCCTTCTCCAAACTCTTCACAGCAGGTTCAAGGTTGCTTTTCCAGGAAGCCTGACTTCACCCACGACACACTAGTGCAACTGTCTCTTCCTGATGGATTTGTCCAGTGGGAACTAATTTGTTACAAAATTAACATAACAAATAGCTTTAAATTGTACTAGCAGAACACCTATCAACAAAGATCTGAATAGTGGAAGTGCCTCTGTGCACCCCAGCTCATTAAGCTCCACAAAAAAGGTCTTAACTCTCCACTTTGACAAGGACAAAAACTGAGGCAGAGAGAACTTAGATTTGTCTGAAGTTTCAGAATTAGCAAGAAACATGGCCGTGACTCAGGCTTGAGTCTCCAATTCCAAGTGTGGTTATTTACATCCTCCTCTCCTCAGCTGTCTCTCAGGGGCTCTTGTCCCCACAGCAGGCTGACGGCTCCAAGAGTGACCACAGCAGTCTGACCATCTTCAAGGTCGCTTGGAAGCAGGAAGTTCGATTTGCAACCCTCACTTCTCAGGCGTTAGCAGCTACCACTTTTGGTTGTTCCCAGTGATTGTATCCATCTCCTTTCTAAACATGTGCACAACTTACGACTAAGATATGATGCGCCCATATTCTCATTCCCCAAGTACCTTTACGAAGGTGTGAGTGTTTATGCACTCAAATGTCTCACTAGTTTCAGAGAATTCTCAACGTTTTCTACAAAATGCCATATCCCAGCCAAGTGATTGTCCACAGGGCCACCTCAGGAGCCCACCCTCTGCTTACCTACCCAACACCATTTCCTCATGTACCAGGGGGGCCATATGCCGGTGGCCCTGCTCAAAGAATCATTTCTGGATTTCTGCATTCTGTTCAAGACGGCATCTTCACGATGTCTCTCCTCTCCAACTCCCACCTCGGCACTCCCTGGTCAGGAACTGCAGCGTCGCAGAGTAACAAAGCCCCGCTGTCCACCCATAGGAGCCAATAGCCCATTCCCTCCCCATCATGAAAACTGACCACCCCTTGTCCCTAAAAGCAGCCCCTTGTCTCTTTCCCATCCCTTCACAACGATCAACATCACCACCCCCATTTGAATCCAAGATCATGAAGAAAGAAAAGACAGACAGTATTAAGTGGTGAGCAGAATAAGAATGTTGGCCTTACACAAACGTGCTTTCCAATCCCAGTTCTGCTCTTACAGGTGGGGTGATTTGGGGCAGGTTATTTCATAAGTTCTATGAGCCCCCCTTCCTCAATGTCAATGGCATGGAATTGACATTTAAGGTAAAATTAAAATAAGATAATGGATATAAACTAGATACTTAAAGTCTGTATCCCTCTCCACCCCCACACACACACGCACAGCAAACCCATACCCCCCCCTCCCAGGCAAAACCTGGGACTGCGGCTGAAATCACCCTTGGCCCCGAGCCCGGCTGCTCCCCAGGCACAGCCCCGTTTTGCTCATTAGTCCTTAGGGGTTAAAAATAGCACAGGCAGCTAGCTGAGCTCGGTTAATAAAATATCCAGGTTAATTTTAGCATCAAAAAGCTCAAGAGAATATAAATCCCTGATGCCATGAACCACGTGTGGCCAGCACGGCTCCTCCTTACACTGTCAAATAACCTGCCCAAAGTCACCCAGCCTGTAAGAGCGGAACTTATACACACACAGAAGCTAATGTAATTTATATCACTCCCTTAAATTCACAAAATATGTTCGCTAATTGAGAAAACAACTTCTTCGCCCTGTAAAGACTCTACTACTAACAACAACATTTTAGCTTACCAAGCAGGACCACCACCTCATCTGATCCTTATAGGACCCTGTTAAGGGGCACATACTGTTTCCCATGAAGGAAATCAGGTTAAATATAACACTTTTAGCAGAGTGGACCTAGAACCCTGAGCTCCCAACCCGTGGTCTGGGCTTTTTCACTATGCCCCCCTTCTCGCCAGAGAAGGGAGGCACAGACTAGGGACCCTCCACCACCATTCCCTGTTCTCCTTTCACTTGGCACCCTGCCAGGGACCTCCTGCTTCTGGGATTCTGTTTGCATCTAGGTGGGGGGAGGAGAGAGGCGGAAGGAGGGCCACACATAGGGCCACATTTTGCTGAATGGGAGGAACTGTCAGTTCCAATGTGCTTGTGCTGGACCCAGACTGTCATCGCCCTTCTTGGTGGACACGCTCTAATCTTACAGAGAAGGAACATGAGAGCTTGCTCTGAGTCCAGTTAGCACACGAGAAGCGGCTCCAAGGAGAAGGAAGGGAGAGATGGGGTCAGAGGAAGGCCTGCAGCAAGGAACACAGGCCAACACACCAAATAGATCCAAACTGCACCCTCAGACCCAGGATGAAAATCATTAACAGAGCAAGAGGGCTTTTCTCACTCTGAAGTGCAAGCCTAGGCTATTTTTTAGCTTAAGAGAAATGCCTTTGTATATTGCTCTTAATTGAACACTTTTATTGAGATAAGATGGACACTTAAAAATGAGTAGTAACTATTATGGAAAAAAGAAAAAGATCCCACAATGCCTAAAGGAGTGTTAAGTCCAAAATAACACTGCCCAGCAGAAGTGCTTTCCTTGTGGGTTCTTCCCCCAATCAGCGCCTACAAATCTTCCAGTTGCTTCCTTTCCAGCTCTAAGTCCTGACTCATGGAAAGTCAAAAGAACACACTTCCTCAAATAGCCATCTCATAGGAAGTGTATTCAGTCTTACATGACATGAAATACTGGTGTAAAACCAGTAATAACTGGTAGACAATGTTTAAGATTTTTAAGTGTCCAGAAGAACCCTTAAAAATAACTCTGTGATATTTAAGTAGGGAAAACAACAGGTCCTTCAAGACAAGGACTCAAAATACTTACAATAAAAATACCTCCCTTCTATTTGTCACTTTCTTATGCATTATCTCATCAGCAAAAGGTGGAAGAAAAAAGAAAGCGGAGGAGGAAAAAAGGAAGGGATTCTTCCCATTTTCCCCAACTTTAGCCTCTCAATGATACCCACTACCATCACACTTCCCAAAACTATTTAAGAACTAAAAGGCCAAGGCTCCCACACCTAATAAACTCTTCATCTCCCCCTCCCCAAAATGTTCTGCCTTTTTTCTTAGCAACAGCAGTGACATTGCTTACTGGTATAACTTTGGGGAGAATTTTTCATTTTGTCTTTTCCTAGGACTGAGGGGGCGGGTATAATGTAAGTCTGAACAACACTGTCTTATAAGCTCCCACCGGATGCAGTAGACTATAATAGCCTGCATTTTGCAAATGGGAAAATGAGGCTATGAAAGGGGAGGACACTTGCCCTGGGTCATCCAGCAGGCCAACAACAGACATGGGGCATGCAGCCAGCTAGCCTGGAAATAAGGCTCAGAGATGAATGGACGGCTTGGCCAGTGTCTCCGAACAAGGAGAGGCGAGTGTGCATGTGACCGGGTGTGCAGTGACTCATGCACGTCTGCCCCTCCTCCAACTATTATACACTCACACAAGCGAACGTAACTTATTGCATCCCTCCTCATCAAGGCCTTCAAGATCAGGGCATTCAGGCAAGTCAGAGCCAAGACCGGCCACGAACAGAGGGCAAAGGAAAGAATCAGCGTACCACCTACCATACTTGGCATCATGGTCATCCGGTTCTACTAACAGGTTTTCCCTCAAGTTAAATGAGACTAAGCACCAAACCAGCCTGCCCACAGTGCATCTTCCAGTTCTCCAGCCCACGCTCAGACACAGGAGGATGCCCTGTCTGTGCCACGTGTAGGCCCTAGCTCCCTCCTGCACACCCCCCAATACAAAGGCGGGACGCCTCTCCAGCCTACCACTGTAGGTGAAAACCCCCTGACAGGAGAGAATACAGGAGCTTCTCAGAGATCGAACCATGTCCAGTAAGTTGGACGGCTGGCGCACAGGCATTTCTGCTTCACTGCTATAGCCCCCAAATGTAGGAGGGAGGTGGGGAGGCTTCCAAAGGTTCTAACAATACCCAGACCCCACGTGGGGTTAGACACGGCAGATGTTTCAGTCACTGCACTAATCCTCAGCAGAGGCGGGTGTTTCTCTCACTTGTTTAAAGCGAAGCACACTTTAGGAGAGAATACCTAACCAAGCAGCGTCTTCTCACCCCCTTCCTTCCACACGAGATCCCTCCGTGTTGGGGCCCGGAACCCTCCCGCCAGCATGCACTGACAGGCCAGCATGGCTGCTCTCCTAGACCATCGGGTATCTCCCTGCCCTACCGTTTCACGTACTATGCCATCCTGGAAAGAAATCAATGCTCTCTGCCTAACAAACCACCATGCCTGAACCCTCCTTGAGTACAGTCTCAGACAGCCTGGCTGTGCTGGGTCTGGACCACACAGTCCCTAGACCCTTTCCTGCCTGCTGCACCCAGAAGCCTGACACACTCCGCCACAGCCACACTGCCACTCCAATGTTACCCTCCTGTTCCCTTGATTAAGCAATCTCCTCAAATCCTCCAGGGTGACATCTGCCACACAACTGGACCCAGGCATTGGGTTAGGGTTCTTGGCTGAGGAGACCCTAACAGAGGCACTTTTCCCTGCCCTCACTTCAGGTGGAATCTCTCAGTATGAAAGTGCAACAGATTTCAACCAAGTAAACAAGAGAAACCCCCCATCTCCAGACAGACTCCAAGGCTGAAGTGCTGTCATATCCTATCCGCAGTACTTCTGAGCCAAATATCAACAGCATCTCAGCGATGATCCATAAACCAAAATAAAGCAGACAGGAAACAACACGCTGATTTGGGGTAGCTGGAATTCCTCAGGCAGCATCAAATGTCAGCAACAACTGACACTTCAACAGTCACTGGGTGCCTGGCTCGGTTCCCTGGAGCCCTTTTTCATGTGGGAATAGATGAGTGTGGAGCACTCCCAGAAACAGGGAGGCAAGAAGAACCCCTGAGGATGGAGATACTCTGGGTCCTCAGAAGCCTTCTCCAACGTGAACTGGCCTCTCACCCTGCACATTTATGGCATTAATGTGTAACAGTCATTCCAGGCACCGATCTTGTTTTGTTTTGCTTTTGGTTTTTTTGTTGTTGTTGTTTTTTAGTGGCGGGGGACTTGTACATCACCTTCCCAAGATAAAACAACTAGGAAAAAGCAAATCTCTCCAGATAAACCCAGGAAGTCCAGATATAGCCCTCCAGCCCACTCCAGAATCTGCATTTCATTTCCCTCCCCCAGCTCTTGAGTCCAGTAAGACAGGCAGAATCCTCCCGGGTGACACGGCCTGAATGGCAGGCCCTGGTGGCCAAAAGCTCCCTCCCGCAGCCATTTCTCAATGGAAGGTGGGGGAGGGGTGGCTCCAGTGTCTCCCTGGGCCACAGTGCGCTTCACACATTCACGCGGACATATGCACACACAAACACATTTATCTCCAGATGTGTGCACACACAGATTTATACACACACAAAAACAGACACATCCACCCACACAGACGTATGGAAACACAGGCACCAGTCAGCAGCGGGACCCGGCCCCACACCCCTGGGGGAACATGTGGAAGAGCTTACACATTCCCAGAAAAGGAAGTTTCTGGGTGCAGCAGCTGGGGGGAGATGCCCAAATGTGAGGTCGGTGCATTTGGCACCTGAAATGCACGCACCCAGAGAATCCTCACACGCACGCACGCGTTTATGCACACACAGGCACGCACACAGGCACACACTCCTAGCGGGTACGGGATCTGCGTCCTGCACCGCGCCTCCCCCAACGTAGAAGGACCCCAACCCCTGCACTGTGTCTCCAGTAACTTGGAGCTGCTCGCGGCGCAGGAGAGGTGCAGAGAGCTGCGTTCCCCGGAGCCGCGAGACCGACCATCCCCGGGAAGTGGGGAGGGGCCTCGACCCGGGAGTGCGCATCTCCAGGAGCGGATGGGGGACATGGGGGCGCCCACCCCAAGACCCGCGAAGACCCCGCCGTCCCCGCCGGCTCCCGAGAGCTCACCGATCTTGATCTTCACGCTCTGGAAAACTCGGAGCCCCTCTTCTTCCACCGCCATGCTGATCGGAATTCGCGCGCACAGCCCCGCGGAACAGCCGGAGCCGGAGCCGGAGCGGCCGCGCAGTACCCGCGCTCTGCGCCCTACCCTGCGCGGGGCTGGTCCCGGGAGCCCCCGCCCCAGGGCTCCGCCCATGCGCCCGTCCATTAGCCCTGCCCAGCTGTCCATTGGCGGAGGCTCTTAGGGGGCACGGACGTTACAGCTCCGCCCACAGAGCGACCCCCAACTACCCATTGGCTGAGGGCTAGGAGGCGGGAGCGAAACTGCTCCGCCCACAGCCCAACCCCAGTTCCCCATTGGCCGAGCCCCTGAGAGGGGCAGGGAGGGGACCGAGAAAACGGGTCTCGGGGGCTGCGGGGAGCGGCTGGGGGAGCAGCAGGAGGGTCCGGGGGTGTGGAGAAGCAGCCCGGCATGGAAGCAAAGCGCCGGGGGTACTTGGCGGGGCTGGGGGAGGAGACAGGGCGGACTGGGGAGGAGGGGATGGAGACAAGGGGCGGGGTGGGGGGGGAAGACTAGGCCAAGTGCAGTGCTGTCTGCCCTCGCTGACCCCCAGGCATTTTCAGGGTCCTTACTGACCTCATTTACTTGTCTGTCTCAAGGTCTTCTGACTTCCTCTCCACTTCCCGCCTCTCATTTATCTTCATAGGAGCCTACATCACACACACACACACACACACACACACACACACACACACACACACACCCTGCGTATACCAGAGTATAAGATTAATGAAAATAAGGGCCTGTTCTTTTCGCTGCCTTATCCTCGCTTCCTATGAAAGGAATTAAGGACCATTCTTTACCCTAACTTCTTTAGCCTCCTTCCAGGTCTTCAATCATCTGCTTGAGTTTATCCTCTCAAGACCTTAATAATGTGGTGTTTATTGGTGGTTTAACAAGGAGGTTAGGAAAGCACCTTCTCCTTGGTTCAAACCCCAGTGTTGCTGCCTCTAACTCCGGGACCTGGGGAGGTTTCTGTAGTGCGTGCTGTTGAGTGCCATCCAGACTTCCCCCTTAAGACCAAGGCTTTGTTGCCGTCTGTCGGGATAACTGAATAGCTACCCCAGCTCCTGAGCTTCTCAGAGGATTGGCTGAGGCCTCCGTAGCAACTGCACTGTGGTTAAGCTGCCTCTCTGCTGGATTCTTCTTCCCTCGAATACTCACAGGATTTTTTCCTAAGAGCACTACTGATAAACTCTGGCACGCATATCTCTGCCTCAGAGTCTGTATCTAGCGGAACCTAGCATAAGACTAATGGGCCCTGGAGTGTCTAAGAGCAGCCTCTACGATGGGGTTTGAGAGCTGAAGGCCCACTGACACATCACTGGTGGCACAGCAGCCCTGCCATGCTGTAGCAGTGGTGAGCTGGAATGAAAGTCTGTGGAAGGAAGCACTGGCTGGTGCAGTGTCTCAGGCATTGGAAAGGTTGGAAAGGCAGTGAGTAATTATCTAAACTATGGAATCAGATAGCTCATGCTGAGGGTAAGGCAATGAAAAGATTACCAATTTAAAGAAAAGTGTGACAAAAAGAGGCTCCCTTGGTACCATATAAAGACACTCTCATCTCCTACAAGCAGAGAACAAAAACAAAGCCATGGATCAGAGCCAGGACTTAAACACGAAGATAGCAATGCTCAAAGAGAAGGTTGAATGCTCAATCCAAGGAAGGTTGCTGTACCAAGGTCAGAACCCTGGTTGGGAAGAAGGGAGACCCTGAGGCTTGGGGGAGGGTTATCTGGATGAATGTACTCAAAAATCTTGAATCCTAGATTTCCCTAAATCTTCTGGATCTGAAGAAGTGTCCCACCTCTCCCTGACAAAGGCAAGAACTCTCTATGGTTGAAGGTGATGCAGAGACCTCTGAAAAACAATGCATACACCTCAGTGGCCTGCCTCCAGCTCACTCTCTGCATTTGCATCACCCAGCTGGAGAAGTACTGAGCCTCAAGAGGGACAAAGGTCCTATCTGCAAAGGAGTTTCAAGACCTAGGAAACCTGTGCAAGTGGGAGCTGGGAGCTGGGAGAGTAAATGCAGACTAGATCAAAGAATGTTGGGTACAGGGGAGGCAGAACATAAAGGTAGATCAGGTTAGAGTTTATTATGATATGGGATCATTCAGTCATCATACAGGATTCGGTACCCTGGCAAGTACTGAATGCTACCTAGTATGGCCTTTGGAAGTTCATAGAAAGCAATGCTGCACACTAAATGGAGTCGGGATGCCAAATGGGTGTGGCAGACAGTAGAGGAAGGCATTCAAATGCTCTGAGAAGAGGCACAGGGAAGTAAATATACTCCATAAAACCAGGAACCCTAGTTGCTGACTTGGAAAGCCCAGAGGACTCTCCGTTTACAAAAGTGATGAGGAATGTCAGGTGAGATCCTCAGCTGTGGCTGGCCACTGCAGGACTGGGCTGAGGGTAGAGATGCCGTTACAGGGGAGCATTAGGCTCCCTGATAGCAATGGGTATGATCAGACAGTGACATAATAGAGGCCAGGTGGTAACATTTAACCATCAGAAGCAAGGTAGGTATAATTATTGTAGTGAGCAGCAAGACTGGAATGGCAGTCTGGGTACCCTGAACCGCAAAGAGCTATAGAGGTGGTCAGCCAAAGAAAGCATAAGGTCCAGGACAAATTGAGCAAGAGTGTTGCTCAATTTATACAATCAAAGAAAATCACAGATAGGTATCAGGAGGCTGGAGAAAGTTGTCCCAATAAAACTTCACAATCCTTTTCCCCATTTTCCAGACATGAGCCAGTTCTCATCCTCAGAACCCACTGACTGAAGGAGAGGACCTGGCTGCAAGTATATATGGTAAGGATTCCCCTAGGACTTAGATATTTTGAGGGCTGTTGGGCTCGGGGTCTGAGTCGACATTGGTACCCAGGGACCCAAAGAGTCATCATGCCCCTGATAGAGTGGGACTTATGAGGTCCAGGAAATGAATGGAGTCCTGGTCCAGGAGTGGTTCACACTGGGCCCACTGGATCCATTGGCCAACCAAGTGATCGTTTCCCCTGGCACTGAAGGTAGAATTGGTATGGACATATGTGACAATTGTCAGAACACCCACATTGGCTCCTTGGTGTTTGGATTAAGAGTCATCCCAGCAGGGAAGGCCAAGATGGAAAATCAAAAACAATAGCATATCCTGGGGGAAAAACAGAGAACAAGACTGCCCTTAAAGATCTAAAGGGTCATTTCATTCACCAGTCCCTCCTCTGATACCAGATAGGTTCTAGAGGATGACAATGGACCACCACAAACTCAACCACACATTAGCCCCAACTGCAGTTGCAGTGCCAATTGTGGTGCCACTGCCAGGCCATATCAACACAGCCTCTGGTCCATGGTATATGGTCATACAGCTGACAAATACACTCTTCTCCATCACAAATAGCGTGTTTCCCTGAAAATAAGACCTAGCTGGACCATCAGCTCTAATGTGTCTTTTGGAGCAAAAATTAATATAAGCCCCAGTATTATTATATTATATTATATTATATTATATTATATTATATTATATTATATTATATTATATTATATTATATTATATTATATTATATAAGACCCGGTCTTATTTTAATATAAGATATTAAAATAAGGGTCTTATATTAACTTTTGCTCCAAAAGACGCATTAGAGCTGATGGTCCAGCTAGGTCTTATTTTCTAGGAAACACGGGTACAAAGAAGAATCAGAAGCAGTTTACCTCACATGGCAGAGACTCTAGCACACACTTACAATCTCATCCTAGCAGGCTTTCCTGTCTTCTGTTATCATATAGCCCAAAGAGATCTGGACCATCTGGACAGTCTGCAGAGCATCAGTTTGGTTCTCTATATTGATGACATCATATTAATCATCTGGATGAGCAAGAAGTTGGCAGTTCATTGGAGGTTTTGACAAGACATGTGTACTCTAAGACACATGTGCTCAGAGGGTGAGAAATAAATTTGTGAAGATGCAGGGGCTCCGCACCTCAGTGGGCAAGATGTCCCTGATCTTAGGTCTCTCTTTCCCTGTAAGAAGCATGGAGGCTGTGTAGCATACTGCTGGGATTACTTCCTTAACAAAACTCAACCTCCACAGAACTGTGCAAGCACCATGCCTTGTCAAATCTATGTTCAGCACGCAAAAAAATTGATCATTAGTTTTCTAAATTAGACTCTATTCCCTTAGAGGTATGATAATAAGCGACAGGAAAATATTGAGGGATTAAAGTAAAAGGTGATGGCTTCATAGAAAGTATCTATAATCTCTGGTTTATAACTCACACTTATATTTTTCTCTCTTTGATAGAATCCTCTGTGGCACCCTCCAAAAAAATGTCAAGAGAAGTAGCAACCTATCAACAAGTGGCTATTTATTTATTGCTAAGACAGCATTATTAGATCATTATTATTAATATCTGATCAATCTATTTTCAAAGGATCTGAAGTGACATAAATGACCAGTGTACAATAGAATAATTTTTAAAGGGTACCAAAAAATTACCCTTTAATTTTTTTTTCAAAAAAGTATTGAAGGAAGGAATTATTGTATCAAACTTATACAGGTGAAAACATTAATTGCAGTGACTAGAAAGCTCAGCTTTGAGTTTCCTAATAGTCAAGGTGAAAAGGGAAAGATGGAAATATGGTATCTTACAAAAGTTACGGTATATTATCTAACAAAAGGAAGCGTTGAATCATAAGTCTCTCATTAAATTTATTCGGGCATTTAAGAGTGAAGGAATGTAGCTCTCGAATGACCTGATAGACTACGAGAGAAAGC
Source organism: Rhinolophus ferrumequinum (assembly GCF_004115265.2). Taxonomy (NCBI): domain Eukaryota; kingdom Metazoa; phylum Chordata; class Mammalia; order Chiroptera; family Rhinolophidae; genus Rhinolophus; species Rhinolophus ferrumequinum. Next base: position 56,389,021 of record NC_046287.1, read on the forward strand.
ATTTAGGGAGTCTAGAAAAATGAGTAATATGCCTTTGAATAATCTTTCTCAAATATTAGTTGCGTGGGCCACACAGAAGAGAGAAGCCGAACAGTGAACACGTCGACACTAATGTTCCTTTTGGACGCTCGAAATCCAGTTGTGCTGTACTGCTGGTGGAAAGGGGACCCAGCACTCCCTGGGTGAGTGAGCCCAGCCTATCCACTGTAATAAGACATCAATAGACCTTATTGGTGTGCTCCAATTGCTTCTTCTTGTATGTGTGAGGGCCACACTGCCTACCCTCTGCCAGATCAGGAGGAACCATGTGCTTAGAAGTGTAAAGCAAGTGACATTACATCTGGTTGGAAGCTGAGAAAAGCCACTGTGATATTCTCCAGTCTCTCCTTTCTGCTGTGGCAATTGAGAGGCCTTCTGTTAATACTCGGAGGTAAGATAGAATCAGCCTAGACCCTGAGTCACTACATGGAGGACAGCTGCCCTGGAGAGCAACTGGGCTTTGTAAAAGTGGGAAATGAACTTCTGGTGTATAGAACCAATAAAATTTGGGAATCACTGGGATAGCCTAAGCCTGTCCTATCCTCATTAATAAAAAACCCTGATAGAGTTTATATGGGATGCTACTTGATTAATATTGATGAACCTGTCAATTTGAGTTAATAATAAAATATAAGCCCAGATATCTAATGGATTTACCTGTTGAATAGATTTGTGTAATGCTTTGATTGCTTATTATGAAGAACATTAGCTCAAAATGGCTATTTCTTTTTTATCATAATAAAGTTTAACTTGTTATTTTTGACCCTAAGTAGCCAAATATCAAGGTGATTTTTAAAGACACCCCTGAAATCAGCAATTAACTAGACTCCAAATCTTGTCTTCTTAGCTATGACAGGAAGGTATGTATTTTTTTTCTTCTAAAATCTCCATTGAATTATCCCAGAAGTTAAAAAGGAGAGGGGTACCTGATTCACATCATTTAGGAAAAGGATTTGCCATCAAGACTATTCTGACACTTGATTCTCACAGCAGAATCACAACACAAGCCCTAGAAAATCCTGTATCTGACTCACAGATGCTTCCTGTCCTGGAGCCCAGACACTGGAGACCCAGCGATAAATAGAATAAATTTGCAACAAATTCCAAACTGGTCTTCATCATTGTCACAACCAAGCAAAACAGATTTTATCAGTGGCCAGTAAGAGGCGTTCCTTTCGTAAAACATTTGATTTAGGGACCCACACAAAAGTAAGGGCAAAAATGTACTTGTATGCCCACCATTCTAATGTAAATATTTTCATTTGTCTTAGTTTCCTTCAAGGTTTTGTTGATATTAACATACAATTTTACACAGTGGCCAGTCATACAATTTTTCTGAATGAGTATTTACCCTTTTTTGTGATTCATTTATTTAGTAAACTTTTACTGAGCACTTAGCACGTGTCCAGAACCTGCCAGGTCCTGTGGGAATACCAGAGAAATACAACACACAACCCTTCTCCTCAGGACACTCACATGAGTTGTGTAGTTGCCACTAAATAACTGGAGAGCTCACGTTCTCCACAGCGTTCCCTCCACTTGCAGTTAGTTCAGTCTCCAATGATACGGCAAAAAAGATAAACAGAAGAGGAAATCCCAAAAGTATACCTGGTCTCTAAGGTATACTCATAGATGCAATGACAGGACAGCATGAAAAACTACAAGTCCATTTGCGAGGATGTGATGACTCTGAGAAACTGAAGAGCCCCCTTGGGTGGTCCCTCTCAGGGGACTGCCCTCACCTCTTCACATAGCTTCGTTGCCATAACTCCGAGCTTCAGGGGTGTGGGTGGCACAGAAGGGAGTGAGTGGGTGGTGGCAGCTGGCTGGGAAGGAAATTTGCCAGATTGTGCATTGTGAGGAGGTCTGATGACCACAGAGAAGCAGAAAGGCAAAGGTGGGGCTCAGGAGCAAACGCGGCATCTGTCTGTGCACATTCATACATTTTATTTAACTGTGAGTATGATTAAATGCTTCACTGGCACTGCTGGTACTGCATCTGTGGTCTGTGATACACCACTTAAATCCCTTTCTATTCCTTCCAAATAATGTGTTCTCCCCTGATTATCTCGAAGTGTTTTTGTCTGTGAAATGGGATAACAGCAGCACCTTGTTGTAGGGACCACAAGTTGGTATGTGGTATGTTGTGCCGTAGTTAGGCCAGTGTTGGGCAAATAAGAAAAGTCAGTTTAGGTGGTTTCTTACCCAGCATGCCCCCAGGGCAAGGGTGGGGCTATTTCCTCTTACACCCTTCTGACCCCACACACCCCTCCCTGAGCACCGGGTGGAGGCTGGCTCTTCTGTGACCTGTGCAGGGCCTGGAGCTGTTGTTAAAGCGCAGACGCAGGCCCTGGCGTCTCTGGGACCTCCGGATGGGGGTCTGTGCAGGTTCCCACTCCTGGAAGTCAGCTGCCTCCAGGCCCCCACCTGCTCTCAAGCACAACGACCTCTGGAGCTAAGCAGGGAGGCCTCTGGTGACCTGAGGTAACAATGGACCCATGTTCACACTGAGAGCCTTGCTTCCTTTGTAGGAAGAAAATGTCCTTCGAAAGATACTGTGCACATAAAACTACCACTGTTGACTGCAGCTTCATTTGTGAAAGCCCAAACCCAAAAGGAGCCTTCAGCCTGCCCTTTGACAAGTAGCTGGTTAAACTCTACTCAGCAACAAAAAGGGACGACTACTGATACACAACAACCTGGTGGGTCTCAAGGCTCAGTGAGGCGAGTCCATCACACTCACACACCGTAAGATTCCATTTACACAACAGTCTTGAAATGGCAAACTGTAGAGGCAGGGGACAGATAGCGGTTGTCAGGGCTCAGGGAAGGGGGAGGAGGTGGCTGTGACTGGAACAAGGCAGCAGGAGGGACCCTGTGGGACAGAAATATTCCATGTCTTGACAGTGGTGGTGGCCACACAAATCTACACATGTGATAGAATTGCACAGATCTGATACACACGCAAATGCATGGAAAAGTGGTGCAATCTGAATAAGGTGGATGGATTGTATCAGTGCAATCTGCTGACTATGATCTAGTCCCATGGTCACCACGTTCATGCACAGATGTCACTATTGGAAGAAACAGGGTGAAGGGCATGTGGGCTTTCTGTATTACTCCTCATAATTGCATGTGGATGAACAATTAACTGGAAAAAAAATGGTTTTAAGGACAATATGGTGGTAGATACCAACTCCTGCTGTTCTTGCTGCAGGCCCATATGGGCCCACATCCTCTCCTGCGGGGGAGACTAAAATTTGGCTACCCACAGGAAGGGCGTGACCTCATGTTTATTCACCTTGCCCTGCAAGAAACTGTTCTCTTGTTGTCATAAGAGGAAGGCTGAGGCTAGAAAAAACCTCAAGGTCCTCACTTGCAAACACCCCGTCATCCCGGTTTGACCTCATAAGACTCAGCCACATCTGAAGACTGCGATTCGCACCTACAGCTTCAGGGAATCCAAGGACAAACCTGGCTCCGGCTGTATTCTTTTCTTTCAAGGGTCTCCCTTTCCAGAATCTTCTCAACCTCTCTGGGCTTCGTTTATCCCTGTTTGCCTCTGGAAGCAAGCAAGCTTTCAGGAGCCCAATCGCTCTCTTAACTCTGAGATTTGGGGCTATTTTAAGGGGCAGTGAGGCTCTCCCGACAGTCACTCTCAAACCACAATTGGATAGAAAAGCAGCTGGAGGTCCTGATTCCAGAACTGCTGAAACTTCTTATTAAAAGACTCACATAAGTAAATACACTTTAGGTCATGACTCACACAAATTTTATGAAACAATACTTATCCTGACTAATACAATGTGTTCTAAAATTTTATATTCTCTTCTGGCTTCATGTTTAACTAATCTGGTTTATTTAATTTTAAAAATCAATTTCAGGAACCTCAGTTAGATAGTGGGCCACTGGTGTACAGGAGGTATCAGCTCACGAGATCCAATGATTAAATTTTCAGGAACTTTGCCAGCTGGTTAAACAGGACCATTATTGAAAATTAAATTCTATAGTCTTACAAACTTTATAAAATTGCATAAACCCATGCTCTTGAGGTTATCGCTGTCTGTTATATGGTGGAAATACTATATAATGACCTGCCCTTTTCATCTCTTCCAAACTTGGAGTATTTACACTATGGAAATTGGAACATTTACACACTCCCTGCCGCCCTTTCTTTCTAGTCAATTGTTTAGCATTTACCAGCACTTTGCTGGTTGTGACCCACACTTAGAAATGCCCTATTCAAGCCAATTCCCCTTACCTGTCCCCTCCCACCTTTGTGTTGTATGTGAAGAGACTCAAAGACAGTTGTGAGGGAACCCAGGACGCAGAACTAGTTAGTGTTCAAGCTGGAAGAGGTACCCTCTCTTTTCTGATTCTGGTCTGATGCTGTCACCCCCACAAAGTTCTGCCTCTTGACTCTCACCCCACCCTGGAGGTAAGGACTGTCTGCACACCACAGGGCTGAGAGGCTCTGGGGCTAGAGGCAGGACACGCCCCCCCAAGACTGATCATGTCTTTCTGAGACAGGGCGTAGAAAGATGGGGAGCAGATCCCTATTCTAGGCACATTCACTCTGCCCCCGTGTGTCTCAGGACCTGCAGCCAGCTGGACGCCAGTGTTCTCGGTCAGGCAGCTGGTGCGTAGCACAGAACGGCATGCTGAGAGAGGGGGTAGTTGTGGAAATCCAGTGCCCAGCTTTGGGGAGGTGTGGGATCTTTGCTCTGTGTGTCCTGCTGATACGGTCCTCTCCTCTGGTGTGCTTCTTCATTTGCCCCTTCCAAACTTGCTGCTGACACGTTATTTAGGAGGTGGGGGAAGAGAACCCAGAGTGACTAAGAAACATTAGCCCTCAGAACTGTTCCTCCCAGGCTGCCTCTAACTTAGAAAGTGTCTGACAGGGAAACGGCACCAGTTGTGTGTTGCTGGACGTGATGAGTCCTCGCTGCCCTTTCAAAATATGTTTGGTTACAATACTCCCAAGTGTGTTGCTCCCATCATCAATTGCAATTGCTATAAAAGCACCAATTAGGGAAATTTAAAAGAGTGCACTCATAATCCTACCTCTCTTACATGAAAGCTATTTTTATGTTGCAGTTCTCATCTCCAGCAGTCTTGTCCTGACATTTGATTTTCACACAGTTGTAACCAAGGTCCTAGACAGTGACAGCCCCACACCATCCCTTGGGAAGCTATTGTGTATCCCTTTCCATATTTTAACTGAATGGGCACTGAGGCCCTGAGGTTTTGCCCTGGGCCACGGGACCCCTAAACTGGGCTCTGCTAGCCTCCTTTGCATATTTGAAGGGGATGAGGCCACGATTGATTTCACGCTTCTATCACAACTCTTTCCCTGCATTTTTCAGATTAAAGTAAGAACAGACACAACTGGGGGGCCTCTTTTCTTTGGGAGGAAGAATAACTGCAAATTGCAGTGTGCCTCTAATGAGACAATGACCCCAGACGAGGTCATTGATGAGCCCCAGGCACCCTAAAGTTCTCCAGTCTTTATTGTCACTGCCTGCCTCTCCGACTCCACCCCACCACCCCCACCGACTGCTGTCAAGACAGCAGTTTTATGAAGCCTGGACAGAAGAAAGGAAAGGCAACTGGACGATTCCACAGGACAGATGGGGCTCCTAGGCTAAAAAACTACGTTTGGGAACCAGCTGTAACAGGAAGCCCTGAGGCTGCCCCCTGGATTATTTTCTGTACTGGTAGTTCAAGTCTGGCTCACACAGTCAAAGGGACGCAGAATATAAATTTGTGGTGATGAATTAACTAACTCCTGGGATGTTACCTGATCCTGTGACCACTTGGAAGTTATCTTTATAATAAACATATGGAGTCTTAAAGAGGCCTCAGTCTCATGAGGTAGATTTTTAAAACATAAATTTCTATTCTATCAGGCTAGAAATGTGGGCTGAACTAGAGCACAGTCACTGCGAGTTACCCGGCACAGGAATAAAGATCTATTCTTTACTTCCCAGTGGGAGGAATCCTCTGGAGACTTGATTCAGGCCATGTCACTTCTCTGCCCAACCCTGGACTGGCCTCCCGTCTAAAATCTCAAACCCCTACCACGCAAACCAGACCCAGTGTGAACTGGCTTTGTTCGTCTTCTGTCCTCACCTCCCACTGCTCCTCTCCTCACTGCTCCCGGCCACTGTCCTCCTTGCTGTTCCTTCAAGCTCTCTCTGCCTCAGGACCTTGCACTAGCTGTTCTCTGTGCTGGAACGCTCTGTCCCTAGATAGCTGCATGTTGCTCTCTCTTGTTACTTTGGGACTTTGCTTAAATGATACCTGTCAGAGAGGTTTCTCTGACTACCTCATATCAAATAACTGCCCTCTTCACCTTCATTTATTCTCTCTCTCTTCACTCTGCCTTATTTTTCTTCATAACATTTATCACGACCTGACTTATTATATATAATTAATTGCTTATTGTCTGTCTCTCAGACTCGGTGGGGTGAAAATATCTAATTTAGAAATCACTTTGCAGTCATAAACAAAACACTAATCTGCATTCAGACAGATGACGCTTTTGTAGTTTTTTTCACATCCTTCAGAATTTGCTTCATGGAAAAGTTGGCGTATCCAACCAGTAATAAGAATCATACTGCTGATGGAATTGCAAGCTGCCACCTGCTATGAGTCATGCTGTGCTAGCGTGGCACACTCTCGACCTCACTGGACTCTCACAGCAAGGGGGTAAGTTTCTTATGACCCCACCCACAGAGAAACAGAGGTTCAGTGATTTTCCCAAAGCCACACAGCTAGTCTATAAACTTTTAAATAGCAGTTCTTCATTGTAAGAAGAAAAAAATGTCCAGTCTTTACTGGGCACCCTTTCTATTCACTCTGAGAATCAAAAGTCAGGCTTTTTGAACTTCATACACTGTAGTTTTTAAACCCTGGTGAATACAAATCTGAAAACAGAAAGCACTGAAATTCAGGGATGCTTGGGTACTGGTCCTAGATTCCCAAGCTAACCAACATTCTCAGTGTTTTATATACCATCCCTGAAGAGGTTCTCAGCCTGAGCTGGATGACTCATTGCCGCCCAGCCAGTCACTTCCTTCCTGCTCTCTGGAAGAGAGCCTCCTACAAGAGAGACAAGAAGAATTGCCTCTCCAGCCTCCTCAGTACAGTTGCAGAAGCCAGCGAGCAAGTCTTCCATCTGTGGCCTGTTTTCCTGGTCTGACCTCCCTTTACACACACATACACACACACACACACACACACACACACACACACACACACAGAGGTTACTTTCACATCCATTCAAATAAGCAACTTAAAAGGAAACTGAAAAAAGAAAAGTTATTAGACTCAAATGGAAATCAAAAGGTGGGTCAAAATGAGAATTAAAATCTGTGGTGTCATAATTGTTGTTGTTGTTGTAATTGAGGATTTTTTCTAATTTTGCAGTTGTCTGAACCTGATGACCAGTGCCTGTTTTAAGTAGTGAGTCAAGTGTCCCAGAATTAAAGTTTGGTGGGTTTTGTCGGGTGCTGAGGAGATGACTATGTTTCCCCGAAAATAAGACCTAGCCAGACCATCAGCTCTAATGCGTCTTTTGGAGCAAACATTAATATAAGACCTGGTATCATATCATATCATATCATATCATATTATATTATATTAAGACCCACTCTTACATTGTAGTAAAATAAGACCAGGTCTTATATTAATGTTTGCTCCAAAAGACACATTAGAGCTGATAGTCCGGCTAGGTCTTATTTTCAGGGAAACATCAGCGAAGCCACCAGCACAATCTCTGAACCACTAACCCAATGGCAACACCTTGTTGGTGGATTTCCCCAAATTCCTTTCCAGCTCTCAGTGCTCAGTTTACAAGAAGTCTCATTTCAGAAAACACGTACAGATTTATTTTCCTTTACTTTTAACTGGGTTTAAGGCAGAGAGTTGGGAAAAGTAAGCAGAAGCAACTACTCCAGCTCAAAATGAGAATCTAAGATTGACATTTCATTCCTGGCTCTATTCTTACTTGTTAAATGTTTATTAGCATTGTCTGTGTCTTTTCCTATGAAATAATCAGGAATGAAAAAAATGGTTGTATAGAATTTTGAAATTTCTGTTCAAAAGGACAGTATTTGGTTCTTTTTTTTTTTGAGATCTTATATTTTTGTTTCATCTTTGTTTTCATATATATATATATATATATTTTGTTCTCTAAACTAAACGCCAGCATTTAGACTATATGTAGACAGGCACAGTTGTGTGATTTCAGCATCAGATTCTCTTTAAGATAGACTTAGATATTCAAAGGCCTTTGCACTAACAGAATTTTTTTTAAAACTCCCAACCATATTCATAATGCCCTTGAAAGTTTGACTTTTCTGTGAGACTTTCAGAGCTAATTGGCAAGACCCAGCTCAAAGCAGAGCATTGGCGAGAATCACCAGCTATATTTAACTTCCTGGGGCTATACTGAAATACTTAATTCCTGGCTAAGTTCCTGGGATGAGTTACAAGACCATCTATTCAAAACTCTGAGAGGCCCATGTTCCTGCTAATCCCCATGCTAACTTTTCTCCAAGAATCCAGGAAGTAATGAGAGCAGCCAAGGTTTCTGAGGTTCCACGCGCAGCAGACGCTGTGGTGAGAGCAGTAAGCATACTGACTCTGCATTTCTCAGTGATGTTGGTTGTGGGGTGGGACTTGCACAATTTCTGTCATGGCCCCAACAAGCTACTGTGACCCACCAAGTTTCCTTTGCTGGCCGGTGGCAAAACTGGAGGCTCAGGGCCCACATTGCATCTGCTCTGCCTTTTGCAACTCACGGTCATGCTCAGAGCAGCCCCTTAATCATTGTTCTCAACTGCTTTTGCAAAAGACACCAGTCCCCAGACTACAGACAATCACACATACAAGTCACCAGAAGTCAACATCCCATGGGTAACAGAAAATAACCTATACGATGTGCTTTTTATTTTAAGTCATCTGTGAAATAATAGGGATATAATAAAAATTTATGGGGCCCTTCTCTTTACTTTGCCTCAAATTTTCTCCTTATTAGTGAAAAAGAGATTGCATTTTCGGTTACACACACATGCACACAAACTCACACATACCACTCAATCATCTTATTTTCTTCTCTGTCCCAGTAAAGGCATTTCATAGACTTTTATCAGGACTGGGCAACATTGGCAAATCACTGACAAAGCTCAGAAAATTTAAAAATGTAATTGAGTAAATAGGTGCTGATTTCAGAACATCATCTTTTATTTTATTTCTTCCTCCAAAAAAAAAAAATCTGTGCTTACCGGTATCAACGTTACTGGAGCTGAAGAGAGCATTCTTTCTAATGACACAGTACTGCACTCAAGTACTAATTATACCAATTACAAGTTTCTCTTCATCACGGCTGATGGCATAATTTAACTGCAAGTGCTTTGCAAATATACACACCTGGTGTTTCAGTAACTCAATCAGGCATTGGGTTTACTCAGACATCTAATGGAGATGATTAGCATGTGCCACCTGCTGGAAATCGTGACAATGTCCTTAAGTCAAAAAGACAAACCCAGAAGGTGGCCCCAGAGCAACCCTGGGAAACTCAGGCTCCTGAGTCTTGGCAGATCTGGGGCTGAGTCAGGGTCCCCCGCTTTGGTCAGACCACAGCTCCGCCCGCCAACTGGAGTTACTCCAGATCCTGCCCAGACTCTGGGTTACAGAGGTACTTAAACTCAAGGCCTCCCTGGGCCCTTGCCAGACTAGTCTGGACCCCGGCACCTCCTGGAACAGGTTCTCAACCCTTAGCTGAATCGTAAAGGCCTGAAAGGCCATTAAAATCAGCTACCATGTTTCCCCGAAAATAAGACCCACCCCAAAAATAAGCCCCAGTTAAGATCATCAACCAGACAGACGCATTTAGTATGTTATGACGATGTTCCAGAAGATGACATGACTGTACTTGAATAAATGTAGATTGTTGCACATGAAAAAATAAGACATCCCCTGAAAATATACCCTTTTGGGGCAAAAATTAATATAAGACCCGGTCTTATTTTCGGGGAAATACGGTAGCTGGGCCCCAGTCTCTTGGGTTCTGATTCAGCAGTTCCAAGGCAGGCCCAGAATTTGCATTTCTATCAAGTTCCCAAATGATGCTTCCCTGTTGTTCCCAGCAAGAAGTGACCAACAGTCCCACTCTGCAAAGGACTAAGGGGTGGGGGGAGGGTTTCTGGAGCAGTCCTGGGGCCAACGGGACAAGTCGCTCACCTGAGGACCACACTTTGAGAAACCCCACCCAAAGTATCAACTCCAGTGAGGGAGTTATACTTCTAGTATTGATTGTTCAGAATGTTGTATTTTTATTACAGACTTCTTTCTTTGAGATGTAAATGTACAAGGAAGATAGAATAAGTCTCCAACACCTAATTTGAATTTGTTTATAAAAAATTTTCTCTTATAAAGAGGAAATTTGAAAGAAGTAGCTGTTCAAACAGGGAAGAAAAAACAGAGATCATTGTGCATCCAAGCTAAAGATGAACTTTATAAATGTTACTTCTTTAGTCTTAGATCTAAATTTTATAAAATATTATGTTCTTTTCTAATGTCAGTACATAGAATTATTTCTACATCTTAATCTTATGCACTAAACAGTTTAGCTTCATTCATTAAGTTTTCAACAAAAACATCTCCCAGTTGTATAACAAATTCCCACACTAGTCATTAAACTAGCCAGCATCATTCTCCTGGTTCTGAGGGTTGTCAGGGTGCTTCTCCTGGGGCTGGGGAGCTGGGAGGGCCTCACTCACTGGTGTGAGGGGGGCCACCAGGATCTCCGGCCATTCGCTCACTTATTCTCAAGCAAGCAAATCAGGTTTGTTCATGCTGTGGCAAAAGGGTTCCCCAAGGTAAGAGTGGCAAACCCCAAGATCCATGCACTTTTTAAGAGTCTTGGCTTGCCGTTGGTCAAACCAAGTCACGTGGCAGCGCCCAGAGGCGGTGTGGAAGGGTCACAGGCTCAGACGCACGCCACTGTTCAGTCTGTCACAGTCTCATTGTTTCTTTTAACATAAAACTTCATTAATGATTTCTGGATTGTCTTTAAAAGTAACTTGCGAGAAATGGGGACGACGAACTAATAGTGTCCTTACAAGTGTCGTGTTGACAAGGCTTCTCTACTTCTAGATTCTAGGAGGTCAACTAGGCTTGTTGCTCAAGACTATCTATCCCTGTTCTAGTGTCCAAGGAGACCCTGCGCCCTGGGCAAACTGAGACAGTTGGTCACCCCGTGATCACCCCATGAGATTTAAACTACTGTCATTCCATTTTATGGATGAGGAAATTGTGACTTGACGACATGAAGTGATTATCCCAGATGTTCTTGTAAGTAAGCAGCAGGGCTGAGGTTTGAACCTGGGCCGTCCAGCGTCAGAGCTGCAGCTGCCACACTATATCACTGCAATAGCTAAAAGGCACAGTTTAACGTTTAGGTACGTGCTTTGGCCCTGTCTTAATCACTCGCTACATTTAAAATAATGACTCCAAATTACTTTGGTCTGTGTTGAAAATTTTTAATTTACCTTCAAATTAAAAGATTTGCCATATTTAAGAATAGTCCAAAGAATGTGCCACTGGCTCTGAAGAAGCACAAAAAACACTCTGAAGAATATCATCATCACCACATAAGCAGGTAGTCTTCTCAGTGACCCTTAGGGCAGTGTTAGCAAGAATGGTCATGCTGTCCTTCATCAAGGCCCGTGGCCAGCGCCGAGCCTGCACTTCCTGTGGTGGTTGCTGACTATCCATACAGGACTGTCTTCGGTACTTAGCTGTAGTAGCCATTCAATTCTTCTACAACCCATGAAATAGATGCTATTGCTAGCATTCTTTCTTTACAGAGTTCAAGTGTCTTGCCCAAGGTGACATAGCCAGTAAGTAGCAGAACCATGATTGCAACCTGTCCCCATCCCAAGTCCATGCTTAATCACCACCCACAGGGGCCCCTCTGCTTAAGCATAAAGGTCCAAGATAGGTCCCAGGACCCAGCGCACAAGCTCTTTCCACTACGCTGCAGTACATCCCATGCTTGAAAGAACCATCCTGATTTGGCTAAATAAGTTCTTATTGGTTAGTTGAAAATCAGGTGACCTACCACTTCCCACCAGGTATTCTTTTGGTGGAGATATGACAGTTTAATGGCCAGTCCTGGTCCCTGCCCAAGGAAAGGGTGGAGGAGGCAAATTCATGATCCAAAGGCCTACATCTAGAAAACGCATGTGTCTCATCCACTCCCATTTCCCTGGCAAGGAGTTAACCAATGGCCACGGCCAACTGCAAGGGAGAGACGCAGATGAATTTAGCCATATGTTCAAGAAGGAAGAGAGAATGGATTTTCATGGAAAACTTGCAGACTTCACCACAGAATTTGTTGTAATGTGAATTTGCATTTCTTGGTGTCGTGAATCCTTTCATAATTTTAAGGCCAATGTATTTCTTTTACTGTGAAATGTCTATTGATCTTTATTGCTCATTTTTCTACTGGGTCTGAATCTTTTGTATTGATTTGTTGGTACTCCTTATTTATTAAAGAAATTAATCTTTTGGGGTGGCCGGTTAGCTCAGTTGGTTAGAGTGCGGTGCTCTTAACAATAAGGTTGCCGGTTCAATCCCCACATGGGGCCACTGTGAGCTGCGCCCTCCACAACTACCATGTCTCCCCAAAAATAAGACCTAGCATGATTTTTTCAGGATGACATCCCCTGAACATAAGTCCTAATGCGTCCTTTGGAGCAAAAATTAATATAAGACCTGGTCTTATTTTCAGGGAAACACGGTAGAGTGAAACAACTACTTGACTTGGAGATGATGGGTCCTGGAAAAACACACTTAGATAAATAAAAGTTTAAAAAAAAAAGAAATTAATCTTTCGTCTATGATTACAGGTTGCAAATACTCATCCCAGTTTGGTTATTTTGTTTTTGGATTGTGTTTACATTGGTTTTTGTTGACGATATATTCTATGTTTATGTAATCAAACTTATGAATCTTTTATTTTATTTTGTTTATTTTGTTTTAAAATTATTCTTATTAAATCTTTTACCTTCTGGAGTTTTGTATCATACTTAGAAAGACCTTCCTCTCTCATATTATTTTTAAAATCACTCATATTATCATTTACTACTTTCATGCTTTAAATATTTTCCAGTTAAAGTTTGACTGATATAGAATTTATTTTGGTGTAGAGTGTGAGGTATGCATTAAAGTTAATTTTTCAGTTGGCTATTTAGTTGTCTCAAGACCACATTTGTGGATGAATCCTTTCCTTAAAGATTTGAACTGTCATTTTTATCAGTAGGTTCCTGTATAAACTTGAGTGTATTTTTGGGCTTTCTAATTTGTTTGTTGATCTATTTATCCACCAGCACTACCCCATCACCACAAGTCCTTTTTCTTAGATATTTTTGTAGCTATTTTTTTTTTTTTAAAGATTTTATTGGGGTAGGGGAACAGGACTTCACTGGGGAACAGTGTGTACTTCCAGGCCTTTTTTCCAAGTCAAGTTGTTGTCCTTTCAATCTTAGTTGTGGAGGGTGCCGTTCAACTTCAAGTTATTGTCCTTTCAGTCTTAGTTGTGGAGGGCGCAGCTCAGCTCCAGGTCCAGTTGCCGTTGCTAGTTGCAGGGGGCACAGCCCACCATCCCTTGTGGGACTCGAGGAATCAAACTGGCAACCTTGTGGTTGAGAGCCCACTGGCCCATGTGGGAATCGAACTGGCAGCCTTTGGAGTTAGGAGCATGAAGCTCCAACGCCTGAGCCATCGGGCCAGCCCCTTTGTAGCTATTTTTGATTCTTTATCTCATCTAGTTAAAAGAATACCACATATTGATGTTTTTGATTGATGGTCATTTGCCTGGCATGGCTTTGACCATCCTTTTATCATAAATCCTCTGAATCCCTCTGTTTTAGGTGTGTTCTTGCACACAGTATAAAGCTGGGTTTTCCTTTGTGATTCAGCCTGGTTTTTATTTTAATGTGATTTGAGCTTATTTATGGATATTCACAGATAGGAAGGACACAGTTGGTCTTAGTTTTGTCATCATATTTCACGCTATAATTTCTAATTATAATTGCTTCTCCTTAAATAATTCACTGTGTTCTTTTGCTTGCTATGTGTGTTTCTTAGCTTGGAAGGGCAACAATTTTGTTCTGGGAGATGTTCAGTCAGTTTTCATTCCCTTCATGCCACAATATTCTGCTTCTTTGGCTATGTCTTTTACTTGTTCCTTTCCCTTTATGTTATACTTTTTATTCTTACTCTATCTTTATATAGATCCTGTCCCGGTTTCTTTCTGATTGTGACTCATCTTTGAGTGTGGTGAGTCCTCCCTGATCAGCTACTTATAGGAGGTTCCCCCGGGGGCACAGGACCCTGTCCTCTAGGCACCACTCCCTGAAGACCAGGGTGGTCATGAGGAATTGTCCCCCACACCCCCAGCCATAGGCTGTGTGGCTCATTCACAGTGCAACACGCTGCTTCCTGCAGATGCGTCTTATCTGTAGGCTCTATCCCTACTTCTTTGCCATGCCAAGCAAGGCCTGATGCCCACGTTTTTTCCCTGAAGATGTGACACTTACTCTGAAGCCTTGTGACCTACAGTTTCTTAGGGTCTTCCTGTCCCTTTGTACCTGCCTACACTGCCTCCCCATGAGCAGTTGAGACTCATGCTGTCTCCTATTACACTGGAGGTGGAATGTGTTTCTTTCTCCTTTTGTTTGTTTTTGTTCCCAGAAGAGAAGGGGGAAATGTCATTTTCACTCTGTGTTTTACATGTGAAGTCTCAAGTGCTCCAGTGTCTTCTAGAATGAAGCTGGTATGGTTTTAGATCCTTGCAGGTAACCCTAGTCTTTTCTTCCTGCAGCTTTCAGATGGTTCCTCATCCAGATACTCTGAGAGTCCCGCTGCCGGGTCTCTGTGTGCTCATTACAGCCTGACACCCTCAGCCCTGGATGGGATCATCTCATGAGTCATGTCTTCTTTCTGCTCTGGGAAATTTTCCTATGTTATGTCTCAGGGATTACTCACCCTTCTTTTTTATTTTTTTTCCCCCCGTCTGAAGCTCCTAGTGATCAGACATTTTACTCCCCAGCTGATCACCTAGGCCTCTTCTCTCTCGTGTGTGTTTCTTTCTCTCTCCATTTGGTGGAGATATGTTCTAGAGATTCATTTGGCTCCAGCCTCCATCTATTCCATGGGATTTTAAGTTCAACAATCATATTTTTAATTTCTTTACTGTTCTCTGCCTGTTCATAAATAGTATCCTGTTCTTACCTTATGGAGATGCAATATTTTCTTGAATATTTCTGAAGACAATAATTAGTCTTTTAATTTAATTTTCTGTTGTTTTCTAAATTAGCTGTTTCCTCCAAGGTCAGTTGTCTTTGGGTATCTTCATTATCCTCCTCTATATTGTTTATTTTCTTCTGGAAGTTGGGGTATACTTGGTTGTTCATGTATATTAAGAATCTGTGGTTTGTTCTGATGAGCTGCTGTGGGTTTTCCATGGACTTCTCTGAATGGAAAGGGAAACTGCAAGTTCTGCATCCACAGATGGGGTGTGTTGGCTGTTCTTTAGTTAGGATAGATGGGTGAGAAGCAGGGCAGCAGTCTGGCCATTCTCCTTTCTCTCCTTCCCTTGATATACCCCAATACAAGCCAGAATAAGGAAGATTTCAGTCTGAAGCCTCAGACCCTTGCTAGAAGCTGTAGCCCAACCCAGGATGTTAATTCAAAGTCTTTGAAGAAATGCCCTCTGGCATCTGCCTACTGGGAACCTGCCTGCTGTGAGCGAGGAGGGCAGAGACAGAGGGCAGTTGCTGCTAGTTTGTTCACAGACACATGCCAGTTACACCCCACATCTTAGCGCCTCTCTAGGGTTCCTTCAGCAAGATGACACCAGCCTCCAATGTCACCCTTCTTTGCCCTTCCCACCCACCAATACCTTCCATCCCCTTTCCACCTTCAGAAATTGTCATCCTAATTTCCATATCTTTACCATTACAGGCTTATGTTCCCTTGGCATTTATTTTCTTCCAATCCAGTGGGGCCTAAGAAGGAAGGAGGCCATGACGGGCTCAGTGCACTTAGCAGCACACTCCATCACACTTGGCTTGAGTTTAGAACAGATGCCCTAGTCCAGTGTGTAAGGCTTGCGGTGAGATAATGAGGCTAGTCCAGTGCCCAAACCTTTGGGGGCATTCTGCCATCTCAAGACACCTCCTACATAGTATTCCTAGGGGCCACCTTAAAATACAGAAGGGAAAATTAGACCCATTTCTCTTCTAAGAGCTCGAATCATGCTGAGAACAGAGGGGAAGTTACTCTCTTTAGTCATGCTCTTGTAAGTAGTATCCTGTTACAGGTTAGCTTTTTAAAGATCAAAAAGAAAAGAAATTAAAATTACAAAGGGAAAATAACTGGGGTCTTCCCAAGGCCCTAAGGACCTGTGCAGGTGGGGGCTCTGAATTTAAGCTTTTTTAGCTTCAGGGTAAACCTGCCTTTTTCCTGCAGAGGGGCCAGTGGTGCAGCAGCAGGTGAGAGAGCCTGCAGAATCCGAAGAAGCAAGGAAAGGGGGGGAGAGGTTGGTATGGGCATAATAGGAATCTTTGGGCTTGGCAGTGAGCAGGCAAGATTTCGGAAATCTTCATTAGTGTGGCCTCCATAAAGACTAGAGGCCAGGAACCTAATTGGAAAGAGTCCAGTGAGCATTAGTTGTTGGGAAGCTCACACAGGGGAGGAAACAGCTCACAGCAGCCAGTGAGCCAGAGGAAGGAATGGAGGGCACAGCAGCCCCTGAGCAGCCCTGCCCCTTCCCTCACCTTTCCAGGCTCGTGTATTAGTGACACTCAGAAATGAAAACCTTTTGCCTGTAATCTTATTACCTCAAAGAAAGCAATCGCTTGTCCTCAACTAGAGAGACCTGATCAAAACTTCTAACTGTTTTATGTCCTTGAAACTAACATGTCCATTATGTTGTTTACAGAAGAAGGTGAATTACCACCATTGAAACATCTCAGGTCTATTTCACCAAGACGTCTCCAACACAAAGGTCTAAGCAGAGAGAGATGTGTCATTGGACAAGAATCAGAACACCTGGGTTCCAGCTCTCTCCACCCGAGCTGGGCCTACTTTGTAAGGTTGAAACAATTATTATTACTACTTATTGGATCTGGGTGCTGTTTTGACAATACTCATTTCTTTCTTTCTTTCTTTCTTTCTTTCTTTCTTTCTTCTTTCTTTCTTTCTTTCTTTCTTTCTTTCTTCTTTCTTTCTTCCTTCCTTCCTTCTTCCTTCCTTCCTTCCTCCTCCTTCCTTCCTTCCTTCCTTCCTTTTTTTCTTTCTTTCTTTCTTTCTTTCTTTTTTAAGTAAGTAACCCAAGAGTGTCTCTGGCCCAAAGATAAGATGACTATAGAACACTTTTCTGACATTTAAAACTCAGCTTTGTCCTGGGAGGAATAGCTTTAAGAACGTATCAACTTACTATTAATGAAGTGACGAGTAGTAGGGAGAGACTAAAAGGTCTTCAGAGCAAGACTAGGGTCCTATTTTTAAACTAAACATAACTATTTAAACCTATATAACTATAAACCAATATAACTGTGTTTCTAGCTGAGAGACTTACTATATTTTCCAGATTTTAATTAAGCAATGACTGTTTAGTTATCGAAGCTTATCAGAGCACTCTTAGTCCAGAAAGTTCGAGCACTTCAAAAATTCTCCAAGTGGCAACATGAACCTAAATCTCTTCCAGGTAGTTCTTAGTTTTTCTAGGGGTGACAGTAAACAAAGAAGGCCAGTCAACTAGAAACCTGCAGACTTTTCTATTGAACAAGCTGAGTCACCTCTATATTGTCCTGGGAGGACAACTATCAATAATACATAACATTAGGTAGAAACAGGAATTACTTTATCTTATAGTTTTAGATTCTCCAGGTTAGTCTCTGTCCACTCTAGACAGCTCAAGACAGAAGAGGAATTTACCAGAAGAAGATTCTGGAGTCTATCATTAACCCTGAAGAAACTGGACTTCTTGCAGATCTCAACTTGTGCCTGGAAAGCCAACACGAGCCCTTCAGCGTCTTGGTGCCCCTTCTCTGCCCTCCTCTTTACATCTTTCAATCTTCTCTACTCTGAAGGCTGTTTCTCCCTGATTCTGTATCTGTAAGACAGAAGATGGCTCCCTCCCTTGTCTCCCAAGGTCTGTGGGTGTCTCAGTGACAGCACATCCTGAGACAGACTAGCTGAATTCAAATACCAATTCCAATTTCTAAAGAGATCATTCTATTGATCCAATCAATTGGGATCCAAGCCAAGGACAGGGGCAGGGGTATGATATGGTAAGAACATGGCAGCAAGGGCCAGGTCTAGAGAGTTGGCGGGGGGGGGGGTGTCATAAGAGCTGGGCAGACACCCCAAAAGATGTCTACAACACCCATGTATAATAAGAATATAATTGGAAGAGGGCAGAGATGATGAGATCTCTCCACAGATTCGGGGAAGGCATAAGAACAGAAGAAGCCCATATTCTAACCATCCCAGGACTAAGGAGCTGAATTCTGTCAACCTCCCTAAGACACAGTTTCCTTATTGAAAATATGACACTGGACTAGGACTAACAATCTATCCACGCTTCTCGGCCGTTCATTGTTCACATGACCAGCCACTTCCATGGGCAGAAGAAGTGCTCCTTCCATGCTAGCAGGGGTGAATTCCAAATGGCCGTGTCAAGGAAGGGAGCTAGAGGATGGATGACACTTAGAGGATGACCACCAGGACTAAGAGGGTTCGTCAGCGTCTTCTGTGGAGAGGGCTGGGTGCACTGTTTTAACTCTACCCATCAGATTCTGATCCACATGGGGACCTCTCCTCCCTTCCCCCTACTCCCCCTTTTGAATCACTGTTCTGAGGGATGCTCATTCATCATATAAAAAAATAACTACAGGAATTGAAATCGCTTAGCCTAAGGAAGGGATGAAATAGGGGAGGGGGATACACACTACAGCCACTTGAAATACAGAAAGGGCTGTCGTGTACAAAAGGACACCCATTTCTTCAGCATGACTTCAATTGACAGAATTAGATTCAAAAGGTAAAGGTTATGAAAAGGCAAATTTCAGATCATTTCAATTATTTTCTCTGAATTCATGTTGTCCTACATTGAATGTGCTTCCTCTGGAAGTCTGAATTCCCCATTGTGCCACTTGCCCTGCTTCCAGAACAAGTGTTTTTAATTGCCACCAGAGGTACACTCTTCAGCATACACTTTGTTGCCATACATACCAACGGATAGAAAGGGTGCTGTGCGCCAATAATAAAATAATTTGTTATTTGGGTCCTTGATCTGTCTTTCTCACCAGTGTTGGTAAACTTGGCCCACATTTCCAAAAGCCTAGTTTGTGGGAGTTCTTACCCTATCCTTGATTTCTGTGAATTTCCAGTCTTCCTACCTTCAGGACCCCTTGTTTCTGCTACCGTGCCCATAAATGCTTCCTCAGTTTGGTCTTGAGCTAGCAGGCACACACTACAATCCCACAAGGAAACCTACTTGTAATTTGGTTTTGCCAGCTAAGTAACTTTACGTGATAAGTATGGGGAGGAATCGCATTGCACAACACACCGTTGTCTGCCAGCTTCCTGGCTTGCTCCTCACGTCCTCCATCTTCCTTAACCTGACCCACCCTCACGGCCCCTTCACACGCACAGATCCTTCAAAAGGGCAGGCAACCCTTCACTCCGCCGTCTCATGGGTACCGACTCTTCAGTCCAGCCTTCCCTCCCTGCCTCTGTGGACTTAATAATAATAATTAATAATAGCCCCCCTTTCACCACACACGAAAGCCAACTCTGTTCTGATTCTACAAATCTCCCTCAAGATTAACCGAGTTACCATGCTTGAAGTTTCACAGATTAAACAGATTAGTGGTTCACAGCTGAGGGCCATTTAGCGCCCAGTTTACCCCAGGGGACACCTGGCCGCATCCGGAGGCATTTTTGGTTGTCACTCTGGGAGAGAGGGGTTGTTGCTGACATCGAGTGCGTAGAGGTCAGAAATGCTACTCAGTATCCTACCATGACAGGACAGAGAATTGTTCCGCCACAGAGACCCGTTCAGCCCAAAATGTCAATAGCGCTGCGGTTAAGAAACCCTGAATTAGACCATTTTTCTAGTTGCCTTGCTTGAAGTTCTTCCAATTATGCAACAAGCAATCTTATTAAAGCATGGGAAGGGGTGGGAGCGTAACTCTAATCAGATTGCTTTCCACCCAGAACACCAACCGGAAATCAGTGTCTTCAAAATGACGGGAACCCTTATGGGCAATTCTGGGGGAAGGAAGAGGAGAAAGGGTGGAGGAGACTGTGGTGGGCATGAGGCACCTTAAGATGGGACAGACTGAGACGCTAAGTGAATAGCTTTGCCAGAGAGAAGGCTCCGCAGGCATCAAGCGGGACCGAAATGAAGCCTCTTATTCGCAGCCTCCTCCTGGCCCTGAAAATGTGCCAGGAGAGCTGCAGCCCACAGCGACGAGTCCCATGTGAGACACAAAACCCTGTAGCGATGCCCATCCACAACTGCTATCCCACTAGAAGGTCAAGACACTTCATTTCTGTTCAAGTGAATATTACACTCGTCTCACATTTCATTTTCCCTCTAACTTGGAGGAGAGGGTGTAGTTTGTTTTTCAGTTCCATTTTCTCCTTTTTTCTTGAAGGGAAGGATGTGTTGCCAAAAATACTCATAAACTGCTTCCTTGTTTTTATGATGGAGAAAATGGTTTATTTATTTTACAGTTACATCCGCATTAAAATGGCAGCAAGGGACAGTGGGGTTGAGAGCCTGGGGCCCAGTTCCTTCCCTGGGTTCCTGAAGTGCTCACGGGCATCTGGAGCGTCTCCAGGACACGGCTCCCCCAGGGCACAGAACACACACACATCCTGTTTAGTTTGTGCCCCCTGCAGAGCCCAAACTTCAAGGACTTTGGAGACAGGGTCCAATCAAAGGCGTCTCCCAGCAGCCTTCCTGGCAGGCAGTGCCTGTTGGTTTTTCTCCAGGGACTGGCTGCTCTGCTGACTCCTCTGTTCCACCCAGCACCCGCATCCCTGCCCCCTGACCCCCAGGGAGCAGCCCTCCCATGCAGATGACATGAGCTCCGCCAAAGGCCAGACTTGAGGACCAATAACTAGTGACAAAAATTAGCTGCTTTAAAATAGCACAAAAGCTCTGAAGGTCTCACTGCCTCCTATAGCCAGATTTAAAAAAAATAAGTTGGATGGAGATCCTGGCAGGATAGGCTGCTGTTGCAAACATGAGAGCCTTTCAGTGAGGGAAAGAGCTCCCAAGCACTGCAGCCATTGTGATCATAGTGGGTCCTGAGCCCTTGCCATCTCTCCACACTGAGAGCTGGGAGCCCTTGGTACAACTGCCTCAGGGTCAGCTTTGCTGGGTTTCCCAGTAAAAGCAGACTGAAAATTCAAATAGCGCTCCACTCAACCTGGCTTGGAAAAGGGAGAAAGGGAAAAGAAGGAATAGTAGTGCCCTTAGGATCGTTTGTAAACAATGCTCTGTGGCCCTCAAATGTTCAGTGTTTAGTGCCTTCTTGCTACGTAGTTTCCCCTCTCCAGATGCCTTAAGACAGTCAGACGCCATGAAAACAGTGTGGGGCTGATTAAGCAAAGATGCATTTACTGGCCACATGACCAGAAAATGTGAGGACCCAGGAATGCACTGTTTAGACATCAGAGGCCAAGGAGATTCTTGTTTGCTTTACAAGAGAATCTGTCTTGTGAAGAGAGTAAGTGGGGGCAGGAAGGGGGTGGTGGTGGTGTTATGTGTCAGCTGAATTCTCTAAGCTCATAACAGAAGTGGGGTCAGGGAAAAGGAGGTGGGCTCTAAAATGGTGTAATCAAGGCCTAATTTGCACATCAAATAGATTTTTAAAAAATTAACCACACAAATATGATAAAATCCATTTTCAAATTTAAAGATCTTTTCTCTCTCGCTTAAAACAAATTAACTTTTCTAGGATGTCTTCTAGGGTCCCCTGATGCTTACGTATTGTAAGAGGAACAATTCTGTATTTGCTTTATTGGGTTTATAATCAATCTTTCTAATCATAATAGTATTGGCTGTACTGTATTGTATCACGTTAATATGCACTGGTGTGGACACTACAGGCCCAGCTCTCCACTAGCAGTAAATAAATAACACTGAAAGTCATCATTTGTGTATGCAGCTTTTTCTCTCTTGTGGATTAATTCTCTAAAAACAACCCCAAATAAGGATTAATAGACCTCAATGAATCTTCTCAGGACAAACATCTTGAGAATTGATTGCATAACTAACGCTACAAGTTAACACCACCATTTCTAATTACTGGCAACTAGAATTCCTTGTCCTCAAACAAAAAACACATACAGAGGGTGCCAAAAACATGTATACGGATTTTAAGAAAGGGAAAAAACTGTATTAAAATTACACTGATGGTAACCTCTTTGAACACCTCTTGTAACTGCAGACGTCAAACGTGACTTGTATTCACTTTTTTTATTAGTTATATTTATTAAGTATTACAATTTCAGTAGTTTTTCCTTTTCTTCAAATGTGTATACATTTTTTTGGCACCCTCTGTATGTCCCATTTATACTAAAAGCACCTGGTGAAGGTCACAGGGATATCCCTATCTTGTTCTTTACCTTAGAACTGCACTGCTTCATTTCCAAATATATGGGATTCCAAGTTATTGTTTGTTGTTAATTCGTAGCTCCGATCCCACTGCCAACATTATCTGTGTGATTGCAATCCTTTAAAACTTAAAAGACTTTTTTACAGTTCAGCATATGGTCAAATTTTGCAAATTTTGTAAATGGTCCTGTATTGAAAATGTTTGTGGTTTCCTGTACCCTACAGATATTTCTAATTTCATCTTATTTTTTCCTTAGAAGATAGTAAGTGGAGTTTGTTGTCCTGTAATCTGTGTCTCGTGATTTCAGTATCTGTTATCTCTGGGAGTCTGTTCTGAGGTTCCTGCTGGTTCTGGTTGTGGTCGATTTACTTTGCAAGATGGTCATGCCATGAGCACTGGGAAAGTCTGGGGCCTTTTCCTCGGTATCTTGGGACATCATCAATCCAGGACTGCTTTAGCCACTTTCACTATTTGAGGATGTTTTGGTTGCCTAGGCAATGTGAATGTGGGGTGCAGGAAATTTCCACCATTTTGCCCCTGCTCTGCGGTAATCTGGCAGTTGCTTTTTGGGGGTGGGGAAAGATCATTTCTGATTCACTTCTTCCTGAGTGTGCAGCCTTTGTTTCCTATTAGTTTCCACACCTGTCTCTCTCGCCTGCGAAGACCCCATTTTCCAGGACAATGACCACCCCCAGGAAGAGCCCCCTATGTCCTGGCTCAGGATTCTGATTTCTTTGACTAGAGCCTGGAAATTCCTGACACATCTGTCAGCTTCTTGATGCATTTAAGACAATGTCCAAGATTTTCAGTTGTTTTCAGTGGAAGGAGACTAGTCTGGCCCATCCTTACTGGAAGTAGGCATCTGGGTTCTTTAGTTAAGGTTCTTGAGTGAACCACACTCAACAGAGGGCACTGGAGACACATTCATTTTTTCTGTCACTCATCATTGAGGAGCAGATTTGTCCTCCAAAAGCTGAATGAATCTGAAGTAATTTGAGTTTGTTTTTAAACTACTCTGTTTTGTGGAACAAGAATGAAGTGCATTGCTTTGTTTTGATTTCATTGCTCTTGTGGGAGGGCAGACGAACATAAAAACCAAAGCTTGAACTTAAAGTTATAGTCATGGGACATATAAAAAGGATTATGAATATTAAAGACTTAATTAATATATATTATATCACAAAGGCTTTATATCATATATTATGTACTATGTAATAATCAATTCTATGTAATAGCCTTCACATATTTAGGGTATCTATCGCTTGGTAACATTTCAAATCATTTCTAATAAACTCAATATTCAAGTTAATATTGGGCCAAAACACTGATTAAGGCTAGAGCTGAACATGCAGTTATTATCTGGTGTTTCTTTTCTGCAGGGTATGGGTAGAAACTGTGTAATGTTAAACATTCAAACCTTATCCAATATATAAAAAATTATTCTCTACTTAACAATCCACAAAATGTAAAGTGGTATCATGGATTGGATCTTAGAACAAGAACAAGAACATTAGTGGAAACTAACATTGACACTTACTATTAATTAAACTTCAGACTTTTCAATTTCCCACTTTTATGAGTAATTCTTCAATGTGTATAAATCCTTGTCAGTGTTTCAGATTATTTCCTCAGGATAGATACCAAGGAGCCACTGGTTAACTGACTTTTCTGGTCTGATCTTGTTAAGAACATGGTAAGAAGCAAAACTTAGTTTGAGCAGGGGTGGGTGGGTGCATTGAAACCCAAACCATGCAGTTGACGATGATTTTTCTGGGTCCCAGGGAACATATCTTATTTTTCCAAATCCTCTGTGTGGACCCTACCATCAAGTCAATGCAAATGTGAATCGAGTGGTTAGTTAGTTAGTTAAGAATAAACAAAGATGAGTGAGTGGTAGGTACACAGCTAAGACTCTTACTTGAGGTCACTTATTTGACAGGGGCTATCAATGACAACGTGTGTATCAAAACACTATGAGACAACCAAAATGCCCATCGGTAGACAACTGGATTAAGAAACTGTGGTACATTTATACAATGGAGTATTACTCAGCCATAAAGAAGAATGAAATCTTACTATTTGCAACGATATGGATGGACCTAGAGAACATTACGTTAAGTGAAATAAGTCAGTCAGAGAAAGACAAATACCATATGATCTCACTTATATGTGGAATCTAAAGAACTGAATAAATGAGCAAAGTAAACAGAAATAGTCTCAGAGATATAGAGGAAAAACTGATGGTTGCTAGATTGGAGTGGGGATGTGGATGAGGGAGAAGGGGAAGGGACTAGACAGCACAAATTGGTAACTACAATATTGCCACGGGGATACGAAAGACAGTTCGGGGAATATAATCAATAATGTTGTAAAGATTTTGTAGGGTGTCAGATGGGACGTGTCTTATTAGGGAGACTGCTTCATGGATGGTGTAGATGCCTGACCAGTGCAGTGTACACCTGAAGCTGAAGCTGAATAATATTGTATGTCACCTACAATTTAATATATATATAGTCATGGATATAGAGTACAGCATAGGGAATAGAGTCAATGGAGTTGGAATAGATATATACGATGTCAAAAAAAAAGATATATACGATGTCAGAGGGGCAATAGATTGGGGGAGGAGGGTTATCACTTTGTGAGGGGTGAAATGTCTAACTATTGCATTGTTTTGTACACCTGAAACTAATTAAAAAACAAAAACAAAAAACACTATGAGGACTCCAATTATAAAAAATCAACAACAACAACAAAAACCCTTTAAACATTATTCATTCTGTCCACTTTCTGCTTTGCCCTCAATCCACGGTCTATCCACATGAGTGTGAGCAAGCTGGACCGAAAGCTGCCTCCTCCACCCCTCAGTTGAGTGGCAGTGACCCTGAGCATTGTCAGAAATTACTCATTATGTGTGGCAGAACAGGCTTCAGGAAAAGAGAAAGACAAGAATCATATAAAACCAGCCCGATCATCTGAACAAAAAACATCTCAGAGTACCGGTTGGGGAATCATTCATTAATATCAATATCATTATTGCCATCATCATTAATAGCAGATATTTATTGAGCATCTACTGAATACTGGGCTTGACCAATGACAATAACCAGGTAAAATTTGTTATTTTAATAGAATTTCTCTGAATATGATGTGTAGATTTTATAGGCTAAGAATATATATTTTTTTAATTTATTGGGGTGACAATTGTTAGTAAAATTACATAGATTTCAGGTGTACAATTCTGCATTACATCATCTATAAATCCCATTTTGTGTTCACCACTCGGAGTCAGTTCTCCTTCCATCACCATATATTTGATCCCCCAGGCTAAGGAATCTTAATGAAGCCTTATGTCTTAAAGTGTTGACTATAATTTTTTTTTTTAAAGATGTTTTTATTGGGGGAGGACTTTATTGGGGAACAGTATGTACTTCCAGGACAACTTTTTGTTTTTCTCCAAGTCAAGTTGTTGTCCTTTCAATCTTAGTTGTGGAGAGTGCCGTTCAGCTTCAAGTTGTTGTCCTTTCAGTCTTAGTTGTGGAGGGCGCAGCTCAGCTCCAGGTACAGTTGCCATTGCTAGTTGCAGGGGATGCAGCCCATTATCCCTTGCGGGAGTCGAGTTGAACTGGCAAACTTGTGTTTGAGAGCCCACTGGCCCATGTGGGAATCGAACCGGCAGCCTTTGGAGTTAGGAGCATGGAGCTCTAACCGCCTGAGCCACCGGGCCGGCCCGACTATAATTTTTTAAGTAAGAATTCTTATCTCTATCTTCTATTGTATATGCATAGTTTTCTCAAGTTAATACTTATGAACAATTCTGAACTAAAATAAATTAGTTCTAAGAAAAATCCAGAAAAATTTTTAACTGTCAGTACATCAACAATTTTACCAGCCTGTAAAGTTTTCTGCCAAATTTTTGAAGATCGTTAGAACCCATTAAGTACAGTGTAACTCAGCCGCCTAAAGCCAGACTGGAGAGAATCATAATCTGATTTTATTCACATCTTATTTTTCCCAAGTCTGATTCAATTTAAGCTTGGCTAATTCTCTTTCAGATTGACAGCCACTGAATCCTGCTAATAGGCAGAACACAATTCCTCACAAAATGCCCCTACTTTATTCTTTATTTACACATAGCTGAACGCGTTCCCATTCACAGCTTCTGCACGACAGCATTTTCTGTAATGGATACTGCAATGTAATGAAGACTAGAATTCTGAAATGAAAATAATATTGCTATTTTGTCACTAACCAATTCCTCCAGTCATGTCATCTCCAAAATTATGCTGATAATTTCAACAAGGATATATGACTCAACAGATATCCTAGAATTACTTTTACTTCATTTGTCTCACAGAAAACCCAATCCAACCAGATGAAAGCCACTGAGCCAGAAATGACTTAACATGGTGAAAACTTTCTATCACTAATCTTGTCAACTGAAAAAAAAAAACAATTTAATGAATTTGTGACACCTAAACTGCAAATAAAAATAAAAATATTTGCAGTTATCCAAATTATTATAAATTATTCAAAGATAGGGGAAAAGAGGACAAGGAAGGAAAGGAGAGAAGGAAAAGATAGGGTGAGAGGGAAGAAAGCAAGGAAAGAAGGAAGAAGAGAAAAAGTTAGTTGAAGGAGAAATTCTTTGACCTTATTCATGAGTATGGGAGAGGGGAGGGTGGCCATCAAAATGGCATCACTAAGCCATTCAAGATCTCCGAGAAAATACTCATTGGAGTGGAAAAATATTCAATTCTTTGTCAAGCACACACAGGCAATCCTCTTGCCCTCTTTCTTTCCCCCTTGGATGCCATGACGACCGTCATGTGATCCAGCAAACACAGACCTCTCTAGGGTTGCACCGTGGCCTGAACCATCCGCTCTCTGAAGGGAGCAGGTTGCTTTTGTTGATTGAGATGCACAGGGCACCCCAGCTGACTCTTCCCCGTGGCAGTAAGTACCTGCAGTGCACCTGGGAGAAAGCCTACCAGGATCACAGGAAAAAGGTAGGAAAGGCACGGGCCAGGCCCTGGCAGCTCAGGGTGAGGCCCCCAGAGCAGAACCCACAAAATTCCAGGGCTTTCCCTGGAAACCAAAAGCTAATTTTCTTTTCAGAGATGGAATGGTTGAAATGACATTTCCTTAAAAGGTTGGTCATATATGTTGCCATACACTGAAAATTCTATTAAATAGATTACAGTTTTCATGTGCCATCTTTTAGGACCATCCTTCCTCAATTAAAGCATATGTTTATAAAGTACTTAATTTTTCGTAAATGACTCAAAAATGATCATAAGACTAAAAGATCCGAGGGAACTTTTCCCCTCTCAAAATAGTATATTTCAGTGGGCCTGAAAAGCTGATTTTATCTCCATTAGAAGATACATGATTATTTCCATTTTATTTGATGCAAATGTGGATGTCTTTTGAGAAGGTCACCATGTGGTTCCAAAATGGCCTGCTGTGTCTTCTGCCTGTAAGACCTCCGTGGAGCCATCCAACGGCTCAGTGCTCGGCTGGGCATGTGTCTCCACATCTGTGTTCATTAAGTTTGGGAAATGCTCTTAAGAAGGGGACGCTCTGGAACAGGGTTGCTCTGAAGTAATCCCCCCAGGCAGTGGACCCAAAGTTTCTGCAGGATAAGGAGACCCAGGCAAGCCTTTCTATTGCCTGGGTTGTGGTGGCACGGTGACCTCAGGGAGGCTTGGGTGGCACTTACAGCACGGCTGGCCTGGTTCCGCCACAAACACACTTGGGCCCTGCACCCACTATCCCCTTGAGAGCCTTCCTGAGCACTCTTCAGCTGTTCCAGGGCTCACCCTCACTTCCTTAGTCCTCCGGTCTTCCTAGAAATCTTGTCTGTGTCCTCTAGAAAATGCTCTGTAGTCCCTTGTTCTGCTGTCTCAGGTCACTGTATGATTAATGTAACAGATTTATTATTTTATCCAGTCTGTGAGGGTGGTGGCTGTGTCCTGTCACCATGATATTCTCAGTACCTAGAGCACACAGTACACACTTAGCTAATAGGTGTCGCTAGAGAAAGATTGTAAAGGGTGTGCATGACAATAATAAATATAAGTCACTTAGCATCACTTCTTTCAATAATAGATAAGGATGTAAACACCATGGGTGTTTTGTTGATCATTTTTGCGTACCAGGGACTAGAATCTTGCCCTGGTAA
This sequence comes from Rhinolophus ferrumequinum, assembly GCF_004115265.2. Classification (NCBI taxonomy): domain Eukaryota; kingdom Metazoa; phylum Chordata; class Mammalia; order Chiroptera; family Rhinolophidae; genus Rhinolophus; species Rhinolophus ferrumequinum. Next base: position 56,417,959 of record NC_046287.1, read on the forward strand.
GGTATAGGTGGTCAATAAACACCCCCAGGTTAAGTGAGTAACCAGGTTCTGTGCTGAGAAACTGTAAGAGAAAGAAGATTTGACACAGTCATTATGGAAAGTGGAGAGCCTATTGAATGGAGAGAGTCAGTGTGTTGACAGTTGGCATGGGCCCCAGGTGTGGTTGGAGAGCATAAATACACACAGCACTGCTGCATGCAGCTCTGCAATGTCCCAGAAACACATGGTCTCTGGGTCTAACAATGGAGTGCTGGCACACCCCAGTATGGCTTGGGGCCATCAGCAGGGCGTGGGGCCAGGGAACAGATGAGCCTGGTGCGAGGTGTTAAAGGGAAGGCCACACATCTCACACGGAAGGGAATGAAGTGAAGATGGGAGCCAGTCAAGGAGGGACACTGGGAGCCACATAAAGTTGATGAGTCACTGTAGGGCATGGTTGACTAAGGAAGCTTTAAAAAAAAGGGGGGACCCTGGGGGTGAGGAATGGGACAACTGAAGTACAGCTTCCCAAAGGGGTGGTTCCAAGTGAGGACAATACCTGGAGTCCTGGCAGGGGTTTCCTGGAGAGCAGAGGTCAGGACTTGAGGAAGTCAGAGGATGGAGGGTAAAGGGAGCTGGCAGGGCTGTCCCTATGGCGTAGAACTCATTTAGGGGAAGACAGGGCTGTGGACCAGACGCTAAAGGCCCCGGTAACAAGGGAAAACATGTGCCTGCAGCAGAAGGAAGGGTGAGGAGGAGCAAGGATGGTGAGTGGGGAGGCCACCCCGCTCTTCCTGGAAGCAGCAGTAAAGAAGCAGCAAGACCCCTTTTACCACTCCAAGCCTCACCAGTAGGCATTCAAACTTGGCTCAGGACAAATTCTTCTTCCATGTGAAGAGTAGTTGGGGTGGGGCGTCAGCTCTTTAGAGTAATTTCGTTTCTTGGTGCTTAACTGAGAACCCTGGGAATAAAAGGGTCTTTGATGCAGTAGAGGGGAGCAAACAGACTTGGAGGAGAACACTGTGCCCAAAACCATCTCTAGAAATCAAGTACTTCATCCTCAGACTGGCATCTCAACAGAGCCTTGTACCTTACACCTGAACACACATTTATGCTGAAATAAAATAACCTTAATAAAATACGAATTGCTATTGATGTTTCCCTAACTAATAAAATATAACTATCTCATCCCTAAACCAGTATCTTAATTAATAGAGAAACGCTAAAGGTGTTCTCTATCAAGTAAGAAATAAGACAAGGATGCCTACTATCTCTTACACTGTTTTAAACTGCGTTGGAAATATTAATCAATGCATGTAGACAAGACAAATCCACTAGGCAAAAAAATAGGTATCTTTTTCTATTTGTAGATAAAATGATTAAAAATGTGGAGAACCCAAAAGAACCAATGGAAAAACATATAAATTGGGAAAAATAATTGATAACTTCACGTGTATCACAGAAAAAAGATTAATATCCTTGTATATAAAAAAACTTCTACAAATAAGAAAAATGCAAACAACCCCATATGAAAATGGGCAAGTGATATGAACAAAAAGGTCACAGAAAAAGAATTGCAAATAGTTCTTAACCTATAAAAAGATTATCAACTTCATTTATAATAGAAAAATGCAAATTAAACTTGCACTCTAATACCATTTCTCAACTATCAGATTGTCAAAAATCTCCAAACTTGTTGGCAGTGCTCTGGTGGGTAAAAGGGCACAGCTCTGGGGCAGGGTTTATTTAGCAATATCTAATAAAATTGTATACCCTTTTCCCTTTATCCAGCAGTCCCATTTCTAAGTATGCCTTCTAAGGGTACACTGGCAAAAATAGGAAAATAAATTGCAAAAGATTCTAATTGCAGCATTATTTGTAATAGCAAAATTGAACCCAAATGTCCCTCAAAAGTGAGCAAGGTGAAGAAATTACGATGTTTTCATACAGTGAAGTACTATGTAGCTATAAAAAGGAATGAAAAACATCTATATATAGTGATCTCTAGAATATACTGTGAAATGAAAAAAACAATGGGGTGAAAAATGTGTAAAATGTGCTATGTTTATCTAAAAAAGAGAGGATGAAAATGTATATATACAGAGGGTGCCAAAAAAAAGTATACACATTTTAAGAAAGGAAAAAACTGTATTAAAATTATAATACTCAATATATACTGATAACAATAGACGAATACAAGTCATGTGTATACATTTTTTTGGCATCCCCGGTATATATATACATACACCTATAAATATATTTACACATACACACATTATATATGCCTGGGGTGCCAAAAAAATGTATACAAATGGACACTTTGGTCAATGTTGCTCAAGCGGTAGTTCACCATAATCAGAAGTGTCTGGACGCTGATGGTAACCACTTTGAGCACCTCTTGTAATTGCAGAAGTCAAATGTGACTTGTATTCATCTTTTGTCATTTGTATTTATTACAATTTTAATACAGTTTTCCTTTCTTAAAATGTGTATACTTTTTTTGGCACCCTCTGTATATACATATACACACCTATAAATATATTTATATATATACACATTATATGTATATTCTTATATTTTCAGAAATGAAAGAAATAACTAAAGTTAGAAGATTTGTCAATAGGAAATAGGGTGAAGATGATATAGATAGATCCCAGACCACTTAGAAAAACAAGTTGACAGATTTGACTTTGAGGCCATGTAAATATTTTACATATTATAAAACAAAATTAAATTTTAAAAGCATTCCAGAATGAGGGTGTTATTCAAACCCTCTCACCATCTAGGCCGTTTGCCATCTCCCAGCTCTCCCCATATGTGTCCCATCACCACACACTCCAGGGCTTTGATTCCCAGATGCTCATGCATTCATTTTAGACAGACTCAGCTGGTGGAGCCTCCCAATGCTGTCATTTTCAGATTATTAGCTAATAGGTCCCAGTAATTAGTGATCTATAAACAAGTATCTATATAGAATATGGGGGAATTCCTTTTTATTGCAAATGGTAATATATATAGCCCTCATGCACTTATTTCATCACATTTTAAAACATAAGTTGCTTTTTTTCGTTTGTACATCTTCTGATAGGAAACGCTGCAGGAATCATTTTGCAGTTAATCAAGGTTTGAGGCGCTCATCCTGAAAATATTGCTGGAGGCTCAGAGATTAGAGTGAGGTGGATACAGGGACATAATTCACTGTCTTAAAGGCCTTTGGCAACAGAATACAGAATAGAAATGTCAGCTGGTGGTTACGGTTAATGAATTCTCATTCCTCAGTACCCACTTAATTCTCCGTCTCCACTTGGAAATGACAATGTAGGCTCATTTTTGAGGGCTGCCTGGTTCCTCCAGGGTATATTCACATTCTGAATGAAGTCCTGAGCCTCATTCAGAACTTTCTGCCACAGGCTGACTTGGAATCTTTGGTGCCATGAATAATGATCTATGCATGTCCCCAGTGCTAGCAACCCAGAAACTGGGTGGTCTAAGCTCACATTAATTATCCACTAAAAGTGTGGCTGGGGTCCTACTGCCCGCTCTGTGCCGTAGGTCCGGGATGCCCAGCCGCTCGTGGACACCCGTGCCCCGCTGTGTCTCCGCCACCTCCACCTGAACATCAAGAAGCTGAAGGTACCTTTCAGTGCTACCTCCCAGTTAACTGTCATAGCTAACTAGAAAATGTGAGCTTAAATACCCCGGTAACAGAAAAGGAAGACTCAATAACGAATAAACAAATGGCCATCAAAGGTAAAATGCTGTCTAGGCAACCAATCAACCTCATCTCGCCCCAAATGGAGCTGGTGGGTACTTGCATGAGAAATCTTTCTGTAGTCTTCCATCATGTCTTAAGGAAAAGGGAGAAAGGGAGGAGAGGAAATTTGCAGTGGCAATTTATTCAGTGCAGTTCTAGAGTGATGAATTAGCATTATTTCTTAATCCAGACCGTTTCATGACCACCTCAGAATATTTCTTTCTTGGACCTTAAGCCATCTAGTGAGAGTGAGAATCACACAGTTATGATGATAGTAATGCCTCCAAAAGCAAAATGCTGTGTGCTTTTTATGTGCCTGTTAAGTAATCATTTCCTAAATGGGCAGAACAAAAGCCAAGTAACAAGTTTTGAGCAAATCAGCAGATCAACCAACTTAAGAACCTAAAACAAGGGAATTGTTATTTCCTCTGGGTTTAAATCTTTTCTTCTGCTGAACAGTATAAAATATCTCTCTTACAATATAAAGTGACTTCCTCATTAGTATCACTGTTATAGGTCAGAGTTTGAGAGGATGACCTAATTTCACAAAGAATTCTATCATCCTCGCTGTTCCTTCCACTCTGAGCATATGACATTTGGCCCCATCCTAATGTCTTTCAATTCCTGGACAAAGGAGCCCGCACATGTCACCCTTGTTGCTGAAGCTCGCCACAGCAGCGTTGATGATATTTGAGGAGGCGATGTAAAACCCACAGGGTGCTCAAGTCAAAGGAAGTGTGGGGTGAAGGAATCCTCTGAATAAATGTGTGCATAATAGCATGGACACAGCTGGTGACTCTAAAGGCTCCTTGTGTGTCTGCCCGCAGCTGGAAGAGGAGCGGCTCTCTGTCATTAACAGGGACAACTATCTGCTGCTGGAGAAGGTGTCCTGCATCATGAGGACCAGGGGACAGACGGACAATAGAAATGACTACACACACAGAAGGTAACTGGGGCCCCTGCCACAGGTCAGCACCATACCTGGAAGGACCTAGAACACTTGGCACCGAGGCCTGAGCAGAAAAGTTGCCCATGAACCAGAGTGAGACGTTTCTGTCCTCTCTCAAGAGAGTCATGTGCCAGAGAAATCCCTTTTCCACTGTGGTCCATGAATCAAAGTTTTGCCAAAGACTCAGCTTCACTCTGGAGGGTTTGGGGCGGGTGGAGTGGGGTTGGGTGCACCCACTATCCAGTCCTGTGATTAAAACCTGGAGCTCTGGGTCAATCTCCATTTTCCTGGGACAGACTACATTAGATCTAGAATCACTCTCTACCTTAAAGACAGATATTTAACCTGAGTGTAAAATCGTTGTTCAGTGCTGCTTATTTTAAAGCTGTAATGAAGGGGCCTACGATTAACAGTTAACCTGAGGTGTCACTTGGGGAGAAGCTTACCACATCCCTACCCCCAGCTCCAGAGCTCTGAGATTTTGGCCAGGGGGAGAAGCAGGCCATAAAACAGAGGCTCCTGATCTCTCCCCAAAGGAAGTGACTTCATTTGCAGCAGAGTGTGGAGAAGTCCAACATGAAATCAAAGGCATTCAAATTGGGAAGAAGTGAACTGTCCCTATTCACAGATGGTGTGATCTTGCATACAGAAAATCCTAAGGAAACCACTTTAAAAAAAGAAAAAGCTATTAAAACTAATACACAAATTCAATAAGGTAACAGGATATAAGATCAATTGTAAGATACAAAAGATAAGATACAAAAGTCAATTGTATTTTTAAATACTTGCAATGAACAATGTGAAAATGAAATTATGAAACTGATTTCATTCACAAAAGCATCAAAATAAATAAAATATTTGGGGATAAATTTAACAAAGGAAGTGAAAAACTTATATTCTGAAAACTACAAAATATTTTGAAAGAAATTAAAGAAGATCCAAATAAATGGGAAAAAATCCCTTGTTCGTGGATCAGAAGACTTAATATTATTAAGATGGCAATATTCCCCAAACTGAGCTACAGAGTCAATGCTATCAGAATCCCAGCTATATAAAAATTGGCAAGCTGGTTCTAAAATTCATATGGAATTGAAAGAGACACCAAATAGTCAAAACAATCTTGGAAAAGAAGAACAAAATAGGAGGGCTCATGTTTCCTGATTTCAACTTACTACAAAGCAGTGATAAGCAAGACTGGCCTAAGGGCAGACGTGTAGGTCAGTGGAATAGAATTGAGAGTCCAGAAATACACCCATGTGTCTACAGCCAATTTGTTTTCAACAAAGGTTCCAAGACCATTGAACAGGGAAAGAATAGTATTTTCAATAAATGGTGCAGGGACAACTCTATATTAATATGTAAAAGAATGAAGGTGGACTCTTACCTCACAGGATATACAAGAATTAACTCAAAATAAATAAAAAACCAGAGGGTAAGGGGGGAGAGGGGTGGGAGATAAGGGTAAGGGGGATCAAATATATGGTGATGGAAGGAGAACTGACTCTGGGTGGTGAACACACAATGGGATTTATGGATGATGTAATACAGAAGTGTACACCTGAAATCTATGTAATTTTACTAACAATTGTCAACCCAGTAAACTTAAATAAATAAATAAATTAATTAATTAATTAATTAATTAATTAAAAATCTAAATGTAAGAGCTGAAACTATTAAACTCTCAGAAGAAAACATACAGGTGAATCTTCCTCTTTGACAATGGTCTTAGATATGACACCAAAAGCACGAAAAACAAAAGAGAAAATAGATAAATTGTACTTAATCAAAATTTAAAACTTTTGTGTTTCAAAAACACTCTTAAGAAAGTGAAAAGACAACCCATAAAGTGGGAGGAAATATTTGCAAATCATATATCTGATAATGGAATTGCATGTAGAAAAATGAAGAACACTTCCAGACCAATGATAAAAAGACAAATAACTCAATTAAAAGATGGGCAAAAGATCTGAATAGATATTTCAAAAGACTAATAAGCACAAGAAACATGCTCAACATCATTAGTCATCAGAGAAATGCAGGTCAAAATCTCAGTGTGAAACCACTTCACACCCAATAGGTTAGCTAGAATCAAAAGGCCTTTTAGGGCAGCCGGTTAGCTCAGTTAGTTAGAGTGCGGTGCTCTTAACAACAAGGTTGCTGGTTCGATCCCCACATGGGCCACTGAGAGCTGCGCCCTCCACAACTAGTTTGAAACAACTACTTGACTTGGAGCTGACGGGTCCTGGAAAAACACACTTAAAATAAATAACAGTTAAAAAAAAAGACAAACAGACCTTTTGATTGAAGGTCACTTTATCCTAAAACCTGTGCTGCATTCTTCTCTCCTTGCTCCTCTGCTCTCCCCTAGCTGATCGGGACCCAGCTACTCTTGGTCCTTCCTCTCCAGTAGCTCCTTCCCGCATCCAGATGCAGCCACCTGATTCAGGCCTTCTTCACCTCTCGCTTGGACCACTGCAGTTGGGCTCCCAATTGATACCCCTCCAATCTCATTTCTTCCAACTGTTCTTCATCCATTCTCCACAGTGATCTTTCTAAAGTGCACGTCTGAATGTGGTTTAAAGCCTTTGGTGGTCCCCATTACCTTCAAGATAAGTCAGAACTCACTGAGCTGCACACAAGCCCTCCCAAGTCCAGCCTCTGTCAACCTCCCACTGCGCTTCTCTAGACATGTCATGCCACCTGGGATGTTCTTTCTCTCTGTGCTTGCTTGGTGACACCCACTAGTCTTTCAAAGGCCCTGTCTCAGTGTCACTTCTGATTGCGATCTCTTGCCTGCAGGAAGCCCTGAGCATTCCCTTCTCTGTATCCCCAATGCATCTACAATGCCATGTTGCATTTTCTCCTCTGCATGTCATCTCCCCTAACTGGGCCATAACGTCCCTGAGTTCAGGGCTGAAGCCCAGCACCCCTCAATCTGGGCACCTGGAGAAGGATGGGCTCCTAAGCGTTTGTAAAATAAGTAAACAAGAGCAAACACACCTTCTCTAGGAGCCCTTCCTGTCCTGTTGGCACTCAGCCTCATCCTCTGGAATGCAGAATGAAAACTCTGTCACAAGCTTTAACTCTCAGTATTTCAATAAATATCTATGCTGTTTTTTGGAGTTTAAACAGAGGGAACAGAGAACAGGAACTTCACAGAGTGCAAAGAAAAAACCAAATCATTCTGGGAAGGATCACAAATTCAGAGCCATTGTATCAAGCTCGAAAATGGCAAGAAGACTGGGCAAGAACTGAGAAGTACCAGGACACTCTCATGAAGTATCACGGGAGACAGCAGACATGCAAAGGGAAAAGGTACCTGTGGTTTCTTTTTCATTTTAAATCCATAGCTATCTGAAATTTCTATTCACTTCCTCAGATTCATCAAACATATGGGCTCACTAATTCTTTGCTGTTTTAGGACACTTTATTCGATTGTCAACAAGCGTATGCCAAATGGTCACATCCTAATAATAGAAGACACAGAACAATGACTCAACTGATGAATTCATCCACTATTTACACACACACATACACACACACACACACATTTATGAGGAGATAAAAATGATCTCAGCTGATTAATTATAGGTTGTAGGAGAAAAATTTGGTGAAAAATAATAACTTATCAGGATAGTATGCATAAAACTTCATGAGGAAATCATGTGATAATCCTGAATTAGCTGTCACTCACTGTATCCAGAAAAGCAAAGAAAATCAGTAATTTGAAAGAGGTTGCCAGATAGTTTAAACTCTAAACTCTCTCTCTTTATCTTATCCTTGTTGCTGGCAACATCGTAATTCTGAATGAAGAAAAATGTAATTTTAATTTTGTCATAAATTATCCTGCTTGTGAATGTCCCAACGAATCAACTTAGAGTTGTAAAATCTTCATTTAGTTCCTTTAGAGCCATTATGTTGTGGAACATTTTCTCAGATTGCTTGCTTTCCCTTGAAATCTGGTCCTTCATAGGAGAAAATGCATGATATCAAAGTTTAAATAACCACTCCTGGCCCCAAACCCCCACCCCTGAGCATGCTCCAGGCCAACAGTCTCCCATCCCACGATCCTCCCCCAAGGGGTTCTGCCCCAGAGGTCCATGCTGGCCCCACAGGCATTGGAGTTGGTGTTGGCTCTCCCAGTGCTTTTCTCCTTGCCTGGTAGGGACATCGAGAAGCCCCAGCCTTCCTGCCTCCTTGCCTTGGACATTTCTTACAGAATCTTGAGGCATGGAAAGAACAAGTGTCTTTTGCAAAGATGCATAACTAATAAACAATTGCTGATTACTAAGGCATTCAGAAAATTTAGTTTGTTTTGCAATTTGCATCGAAAACTTGAACACGTTTCAAATCTTTAGTTTTAATTATGAAACAAGTATTTCTTTACTGTAAAAAATAACATATCATGCAGTACAGAATGTCTAAGTAAAAGGCGGGGCTTCTCTTGGACTGAACTCCCTAGAAGTAACAGTTAACAACTTGTTTGTGAACATTGACTTTATGCTTTATTTGTTTAAACAAAAATAGAATCAGACTCTATGTAGTTTTCTGTAAATTGCTCATTTTATTCAATAATGTATCAGGGGAATAGTTTCCTGTCAGTACATAAAGATCTTTTCCATTCTTTTTTAGCAGTTAGAAAGTATTTTTGTTCAGATGTGCCCTAATTTATTTAATTAGTCCCCTAACTATAGAAATTTAGGTTGTTTCTAGTTTTTCACTATTCCAAATGAAACTATGACAATCATCCTAGCTCATATGTGTCTTTATACATATTATTTCTGTAATTTATATTCCTAGAAGTAAAATTGTTAAATCAAAACATTTAATTTTTTGATACTGCCAAATTGCTCTCCAAAATGGTCTAGCAATTTGTACCTCTAACTTGCAGTGGCATCAAAATGTCTGTTTCTTCACACTCTTGCCAACACTCAATATTATGCATATTTTAGAATCTCACTCCATCCGATTTCTTCTATAATTGTCTGTTCATACCCTTTGATGAATTTCCTATGGGTGTGTCTCTTTTTGGTATTAATATGTACTAGAAACTGTATATATATTTTGCCAATGTATACTTTTTTCTATTACTGATGTCACAAACTTTTTCCCACCTTAATACTTGTCATATTACCTAAGTTTATTTTTATTTATTTATTGTTATTTATTTATTTTTTTTTTAATTGGGGAACAGTGTGTTTTTCCAGGGCCCATCAGCTCCAAGTCAAGTTGTTGTCCTTCAGTCCAGTTGTGAAGGGTGCAGCTCAGCTCCAGGTCCATTTGCCATTTTCAATCTTAGTTGCACAACCTGCCATCCCATGCGAGAATTGAACAGGCAACCTTGTTGTTAAGAGCTCTGGCTCTAACCAACAGAGCCATCCCGCTGCCTTACCTAAGTTTATTTTTAGATCATCAAATCTGTCAGTTTTCCTTTATTGCATCTGGTTCTTGTGCCATACACACACAGAAGGGGCTCTCTCAAGATAAGATTGGAAAAATATTCTCTTATATTTTCTCCTAATACTTTTATAGTTTTCTTGATTAATTTAAAATCTTTAATTAATATAGAATTTAATAAATACGGAATTTTTATACATTGTGTAAGTTAGAGATCACAGTTCATTTTTTTCCTAAATGTATTGCAAGTTAACAAAATCAGTTTGCAATATCAAAAATTTTCATATTCTTCATACTTCATAAAGTAAACCCAGAGGTTTACAGCAGCTTCCACTACCCGCTTCCTTCCCCCACTCCTTTCCCCCAGGCTTACACAAAGGCATGTCTTAAGTCCTCACCAGCACAGAAGAAGGAATCACCACCTTGATTGTCAGTAAAATTACGTCTCTTCCTGTGAGTTCTCTGCATCATGAGGCCGTTTTCCACTGGGATCTCATGTTATTTGTATTGCTACCTTTGCTGTTGTCCTTCAGTTTATACCTGTCTAATTTGTTTTTTGACATCATTTTATTTTTAATACAGAAGGTGCCAAAAAATGTATACACATTTTAAGAAAGGAAAAAACTGTATTAAAATTGTAATACTCAATATATACCAATAACAAAAGATGGATACAAGTCATGTGTATACATTTTTTTGGGCATCCCTAGTGTTTCTGTGTCCTTTTATTTCTGGTTTGTGTCTTCTAAACAGAACACTGTAATTTTTCTATCTTGTCTGAGAGGCTTTCCCCCCACTCAGTTTTATCCGTTTACGTTTATTGACATAAGTATTGTGTTTGCTTTCATTTCTGGTTTTTTGATTGTTTTTGTTTTTTTACCCTCTCCCACACCCTCGAGTTTATATTGTTTTCTTTAGCAAATGTCAAGAAAATGCTTGGAGCCTATGGTTCAAATCCAGACTTCATTCATTTACTTTGACTCTCTTGAAAGTCCTCTTTCATATAACAGGAAATAGATAAAGCCCAACAGATGTTAAGATAAAGCAAAACAAAGAAAGGGAAAACAGAAGCCTCTAGAAATAGGGTTTCCTGCAGCGGACAGCCCAGAGAAGGCGCTTTATTTGAAGTGTCACCAGCTTTGCTGAAGCATTTCAGGCTTGGCCTCTGTGAGGCAGCCCTTAGGAATGGTGCCTTGGCGAAGACGTGCTCAGTGCTTACAAAGACCAGCCGGCGGGGAGCCAGGCCAGCCTACTTCCCAGCGCTGGGCCTCCTGGTGAGATTATCACTGCTCTGTGCTTTCCTTCCTCAGGAAAAGACAAACATGGAAACGCATAAGGAAACAACTGCCAACTCATTGCCTCTGGATCCCTAGTCAGAATTGTGATCTGAGTGTCCCAAATCAAAAGGCAGTTCTGTCACCAACGGCTCTCATGCCCTGTAATAAGTTTCCAAGGCCTTCTGCTTCTGTGTGTCTGTGAGGTAGGAAGGTGGTAACAGGCACAGGGGCAGAGGGACAGACTATGGAGTTCCTCTGTCCAAAATCCCCTTCCCTGCTGTTGGATCTGAGGGCTGCGAATTAGCAGGACTTGCTCTTTTCCTCCAGGAGCCTCCTGCCTCCCAGGCTTGGAAACATCAGGGGCTTAGTCAGCGTTGAGGTGGGGGCGGGGGTAGCAGGACACATTTTTAGGGGTAGGGCACTTCCCTTTCGAAAGAAAAACAAAATCAAACTATGCATTTAAAAACTGTAGGTTTAGGGAGGAAAGAACTCAGTTTTATAGGACAAGAAAGTTGGAAAGTGGTCCAAAGAAACTCTAGTAGCTAGCTGCTCTTGACCCTGGGTCTGAAGGTCAGATGCCCTCTCCCAGACGTCCTGTCTGCTGGGTCAGGGACCATGCTGGTCCAGTACAGACAGGATATGCTACAGTATACCCTTAAATTTCCAGCAAATATGCCTCTCATCGGCTTGACAACTGTCAATGCAAAAACTGTCCTTCTTCCCTAAAGCCCAGATTCCTTCTCCACTCCCCGAGTAGCTCCTCCCAAGGGAACACTACACTTTTCTTAATTTGCTGAAGGGCTGCCCTGTCAGCTCTCCTGGATGTTTCAATCGTTTGTTGTTGCTTTCTTTTTGTTTTTTGGGTTTTTTTGCTAGTTTAAATATTAACTTGAAAAATATCTCAAATATTTTGAAGAAAGGGTTTCAACTTTCCATCCTCCTAATCCTTTTCAAATCATCCTCATTTACCCCTAACTCCAAAGTGAGAAATTACTTAACTAATTTGGTAACTGCTTTTTACTGAGGGATGCTAGATTTCTATAAGATCATCCAACAAAATCCATTAGCCATCCTGGAATTTATTGGAGCCCTCAGTGAACAGGAAGTATGTATTACTCCAATCTAGGGCTTCAGCCCCAAATGACCCCCCCACCCCAGCCCACCCACACACGAGGGAAACAAAAATAAAACAAACACAAATGATCTCCAGGAGCAGCAGTTAAATGTCTATGTGATTAGTGCAGCATGGCACCACGGGGACGTAGGGGACATGAGACTGACTCCAGGCTCAATCAGCCCCGTTGAACCTCCATTTCCAGTTTGTAAAGAGGGGATATGAACCACCACCTAGAACTCATGTCAGGGTTAAATGAGTAGCGTTTGCAAAAATGATTTTAAAAGTGCCTGGCATTTACTTGGCAAGCAATGAATTGTTTCTTTCCTTCTTCACTGTATGCATCTGCCACACCGAATAAAAACACTGAAAAAAAAACACTGACTAGAAAAGTTATCTGAACCCCACGTTCTTTGCAGCACTATGTATAATAGCCAAGACATGGAAACAATCTGAGTGTCCATCGACGGATGAATGGATAAAGACACTGTGGTATATAATATTTATATATATATATGTGTATATAAATATGTATATATATAAATATATATATATATACACATATATATATAAATAATGGAATATTATTCAGCCTAAATGATGGTGAAATCTTGCCATTATAGATGGACCTCAAGGGCATTATGCTAAGTGAAATAAATAAGACAGAGAAAAACAAATACTGTATGATCTTTCCTATATGTCAAATCTTACAAAAAAAAACCAAAAAACACAGAAAACAGATTAATGGTTGCCAGAGGCAGGGGGAGGCGGTAGGGGATTGGAAAAATGGGTGAAGAGCTTCAAAAGGTTAAAAAAAAAAGTAAAGACAGAGCCTTTAACATTTATGCAAACCCTAAATTTCTGTTTATTGAAAATCATTGATTAAGAACATGTGAGCAAGTAGTATCTTAAGACATTTACCCACCTTAAGGATTTAGTGTGTATGGTGTGTATGCGTGTGTGTGTGTGTGTGTGTGTGTGTGTGTGTTGGAGAAGTGGGTGTGGAAATAAATGGGATAATGAAAAAGTAGAGGATGCTGTTAAAGTTATTTCCATTCTTTTATGAAAGTATAGAACCAGGATTAGAGTTACATTTTTACATAAGTAGTTGGAATTAAGAGTTTAATTATTAAAATATTCCTGTATCATCAGTTAACAAGTTTCATTGAGAACAAGTATATTGAGCACTCAGCATAGCTCCCAACAGGGATTTGTTATTTTAGGCTTATAGTTAGAGCTGAAAGAGAATCTAATAGGTTCTATTTAAAGGCTTTAACCATTTAAGATAATGGAAAAATCTTTAATGTGGTTTATTTTAAGCCACAGGAATCCATCACTGTGTTTACTGAGGTGGCTTTTCAATTTACACCTTGAGCAATATACAGGCTTTGGGAATATTTTGTGATTATATTGGCCACTCCTTGATGGGTTGTTTGCCTGATTATATCTTAACTATATTGTGCAAATAAATAAAACTCTAAGAATTTACCTAGCACTTTAGTATGTGCGTCACAGCCACCACACACTATGGAAGTTAAAGGTAAGCAGATAGTCTCTGGTGGAGGAGATGGCAGTGAGCCTTAATTCTTTTCAATTGCAAATGATTCCATAGCAGAGAAAAGAACTCTAATCTACCTCTTTCCCTGATAGACATGCCAAACTAGTTCTCACTACCCTAGACTTGATTCACAGATGATTCCCAGAACAGCCTTCAGAGAGGGATGAGGGAAATAAAAGGAAGAAAGGAAAAAAAACACAACAACAACTAGGGTTTGGGTGACATTCTGAAGGCACTGTACATCCAACACCAACAAGCAAACAAGGTTTAAAGTGCAAGTGTAGAAGCACTGATTTCGTGTAAAAGTACTACGATGCATTTTAGAAAGATTTTCAACAACAGAACTGTAATAATAAAAGATTATCTGATTATTTAAATAGACATTTCTCCACAGAAGATGTATCAATGGCCAATAAACCTATGAGAATGTGCTCAATATTATTAGGGAAATGTAACTCAAAATCACAAGACCTAACTTCATACCCACTAGTTGACTTGAATCAAAAGAGAGAAAATAACAAGTGTTGAGGAGGGGTGTGGAGAAAGTAGAACCCTCATCCTCTGCTGGTGGAAATGTAAAATGGTGCAGCCACTTTGTGAAACAGGCTGGTTGTTCCTCAAAAAGTTAAACATAAAGTCACCATATAACCTAACAATTCCACTCCTACCCAAGAGAATTGAAAACATACATAAAAACTTGTATAAGAATGTTTATAGCAGCATTATTTGTAATATCCAAATAGTAGAAACAACCCAAATGTCAATCAACTGAGGAACAAATAAACAAAATGTGATATAACCATACAATGGAATATTATACTATCATAAAAAGGAATAAAGTTCTGACACGTTACGTTATATAAGGTAAACCTTAAAATCATTATGCTTAAAGAACCTGGATACAAAAGGCCGCATATTGTATGATGCCATTTATATGAAATGTCCAGAATAGGCAAATCCATAGAGACACAAAGTAGATTCATAATTGCCAGGGATTGTGGGAAGGCGAATTGGGAAATGATAGCTAAGGAGTATGGGTTTTGGGAGGGAGGGGTGATAAATTCTAAAATTGAATTTGGTGAAAATACGCAACTCTGAATACACCAAAAACCACTGAACTATGCACTTTATAAGGGTGAATTTTATAGCATAGAATTACAACTCAATGAAGCTGCTTATTTTTAAAAAAAAATTGTATAATTCTAAATAAAGTAGAATTATCAATGAATTGAAATACTCCATTTCCCATGCATTTTAGTACACAGATATTTTACTGTCCTTGCCTAAGGAAGGTGTTTGTTCCAATTTGTATTTTTGATCCAGCAGGAACTGAAACTGAACTTCAGCAAGGCCACATCCAAACCTGGACCCAACAAGTGAAGCAGGAAGGGAGGACTCAGAACAAAAATTGGAAAAAGAAGACAAGTCTGAGAAGTGATGATGGGGAAATGGCCAGGTTGCCATGGGCTCCCAATGCCCAAGCCACTGCTGGTCCCCAGGGGTGCTGGCCAGGTCATCTCCACTGTTATCACACTGAGGACAGCTGTAAATGTGCATGAGGCAGCACTCTAAAATGGTGTGTGTTTACACAATGTACTTGACCGGATGATTTAGCAAAATTATTTTTGTGCTTCTTAGGCTGATAGCTGGAAACAAATTATGCATAGTAACATTGGGAATTCAAGGATTTTGAATTTAATTTTTTTTCTCTAGCTAATAATATTTATTCTGTTACCATATTTTGTGCTGTTGTGGATGTGTTTATAATTCCCAGATGGATTTGTATAATTTACCTTAAAAAACCTGTGATTATTACCTTAACACATCTCTAAGTAAATCAGATGAAAACTCTTCCATATGCTAAAACTACCAGCTAACTCCCGAATACATAACCGAAGATGTACAAGGAATCAATGGGTCCTGGTTAGAGTAATTAAGTGTGGCTAAGAGTGTCTCAGAAACTGCTTACTTTCTGTTATGCCCAGGTAAGATCATGCTTAACCTATTCCACAATAATTAATATCTGTCTTATAGTTAGTGCCTCAAAAACTGATTAAAAGACTCATACAACCTTCATTCATTTAGTCAACAATCTCTGTGTATGCGCCAGGCACTAGGGCAGCCTGAGACTCAAGATGAGAAAGACAGATGTGGTCCCTGCCTCATGGAGCTGGACCTCTTGGTAAGGTCACAGTACCTAATTACTCTTCACTATATTTAACTCATGCTATAGATTTAAGTTGAATTTGCTACTAAAAAAATGAAGGAGAGGGAGATCTAAGATGGCGGAGTATATACACACTAGCCTGATTCCTTCCATGAACAAATTAAAATTACAAATAAATTATAGAACAATCAACCTGAGAACCACAGAAGTTTTATAACTAAAGATATAAAGATGCCACATTGAGACTGGTAGGAGGGGCGGAGATGCGGAACTCGCTAACCCCAAACCTCTGTGTGGCGGTTGAGAACTGGGAGGGATATCTCAGCTGTGGAGGTTCCCCCCAGAGGAGTGAGGGAACCCAGCCTCACACTGGCCTCCCCAGCCCAGAGTACTGGTACTTGGAAAAGGAGCTCCCATAACATCTGGCTGTGAAAAACAGTGGGGATTTCAGCCATCTAGGTGGGACGGACGGAAGACTACAGGAAACCCAGGCATCCTCTTAAAGGGCCTATGCATAGACTCTTTCACTCCCAGGTACTCACCTTGGGTTCCAGCGGAGGGACAGTAAGTCAGGGGGTGTCAGAGACATATGGAGGAGGCAGGCTGAGTTGTGTGGCTGCAGGATGAGGGCTGGAGGACAGCCACTATTTTCCCTGTGTGAGGTCCCACTCCCACACAGTCAGGGAGGCAGCCATCATCTTTAATGCGTTAAGCCCAACCCCTACGCTTACAGCCAAATCTGAATCTGATTGGTCTGGTGAGCTCTGGGGCTCCACCCTGTTGATTCACTGGGACTCCGCCCCACTCAACTTCCCTAACACCTAACACCGAAGGCACTTTCTCCAAGAGCAACCAATCCTGCCTGAATTGCAGGAGAGTTTTCTTTCCAGGAAAACTCTCAGAGTCTGACAGAGCCCAGGCAGGTAGCGACTGGCATCAGTGTGTTTTGAGACTTTTGCTGAGTGACTTCAGGCTCAGTACTGGCACCAAACCAGAATTTACATTAACCTGGTGACTACAACTCTTCCCAGTCTAGTAACTCCCCGAGGCTCTGCGTCACTTAACTCGTATACTACATGAGGCTTTATCAGTGGCTGAACCTTAAGGTGGCAACAGGCGTTGGGGTGTCTTGGCATTTTTATAGAGCTACCCCAGGCCTGGTACCGGTGGCAGACATCTTCAGTTCAAAGCATGGCCTCTTCCACACACCTCCAGAGTTAACACAGGCAGTGAACAATCACAGATCACTTTGTAGATTTTACCATGTAGTCCCTGGCTGGTCACAAGCAGTGGGTGACCTGGGCCTGCACTGAAGCCCCTCCCAAGAGGCTCCAGAACCAACATACTTAGAAGTTGTCTTCAGAACATAGCAGAGCATTGCCCAATTAGCCCCACAAGTGGCACACCAAAAGGGTGGTCTCAACAGGCACCGGGGCCCTCTGGGGCAAATCCCACTCAGTGGGGGTAAGCCTGTACAGCTGCCTGTAAGCTGTGGACGTAGCCAAACCCCACAGTCAATCAGACTGAGGGTCAATCCCTCCTATTGACATGCAAACAGTAACCAAGGCTCCACTACAACAGGAGGGTACACGGAACCCACACAAGGGACACTCTTAGAGCACCCGGTGCAGGTGTCAAGGAAGACTGTGCCCCATAGGGTACCTACTACATAAGGCCACCTGGCCAAGACTGGGGGACGTAGCAGATCTACCTAATACATAGAAACAAACAGAGAGGCAGCCAAAATGAGGAAACAAAGAAACATCCTAAATGAAAGAACAGGAGAAAACTAAAAAAAAAAAAAAAAGAACTAAACAAAATGGAGGCAAGTAAACTACCAGATACGCAGTTCAAAGCAATGATTATAAGGAAGCTCAAAGAACTTATTGAGAACTTCAACAAAGAAATAGCAAGCATAAAACAGGACATAGAAACCATAAAAAAAGAACCACTCAGAAGTGAAGAATACAATAACTGAAATGAAGAATGCACTAGAAGGAATCAGCACAAGCAGACTAGATGAAACAGAGGATCAAATCAGTGATTTGAAAGACAAGACAGCACAAAACACCAAATCAGAACAGCAAAAATAAAAAAGAATCCAAAAAAATGAGGATAGTTTAAGAGACCTTTGGGAACATCAAGTGTAACAATATTCACATCATAAGGGTACCAGAGGAGAAGAGAGAAAGCAAGGGATTGAGAACCTGTTTGAATAAATAATGATTAAAAACTTTCCTAACCTGGCAAAGGAAATAGACATACAGGTTCAGAATGCACAGAGAGTCCCAAACAAGATGAACCCAAACAGGCCCACACCAAGACACATTATAATTAGAATGGCAAAGATTAAAGACAAAGAGAGACTCCTAAAAGCAGCAAGAGAAAGGCAACTAGTAACTTGTAAGGGAGCTCCCATAAGATTGTCAGCTGATTTCTCAACAGAAACTTTGCAGGCCAGAAGGGATTGACACAAAATGTTCAATATGATGAAAAAGTAAGGACCCACAACCAAGATTACTCTACCTAGCAAAGCTTTCATTTAGAATCAAAAGATAGATAAAGAGCTTCCCACACAAGAAAAAGCTAAAGGAGTTCATCATCACCAAACCAGTATTACAAGGAATGTTAAAGGGATTTCTTTAAGATGAAAAAAATAAAGATCAAAATTATGAATAATAAAATGGTAATAGCTACATATCTATCAACAATTACTTTCAATGTAAATGGATTAAATGCTCTAATCAAAAGATATAGGAAGGCTGAATGGATAAGAAAACAAAACCCTTACATATGCTGTCTACAAGAGACTCACTTCAGATTGAAAGACACACACAGATGGAAAGTAAAGAGATGGAAAAAGATATTTCACGAAAATTGAAATAAACAAAAAAGCTGGGGTAGCACTACTTATATCAGACAAAATAGACTTTAAAACAAAGGCTATAACAAGGGACAAAGAAGGACCCAGTAATCTCACTTCAGGGTATTTATCTGAAGAAACCCAAATGATACTTCGAGGGGATATGTGCAATCATGTGTTCATTGCAGCATTGTTTCCAATGGCCAAGATGTGGAGGCAGCCTGGTTGTCTATCAATGAATGAATAGATACAGAGGAGGTAGTACATATATACAACGGAATATTGCTCGGCCAGGGAAGGGAAGGGTTCTTGCTATCTTCAGCGGCATGGATGGACCTGGAGGGAATTGTGATGAGTGGAGTATGTCAGACAGAGAAAGACAGACACAGTGAGATTTCGCTTATATGTGGAATCTAAAGGGCAAAATAAACAAAACAGAAACAAACTCATAGATATAGAGAACATTTTGATGGTTACCAGATGGGAGGATTGTTGGGAATAAGGGAAAAAGAGAAAGGGATTAAGAAGTACAAATTGGTTGTTACAGAGTAACCAAAGGGATGTAGGGTACAGCATAAGGAATATAGTCAATAAGAGTGTAATAACTATGTATGGTGTCAGATGGGTACTAGATTTGTTGGGGTGATAGATGGGAAGGGGTTGGAGGGCACAGCGTAAAAAGTGAAGGGAATAAGAATTACAAACTGATAGTTACAAAAAAAGTCATGGGGATGTAAAGCACAGGGAATATAGTCAATAATACAGTAATAACTATGTATAGTGTTAGGTGGATACTAGACTAATGAGGGATCATTTCTTAAATTATATAAATGTCTAACCACTATGCTGCACACCTGAAATTAATATAAAATAATATTGAATGTTAACTGTAATTGAAAAATTAAAAAAGGGGAAGAGAAAGGTGAAGGGGAATAAGAGGATCAAATCTCCAGGTATAAAACAAATAAGTCGTGGGGATGTAATGTGCAGCCTAAGAAATATAGTCAGTAATATTGTGATAGTGTGGTAAGATGTCTGATGGTTGTTGGGCTTATCATGGTGATCACTTCTTTAAGTGTATAAATGTTGAATAACTGTGGTGTACACTTGAAACTAATATAATGTTGTATGTTAGCTATATTTTAACCAAAACCTTTTTAAAAATAAAATAAAGGAGAAGAAAAAGAAACTACTTTCATTCCTTGATGCACAAAGCCTTCAAAACATACTGAAAGATGAATAATGAGTCTTGTTTCAGGTTTCTGTATCTATAAACAGAATCATCCCAGGTCCGTTACTGCTCCTTGCAGGCAGACCTTTTAATCAATGGTGTTTAAAATCATGGACCTGGAGTCAGACAGACATGGATATGAATTTTGACTCTTCAGGTGAATCACCAAGTATCTTTGAGCAGATTACCCACCCTCTCTGAAACCCTCATCCCTAGAGCAACGTAGTGCTAGAACCTGGCTGGCACCTGGGCGCTTGGCCTTCGGTGCACTGTGGGAGTGATCCTCAGGACTTCTCCGGGTTCCCAGTGGGAAGCCTCAAAACGGGCACACTACTGTATTAAGACTCCACATCAGGGCGAAACTGGTTAGAAAAACGGCCTCTTAGTAGCAATTGTAAACTTGGTTGAAAGCCCTCATATTTGTGCCTCCTTATTAACCGTGGCGATTTAGGGTTCACAGCAACAGCACTTTCTGACTGTACAATCCGTGTTGTTTGTGCCTTGATCCTCACCCCAATGACCACATGACTCCCAGGGTTGTGTTTTAGATTGGTCTTGTCCTGAAAAACCCCAATGCAATGAAATTTAAACAATCTATCACAGATATGGAAATGTTGCTATTTGGTCATGAGAACATTATTCTCTTTTTCTACCTACCACTTCCCAGAGAGCCACTTTGTAAAGACTGCTGAATTATTCCAGGTGGTCAAGAAGTAGCTCTCTCTGTTGGAAAACAGACATTTTTACAAGTCTTCCCGATACAGGGTGATTTCAGCTCTTTCCTCTCTGAACTTTGCTCAGAGAGTATTTAGTCAGCAAAAGGGCCTTATTCCATATATACCCCTTAGAGTGAAAACTGGCCATTCAGGAGCTCTGATTTTTGAAGATAACTTGAGAAAGCAAAGTACATACCGGGTACGTTTTCAGGTAAAGAGATGTGTTTGTCCCATTTTACACTGTGCATCAAATTAGTTTAAATGTGTCAAGTTTTGAAATACTTTTAAATCCACATACATATAATGAATGAGAAACGTGTGGGGGGAGGAGAGGAGGAGGAGAAGACAGGAGGAGGGGAAGCGGAGAAGATGGGAGAGCGGGAGATGGAAGACCAGAAGGGGGAGCCATGCTGTGCCATCCTGTGCTGGGTGCTGTGGCCCAGGCTGGCACTGGGTGAGGCAAGGAGAGGCCTTGTGCAGAACGGACAAGGTACTCCCCTCAGGGTATGGAGGGCCTGACAGCACTTGGGGACCTAAGAGGGAACGCCTCCTTCCTTCATGGCCCCTGGGCCCCTCCTCTGTATTACCCAGCCCCCAGTGATAGCTCCACAATGCAGTGGCCACGCTCCCTTTTCTCAAGGACAGTGAGATATGGGCCTGCCAGGAACTCCAAAGTCTATTTGGGGCCAATTTTGTCAAGTTTTACATTACTCACCCTCTTACTTGCTGCTAAATCAGCCAAAGTTGCCTGAAAGGACCATATAAGGCTGCCTTTGGGGTTCCTGTATCTCCTGTATCTCAAATGGAAAAGAAGAAGGTCACTATAAAGGACAGTCCCCTCTCTTTTGGCCTTGGAGTACATGTAGGCCAAGTAGATAGAGTCCTGAATGTGAGGGAATATTTCAGAAATGCAGATGTGGGCAGCTGGATGGAGTATCCAGGCCCTTTCCATGCAGAAAGTCTATAACTTCTTCCTTCACAGAATGGTCGTCTGGCCTGGAGATTAGCAGAGAAAGAAAACTCCTGTGAGCTAAACTCAAATTCCACAAACTGGGTTGTGTGGAACCCCAACAGTGTACGTTGAAACCGAATTAAAACTGGAAAGTGTGACATGGACTTTCACCAGGAAACCAGAGCAGCTGATTTTGAAGATAACTTTTAAAAAGCAAACAGCAGTGTTTGCAGGTCTGTAGATGAGCCTGTCCCGTGTCATGTTGAGGTCGAGCCACTCAATGAGGCCTTGTTTTGTTCATGAAACTGCTGTAGCTTATAGTATTTATCAACTAGGATTGTTGTTGTGTAGCTGTTTAATTGTCTTCTCCCCTTACCATTTACTATAATGTCCTAAAACACTGTCGACACATAATAATACTTCTTCAAGGACCACATTAATTTTTGTGTAACCCAAAGATTAGGGAAAACCACAAATAGGACAGACCCTCAAAACAGAAGCTAAAACAGGAAACCCTGTGTGTCTGTGGAGTCAGCTCTGACTCCGGGTGACCTTATGAATAAGTGTGATGTCCACCATGTCCTGTCTTCAACAGCCCAGCTCAGCTCCTGGAGACTCACGCCTATGGCTTCTTTTATGGAGTCAATCCATCTCATATTTGGTCTTCCTCTTTTCCTTTTCTTTTTCCCAACAGTATTGTCTTTTCCAAAGAACCCCTCCTTCTCGTGATGTGCTTGAAGTAGGACAGCTACAGTTTTGTCGGTTTTGCCTCCAGGGATCTTTCAGGCTTAATTTGCTCTAGGACCCCCTTGTTCATCTTTCTAGTGGTCCAGAGTATATGTAGAGCTCTCCTCCAATGCCATATTTCATATGAATTAATTATTTCCTATTGGCCTTCTTCACTGTCCAACTTTCTCATCTGTACACAGTCCTTGTGAATACAAGAGTGTAGATGATCTTCAACTTGGTCTCTAACGACACACCTTTGCTCTTGGTGATCCTTCCTAATTCTTCCATTGCTACCCTTCTGAGTCTCAGCCTTCCCTTGATTTCTTGGCTGCAGTCTCCGTTTGAATTAATGAATGAATTCCAAGGTAAGCAAAATCTTTAACAATATCAATTCAAATTCAAAAGAACCCTTGCAATTCTTAAGCTGATGCCCTGATTGGTTCTCAAGCTCCATGACCTCGACCTCATGACAATTTTCTGATGTCCCTTACATGACCTGGTCAGGGACTTCCACAAAAGTGAATCAACCCAGGCCAGCCCCAGTCCTCCACAAACCTTAGGGAAAAGCCAATGGATGAATGGAGAAGTGGTGCCCACTAGTGGTGTTCTCTATAACTGCCGCTACAACTCCAGGAACAAAGATGCCACCAGGAGGGATAGAAGGACAAACCACAGAGCACTTCCAAATTACTCAAGGACACTAAGTTAAGATTTCTCTCTTTCTACAAATTTGAGGAGAAATTTTAAGAAGCCCACAACTCTAACTCACCTAATTAGCACTCTTTTTCTAACGTTTTCCCCCAATATTTTCATCAAATTGTACATTGTAGCAAAATAATTGATTGTTCTCAAACAACATGTACTAGGAATACATATTCCTAGTACATGTTGGTTGAGATATGTACTAGAATACTGTGACCTGAGTAAGAAGAATGCATCCAGTCACCAAGTGCTCCATCCACTGAAATCAGCAATTCTTCAGCATGGTACAGTTTTATGGGCTGTTGTTTTATAATGTGATTCTATAAATGATAAAATTAAATTTGGGAAAATATTAGATTCCCCAAGAATCTTAACAGAATCGTGTTTAAGAAGCAGTAGAGGTAAGAGCTGCAGGGGAGGAAAAAACTTCCTTTTACTATTCTAGGTTCTGTGGCTGGCCCAAGAATTGAACTGACGTAAGATAGATAACCAGGAGAAAAGTATACAGATGTATTTAACATGCTTTTATGTGTACATGAGAATCTTCAAGAGGAAAATGAAAATCTAAGGAAACCATTAGATCCAAAAGCTTATAGACCTTTTAAAAAAAGAACGATAAATTGTGGGGACGTGATAGGACAAAGGGGCTTGGAGCTAGGAGCAGTAAATTGTGGGACAGTGACTAAAACGTATGAGGAAAATTAATGGAAGATAAGGGTTATTTTAGTGGGTTGTTAGAGATCCATCTTGCATTGACTCCCGTCTCTGGTGATAAGAATATTCTCTTTTTGATGCAGGGAGGGCATCTTTCTCATGGGAATTTATGAACCCACCCCCCTACCCAAACCCCCCCAGGAACAAGACATGCCAGGCCTTCTTCCCAGGGTCCACTGGTTGATTCCTTTATGATGCCTAACACGCTGTAAGGCCCTTCTTTTACTGCCTCTCTCCTGCTGAGCTATAGATTTTGCAGCTCCATTCTCTTTGTCATCCCATCTCCTGGCACAACAACGGGCACAGGAGACTAAAAAATACACGTGAATGAATCAATAGGAAAATACATTATATTAAAAGGTGCTTTCCCGAATTTGACATCAAAACTGAGACTGAGGACCACTCCTTGGCTAATAATGAAGTCCATGCCTGCTTAACATAAAATCGCAGACTTACTCAGTGAATTTGATACGTTTACATCGGGGTGTCCAAACTGCGGCCCGCGGGCCAACTGCGGCCCGCAATCCATTGTTAATTGGCCCGCAGCAAATTCCAAAAATATATTTAGTTTACTTAAATAAACTAGGTGAGGCAATACGTACTTCACCTCGAGTGAGTGGCCCGGCTGTTGGTTTATTTTACCGCATATGGCCCTTGGTGAAAACCGTTGAAAAAAGTTTGGACACCCCTGGTTTAGACAGATAATCGGGTAACCAGATAGAGAAGACATTTGTGAATTGGATCTTTATCCTGATGCAAAGGCCTAGTCACGCCTGTCACCTCTGGATGATCAGTTGCCCATGTCCACAAACTGGCGGTCTTTGCAAAGCTGCAATGAAGCACCTGAACGATGACTGCTCATCTTTATGTCCCGCAGACGGTGTGGCAGGGTGTACTGGTTGCTAGGAAGAAATACGTCCAGAACTAGATGTTATGCCCCGGTGGCATGGCTTGCTGCAGACAGCTTTGCGGTCACATAATGCTGCAGTCACGTAATGGTGATGGTTACAGACACAAGGGACATTGTAAATACTCTCAATGTGTCCCTTCACCTGGCAGAATTTCACCTGCACAGGCAGAATACAATCACCCCTAACCTGAGAACATTTTCCATGGAGAATCTGCCCCTGCACAGAGCAAACACCACGTGGAGACATCAGGGTGCTCATTTTCCCAAGCCTGAAAGCCATTCCCTGGCAAGGGGACTCCCTACTCGTAGACTCAGCAATTCCTGTTGTTCCTGTAAAGTCCTGTGCTCATGAGTCAGCTGTGACTCCCACCGACACAGAAATGTGACATGCCCCCAATCACATGCCCTGACTTTGACCAACTGAATAAATCAATAAATAAACCAATAGTATTCCATAATACAAATATGCTCAAAATAATATACCACATACTCAACTGTGAGAGGCCCAGCAAAACCAAGAAGTAATTAATATCCCAGGGCTCTAGTGAACACAGGGTCACAGAAGCAAGCAATCGGCAAGACTCTGAAGATTCTGAGATGATCTTTTGCCCCAAAATATTTCCCTCAGAACTTACACTTGCCTTAAAACCCCACAGTTAGAATCACCAGTGAGTTAGACAACACAAGTCATGTTAGTTCAACGTCCATGTTTTAGCTGTGGCCTTTGGTACTGACTGACTCTATAACCTTGCACAGGTAACTTATCCTCTCAGGGTCCCATTTTACACAAGAGAAAGCCTCACAAGCTACACATTTATAAACCAACCAAAAGCCTCAATTTAAATGAACAAACATTTATTAATCAAACGTTATTTATCTGGCCAGAGGTTAATTCAGACAGTTATTAAGAAGATTTTGATTTCTCCTTAAGAGCCCCTCTTCCTTGCATTATCAAACAGAGCCTTGTTGCAGAGTGGTGTCTGGGCAGGGGGAAGGGCTGGTAGACTGAGCTTCCACTGCCTGCCTCTGCTGGAGACACGGAAAGCCCGTCAGAGCCCGAATGGGTTCAACTGACCATTTCTAAGTAGGTGTTTGGTGCAGAGCCTTAGCATACTGCAGCAAGCAGTATGAAACGTATAGTAAATCGTATAGTAAAAACGTATACAGAGAAACGTATAGTAAATCAAGATTTGATGTTCGGGTAGAGGTTATTTCTAAATTTGTAGAATTGTCATTGGAAAATGACAACAGAGATGTTTACAGATCGTTGACTTCTTAATAATTATGTATGTCCTTTCAAAGCCTCAGTATTTTTCCAATTGCAGCCAACAGGAGTCTACCAATTCTTAAAGTACTCTCCTGTAGTGACAGTGTCACATCACTTCTCAATCCAATGAGCAAGAGAGCAAGATTATTGTTCCCTCTTCATTTCAGAGTAATT
This sequence comes from Rhinolophus ferrumequinum, assembly GCF_004115265.2. Classification (NCBI taxonomy): domain Eukaryota; kingdom Metazoa; phylum Chordata; class Mammalia; order Chiroptera; family Rhinolophidae; genus Rhinolophus; species Rhinolophus ferrumequinum. The sequence continues at coordinate 56,444,412 of NC_046287.1, forward strand.
TAAATTGTTGAGCAATTACTTGAGATGTTTAATTTTCTGTTCATACTGAAAACCTATGCTTTGTTTTCCTGACTGTATTTCATGAACAAGATTAAGGAAGGAATCATTACAAAAATAAACACTAAACCAGAGATTTATACATATGCAATTTTACAAAATTTAGTATTGCATATAAATACAAATATGCAACTGTTCCCCAGTATTTGGCTGACATCGGACTAGTTAACACACTAAAAAAAAAAATGTTAAGGATTTAGAACCCCTTGAATGAAAATTTATTATTGTCTATCATAACATGTGACTTGACTGATGATATCACTGTCCTCTTCTCTTTCTACACATGACTCTTCATTGTCTCATTTTGAAGGCATTGGAAATTCCTCCTGCAGAAACACAGGGAATTTGAGGAGCGTAAGGTAGGCCACCATGCCCATTGCCCCTTGTTATTCTGCAGGCATTGCAAGGGGTCTGTCGCTGTTCCTTGGCCTTTACCATCCCTTTAGACACCTGAGCAGTGATATCTGGTGCATTCAGGTCATGAGTGTAGGTGTGAGGGAGCAAGTAGAGGGAATATCATGCCCAACACACACACACACACACCTTGGTTGTACATCTTAAATTGCTGTTACCTAAAATAACGTGACTATTCCTGCACATGGGCCCCCAATGAGCCCTGTGAGCATTGGCTACTGTTTTATTTCACATTCTTGGTTAGAGAAGATGAATACAGTAGTTACAAATTTCACAGATGGTGATCTGACAAAACATGGAAGTCAAAGACAGCAAATCCAGATTAAGTTGTTATTCTAGGAAGATAAACGTGCTACTTCTTCCACGGTGGGAGTCCAATGTAGTCACCCTGCCATGCAGTAGCTGTCTGGGCCTTGGTACCCAGGACCCGTGAGGGTCAAGGACTGCAGGCCCAGTTGCTAAGCAATGGAGCATCCGAGGTGAGGGGAGGCCATGCCACCTCTCACTGCCACTGTGGCCACAGAAGGAGAAGAAGGGGTGGTTCTGGATAGCTGACAAGTTTGCTGTGCAGTGTGGCTGAGAATGGCCTGGAGCTGCTGGGCAAATAACAAGCCACCCTCCCGAGGGCAGGTTGGGAACAGGCATTAGTAATACCCAATTCTTTGTTAGGATTCTACATATGAATCGGGGGGCACACAAACATTCAGTGTATAGAAGCCACTTAATTTTTTCTTGTGCTTATTTTCCTTGCATATCTACTGTAACCAACTGCCACATTATCAACATTGATCTTAGAATGACGCTCCTTAGGTTAAACCTTCCATCATTATATTAATATTTCTTCTACCACACTTATTAACTCATTAAAGTAAACTGATATGGCTTATACCTATTTCTGGCAACAACATTTGAAAAAAGAAATGATATTAACTAGAAAGTTCTGAGACTCATTCATTGAAATTTTACTATAGCCAAGAACAGTGGATGCCCCTTCAGTGGGGTGACCTGAAAGAGCAAACAGTTCAAAATGAGCCAGCCCACTGGTGCTGAGTCTCAGCAAATCCCTGAGACTCAGAGTCCATCCTAACAATGATTCTAAACAGCACAACACAGCAAGGTGGGAGGTGAGGGACATGCTACACGGGAAGGTACTTTGAAAAGGGAGAAGACACATGTGGATGGATATTGGTTATTATTTAAAGATTCTTGGAACTTTGAAATGAAATGTTCCAAAGTTTAGATCTTCAGATAGTCAAATGTCATAGCAATTGTCTTGATTTGAGTGTAGTGGAGAGGATTCTGGAGCTGCCATTAAGAACAGGAAAGAACAAATAGAAAAAAGGTAATAAATTGTGCTCTCAAGGGTATGTGTTTACTTTATTCAATCATTTTGCAGCAAAGCTTTTAAGACATGAAGACATTTGGAGAGCCTGGTCACATGGAAAGAAATGAAAGATGTGTGCACTTCAAACACATCTGGGAAATGTCAACGTGATTCAATTACTTAGGGCTTGTATTCCAAACTAAGTTCATTATTTTATTTTGTCTTTTTAAAAATGAGTTTGATGGAAAGGAAAATTTTAGACTATATTTGTGATTTTACTAATTACTCGTCTCAAATATACGACTTTAACTAGTACATATAGGTTAATAAAAATTTTTTAGTCAAGATTCTAAACATGAAATCAGATATGACAAATCTCCTGGCCAATCTTACCACAATAGAGAAACTCCAGACCTATCCGAGGTTCCAGAAACTTTGTTCAGCAGCCTGGTCAGTACTTTTTAGGCATTCTATGTAGTCAAGCAGGCCAGAGGTAAACAAGAACTGCCTTGATGTAGAGACCTCATAATGGAACTGGAACAAACTGTCTAATTTCGAGATGGACCCTGAGATATGGCTAAGACAGATTTCCATGCTGCTAGTTTGTCTTTTAGACTTGTTGGCAAGACTTCTACAACTGCTATCACTACGAATAAATGCCATTAGCAATGTAACATAATGCAATGCAATATATACTGATATACATATTAATTATAATTGCAATAATATGTTTAGCATTATTCTAAGCACTTTCCATGAATGATCTCATTCAATCCTTACATGCATCAATCCCATGAAATATGAGCTATTATCATTCCCATTTTATAGCTGAGGAAAATAACATAGAGAGATTGAAGTACTTGCCTAAAATCAGAACCAACGTGGTCTAACTCCAGCACCCCCTTTCTCACCAAACAGCACACTTATTGCCTCCTCCATGGTGTGGCTCTGCACGATGGTTCTGAGGCCTTCCTTGGCCTCACTTTTGTTACTCTTCTACCTCTGCCTGCAATATGGAGGTCTGCCCACCCCACCCCATGGCTACCCTCCAGTGGGTAAATCACTTGACTATGGCATCAGAAAGAAGAGACCGTCCTGGGGAAGGTGGTCCAGGTACTTCGAGTTGGTTTCCAGTAGGAAGGGTGAATTTTCTCTGATCCATCTATGTTTTCTTACCTTGTTGTAATAAAGGCTCGCCTTTGAGTGGCTAACTTGGTTAGGTAATGTGTTGGGAGGATAACAACCCCTAAGATGACCATGCCTGATTCCTGAACTTGTGATCACGTTAACTCAAATGGCAAAAAGGAATTCACAGAAGTGACTAAGGATTTTGAATAAGGCAACATTATCCTGGGTTATTTGGGTAGGTGCAATGTAATCACAAGGATCCTTATAAGTGAAAGAGGGAGGCAGAAGGGGGGATCAGTATCAGAGAGAGATTTGAAGATGCTACTCTGCTGGCTTTGAAGATGGTGGAAGAAGCCAAGAGCCAAGGAATGCAGGCGACTTCTAGTAGCTGGAAAAGACAAGGCATTGGCTTCTCCCCTAGAGCCTCTAGCAGGAAAACAGCCCTGCCAACACCTTGACATTAGCCTGCTGAGACCCACTTTAGATAGTGATTGGAGATTAGTAAACAAAATTAGAACTCTGCCATATATTTACATGCTCAAGAGTGGTTTGACTAATAGAGAAAATTCTATTTACTTTCCTTTCCTCACATTCTCCCCCATTATTTGCCGTCAGATTCTGTCTAAACTGACCTAATAGGATTTTTGCTGAAGGCTGGCCAGGGTGATCAGACATTCTTTGGGGGGTAGTGGGGGGTAAGCAATTTGGTCATATATTGAGGGTGATTAGATATTGAGTGGGGAGGATTCTGGCTAAACTGACTTACCAGATTTCATGCTAAAATTGGACAATGCATAAAGAAACATGGAAGTCCAATAGTCAGGACTAGTTGAAAAAGAGTTCAGCTTGTTTCTTGATAAGGGAGCCTGAGTAGCATTTAGTCCATGAGAGAATCTGTGTTCAATGATATCATACATTGTGTGATCATTTGTGCCTGGCTTTTTTCAGGACATGTAAGGTTCATCTGTGTTGCAGCATGTGTCAACACTTAATTCATTTTTATTGCTGAATAATATTCCATTGTATAGATTCAAAGTTTTACTACATCAGATTTTCAGTTTTTACCTTTTTTTGATCACATCTTCCTCTACCTGAAGTTGAGGAACGAGCCTTTTGGTTTCGCCAAGACCATCTGAAAGGGACACTTGGGCGTGGTGATAACAGTTAAAGCTTATCATCGTGTCCCAGGACTTGGTGTGTGTGCTCATTTAACCCTCACAACCGCCTCTGAGGTGAGTATCATCATTTGTACACATAAGAAAAACGAGGCACATTTGGAACCAAGGTCCGACACGAGGGAAGCGGGACTGAGCTCCAGTGACGCCCAGACCCTGGTTGCCGACGCCCCACCAAGGACGGGTCAATGAGTAAACGGGGTCAATGAGAGAACGGCGCAGGGACAAGTAAATGGGCTGCGCGTCCTAGGAACTCGAATCAGAGAGGAAAGTCTTCTAGAGGCCCCCCAAGAAGCCCTGACACCCGACGGCCAAGACAGCACCTCAGAACCAACGGCACGACTCCCGTTTCAGGCGCCGGAGGGGACACGTTTGCTGAGGACTTCCGGGGCGGGGTCTGGCTGGAGCGGAAGAGCTGGGCGATCGCAGCCGGGCGCCGTCTGGGCCGGTCCGGGACGCGGGACGCCGCGGCGCGGGGTTGGGATCCAGGTCCGCCCAGCCGGCAGTGGGAACGCTCGGCCGGGCCCGGCGCCCGTGCGGCCATGAACCTGGAGCGGCTTCGGAAGCGAGTCCGGCAGTACCTTGATCAGGTGGGTGGCCCGACCTGGGAGCCCTGGCCCCGGGACTCGTAAGTTACACTTTTGTCGGCAAGGGTAACTGTCATCAGGGGCTTGGTGGTGGATGGCCTGGACGAGCCTGGGCTTTCGTTCTAGGGTAAAGCTCTCGAAGGGTGGGATCCAGCGCCCAGCAGCCCTCTCTGCAGCCGGGAGGACGAGGAACACTAAACATGAAAGGCACCTAAACGTAGAGTGAAACTCACATGTGCTTAAATTAAGGTCGCGCTCTGCAGCCGGCCTAACTCCGAGGCACATTGTAGGTGCTCAGTACGGACACGGTGCTAAGTGGAAGATGAAGGATTACTTCAGGAGGAAAATTGCAGGGTGGCCTTTGAATTTAGCTAGCTAATAGAAAATTTTCGAGAAGTTGTAATTCTTATTTGGCCGAATTTAAGTGAATAAAAATACAAACAAGCCTGTTGTCTCAAATCAGTACTTTAAAAAATTTGTATTAACTACGTTAATTATCTGTATTAACTACGTGTATTATCTGCGTTCCCTGCACTGCCCTTCAGTGAACAGCAAACAATGTTTAAGGAAAGAAATGTCTCCAGCATGAGATCAGTTTAATCTATGATGTCACTTAGTTTTAGTAAAATGTATGCTCTCCCAATAAATTGGAAACCAAGGAAGGCCGGCAAAAGCATGTCAATGTTCAGAACTGGATGTGAAAAGATGCTGCCAAATGTTTGCAGTGCATAGGAGGGCTGTATTTTGGTTTACCATTAGTTGAATTGAACAAATGTTTCCTGAGCACTTTTTCTTTGGCACTTGGAGATGCGGAGAGGAATAAGACAGGCCTGGTTTCCACCCTTGGGGTACTTACATTGAGCAGATTTGTAACCATCCCATAAGCATTCCTTCTCCTGGCAGCTGACTGGCAGGAGAGTTTCTGACTGGCAGCTGAGTTTCTGGTTTGCATCCGGGAGGACTGAGGCAAAGATTGTAGAAAAATGAGAACCATTGCTAATCATATTGCAAAATAATCACTTAAATTATCTACTGTTTTAGATACCTGCTATCTATTTCATAGATATATCTCGATGGATACCTAGATTGCTTCCATGTCTTGGTTATTGTAAGTAACGCTGCAGTGAACATAGGGGTGCATATATCTTTTCGAATTAGTGTTTTTATTTTCTTCTGCTAAATACCCAGAAGTGGAATTGCTGAATTGAATGGCAGTTCTGTTTTTAATTTTTTGAGGAATCTCCATTCTGTTTTCCATAGTGGCTGTATCAATTTACAATCCTAATTGTACACAAGGGTTCCCTTCACATCCTCACCAGCACTTGTTGTTTGTTGATTTTTTTCATGATAGACATACGGACAGATGTAAGGTGATATCTCATTCTGGTTTTAATTTGCATTTCCCTGATGATTAGTGATGTTGAGCCTCTTTCCATATGTCTGTTGATCATCTATATGTCCTCTTTTGGGAAACTCTTTTGGGTCTTTTCAAGTCCTCTGCCCATGTTTTAATTGGATGATTGGTGTTTTTGGTGTTACGTTGTATGGGTTCCTTTTGTATTTTGGATAGTAACACCTTATTGGATGTATCATTTGTGAATATCTTCTCCCATTCAGTAGGTCATCTTTTTGTTTTGTTGATGGTTTCCTTCGCTATGCAAAACCTTTTTGGTTTGATGTACTCCCATTTATTTTTCCTTTCGTTGTCCTTGCCTGAGACATATTCAAAAAGATATTGATTGGTAAGTGTGATGTCAAGAGTTTACTGCTCATGTTTTCTTCTAGGAGTTTTATGGTTTCGGGTCTTACATTTAAGTCTTTAATCCATTTTGACTTTATTTTTGTGCATGGTGTAAGAAAGTGGTCCCATTTCATTTTTTACATGTATCTGTCCAGTTTTCCTAGCACCACTGACTGAAGAGGTGGTCTTCACTCCATTGTATATCCTTGCCTCCTTTGTCATAGATTAATTGACCATATAACTTAAGATTTATTTCTGGGCTTTCTATTCTATTTCATTGATCTATATATCTGTTTTTATGCCAGTACCTGCTGATACATTTTTGCAATGTATAGTTTAAAATAATAGCTACCTTCTTAAACAGTATATATCAAAGATCTTATAATGGTGTTCTTATTGTGCCATTGAACTAAAACTCTAGCTGAGATATAATATAGAGATATGATTGATAGACCCCTACTACATGTAAAAATAAAATATATTGTATTGAGATGTTGACTTATTATATAGCATTCTAATAATATTAGATATGTTTAAAACTTGAAATAACAGAGAAATTACTACTTTTTTTTTTATATATAGCAACAGTATCAAAGTGCTCTATTTTGGGCAGATAAAGTAGCTTCACTCTCTCATGGTAAGTGACAAATTCTAATTTTTTTTTTCTGATTCCTCTATTTAAAAAAATCTTTCTATTTTACCTTGCATCTCTGACCATTTATATGGTTTTTTCCCTCCAGAGGAACCCCAGGACATTTATTGGTTGGCTCAGTGTCTTTACCTGACAGCACAGTATCATAGAGCAGCCCATGCACTTCGGTCACGAAAACTGGACAAAGTAAGTGATTATATGAACTCTGAAGCTTTTCAAAGCTTTAAAAAATGTCATTAGATTAGTATTAGCTGTATGCTTTCTTTATGTCAAAATTATTTAAAAGGATTCAATTTTCTTACGGAATGTAAAGAGAAAATTTTTATTCCTAAGCTCAGTCACCTTGGCCTTCCCTCCTCCCATCACTAAGTTTTGAAAATTCTGTTTTCTAAATAGCTCTGAAGTTATGGATATTCCTTTCCATCTCATTACCACTTATACATATTAGGCTGTTAATTTGTCTGCTTTGTTGTTTTCGCCTCTCTTCTTTCTCTTTTCTCCGGTAACATCTTTCCCACTTCCCACCTTCCCAGTTCATCTTGCAAACTATCACAGGGGTGGTCTTCCTAAAACACAGATCTGATTATATCATTCACAGTATCAGTGATTTCCCATTACCTACAAGATAAAATCAGATACTTTAATAGACACCCAGAGTCCTTTATGATTTCTTGCCGTTCTGCTTCTAACTTCCCACTACCAATACATGTAACATGTACTCCAGTTATGCTGACTACTTTCACTTCCTTAGACATGTGGTGATTTTTCAGACTCAGTGCCTGGAATGCTGACCAACTCCTCACTCACCCTCTCCCCTGCAACTGTTTCCTTCTTCAAGTGGCTAGTACTTTTTATGCCTTTCTTTCATAGTTTCTGAAAGATACTGGGTGCTATGTCTATGTTTCCCCTGCTATAACCTTCTAGAGAGCAGGTCCTTATTCCTTTTTGAACCCTCAGTGTCTAGTAAACAGTAGGTTTATGGTGAATGTGGGTTAAAAAGACTGGATTTTTTTTCTCTGCAAGAGTAAAAGGAGAAATTGTGAAAATAGCTTTCTTTATTTTGTCCTCATAGTTTTCTTTTAGAGTGACGATGCATATCATCTTGACTTTTTTAATGAATTAATTTATTTTCTAGTTGTATGAATCATGTCGCTACCTTGCAGCTAGATGCCATGTAAGTATGCTCTCAGTTTCATTTTTATTTGCTAAAACTTTAATTATGTGAATGTCATGCATCTGTCACATATGTGTGAGAGTTCTAATGCTGGAGCTTGGCAGATTAACATCTTGTGAAGAAATCGTCTGTTCTAGTATTATTTACTATAAAATATTGATTCTCCATTTACTAAAAGGTGACATGCATGAAGAAAATTCTACTTTAGACATTTTAAATTTAAGTAATGTGTACATATAATATCCATGACCCTTTAAAAATCTACAGTATTTCTTTGTATATCTAGTTTTAGAGGTCATGGCTGATGAATGGTATTTCTGTTTCCAACATAGTATGCTGCAAAAGAGCATCAGCAGGCTCTCGATATTCTTGATATGGAGGAGCCAATCAACAAAAGATTATTTGAGAAGTACTTGAAGGATGAAAGTGGCTTGAAAGACCCCTCCAATGACTGGGAAATGTCACAGTCCTCAGTAAGTAATACTATAAGGAACATGCTTCAGTAACAGTTCAGAATTATCTACTCGACATGGCAAGCATAAATCTTTTTTTTTTTCCTTTACTTGAGTATAACCATGTTAAAACAGTTTGGTTGCCAACTTATTTAATTTGCCCACCAAAACCAAAAAGATCCAAGACATTTCTGAGCCATCCGTTGGAAGCTGTAATTATGTCCCCAGATGCTTGAATCTGAAATAGGCTGAGATCTTTCTTCTCATATTTGATGCCTTAAGCGGACTAGTTACTCTCAATAGGTTGAATCACCTTTACACTTCTTACTGTGTTTCAACAGTGTTTATACCTACCACCAAGAAACCTTGATTACCTTAGATTGTTTTTTTCCAGGGAGTGGTTTGGTGTTACTATTTATGATATATTGTACATTTCAGTTTGTATACTTTATACCAATGAAATTGCAAATTCCTTGCTGGCAGAGATTATATGATAATAAATGACATCTGCAGACATTAACAGTTTTCTTGAGCTATCATTCATGTGCCATGCAATTCATTTGTTTAAAGTATACAGTTGGTTGGCTTTTAGTATATTCACTGAACTGTACAACCCTCACCATAATCAATTTCAGAACATTTTTGTTACTTCAGAAAGAAACCGTGTACCCTTTAGCTGTCACCCATCAATTCCCCCAGTTATTCTTTATAACATATTTATGAAGGAACTTGGTTACTGTATTTTTCACCTCAAAAAGGTAGGAATACTATACATTCTTAGATGTTTTCTTTTTCCATTTTTTTGGGACTATTTGTCTATTAATTTATGTGCTACGAAGCGCACGTTCATTTTTCTGCAAAGAAATGCATTTCTGAGGGATATTGGTATTATCATTATTACTTTTGGATCTTTTATCCATTAACTTATTTGCTAAGAAATATGTGATTTAGTATTATTTTATGAAATTACTATTTTTTTTTTATAATTTTATCAGATACCACATAGGTCCAAGATTCTCATAATGTCCTCCAATATATTTTACATTTTGATTTTATGATGAATCTTCTTCAGCCCTTTGCCAATTTAAGCTGCCCATCTCTAGATCATCTTTAGGCTCAGTTATGTTTTTTGAGGTTCAGAGTCTGGAACATCAATCTGATTTTCCTATCCTTTTGTTAATGATTGTAGTGAGGTGGCTACTGTGTGAAAAGCTTACCATGTGCTAGCTCTACGGAGAGTATCACGTCTACTCCTCACAGAGTCCTGTAAGTTAGATGAGGAAAAGAAACTGAAGCCAAGAGAGGTTGTATCACTTGTCGAAGGTCACTAGTAAGTGTCAGAGCTGGGATTTGAAGTAAAGTCTGTCTAATTCCAGAAAGCCATGCTCCTAACCATAGTGCTACATTGCTGCCAGTTTTCTAATATTTACTAAGATCGTTTCATTAAGATCTAGCTATCAAACTGTATCAAAGTTTGATTTAATATATGTATGCTGTTCGCTGGCTCTAAATTATTACCTTGTTTGAGACAGAACTAATGAACAAAGTAGCAGTGACATGTACACTAGTTGTAAAGATTTGTTGAAGTGAGGAGAGCCTAGGGAAGATAGATTAGAGAAGTTTTATTTGTTTTCATGTTTCTATTAATTTATACTGTGTCTGACAGTTGGGATGGAACCAATCCGTTTAGATGTAAAAAATAGTCTCAGCCTTCAGGTAATATATAATTTTTGATAAAAAATTAAGTTTAAAAGTGTTGACTTAGTATGTGACTCGTTTTCCTAACAGATAAAGAGTTCTATTTGTCTTTTACGAGGGAAAATTTATGATGCTCTAGATAACCGAACCCTAGCTACCTACAGCTATAAAGAAGCTTTGAAGCTCGATGTCTACTGTTTTGAAGCATTTGATCTTTTGACATCACATCACATGTTGACAGCCCAAGAAGGTTTGGAAACTCAGGTGTTTTTATGTTTAGCACCATTGATATTGTTTGCATTGGGGTTTTTTTCTCTGAAATCTGTAGAATCAAAAGCAGGCCATGTACAGGCTTAAACCAGCCTATTAACTTCCTTAATGTCTTCAAATGTGAAGCACATTTCAGAATACAGTATTGTGCAGTGTCTCTTGCAATCAGAATCTTTAGGGATTGTGATAGAATGAGGCTATATTTTTGAGAAGTGATTTGCAATAGTATAACCCAAGATTTCTGATTCAGTGATTCTCAACCTGGCTGCACTTTAAATCCCCGAGGAGCTTTAAAAACATCAGTGTGTAGGTCCCATCTCCAGACCAACTGAATCAGAATCTCTGGTTGTGAGACCCTGGCATCAGATAGTTTAAAGCTCCCAAATGATTCTAAGGTACAGCAAGGGCTGCGAACCATTGACCTAGTACGTCAACAGTGATGTGAGGTGTATAAACAAGAGAAACAGAGAGAAAATGGACATGTTGCATTAATGGGATTCAAACATATTTTAGCTTAGTGCAGTGGTTCTCATACAGGGTGATTTTGCCTCCTAGGGGACTCCCATTGGGCAATATGTGGAGACATTTTTGATTGTTACAACTTGGGGATGGCGAAGGGGGTGGGACATTGCTGCTGGTTGCTAGTGGCCAGAGATCCTGCTAAACACCCTGTGGTGCATAGGACAGCCAACACAGCAGAGAATTATCTACATGAAGTGTCAATAGAGCTGAGGTTGGGAAACTGGCCTGGTGCTCTATTAGTCTGGTGATGACCAGAATCGCCTGGAAGGCTTCATGGCATAGCCCTCCAAGGGGTTCTCATCACCTGGGTCTGGAAGCACCATCTAGTTTTCTCTAGTACATTTTGATCTTGTTATTTTCATTTTGAATTTGATTTACTTACAGTAGGAATTATAGAAGAATATTTTTCATTGCTGACTTTCCCCTCCATAAATATTGTTAGAACATTCTTTTTTTTCTCAATGTTTTTAAGAAAAAGAACTTCTTGAATCACTACCTCTTAGCAAGCTCTGTACTGAAGAACAAGAATTGTTACGTTTTCTATTTGAGAATAAATTAAAAAAGGTAAGTAGAAACAAAGTTAATATTTGCTTTATGTAAATCTTACTTCTTTCACTCAGATTGGCTTCTATATTTTTACTAGTTAAATTAAAATTTTTTTTATTAATTTAGCATATTTGCAAGAATAGATTTAGATTGTTTAAAATATATATGATTCCCTTATATATAAAAAGCTTCTGAAAATATCTGTCTTCTTCCTCCCAAGCACTCCTTATACTAAAAGATTGAACTATCAGATAAATGGAATGATGTTACATGAAAATGAGGATTTTTTCTTATGCTTCCTGAATTTCTACTTTGTGAAATACTTCCCAGCAGGGAATTCTGTGATATAAAATTGAGAAGAGAAACTTACTGAGAGGGGTACTCATGAGTCTTGAAATTCAGTTTCCAGAGGCTCACATATGTCCTGGTGTCAATCCGTGAAATATTTGGGTCAAATTGAGCCTGCCTTTGATTGGTATTGCTCGTTGAGTTTATGTTCACCTTTCTCTGTTTCAGTATAATAAACCTAGTGAAACTGTCATCCCCGAGTCTGTCGATGGCTTGCAAGAGAATCTGGATGTTGTAGTGTCTTTAGCTGAAAGACATTATTATAACTGTGATTTTAAAATGTGCTACAAGCTTACGTCTGTGTAAGTATATCTGCTTATTTTTGTGTAGGAACATAGAATTCAGTCCATTTCACTTAAGAAATGCATGGGACGTGCTTTCTGAGTAATTTGGAACTAATTGATGATAATTTAAGTGATCTTTACCAATTTGCAGCTGTCTTCAAAGAGCATTTACAGACACAGGTTTATGCATATTTGTAGGATTATTCCATTAACTTGGGAGTGTATATGCGTATGTTCCTCATTCCAGTCTTTGGTAATTTGCAAGTTTGAAAATACGATTCTGGCACATAGTTTCATAAAATCCCTCCTTTGCTAAGGTACAGACTAATAAAACCCTATAGATGCTAGGTGCTTCGTCAGGCTCACTAGCTGGCCAAGCCATCGCCCTGCATACCAGTTTTCCACTGTACGTAGCTCAAACTTAGCTAAATTACATGTGCTATTTTTAATGGATCTTTAAGGTTGCCTAAATCCTTGAATTCACAAAAATTTTAATTGACAAATAATTGTGATCTATTTTATATTTTACATTGTCTTTGATCCTTCTAACTAATTGGACAACTTATTTTATGTGTTACAGTTCTATTGATTTAAAGTAAATGTACATGATGTTTATTTTTATTCTTTCCCTCCAAAAAGCAGAATTTTCCCTTTCATTTATAACCTAATCGTTGCCTTAACTGAACCAACATGAAGATAATGGAGTTAAGAAAGTAAAAAAATAGTATAACTCAGTATTGTACATAATGCTGTAATGACTACTCAAACATAGCTAATTATAATGGGTGCTGTTATGTACTATTTCTGGGGTAGTAATGTGTTTCTTTAACTTTTAGAGTAATGGAAAAAGATCCTTTCCATGCAAATTGTTTACCTGTACACATAGGGACACTTGTGGAGCTGAATAAAGCAAATGGTAAGAATTTTTGTAATATAATTTTTAAGATAAAAAATTTTTGGTAACTCTTGAAATTTTATCTCACAAATCCTGGATAATTGAGATTGCAGGTAATAACATAATGGAGTTATACAATAAAAGTAACAACTGGGGGAAGAAATCCTTATCAAAGTGACCGGGTGATCTATCCTATTATCACAACAGAACACTGGTTCTTTATCCCTGCTTCCTGCTTCCTTTTCTCAAACATAATTTGTGGTTTAAGTGTTGGGGGGAAGTTTTGCCTTTTTTCTATTTTTTTTTTTGTAAAATCCATAAACAAACTGATATGACAAAGAGTCAGAACTGTTTAGAAGTTGGAAGGGAGCAGTTTTTTTGCTCATGTTTTCTGTATTTTAATATTTTAGAAACATTTAGTTGCGTTTGGACTGTATTTACCCTTAAATCTTTAAACTGAATGATGAGCTCCAAACACCTGCTGCTGTAAGTGTGTCTGTCACCAACAGCATCATATCTCCTGGGAGCTTGGAGATACAGACTCTCTACTTGCTCTGGTCTAATGAACTCAAATCTGGAAACGTCATTGTGATATGCTAGGACTCACATGTATTACTCAAGAGGAAATCACCTTGCTGATTTGATAAACTTGAGAGTTTAGTCAGCCAAATTGGTTGTGGATGGTTAAGATGGTCCATGATAGACTCATGGAGTAAGAGATATGGGTTTTTAAGATAGATGAGGTGCTTTCAAATAATCTCTTAAGCACCATGAAGTGTTCTATCATGTGCCGTTCATCCAATTTTCCAGTCACTCAGCAAGCACTCAGTGCCCACTTATGGGTCTGGCACCGGGTAAGGAGTTGTGGGGGTAGGGTTTGAATGAAACACTGTAATATCTGCTCCCTGGAGTTTCTATATTTCATTAGGTAAATGAATTTTGTATCCAGAAAGAAAGAAAAGTATTAAATTATTGCTGTGAGAACAAACTATATGTTTATGAAGAGTTGTGACTCCTGGGGGAAAGTCATATCTTACAGTTCATTTGATGTGAATAATTTTATTTATTTATTTTTTCCCTAATGTAGAACTTTTCTACCTTTCTCATAAATTGGTGGATTTATACCCTAGTAATCCTGTAAGTAAATATAAACCTTTTTTTTTCTTATAGTGTTTTTTCTTACTTGAACTTAAGGAAAATGCTTAACTAATATCTAGACAGTACCTTATATTTAAGTTTAAGCAAATATGTTTTATCTTAAGGTGTTGGAGCAGAATATCCTAGTGCTTATGGTAATTAGAAGCAGCATTAACTTTCTCAATCCACGAAGTTATTTTTTTTGTCTACTGAAATATAACTTAAAATCTCCATTTTTTTCTGATTATAGGAATTAGGTAGGCTTATTATTAAAAACACTTAACATACAGAAAAATAAAGTATTGAAAGTCAAACTCACACTCCCAGTTCTCCTAAGTAATCTTAGTTATTGCTTAGTAGCTTCCTCACATTACATATATAAGGTAACTTATTAAATTGTGCACTGATTGAATCATTGTGTCTTCCAAACTGCCATGGATCAGAACTAAGACCTAGAAATTGAAAATGAAATCAGGAACTGAGTCTGCAAAGACAAAAGTCAGGAAACAAGGTCTAAGTGTCAAATGAGAATCTGCACCCTAGACCAGTGTGAAATAATTTATAAAGAGGTAAAACTAATGCAAGAGAAGTCAGCTAACGATATAGAACCTGGTAGAACCAGTGTCAAGCCAGGGAAGACACACAGTGCAGGTGGCAGGCCAGGACTCAGGCTGGATTTGAAATCGGAAGTGAAATCGGAAGAGCCTTGTCTTGTATCAAATGTTGCAGGGATGTGATTGAAGGTATCTTGAGGAAGAGCTTTGGACAGTCTGTCCTTTTTTCATCTAGGACCCCAATAGACAGCCTGTCTCAGAGAAGTTTCTAACTTGAACTAGAATATGGGATGGAACATTTAGCCCACCCTCTTGCTTAATTTGTTAGAGATTTCCAATTCCAAGTTCAGCATCTTTCGTCATGGTAAATTTTGAACTTTGTAGGTATCTTGGTTTGCAGTGGGATGCTATTATCTCATGGTTGGTCATAAGAATGAACATGCCAGAAGATATCTCAGGTATGAATGTATTATCTTACTCCCTTTGTGGTGAACCTGTAGGAAGAGATTTCTTGCTCATCTGCTTTAATGCAATAAATAGTACTTTAACAGTAGTGTAAAAGCATTAATGTTTTCTTCAGCAGAGTCAGTTCAGTTGCATCAGTTATGAACCTTGCTCTTTATAAGATGTCGTGAGAGGAGATAAGAGTAATCAGTGGTGTAGAACTTGAGGAGCTTATATTTCAATTTTTATTTATAAAAGAATAATGAAACAGTAGAGAATGATGTAAAGTAGTTTCAAAGGTTCTGTTTTTCATTAACAGAGATAGTATTAACTTTTTACTTTTAGGACTTCTTTTTTAATAGTTGTGAAATTACATAAAACTTCACATGCAATTAGGGTTACTAATGTGACTATAAAACAGAATTCTTGGCTCAATGAACCTACTGTGGTTTTAGTTTAAGGAACATGCAGCCCAATCAAGCTACTTCACCAGTATAATTCAGTTCAAGTACAGGAAAATATCTAGTATGTGAAGAATTAATTACTAAAGATTTAAAATATAATAATACTTGTGATTTCCTCCATGCACACAAAATAGAAAATGGATCTGAGGGAAAGGATGTGAACTTTGGACACTGACTTGAATTCTAATCCAAGTTCTGTCACTTACTAGCCATAATTCCTTGGGAAAGTTAATTTCTCCGTTTAATTTTCCCTAAAAATGGAGTGATGTAACACTTGTATCCCAGGATTGTTAGGAAAATTGATAAGTTGACATGAAAGGATCCTGTACAGGAAGAAAATAGGGAGAGCGCACTGGCTGTTTGTGTTGAGCAGTTTAGGCAAGTCCGCGTGTGCTTTTTCCTGGAGTAGGACGATGACTTGTGTTGTAATAGTTCTTGAGCTATGCTTCTTTGATTTAGGTTGCTTAATCAGTGATGGACTCCACGTGCAATGGAACATTTGGGTGACAGAATATTTAGAAAGTAAAATGCTAGGAAGTGTGAAACTCACCCTTTATATTGGCCATGTTTTGTGATATGTTCTCTTTGTTCCTTGTTGTGGGTCACCAGTGGGCCACTGGTTGAAAACTATTTATGACTATTTAAATAGACTCTGTAGTCCAGTTCGTGGAACCAGGGTGATTCTCTTACCACCCTCTGTAGGATGTCACTTAATCTTTCCAGCCTCAGTATACGTACTTATGTTTAAAATATAAATAACAGTTTATCTTGTAAGTTATTAAGATTAGACAATGCATATAAGGCTTCTAACATGGAGCCTGACACAAAACAGGCCCTCATTAAATGACTGCTGCTATTACCATTTATCTACAAGGTTGCAAAATGAAGCTCCTGGGTTAAGTAATATTTGTAAATTCTACACAGATTGCTACTGGATTTAACTGTAGTACCTAAAAAGTTGTGGACCTCTTCTAATATTTCTTAAAATTTTGATTGTACTCTTAAACATTCTTTTATCTCAAATAAATTAACAGAAATGTTACATTAGTGTTTAATATGTTGACAGCTCATTTAATTTGAATGTACTTGAAGCCATCAGCTTACATAAAATTAACTTAAGAATAAATATTATATTAATTGAATGAAACCCCTTGTTTTAGTAAAGCTACAACACTTGAGAAGACCTACGGACCCGCGTGGATAGCATATGGCCATTCCTTTGCAGTTGAGAGTGAACATGACCAAGCAATGGCTGCTTACTTCACAGCAGCACAGCTGATGAAAGGGTATGGCAGAGCAAATTTCTGGTTTTTAGGCTAATGTGGAGCTGGGGAAAGGGAGCAGGAAATAGGACAAGTTAAAACGTCATAAAGTTTGCTATTCTTACTGAGACTCAGCTGTTTTTCTAGAATAAACACTCCTCAGATTGTTGTAAGCATTTGGCTAACTTCCAAAGTTCTGAAAACGTTTATTTTGACAATTTTTGGCAGTGTTTTTGTTGTTTTTATGGAGGAATGGATTTTTGGAGGTCCTTACTCTGCTATTTCAAAAGTACCTCCTCCAGATAAAAACTTTTAAAGGGTTCTTTGTGACCCTGCTGTAGAAGATAGAATCATGATTCTAGATTAGAACCAAAGCACGTACCAACCAGTCAAGTCAGTATTTATTGACATCCTTAGAGCCATCTTCAAAGAAAGATTATCTTACTGTGTTTGCTTTCATGTAATCACTGGTTTGACAATGTGAGGAGATAAAAAATTTAAAAAGTGATTAGTACTTTGTGCTTAGAACTGTCTCAGAGGGTATGGAAATGGAATATTCAGAACTCGGGTGTAGAGCTGATAATAACTCATATGAGGGGAATCCACACAAGGGAGAGCCGTTAGCTTAGAAAGTCAGAAGCAGCTTCATAAAGGGAAGTGGAACTTGAACACAAGCGTGAAGGATAAATGGTGCTGAATCCATAAAGGAGAAGGTGGAAGCCCGTCTAGGCTAGAGGCATGAGTTAGCCTAGTGGAGGAAGACAGGCAGCTAGAGCTGCCCTTGTGCTTTAGAGGATTTTTCTTTTGGATTTTCTGTGGAGTAATGAAAAACAAAGGTGAATAGGCTGCTGATATGTGTTAGAAGTGGCAGTGGATAGTCTAAAAGCCCATTCGACATTCATTAAATATTAGTAAGTGAAATGTCAGAACAAAAGTAAATGCTCTGTTTTTGGCTATGTTTAAATTATTTTACAGGCAGAATTTGAAGTCGTTAGATTAATTTCTGCTGAGTTATAAAGTCTTTGGTGTTGAATATGTGAAATTTTCCAATATTTTAGGTGTCATTTGCCAATGCTCTATATCGGATTAGAATATGGATTGACCAATAACTCAAAATTGGCTGAAAGGTTCTTTGGCCAAGCTCTAAGCATTGCACCGGAAGATCCTTTCGTTATGCATGAGGTTGGTGTGGTTGCATTTCAAAATGGAGAGTAAGTACTGAACGGCCTAAAGCCCTCTGTTGCCTTTTGTAACTAGAATAATATCTCAATTGCTAGGATTTAACCGATCAAAATGACTATTCAGTAGATTTTTATTTTTAAATGTGTTCTATCTTAAGAGAAGAAGGTGGACAGTTAAAAAAGGAAATAGAAAGTATTATCTTGGATTTCTTTAAAAATATTAAACCCCGGGTTTTGGTCCTCTTTGATGTAGGCTCTCACAAACTCTTACTTTCCAGGACTGGACAGTTGTTGCCAATTGGTCCAAAGTCACTGAACTCCACAGGGTGGCCTGAAGGCACCACAGAACCCTCAGTCATCTATCTCCTTGTCAATGAGGAGTTGGATTCATACATTTGAGAAAAATTTTCCACATTTTGAAACAAAAATGTTTTTTGTTTAGTTACCAGGTAATTCGAAAATTAAACTAATTAGAATGACCCAATCTGAGTTTCCTGGTAAATTGAGGTGTTACTAAAGCCTTGGATATTTATAGAATAAGGAATTCAGTGTCATGCTCAAACAGAAAAATATCTGTAGCCCTTCACACTGAATTATACATAAATTTAAAAAAAATAAATTATACTACTGTAGTGGTTTGTTGTTGCATGTATGTGTATTCTGAAAATTGGATTGTCTAGTATTTATAAAAGAAAGTTTGGCGCTTTTAAAAAATAATGTATAGTAATATTTTAATATACAGTCAATTTATTTTTAACCCCAGAGTCGTTCAAGGTGCTTTCCCATACGCAGACACATGCGTTTTCCCAGTTAAGGTTAAACAAATGGTGTTCTGCTTCTTACATCTACTCTCCTGCTGTAAACACGTGTTCTTTTTACAGTCTGTTTGTGCCACATTTTTGTGCTTTTAGTTGGTGATTTCACTGTTTAAAATGACCCCCAAATGTAGTATTGAAATGTTGTCTACTGTTCCTAAGCACGGGAAGGTTGTGTTGTGCCTCGGAGAAAATTCTTTTGTTAGATAAGGCATGAGTTCTAGGGCCCGTGAGTTCAATGTTAATGGATAAACAATATACGCTAAGTTAGGCATCACTAAACAGAAGCATATATAAAACAGGTTATATGTTGAACAGTTGGTGAAAAAATGTGACCAGAGGTTTGTAGGAACCTAATCCTCTATTTCCACTGGGAGAAGTGGTTCAGTATTCACTGAAGCCTTGGTTACAGTGACTATAGAACATAATTACCGAGAATGAGAATAATTACAATCTTGAACTCTGATGTTAATGCCACAAAATTAATCATTTAGCATCTGACTTAAAGTTTGAATTGTGATAAACTATTTACAGAAGTTTACCTTATTTCTTTTTAGTAATTCTAGAAAGAGATATTCAGATTTCTTTATACTTGCTAACTTTGAATAACCTGCAACCTTTTTTCCTTCTATTTTAGATGGAAAACAGCAGAAAAATGGTTTCTCGATGCTTTGGAAAAAATTAAAGCAATTGGAAATGAGGTATTTTATGTAATATCTGTAAATATACACATATACTCCTAAGTGTGTTTATTATTGAATGAGGAAAATGATAGAGAAAAAAATCTGTCTTGCCTAGACTGTAATAACTTAATATTTATCATAACAAATGACTTGTTAATGTTTGAATTGTCAGGCAATTAACTGTTTTACTACATGATACAAAATTAGTTTCTTTCTAATTGAGAGGGCAGGTATTTGCCGTTTGCTTCTTAAGAAGCTCTTGTTTTGATATGTGGGAGTAATCAATATATTTAATGATTATCTGATTCAGTCAATATGTGATGTTTAGTGGAAACTGGTGGACACTGTAGCATTTAACAGAGTATGTTCTTCTGTAGAACCCAAAAGAACCTCATCTTTGATCACTGGGTAAATATTGTAGCAGATAACACTTTTGCACAAATAGGGCTAGGTGTCATTCAAATTCAGACCTATTGTTCTTCCTTACCTTGTACTTACCGTGTTTCCCCGAAAATAAGACCTAGCCAGACCATCAGCTTTAATGCGTCTTTCGGAGCAAAAATTAATATATATTAATTATATTTGTATAATATAAGACCTGGTATTATATAAGACCTGGTATTATATTTATATTATATTATATTATATTATATTATATTATTATACCTCGTCTTATATAAGGCCCGGTCTTATTTTAATATAATATTATATATTAATATAATACCTTATATTAAAATAAGACCGGGTCTTATATAATATAATACCGGGTCTTATATTAATTTTTGCTCCATAAAAGCCAGCATCAAGCCAGCAGCATTGCAGGAAACATTAAAAGGGTTTCTGTGAGCAGAAGAAAGATGAAAACAATCTAACTATAAATAAAACAATGGAAATAACTATGTACCTATCAATAATCACTTTAAATGTAAATGGATTAAATGCTCCAATGAAAAGACATAGGGTGGCTGAGTAAATAAGAAAGCAAGACCCTTGCATATGCTGTATATGAAAGACTCACCTCAGATCAAAAGACACACACAGGCTGAAAGTGAAAGGTTGGAGTAAGATATTTCATGCAAATGGAAATGAGAAAACAGCTGGAGTTGCAATACTTATATCTGACAAAATAGACTTTAAAATGAATATATTAAAAGACAAAGATGGTACTACATAATAATAAAGGAATCGATCCGACAAGAAGACGTAACCCTAGTAAACATCTATGCACCCAACATAGGAGAACCTAAATATATAAAACATATTGACTGACATAAAGACAGAGATCAACAGTAACACTATCATAGTAGGGGACTTCAACACACCTCTGACAACAAGGGACAGATCTTCCAGACAGAAAATCAATATGGAAACAATGGCCTTAAATCACACATTGGACCAGTTGGGTTTGATATTTTCAGAGCATTTTACCCCAAAGCTGCAGAATACACATGCTTCTCAAGCGCATGTGGAACACAATAGACCACATGTTAGGCCACAAAAAAAGTCTTGATAAATTTAAGAAAATTGAAATCACACCAATTGTCTTCTCTGACTACAGTGCTATGAAATTAGAAATAAACTACAGGAAAAAACTGGATGACACACAAATACATGGAGGCTGAATAACATGTTACTAATGAATGGGTCAACAATGAGATAAAGGAAGAAATCAAAAGATATCTTGAGACAAATAAAATGAAAACACGACGTCCCAAAATCTATGGGATGCAGCGAAAGCAGTCCTAAGAGGGAAATTCATAGCAATTCAGGCCTACCTAAAGAAACAAGAAAAATCACTAATCAACAGTTTATCTTTACACTTAAGGGATCTGGAAAAAGAACAGCAAAACAAGCCCAAAGGGAGTACAAGGAAGAAGATAATAAAGATCAGAGTGGAAATAAATGAAATAGAGACCAAATAAACAATAGAAAAGATCAATGAATCCAAGAGCTGGTTTTTAGAGAAGATAAACAAAATCGACAACTTTTTAGCCAGACTCATCAAAAAAAGAGAGAGGACCCAAATTAATAAAATCAGAAATGAAAGAGAAGTGACAACAGACACCACAGAAATACAAAAAATTTTAAGAAATTACTATGAGCAACAATATACCAACAAATTACACAATCTGGAAGAAATGGACAATTTTCTAGAAGCATACAACCTTCCAAGGCTAACTCAAGAAGAAACGGAAAACCTGAATAGACTGATTATCACTAGGGAAATTGAATCAGTAATCAACAAGCTCCCAACAAACAAAAGCCCTGGACAAGATGGCTTTACAGGTGAATTTTACAAAACAATCAAAAAAGTATTATTACCTATTCTTAAACTGTTCCAAAAAATCCAGAAGGAGGGAAGGATCCCAAAAACTTTTTATGAGGCCACTATCACCCTGATCCCAAAATCAGACAAAGACATTACAAAAAAGAAAACTACAGGCCAATATCCTTAATGAACATAGATGCAAAAATCCTCAACAAAATATTAGTGAACAGAATTCAGCAATACATTAAAAAGATCATACACCATGATCAAGTGGGATTCATTCCTGGTATGCAAGCGTGGTTCAACCTCTGCAAATCAATCAATGTGATACACCACATTAACAAAATGAAAAATAAAAATCATATGATCATATCAATAGATGCAGAAAAAGCATTTGACAAAATCCAGCAACGATTTATGATAAAAACTCTTAAGAAAGTGGGAATAGAGGGACCATTTCTCAACACAATAACAGCCATATATGATAAACCCACAGCTAATGTCATACTCAATGGGGAAAAGCTAAAACCATTCCCCTTAAGATCAGGAACAAGGCAAGGTTGCCCACTTTCTCCACTTCTATTCACCATAGTTCTGGAAGTTCTAGCTACCGCAATCAGACAACAAAAAGAAACAAAAGGCATCCAAATGGGTAAGGAGGAAGTAAAAGTGTCATTATATGCAGATGACATGATATTATATAGAGAGAACCCTAAAGACTCCTCCAAAAAACTATTAGAACTGATAAATGAATTTAGTAAAGTAGCAGGATACAAAATTAATATTCAGAAATCAGTTGCATTTGTATATACCAATAATAAAATATCAGAAGGAGAAATTAAGAAAACAATCCCATTTACAATTGCTTCAAAGACTATAAAATACCTAAGAATAAATTTAACCAAAGAAGTAAAAGATCTGTTCTCAGAAAATTATAAGACACTGAAGATAGACATTAAAGAAGATACAAATAGATGGAAACGCATACCTTACTCATGGATAGGAAGAACTAATATTGTTAAAATGTCCATACCGCCTAAGGCAATATACAGATTCAACACAATTCCTATCAAACTACCAAGCACAGTTTTCACAGAAATAGAACATATAATCCTAAAATTTATATGGAACCATAAAAGACCCCAGATAGCCTTGGCAATCTTGAGAAATAAGAACAAAGTGGGAGGTGTAATGATACCTGACATCAAATTATACTAGAAGTCTACAGTAATCAAAACAGCATGGTACTGGCATAAGAACAGATACATAGATCAATGGAACAGAATAGAGAGCCCAGAAATAAATCCATGCCTGTATGGTCATTTAATCTACAAAAATGGAAGCAAGAATTTACGGTGGGGTAAAGACAGTCTACTCAATAAATGGTGCTGGGAAACCTGGACAGACACATGCAAAAAAATGAAGCCAGACCACCTCCTTACACCATATACAAGAATAAGTTCAAAATGGATTAAAGGCTTAAATGTAAGATCTGAAACCATCAAACTCCTAGAAGAAAATATAGGAAAAAAGTTTACAGACATTACCCAGAGTAAAATTTTTACTGATATATCCCCTCGGGCAAGGGAAGTAAGAGAAAAAATAAACCTGTGGGATTACATCAAACTGAAAAGTTTTTTCACAGAAAAGGAAACCATCAAACAAAAAGGGATCCTACTGCATGGGAGAAGATATTTGCCAGTGATATATCCAATATCATTGGATAAGGGATTAATATCCCAAATTTATAAAAAACTCAGTGAACTCCGAAAAAACAAACAACCCAATTAAAAAAGGGCAGAGGACATTTTTCTAAAGAGGACATACAGATGGCAAACAGACATATGAAAAAATGCTCAACCTCACTAATCATTAGAGAAATCAAATAAAAACCACAATGAGATACCACCTCACCCCAGTCAAAATGGCTCTCATCAATAAATCAACAAACAACAAGTGCTGGCGCAGATGTGGAGAAAAGGGAACGCTTGTGCACTGTTGGTGGGATTGCAGATTGGTGCAACCACTATGGAAAACAGTATGGAGGTATCTTGAAAAACTGAAATGGAACTACCTTATGATCCAGCAATTCCATTCCTAGGTATCTATCCGGAGAAATCCAAAACTGTAATTTGAAGAAATGTATGCACCCTCTTCGAAATAAATATTTAATAAATTCGAAAAAAATATGTTTATTGCAGCACTATACACAATAGCGAAGACATGGAAACAACCGAAATGCCCATCAGTAGACGACTGGATTAAGAAACAGTGGTACATTTATACAATGGAGTATTACGTAGCCATAAAGAAGAATGAAATCTTACCATTTGCAACAGTATGGATGGACCTAGAGAATATTATGCTAAGTGAAATATGTCAGACAGAGAAAGACAAATACTATATGATCTCACTTATATGTGGAATCTAAAGAAAGGAATAAATAAACGAACGAATCAGAAACAGTCTCAGAGACATAGAGCAAAAACTGAGGGTTGCTAGATGGGAGTGGGAAGGGGGTTAAGGGGGAAGGTGAGGGGATTAGAAAGCACAATCAGTCTCATTAGGGAGACCACCTCAGGGATGATGTAGGTGCCTGATCACTGAACTGTACACCTGAAGCTGAAGCTGAACAATAATGAATGTCAACTACAATTATATATGTATAATAATTGTAGTTGACATTCATTATTGTTAATATAATATATATATATATATATATCATTTATATTACTATATATATTACAAGAAGTGGAGTACAGCATTAGGAATAGAGGCAGTGGAAATGTGATGGGTGTATGCGATGTCAGAGGGGTAGTAGATTGGGAGAGGGGGGTTATAACTTTGTGAGGGATATAAATGATAAATGTCTATTACATTGTTTTGTATTGTTGAAACTAATAAAAGAAAAAAGTGACGTAGGTAAATCATGGGTTTAATGTTGCTGTGTTTCAGGTAACTGTTGACAAGTGGGAACCTTTGTTGAACAACTTGGGGCATGTCTGCAGAAAACTTAAGTAAGTGAAGTAGAGCATTTTCAGAAATATTCTTTGTGAGTACAAGTTTACTTAATTTCATGTAACTTTTTCCGTATTTTTATTTTATGAGAGCCTCCATCTTTCTTGTACTTGGCTGTTCAGGTATAACAAGCATCAAAGTAATTGTTTTTATTATCTCTGTTGGTGTAATTTTATTTTAGTAATATATTGAAAATTATAGTAACTTTTATTTTCTTATATTGAAGAGAATTTAGTGTTCAAAATTAATTTAGAAGAATTAGGACAGTAGGATTTAATTAAAATCATATCTATATTCTAACTCACTACTTTCCTCTAGATACCAGTTTTCTGGTATGATAAACAGATGGTACTTGAAAAATAGATTCTTTTGGTAAATAAGAAGTTTTTAATTAATGTCAATAGCCACAGGAAAGCAGTCAAAGTTTAAAATTAATAGGCAATTTTAGGAAACTCTAGGTTACTCAAAATTTAACAGGTTTTTCTATTTCAGGATTTCTTGGAGTCTTTATTATGCATTATGAGCTGCAGCATTTCCCAAACTTTATTAAGCACAAACCCTTTTTTTCACAAAAGATTTTACAGGAAATGTATTCCAGAGAACTTTGGGAAATGCTGTTCCAACTAACTCCTTTGGACCTAAAAGCAAAACTTTTTGGTTGCCTTTAACCACCCCTGGTGTGGGAGGTTTGACGTCACAGAAAGAGGCCTTACCCTGTGATAGGGCACAGGCCCAACAGTCAAGGTTAGATTCTGGTTCCCATCACCTGCCGCGTGGCAAAAGGAATGCAGCTAACATCCCTGCAGGACTACCCTCAGCAACCTGAGTGAGCAAGGCAGGAAAATACATTTCAAGGAGGTGCTGAGATACACAAAAGTGGATGTAAAGGCACGTTATCAGTCTCAACTGTTATTCTGATATAGGAAAGTGTTTCTTATGTGTTTACATAGATGAATGGTTATCTTGGGCTTAGGAATTTAGTACTTTTACTGTACCCACTAATTGTTTTCTTTCTTCCCATTCTCTGTCCCTCTCCCGACTCCCTCTCATCTCTCACAGAAAGTATGCGGAGGCATTGGATTATCACCGTCAGGCATTGGTGTTAATTCCTCAAAACGCATCCACCTATTCTGCCATAGGGTATATCCATAGTCTGATGGGCAACTTTGAAAATGCTGTGGACTATTTCCACACAGTACGTCTTTTGTTTTACCTAACTTTAAATCTGGTTGACATTTACCACTTCTTTTTTTAAACAGATCTTTTCTAGATAGTGTTTTGTTACTTTACCATTTTAAAAATTTTTAGGGGGCCTTGTATCTTATTCTTCTTTGCAGAGAAAAGCATGTGCATGTTGTGTGTTAGAAACAAATGTGAGACTTGTCGTGTGTGTGTGTGTAGCTAGTCGTAATAGTATCCAGTGATGTTTGTGAGCCCAGTCCAAGCTGAGCATTACATCTAGGCGGGGAGTACAGAAATTCATGTTGCACAATGAGAGCACTCTTCGAGAATTTTAGTCTTTCTATTTATGATGTAGACTTAATTCCCTTAAATCACTTAATAGATGAACAAAACAATCTGCGTTCATTACAAGGAAGAAGTCTCTCTTTAATCCATACACTGTATTTCATCAAATCAAAGACACCATTAGTAAGCAAGATGACCACACACAAAAAAATACACTGCCATTTAAACTTTAACATAATTGTTTCCTTTCACTTTGTTGTTTTGTAATTAGAAAACATGCTCGTTTGAACATATTACAGTATAGATTATATTACAGTATAGATTTTTACCAGGGATCACTCTAGTACCTACATAAAAAAGAAAATATAAGTGAAATAAATAGTTAAGTTATTTTAAGTTATTCAGTTCTTCACAATCAGAGTTTGGTTCCTCTAAATCACTTTTGTACCGGGTGGTGAATATCCCTGTTTTCCTAAAGTATTGTCCTCGTGCCAGCACACACACCCTGCTTTTGAATCAGGTTCCTTCTAGCCAAAGACATTGGCCCTGCAAATCTTATGCTGCCAGAAGGTTTTTAGACAACAACAAGTCACGTATCTTCTGTGAGTGTTCCTCGCATGGTTTGTGGTCTAGTCTGTGCCATCCACGTGGCCACTAAGTCTACGCTGCTTTCACAGACACCCTTATCACGACTGTGGCCTGCTGACAGCAATAGTAAGAAACCACCAGTTGTAGGACATCCCAAGTTCAGAAATGTTAGAATTTGAAAAAATTGTGGGTCTTAGAATCAATGAGATAATGATGTTTGGCGAAAGATGAAAAATGAAGAAATGCAGTATTTCAAAGATAAATTCCTAAGTGATAGATTCCTAACTGATTTTCAAGGGTTGGTTAGAGATTTTCAGGCAAGATGATGATGTCTTCAAGGTGCCACTGATAACCAGACTACTGAGCTAGTCAGAGGTGTAGACTAAGCAACTTTTCTAGTTTGTGTCATCTTTCAAATACAGAGGGTGCCAAAAAAAAATGTATACACATTTTAAGAAAGGAAAGAACTGTACTAAAATTATGCTGATGGTAACCACTTTGAGCACTTTTTGTAATTGCAGAAGTGAAACGTGACTTGTGTTCATCTTTTGTTATCAGTATATACTGAGTATTGTAATTTTAATACAGTGTTTCCTTTCTTAAAATGTGTATACATTTTTTCGGCACCCTCTGTATGCATATTTGAATATTATATAATTTATTTCTTTTCTGTGATTTAATGCATATTTGAATATTATATAATTTATTTCTTTTCTGTGATTTAATACCGAGGCTTAGAGGGCTCTCTGTAGAGATACAGTTTTTAAAATCTTATTGGAGGAGGAGGATTTTAAACATAAAAATAGAATAGTGTAATGGCCCTTTGTGTACCCATTACCTAACTACAGCAATCACTAACTCACGGCCACTCTTGTTTTAGCTGTATCCCCATTCACCTCCCTCTAGCCCCAACCTGGATTCCCTGGAGTATATTGAATTGAGTTTTGCAGGAATATTTTTAAACAAAAGAGAAGGAAATACATTTTCTTATGATAACCATGCTGAATCTTTTCTGGCAGGCCCTTGGTCTTAGGCGCGATGATACATTTTCTGTTACAATGCTTGGTCATTGCATTGAAATGTACATTGGTGATTCTGAAGCTTATATTGGTAAGATTATAATTATTCTCATTGACATTACATTTTTCAGATTGTTGTATATCTCTGTTAAGGTTTCTTAAATTTTTATGTAAGATTCTAAGTTTATCTTTCTAACCATTCTAATTACATTAATATAAGAAACTCCATTTATTCTGCTGGAACAATGCTATGGGAATTAATGACTCATTAAGTATTCATTCACTTTAAAGTTGAGTACTTGCTATATGCAAAATACTATTACAGAATATGGTTTAAGCACTGTGATATCAAGAATCAATCTAATTGCATCATTGAAAAATCTTGGAGACATTTTTCTAATAAACAAGTAAAGGGCTCTGGCCTTAATATTTTATAAGGCAGGGATGGCATATTAATCTTTATATTTCAGTGGAATATTAAGTTGGCTTGCATTCACATTACAGTGCTCTATAATTCTTCAAATTTTTGTAAATGATAATCAAGTCATAAGACAAGTTTGGGTGGAATTACTGTACTCGGGCACTCATTTAGTTAGGAACATTGTCAGGTAAGGAGGGTGCAGTGAGACCTGGACTTTGGGGTGGACAAAGAGTTCTTTAACAGGACGTAAAACCATAGAGGCAAAAAATGTTATATTAGCCTTCAACAGAAGACCTGCTCATTAAAAACACGCATATTAAGAGAGTGAAAAGGCGTATCATACACTGGGAGAAGTTTCTCACAACACACACTCATCAAATAACCTGTGTCTATCATACAAAAAAATCCTACAAACCAATAAGAAAAAGTTCAGTCAAAAATGGACAAAATACTGGAACAGGAGCTTCACAAAAGGATATCCAGATAGTTACAAAGCAAATTAAGGTGCTTAATATCGTTACTTATTAGGGAAATGAAATTAAAACCATAATGAGATACCACTGCACACCTGTCAGAATGGCTAAAACTTAAAAAGACTGATAGTGCCTAGTGCTGGCGATGACACAGAGCTACTGGAACGCTCGTATGTTACTGATTATTGGTGGGGTTATGAACAGGTAAAACTTTTTTGGAAAATTGTTCAACATAGCTACTAAAGTTAAACAGACCTATTATATCAGTCATCTGTTGCTGCCTAACCAACCACTCCAACCAACAAAGAGGTATTATTTCTCACAGTTCTGTGGGTTGATTATTGGCTCATTTGCTGGTCTCATTCACTTACGTTACTGTGGTCGGCAGGCAGTTGGTGGGGCTTATGGTCTAAGGTGTTATACACAGGTGGGGATCTCAGCTGACACAGCTGGGCCTTTCCATGGGTCTTTTATCCCAGGCTTGGAATAGCGTGGTGGTTGCAGGGTTCTAAAGGACAAGAACTAAAGCTTCAAGACCTCGTGAAAGCTGGACGTGGCACAAAATCACTTCTATCACATTCTAATCATCAAGACGAGTCATGTGATTAAGTACAGTCAACATTGGAAGAAGCTGTTCAAGGGCATAGGTGCTGGGAGGTGCGATACTCTGGGGGGGTATTAGGGTAGTGATCTACTGTACTGACCTTATGATGCAGCTGTGCTACTGCCAGGTTTATGCCCAACAGAAACACGTGCCTCCGTAAGCCAAAGTTCACACACAAGATTGTTCATAGCAGCTTTAATCGTAGTAGCACCTAACTAGAAATAATGGAATGCACACCAGTAGTAGAATGGAGAAATAAATTGTGGCCTACTGATACAGTAGAACACTACACAATTAAAAGGACTAACTTCTGAGTCATGTTGTGACATAGGTGAAATCTCAAATTTTTGACCAAGAATATATACTGATTAGTTCCATGTATATGAAGATTAGTATAAAACATAACTAAGCAGTGATAGAAAAATCAGAGAAGTGATTACTTCTGGCTTGGAAGAGAGAAGTATTCACTAGAAGGGGCATGAAGTGGGTTTTTTTTAGGACCTGGAAATGTTCCGGTTTGGTCTGGTGCTAGTTTTGTGGGTATATGCATATGTGAGAATTCATCCTTTACAGTTTGTAGGTTGTGGCTCAGTTTTTAAAAGTTAAAAAAACAAAGAAGCTTGAGTTCTGGCATCCTGAAGACCCTTGGTTGAAATCTTAGCTTTGCCACTCAGTAGCTGTGTGACTTGGGGCAAGTCGGAGCCTGAGTTCCCTCATTTGTTAAAGGAAGAGTTGTGGGGATTACATGCAAAATTTTCCTATACAGCTAAGTAAAGTCTGGAGATAGGACACTGAGTAGGACAGACATTTTGCCTGTCCTCACAAAGGTAATGGTCTTACAGAGAAGATTTCCAAGTGTGTCGTTCATTATGTACTACTTTTTATTTTACTGAGGTACAATTGACATATAACATTGTATTCGTTTCAGATGTATACAGAAAGATTTGATATTTGGGTGTATTGTAAAATGAACACCACAGTAAGCCTAGCTAACAGTCATCACTATACATAGAAAATTTTTTTCTTGTGATGAGAATTTTTAAGATCTACTCTCTTAGCAACTTTCACATATGCAATACAGTATTATTGACTATAGTCACCATGCTGTACTGTTTTCATTTTAGAAGGCTTGTATGTCATTATCTGTCAAAACACCTATTACTGAAAACTTAGTTTGAACTGTGTAAAATTGTCATTTTGTTTATATCAGAAATGATTGAACCTTATACATCTGTTGAAAGTCTTCCATTTTTAAGATTTTGATATGTGGAAAATATAGTTCCCTTTACTGTGGTTTTTATGTGCATAAGACCTGTGACTGTACCAATGCCAAAATGCCAACAGGCAGTTCCTGTCTGTAACAGCTGAGAAAAAGTCACCCCCAGGTTCCTATCCGTGTTTAAGGGGCTTTGGGAATGGGGTGGCTATTGAGCCACACTGGAGCTGAAACTGCACGTGCTTCTATTAGGTTGGTGCAAAAGTAATTGCGGTTTTTGCATTTTTTAACCTGTTAGACCGCAATTACTTTTGCACCAACCTAATAGAAGTCTTCCCAGCAGTCTCCCTTGGTAATAAAAACGGAAGAGAAGGAAAATGATTGGAACATTTTTTTTCTTTCTGAGCTATACTTGTGCTCTTAAAAGTACCATTTGCTTTAATGATAGAGACAGTGTTATGTAACAATGGATTTGACAGATAAGTGACGGAATTTCTTATTATGGTGTTTTTTTTAGGAGCGGACATTAAAGACAAATTAAAATGTTATGACTTTGATGTGCATACAATGAAGACGCTAAAAAACATTATTTCACCTCCGTGGGATTTCAGGGAATTTGAAGTAGAAAAACAGACTACAGAAGAAACGGGGCTTGCACCACTGGAAACCTCAAGGAAAACTCCAGATTCCAGACCTTCCTTGGAAGAAACCTTTGAAATTGAAATGAATGAGAGTGACATGATGTTAGAGACATCTATGTCAGACCACAGTACGTGATTCCAAATAGGTCCTGATTTCATTTTGTCCTAGAGTAGAGTAGGTCAGTGTTCTTCACATTCTTGTCATGTCTTAAGAATTTCCCATTTCTTAAAATGAATCCGGACTACACCTCTACATTTAGGAATGGAGACCTGCCTTAAAAGACTGGATAACACACCTTTGCAACAGATGTTTTCTGATCCTACAAAATAATTATACATAGTGGAATAAAGAAGGTAAACTATCTGTTACGTCTTTTTATTCTTTTTAAATAAACTTTTATTTTGGACTAACTTTAGATTCACAGAAAAGCTGCAATGATAGTACAGAGAGCTTCCATATGCCCCTCACCCAGTTTCTTCCCATTGTTAACATCTTACATTACCATGAAACCTTTGTTATAACTAAGAAACCTACACTGGTATGTTACTAGTAACCGAACTCCAGACATTATTTGGATTTCACCAGTTTTCTACTAATGTCCTCTTGCTGCCCCAGCATCCCATCTAGGGTCCCACTGCACTTAGTTGTCACGTCTCCTTAAGCTCCTCTTGCCTGACAGTGTCTCAGACTTCTCTTATCCGTCATGACCTGGATGGTATTGAGGTGGAGTGGTCAGATATTTTGTAGAATGTGCTTCAATTTGAATTTGCCTGATGTATTTCTCATGATTGGATTGGGGTTGTCGGTTTAGGGGAAAAAATACGACAGATGTGAGTATCTTTCTCATTATATGTCGGGGGGTACATGATATTAACTTGAGTTATCAAAGATGGTGTTAACCTTGATCACTTGGTTACAATGGTGTCTGCCCACTTTCTCCACTATAAAGTTACTGTTTTTCCCTTTCCATACTGTATTCTTTAGAAGCAATCACTAAGTACGGGCTACCCTTGATGGAATTGGGGTTTAAGCTCCACCCTCTGGAAGGGAGTATATCTGCACATATTATTTGGAATTATTCCATAATGAAAAGTTGTCTCTTCCATTTATTTAATCATCAGTATGGACTCACATATATGGAACTCACATATACGGATTTTATATTTTAGGTTAAAAAAACATGTATAAAAGAAAAGTACAGGCCGATATCCCTAGTGAACATAGATGCAGAAATCCTCAACAAAATATTAGTGAACAGAATTCAGCAATACATTAAAAAGATCATACACCATCATCAAGTGGAATTCATTCCTGGTATGCAAGGGTGGTTCAACCTCCACAAATCAATCAATGTGATACACCGCATTAACAAAGTGAAAAATAAAAATCACATGATCATATCAATAGATGCAGAAAAAGCATTTGACAAAATCCAGCAACGATTTATGATAAAAACTCTTAAGAAAGTGGGAATAGAGGGACCGTATCTCAACATAAAGGCTGTATATGATAAACCCACAGCTAACATCATACTCAATGGGAAAAAGCTAAAACCATTCCCCTTAAGATCAGGAACAAGGCAAGGTTGCCCACTTCCTCCACTTCTATTCACCATAGTTCTGGAAGTTCTAGCCACAGCAATCAGACAATAAAAAGAAACAAAAGGCATCCAAATGGGTAAGGAGGAAGTAAAAGTCATTAAATGCAGATGACATGATACATATATAGAGAGAACCCTAAAGACTCCACAAAAAAAACTATTAGAACTGATAAATGAATTTAGTAAAATAGCAGGATACAAAATTAATATTCAGAAATCAGTTGCATTTGTATATACCAATAATAAAATATCAGAAGGAGAAATTAAGAAAATCCCATTTACAATTGCTTCAAAGACTATAAAATACCTAGGAATAAATTTAACCAAAGAAGTAAAAGATCTGTTCTCAGAAAATTATGACACTAAAGAGAAAAAGAAGATACAGATAGATGGAAACACACCATGCTCATGGATAGGAAGAATTAATATCATTAAAATGTCCATACTGTCTAAGGCAATATACAGATTTAACATAATTCATATCAAACTACCAAGGACATTTTTCACAGAAATAGAACAAATAATCCTAAAATTTGTATTGAAATATAAAAGACCCCAGATAGCCTCAGCAATCTTGAGAAATAAGAACAAAGTGGGAGGTATAATGATACCTGACATCAAATTATACTACAAGGCTACAGTAATCAAAACAACATGGTACTGGCATAAGAACAGACACACATAGATCAATGGAACAGAATAGAGAGCCCAGAAATAAATCCATGCCTATATGGTCATTTAATCTATGAAATTGGAAGCAAGAATTTATGGTGGGGTAAAGACAGTCTATTCAATAAATGGTGCTGGGAAACCTGGACAGACACATGCAAAAAAATGAAGCTGGACCACCTCCTTACATCATATACAAGAATAAATTCAAAATGGATTAAAGACTTAAATGTAAAATCTGAAACCATCAAACTCCTAGAAGAAAATATAGGGAAAAAATTTACAGACATTACCCGGAGTAAGATTTTTATTGATATATACTTCCCTTGGGCAAGGGAAGTAAGAGAATTAAGGAAATTACATCAAAATGAAGTAAGGGATTACATCAAACTGAAAAATTTTTTCACAGCAAAGGAAACCATCAAACAAAAAGGGAAAAATATTTTCATGGGAGAAAATATTTGCCAATGATATATCCGATAAGGGGTTAATATCCCAAATTTATAAAAAACTCAACTCCAAAAAAAAACAACCCAATTAAAAAATGGGCAGAGGACATGAAGAGACATTTTTCTAAAGACATACAGATGGCAAACAGACATATGAAAAAATGCTCAGCCTCACTAATCATTAGAGAAATGCAAATAAAAACCACAATGAGATACCACCTTCACCCCAGTCAAAATGGCTATCATCAATAAATCAACAAACAACAAGTGTTGGCGCAGATGTGGAGAAAAGGGAACGCTTGTGCACTGTTGGTGGGATTGCAGATTCGTGCAGCCACTATGGAAAACAGTATGGAGGTATCTCAAAGAACTGAAAATGGAACTACCTTATGATCCAGCAGTTCCACTCCTTAGTATCTATCTGGAGAAATCCAAAACTCTAATGCAAAAAAATTTATGCACACCTATGTTTATTGCAGCACTATACACAATAGCCAAGACATGGAAACAACCGAAAATGCCCATCAGTAGACAACTGGATTAAGTAACAGTGGTACATTTATGCAATGGAGTATTATGTAGCCATAAAGAAGAATGAAATCTTACCATTTGCAACAATATGGATGGACCTAGAGAACATTATGCTAAGTGAAATAAGTCAGACAGAGAAAGACAAATACCATATGATCTCACTTATATGTGGAATCTAAAGAAAAGAATAAATAAACGAACGAATCAAAACAGTCTCAGAGACATAGAGGAAACACTGAGGGTTGCTAGATGGGAGGGGGGGTGGGAATAGAGGGGAAGGTGAGGGGATCAGAAAGCACAATCGGTAACCACAAGATTGCCACGGGGATACGAAAGTCAATCTGGGGAATGTAATCAATAATGTAAAGATTTTGTAGGGTATCCGATGGACACTTGACTTATTAGGGAGACCACCTCAGGCATGATGTAGATGCCGGATCACCGCGCTGTACACCTGAAGCTGAACAATAATGATTGTCAACTATAATTTAATATATATATGTAGTTACAAGAAGCGGAGTACAGCATTAGGAATAGAGACAGTGGAAATGTAATAACTGTATGCGATGTCAGAGGGGTAGTAGATTGGGGGAAAGGGGTTATCACTGTGTGGAGGATATAAATGATAAATGTCTATTACATTGTTTTGTACACCTGACACTAATAAAAAATTAAGAAAAAACATACATATATACATATATACATATATATAATTTTGCTTATTGTATGGCTTTCAGGTTGGCTCCTGTGTCCCTGTGACATGCCCCATCCCTTGTGTTTTTCATTGTTTTGTCTTTTCTTTATTATGGTCATGTGTTCACATATATATTATATATATATAATATATATAATATGTGCATATATATAATATATATATATACACACATGACATATATATTATATGTATATAATATATATCACTTTTGGTAACGAATGTACCATACCAGTTCAAGATGGAATATGGGGGAAGGGAGAGGCAGAGAGTATATGGAAACTCTGTTTTCTGTTCCATTTTGCTGTAAACCTAAATTGCTCTAAGAAATAATTGTGTGTATGTGTGGACATAGCCATTTTAATCATTTTGAAGTGTGTGATTCAGTGGCATTATTTCCATTTTTTTTTCATCATCCCAAACAGAAACTTTGTACTGATTAAGCAGTAACTCCCCACTCGTCCCTCCCCCCAGCCGGTAACCTCTAATCTACTTCCTGTCTATGAATTTGCTCGTTCTAGATAATTTCATATAAGTGGAGTCATACAATATTTGTCATTTTGTGTCTGGTTTTATTTTACTTAGTGCAATATTTTTAAGGTTTATCCATATTATAGCTTTTATCAGAACTTCATTCTCTTTTTATGGCTGAATAATATTCCATTATATGTATATTACATATTCATCTGTTGATGGACACTTGAGTTGTTTCCACCTTTTGGTTATTGTGAATAATCCTGCTAGGAACATGGGTGTATAAATATCTGTGTCCCTGTTTTGAGTTCTTTGGGTATATACCTAGGAGTGGAATTGTTTTGTCATGTGATAATTCTGTGCTTAACTCTTTGAGAAACTGGCAAACTTTATTCATGTGGCTGCACCATTTTACATTTCCCACCACCAAGCACAAGGGTTTCAATTTCTCTGCACCCTTACCAAAGCTTTTTCCTGTTCTTTTTAATTTTATTCTGTGCTTATTATCATTTATTTATCTTTTTGGACAAATGTCTATTCAAGTCTTTTGCCCATTTTGAAATTGGGCTATCTTTCTGTGGTTGAGTTGTAGGCGTTCTTTTACAGATTTTGGATGTTAAACCCTTACCAGATACATGTTTTACACATATTTTCTCCCATTCTTTGGGTTGTCTATTCACTCTCTTGATAGTGTCCTTTCATACACAAAAGGTTTTAATTTAATGAAGTCCAGTTTATCTAGTTTTTCTTTTGTTGACTGCTTTCGGTGTCATATTTATGTAACTATTGCCAAAGCCAAGGTTATGCAGATTTTTACTTATGTTTTCTTATAAGATTTTTAAAAAAATAATTTTAGCTCTTAGTTGTCGGTCTTTGATCCATTTTGAGTTAATTTTTGTAAATGTAAGTTAAAGGTCCAACTTCATTCTTTTGCATGTGGATATTCAGTTTTCCCAGCACCATTTCTTGAAGAGACTGTCCTTTCCCAGTTGAATAATCTTGGCACCCATGTCAAAAAATAAGAGAGTTTATTTCTGGGCTCTGAATTCTATTCCATTGGTCCATATGTATATCCTTTATGTTAGTATCACACTGTTTTGATTGCTGTAACTTTGTAGAAAGTTTTGAAATTGGGAAGTGTGAGTCCTCCAAACGTAATCTTTTACAAGATTGTTTTGGATATTGTGAGTCCCTTGAATTTTCATATGAATTTTAGGGTAGTTTTTTCCATTTCTGGGGGAGGGGGAAGCCATTGGGATTTTGATAGGGATTTTACTGAATTTTTATGACTTAATATTATGTCGTCTAATCCATGAACAGGATGTCTTTCCATTTATTTATGTCTTTAATTTCTTTCATTGTTTTGTAGTTTTCATTTACAAGTCTTTCACCTCCTTGGTTAAATTTATTCCTCAGTATTCTTTTGGATATTATTGTAAATAGAATTGTTTTTTTAGTTTCCTTTTTGGATTGTTCATTCCTAGTGAATAGAAATACAACTGATTTTTGTATATTGACTTTGTATCCTGAATGTATTTATTAGCTTTAACATTGTGCGTGTGTTTGTGTGTGTGTGTGTGTGTGTGTGTGTGTGTGTACGTTGTATTATTTAGAGTTTTCTCAATAATAGGATCATGTCATCTACGAATAGAGAGAGTTTTATTTCTTCCTTCCAATTTGGATTCATTTCATTTCTTTTCTTTGCGTAACTGCTCTGGCTAGGATTCCACTATTGTTTTGAATAGAAGTGGCAAAAGTAGGCATTCTCGTCTAATTCCTGATCATATAGAGAAAGCTTTCAGTTTTCACCATTGAGTATGACGATAGCTGTGAGTTTTTCAGATACCCTTTGTGGTGTTAGAAAAGTTCCCTTTCTTCATAATATACTGAGTGTGTGGTGGCGTTTTGTTTGTTTGTTTGTTTGTTTTTAATCAGGAAAGGGTGCAGATTTTATCAAATGCTTTGTTTTTGATCAGTTGAGATGGTCAGGTGTAATGAGTTCTAGATTTTCAGGTCTGTTCAAGGAAAAGACATGACCATGAGGTGGCAGTAGCACATATGCTTTGTTTTTGATCAGTTGAGATGGTCAGGTGTAATGAGTTCTAGATTTTCAGGTCTGTTCAAGGAAAAGACATGACCATGAGGTGGCAGTAGCACATTTTGTTTGGGGTAGCTTTCTTTAAGCTGTGCTTTGACAAGTTGTAGGAGGGGGTAGCCCCTTCCAAAGACAACAGTGTGGGACCTCCACCCAGAAGGGGACCACGGCAAGGGAACTCCTGGGGGAGGGGAATCACAGAGGAGGTTCACATGTCTTGGTGATGTAGTAGTAGCAACATGGCAGTCTCTGCGTTAGAGAAATCCTCAGTGCAGCAGCAGCTTGGAGTCTTCTATAGCCTGGGGTTTTTCTTATTTATGCTAGTGGATGCTGTGTGTAGTATTGCCAGGTATGCAGAACAGGCAGGCTCTAATTGGCTAAAGATATATTGTTTGGGCTATATTTAAAATAATTGCAAGTGTAAAAATTTGATTTGGTGCTGGTGGACTGGAGCTAACCATTCCAGCCCGCTGTGAAGTAAACAACATAGAGAGCAGTATACAAGAGCCATCTTTGGTTCATTTATATAACATCTTGCAGGTTTTTTTCCCTTCATTCTATTAATGTTGTATATTACATTGACTTTTTGTGTATTGAACCACCCTTACAATTCTGGGATAAATCCTACATGGTCATGGTGTATGATCCTTTTAATATAATGCTGAATTTAATTTGCTAATATTTTGTTGAGATGTTTATATTCATTAGAGATATTGGTCTGTAGTTTTCTTGTAGTATCTTTGGCTTTGGTATCGGGGTAATACTGGCCTCATAGAATGAATTAGGCAGTGTCCCTCCTTTTCAATTGTTTAGAAATGTTTGAGAATTGGTGGTAATTCTTTAAATGTTTGGTAAACTTCACCACTGAGGTCATCTTGTCCTGGGCCTTTCTAATATATGTTTGGAGGTTTTTGATTACTAATACTACCTCCTTACTTGTTATAGCTATTTCTTCTTGAGTCAGTTTTGGTAATTTGTATGTATCTAGGAGTTTGTCCATTTTATTTAGGTTATTCAATTTGTTGGTGTATAGTTGTTCATACTATCCTGTTATAATCCTTTTTATTTTTCTAAAGTCAGTAACAATTTCCCTTCTATGATTTTAGTAATTTGAGTCTCTTGTCTCTTCTTTACTTTTCTTAGTCAATCTGGCTAAAGGTTTGTTAATTTTGTATACCTTTTCAAAGAACCAACTTTTGATTTTGTTGACTTTCTCTGTTAATTTTCTAGTCTTTTTTTCATTTCCACTCTAATCTTTATTATTTCCTTCCTTCTGCTACCTTTGGGTTAAGTTCTGGTGTTATTTTTCTAGCTCCTATAAGGTATGCAGTTAGGTTATTGAATTAAGATTTTTTTTTTTTTTAACATAGGCCTTTACAGCTGTAAATTTCCTTCTGAGCACTGTTTTTGCTTCAACCTATAAGTTTTGGTATGTTGTGTTTTCATTTTCATTTGTCTTATTTTCTAATTTTTCTCATGATTTTGTACCCATTGGCCGTTTGAGTGTGTTGTTTAATTTCCACATTTTGTGAGTTTTCGTTTCATTCCATTGTGGTTGGAAAGGATACTTGGTGTGATTTCAATCTTTCTAAGTGTATTAAGACTTATCTTGTGGCCTAATTTGTGCTCCATCCTGCAGAAAGTGCCCTATTTGCTTGAGAAGTATATTCTGCTTTTGTTGGGTGGAGTGACTCCCTTGATCTCTTAATGCCTCACTTACTCCATTTTCTGGTTTCTTTTTTGATTTCTACTTGAAATTCTTGGGATAAAGGTGCTGTGAATAAAATGTGGCCAACATGCATAAAGAAAAGTGAGAAAGTATAAAATATAGCATTTAAAAACGAAAAACTTTCATCTATGTTATTCTAACCAAGTGTCACTGCCTGCATGTTTGTAAAAGAAAAGTATACAAATGTAAATCTGGCTTGGTTGCTGTTCCATTGAGAGCCCCAAAAAGCTGAGTAAAAATCGTATTGGAAAACCTTCTGAAGGCCCTGTTTTGTGGGTGCCGTGGGTCTATTAGTTACTCTAACCCAGCCTGTGATGCGTAGTCAGCGTTGACACCTGAGCGCTTGAACCTTCCACGCTGGCCAATTTCTGCTCTCAATTCTGGTACATTTATTCTATTCCGAATAGCAAAGCCATGTAGCCATTTGTGCTGTTTGTCAATTGGTTGATTTTTCTTGAGTACAATTACTATTCTGTTGAAACTTTCAGACTCCTTTGGAAAAGAATAGCTGTAAATAGTTTATGAAGCGCGTGAATGTAATTCTCAGGAATGTTTAGCTAAAGGACCAGCTCTCCTCCGTGGGAAAGTTTCAGCCCTTCAGAGTTTTATTAAAGGCTCCTTCTGGAGCCAAACGTCCTCTGGTGCTGAATTTCCCGCTGATCTCCAAGGCCTTGGAACCCTCCTTCGTCCCAAGACTCTACGAAGTCCGGGCTGCAGGAGAGTGCGGGCAGTCTCGACATCTCAACCACCCAGACCGCTGCTTCGGTTGACCACACAATAGAGCGCTGGTCGGAGGTGCGGGTCCAGGGGCACCCCGTGTACCGGGACACCAGACTCCAGGCTTGGGATCCGGGCCCAGTCCGACAGCCCCTGTTTCCCGGGTGTCTCCAACCCCGTGAGAGGGGCGGGCTCGGAGGTCGTGGGCCAGAACCGGACGTGGGTAACAGGGACCGTGGCAGGGGGAAGGAGGGAGGGGCGGGCGGCATCTGAACCAGGGGGTGGGGGTGGCAGTGGGGGCGGCGGCATTCCAGTTCTCGCGAAGTTTAGGCCGGGGCGGGAGGCGGCGGCGACTCTGCGGCGGGAGCGGAATGCGCTCGGAAAGGGAGTGTGCCGGAGGCCCCGGGGCGGCCGTTGCTGCGCGGGGCCAGAGCTGGAGGGAGAAGCCGTCGGCTGCGGAAGTTCAGTTCCGCCGAGAGTCGCCGCGGCGAGAGCCAGCATCGCCGCTGGCTTTGTCCTCCAGCTGTGGGAGCAGCACAGGCAAACCTCGCGAGAAGAGGACAGTCCTGAGCAAGGTGGGTGTGGGACAAGGAGCGGGGGCGGGGTGAGGACGGGGCGATGCAAGCAAACTTCGCGAAAGGAGGAACGTGCTTCGCAGGATAGAGCGGAGCGAGAACGGGTTGTGCGTGAAACCCCGGAGGAGAGGAGCTGAGTCCTAGGCAGGACCCGGGGATGCGAGGGCAGGAGTGGGGTGGGCTGAGAGGTGCCGGCAAACCTCGCCAGAGAAGGAGGGATTTCCGCGAGCCGAGGCGGGACGAGGACGGGGTGGTACGAGCAAACGTCTGGAGAAGAGATTGGTCCAGACCGAGAGGGGGAGGCGGGGCGAGTGGAAGTGCGGGGTGGTGATCAGGAGAGAGAGGGAGTGGGCGAGGCCAAGGGGTGGAGTGGCAGTGGAGGGGGGGAGACCAAGGGGGGTGACCAAGGGTGGTGCGTTCCGTGGGTGGGTGGGTGGTGTCCAGAGCTGGGCTGCTGGGCGGAGTCGGGGCGGGGCCGCTAGCGGGGGAATCAGCACCGCGGACAGCGGCCGGGCAGCGCTGCGGCGAGCAACTCTTACCGCCTGAGACAAGAGTTTTCAGCACCCTCTGAAACGTTAGTTCTTTATGGATTGGGAAGGAAGAAAAGTCTTTTCAGCGTGTAGAGCTGAGACACTGGGCTCACCAGCGAGGGGCAGTAGCTGTCCACAGTGCTTTGGACCACGGCCTGAGGGGGCACGAAAGGGGAACGGCGGCTCGCCAAAGGTCCTTTCCAGTATAGTGAAGCCAAGAGAGAGAGCCTGGAAAGCTTGGTGGCGCGGTGGGTGAGGACCCGCGATGTGGACACTGTGGACCGGAGGCGAAAGGTGTCCAGTGCAGGCGGAGTTCCTCTTGGCAGAACCAGCAAATACACCGTTGGTTTGCTACTGTTGGTAACAAAAATTCCAACATACATACATTCCCTGCGTAGATCTTACCTTCTACTGTGGGTTATCATGCAGAGAGAATGCAGGAGCTGTTATTTTTCACTGGGGGCACAGACAGTACGTGTCACGTGAAGTGTTGTTTGGTAGTAATGACATGATTGCATGAAAAAGAACTGTTAAGCTCAGCCTTTTCTGACCTCACTGATCCCTTCTCAATTATTCAACTCCCATTAACCTTTTGACAGCCATGTTGTCCATATATGTGTTCCTTAACTGTTCCTAAAATGTGTGCTTTTGAAGGTTTATATTTTCCTTTGAGCATACACATAGGTCACCAAGCATTGAAATAATTGAAGGTTAATACAGTAAGAGTGAAACAAAACCCAGCCAGCCTCCTTTCCCCAGGTGGTGATCCGGCGCCTTCCTCCCAGCCTCACCAAAGAGCAGCTGGAAGAGCAGCTACACCCGCTGCCTGCACACGATTACTTTGAGTTCTTTACTGCAGATCTCAGGTGAGCAGCTGTTTACCAACATTAAGAAGCTGACAGGGTCGGACAGGTGGCTCAGTTGGTTAGAGCGCGAGCTCCAGGCAATGGGGCTGCCAGTTCAATTCCCACATTGAGGAGCCAGCAAGCTATGCCCTCCTCAACTAGAATGAAGTCAGTGAGGTGCTGCTCAGCTCCTGGGTGGCCAGATGGCTCAGTTGGTTGGAGCGCTGGCTCTCAACCACAAGGTTGCTGGTTCAACTCCCGCAAGGGATGGTGGGCTGTGCCCCCTGCAACTAACAGTGGCAACTGGACCTGGAGCTGAGCTGTGCCCTCCACAAATAAGATTGAAAGGACAACAATTTGACTTGGAAAAGTCCTGGAGATACACACTGTTCCCCAATAAAGTCCTGTTTCCCTTCCCCAATAATAAAGCTGAGAGACATTGTCACTTGCTGGCAAATTATTACAGGTAATAGAAGCCATCTCCACTTCCATCTTATTTCCCACATGTACCGAGAAATTAGTGCAGACCTTTATTTCTGCAAGTTATTTCTAAGTAGGCAGATCATTAAATTCCTGTAAAATAGATTTAAAATATGCCTCTACTAGCACCACCGTAGTCTAAAAAGAAACACATACCATTAACAACATACTATTTCCTTATTGTATTTTGCACATCAATAAAACTTATTTCATAAAACTTTTTAAAGTAAATTGTATTGAGATATAAAAAAGAGTGAATATAATGGATATATAACTCATGAATTTTCACAAATGAACACGCCCATGTAACTTAACACCAGATAAAGAAACAGAATATTCCAGACCCTAGAAGCCCCTTGTACTCCCTTCCATCACTAACACCCAGACCCCACACCGCCCCTCTCAAGTTGTATCTTTTTTAATTCCCTTTTACAGCTTTGTAGTTAGATGACTCTGACAAAACTTCTTACTTCCAAATCTTTTCATTAACAGAGAGAGCCAACCTCAGGTTAGACCTTCAACAGGTGACAGACAGTTCATCAGTGATTTAGTGATTTTCACTATGTTTGTATCATTCTTTATTA
Source organism: Rhinolophus ferrumequinum (assembly GCF_004115265.2). Taxonomy (NCBI): domain Eukaryota; kingdom Metazoa; phylum Chordata; class Mammalia; order Chiroptera; family Rhinolophidae; genus Rhinolophus; species Rhinolophus ferrumequinum. The sequence goes on from NC_046287.1 coordinate 56,487,926, forward strand.
TCATTATTATTCTTTTTATCTTCAATATCATGAGTTCTCATTTATGGTAGCCAAATAAACTTTCCTTTTGAATAAATACATTTAAGTAAAAAATGTCAGTCCATTCAACAAAAAAATACCACTAACAGGTAAATACAGATATGGTTAAAAAAAACACATAAAGATGATTTTCAAATGACTAAAGTTTAGGAAAACTGGTACAGTTAAAGGAGGACAGATACTGGACTAACAGAGTGACTCAGATTGGAATCCTAGTCCCACCTTTTAACTAACTGCACTCCCTGCAAGTATCTAGTTTCTCTGAGCCTCAGTGTTCTCATCTGTGAAATGGGGTTGAAAGTTCCTGCCAATGAAAGAAATTGGTAGGTCAGAGATATCAGAGAAAAGCTTAGTTCTTCTGTAAACCCTGTAATGTATGCTACGGTAAATCATCCTAAAAAACTAAAACTGTTCTCTAAATCAGTAAAGACTATTTTACAATATAACATTTTCTTCTATGCATGAATCATAAGTAGGTTGTTTTGCAGCCATGATGAATGATTAGGCATGACCGTTGAAGAACCTTGCCTTTGGTTTTCAACCCCTGAGGACTAACTAGTGTTTTAGCCCTGGCTCGGTGCAGTAGAGAAAGTGACCTAAAGTGTCTCTCCTAAATCATTAAAGAGATCTCAGTTAATGTTTTGTTTGTTTGTTTTTGCTCAAGAATATCCAGATTGTTGTGATTTGTGGAGAGATAATTCTTTGGCATAAAGAATCTTAAGTAGTTTGTTATATCCAGACAAGGAAAAACATGGCAAAATTAAAGAAGCCATATTTTGTACTAACCATTTTCACTGTTATTTCTTATTTCAGTCTTTATCCTCATCTCTACTCAAGAGCATACATTAATTTTAGAAATCCTGATGACATCCTTCTTTTTAGAGATCGTTTTGATGGATATATCTTCATTGACAATAAAGGTTGGGTTAGCTTTTTTAAAACTCTGTTGTAATCTCTAAGTACATTAAGTTTTGCTGGAATGTTTGTGAGTTTTAATTATGAAGTTCTCAATCTAAAATAATTGCGTAAATTTAGATTGTTATTTTGATGGTGTGCTTACGTTAAAAATTAAAATTCTATAAACCAAAGAGTTCAGCAATTGTGTAATAGTGACAGCCTATTTATGTGTTATCATCACAAGTTTTTCATATAAATGAGTTTTCTGGATAAGTGAACTTTACTTTTTGATGACCCCACACTAAATTATTTTACCCATGTTTGATAAAAATTTTCTAAAATGTGTTATTTACTTATATTAAACACAGTTAGCTTCATAATTGTACCATGTCTGTCTGGTGTCATGGGGAAGGGGATTGTAATAAAGAACATCAGTTTTTGATCCTGTTGAACAGCATTTCCTGCTGAGACAGTGATATTTACCTCTACTCTAAATATTTCAAATTCTCTGTATTTTTGGGTTCTGGTTTTGATACGTATTTTTTTTTTTTCCTCCTTTACCTCTTTCATTCTGCCTCCCCCCACCACTCCGGTTCAAGCTCTTGTTTCTCAGTTTAGTTGTGTAGGACACAGCTCCCTGTGAACCGGCGACTGTGGCGTTTGGAGCACGGCGCTCCAATCACCTGAGCCACCAGGCCGGCCCTCTTTTTCCTCCCTTTTTGTCAGACTGTCAACTGTTGTGTTCTCTGCTATAAAATTGGTACACTTGTAATAGCATATTATTTTCTATACATCCCTCACCAACCAAACTCTTCCTACTCTACCCCACACCCACTACTGATGTGTTTCCTTTCCCTCCACTGAGGGGTCACAAACTAAAAAAGATGGTTAAAAGAGTGATTCGGCTGAGGCCAAGAGATTTTTCCTATGAGTCAAAGCAAGTTTAATGCTTGAAATATTTGACATTTGTGTTGAATACTCTTTCAGTAATTCATTAAAGTGCCTTTTTTCTTTCTTTTTAAAAATTGTGTTATAATACATGTAACAGAAATTCACCATCTATATTTTTAAGTGTACAACTCAGTTGTTTTAAGTATATTCACATTGTACAACCAATCTCCAGAACTCTTTTCTTCTTGCAAAACTGAAACTCTGTACTCAATACACAACAACTCCCCATTTCACCGGCTCCCCAGCCCCTGACAACCACCTTTCTACTTTCTGTTTCCATGAATTTGACTACTCTAGGTAGACCTCATAGAAGTGTAATCATACAATATGTGTCTTCTTGTGACTGGCTTATTTGATTTAGCATAAAGTCCTCAAGGTGTATCATTATTATTCTAGCATGTGTTTTCCAGATAAATGAGACTTACAATATCATAGTCACCTGGTTATTCCTCACAAGACTAAAAGTGATTATTCAGTGGGTTTGGTACGGAGGTAGAGTGTTTCATTTGTTGGTAAGCATATAGCAGCTGTCTTGGTGGATATCACTGTGTGTATATTCCCCCCACATAACTACAAAATGAATTTCTAGTGACTTTTATTTTAAACTTTCTTATTTGAAGCAAATCTTACCTGAATATTATGTATACCCTTTGAAGCCCCCTCTTTTAGCCAAATGTCTCTTCTAAGCAAAGTAATTTCTTTGAACTCACATAACAGATCGATAACTGAATTAATCTTTTAAAATTTAAACATTTTATGTGGGACTAAGAAACCTATTTATAGGTGTTCTATGATAAACTTTTTGGAGGGGAGATCAGGTTTATTGAGGTATAGGTTACATATGGTAAAATTTACCATTCTAAGGTATATAATTTCATGAATTTTGAACATATTCTGTCATATAATTACCACTACAACAGAAGGAATTGTTTTATTTAATAAATAATTGCTCCTCCTTTGTTTAAATCATGATTTTGACATGCTAAGGTTGCAATGGCTTGAAAGTGTAATTAAATTATAGTTTAAACAGTAACATTATCATTGTCATGCTCACTCCTTAATGCTAGATCATATTTTGTTTTCCAAAATAAATATAGTAGAAGTTCAGAATGGTTTTTGGAATTTGTTTTTTTGTTATAGGCCTAGAATACCCTGCAGTGGTAGAGTTGGCTCCATTCCAGAAGATAGCCAAAAGGAAGCTAAAGAAAAAAGATGCCAAAACAGGAAGCATTGAAGATGGTGAGTCCTTTCTCAAAGGCTGGATTATGGAACCACTGAATTAAATATACTGATCAATTGTGATTTCTCTCCTATATATGGGGAAGAATGCATGTATTTTCTTTTTTTCTTTTTAAATTTGCAGATCTAGAATATAAGAAGTTTTTAGAAACTTACTGTGTGGAGGAAGAGAAAACTAGTGCCAATCCCGAAACTCTTCTGGGAGACATAGAGGCAAAGACAAGAGAACTTATTGGTGTGTTTTGCTCATTTCTTCTCTTTACTTTATTAAGATATGTATTTATAGAGTACGTATTTATTTCCTCTTTTCATGATTATCATATAAAATTGACACTTCTGACAGGCGTGGTAGAAATGTAGACTATTTCTAAGTTTTGAGGAAAGGATGGCAAGATGGCGGCTTGGGAAAACATTCTGAGCGTCTGTTGATGGAGCTCACCTGAGTTATCAGTGAATTCGTTTGTTTCAAAGCTGTGGTGAATGAACAGTAGAGAAGATATTTGAGTGCTCTGTGCCTGGCTGCATCGGGAAGGAGCATTATGTCTCAAAGTTGAAGTCCGTCATCTTTGCAAAGAGCAGTCACAGAAATCAGATGCTTGACTTAAGTAGAAGGTTATCTTGCTGCTGCTATTCAAAAAAAAGTAACAAGCCTCCCGAGCAGGCCAAGCAAACAAGTGGATAAACCCAGCCAGATCATAGAACCTGGTTTGAAACAGGCCTTCACCTGCAAGTGGTGTATTTTAGAAATGGTTATCTCCTAGGAGCAGTCCCCCAAAAGTCAAGAGTAGACATGAGACACCTTTTTCTGTCATCGGACACTTTGATTGTAGCTCCCAAACATACCTGTAGTGTCTTCCTTTCCTGTCTGACTCCACTGGGTGCCACGCCGCCCCCCAAAGCCCTGTCTATGCTCACCCGTGACGAATTGTAGAATAGACATTACACTGTTCATAATTTATCTTCTTATTTGTCCATCTCCCTCTACATAAACTCTCTTCTCATTTTGTCTCCCCACTCCCCATCAGAACTGTATTTTTGTCTTTGTAGTCCCAGCACATAGTACATTGCTTGGGCAAGTTTAGGTATTTAGTAAATGTTTGTTGAGTAAATTAATAAGAAAGGTCAACATTATTGAGATATTCTTCATTTGTCTAATAATGAAGTTTTTCTTTTATAATAGTGGATTTAACATGTTGGTCAAAGGACTTTTAATCACTAAAGTAAATACTTATTAAGATGCTCTTAGGATACATTTGCTCATTTTCATTCATCGCATGTTGACTGGGTACCGACTCTGATCCTGGGCCTGGGGACAGAACATGAATAGGACGCACGAGGCCTCTGCCCTCCGGTACCTGCCTTTTTAGTGGGGCTGCCTGTGGTAAACCCACGCAGAAATCATCGAGCTTTAAGCCAGAGCATTTCCATATGTGGTAAGTGCCACAAAGGTCATGAAATGGATGATGGGATAGCGAGTAAGGCCCATATTTGAGCTGAGACCAGCTGTGCTAAGGTTGGAAGTAGAGGGAACTTCCAAAGGCAGGGGCTAGAAGCTGGTGCTTTGGGTCTGTAGGAGCAGGATGCATACCTGTATGGTTGGCACATGGTGGACAAGATGCAGGCAGGTGGGCACATCATGTTGGGCTGGTGGATAAGAGGTTTGGATTTTATTTGTGTGACACCAAGAAACCACTGAGGGAGTGACACGGCCTGATTTATTTTCCCCATCACTCTGATTGCTCCATATATGATGGATTGTGGATACTGAGAGGAGAACCTGGGCCTCTGGTTAGGAGGCTCTGGCTATAGTCCAGGGAAGGTTGCTTGAATGAGGCCGCAGAATCAGCATGTATTTTGGAGGGAGAACTGACAGGACTGAATGATGGATTGGATGTGAGAGGTAAGGACACAGAAAGAATCAAGGCCTCCAGGAGTTTGACTTTAGGAGATCGGTGGGTGATGGCATCGTTACTGACATGGGGAGAAACAGGATTGTAGGCAAATGGAGTTTTCACTGTCAAACATGTTAAATTTAAGAAGAGGTAAAAGAAGCAGCAAGTTACAAATTATATACAGAACTCGCCTTCTTCCCCGGTCCCGTTTCGTTCCCATTTTGTTTTAAATGACCTCATAGAGGATAGCTCAGGAGAGTGGCAGGATCTTTCACTTTGGGCAGTTTTGAGACATCCTCTTAGGGATCAGACACACACCTTCCAGCAGATTCCAGCCGTCCTCCTGCAGAGGAGGGACAAGTCTGGCCCACTTCCTGACACACAATAGATGTATCTTAATTATTTACTGAATGAAATAAATGTGACTTATTATCCACTAGCCCAGGACGAGGCTACAGAGCTTTGTTTCTGTGATTCCTGTTTCTGCCCATTTAGATTTGCTTAATCAGGCAGCTCATGGCGAATTGCTTCTTTTCTTTCTTTTCTTAGATTTTGGCTTTCAGTGGATTCTTATGATCAAGGGTAATCGAGCAGGGTTAAATGGAAATATTAATTCACTCTGAAGTTATGGGTTAGTGCAGTGGCATATCAGGTTCTTTAGAGCAGACAGACCTCCCAGCTCTGAATCCTGCCAACTATGTGGTCTCATCCCGAGCCTCAGTTTCCTTGTTTCCTCATGCATTGTTTTGACAGTGCTTAGTGTGCAACGGCTCTCTGCACGTGGTAACAGTTGCACTGTTGCTTAAATTAGTATTATATCGTGTGGTCATGTATCCTCTATATAATAAATACACACTTTTTCTGGTTTGAAAAGCTCTTTCTTATACAGGGTCTCATTTTTCCTTCACATCGATATTTTGGGGGTAACAAGGCAGGTGTTTTTTGGGAGAGGAGGGAAGGCAGCTGGGGGTTCGGTGTCAACCGCTTCACCCACCAAGGTAGGTCTCGCCCTTTCCTTTGCAGAACTTCCACAGCGCAAAGCAGAGTTCTCACTAATTGTGACTTACCTGTTACAAAGGGAATTATCTGCGCTAATCCTAAGCCAGAGTTGGTGATTAATGAGTCATCCAGGAAGAGAGTGGGCCCTTCTTGGCTACTGTATCTGTGACGAAACCTGGGCATCTGCACCTGGGCATCAGCTCTTCGCCATGGCCGGGAACCTTGGGCAAAGCTCCCATGGTGGATGTCATTTGATACATGATTTTGGGGTGTTGAGGGGTCCTCAGTTCCAAGTTAGGAACCCCTAATTTAAGAGCCAGGGGCTCTCTTATAGTTTCTGATTCATTTCTTATCCTCAGAATTCCAGAAGTGACATGTGAGTCTTCACATGTGCATTCCAGGGATTCTTCCTCCATTTAATCTGAGGTCTCATTGACCTGTGGAATAGACCCAAACCACATTTCACCTTCCCACCTAGGTCCTCAACCAGCGCCATGGACAATACATGCCTCTCGGAGCTTGTCCCTCGGGCAGGCAGCACCTAGAGGCCTGCCACACCTTTTGGCACCCCACATCCAGGTCAGCTCAGACAGGTCAGGGGCATGAAAGTTGAGGATCCAGTTAGAGTTTGTGTAGACCTTCATTCCTGGGTAGTTGGTGCTTTTTAGATCAACAGTGCCACATGGAGTCATTTTTTAAACTTTTATACCTGGTTATTCTGATTTATAGAGTATATATTGTAAGAAATTATTGGAATCCGCATTGCTTAAAGCCATTGTCTGGAGAGCAGAAAAGGAAAAAAATTACAGAATATGTGTTGAATCAATGTGAATATATAAAATATGTAATGATTTAAAATATCTACAAAAATATGAAAATATTCATAACATTTGGGAAGTTTAATGTATTGTACTCATTTTTACTTTTATACCATCTTTGTGAGTAATGTATAAGACTCCCTTAAGAAGCAAAAATTAAATGCCTGCAATGTGTAAAACTGTTAGTACTTCTAAATTACTTGACTTTATCGTGAGAAGAAGACCCACACACATAAAATGTATGCTTATGTAAAGGTAAAAATGATAATGTTCTTCCCCTAATTATTTTAAAGGTTATATTAAAAACAAGTATTTAAAATAGATGAAAAGTCTTATTTTCAAGTTAAATACTGCCTTACAATTTTTTGTGTTTTAGCTAGAAGAACCACACCTCTTTTGGAATATATTAAAAATAGAAAATTAGAAAAGCAGGTAGGTCTGGCCTTTTTCCTGATGAATACCCTTCCTGTTTCCACCACATCCATGCAGACAATTTATACAGATACTTTTCTACCTATTTAGAGAATTCGAGAAGAGAAGCGAGAAGAGCGAAGGAGGAGGGAGTTGGAAAAGAAACGTTTACGGGAAGAAGAAAAAAGAAAGAGAAGAGAAGAAGAAAAATGTAAGAGAAAAGAAGCAGACAAACAAAAGAAAACTGCTGAGAAAGAAGTAAGGATTAAGGTAATTTATAGGAGACCTTTCAGTGTCAGGACTGAATTGAATTGTAGATAACCAGCCTGTATTGAGCTGGGGGAGTGGTGTTGGAAGAGACACCACACACATGGTTTCAGAAGTATTATGAGTAAGAACAGTTCATAGTTGCACGAATTATCTGTTGGATGGATGGATGGAGACACATACTATTGCACTTCCCTATGGTTTGCATTTATTATAAGCATATGTTACTTTTATAATTTTGTAAAAAAGGTCGATAGTTATCTGAAATGAAATGTTTAAATTCACAGATCCCACATAGGCAGAATAAGAACATATACACTGGTAATATAATACATACTTTTGATGAGAAGCAACTTTTAGTCTTTGCCTTACATTATATGTGTTTCTTAAATGAACTCATTTAGTCCAAATATGTATGTTTATAATTTTGCTGTACTGCAATTTAAAATGTGTTTACTTTTGTGAGAACAAAATTCTCAGAAGTAGAGCTTCGTTTATGTTCTACAAACTGACTCTACCTGTGGTACTTAAATTTCAAAGAGTAAGCTATATAGGGAACTGGGAGGAAGGGCCAAATAAAAAGCATGCCAAATTAAATGTGTCATAGCAACCTGCTAAGTCTGTTTCAAGAAAGAGAATAACAAGTCTTTTTAAAACTCTAAAACTGGGGTCGGCCCGGTGGCTCAGGCGGTTGGAGCTCCAGGCTCCTAACTCCGAAGGCTGCCGGTTCGATTTTCACATGAGCCAGTGGGCTCTCAACCACAAGGTTGACAGTTCAATTCCTCGAGTCCCCCAAGGGATGGTGGGCAGCGCCCCCTGCAACTACGATTGAACACGGCACTTGGAGCTGAGCTGCTGCTGAGCTCCCAGATGGCTCAGTTGGTTAGAGCGCATCCTCTCAACCACAAGGTTGCCGGTTCGACTCCCGCAAGGGATGGTGGGCTGTGCCCCCTGCAACTAGCAAAGGCAACTGGACCTGGAGCTGAGCTGCGCCCTCCACAACTAAGACTGAAAGGACAACAACTTGACTTGGAAAAAAAAAAGGCCTGGAAGTACACACTGTTCCCCAATAAAGTCCTGTTCCCCTTCCCCAATAAAAAAAATAAAAAAAACAAAACAAAACCTCTAAAACTGTCTCAAAATTCATCAATATAAAGCAGCCTTTTAAAAATTGGCTTTTTTCCTTATTACAAAAGTAATACGTGTTCACTAAAAAAACAACTAGAACCTGTATATGAAAGAAAATCATTTCAATTTTGCCATCTAAAAATAATCATTACCATAGTGTTGCAAGCCTTCCAGACATTTTTCTGTGTGTGTGTGTATCAACGTAGAAATAGAAATCAGAGCATTCTTTTTGTAACACTCCTTTATTCGTTAATACGAGCATCGATTCATCACATTAACTATTCTAAATCATTTTTCTTAAGTACAAAGTCTTTAATTGACTGAATGTTGTCCTAGGTATTTAACCAAAAACCTGTTCATTGGACCTTTATCTTACATTTTTTTGCTGTTCAAACATTTGGGCTCAATATTGTTATATATTTTTAATTATTTATTAAACAACCTCTTTTATCATATCCTCTTGTAGTGATATTTTATTAACATTGTAATTTCTCAGCTTCTTAAGAAACCAGAAAAAGGAGAGGAAGCAGCCACTGAGAAGCCAAAAGAACGAGGAGAGGAAATTGACACTGGAGCTGGACAACGGGAAGCCTGTGTGAGCTGTGCCGTCGTGAAGTCCAGGCCCTGGGAGAGCAGGCTGGAGGAGCGCAGGGAAAAGTGAGCCCCACACTTTTGTTTCTTTGACCACATTAAGTGTCACTGGATTGTCATCAAGTCATAGTCATATGTCCTTTGTCAGCACGAGTGCTTGTATTTCATAATATTCTTGGAATTCTTGAATGCTTATCCACATTTTTGTCTCTCTGTGGTCGTGCTGGGAACTTGTTAGACCCATGTAGTCTGCAGCCTCAAGTCTGTGTTTGAACCAGGGGGAGATATATCCTTCTTTTATGTCCCTAACTATGGCTTCTCCTTGCCTCTTCCTTTGGATTCCTGTTATTACACTTGAGGTTTTCAGGATCTTCTTCCCAGTCTCTTTTCCTTCATGATTTTTATTGGTTTATAATTTTGCTCTGTGTTTTGAGATATCTTGTCCCTCTGATCTTGCAGACCTCCTTCAATTTGTCTACAGAATTGTCAATTTGAGAACCCAGTCTTTTAGATGCTGAAAGTTTTTTGTGCTACAGTTACAGAATTCTAAGTGCTGTCATTCCTTTGTTGGAGTTGTCACCCCTCTGGTCCCACTATGGAATTTTTAAAACTTTTTTATTTATTTAAGTGTGTTTTTCCAGGACCCATCAACTCCAAGTCAAGTAGTTGTTTCAATCTAGTTGTGGAGGGTGCAGCTCACAGTGGCCCATGTGGGGATCGAACAGGTAATCTTGTTAAGAGCACCGCGCTCTAACTAACTGAGCTAACTGGCCATCCCCCACTGTGGAATTGCCCATAGCTATGGATCCCGGTGTTCCACTAGCCCTGCCTCTCTCTCTTTGGGGGGTCCTTAGACACAGAGGTCTTTGCCTGCTCATGACATGAGCTCATGAAAGGAGCTTAGGCAGGGCTTCTCTGGGAATGGGACGGACACAGCAGTCCCTGCACAGCGTCCAGAGAGAGACCAGCCAGACGCTCGTCAGGAGGGAGCCCCACCCTCCCCTCCTGCCCCTGCCCATGTCCACAGGGTTTGGTCACCTTCCCATAGTCAGTGGGGCCACATGCAGCTGGGCTTCTTGTCCCCCTGACCCAGGGCTCCTGCCCATGCACTGCATCTGGACACCCTCAGAGCTTCCTGGAGCCCAGGCTGCTCTGCTCACAGGGATGGCTTGGAGGATTCGACTCGAGGAGAGATGGCAAGGTCATGGGATTAGGCTGCTACTTGCCCAGGGTCACGTGAATCTGAATGATTTCTTACTGTCTTACTTGCACACACGGTTATGTTAACATTTTTTTGTTTTTCTCTTTTTGGCAGTTCTGGTTTATTGGTTTGTTTATAAAATTATGCATGATTATCAAGTTGGTGATCTGTTAGCACTGTGGTTTATGTTACAGGTATTATTATTATTGCTGCTGATACAGCAGTGCCTTTGTCGTGTTTCTGGCACCAATTCATGCTTTGCTTACAGATCTTTTATCCCTACCAGTCCTGCTGCTTCTGTGTATGGGGAGCTACAGATGGTGTGTGAGGACTTTTGCCTGTGGTTTGGGGAAGCAAAGACTTTAAGAACCAAATGAGCTTAACTCGCACTTATTTATTTACTATGCACTTAATAGTTTGATGTATGCGTAAATATTATTAAATTTCAGTTAATTTTAGCTATGCTTGGAGCAGAAACTTAGCTGTCAGTATCAGCTCTGTGTCATGATGGATGTGTATATGGGCAACTGGGATAGTCACTCGCCCCCTTGTCATCTGATCTACTCTCTCTGTCAAAAGGGGTGATTATATTTACTTTGGAGGGTTACTGAGGATTAGAAAAATATGTATATGTGGTACCTTAGCTTAGCACCTAATACATATGTGTTATTCAAGTATAATGAATGATACATATTGTTAGTACGATTTATTCATCTTTTCAACTTTTTTTATTGAATGCCTGTGGTGTGCCCACCATGTGCAAACTTGGCATGAAGTGATGGGCGGATTTACATATTCTCTGCCTTTTCTGGAGCTTACAATCTGGAGTGGAAGACAGGTAATTGACAAGCAGTTTACATAAAGTTACTGATAATTTGTGTTAAATCACAGGTCACAAAATGACAGTGATAAAGAGCAAAAGGATATGGAGAGAAAATTGCGAGAAAAAGAACTTGAAACACAAAGATACTACGTGGATGACAGCAGAAAGCTTAGAGGTCACTATGAGTCTGACAAGCTTTCAAGAAGAAATGAAGAGCCGAAATGGGGGAAAGGATTCACCCCCGACAGAGGGAAGACAGGGAACCAGGACAGTGGTATCCCTGTGGAAGCAGCAGAGAGACCAGGGAGAGAGCAGAAGAGTGAAGATGGCCTGGCACCCAAAAAGGAGCGCGTGGGAAACAAGGTTCTTTTATTCATTTAGAATAATCCCTCATTTATCCGTCTGTACTAAAAGTAAAAACTGTACTTCTGCAGGCTTACGACTGTTTTTCCAAACAGAAATTCTTTTATTTAACCAAAAAAGGAAAATGTACACCCGTGTCTGAGGTCCAGGATCTCACACTCTGACAGTGAGAAGCCTGCCCTCCTCACTGGATGCTGCCTTGGCTTAGGAAGTGGGCTGCCCTAAGGAGCCTGCATTTGCTAGAGCAGTTATTCTTGCCTACTCAGTGGGCACCAAGTGCTGAATGTCAAATCCAAAGATAGAACCAGCCATCATCTTTTCTCAGAGAATAAAGTAGTTTTCACCAGGCAAAAAAAAAAAAAAAAAAGCTTTAACTTAGTATAAAACTAGCACATTCATACCATTTGCTTGAGAATACATAATGGTATATTATCAGATTTACCCCTAAGACAGGAAGGAAAATATTAATGACATTTCATGGAGCTTTCTTTTCCATTATGAACAACCTCTGATTATTAATGGACCATCAAAAGGCTCACAAACACCCATAAGTTAGATCTGCACAATCGACACAGGGCTGAGATTGTGCACTCAGCCCAACAAAACAGCTTTTCTTTCCTAAGTTTGAGGTTAATTTGTATTCAGGTCACTGTCACAGAGAAGCACTATCAGTGGGACCATCTCCCTTCCTGGGCCAGGCCCCATGGTGGTGCCGCCCCCACAGCCTCGCTTCCAGGGGAGCCCAGGGGACCGAAGCTGCCTGGGTTGCAGGTCACGCCCACCTCCCACCCTGTCCCTGACCGCCACTCTCTGTTCTCTGTCTCTATGACTTTGTCATTTCAGGAAAGTTATACAAGTGGAAATAAGAGTAGGTAACCTTTTGAGGTTGGCTTTTTCACTCAGCGTGATTCCCTTCAGATCCATCCGCTTTCTTACGGTATCAGTGATGTAGATTTTCTAAATGTTTCCAGTAAAGGCGAGGGGGAGCTCCAGAAAAGTCAGAAACTTCTAACTTCACCCTTGATTAATCACGTCTGTATCACAAAGGCTTTCTGTAGTTGTCTTACCCTCAGGTGCATCAAGTACAACCATGGGTCTCATTGGAGGCGGTTGTTCCTATGAATCCGTGTTTCTCAACTGCCTTTTTATTTAGCAGGAGTGAGTAATTTGGGTATTTGCACGGCTTTCGATGTGGGCTGTCATGGTGACTCCTGTCAGTTAAATCTGCAGTGCTATAGTGGTGATAACGGGCTTTGTGAGTGATAACGCCTTTCTTTCCAGGCCTGACAGGTTATGATGTTCTAGGATCAGTTTCAAGCACTGTCTCTACACACAGTTACCCTGGAGGAAAGCAGAGACACGCTTGTTGGCTGGCAGAAGGTGGCCTGTGGAGGCTGCGTCTCTGCCTACACAGGGGTTCAGATCCCTGGGGCCTGCGAGCCTTTTCCCACTCTTGTCATTGACTGGGCTTGTATTAAGGAAAAGAACATTCTGATGAGCACAGGTGGTTACGGTGGGGCCTCCACACACATCCCAGGAGTGCGTAAAGGTGCAACATCACTGTCCTTGCAGTCCAGGTGGTGTGGAAAGGCTAAGGCTGCACTGCTGTCACACTCACAGGAGGAAGGAGTGCCGGGGCTGAGGCGGGGCTTCCTGCCTGGGCTGCACACTGCTCTCCACTGAGCTGGCGGGAGGCGTTGCTCCCTCCCTCTCCTTGAGCATTGGTTTCCCTGAGAGGAGGAGTGGTTCCCATCGGGATGACAGGTCCCAGCCTTCAGAATCATTCTGGCCTTCCCTGGCTTCACTGTCTTCATGCCCGGAAGCTATTTAATTGCATTTCGTATACTTTATTTAGTCTTTGTTTTTATCCCACCACCTCTAAGAGTTTATTAGATGATGGGTATTTTCTATACAGGAGACAGTTCAGAAATAATCCACACAGAAATTGCTTCTTGTGAATGTTAATAACTGTTTAGTTTAGCACTCTAAAAGCTAGCTGTCTCTCAGGCGCCATGCCTCTTTTTGGTTCAGACCTCAGGTTCACTGCTTGGCAAGTTTGAGGGATTGAGAGTTGTGTTTGACTTGTCGTCTCTCAAACTGGGAGGAGAATGCCATGACTGTACTGTTTCCAGAGAGTGTTCTAAGTTTGAGCAATTAACGTATTAACTGTCTTTATTTTCATGGATTTTTTTTTTTTGGCCTCAAAATGATTGGTTTTTGAGATAGTGCTGTGAAAAAAAAGGCTGATTTTTAGCTGCAAGACTGATAGTCTTTAGATAATTGGGATCCTCAGGCCCTAGAAATAGAAGTGTTGCTCCTTCATTGCCAGCGTTGGAAGAGTAACCCACCCTTCTGTCATGGCAGGACCGGCCGGCCTTGCAGCTATACCAGCCAGGAGCTTGCATGAGAGCACGTGAACGAGCTGGAAGATCATCTGAGGAGGGCCATGATGGGAGGAGGGCTGCCGCAGAAGATTCAACAGGGGCTGGTGCCAAGAAGAGTGAAGAGGCCGAGTGAGTCAGCTTGCATGCCGTGCTTGTGACAGGGGTGAGCTCCCATTCCAGACTCCATGGATTAAAAGGAGCATTCCAGAAATACATAAATTAGCTTGGAATACAACCAGCAAGGTGAATTTACTCCCTACAAAGACATTAGAAACTAGAAATACAACGGTGGCATAGAAACAGTCTTTTAAAAATTTGAGCATAGTTTTCTTAGATTTTACCATTTGTGGTGTAACCAGTGTATATCATTTAGCCAAAACAGAAAATGATCTCCTTTGGAAAGTAGAAAAGTGTGACCAAAACAGGGAAGAACTTGAGTATTGTGTCAGTATGAATTCTGAAGCACTTTAAACGTGTTATAGGAATAACTTGCATTTTACATTTTACACATTCTATGGGAATCTGTATCATTGTGCTTCTTGTTGGTTTTATGTGAGGCCACTCTCATTCCATTATAACCTTTGTAATTCAGCCACTTATGCGCCTTCTGTCATAAGATTCCAGGAAGTCAATTGTGTTGTAGTCCCTCTGATAGGAGACTTAACACTATGTAAAGCCCAACAGCTTTAATTATTGCTCTTTTAACAACTTGGCTACTGATTTGGTGAAAATAGTTTCACAGTGTTTTGATGTATGTGCTCGATGATGGCTTAAGGATTACTGAGACAACATAAATAGCATGACTTTGGGACATGGATCACTTAGGTGCAGCATCTAGGGTTTTCCTTTTTGTAGTCTGAGGTAGTTTTCAAGTGACATGGAGCTTTCTGCAACTGCATTCGACAGTATTGTTTCCTTTTAGTCAAATTTTTAAATGTTATTCTTGGCACCGTGCTTTGAACCGTTTATTAAATAAAAATTTTAGTAGTTGTGGATTTGAAGTCCCGTTATAGTACTTTTCCTACATAGAATTTTACACAGTAAAATTTTGCTTTTTAAAACATAGTTTTAATTATCTGAATATTTTGTTGATTATATCTGTTCCTTATTAAATATGAAATGATTGTCAAAAAACTAAGAATTACTCACTTGTCATTAAAAACATCTGTGATTGTCGGACAGTTTTATGGCATTGCTGTGTTCTTGCTCTTGACTCCTGAGCTCCAAGAATTTGGTGGGGGAAGGGAGAGAAGGACTTGCTGTGGACTCAGCAAGGTCCTGTGATCCAGTGGCGCCAATCTTGACTGAAAAGGGCTAAATAGTTTGTATTTTACACTTCGCAGGCCATGTGGTCTTTGTTATACAATTTACACTAAATTGCTGCTGTTAGGAGAAAGCAGCCTTAGACAATATATAAATGAATGGGCAGGGCTGGTTCCAATAAAACTTTATTTATAAAAACAGGGAGCAGGCCATATTTGACCTGTAGATCATATTTGCTGACCCCTGCTTAGAGTATGAATCAGACTGGATCTCATGAATAGTGAACTGCTGTGGTCCTCGCTGCTTACTTTGGCTTTGGCCTTGAGATTTCCAGACCTGAAAGTCTGGGAAGTAGTAAATCTCATTTCTAAGGCCCCCGTTTTGGTTCTGTTGGTTTGTTGGCTTACTTTTTTTGGGTGGTGGGGAGTGCAGGTCTTAGTGCTCATTTTCAAAATTTGTGGTTTAAAACAATGATTCTTATACATTTTGGTCTTAGGAACTTTTTACAATCTTAAAAATTATTGGTAACCCCAAGGAACTTTTGCTTATCAACTAGCTTATATCTATTGATATTACGGTATTCAGAAATGTTTAAAGCACAAGAATACATAAACACATGTTCCATTTACTGGCAGAATAGTAACATCACTGAACATCAGGTAACCTCTGGAAAACTCAGCTATACACCCACGAGAGGACCAGAGTGAAAGGTGAATAATGTCTTAGTCTTACTGTAAAAGTAGTTTTGCCATGGGAGGGACCAAGAGAGTGACAGGTAGGTTAAGTCTGAGACACGCTCTTGCCATAAACCCCAACCCTGGTAACACACCATGCAATCAGAAGGGAACCCCCAGTTCCCAGGTGTCCTTCAGGAGAAACCTAGAGTCCCCACACCTATCATCCAATGGTTAAGGCTCCCACCTGAGGGATGGGCCCCCAAAACACCTAGCTCTGTAAGCCGGTGGGGCTTGCATCATTGAAACCCACAGAGCTATTGCAAACACAGAAGCAGTGATGGGTGATGTGAGTACTTGCTGTTGTTACCACCCCAGGGCTCCGTGCAGAGGGAGCAGACAAACATGTCCATCTCCCAGTATTTCCCTGGAAGAACTTTGACTGAATACAAGCTGCTGCCAGAGTGGGGCCGCTTCTAATTGGCACACATCTAGGTACTAACTGCAATCCTCCCTGGAGCCTGACGCAGCTGGAGGGCACTCTCCCTTCCTCCTCCCTCCAGCTTGCTCCAATGATAAAATCAAGTCTCCAGCACCTCTCTGGATGAAGCTTGTACCTTTTTCTGATGCATCAGCTTTTGTAGCTGCTGCCTGAGGGACAGCCCTTGGAACACCCCAGTTGTGATATACAACTGGGGGCTTGCATTCACAAGTGCCACAGGACAATAGCAAACAAAGAAGCAGTTTTTTTACAGATGTGCACCAATGCGCTCTCTGTGGCTATCCCTCCAGGGCTCAGTGCAGACCAGAGCAGGCAAAAACACTGATCTCTCAGTTCCTTCCTGCAAGGATTTGACTGCATACTCTCACAGTTGCTACCAGAGGTTCCAGCTTCTAATCAGTCTGCATGTGGAAGCTGACTGAGACTGTAATATAACCCTATACTTACAGCCTGGTAGGTAGCCTAGCACAGGCTAACTTACATTTAGAATACACAACCTTAATTTAGAATTCATCTATAGGTTAATCTGTAGACCCACTTAAATCACCGTAGATTTTACAAGGTTTGTGTAACCATATCCTGTCATTTGTTAATTGTTTAACAGAAAGGCTGAGACTTAAGTAGTTAAACTTCCTTCCATATCCATGCCATCTCTGAAACTGATGATTGCCAGAGCTGTTTTTCAGGAACAGGCTCAGGATGTTTTGCAGAACTAGGGGTTGATTGGGCTGGAACCACCTCAGACTGACCTAAGTGGCTTGGAGGACCCTCTAGTGACCTCCTCTTGAACTTTTCTCATTATACCCTCATTATAATACTAAAGTCTCCCAGGGGTGGATATTTTCTGCCATTTTTGAACATGTGATAGAAGTATAACCATGTTTTCAAACTGCTCATGTGCAGTAATGTTTCCACCTATACATGCAATGGCGAAATTCACCTTGATGTTTATATATGATTTCCCTGAATAAAGACATATCTGATTCTTTGTTTGGGGATGCACTGCTTTGGGACTGATCCCCGGTGTGTCTGTACTTGCTGGCTCATAGTAAAGTTCCTTTTCATAAAATCATATCGGAGTTGTCTTTTGGCTGGCAGCAACTGAGTAATTGGACCTGGTTTGGTCTGATAACAGGATCCTCCCCTTTGGGACACTGATGGATCCTGGCACACCCTCAACTACTGGGAGCCACTAAGAACAAAGACAGGCTTGGACAATCACAAAGGTTTGAGAGGCAACCAGCTGTTTGGGCTGAGCTGACTGACAAGGTTCACCTTCTACATGAGAACACTCTTTCAAGACTGGGAGAGATGTTTTTTCTAATGCACAGAAACCAACACAGAGCATCATGGAAAATGAAGAAATAGGGAATATGTGCCAAACAATAAAAAACACATAAATTTCCAGAAACAGATCTTAATGAAAAGGAAATAAATGATTTACCCAAGAGTTCAAACTGATGGTTATAAAGATTGTCATTGATATCAGGAGAGCAATGCATGAACAAAGAATTTCAACAAAGAAATAGAAAATATTAAAAAGTACCAAACAAATCATAGAGCTGAACAATACAATAACTGAAAAATTCAATATAGGGGTTCAACAGCAGATTAAATTAAGTGGAATGAAGGATCAGTAAACTGGAAGGCAGAACAGTAGAATTCAATTAGAGGAGCAAGAAGAAAAAAGAATGAAAAAGAGTGAAGTCCCTTATAAGGGACTTATAGGACAGGATCAAGCAGATAAATGTATGCATTGTGGGGGTCCCAGAAGATGAGAGAGGAAGGGAGAGGGGCATAATTTTAATTCAAAATAATAGCAGAAGGTGTTTTGTGTTTTGTTATTTTGTTGTTTACAGAGAAAACATCAATGAAAAAGAGCCAGAGCTAGTGCCACATCACAATGTAGATTTTGGCTTCCAAGAGTTGCCCTATAAGGGAGGTTTTTTGAAAGTTCAGTTGAGATAATTAACTCATTCTAACACTTCAGGAAAAAACAAAGTAATGCAGCCTTACAAATGATGGCCTGCAGCCACAATGAACCTTGTTTCTAAAAGTAGATTTCACAATAGAAGTTAAAAAGCTTCAAAGCAGCTTCTTAATGAAATCTAGAACTCCAGTGCTCTAGACGCTCCCCACACTCCACAACCACCTCTAGACCCAAGGGACTCCCAAGGGTAAGAAATCACAACATACCTAAGTAACCAGTAAGTATGGATCTGCACGTTGATAAATTTCATTGACAACCCCAGGACAGCTCATCTTTACCAAACTGCAGAAATAATAAACTAATATATTTCTACCAGTTTCTGGGCTCTAACCAATTCTTTAACTGGAAATTTTGATGACATTAAACTACCTTCCAGGAGGTAACTTTAGGAGTAACCCTATGATGATGATGATGATGATGATGATGATAATGATATAATAATAATAAAATTGCAAGTTATTTTGGTAATGCTGACATACCAGCAATACATATGTTATTACAAGACTTTTACAATACAGACTTAAAATAAGAAAAACAGCACTCTCTATATATGCCCTTACTGAATTTCACAACGTAATTTCACTTTAAAGGTAACAATCACAAAAGTTAATATATAAAACTTGATGTTCAGAGAAAAGATCCTCTCATTTCTTCATGCAAAATACAGAGATTAAAAAGTGCTTTTATTTGCATTTTTATTAAGGCAGAGGATTTTTGTTTATTGTACATTTGTCTCTTTTGTAAATGAGTTGTGTCTTTGCCTGTATTTCTAGTTCAACTTTTCTTTTTCATAAAGAACTTCTTGATGTTAGGAAATTAGAGTTCATTTCAAAGCTGGGCCTACGAGGACGGGAAGAGTTTGCCTAGGTAAAGATGAATGGTGTTCATTTATTTGTGGTCCCTCTGGCCCCTTCCCGCTCCCAGCAGTGAGTTT
Organism: Rhinolophus ferrumequinum; assembly: GCF_004115265.2. Classification (NCBI taxonomy): domain Eukaryota; kingdom Metazoa; phylum Chordata; class Mammalia; order Chiroptera; family Rhinolophidae; genus Rhinolophus; species Rhinolophus ferrumequinum. Next base: position 56,507,292 of record NC_046287.1, read on the forward strand.
AGTGTACCTGAATAGGGACGCTGGTTAAGCCCACGCAGGCGCCTCCATTCGGGAGGAGCCCATGAAGCTCAAGTGAAAAAGATAACTTTTAAAACCTTTAGTTATGGGGAAGTTTTCTTTTAAATCTATTAAACCTAATCAAAATGAATGGATCACTTTGCTACAAAAACGAAAATCTGAAAATGTCCTAAAATGCACCCGTTACTACATAAACATTAGAAGTCAGAATGTTTCCAGAAATGAAAGACCGCAGGATCTTAAATTCGGCGTGAACGGGAGGTTAGAACAAAGAACGGCAGAACTGGAGATGCCTGCAACTGAGGTCGAGTGGATGCTGTTTGCTCGCACAGGTGAAGCTGGCGGCGATGCCCTTTTGCTCACAAAGGGGAACCTGGGCCGTTTGCTCCTGCAGGTGCACCTGCAGGCAATACCGTTTGCTCACACAGGAGAAGCCAATTTGACCGGGGCAGGAATGCAGGGTAAAGATCTGCTTCTTTTACCCTAAACAGATTCTATCGGCTTTCGGGCAGCAAATCTGAAACTCCAGTGCTTTTCCTTTCGCAGCACCTTCACGGCTGAGCGACCCCAGGCTGGGGCTCGTCCCCTTGACCCGCAGGAAGGCAACAGAGGGCGACGGTCCGCTTGGGTGAGGACAGCCAGGACCACCCCCCAACGCCGCCCCCGCAGTCCCGGCCACCGCGCAGGCACTTCCAGAGGTGTGGCCCAGGGCGGCCGCGGAAGGCACTTCTTGCACCAGGCGGGAGACTCGTCACTTCCGGGGGCTGGGTGGGCTACTCCACGCGCCGACACACTCAGCAAAGAAGCGCCCGGCGATCGGCGATCTGATTGGCCCGGGCGGAAGGGCGCGCGGTGCCAAACTCGCTTCCTGTCAGTCCCCCCGTCCTACGGCCGCGCGCACGCTCGCCTGTCTGGAGCCCGCGCCTGCGCCTCGCCGCCATTCGGAAGGCCGCCACTCTGCAGGGCCTCGCGGAGCAGCCTGGGACCGCGAGCCCGGCCTCCCGCCGACGTTCGCACCCCTGGACGCCGCTGCGGCATAGCGGTGAGAAGCGGGGAGGGGAGGGAGGAGCGTGGTCCGGAGCGGCGGACTCCGAGGCCCGCGTCCCATGGAAGCCTAGGGCATCCACTGCCGAGGGGCCTGCACCCTGTCCGCTCACGCCGGCCTGGCGGAAGGACCCCTCCCCAGAGGCCGCGGGCGGGGTGGACTCTTGGGGACTTGGGGGTGGGGAGGCAGGAAACGTTTTGTTTAAAACCCTGCTGGGAAGTCGGTTCTGGCTCTCAAGGAATGCTTTCTTTTCGTTTCAATCCTACATACAATTTTCTCTGCCCGTAGTCTGCGTGGGCTTTTGTCATCGTTGCTGTTTTAAAATCAGCGAGACAACCCACAGAATGGGAGAAATGTAATCATGTGTCTGATAAGCGGTTAGTGTCCAGAAATGTAAAGAACCCTTACAACTCGACAACGAAAAGCAATCCAATTCAAAAATGGGCAAAGGCTTCTGTAGTTACTTCTACAGAGAAGATATAAAAATGGCCAATGAGAATTTCAAAGGATGTTCATTAGCCATCAAAGTTATGAAATGAAATCAGAATGAAATACCATATGGTAACCACTAGGGTGGCTGTTATCAAAATAATCACAAGTGATGGCGAGGATGTGGAGAAACTGGAACATTTGTGCATTGCTGGAGGGAATGTAAAACGGTGCAACCAGCAGCTGTGGAAAACGGTTTAGTGGTTTCTCAAAAATTTATAAACTGTTACTTTGTGATCCTGCAATTTCACCCTTTGGTGTAAACTCCTAAGAATTGAAAGCAGGGACTGATAGATATTTTACGCCAGTGTTCCTAGCAGCCTTCTTCAAAATAGCCAAAAGGAGGAAACAATCCAAATGTCTTTCAGTAGATGACTGCAAAACAGATTGTGCTATATACATCCTTAACAAGGACTAAAATTCTGATACATGCTGTGGTATAGATGTGCTAAGTGAAATAAGCCAGACACATCAGGACGAATGTATGATTACATTCATAGAGACAATCAAATAGAAGTTAACCAAGGGCTGGGAGGTGGGGTAAGCATGGGAAGTTATTGTTTAATGGGTACAGAGTTTCTGTTTCTGATGATAAAAAGTTCTGGAAATGGATAATGGTGATGGTTTTACAACATTGTGAATGTACTTAATCGTGTTTTTAAAAATGGCTAGAATGGTAAGTTTTCTGTTATCTTTTAACACAGTATTTTTAAATGTATAGGAAAAGGCAAAACTACAGGGATAGTAAAAAGATCAATGGTTGTTACCGTGTTTCCCCGAAAATAAGACCTAGCCGGACAGTCAGCTCTAATGCATCTTTTGGAGCAAAAATGAATATAAGGCCTGGTCTTATTTTACTATAAGACCCGCTATAATATAATATAATTAATATAATATAATACCGGGTCTTACATTAATTTTTGCTCTAAAAGACACATTAGAGCTGATTGTCTGGCTAGGTCTTATTTTCGGGGAAACAATAGGAGCACAGGGAATTGTTATGGCAGTGGAAGTGTTCTGTATTGTCCTGTAATGGTGGATACGTGACACTACATTTATGAAAACCCACAGAACTGTACAACATGTAAAGTGACCCCTAATGTAAACTGTGGATTTTAGTTAATAATAATATATCAGTATTTGTTCATCAATTGTAACAAATATACCACACTAATACAGGATGTTAATAATAGGAGAAATGTGCAGACAGGTAATGTGAAAACAGAATTTTCTGTTCAGTTTTTCTTTAAATCTAAAACTGCTCTAAAAATAAAGTTTACTAATTTTAAAAAAAAATCATCTAGGTTAAAGAACAATGCTGGTATTTATATGTATAGAACCCAGTTAGCTTTAAACATGCCCTACCTATTGAGTTTTAGTTTTAAAATCTTGACATCAAAATGTTTTTTAAAATGACCAATGGTGTTAGACTTTAAGGAAGAAATTGGATTGTAATGGAAAATAGGTGTGATGCCATATAGCATAGAACCTCGTTGAAAAATACAGGATGATGGACGGGCAAAACACTAATGGATTAAAACTTATGTATTTTAGAGACAACATGAAGTCTGTAGAGGGTGGTAAAAAGTGAGGTGAGGTAAATTTTTATTAACTGGATAATTTTGAGTTACTTTCATGGTTAGTCTTAGGAGCTCTGAAAATTAGAAAAAAAAATGGCTAGAATCTTATAACTGGAAGGAATGTCAGTGTCTAGCTTGTACCCAGCAGCTGAATTCTGAACTCGATTCTGCAACATTCCTGTGAAAGACAGAACTGTGTTACAGCAGAGATCTAGAATTAAGAAACCATGGTCTTCTGTTGCTTCCTCTGACCTAATTCATGTGATCTTTGACAAGTCACTTCCCCTCAGCATCAGTTTTCTCAGTTGTAAAATGAAGAGGTAGGTCTCAAGTCCTCTGAGGTTCGTTCCAGTCCTATCTTGATCATTGGCTCCAATAATGGAGGGCTCCTCCTGCCTGACAAAGCAGTCTTTTCTATGATTGAGTAGTCCATGATTGAGTAGTTCGTAGAAATTTATATGTTGAGCTTGAAATCTGTTTTCTTGCTGGCTTCCACTTGTTGCTTCTAAGACAGCTTACATATTGTCCATATTTCTTCCCCTTTTGAAGTTAAGTGCCTGAACTCACAAATGATATGCTTTTAAAAACTGCCTGCCATCCTAGTTGCTTTCTTTTGCAAGTTCCCTAGTGTTAGTTGCTCTTTTAAAGAGTTGGAGACCGTGATCCACTGGGATACTCTGCCCAGTGGAGAATATGGAATGCAGTTCTCTAAGGTTCTCTATATCTGATATGTGGATTTTAAATATTTGGTAAATTTCATCTTGTTGATTTTGGCCACTGTACTGCCTTTTCAAGATCTTAACTAAATTCCACTGCATTAGGTTTGTCAAAATGAACGAGAAAGAACTTGGATAGATCGCAGAACCTTATTCTGGTCCTCTGTCAGGTGCTGATTATTTGCCTGATCTTGAGCAAGTTATTTAATGTCTAGGTTTGAGTTCCTCGACTATAAATTGAAGTTTTAAACTAGGTGGTTCCTGGGGTCTTCTATCCGAAAATCCAATGACTTCAAAACTAGATGGTAGCTCAGGTCTTTATAGTTTTAAAATCCTGTGAATCTAAGAGCAAGCCCCCAATTTCACGAGAGAATATTTTAGATTAACAGCTACTTCCTGGGCACATACTATGTACCAGGGATGTGCAAGGGTTACCAAGGTGAATGGGTAGTCCCTGCCCTCCAGGAGCCCATGGCGTGGTATGGATCAGGCTGTAGTGCTGGAGGGTGACCACTACATTGGAGGAGTGTGTACAGCAGGGGATCCAAGAAAGATTGGGAAAGGTTGGGGAATTGACCAGTTTTTAAGAAGCAGTCTCGCCTGAAGAACGGAGGAACTTGCCTGGCGACAGGGTGGCAAGATGTGGAGTGTAAAGGAGAGGAAATACCTTGAGCAAAGGCCCAGAAGCTTGAATTGTCAGGGAATTACAGGTGGGTAAGAATGCAGTACAGTTGCGCCCAATTGTGAAGAGCTTTATATGCCATGTTCAAATTTTGTAGTGTAGGTGTTGGGCTTACCTTGAAGAATTGTGAGCAGACAAGTCACATTAGGCTTTTATGTTTGGAAGATGACTGGTAGCAGTATGATGAGTGGATTGGAAGGAAGTGAGACTAGTGTTAGGGTGATAAGGCATCAGAATTAAAGCAGTAGGAAAAAAAGCAATTGACAAGTGTAGGGAATAGAGGGAAGGGTAGATAAATGTGTTGGAACTTAACCAGAACAGTATGTGAGCCATTGTCCAGCTTTTTCATGGCCAGTTTATCTCATTCTGTTCAAGTCAACAACTTACCCTGACCTTTAGTCTTCTTTTTGAAATTCAGGCATGAAAAGGCAGGAACAGTCACTGAAGCACCACCATCCTTTTTTTAGACGCCTCTTTCTTTGCCCATGTGTTCTGTTGATTATGTTGTCCCTTCCACTGCCTGTTAATATGCTGCTCTGCTGGGTAGGATGGATAATTGACAAAATGGCAGCTGCTCTTGTAGTTTGTAGTTGCGACAGCAGTCTTCTAAGAGCTTGTCATATCAGCTGAAGTTAGATGGTGGATTTGAAAAAGGGTTGTTTATATACGGGAGCATTATTATTAAAGTGGAACGAGACAGGGACGGTGTCATAGATAGTATCTACTGTATTTGGTGTCAGTTCATTAAATAAGTATCCTAGCTGATTGGATTGGACTTCTCTCACTGTTGGAGGGGGCAGATTAGTGAGAGAAATAGGCAGAATTGTATTACGGGGGCACTAATTATCACAGAGATGTAATTTTGATTATGTTTTCTATATTTTTTTTTAGGTTCAACTTCTCATCTTTGTCCTTCATGTACTACAGACTGTTTTCTGTGGTTTAGTCAAAAAACCATGTAGACTTGCTGCCCTTTGAAGACCACTTTTAAGACTTCTGTTAAGACAGCTGGTGAGTCTACTAGGGAAAAGCATATTGGTCTTTATTTCTTACCCACTCTACTTGTCCTGGATTTATAAAGTAGTATTCTAACAGGGATTAATTTACAGGAGCAGCTGTAAAATGTAGGGTTAATATAAAATTTCCAAAGAGGTAAGAAAGGCAGAAATACAGTCAATGGAAAGTAGAAATAAGGAGAGGGTAATAGAGCTTTATCTACTGAAAGGGACCACAAGACTGGGATAGCAATCGGGAAAGCGTGTGTGGCTAAAAGAGGGACCAGCTCTCTACTGTTGTACTGAGTCAGACGTCCATTTATGAGATGTGGCTTTGTTACTCATTTCTTTGCATATATTTTTGTTTGCTTTTAACATTTCTGTCTTTTTAAAAGCTTAGGAGAATATTTTATGATGAGAACATTTTTGAAAAGTGCTTAGATATCTTAGAGAAAAACTCTATAAAAGCAAACACCATATCAAGTGATGTCTGAACATACCGTGTTTCCCCGAAAATAAGATCTAGCCGGACAATCTAATGCGTCTTTTGGAGCAAAAATTAATGTAAGATCTTATGGCTAGATCTTATTTTCGGGGAAAACACAGTATGTTGATATGGATGTATATGATAGAATTTGGGATTAGAGAGGTAAATTCTGTAACATTCTTTTTAATTTTTTTTTTAAACTAATAAGTTATTGAAGTATGATAGTGAGGCAGGAAGAGAAAAAACAGAGGGCCAGATGGGAGAGGGGGAATGATATGGGTCTGAGGAGACATCGGGATTTAATACAAACTGAAAGGGAATGGAAATGGATAATATATTTACTGAATGGCCCTAGATAAAGAGTGGGAGAGCTGGTGAATGGACAGATTGAGCAGGCAGCAATCGAGGATAAAGGGATTCTGTTTACTCGGAGAAGCTGAGGTAGCTGGAGGTGATTGAGGCAAGAGCATTGGGCATTAGGCTAAGTGGTATTCATTAAAAACAGGCACTGATTTACAGGAGCAGCTGTAAAATGTAGGGTTAGTATAAAATTTCCAAAGAGGTAAGAAAGGGAGAAAGAGGGACCAGCTCTCTACTGTTGCACTGTGTCAGAGACGTCCATTTTTGAGATGTGGTTTTGTTTTATTCTGTATTTGGTAAGTTTGCCAGAGCGTTTTTAAAAAACCTTCCTAATTATAGAACAATGTCCTCAGACATTTCTGTGAGAGTAGAAGAAAAAGTGCTTTACCCTTACAGTTTATAATCTAATCCATGTATTATATACTTGTGGGCTTTTTGATGAACTATTTTACGAATTACTGTTGGTAAAACTTTATGAGGCAGCATGTAGGAAAGGAAGAAAGTTGTTTTGTTAATGGGAGTACGCATTATGTAAAGAGAGGAGGGGGGTAGTTAAGTACGTACTACATTGAAATGAGAAAAACAAAAATACTTTCTCCATACTGTATACGAATTGCTTGAGAAATTGGGAAAAGTTTCTCTAGCTAACAGTTTGTTTAATTATGCTTAAGAAACTTGGACAGAAATCATGAAAGTAATGCCTCGCTGCGTGTCACAAGTAGGACTTGTTTTGGATAAGCTATTGTGTGTTGGTCAGCTACGAGGTGATTTGGGACTATTTAATTACCACAAACGGAAGGGGTCTATATTTTAGAGGCTACTTTGTAGTGTCCAGAATAGTAGTAGTAATAATAATAATAACAATAATAATGATAGTTAACACTGAGTGCTTACTGTTTATCAGATACTGTTCTAATCATGCTATAAAATATTACATCCATTTTATAGTTGAGAAAACTGAAGCATAGAAAGATTTAGTAACTTGATAAAAGCCACATAGTGGAGCCAGGACTCGAACCCAGCAAACCTGAGCTCAGCCTCTTATGCTATAATATATATGACACATGACATGATAATGATATGATATAATGATACGATATGTGACAATATACCTCACCTCTCTAATATGAGCATCCCTTGACTGTTCATTATTGTCACTTAAGGCCAGCTGGGGTTACTGACGTAACCTATTATTTCTCCATGTTTTCTTCATTATGTTTGTAAGTTAAGATTCTTTTTAGAGAATATTCTTCATTACTAAGTGATTATGTTTTTCTTTTTTTGTAGTTCTTCTAGCCCTAACCACAATTTTCTAAAAGACAGGATAATTGCAGGGTAATTCAGAAGGAGCTGATACTTTCCAAAGCACTAGTTTGTTTCTCCAGTTATCACCTTTTTTAACTTTAGACTCCTCAAAAATACAATTGATGCACCACTGATACAGGTGATAGAAGACAATATTGTCAATAATAACATCTTTAAAAACAAATTGTCAAAATTAGTAATGATAGTACATTTTTTTAATTAATGTTTTTTAAATTAATAAAGGGAGATCCTGTGGTTATAAGTAAGTGTTTCTAATCTGTACTGTTTTTTTTTTTGAGGAGCAGTACATGGAAAGAGTATATTTTGACCATAGTTACCATTAACACAGAGCACATTGTATGCTCTTAGTAATGGCTGCTACTTTTGGTAAATTTAATGGGGCATAATTTAATGAGAAAAGATTTTGCAATCCACTTGGTGAATAAATTCATTGTATATGTTAGTTATAGAATATGTTTTAGCACTTGTTGGATTCCCATGCTGAGGTAAGCATACCAGATGGAACTGGTGGAGAATAGAGTCCAGAATAGAATCATGTACATGAAATTTAGTAAATAATAAATGGAACGTTACGTATTAGTGAGAAAAAGGGTTGTGTAATTAGTGTTGTTGAGACAACTGAACTATTCATTTGGGGTGCAAACATAGGATGAATCCCTACCTAACCTCTTTATACCGGATGGATTAAAGATACAAATGTAAAAAAGAATGAAATTATCAAAATCATAGGAAGAAATATTGATTAAAAAATAAAGAAGTGGGAAAACATGATTTAAAAGAGTCATGAAGAAAATACTTTCAGACGTCATAAAATAGCAGCACGAGGTGAGCCTCTTGAAATCTCCCCTGAAATTTACAACAAATTGAACAATTGTAACTCCACAAAGGACTCCCTGCACAGCAGACAGGCAAGACTACAAGGTACACTACTGAATTCACCTAAAGGTGGGCAAATTGCACAAGTGGGGGAGGAGGGAAGGGAGAAGTGCGGAGACGGGGACGCTCGGGCACAGGACGCAGACCTAGCTCAGTGCTCCGAGCTTGCTGCATCCCGGAACTACCGCAGCTGTAGGAGAAGGAAGAATTCAGACTGCTAGGGATCCATTTATGGCCCATAGGGCTGAGGCGACAGCATATTACATGGCTGAACCCAATGCTCACAGCACAGACCTTGGAGCAAAGACTGAGGGAAGAAGGCTGAAAACGGTGGTTTAAGCCCTCACTGCCGCAGAGAACGGAAGACTTAGGCACTGAGACTAGCCGCCCCCTCCCTACCTTCCCAGAGCTCGTCCCGCCCCCATCTGCTCAATGCTAGAAGTGGAACAGTAGCAGTGTCAGATCAAAAGAACAGAATATTTGCAGTTCTGAGAACTGTGGTCCACAGACACGGACTTGTAGCCCAACTAGTTCCGGCGAAGGGGAGGGAGCTCTGGAAGCAGGACTGGCTGTGGTGATGGTTGCTGCCATTGCTCTGGCCACCTCTCACAACTCACCCTGACCCTGGCCCCACCTATCTGGGGGGATCCCTGCAGGAGTATATAGAGCTGCTGAAGCACACAGGCTCTGAATCTGGCACAGGAAGAGCTTTGAAACCTCAGAAGCTCTCCACATCCCTCCTCAGAGGTGGTGCCATATGACTAAGGCCAATTGTTCACAGAGTAGAAGCCTGCCTTCCAGGTAATCCCCCCATTTTGTGAGAAGCCGGAATAGTACAGAGAAAACAACGCTACATTGTGAGAGAGAATATAAGGCTGCATTTGGAAAGAAAATAAAACATTCTACCAAAACCTACTGGAAAACAAAAGAAAGACCTCTTTCTATCAACCTGTTGCAGAACCCACTGCTGTAGATGTCTAGGAAGAGAAATAATAAATCATTAATGGCCGTGAATAACCAAGGCAACAAGACAGCTCAAAAAGAAAATGAAAAGTCTCCAGAAAATGAACTTAAAGATATGGAAATATGTGACTTAAACAACAGAGAATTCAAGATTGCAGTTCTTAAAAAACTCAACGAGATGCAAGAAAACATAGACAGGCAGTTTAATGAACTCAGAAACACAATCAAAGAACAAAATGAACATTTTACCAAAGAGATTGAAATTTAAAAAAAGAACCAAATAGAATTTCTGGAGATTAAGAACTCAGTAAAAGAAATGAATGAAATAGCCAGCTTAGGTAGTAGAGTTGACCAGATGGAGGAAAGAATCAGTGACATCAAAGATAGAAATCTGGAAATGACACGGATGGAAGAAGAAAGAGATTTGAGACTTAAAAGAAATGAAAGAACTCTACAAGAACTTTCTGACACCATCAGAAAGAGCAATATAAGAATAATGGGCATACCAGAAGGAGAAGAAAGAGAGAAGGGAACAGAGAGTATATTCAAACAAATAGTTGATGAGAACCTCCCAAAATTGTGGAAAGAATTGGATCCTTGAATCCAAAAAGCAAATAGAACACCTAATTACCTCAACCCCAACAGGCCTTCTCCAAGGCACATTGTATTGAAGCTGTCAAAAATCAACAACAAAGAAAGAATCCTCAAGGCAGCCAGGGAAAAGAAGATGGTAACCTACAAAGGAAAGCCCATTAGAATATCATCAGATTTTTCAGCAGAAACTCTACAAGCCAGGAGGGAGTGGAACCAAATATTCAAACTATTGAAAGAGAGAAATTGTGAGCCAAGAAGAATATATCCAGCAAAGATATCCTTTAGATATGAAGGAGGAATAAAGACATTTCCAGACATACAGAAGCTGAGAGAATTTTCTAACACATGACCTGCACTACCAGAAATACTAAAGGAGGCTATTAGACCACCATCAACAGGGACAATTTGTGGCAACCAAAACATAAAAGGGGGGAGAGTAAAAGCCTGAACTGGAATATAGGAATGGAGAAAGTAAGCATGCTGAAGAAAATGGAATACTCTAAATATCAAACTTTCTTTTACATAAACTTAATGGTAACCACTTAAAAAAAAAATCCAGAATGGAAATACATACTGTAATAAAAGAATAAACAGAGGGAAAAATCATAGAATACCACCACACAGAAATTGTGGTGGTATTGACAACAATAAAAAGGCAAACGATGGAGACACAGTCTTACCAGAAAACTAAAGACAGAATGATAGGAAATCCTCATATATCAATAATCACCCTAAATGTAAATGAACTGAACTCACCAATAAAAAGGCACAGAGTAGCAGATTGGATCAAAGAACTAAACCCAACCATATACTGTCTCCAAGAGACACATCTCAGCTATAAGGACGAACATAGACTCAAAGTGAAAGGGTGGAAATTGACACTCCAAGCAAATGGTATCCAGAGAAAATCAGGTGTATCCATACTGGTATCAGATAAAACGGACTTCAGGGTAAAAAAGGTAACAAGAGACAAAGATGGACATTTCATAAGGGTAAAGGGGACTATACAATAAGAAGACAAAACAGTCATCAACATTTATGCCCCCAATCAGGAAGCACCGAAATATACCAAGTAGCTACTAACAGAAATTAAAGGGAGAAATTGACTAAAACACAGTTATACTAGGGGACCTAAGTATATCATTGACAGCTATGGATAGATCATCCAAACAGAAAATAAAAAAATACCATCCCTAAATGACACATTAGATACAATGGACATAATTGACATTTATAGAGCACTTCATCCTAAAACATGAGACTATACATTTTTTTTCTAGTGTACATAGAACATTCTCAAGGATAGACCATATATTGGGACATAAAACTAGCCTCGCAAATTTAGGAAGATTGAAATCATCCCAAGCATATTCTCTGATCACAAGGCTTGGAAATTGGGTATCAACTGTAAAACGAAAGCAGGAAAAACCACAAATACGTGAAGATTAAACAACATACTTTTAAAGAATGACTGGGTCAAAGAAGAAATAGGAGAGATCTAAAGATACATAGAAACAAATGAGAATGAAAGTACATCCTACCAAAATTTTTGGGATGCAGCAAAAGCAGTTTTAAGAGGAAAATTTACATCATTACAGGCCTAACTCAAAAAAAAAAAAGAAAAACCCCAAATAAATAACCTACGTTACACCTTAAGGAACTAGCAAAAGAAGAACAAATGAAACCCAAAGGCAGCAGAAGAAAGGAAATAATAAAAATCAGAGCAGAACTAAATGAAATAGAGAACAAAAAGACAATAGAAAAACATTAATGTGACAAAGAGCTGGTTCTTTGAAAAGATTTAAAAAATTGACAAACCCTTGGCTAGATTCACTAAGATAAAAAGAGAAAAGACACTGATAAACAAAGTCAGAAATGAAAGGGGAATTTATCACGGATGCCACAGAAATACAAAGGATCATCCAAGAATACTATGAAGGACTATATGCCACAAAATTCAATAACCTAGAAGAATGGAGAAGTTCTTAGAAACATATAGCCTTCCTAGGCTGAATCATGAAGAATTGGAAAATCTAAAAAACCCGATCACCAGTAAGGAAATTGAATCAGTCATCTGAAACCTTCCCAAAAGCAAAAGTCTGGGACCAGATGGCTTCACTAGTGAATTCTACCAGACCTTCAAAGAGGATCTAATACCTGCCCTGCTCAAACTCTTCCAAAATATTGAAGAAGAGACAGTACTCCCTAACTCATTTTATGCGGCCAACATTACCCTGATACCAAAACCTGGTAAGGATAACACAAAAAAAGAAAATTACAGACCAATATCTGTAGACCAAAAGATGATTCATTCATGAGGACCAAGTGGAGTTTATCCCAAGGGCACAAGGATAGTTCAACATACGCAAGTCCATCAATGTGATCCATCACATAAACAAAATAAAGGACAAAAATCATATGACTATATCAATTGACACAGAAAAAACATTTGACAAGATACGACATCCATTTATGATTAAAACACTTAATAAAATAGATACAGAAAGAAAATAACATAATAAAGGCCACACATGACAAACCCTTAGCTAATATCATAATTAAAGGTGAAAAACCGAAGCCCTTTGCTCTACGTTCGAACACGACAGGGCTGTCCCCTATCACCTCTGCTTTTCAACAGTGTTGGAAGTCCTCGCCAGAGCAATCAGGCAAGAGAAAGAAATAAAAGGCATCCAAATTGGGAATGAAGAAGTTAAAATGTCATTCTTTGCAGATGACATGATGCTCTATGTATAGAAAATCCTAAAGACTCCACCAAAAAGCTATTAGAAACAATCAACGAATACAATAAAGTTGCTAGGTGCAAAATCAACATAGAAAAGTCCATTGCATTCCTATATACTAACAAATCTCAGAAAAAGAAATAAAAAAACAATTCCTTTTGCAATTACAACAAAAAAAATAAAATACTTAGGAATAAACTTAACCAAGGATGTAAAAGACCTATATGCTGAAAACTGTAAGACCATTTTAAAGGAAATTGAAGAAGACACAAAGAAATAGAAAGACATTCTGTGCTCATGGATTGGAAGAAACAAAATACTTAAAATGGCCATATTACCCAAAGCAATATACAGACTTAATGCAATCCCCATCAAAATCCCAATGGCCTTTTAAAGAAATAGAACAAAAAATCATCAGATTTGTTTGGAACCACAAAAGACCCCGAATAGCCAAAGCAATCTTAAGAAAAAAGATTAGTGCTGGAGGTATCACACTCCCTGACTTTAGCTTATACTACAGGGCAACTATAATCAGGACAGCATGGTATTGGCAGAAAAACGGACACACAGATCAATGGAATAGAATTGAGAACTCAGAAATAAAACCACATAAATATGGACAGATAATTTTTGACAAAGAAACAGAAAACATACAATGGAGAAAAGACAGCCTCTTCAATAAATGGTGCTGGCCAAATTGGAAAGCCATGTGGAAAAGAATGAAACTGAATTATCTGTCACCATGTACCAAAATTAATTCAAAATGGATCAAATACTTAAGCATAAAACCTGAAACAATAAACTGCATAAAAGAAAACATAGGTACTAAACTTATGGACCTTGGGTTCAAAGAGCATTTTATGAATTTGACTCCAAAGGCAAGGGAAGTAAAAGCTAAAATAAATGAATAGGACTATATCAAACTTAATTAAAAGCTTCTGCACAGCCAAAGAAACCATTGACAAAATAAAGGGGCAACCAACTGAATAGGAGAATATTTTTGCAAACAGTGCCTCTGATAAGGGGATAAGATCCAAAATATGCAAGGAACTCATACAACTCAACAACAAAAAAACAAACAACCCAATTGCGAAATGGGCAGAGGACCTGAAGAGACATTTCTCCAAAGAGGACATACAAATGGCAAATAGATATATGAAAAAAGGCTCAACATCACTAATCATCAGAGAAATGCAAATAAAAACCACAATGAGATATCACCTCACCCCGGTTAGAATGACTATCATCAAGATAAATAGTAACAAGTGTTGGAGAGGCTGTGGAGAAAAAGAAACTCTCATACACTGTTGGTGGGAATGCAGATTGGTGCAGCCGCTATGGAAGGCAGTGTCTAGGTTCCTCAAAAAATTATGAATAGAATTACCATATGACCCAGCAATACCTCTCCTGGGTATCTACCCAAAAAATCTGAAAACATTTATCCACAAAGACAGTGTGCTCCAATGTTCATTGCAGCTTTATTTACAGTGGCCAAGACATGGAAACAACCAAAATGTCCTTCAATAGATGAATGGACAAAGAAGGTGTGGCATATATGCACAATGGAATACTATTCAGCGGTAAGAAAAGATGCAATAGGATCATTTGTGACAACATGGATAGATCTTGAGATTATAATGCTAAGTGAAATAAGTCAGACAGAAAAAGGAGAGAACCATATGATTTCACTGATATGTGGTATATAAACCAAAAACAACAAAAGAACAAGACAAACACTCAGAAACAAAAACTCATAGACACAATAGTTTAGTGGTTACCAGAGGGTAAAGGGCGAGGGGGGTGGTAGATGAGGGTTAAAGGGATCAAATATATGGTGATGGAAGGAGAACTGACTCTTGGTGGTGAACACACCATGTGATTTATGGAGGATGTAATACAGAATTGTATACCTGAAGTTTATGTAACTTTACTAACACTTGCCACCCAATAAACTTTTAACTAAAAAAAATAGTTTCAATTTTTAATTTTTAAGTAAACAATTGTGTGGTAAAAAAAAATGTCGTAAGTAAAGTCAAGAGACAAATGATAAACTAAATATTTTCAGTCGAAGAGCTGATTCCTCATGTACAAAAACTATAAATAATTAAGAAAAATGGACAAAACGTATCGTAGAAAAAGAAATATACATGGCTAATAAACCCAAGGGAAAATATTCAATGTTTTTCATTAAAGAAAAGAACACTAAAACAATAGTAAGACCAGTTTTCACTTAAGAAATACCAAAGATTAGAAGTTTAATGATACTCAGTGTTGATGAGTTAGTTGGGGAATTGTTCTGCATATATACTGTTGGTTGGTATGTAATAATGCTGTAACTTCTTGAGAGTTTGGTAAAATGTATCAATTTTAATTGCAAATTGCCTTTGAAGCAGGTAATCCATTTCTAGAAATTTTCCCTTCAGAAATACCCTCACATTCCAAGTTGCATGTACAAGGAAATTCGGTACTTACACTATGTAAAAATGTCCTAGAAAATGCCCTCTAATTCAGCGGGACTCCTGAAACCCATACCTGCCCTTTCATAGAAACTCAGAAACTTAGCTTAGTTTTGTTTTCAGAATCACCAAAACCTATAATTTTTACTTCCCTGGAGTCTCAGAATCCTGTTGTTTCTTGTCCGCCACAGACACTTTCTCTTCATTAAATGAAAGCAAGTTGCAGAACAATATGTTTAACACCCAATTTGTGTAGAATGTGCTTATACATTTGTGCATACATAGCACATTTCTTCAGTGACATATGAGTACAGTGGCTATCCTTTGGGAGTGATACTGTGTGACTATCTTCTACTGCGTAAATGAGTATGTTTTTAACAGTGAGCTGCTGTTGCTTTATCACTTAAGTTGCATTTAAAATTTTAAAAAGTCATTTTCTGGCAAGCAAGTTCCTCCCTCAAGGCTGTCCTCTATCTGAATTGCCCTTTTTCTTGGCAGACTCCTTTACATTCAAGAACTCGGCTCGAGTGTCTCCTTGACAGCTTTCTCTATGTTGCCTTCCATACTCTTACCTTCCAACTAATGTAAGCACCATATTGCAAGACACCTCTTTAAACCTGAGTGCCTAGAAAAGCATGGGACACAAAGTAATTCATTTATTAAATAAATGAAAAATAATATTAGGATGGATAAAACATTATATGTTGATATTTTTTGAAAGCTATCTTTTCATAGTTAGTTTAGTAAAAGTGCTTTCTGAAATGGATTGAAAGTTTCTTGCTCAGCCTAAATAGTCTAGCTTGAATTTTGATATTTACTTAGCTTTGTGTGCTGACAGCTTGTTGATGTTCAGGGTTTTAGAGTCAAGGTCTAAGGTACATGCAGTAAATAATTCTGAGGTTAGGTTTGTGGCACTGATAGTCATATAACCTGGATAAGTCACTTCATCTGTAAATGAGAAAAAATAATACTTGAATCATATTGTTAAGGAAGATTAAATAAAGTGATGTATATAAAGTGATGTATATAGACCTAGCAGAGTTCCTGGAACTCAGTTCAAAATTAGTTTGATTTCTTCTTCTTCAAAATCTTGATAGAGATATTATTGAATAAATGCATGTGCCATCCTAGGCTTAAAATTACACAGTTTTAGAATTAACTAGAACAGCATTTCATTTAAGATCATATTTTCTGAAAATAATTTATTTTTACTTTTTGCAGCACTGTTGAAAGTTTTTAAAGATATAATCGTGTGTGTTGTAACAGAAAAGAAAATGGAAGTATTCCAGGAACTTCGTAAACCATCAGTACGTTTGGAGTGTGACCACTGCAATTTCAGAGGCACAGATTATGAAAATGTACAAATTCACATGGGCACCATCCATCCAGAATTTTGTGATGAAATGGATGCTGGTGGATTAGGTAAAATGATATTTTACCAGAAAAGTGCAAAACTATTTCACTGCCATAAATGCTTCTTCACCAGCAAGATGTACTCTAATGTATACTATCACATCACATCCAAACATTCAGGCCCAGAGAAATGGAATGAGAAACCAAAAAATCAGTTGAACAAAGAATCAGATTCTGTGAAAAGCCCTCCTGAACACCAGAAAATGCCCTCTAATTCAGCAGAACTCCTGAAACCTGTACCTGCCCTTTCCATAGAAACACAGAAACTTTGCCCAGTTTTGTCTCCAGAATCACCAAAACCTACTCCTCTTACTTCCCTGGAGCCTCAGAAGCCTGGCCCTGTTTCTCCTGAGCCACAGACACCTTCTCTTCCTTCTCCTGAGCCTCCAAAACCTACCCCTATTTCTTCTCCTGAACTTCTAAAACCAGTCCCTGTTGTTTCTGAATCTCAGAAACCAGTCCCTATTCCTTCTCCAGAACCACAGAAACTTGCTCCTGTTTCTCCTGAGCCAGTAAAGGCTACTCTTACTAATCCCAAATCTCAGAAACACTCCCATTTTCCAGAAACATTGGGGCCACCTTCAGCGTCGTCTCCAGAGTCACCAGTTCTAGCTGCTTCCCCTGAACCTTGGGGGCCGTCCCCAACTGCATCTCCAGAGTCTCGGAAGCCAGCCCGGGCGGTCTCCCCTGAGCCAAGAAAGCCATCCCCATCAGAGTCTCCTGAATCTTGGAAGCCATTCCCTGCTGTTTCTCCAGAGCCTAGGAGACCAGCCCCAGCTGTGTCACCAGGTTCTTGGAAGCCAGGGCCACCTGGGTCCCCCAGGTCTTGGAAATCCAGTCCTTCGGCATCATCAGGACCTTGGAAGCCAGCTAAACCTGCTCCATCTGTGTCTCCTGGACCTTGGAAACCAATTCCTTCTATATCACCTGGACCTTGGAAACCAACTCCGTCTGTGTCCCCTGCATCCTGGAAGTCTTCATCAGTCTCACCTGGTTCCTGGAAATCTCCCTCTGCGTCTCCTGAGTCGTGGAAATCTGGCCCGCCAGAACTCCGAAAGACAACTCCCACCTTGTCACCTGAACATTGGAAGACAGTTCCCCCAGTATCTCCTGAGCTCCGTAAAGCAGGAGCCCCCTTGTCTCCTGAGCTTCGCAAACCCGGCCCACCATTGTCCCCAGATATCCGTAGTCCAGCAGGATCTCCAGAGCTCAGAAAACCCTCAGGGTCTCCAGAGCTTTGGAAGCTTTCTCCTGATCAGCGGAAGACTTCTCCTGCTTCACTTGATTTTCCTGAGTCCCAGAAAAGTTCCCGTGGTGGTTCCCCTGATCTCTGGAAGTCTTCCTTTTTTATAGAACCTCAGAAACCTGTCTTCCCTGAGACCCGGAAACCTTCTGGGCCATCTGAGTCCCCTAAAGTGGCCTCCGATATCTGGAAGCCTGTTCTCTCCATTGACACTGAGCCTAGAAAGCCTGCCCTGTTTTCTGAGCCTACCAAAACAGCTCCTCCTGCTTCTCCTGAACCACGAAAACGTGCTCTTTTTCCAGAGCCACGGAAACATGCCCTTTTCCCTGAACTTCCCAAGTCTGCTATCTTCTCAGAAGCTCAAAAGGCAGTTGAGCTTGGTGATGAACTACAGACAGATGCCATAGATGATCAAAAGTGTGACGTTTTGGTTCAGGAAGAACTACTAGCTACACCTAAGAAACTCTTAGAAGACACTTTATTTCCTTCCTCAAAGAAGCTCAAGAAAGACAACCAAGAGAACTCTGATGCTGAGCTTAGTAGTAGTGAGTATATAAAAACAGATTTGGATGCGATAGATAGTAAGGGCCAAGAATCAAGCAGTGATCAAGAGCAGGTTGATGTGGAATCTATTGATTTTAGTAAAGAGAACAAAATGGACATGAGTAGTCCAGAGCAGTCCAAAAATGTACTACAATTTACTGAAGAAAAGGAAGCTTTTATCTCTGAAGAAGAAATTGCAAAATATATGAAGCGTGGAAAAGGAAAGTATTATTGCAAAATTTGTTGCTGTCGTGCTATGAAAAAAGGTGCTGTTTTGCATCATTTGGTTAATAAGCATAATGTCCATAGCCCTTACAAATGCACAATTTGTGGAAAGGCTTTTCTTTTGGAATCTCTCCTTAAAAATCATGTAGCAGCCCATGGGCAAAGTTTACTTAAATGTCCCCGTTGTAATTTTGAATCAAATTTCCCACGAGGCTTCAAGAAACATTTAACTCATTGTCAAAGCCGGCATAATGAAGAGGCAAATAAAAAGCTAATGGAAGCTCTTGAACCACCACTGGAGGAGCAGCAAATTTGATTTTTAAACAGTGTGGATATATGCTCTACAAAGTTGTTTGTTGAAACCATTTGTTGAAAGTATAGTCAAATAGTCTAGTTGGATCAGTAGATGTTGATGTGTATGATATACAGTGTTTAATTGTCTCAGTAGTACTACAGAGAATAAGCATTTGGTTATTTTTTTTCATGGTCTCTGTTTATGTGGCTATCTTGTAAGTCAATAAATTCATACTGTATATTCCAGATGGGTAAAATTTTTCTAATTTCTTTAGTACATTTGAATAACAAAGATGTAGGCGTTCCATTTAACAATCAAGAGCAAGTTGTACTCAATTTAAATCATCTAGTTAAAAGTGTATTTTTTTGGTGAAACTAATTTCAGACAATGGAAATTATTTGGAATATTTAAGAATTAGGCATGAAAAATTTGAGAAATTTTGTTCTCTTAAATGTACTTGCAGATCATAAAAGTTATTTTGAAGTTTCTATTTGATCGTACAAAATTAGTTTTTAAATCTTGAACAGTTTCTACATGTTTATTAACTTTTATGTCATGGAAAATTGGAGTCAGAGTTGCTGATTTTCTGCTAAAAGGGGGAAAATTGAGTAAGTTTAAAAAATTGTTTGCAGCCTTCTATAGGAAACTGAAAAAGGTGAGTATGATTTTATGTCTTATATTAGTTATTATTTCCTTTGGAGTCTTCCATTCTCTATCTTATCCCAAGATCTGGCTCTTCAGTTCCCTGTGAGCTCACACCAATAGATGACCCTTAATTGCCAAATGTGTTAGATATGTACCTCCTACTCCTGGGCTTTATGTGCTACCTGTTGGGGCTTCAGATCAGGTAATGAGTAGGAACTGAAAGTCTTCCAGATTCACAATGGAAAATTTTATAAATAGCATTTCTGTTTGAGAATGTGTCAATTTTATGTTTTTAAAGTTGTTATTGTAAATACTGTGAGCCTGTTCATGGGTTATTTTATTCTAAAATATTTTGTCAAATGTGTATCAACCAAATTAAAAACAAAGGTTTTCATGTCACCAACATCTTCATGTGTGTGTTTTCTTTTTCATTGTATGATATCCAAATTCTATTACTTTTGCCTATTTCCACTTTTTTTCAGCACACTAATTTTTTTCATATCTGGAGCAGCATTTTCTCAGAGTTCTGTGGTCAGGTAAGTTAGAGAATCACTGTACCACGTGCTCCTTGTGGAAAATCTCAGTGCACATTACCTTATTAAAGGTTTAATCCCAGCAGATGGCAGTCCTGGCTGCCTCATTTAAACAATGTGAAGCCTTCAGTGCCTTAAGGATTCTGATATGTAGCCAGGATTGAGACACTGGCTTTAATTAAGCTATTCCTTGACATTTTTGAACAAAGAGTGTTTTTTTTTTTCATGGCATCCAAATTAGTATGCCAGTTGGGAAGGCTTAATGTTTAGATACGATTAGGGAAGTCTTAAAAGTTTCAGGTCTATCACTTTGTTGAGCACAGTCAGGCAGGAAAGCACTATGAATAGTTGGTTCTGTCGTTAATTTACACTGTGCACCTTGAGAAGCTTCCAGATCTGGAGTTTCTAGGCATGATGCCAGCAAGTAGGCCAGTAAAGATGTATTGGATCTACTGTTGTCTTTTTCTCATCTATACTGACTTAATTAAAATTATGAATGGAAAAACAAAGGGTCTGCAGTACCCAGAAACCCTTTTGAAGCCTGCAATCTCAAACCAACCGTGTTAATGCAACATTCTTTTCCTTAGGACAGCACACTTTTTGGTGCAAACGTCTCACAGAATACTACCTAGACCTTTGCTCAAGATGGAGCCAACTAGATCCCGTGACTTGCCATCTGATGTGGGTTTTTTCATAATATTTTCATAGAATAGAGGATATTAGGGCAAGTAGTAGCGATGCATGTGTAGTTTTGGCCTTAAGGCCTTAACCCTACTTAATTAAATCAGCATGTTCTTGGCTCCCCTTACTGGTGGCTTCCCACTAAAATGTTTCTTCTTTTACCTCTAAGGTCAGGGTAAGCTGTGCTATTAACTTTAGAACCTAATACCTTTTTTAAACTTGATAACTTTGCCTCCTATACAGTAGCATCCCTCTAATATGATCCTCTGTACATTTTCATTTTCTTACTTTCCTATGTAATTACAACTAATGAATTCTCAAACCAGTAATTTTACTTAATCTGCAAGGGAATCGATTATTGTGTCATCTTTTACTCAACAGTCATGGACTTGATGGCGTTATATTTTGGGTGACCATTTTAATTTTCATTAATTTGACTACATGAATTGTAATGTGTCTATAGCAGATTCTTTTGTTTTTAATATTGGTGTGGATTCTACAGCTTTGTCTTGGATGGAGACGGATGCTTATCAAATCTGATCTCTGATCACAAAATGTAGAGGGCTATCTTTTAAAATTGAATTACTCCCTAGGTCTAAAAAACTCTGAAATTGTACTGCTTTTGCCATCTAGCTGTTTCTGTTCACATGTTATTTTGATCATGTGATGTATTAGTTTCGCTATAACAAATTATATAAAACTTAAGTGGCTTAAAAACAACACTGCTTAGTTCTCTGACAGTTCTGTACTTCACTGAGCTAAAGTTAGGGTGTCAGCAGGGCTGCATTCTTTCCTGGAGGCACTAGAAGAAAATCCATTCCCTTCCCTTTTCCAGCTTCTAGAAGTCACTTGCACTCATGGTTCCCTTCCTGCATCTTTGAGCTATCACATAGCATCTCTTTGACACTGCTTCTGCTATCACATCTCTTTCTCTGATTCTCCTGCTTCCCTCTTTGACTTGAGGACCCTTGTGATTACATTGGGCCACCCAGATAATACAGGATGGCCTCCCTGTTTTAAAGTTAGCTGATTAGCAACCTTAAGTCTCCTTTGTCATATAAACTACCATATTCACAGGGTCTGGCAGTTGGGACTTGGACATCTTTGGGGGCCATTCTCCCTATCACACCTGGGCTTGGAAATGAGGGGTTTGGTGCCTCTGGCCTAAGCAAGTCTGGTTGGGTTTCTTGGGCAGTACATCTGTTGTTAGCACCTCACTGGTCTAGGCCCTCATCATTGTGTGCACAGATTGGTGTAGTAGAGACTCAGTCTGGGGCCTCCAGTGTCAACCCTTATCCACCCTTTACACACCAAAATAAGGTCTCCACAACACGGATTTTATGTTGCACTCTCAATACAAAATGACCCCTTAAGATCCAGTTACTTAAGGCATTGGCAAACGATACTCAAGTAACTTTCCCACCCCACCTTGCTCATCGCTTTTTCTTCCCCAACCAGTAATGCTCACCCTTTTTCCTATTAAAGTCCTACCCTCACTAAGCCTCGTACAGTTCTCTCCACCTGCCAAGGATATTCTTGCCAAACTGCTTTTTTATTTTATGAGCTGGGAAAAAAAAAAAAAAAACCTGTAAGACTGAATTGGACCTCATTTGCTGTTAATTTAGTTCAGGAATGCTACTTATTTACACATTCCCCAGATTGGACGCTACCCTCAATTCTAACAATACTGCTGGAATAAAATCTGATGTTTCAACACCTTTGATGCTGATCAATTAGTAGTTTAGTTGGTTTGAGCATGACGTCAATTAACATTTTGCTTCTAACACCACCAGCCTTCCAAATCTCTTCCAAATATTTGCCTTTGGCCATAGGGATGATTAAATGAAATCGGAAGACTACTAAATTCTTAACTTGATTTGTATAAATGTAAGAGTTCTAGGTCAAGTGAACAAAAATATAACTTGAGTTATAAAAACAGACATGACTCTGCAGTCAGTTCCCACACTTGAGCCAGTTTATAGGCCCAGAGCCCCTTGAATGAAAGGGAGGCTAGGTCCCCTTGAGTGAGGACCCCAGTACATGGCCAAAAAACACTTAATCCCTCTCATGGCCTTCCCCAAAGAGAACTATGGCCGTTTATCTGAGCGACTGCTTTGGGAAAGGGAAATAATCAGACCCTTTAGGAGTGCCTAGATACTGGCTCTGAACTGGCATTGATTCCAGGAGACCCCAAGCATCACTAGCCCTCCAGTCAAAGGAGGTGCTTATGGAGGTCAGATAATCAATGGAATTTCAGCTCAGGTACATCTCAACAATGGGTTCAGTGGGTCCCCAAACCATCCAGTGGTTACTTCCCAGTTCTGGAATGTGTAAGTAGACGTACTCAGGAACTGGCAGTATCCCTACATTGGTTCCCTGACCTATGGGGTGAGGCCTATTACAGTGGCAAAGGCCAGTTGGAAACCACTCAAATTGCCTCTACATTGGAAAACAGTAAACCAAAAGCAGTGAAATGGAGAGGATTCTGGAGTAGGAAGCACAGGAATCTGCCTATCTACATAGCAATTGTATTGGCAGAATCTGATACAGCTTTTGGAACTCTGGAGAAGGCTTGGGTAGAAACTTACGGTTAATTTTAGTTAATTTCAGTTCTTCATACAGCAGCCACCCTTCCCTCAACCCCAGCCATCTGAGCATCTTGCACAACCTGTGGGAGCTAGGGTGGGCAAAAAGGACCATGTCTTCCAAATATTGGGGATCTCTGCTTTGATTGCTAATTGCTGCTTTTGATCACAGAAGTGCAAAGAGGTGGGCATCCATTCTTATTGTACCTTCCCCCATTGTTGCAAGCCCCTCTTACTCCCGCTGAAGTGACTTCCAGGTGAGTTAAATTTATAATCAATCAATGCAAATTATCAAGGATGAGGAACAGAGAAAACATTCAAAAGAAAGTGAGCAGAGCTTAAGGGACCTGTGGGACACCATCAAGCAGACAAAAATAGTCATTGTGGAATTCTAGATGGAGAAGAGAAAAGGGGACAGAATATTTGAAGAAATAATGGCTGAACACTTTCCAAATTTGATGAAAAACATGAATATAAACACTCAAGAAACAGCAAACTCCAAGTAAGATGAACTCAGAGACCCACAATGAGATATATTATAATCAAACTTTCAAAAGCCAAAGACAAAAAGCAAATGCTGAAAGCATTTAAAAAACAGTAAAAAAACAGTTATCATATACAAGGAATTCTTAATAAGATTTGCAGATTTCTTACCTGAAACTTTAGAGGCCAGAAGATACTGAGTTGATATATTCAAAGTCCTAAAAGAAAAGAAAAAAACCTGTCAACCCAAAATCCTATATCTGGCAAATCAAGACATTCCCAGATAAAAGCTGAAGAAGTTTGTGACCACTAGACATGCCCTGCAAGAAATGCTCAAGGGGGGGATTAGAAAACAATCAGCAACCATAAGATGGCCATGGGGTTTGAAAATTAATCTGAGGAACGTAATTTAGTGGTTACCAGAGGGTAAGGGGGTTGGGGGGTGGGAGATGAGGGTGAGGGGGATCAAATATATGGTGATGGAAGGAGAACTGACTCTGGGTGGTGAACACACAATGTAATTTATAGATGATGTGATACAGAATTGCACACCTGAAATCTATGTAATTTTACTAACAATTGTCACCCCAATAAATTAAAAAAATGCTCAAGGGAATTCAGCCAGGTGAAATGAAAGTACAGTAGACAGTACCTCGAAGCCCTATGGCGAAAAAATATCTTTAATAAAGGTAAATATATGGACAATTGTAAAAGCTAATATTGTAACAGTGGTTTGGAACTGTACTTTTTGTTTTCCACACTATTTAAGAGACTAATACATTTAAAGAAAAAAAATAGTGTAACACCAAAAAAAAAACAAACCCAATTAAAAAATGTCTCTTTAAGAGACATTGAAGAGGCCAGACAAATGGCCAACACATATATGAAAAAATGCTCAATGTCACTAATCATTAGAAAAATGCAAATAACCACAATGAGATACCACTTCACTCCTGTCAGAATGGCTATCAATAAATCAGTCAGCAAACAAGTGTTGGTGAGGATGTGGAGAAAAGGGAACCCTCGTGCGCTGTTGGTGGGATTCCAGATTGGGGCAACCACTATGGAAAACACTATGGAGGTTCCTCAAAAAGTTGAAAATGGGACGACCTTAATGACCCAGCAGTTCCACTCCTGGGTGTCTATCAAAAGAAATCCAAAACACTAATTTGAAAAAAATATATGCACCCCTATGTTCACTGCAGCGCTATTCACAATAGCCAAAATGTGGAAAAAACCGAAATGCCCATCGATAGACGACTGGATAAAGAAACTGTCGTTCATTTATACATACCATGGAGTATTACTCGGCCATAAAAAAGAATGAAATACCATTTGCAACATGGATGGACCTAGAGAATATTATGCTAAGTGAAATAAGTCAGACTGAGAAAGACAAATACCATATGATCTCATTTATATGTGGAATCTAGAACAATAAATGAGCAAACAAAACATAGACTCAGATATAGGAAAAAAAATACAGTTGCTAGATGGGAGGGAGATGGGGATGGGGAAGAAGGTGAAGGGATTAGAAAGTACAAAGTAATAGTTACAATATAGTCACGGGTATGTAAAATACAGTATGTGGAATATAATCAATAATGTTGTAAAGCAGGGGTGTCCAAACTTTTTTCAACGTTTTTCACCAAGGACCATATGCGGTAAAATACACAAACAGCTGGGCCACTCACTCGAGGTGAAGTACGTATTGCCTCACCTGGTTTATTTAAGTAAACTACATATATTTTTAGAATTTGCTGCGGGCCAATTAACAATGGATCATGGGCCGCAGTTGGCCCGCGGGCCGCAGTTTGGACACCCCTGTTGTAAAGACTGTAGGGTGCCAGATGGGTACCAGACTTATCAGGGTGATCATTTCATAGACTGTAGATGCCTGACCACTGCACTGTATGTACACCTGAAGCTGAAGTAGAATAGTATTGAATGTCAAGTGTAATATATATATATATACTGCTCTTGGAGGTGTGTGTGTGTGTGTGTGTGTATATATATATATATATATATATATATATATATATAGTCATGGGATGTAAAGTATAGCATAGGGAATATAGACAATGGTATTGTAACAGCTATATATGATGTCAGAGGGGTGGTAGATTGGGGGTGGTTATCGCTTTGTGAGGGGTGTAAATGTCTATTACATTGTTTTTTACACCTGAAACTCATAAAAATACATTTTAAAAATAAAATAATTAGTGTGAAACTAGCATTACTGTGACTATATAACTCCAAATCTTTTTTCTACATAATTGAGGAGACTAATGCATTTTATGTTTTGGGGCACGTAATGTATAAAGATGTAATTTTGTATAAAGGGGTGGGGATGGAGCTGTAAAGGAGCAGAGTTTTTGTATGTTTTTGAAGTTAAGCTGCTGTAAATTCAAATTAGGATATTATAACTTTAGGATGTTCGTTTTATGGTAACCACAAAGAAAATTGCTATAGAGCATATGCAAAAGGAAATTAAGGAATTTAAACGTTTCACTACAAAAAAAAAATCAACTAAATGCAAAATAAGACAAATACAAGGAATGAGGGACAAAAACCACAGACAAATATTCTATATGCTCTGTGGGCTATCAAGCATATATTAACAGAAAACACCCAACACAATGTCTTGTCTGGTGGATGAGGCAGAAACTTTCCACCTCAGCAAGACAACTGGATGACCAACCGTGGCCTGAGGACCATTCATGAGCCCACCTTATAGGAGGAAGCCAGAGGGGGAGCCAAGCCCCCAGAAGACTACTGGTGGAAGTGGGGCTCTTTCTCTTAACGCCAGGCAGAGCTGGCTCTACTGAATGACCAACCTAAGTTGCACACAGCCGGCCGGGGTAAGTCAGGTGGGAACTGACAGGATCTCCTGACTCCCCAGGGCCTGGTGCATTGTGGGAATCCCGCACATGTGCAAGTGAAAGGCTACCAGGAAACACACTGGCCAGATGAGTGCCTTCATGCCTGGCCCGTGTATTGTAAGTGCAAAGCTTAACCTCTTCCAACAGTCTTGTTTGCTCCTGTGAAGGGGAAGTCAGAGGGCACTTTGCTTCAAGCAGGCTGCCCCAAGAGTGAATGTCGCCTGCTCTTGGTGACGAAAATAGGAGTGGTGAGCATAGAAACCAACCTGGCCTTGGAGGCTGTTTCTTGTTGCTGGATACTGGAGCTGCAGGACAAGTTCATGACTTCTCTCCTGCCCAGTGTTCTGTATGAGTTTGGAAGCCAGGCTCCCTCTCTGAGCAAGGACTTCCACTACCTAGTCATCACCACAACTGAGGTAAGACACTGGCTAGGCTAAGGACCTGCTTTCATGGATATTACAGCTTTAAGGCTTGACAAGCACACGCTGCCTCTCATGCTGGGAATAACAAGCACAGCGATTGGGAGCTTGGGCAAACCTACGTTTGAACCTACCTCCATCACTGTGTGTGTATGTGTGTGTGTGTGTGTGTGTGTGTGTGTGTGTATGTGTGTGGTGAAGGTGAACTTGGGCGACCTATTCTCCTCAAATGTAAAACAGGGTAGACTTGTAGGACCTACCTCATAAGGTTGTTACTGGCATAAGATAGCAGAAAGCGCTCTGGGCACTTAGAGAGCCTGGCACACTGAATGTACTTAATAAATGTTAGATGCTGTCATTACTTCATGTTCTGGTTTACTTATACTAAGAAGAACTTTGACCACTAGTAGGCAAAATAGTTCATATTGAAAGTGCAGGATTTTATGGCTTACCTCTTCTTGGCAATTAGTTAGAGCCTTTGGATTGGACACTATCAAACATCTGAGTTATAAATAGCCAGTTTGTAACCACCCTGGAAATACTCATGGTGGACTCCCACCCTGGGGTAGGAGCTCCAGTGGGGAAGAAGTCATACCCGATTTTCCCTTCACCTTTTGTGCTGTCACCACAGAAAGAAGGCCTCAGGTCCTGGATAAAACAGCCCCTGCAGCACTTCCTCATCCAGAAGACTTTCCTGCCTCCCTGGCTGGGCAGGGCACCCAGACACCTACACTCTATTGTTACTGACTTTTACTGGCGTGTCTCCCCCTCCTTAAAGGCAGAGCTCTGCATGCGTTCTTCCTGGAATATAGAAGAAGTATTTGCTGAATGAGGAGAGGATGGGGCATCCTTTGGTACCCAGCGTTTCCCCACGGACACAGTGTTACCTAGCAGTCGTTTTCAACCCTGGCTACACATTGGAATTACCTGGAAAGCTTTAAAAACTACTGGTTCCTGGGCCCTACCCCAGACCAGTGAAATATTTTAGGTGTCAGGCACAGTCCTGGGTGTTTTCTAGAGTCTCATATGCTTCCAAACAGCCAAGGTTAAGAATGATGGTTATAGACCATATTTATTAGTCCTCAGTCTTACCCACCACCCACCTGTGCTGTGGTAACAGAAACTCCCCATGTGGGAAGGGGATCTGCTGTCAAGTGAGGGGGCACCTTTACATGACACCTCGGTTTTTTTTCTTTAAAAAGGTAATAGGATATCTACTTCACGGAGCTGTTAGGAAAAAAGTGATTAAGAGAAAGTGGCTGTGTACATTGTGAATCACATTTGTGGAAGCAGGAACATCTTAACACATACTGTATTTTGAGTTGTAAAATTCAATATCTAAATGAGCAGAGAAGAGGCCAAATGAGTTCAATGTTTAAATTGTGAGCTCTACATTCAGGAAGAGAAGAGGGTTGAGATGAAGCCAGACTGAGTGAGCCACGTGGGTGCCCAATGTGGTTAATAGGTTGGTTCCCCTTCAAGCTGATGGTCTTTAAATGTTTGCTAAACAGTCATTCAGAAGAGGCTGGTAAATCTTGAAAAAGACTTTTATGTCTACTTCCCAGAAAATGAGAAACTAAGTGACTCTAGTGATTGAATAACAAGTCCTTTTAAAAGTCAGATAGAACCAGAGTGGGGGAGGGGAGGCGGAAGACGAGGAGGGGGAAATCAAGTAGTTTCTAATTCTTTGCTCTCAATAAAATTAAAAGAACCATCAGATGGTAGACCATTAGAAGTAATTTTTTATTGTAGACAACTATGGACATTTGGCATATAACTTAAAAAAAAATTAAAGAATTAAATGTAGTACTATAACCAAACTCCTCTGCTCCCTTTTAGTTCAACAAGGTTTCTCAGCAATTAGATTAATAAAAATGAAAAACTGGAATAGAATTGCCCAACATCATCTTATTCTATTAATAAAAAGTATTTATCTGTCAATATTTGAACCAATTGGAAAAAAATCTCCATCTGTCTAAAATGAATTTTCTTTGTTTTCTTTTCTTCCGCCTCCTCCCCCCTCTCCCCACTCCGTTCAAGCCGTTGTTTCTCAGTCTAGTTGCATAGGACACAGCTCCCTGGCCCCTGCTGGTATATGAGCCTCTTGCTTTCTACACTGTTCTACAGCAGTGGCAAGGTCGTTTCTCCAAGCCTGACCCATAATGAACAGTTTACTTCAGGTGACCACAGGTAATTAGCCGTTATCCCATTGACTGTGGTCTGCCAGAGTCTCGCTCCTGGGTATTGATGGGATTTTTACTCAGTGCAGTGGAACTTATTTCCCCAAATTTCCCTCTGTTACTGTTGCCTCTAACTCCCTCCCTGTTTATCAGTTTTTCTTTGGAGTTCTTGGTTTCAAACAATAGCAACCTATCCTGGCTGACTGAAGAAGAGAAGGGAAGTTATTAGGAGGTTCTGGAGAATGAGATGAGGCTCAGACCCAACAGAGAGAGGGTACATGCAGAAAGCACATACCAGGCCCCGTGGATCACTGTTGGCACCAGTGGAGTGCCGTTATCCCCACCACCGCATGCAGCTGCCCAGCAGGGCACTGAATCATCGCCTCACCTCTGTACAGTGAGCCAGGGTCACGGGCAGGAACGCCTCGTTGGTCGAGCTCTGGCCTCCTGCTGTCAGGGGCAAGGGATCCCACATGTTTATTCCTCCTAAATAGGTCACTGTACTTGGGGAGAAGGTGATTGATAAAATTAAAAAATCCCGATTTCCTGTCCGCATCTTATTTCAGCCCTTTTCCCAGTGAACTGTAATGGTCCATCCATGTGCGTGGACTTCTCTGCCAAATGGAGAGCCCGTTATCAGCATTCTTGTGCTTTGTATCCTAACCATCCCCTGGCAGGATATACACCCCCAGATGAGTGTGGTTAGAGTGAATGACAGTCCTGTGTAGGGGGGCGCTTGGCAAGTGGAAGTTTGTCTGTGGTGTGGAGGAGTGGCCATGCAGATCTGCCTTTTACTCCTCAAGGTAGAACCTATGATGTACCTCTTGGAAACAGCACAAGAGGTTTATCGAAATGCCTATTACATGGAAATGCTAGTTTCCAGGAAAACTTGATAGGCTTAGAATTTTTCTAAATATTTCTTGTTTAATTAGCAAAAATTGCAAGAGGAACCACAGCTCTATTGCATTACAACCTATTAGTTCTAAGTTAGAACTTTGAGACTTTGGAGTGTTTCTTTGCAGCTGTTTTGTAAACGAGGTTGTGGTTCTATGTTGGTGTGGACTCCTGGTCTTACAGGCAGCATGATGGTGAAGGGGGGTCTCTTGAGGCATCAGAATAACCTGGAGGATGAGGGCTGGGGCCTAGAATATGAGTACTTCTGAGGCGGGGCTTGAGAATGCGTTTTTAACAAGTGCCCGAGTACAGGCAAGCTGCTGCTGGCCTGAGGAATCACATTTTGAGCATCAAGACTATAGTGCAAGTAGTGGTTTTCCTATGAGTCAAAGATTTCTCATACGTTACAACAAAACCAAACCTGTCAGTTAAGATCAGATTTGACTGAAAGCAGTCGATACCACGACTCAAACTGCTTACAAAGCAAGGAAGGCCCCATCTCACCTAACAGAAGTCTACAAGGGGATAGGGGCTTCAGGGCGAGTTGGTCCAGCAGCCCCCCCACTGCAGTCAGGGGCCCAGGGTCGTTCCACCTCTGCATTCTGCATGCACATTTTGGCTCTGTTTGGAGGCTGACTCCCCTTAGGCCTGCCGTCTCTGGACTCACTGAGGTCATGCATCCACAACTTGATCAATGACAACCACCAGGCACATGCTAGGAGTAGACTGGCTTGTGTCTGGGGGCTGCGTTGATCAGACCTGGCCTGAGCCATGTGGGCTTGGTGGGGGAGGGGGTGGGCTGTGGGTGGGTGGGCTGCAGGCAGTGGTAGGTTCTGTTTGGAAGAAAGAAGGAGACAGTGATTACTTACCCACTTTTCAGTGGAGACAGAATATGAAGTGTCTGTTACTTCAAGCAATAGTTTTTGCCTGTAATATGGAATTGCTCCATTTCATATTTTGGAGCAAGAAGATTGTGAAAACAATTTAGTGCTGAATTACTGACAACCTAAGGCATAAAAAATGTAACTTTTTAAAAGTTATTCCTTTGAGGATCTGATGAAAGCTAATATAGACCATTCCATAGAAAAATATTTGATATGCTCACTCATAATATCGTGGTACTAATTTAGGGAACCCACGGATGACCCGAAGAACAACAGCGTCTCAATAGCCCCCAGCATGGGTTTCTGCTTAAGAATTCCTGATGCAGAGGATCTGGTTATGCCATTTATGACTCGGAGGGTTTGATGAAGACCGTGACTTTTTAGGGGGTTTCCGCTCCTTTTATGTGAGAGGAAGGGTGTGACCCTGTGAAGTTAGGGAAGGGTCTGCTTTGCTCACACTGTACGCTTGATCCTTGGAAAAGTACCTGCCACACAGACGCATTCAGTGAAAATTTGATGAATGGATAAATGTGCAAAGGTAACAATAACTGTCTCTTCAAAGAGCTGTCGTCAGGAAAAATGTAAGGAACTTCATAAATATGAGATTCTATTATTTCAACTTAAGTAAGCTAGGATTTCTTAATGATATGACCCTTTCCAGTGGAAATATGGATGTATTATAAAGAGAGGTGTATTATTTGTGAAAAAGCATAGGTGACTTTTTGAGAGTGGATGGCATTGAGTTGGCCTGTCATAACCTAAGCTGTTTCTGTCTCCCATCTCTCTCTCTCGCTCGCTGATGTTTAGAGCAGATGCAGAAAGTGTTTGGGAAAGAAGTACTGGATTATTCTTTGAATTTCTGTCAGGGAAAACCTGACTTGTTAGTTCGCATGCCTGACAACATAATCCTACAGATCTTTTCTTGATTTGGATGGCATTGGGCAGCTATCAGACACTTGCAAAAGATTCCAAAAGGTAAGGCCTTAAAACATTTTTTTACTTGTAAATATTGCACAGAATTTGAAATAGAGAGGGAGTCATTTAGAAAATCTTAACTTCATATGATGACAAACATTGGATTGGGGCAAAAATAATTAAAATAAAAATAATTTAAAAATAATGTAAGAAACCATTTTTTACTTATGACCTGTGGTTAAATTACCCCTTGAGAGGAAAATGTAGCACAAGTAGAGAGAACAATACAGTGGTTGTTTGTAAAACATAAGGTCGATGAGGGTCACAGGCAAAGCAATTACAGTAAGGGGAAATCCATTATGCTGCATTTCAAGGTAAATGACATTTTTAAAAAAGGCACACATAAAAGAAAGTGTTAAAAATAGTACTAATATAGTTTCTACTCATACTTGAACTTAAGCAAATACCAAAACAGAAAAAGAAATTGCATAGGAACTCCTAAATGCAGATTTTGCCAGTGTTCGGTGGGAAACTTGGCAGCAGATTAACAGAGATCTCTGGGGAAAAATTAGTTTTCAAATTCCTCATTTTAGATTATTGTTTAAGGCACTTGTGCATATTTGGTAATAATAAGTTTTGAATCCGTTTGGAAAGAGTAGTAATGAAAACCTATTTTTTGTACATAATTATTGTTTAAAAATTAGAACTAAAAATCATCTCAATCCTACGTTCAATTGCTATTAAGTTTTGGTATATTTCCTGTCAGTATTTTCCCTAAAAGCTTGAGTATTTTTAAAGATATTTCATTATGAAGTTTAGGTGGCATCTAGACCAAAGTACATAACTAAAAATATTCAGTTAGTCAGAAATTCTAGTCATAAAACAGTTTGTTACTTATAAGATAAATATTGGCTTAAAGATATCAACATAGTTAAAATGGCCATATTACCCAAAGGAATATACAGATTTAATGCAATCTGCATCAAAATCTGAATGGCATTTTTTAAAAGACATAGAACAAAAAATCATCAGATTTGTATGGAATCACAAAAGACCCAGAATAGCCAAAGCAATCCTGAGAAAAAAGAACAAGGCCAGAAGCATCACACTCCTTGATTTCAATGTATACAAAGTGACAATGATCGTAACAGCATGGCAGTAGCAGGAAAATAGACATGCAGAGCAATGGAACAGAATTGAGAACGCAGAAATAAACTCACATATATTGGGCAAATAATTTTTGACAAAGAAACCAAAAATATACATTGGAGAAAAGCAAGCCTCTTCAATAAATGGTGCCGGGAAAATTGGAAAGTCATGTGCAAACGAATGAAACTAGACTGCTCTCTGTCACCATATACCAAAATGAACTCAAAATGGATCAAAGACCTAAATATAAAGACCTAAAACCAAAAATTCCGTAGAAGAAAACATAGGTACTAAACTTATGGACCTTGGTCTTAGAGAGGATTTTTGAATTTGACCTCAAAGGCAAGGGAAGTAAAAGCTAAAATAAATTAACGGGACTATATCAAACTAAAAAGCTTCTGCACAGCAAAAGAAACCATCAACAAAACAAAGAGTCAACCAACTGAAAGGGAGAAAATATTTGCAAACAACACAGCCAATAAGGTGCTAATATCCAAAATATATAGAGAACTTATACAACTCAACAACAACAACAAAAAATCCAATTAAAAAACGGGCAGAGGACCTGAACAGACACTTCTCCCAAGAAGACATATAAACAGCCAACAGATATATGAAAAGATGCAACTTCAACAGCTATTAGGGAAATGCAAATCAAAAACCACAATGAGATACCAGCTCATACCCATTAGAATGGCTATTATCAACAAGACAAATAGTAACAAGTGTTGGAGAGGCTGTGGAGAAAAAAGAACGCTCATGCACTGCTAGTGGGAATGTAAAATGGTACAGCTCCTATGGAAAACAGTATGGAGGTTCCTCAAAAAATTAAGAATAGAATTACTCCATGGCCCAGCAAACCCTCTTCTGGGTATCTACTCCAAAAATCTGAAAACATTTATCCATAAAGACATAGTTATGCCTGTGTACACTGCAGCATTATTTGTGGTGTCCAAGACATAGAAACAACCGAAGTGTCCTTTGATAGATGATTGCATAAAGAAGATGTGGTATATATACACAATGGAATATTATTCTGCCATAAGAAAAGATGAAATAGTGCCATTTGCAACAACAATGATGAATCCTGAGGTTATCATGCTAAGCAAAATAAGTCAGACAGAAAAAGTCAAGAACCATATGATTTCACTCATATGTGGGATATAAAACTGAAAGCAACAAACGAACAAGACAAACAAGCAAAAACACAAGACACGGACAATAGTTTAGTTGGGTAAGGGGGAGGGGAGGAGGTAAAAGAGTTAAAGGAGGTCAAATCCATGGTGATGGAAGATTTGACTTTGGGTGTTGAACACACAATGCAATATATAGATGATGTATTGTAGAATTGTACACTATATAATTTTATTAACCAACGCCACCCCAACAAATTTAATAAAAAAATAAGGAGTAAATTACAGCATTAGGTACTGTATCTTTTCAGTCATTCTAGCATTCATTCAACAAAGATTTACTGAGTTCAACAAATATTTACTGAGTTCAACCGATTGCTGAGTTCCAACAAATTTTTACTGAGTTACACCAATTGCTGTAAATATAGTTCCAACAAATATTTACAGTAGTACACAATCTAGTCTTTGGCTTCATGGACTTACTGTCCAGGGGATGGGCAAGGGAGATAAATCCAAAGTCTCCATAAAAATAAATAAGGGAGATAAATCCAAAGTTTATAAAAATAAATAAGTACAACTGCTATGGGGTGCTCCATTTAAACTGGGAACAAAGGAAGGCCTCTCTGAGGAAGTGACTTGTAAACCCAAGAACCAAGGTGCTCTCTGCAGAGGCACAGGCTGTGACTTGTGTGTGTAAGAAGGGAGCTTTCCCAGATCTGAATGGTGATGTGGCCAGAGCACAGACGGAGGGTCAGAAAGTGTGAAGGTGGCTGGAGACTCCAGGAGGATGGGTCACATGGGGCTTTTAGACTGTGGTAAACATCAACATTATCTGGTTGAAGAAGGCAGCACTGGGTACAGGGAGCAGAGGGATGGGAAGAGGTGTGCAGGTGGACAGTGGAGGACAATGGCAGTGAGGAGATGTGCCTGTGCTCCTGTGGGCAGGAGCTGGTGGCGTTAGTGTGCAACACAACAAGGGTTCAGGACTTGAGCTGCCTGTGAGATATACAGGTAACAGTGGTTGAACGGACAGGTAGGCATCAGATTCAGAAGTCAAAAGATACATTGGCGCTAATTTGGGACACAGGGAGATATTTAAAGTCAAGGGAATGTATTAGGTTGATGCAAAAGTAATTGCGGTTTAAAAGGTTAAAAGAAAATTGCCAAAACTGCAATTACTTTTGCACCAACCTAATATAAAAGCACTGGGGCGGGGGAGAGAGTGAGTGAAACTGTCCGTGTTGGGTGCTGTTGAGGGGCCAGAGGTCCACATGGGCATGAAGCCCAGGGAGACTCTGAAGGGTGGTCTCATTGGACGGGGGAGGGGCAGTGAAGGAGGCTGTGCGAAAAATCTGCTTCAAGAATCACAGAAGGGAAGTACAGAGAAGGTGCAATAGCTAGAGGAGTATGTAGGGCTAAGAATGTTTAAAAAAAAATAAGTTTAAAAATGTGCAACAAACTGTAAAACTCTATTTCCACAAAGTAATCTTTGTGATTAGCCACTGTAAACTCTTAGTAATTGGTGCACATCTTTCCAGACATTTTCTACACATACACAAACATCCTATGTGTCTATAAACTATTTAAAGCATTTTCTGCCCTTCTAACTTTTTACTATTAGGGTGGTGGAAACGTAATTGCGGTTTTTGCATTGTTGAAATTTGCTGCTTGATATTGGGATACATTCTTAAATAAATGTGTTTATGTTATACATCATTTTAATGCGAATTTTGCTCGCTTTATATTTTCTTGCTAATGCCTTATTGCTTGCTGCTTATTTTATATTTATTTTGGACTATGGAAATTATGTTAGACAAAAAGCAAATTTGAGCGATTTTCTTATTCGAGTTCAAAATGGGTCATAGAGCAGCGGAGACAACTCACAACATCAACAATGCATTTGGCCCAGGAACTGCTAATGAACGTACAGTGCGGAGACGAGAGCCTTGAAGATGAGGAGCATAGTGGCTGGCCATCAGAAGTTGACAACGACCAACTGAGAGCAATCATTGGAGCTGATCCTCCTATGACTACACGAGAAGTTGCCAAAGAACTCAACGCCAACCATTGTATGGTCATTGGGTATTTGAAGCAAACTAGAAAGGTGAAAAAGCTCAATAGGTGGGTGCCTCGTGAGCTGATTGAAAATAAAAGAAATCATCGTTTTAAAGTGTCATCTTCTCTTATTCTATGCAACAATAACAAGCCATTTGTCGATCGGATTGTGACGTGTGATGAAAAGTGGATTTCATGCGACAACCGGAGACGACCAGCTCAGTGGTTGGACATAGAAGAAGCTCCCAAAGCCAAACTTTCACCAAAAAAGGTCATGCTCACTGTTTGGTGGTCTGCTGCCGGTCTGATCCACTACAGCTTTCTGAATCCTGGCGAAACCATTACATCTGAGAAGTATGCTCAGCAAATCGATGAGATGCACCAAAAACTGCAATGCCTGCGGCCGGCATTGGTCAACAGAAAGGGCCCAATTCTTCTCTATAACAACGCCCAGCTACACGTCACACAATCAACGCTTCAAAAGTTGAACGGATTGGGCTACGAAGTTTTGCCTCATCCGCCATATTCACCTGACTTCTCGCCAACCAACTGCCACTTCTTCAAGCATCTCGACAACTTTTTGCAGGGAAAACAATTCCACAACCAGGAGGAGGCAGAAAATGCTTTCCAAGAGTTCATCGAATCCTGAAGCACGAATTTTTACGCTACAGGAATTAACAAACTTATTTCTCGTTGGCAAAAATGGGTTGATTGTAGTAGTTCCTACATTGATTAATAAAGATGTGTTTGAGCCTAGTTATAATGATTTAAAATTCTCAGTCCAAAACCACAATTACTTTTGCACCAACCTAATACATTGTGGGCATTTCAGTGTCAGTATTCCTGGAACTATCACGCAGCCATCCCCCCGATGAACATTGGGTTGTGTCCATTTCCCTGTTATAGCAGGACATAGTAACAGTTTGGTGTGTTTATTTTTTGTACTTGTGCAGGTCTCGCTATAGGATGTAGTGTTAGGAATTCAAATGCTGGGTGTATGGATATTTCCATTTTATGTTTTGATACTAGATATAGCAGTTTTGCCTGAGGAATTTTCTTTATAACATAGGAACTACAAAATCTTGATTGAATGATGACAGCAATGATCCAAGAGAAGAAGAGGTTAAAGGTCCAGGAGAGAGGGCCCATTGCTACAGGCCATCAACTGGGCTCCTTCCTGACATTTTGTTTCCTCTCAGTCCTTAGGTCTCCCTCCCGGGTCAGGCCTGACTTAGTCAGCTCAGGCTGCCATAACAAAATACCACAGACCGGGTGATTTACACGACAGACATTTATTTTCTCACAGTCTAGAGGCTGTAAGTCTAAGATGGAAGTGCTGGCCTATTTTGTTCTTGATGAGGCCCTTCCTGGCTTGCAGACAGCTGCCTTCTAGCAGTGTCCTCATGTGGTCAAGCGAATGAACTCTCTGGTGTCTTCCTTTGTAAGGACACTAATCCTACTGGATCAGAGCCTCATCCTTCTGACCTCATATCTTTAATCACTTCTTTACTCCGAATACAGCCACACTGGGGTGTTAGGGCTTCAATGTGTGAATTCAATGTGTGAATGAGGGAATGCAATTCAGTGCATAGCAAGGCCTGACTCCAAATATCATGCTTTCTGTCATCTGTTAGGATATCATAGGAATGCCAGCAGTTTGGTATCCAAACAGCATCTCCTACAGTGGCCCTCACACCCCAAAGTGGAACAAGAATCCTCTATGAAATCAATTGTTTCATTTTTTTTGTTGTTCGGAAAAATATGGTCCTAGTGACATAGGCGTGTAACAGAGGTAATCATATGTAGATATATTGTATATATTAATAATATGTGCACACAATGCTCTCAATTTGGCACATTGATTTTTCTACCTTGATAATTTAAAATTATTCTACTAAAAATGCTATTATCATTGAAAAATGCCATTCCTTTTATGGGGTAGACTACTTGTGTTTAAATTGACCAAGATCTCTTTTATCCCTTTTTTGATTCAAGGTTACTTACATAGTTATTTTTCTTTTAGATGTGTAACAATGAAGAATTCTGGGAGAAATTTAGAACTTTACAGGATAAACATGTTCTTGATTCAAAGAAGACAGAGATAACCATTTGTAAGAAGCTGTTAGCTTTCCACCAAAGTGCAGCCCAACAGAAACTCACACAGAGAAGACACACAGCATTTTTCTAAATTTAACTGAAGTGACAAAATAAATTTAAAAAAAGATTTAAACTGAGTTTTCATACAACAGTTATTACCATTAGATCTTGCCTGTAGCTGAGACTAGGTTGATGCAATTATCTGGTGGATTTAAGTAAGATAATTTGTTTTTAAAAAAACAAACCCCTCTTGACTCTGAATATTATTCTGAAAAGAAACTTTCCTTCAATTTTCTTTTTCATTATTAATCTATTAACACAGATCAAATACCTACTTAATTCTCTACTTTAAACTCTGACATGTCCTTCATTTTAAAGATAAGAATAGAATAGAAAGCAAATCTGCTTAAAGCATAGATGATTATATCTTTTTTCATCGGAGTTAAAAAGACCGACACAGCTGACTCTGGGTGGTGAACACACAGTGTGATTTATGGATGATGTGATACAGAATTGCACACCTGAAATCTATGTAATTTTACTAACAATTGCCACCCCAATAAATTAAAAAATAAAATTAAAAAAAAAAATTAAAAAAAAAATAAAAAAGACCGACACAGAAATGAGAATTCAGTCATAGGGGTGAATACTGTATGGCTTCCCCATGACAGTAACGATGCCATCACCCACCGATCTCCTCAAGTCAAACTCCTGGAGGCCTTGATTCTTTCTGTGTCCTTACCTCCCACATCCAATCCATCATTCAGTCCTGTCAGTTCTCCCTCCAAAATACATGTTGATTCTGCGGCCTCATTCAAGCAGCCTTCCCTAACCAGAGGCCCAGGTTTTCTTCTTGGCATCCATAAGCCATCATGTATGGATCAATTGGAATGACAGGGAAAATAAATCAAAACTTGTCACTCTTTCAATGGTTTCTCGGTGTCCCACAAATAAAATCCAAACTTCTTACCTACCAGCCCCACCTGGTGTGTCCACCTGCCTCTCCAGCCACACTGCTCCTTGTCCACCGTGTGTTAACCATACAAGCACATATCCTGCTCCTACAGGCCCAAAGCGCCAGCTTCTAGCCCCTGCCTCTGGAAGTTCCCTCTACTTCTAACCTTAGCACAGCTGGTCTCAGCTCAAATATGGGCCTTACTCGCTATCCCATCATCCATTTCATGACCTTTGTGGCACTTACCACATATGGAAATGCTCTGGCTTGAAGCTCGATGATTTCTGCGTGGGTTTACCACAGGCAGCCCCACTAAAAAGTCAGGTACCGGAGGGCAGAGGCCTCGTGCATCCTATTCATGTTCTGTCCCCAGGCCCAGGATCAGAGTCGGTACCCAGTCAACATGAGATGAATGAAAATGAGCAAATGTATCCTAAGAGCATCTTAATAAGTATTTACTTTAGTGATTAAAAGTCCTTTGACCAACATGTTAAATCCACTATTATAAAAGAAAAACTTCGTTATTAGACAAATGAAGAATATTTCAATAATGTTGACCTTTCTTATTAATTTACTCAACAAACATTTACTAAATACCTAAACTTGTCCAAGCAATGTACTATGTGCTGGGACTACAAAGACAAAAATATAGTTCTGATGGGGAGTGGGGAGACAAAATGAGAAGAGAGTTTATGTAGAGGGAGATGGACAAATAAGAAGATAAATTATGAACAGTGTGATGTCTATTCTACAATTCGTCATGGGTGAGCATAGCCGGGGCCTTGGGGGCCGGCCTGGCACCCAGTGGAGTCAGACAGGAAAGGAGACACTACAGGTATGTTTGGGAGCTACAATCAAAGTGTCCGATGACAGAAAAAGGTGTCTCATGTCTACTCTTGACTTTTGGGGGACTGCTCCTAGGAGATAACCATTTCTAAAATACACCACTTGCAGGTGAAGGCCTGTTTCAAACCAGGTTCTATGATCTGGCTGGGTTTATCCACTTGTTTGCTTGGCCTGCTCGGGAGGCTTGTTACTTTTTTTTGAATAGCAGCTGCAAGGTGACTTTCTACCTAAGCCCAGCATCTGATTTCTGTAACTGCTCTTTGCAAAGATGACGGACTTCAACTTTGAGACATAATGCTCCTTCCCGATGCAGCCAGGCACAGAGCACTCAAATATCTTCTCTACTGTTCATTCACCACAGCTTGGAAACAAACGAATTCACTGATAACTCAGGTGAGCTCCATCAACAGACGCTCAGAATGTTTTCCCAAGCCGCCATCTTGCCATCCTTTCCTCAAAACTTAGAAATAGTCTACATTTCTACCACGCCTGTCAGAAGTGTCAATTTTATATGATAATCATGAAAAGAGGAAATAAATACGTACTCTATAAATACATATCTTAATATAGTAAAGAGAAGAAATGAGCAAAACACACCAATAAGTTCTCTTGTCTTTGCCTCTATGTCTCCCAGAAGAGTTTCGGGATTGGCACTAGTTTTCTCTTCCTCCACACAGTAAGTTTCTAAAAACTTCTTATATTCTACATCTGTAAATTTATAAAGAAAATACATACATTCTTCCCCATATATGGGAGAGAACTCATAATTGATCAGTATATTTAATTCAGTGGTTCCATAATCCAGCCTTTGAGAAAGGACTCACCATCTTCAATGCTTCCTGTTTTGGCATCTTTTTTCTTTAGCTTCCTTTTGGCTATCTTCTGGAATGGAGCCAACTCTACCAGTTCCAGGTATTCTAGGCCTATAATAGGAAACAAATTCCAAAAACCGTGTTGAAATTCTACTATATTTATTTTGGGGAAAAAAAATCTATTAATAGCTAATTTAAGGATTGAGCATAACAATGATAGTGTTACTGTTTAAACTATAATTTAATTATACTTTCAAGCCACTGCAAACTTAGCATGTCAAAATCAAGATTTAAATAAAGGAGAAGCCATTATGTATTAAACAACATAATTCCTGTTGTAGTGGTGGTTACATGACTGAATACAGTCAAAATTCACCAAACTGAACATGCTAAAATGGTGACTTGACCATATACAATTTATACCTCAATAAATCAGATCTGTCTCAAACAAAGAGTTTATCATGATATATCTTTATATAGATTTCTTAATCACATTGAAAAATTATAAGTTTTAAAAGGTTAATTCAATTATGAATCTGTTATATGAGTTCAAGGAAACAACTTTACTTAGAAGTGACACTTGGCTTAAAGAGTGGGCTTCAGAGTGTATATAACATTCAGGTAATATTTGCTTTACATAGAAAATTTTAAAATGAAAGTCATTAGAAACTCATTTTGTTTTTATGTGGGGGAAAACATAAACACAGAAATGATCACTAAGATAATCTGCTATATGCTTAATCATCTGTCAGAACACTGTACCTTGACTCTAAACTCACTGAGCACTCACTTTTTGTCCTGTCAGGAAGGACCAGGTGACTATGATTTTGTATCTCTCATTTTTCTGGGAGACACACGCTACAACATTGAGGTGAACCTAGTGGACATTATGCTAAGTGAAATAAGCCAGGCACACAAAAGACAAGTACCGTATGATTCCACTTTTGTGGGGTATCTAGAGTAGTCAAGTGCATAGAAACAAGGTAGAAGAGTGATTTCCAGGGGCTGGGGAGAGGGAGAAATGAGGACTATTTCTGTAGCAAGTGCAGAGTTTCAGTTTTATAAGAAGAAAAGAGTTCTGTAGATTGGTTGCACAACAATATGAATATACTTAACACTACTGACCTGTACATCTAAAAGGGAATAAGATGATAAATTCATGTTATATGTATTTTACCACGATTTTTTTAAAAAAGAAAACAGGCACTCAAATGAATTACAGAAAAAGTGAACATTCCACACAAATGTCAAATAATTCAAGCATTAAACTTGCTTTTAGTCACAGGAAAAATCTTTTGGCCTCAGCCGAGTCACTCTTTAACCATCTTTTCTAGTCTGTGACCCCTCAGTGGAGGGGAAGGAAATACATCAGTAGTGTGGTTGGGGTAGAGTGGAAAAAGTTTGGTTTGAGAGGGGTTTATAGAAAATAATATGCTATTAAAAGTGTACAGACTTGATAGCAGCGAGAACACCAGCTGACAGTCTCACAGGATAGGTGGAAAAGAAAAAAAAAAATCAAAGCAGAACCTAAAAAGAGAATTGGAACCATGTAGTGTAGATGTTAATTACGTTGTCTCACAGACAATGCTATTTACAGGATCAAAACTGATGTTTATTACTACAATGTCTTCCCCCATGATGTCATCCAGAAATTGTATAATTATGAAGCATACTCTGTTTAGGAAGGCATTAATATAAGTGAATAGTATATTTTAGAAAATTTCTTTAAAGCATGGCTAAAATAATTTAGTTTTGGGAAATAAAAAAATAAAGTTCACTTATCCAGAAAACTCATTTAAATGAAAAACTTCACTCTCTGATGACAATATATAAATAGGTTGTCACTATTACAAAGAATTATATATATTATATGTAATTTTAATTTTTTAATGTAAGCACACAATCACAGTAACAGTCAAAATTTATAAAATAATTTTAGATTAGTATCTGAGAACTTCTTAATTAAACTTCTTAATTAAAACTCACAAGCATTCCAGCAAAACTTAATGTACTTAGAGATTATCACAAGGAGTTTAAAAGGCCAATGACCCAAACTTTATTGTCAATGAAGATATATTCATCAAAATTATCTCTAAAAAGAAAGATGTCTTCAAGATTTCTAAAATTAATGTATGCTCTTGAATAGAGATGAGGATAAAGACTGTAATAACAGATAACAGTGAAAATGATTAGTGACAAATATAAGACTTCTTTAATTTTGCTATTTTTTCCCTTGTCTGGATATAACAAACTGCTTCAGATAAAATCTTTATGCCAAAGAATCACCTCTCCACACATCACAACAATCTGGATATTCTTGAGCAAAACCCCCCAAAACAAACAAACAAAACATTAATTGAGATCTCTTTAATGATTTGGGAGAGACAATTTAGGTCACTTTCTCTACTGTACAAATAAGGGTTACAATACTGGTCCTCAGAGGTTGAAAACCAAAGGCAAGGTTATTCAAAGGTCATACCTAATCATGCATGATGGCTGCAATACAACCTAGCTGCGATTCATTCATTCATAGAAGAAATGTTATACTGTAAAACAGTCTTTACTGATTTAAAGAACACTTTTAGGTTTTTAAGATGATTTACTATAGCACATGTTATAGAAGACCTAAGACTTTTGTCTGCTATCTCAGAGCTAACAGTTTCCCTCACTGGCA
This sequence comes from Rhinolophus ferrumequinum, assembly GCF_004115265.2. Taxonomy (NCBI): domain Eukaryota; kingdom Metazoa; phylum Chordata; class Mammalia; order Chiroptera; family Rhinolophidae; genus Rhinolophus; species Rhinolophus ferrumequinum. The sequence goes on from NC_046287.1 coordinate 56,551,161, forward strand.
GTAACTTTCAACCCCATTTCACAGATGAGAACACTGAGGCTCAGAGAAATTAGGTACTTGTAGAGAGTGCAGATAGTTAAAAGGTGGGACTAGGACCAATCTGAGTCACTCTGTGAGTCCAGCATCTGTCCTCCTTTAACTGTACCAATTTTCCTAAACTTTAGTCATTTGAAAATCATCTTCATGTTTTTTAAAACCATATCTATATTTATCTGTTAGTGGTGTTTTTAGTTGAATGGACTGACACCTTTTACTTAAATGTCTTTATTCAGAAGGAAAGTTTATATGGCTACCATAAATGAGAACTCATGATATTGAAGATAAAAAGAATAACAATGATAATAAAGAGAATAATCCAAACATAGTGAAAATCACTAAATCACTGATGAACTATCTATCACCTGTTGAAGGTCTAACCTGAGGTTGGCTCTTTCTGTTAATGAAGAGGGATTTGGAAGTAAGAAGTTTTGTCAGAGTCATCTAACTACAAAGCTGTAAAAGGGAATTAAAAAAAGATACAACTTGAGAGGGATGGTGTGGGGTCTGGATGTTAGTGATGGAAGGGAGTACAAGGGGCTTCTAGGGTCTGGAATATTCTGTCTCTTTATCCGGTGTTATTACATGGGTGTGTTCATTTGTGAAAATTCATGAGGTTATATACCTATTTTTTATTCACTTTCCTTTGTTATATCTCAATACAGTTTTCTTAAAAAACCTCTGTGAAATAAGGTTTGTTGATATCCAAAATACATAAAGCAACTAATATGTTGTTAGTTGGCATGTGTTTCTTTTTAGATTATGGTGGTGCTAGTAGAGGCATATTTTAAATCTATTTTACAGGAATTTAATGATCTGCCTACTTAGAAATAACTTGCAGAAATACAGATCTGCATTGATTTCTGGGTACATGTGGGAAATAAGATGGAAGTGGGGATGCCTTCTGTTATCTGTAATAATTTGCCAGCAAACGACAACACCTATCAGCTTCTTAATGTTGGTAAACAGCTGCTCACCTGAGATCTGCAGTAAAGAACTCAAAGTAATCGTGTGCAGGCAGCGGGTGTAGCTGCTCTTCCAGCTGCTCCTTGGTGAGGCTGGGAGGAAGGTGCCGGATCACTACCTGGGGAAAGGAGGCTGGCTGGGTTTTGTTTCACTCTTACTGTATTAACCTTCAATTATTTCAATACCTAGTGACCTGTGTTTATGCTGAGAGAAAATCTAAACCAGGAGTCTATAGAAACACACATTTTAGGAACAGTTAAGAAGTATATATGAAATAGTCTCCCTAATAAGACATATGTCCATCTGACACCCTACAAAATCTTTACAACATTATTGATTATATCCCCCAAACTGTCTTTCATATCCCTGTGACTATATTGTAGTTACCAATTTGTGCTTTCTAAACCCCTCCCCTTCTCTGTCATCCCAACCCCCCTCCCATCTAGCAACCATCAGTTTTTCCTCTATATCTCTGATACTACCATGTTTCCCCGAAAATAAGACCAGGTCTTATATTAATTTTTGCTCCAAAAGGTGCATTAGGGCTTATGTTCAGGGGATGTCATCCTGAAAAATGCTAGGGCTTATTTTCCGGTGAGGTCTTATTTTTGTGGAAACATTGTATTTCTGTTTACTTTGCTCATTTATTCAGTTCTTTAGATTCCACATGTAACAGAGATCAAATGGTATTTGTCTTTCTCCGATTGACTTATTTCACTTAGCATTATGTCCTTTAGGTCCATCCATATCATTGCAAATGGTAAGATTTCATTCTTCTTTATAGCCGAGTAATACTCCATTGTATAAATGTACCACAGGTGAAAAATAAAAAATAATAATGAAAAAGAAATACATACGAGTACATAGAAAACATGGCTGTCAAAAGAGTAATGGGGGTTGAAAAATTGAAAAGACATCAGTGAGGTCAGAAAAGGCTGAGCCTAATAGTTCTTTTTCATGCAATCATGTCATTACTACCCGACAACTCTTGGCATGACGCTTAGTATCTGTGCCCCAGTGAAAAATAATACCTCCTGTCCTCTCCTGGGCAGTATGGACAGCTACTGCCCAGCGCTGGTGAGCCCAGCTTCTTAGCCCCAACGGGATACCTGTACAGGTTGAAAAGACATTTCTTTCTCCCCAAACCAGAAAAACCGCGTCGGAGGGCGCGGAAAATCCAGTATCTGCTGGAACCAGGAGCTCGCGGCCCCGCTGCCCGGCCGCTGTCCGCGGTGCTGAAGCGGACGCCCTCCTTTGGCCCCACCAGCAGCTCACCATTCTCAGCCCCTCCCCTCCGCCGCCACCCCACTCCTCCGCCCTGTCCCGCTCGCCCCTCCGCCCACCCCGCCTCTTTCCTCGCCCCATCCCTGCCCAGTTCAGGACCATCCTTTTTTCGTGATGTTTGTCTGCACCACCGCGTCCTCGCCACTCTCCACTTTGCTGAGGACCCTCCTCCTTAGGCGAGGTGTGTCCGCGTTGCCAGGTCCTCACCCCGCCCCGCCCCACCTTTCTGAACTGAGGTTTGCAAGTACCGCCCAGCCCCGACCTCGCTCAGCACCATCCTTCCTCCTCGCGAGGTTGCCTGCGCTACCCCCACAGCCTGAGGACAAGACTGAAGGCGCCTCGGGCTCTCGCGGCTGCAAATCACCGTGGAAGTGGGCTTCCACGGCTCACGGCTTCTCCCTCCCTCTCGGATCTTGTGCAGCAGGGGCCACCCCGGAGCCTCTGGGCCCCTGCTCCCATCGCATCCAGTACCCGCTGCAGATCCACCGCCTCCCCTCGCCTTGGCCCAGACTTCGCAAGAACTAAGTTCGAGGTTGCCCCCAGTGTCACCCCTTCCCTCACCCCACCCCCTCAGTTCAGTTGCCGCCTGTCCCTCCCTCCCGCCCCCCCCATGAAGCTGCTGGTTCTGCATCTCCATCCCCCGCAGCCTATGACCTTCGATGCTGCCACCTTTCCCCGCACGGGAGACACACGGGGTCAGGGGGCTTGCTGCAGGCTCCGGACCCTGAACCTAGAGTCTGGTGTCCGGGCCGCACGGCGTAGGCCCTGGACCCGCACCTCTGACTACCGCTCTGTTGTGTGGTCACCTGGAAGCAGTGGGCAGGGTGGTTCCCATGTCGAGACTGCCCGCGCTCTCCTACAGCCCGGACTTCGGAGGGCCTGGGATAGGACAAGGATTCGACCGCCACGCCTGTTAGCAGGTCAGCGGTCAGCGGGAAATTCAGCACCAAAGGACGTTTGGCTCCAGCAGGAGCCTTTAATAAAACTCTGAAGGGCTGATCTGTTTCCCACGGAGGAGAGCTGGTCCGTTAGCTAAACATTCCTGAGAATTACATTCACGCGCTTCATAAACTATTTACAGCTATGCTTTTTCAAAGAAATCTGAAAGTTTCAACACAGAATAGTAATTGTACTCAAGAAAAATTGACGGATTCACAAACAGCACAAATAGCTACATGGCTTTGCTATTCGGAATAGAATAAATGTACCAGAATTGAGAGCAGAAATTGGCCGGCGTGGAAGGTTCACTTCAGCTGTCTTCAGGCGCTCAGGTGGCAACGCTGACTACCTTCTGGATGGCGTTACAGGCTGGGTTAGAGTAACTAATAGACCCACGGCACCCACAAAACAGAGCCTTCAGAAGGTTTTCCAATACGACTTTTATTCAACTTTTTGGGGCTCTCAATTAATGGGACAGCAACCAAGCCAGATTCACATTTGTATACTTTTCTTTTACAAACATGCAGGCAGTGACACTTGGTTAGAATAACATATATGGAAGTTCTTCATTTTTAAATGCCATATATTTCATATTTTCTCATATTTTTCTTTATGCATGTTGGCTATACTTTTTATCCACAGCACCTTTATCCCAAGGAACTCAAGTAGAAATCAAAAAAAGAAACTAGAGAATGGAGTAACTGAGGCATTAAGAGATCAAGGGGGTCACTGGGAGGTATGGAAAGTAAATCCAGGCTTAACTCAATCCAGTGCTGATCCTTGAACCACTAAATATCTATGAACACACTAGAAATGTGACATATTAATGGGCCAAAAGATTCACAAAGTAGTTCCAAAACTGAATTCTCCCAAACCCCATGAGGGGGCAAGGAGCTGTTTTCAATATCTCATAAAGCCTAAAGGAATCCTGTTAGAAACACACCTATGATACAGTCGCACACTAGATCTACAGTGTCCTTTTTTGTCCAAATCAAGTCCGTATATAAAAAAAGCTGCTTACGTTGATGAAAATCTCTGATGATCTTATCTATGTTAAAAAGAGGGAAAATGTGGTTCCCAGATAAAATCTTTTAATATAGGGTGGGAGGTAGGGGTGGAGGGGGCTGATGGTGAAAAATATGCAAACCATTTATTTCAAAATTTTCAATGTTTCAGCAGTCTTAAAACACAAAAGCTTGTATTTGGAATATCTTTAAAAATAACTGTTCTCAATCTATTTGCAGGTCTTCCCTCTCTAATTTCTAAATATTAGATTAAACAATCATCTAACAATATCTAATTTTAGCTCATTAGTGATATTTCTCAATAGGGGTAATAAAAAGGACTCTAAATTTCACACCCCACATCTATTCTTATTGAAGCACTCTAGCACTAAGGGAATTGTTTATTACTCAGCCAAAACCCACCAAGATTATCAAAAGGAGAAAAGATCTCCTGTCCTCCGCTTCTCAATAGGCCCCATCGGTCACAATGCCTGGTGATGTTTCTTGAGTCCATATTTTGCCCCCACCACTATGGAGCCATGGCTTATGCTATGAATCTCTCTCAGTCCAAACAAACACTGTCACAACCATGGGATCTTCATTTGAGATCCCCCAGAACCTTGAGCACACCCCCATTTACTGGTGACATTATGCTAGTGTTGAAAGGATACTCCCTACAACCCAAAACTGTGACGTCACTTAAGCAGAAACTCTGTTCAACTCTGTGCCCAGCCCAGGCCTGTCTCTGGCACTTACAGATACTCTCATGTTTGCTGGATGTATATTTCTTGTCAATCCAGCCAGCAAAATGCCCAAAAGTTGTTCCCCCACCCCCCACCAAGCAACAGGCACCACTGTCAATTTTTAAAGACCCCTCTGATTCTGTAACTTCCTGTTACAAAAAAAGTTCAAAGAAAAGGTTTCAGAAATATGACAGAATTTTAGAATTCGGGTTTTTTGCTGAAATTATGCTTTCAATAAAATATTATAACACAGTTTGCAAGATACAGTAAATGAAATACTAGTTATGATTTTATATGAAAATAGTTATGATTTTATATGAAAAAATAAGTATATCACAAAGAAAGTCTAGCTTCTCACACAACACCGAGCCTGTTAAAATGTCTTGTTTTACATACATGCAGAACTATAGTCAAAAATAAAGCAGTAAGAACAAATCTCCAAATGTCAGAGTGAATATAGTAGGTAACTTTGTTTTTGCTTAACTGAACACTCCACCCATGAATGTGGTCCTGGGATAAATGCCTGTCATAGGAAAGACTATATTTACTTGGGAGCACAGGTCTAACTGGTAAATGACAGTGGCTTAAGGTAGACGGTGACCCTAACACTCCCATTTTCCTTTGAAGACGACAGCATGGTCACTTTAAAGGTGGCAGTAAGGATACCTTTTTAGGAAACTATGCATCATTATGAGATACTGGAGAACTGGGTAGTCCCAGAAAAATACTTGGCTTACAGTTACACATTACCTTTTTTGATACTCTCTGAAGTCTAAACATTGGCAGCAAACTGTTGTTAGTCCAGTAGGTGAAGCTTTTACCTTTTGTGTCTCAAAGCACTGTCAATATGGTAATGGCTCCCGTGCAGGAGTTCACTTTTCCAGAAACCTCAAAAGTCATACCACATGATCAATGAAGACACTAAATGAAGAAATATTTTGGTCTGCTGTGCAAAATTAATGTACAAGAAGGTATTAATAGAATACCTTCATTTTTATTTCTTTAAAAATGATTATTTTAAGTGCCGTCATTTGATTTTCTAGCCTCAGCTAAAGAGGAGAAGCATAAAAGCAGGCACATGTGATGCCTGGCAAAGAAGAGATAGAAAAGCCACTGGAAAGAAAAATGAAAACTCAAAAACATACTATTTGAGCCTAACTAGTTGTAGACAACCCGTGGTGTCTAAGTGCATTACTGAATGAAACTGATGCTTGGAGTGATGAACTCACAGAGAAAGGGGCCTGGATGCCTCGCTGACTGTGCTCATATGCCTCAGGTGTAGACAGCCTTACTGGGAGGTGGGAGGGTGTGGGGGCGTGGGGGGGAGGGGAAGGGGGGGGACTCACGAAATAAGAGCTAGTATTATTCTGCCATATATGTAGTTTTTTCCCAGAGAATTGATGTAATATTCTGTAATGCATGTGGTGAAGTGTTTCAGAATACTTTTTATAAAAATGTTTTTATCAGGCTACTTGCAGTATGTGTTCAGGACAGAAATTTTCAGTGAATAGAAGATATACCCACTCTTAATGCCTACAGTGAAGTGTTTAAAATACTCTTCTAATGATGTTTCTACAAGTTACTTGCAAGATGCGTTCAGCACAGTGTTATTTCAGTGTGTGAAAGTGACAGTCTGTAATGCATGTAGTGAAGTTTTTAAGAACTTATTTAGTAAAGATGTTCTAAGGAGCTAATTGAAAGATGAGTTTGGCACAGTGTTACTTTTTTCCCACTGGAAGTTCTTCTGTAATGCATGTAGTGATATGTTTAAAAACACAGTTATAAAGCTGTTTCTAACAAGATACTTGCAATTGCAGTTAGAACAGTGTTATTTAGAGAACGAAAATGATGCCCCATCTGTAATGCATGTCGTGTTTTTAATAACACTTGTTAGAAAGATGTGTCTACCAAGCTACTTGGAAATTTGTCCAGCACAGTTTTATTTCAGTGACTATAATGCATGACCTGAAGTGTTTAAGAAAACTTCTTATAAAGTTATTTTTAACTAGCCACTTAGAAGACACGATCAGCAAGTGTTATTTCAGTGAACGGAAGTGATACCATTTTTAATGCACGCCATGAAGTTTTTAAGAACACATTTAATAAAGATAAAGATGTTTCTAAAAAGCTACTTTAAGAGGCATCCAGCACAGTGTTAATTCAGTGAATCGAAGTAATAGGCATTCAGGAATGCATCTAATGAAGTGTTTAAGAACACATTTAATTCAGATGTTTGACAAGCTTGAAGGTGTGTTCAGCACTGTTATTTCAGGGAATGGAAGTGATACCCACTTTTTAATGCCTGTGGTGAAGTGTTTAACAACATAATTAATAAAGATGTTTATAATAAGCTACTTGATAGATGCATTCAGCAGTTTTATTTCAGTGAATGGAAGTCACGTTTACTCTGTAATGCATGCAGTGAAGTGTTGAACACATTTAGTAAAGTTGTTTATAACAAGTTACTTGCAAGAGACATTAGCACAGCATTATTTCACTGAATTGAAGTGATAACCTGCCTGTAATGCATGTAGTGAAGTGTTGAAGAACACTTCTTATAAAAATGTATCTGAGGGAGACACGTGCCTTTGGAGGAGGCTTGGATTTTCCGGGACAGAAGAGGCTAAGCCTGCTGTTGGTTCATTTTGCAGCTGGTAGTAAAGTGGCTGCTGTGGTCACAGGCACGACTTGAGGGATGTCTTTTATGAATAATCAAAAACAGCAAGAGCTAACACCATCAGGCCAGCATTTTCAAACCAGAAAAAGTGGTGGAAAGAGAGGTTTGACCCTACTCCGTTTCAAGACTGTATTATTTAAGGCATAACTGAAACGTGCTGATTTGGAAGCAGTAACAAAGTTGCTTGATGATTCTGGAACAAAACTTGATTACCGTCGATATGCAGAAGCACTGACATTCTGGTGGCTGGTGGAATGCTGGCCCCAGGTAGTACACTGGCAGATGACATGATGTGTACAAATGTCTGTGTTCGCAGCACAAGAAGGCCTCGGGAACATGCAAGCATTTGCTCAGATTTTTAACAAGTTAATCAGGCACTACAAATACCTGGAGAAATGTTTTAAAGATGAAGTAAAAAAGCTGTTGTTGTTCTTAAAGGGCTCTTTTTTTTTTTTTTTTTTTTTTTTTTTTAGCTGGAGAGTTAACTGGCATTCTCCTGGAACATTTAATGCATCCATTCTTAATAGCCTTTATAATGAGACTGGTTAACGAAGGGGTTTCAACAGCTTTTGCTGTAAAAGCTCTTTAAATCATGGATGAATGAAAAAGACATGAATGCAGTCGCTGCAAGTCTTCGGAAAGTCAGCATGGATAACAGACCGATAGAACCCTTTCCTGCCAATAAACAGTGTCGGACACGTCACAAAGTATTTTACTGCTGCAGGCTTGAAAGAGCTTTTAGAACATCAGCAAACCATAGGAGCTCATAAGGAACTCCAGAATGAGCTTCAAGAACAGATACCCCATGGTGATCCATTTCAGGCTATGATTTTGTATGTCAAGGAGGAGATGAAAAAAAACAACATCCCAGAACCCATTATCACTGGAATAGTCTGGTCCAGTGTGATGAGCACCGTGGAATGGAATGAAAAAGAGGAGCCTGCAGCAGACCAAGCCATCAAGCCCTTGAAACAATACAGCCATTGACTTGCTGTTTTTACTACCCAAGGTCAGTCTGAGCTGACTGTTACTGAAGATTCAGGAGTATTGCTGTGACTACATTCATTTCGTGAAAGCCTTCCAGGAAACAGTGGTGCTTTTTTTATAAAGCTGAAGTCCTGAGTGAAGAGCCCATTCTGAAGTGGTATAAAGATGAACATGTTGCAAAAAGTGTCTTGGGAAAAGTGTCTTCCTTGAGCAAATGAAAAAGTTTGTAGAGTGACTCATAAATGCTGAAGAAGAATCTGAGTCTGAAGCTGAAGAAGGTGATTGAATTTTGAAACTGCACCCTCAGTAAAGCGAACAGGAGTTGTAGGTAATATGTCATATCTCACGTGTCCTGGTCATTACAACTTCCTACTTCCCTATAGCAAGCAAGACATAAGGGCTTTCGTGGTAAATTTTATTTGAACTGTTTCTATGGTTACTGGAAAGGTTCAGTTTTTAAACCCATATTTTAAATAGCTGCAGGAGCTTTAGGTTTGAATCTAATTTTGCATTAGTCTTTTCATTTATCTTCTACCTCCTGTATTTTCTACTCTAATAATGTAATTTAAGGTTTTACACAATGAACAGTTCACTTTTTCCCTGGGCTTTCTATATAAACAGATTTTTAGATATGATTTGGTTAAAAATAAATAATTATAAAAATTCTGTTTGCAAATTAAACTGTAAAAGTAAACAAAATGTATCTAACAAGGTACTAGAAAATGAATTTATCACAGCATAAATTCAGTATATAAGGCGTGATCAAACAATACAGTGAATGTTTAAATAAAAAATTTATTACAGTAAAATACACATTGCCTTTAATCCCCCTCAAAGTACTCCCCCTCACTTCAAACACACTTATCCCATTGTTCTTGCCATTTTCTGAAGCAGTTCTGGAAGTCCTCCTTCATGAGAGTCTTCAGTTGCGCTGTCATGGCTGCCTCAATGTCCTGAATCATTTTGACTTTGGGGAAGAGCCAGAAGTCACTTGGTGCCAGATTTGGTGAATAAGGTGGATGAGGACACACTGTAATGTTTTTATTTGACAGAAATTGCCATATACCAGAAGGATGTGTGACATGGAGAGTTGTCATGATGGAGGATGATTTAGGGCATACTTTAAAACACACCTTCTCTCTACCATAGCTCATACCCAACTGACTGCACCGAACAAGTTGAAACTTGTCACACACTGTTACTAAGGTTTGATGCGCTGCTTCCTGTATTGAAAATCCCTGCCTTTCTGTTGGATGGCACTCAGCAGCAGCAGTCACTGTATTTTGTGATCACGACGGAAAGGCTCCATGTCACACAACGCTTCTGGTACGGCAATTTCTGTCAAATAAAACCATTATGCTGTGTCCTCATCCACCTTATTCACCAGATCTGGCACAATGCGACTTCTGGCTCTTCCCCAAAGTCAAAATGACCATGAAAGGTAAACATTTTGAATCGATTCAGGACATTGAGGCAGCCATGACAGTGCAACTAAAGGCACTCACGAAAGAGGACTTCCAGAGCTGCTTCAGAAAGTGGCAAGAATGATGGGATAAGTGTGTTTGAGGGAGTATTTTGAGGGGGATTAATAGCAATATGTCTTTTACTATAATAAATTTTTTTAAATTTAAACATTCACCATATTTTTTATCACACCTTATATATAAGTGAAACCCATTCTGTAATGCATGTATTAAAGTGTTTAAAACACATTTAATTAAGATATTTCTAACAATCAACTTGCAAGATGCATTCAACACAGTATTATTTCAGTGAATGGAAGGGATACCCACTCTTTAATGCATGTAGTGAAGTGTTTAGCACTTCTTGTAAAGATGTTTTTAAAAGCTACTAGCAAGATTCATTCAGTACATGTTATTTCAGTGATTGAAATATCACTCTGTAATGCATGCAGTGAAGTGTTTAGAAACACATTTATAAAGAAGCTTTAAACTAGCGGCTTGCAAGATGCGTTGTGTTACTTCAGTGATGGAAGTGATACCCACTCTGTAACGCAGAGTGAGGATTTTTTCTCCCTCTCTTCTCCTTCTGGAACCTCAATTAATTCTAACATTTGTCTTCTGGTGAAATACAAGAGCTCTCATAGCCTTTCTTCACTCCTAAAATCTTAGTTCCCTCTCTTCTTATTACTTACTTATTCTTATCCTCCAAGTCACCTATTCTATCTTCCATCTGGTCTTCCCTGCTATAGATTCTCTCTATTACACTCTTCATCTCATTTAGTGAATTCTTCAGCTTCATGATATCTGTTTGGTTCTTTTTATAATTTTATTCTCTTGGGTAAAGAACTTCTGTTCATCAATTTTATTCCTGTGTTCATTAAATTTCCTTTCTGAATTTTCTTGTAGCTCATTAAATTTCTTCATAACACCTATTTTGAATTCTTTATCATTTAGATCAAAATATTCTGTGCCTTTGGGTTTGGTTGCTGGAGAATTATCATTTTTATATCACGTTTGCTTGATATTTTTTTTTTTAGTGTTTGCAGTGAAGTGCTTCTGCTTTCATATTTAGTAGCATACACCTCCTTAACTGAGCTTTTATGTCTTCTTCAGGTCTTAGAATTTAGCAGGCTGGCTATTAGAAACTTTCTTTTGTATTCCAGGAGGTGGCACTATAGCTCCAGTTTGTGGGTTTTCCTTTGCCCCCTAACCTTGACTGTTCCCTAGCTCACTCCCTGTCGACTGGAGCTGCTCTCACTTCTGCAGTGGAGCGCATGCACAAGTAGTCAGCCGCAGAGCTAGAGGGCAGTCGGGTTTAGCACTTGGGGCTTTGGAGGTTCCCTGGGCCAAGTAGGGAGATCCTTGGGGCGGGGGGTACTCTCAGAGGCTTATAGGCAGACTTCCTGCTGAAGTCCTGAAGCAAACATCAGGAACCACATTCTTTAATATATGATATTCTTATCTGCTTCATTCCCTTTCTCCTCTCTTCCCTGAGTTATGGAGGTCCCTCCCGAGAAATCCAGGTACTCCTTGAGAGAAATAGGTTTCTCCACCTGCAACCCGAACAACTAGAAGCCAGACAGCCACTTACCACTTCCTCTTTCCACCTCTTCCACAGAAGAGGTTGCTGCTTCCATCTCCTTTGCAGGAGATGTTGCTGCCGCCACCACCAAACAGCTTAGCCTCCTGCAGTGTTTCCTGGGGTGGGTGTGGCTCTGCCAAGTTTCTCCCTCTCCTCTGTTTCCAAACTTCTCTTTATGCCACTCCAAAGGCACGCTGAAATCTCCCCTCAGGCAGGCTGGACTTCTACAAATTCTCTCTTACCCCTGAGTACCTGCTCAGGTTTGCATTCTCCAGGTTCCCCTCCCCCATCACAGCGGGTGATGGCACTCCAAGGGGGTGCAGCACATACCAGCATCTTATGTGTTTATTTTCTGATGCATTGGTACACAAGAATCCTCCTAGGTCCTTTAATGTGAGGTGTGGCGGCACTTTTATTTGGTTATTGATATATAATTAGTTGTTTTTTAAAAAAAGGAGAGGAAAGAGGAAGGACTTATGCCCCTAGGATGCTGACATCACTTCTGTCTTTTTTCTTAATGTAGGCATTTATAGCTATAAACTTTCATCCGGAACTGCCTTTGCTGCATCTGATAAGCTTCGGTTAGCTGTATTTCCACTTTCTTTTTGTAAATGTATTTTTTATACTTTGCTTTCTTTATTGACCCATTTATTGTTCGGGAATGTTAATTTTCACATATTTGTACATTTTCTAGCTTTTTTCCTGTTATTGATTTCTAGTTTTATACAGATGTGGGAAGAAAAGATGCTTGATGAATTTGTTAAGGCTTGTTTTGTGGCCCAACATCTAATCTGTCATGGAGAATGATTTGTACTTGAGAAGAACATGTATCCTTGTGGTATGTATATCTTTTTTAGGTCCATTTGGCCTACAGTGTTATATAAGACTTCTGTTTCCTTATTGATTTTGTGCTTGAATAATTTATGCGTTTTTCAAAGTAGGGTATAGAAAGTCTCCTACTATTTTTGTATTGCTATTTTTCCCTTGGTTTTATTAATATTTGCTTTATATATTTAGGTTCTCCAATATGGTAATGATAATTTGCCTTTGCAGGATCACTGGAATATAACAAATAGTAGCCACTCTCATCCTTCTTACATATACACAAAATGAAGCATAAAAAGGAAGATGAGCTGATTAATTATTCTCTTGAATAAGTCAGTTCCAAATGGCATCATCTAACGCCATTCCCTGTTGCCCAAGACAAGAATTTATAAAAACCCAGCACTTCAGCCATTGTTCCTGTCTAGTTCTAAATTATAGATACAGTGAGAGCTAAAATAGAAAATGCTTTGTTCACCTTCCTCTTGTAGGAGAACAAATGGAAATGTTTCCTGTTCCATAATTTTTTAAGAACCAGGGTTCCAGGTTGTGTTCCCTGGTTTTAGCTAAAGTGAATAATTTTCTTTGTTTCAAAATGCCACCCCTACTGTGCTTAGTCATATTTCCTTATGTAAAACCACGTAGTTCGTGTGTTCTAGCTAAACTTGTTCTCCATAAATCTTGTCTCTTTCTGACTTGGCCCTTTTGCTTTGCAGTAATTTTCCTACATGAAATCCTTATTAACACTACCATTACCTCACTTTGTGTCCACCTGTCCAAGCAGCCCAGCATTCCAGGTCTAGTTCAAGGTCTTGGTGGTGTTTAAGAAGACTGAACTTTGAAGTCACCCTGAGTCGCACTGTAGAAGTGATTCCTGACACTTCTGAACACCTATAACCTTTGTTGTCTATGTTACTTAGTGGGGCAGTTTCATTTTTATTACTATGTGTCTCTGTGTTATGTTTCAACCAGACTAAAAGTTCCTTAAGAGCAAAAATCAGAGCTTATATTTATTTCTCTGTATCCTCCAAGGTACTTCCTCATTGCAGAATCATTATCAATACATGTTATTTACTGTCTAATTGCATAGCTTGTGTATCTGACAGCCTCATGGGAACTTTCTTCACAACTTTAAGGCCCTCAAATGTCCTTAAATGAAATGCCTTGATTAACACTACAAAAATAGATTTGTCTAGGGCCTTGGAAGATGCAGCTTTGTTAAATGGGCAAAGGGTCCTTAGAGTAAAAGAGAGATATAGCTACCAATTTCAGGATTGCGTTGGTTCCTCCCTTCTTCCCTCTGCCCCAGGACTTGGAATATCAAAGGCCATAATTAGCTCCTTCCAGAAAAATACCATAGATGCCTGCTGTAAGTTGTAAACTTCCCTTGGTCACTCAACTCCTCAGCCCAAATGAGATCATGTACACGAAAAATGCAAATTATAAAGGAACATGTCAGTAAATTCAAGTGTTTTTAATTCCTTTGGTTTATAATCATCAGTCCATGAAGAAAGGTTCTCACCCAATGTCCTGAAATACCTTGATTCTTAATTAAGATTTCATAGGAAATTGTGAACTGTCATTCAATTAGTCTCATTAATTTATAGAATCTGCCCTTTGCTTTTGACCTGGGTTTGAATAGTAGAAAACTGAAGAAAGAAAAATATAGTGAAAACCTTAATGTTGTTTAGAACTCTGAAGTCTCAAACTTAGAAGAATTGGGCAATTTTCCATATGGCGTTTTGCCCTCTGTTAACACTCAAAAAATTAAATCTGGCCGGGAAAAATTTAAAAATCCCAGAGCATAGATATAGATATAACAAAAGCCTGAGCAGCAGATTAAAAAAAAAATTAAAAAGACATTGATAACCTTAGGGCTGATATGCACTAACTGGTGATGTTTCAAGGGCTCCTTCGATTGCTTTCTGTGGGTAACGCACCACAAGCCAATTAATTGTTCCTAAGTCATCCTGCCTCAGGGCTCTTTGTGGTGAGGCATGTCATGTGGTGGAAAGTTAGATGTGAGTTAGATGTGTGATTCCCAGCTGGTTGTGTTGCGCTTTTAATCACAGGGCTCATTTCATCCAAGGGCACCGTTTCACAGGAAAGATCCAGAGATGGGAAGAAACTTGTTACAGGCCACAAGTAGGTTAGAAGCAGTGAAAAACTTGTACTAGATCTTCTTTTGATACTTAGTTCAGGAGTCATTGCTTCACTTCAACTCAGTACAAATCAACATATTAAAGTCTACAGTGCACAAAGTACAGAACTAGGTATTAGGGGATTCAAGAATGAAAGAGACATTCTCACTCATACATTCACATGCTATATCTGCTGTACCTCCATATTCCTGGACCTAATTTACAAGGATCACTCCCCACCCAATCTGGTCTTATTCTCTCCCACCCATCTTCCACTATTTCTCTCTGCAGCTAGAAGTCCAGCTGCATGTCATGTTCCTCCATCTTCTTCGCTTAATTTTGACGTATTCATCATGCCTCATTTCCATCTTTCTGACACCTTGCCGGCCCATCCCTGCCATCACTGAGGTCCCAGTTCCTTACTCCATTTGAGGCTGACGTTGGCATCATTTCTATAGCACTTAAATGCACTGTCTTGTAGTTTTGCCCAATTTTTCCTTCATGTTACATCTTATCAGCCTCACCTAGTGCTATTACAGCACCCACAGTATGACGGGTATTGCCAAGGGCAAGTGCAGAAAGTCTGGATGGGCAATCTTGGTACTCCAGTGAGTAGCAGGAATTAGTGTTTCTCTCATTTTCAGTCAGTCGCCTGTTGGTTTACTGTGTGAGTCAGCCAGTGTTGAGGCCGGACCTCCATGACTTGGGGTGAGACAGAATTTGTAGAAGTTCCGTTAGCCTGAAGGGAGATTCCAGTAGCCATCAGAGCAGGAAAGTGATGAGTTTGGATGATGACGAGAGGAAGGGACTCCATCGGAGACCCTGCTTTCCTAAGGCAACACTGCACAGCGCTAAGGCGTCCAGCAGCAGTGACCTCTCCCACAGAGGAGGCAGCAAGTGGTGACCTCTCCCGTGGGGGAGGTGGAGAGCAGTGAGTGAAGGACTACTCCAGGTATGCGAGGCATGGCTGGAGAGACCCCGTTTCTATTCAGCATCATCCGGAGTAGTGAGGTGGAGCGTCCCTGACTGGGGGAGGGCGGAGCAAGGTAAGCAGGTAAGGAAGCAGGTAAGAATATCAAATGGCATTAGGGAAATGTGGTTCCTGTTGGAAGTCCGCCCATACCCTCTGGGAGTATTCTACTCCCTGGTCTCCCCAGTTGGTCCTTGGCACCCTCAATCCCTGAATGCTAAACTCACACCTCTCCCACTCTGCAGCAAGCTCCTTGTGTACACTCCTGGGCACGGCAGTATGAGAGGGTGGGGTCATTGGAGTGTTCCCAGAAAAAACGCACCAGGGTCTTTGGACAAGAGAGAAACCACAAACTGGAGCCACAGCGCCACCTTCTGGGAAACAAAAGATAAGTTTCCAGCCGCCCGCCTAGTGAGTTATCAAACACACAAGAGTTTAAAAGTTCTGCCACGAGAGGGCGCAAGAAGAATGAAGCCAGCCTATCCACAACAAACCAGGGAAACCCCAGAGAAAGCTGAACACCAAATCGCAGCGCCCACGTCAAGATAACCAGTGAAACTACTTCAAATGTGAAAGCAGCAACACAAAAATACAAAAAACTAAAAAAATCAAGGAAATATACTATCTCCAAAAGATAATCAATTATTCTCCAAAAACTGGCTCAAAGATATAGAACAGTGATCTAGCTAATAAAGAATTCAAAATAGTTGTACTAAAGAAATTCAATGAGCTATAAGAAAACTCAGAAAGACAGTTCAATGATATTAGGAAAAAACACATGACAAAATACATTCTTTACAAAAGAGTAAACCACGAAAAAAAACCGAACAAAAATTCTGGAATTGAAGACTAATAAATGAAATGAAGAATACACTAGAGAGCATCTGTAGTATAGAGCAGATAGAAGACAGACTAAATGATTTAGAGGATAACAATTGTGAAATAACACAAATAGAAAAGAACAAAGAGAAAATACAAGTGAGCAAAGAAATCCTGCATGATCCATGGGGCTCAATCAAAACGGCAAATATCAGAATAATCAGGATTTCAGAAGAAGATGAGAAGGAAACGAAGGCAGAAAATTTACTTAAAGATATACTAGCTGAAAATTCCCAAGCCTTGGACATTCATGTTCAAGAAGATAATAGGTCACCCCGTTGTTTCAATGCCAAAAGACCTTCTCCAAGACACATTATAATAAAACTGTCAAAAATCAAAGATAAAGAAAAAATACCAAAGAAAGCCTGGGGGAAAAAATAATCCACAAAACCCGGGGAAAAACATAACCTACAAAGGAACTCCCAGTAGGCTAATTTCAGCAGTTTTCTTAGCAGAAACACCACAGGCCAAAAGAGAGTGAAATGACATATCCAAGTGCTGAAAGATAAAAATTCCCCCAAGAATACTCTACATGGCAAAGTTATCCTTCAGGTACGAAGGAAAAATAGAGACTTCTAGACAAACAAAAGCTGAGAGAGTCCATTACCACTAGACCTGGCTTGCAAGAAATGCTGAAAGGAGTACTTAACTATATCGCATGAAATGAGGTCGGGTGATGTCAGCATCTTGGCTGCACGAGTCTTTCCTTTTTTCTCTCCCTTTGGTCCACAAGTATAGGACATCCATAGTTGAACAAAAGTGTCTCTGCACATTGTATCAGGACGCCCAGGAGTTTCCTAAACATTTGTGCATCTGAAATGGGTGGATAGGACTTCAATAGGAGCTGCACATCCAAAGGGAACCTGGAGCGTGCAAAACTGGGTGGATATCCATGAACAAAAGAGAAGTTATGGAGGTCCAGCCTGCCTGATGGGAGAATCTGGCATGCCATCACAGAGGGATATAGATGAGTTTGGAAGCAGAGGAGAGGAAGGAACTTGCTAAGGTGGCCCTCCTCCTCAGGATGACACTGGAAGGTACTGGAATTTGCTAGCATCCGTGGTGAACTTTCTGGCAGAGGAGGTGGAAAACACCAACTTCTCCCGCAGAGGGGGTGGACAGAAAAAATGGTGAGTGACTGCCCAGCTGCCCTAGGTGTATGTGTTGCAGTTGGAGGGACTCATTTCCCTCTAGCAGCACCCAGATTTCTGAGGATGAACCTGGGGAAGGGAGCGGAAAGGGAAGGATGCAACAGAATATCAAAGGGCATCGAAGAAACACATTTCCTGCTGCCTGCATTGGGTCTTCTGCAGGAGGTCTACCCACAGTCCTCCGCGTGTGCCCCCACTTGAGGATACCCCCCTCACTTTTCCCCCTCACATACTTTTAGAATGGTGTGTTAACCATTTAACTACCATACAAAGGTTAAAGGAAAATAATATTAAAAATAACTATAGCTACTATAATTAGTTAACAAATTCACAGCATAAAAAAGGTAAATTGTCCCTCTCTTGGACATCGACCCAAAAAACCTGAAAACATTTATCCATAAAGACACGTGTGCTCCAATGTTCATTGCAGCTTTATTTACGGTGGTCAAGACATGGAAACAACCAAAATGTCCTTCGATAGATGAATGGATAAAGAAGTTGTGGTATGTATACACAATGGAATACTATTTGGCGGTAAGAAAAAATGATATAGGAACATTTGTGACAACATGGATGGATCTTGAGAGTATAATGCTAAGCGAAATAAGTCAGACAGAAAAAGCAGAGCACCATATGATTTCACTGATGTGTGGTATATAAACTGAAAACAACAAAAGAACAAGACAAACAACTGAAAGAACAAAAACTCATAGACACAGACAATAGTTTAGTGGTTACCAGAGGGTAAGGGGGGTGGGGGTGGGAGATGAGGGTAAAGGGGATCAAATACATGGTGATGGAAGGAGAACTGACTCTGGGTGGTGAACACACAATGGGATTTATAGATGATGTAATACAGAATTGTACACCTGAAATCTATGTAACTTTACTAACAATTGTCACTCCAATAAACTTTAATTTAAAAAAAAAAAAAAAAAAAAAAAGGTGGGGCCGGCCCGGTGGCTCAGGCGGTTGGAGCTCCGTGCTCCTAACTCCGAAGGCTGCTGGTTCGATTCCCACATGGGCCAGTGGGCTCTCAACCACAAGGTTGCCAGTTCAATTCCTCAAGTCCCGCAAGGGATGGTGGGCTCCGCCCCCTGCAACTAAGATTGAACACGGCACCTTGAGCTGAGCTGCCGCTGAGCTCCTGGATGACTCAGTTGGTTGGAGAGCATCCTCTCAACCATAAGGTTGCCAGTTCGACTCCTGCAAGGGATGGTGGGCTGTGCCCCCTGCAACTAGCAACGGCAACTGGACCTGGAGCTGAGCTGCGCCCGACACAACTAAGACTGAAAGGACAACAACTTGAAGCTGAACGGCACCCTCCACAACTAAGATTGAAAGGACAACAACTTGACTTGGAAAACAGGCCTGGAAGTACACACTGTTCCCCAATAAAGTCCTGTTCCCCTTCCCCAATAAAATCTTTAAAAAAAAAAAAAAAGGTAAATTGTGACATCAAAAACATAAAAGGGGAAAAGTGAAAGTGTGGAGTTTTAATAAGCAAACACAGATAAGTTGCAATCAGCATAAAATGGACTATTTTACTGATGAGATGTATTATGTAGGCCTCATGGTAACCATAAAACAAAAACCTAGAGTAGATTTATGAAACATAAAAAAATGGGAAACAGAGATTACTACCATGGAAAACCACAAGTTTAAAAAGGTAGGCAGAAACAGAGGAAAAAAATAAGCAATGGAGATATAAACAACAAGAAGGCAAATAGTAAAATGGCAATAGTAAGTCCTTACCCGCTAGTAATCACTCTAAGTGTAAATGGACTGAATGCAACAATAAAAAGGCTCAGAATGGCCATGAATTAAGAACAAGACCCAACGATATGCTGCCTACAGGTGACTTATTTCATATCTAAAGACACACATAGATTCAGTGAAGGGATGGAAAAAGATATTCTTGCAAGTGGAAACCAAAAGATATCTGGAGTAGTCATACTTATATCAGACGAAATAGACTTCAAGTGAAAAACAGTAACAAGACATAAAGAAGGTCATTATATAATGATAAAGAGGTCAATAAATCAAGAAGATATAAAAATTGTAAATATATACATGCCCAACATTGGAACATCTAAATATATTAAGCAAATATAAACAGATCTGAAGGGAAAAACAGATGAAACAATAATAGTAGGGGACCTCAATACTTCACTGTCAGCAGTGGATAGATCACCCAGGTACAAAATCAACAAGGAAACATTTGAACTGAACCATCCTTTAGAACAAATGAACTTAACAAACATATATAAAACATTTCATCCAACAACAGCAGAATATACGTTCTTCTCAAGTATGCAGGGAACATCCTGAAACAGAGACCACAAAAATAATAGAAAAAAATCAATGAAACTAAGAGCTGTTTTTTTTAAAAGAAGAAATGAAATTGACACCGCTTTAGACTAGTAAAAGAAAGAAGACTGAAATACATAAAATTAGAATGAAAGAGGTGACATTACAACCGATACTACAGAAAGACATAAGATCAAAAGAGACTACTATGAACCTTTATATGCCAACAAATTAAATAACCTATAATAAATAAATAAATTCCTAGAAAAACACAACCTACTAAGTCAGAATCAAGAAGAAACAGCAAGTCTGAACACATCAATAACAAGTAAAGTGATTGAATTGGTAATCATAAACCTCTTAACACAGAAAACTCCAGGACGAGATGGCTTCACTGGTGAATTCTGCCAAACATTTAAAGAGGAATTAATGCCAATCCTTCTCAAACTCTTCAAAAAAATTAAAGAGGAAGGAACATTTCTAACTCATTCTCCCAGGCCAACATTACCCTGATACCAAAGACAGATAAACACGACATTACAAGAAAAGAAAACTATAGACCAATATCCTTGATGAATATATTAATAGATGCATTAGTCCTCAACAAAATGTTAGCAAACAAAATTCAAGAATACTTTAAAAGGATTATACACCGTGACCAACAGTGATTTATCCTTGGGCTACAAGGATGGTTCTACAAACCCAAATCAATAAATGTGATATATCACATTAATGGAATGAAAGATAAAAATTATGTGATTATCTCAATAGATGCAGAAAAAGCGTTTGACAAAATTCAACATCCTTTCATTGTAAAAATACTCAATAGGCTGGGTATAGAAGAAATCTTTCTTTTATGATGTTTGTTCATCATAAAGAAGGCCATAGAAGACCAACCCAAGCGAACATTGTACTCAATGATGAAAAATTATAAGCTTTTCCTCTAAGATCAGGAACAAGAATATGATGCCCACTCTCGCCAGTTGTATTCAATATAATACTGGAAGTCCTAGCTAGAGCAACTAGGCAAGACAAAGAAATAAAAGGCATCCAACATGAAAGAAAAAAGTACAGTTGTCATTATTTGCAGATAATATGATTTTTTATATAGAAAACCTCAAAGACTCAACAACCAAAAAAAACTGTTGGAACTAATCAATGAATTTAATAAAGTTATAGAATATAAAATTAACATACAAAAACCAGTTACATTTCTATGTAATAATAAAATATCTGAAAAAAATTATCCGATTCACAATAGCATCAAAAACAATGAAATACCGTAGAATAAATTTAACTATGGGAATGGAAGATATGTACAATAAAAACTACAAGACTTTTGTTGAAATTGAAGACACAAAAAAGCACTGTGGTACCATGGCAATCAATTGATCTGATAATGGACGCATGGACAAAGAAGATTTGCTTATATATATAGTGGGTGTGCCATTTAGCCATGAGAAAGAAGGAAGTTCTGTCATTTGCAAAAACATGATGGACCTCAAGGATGTGGGGGCTAAAAAAAAAATTAATACTTTCCCTTCCACCTTCTAAGTTCTTCCAGCTGGGCCAATAATCAAATTAACAGATTAACAGGGAAAACTCAAAATTTCAATGCTTGCATATGGGGAATTCACATAGGCATGAAAATTCCAAAGACAGTGAAGGAACATTGGGTATATATGACATTTTTGGACAAAGGAGAAAGAGGGCAGATGGAGTATTAGGTTTCAGCAGTGAGAACGGGTGAATTATGGGGAGTTGAGGAAGAGCTGAACACACATGGCAGGGACATTCTTGCTGGGCAAGTCAGAAACCATGAGACACAGCGGGTACCTAGGCAAACAGGCCCCTCCCTGCTTGAAGCTCAGTTATTTACCACACTTAATTCAGATAGGCTAAGCTGAGCATCCTAAGAGTCCCTTCCTGAAGCAAGTGTTTCTATCTGAATCTCTTGGGCAGGAAAGAGGGGGGAAAGGGTCAAAGATTTGTTCTGAGTCTTGTTTCTTAATAAGCAGCTTAAAATCAACATCCCGAAAAGCAGCTTCAGGGTAGCAAAATTTTGCTCCTTTCAAGGGCATGATGCTAAGTGAGATAAGTCAGACAGAGATAGTCAAATACTGTGTGTCACTTACATGCAGAATCTAAAGAAGCTGAGCTCATAGAAACAGAAAGTAGAATGGTGTTGGCCAGGGATTGGGGAATTAGGGCGGTGTTGGTCAAAGAGTACATGTGTGCAGTTAGAAGACAAAGACGTCCTGGAGATCTAATGCACAGCATAAGATTAGAGTCAACAACACTGTATTACACACTTCAAAGTTGCTAAGAGACTAGATCTTACATGTTCTCACCACACAAAAAGGATAATGCCATAATGTGACAGAGGTGATACCTGTGATGGTGATCATATTGCAATATATAAACGTATCCCATCAACACATTGTACCCCTTAAACTCACACCATTATTCTATGTCAGTTACTTATCCATTTTTCCACCTTTGGGACAGTGGGATAGGACATTGCAGCACAGCACAGTGACCTGAAATGCTCCGGAACGAGACTGCCTTGGTTCCCATGCCACCTCTGCCCCTGAACGGATTTCATACTAGTTACTCAACTCTCTGATCTTCCTTCTCTTGATTGAGAAGGAGCAAATAATAGCATATCATGAGGGGTGCTATGTGGCAAAGGAGTTAACATATGTGAAGTTCTTAAAACAATAGTTAAGCACATAGCAAGTGCTTAATAAATTCTCGTTGCTGTTACAGGAGAGCAGCTGAAAGAGAGCTGGTCCCTTCTAATACAATGTGACTCCATTCCCTGATTACAATTTTGCTAATCTGACCAATTACAAAGAAAGTTTTTCCTAAGGAAGAAATTAGGAAAAGTAGACAGCTGTGGATCTGACAGATGGGAAGGCCGTGACCTCCGTAGGCTGACACAGTGTGATATCCTGGCCTCCGAAGGCATAGAGTGGCTGGTGGAAGTAAAGGGGAAGGAGAAGAAAACTCATGGGGAGTTTTAAAATGCAGCATAGCCCTGTCTGGAAATGACTATCCTCAGTAAGTCTCCAAAAGGACCTTAGTCCCTTTTAAATAGGTGCCGAGAAAAAGAGAGACTGCTGAGAAACTCAGAGAAATGTTCTAAAACAAAAATAACACTTAAGAATTTTAGACAAATCTTGCCTCCAAAGAGAACCTTCTTTATAAATAACAATTGCCCTTTTCCAAAGCATCCTTTCCATTGAAATAGCATACACAGTAAAGAGAACATAATCTTCTGGGTAAAAATATGTCTCCCCCCACATTTCTCTTATTTAGGAGTGAGTGGGAAGTTCTGTTCTGAAAGAAAAACCAAGAAGAAAAACGTATCCACTTCCCTTCTTAAACACTCTAATCTACCAAAACAGGCAGAATTACAGTAGCCCCTATTTTACTATTTTTACTATTCTCATGACTTGGTAGAGTGGTGAGCAAGAATTAGAAAAAAAAAAAAGAGGAAATCCTACATCCTATTACATAAAAATTTGGCATGGTGATTTTAGCAACGATAACATTTATAAGTGAAGGAATTGATAGCTTACTTTGACATTCCCCTTTTAAATTGTCATATTCCGTAGTTATGTGTTTCACTAAACACATTTCCAACCACAAGGAAGGTGTGTGTGTGTGTGTGTGTGTGTGTGTGTGTGTGTGTGTGTGTATCTTCTTTTGGCTCGATCTACCTTTTCCTTTGAGAATCACAACCTGGAATGCCGAGGAGTTATCCAGGTCTAGATTGGTTACAAGAAAGTCGAGGATGAGATATGACTTGAACCAGTCTTTTCTAATAAATTGACATTGTAGGGTGTTTGTTTTTATTTCATTTGTTTGCCATTGGTTCTCAAATTGAATTGGATTAAGGATCAGGCCAGTCCCCTAAAGCCCTAATCTAATCTATGTTATACTTTTAAAAGTCACTAGAAATATGTTAAAAATGAAGGAAACTATACTTACCCAAACTCTCTCAAGGAAAGGAATGTGTAATTGGAAGGGATAATTTGATAATGGAGAAGGAGGAAAGAAGTTGCACGTGAATGACGAAGACCTCAAAGAGCAAACCCCTTCCACAATGGTGGTCTGGGCGGTTCAAGGGCTTTTTATTATGCTGGACAGCGTATGGGTTGGAGGCCCGAGCTGCGCTGCTGTTTCACAGAGAGCTGCTTACAGCAGAGACGGAGCCATCTCCAGCCTTCTCCTTTCCCTCCTTCCCCTGGGTCTGTCTTCGAATAAACATTGAATGAGTGTTTGAAGGAGTTCGAAATTATTAGCTTGCCTAGACACCTATGCCTCAATCTGTCCTAAAACTCACCATCAATTTCAAGGGGTGTAGTGCCATGCCCAAAAGGTCCAAAAAATCAGGTTAAATTTGTTAAGACAAAAATGTGTATTTTTTCCACAGCACTTTTAGAAGAAAGGAGAAAATTATGAAATTTGACAAGCCCTATTAATCCCCAGGGAAGTTGGCTGGGTAAGAATACAAGTTGACCTTTTAAACTTTAACAATTAGAAAGAAAGACATCTTTGCCTCCCATACATCTGTTTTTTAAAGCATTTGATGTGTCTTCAATGAACACCATTGAATGCCAGCCTTTCAGGCAGGCACTCTTCCGAGAACTCAGGCAGAAGTCAATGTGGAGCCAGCCCTTGCTAAAGTCTTGCTTGACTCATCGGATATTTTAGAGAAGCGGAAGAACTTGTGTTACCGAACTCAAGGGGTTCGTTTTGCCTGTGCACGTCAAAGCCAAAGGAGGCATGAACAGGAGTTTGCCGCAAAGAGAGTAGAGGTTCATTTAGGAAAATGGCACCAAGACGGAAGATGCAGGTGAGTTAGTGCTCCGGAGACCTGGCTCCCCAGTGGCGTGTACGTTACAGATTCTATAGGGCAGAATCACAAGATACCATGGGTTAAGGGTTCGGGGTCGTGTTGGGAACTGATTGGTGGTATCAATCAGGTGAGGTAAGGATAATGAATCATTTCTTCAGATCTGGAGGACAGTTCTGAGGTCTTTTCCAGAGTCCCTGTGTCTGGTCTCATGGAAAATAGCCAGGGAGCCGGTCCACCTTCGGGCTCAGGAGCTGAAACCTAACTTAGGTCAAGATGTTATCTTTAGCCTATGAGAGGTCCGGACCCTGTGACCATTAGTCAGGTCCGGCTACTGTCCTCTGCTGCCTCGGGGGTTGCTGATTATCTGGGAAAAGGCTTGGTCTCTGAGGGGCAAAGAGAGAGACAGAATTTCTAGAGCTAGGATTTAAAACTCAATTTAATCAAAGTGATAAGGACTCCTGGTTTCATTTGCATCAGTCCTAAATGCTAACCCTTTCCTGTGTAGTAAAATACCAGGAAGCAACACAATGAAATCAATAGACTTCAGTTAGAATGCAATTATGGGAGGCTTGACAAAAATGTCAAAAAGATTTTTTTTAATTATTTAAAATTTTTTTTCAATTATAGTTGACATTCAATATTATTTTATATTAGTTTCAGGTGTACAGCTTAGTGGTTAGACATTTATATAATTTATGAAGTCAAAAGGTTTTAAACACTTGGTCAAATGGGATCTCATGTCACTGTGAAACAATACTTCGTTATCCACTTAACGCTGGTGACAAAGACGTTGCAGGCAAATATAGTAAGTTAAATAGCTATTAGTAAAACTTAGCTCTTTTAACATTAGAAGACTCAGTTTTAAGCAACCAAAGACCTGATAAAGACAGCATGAAGCACAGTTGGTAAGACATGAAATCTTTGCTTTCTAGGAAGATTACTTTAAAAGCTAAAAAAAGAAACCTTTAACAATCTATTATCTAAAGCAGACCAAAGTCAGGGAGGCCTGATGGCTCAGTTTGTTAGAGCAGGAGCTCTTAGCAACAGGGTTGCCAGTTCGATTCCCACATGGGCCAGTGAGCTGTGCCCTCCACAGCTAAAGTGAAAACAAGGACTTGACTTGGAGCTGATGGGTCCTGGAAAAACACACTGTTCCCCAATAAAAATTAAAAAATAAAAATAAAAAGATAAAGCAGACCAAAGTCTAAGAAAACTGTTCTTTTAGCAGATAAGAGAAAATTAAGTTTTAGTTTTATCTAAGTGCACCATTGGTATTAAAGCTTATTTTTAAAACACTTATAAGAAATTAATTCAATGTTACCTAGCATGGTTACACATAAAATTCCTTTCTCAAGATGCCTTTTTCACCTGAGACCTGGGAGGCATATCTTTGAAATGTTACCATCAAGAAAGATAGTAACTTTTTCTTCCAGTTTCTGTGGGAAAGTTGGAATCTAACTTTAGATTCTAAACTCTAAATTAGCATCAAGTTGCAAAACTATCTCTTGTCATAATGACATGAGAAATTTGTTTTTTCTCTGGATAAAGCCAATTAGCTAACATTGATGGTCACCCCAATTACCAGGTGCATCTGGGATGAGCTCTGTGTGACAAGTGGTGTTGTCAAGTCCTCTTATTTGAGGACTGGCTATTGTTTATCTTTAAAACGTGTAATTGGTTGAATCTTCTTGGCTATATAAAAGGGTAAGATTTCTTTCTGCCTTTACAATCTCTTAGCAGATTGCATGTGATGTGACCAGCTCTTCCTCCTTTCTCTAACACACCCATAAACAGATCATCCAATATTATTTTTTTTTCAGTCAAAACTTATATATCCTAATCTCAAAAAGTACCCACTTTACTCCTGGCACTCTGATAAACTAGTTCTCAGCATGATGTCAAAAACAGTTAAGTGTGATGTACTGGTGTAAAAAGTTGTGTAACCCTAAAGCCATGATTTGAAGGTTATTTTATTAATCTGAGTTATCCAGAGAAACTGAACCAATAGGAGATACAGATATATATGTCAAGAGATTTGTTATAAGGAATTGACTCGTATGATTACGGAAGCTGAGAAGTCCCCAGATGTGTAGTTGGCAAGGCGGAGACCCAGGAGCGCCGAGGGTGTAAGTTCTACTCTGAGCCCTATGACTTGAGAACCATGATAACCAATGGGGTCAATTCTAGTCCAAGTCCAAAAACAGGAGACTGATATCCTGGCTCAAACAAGAATGAAAATTCTCTCACTCAGGATCAATCACCCCATCCAGCACCACAATCTCCTTCTTTGCCTGTTGTTTTAGAGGCGTAAGGAGTCCAAAGTAGTCGGACAGCAGTTTTAACTGCTCATTCATTAACTGAATTATTGTCATATCTTCTGGGATAAGAATTCCTCACTTTGGAGCTAAGACTTCTAGGCCAGCAGAACCAAAGATAGTGGGATCAGAAAGCAAAAATTTTGCTACTGGGTCACTAGTGGTAATCGTGAGTGGTGCCACTAACATTTTCACCCTTTGAATCCTGGACCCATAAATCTTGGCTATGGTAGAAAAAGCATCATATGATGGACACTGATTCCAGAGAAGCTTGCCTAGCCCTGTAAGGTATTGCCACTAGCTGGCACTGTAACTAAATCTTCAAAAGCCCATTCCACCATTCTATCAAACCAGCTGATCAAAATGGTGGAGAACATGGTAAGACCAGTGAATTTCACAAGTATGGGTCCATTGCCACATTTTTTTTCCCCTGTGGAATTTCATAAACAGAACCAATGCTACGTGGAATATCATGATGGTAGATAAATAATTTTGTAAGATCACAGATGGTAGCTTTAACAGAAGGATTATGTTCAGGGAAAGCAAATCCATATGCAGAGTAAGTGTCAATTCCAGTAGGAATAAAATGCTGCCACTTTTGTGATGAGAGCAGTCCAATGTAATCAACCTGCCACCAGGGAGCTAACGACACTGGGAAATGGTGCCATATTGGTAACTCAAGTGTTGGTCTCTGCTGCTGGCAGATTTGGCTTCCGCAGTGTCAAGAGCCAGGATGGCCCTCATGAATGGAAGTCCATGTTGCTGGTTCACATATCACCTCCATCCCGGCCATCATGGCCCTTTGTTCATGAGTCCATTGTACCATGACAGGGGTGGCTGGGAGAAGGCTGATGGGTATCCATAGAATAGGTCATCCTATCCACTTGATTATTAAAATCCTCCTCTGCTGAGGTCATTCTTTGGTGAGGATTTATATGGGACACAAATATATTTACGTTTTTTTGCCCTTTCAGAAAGGCCTGTCCACATACCTCTTTCCCCAGACCTCTTTGTCATTAATTTTCCAATTATGTTCCTTCTAATTCCCTGGCCATCCAGCTAAGCCATTGATCACAGCCCATGATTCTGTATCTAACACACATAAGCCCATTTCTCCTTCCAAGAAAGTGAACAATCTGGTGTACTGCTTAAAGTCCTGCCCACTGGGTAAATTTCCCTTTACCACTGTCCTTTGAGGATGTCACAGAGAGGGGCAGTACTGCTGTAGCTGTCCAATTCTGAGTTGTCATCTGACAACTAGACGAAGTCTCCTGTTCCTCTGTAAACTAATCATAGGGAACGCCCCAAGAGGGCATTAGTGCAATCTGGGAGAGAGAAGGCAGTGTAGCAGGAATGGGGACTATGAACATTTGGGCCACTTCTTCATGTAATGACTTGTCACTTCAGGGCTGGTTCAGCCTGACCATGTATGTATATCACTTCCACTGGATGAGGGAGTGCTGCTGCTGCTGTAGTACATAGCCAAGTTTATGGCTTGGTGGGTCAGATAATACCCAGTTCATGACGGATAACTCAGGTTGCATGGTGAGTTGGTCATCCTAGATTAAGATTTCAGTCACCCTTAAGGTCCAGTAGTAGTCCAAGAGATGGTTCTCAGAAGCTGAGTAGTTATCTCAGGAGGATGGCAATCGGCTCCAAAATCCTAAGGGCTTGTGCTGTGATTCACCAATAGGGCCTGCCGAAGGTTACAAACAGCATCTTATCTGCCTCTGACACTGTAAGCACCACTGGATCTACTGGATCGTATAGCCCAAGTGGCAGAGCCACTTGCACAGCAGCCTGGACCTGTTGCATAGTCTTCTCATGTTCTGGGCACCACTCAAAACCAGCAGCTTTTCAGATCACTCAGTAAATGGGTCAGAGTAGCACACCCAAATGAGGAATGTGCTGCCTCCAAAATTCACTGAATGTCACCAGGTGTTGTACCTCTTTTTGCTACTATTAGGACCCAGATGCAACAACCTATTCTTCACCTTAGGAGGGGTATCTCTACAATCCCCACACCACTGAACCCCTAGAAATTTCGCTAAATTTTTGTCGGATTTATTTTATACTCTCGTACGTGCAAATAAGTCTAGAGTATTGTTCCTTCTTGCTCACAAGGGTCAATCAGCATCACGTAACCAATTCCACGGAGCAGTGTGATATCTTGTGGAAGGGAGAACAAGACTCCTGCAAACTGAATTATGCCACAGCTGGAGAGTTGATATTCCTAAGATAGCATAGTGAAGGTATATTTCAGGCTTTGGCACATTAAATAAAACTACTTGTAGTGATATGAATCAATTCAGAAAATTCATCCTTAAAGTTCTGTTCCTTTAGAACCACTCCTGGAACCAAAATCCGTATTAGTTGGGTTCTCCACAGAAACAGAATATCTATCTATCTATCTATCTATCTATCTATCTATCTATCTATCATCATCTATCTATCTCAAATTGGCTCATGCAATTATGAAGGATGAAAAGTCCTGAGATCTGCAGTTGGCAAGCTGGAGACCGAGGAGAGCCAATGGTCTAGTTCTAGTCCAAGTCCAAAGGCCTGAGAATCAGGAGAGTTGATGGTGTAAGTCTAAGACCGAGTCCAAAGGTAGGAGAAGACCAATATCCCAGCTCAAAGACGGTTAGGCAGAGAGAGAAAGTTATCTCTCACTCTGCCTTTTTTGTTCTATGCAGGCTTACAATGGGTTGGATGAGACCCACCCACATTGGGAAGGATAATCTGCTTTTCTCAGGCTATCAAATCAAATGTTTATCTCATTCAGAAACACCCTCACAGAAACATCTGGAATAATGTATAACCAAATATCTGGACACCCTGTGGCCCAGTCAAGTTTGCACATAAAATTAAGCATCACAATGACCAAGAGATTGGCCTGATCAAGTCCTCTCTCTGACCTAGCGTGGCACTACCTGCTCCTGCCTCATTGCTTAGAATTCCCACTACTAGAATAATCCTTTCTGATTAATAATAGGTAAAAATCTTGTATCTTGATGAAATCCATATAGGATGGAGTAATTTTAGGAATTTTCTAAGATTGCTGTAAAAAAGTACCACAAACTGGATGGCTTAAACAGCAAACTTATGGTCTCACAGTTCTAGAGGCTAACTCTGAAATCAAGGTGTCATCAGAATTCATTTTTTTCTGAGTGCTATAAGAAAGAATTTGTTTCATTCCTCCACCATTGCTGGTGGTGGGCTTGCAATCTTTGGTATTCCTTGGCTTATAGAAGCATCACCATGATCTCTGCCTTCATTTCACATGGCATTCCCCGCTGTGTGTGTCTGTCTCTAAATTTCCCATTTTTATAAGGACACCAGTCATATAGAATTACCTCTTTAAAGACTGTATCTCCAAATAAGGTCACATTCTGAGATACTAGGGATTAGGATTTCAACCATAAGTGGGGGTAGGTGTGTGTGTGTGTGTGTGTGTGTGTGTGTGTGTGTGTGTGTGTTTCAGATCTCTCAGTGTCATAGGAACCTGGTATAGAACAGAAACCAGTTAGTTTAAAATCCTGGCTAGAGGATCTAGTGGGCAAATTTGAAAACTAAGGTCTAAAGCAGCAACAAATAGGGAACTCTGGTCATATTACCCTGAAAATGTCTTTGGCAGAAGTTGGCCACTGTTGAGAGATTTTGCGTCTTTTGCCTGTAGGGAAGCTCAGCTTTATTCTGCCTGGACACTCCCACATATTTTAAAGGCCTATTACTCACTTTAACGGGACTGCCTGTGTGTTGCCATAGAGATTGCCAGGAATGAGTTAACATTGAGCACTGACACCTGCACACGTAACTGGTACTACATTTAAGATGATGTCTGTCTGATAGCCAGTTCTCATGTAGAAAAAGTCTAATGAAAGGTTTGTAATCCAGGGAGCTATGGGCAAAATCCCAAGAGACCTTTTGCATATTATTTTTCCTTATTGTATTTGGTAGGTTGAGTCCTACCAAATATATCCTACCAAAAATAATTTTATAAGCCTACTTTTCTTTAGGAAAAAAATGAGGTTGATCAAGAACGATTTTTCATAAATTACTTGATTTCCTTCCAAGATCTGTAAATACTGGAGCCCTGAAGGATTAAAAGTGTTCATGTAGTTTTCATCCTATGACTCTAAGGTAATATTTCTCGCATCTGGTTTAGGATTTTTTTTTTCATTATTATTATCATTATTTTCCAGTAAAGATGTTGTGAGACAGTTTGCAGCTGTGAGACAGTTTGAAATCACAGAAAGAAAAGTTCAGGATATTTTGCTGCATTTAATATGGCTAAGGATCTTTTATCATGAAATTCTACTTTTCATCTTTAAAAAACAAACAAACAAACAAACAAACAAAAACAACCATAGGTCTCTTTCCCATCTGCTTCTACAGAAGAAGGCAGAGTTTTTATGAGCATAGTGGTTGACTGCAACTCAAGTGGAAGAAATTAAGTTCTCCGAATTTCACGTGCTTTTGCAGAGTTAAACTTTGTACAGCAGCCTGTCTTCAGTGCTGTGCTCCAGGATGCTCACATAAAGGAACAGAATTGCAGCAATGATTTAATACTTCCAAGAGTCAGAGGCACTAACAGTCCAGATCAGACAAGATTAACTACCCTGCTTCTGGCCAATCTCAGGCTGCTACATGACACAAGGAAAAGAAGGCCAATGAGACTTTGTAAAACCGTAAAATCAAATAAGAATTTGGATTCATAAGCAAAAGCATTGTATTGTGATGCGAGGGTCTCTGGAATAATTCCCAGTTGAGACTGTGTGATGCTCTACATTTTAATTTCCATGGTGAGTAGACAGGGAGAGTGTTGACTCCTAAATATCTGCTTGCAAATCAACTGCTTTTATCATCATTTACCTTGATTATTCTAGAAAATATTTCTCAAATTACCTACCACAGACTCTTGCATCGAATCTCCCGGGGTGCTGGTTAAAAATGCAGATTTTGGGATCCCATCCCCTGCACCTACTGAATCAGAATCTCTGGGGTGGGGCTTGGGTATCTGGGATTTTAGCAGAAACCCCCGTGGCTCTTACACACACTGAAATTTCCAAGTCACTGATCCAGGCAGGGTCTCTTCCCTCATTGGCCAGGTCCTGGGACAAGACTTGATGCTACAGCACTTAAGTAAGGCCAAGGAGGAGGACACTGCTGCTCTCCACCCTGGACTGTGGGCCCCTCCAGCACCACTGCTACTACTTCCTCTAGAGCCATGATGTCACTGCTACGGGAAAACCAACAGGGGAGAGAAGTCCATTACCCTTGCTTCTAGGTGGGAGTATCTGATTGGCTGGCCCTAACTCACGTGCCACAGACCAAGGAAAAGAAATACACAGTGTTTTCAGATTTCTAGAATGAGAGGGAGAGTTCGCTTCCCAACAAGATTCATATAGTAAAAGATTTCCCAAACATAGGCAGATGATTGTCAGATATATATATTTTTAATGATAACAAGAGGATGGAGAGCAATAGATGAGAGTCCAGCTACACACACTACAATCACTGTGGCAATAAACAAAGCCCTGGGCATTGGAGCACTGAGACCAGCGGCTCCTTCTAGGTGAGCCCTGAGGCTGATTAGAAAATCCCCTAAAAGGGCCCTCTTCAAAGAGCACTTCCTGCTGATCTCTCTCCAAAGGCCTATACTTGAGTCATCCTTGCTGCTACTAGTAAGTTCAAACCATTGACACTTTAAATGTTTTAGTAGCCCTCTGTCTCTAGCCCTTTAACTTTTCATTCTAGGAGGAGTTTTAGGCCTCCTCGGTATCTTATCTCATTCTTCTCTGGGTCCCTTTTACAACTTTCAATGCTTTTTTTCTGTTTTTTTTTTTTTTAAATTTTATATGACCATTCTAATTTTACAAGTGAAGAGGAGCTTGGAAATGGTGTGTAAAAACCAAAGCCATGTAGCTAACAGTCGTTTAGTTGCATCTTGGCTGTTTCGCCTTTCTATAAGCCCAGGAAGACAATTCACTTCTCTAGGCCTTTGGCATCTTTGCTTGTTTGTACATTTCGTCTCCACATATCTGTATTTCTTATGCCTCATCATGCTCAGCTGGATTACATTCTTCTTAGAAGGTTTAAAATTTCCATCTTGCATGACTTCTCCCCATATCATTTCCTTTAGGTAGCTTCAAGCAGGACTTGCTTTCCTAATAACTTGTTTTGAGTTCTTTGTTCTAGCCATTTTATCAACATGATATCACTTAATCTTATAAAGAAAAAAAACTGAGATTCAGAGAAGTGAGGTTAATTACCTAAGGCTACATATTTAATAAATGGCAGAACTAAAATTCTACCCAGGTCTATCAAACTCTAAAGTCCGTGGTTTCCCACACTATCCACTGCTTCCTACACTATACTAGATGGAAATGTAACAACATAACAATGGAATTTTAGATTACAGATAAAAATAGAAATGTTACAGGCAGAGATCCCTAAAACCATGGCAGCGATCATCCACTCTTCATCTATGTAACACTGATTGCCTTTAACACACACACAGACACACACACACACACACACACACACACACACACACACACACACACACCCTATCCCTCCACTCCTCCAAGCCTTGGTGACTCCTTTGTCCTCTGACCTGCAATAGTAATTAAGTACTACTCTTTATCAGGAACTGGGCTGTAATCCTTGTAATAACTCTGTAAGTTACCTTATCCATACGTAAGATTAGAGAAGTAAGTTTACCCAGATAAAAGCTGGCGGGGTGGGGGAGGTTAACAATCTACCTGATCTGATTCCCATAGTCCATGCTTGTAGACCATACTGTTTTTACTTAAACAAGTCATTATTACTACTCATGGAGGAAATTTAATTTGCTCTACGAGCAGGAAACTTTTAAAATCAAACTTATAAATCCCAAGTATCAGTGGTTCTTATTTTTAAGTTTTGATCACATCCAGCCATACGTGATAGGACCATAAAGTCCAATTTGCCCTTAGACCTCAGCTTAAGGGCCACTTCCTCCAAAAGCTGTCACTTACCATCTCCTCACTTCTATCTCCTGGCCAGAGTGAGGCAATTGTGGCCACCACCAAGTTGCCACCAAAATCTCCTTCAGGAGAGAATACAAGAAACATGTTAGCTCAGAGCCTGCAGCCACTGCATTTCCAGAACGCACCACAAACTTCACACCAGGCTACTTCCAGACAATAATGGAATGCAAGGTTATAGAATTTGGCACTTTCTGCCCCACCCAGGACTTTGTAATAGACAGTCTTTGATCTGTGGCTCCCCTGCAGCCTGACTGAAATTTTCTCAGAGCTACAATATAGTCTGAGACTCTCCCTATTCAATCCTCCCTTTTCTTCCCTCTTCTTTCACAGGTGTTGGGCCTGTATCATGGACTCAAGGCTTTCCGTGCTTTCTCCTGCTCCCTCTCCTCTTTTCTTTTCACAGACATTTTCCCTAATAAATGTCTCACACCTATAATTCCATCTTAGAGTTGGCTTTTGGAAGAACTAAACTGACAGAGTATGTTTCATCTGTGCTTCCATGGCATAACTGTATAATGGCAGTTTTTATAATAATTGCTGTTTAAAATATATATATATTTTTACTTTTGTAATTGCCTTTGAAAAAACGGCTTTATTGAGATATAATTCACATACTATACAATTCACCCACTTAAACTACACAAGTCAGTGGTTTTTAGGATATTCACAGGTATGCTCAACCATTACCACAGTCACTTTTAGAACATTTCATCACATCAGAAAGAAATGCCATACTCTAGCTATCACCCCGTACCTCACTTTCTCTGAGGAGTGGGTCTGCAGAGCTCCTTATGCTGTTATGGCACAAGTCCCTCCTGCCAGGGACCTGTGATTGTCTTTTTAATTGTCTGTTGCCTCAACTAAACTGTGAGCAACATAAAAATAAGGCCCTTTCATCTTTTCATAACAGCATCTAGTAGAACTTGTGATGATTTATTCATCTATTTGTCAGCTTTTCCTATCGATCCACAGAATGGTGAGGACTTCGCCATATTCACCATTATAATATTGTGCCTAGCACAATACTTGGTAGACGTAAGGAACCCAATAAACCCTAATGAATAAATGTATGGGTCATTGTTGGTCACTACAAATTCAATCCACGGAGCTGGGTCTGTGTGCTTTGTGCCATATGAGACAGGCACTTTGATTAGCCACACAAAAGTTATGCCCGAGCCCCTCCTCCCTGTACTTCTCTCACTATAGAAGCTAAATGTCAAATGCTCATTTCCTAACTGCCTTTGCAGCTAGGGGTGACCATGTGACCAAGTTCTGGCACATTTGAATTAAGCAGAAATCTGCTAAGATGGTGAGCGGGGGGCGTCTAGAAAATGTACTGTTTTCCTGATTAAAAGGGGCAAAAAGCATGCAGTGCTTCTGAGACAGGTTAGTTAGTATGTTACTAGGTAGACAGGGAGGTCCCTGGTGGAATAAACAAAAGATAGACATATTCTGAGACTTCAGGTTTTGAAATCACTCCTTCGCTCCAGGACAAAATAAAACAGTGCCCTGAGGTTAATCACAAAATTCCTCTTGGCCTGACAAACAAACCAGATCTGATAGATAGGAATAGGTTATTTTGCTAATCCCTTTAGGATGGGCTAACAGAACAAACCTGGTAGACAAGTGCCATTAAAAGGCACCAGCTGCCCTTCCCCAAACAGGCAAGGGACGGTATCAAAGTAAGAGCTTTTGCCTCAGTCATGGGGCACCCCCATTCAGGACCCCTCTCCTGCTTGGGAGCTCTGACGCTTTGCTTTCAATAAACTATCCCCTTTTTAAAATGCTTCGCCTCTCCTGGGTCCATGTTCCCACTCTTTGCTCTCACGAGACACAATGCCAGCACTCACTCACTCAAAAGTCCCCTACGTCATTTGGGGACTCACAGAGAAATATTCCTACAACACTTCCTTCCACTTTGCCTTGAAAGTAGATGTGATGGCTGCATTTGTAGCTGCTACCATGTGAATCTGAAGAAAAGACCATGAGAATAACAGAGACACTATTGAGTTACTGGTCCAATGCCAGAAACTGCTTAACTCCAGATGTCTTATGATGTGAAAAAGATAAATTTCATTCGTTTAAGCCATTATTGGTGGTATTCTGCTAACTGTAGGCAGAACATAATTCTAACTAATATACCACACTATGGAGGTAGAGCATATAGCACAATTAAAATTATACTTCATCCATCAATGTATTCATTTATTTTTCTATTCATTGAATAGACCTCACTATTTGCCAAACATTGTACCAGCCAGAAAATAAGAGTGAATAAGATAGACCATGTTCTCATGGACCTTACATTCTGATAGGAGAGAAAGACAATAATAAAACAAATAAATAAAAAATATATAATTAAACATTAGATAGTGATATGAGGTACAAAGAAAAATAATAATGCCAGGGTTTGTTCTTTTATGATTGGGAGAGCCAATGAAAAATTTGAATAGATGAATGACATATTTGGAGATGTAGAGAATAGCTTCTAGGGAGCAATAGTTAAAGCAAGGAGATGAATAAAGACATAACCCAGATGAATGGTAACTCTGTGAGGTGATGGAAGTGTTAATTGACCTGACTGGGGTAATCATTTCACAATATATACATATATCAAATCATCATATCATATGCTTTAAATATATACGACATTATTTGTTAATTATACATCAATAA
Source organism: Rhinolophus ferrumequinum (assembly GCF_004115265.2). Taxonomy (NCBI): domain Eukaryota; kingdom Metazoa; phylum Chordata; class Mammalia; order Chiroptera; family Rhinolophidae; genus Rhinolophus; species Rhinolophus ferrumequinum. Next base: position 56,588,007 of record NC_046287.1, read on the forward strand.
AGCTGGAGGGAAAAAGTTAAATGAATGATTTTTAAGTTTTAAATGTTTATGTTTATTTAATTTGATTATTACGTTTTTGCTTTTTATTTTATGCTGGAATAACAAGGGTTTGTGAAATATATAGATTGTTTTCTTTTTGTGAGCTGTTTTGAAGTTGTAAGCATGCTGAAATTCACTTTTGTTATTCATGCTAAGATTCTGGGGGATTTTCACCCCTATAATGGCATGTAGACCGGACCGCAGCCTGCTATATCCAGAAAGTGATGGATTAGCTGATGGTCTAATGTAATCTTAATTATTTGAAGGTCATGAATTTGACATGAACCAATTAGTTTATTTTGTTTTACTTTTTGCCATATCAAATCCTTTTTAAAAAATAACTTACAAATGATAAAGGTAATAATATTTATTATATAAAACTTGGAAACTTCAGAGGCACAGTTGAACAACAAATTATAATCCTATACCTCTTAGAGGCAGCTAATGTTAACATTGTGGGTATATGCGGTGGTATGCTCATACTTGTCTAACAACGATATTGTGATTCCAATGTGAATTCCAATATGAATTTTCATTGATATTTTTGTTTATATTAATGAGTAAGGTAAAAGTGATTAAAGTGAAATAACCAAAACATATGTCAGAGTTGCCACTCATTTGTCAATGACACAAGTAACTTATTTGCTGATTTGGGTAATAGTTTTCCAATACTGGAAGAAAGCTTTCTCAATTTTTTTGTGCTATTCAAACTATAACAGCCACAGCACAACATGCTTTTAAACTGAATCTGCATAATTAACAAATCTTTTCCATCACCTCCTTTAGTCTAGGCAATCAATAAAACAATAATTTAAAAAAAAGAGATGTAACTCAGATGAGACAAGACCAGAGTGTGGAAGCCGTAAAGTGTTAAAGATCTGGATATATTTTGAAGGTGAAGCCCACATGGTTTGCTGAGGGATTGTAAGTGGAATGTGAGAGAAAGAGAAGCAAAAATGAACCCCAGGTTTTTGGCACAAGCAACTGAGTACATGGCGATACTAAGATGTGAAACATTGGAAGAGGAACAAGCTTGAGGGAGGAAAAATAAATGTTCTGTTTTTAGACATACTTTGTTGAAATTTCCAAGTTGAGATGACCAGCAGGCCATTGAATAAATGTGTCAGGAACTCCTAGCGGAGGGAACTACAGACAGAGATATGACTTTGGGAGTAATCACATATAGATGGTACTGGAGGCCATGACATTGGATGAGGTCAACGAGAGTGGCCATAATTAGAAAAGAGAAGAAATCCTAGAACTAAGATAGAGGACAGGAAGACAAATCAGCAAAGGAGACTGAGAAGAAGGTGCTAGTGAAGTGGGAAGAAAACCAGAAGAGTGAGTTACCTGAGCAGCCAAGTGAAGAGAATGTTTGTAAAAGAGAGTGATTGGAGCAAACACTGTTGGTGCCCACCCACTTCCCTTCAGTTCTCACAAGCAAGGAAACCAGAAAAATAAATAGACATTTAGAAAGAGCATAGAAAGGAGATCCAAGATGGCCAAGTAGATAAACACTGTGCCTGCATCCTTCCGTAAACACATTAAAATTACAACTAAATTACAGAACAATCAACCTGAAGAACCATCTGAAGTCTAGCTGAACAGAAGCTTTATAACTAAGGATATAAAGAAGAAGCCACATCAAGACTGATAGGAGAGAAGAAGATGCAGAATAGGCCCCACACCTCTGTGTGGCAGATGAGAACTAGGAGGGATATCTCGGCTGCAGAGGTTCTCCCCTGAAGGAGCAACGGATCCCAACCCCCACTAGGCTCCCAAGCCTGGAGTACTGGTTGGGAAAAGAAGCCCCCACAACACTGGCTGTGAAAAACAATGGGGATTTCGACCATCCGGGTGGGACAGAAGGCGGCAGGAAACCCAAATGTCCTTTTAAATGGCCCGCACACAGACTCACTCACTTGCTGACACTCACCATGAGCTCCAGCAGAGGGACGGTGACTCGGAAATCCTGGGAGACATACAGAGGGAAGGGTGAAGGGTGCGGTTTCACAGCAAAGGTAGGAGGACAGTCCGCATTGTGTGAGGTCTTTTCCCCTACTGCTCTGCAGCCAGCACACAGGTGTCATCATTCCTGTGTTAAGCCCGCCCGCTACGCTTCCGGTGAAATCTGAATCTGATTGGTCTGATGAGCTCCACTGCTCTGCCCTGCTGGCTCACTGGGATTTAGCCCCGCCCAACACCCCCAACGCCTGAGGCACCTTCTCATGAGCAGCCAGCCCCACCCTCATTGCACCCTTTCTTGGAAAACTCTCTGAGTCTGTGGACCCCAGGCAGGTGGCAACTGACCTTGGTGTGCTCTGAGATTTTTGCTGAGTAGCTCCAGGCTCAGCACTGGTACCAAACCAGAATGTACATTAACCTGGTGACCACAACTCATCCCTCTCTAGTGACTCCCTGAGACCTTGCCTCACTCAATTTGCATACCTCAGGAGGTTTTATCAATGGCTGAACCTTAAGGGAGCTGGCAGGTGACAGCAGGCCTCGGGGTGTCCTGGCTTTTTGCAGAGCTACTATAGGCCCCGTACTGGTGGCAGCTGTCTTCAGTTTGCAGTGTGATCTCTCCCATGTGCTTCTAACTTTAGCACAGGCAGCAAACAACTTCAAATCACTTTGTAGCTCCTACCTGCTAGTCCCCAACTGGTCACAAGCAGTGAGTGACCTGAGCCTGCACTGGAGCCACTCCCAAGAGGCCTCAGAACCAACATACTTGGAAGTTGGCTTGAGACCACAGCAGAGCACCACCCAATTAGCTCCACAAGTGGCACACACAATAGGGGGTCTCAACAGGCATCAGAGCCCACTGGGGTAAATGCTATTCAGCAGGGGAAGCCCCCCCCCCACCCACAGCAGCCCGTAAATTGTGGACGTGGCCAAACCCCTCACAGCCAATCAGCCTGAGAGCCAATGCCGCCCACTGACGTGCCAATAGCAATCAAGGCTCAGCTATAACAGGAGGGCATATGCAACCCACACAAGGGACACACCTGGAGCACCCAGAGTAGGTGACTAGGGAGACTGTTCCAGGGGCCTACAGGGCACGTACTACATAAGGCCACTTGACCAAGACTAGGAGACATAGCAGATCTACCTAATACATAGAAACAAACACAGAAGGCAGCCAAAATGAGGAAACAAAAAAATAAGTCCAAATGAAAGAACAGGAGAAAACTCCAGAACAGGAACTAAACTAAATGGAGGCAAGCAACTTACCAGATACAGAGTTCAAAACAATGGTTATAAGGATGCTTAAGGAACTCAGTAAGAACTTTAACAAAGAGATAGCAAGCATATGAAAAGATGCAAAAACCATTAAAAAGAACCACTCGGAAGTGAAGAATACAATAACTGAAATGGAGAATGCACTAAAAGGAATCACCAGCAGACTACATGAAGCAGAGAATTGAATCAACAATTTGGAAGGCAAGGTAGCAGAAAACACTCAATCAGAATAGCAAAAAGAAAACAGAATCCAAAATAATGAGGATAGTTTAAGAGACCTCTGGGACGACATCAAGTGTACCAACATTCACATCATAGAGGTACCAGGAGGAGAAGAGAGAAAGCAAGGAATTGAGAATCTATTTGAAGAAGTAATGACTGAAAACTTTCCTAACCTGGCAAAGGAAATAGACATACAAGCCCAGGAAGCACAGAGAGTCCCAAACAAGATGAATCCAAGACAGGTCCACACCAAGATACATTATAATTAAAACGGCAAAGGTTAAAGACAAAGAGAATCCTAGAAGCAGCAAGAGAAAGGCAGCTAGTAACTTATAAGGGAGCATCCATAAGATTGTCAGTGGATTTCTTGACAGAAACTTTGCAGGTCAGAAGGGATTAGCACAAAATATTCAATGTGATCAAAAGCAAGGACATACAACCAAGATTACTCTACCCAGCAAGGCTATCATTTAAAATAGAGGGTCAGATAAAGAGCTTCCCAGATAAGAAAAAGCTAAAGGAGTTCATCACCATCAAGCCAATATTATAAGGAAGTTAGAGGAACTTCTTTAAGCCAGGGGGGAAAAAGGATAAAAATTATGAATACTAAAATGGCAATAGCTACATATCTATCAACAATTACTTTCAATGTAAATTGATTAAATGCTCCAATCAGAAGACATAGGAGGGCTGAATGGATAAGAAAACAGATCCCTTAAATATGCTGCCTACAAGAGACTCACTTCAGATTGAAAGACATACATAGATGAAAAGTAAGGGGATGGAAAAACTATTTCATGAAAATGGAAATGAAAAAAACAAAGAAAAAATCTGGGGTAACAATACTTATGCCAGACAAAACAGACTTTAAAACAAAGGCTATAACAAGAGACAAAAAAGGACCCAGTAATCCCACTTCTGGGTATTTATCCAAAGAAACCCAAAACACTACTTGGAGGGTATATGTGCATCCATATGTTCATTGCAGCATTGTTTACAATGGCCAAGATGTGGAGGCAGCCTGGGTGTCTGTCAATGGAAGAATGGATAAAGAGGAGGCAGTACATATATGCAATGGAATATTGCTCGGCCATGGAAGGGCATGGGTTCTTGCCTTCTTAGGTGACAGTGGATGGAACTGGAGGGTACTGTGCTGAGTACAGAGCGTCAGACAGGGAAAGACAGATGCAATATGATCTAGCTTATATGTGGAATCTAAAGACCAAAATAAACAAGCAAAACAGAAAGAAACTCATAGATACAGAGAAGATTTTGATGGTTGCCAGATGGGAGGTGGGTATAAAAGGGGAAAGGATTAAGTAGTAAAAATTGGTTGTTGGGGGCGGCCTGATGGCTCAATTGGTTAGAGCGGGAACTCTTAACAACAGGGTAGCTGGTTCAATTCCCGCATGGGCCCTCCACATGTGGAAATCTGCACCCTCCACAACTAGATTGAAGACAATGAGCTGCAGCTGAGCTGCCAGAGGGGCGGGCAAATTGCTCAGTTTGTTAGAGTGCGGGCTCTTAACAACTAGGTTGCCTGTTCAATTCCCGCATGGGATGGTGGGCTGCGCCCCCTGCAACTAAGATTGAAAATGGCGACAGAACTTGGAGCTGAGTTGCACCCTCCACAACTAGATTGAAGGTCAATAACTTGGAGCTGATGGGCCCTGGAAAACCACACTTTTCCCCAATATTCCCCCAATAAAAAATTTAAAAAATATATTTCTTAAAAAAAATTGGTTGTTACACAGTAGTCATGGGGATGCAGGGATATACATAAGGAATATAGTCAATATTATTGTATTGACTATGTATGGTGTCAGATGGGTACTAGATTTATCAGGGTGATAGATGGGAGGGGGTTTGGGGAGTGGGTGAAAAAGGTTAAGGGATTAAGAAGTATAAATTGGTAGTTACAAAATAGTCATGGGGATGTAAAGTAAAGCACAGGGAATAGTGTCAATAATATGGTAATAACTATGTGTAGTGGCAGGTGGGTACTAGACCAGTCAGGGGGATCACTTCTTATATTATATAAATGTATAACCACTATGCTGTACACCTGAAATTAATACAAAATAATATTGAATTTCAACTGTAATTGAAAATTTAAAAATGGGGGGAAACATGAAGGGGAATAAGAGGTCCAAATTTCCAGGTATAAAACAAGTCATGAGGATACAATGTACAGCATGGAGAATATAGTTAATAATATTGTGATAGCATGGTATAGTGTCTGATCGTTGCTGGACTTATCATGGTGATCACTTCTTTAGGTAGATAAATGTTGAACAACTAATATAATATTCTATATTAGCTATATTTTTAAATAAAAATCTTTGAAAAAAAGAAAAGAAAGCACACAAAACTACTGACATGTTGAAGGCTACAAAGGTATTATGAAAATATAGTAAAGAATGTTCCAATGTAGGGCGGATGGGCGGCTCAGTTGGTTAGAGCGCGAGCTCTGGGCAACAGGGCTGCCAGTTCGATTCCCACATGGGCCAGAGAGCTGCGCCCTCCACAACTAGAATGAAGTCAATGAGCTGCTGCTGAGCTCCCGGGTGGCCAGATGGCTCAGTTGGTTGGAGCACTGGTTCTAAACCACAAGGTTGCCGGTTCGACTCCCCCAAGGTCATGGTGGGCTGTGCCCCCTGCGATTAACAATGGCAACTGGACCTGGAGTTGAGCTGTGCCCTCCACAACTAAGATTGAAGGGATAACAACTTGACTTGGAAAAGTCCTAGAAGTACATACTGTTCCCCAATAAAGTCCTGTTCCCCTTCCCCAACAAAATCTTAAAAAAAAAAAACCACCAATGAATTGAAAGCTACTTAATAATATGAATAAGTTCTGAAAATGTAAATTAACAAAATTAAGGCAAAAATATATAGAAAGCCTGACAATTCCTATAACCACACAATTGTAGTCATTAGTTGAAATCTTCTCCCACATATAAAGCAAATAAAAAAGCCTAGTTAGGGTATTAAAATTTCAACTACCAAATAATTTCGAAAGTTTTCCAGTGAACAGAAAAAAAGAATTATTCCTCATTCTATAAAGCCAGTAGCACTTTGTTCCCAAAAATCAAATGAGGAGAGTATAAGAAAGAAAAATTACAAGAGGAGAGGGGATCAGTCCTGTCAGAGGATTAAGCATGAAAATATTTTTGCCCTGGAAGACATTTATGAAAGCGCAAAACACTTGTAGTTGGTCCCCTCACACCTGTTAGATTGGCCATCATCAAAAAGACAAGCGGTAAGTGTTGGCGAAGAAATGGAGAAAAGGGAACCCTGGTGTACTGTTGGTGGGAATGTAAATTGGTATAGCCACTAGAAAAAGCAGTATGGAGATTCCTTAAAGACTTAAAAATAAAACTACCATTTGAACCAGTAATACCACTTCTGGGTGTATATCCAAAGGGAATAAAAAACAAGAATTTGAAGAGATATCTGTATTCCCATGTTCATTGCAGCATTATTCACGATAGCCAAGAGATATAAACAACCTATGAGTATGTCAAAAGATGAATGGATAGAGAAGTTTTGGTATACATATACAATGGGGTATTATTCAGCCATAAGAAAGAATAAAATCTTGCCATTTGTGACAACATAGATGGACCCTGAGGACAATAGGCTTAGGGAAATAAGTTAGAAAGCAAGACAGATATGGTATTATGATACTTCTATGTAAAATTTTTAAAAGCTGAACTCATAAAAACAGAGAGTAGAGTAGTCGTTACCAGGATCTAGGTGGTAGGGAAAATGGGGAGATGTCAGCAAAGGGTACAAACTTCCAGTTCGAAGATGAATAAGTTTTGGGGATCTAATACATATCATTGTGAATATAGTTAATAATACTATGTTATATACTTGAAAATTGCTAAGAATGTAGATCTTAAATGTTCTCACCACAAAAAAGAAATGGTAAATTTATGACGTGATGGAGGTGTCAGCTAATGCTAAGGTGGCAATCATATTGCAATATACGTGTGTCAAATCAATATGTGGCATACCTTACACTTACACAATGTTATATGGCATTTATATCTCAATAAAGGTGGAAATAAAAATTTAATAAACTGCCATGATAAAGTCTTAACAAACAATGAAAACTAGGAAATCTTCACATTACAAAGGGTAACTACCAGAAACTTATTGCTATCACAATCTTACTGGTGAAACTGTAGAAATTAAAAAAAAAATTACATATAAGAATGCCTGCTCCTACTGTTTCTGTTTACTATTGTTCCAGAGGTTGTGTTAATGCAAACAGAAATTTTAAAAAATTGAAAAAAAAAAAAGATTGAAGTGAGTAAACCTAAATTGTCATTATTTCTAGGGGATATATTTGCCTAAGGATTATCTCCACCAAAAAAAAATGTGTAGACAAATTGCATAGAGAAATTATTGTACAAATTATTATAAGAGAATTGTAAGATAATTTAGCAAGGCAAATGAATATATGATTGCTATACCCCCACAGTGGCATTTCTGTATACCAGAACAAAATAAGAAAGTATTTTTAAAATAAATGTGTTTTCTAATAGTATCGCAGAATATAAGGTGTCTAGAAATAAACCCAAGACAATATTTGTGAAGCTTATACAAAGGAAATTACCAAACTTTGCTGAAAAATATTGAAGAAAACCTAAATAAATAAAAAATTAACATGTCCACAGTTAGGAAAACACAATATTGTAAAGATGTCAGTTTTCCACAGATTGATCTATTAACTTAATGCAATTCCAATAAAAGTCCTAATAGGATGTCCTGAAGAACTTAGCAAACTAATTGTTAAATATCTAAAGAGAAGCATAGGGCTTAGAAGGGTCAAGGCACTCCCAAAGAAGAAGGAGGAGGATGCATATATTGTGACCTATTATAAAGTTAAAGTAAGGAAGGTGTAGTTTTGCCCACAGTTAGACAAACTGATCAATGGAAGAGAACTGACAGCCCTCCATCTGTCCTATGTACATATGGAAATTAGATATAAAACAGAAGCGACACTGCAGGATTTTAGCAGCATCAATGATTGTCTGCAAAGTACCTTTGGGATTTAAATTGTATATATCCGCTGTCCGTAACTTCGTTATGATTTTTCAAAATTTCCATGTATTTTTGTTCATAACTCCTCCACTTTTCACCACAAATTTACCTTTCTGTTTAGCACAAATTCTTCCTACAAAAATTACTTATCATTGCAATTTTTAAAATTCTTCATCTCTTTCTATCTCTTAGAGATTATTGGTAATTTTTGCAGAAATTAAATTAGGAGGATCTATTACCTAAGGAGGGTCTTTGGTTTTATACAGATGGAGAGCGAGAGCGAGAGCATGCGCGAGCGAGAGCGTCCTCTGGGGTGATAACAGAGAACAAGAAACAAAAGTTTGCTGAAATCACCTCATTAGTTATTTCTTTGCTTGTTAGCAGTTTGCCCCTCCATTCATGAGAATATAAGTTTCAAGTGTGTTAAGACCTCGTTCATCCTGTCTGTTACAGTACCTGGAAAAAAGTACTGTACCTGGACTGAAATGGGTAGTTTAAATAATTAGTTCATGTTTTTGAGGCAATTCATTAATTCAGCCACTAGACTTCCCTCTTGCATTAGTCAGGGTTCTCCAGAGAAAGGGAACCAATAAGACATACATAAGAGGAGATTTGTTATAGAAATTGGCTCATGAGGTTATGGAGGCTGAGAAGTCCCACAATCTGTGGTCTGTAGCTGGGGACCCAGGAAAACTGGTGGTGTAATTCAATCTAAGTCTGAAGGCCTGAGAACCAGAGGGCCGCTGGTGTAAATTCTGGAATTTGAAGGCCGGAGAACCAGGAGATCTGATGTGTGAGGGCAGGAAAAGATGGACAGCCCAGCTCAGGAAGAGAGAGTGAGAATTCACCTGTTCTTAGCCTTTTTTGTTCCATTGGGGGCCCCAGCACATTGGCTTATGTCTGCCCACCTCAGTGAGGGCAGATCTCATCATTCACTCTACTGAGTCACATGCTAATTAATCTTTTTCCAGAAGCCCCTTCAGAGATACACCCAGAAATAATGCTTTACCTGCTATCTGGGCATCCCTTAGCTCAGTCAAGGTGACACATAAAATTAACTGTCATATGTCTGAACCATTTACTTGGCAACTAGTCATGTACTTCCTTGTGAAATTTAACTCACAAATAAAATAGAAAATGCATCTATTGCCACCCCCTTAGCCCATCTAGAGGGTATGTGCTTGTTGGGCACACATTGTTTCTTTCTGGTTCTCCCACAATGCCTTGCATTGTGCTTTAGTCTCAAGAAATGGTAGAGCTGGTGATTATAAGAATTATTAAACAAATTTGAATTTAACAATGTAAATTGTGATGAGCATTTTTAAAAGAATAATGATTCACCAGTTCTTCAGAGGACTATATGAATGTGTGTATATGTATGTGTATATACATATCTATACAAACTTAAATGTATTTGAATTATTGAAAAAATTTCTGGAGTAGTAGATATCTCCTATTAATGTACTGAATTTCATACACATTTTTTTTTTGCCACATTCCCCATGAACCTTGTTTTTTTTTTTTTTAAGTTTTATTTATTTATTTATTTTTTATTGGGGAAGGGGAACAGGACTTTATTGGGGAACAGTGTGTACTTCCAGAACTTTTTTCCAAGTCAAGTTTTTGTCTTTTCAATCTTAGTTGTGGAGGGTGCCGTTCAGCTTCAAGTTGTCCTTTCAGTCTTAGTTGTGGAGGGTGCAGCTCAGCTCCAGGTTCAGTTGCCATTGCTAGTTGCAGGGGGCGCAGCCTACCATACCTTGTGGGAGTCGAACTGGCAACCTTGTGGTTGAGAGCCCACGCTACAACCAACTGAGTCATCCAGGAGCTCAGCGGCAGCTCAGCTTAAGGTGTCGTGTTCAATCTTATTTGCAGGGGGCAGAGCCCACCATCCCTTGCAGGACTTGAGGAATTGAACCAGCAACCTTGTGGTTGAGAGCCCACTCGCCCATGTGGGAATCGAACCAGCAGCCTTCGGAGTTAGGAGCACGGAGCTCCAACCGCCTGAGCCACCGGGCCGGCCCCTCATACACATTTTATATTCTCCATTCTCTTTGCTTTTTAAAGGAAAATTACTTTCCGTTGTGAACCAAACAGAATCTTGCTTCTCACTGGGCAATCCAACTAAATCAGAATGGAAAGTTCCAGTTCAGGCTAGTCATTCAATCTTGTTTGACCTGAAGCAGAACACTTAATACTTAATGCTCACTCATGGTGAAGATTGGTTTGTGAGGAATTTTCCATCTTTTCTTTGGCAAGCTGTTGAATGCAATGTTTTTCATTTTCTGGGCTTTTTATATTTAAAAAAACATATTCATACCTTTTTGTTTCATTTTTTGTCAAGTATATGATGTTAATTTACTAGATACTTGCTTATTTTTTAGAAATCCTTACTAAATTCCTATCAATGGCTGAGAACCAGCCTTTGTTGCTAACGAGCACTTAGCACATTTCTTAGAGATCTTCGGCAATAATTTCTCAGACAGAGGTGCTCATATGGCAAAAATCACTCAGTTTCTCAAACTCTTGGAAATACTTCTTATTCTGATGCCAAGCTTATGCAGAGAAGAAAATATAATATTGTGGATGTGACTGCCTATAATTTAAAAAGTCCTTAATCGTCACTTCATCTACTTCTTGAAATATGCTTCCTTAATATTCATCATAAATCATGTCAGGTAATATCCAGACTATTTATCAACATTCTCAGTATCTACTTATTTACTTTTCTCTGAAGTCCTAGAAAAGAATAAAGAGGTGGGTTGTTCTACAATAATTTCTACTTGTAAGTACATTGTTCTATGACTGTGCTCTCTCATCATGCTTGTGTCCTTTTTTCCCCAAGCCAATTAAGAGCAATTCAACATCAAGGGCTGGATCATTTTCCTAGATGTCTCCGCTGATAGAGCAGTCTCCAGAATGCTGCTAACTGACTAAAGAGAGCATTAAGGCAGCCTGGGACCAGGTGTAATTTGTGCTTCAGAAGACAGAAAGTTTTGGCGTGGTGCCCAGCAGATATTTTGATGAAGTATTTTCTCAGATAGACCTGAGTAAGAAATGTCTATGCAGTATAAAGGCACATTTAATATCTTTCCAAAACATCTGTTTTCTGTCCTGCAAACACAATGTTTATGAAATCTGGGACATATGGCTTGAACTTCCCAAACTCTCCAACTTGCTCTGTGACATCCAAATCACAGAACACTAACCTTCCACACCAGAGAGTTGAGGGGTAAGCTCAGAAAGTGCTTCGAAGGTTAAACTCCAAATTCTTGCCAGAGCCATGGAAAATGTATCATATTGATGCTGTGACTTGATTTACTGTCTTACTTTGGGCTAGCGATAGAATTAAGATTTCCTAGGAACAGCATGATAAATTTGCTCTGAGCAAGGAACTTGTGCACAGTTCCTCTGAGAACTTGGCCAGAGAAGTGATTATTTTTGCTTTCTTCATTTATTGTGCTTTAGTCCACAGAGTCCATTTTCCTTTCTGGTGTTTGAAAAACATGAAACACATATTGTAATCTCGTAATAGTTATGCAGTGGCTTCTCCCCTTTATTAACCATAACATGGTATCTGGCCCAATCCTGGGGCATTCAGAGAAGTTGACAAAGTTGTCTCTTCAGTGTGAAGTCTCTGCATTTTTTTTTTCTCCACTGTGTAAAACATTACCGAGTTTCCCCGAAAATAAGACTGAGTCTTATATTAATTTTTGCTCCATTAGGGCTTGTTTTCAGGGGATTTCTTATTTTTTTCATGTACAATGATCTACATATATTCAAATATAGTCATGTCGTCTTCTTCTGGAATATCGTCATAACGTACTAAATGTGTTCATCTGGCTGATGATCTTAACTGGGGCTTATTTTCGGGATAGGTCTTACTTTCGGGGAAACACTGTAACTCATGAAGGAACATACAGTGTTCATACATATCTCCCTTATAAAACTTATTACCTAGAAAGAATCTAGCACATTAATTCTCACAGTGGGGCAAGTAAGCAGTTAGCGGAGTAGAAAGAACATTTGCTTGAGTCAGAAGGCCAATGCTCTAATCCTAGCTCCAGTATTTGTGAGCTGGAATCATCTGGGACATGTGACTAAGCTTTCTGAGCAAAATTGTAAAGGTTTCTGATCTGAACAAATTTAGATGACAAATTATGATGCGGGAGAAAATGTGTCACAATTCAACTTAAAATAACCTCTACATATTTTGTATATTGACCTGAAAAGATGTATTATTCTAGGTAAAAAAAAAAAAAGGATGTTACAGAATAACATGTATAGTGCTATCAATTTTGTATATGAAAGGAAAGAAAGAAGGAAGAAAGGAAGGAAGGAAGGAAGGAAGGAAAGAAGGAAGGAAGGAAGGAAGGAAGGAAGGAAGGAAAGAAGGAAGGAAGGAAGGAAGGAAGGAAGGAAGGAAGGAAGGAAGGAAGGAAGGAAGGAAAGAAGGAAACTTTATCTCCCTCCTTGGTTTTTAGGAAATCCAAGTAATATAGAAGTATACAAATAGCATATATTACTGTTGTTTTTTTTAAATTTACAAAACAATGGCAAATTATTTCTTCCAGTTATGTGTTCAGCTTACGCAGTGTATTACCCATGGTCAGTATTTTTTGGCCTGAATGCATTTCTATTTACATGGCCATAGCGCTCCAGAAGAAACCTTCCCAAACAAACTGTGATTCTAGCACTATGTTTTCCTCTGCAAGAGTCTAGGGCAGCTCACTGATTTAATTTCTTGAGCCTAATATTTATGGCATTCCATCCACTGCACCCGACATCTATCCAGCTGCAACAGTACCCTATGGTTTCAGTGAAGTTGGTCTTTGGTTTGCCCAACTGTCTTGCTTCAGGCCACGCCATCTTGGGGATAATTTCTTGTCACCTCTCCATCAGCCTCTCTGCATCAAGACTATCTTTCCACCCCTCTATATAGGTCTATTTTTTCTTAAATATTAATTATAAAAGTAAAATATATATATTGAGAAAATTCAGAAAATAAGGCCTAAAGAAGAGAATTAAAATAACCCGTTGCCATCTTATACTAACATTTTATATCTGACCACCAGTCTTTTATCCATTTCCCCCATACTTTTTCATTGAGAAACTTTAGATATAACTTTACAGACTTTTTGTCAGCTGTTTTAAACTTAAGATCTTGGGAATTCTCCCAAGTCATTCTGTTTTCTCCAAAGCATAACTCCATGAATACATCTTACTTTATCTAACCATACCTAAATCTAGATTTGCTCCCAACATTCTGTTATCATAAAATATGCTACAGTAAACATCCTTAATAGTACCTCAAATTAGGTCATTAAATTAAATGCTGAGAAATAGAATTACTGGATTATGACAAAGTATTACATTCAAAGGTTTTAAAACATACTGGCAAATTATCTTCCAGAAATTGTGTAATTAAACTCCTAGCAGCAGCAAATAGATGCTGTTTCCTCACATCTTGATCCACTCTGCTTCAACAGTTTTGTGCAGGCCTGGATCCAGGCTTATTTCATTGTTTCAGGAATGACTAGATTCTCCTTAGTGTGAATGTGACCGTCTCTTGCTCTCTGCCACCTTCCACATGTACCGCCTTTGCCCCCACCCAGTGTTATATAAATTTTGTAACATTGTCTCACTTGCTTATCTTTTTCTATCATGTTACCTTGTCCTCTGCAATTCTATTACAAGTCCCTTAAGAACAGTAAGGCCATATTCAATGTCATTTGTATACTAATTCTAGTAGATTCCATTTCCTTCCGAATTCTACCAATAGTTTACCAGAGATGAGAGGCTCATTCTCCCAGAGACTACATCTTAATGGGTAATTTTTTTTTTTAACTACCTGGCAAAATTTACCCACAGACATAATTTACTATCACTGAATGGCACATTCTGAAACAAATCCAAGATAAATTTTATCATTCTTTATAATTTATGAACCAGTTTTATGAATTGCTAAATAGCCCATCTTTGCACATGATGATAGGTAATTTTCAGTTATGTCTAGAGCGTCGTTTCACCTTTAGAATATCCTTCAATCTCAATAGAGCGAAAACTGAACACAAGGTTAAAAAACTCTCTTAATATATGTGCTAATATTTTCCAAATAGAAACTATTATAATGATCAACATCAACTGCCAGAAAAACTCATTCTTCTCTGTCTTATATTATCAAAATACTAACAGTCTTCAGCCCACCTTGTTTATTTGATGTTGAGACACATGTGGCTCTTGTCTCATTGTTCTTGGTTTCATAAGGATCTTCTCCAGGAACAGCCAAAAAAAAAAAAAAAAAAAAAAAAAAAGAGAAAAAAAGAAAAAAAAGAAACTCCAGGCTAATTTAAATATAAAGGTAGAATACAAAAGAAGCAGCCCAAGAATTAGTTGCATTTACTAGTATATACTATACTGTATTATTTCCAAAAAATATATCAAGTACAATAAAACCCAGTGGGAAACCATAGACTAGACTGTTAGGATTATTAGAACAGCAGATTTAGGGACAGAGCTCCTAACAGGACAGTTCTGACTTGGAAGGCGATTGCAGCACAGATCACTAGTGGTGTATGTGAGGACTAATTTTCTATGCTCCTATTAACCTAAAAATAGGAAGCCAAAATAAGAGGCAACAAGGATTTATTTGAGCTCACAGAATTGCAATCTGAGGGCATAGATGGAGGCAGAAATCCAAATTGTGTTCCAATTACAGGGTGAAGGCAAGGGGTTTTTATGACAAAAGGAAGGAAATAATTACATGAATAAAAGAAAGGAATTTCTTCTATTGGTGTTAACAAACTGAGTTACTCATTAGCTAAACATAGCTGGTTACTGATAAAAAAGAATGTTCATAATTATCAGTTCTTGAGGTCAGGATGTCTGCTTTTCTGGTAGACTTACAAACAGATTGGAAAACAATGTTGCTTTGGCCCAATCAAAAGGTTAGTTGGCCAGTTCAAACATTCCAAAGTTTCAAGAAACAGAACTATAAGGCAGTTCCTCTGGAATGGCTGCTCTGGTTCCATTTTAAAATGGCTCCACTTATGTCAACATTTCACACTCTATAGTCATAGGTCAACTACTTTTACATTTGGACAACCTAGAACTCTTCTTAGCTAAGACCTGGTAGTCCTTTTGTCCATAACTATCTTGATTAGCCACTTTATTTAAATACAGCTCAGTAATGATCTCTTGCCACTAGAATTTGCAAGTGTGTTCTCATTCTGGTAGATCCCAATTTCACCAAATTATTAACTTCAAATTACCCCTTTTAATGTGATATTTTATTGATATGTTTAAAGAGTAGTTTCCCCCACCCCCATTTTTTGAGATATTGACTATATATTCAAACTATGAGAACCATCAGTTTACTGAATATTCTGTTAATATTTGATACCGAGTTCTTTTTTAAACTGAAGTTTTACGTTTCTCAACAGAACACGGGTTCAAGTTTAGAGTGGGCTTAAAGTTGCTTCCTGTTTACAATCCTGGATTTAAATGCAGATCCTTTGTCCCATATTTTTCAGAGGTTGAATATACTGGTTAGCGTTCTTAATTTTCATAACAAAATGTTAACTTTGTCACCAGTTCCCAGAGACTAAAATTTGAGGAAATAACTTTAATCAGCAGAATAGGTTATCTACATATCAAGCCCCATCGGTGATTAGAGCCTCCAGCATTGTTTTGCAACTCATCCCAAAGGCCCAGCTGAGGGAATTTATTACCAAGGATATTACTTTAAGGAACATGCTATTTATCTCTTTCTATAAGTATTCTAAGTTCCATCCTTGGGTAAGTTAGTACAATATAAAAAGTTACATTCATGGAACAAGTTGCATTTGAGACTGGAAATTAGACTTTGTTGAATTATGTTTTAATGCTATACCTTCAACTTTTAAGACTAATCACAAGAAATGACAACCTTAACAGTTCCAATTTCATAATGTGTTGGTAAGCTGAGTTTGAGTTTATAGCCAAATCTCCCATCTATAGTGTATGACCTGAGTGGGATGGACAGAACAGATGTAATTATGTCCATATTCCAGATGATAAAATCACTTACCAGAGAGTCACACAGCCAGAGGAACTAGGGTTATAAATGAGATCTTTTGAATTCTTCCAGTAGTTGTTCTATAATGCCATATTGCTACTTCCTCTCTTTGTCCATTTGGCACTTACCCCTTCCCCTACTGTAAGTTAAAGCCTATCTGAGGACCAATTTAACATTTCACTAAATTTCTGGTGTTTTCTGTAAAAATTAGAGATAATGGAGTTTCAGTTTGAGTTTTATTGGGGACCATCTAATAGAATCACTTTATACAGATATATGCTATATATAATACACTTTATACAATTATATAAAGTGATGATTTAAAGTTAATCATTCCTTCTTGCTCTTTTCTACTCTCTTACCAATCTTTCTAAACTATATACACTAGATTTAGTGAAGACTCAACAAATGTTGCCCTTGTTTAGGTCTGTTTTTTTCTGGTTGCCACATAGTCTCAGCAAGGAGTAGCAGGATCAGATCAGAGGACCAGCTGACTTCCTCATATAAGACATAGTCATCACTGGCATGTTGGTCACTAGCCAGGCAGATTTGGAGCCATGTAGAAGCTGGGGGGCATGAATAGAGGGCACTGCAAACCCAGAAATTATCATCATTATGTTGCCAGCTCTGACTTTGCATTACTTTTAGCCAGCAGTCTGAACCCCAAAGCAATTTTCACAGTAAATGGATGCAGTTCCTTTCCTAGGTAAAATTGGGAAGTACTATTTTATTGGTAAGTGCTGCTTCTCTGGATTGCCAGCAACAAGCCATGATTAGAGGATGAAAGTAGAGGGGAGGCAGCAGGCCAATGGTAAGAGGTCTTGTTTTCAGTATAAACAGCAGGGTGAATTGGAAACACATTTAAAAAAATGGAGAAGCTTTCCTGAAAGTCAAATGATATATATATATATATATATATATATATATATATATATATATATATATATATAATATTATATATAATATATATAGCCATTTTTCTCTTTGACTATTCTCCAGTATGTGGGATTTGTTGTATAGTTGATTCTGTCTCAGAGATATAGTAGAATCAGTTAAATAATGTATTGAAAACATAAACTGAATTAGCATTGAACTATGTATCATTTATGATGTCTTTGGTTGCATGTAACAGAAAAATTCAATCCAACTGGCTCAAATGATAAGCAAAATGTAGTATCTTGTATAATCAGTCCAAAGGTAAGTTAGCTCATTTTCTTTCCATCTTTTTGTTCTTCCTTCTTTGGCAGGTATGTCCTAAACTTTTGGGTTAGGTTTGTCCTCAGATGGCCCCTTTCACGATTATAAGACAGTGTAGCAGTTCCAGCTATCACAGCCAGAATGATGTCCAGCAGAAGGGCAAGGGAATCCCTTTGTGTGTGTGTGTGTGTGTGTGTGTGTGTGTGTGTGTGTGTGTGTGTGTGTGTGTCTTTTTCTTACCAGATATCCCTCATGTTTCATTGGCTAGAATTTATCTCATGCCCATGCTTAAACATGCAGAGAGTTATTATAAGAGTTTATTTGAGCCAAACTGACAACATATGCCAGAAAGCAAGATCTCAACTGCTCCAGAGAAGAACAGTTTTTCACCTACTTTTATACATTTGAAATTAAGGAGGGAAGGTAAGGAAGATCACATGGAGGTGGGAGAAAGCAAGGTGGAGATTAGATAGCAGGATAGTGAACAAGATTATTTCAAAAGTGCATTGACCTAGATGCACAGAAGCAAGGGACGGGGCTTGCTTAAGGCAAAGATAAATCTTTTACTAAAAAGTTACAGGCCTGGGGCATGACTACCCATCGTGAGTTGCTTAGTTAGGAATTTATGATCAGAACACCCTGTGAGGTAACTTTTCATAGAACCCATTTTTTCACCCACACTAGCTTCCTCTTAAAAGCCCAAATCCACAGAGCAAAGTGGATATCAGAAAAAAATTGACAGAAAGAAATAATTAGTGTAGTGACATAAGGAGAGGATAAAATTTGGGTAGGCAATCAAGAGCATCTGTTATTTTAAAAGTGTCATTCATATTAACCATAAATGAGTATGGTTTGAGACAGAAGATGAGGAACTTCCAAAGCTAAGTGAGGTTTCAGTGTCAAAAAATAAAAGGCAGGTCTCAGTCCCTAAGGCAGTAGATGACAGATCTGTCCCAATTCAGTATCCTGAAAGGAAGAATCTATGTAAATAGTGGGAGTAAATCTAACATGTAGTGTTGGAAGCTCAGTCCTATTTGTGACCTTTGACTAAGAGAAAGGGTTTGGAGCTGGCCCTTCTCTGCACCGGAGAGCAGGCCCTTCTCTGCTCAGTGTCCAGGTTCTTGGTATCTTGAGCGAAGAATTGAGCAAGACACGGTAATACAGTGGTGAAAGAGCAGTTTATTAGAAGTGAAAGTACACTCCAAAGAGGTGGCGGTGGGCCTGAGCAGAAGGGAGTGGCTCAAGGGCCGGGACTAAAGAGGCCGTAGTGGTTTTTTATCTCTTTTTTTTCTACAATGGGTTACTCCTCCCTAATTGTGGGGCTATTTGATGGATACCTGTGATTGACAAGAGGCTATTACCTCAGGTTTTCAGACTACACATGTTCCTTCCCAGAATTCAGTCTGTTATAATGATGTCAATGAACTTCTTGGTGTATGTATGATATTATAATGAAGGTATAATAAAGCTAAGGTGAGATGAAGGTCGTTGTAGCCTTTACTACATAGACCTGAGTGACTGGTCTAAACAAGTTAGGTATTTTGTATTCTTTAGCTTCCTTGTAATGGCTAATTGTTATGGTAAACAAGGGAAAGTTTGGGTGAAGAAGGGAGGTCTTTTGGGTGGTTATTTCACCTAGGCTATGTTGGATGTGCAGGAATGTTACCTGACGTATCCAGGCATCTCAGAGACCCAATTCCTGTCTCTAATGGCCTGCCTTACGTCCCCCTTGAGAGATGTGATCCTCATAAATCTGTGGGAAGTGGAGGGACAGATCTCTTCTTCTGTATCTGCTTCCTGCTGAATGTGGCCATGGTCCCTACCTATCAGGGATTCATGGGACTCTTACCCTATATTTTCTTAGATGAAGGGGTCTTGAGATCTCCCTGGAGGACCATGTTGACCTCTATGGTGGGGATGTATTGGAAGTCCTGGTGGGGCATCACTTGTATCCTACTGGCCCCTAGATGGGGAGAGATAGATTTTAGTTAATAGAGTTAAAAGTATTGGCCCAAGAAGCAGGACTCAAAGCCAGTGATACAGGGTGAATGCGTGATGAAAAATTGTTAGGCTTCATGGAGCCTGACCTTCTGGTTTAAGCGGTCATTCAGTTATTGTTCACCCAAGAGCTAGGCCGGAAAGAACGCTGTGCTACAATGACTGTAGTCAACAAGCATAAGTCACAAGATTTAGGGAAATTATCTAAAGCAGGGGGTAGGAGATTTCTATGGTTCAGGTTAAAAACAATCTATTGTTTTTGATTAAGAAACTGATTTGAAAAATGATTACAACTAAGGGCTAGGGAGCTAAGACACTAGGGAAAAGGAGACTTAAAGTTTTTACCGTGAGAAACCCTTTTGTTTGGCCCATATCAGAGTTACGGCTCAATCAAATCTTGAAGAGCTGCAGATACCCAAGACAGATCATGTTGTCTTTGGACAAATAGGTGTGGTGACCTTGATAATAGGCCTTGATTCAGTTCCAAGGACTGAAATTGACCAAGGGCTACAGTTGCTGCATTCTGAAATCTATCTGAAATCTACTAAAAGGTTTTCACTGAGGTCACACTTACTTGGGGCTATTCCAAGCCCTTGAACAAGGGAGAGCTACTAAAGAAATCCCATTCTTAGGAGACATTGGGTTCCTCTCCAGCAACTTTATCATAAGGACTTCCCTGAAGGCCTGGCTACACTTTCCTTAGACTTCACATAGTCTAGGACATTTCGACACAATCTTCTTTTTCTCTCTCCCTCACTTGGGGTTAGACTTGCATTGTGGTCTTTGTATCTTCCCAGGTTTCCTACCATTTTCTCTCCCTGGCCTTTTCCCTAATAAAATCCTTGCACATTTAACCTCGTCTTGGCATTTGGATTAACAAAGAACCTGAATTAACACAAGTAGTACCAGTAGTTTGAGAATCAAAGGATAAGATAGGGATTTGGTCCCATCTCACCCACTGCCAATGAAGAAAATGCTATCTTAAAGGTAGGTGGAACACAGATAATCCCTGACACACAATGCTAAAGATTTCACATGATGACCTTGGAAAGCATTGAATGTGTGATGGTTCAGGAATTTGGAATATGTGAAGGGGACAATGCTTACCAAAAGAGTGGAGCTGCCTGGTGTATTTCAGACATAAGCACAGAGGGTGAAGGAAAATGAAGAATTAGGGAAGTATGTTCCAAACAAAGGAACGAGATAAAACTCCAGAAGTGACCCTAATAAAATAGAGTAATATGACTTACTTGATATTTAATTTAAAGCATCTCATGGAGGTGCTCACCGAGGTCAAGAGAAAAATGCATGAACAAAATGAGTATTTCAACATATAGAAAATATTTAAAAAGTATGAAAAAGAAATCATAAAACTGAAGAGCACAATAATTGAACCAAAAAATTCACTGAGGGGTTCAATAGCAGAATAGACCAAGCAGAAGAAAGAATCAGTAAACTTTAAGAAAGCTCATAATAATTCAGTCAGCAAAGGGGATAAAGAAATGACAAAAGTGAAGAAAGGTCAAGAAATTTGTGGGACGCCATCAATAGACCATTGTGTGAATTATAGAATCCCAGAAGAAGGAGAAGAGACAGAAAGAACTACAAAGCTTATTCAAAGAAATACTGTCTGAAAAATAGAAAATAGAAAAATAATAGAAAAAAATTAACAAAATTAAGAGTTGTGTTTTTTGAAAATAGGAACAAAATTGACAGACCCTTAGCTAAACTAACTACAAAAAAATACTCAAGGAAATAAAATCAGAAATGAAAGAACAGTACAACTGATTACAGGGGAAAAGGATAATAGAAGACTACTATAAACTATTACACACCAACAAACTGGATAACCTAGAAGAAATAGATAAGTTTCTAGATAAGACTTACCATGACTAAGTCATGAAGAAATAGAAAGTCTGAACTGGCTTATAACTAGTATGAAGATTGAATCAGTAATCAAAAATCTCTCACACAATGCAATGTGGATGACCAGTGACGGTCAGGACTAAGGAAAAGAGGGCAGTAGAAATTAAGGCTGGGATCTGAGAGAAGCTAGGCTTCCTTCCTCCTTCCCTTCCTCCCTCCCTCCCTTCCTTTCTTCCTTCCTTTCATAATCTATACCATAAAGCCAGATCTGAACATTTTCCAACTGGAGAGTAAATAAACTGAAATCTACAAGTACCTACCCCTTACCTCACCCAGTACCTTCTCTCCTTTAATCTCTGAATTCCCTCCACCAGGAAGGACTTTCATTAGTGTAATGCTCGGAATGGTCTCTGCTTAATGTGTACCAAAGGCCTGCCTCAGTGGGGGACAACCAGTGACTAGATGAGTAAGCTTTCTAATGACGACGACGGAGTTTGGTATTAGACAGATGATTTGCTACAAGTGTAAGTCACAACCTTCTTTATCACCTTACCCTTTGTAAAGCTGATAATTTGGTTTCCTCTAAAACTAACTTCCTTGTTTTGTTTTTCAATTGATTTCTGAAATTGGATGGGGAATATTGATGCTGTACGTCGTACATTAAGCTCTATCCACCTATAACAATAGTCACTGTATTATCCTTTTACCTCATGTTTCTTTTGGTCTTCCCTTTTCCCTTTCTTCACCAACAACTACTAGATCAGAGATCACACTTGGTTTAAACTCTTTGCTTAGCAATCTGAAAGGTACAAGTAACATTTCTTTGTGGGAAAGTTAGAAAGTAGTTTCTTTTCACATAGCATCATCTCTAAACCAAAGACATCTTGTCATACTCCCAAAGATACTAATCTGACACTTTAAAACTCAAAAAGGCATGTAAGTTTCATTCATTCACACTGGTATTTGAAAGCATTTGAATAAACTATACTGAACTTTATTTTTGCTTTGGATAGTAAAATTTTCTTTATAGATAGCTTAAGTAAATAATAGAAGAATGATTTTTAAAGAAAACAATTCATGCCTATGAGGAATATTAATTATGTTTAACTAGCCTTAATCAATTTAGACATACCCATTTACATTAAACCATGCTTTTTAAAAATTAAAGTAGATTAGATTTTTCTGAAGATTATTTAATCAACTGTATTATCAAATAAACTTCATATTGTACTATCAATTTGACTGAACTCCTCTGATTAGTCTGAATTCATGAAGTTTAGTATAATATTTCAATTCTGAAAACTGGAATGTCTCAGAAAGATCATAACATAAACAATTCAACTTCTCCTTAAGTGCTTGCTATGACCCAAGAATTATTTATGTTTGGCATTCTCTCATATTTACTCTGAAGACCCAAGTCTAGTTAATTTTTTAAAGATATAACTGTAATAATTAAACCTGACTGGTGCTTTTGAAAAATAATTCACTCTGCCAGTGTAAAAAGAGCCATACATTCTGGATTTCTGAAAATCATGCATCTCTCTTAGAAGCAGCCAAAAGAGTTTCAGAAAATAAAAAGAATCTAGAATATTGACTTACAAATTCATTTAATAAAACTTGAGAAGAAAATTAAGAAAAATGCTGACAAAGAAATTGAATGAAAAGAAATCTCTCCTAGTTTCACCGAGCACAAGTTGGCAAACTACAGCTCATGGACCAAACATAACCTGCCACCTGTTTCTGTACAATCTGTGAGTTAACAATGGTGTTTTACATTTTTAGATGATTGAAAAAACAGTAAGATGAATAATATTGCATGGCACATAAAAATTATATAAATCCAAATTTCAGTGTTCATAAAGTTTTATTGGAAAATAGCCATGCTCACTCATTTAGGTAGTATTGTCTATGACAGCTTTGGCTCTATGCAGAGTTAAATTATTGCAACAGGGACTACATCCATCTCAAACTGTTTACTATGTAGCTCTTTACAGAAAAGTTTGCTCACCCCTGTCATAGAACACAATGGGTAAGAAATCTCTACTATTATCTAAGACTACTGATGCCAGTGGGGCGAATTCCCCAGAGTGGGGACTCAAGCCCTGGTCCAATAGAGTTCTTGGCTTCACATAAGAAAGAATTCAAACGTGAGCAGATGTAGTGTTTAAAGTGAGAGTAGGTTTATTTAGCAGAGAGTAAGAAAAGGCCACCCCACAGACAGAGTAGTGGTCTCTAATCGCTAGTGGACAAGACACCCCCTTCATCCCCAGGCCAGGGTTTATATGTGTCTTCTTGCTTCTGTGGAAAAATTTCTAGGTATGGGAAAAGGAGGAAAGAAGAACAATAGTAAATTTATCTTAAACTTCTGTAAGGTGCAAGAATAGGGGCAGGTTTATCTTTAACTTTTGTAAGGTATATCCTGTGACTTGTTTGCAGCAGGTTTAATTATGGGAGTGAAATCTTTTTGCTTAATTGCCTTCTGCTGGTTTGTTCTGTGTGATTGATTAGCGTCTGCCTGAGTTGTGTGTCTTGGAGCACGTAGGCAGCAGGCTTGGAATCCAACCTCCTAGTTCCTTCTTTTGTAAAAAATAGTCCTCATGCCCCTTCCCTGTACTGCTACCACTAGTAAAACCACAGCTAAGTAATTTAAAACTACATGATTCCAATATGACATATCCTTTATTTAACAGTTTCTGATCTTTCAAAGTTAATGAGCATTCTCTATGACACTGAGGAGGGAAATAAAGACACACTCTAAAATAAAATGTTAGAGAAAATGCCGTGACAGTATATGTTTGCTGTTGTATATTTCTTTATTCTAAATACAAAAAGTGAGAATGCTGTATAGGCTGTAATACCTCGAGGAAAAGGAAAAAGTAAATTCTAGCTTTAAGAAGACCATTGGCAAAATTCTTTGCGTGTTCTGGAATTAAATACAGAAAATTCAGATGCTCTAAAATTATTCTCACCCTCCTCATTTAAAATAATAAATAATCTCTTTTCCTGTATCTTTGTATTCCTTCATCTCTTTTCTATGTTTATAATTTCCTTCATACAATTATCACAATTTTGTTCTTTATCACACACATAACTTCCTCTAAAAAGGGAGGTGGGATGCTGTTGTTCTTACTGTGTAGAAGTGACTTCTACATTCTCGTTCTGTTCTTTTGTAGCCTAGTTAAGGACCGTGTACCACTTCCACATTCTCTGGCGAATTTCTCTTCTCACATTTAGACTTTCCCCTTTGCAGACTTTCTATCAGTGCTCTTGTACCCCTCCCCAATGCCATTCCAACTCAAAACATTTTCATTTTCTTGTGGATTTCCTTCTCCATGACTCAGCCCAATTTCCCTTCTTTTCCTTTAGCTTTGAACCTCACCAGCACCTGTTTATCTAATCTTTAGTTTCCGCCCTCAGATCCAGGATTTTATCCAAATGCAAATTCTTCTCCCACATCCAAACACACCTGCCAACTGCTCAGCACCACTTCACACAATCAGAACACCTCTCTACTGTCCCAGCTCCAAGTAAGCCACCATCACTTCTGTGAGCATATGGTCCTGCACTGTGCCCTATTCTCTGTATCCGGGAAGATGTGTGCTGCCAAGGACACATGATTATCAGACCTGGAAATGCTCACACACTGGTACTTCTACTTCATTTCATTTTATGTAAAACCACAATGCATTAGAGGGCATATTTAACAAGATTATTTTGCTTAATGTTAGATTGGAACCTGCTCTAGATCAAACTTTGCCAAAGAAATCAGATTAGTAATTAAGGCTGAAAAGCAAGGAAAAAAGCAAGAAAAAGAATAGAAGAAAAAGCATATATATATCATACAAACACACACATCTGTACTTTTTAATATAAATATTCATATTTC
This sequence comes from Rhinolophus ferrumequinum, assembly GCF_004115265.2. Classification (NCBI taxonomy): domain Eukaryota; kingdom Metazoa; phylum Chordata; class Mammalia; order Chiroptera; family Rhinolophidae; genus Rhinolophus; species Rhinolophus ferrumequinum. The sequence continues at coordinate 56,613,565 of NC_046287.1, forward strand.
ATTTATCATATAATATGTTTGACATAGCCATCCTTTTTTAATTACCAAAATCTAATCATTTCTAGTTATACCTACTTATCAGTGCCTCACAGAAATTCAACTAAAAATGTGGTGGGTTTGTATTTCAATTGAATTAATATTATTCCGTGCACATGTGATTATCACTTTATACTTTTCAAGTTTCTTTCATAAAATGGTCTCATTTAATCATTTACAGTTGTTAGTTATAAGCAGTCTAGCACCTGCCTTAGTATTTATGGCTCATTTGAAGTTGTTGACAGAATATACTTTAAAGTCAGAGATAAATCTAACTTGCAAGGTCTTAGGCAACTTCACTGTCCTTGGGAAGCTTCTCATTATAGGAAAATGCAGTGTGACATCTGAACCCCACTCAAAGTTATCAACCACCTCAAAAGGTTATCATGGTTAAACATCATATATAAAAATGAATTCAAAATGGATCAAAGACCTAAATGTAAGGTCTGTTACTATAAAACTATTAGGAGAAAGAATGGAGGAAAAGATTCATGACATTGGATTTGGCAATTATTTCTTAGATATGATATGACACCAAAAGCATAGGCAACAAAAGTGAAAATAGATAAATTGGACTACATCAAAATTAAAAACTCCTGTGCATCAAAGGACACAATCAACAGGGTGAAAAGGCAACCTAGAAAATGGGAGAAAATATTTGCACATACTATATCTAATAAGCATTAATATCCAGAATCTATAAAGAATTCCTACGACTCAATAATAGAAAAACCAAAAGGCAAGATTATGTCATAAAAATGGCAGCATGAGGTGAGCCTCTTGAAATCTTCCCAGGAATTTACAACAAATTGAACAACTGTAATTCCACAAAGGACTCCCTGCACAGCAGACAGTCAAAACTAAGAGGCACGCAACAGAAATCATCTAAAGGTGGGCAATTTGGGTGAGGGTGGGGAGGAGGGCAGGGTGAAGTGTGGAGACATGGGCCGCCCAGGCGCAGGAGCAGACTGGAGCTTGGAGATCCCAGCTCCCTGCATTCTGGAGCTACCACAGGAGAGGAAAGATTTTGGACTGCTAGTGCTCAGCTTATGGCCCACAGTCTTGCCTGAGGGATCAGCATATAATACGGCTCAACGCAATGCTCATGGCAGAGACCTTGGAGCAAAGACTGAGGGAAGAAGGCTGAAAACGGTGGTTTAAGCCCTCAGTGCCAAGCAAAGGATGGAAGGCATAGGCATGGAGCCTAGGTGCCTCCTCCCCGCTTCCCAGAGCTTGCCCCACCCTCACCCTCCCAGTGCTAGAAGCAGTGTCAGATCAAAAGAACAGAATATTTGCACTTCTGAGAACTACGGCTGCAGCCACAGACTCACAGCCCAACTAGTTCTGGCGAAGGGGAGGGAGACTTGGCTGTGCTGGTAGTCGCCACCATTACTCTGGGCCACCTCTCACAACCCACCATGTCCCTGTCCTCACCTATCTGGGCGGATCCCTGCAGGGGTAAACATAGCCACTGAAACACATAGGCTCTGAAACTGGTGCTTGAATAGCTTTGGAACTGAAATAATAGACAGCAACAAAAAAGGCAAAGAAACAATGAAGCACCATCTGACCAGAAAACCAGAGATAGAATGATAGGAAATTATCATATATCAATAATTACCCTAAATGTAAATGGACTGAACTCACCAATAAAAAGGCACAGAGCAGCAGATTTGGATCAAAAAACTAAACCCAACCATTTGCTGCCTCCAAGAGACACATCTCAGCTACAAGGAAAAATATAGACTCAAAGTGAAAGGGTGGAAATTGACACTCCAAGCAAATGGTATCCAGAGAAAATCAGGTGCATTCAGACTGATATCAGATGAAACAGACTTCAGGGTGAAAAAGATAACAAGAGACAAAGATAGACATTTTATAATGGTAAAGGGGACTATACAACAAGAAGACATAACAGTCATCAATATTTATGCCCCCAATCAGGGAGCATTGAAATATACTAAGCAATTACTAACAGAACTAAAGGGAGAAATTGACCAAATCACAATTATAGTAGGGGACTTAAATACATCATTAACAGCTATGGATAGACATTCAAACAGAAAATAAATAATGAAATAGCACCCATAAATGACACATTAGATGAAATGGACATAATTGACATTTATAGAGCACGTCATCCTAGAACATCAGAGTATATGTTCTTTCTAGTGCACATGGAACATTCTCAAGGATAGACCATATATTGGGACATAAAACTAGCCTCAGCAAATTTAAGAAGATTGAAATCATCCCAAGCATATTCTCTGATCACAAGGCTTTGAAATTGGATATCAACTGCAAAAAGAAAGAAGGAAAACCCACAAATATGTGGAGATTGATCAACATACTTTTAAAGAACGACTGGGTCAAAAAAGAAATAAGAGGAGAGATCAAAAGATACATAGAAACAAATGACAATGAAAATACATTCTACGAAAATTTTTGGGATGCAGCGAAAGCAGTTTTAAGAGGGAATTTTATATCATTACAGGCCTATCTCAAGAAAGAAGAAAAATTCCAGATAAATAATCTCACGGTACACCTCAAAAAACTAGAAAAAGATGAACAAATGAAACCCAAATTTGGCAGAAGGAAGGAAATAATAAAAATCAGAGCAGAACTAAATGAAATAGAGAACAAAAAGACAATAGAAAAAAATTAGGGCCAGCCCAGTGGCTCAGGCAGTTGGAGCTCCGTGCTCCTAACTCCGAAGGCTGCTGGTTCGATTCCCACATGAGCCAGTGGGCTCTCAACCACAAGGCTGCCAGTTCAACTCCTGGAGTCCTGCAAGGGATGGTGGGCTCCGCTCCCTGCAACTAAGATTGAACATAGCACCTTGAGCTGAGCTGCCTCCTGGATGGCTCAGTTGGTTGGAGCACGGGCTCTCAACCACAAGGTTGCCAGTTTGATTCCTCGAGTCCCACAAGGGATGGTGGGCTGCGCCCCCTGCAACTAGCAATGGCAACTGGACCTGGAGCTGAGCTGCGCCCGACACAACTAAGACTGAAAGGACAAAAACTTGAAGCTGAATGGCACCCTCCACAACTAAGATAGAAAAGACAACAACTTGACTTGGAAAAAAAGTCCTAGAAGTACACACTGTTCCCCAATAAAGTCCTATTCCCCTTCCCCTATAAAATCTTTAAAAAAAAAAAAATTAACGCAACAAAGAGCTGGTTCTTTGAAAAAATTAATAAAATTGACAAACCCTTGGCTAGATTCACTAAGATAAAAAGAGAAAAGAAACAAACAAAATCAGAAATGAAAGAGAGGAAGTTACCACAGATGCCACAGAAATACAAGGGATAATCCAAGAATACTATGAAGGACTATATGCCACCAAATTCAATAACCTAGAAGAAATGGACATATTCTTAGAAACCTACAGCCTTCCTATGCTGAATCACGAAGAACTGGAAAATCTAAATAGGCCAATCACCAGTAAGGAAATTGAATCAGTCATCCAAAACCTTCCCAAAAACAAAAGTCCAGGACCAAATGGCTTCACTAGTGAACACTACCAAACATTCAAAGAGGATCTAATACCTGTCCTACTCAAACTCTTCCAAAAAATTGAAGAAGAGACAATGTTCTCTAACTCATTTTATGAGGCCAATATTACCCTGATACCAAAACCTGGTAAGGATAACACACAAAAAAGAAAATTACAGACCAGTATCTCTGATGAAAACAGATGCAAAAATCCTAAACAAAATTCTAGCAAATCGAATGCAACAATGCATTAAAAAGATTATACATCACGACCAAGGGGCTCAAGGATGGTTCAACATATGCAAATCAATCAACGTGATACACCACATAAATAAAATAAAGGACAAAAATCATATGATTATATGAATTGATGCAGAAAAAGTGTTTGACAAGATACAACACCCATTTATGATTCAAACACTTAATAAAATGGGTATAGAAGGAAAATATCTCAACATAATAAAGGCCAAATATGACAAACCCTCAGCTAATCATAATTAAAGGTGAAAAACCGAAGCCCTTTGTTCGACGTTCAGGAACACAACAGGGCTGTCCCCTATCATCTCTGCTTTTCAACATAGTATTGGAAGTCCTTGCTAGAGCAATCAGGCAAGAGAAAGAAATAAAAGGCATCCAAATTGGGAATGAAGAAGTTAAATTGTCACTTTTTGTGGATGTCATGATGCTATATATATAGAAAACTCTAAAGACTCCACCAAAAAGTTATTGGAAACAATAAACAAATACAGTGAAGTTTCTGGCTACGAAATCAATGTACAAAAGTCCATTGCATTCTTATATACTAACAACGAAATATCAGAAAAAGAAATCAAACAAACAATTCCTTTTGCAATTTTAACAAAAAAGATTTAAAAACCTAGGAATAAACTTAACCAAGAATGTAAAAGACTTACATAATGAAAACCATAAGATATTTTTAAAAGAAATTGAAGAAGACACAAAGAAATGGAAAGACATTTCGTGCTCATGGATTGGAAGAATCAACATAGTTAAAATGGCCATATTACTTAAAGCAATATACAGATTTAATGCAATCCCCATCAAAATCCCAAGGGCCTTTTTTAAAGAAATAAAACAAAAAATCATCAGATTTGTTTGGAACCACAAAAGACCCCGAATAGCCAAAACAATCTTAAGAAAACAGAACAATGCTGGAGGTATCACACTCCCTGACTTTAGCTTGTACTATACGGCAACAATAATCAAAACAGCATGGTATTGGCAGAAAAACACACACACAGACCAATGGAATAGAATTGAGAACTCAGAAATAAACCCACATAAATATGGACAGATAAATTTCGACAAAGAAGCCAAAAGCACACAATGGAAAAAAGGTAGCCTCTTCAATAAATGGTGCTGGGAGAATTGGAAAGTCACGTGCAAAAAAAATGAAATTAGGCGGCTATCTGCCATCATGTATAAAAATTAACTCAAAATGGATCAAAGACCTAAACATAAGATCTGAAACAATAAACTGTATAGAAGAAAACATAGGTACTAAACTTATGGACATTGGGTTCAAAGAGCATTTTATGAATTTGACCCCAAATGCAAGGGAAGTAAAAGCTAAAATAAATGAATGGGACTACATCAAACTAAAACGCTCTGCGTAGCAAAAGAAACTGTTGACGAAATAAAGAGGCAACCAACTGAATGGGAGAAGATTTTTGTAAACAATGCCTCCGATAAGGGCCTAATATCTAAAATATATAAGGAACTCATACAACTCAACAACAAAAAAACAAACAATCCAATTAAACAATGGGCCGAGGACCTGAAGAGATATTTCTCCAAAGAGGACATACAAATGGCCAACAGACATATGAAAAGAAGCTCAACATCACTAATCATCAGAGAAATGCAAATAAAAACCACAATGAGATATCACCTCACCCCAGTCAGAATGGCTATCATCAACAAGACAAATAGTAACAAATGTTGGAGAGGCTGTGGAGAAAAAGGAACCCTTATACGCTGTTGGTGGGAATGCAGACTGGTGCACCTGTTATGGAAGGCAGGGTGGAGGTTCCTCAAAAAATTACGAATAGAATTACCATATAACCCAGCAATCCCTTTCCTGGGTATCTACCCAAAAAATATGAAACATACATTTATCCATAAAGACATACGTGCTCCAATGTTCATTGCAGCTTTATTTACTGTGGCCAAGACATGGAAACAACAAAAGTGTCCTTCGATAGATCAATGGATAAAGAAGCTGTTTACATATACACAATGGAATACTATTCTGCTATAAGAAAAGATGAAATAGTACCATTTGTGACAACATGGATGGATCTTGAGATTATTATGCTAAATGAAATAAGTCAGACAGAAAAAGTCGAGAAGCATATGATATGTGGTATATAAAACAAAACAACAAAAGAAAAAGACAAATGAAGAAACAAAAACTCATAGACACAGACGATAGTTTAGTGGTTACCAGAGGGTAAGGGGGGTAGGAGGGTGAGAGATGAGGGTAAAGGGGATCAAATATATGGTGATGGAAGGAGAACTGACTCCGGGTGGTGAAAACACAGTGTGATATACAGATGATGTAATACAGAATTGTACACCTGAAATCTATGTAACTTTACTAACAATTGTCACCCCAATAAACTTTAAAACAAAAAACAAACAAAAAATAATAGAAAAACCAAATAACTCAATTAAAAGGTGAACAAAGGATTTGAATATATATTTCTCCAGAGATGATATACAAACAGCCAAGAAGCATATGAAAAGATGCTCAACATCATTAATCATTAGGAAAATCAAAATCAAATCTACAATGATATTATTTCATACCCATTAGAATGGCCAATATAAGAAAAACAAAACAGAATATATGTGTTGGTAAGAACGAGGAATTGGAACCCTGTGCATTGTCGGTGAGAAAGTACATTGTGCAGCTGCTATGGAAAACAGTATAGAGGTTCCTCAAAAATTAGAAATAAAATTACCATATGATCTAGCCATTGCACTCCTGGGTATCTACTCAAAAGAATTGCAAACAGGGTCTCCAAGAGCTACTTGCAAACCCATGTTCACAGCAGCACTATTCAACATGTCCATCAATGATGAATGGATAAATAAAATATGACATATACATAGAATGGAATATTACTCAGCCTTGAAAAGGAAGGGAATTCTGACACATGCTACTATATTGATAAACCTTGTGGGCATTATGCTAAGTGAAACAAGCTGATCTCACACACACACACACACACACACACACACACACACACACACAAAGTACTGTATCATTTCCTTTAAATGAGGTATCTGGAGTAGTCAAATTTATAAAAACAAAAAGTAGGATGGCAGTTGCCAGGGGCTGGGAGTGGGGAAGGGAATGGGGAGTCATTGTTTAATGTGTGCAGGCTTCAGGAGATTTGTTGTCCAACGATGTGAGTCTACTGAACACTACTGAACTGTACACTTAGAAATGGTTAAGATGGTAAACTTCATGTTATATGTCCTTAGTAACAATTTCTAAAAAAGTTTATAGAGACTAAGACGCTCTCATTTTGTGATATTTTTCACATCCTCCTCCCATACAACTTCTTCCTTACCATAGTAATCCTCAACCTTTTATAACAAGTAGAGAACAATTTTCATGAGAGGGAACAGCGTGAGCTTTGGCATTTGCCTGTGTGACCTCACCCAGTGATCTCGAGGACACTTGATAAAGTACGCAGGAAGGTCCAATCTTGATGCTCAGGATATATAGTCCCCAAATACCAAGATTACAAAAACCCCACATGAGCATGTTTAGGAAGGGTGTAGGACCCAGTTCTAATTATATCCCAGTCACACAGAAAAGCTGTGAAACATGCAAAAGTTCAATCCAGAATGCAGGCTGACATCTGGTGGAGCATTACCATCCCCCAAAGCATTTCACGGCAGTGGAAAAGACTCTTAGCAACCAAAGGGAAAATGAATGAACTCCATGTCCACTGTAAGACCTCTGCCCATAGAACAGAGGACCCATACAAGCCCGGGTTCTGTCTGAATGTGCCCCGTCCCCGCCCATCCCTGCTTAGTCCCTCCAACAATCGCCCTGTAGTACCACCTGAGCAAATGGCACTAAATGCAAGGTCAAGTAGTTACCGGCAGAGCCAGGACTAAAGGGTTCCTGACTTAGGGAGGGTAAATGACACGTCTCTAGAGGGCCTTAAATAAATTCCTTCTAAGCATTGTCCCATGGAAGGGATGTGCAGTAAATTACCTGACCCTGGAAACTGCATAAGGGAATGTGCTAGAACTGCCTTCAGAGAAAATCCAAGGCAGACATGAGAATAGAGAATTGATACCTTGGAGAGAAAAAAACCATGACGAACTGACACTCACTTTGAGGAACCAGTTAGCGACCATGAGCACCGTAGCAGCTGCTGCAGTAAAAATTCTGGAAACTGAAACTGCACGGAGAAAGTTCAGAGAGTCATTGGAAACTTTGAATCCAGGGGTAAGGGGCTAGGTAAGTAAACACAATGGTATGAGACAGATATTCGGAAGCCTCTATGCCTAACATTGCCACGCTGGAATAACTAATTATCCCAGTATTTGTGGGACAGTTTGATGCTGGGTTTTTTAATTCTGGGGGGTTTTGGGTTGTTTGCGTTTTGTTTTTTGCACAGACCAAAACCTGAGTTGAATGAGAATGCCGAAATCAAGGAATATGGGACGATGGTATCCTGAACATAATCTGAGGCCTTAAAACATATAATGTGGCCTGAGCTGCCTGTGACCTACTTAATGAGAGAGCCAACTATGTATTAGGCATTGTGGCAAGTGGGGAATTTTTTGGGTCAAATACACTGTTCAGGCATGGTCAAGAAGGACTGTGAGAAAGTACCCCAGGGCGTACTGACCGTGAAAAGCCCCCCAGCATTTGTGCTGTATTTTAGTCAAATCACACAGCCGTAGGGAGCTTTCTGCCTTGCCCTGGAATCCTCATAGAGATGAAGGGAAGCTGGGACCCTTGCTTGGAAGCTGATGTGATGAGCCTTGGGCCTGGATGCCTAGAGACCTCTTAGGACTTTTCCAACTTCTCCTCTTAGTCCCCTCCAGTCCTGCAGCAGAAGAACGAACACAAACCTAGATGCTCAGCCAAGTGTTCAAATGCTCTCCACCCACCAAGAGTCACGATTCTCAACTGTGGCTGCACATTAAGACACATTTGAGAAACTTTGACAATGTATCAATGCAAACTGAAAGCAAGATGGTGGCAATAGAGGCATCATGTTTTCATCTCTCTGAATCCCCTCACATTCCCTCAACAAAAAAGACAACTAGAAGGAACAACTAGGATAGCAAAACCAAACAAACACAAAACCATGGACAACATCTTTAACAAAGTGACGAGATACTCCAAATAACCCAAAATATGATTAGGTAGGGTCAAACAACAGGCAGTAGCAATATCCACATAGTATAAGAAATGGCGCAGGAGGAAGAAAAGGCAAAGGAATTTTTGATGGCCCTGAGAACTTGGAAAACAAGAAATTGGTAATGAGCATTTACCCCAGAAGAAGGAGTCCAAATCAGAATACAAGGTTGGCAAGCCAATCTAAAAAACAACAGCCAATTTGAGAGGGAGCCTAACAGGCTTGACTTATGGGATAAGTACAAAGGTTACAGGAAGGTTGGATGGAGTGAGTTGGGCCACAAGAATTCACAAAACCCATTTTCCGGGGATCAGCCAGTCACCTGGTGACACAAATTGTACTATTAACCATCATAGTAGGGGCAGCACTTTGTTCTCACTGGAATAGACACTGAACTCTGAATTTGCCTTCCCTATCTGCAAAGTTTCTGCTAAAACCACTATCCACTGACTGCCTTATTTATCTTTATGTTATTTTATATAGAATTACTTCTTCCCAAGAAACTCATTTTACAGCAAATGAAGTGCACCTGTTGGCTTTTGCTCATAGAATTTACTGGCCTTACCATGTCCTTTATTACCCTGAAGCATATGGCCTGATCGGTTTGTAGAATAGACCTTTAAAGACATAGCACTAGTTGACGGAAACACCTTATGAGGCTACAGAAATATCTTCGAGGATGCAGTATAGCCTCTAAATCAATAATCAGTATATGGTGCTACTTCTACCATTAGGATTCAGGGACCTAAGATCCAAGAGGTGGCTTCTAAGAGAGTGGATCCTCTTACTACTACCTCGAGTGATCCATTAGCATCTTTCCCAACTCCATGACCTTGGGCTATGCAGGTCCACAAGTCTTAGTTCTCAAGGGAGAAATGCTTCCAAAAGGGGACGCAGCAGTGGTAGTTGACACTATTTACCACCAGGAATTCAAGGGTTTGATACAGATAGGAAACAAATAATCACAAACATGAGGGTTACAAAAAAAGTAAAGTATTGGATATTTCATTAGATCACTTAATTCTCTGACTGAGATTAGGATCCTGAAGGAGGAGAAGTGTGATTAAGAGTGATGAACTGTTCCTCTCCAGGGGGAAGACTTTGGGACAGGCATGCCACAGGGGGCCTGAGCACCCTGGGAGCAGACAGATGTAAGGATGCATTACTGGAAATGTGACAAGATGGAGGAAGTTAACGCTACTAGAATTCCTCAAGAGAGTTGAAAGTAATTACCTGATAAACTGCTTAGGATGGGTACCAGGTTGGAAATCTCTAAGGGGAATAGATATGCAAACTTGTATTTAAGGAGGGTGGCTCTGGTTAATAGCAGGAATCTTGTTTTGCTGAATAGGTTTTCCTATTTGGGGCCAGAATGGAATAGTGATGGACAGTAGAGGACAGGCTGATGGGGTTCCTGATGGCTGTCCTTCTCTACCCTTCCACATGGAGCACAGTAAGCCTCTCTGTTAAATAAGTATTGAATGACTTCACGCGCGCGCACACACACGCACTTGTACACACTTTAAAGTACCTGAAGTTATTGGTCTGGTTTGGGTGTGAACTTATCTCAGTCTTATCCTGTTTGGGAGAGAGGGACATCAAAAGAGAAAAGACACAGACAAGAGAGTGAAATAGGTCAATAACTTCGAAGACTTATAGTACTCCAAATTATCGCATAAAACAGTGATCTGTCAGTGGATTTTCAGAGGCACCAAGAATCTCCCTGATCAGTAATTGTATGGAAATCCCTGTGGGCCTAAATTTGGAGACAATTTCTCAATAAATGTGTGAATGACTAAACAGTGGGAGGCTCCCCATTGAAGAAACATAAATGCTAAATAAGGAAAATGTGTTATAAATTATTCCATTAATAGCAAAGAAAATTTAAAGAGTTTTTAGGAAGGGTAAATTGTACTTATGGGCCTATAGAAGGATACGCAAAACATATGCCAAGCAACTTACACTGTTTGGTAGTTACTCAATATAAAGAAGTGGTAAGTTCTCTTAGCTATATAATCTTGGACACGTGACAACCGCTACAGGCCTCCAGTGCACAAATAAAACGAAGGGTTGATTTCTGCAGCCAGTGGCGGCTGTGAAATCCATGGGGCAGTGATTTTCTCATCAGGTAAAGGTTAATTTTAAATTCGCTGTCACATTCCTTTTTTCTCTTTGATATTGTCTAGGCTCTTTCCTGTTGTAGGTCATTTCAGTGAGAAATAAGAACTATTTGCCCTCTAGATAGAGTATCTTCTCTTCTTTTACACATTCAAGACACTCCTGTAATCTGGTTCCAAGGTTCCAGCCCAGACTTGCTTTTGCTCCTGGGGGCACATGGCAGCCTCCCATTCTCAGAAATCTGGGGTCATGTTTGACTTCCCTCTCTCCCTCCTTAGTCACCCAGATTAAAACATTTTGTAGATGTTTTCAAAATAGGTTTCTATATCAACAGCCACCACCAAGTACAAAACAAAATTATTGTCCAAGAAAAAATTATGAACAATTTTGGTTAAAATTTTACTTGTGTTGCATGGGAGCCAGGCTTTCAGAAAAAGTGGCTTCCTGAATAGAGAAAAGAAGCAACACTCCCAGCTCAATTCTTATATGGTAGTCTATAATTCTGTTTGCATAATGATTGTGTGAGTTTTAATAAAATTTACCTTGGGATGCAGAACTTCTAATCTATGATACATAGTGTTCATCACCCAAAATGATGGATGAGGTTAATTTAAGGGCAGGGTGTCAATTTTCCTTTTATCATCATTTTTCACTTGAGCAATTATAATAGTCTCCTAACTGGTCTCCCAGCATCCATTTTGGCCCCCTCCAATCTGTTCTCTATTCTTCAGGCAGAATAAGCTGCATAAAATGGTGCTTCAGGCCACGTAATGGCCCTAGAATTCCCTCTTCCTGGACTACTCCATCCTCATCCCATCTCCTGTTTAAATCCCTTTCTTTCTTCAGGTTGCAACTTAGTCATTTCTCCCTTGGGAAACCTTCCCTGCTCACGCCCCACCCACCTCACCCATCCACCCACACACACTTAGATCCCCTCTTAGGAGCTTTAATCACATCTTCTTATTTAGCCCTTTTGGAGTTCATACTTGTTTATTTGAATTTGACTTGTTACTTTGCCATCTCCACTAAACTGTGAGTCCCACGGGAGCAAAGATGGACATGATCTTATTCATTGCTCTATTCCAGCCACTAGCACAGTGCTCAGTCCATAGCGAGCACTCAATAAACATTTTTGCTTCTGTCTTAGACTCCTTTCTGGGAGGGGCCCCACCATTCTTTCCAGTAGAGATGCTGATGCTGGAAGTCACGAATGATGCTTAGCGCTGTCCCCACAGTCTCCAACAGTCCCCCATTCTGCCAACCCCAAGGATGCTCAGGCTCCTTCTGTCTCTCTCCCACAAGGTGCTTTAGGTACAACAGCATTAATAATAAGATATTGATCATTCTTTTCTTGATAAAGGCTTCTCTTCCTCTGACACCCACACAGCGATTTTAATCATTCCTTCAGGCTGCTTTCTCTGTGTGACAGGATGTCTCCATTTTCCAGTATTGGGATAACTGCCTTCACACAAAACAATCAGAGGCAGCTAAGCACTGCCAAGGGAGCCTGAATTTCAATGAAGTGCACTCTCTCTTTTCACATGTTGCTGTTTCCGTTTTTCCATTATTAATAGAGTAATTTCTACTCATAAATATTTCAGATATTTCATTTACCTAGTGCCTGAAGATAGAGATGAGGCAGGGGAACTGCCTACAGGGCAATTATGTATCTGTTGTAGGGAGTAGCTTTTGTATTTATCGCTCAACTGCAGCCCCCAGAATTGAGTTATTATGAGAGCAGAATTCAGGGGTACCAGGAAATATGCAACCCACTCCTACTGTCCCAGTGTCAACAGCCTGATTTAGATTGCTTAAAATCTAGGTAGAAGTTTGCAAAGCCATTTCCCACTGGCATCAAGGGACCAGTCACCCACATCGTACTGAAAAACCCCAGGTAAAAAATACCTATGTCCACATTATCCTCCTTCCTTATTACTCCTTTAAGCAGAATTCTGCCTCTTTACCAAATACATTTGGCACTCATTTTTGCTCAGTATGGAATTTTTACTGTTCCTACTGTCAAAGAAAAACCAGAGGTGGATAGTATGAAAGCAGTGAAAACATGTTATTCAGGACTATTGCTGCAGGGGACAAAATACTTCAGGAGAGAAGCAGGCTTAGTACTGAACACAGGATGGGCAAGTGGGAATCTACAGCCAAGGAGCAGGGTGGGCTTAGAAAATCGGAAATTGCTGAGAGGAACCATTAAGAGTAAGGGAGACTCTGGCTAAACTCGTCTAATAGGATCTCTGCAGACATTGGCCAGGGTGAGGAAACTTCCCCTGGCGGCTGGCGGAGGATGAGGAACTCAATTAGATGTTGAGGGTAATCAGACATGGAGAATGGGAAACTCTGGCAAACTGACTCAGCAGGGTTCTTGCTAAAACTGAATTGTATAAAGCAGTACACACATGGGCCTAAAATTCAAGGACCCCGACTAAGGTTTTGTCAAGCAAAGAATCTTTGTCACTCTGTAGCCCTAACTGCCCATTCCAGGCAAGATCTGGCTGACACGGATGTTTCGCATTAGCTGCTAGAAGGGTCAGAGCTAAGGCGTGGCCCACTTCTCCCAAATACACTACAGCTCATTACGCAATGTGTGACCTCACCTTTTACTTTCTCTTCTTTTTTCTAGTCTTATTTTTCTTTTGTCCTTCTCCACTCATTTTACATTTTATTTTATTTCATGTGTATTTAGAGAAGCCAAATTAAAACTTTCCTGGAACAAAGGTATATGTATAAGAAAATAATAAATACAACATGATATGATCTCAATGTTTTAGTGGCAAAAAAATGTCGTATATATTCACCAAATGTTGAAAGTAGCTGTCCTGAATGGCGAGATTATGGGTAACTTTTTTATTTCCTATATTTTTTCCTACATTTTCTACAATAAGAAGGACATTACTTTTGTAATTTTAAAAACAAACTTTAAACCAGTTTAATAAGGAATTTAGATAATTGCTTAGCATGATGTATAAGTGAGATTAGCAGGAATGATATCAGCATCATGGCAGAATAAAATGCCCCTTGTTTTTGTCACCTCCTCATCCTACCACAGGCAAAGTGCCTTTGTGGGAGCTATACGCCAAAGGACCCAGAAAGAGTCTCACCCACCTGTGTGTCAGGTAATACCTGGGTCCTGGCTGTGGCCCCAGTGATGGCCTGGGAACCAGCTCAAGCACCCCTTGTCCACAGTCCAGGAGCCTTGGGAAACATTGTTTTACACAATGACCCTGGCCTTTGTAGAAGTCCAGGTTTTCAGAGAACTTTCAGCACACCACTGGAGAAAGAGAGAGAGAGAGAGAGAGAGAGAGAGAGAGAGAGAGAGAGAGAGAGAGAGAGAGAGAGAGAGAGCGGGAGAGAGAGAGAGGGGGATAGAGAGAAGGGGAGGGAGAGAGAGAGAGAGAGAGAGAGAGAGAGAAATTGGACACATTAGAGGGTAAATAGAACAGCTTGACTTTACCCACATCATCGCTCCCTCAGAACAGCACAGCTTATGGTCAAGAAATTACAATGATCACATCTTAGGAACAGTGGTTGCAACCACTCATTACAAGAAAAATTATGGCACATTGAACACTTTATTGTTTTTTGAGAATTTTAAAAGTGATTTCTTTAAAATTACCTAATAAAAGAAAACAGATTTGTGAAATGCTGTAGTTTGGGTCTTGATTCTAGAGATCCTCCACTGGAAATGCTGTAATCTACCCCAGGTTGTTATAGAATTAATGTGCTGACATGGTAGCATAACAAATTCTGTAAGTATTGTCTGCATAGCAATATAGCAACTCTGTGTTGCATGCATGCTATCTAGAACATTCATTCTCTTTCCTCTCCTTGTTTCTCATCTGTCTGGACAGGTTTACAGACACCTTGAAAACAGAAATGCAAGTCCAATTTTTTATCTAGGACCAGTAAACAGAGCCTCTATTGACTGCTATCTTCTAGAGGGCACTGCAATGAGACTCCTCCGGAGGAGACCGGGGAGGGCTCTGTCATCTCTAAGGCCAAGCACTCATAAAGCCCCCTTTGAAACGACATAGTTTTCCTTCTAAATGGCTGGGTTTTATGTCTAGAAAACTTTAGAAATAAAATGTATATTGTTTGTTTGTGTGAACATATTTCACACAAAATTACTTAAATGGATCTCCTGTTTTTATACTTTTTCACTTAACACAATCGTTTTTGAATTCTAATCTCTATGGCTTTGTGTACATCTATTCATTACTACTAACTCTATGGCATGCAAGCATCCATTTTATCTACCTGTTCTCCTTGGCTGCTTCCAACTCTATCACTTCACCATTACTGTAAACAAATGTCTTCATTATCCTTTATGGACCTGGTGAGAATTTATTTATACTGTATCTCAGGAGCAGAATCTATAATCTATTATATGTTATATGTAATGATCGGAAATTCTGCTTCTGAAACATGTTTTAAATGAATTCTCACCCAGTTTCCTAAGTGTGTGTGTAGCTTACTCTCCAGAATGACTGTCCTAGTCTAGCCTCACACATGTAGTTTCCTGCCACCTTTATTTAAAGATAAATAGATAAGGAATCCTGTGGCCTTACCCAACTTTTGAATATCTTGCCACTCACCTAATTGCTGTTTTAATTAGTAATTATTCGATTACTAGTGAATTAGAGCATCTCTTCACATGCTTTTAGCCATTTGGAGTTTCTCTTCTGTAAACTTTCTGCTCATAATCTTGCCTTTTTCTACTAAGATTCATATCTTATTCTTGGTGATGTGAAAGAATATAGTGCATATTACACAAGACGGTCCCTTATCAATTCTAGACATTGTAGACATTATCCCCCACTCCATTTCTTGGTCTTCTTTGTCCCTGGGTGTGCTTAATTAAATACATATCCAGATATCTTTAATTTTGAAGGATCCCAAATTCTTCAAATGTTTTGTTCTAAATGTTGTAGGGTGAGAACATTGTGGGATTAGATTTGGAGACAGATCACCTTTAAGAAGATGTTGTTCATTGGTCTTATCTTCACTGAGAAGCTGAAAGGGCTTGCCCAAGATCACACAACTAGCCAAGGCCAGTGTCCATTCCTTATGGCTCAATGAAGAAAGGGAAAGAAGGTAGGGGTAGAAGTAGACAAGTGCTATCAAAGGCAACTACGGTAGCATTCTCTAGATTGCTCAAGTGTTTGAGGGGAGGAATTCCCACTATTAACAGAGGTAGTTGTCTGAGCGCAATGGAAACCCTAACACTACAGTTCTTATTCTCTCATTTCATCCACCTCCTCCCTGCCCCACCCATGTCTTCCCGCTTCAGATGCTTCATTGCTCCTTCTCTCCATCTCACCAACCATCTCTCTGTCTTTTTTTATTCCCTCCTTCAACATTATTCTGGAAGTCCTGGCTAATGCAAAAACCTAGGGAAAAGAAAAATAAATACAGAGATATACACATCACAATCCTCCTCCAAAGAGAGATAGATACATTTATATACATGAAGCTGTGGACAAGAAAAGGCACGCTGTAATAAATCTGACTGAAAGTAACCTCAAAGGGCGATCTGATCATAAATTCCTAACTGGGCAGGTCATGGTGGGTAGTCAGATCCCAGATATACAATTTATTTAATAAAAGTTTCAGTCTTTGCCTTAAGCAAGCTCTGTTCATTGTTTCTGTCCATATAGGTTAACACACCTTTGAAACGACTCTTTTCAGATCCCTCAGAAGTGTAAACACCCTCAAGAGAGAACATAATCTTGTTTAACGATCCTGTAATCGGATCCCCACCCACTTGTTATCTTCCACCTCCCTGTAATATTCCTTACGTTCCAGTCCTTAACTCTAAATGCATAAAACAAGCAGCAAACTGCCATTCTGAGAAGCATTTTCTGTTTGTTGAGATCTTGCTTCCAGGCATATCCTCTGATTGCCTCAAGGGAATTTTTATAAAAACTCTCTACAGGTTTGGACATTCTTATGTTGAAAGAATACAGTTGATTTTTATTATGTATCCTATAAAGGGAGAAATAAAGGGATATTATACAATAAACATCTTATGGAAAACTTTCCAAATATCCATTTTAGACATTGTTTCTTCTACCCAATGTTCCACACTCAGGGTAGCTAATAACCATTTCCTCTGCTCTGTCATCTACTGAGGATCTGTTTCGGTACTGCTCTCCTCATTCATCTCCTTCCCTCTCCATCTCCTCTGCCCCTTGCTGCAACTACAAGTTCTGCCTGCCTGGCAGAAGAAAGCACTGGGACTTCCATTCCTACTAGTAGGTATTGTATGCACCAAATTCCCTAAAATGGTTGAGGGCCACATGACTCCTTTTCACAAAGAACCTTTGGAAAGAATAGTTCTTTTCTCACCCTGAAATCACCTATAGGATGAAACTTTCAGTGAAAGCACATTCCTCATGTATTAAAAATAACTTTTAGAACCTAATTTGGCATTTAACACTATATTTTTTGATATTTTAATAGGATGTTTAGACAAATACACATGCTGGGTACTTCGTATAACCAGGATGTGTACTTTTTACATTGTCAGTGTCTGTTGTTTCTTGGTGAATAGTGAGAACTGCTGTGTAGATACTCAATAACAGGACTGTAGATATACTCAACTATCCAAATTTGTCAGAATAGGCTTATAAATCCCTCAACCCCAAACATTTAACCATAGATGCTCTGAAATTTAGGGAGAAAAAGAATATGAAATAACATAATCATCTCTGGAGGTTGTGTGTGTGTATATTCTGACACATCAGTGTTTTATGTCCTCCTCCTGACTGAAATATAATGATGAGAGTTGACTACTCATGTTGGCAGTTATTTTATAGCACTCCCAAATATGTCCTTTTATCCCACATAATTTTCCAAATATAAATGTTAATTTACTTCCCTTTAAAATGGCTTTTAAATATTAAGTGAAAAACATTAATTTTGAGATGCCCCTGAAGGATATTTTGCTAGGTGCCTTAGCTTTCAGCAGACAGGAGAAGGCCATGGAATAAAGCAAAAATCCAAAGGGCAACACGATATGGCTTATGTAATATTTACATAATTTCTGATTTCTATGATCTTTTATTCTATCAAAACTCAAATTGGCAAAAAACAGAAGACTGTTTGACTTCCTATGTAAAAATGAGAAGCACCAAACAGAAGACATATTTCAGAATCTATGAATCCATTCTCTCTATGACTGAGAGCCACTCTTATCAAATATCTAGATGAATCTCAAATATCAATCAATGAAAAGGAAGAATTTCATTTTATAAAACTGATGAATATAAACTAGAACGTAGAAACATCTATTTTTACTGGGCATGAATAAGTACATGAAATCATTCTTTTCCTTCAAAATGATATATGCTATCTGTATGTCCCATGAGTTTCTTATAATTCTTATTATTCTTAGAATGCCTTAAATCAGTCATTCCCAGACACAATAGTTTTTGTAGTGGGTCATTAATATCAAAATGTTTTATAATTAATATTTAAAGGTATGAGTTATTAAAGAATAAATAATTGATTTAAAAATATAAGAAGAGACAAAATTGTTGGTAAACTAAAACAACTGCTTTTGAAAAATGAGTTTTGAAAGTAATCTGGTGAGGTCTTCTTCAACTGAACCTTTAACCTATCAGTAACCTTTGTTCTTCACCATTTTAGTCTCATTCTTATCTTCCATTAACACTCTGAGCTACTAATCCAGACCCAAGAATTTAAATAAAATGTGTAGAGCAAAACTAAAAGTACATTCTTCAGTTTAAGGGAAAAAGTAATCTTTGATGAAGATCAATTTCATATTGCATTTCCTAAAATCTGAGCACGAATAAAAGGGTAACATCAGCCAAAAACTCATCAGGAAGGGAAAGGTAGCCTGACTGCGATAACAAGCTTCACAATATGCTAGCACTCTGTCTCCCTGGAGGACATCTGCCTTCTCCTCCTGTTTGCTAGGCAGCATTTATGTAAGCCAGGATGTGAGGTGTGTTTGAGACAATGTATGTGTAAATAGAATTCCCTTTCACCCTGTGGGAGAAACACATTTTTCAATTTAAAAATTAAAAAGGTGGCATTTTTCCATTACCTCATTCTTCCAAACCAGCAAGCTCCAGTCTACTCCAGGTTTAAAGAGCAGTCCCCACATACAAGAGTTTGTCCTTGCACTGATTTAGAGTAATTTATTATAGCAGTTCTGTTAATTCTCAAGTGATCCACAGGTTATCAATCAAAGCAAAGATAATAATTGGAATTATAAGTGCTGTCAAAATCCACATTATAATAAAGATTATGACTACTACAACAAGAAATACTTGTAAATATGTCTCCTATCTGTCTGGCTCAATAGAATGAGTTTGTTTTGGCCTCTGTTTGGATATTTGGTATTTTCAATCATAAAGATTTTTTGAGAATCTTTTTTGGTTCTAAAATTAAAAATAAAATAAAATAAAGTAAAATAAAATAAAATAAAAAGCAAGATAATTCCTGACCTCTAAGAGTTCAGACTGGGTGAGGGCAAAGAAAGGATACACACACACACACACACACATACTTCAGCATGATATATGCTCTGACAGAGGCCATGATAAAATTTAAAAGTCATTGCTCTGAAGTTCTAAGTACGTAAGGGCCCTAACCTCCATTTCATATGGGTCCTAACCTCCTAGAACCAAAAAAGGTATACTATACATCATGATCAATGGCTCTTCATACACATATCGATCACTGTGATACCACATAAACAAAACAAAGGATAAAAATCATATGATCATATCAATAGATACAAAAAAAAAATTCACAAGATTCAACATCTATTTGTAATTAAAAAAACATAATAAAATGGGTACAGAAGGAAAGTACTTGAACATAATAAAGGCCATATATGACAAACCCTCAGCTAATATCATATTTAATGGTGAAAAACTGTAAGATTTTCCTCTATGATCAGAATCAAGATAAGGATGCGCCCTCTGACTACTGTTATTCAACATAGTATTGAAATTTCTAGCCAGGGTCAGGCAAAGAAAGAAATAAAAAGTGTCCAAATTGGAAATGAAGAACTTAAATTGTCACTTTTTGCAGGTGACATGATTCTATATGTGGAAAACTCTAAAGTTTACACCAAAAAAGAAAAGAAAAAAAAACCTATTAGAAACAATCAATAAACACACTAAAGTTGGAGGATACAAAATTGATGTTCAAAATCCATTGTATTTCTATATACTAACAATGAAATTTCAGAGAAAAAAACAACACATTTATTTTGCAATTGAATGGAATAGAATAAAGTACCTAGGAATAAACATAACAAAGGATATGAAGGACCTATACGCTGAAAACTATAAGACATTGTTAAAAGACATAGAAGAAGACACAAAGAAATGGAAAGATATTCTGTATTCAGGGATTGGAAAATCAACATAGTTAAAATAGTCATATTAGCTAGAGCAATATACAGATTTAATGCAATCCCCATCAAAATTCCAATGGCATTATTAATAAATGGAATTTAAAAATCAGATTTGTATGGAATCACAAAAGACCCCAAAGAGCCAAAGCAATCCCTAGAAACAAGAACAAGACCAAAGGTATCAGACTCTCCGAGTTCAAATTATACTATAAAGCAACAATAATCAAAACAGCATGGTATTGGCAGAAAAACAGACACACATACCAATGGAATAGAATTGAACCCAGAAATAATCCCATATATATATATGCAGATAATTTTTGACAATGGAGCCAAAAACATACAATAGAGAAAAGAAAGCCTCTTCAATAAATCGTGCTGGGAAAATTGGAAAGTCATGTGCAAAAGAATGAAACTAGACTGCTCTCTGTTATCATACACCAATGAAGTCAAAATGGATCAAATACCTAAATATAAAGACCTAAAACCAAAAATTCCATAGAAGAAAGCATAGGTACTAAATTTATGGACTTTGGTCTTAGAGAGGATTTTTGAATTTGACCTCAAAGGCAAGGGAAGTAAAAGCAAAAATAAATGAATGGGACTATATCAAACTAAGAAGCTTCTGCACAGCAAAAGAAACCATCAACAAAACAAAGAGGCAACCAACTGAAAGGGAGAAAATATTTACAAACAACACTGCTGATAAGGAGCTCATATCCAAAATATATAAAGAACTCACACAACTCAACAACAACAAAACACAATCCATTGAAAAAATGGGCAGAAGACCCGAACAGACTCTTCTCCCAAGAAGACATATAAACAAACAATAGATATATGAAAAGATGCACAACTTCAATAGCGATTAGGGAAATGCAAATCAAAACCACAATGAGACACCACCACATACCTGTTAGAGTGGCTATTGTCAATAAGACAAATAGTAAACAGTGTTAGAGAGGTTGTGGAAGAAAAGGAACCCTCATACACTGCTGTTGAGAATGTAAATTGGTACAGTCAGTACAGAAAACAGTATGGAGCTTCCTCAAAAAATTAAGACTACTATTACCATACGACCCAGCAATTCCTCTTCTGGGTATCTACTCCAAAAATCTAAACTATTTATCTGTAAAGATATGGTTAGCTCTATGTTCATTGCAGCATTATTCAAGGTGGCCAAGACATGGAAACAACCAAAGTGTCCTTCAATAGATGATTGGATAATGAAGATGAGGTATATATATATATATATATATATACAATGGAATATTATTCGGCCGTAAGAAATGACGAAACACTGTCATTTGCAACAACATGGATGGATCTTGAGATTATCGTACTAAATGAAATAAGTCAGACAGAAAAAGTTGAGAACCATATGACTTCAATCACATGTGGGATGTAAAACTGGAAGCAACAAATGAAGAAGACAAACAAACAAACAAAAACTCATAGACACAGACAACAGTTTAGTGGTTACCAGAGGGTAAGGGGGAGCGAGGATGGTGATGGAAGGAGAACTGACTTTGGGTAAACACACAATGCAATATATAGATGATGTATGATAGAATTGTACACTTGAAACCTATATAATTCTAATAACCAATGTCACCCCAATAAATATAACTTTTTAAAAAAGAAGGCAGTGATAAGAATTCAGGGGAAAAGAAAAATTAGGGAGGGAAAGAATACTTTAACTTACACATCTATTCAATAGTATTATGGAAGTTACTAAGGAAAAATGAACTAATTAAATTTTTGAAAATATTCGTAGATTTCCCATTAGTGCCTCTAACTGAGCCTATACATTCCAGAAGTATGGAATAGAGGCCCAGCCCAGCCTCACTACAATCTCCCCCTCTTGTAGCTGCAGCATCATCCCATTTGCCAATCTGAAAGAAACCAGCAATCAGAACCGACACAGCCAACAGAAACAAATGTCACTCAATGATGTTCAGTGGTACTGTGTTCCTGGATAATTTCGAACAGTAGCTCTGTCTAGATCAGGGGTGTCCAAACTTTTTTCAACGTTTTTTACCAAGGGCCACATGCGGTAAAATACACAAACAGCCGGGCCACTCACTCGAGGTGAAGTACGTATTGCCTCACCTGGTTTATTTAAGTAAACTAAATATATTTTTGGAATTTGCTGCGGGCCAATTAACAATGGATTGCGGGCCGCAGTTGGCCCGTGGGCTGCAGTTTGGACGCCCCTGGTCTAGACCATGGATGTGCTCACTGAAAACACCTCCATCTCTAGCTACTGGAAATGAGTAAATAAAGCAGTCTGTCTGGAAAAACAAGTGGAATGTTGCTTCAAAGAGCTTTCCAATGGTAAGAGGTAAACATAGTGGAACATAGTGGAAAGTTCTTAAAGACAAAAAATAATCAGGGGAGTTAATTTACTGCATTCATCAGTTTAAATTATTTCTCAACACCAGACAAATATGCTTAAACTATGTCATGGAAAAAGGCAGTCATTTGATCATTCATTTGGTATTTTCTAGATAACTCATTCATTTAATCTATTTTCTAGATAATATTTGTAAGTATCCCCTATATAGGAACACTGAAATGAGGTACAGTAAGAAATTAGATGGCATGATCCTTGACCTCAAGGAACTTAGAGCCTGAAAGACAATATGCATAAACACATACACTCCAATTACACAGTACTGGCAGGGATAGAGTGAAGTAAGACAACAAATTTACTGTTATAACATATCTTAATGATACTTCACATTTAAAAACTTTGCCCTTGATTCAAATGTTTCCCAAATACTAACACAATTTCAGTTGCTTTTTTATACCAATAATTAAACCTAAACACAGTGATTATATTCTAAGAAAACTTCCTCATCTTTGGTAGAAGGAAAAGAAAGTAAAGTTGTTATTGTGAACATTTAGAAAACTCATACTTGCAAATAACCTTATATAGATTTTTCAAGTCTATGCAATGTTTCTTCATCTTAATCTTTCTATCAGCTTGTATACAGTTTAAAATTTTGAGAACAAAATTCAGTCACTTGATTTGAAACAACTTTTCACATACTCGATTTAAAATGAAGTGGAGCCAGGAGGAAGCAGGGGTTCATGACAGAAGTAATCAGTGTAACAGAATGGTTCAGGATTCCTTGGATAGTTGACAGGAAAAAAAATAATAAAAATACTAATACTTTGCTTTATGTCCTTGCAAGTACAATTTAGCTACACCTATTTAACTAAGAAGCCTGCAACTGGCAATAACAACTAGCAAAATAGAAAGATTAGCTTTACTGACATCTTTGATGTTCATTTAATTGACAAAGGGAAACTTTGATTACAGTGGTTTTGATACACAAGAAAATCTGGCATCATTTCAAGGTATCTCTTATGTAGGTTTTCAGTTAAAACTTGACTATCCTTTAAAAAAAAAAGTATTTCCCAATGTTTTCCCCCTAAGGTGAAGAAATGCTAGAGAGCTTAGAGATGGGTATTTTCCTTACCTCACTCCAACTACGTTCTTATAATTTCCCTTGAGGGAAGGGAGAGAAAAGAATGCTCAGAATTTACTTCAAAATGATTACATTTTTCTCTTTCTATCGTAAGCACCAAAAGCCTTTTCTCTGGTCTTCAATTCAGAACATGGTGGGGTTCCTGAAGATAACACTCAAAAAAGGGTGGAAGCCTCCCTGACTCTGCGCCCTCACAGTTTTTAACTTTCAAACTAGTCTACACTGAATCTCCAGGAAATCATCAAATAAAGGTTTTCAGTGTTCCGAATTATGAGCTTCAGCAATGGTCTTCTAATGCTGAGCTTCAGTTCCCGGCAACCTGTGATTCTATGCATGTATCTTTTTGTCTCTCCAGTTTTTCAAGAAAGCAGTTTGATTCATGACCTTGATACTCTTATGGATCTGTATTATTTTCATGAGTTGGTGATTTTCTGTGGGAATGTGAGTGTTGACTTCAAAATCTTACCTATTGGAGCAGAAAGTCTTGGCAACCAAATATTAAAGCAGATTTATTTGGCAAGAAAATCTTGAATTAGAGGCCAGTGTCTTCCATGGATTCCATCATCAAAAAGGAAAGTTTTACTTCAATTTCCCTATCTTTGCAAAAATAAAGCTCTCTTTTTAAAATTTGTTTCAAGGAAATAATGACCTCACATACTTTAATCTTTAAAATAAAAAGATTTAGCAAATATTGTAAATATTATAATACATGAACTAATTCTATTACTTTATATTTAGTTTTTAAAAAGCAGTGTGCTTATAACCTTTGCATCTTCCACATGTTGGAATTCAGGGAGCTTACCTTCATGTTATCACTGTCACTAGTCTTAGCCCACTTCCCTTTCTGTTCCTTCTACGGTGAGGAGAGTGCTCAGTGACCGTTCAAGTGTTTGCCAGTTCTGCTCTGGAAATACTAAGGAAGTACTGAGATGTTGGCTTGATGGTTCAGATAGACATTCTGCTGGTGGTTCAAAGTCCTCCAGCCCACTGAAACCCCAGCCCTGTAACCTCACGGATTACGGCCATCAGACAGAAGGATCCACATCTGGGGTCGACTCACCCTTAGTCACAAGCCTCCTGATCTCAGATTCCTGTAACAGTTCTTTTTTTTTTTTTTTTAATTTTATTTTTTAAATTTATTGGGGTGACAATTGTTAGTAAAATTACATAGATTTCAGGTGTGCAATTCTGTATCACATCATCCATAAATTACACTGTGTGTTCACCACCCAGAGTCAATTCCCCTTCCATCCCCATATATTTGATCCCCCTTACCCTCATCTCCCACCCCCCAACCCCCTTACCCTCTGGTAACCACTAAATTACGTTCCCCAGATTAATTTTCAAACCCATGGCCATCCTGTGGTCACCGACTGCCCTCCAATCCCCTCACCCTCCCCTGTAACAGTTCTTGCTGGAGATACTCAAGGGACTCTGTTACTTTAGCTGAAATGGTAGAATTCTAAAACTTATCAATTTGCCATGTGGATTTTAATTCCAAGTGTCAAATTTCCATGATTCAAGAGGACAATAGCCTTATTCTATTGAACAATTCCTCTTGCATACTTCATGGCAAAATAGCCTGGAACCAAAGTTGCATTCTGGCGTTACATCTTTCTCAAGCAATGCTTTTCTAGCAAGATCTGCTCTGCAATCCATCCTTCATCTCTGCCATGTCCTGCTTACTGTATCAGAAGAGTGCTTGCTCAATAGCTTGCCATTTGATTCACAAACAAGAAATTGGAAGGGTCAATATGAATGTGAAGAGCTGCTTAAAATCGCTAGTAGTCAGGGTAGTGCAAATTAAAACAACACTGAGCTATCACCTTAGACACATAAGATCCATAGACATTGGAAGGTTGTAACAGAAAGTGTCCATCAGATATGAGAACAGAAAACTTTCCTCACAAGAGGACAGCAATGCTCAGTGAAATTAAGTACACATATATCCCCCAGCATATCCCATTCCTGATGTATATCCATATAAAGTTCTCATGTCCACCTACAGGGCATGTGTAGGAAAATATTCACCACAGTGGTGTTTGTAGTAACCAACAGTTGGAGGCCACCTAAATGTTCATTAGTGGAATTGGTAAGTGAAATGGTCTTAGGTTGGTTTCCTTTAAAACCAGATTTTGAGATGAAGATTTGCATTCAAGTGGCTTACTTGGGAGGTGATTTAAGGAAACACCAGAATGAGAGTGGAAAAGGCAGGGGCAGTTCGCGAGTCCATAAAGGGTACTTTATTGGCAGTTCACCTCTGCAGACAGGGGGCGCTTAACTCATTGGAGGACATTGGGAGGCAGTGTTGTCCACGCCCCGTGAATAATCCCACTTGAGTGGTAGAACACGGGGGTGTTTATCCTCCAACTCTCATCATGCTGGGCTGAGTGGTGGTCCCAGGTCCATCTAGCCTACCCAAGCACAGGCCGAGAGAAAGACTTCCCAAGTTTATGCAGCAGACCAGAAGTATGAACTAGAACTTATTGTCCCTGAGCAAGTGCATGAGGGAATGCTTGTGTCAGGTAGACAAGTTTTAAAATATATTGTAGATGGAAATGCATAAGAAACAGCAAGAGTTATAGACGAATATCATTACTATCAATTAAAGACAAGCAGAAAAGCAACACGACATTACTGTACATGTATCACATTCATACCATATACATACACTCGTTACACAGGGCCTTTGGGTAGAGTGGAGTGGTGAATGGGGCTGAAAATTGATTTAAAACATCCATCTTCTTCTGCCTCTTCTTTCTTGATGGATTCTCTTTTCTCAGAACTCTCAAAACCCTCACCTGCCACATTACATATAGGACATTTGGCTTCAGGCTCCTACGGCAGGAACTGTGTCAAATGCAAAGTCATACCCTTCACAGGCTCATCAGATAATATAGATCTCTACTGTTCTTCTGTGAATAGATTTGAAAAAGAGGTACACAAGGAAAACGTAAAGCTCAACAACTACATTTCCCAGACATCTCTGGGTGACTCCAGGGGAGGAGCAGTTAGGAAAGTCAGTGAGGGCACTTCCTGTGCTGGCCTTTGAAGTGGGAGGAGTGAAATCAGCCTGGTTCCTGGTGTGGGTCCTAGTGAAACTTGGTAAGTGAATTCACTTCTGATTTGAAATTGGGGCTTAATCTTATGTCAAATGTGAGTCCAGGAGACTGGGTACTACACTCTGCCTGAATTTCAAGTCCAAAAGTGATTCAGAAAGTTTTGCTGACATATACTTTGAAAACTTATGCTTAAGGACTATACAGCTCAATGGTGAGGATAACAGACCCTTGATTCAAACTGTCTGGGTTAGAGTCACAATCACACCACATCCTAGCTGTGTGGACTTGGGCAGGTCACTTAGCACATCTAAAAGTCCGTTTATCTGTCAGTAAAATGGAACCGACGAGAGAGCTTATTTAAAAGGGTTGTTGTGAGGATTACAGGAGTGTAGAAAAGATAGCGAATGTGTATAATGTATGTTTCAGGGAACTAGATTTCCCTCTTGGATAGCTGAAACAGGAGGTCCAGCTCCTCTGTCCAGCAAGGTGTGTCCCAATGGGCCCAGTTAGTCTTGCCAGCAGCAGGTTCATAACCTTTCCTGCTCCTTCTACATTAGCTGATCAGAACGTCTCTACTCATCCCAAATGGTCAGGGATGTCTGCAATATTTGAGTGAATTACTGGGACAAGTTTCATACTGTTTGAAGGAGGCTTAATGGGGAGGGTCTCCAGAAGCTATAAATGACGAATTAAGTGCTTCCCTGTCAGGCAGACTGCGGACTCTACTTCCTGAGCACAGATGTGCAGAATGCCATAGGAGCAGGGGGCTGCAGAGGCAGACAGCGCCAGCAGGAAGGGCCCTAAGGGCTCTCTGCTCCAGGCCTTGCCCCTAGCTCTGGCATGTTGTCCACAACAGCACTCAGGTGGGCTCTTTTTTTGATAAACTGCTCTTTCCTTTCCCCAGGGCCCTCATTTTAGTTTCTTACTCACAAAATGGCTGACTTCATTCTCTCTCACTGAAAAGGAAGGAACAAATTCCTGTCAGCTCTTTAGGTGCCCCCCGACTAGATACTTATTTGTTTGCCTTTTATGGGTTTAAAAAGTTTAGAGCCTGTTTGAAAAATAGGCAGACATTACCTGCATGTGTGAGTTTCTGCTTCTCCTGAGGAGGGGGAAAACAAAGTGAAACAGACAAACAAAAGCACTCAGAACTTGTCTATAGCGGTCACAGCTGATTTCCATGCATGGGGCTTTCTGGGCTTGCTCTACAGGCTTTCAGCGCACTCAGCACTATTGAAGGGTGGTGTGTGGGTGAGGCTTGCCTGGCAACTTCTTTGCCATCTGGAAAAATCACTGGATGGGTCACTTGCTCCTGGGTTGTAGTGTCCTTGCAGTGGGCCTCAGAACCAAAATGAAAGCAATGGGAAGGGAAGGGAAAGAAAGGAAAGGGAAGAGAGAGTAAAGAAAATAAAAGCACACACACACAAAAAGCCACTCAGAAACACTCCTTAAAATTCCTCTAATATGGTGATGGAGGGAGAAGTGACTCGGTGGTGAGCACCCAATGTGATATATAGATGATGTGTTACAGACTTGTACACTTGAGACCTATGTAGTTTTACTAACCAATGTCACCCCAGTAAATTTAATTAAAAGAAAAACCCTTCCATTCAACTTGGCAATTCTATTCCTAGGTATGTGCCCCAAAGAGTTAAAAGCAGATACTGAAAAATGTACTTGAGCACAAACCTTCACAGCACTTGAGCACAAACCTTCACAGCCTCACTAGTCACAATAGCCAAAGGTGAAAACAACCCAGATGCCCATCAAGGAAGGAAGAGATAAACAAAAACGGTATGTATCCATACCATGAAATATTATTCAGTCATTAAAAGGAATGAAAGATTGATATATGTTAAAATGTATATAAACCTTGAAAACGTTATGCTAAATGAAAGGAGCCAGCTACAAAAGTCCCCATTTTATATGATTACATTTACAGGAAATAATCAGTATAGTTAAATCCATAGACAAAAACTAGAGTGGTGGTTGCCAGAGGCTGGAGGAAATGGGGAGTAACTACTTAACACGTATGAAGTTTTATTTTGTGGTAGAGCTATTTTGGCACTACATCGAAGGGGTGATTGCACAGAATTGTGAATGTACTAAATGACACTGAATTGTTCCCTTTAAAATGGTTAATTTTGTGTTGCGCGAATTTCACCTCAATTTTAAGAAATTTATTCAGTAATACCAGCAATCCTGGCAAAGCGTTTAAAGGTTCCACCTCAGTCGAAAAGTGTACTTGTACTGTTTGTAGCCTTGATTATGATGGTAGCACTTCATTTCCTTCCCCAGGGCCCTCATTTTCATTCCTCAAGCACAAAACAGGAGACTCCACTCCTTCCTTCAAAAGGAAGTTGTTAGCTGTCAACCCCTGTTGCTCCTGAGACTTATTTTGTTTGTCCTTTACCATTTCCAGCTGAGCAGCTGTTTCCCCGTAGACTGGCTCTCCGGGCCTGCTCTGTGTACCTGCAGTACCTCCCTGACCTCTGCAGGCATTAATTCAGAGCGCGGGCTGAGTTGCAGACTCTTGGTACACTAAGGCCTGTTGAACCATGGCTTTTAAAGAGAGCTAGCCTAGCAACTTCCATTCCATCCAAGAAGTCACACAGTTGTCCACCTGCCCCTGTGAGAGGGGCTGGGTTATAGAGCCAATCTAGTGGGGTGCCGTGGCTCTAACTGGGACAGAGAAAAGAAAAGAGAAGGAAAGGGATGAAGAAGGAAATAGAAAAGCACCCACAGAAAAAGCCACTCACTATTGCTCCTCAAAATTCCTCTGTTCTGCAATGCCAGCAATCTAGGCGGTCGGTATAGAAGATTCCATTTAGTCCATAATTGTACTAGTGCTGCTTTGTAGCCTTGAGGTGTGACAGCAGACTCTCATGGGTGGACTAACTCTGGATCAATCTGTTTTTAATTCTTCTAGTTAGGCTCTTGCTTACAACTTCATTTGGGGAAAAAGAACAAGGGTTTCTTTAGCCAAAAAAAAAAAAAAAAAAAAAAAAAATTGAAAACCACTGCTGTATATGAAAGATGTAGAGATCCTAGATACTGGGAACTGATCAATGAGTTCTGCATAGCAACCTGTTTTCCAGGGGTACATCCCAAAAAGGAGTTTGTAATTGAAGTACCATGTCACGTAAGGATAAATTGACCATTCAGCAAAAGAACAAGCATCCGTTTGATCTAGAGAAAAAGGCGAGTCTCTTTTGCCTGACATTCAAGGCCATCTGGAAGTTGCCTTATCCCGTGTATCTTACGTTTCTTTCACACAACTCTCCAGAATGACCACCAATATAACGTAAATCAGGTTCCCCAGAATCAGTCACGGAGACAAAGATCCTCGTGCAAGTGACTTATTAAGGAAGTGTTTCTGGGAGAAACCCAATTTCATCCTAGCGGTGAATTCTAAGTCAAAGTGTGTTCAGGCTCCAGGCATGGCCCTGGGCTTTCAACACCTCCCACCAGTAATTCATTGATTCAAAGCTGCCCTGGCAGGACATGAGTTCCCTGGTTCCTCCAGCTCTCTGCATAGGAAGGCAAAGCAGCTCCCGCCGCTTTCAAGGGGTGCTCCAAAGAGAGTCTAGGGTACAGGTCCTTAAGCATAAGAACAGGAAGGCAGGCCAGAGGCACAGTGAAATGGTAAAAGACATCAGAAGGCAACTGGGTGATAGAGAGCATTCTCCCCACACTAGCCTTGATCCTGTACCCTCATGAATCCCATGTACACTCAAGGGATTTGCCCTCTCTAGGTACACTGAGCATGCTCTGTTCCTTCCCTCTCTGGACCTATGGTGGAGGCCTATAGGTCTAAGGGGTACCATTTGAGTCACATTTTAAAAATGGTTTTTAATTTCTTTAGCCATAATTCTCATAACTTTTCTACTCTTTGTTCTATAGCAAACGGAATCAATGTTACCCGTGAATCCTTTATTTTGGCCCCTCTCTTCCTTCTTTTTTCATTTTGATTTACATCTTCACTGGCCAATGGAGAGGTAACACTTTATCAGGGTAGCTCATTGTTGCATTGCTCAAATTCTTTCATGTTTGAGATTATCTTTACATCCACGATGCTTTTATGATTAATTGACATACTAGCTGAGAATAATATTTGGGGACCAGACTTTCCTCTTAACTTTGCAGAAATATTACTGCGGAGTATTCTGATGCCAGCCTGATGTTTTCTCCTTTAAAAAGTGTTTGGTTTTCTGCCGGATACTGGAGTAGTTTTCTTTGATTTTGAGTTTCAATGTTTTAATGAGAGTATATTCCAGTGTTGAATATATTGAATCAAACTTTCCAGAAATCCTGTTCTATTTCCCAGATTCCTTTTTTGCTTCATTTCAGGGAAACCTTTTTTTTGCTATTTCTTTACATACATTTTCCCTTATACTTTTTGATTTCTCTTCATCAGAAGCACTAATTGCCTTCATAATGAATTGCATGTGGTATGTGAAATGGACATGGAACATGATCCACCCATCCTTGTCAGAATATATTCCAATGTTGAATATGTTGAATCAAACTTGCCCAGAATCTTGCTGTTTTTCAGATGCATTCTTCGCTTCATTTCAGGAAAATGTTTTTGTTGTTTTTTAAAGTGCATTTTTCTGTTGTGCCTTTTTGAGTTTTCTTCTTCAGAAGTACCAATTGCCTTGATATTGGATTGTCTTTGACTGCTTGCTATGTCTATTAGCTTCTCTCTAAGTGTTTAGTGGCTTTGCCTTTTTATTAACTTTTATTATGAGTGTCAATTTCTCTTCTTCGTACGTGATTTGATATGATGCTGTATCTATATTATCCTTTTCTGTTTATAATCAATTATATATCAGCTTTGTTTTTGTTCTTAGTTTCCTAAGGTCTGAAATCCTTCTAACCATAATCCTGTGGTATTTTATCACCTCATTTTTTTGGCTCTGTGTTGTAAGTGCATTTTAAATGTTCTTTTATTCAAAGTACCTACAAAAGTTTCTTTCCAGTCTTCAATTTATTTTTTTCTCTTTGAGTCGGTTGTCTTTTTTTGTCTATTTTCTGTACATTATGTCATTTTCTTGTAATCCCAATCTCATAGCATATTTGCATTCAGTTTTTTCATTATAGTCATGTACATATAGCTTTGTTTTCTCCTTTTCTTTCTTGAATCTAATGTGACTGGTGAGATATCTAGCTGGGATGAGGCTTGGACTCAGTCTTTTCAGTGGAGATGAATATGACAGGAGATATTTTGATGGCTGATCTTCCCTATATAGATGGTTCTTCTTCTTTCCTGGTGATACCATACATTAAGAACAGTATGCCTTGTTTTTCTGCCTTAGTATCCCTAATAATGCTTTACACCTAAAGGAAGAACAGGTGCTACCACCATTACTTACTGGTCTTTGCTGTGTTTGGTTAAGTCTGGTAATAGCAATTAGGGGCATGAAACAAGGCTCACTCCATCTTGCTGATCCCATGGCAACTAATTGTCTGGCTGCTTGCTTCTGAGCCCTCTCCTGATGACTTCCCAACCTCCAGGCTGAGAGCCCTGTCAGTGCTGCTCCAGCTCCTATGGTTATACTTTCTACATTCTCCCCTATAGGCAACTCAGATGTTCATGTTACTCTTCAGTCTGATCCCTCTGTTTTGTGATTTTTAGGGATTTTTTTCGTAATTTAGACTTTTCCAAACTACCTTTTTGTTTTCAAGGGGGGTCACATTATGTTTCACTATCTTTTCTATTATTTTTAGAGTTTGGGCCAGGAAGAATAAATTTCTTCTAAGTGTTCTGAATTAAAACTGAAAACCAACCTACATCCAATTTACTTAGAAAGATATTAAGCACCTTTCTGAGAGTTCTCAGTAGGCTTTCTGTGTTCACTCGGTCTAACCCTGAGTCTTTTCTTCTATTTATCATCAAGCTGAAAGGAAAGGGTATATACCCTGCATAGAGGTGCTACACACCAACATACAAAGCTAGTAGTGTTCTTGGTCCTCTATTTTCCTGGCAACTACATTCTAAGTGCTACCAGTATTTCACCTTGAATCCCAACTTTAGTAATA
The DNA here is from genome assembly GCF_004115265.2 of Rhinolophus ferrumequinum. Classification (NCBI taxonomy): domain Eukaryota; kingdom Metazoa; phylum Chordata; class Mammalia; order Chiroptera; family Rhinolophidae; genus Rhinolophus; species Rhinolophus ferrumequinum. Next base: position 56,646,638 of record NC_046287.1, read on the forward strand.
TACAATTTCTTATGTTTAGTCACAGAACATTCAAGTATTAATTGGTTACAATGTGTTGCTTGCATGCAGGCCATTAACAGAAACTGGCTTCTTTTGAATGGACTTGCAGTTACTAAATTCTAACTCAGTATTATATCTTTAAAAAAAAAGAAGGAAAGAAGAGTAAGAAAAGGAAAAACGAGGAAGCAAACTATAACATTTAAAAAGAAATATTTAAAAACTTCCTAGTAGAAGGAATAATGGTCTAACTAAGAATCCAATAGGCAGACTATAAAACACCCGATTCCTTTTTGATCAACCTTCACCTCTTTTCTTACTTACTCATTACAGGTTCTGGATCAGGGGCCAAAAAAAGTGTGGGGCCGTCTGGCTACATATCAGTTGTTCTCTCTCTGCCTAGGTGGTAGAGTTTTAGAGCTTTTCTGAATGTTGAGAAAGATGCTGGTGAGATGAGAGGAAATGCAATGAAACTAATAGATTTAAGGAAATAATACTACAGATATCAAGAAAAGAAAAATTGGAAATAGTGACAAAATTGGTTCAAAAAACAGAAATGGAAGAATCTGAAAGAAATGATATGAGGAGAGAAAAGAGAGGTGCTTAGCTGATCACCATTACACTTAGGGGCTGGGCCCTTGGTACTGTGTCACCTCAGGCTGTGCCATGGTACAAAGCCGTTAGTCTCGAGCCTGTGTACCACTGCTGCAAATCAAAGTCTCAATAGATTAAGGCTGTTTGGGAGCAGGTGAAAAAAACCTTTTTGAAATGGCCAGGCATGTCTAAACCATAGTCATTCTGTTCCACATCACCTGCCCTCCTTACTTACTCAGTATTGCTGCTGGATGTCGAGGCAGAAGAGGGTTTGGATTCGTCTGGCTAAATCACTGTTGCTCTCTCTGTGTCTGAGTGGTAGAGTTTAGTGCTTGTGCAGACGTTGAGAAAGAATACTGGTGCAAGTTAAGAGAATAAATGAACTTCATGGATTGGGGGGAAACAATGTTGCACACATCAAGAACAGAGAAAGTTGGAACACTAGCAGAATTGGGAAGAACAGCTGATTCTCACTCCCCCCCCACTCCCCCCAAAAAAGAAATAGGAGAATCTCAGAGAAATGGCGTTTAGGGCAATAGAATCAATTAGCTTATTACCATTTACCTCGGGGCAGGGCCCTTTGTACCATGTGAGCTCACGCCACGTCATATCACCAATGGTAATGCACCATTGTTACAATCGGTGTCCACACTGGATTAGGACACTTTAGTAGCAGGAGACAGAAACCTTTTTTACATGGGATTTAACAAAATAAAGACTTTTTTTTTTCTTTTTTTGGAGGGGTTCATCTTACCAGAATGTGTGGAGATAACTTGGGACTTGATTTAGGTCTTTTCTCATCTTCCCTTCACCTGCTTTTCATTCCTCAACTCCATAAATTCTTTGTTGATGTTATTTTTCAGCAAGTTCTCCCAGTAGCTTTGAGCCAATATCCTCCCAGCTTCTAGCCCTGTGGTAGAAAGCATCTGCTTAGGTTTTAGGAAATGTTCCTCATACAGTCTCACTGATCTGACTTGGGTCACATGCCATCCATGAGCAAAGCAATAGTCCTAGAGCGTAAGTGCTTTGAATTGGTCCTATTTGGGGTCACATGTCTGTTCATTCAGCTCAGAAAGAATGAGGAGTACAGCTCATTCTCCATGCTATAACCAGAAATACCAATATGATTATTGTAGACTTTGCTCCAACTGCAACCTCTCACAATGATTTTTCTTCTCAGAGTAAAAGCCGACAGACCTGGTTTAAGGCCCCTGTTATCTCAGTGCACCCTCCCTCTGACTCACTCTGCTCCAATCACCCTGACTTCCTAGGCAGCTTCTACATTAAGGCCTTTTAACTTTCTATTCCTTCTGCCTGATTGGTCTTCCCCACAGATGAGGACATGGCTCATTCTCCCACATCCTTAAGATCATGTGAGGCTTTCTCTGACCACGTTATTTGAAATTAAATTTCTCTGTGTGAACATCTTACCTGTTTTTGCTTTAGCTTTTCCCAGAGTACATATCACAATCTAAGAAATTGCAGGGTTTATTTATTTATTCAATTCACTATGTGGGTCATCCTAATCCCCACTAAAATGTGAGATTTCTGAGGGAAATGCTAAATCAGTAGCAAATGCATACATAGTAGGTTTTCATGAATTTGTATTGAATGAATCAATAAATCAATGTGTGAATGAATGTAAATCTTTCAGTGTGAAACTTTGACTTGGTTCAGCTAAAGGAGAAATTGAGTGGATCAGGCATCAAGAATACAATGTCCTTTATAATTCTCCTGTTTATATTGGAACTATTTCTAAATGTTATTTTAATTAATACCAATTTGAACCTCCTTCATTCATCACATGGTTATCTTTTCGCTCATCACTTAATCTGAATTTCCAACTTCTCTTGCTTACAACATGGTACAATTGATAATATTTTCCTTTCAGGGTTACTGAAACTCTTAAGTGAACTTAAGCAGGTAAAAGCAATTAATACAACAAAACTACTAAACAAAGGATTTATGATTGCAGATATTTATAACCATTGCTTGTATTTACATATTTAAAATACATTAGTTATAATTAGGCTAATCAAAGAAATCCAAGTGCAAAAGTAATACTATGTGTTTTGTTTTGTTTTCCTTGCCTTAGGGGATCATGGACATTGAAGGATATTTTAAAAGAATTGGTTATAAGAACTCTAGAAACAAACTGGACTTGGAAACATTAACTGACATTCTTCAACACCAGATCCAAACCGTTCCCTTTGAGAACCTTAATATCCATTGTGGGGAACCTATGGAATTGGGCTTGGAGGCCATTTTTGATCAAGTTGTGAGGAAGAACCGGGGTGGGTGGTGTCTCCAAGTTAATCATCTTCTGTACTGGGTTCTGACCACAATTGGTTTTGAGACTACAATGTTGGGAGGCTACGTTTACAATACTCCAGCCAACAAATATAGCAGTGCTATGATTCATCTGCTACTGAAGGTGGCTATTGATGGCAAGAACTACATAGTCGATGCTGGGTTTGGACGCTCTTATCAGATGTGGCAGCCTCTGGAGTTAATTTCTGAGAAGGATCAGCCTCAGGTGCCTTGTATCTTCCGCTTGACAGAAGAGGGAGAATATTGGTACCTGGACCAAATCAGAAGAGAGCAGTTCATTCCAAATCAAGAATTTCTTAACTCTGACCTCCTGGAAAAGAAAAAGTACCGAAAAATCTACTCCTTTACTCTCGAACCTCGAACAATTGAAGACTTTGAATTGGTTAATAAATACCTTCAGGAGTCTGCAGCATCTGTGTTTACAAGCAAGTCATTTTGTTCCTTGCAGACCCCAGATGGTGTTCAGTGTTTAGTGGGCTTCACCCTCACCTATAGGAAATTCAATTATAAGGACAATATGGATTTGGTCGAATTTAAGACACTGAATGAGGAGGAAGTAGAAGAAGAGCTGAAAAATATATTTAATATATCTTTGGAGGGAAAGCTTGTGCTCAAACATGGTGATAAATTTTTTACCATTTAGAGTAAGGAGTAAAAATGGTCTTCAGTATTATTTCAGGCACTGAAATGTTTCATTAGAAAAAATTCAATACATATAAAAGTAGAGAGATTAAAATAATAAACCCCTGTTTATTTATCACCCAAGGTACCAAGTATCAAAGGATAGCCTATGTCTCATATTTCCTCAATGATTCCACATGATAGTAAGAAAATTCTAGACATCAAGTCATTTCATCCTTAAAAATGTCAGCATATGTATTTAGATAACATTTTGAAGAAACATAAGCACACACCTTTCAAAATTAATAATAATAAAGATAATTTATGGATTGCCTAGGGTTTTCGTAGGAGAAAATAGTGATTTCTGCTAGAAAAACTTCCAAACTTGTTGAATGTTGAATTGATAGAAAATGTGTACCCATGGTTCAGTAAATGGAATGGTGAGGAAATTGTTTTTATTAAATTCAACTAGCATTTGTCTAATGTCCAACTTTTACAAAAACCCACATGTATAATTTAGGATTAGAATGCAACAAGGAAGAGTGAGACATGACACTGCTTCCAAATAAGCTTCCAAATAATTCTCAGCACAAGGCTGAAACCAATGCATAGCAACATGTGATTAAGTACCAAGAAAGTGACACAACTCATCATTTCTTACATGGTTCCTTTTTGCTACCACAGTTCTTCACGTAGCATTTTTCTTAATATAGGAACATTGACATTTAGAATTTTCCAATTCCAGAATTAAGTAATTTATGTATAAAAGTAATCATTATTTGGAATTTAAAAATACTTATTATCTGTAAAAACTTGGTGTCTGAACTGTATGTTAAAACATGTTGGCTAATACAATGTCACCACAAAGTATGTGTTTGGCAGAATTAGGATTTAATGGGGCTAAGTTATTTTTCTGCAGTGGAGTCTTTCTCAAATCCACTTTTTTATCTCCCAGTTATATTCTTTTACTTCCTTTCGTACTTTGTCATAAAAGAAAGAGTATGAACTTCAAAGTACATAGATCTCAGTTCTAATCCTGTAGACACTGGGTGAATTACTTGATGAATTTGTGGCTCTGATTCGTCAGAGGTAAAATGGGGATAATACTTACAAATTAAGTGCCAGACTTAGAATAAACTTTCAATAACTATTTGTTATAAGAATGCATGAATAATGTCAGTAATGGTTTTGATACCGAGTCAGCATTTGATAAAACTTCTTCCATCTTGCTTTCTTTTCTTAGCTTGAAACCCTGGTCCTGAATCTGCCTGCTTCTTCCATGAGTAAATAGTAAATAATATGCTATCAGATGGCCCAAATCAGACTGTGCTTTGTGCTTCAGAATTGGAATTTTTACTTACTATAACTCATATTTTCTGTTTGTGAATTCCAGAATGCAGGGCTCTAATTTAAACTGCAGACTTCTTCTTACATTATTCTCCCTCTTCAACTTATGATTATCACAATGATAAGGAAAAAATAAAATGGAATAAGCATTGCTAAGGGAGTCACTTAAAATAGAGTCGGGAGGCTATCAAGCAAGGAAGGCCTGTGCAGCCTATGCACATCTTGTGCCTTAGTTCTCAGAGATGCTATTACGTTGCTAACTTGTTTCTTAAACGTCCTGGAACTACTGGTGTATGGACATACACCCGACGTATTTCCTCCTTGTAGTTTTTGCCTCTTTGATTTGCATATTGGAACTAACCCATCCCTGTTAATGTAGTCTTCAATCCTTTATTCACATACAAGAATTACACTTTTTGGGTTTTGCCTTTATAAATGTTGCCTTTCTTTGTCCTCTGGAATGCAATTTGGGTTGCTGCCTGAATCTTCATTTCCCAAATTATAATCCTTTTGCTCAGATGAATGCCTTTTGTTCTTAATAATGGCTTGACCCTCTTCTTTGGTTAACAATAAGTTTAAGAGAAGAGCAGAGACTGGAGTGGAGAAACGTTAGTAAAAAGCGTAAGTTACTTAGGATCATGAGTACTTCATATATTGACGTAAGAGTTGGAAGATACTGCTCAGGTTGGAGATCCTAGAGAGAGGTGTATCTGAGACCTGGCCTGAGTGGGAAGGAAAGATAAAAGATATATGTGTATTTCAGTATTTGACAGCTTGCCATCTTCCTTACCTTACCTGATTGGCCTTGTTCAGCCCTGCTGCTATCTTGCAGCAAAGTCAGGTCCCTACTGGTTCGTTTGGGCAGAAAGGATTTTTTCACATTCTGACTAGGATCGTGTCAATGAGATGTAGGTAAAGACAGAACAGATTAAAAGGTGGCTCAAGGAAAAACATGCCGTTTGGTACCAGTGAATTAAGGAAGTCACATTATATGATAAATATCCTGAAACATGATGCAGTAGTTTTTCCTTCAATAATCTATCACATGAAAAAAAAAAGCCAAATATTGTGAATGATTCAGAGATATAAAATTTAGCTGCTATATCGAAGAGTTGTGCCTCACAGTGCAATGTTAACTATTCTCCAATAAAATTTAAATGAAATAATAATAATAACCTTTCATCTGCCAATGTTGTCGTATGTTGTCAAGTATCATTTCCAGGTGAAGTTAACCCTCAGCATTCCCTTTGCAACAGGATTTAAGATATAGTAACATATTTCTCCTTTTTAAGAATTCAGTTCTTTGTTTTTTCTCCCCTAGGCAGGATTTAGAGATGAATAATTGTAGCTGCTTGGCTATTGTTATTTTCTCTCTTACTGACTCTAGTTCTGACCTCCATCAATCTGCTGGTATCAATGTCCACCTGAAAACTCAGCTTTCAGGCATGGAAGCCATTTACATGCAGGGTATGTTACTACTGCCTTTCCACAACTAAGGGAAATCAGGGGCAGGTATCCAAACCCTGGGATGTTGACCTTCTTATAACTGTCATTTACCCACTAGGTAATCATTCACTCTGTCTCCATCAAAAATCAACATAAGTGCTTAAAATTCAAGTTGTTTGCAGCAAAGGACTGATTAAACCAGTTAGAATCAAGATTCAGTAGGCATTACATATTTTGATCCACTTTCTCCTTAACAATGTTTTCATTCTGCGATACAGATATTGTGGTTTCTTCAAATTTTTTCATAAAAGTAATCTTTGAGAGGTTTTCAGCCAGACAGTTCTCTGAACAGGCTAGTCATTTCCTGCACCTCTGCTTCATTCCCTCCACCTCTCTTCTCTGCCTTGGGCTGGCATAGCCAGAAAAAGCATCATCTGGGTCTTGAACAATGGGCTGAGTTTAGTTACATACACTATCATTAATTCATCTATAAACTCTGCAGAATGTTTCATTATCTGTATTTTATACATGAAAGTATTCCGACTCATAGAGACTAAATAATGTATCCAAGGTTAAACAGCCACTAAACATTGCAGTCAATCATGTCTGTTAATGTTATGGGTTAAGGCTAGGGTGAGGGTTAGTGTTAGGTCTAGCTTCTGTACCACTAGGCTTACCTGTAGCTCGGCACTCTGCTATACTAGATACGGGACCACAACACTCTCTAGCACCACCAACCCCCACCAGCCGATGAAAGTCTTTCCTTACCAAAGTCAGTCTATAAATTCTGGAAGAGGTGACTGCTTCTTTAAATGCACACGCACCTCTGCAAGCCTACAGGGATCACAGAGAATTAGGGCAATATGACACCCAAAAGGAACACAGTTAACTTCCAATAATTGAACACAAAGAAATGGAGATACATGAATTACCTAACAAATAATTCAAAATAAATAGCAGGAGTGCCAAAAAAACTTATACAAGTGGATGCTTTGGTCAACGTTGCTCAAGCAGTAGTTTGCCATAATGAGAAGTGCCTCGCTGATGGTAACCACTTTGAGCACCTCTTGTGATTGCAGAAGTCAAACGTGACTTGAATTCATCTTTTGTTATCAGTATGTATTGAGGATTACAATTTTAATAGTTTTCCTTTCTTAAAATGTGTATATATTTTTTTTGGCTCCCTCTGTATTCTAAAGATACTTGGAGAGCTACAAGAGAATGCAAACAAACAACTTAATGAAATCAACAAACAACGTAAGAAAAAAATGAGAAGTTCAACAAAGAGTTTTTAAAAAACAAAAAACCCACAAATTTTGGAAATGAAGAATACAAAACTGAACTGAAGAATTCAATAGAGAGCTTCAATATCTGACTGAAACAACATAAGAGAGAATCAGTGAGCTGAAACATAGATCATTGGAAATTATCTACTCAGAGGAGCAAATTTAAACAAGGAAAGAAAAGGAATGAGGAAAGCCTATGTGATTTATTAGACACCATTTAAAAAACCAATCTACACATCACTGGAGTCCCAGAAAGAAAAGAGGAGAAAGGGAAAATTTATTTAAAGAAATAATGATAGAGAATGTCCCAAACCTGAGGAGAAATATGGGCATCCAAGTTAGTGAAGTTAACAGGTCACCTCATAATTTCAATCTAAGGCAATATTTCCTCCAAGATGCTTTATAATAAAACTGTCAAAAATCAAGAACAAAAAGAATTTTAAAAGGAGCAAGAGAAAAACTAATCTTTCATAGAAAGGGACCCTCATCAGGCAATTATCGATTTCTCAGCAGAAACTTTTCAGGAATGGGATGATATATTCAAAACACTGAAAGAAAAAGAAAAAAGCCAACAAATAATCCTTTAATCAGCTATGTTGTCTTTCAGAAATGAAGTAGGGATATTAACTTTCCAAGAAAAACAAAGGCTGATGGGATGTATCACCATTAGACTTGCTTTACAAGAAATGCTGAAAGAAGTGTTCAAGCTGAAAAGAAACAGGAAAACATATAAAAATATTCCACATACTGATACAGGTTAAGTATATAATTAGATTCAGAATACTCTAAAATGGTAATGTGTTAACCACTTAATTCTAATATAAAGGTGAAAGAACTGAAGTATCAAAAATAGCTATAACTACAACAATCGGGTAATGGATACACAATATAAAAAGATGTAACTTGTGACATCAAAACCATAAAATGTGCGTCAGGATGGAAGATTACACTTTTTATATGTGGTCAAGTAAAGTTGTCATCAACTTAAAAAAGACTGTTATATCTTACAAGATGATTCAAGTAAGCGTCATGATAATCGCTAAGTAAAAACATATAGTAGATACAAGATAAAGAGAAGGTAACTAAAATATACCGCTATGGAAAATCATCAGTTCACAAAGGAAGATGGCAAGAGAGGGAGAAAGGAACAAAGGAACTACAAACAGTTAGAAAACAATTAACAAATGGCAATAGGAAGTCCTTACCTTTCAATAATTACTGAAATGGATTAAATCCTTCAACCTAAAGACATAGAGTGGCTGCATAAATATAAAAATCAAGACCCAACTGTATGCAGCTTACAGGAGACTCACTTCAGATTCAAGGACACATACAGACTGGAAGTAAAGGGATGGAAAAAGATACTCCACACGAGTGAAAACCAAAAGAGAGCAGGAGTACCTGGACTTATACCAGACAAAACAGACTTCAAGCCAAAAATGATAAGAGACAAAGAAGGTCATTATATAGTGGAGAAAGGTTCAATTCAAGAGGATATAATTTTTGTAAATATATATGCATCCAATATAGTAGCACCTAAGTGTATTAAACAAATATTAACAGATCTGGAGAAATTGACACTATACAATAATAGTAGGGGATTTCAATACCCCACTTTCAACAATGGTTAGGTCATCAAATAGAAAATCAATAAGGAAACACTGGACTTCAATTATAACAAATAGACCTAACAGACATATGCAGGACATTCCACCCAATAGAAGAATACACATTCTTCTCACATGCATATGAAACATTCTCCAGGGTAGACTAGATCATATGTTAGATCAGAAAACATATACAGTTATAAAAGACTGAAAGCATACCAAGTATGTTTTTCAACCACAGTAGTATAAAATAAAGACAGATCTCAGATGAACAACCTAAGTTTAGAAGTGAAGTAGAAAAAGATGAACAAATTAAGACCAAAGTTAAAAGAAGGAAGGAAATATTAAAGATCAGAGCAGAAAATGAAATAGAGAATAGAAAAATAATAGAAAATATCCATAAAACTAAGAGTTGTTTTTTTTCAAAAGGTAAACAAAATTGACAAAATTTTGCTAGACTTACCAAGAAAAAAAATGTGAGAACCCTAATATATAAAATTATAAATGAAAGAAGAGACATTATATGCCACAGATTACAAAGGATCATAAGAGACTATAGAAGAACTGAAATTGTCTGTTTACTGATGGCATGGTCCTGCATACAGAAAATTCTAAAGACACCACCAAAAAGTGTGAGAACTAATAAACACATTCAATGAAGTTGTAGGATATAAAATCAACACACATAAATCTGTTGCATTTCCAAACATTAACAACAAAACAATCATAGAGCAACTAATTGAGCAACCTATGGGAAAAAAATGGATATTCCTAGAAATATTAAACCTTAAAAGACTGACTCATGAAGAAATGAAAAATCTGAACAGGTGAGTAACACGTGAGGAGATTGAATCAGTAATGAAAAACCTCCCAAGGAAGAAAAGACCAGGACCAGATGGTTTTCTTGTGAATTCTACTGAATATTTATTTGAAGAGGAGAAAATGCTTCCAAAATTATTGTATAAGGCCAGAAATACCCTGATACCAAAGCCAGATAGGGATAATACAAAAAGAGAAAAGTACAGACCAATATAACTGATGAATATAGATGCAAAAGTTCTCAACAAAATATTAGCAAACCAAATTCAATACCATGTTGAAAGGATCATACACCATGATTCGGTGGAATTCATCCTTGAAATGGAAGGATGATTCAACATATGCAAATCAATAAATGTGATATATCACATTAATAAAATGACAGATAAAATCATATGATCATGTCAATAGATGCAGAAAAACTGTTTTTCAAAATTTAATATTTTTTCATGATTACAAATGCTGAACAGATTGGGTATATAAGGAATACACCTTAATAAAGCCCATATATGACACATACACAGCTAACATCATACTCAGTGGTGAAAATTTGAAAGCTTTGTCTCTAAAATAAGGAACAAGACAAGCGTGCCCACTCTTACCACTCCTATTCAACATAGTACTAGAAGTCCTCACCAGAGCAATGAAATAAGAAAAAGAAATAAAAGACATCCAAATTGAAACAGAAGAAGTGAAATTATCTGTTTGCTGATGACATGGTCTTGCATATAGAAAATCCTAAAGAATCCTCCAAAAACTGTTAGAACTAATAGACATATTCAGTAAAGTTGCAGAATAAAAAAATCAACACACATAGAGCATTTGCATTTTCAAACACTAATGGAATATTTTAAAAAGAAATTCACAATAACATCAAAAACAAGAAAATACTTAGGAGTAAATTTAACAAAGGAAGTGAAAGATTTATACACTGAAAACCATAAGACACTGATGAAAGAAACTGAAGAAGACAGAAATTAATGGAAAGATAAATCACGTTTATGTATGAGAAGAAGTGATATTGTTAAAATTCCATACTACTCAAAGCCATGTGTAGATTCAATGCAATCCCTATCAAAATTCCAATGTCATTTTACACAGAATTCTTTTTTTTATTCTAAAATTTGTATGAAACCACCAAAGACATTTAATAGCCATAGCAATCCTGAGAAAGAAGAACATAGCTGGAGACATTACACTTCCTGATTTTAAACTCTACTACAAAGCTATAGTAATCAAACCAGTATGGTACTTGCATAAAAATACACAAGTAGACCAATGCAACAGAATTAAGAGCTCAGAAATAAACCCATGCATGTAAGCTTAACCAGTATCTGACAAGGCAGCCAAGAATATTGAATGGAGAAATGATAGTTTCTTTAGTAAATGGTGTTGGGAAAACTGGATATTCACAGGCAAAATAGTAAAATTGGATCCCTATCTCACACCCTTCACAAAAATTAACTCAAAATAGATTAAGGACTTAAACTTAAGACCTGAAACTATAAAATTACTAGGAGAAAACACATGGGAAAGCTCTTTGACATCAGTGTCAGAGATAATATCAAAAGCACAAGCAACAAAAGCAAAAACCTAAAGTGGGGCTATGTCAAACTCAAACGCTTCCTCACAGCAAAGGAAACAATTGACAAGTGAAAAGAGAACCTACAGAATGGGAGAAAATATTTTTAAACCATGTATTGGATGGGCTACTATCCAAAATATCTAAGGAGCTCATACAACTCAATAGCAAAAAACCAAAAAATCCAAGTAAAAAATTGGCAGAGGACCGGAATAGATATTTTTCCAAAGAAATGTCTAACAAGAATATGAAAAGACGCTCAACATCACTAGTCATCAGGGAAATGCAAATCAAAACCACAATGAGATATCACCTTATGCATGTTAGAATAGCTATTATCAAAAACTCAAGAAATAACAAGTGTTGGCAAGGATGTGGCGAAAAGGGAACCTTTGTGCACTGTTGATTGGAATGGAAATTGATACAGCCACTATGGAAAACCGTGTGGAGGTTTTTTAAAAAATTAACAATAGAATTACCAAAAGATCCAGGAATTCTACTTCTGGGTGTACATCCAAAGGGATATCCACTTCTGGGTGTATATCCCATGTTCATTGCAGCATTATTCACAAGAGCCAAGACTTGAAAACAACCTAAGTGTCTCTCAACAGATGAATGGATAAAGAAACCATGCTATACTCATATACATGCAATGGAATACTATTCAGCTATATAAAAAAAGAAGGAATCCTAACTTTTGTAATCACATGGATGGACCTTGAGGGCATTACGATAAGTGAAATAGGTCAGACAGAGAAAGGCAAATACGTTACGATATCAGTTATATACGAAATCTAAAAACATTGAACTCATAGAAATAGAAAATAGCCTGGTAGTTGACAGTGGCTGAAAGTTGGGGGAAATGGAGAGCTATTGGTCAAAGAGTACAAACTCTCAGTTATAAGGCGACTAAGTTCTGGGAATCTAACAGCATGGTGACTACAGTTAACAATGTTATACTGAGTTGTAAGTTGCTATGAGACTAGAGATACTAGTTTCATCCTAACAGCATCACAATGATACCGACAACAAAAAAGGTAATTATGTGAGATAAAGGATGTGTTAACTAGCCTTACTGTGGTAAACATTTTGTAATATTTATGTGTTTCACATCACATTGTACACCTGAAACTTGCACAATATTATATGTCAAGTATAAGGTAATAAAGCTGGAAAAAAGATACAAATTTGTTACTGGATCTCAATCCATCATGTTTTCATTCTAGGAACAGAAAGAAAAAGGCACAGAGAGAAAGAAGCTCGTCCTAGATAAATGAGTCTAAAGAGACTTCCCAGAAGTTGCAGCTCTTTGCCCGCCGAAGAGAAGAAATGAGAACCTGCTCTAGGTGGTAGCAGTGGGACATAACAAAGGGGAATGTGAAAGAGCGATTGTGGAGGTAAAGACTCTCTTGGATATAGCAGATAAGGGCAAAGTAGTACGCAAGAACTCCCGGACTTGTAACTCCGCACCACCTTGCAGTGGTGTCCCAGGAAGTAGGAAGCCTGAGACAGGAATGTGATGAACAACACTTTGTCCAGAAAGGGGCTGCAGTTGAAAGGAAATGAAGATGAATCTCAAGTGCTGGCTGCCCCAGCAGTTCTAACTAATAATATTAACTACCAAGACCAGATCCCCAGAACTCTTGAAGAGTTTGTCAGATTTCATTAAATGACTGGAGATGTTAACATGGTTTAATGTGGTGCTAAAAAATAAAGAAATTTAATCACAGACACTAGAATTATGTATTCATAAATTCTACTTTTCTTTCCATTACCCCTCCTCCCTCCTCATCCTTAGTTCTGTATTTGGTCTTCTTGCCTCATATGGTAATTGATTTCAAATACTCTTTAAACAAACAGTATTACGAGTGTATCAAATTAACACATTGTACAATTTAAAAGAACAGAATGTTGTATGTCAAAGACATTTCAATTTTAAAAATGAAAATAGATGAATAAATAGGGCGACCTGGTAGCCCCAGGTCACGGCTCTGGGCTCATGGCAGTGTGAAGAAGTGACAGCTAGGGAAGAACTGTGGCTCGTCTGGTGTTCCCCGCTGATTAGCCTCTGGTGGTCCTTGTATGGTAAACAAAGCACTCTCTTGTCACTTTCCTACTTCCCCAGCCTTTCTAGTCACTCCAGTTTGCTCCCCATTCCTGATCCCGATTTGTGCTTTTTATACCCTAAGAAAACAACCAAGGCCTAGAGGAGTATATAAAAATTCCTATTCATTTTTACGTCTGTGTTAAAATGCTCCTTTTCCGTGAAACTATTTTCTGGTCTCCTAAGCAGAAATAATGGCACTTTTCTTTGTGTTCCCAATTGTAGCTCGTACGTATGGCTATTCTACAGAATTTATTATGATGTGTTATTTATTTATTTGCCTAACTTCATCTCTGACTAGTTGGTGAATGCATTCAGTTGATCAGAGCTTACTGGGTGCTAACCATGTAGCTAGCATTCTGTTTGATAAAAGGACAAAGAGATGAATACATTTTTGTCAAATAAATGTGCTGAGGCTATAGAAACAACACTGCACTTAGGCATGAAGATAATAAAGAATATGGAGTGGTTCAGGAAATGGCTACTTTGATGTCGTAGTGCATAGAATTATGATGGGAGATAAAGCTGGGGAGAAAGTCAGCAAGTGGACCATGTATTATCTTAAATACAGCATTTAACTTTAATATGTTTTAAATCTGATTTTCTTTAATTTAGGAGAGCATATGAAACATTTGAATTTAAGTAGTATTTCAGATGCCCCAGCTGTCCTTTTGCCTAGTGGGGTCGTATTCCGTTTGTCATGTCAGTGTGAGCGCCAGCTCCAACTTGGTCAATGATGAGTGAGTGCGAGGTCAAAAAATCACTGATGCGCCTGCTGCACTGAACGATAATACGATGGGCGCCGTTCCCCTCGGTGTCCACAGCGTTCACCTCAGCACCACAGTCCAGCAGGAGCTTCAGTGACAAGCCCATTTGGGAAGCTGCAGATGTCACTGGTGTGGAAATCACCAAGTGGTGGATTCAAGTTGATAGCTGGACGCAGCCAGGGGAAACCTTCCCGCGGTCTGGGATCAAGGTGAATCAGGTTGTCGATCTGCTTGTTACTTTTGCACTGGGCTTCTTCACTGCACTGTGTTTTGGTGGAGAGGCACACCAAATACAGAACTCTGGGCAGGGAGGAAAAAGACCGTGGAACAAATGCAAAAACAATTCAAATTCAGGGTATCCAGCCTCCAAAGCATTGAGAGGTGGTTTGCAGGCCATAAGCAGGCAGTCTTAGCATACTTTTTCATAGAGACCTGGGGAGCTCAGAAGATGAAATCCACTGAAAACGAGCTAGCAGAAGTGGCTACCATTGAAGCACTGGGGGCTACCTATATTTACCAAAAGGCTATCAATTCACATGCAGAAGAATGTCTATAACCAAAAGGACAGATAAGCGTTAGTGAGGCTGTGGAGAAACTGAACCCTCATGCATGGCTGGGGAAGAGGAATGGGGAGTATCTCTTGGGGACATGGAAATTGGATTGTGGTAATTGATGAGACAAGTAGAATTAACAGAAGCTGGCCTGCGAGCTGGCAAGATGGGCTGGCCATGTAGTTAGGAGCAAGCTGCCAGGAGCGAGCTTAAACATTAACCCCTTGGCTGTGTCTCCCCTGGCCAGCACTGCACCTGCAAGCTGACAAGCACCTTACATTCATCACAGATGGGAACAAAATAGTTCCCAATCGCAACAGCAACCCCCTGCAAGCTGACAAGCACCTTACATCCTGCTTAGAAAAGTATAAAACCCCAGCACTCCTTCTCATTGGGGCAGCTGTCCCTATTGGGCTCTATCTTGGCAAAACTTCCCTTTGCCAGAACTGTCTCTCTTTGCCTTTCAATAAATCTTTGCTTACTCTTGAAGAGTCTCACAAATTCTTTTTACATTCTGCAAACAACCAGGGATTAATTCTACACCAAGACAGTAACGGTTGCACAACTCTATAAATAATTTTCTAAAACATTGAATTGTACACTTAAAACAAGTGATAAGTTATTTGTCTATATAAGCTGTTTTTTAACTTTCAAAAAATACAGATGTGCGAAAAAAACGTATACACAGTTTAAGAAAGGTGTCACTTTGGTCAACATTGCTCAAACAGTAGTTTGCTTCAATCAGAAGTGTCTAGATGCTGATGGTAACCACTTTGAGTATCTCTTGTAATTGCAAAAGTCAAATGTGACTTGTATTCATCTTTTGTTATTGAAATACATTGAGTATTACAATTTTAATACAGTTCTTTTCCTTTCTTAGTATGTGTATACATTTTTTTGGCACTCTCCATATATGTGTATAGGTGATAGATACACTAGATAGTTGACAAATGATAGATAGATAGATAGATAGATAGATAGATAGATAGATAGATAGATAGATAGATAGGCCAGATTAATTCAGGTCAGTTTGCAACATCTGGCAATGGATTCATCTGTGAAGAGTTTACACATAAACCAAATCTTACCAAAGTGTTAACTGGTTACTTAGTAATCATTTAGTAGAATGGCCAGGGAAATTTTGATAGGGAAGGACAGAGTTGGGCAACCAACTAAAAAATCATGGACTCAATTGTGCCCTAAATATTTCCTTTCAAATATTATAATTATTAGATCACTGAATAGTATCATATTATCAGCAAACATTAAGTATAAACATTAAGTATAAACATTAAGTATATCTGGTAAGGGGAATGAATGAGGGAAGCAGTAGTGGTGTGTGCTTACAGGTGTTAGTGGAGTGAAACAAAGGTTAATCTATGCTAGGCTACCTGCTAGGCTGCATGTGTAGGCTAGATTAGAAAGGATGTGACCTGAAAGACCTCAGAGGTGTGATTGCCTGAGCTGAGAGAGTGGGGAGTAAACTTTGAATGACTTACTGGTGAAGGTGATGAATAACTGAGAACTTTGAGCTCTCCGGTGATGTCAGAGCCTTGCTGGATCTGGAGCAAGCAGAAGAGCTCTTGGTTTGGAGGAAGCAATGCCAACAGGGACAATGGATAACTTTCTCAGTGGTAGCTCTGGGGCAGATGGCCAATGATGAGAGAGGACTCTCCCCTATCTTGCACATATGATACGGGCCAAACGAAAGGGCTTCTCATGATAAAAACTTTACGTCTCTTTTCCCCTAGTCTCTTAGCTCCCTAGCCTCTGGTTGTAATCAGTTTTCAAATCAGTTTGTTAATCATAAACAATAGATTGTTTTTAACCTGAATCATAGAAATCTCCTACCTCCTGCTTTAAATAATTACCCTAAAGCTTGTGACTTATGCTTGTTGACAAGTCATTGCAGCACAATGTTCTTTCCAGGCTTAGCTCCCGGGTGAACAATAACTGAATGACCGATTAAACTAGAAGAAAGGCCACAGGCTCCATGAAGCTGAACAAATTTTTCATCACGCAGTCACCCTGCGTCACTGGCTTTGAGTCCTGTTTCTTGGGCCAACACTTTTAACTCTATTAACTAAAATCTATCTCTCCTCATGTAGGGGCTGTTAGGATACAAGTGATGCCCCCAGGACTTCCAGTGCTTCCCCACCATAGAGGTCAACATGGACAGATCTTCTGTCCCTAAGCTTCCCATAGAGATTTATGGGGATCACGTCTCTCAAGGGGGACGTAAGGCAGGCCGCTAGAGATAGGAATTGAGTCTCTGAGACACCTGGATACGTCAGGTAACATTGCTGCACGTCCAACATAATCTACGGCAAATGATTGTCCAAAAGACCTCCACTTTATGCTCAAACTTTCCCTTGTTTATCATAACCAGTAGCTATTGTCAAACGCAAGTATCAATCAAACAGCCCCACAATTAGAGAGGAGTAACCCAGTTTAGAAGAGAAGGAAATAAAAGCTCCAAATCTCACCAGTCAGCGCCTTTTGAGCCACTCTGCTGCTCAGGCCTGCTCCCATCTCTTTGGAGTATACTTTCACTTCTAACAAACTGCTCTTTCACCATTGTATTTCTGTATCTCATTCAATTCTTTGCTCGAGGCACCAAGAAACTGAACTCTGCGACAAGAGGGTCTCTTCTCCAGTAACACGCCTATTTTAAATGGTAGTTTCCCATTATGTTTTCTAACTGGTTGTATTAGTTTGCTAGGGCAACATATTACCGACTGGGTGGCTGAAACAACAGAAATTCATTTTCTCACATTTCTGGAGGCTAAAAGTCCAATATCAAGATGTCAGCAGGTTTGGTTTATTCTGAGGCCTCTCTCCTTAGCTTGTAGATGGTGGTCATATTCCTGTGTAGTCATATGGTCGTTTGTGTTGTCTGTGTCCTAATCTCCTCTGCCGATAAGGACACCAGTCATACTGGCTTAGGGTCTATCCGTGTGACCTCATTTTATTTTAATTATCTCTTTAAAAGCCCTACCTCCAAACATAGTCACATGCTGAGATACTATTGGTCAGGAATTCAACATATGAATTTTGAGGGTGCACAATCCAGCCCATAACATTCTTCCCTCTTGCCTCCCCAAATTCATGTCCTTCTTGTCTGCAAAATACACTCACCCATCCCAAAAGCCCCAGAAGGTTTAATCCATTCGACTCCAAGTCCAAAAATCTCATCTATGTCAGGTATGAATAAGACTTGAGGTATGATTCATCCTGCATCAAAATTCCCCTCCAGCTTGGACCTATGAAATCAGATAAGTTATCTGCTTCCAAAATACAGTGGTGGGACGGGCATAAGATAGACATTCACATTCCAAAAGAGAAATCAGAAAAAAGGAAAGGGTCCCAAACAAGTCTAAAACTTAGCAAGGCAAATGCCATTAGATTTTAAGGCTGGATATGAATCCTTTTTGACTCCATTTTCTATCCTCTGGGCCCACTGACCAAATCTCAGAAGTCTGACATTTTTCTTTCATTTCGTGCCATCTCTATTCCCTTCACTCCAAATTGGCAGTATTTCTGCTGAGATAGTTGGTTAGATCCAGGAGTCACCCCATAATCTCTTTGTGGAATATTTGTCTAAGTACACCCTAGGTTTTCTCTCCACAACACACTGTCTCGTGTTTTGAAATATAGATGAGAATTTTCCAGATCTTCAAGTTCTGCTTCCTCTGGGCCTAATAGCTTCCTTCTCAATTCACTGAATCACATTTTACTATCAGCAATAAGAAGAAACCAGGCCACACATTCAACACTTTGCTTAGAAATCTCCTCAGCTAAATATCTGAATTCGTCACTCACATGTTCTGCCTTAGAACACAATTCAGCCAAGTTCTTTTCCACTTTATAACAAGGATTGCCTTCCCTCCGTTTTGAGGCCTTCCCAGAAGCACTTTTAATGCCCAGGTTTCTACCAAGAGTCTCTTCAAGGCAACCTGGGCTTTGTCTGGCATCCCCCTCAAAGCACTTCCAGCCTCTACCCATTACGTCATTCCAAAGCCAATTCCACATCCTTTTCATATGGAGGTTAGCACTCAACACACGAATCTGGGGAGAACACAACTCAGATCTATAACACTCGTTCTTGCTGAATACTAAGAAAATGTTTGACTTTCTAAGATTTAATTTAGATTTGATTATTTTATGAAGCTAACTTTTCAGATCTAATGGTTTTACTTCTAATGAATTATAGGTGTTTTAGGTAGCCATATCTGCAGCAGACGCTAAAATGTTTCTTCCTCTATTCAAGTACTAATAATGTGCGTTGGGCCCCATTCTCACTGCTTCACATCTATTCACTCACTGAACCCACACAAAAACTGCACAAAGGCTTCAGGAAGGTCTAGGACCCATTTTTCAGATAGAGAAATGGAGCACAAGCATGGCTGAGGTATTAAGTGGAGAACTGGTGTCTGAAACCCAGGCAGTCCACTTCCGGTGGGGCAACCTCCAACCTCTGCAGTATACCACCATTCATGCTTCAGTAAAAAGAATGCCACCTAAATGAGCCAAGAAATTCCCACCAGTCTACTCACTGCAAACTAAGGTTATGTAAAGGTAGCTCACAACATCCACTATACACAATGCACCATTGTCTATAAATATGACACGGAACAGCAGCTAGCGGTGAGCCACATCACTGTATGGTAGTTGATGTCGCAAGACAGCACATATCCTTGGCAAACCATGCAGTGTTTCTCTTGTCATCCATAGCCCCCCTGCCCCTTTCTGCTTTTACCTTCTCTGTGAGATGTCTCTGTAAATTCTCCCTAAGGCAGAAATGCCTGTTGCTCAATCTCCCCATCACCTTAGCCATTCTAGTTCTCTTTGGTCCTTCCTTCACCAAGAGACTGATGACAGCTCACAGTGGCATTTACCTCGAAGGAAGTGGTTCTTAAGTCAGGTTGATTTTGCCCCCAACAGGATATTTGGCAATATCTGGAGACATTTTTGCTTATCACAATCAGGGGACAGGGATTCTGTTAACATCCTACAATGCACAGGTCAGCAACCCCACAAAGAATTACTCAGCCCGAAATGTTAATACAGTCATGTACCCCTTAATAATAGGGATACGTTCTGAGAATTTCATCATTAGGCAATTTCTTTATTATGTGAATATTATAAATGCACTTACACAAACCGGGGTGCTATTGCCTACTATACACCTGGGCTGTATGACATAACCTGTTGCTCCTAGGCTACTAACCTGTACAACAGGTTACTGAACAACAGGACACAAGACTGAATCACGCACAGGAGAAAATGATGCATTCAATAGATGCAGTAAACACAAAATGTATGAGGCCACTGCCAGCATAACAGGGCATACTGCTGTACAGCAAACTTTCATTTTCATAAATAGAAAGAGTACACTCTAAAATAAGAATAAAAATATAGTACAGTAATACATACACCAGTAACAGCTGTTTATTATCGCTATCAAGTTTTATGTCCCATACACAATTGTATATACTGTGCTTTTATGTGACTGTCAGGGCAGTAGGTGTTTTTACACCAGCATCACTACAAACACATGAGTAATGTGACACTATAATGTCCCTAGGTGATAAGAATTTTTCAGCTCCATTATAATCTTATGGGACCACCATCTGTATATGTGGTTCCATCATTGTCTGAAACCTTATGTGGCGTCATACAGTAGTGCCAGGGTTGAGAAGCCCTGCTAAATGCAGGTCACGTTGTAAGTAAATTGTATAACCTTAGGCATCAGATAATGAAGTGGGCATGAGGAGAGGGTCTTTTAAACTCTACATCTTTCTACTTCTCAAATGTTGCTTTGCGGATGACCCTAGCCTTGTACCTGGCTCTGTACTTGGCTAAGTGATGGGACAGAAATGCTGTCTTGATTTTTTTTTTCTTCCACATAAGTAGATTTTTGGAGAGGACTCATATAACGTTTTATAGAATCCAAATTTCTGGCATTGGTTGGATTTTCCTTGTGCGTGCATAAAGGAAAGATGTTTATGATTCCTAAAAATATCACTGAGCCATATAATTACTACTTTTAATGTCAGCATGGAAAAATGATATCTAACTTTGTATGGTTATTTGGTACAAAGTTAAGTATGTAGAATTCTAGTGATTACCCAGGTGTTAGTATTATTTTTAAAATCATTCTGGATCAAGGAGAACAGATACTCTTACTCATTTTAACGTTAACAGATAAAGCCTTTACAAGCACTTCCTCCCAATTACTGTTCCTAGAAATAACTTCCTTGTGTCCTATAACAGACCTGTATTCAACCATCTCATTCTCTCCCAGAACTAAACAATTCCTTTGAGGCAGATAAACTGCAAATCTACATCTTAAGCTTCAAACATTCCCCTAATTTCTGATGCCTCATTTACCTGTCTATCAGACTCCAAATCTGAGTATCTAACCAAGTATCTCAAACTCAGTATGTCTAAAACCCTATTTTTATCATCCTGCCCTCAGCCAGCTCTTCTTCTTCATTTAACCGTTTTTTCCCAGTTACCCACAATCAGAACTCTTATAGATGCCTTTAAATTTTACCTTTCCCCCCCTTACCTCCTTATCCAATCCATCACCAGGTACTGACATTGAACCACCAGTGTTTCTGGCATTGTTTCCCTCCTTCCCATTCCTACGGCTGCCACCCTAAGTTCTGGCCCCATTTTTAACTCTCCTGGACCGTGGCAGGAGAGTTCTCACTGACCCCTCTACTCCAGTATCTTCCTGCTGCCAGATGTCTCATCCCAGGTCCGATTATGTCACCATCTGCCCCAAAGCCTTCCCTGACGCTTGCTGCTAAATGCTTCACCCTGCTTTCCAGAGTGTGTAAAATAAGAAATAAAAATGTCCTTTAAAAAAGAAAGAAAACTATTTAAATTTAATTTACTGACAACATTGTTTATTTTTATTGTTTCATTTTTGATAAAAATCCAGATAACCCTTTGCAGAAATAGGCCCCAGGGAATGGATTCCTTGAGGGATTGTATTTATTTTTGAAAACCATGTTTGTAGAAGAGTCATATTGGAAAGCAATTTTGTAATGTGAGTTCTCATTAGGATGGCACTTAATAGGGCCACTCCAGACCTCAGTTAGCTTGTTGTTTGGAGCCTGCTAAAGTTTAGGGATTGCTACACCAGACAAGATGGACTAATTGTGCCCTTAAACTGGAAGTTTAGAAATGAAGAAATTACTTAAAAATAGTAGAATCATATTATTGATAAATTCTGTATAGCTTGACTAAACAATTATAGTTGATATTTCAACCTATTACAGTCAGCATGCATTGTCCTCTCCCAGGAGGAAACTGGAATATTAATTAAGTAAACCTGTGAGCTACTTAGTGTCCTCTTGCTGACTCCTTTCCATCTGGCAGAGGCATCACGGCCTCAGAAATGGGTGCTTGGAGGAGATACCTCCAAGAAACAGAAGTAAAGAAGATAGAAGGAAAAGGAAGAGAGCAAGAGCAAGAAGGAGCTATAGTTTCTCCCCACCTGCTTTCCACTAATCTCCTACCATTATCTCATATTGGTAAAATTAAATAGGAAACCACTGGCAAAGAATCTGAGCACTACCTTTTGCAGATTCCCACCCCAAATTACCAAAAGAGCACAAAAGGACGGTTGTGAAACTGAAAGAGGTGAATATCCAGAACCCCTCACCAAAGGGCCCCAAAGAAGTCACTCTGTCTCTGCAGTGTCTCCAATTCCCCCATCTTGATACTTTCTACTGATACAGGAGAGCCCCCTCATTATAAAAACTTTAAGTCTTCTTTTCCCTAGTGTCATAGCTCCCTAGACCCTGGGTGTAATCAATTTTCAAATCAGTTTCTTAATCATAAACAATAGATTGTTTTTAACCTGAACCATAGAAATCTCCTACCCCCTGCTTTAGATAATTACCATAAAGCTTGTGACTTATGCTTGTTGACTGTAGCCAATGTAGAACAGCATTGTTTCCAGGCCTAGCTTCTGGGTGAACAATAACTGAATGACCAGTTAAACCAGAAGAAAGGCCACAGGCTCCATGAAGCGGAACAAATTTTTCATCATGCTGTCACCCTGCGTCAATGACTTTGAGCTCTCTTCTTGGGCCAATACTTTTAACTCTATTAACTAAAATCTATCTCTCCTCATCTAGGAGATGGTAGGATACAAGTGATGCCCCACCAGGACTTCCAGTGCATCCCCACCATAGAGGTCAACATGGTCCTCCAGGTGGATCTCGAGATCCCTTTCCTTCATCTAAAATAAGATAGGGGAAGAATCCTGTGACGCCCCAATAGGTAGGGACAATGGCGACATTCAGCAGGAAGCAGATATAGAAGAAGAGATCTCCTGTCCCTTAACTTCCCATAGAGATTTATGGGGATCATGTCTCTCAGGGGGACATAAGGCAGACAATTAGAGACAGGAATTGGGTCTCTGAGACGCCTGGATACGTCAGGTAACATTCCTACACATCCAACATGGCCTACGAAAAGTAACCACCCAAAAGACCTCCCTTCTTCACCCAAACTTTCCCTTATTTACCATAACCATTAGCCACTACAAGGAAACTAAAGAATACTAAATACCTAACTAGATTAGACCGGTCACTCACACCTGTCCAGTAAAGGCTACCACGACCTTCATCTCACCTTAGCTTTATTACACCGTCATTATAATATCATGCATATGCCGGGGAGTTCATTAATATCATTATAACAGACTGAATTTTGGGAAGGAACATGGGCAGTCTAAAAAGATAAGGCAATAGCTTCTTGTCAATCACAGGTGCCAATCATGTGGCCCCACATCTGGAGAGGACTAGCTCATTCTAGAAGAGAAGGAAATAAAAACTCCAAGTCCTCGCCAGTCAGCACCTTTTAAGCCACTCCTTTGTGCTCGGGCCTGCTCCTACCTCTTTGGAGTGTACTTTCACTTCTAATAAACTGCTCTTTCACCATTGTATTTCTGTGTCTCATTCAATTCTTTGCTCGAGGCACCAAGAACCTGGACACTGCACTGAGAAAGGCCTGCTCTCCGGTAGTGCTTCCTTTCACAGCTACAAGACAATGATTAAAGAGGACCTTTTCTCATAGCAAATATCATTGTTCCAGAAGAAATCCTTTTAGCATTAGTTATCTTGGAACCTTCTTCTGCCCATCACATTTGGGTTATCTATTATCCTATGTGCAATAAAAAATCATTTTATAAATCATAGAGGGCATGAGGACTGAAGACATATTTTTTTATACTATAAAGCAAACGTGCATGTAATTGTTGTTTATTTTTCATGTTCATCAAATATATAAGTATACAAAGGAGAACATACAGAAATAGAGTAACTAGGGAACAGAGAAAAAAAAATTCTGACCCTGATTCCACCTCACCAGACCCACCCTCCCATATTTTTTATCTCAGTCAATGGCACCACCATTGAGCAAGACAGAAACCTGGGAATCATACTTAACTTCACCCTCATATCTTTTCAGGCATCAAATCCTGTGGATTTTTCTACTTGAATATTTCTTAGACATGTTTCTTCACCACATCTAGTACACACTAGGCCTTCATCCTCTCTTGCCTGGACAAATGCAATAGTTCTCTCAATGGTAAGCCAACAGAAATCCATGCTCTATTGGGAAACACACATAATGAATTCCTTTAGAGTGGGGACTGCTTTATTTATTTATGTATACTGAGCCCCTAGGACAGTGCCTAGCAAATAGATTGTCAATAAAGGATTTGGTGAATAAATGGATCTGTCCTTTCCATTGGTGGGAATAAGGTTTATTTAAGATATTTTAATTACTGGGATAACTTTGTATATTTTGCCAACAAATACCCTATGGTCCTTAGCCAACCTAATACTCATTCCTCCTTTGTCCTTTCTAACAGAAATTTGACTCTGTTTTCTTATCCTCCTCCTCACTCCCACTTCCAAAGGGGAGCCTGATTCTGTTGTTTCAAGTGGTTGAAGTAAGGCATTTCCTCAGCCACTATTATTGGTGCAGGGGTGGGCACCTGTCTAAAATGAATCAGACTCTCCCCCCAGGCTTGGACCACTTTACTCTTCCTTCTTTTTGATGTGAACAAGAAAACATGTTGACCCATTTACTTCTGGGAGTAATTTTATAACCACGAGGATGTCCAGCATTAGAATAAAGCTAATGTTTTAAACAAAAGATTAGAAGACAAAATAATTGATGTTTATCTTTCAACCAGTGACACTATCAGTCCTGAAGTCTTTGCTATGTCTATCCTTTCTATTTTGTGAGATAGTAAATTTCTCACAAAAAAAACTCATTAAATATAGTTTGTTTGTTTTTTTAATTACTTATAACCAAGAGATTCCTAAGTGGTTCATTTAATTGTCATTTCCTAAATGTCTATTTTCATCTCTAAGGATTGTTTCCACTACTTCTAACCTGATTAAAACGTTTTGTCACAGTGTTTGGAATTCCATTCTGTATTATATAGGGGACGGGAAAATGAGTGAGGGAGTGAAGCTTTCAGCCACCACGGGGGGTGGTGGGGAGAACAAGATCAGTAAATATTTCTCATACATAATGAAACAGGAATTCAAACAAATGTGAATATACTAGTTAATGACACATTGTTGGGAAAGTTTCTTGGGTTGTTTTCAATCCATAATCTTGCCTGGGCCATAGGTACTACGGTCACTTGCTGCCTACCATAATGGGGGTACGTTTTGAGAAATGCATCATGAAGCAATTTCCTTCTTGTACAAACATCATAGATTGTATTCACAGAGACTTAGATGGCATAGCCTAGGCTATATGGCATAGCCTATTGCTCCTAGGCTATAAACCTGTACAGGATGTTACTGTACAAAACAATAGGAGATTAAATCAAGCCCGAGTAAATGATGTAATCAAGAAATGTGGTAAACACAAGATGTATGAGGCTGGTGCCAGTGTAACATGGCACACTGTGTTACAGCAAACTTTATTTTTATAAGTAGAAAAAGCACTCACCAAAATAATGAGAAAAGGTATAATAAAGACATAAACCAGTAACATAATCATTTATTATCATTATTAAGTATTATGTCCTGTACATACTTGTATGTACTACACTTTTACATGACTGGCAGCACCGTAGGTTTGTTTATACCAGCATCACTACCAACATGGGAGCAATGCGTTACCCTACAACATTATGACGTCATTAGGTGATAGGAATTTTTTAGCTCCATTTTGATCTTAAGGGACCACCATCCTATATGCAGTCCATCATTGGTCAAAATGTCGTTATGCAGTGATGACTACAATGTTTTCAGACAGTTGGCCTAAAGTCAGGGCAATCTCCTCTGTCATAGAGCTAAGTAAAGTTAATGTGATGGTGGGGAATCAATATTTATCTCATTAAATTTGTACCATCTTCTGAGATAGTAAGACAATTTACCCATAACTAGAATTCTACCATTAATATAGGATTTAATCTCTGAGCCAGCCTGACTTCTGATCATGGGAAAGGATTTTATAGCACAAAGCAAATTAGAACATTTTACGTCTTTTTCATCTAATTTCCACATTCAAGTACTACTTCAACAATTTTTTTCTTCTTGTCTATGACATGCTCTTCTTTCAACACAGGAAAATAGTTTTATAAATGTGATTCACCCTGAGAGATTCAGTTTGATCATGTAAGACCTTTCTATCCCTTGTTTTGAATAAAGGCTAGAGAAGGTGACAGGAATCTCCAGAGATTCTTTTATATAATGACATTTCTTATATGTATTACATCACTTAAATCATTCAGTAATCAAAATTTTATCCCTTAATACTCCTTGACATTTTCCTTCCAGAAAGCAATTATTCTAGAACTAAAAAAAGGAAAAGATAAAGGAAAGAAAGGAATACATTAGAAATAAGCCAATATTGTTTTAATTTCAAAACACCCTCAGAAACTTCTAAGAGCAAGGTGAATGGCAGGATAATAGACTGTGATTCAAATCAAAGACAATGATGTCCCCACTCATGGTTCATCAGTAGACAACCAGAATACACCATCTTTAAGAACCATTCCAGCTATCCTGATAACCAACAGTTTCCCAGTGTATTTTATATTATTTGCCCCTGATATTAGTGGATAGGTTAAATGACTTATAGACAACTATTTTCAATTCAGTTTTTACACTCTTTTTTTTTCTTTCTTTTAATAACATATAGTTTTCAAGAAGGACCAATCCCTGATCTTAAGGATACTGAGGTCCAGGAAGGTGAGACAAGCTTCATTCTTTCCCTTTAAATCCTGGTTTTCCCTCTCCCAGTCTATTCTTGTTCCATGACATCATTTTAGGGTCAAATCACAGAATATTGACATGACGTGACTGACATTCCAAAAAGTTAATCCCCATTCTCTAGTTGGGAGGCAGAGGGGTAGGGATTTAATTTTTTGAGGAAGAATACATCATGATTCAAGTTATTATGCTAATGTGATTATATGTCCCATGTGACCTGGGTTAAGACATAGTTCATCGGAGTTTTAGCAAAGCAGCTTAGGCAGGAAAAAAGGCCACAGAATCCACAGGTAATTGATGGCCCTCAGCTCTTTCCTTGAGATCTTACAGGCTTCATAAATCTTTACCCAAAATGAATTTCTTGTTGTTTCCTTATTTTAGCCCATTTTTGATCCTGCTCATCCATTTTTCTAACAAACCCAAAGCAATGGGGTAGCAAGTGATTTTCAAGTTTTATGTTTTTGCCTTCATATTCCAAACATGGGCCTAAATGAAAAAGCATTTTGGTCAAATAAGTATCTCTCCCACAAAGGAGCAGTGTTGGAAACTCAGAATGTTCCAGGCATTGGCCTATATTCATCTCAGTCCAAACTTCAGTTAGCGATGGTACTATTAAAATGGAGATTGTACAAGTCTGCGTGCTTTGCTATCTTGCTTTATGAAATTAATTATATTTCCAGAAACAGTCAAGCGCTGGAGATATGTGGTTATTGTTTAAATCTGAGATTAAAAGATGCCCACTTTTTAAAAGGAAAGAACTATGAACAAACCTTGTGTCTTAAAAGATGAATATGAATCAGCAGAATGAGATAATCTTACCCCTGCGGGGGAGGAAAGGGCTTTTCCTTTTCGGAAGGAGATGAAACATTTAAAAATAAGAATTCAAAGCCTCAATCCTCTTGTGGGGCTTTGTGACGCAGAATTGAATTTATTAGTCTGACAAATTGGTTTTTTGCAGATGCCTTGATTTGAAAACCAAATGTACTGTTTGGCTGATAACCTTACAAAGGCCACATGTCTTGCTGAAATGCCTGTGAGCGACTTCCACTGTGTTTATACAGGTGACAGAGGACACACAAGGGGGCTGCCTCCCAGGTCAGGAAGTCCATTCCAAAATGCCATCCTTATCAATCTGCATGGAATTGGACTGTCTCTGCTGCTCTGTACTGGGAACTTCCTTACTGAACCAGCACCTCCTATTGTCTCCTAACAAAAAAGAAGAACAAAAAGGAACATGGCAGCAAGACATGATAGAGATTGTACAGTGGAGTCTAAGCCAAGACTGGAAGTCAGAACTCAAAGTCTGGATTTGTTGGCTGTATAATTCTAGAGCTATCACTTCTCTTATGCTTCCCGTGAAGTAGAAGAGAAGGGGTTATGTGGCTCTGAAGTCAGACACATCTGGACTTGAATCCTGTCTCTACCACAGGCTGTCTGTGTGTCCTCTTTGAGCCTCAGTTCCCTTATCTGTGAAATTAAGTAATACTACCTCATTGTCAGAGTTCTCCAGGGAAACAGAACCAATAGGATGTGTGTGTGTGTGTGTGTGTGTGTGTGTGTATGTGTGTTAGACAGAGGCACACACACACACACACACACAGATTTATTATAAAGAATTAGCTCATGTGATTATGGAGGCCAGCAAGTCTAAAGTCTGCAGCATGGGTGCTGGTTCAGGCTGAAGACTCAGGAAAGCCAATGTTCCTGTTGGAGTCTGAAGGTAGTTGGCTGTAGAACTAGGAAGAGCCGATATTGCAGATGAAGTCCAAAGGCAGTCTGCTGGAGAATTCCTTTTTGCTTGGGGGAGGTTGGTCTTTTATTTTTTTTATTCAGGTCTTAAACTGTTTGGATGAGACCCATCCCCATTATGGAGTGCAATCTGTTTTCTACAAAGGCTACCAATTTAAATCTCAGTCTCATCTAAAACAATCTCACAGAAACATCCATCATAATGTTTGACCAAATATTGGGGCAGCCTGTGGCCCAGCCAAGTGGACACATACAGTTAACCATTACATTCATGTAATCCTCACAACAACCCTATGAAATGAGTATTATTTGAGAAGCACATCTTCCAAGCTCATATAATAAACAGTCATTATCATCCCTTCATGTATCAGATAGAGCCAAAGTCAGGAGTGACTGCAGCTCTCTCTTGCTCTCAAGACATTTTCAAATGAACCCCTTCTCCTCAGTGTCCTCTCCATATATACTCATTTACTGTTTTTTGGTTTTTGTTTTGTTTTTAGAAAAGCTGAAACTTAATTTTATTTCTGTTCTAACTGATTCACTGCTTCTTGATAAGGGAGCTAACAGATTCAATCAAGTGAATTGAGAGTGCATGTATATTTCTGACAGTTCCCCCATGATGATGTCATTTCTAAGGTGCATAGAATCACAACAGTGGGCACTAACTCCTTGAAAGATCCCTCTCTGTTGCCTAGAATGAGAAGGAGAAGAAAGAAGAGGGCAAAGTGCAGTGGAGAGAAGGGTAGAAAAAAGGGGGAAAACTTGAATACAAAATATATATACAATCAAGACAACCATGTCAATAAAACAGGCAGATCAGACCATCATCTTTCCCTGGCTTAATCCTCAAATCCGTAAACCAGGAGTGTGGGCCCTGGGGAAGAACTCTAACAATCCGTTTTGAACAGCCAGGCAAACTGACTCACTTGTAGTGGTTGAAAGAACAGGTACTTGGACATTAGAAGAACTGATAACAGACCCTCCGGTCACATAGCAAATCTTGTCCTTCACACCCACACCATTCCCTGCCACTTGGGCTCGGCAGTCCTGCCAACTTGCTGGGTGAGCACAGTGATTCTTCGCAGGCTTTCTGAGGCCTGCAGACTGCAGGCTGTGGTCCAGGATCATCAGAGCCAGCATCATGTAATCCTTACATATTCTTGCCCTAGTCTGAGGCCGTTTGGGAGGAAAGTGCCATCTGTGACCACCCTTCTATATTCCTTCTCATTTGAGGAAGACTCTCTAGTCTTGGTAAAATATTTTTTATAATCCAGTTTCAACATATGGTTTTCATTGACGCAAAACTAGAAGGAACCTCAAAGATCTGAGTCCAACTCCCTGCCTAGTACAGAAAACCCTACGACAAATTCACCACCAGATAATCATTGAAGACATCTTTCCCATGTCCTCTTGAAGGAAATGGTTTGATCTGCTGGTCACCCCAGAATGAAAAGGTATAATGAGGGACTCAAAAGTGTAATCAAAACAGTCCCCTCGTGTAAATGATGATAGACACTAAGGACTTAGATTTTCTATTACTAAGAAGATTAGTGAAAAAAATTTCTGAAACTTTCAAATCTTGACTTACTCTGAATTAGGAAAATCTGTTAATTCTTTAAAAGAAATTAAATTCTAGATCTATATAGATTAATCTGAATTGTGGAAACAATGAGAAGCTAAATGTTTCTTCTTCATATGGGGCTGACCGGGCCTCAAGGGACAGAGATCTAAAGACTGTTTTCGGTTACCTAAACTGGAGTATGTTGACTAAATCACAATAAATCAGATGGAAACAGTCACTAAGGCAGGAATTGGGAGATATAGGGAGGAAGAAGCCACAGGAAACGTTCTTCACAAAGCTGATACCCAGCCACTCTCTAACAAGATGTGCTCGCTAAGAACCTAGAATAACTGGGGGGACAATTGATAAAGAAATAAAGCTTATTACAAAATGGAAAGAAAGGCTGTTATGGTCAACCTCATTCAGCAGAAAACCTTCAATGTGCTTTGATCTCTGGTTTAAAAAAAATAAATAAAAAGCTTCTAACTTTAAGTTACAAATGGCAGTTTTTAATGCTTTTCCCATGAGATTAGATACTCCACTGTCCCCAACATGATTGGCATTCTTTTTTCATAACACAGTTGTAGGGAGTCTTAGCACAAAACAGCCAGCAATGAGAACTATCATCAAAGATTGTTAGGCAATAGGAGAGGTTACGTGTGCTCCAGGAAGCTTAAACACAAGTTTCAATTCAGCTAATATTTTATAGGCAATATTTTAGGTTTGTTTTTATCCAGTGTAAAAAAATCAATTCTACAAACACTGAATGTTTTTCAGCCGCCAACTTTGTTTTAAAGAGTAAAAGAAATAGCCAGGGAAAATACTGCTTTTGATTTAATTCTGACTGAAAAGAAAGAAGCTTTGGGTTGTACTGAGAAACTGAAGAGAAAGGAATCACTTTTTTTCCCCCTAAATCTCATGTTGAATTATTGCACTTAGCTCATGGCTAACAAGCATCTTTGGTCCATGCAAGTCTCCACACTTGAATATTGTTTTATTCTTTTTTGAGTTAGAAAAGCTTAGTTCCAGCATCCTGTGTCTTTCTCCTTTCCTGTCACATTACTGGCATACTCAAAATACTTCTGACACCAGGTGTGTGGGTTTTTGCCCCCCACCAAGCAGTTCTCTCTAACACCAACTGCGTGTCCTATAATTTAACTCAGTTCTGACACTACCTGGAGCTAGCATCACATCCCACAGATGAAGGGCGTGGTCTCCCAAGACTGCCCCCACCCCACTTTAGATGCCAATCTCAAATCCAGATTGTCACCTGTGCTTCTGACAAATAGGTACTGATGACCCCCTCCTTGGGTTTGGTTAATTTGATAGAGCTGCTCATAGAAGTGAAGAACACAGTTTATGTATGTTTACCAGTTTATTATAAAAGGATGTGATAAAGGATGCAGATGAACACCTGGATAGCAGAATTGTGTAGGGCAAGGTAAGCGGGACAGGCTCAGAGCTTCCTACCCTCTCTAGGCACCCCCCGTCCCAACATCTCCACGTGTTCACCTACCCAGAAGTTCTCCAAACCCACTGCTATTGGGATTCTTATGGAGGCTTGGTTATAAAGGCATGCTCTGTCATTAACTCCCTTTCAGCCCTGTTCCCTTCTCAAGAGAAAGGGAGGTGGAGTGGGGCTGAAAATTTCAAGCTTATAATCATGACTTCTTCTTTCTAGCGACCAACCCTCATCCAAGAGCCATCCAGGGGCCCATCCACAGTAACTTCATTAGAACAAGACGCTCCCATAATCCAGAAAATTGCAAGGGTTTCAGGAACCCTGTGTCAGGAACCAGGGGCAGAGACTTAAAAGTACTTCAGTACATTGTTGGTAAGAATGTAGAAATGATAGTAACTCTGGAAAACAGAATTTGGAAATTTCTTATTCAACTAAACATGCAACTACAATTCAACCCCGCTTTTTTAAAAGACTACTGGCTTTTATCTGAGAAATGAAACACACAAAAACGCGTACGTAAATGTTCATAGCAGCTTTATTCATAATAAATAAAAACTGGAAATAACCCAGATGACCTAGACTAAAATATGGAAATGGGAGAGAACAGAAAGA
Source organism: Rhinolophus ferrumequinum (assembly GCF_004115265.2). Taxonomy (NCBI): domain Eukaryota; kingdom Metazoa; phylum Chordata; class Mammalia; order Chiroptera; family Rhinolophidae; genus Rhinolophus; species Rhinolophus ferrumequinum. The sequence continues at coordinate 56,679,340 of NC_046287.1, forward strand.
TTGGTTAAACAATAACAGAAAAAAGCAGCTAGTGAATGGTGAAGGGTTAAGGGTAAGTGGTTAAAACAAAACAAAACAAAACAAAACTGATACATCCTTACCATTTACTACCATTAAGCAACACAAAAGAATGAACTATTGATATATACAACAACTTGATTAATCTCCAAGTAATTATGCAGTGCGTGAAAAAAGCCAATCCCCCCTGTTACATACTGCATGATTCCATTTATACAATGTTCTTGAAATGACAAAAGTATAAAAATGGCCCCTCAGGTCCACCAGGACCCCAACTTCTACACCCACAGCAGCATATCAGGCACTTTCCTAACCAACCATAAGCCATATGTTGACCTCCAGAAGCAGCTTGTTTTTACTCCGTTATGTTCAGCATAAAGAGACCACTTGCATTAGAGCCTTAGTTATTGACAAATGTTTGAATAAAATTTTTATGAGAAATGAGGATGACGCACAGTGTGCACTTCAAGAATCCACACTAGACAAATCTTACTACTACTTCTCTTTCCTATTCTTAAAATCTCCACGTCTCCTCTTTTCCTCTTCCATCCAGATCTCAGCCTGCTCTCTCCTGGAGAGCAATCCCATCTTTGCCTCCATTCTCCCACCGCTTCTGCCTGATCCCTTCAACTTTTGTCTGTAGAACAATTTGACTTTCTCGCAGTTTCCATTTCCAAACCTACAACCCTCACCTTGCTCAGTAAATAGGGACCTTCCTTATATTTGATCAGATCTCATCCTCCTTAAAAAGCAGACAGAGACGATAAATATGTCTTTTTTTTTAACAGAAAATTTCTTTCCCTATGAGGAAACAACAATGTTTAAAATGTAAAAATTTAAATCTTAGTTTCTAAAAACCTGTTTTAGATTGTTTTTACTTCACCACATAAAAAATCATATTTCTAAAATTCTCATGAAGTAATGGAGAAGATCTGATGGATAGAGGCTGTCTCAAGTATCTCTAAGTCATTTGGGCAGCATTAATTGAAGCTCAACCTGAAGAATAATGCCAATCACTGTTGCAATACACCTGCATTGCCCAGATACTTCTGGAATATGGTGTTCCACTGTAGCCAACCAACTTTCCAAAACACAAAGCTGATGAGGACGACTAGAATGTCAAACAATTTAGGGATTGAAGACATTTATTCTTTAAAGGAAGGCTTAGGAGTGGCAAAGCTATCTATCATCAAACTTGTTTTGTATTGTTCGGAGATAATTAAGTAAGAATTAGTGATAGCTAGATTTGGACATAGTAAAGAAGATATGTTCTAACAAATTTATTGTCCAATAATGGAGTATTGTACCTCTTAAGATAGTGAGCATTCCAAATCTTTAACCAAAGATTATAATAGTTAAGATGGTGATGGGAGTATGAATTTCTACAGCAGGAAATTGTTACCATGTTTCTCTGAAAATAAGGCCAGATCTTATATCATATTTCCCGGACAGTAAGACCGGGTCTTATATTAATTTTTGCTCCAAAAGATGCAGTAGGGCATATTTTCAGGGCCTGTCTTATTTTTTCATGTACAACAATCTACATTTATTCTAATACAATCATGTCATCTTCTTCTGGAACACTGTCATAATGTACTAAATGCGTCGTCTGGCTGACGATCTTAACGGGGGCTTATTTTCAGTGTAGGTCTTATTTTCGGGGAAACACGATAAGGACCTGACAAGATGAGTCTAGATATAACCTTGGCTTCACTGAATGAGGGCAAGAGGAGGGGAATGAAAGCGCCAGCTGGCATTTATGAAGTGCTTACTGCGTATATTCCAGGCACTATGCGAGTGTCCTTATCATTCTTGTTATTAAATTATTGCATAGTGAATAAGCTTTGCCAGTAAACTTGTACATGCATAAGTAACATCTGTCCCCAAATATTGCATTCTTAAAATGATGAAGTGATTATGAATAAAATCTGGGTAACTATGGGAATACATGAGAACATTTTTGCCCTGTATTAACAACATGTTGCTGGTTATCTCATGAGGTTAGTGTCAGTTGAATTTTTAAAACAATGGTTGTGGGAATGTCAAATTTAGGAAGTAGAGATCCTAGTTATAATTTTTAATTATCCTGTTTACTGACCTCTAAAATTTAATTAGATAAAAAAAGAACATCTTTTTTTTTCCCATTTAATTTCCTTTCAGATAATTTCATGCATATAGTTTTGAGGAAGAGCCTATGTGTTTTGAAACTTTCTTGAGAGGAATATGTTTTGGGTTTAATTAGAAGTGTCTGTAAGCAAAGATTTGAAACGTGCCTCCCTTGAACTCTTGCCTTTCACCATGAGAGGAATATGCTTTGAATACTCCTTGTCCAAGAAGGCAGAGGGACATATGTGTGGAGTGGATCTGGACCTAACTTGTAGCCTCCAATCACCGCCGAACCCACCCTGTACCAATAAAACCCTGCTGCCTCATAGATGCCTGAGCTAGAAATAAATGCCTATTGTTGAATGCCATTAAAAATAATAAAGAAATGCATTTGTTGGGCACTGCTGCATTTAGGCCTTTGATCCATTTTGAGTTAATTTTTTATATCTGGTATAAGGTAAGACTCCAAGTTTATACTCTTTTGCATATGGAGATTAAACTGGTTTTTGTTCGTTTGGTTTGGTTTGCTGCCTGCAGTGTATTACATACAAGGTTTAATGCCCTAAAAAAATTATCTCATTTAAAATTCACAATAAGACTGAAAAAGAGGTGTTAGAAGATCAAATAATGAATTAGGTCTCAGAGAGAGAGAGATTTGCAGTAGACAGCAACACTGGGATTTGATTCTAAGTTAGTTTAACAGCAAATTTGATCAACCCTGTTTTCAGGGCGCTGTGCTATTTCTTCAAGCCTTTAGGGCTGCCATTTAAAGCTCTACACTATTTATCAAAAGCTTACTTTCCACACCTCACCTACTATTGCTACTTCCCCACCTGGAGAATGCTTATTTCTGAAATGCATATTGTTCCCTAAATATATTATGAAAATGTCCATTTTTGAGAATTCTAGAGAATAGTGGCATAGCATAAGCAAACAATTTGTTTTTCATTTATTTTAATCCTACCTATCCTGCTTAACCATACTTAAGAAAGCTCCTCATGATGCTTTTCCTGCTATTCCAGAACACACTGATTTCTTTTTTCCCCAAACTTCTAGAGTACTTAGGATGTATAGATATATAGACTGAGTCCCAGTGACAGAGACTACACGTCAATATCCATTCTTTTTTGTTTCAATACATTTAGAAACTTTATTTCCCAGCCTTCCTTGCAGTTCTATAGAGCCATCTGACTAAATTCCAGCCAAGAAGATATACAACAAAATAGAGTGTGGGAGCTATAGAAATGTCTTCCTTTCATTTCATTTCTGATATTAGCAATTTGGGTCTTTGCTTTTTTTTTTTTTTTTTTTAAAATTTTGCTTGGCTAGAGGCTTATTAATTTTATTGATCTTTTCAAATAACCAGCTTTTGGTTTTATTGATTTTCTCCATTGATTTCCTGTTTTTTAATTTCATTGATTTATGCCCTAATTGAATTACTATTTCTTTTTTTCTGCTTATTTTGGATTTAATTTGCTTTTCTTTTTCTAGTTTCTTAAGATGGAAGATGAGAGTATGATTTTAATCCTTCTTTTTTTCTAGTACATGCATTCACTGCTATAAATGTCCTTTAAGCATTGCTTTGGCTGCATCCTATAAATAATAAAAAGTTGCAATTTTATTTTAGTTTAAAAATTTTTAAATTTCTCTCGAAATTGTATCTTTGGCCCATGTATTATTTAGAAATGTGTTGTTTAACCTCCGCATATCTGGGCATTTTCCAACTAGTTTAATTTCATTGTTGTCTGAGAACAGATATTGTATGATTTCTATTATTTTAAATTTGTTAACATGTGTCTTATGACCCAAAAAGAGGTCTATCTTGGTGAAAGCTTTATGTAAGCAGGAGACATGTGTATTCTGCTGTTGTTGGCTTAGTCTATAGATGCTCATTATATTTAGTTGATTGATGGCATGTTAAGTTCAACCACATCCTTATTGATTATCTGTCTGCTGGATCTGTCCATTTCTGATACAGCGGTGTTGAAGTCTCTAACTATATAGTGGATTCATCTACTTCTCCTTGCAGTTCTATCGGTTTTTGCTTTACATATTTTGATGCTCTGTTGTTAGGTGTATACATGCTAAAAATCATTTTGTCTTCCTGGAGAATTGATTCCTTCATCATGATGTAGTGCCACTCTTTATCCCTGATACTTTCCTTTCTCTGAAGACTGCTCTGTCTGAAATTAACATACTCCTGCTTCTTTATGATTAGCATTAGTATGACATATCTTTCTTCATCCATTTATTTTTTATCTATATATGTCTTTGTATTGAAAGTGGGTTTCTTGTAGACAATATATACTTGGGTCTTGTTTCTTGATACACTGACATTCTTCGTCTTTTAATTAGTGTATTTAGACCATTTACATTTAAAGTGATTAATGGTATAGTTCGATTAATACCTACTGTATTTGTTATTGTTTTCTATTCATTGAACTTGTTCTTTGTTTCTATTTTTGTATTCTACTCTTTGTCTGCCTGTTGTGGTTTTAACTGAGCATTTTATGATTTCATTTTCTCTTCTTTCTTCTTAGCATATCAGCTTATGCTTTCATTTTTTCACTTTTTTTAGTGGTTGTCTTAGAGTTTGCAATATACTTTTACAACTAATCCAGGTCCACTTTCAAATTGCACTATATCACTTTATGGGTAATACAAGTATCAAGTAACAAAATAATCCTCATTCCTCCCTTCCAACCCTTGTAGAATTGCTCTCATTCATTTTACTTACACGTAAATATACATAAGCATATATATATACATAAGTATACCTAATTGAATACGTTATTACTATTACTGTTCTGCTAGACCAATTAAGAGTAAAAAAATAAAAATCTTTGTTTTATTTTCACTTATTCCAGTTCTGATGTTCTTCCTATCTTTACGTAAATCTGAATTTCTGACCTATATCATTTTCATCTCTCTAAAGAACTTCTTTTAACATTTCCTACAAGGCAAGTCTACTGGCAATAAACTCCCTTGATTGTTGTTTGTCTAAAAAAGTCTTAATTTCTCCTTCACCTTTGAAGAACAATCTCACAGCATACAGAATTCTGTGCTGGTGGTTTTTTTTCTCTCAACAGTTTAAATGCTTCACTGTCTTCTTGCTTACATGGTTTCTGAGAAGTAGGATGTAATTCTTATCTTTGCTTCTTTTTAAAGAATGTGTTTTTATAAACCCTGGAAAGAGGATGTTTTTAATATTACTCAGGGTTCAGTTGGAAGACAGAAACCACACCAGTAATTTGAATATGGAATTTTAACATAAAGAATTGTTAACTAGCAACAGGGGGATTAACTACTAAGAAGGGACACAAGAGAACTCTAAAGACCACCTGAGTCACAACCTGCATTTACCTGCCTGTGACTTATTAGATGTGTGACCTCTAACAAGTAATGTAGGCTGTTGGCACTGTCCTGCAGCCGAGACACCCAGGGACACACCTGTAGACGGACAAGTTGGATTTATTACTCACTGCAGGAAGAGAAACCATGCACACCTTGCAGTTCAGGAAGAGAATGTTAGAACAGACTTATAGGATTTGGGCTTGTGTCAGGTGATTTGGGAGATGACTTAAGGGAGTGGGGCTTTTCTCTGGATTAGATGCTGTCAGGATTTGTAGTGCTTGTATGATTGGGTGTGCAGGGAGGGCAGATTAAGTGAGGTTACAGCTGTAATTGGTAAAGCAGCAGCCAGCACTCAGGCCGGCTGGGAGAGGAGATGTTTGGTTAATTTGAGGGGGTTGGACAATGTTCTTGTTTTGTCTGGGCTCAGACATGATGACAGAGGGGTCTTGTTTTTGTCTTGACCCATCATGTCACAGAGTGGCCTTCTGTGATGCTCGTGTCTTGTGAAATTGTGTATGTACAACAGGAGAGAGAACACTAGCTGTGAGTGGCAGGCCAGTTCTTGGCTGCCACAGGCTACTTTTCTCTATCTGTGCCTTAGTTTCCTCATCTATAAGGTGGGGAATAACGAAAGTTTCTACCTTTTGAGTTTGGGGTTGGGGAAGACTACCCCAAGAAGGCACAAACATAGAAGGGAACGTCTGTCCCCAAGGCTGTTTCAGACATCATTGGAGAGGGTGGCTGTGGTTCAGTGGATAGCGAAATTCACTGGGTTGTACTGGCCAGAGCCAGTTCCACAGCTGGCAAGTCAATACTGGTGAGGAGGAAACCACAGGCCAGAACTGAAAAGCAAAACTTGCTAGTGGATGAGTACCAATATGCACACTGAAAAGAAAGAGCTGTGTCCTAAAAGCAAAAGGTTGGGAGGAAGCACCTTCCTCCTGCAGTGTGCCTCCAGCGCCCTTTATAGACAAAGCTAAACATTTGTGCCAAGTAGATAATGAGAAGTGTTTACATGGTCAGCTCCATTAACTCAAAGAAGGGAAAAGAATTGTAGATTTAGAGCTGAAAGACAAACAAATGCATAACTGGCATAACCAGCATCCATTCATTCTTCTAATAATTGTACCCCAACTTTCCACATCCACTTTATTTGTCCATATATTCCAACCAGAGCCTACATCTCCGTGACCACAGGGATTAGTGCAGAGATAACATGTGACCTGGGCAGAGATTCTCTCTCTCTCTCTCTCATCTATCTACATATCTATTATCTATCTATCTATCTATCTATCTATCTATCTATCTATCTATCTATCTTTCTATCTATCTATCATCTACCTAGTATCTATCATCTATCATACATGTCTATCTAGGCTTTCACTGAATCTACATACTGAGAGTCATTAGTTCTTTTCAGCTGGTTGAACAAGGGAAGTTGTGAGTCTTTTGCTGCTGGAGGCAGCACATAGAGCCTTAAAATGAAATATTTGCAGCAGAAAGCGTTACTCAGAGATGCAGAACCATTGTGTCCTGATGACCTTGTGTAAGCCTTAAAGCCACCCATCCTTAAACTTTTCAGTTATGTTAGCAAATACATTTTCTACTTTTCTTTTCTTAAACCCAGTTGAATTAAGTTACTATGTTTTCTGTTACTGGCAACAGAAATAGTCTTGAATGACATAGTTCCTCAAATTTCACCCATACTGAGTATTTTTAAAACTCAGTATATTTAGTCATAATTTTTCCCAACAATGATTGGACATGCCTTTTAAATAGGTCTTTGTCAACATAGGGGATAGTTACATTAAGTTATTTCTAATTTGATAAAATATTAAGTCATTCAGAAAGTATCTGAGTGACTGATATGTGCTACATACTCTGCTAGACACTGAGAATTAATACGTAAACAAGATAGACATGTTCCTTATATTTTTTGAAGCTCATGATCTAGTGAGGGTTATGGAGATGTAAAGAGTCAATAACAATCCAAGATAAAATGTGATGTTGAGAAGTCCTGGTTGCCATGGTAGCACAGATCTTGGCGGGGGCGGGGGGCGGCTAGAGAAGGGGGCATCTAACCCAAACTTGGAGGTGAGGCTGAGAGAAAAGCTGAAAATAAACTTCCCAGATCAGATAATCACTACCCCATGCTGCTTTTCTGATGAGGATGAAAAGTATTTAGCTATTTGGGAGGTGAAGAGAGAAAGAAATAGTAGGCACAAAGCCCTGATGAGAAAAGAGATTGAGGACATGGCGGAGAAATTGAAAGAAGAGAAACATGGCTGGACCTAGAATGTGGTAGGAGGGACAGAAGGGTGGTGAGAGGCGACAATGATATGCAGCCTTGTAAGTATGTTAAAGAACATGGACTTTATCCTAAGAGTGAAGTACCATCCAAAAGTCTCATGGAGGAAAGTGGTATGACCAGACTTGTGTGTCTGCTAAGTGTGAAAGGAAAGGAGGATGTTCCATTAGAAGGCAACTGTGATGATCCACAGAAGAGATTCTAGTGGCCTGAAGGAGGGTCTGCCAGGCAGTGGAGAGGAGGTGACCTGGCCAGTTTTGAGACATATTTAGGAGGCAGGCCTGACAGAATGTACAGATGGTTTGATGCCTTCCTAAGGGATAAAGAGAATGAAGGCATCAAGCTTGCTTAGCACCATTCACTAGGAAGGAGTAGAAGAGGATGAATAGTTAATGATTTCTGTTATGGGTTGGTTTGATGTTGACAGTATGTGGAAGAAATTCTAGTAGGAACGTAAGTATGTGACTTCTGAGGTTGAGAATGTTTTGGCTGGAAATAAAGACGTGAAGCCCATAAGTAGATGGTAATGTTAGCAATGAAAGAATAAGAAGTCACTTGTGACATTACAATAGAATAAAAAAAGAAAAGGGCCAAAAGCAAAAATAAAAATGTTTAAGGAGTGGTCAGATAGAGAGGAGCTTACAAAAGAGACTGAAGAGAAGGGAGAGAGGTGGAAAGAAAGGCGACAAGTGAAGGAGAAAATGGGCCAGTGTCTGTCAAATCACACTGGAAAACTCAGTGATGTTAGGATCAAGAACTGGTAATTAATTTAACAAGAAGGTCATTGGTGGCCTCAGCAAAAGCAGTGCCAGTAGAGTGGGTGGGCTTCATATGACGCTCATCTGAAGAGTGAATAAGGGGTGAGGAAGTGGAAATAACAAGCTAAAATTGTTCTTTCAAGAAATTTCCCATGAAACAAAGGAAGGAGTCGTTAAAGGCAGGCTTGAATTCGAAGAGGAGTTTTTTGTGTTTTTGTTTTTGGAGATAAGTGTTAAACGTGTTTACAAGTTAATAGAAAGGAGCCAGTAAAAATGAAAAGGTTGGATTTATAAGAGAAAAACGAGACAATCAATGGATAAAATCCTTGAGAAGACAGAGCCAAAAGGGATTCAGAGCAGAGAGAAGGATGAAGCCGGAACAGGAGATATGACACGTCCCCAGTTATAAGAGGTGGGAAACAGAATGAGTAGGGAAGGAAGGGAGTCTGTGGTTTGAAAGACAGGAGAAAGAGGACATCTGATGGCTTCTATTTTCTCTGTGAAAATGGAGTCCAGCCCAGCTGCTAGGAGTGGTGGAATGAGGATTTTCAGGCAGGTAGAGAATTCCTGAAAGGGTTCCTGTGGAAAACGAGCAAGAACTGATTAGAGAAACACAGAAGGGGCCACATTGAGGACCTAACTGAAGTTAGGACATTGAGTATAAAGAGACACAGAACCTTAAGTTGTGGAATTTCCTGCAGTGACCTTCACCAGCTTGGACACATGTGGAGAAGACCAAGCATGGCTAGTGCCTGCTTTAGATTTCCTACTCTTCAGTCAATGTGATAATGTGTCTTTTTCTAAAAACTCAATCATCCATTTCAGTGAGATTTTAAAACTTAGTTAGTATCAACTTTCCATAGTTATTATTTATGAATCAATAATGCTATCTTTGCAGAATTTTCATTTCTTTTCCTAATTTTACTTGACCAACATTCCTGAAAACTAGTATACCCCATGCCTTAGTTTCCTTTGGCTGTTACGACAAATTACCACAAACTTAGTACCCCGTTTCCCCAAAAATAAGACCTAGCCAGACAATCAGCTCTAATGCGTCTTTTGGAGCAAAAATTAATATAAGACCCGGTCTTATAGTAAAATAAGACCGGGTCTTACATAATTTAAGACTGCATCTAGCTTAAAACAACATTTATACCCTTAGAGTTTTGGAGGTCAGAGGTCTGGAATCAGTTTCACAGGGCCACTCAGTCTGGAGTTTCTAGGGAGGAATCTGTTTCCTTGCCTTTTCTAGCTTCTTAGTGCTGCCTTCCTTGTGTTCCTTGGCTCATGGTCCCTTCAAAGCCATTTTGCTTGTGTGGTCATGTCGCCTTCTTCTTCTGTCCAATGAAATCTGCCTCTGCCTCCCTTTTAGAGGGACATTGTGATTGTATTTAGGGCCCAACCCTATATTCTATTATAATCTCCCCATCTCAAAATCCTTAACTTGATCGCACCTGCAAAGTCTCTTTTACTGTAGAAGATACCACACACAGGCTCCAGGAAATAGGAGCTAGATATCTTGGGGGGCTGTTATTCAGCCAACCACATCCTGTGTTCTGTGCTGGAACTGCCAATCCTCCACAGGACTAGGATATCTGGAAATACGACAGGTAATAGGAAACAGCTACTGATGGCAATGTACTCTCTCGGAAGTCCATGGGTGGGGTGCAAGGGGCAGTTCAGTCAGACCAGAAAGTAGACTCTAAGAGCTTGAACCCCATGAGGTAGCTACAGAAATTACGATGCATCATGCTGCCGGTGGGAGAGTGAGCTTGAGAGATGGGGAGACTGAGACACAAGAAGAAAACAGTTGCCTACATCTAGTAGAGAAAACTACCCCCCAACGTTCTACTCCCAAGTGCCTCTAACACCGTCACGGTGTATCTGGGCCCTGCTTGCCAGGGCTTCTGTGCTCATTATTATCTGAAACATGCTTAGGAGATTCATTCGCTTTAACAAAAAAAGATTTTTGTACTTCTGCTTTCATTCCCTTTGACTTTCTCTTATGCAACTATCCAACTTCTGGAACAAAGGACGCCTTGACCAGCATCACCATGGTGCCTCTAAACCAATTTCAGTTTCTGTCTCATGTCACATTGACCCCAGTTCAGTTCTGTGTAAGGATTCATCACGGCCATTATGACAGCGCTGTGCCAACCTGGAGCATTACCAACAACTCCATTCTGGGCCTACGAAGGGCTAGAGATGGAAAGTATTTTGATTTAGGAACCCTGAGTTCATTTTTATAAAGGTATCTGCATTCAGTGAAATGATTTACGTAACAGAGAGAATTATCACAACTGGTATTTCTTCCTGTGGTTCCCAGTGTTAGACACCGGAGACCCCAACATCTTGAGTTTGCATCCAAAAATTTTAATGGAATAGTCAAGGAACATTATAATGAAGAAAGTAACTTCACTTGTCAATCCACAGCTTTCCCAAAATTATGAATGGCATGTGCTTGTTATATAAATGTATAACCATGTATTTTTAGACATGAAAGAGTCATAGGAGCCAGGAGTTCTGGGTTCTGGCCTGATTCTAGCCCGGTCCGAGCACTATACTTACCATTTGACAAACACATATTCCCCATCAGGATCTCACTTTCTGCTGTAAAATATGAGTGGCTTATCTCTCATAGCCCACTATCATATGATTTTACCCACAAGTCAAAAGGCATTAGAATTAGGACAATTATTTAAAAGTCTGTAAAACTTTAGCTGAGATTACCACAGAAAAGGTAGCTATCATTCAGGTATACCCACATAGACATCTGATTCATACTTTTCATTTACATTAGTAAATTGAGCAAAATGGGCATTCTGTTATCTCTGCAGCCATAGCCTAAATATCCCTCTTTTACAAGCCTTTTTATATTGACGGTTTCTAAATCCTTGTTAGGTTTGCTCCCCAGAGCATTTTTAGGGAGGTCAAACCCTTTCAAAAATGCTTAAATGCTTAGACAAGGTGACATACCTATTAAAGTAAAAGTAATGTTGTTTCTATAAAAGGAATTTCATCTCTTTAGAATTGAAAAAGTTATCTTGAAGACAATGGCAAAAAGAAATACAAAATATATTTAGCCTTGAAAAATGTGGTACAGGATTTCATATCAAGAGCTATTTAAACATTTAAATTACTATAGGATTTGCAAGTTTCGTCAAGGATGAGGAAATGGCTAAAATTAGAGGTTGGAAACTACCAGTTTTGCAGATATTTAATTTTAGCCCACACAGAATCTTAAAACTTCAAAGATTTTATTTAACAAATTGAATTTGGGCTGCACTTGCAAAATGGGAAGATTGGGCCGCACGGGGCCACTGCAGTCCCCACCACTCCCTATTGTCTCACCCAGGGCATTTCTTTCCATCACATCACCTCCTGACCCTGTAGGAATTCAAGTTAATTCCCCATTCCTTGAACAAATGAATAACGACTAAAAATAAATACAATTTTTATGAAGGTGAACTGGAAGAGAGCACACAGGAATTTCTCCTCTTCCATCATGGATGGCTAGCTCTTTTAAGTTGAGAAATGCCAAACTGAGAGGGACAAACTGCACCAAGACCTCCCAGGAAGCGTGGGTAGGAGGGGAAACGGCAGAAAAGCCTCAGAGTGGGTAAGTATAAAATGCTGCATTTAAGAGAAAAATCTTAAGTAGAATCTTAACATGAGCGTCTCTGAGCCACACATTATAATTCAGGAGTGATTCCCACTCCTTCAGTTGTCTCCAACTGGCTGGGCCCGGTTCATGAGGAAGCTATTGCTATCAGTTCCTGCCAAAGGGAAATTTTGCGGGCATGTGTTACAGGGGCTACAAAACCGATCTGTGAGGGCTACAATTAGTAAGGAGAAGTTAAAATAATTCTATAAAGATAAGGCTCTCATGTGTCTGAAAATAAATGGTTTGAAATGAAACTTGCCCAAAATGCAAATTCTAGAGCAAGGATAAATTACATTTCCACGTTTTCTTTATAAATTTGGCACCATGTGATATAGACGCTTCCATTAAATTTTGTGAATAGGTAATACATTTACATGATTCAAATAACAAAAAGGATTTTAAAAAATGGGTATCTCCCTCCCACTCCTCAGCATATGCCCCAATCTTCCCCACCCTCAACACACACACACACACACACACACACACACACACACACACACACACACACTTTCCTTTTAGAGAACCATTATGCATATAGGAGCTAATAGATATATTTTTTTGTTCCTCCTCTTTTTAAAAATAATACCATGCTCTATACACATCCTCCTGTACCTTGCTTTTTTCACTTAGCAAAATATTCTAGAGATTGTTCCCCATCCACACATAGAGCGTACTTATTACTTTTTATACATATAAAATAGCCATTGTATTGTATATATGTATCATAATTTATTCAGCCAGTCTCTATTGCTGGACATGTAGACTGCTTTCGATATTCTGCTATTATGAAAAACCATCAACATAGGCTATTTAATATATATTAGTATTATTATAGAGAAAAATTTCTAGAATTGGAATTATTGGGGGGCAAGTTATGTGCACTTGTAAGTTTCATAGGCAAATAGCCCTTCATGAGGCTGGCATCAATTTATCCTCTCACCACTAATGTTTAAAGGTGCATGTTTCCCCAGCCTCACCACATATATGTTAATAAACTTTTAGAACTATGATGTCCTAGTGGTTTGTTCTACATACTCATGCACTGGTACCTCATGGTTTTAATTACCAAGATTTATTGTTTGTTTGTTTGGTAGGGCTGGTGCCCACTCATTGCTCTTCTTTTACAAAACTTTTTGGGAATTCTCATGCTGTTTCTTCTTTCCATAGGTAGTTAGGAATCCCCTGGGCTAGCTCTTACGATGTGGTGGGCTCCTCACTTTGGGCAAGTGGTGTTGAAATCCAACTACGGGCATAGCTTCATGAGGCAGTGGAGAGCTACATCAACTGTGTCCTTCATCTGATGGATGTCCTTTCCACGGCTTGTGTTGTGAATTTGCTATAAATTGAGTAAAAGCAACCTCACACCCACCTTCAAATCCTGACCAGCCTTTGTGGCCCAGCTTAACTTAGAATGGCAGTGGAGTAGAGATGGATGTCTAAAGGAAAAGTCAGGATGTTGTTATCAAAAAAGGAGAACGGGGTGCTAGAAGGCAAATTTTACCACAAACTTAGTGGCTTAAAACAATTACTATCACACATCCCTGTGGGTCAGGAATCTGCGTGCTCTGTGAGGCTGCCATGAAGGTGTGGCTGGGGCTGTGGTCTCATCTGGGGCTCACGGGGTAGGGTGGGGGTTAGGGTGGGGGTTCTGCTTCCAAGCTCTTGTGATTATTGGCAGAACTCAGTCTCTTCTTATAGCTGTAGGACTGAGGGCCTCATGTTCGTACTGGTTGTCACCTAGAGGCCATTTGCAGGCTGTCTGCTGGAGGCCGTCCTCTTCTCCTAGAGGTCAGTCACAGTTCTTTGTCACTTGGGTTCCCTAATATGGCCACTTGCTTCCTCAAAGCTAGCAACAGGGAGAGAGAGACACCAGAAAGACACACTTCCATCTTCTGAGCTTAATTACATAATCCCATATATCCCATCACATTTACTATATTCTATTGATTAACAGCAAGTCAGAAGTCACATCCACACTCAAGGACAGAAGACTATGCAAGGGCATGAACACCAAGAGGGAAGGAACAATGGAAGCCTTTTTTAGAGCAGCCTACAATACGTGGCTTCTCTTTTGTTCTGGTATAAACCTAGGTATCAGTCTTCACATTCAGAGCCGTGTCCTCTAAGAAAATTCCAGGAATGTATGACATGATAATATATGATGTGATAACAAGTCCTTATATCTTCTTTCATTAAGGGAAGGGAAAATGGGTGTGGCTCATTCAAAGTGATTATGTCTAGGAGAGAAAGGGGACGGTGGAGAGGAGTCAGTATCTTTTAAAGGAGATTGGGTCTGGTAGGATACAGGACATCTGTTGTTTTTGCCTGTCCTGTCCATTTCATCTTAACAGGTCTCGATCTTTCTTCAGAAATCATCCTTCCCCATTCTCAACCCATGTTATTCAAGTGGGGAAGACCTCAACCCACAGCCCAAGACTGACCAACCAGAGATACAGTGATACGTGCAGCAGTGAGCAGGTACCCCAACCCAGGATGAGCAGAATCAGGCCTGGAACTTCTGTAGGTATTACTGAGAAAGACGCTCACAGTTCTCTGGAGTAGGTGAGTTCGTAGAATAAAATACTAGACCTGCTGGTAGCCATCCCTCTCACCAGTTGGTGTGAGGAAGCAAAAAACAGCTACCATGTTTCCCCGAAAATAAGACCTAGCCGGACCATCAGCTCTAATGTGTCTTTTGGAGCAAAATAAGACCTAGCCGGACCATCAGGTCTCATCAGCTGATGGTCTGGCTAGATCTTATTTTTGGGGAAACACGGTATGAGGTGGAGAGAGGAATCGTTCTGATTACATCATTTGAGTACTTGGTTTCACCTGTGTCTAAAGTAGCATACACTTTGTCTTATAACTTCTATAAACAAACAAATATATTACTACTTTGCTTGAGCCAATTTAATTTGGGTTTCTATCATTTGCAACTGAGATAAGGAAGAGAGAACTTTCTCCAGATAAAAATGGCAATTGTAGGGGATAAGAAGATTGTCCTACTGGCAATGTCCACTTCTCGCCATTTTTGTTTGCTCCCTGTAGTGTGAACCACCTTTTTGTCCACTGTAGTGTGAAATCTAAGTGCCTGGTTTAGGCCTAGGTGATTTTGTTTCTAAGAGCTTATCACTACAGCTATTGTTTGTATTAATTAGCACTTGTTTGGAACCTGGTCTGTAAGTTACAAGTGATAGAAAACAAATTCAATGAGGAAGGAGAAGATGTGAAAACCAGGAAGTCAAAGGAAAACAATATGTTTAAGAGTGTGAAGTGCTTTAGACAGGATAAGTAAGAACTCACACAAAATCACTTCATCAATAATGATTAAGAGGGTATTTGGCAACTTTGAGAGAGTATTTACTCGTGTTTAGCATGGCATTTTTAGCAAGAATCGGGGAGTTAATGAGTGGTAGCAAGTGTATACTTCTTTTTTGGTTTGGGTAAAAAGGGGACAAGAGAGATGGAATGGTAACTCAAAGAGAAGCCTGATGAGGAAAAATGTTTTTGCCTGAGAGAGGATAGGAGAGCTAGAATACCAAATGGAACAAGGTCCTCCATGAGGTAAAGTCCAGGGCAAGAGTGAAAGGGCTCTCTTCAGCCAGTTCTCTACCCTGGCTGCACATTGCATCACTCAGGGAAGTTATAAAAGCATCATTCCTACCAAGTAATCAGATTCTCTGTGGGGTGTGACCCAGGCTTTGGGGTGTTTTCAGGTGCATCCAGGGTTAAGAACCACTCCCTTAGACAAATCCTTTGTTCCCTGGATCAATGGGAGTGGAGGAATTTTGAGACATTTAGAAACAGGGAAGTTTCAAGACAAATAGCATCAATCTCTTCAATAAAGAAGAAGATAAGGTCATCTGCTAAGAACAAGTAGGAGAATGGCCAAGTTGGGGCCAAAAGGAAAGTGCAAAAGGTTTAGAACAGCCATTACATTAAAAACAAATGTCCAAGAAAACAGATGTCTCCATAGCGCTTCTGCTTATGTGCAATTAGGTCATGTAATGAATATTGCCCAAAATGAAATATAACAACTGCAACTGGAAAACAATTCAATAACTCATGAAACTTGTGAAATTTAAGACTTAAAAGCAAGGAAAGCAAAGTGGTTAAATCAACTTTGGAAAACAAATCACACAGAGGGTGTCATTAGCTGTGAGGATTAAACAGTAGGAATATAAAATGTCTGCTCAAGTGGTCATCTAAATATAGTGCTTTCTTCTTTTAAGGAGCTCTGTGGATGAAATTACATTTTTGTGTTACATCCTTATGAGAGGGCTTTAATGACTTCTTTTTCCATTTACAAAAAGAGTCAGGGAGAGGTGAGTGGATGGGTACAGAAAATATTAATTTGCCTAGGCTCAAAAGAAAGAAAAATATAATTCTATAAATTCAATTACATTTTTTTTCAGGGCTTAAAAAAAGGAGACGACAGAGCACTTGACCATAAAAAGCAATTAATCTCGTAGAGGGTTTAAAATATAACTGCAGAACATGATGAAAGCCATGAAACAGGTACAAAGTGCTATGACCCCATAAAAACCAACCACTCAGAAGACATTATTTGCATCTGCCCAGTTTATCAGAGAAGCTTTCATGTGCATGATGAAAATTCAGCTAGGCTTTGAAATGTGGGGAAGCATTCATGAACAGATGTTAGGGGATGCATGGAGTCTGAAGGGAGGGAGCTAAGACCAGAAAGTATGTCACTGTGGGGTCAATTGAAGGAAGAACTAGATGGCCACGTCAAGGGCTTTGAGCAATGAGAGTCACTGGAGATGGATGAACAGTCAAGTCATGAGATGGGAATTGTGCCTCTTAAAGATTACACTTGCAGGAAGCAAATTGGGAAACTATTATAGTGTTTAGGTGTGAGAAAGAAGAAAATTGGTAATGATTTTTAACTTTTTTATTGATGTTTTATAGATATAAGTAAAAGTACACAAATACTGTGTGCAGCTCAATAAATACAACTGTATGCCTACCACTGAGATTAAGAAACTGAGTATCAAAAACATTTCGGAAGTTCCTCCAAACTTTCCCCAAGCACCCTCCCAATCGCCACACCTCCTCCTCAAAGGTAACCACTACCCTGCCTTACCTGTATGTAAATTTTATATGAGTGGAATCATAGAATGTCATTCTTATGTCTCTGGCCTCTTACAGCCAATATTATTCATGCAAAATTTATCAGTGATTTTATGTGTAATTGTAGTGTATTCATTTACTTGGCTGTATAGTATTCTATTATATGAATATAGCACAATTTAGTTCTTCATTCTACTGTCGAATATTTGAGTTGTTTCTAATCTTTGGCTATTATGAAAAAATGCTATCTGCTCTTGTACATGAAATTCTTTGAGTATGACTTAAAAGTGACATTGCTGGTCATAGGATATTACATGTTCATCTTTAGTAGATACTAACAGTTTGCAGAGTGGTTGTACCATTCTACACTCTCAGCAGGATGTGAGAACTTTGTTACTCTACACCCTTCTCAACACCTGGGGGTGTCAGTCTTCAATTTCTGCCGTACTGGTGAGTCTATAGTGGTACTCACCGTGGTTCTAATTTCCATTTGCTTTATTACTAATAGGGCATTTTTCAAATATTTACTGGTTATTCTCTTTTGTGACTGATCCGTTAACATATAACGCCCATTTTCCCATTAGACTGTCTCCTACTTATTAATTTGGAGGCAATCTTTATTTATTCTGGATATATACCCATTGTCAGTTATATATGTTGTAAAAATCTTTTCCCTCTTTTTGGCTTTCCTTTTACTTCATTTCACAGTATTTTTTTTTTTAATTTTTATTTTTTGATGAAAAGAGGTTCTTGATTTTAAATGCTGTCCAATGTATTGATCTTTTCCTTTATGCTTGTTTATGTTTATGCTTGGGTCTTACTTTTAAGAAATCTTTGCCTATCCCAAGTTTAAAATATTCTAGGAGACTCTGAGGCTGTAAAAATCAAATCATTAATCTTTCTGAGCAGGAGTTCCTCTGGCAAAGCATCCCAAACTGGTAGGTTTAGCTTTCAGCAAATGCTGATACAACTGCACTAGTGCAGTTTAGTGTTTAATGTTTTACATGGTAATCAAACCAAAATTCCAGCTGAATTTAGAATAAACAATGTGGGTCAAGAAAGAAATTTATTTCTGTTAAGAAAATAGAGAAGGCAAAACAAAAACAATCAAACAAAACCCTCGAAGAAGCACTGTAGGAGAATTCACCCTGACAATGTGATCAACTGAATTGGAATTAAGGAAGAACTTGACTCCTTCATATGTGCTTTGTTTTTCTCAAGTTAATTTTGAAAAACACACTTGGAGACATGTACCATTACTTAAATGGTACATGTCTCCAAGTGTATTTTTTTCTCCGAATGGTGTATTTTCTTATGCCCTGCATATCTAAAAATATCTTTTGATTGCCTTCACTTATCACAGGACTAAGTAAAAAATTCTTGGGTCATTATTGTTTCTGCTCAAACTCTATAAATTGCTCTACTTTTTTCAGATGCTAAGTATTGTAAAGATGTCTTAAGTTACACTGATTTTTTTTTCATTTATTTGTAAACTAGTTTTTTCCTGCTTGGATGTTTACAGGATTTTAAAATTTGACATTATAATTGAAAGATTTTTGCCACACTATGACCATACTATGACACACTACGGCACATTCGTTGTTGATGGTCACCTGGAACACAGTGTTATTTAACAAAAATTTCAGCTGAGTAGATTTTAAAGATCTAATTGGCTTTATTAAATGATTCATGAGTCAGGCAAGTAGAAAGGAGTTCTGAGGAACTGTACAAAATAGAAGCTTTATAGGCCGTAGGGGGAAGGGAGTGGATTACTTCATCTTCCTGGGGGATATAAAGGGGGCTATGTGGCAGATTATCTCACCTCATTGGTGGTACTAGAAAATTCCAGCTCCACCAGTTAATACTACATTCCTGGGGGAAGGTTGTAACTGCAATCAGGTTAGGTATTAAGTCTTGGTTTGCTGACACGGGGATTAGCGCAAGTGACTTCATTTGGAACTTCGTCTTTTTTTTTTTTTTTTGACAATAGTGAACACTTTTGATCTATATAATAAGTTTTTTGTTTTTGTTTGTTTGTTTTTTCCCCAAATCTGGAACTATTTCTTCAGCTAAGCTTTAATTAGTTCTCTTTCCAAGTAATTTAGTCTTTTCATCCTGAATACCCAGTTCTTTGGTTGATCCTGTTCTCTTTATTTGTTATTACTCTCATGATTTTAATTATTGTCTGTTTGGTTTGTGTTCTGATCTGCAGGAATCCTTCACATCAACTCAAATTTTTACCAGTGTCAATTCTGCATTCTTCTGTCTTTACTGCGGACTTTAATTCTGCTATTTCTTTTTCATGTTTTTTGTTTTTACAGACTTAAAAAAAATCTTGCCAATCTTATATTTTGTCTCATCCTACTGTTTTTTTCATCTCACCCTTTTTTGCAGAAGCTATATGTTCATATATCTTTTTTTTCCCTAATTATCTAACAAAGATTTATTCATCCAACATTTGTAGCAACCAATGAGTACATATTCTTTTTTTTTAAAAAAAATCATACTCATTTTTCAAACAAGGAAATTGAGGTACAGAAAAATTAAGTAACTTGTTCACAGTCCCATATTTTATGAGCAGTGGAACCATAATTCTACCACAGAAAGCCCAGTTCCAGATAACATGCACTTAAACACAAAGCCCTATTGCCTCTCTGCAGCCCTCGTCATTCATATTGGATACCATTATACACATCTCTTCATTTTTTTTCTTACTGAGGTTGTCAAACAATTTCTGTAAGTTTCTTTTCTTTTTTTTAATTTTATTTGGGAAGGGGAGCAGGACTTTTTTGGGGAACAGTGTGTACTTCCAGGACTTTTTTCCAAGTCAAGTTGTTGTCCTTTCAATCTTAGTTGTGGAGGGTGCCATTCAGCTTCAAGTTGTTGTCTTTTCAGTCTTAGTTGTGGAGGGCGCAGCTCAGTTCCAGGTCAGGTTGCCATTGCTAGTTGCAGGGGGCGCAGCCCATTATCCCTTGCGGGAATCGAACTGGCAAATTTGTGGTTGAGAGCCCACTGGCCCATGTGGGAATCAAACCGGCAGCCTTCGGAGTCAGGAGCACCGAGCTCTAACTGCCTGAGCCACCGGGCCGGCCCTGTAAGTTTCTTTTGATTCTTGTAGTCAGTCTCTTAAAAAGAGACTTACTCTTTGTCAGTTTTCAAGATAATTCTCTTTTTTCTCGTCCTGACTACCTTCTCATAAATTCCATGTTGCCTTTTTCACTTAGTGTTCTTATCCTTGAAGAAGGAAATACTTTTATTGGGTTTGACACCTGGAAAAATTTATTCAAATTCTGGAGATATAGGCAAGCCATAGACAAACCTAACATTAAGAAAATGTCGAGTTATAATAGAATGGAACAAAATTGTCTAATCTCGTGAATCTAAAGAGTTGTGATCTCAGAGCAATAAAAGTTGAGGGGACTAGCATGTAAAATAATTTCGGTGCTTATATGTAATGAAATTCTCCATCATGGTATAATTATAACTAACTTTTGCATAAGACATTGCAAATTAAAAAATTCTTTAAATATTTTACTTAATTGCATCTTCAACAAGTTTTTAGGGTAGATATTAATATTTGAATTTGATGAATAGCGAAGCAAGCTCAAGGAAATACTTTGATTTGCTTAAGATCACACAGCCAGGAAGTCATAGAGTCAGGATGAAAATCCAGTTGCTGGGACTCCCCAAAACTCTCATCTTTCTCATACAATGCAGACATTGCTTCCCGTATGAAATTTGCGAATTCTATAATTTTAATAAAAATGGTTTATTTTTTATTATTAATGATTGATTTTTTAGCAAGTAGGTGGAAAGCCGGGTTGTTTAGGTCATGAGTGCACAGCCTAGACGTCTCCTGGTGGCAGTGACCTGACCAGTAGGCTCAGTGCTTGTAAGGAAGCTCCTGTGCACCAGCCCCGCAAATCCAAACAGCACTTGACATAAAACTGCTGTCATGGAAATCAACCATTTAAATGGCTCAAGGTTAAGAAATCATTACTCACCTTCGAGTTCTGGGGTAATCAAACATACCTATCTCCCACCCTCAATACAGTCTCCCAATATAGTCTCCCAAGAGAAACTGAGATAGCAAATGAATAGATTTACAATCCTGGAGTCTATTTTTGCCAGAAATGGCGAGCAAGCAGGAAATGAGACTATGATATTTCCTAACAGTCCTCAAAAATTCTTCCAGAATCCTTTCCAGAATCCTTGCTGTCTGTCTCTACCCAGTGCATTAGCTAAATGTTCCTGAACCAGGCAAAAGGTGCCCCACAGTCTAAGCAGGGGTCACCCAGTCCACCCACCCCAGCTTCCTCTCTCATGCCTCCTCTGCCATCTCCCCAGCCACTTCCTCCCTTTCTGATTTGTGAAAAAACAATGAAAGTGATTTTAGGAAATAACAACCATTTACAATTGTACAGTGCCTCACAGTTTACAGATTGCTTTCATAACACAGTATCTGAGGACCTGGGTGAATTCCTTTGGACACTGAAGATAACTCACTAACGACTGAAAATGCCATTTTTAGAAAGACTGTCACTATTTGGCAGTAGTCAAATATTTCTGGAAACAAACGAAAGACACCTCCTTAACTTTGACCTTGCTGATCCTAGACCTGTCTGTCAGCTTTTACTTACCCTTCCTGAAAATATATTTTGCTTTTAACAACAAACTGAGATGAAAAAAGCTGAGATGATGTTTAATTGAAATTCTTTCCAGCACAAGCTTAACATACACCTGCATTTTGTTTTTGTTTTTCCTTGAGGCCTAATGTTTGCCAAACAAATCTGCAATATTAACCTCACTTCTAACAGGATACATTTAAGTATGAAGTGATTTATCAAATAGAAATATAAATCCAGAAAATAACCAGATTTGCCCTTCCCTCAGATTAAAAAAAAAAAATCCAAGGGATCATAAGGTCTAAAGTGATGCTTCTCTTCCTAGTAGATACAAACTTTTCATTTCTATGTTGATTCGCCACATTAACATTGTTAGAGGTCAGTTTCAATATGCCACACACAAATATACCAGAATATTTAACACTGGTATGTATACACAGTAACAATTTTAAGGCGATAAAAATTATAAATGTTTCATCCTTATAAGAATACATGTTACCAAGTTTTATGTTGCTCAGAGTCCAAAGTCATTATGAATTCCCTGGAGAAGAAAGTTTGAATGAGCAAAGCAGTTTAATTAGTCCTATTTCTTTTGATAAGCTCTGATAAAGTTTACTGACATTCTCGGAGTAGCAGTTTAAACTACCTCTAATTACAGAGCATGGAAACAGTAATGATGCTGATGAGAACGTTTCTGGCACAGCATTGTGGGACAGTTTCCTCCAGGTCTCAGAGGGATGGGGCACTTGCTGAGGCCCCTCCAGGCTCTGGTGAGTAAACTGAGCTAAAAGGGCTAATGTCCAAAGGGCAGAGGTGTGGCCTGGTCATTAGGAAGCTAAGATGCAGACACGACTCTGGCTGAATGTAAACAGGGACCGCAGGGTGCACAGAGGGCTGTGAACTCCATGGAGCACTGGATTTATGGGATGGAGGAAGTCAGGCCTGCAACAGTGTGGGTGTGACTGAAGCCTGCAGTGGAGGAGCAATTAAAGTGTTTGCACGGTGTAGTTGCACGGTGTAGCTTTGAGGGGAGCATGGAAGGTCAGTTAGGAAGCTACTGACACAGACTAAGTGAGAAACATCTCAATGAAGGGGGACCAGTAAGGATAACAAAGAATGAATTTGAGAGAGATGCAGGAAGTAGAATTGACAGGACTTGGAATGTGGTAGAGAAGGAAAGAGAAAGAAAAATTTTACACAACTCAACATTTCTGGCTTAGATGGCATATTATTCAACAATAAAAAGGAATGAACCACCAACATCCGTAATAATATGGATGACCCTCAATTGTGTTAAGTGAAAGATACTAGACTCAATAGCATAAGGAATACAGTCAACGATATTGTAATCACTAGGTATGGTGCCAGATAGGTACTAAATCTATCAGGGTGACAGATGGGAATGGGGTTGAGAACAGGGTGAAAAAGGTGAAGGCATTAAGAAATACAAATTGACAGTTAATAAAGTATGGGGCATATAACCAACAATGTTGTAAAGATCGTGTAAGGGCAAGATGGGCACTGGACGTATCAGGCGGATCACGTCATAGACTGTGTAGATGCCTGACCAATGCGCTATACACCTGAAGAGCTGAAGTAGAAGAATATTGAATGTCAACTATAACTAAATGTATAGGTATATACAGTCACGGGATGTGAAGGACAACATAGGGAAGATAGTCGATGGTATTGTAACAGCTATATAAGAAGTCAGAGGGTAGTAGCTACAGGGGTGGGTTATCACTTTGTGAGGGGTTTAAATGTCTAACTGTTACGTTGCTTTGTACACCTGAAACTAATAATAATAATAAAAAGGCTATGTAGTGTGTGATTCCATTTATATGACTTCCATTACACTCTGGAAAAGGCAAAATTATTGGCACAGAAAACAGATCAGTGATTTCCAGGAGCTAGGCTGGGTTACAGTGTAACTACAAAGGGCGTAAGGGACGTTTTAGAGGCATACCCTGTTAATAGAAGTGGTTACACTGCTGTAAGCTGCTATCAGAACTCATAGTGCAAGGAACCGAAAAGGTGAATTTTACTGTATGTAAATCATAGCTCAATAAATCTGACCTAAAAATCATTCTCTGTCTCGGGCAATTGGGTAGGAAATGGTGCCATGAGGGAGGAACAAGCTTTAGCTGTGGTTGGGCAGGCAGAAGAGGATTTCTGTTTGGATGTGTTGAATTGGAGCATCCAAGAGATGGAGTCCAGGAAGCAGCTGGACACGTGGATGTGGAAGAGCTGGTGAGAGAGGGCAGGACCCAAACCGCACAGGCAGCCAGCAGCTCACTGGTGGTGGGCAGAACCACAGGAGTGGGAGGGTTGGCCCTGGACGAAGGGGAGTGCTGGTTGGGTTAGGTGGTTACCTACAGGATGCGATTTTAGGTGTCTTTCCTCCAGTTCCTTCCCTGAAGTACCTCCATCCAATGCTTGTATATCCTTAAAGTAATTTAACTTTAATTTGTCCATTAGCATCACAGCACAGTAAAAAAAAAAAAAAGAAAGGCTGCTGCAATGATTATCTAAAGTAAATGACTGAGGTCAGATCCTCTTATGAGAGCTGAGTTAGTTAGAATTTAGGGTAGAGCCCTTAACTTGGAAATGCAGCTTCTCAAATTTAGCCATTTATCATGATGTATTCCTTTTCCCAAACACAGTTGGAAAAAGACCCCTTTCTCCCAAACAATACTTATTAACCTCCTACAGAGAGTTCTTCCAAAGATCTGCTTGGAAAACTGTGCCTTCACTCAGGACTGACACTAGGCAGGCATTCCCAGCGGAGGAGCGACTAATGGAAAGGAAGGTTGGATGAGCATCCAGGACCTGGAAGTCCTTGTGTTGCCTCACACGGTGCCTCTGGCAGAAACTCCGCCAAGGCTGTGGAGTGGAAAGGAGACCCAGCCCTCTCCCAAGAGCGGGACTTGCGCTCTGAGGAAGAGCATTCAGGTCTCCCAGCCAATTCCTGCTCAGGCAGAAACTAGCGGGCAGCTTACTTAGGCCCCCACTGCTGATTCTGGAACTCTAGCACCAACCTCCAAGGATGACTGTGAGAATTCAATAAAGTAACAAAAGAGATCATGGCTGTTGTTTCTTTTCCTCCTGTCTTAGTGGGTTTCTTCCCAGGACCCAATAATGACATTGGACTGAGCTAGTGGGTGCTGCGGGAAGAAGCAGTGACAGTGCCACTCGGCAATTTGTAAATATGAGGTATCCACACATGCGGAGTCATACTTGTATGAATTAGCAATTGATGCACTACAGTTGTTTTTAACTTTGCATTTTAAAAAATAATTATAGGCTCACAGGAAATTGTAAAATAGTACAGTGTAGAGGGTCCTGTGTGCCCTTTCCCACCCAGCTTGGTAACTAGATAACTATAGTACATGGGTAGAATACTGCTAACTAGACTACAGGCCTTACTCAGATTTTATATGCATTTATTCGTATGTATGTTTTTACACAATTTTATCACACTAGTTTTGTGATAAAAACTAGTCTAGTTCACACTATCACACTAGTCTAGCTTTGTGTAGCCACCACCACAATCAAGACAGGGTACTAGTCCAGCACTGGAAAGAACCCTCTCCTGGTCATAGTTTCTCAGATCAAACCCAAAGCAACACAGCCCTTGCTCCAACTGCCACATCATATTCAGAAAAGCAAAAGCCAGGCACTTAGCTTGATCACCTCCTTTCTCTCTCCTTGGAACCCACTTGGTAAAGAACAGAGAGAGATGAGATGGGGTGGGGTGGGTTTGGGTGGGGAAGGTTTGATTTATTAAATATTCATTCTACAGAATTGGCTTCTTCTTAGATAAGAAAATTTTAAAACGTTTTCCCACATTACCTTATTAATATTAGCTCAAAGAAAGCATAATCGGGGAAATAAAGCTACTATGACTGCGAAGAACAAAAATCACGGTGTGCAAACAGAACCGAATAGCCATTATGTGGACATTATTCAAGGTTCAGGGTGACTTTGAGAATGGCCTCTTCAATGACAGAGGGAAATGAAGTTATAGGGAAGCAGCAGTGTGTCATCAACGAAGATCCTGTGACTCTTAAATTTTATTATGCTCAGTGCAAGAAAAATTAAAATTTATAAAGAAGAGAAAAAGCCAAAGGACAAAGAGAAGAGAAATGGAACTGCCACTCTGGAAGTGGGGGCAGGGTGGAGGTCAGATGTTTGAGGCCGCAGCTTCAGGAACTCTGTCTTGTAAAGAGTACGGTCAGGGAAACAGAATGTTCTCCTTCACTGTGGGCCTGACTGGGGTTGACGCCTTTGAAAAATGACAGAAATGACGGGGGGGAAGAAGGGGAAAATATAGAGGTAAAGAAGTTAACTTGCAGTTATCCAGGAGCTAATGTCATTGGTTGGACTTGTAAATCATCCAGACCTCGCCTTTTCTCCTGGTTCTCCCTACATTTTGGCACATTTGCGGCTCATAAGCACATTATGCTGATGGTGAACCATGCACAAAGCACATCATCCAGATATTAGCATCTTTGAGTAAGTTTCTAGAGATCTGGGAAAGAGTGTCTAAATTTTCCACAGAGCCACGAATTTGGACAGTTTTGTCATTCGACTCCATCTAAATGTGCTTTTCCCCAGAACCTGCACACCAGCTGTAGAGCTGCAAAGTAGCTATTAAGTTCTGCTTTAGGGACTCCTAGCCTTCCATATGGAAGAAGATATCCAGAAAAATATGGGAGGAATTAGAATTGTGCCAAGAGTGAAAGGGAAAATACAGATAGCATCTAACTACTGTGAAGCCTTCCTTCCCGATGAGACACCACCTTCCTCAATACCCAAAGGAAAAGACTTTAAGAAAAAAAGTCAGTGGTGCACATACAAAAATGATCATACCCAAAAAAACAGATATGAAAACAGCTAAATGTTTTAACTCATATGGTTGAGAACACAACTGAAATAATCAGTAAGAAAGTGCTGAGCACCTAGTGTGCGACCTATATAGGTCTGTGATGAAGTGAGACACATTGGCCCTCAACGCGTTTGTAATCGTGTTGTGGGTAGCAGAAAAGACAAATACCAGGAAACAAAGAGTAGGCTACTCAGGACAGACAGCCATCGGGAGCCAAATTGTTTGGTGAAAATCATTATGTGCTATAGCTCAGGAAAAGGAGAGGTCTATGAGGGCTTTTATAAGCAATAAAGGGCTCAACTTTGACAGGTGAAGATGGCGAGATCAGGCCAAGAAAGGAGGGGAGGGCAACTGAGTAGGACATCAGGTATGGCTAGAATTCGTGTACTGCTAGACAGGAAGTCTTTACCTAGCAAGGGGAAGGCTGATGCTTTGCCCCAGGAACATACAGAAATGGAACATTCGAATGAGAGTCACTCTCCGGAGCAACTTTTTGGAAACCGAGGTTGGTGGTAGGTGGGGAGGGAAGGGTAGAAAAGGAAGACCGTTTATTTTTGGCTCTTTTTTGGCCCATTCAAGAAAATCTCAGTACGTCAAGTTTCTCTTGCAAAAGCAATTATCCAATTTGTTCATTCATCTTCAAAGGAAGACTACAACAGTTGAGAGCAATGGCAGTCTTGTTGGAATAACAATTACTCGATGAAGATCTCTTTGCCAGGGGCTTATGATAATAGCACCTACTTCATGGGATTATTGAGCGAGCTAAGTGATGTCTTTTCTCTGCACCTGGTTTCTCCTCTGCAAAATCAGAAAGAATGTCAGGAAATTTATCTGAGGCCACATGATAGGTAAGTGTTGTGGTTGGAAGTCAGATAATAGGCTTGCATGTTTCCGGAGAGGTAGCAGATGCTACGTTTCTAATTGTTTCCATTAGGAGTTAGCTCTGTCTAGTCCACAGAACTCTCTAGGAGGAAGTAACATGTGAGGGGAACTGCACTGCAGCCGCCAGTATCTCTCTGGAACGGCCTCTGCCCTTCCATGGTCCTCCTGCCCCTGCCACAAGGATGGTGGCCCACTGTCAAGAACTGCAAAGATTCAAGGCTGTCTGAAAGTGTGCTAGGTTCCTGGAGTTGGGGCGGTATAGGTTTTCCCCAACCGCTGACCAGCCTCTCTACCCCACTGAGGTTGCCCCAACACAACAGAGAGCAGGCAAGCGCCAGGCCTCTGTGGTGGATTACCCGGGGTTCCATGGGACCCTTTGGCGCACTGGGGTGTATGTAGGCTTACAAAACTCAATCCTCTCCACTAAGGAAAATCAAAATTAAAACCAAAACGTCATACCCGACACACCCTTCAGAAGGGTTAAAATAAAAAGATAGAAAATCCCAGTATTAGTGAAGATGTGGAGAAAACAGAACTCTTGCATACTGCCTATGGGAGTGTGAATGTAATTGATACAACAGACCTAGAAAACTACTGGAAGTTTCTACTAAAACTAAGCCCAGACCAAACGACCCAGAAATTCCACACCTAAGCATATACCCAATAGAAATGCATATGTGTTCACCAAAAACATGTATAAAAATGCTCATAGCAAAATGATTCATAATAATCCCAATCTGAAAATGCCCATTAACACAAAAATGAGTCAATATATTGTGGTGTTTACACAAAAGAATATTACGAAGCAAAAAAATAAACAATATACAACTCCACACAACATGGCCGAGTCTCCTAAACATAGTATCGAGTAAAAGAAGCCAGACACAAAATAACACATATTATAAGATGTCTAATTATAAAGTTTGAAAACGATGGAAACCAAACTATTGCATTAGAAATCAGGACAGTAATTACTTTTGGAGGTGGGGAATGGAGACTGGAAGAAGGAGGGCCTCCTGGGCTACCAGTAATACTGTCTCTCAGTCTTGGTGCTGGTTACATGGGTGGTTTCAGTTCACAAAAATTCATTGACTTGTATATTTATAATATCTGCAATTTTTGTACGTAGATTATACTTTAAGGGGTGCAAAAACACGTTTGAGGAATGGTGGGGACAATCCTGCTCATAGTTTGGCAGGAGTAAAGGGTGAGGTGGAGGGTAAGAAGGGAGCTGTCACCATGGACATAATTAAGGGGAGGCACAGCACTGGGGACGGTTAGTGCACAATCTGAGAGAGGGAAGGATGGGCAAAGTTGAGGTCCTCCCTTCCTGCAAAGTGTGGCCTCCCATGTTAGCTGCTTTGAAAGGGGACAATAGGTGTTTGTGCGTCAAGACACACACGGCCCTCCCCGATCCCACACAGCGATGATTTGGCTGTGGTTGCTCTCGTCACCATCATCTGCACTCTTCTCCGTCTTCCACTAACAGAAGAGGGGTGAGGTGTATTTCTTAGGAATTGCATGTGCCGGGGAATGTGAGAGAATCAGCCCGAGGGGTTGGCAGATTACCTGTCTCAGAGCTGCAGGAATAAGGCTGGACAAGTAGGTCAGGGCCTGGTTATAGAGGGATTGAAAATCCAAGAGGCCTCTAGACTTAATCAAGAGGGAAATTGGGTGCTCTCCAATAATCTGATGTAGAAATGCTAAGATGGAAGTGGTAGAACCAGACAAATCAGCTACTATCAGCTGACTGATCTCTCCAAGAACGGCCTGCTTGCTAGGAGGTTATTAAAAAGCCACCAGACATACATTAGGATTTCTAGGTTTAAACACGTTCCAAAATGCCCCAGTTCACCACTTCAAGCTATAGTACAAAAATTTCTCAAGTTGGAGAAATTCTCTGTTTCAAAAACGCTGTATTATTTAAAGGAAAAATAGAGCTTTTTATAAACCAACCTATAAAATAAGCTTTTGAAATAAGCTTTTGGAAGGTTTGGCAGAATTAGAAAAGAATCCCAGATTCCCTATAGCTCAGGTCAACAGAAATCTATGTCAAGGTTTTAAGTCACAGAGGTGAGCTTTATACATGCATGTTTAGATGAAAAGCTTCAGTTTGAAACTCTAGAAATTATTTTCATTTCATTTTTATATTTATTAACTGTATGTTCACATTAAACACACACACACACACACACACACACACACACACACACACACACACACACCAAGAACCAAACAGATAAGCAACTCTCTTTATTGACAACGACACTTTGATAACCATTCAGATGTGCAAGAGCTTCCAGGAAAGAGTTTTATAGGTTAAGACACGGGATAGAGAGAGAAATGAGCAACCAAATTCTTTATGGGTATTTGCCTGAGAACCAGAAATATCATTCATCTTAATGTATGGCTTGGACTCCCATTTGAGGTCTGTCCTCTGCAAGTTTCTGTGGCTTCCTCCCAGCATTGCAAAGCAGCATCATAAGGCCACCTGGGGAAGTACAAAGAGCCTTGGGTTGGGAGTCAGGACAGAGGTCCTCAGTTCCTAATACCTGTGGCAGTCCTGGCTTATATCTGCTGTCTTGAGAAAATTCTTAAAAGCATCCCCTTTCCCTCTCAAAAGTGCCCCAGTTTAAGATGTAAATTATATGATGGGGGACACTAAAAAAACAACCATTTCCTTCTGTACCAACAGCCTTTCAAATGTGACTTTTCAGCTTCTCCAACAAAAAGTGGAATGTTCCCCTTCTTGAACCTGGACTCATCTTATGATTTGGTTTTGTCAATAAAACACAGTGGTGAGCCAATTCCATGCCAGGGCCTCAGCCTACCTTGCATATTTTCACTATTTTTCTTGGAGTTCTGCGCAGCTGCATGAGAACACACCTCCATGAGCCTGCCGGAGGTTGAAGACCAGGTGGAGCAGAGACAAACTGCCAACTGAGGCCCTCGCAGACCAGCCAGCCCCCAGGTGACCTGGCAACTGACTGCAGGTGCATGGATGAGCTCAGTCAATACCCGAAAAACTACCCAGGTGAGCCTCGCTTAAATTTATGACCTATAGAATTGTTAGCTAAGCTAACATTTATTTGTTTTAAACCACTGCCTGGTTTATTTGTTATGCATCAAAGTTTAACATATAATAACCCAGGCAGTGGTTATTTATATATTATATACATATTATGTAATATATGTAATATAATACATTATATATATGGTCACCCTAATTTTAATAACACTATAACCATCATTAAATTTGGATGAGTCCCTTACCTCTGCTGGAGTTAAATGTTAAGAGTAAATACATTTTGTAAAGAGGTAACTAACATTGCCTGTATTGGTTTCTTATTGCTGTTGTAATAAATTAGTAAATATTTGGTGGCTTTAAACAACACAAATTTATTCTCTTACAGTTCTGGAAGACAGCAGTCCCAAATCAGTTTCAATGGGCTAAAGTTAAAGTACTATTGACAAGGCTAGTTCCTTCTAGAAGCTTTTGGGGAGAATCTTGCCTTTTCTAGTTTCTGGAAGCCACTTGCATTCCTCATCCTGTGAACCCCCTTCCTCACATGACTCCAACATCTTGCTTCTGTCAACACATCTTCTAATTCCTCTCTGATCACCTGTCTCCCTATGATTACAATGGGCCACCCAGATATTCCAGTACAATCTCCCCATCTCCAGATCCTAAACTTAATGACACCTACAAAGTCCCTTTGGACATACCCAGTAGCATTCACAGGCCCCAGGGATTAGGACCTGGAAGTGGCTGGAGGGCATAATGCAGCCTACCACGTTGCCCAAGAACTCTGCGCATTAGGCATTCTCTTGAGTATTGGGGAATAAAGATAGAAAAACAGTATCTGTTCTGAAGTCAGAAAGTTCTACTGAAATGATTTCCATGGACTCCTGAGCAATAAGAATTGAGTCTTCTATACCTCTGTGCTGCCACAACTGTCCCTGGCATTGCATATGCCATTGCCTGAGGGACGATATAAGGACCAGCATTGTCCATGAGCGCCTTGAGGTACAAGGACAGCTATTGCCCATTGCCCCATCCTAAGTGAGTCATTCAGCCAGAATGCATTGCATGTTACATAGTCTATACCAGAGGCAGCGATGGTTAGTAAAGGCAGCAGGAAAAAGAAGTGGGAACTGAATGAGAGGGCATGCGTTAAGTCCAATCTGGGAGGAGAGGTGTTCTAAATATAAGCTCTTCGTTCAAGTGACACACTGTGGAGTGATAACCTATTTGTGATGGAGGGTGCAGGCGAGGGCAGAGGGTAACAACAGGGAGGGAGAAAAGGATGAGGCATAAAGAAAAGGGAGAGGAAAATGCGAAGTGGAAGAAAGGAGAAACAGTTTGGAAAAGTGAATCTTAGAAAATACCAAATGGCACAGGGACCACAAGCAGGCAGCTCAGGCAGAGTGAGGAGCGGGGCGGAGCTGCCCTCCTGCTGGGACCCACAAGGGGCTTGTATCCATTACTGCACCATCTGCTTTTATGATTAATTGCTTTTGAAGAAGCATTTATCCTCAGTGGAAAAGTATCAGAATATTCAAAAAATTATTTCTAGAAATGGTGAAAATGACTCCTTGTCAAATTCATGTTGAATTGGGAAGGGAAACAGGGTTAGCACACGAGCTACTAAGAGAGAATCTAGAACTAACTCTCAGATTTTTCCCTTCTTCCTTGGGGATTCTTGATGCATGAGGATCCTGTGAAAGCTTCCAATGTAGGGAAACCTCAGAATGTGAATCAGAATAAAAACAACAATAATAACAATTACTAAAATTTGCTCAGCATTTAATAGGTGCCATGCACTGAGCTAGGAATTTATTTTGCATTACCTCATTTGATCCTAACGATAACACTGAGAGGTAAATTCTGGACATTGTTGTTTTTAAGATAAAGGATCTGAGGCACAGAGACTTTCTGGTTCTGATGGAATAACAGCAGTAATCTAAATTACAAAATATCCACATATTCTACAAACACCATACAAATCACAGTGGAGTTCAAGTAAAATACTCTTAAAAACATGCCTACAGCATGTTTTCCTCAACAGGAGGAAAGAGTACTAAAACTCTAATTGGCAGGTAGGTAGGAAAAGAAATATC
Organism: Rhinolophus ferrumequinum; assembly: GCF_004115265.2. NCBI lineage: Eukaryota > Metazoa > Chordata > Mammalia > Chiroptera > Rhinolophidae > Rhinolophus > Rhinolophus ferrumequinum. Next base: position 56,712,155 of record NC_046287.1, read on the forward strand.
AAAAAAAAAACAACAAAAAACAAACAAAAAAAAAACTGAGATAACTCTAGAGTTCATGCAGAAGTAGAGAATCAGAGAGACACTACACAGAAAAAAGAAGAGAATAGTGGGAGACCAAAGAGGTAGGCAGAACAGACGTAAAATCACCCCCAGAGAGATTGAGCTCCACCCTAATTGAAAAAATTCTGAGAACAGATTTGACACCTGATGGAGCAGAGCACTGGGTAAAGCAGACTTAGGAAGAAAGGATTTGAAAGCGTTCAAAATTTGAGATGATAATTTGGGGAAAGCACCACCTCTAGGAGAGAGGGAGGCAATTAGAAGCAGAAAGCTTGGTTGGGAAGGGAAAGGAGAAAGCAGTGTTAGAAATGAAGGATCCTAAAGAAACAAAAGGAAATCACACATTCTGTTAACACCCCCTCCTCCATAAGGCACCATTTATTAAAGAAATTGAACCTCACTACTCTAAGAGAAGCAAGTACAGTCAAATTAAGAAACCTGCAAACTCTTTACTCCTGACTTTAAAAATAAACCATGTGTTACTGCTGGTCCAGGAAAATATAATGCATTTCAAATAACAAAGAAATGGCACTTCCTATGCATACATGTAAGAAGAAAACAGAACATGAGAATTTGATAAAATGTGTTCAGTCCTCTCCCCACCCTACAAAAGAGCAGGGAAAAACTCATCTCTCAACCAACATCAAATATCATAGATATCCCTGAACAAAAATTTGAAGATATAAAAAATATTTCAAGATGCTCCAAGAATTTGGAGATCCAAAAAACTTCCAACACCCCCCCCCAAAAAAAAAAAAAAAAACCACACAAATAAATAAAAGTTGACCAAACTTAGGAATGAGATTGAAAATAACCTCAAAAATTTAGATTAAATTACAAGGGCACAAGGAAAATGATTTGATTGCAAGTATAATAATGACAAAAGCAATAAATATAGCTCAAAAATGAAAATGAAACTAAGAAGAGGTAAAAGGGATTAGAGAGAAAGTGAGATAGGTATAAAAGGTAAACAAAGAAGATCCAACATACATATAATTGAAGTTCCAGAAAATGGAAATAAAACGAACAGCACTCATCTTTCAAATGATTATAATCCAAGGAAATTTCCTTGAAATAAAAGAACTAAGTATACACAATGAAATAACCAACTGTTCACCTAGAAATATGACACAGAGAAGCCAACTATAAGACATATTTCATTATAACAATCAGATTTTTAAGATAAAGGAAAAAATCTTTTAGTCTCAAGGTTAAAGGCCAAGCTGTATATAAAGGAGAGGTCATCAGCTTGGCTTAGATTTTTTGACAGCAATATACAAAGCAAAACAAAAGTAAAGCAGTATCTTTATAAACTCTAGAAAACGTGAGCAACAAAATTTTATATTAAGCCCAATAGTCCTTCAAATACCCAAGGTACTGAAAAAAAGTTTTAAAAATGCAAGAAATTTAGAAATATAACATTCAGGAACCCTGCCTAAAAGTCTACTCAAAAATGAGCTTCATCCAACCACAAGATACCTAGGGAAATTTTGGCAAAAAAAAACGTGTTGGTGAGTACTGAATTTAATTTTCTAGAAAGACTAATATAAGTACAAGAACAAAAGTGGAGGAATAATATGAAACATATATTCTGACAAAGGAATAACAAAACCAAAAACCTAGGAGGAGGGAGAAAGAAAAGGAAATACAAAATTTGTTCAGTAATTGCCACATAGGTAACAGTGTGAAAAGAAATCACTTAAAGCTGACAAATAAAATAGAATACAGCAATTCCTCACTTAACGTAGTCCATAGGTTCTTGGAAATGCAGCATAGTGACATAACGAAACCAGTTTTACCACAGGCTAATGAATATAAACAGGAATGAAGTTCCTATGGCATCTCACCAACATTATAATGCAATGACATTGACATTATTCGAGGTCCTGATGAATACCAAAGTAAGGCAAGGGAAGGGAGGCCTAATTTTTATAAAGAACAGTACCATAAGACATTTAAAAAATATCATAAATATCAACATAAATATGCATCATCCAAAAAGTGAAAAGACAACCCATAGAATGAGAGAAAAAAAATTTTGCTAAATCACGTATCTGATAGTTTTAATATCCAGAATACATAAAGAACTCCTATAACTCAACAACAAAAAGACAAATAAAATGGGCAAAGGATTTGAATAGATATTTCTCCAAGTAAGATATACAAATGGCCAACAGAACATGAAAAATCTCAGTGTTATTAGTCATTAAGGAAATGCAAGCCAAAACCACAAGATGCCTCTTCACACATACTATGATGGTTATAATAAAAAACATGGAAAATAACATGTTGGCAAGGACATAGAGACATTGGAACTCTCAGATTCTGGTGAGGAATCTTCAGTTGCTGGTGAAAATATAAATGGTGCAACCACTGTGGAAACAGTTTAGTGGTTCCTCAAAAATTGAACACAAAATTACCATATAACCTAGCAACTCCATTCTTAAGTATATACCAAAAATAATTGAAACTAGGAACTGAAACATATATTTGTACGTAAATGTTCATACCAGCATTATTCACAATAGCTCTAATGTGGAAAAAAACCAAGTGTCCATTGAGATGAATGATAAACAAGATATGGTGCATATATACAATGGAATATTATGCAGCCATAAAAAGGAATGGAGTTCTGATACATGCTACCACATGGATGAACCTTGAAATCATTATGCTAAGTGAAATAAGTCAGACACAAAAGGACATATATTGTATAAATCTGCTTATATAAAGTTATCTGGAATAGGCAAATTTATAGCGATAGAAAGTATAATAGAATAGTGGTATCGGGAGCTGGGTGGAGAGGAGAATAGGGAGTTATTGCTTAGTGGGTATAAAGATTTTGTATGGGATGATGAAAAATTTTGGAAATAATGGTGATGGTTGCACAACACTGTAAACATAATTAACACCACTGCATTGTACAGTTAAAAGTGGTTAAAATAGCAAATTTTGTTATATGTATTTTAACACACACCAAACAAGCAATTTGAAATTCATAGAGACAGAATACAGATTGGTGATTTCCAGGCACGGGGGGTGGGTGGGGGTGGGGGGGGGCAGAATCGGGAGCAACTGCTTAATTAAGTATAGGTTTTCCTTATAGAGTGATGAAATTTAGGGGGATTAGTTAGAGGTGGTAGTTGCACATTTTAAATGTACTAAATGCTGTTCAGTTGTTCACTTTAAAATGGTTTATGTTATGTGAATTTCACCTCAATTCTAAAAAGCAACTAAAAAATAAATGTAAAAATGATAAAAAAATCACATAGAAACACAGTAAATATATAACACCATACACATGGTAAATACAACATCAACTAATGTAAATGGAATTGACTTACCTATTAAAAGAAAAGTTTTCACAGTGGCTCAGAAAGCAAACTTGATTCTCTGGTGCACACCAGTGACTTACCTACAACCAAGTGATGTAGAAAGATTGAAAATAAAGGTCAAGGCAAAGGTTATACCGGGTAAATGCAAACCATAAGAAAAAGGGTTATGATTCCAACAGCAAACAGTAGGATTCAGTGGGAAATTATTAAATACTTTAAAATACTAACGTTCGACTTCACAATTAAGATTCAATGGTTATCAATGCCAATATACCAATTAAAAGAGCACCCACCTCCACAAATCAGAAACTACACTAATAACTGAGATAAGCACACAAATAATAGGAGATTATTATTGCTACTTGCTGTCCAAGACAGATCATGAGTGGAAAATACCTGAAAATTTAGACCTAAAGTCTTGGGTTAGAGCAGAAATGGCCATCTTAATTGCAAAATTTCTTTAAAACTATAATGAATACACTATATATCACTATAATTTACAATTAAAATCGTGAACAGAAGAAAATTTAATAACATTATATACTTAATAAATAACAGTAAATAGTCAAGAACAAAAGGAATTAGATTACCAATTCAAAAAGCTACTGATAAAAAGAATGCAGAAAATAATAAAAATGAAAACAGAAATGAACTGAAAAACAAATATCAAAACACAAATCCTTTGAAGAAAACACAGAAATAAACAAGCCAGTATCTAACCTAATCAAGAAAAAAACTGAGAAAAAGCACAAATATGCAAAATAAAAAACGTCGAGGGGAAAATAGCAATCAAAATATAGGCTATTACATGGATTTCTGGCTTCTGCTTGGGATGTAGAAAGTTGGAAAGAGCATGGCTCCCACTGTTACAATAAGAAAAGGCAGATAATCTGCAAATTCACAATTTTTCTTGAACCCGTCAGAGCCCTGAGGTTGCAGGTCAACCGCCTACCTGCAATCTAAGTAAAGGCAAATGCCTTCCAGGAGAGATGGGAGAAGCTCCCTTGCTTACCCATGTTGATTGGTAAAGGCTGAGTGTAGGCTAGAGGAAGAATATAGAACACCTTGGGGCTGCAAACATCAGAGGTATTTGCACCCATTTGCAGGCTCTCTCCATGGACTCCACTGGGCCCTCAAAAAAAAGATTGGCAAATCCTGAGAAAGCGTACCTCATGGTATTAGGTTTGGGGGAGAAAAACAGCAGCTGCTGCAGGAAAGGCATAAAACCTGTGGGGTTGCTTCTCTCCATGAGACAAAAGCCTTAAACTGCTGTGGAGAAAGCAACACATTTCCCTTGGCTACCCTCATAAAAACCTGTTCCAACTGGGGCAAGGCAGCAGAAAAGAACTCAACCTCTGGAGCCAGGTCAGAATACCACTGATCCTTGAACAACGCGGGGTGGGGGGGTGGGCATTGACACCGTGCAATGAAAATTCCAGGTATAACTTTTGACTTTACAAAAACTTTACAATCTGCCTTTGTATCCCTTGGTTTCCTATCCCTTGGTTTCACATCGACAGATTCAACCAACTGTGGATGGAAAACAGTACTTTTACATTCCCAACTGTTGTTTCTCAAACATGGATCGAAAATATTGTTTTCAATCCGTGGTTGATTGAATCTGTGGATGTGAAACCCGGGATAGGAAGGGCTGACTGTATTTGAAAAAAAAAAAAAATCTGATTATAAGTGGACTTCGCAGTTGAAACCCGTGTGGTTCAAGGATCAACTGTACTTGCCGGGCCCAGAACTACAGCTAGGGGAGGGACCGGCACTGACATCCAGGGACACATGTCCCTGCCTAACACTAAGACAGAACCCAGAACGCCTCCCCTCCCCGACCCCCACCAGGCTGGCAAGTACGAAATTAAAAGATAACAGCGGAATGCTGTTGAGAGTGTCTTAGTTAGTTGGGGCTGCTCTAACGAAGTACCACAGACAGAGTGCTCGTACACAGGACGTTTAGTTCTCATAGTTTTGGAGGCTGGAAGTCCAAGGTCATGGTTGGATTGTGGTGAGATCCTTCTTCAGGTTGCAGACTGCTGACTTCTAGTTGTATCCTCACACGGTGGAAAGCTCTCCGGCCTCCTCTTAAAAGGGGCACTAATCCCATTCCAGAGTGTTTCATCCTCATGACCTAATCACCTCCCAAAGGCCCCCAATCATGTTTGGGATTATATTTCAACATAAACATTTTGGGGGGACACAAACATTCAGTTCCTCACAAAGTGTTACAGGAGCACGAGGAAAGACCCCATCTGAGGTACAGCACAAAAGGAGAAACTAAAGCTGAGGCCAGAACAGACACTGAGAGAAACCCTCAGGCAAACGGTCCCCCACCCTATACATAAGGCAGCATTGGAGCCTGGTACAAGCTTTTCCTCATCTGCAAAATGGGGATAATATTAGTGCTACATCATAGAATTATGTAAAGACTGAACAAGAGGATCCATGCTATGTAGCCAGCAAATTGCCAGGCACCTACATGCTCAGTAGATATTTTAAATATCATCTACTATCGTTATTACAGTCCAACTAGCCACTTGAGGGTTCTCTTGTTCCTCAATATTGTCACCCGACCCGTGGGTGTCAGCCACATCTGAACTACTCTATTAGCAGAGGACTTGTCCGCCATGCCCAGCTTTGCGTGGAAAGCTCTCCCTTGAATTGAGCTGTTGTGTTACTTCTCATAGGTTCCAATGACCAATCTTAGTTAAACCTCTCAGATTGCTACAGCACAGTTCTCACTGCCCCCCCCCCATAAGACTCATTTAAATATTTAAGGCCAGTCTTCACTAGTTCTGTCATGGGTTAACCATCTCGTCCATATATTGCCCATGTTGCTCTCAATTCATGCTTCATATTTTTTGCCATTCTAGCTGCTGCTTTTGCATACTCTCTGGTTTTGCATCCCAAGTCTCAAGGCCATTTATGCAGGTGCCGTCTCACTAGGGTAGAGCAGTACGACTCACCTTCCACGTCTTAGAGACAGCACTTCCCTGATGCAGAGAGCACGCCTGAGGTAGCGCCTGCGTTTTGGGTGGTTGTATTGCTCTTCTCACTTTCATGGAGCTGGCTGTGGATTTAGGTTGGAGGCTTTCATGCCTGTGTGCTTGCAACACAAGGCCCTACCTTTGCCTTGTATAATTTTTTTAACTGACTTGTAAAATTGTACATGCATTTCACATTGTTACTTTGCTCCGGTTCTTTGTCTCATGAGAGATTTTTTTTCAAATCTCGATTTCTGTCATTTAGTATAATCATTCTCTCCCAGCTTTATGATATACACATTTTAAAAAAACTTGTCATTTGTAGATTCCGTCAAGTTATTAATTAAAGATGTTAGAACAGATGGGGCCAAAAGGCAAGCTCTGCAGCAGGACATCAGCAATGCTCTTCCAGGCTGAAATGCATCTAATTGGCACCATTCCCGTGATTATACACCCACCAACTCTACTAACATCCAGATCATGTTTCTCCATTTGCCCAGACATAATTCATTAAAGACCTTGTTAAGTTCTTTGTTACAGCTCAGATATTCTGTCTACTGCATTTTTCTAACCTACCCAATCTTACAAAATAGGAAATGAATGTCGTGTGAAATGATTTTTTCTTGGGGCCCCAGGCTGGCTCCAGTAATTGCTGCTTCCTTTACGTATTCTAAAACTATGCCCAGAATTAGTATCAAGCTCGCCGGTCTACCGCATCCAGAACTCACACTCTTGTCTAATATACCTGTCTCTAATTTCCCTACTGCTTACCATATTTCAATAAAAATTGAGCTATTCAGCAGGCTCATTGGTAAATCAGACTACTGCTCAATAGAATTAATCCACAGATGAGACATTATTTAGAGTTGCTAGTTTTTTCATTGTAATGTCTTAATTTGCTCTGGGTTTTCGTTTCCTTTCATGAGTGTTCTTTTAAAAATGATCGCTATAGTTCCTTTGGTTCTCATATTATTAATTGCACAACAAACAGAACGTGACAAGATACACACAAAATGCCTGGCTCTTGAGGACAGACAACCGGGCAATGAGGATTCATGATTTTTTTTTTTAATCTTTTTAAAAAAATTGAGATATAATTGACATATAACACTATATTAGTTTTAGGTGTACAATATGAGTCAATATTTGTATAAGAGGATTCACATGTGAGATTCACATTCCAAATAGGGAATTTCAGTGGAAGCCAAGGGGTGTTGAAAGACCCATCTCTCCTCTTGTCCCCCCCACGCCACCCCAAGTCATTTATTTATTTGAGATTTACACATCATAGCAGTTTTGCTCTTTTCCAGGCAGCAGTTCTATTTATATTTAGGAGGATGTAACTTGCGACCTTGCTTCAAAAAGCCCAAACCTCAAACATAAGACATCTCCTCTGATATTCAGAAGTTAAGTGACTAGGGTAGAATTTATTTTTTCCAAGTCCACAGATGTTATTTTTAACATGAAGTTTGGTTATGAGAACACACATGTAGATACAAGGCACCATAAAGCAGTGATCACTATTCGCATTTTAGGGCAATAATTAACTCCTCTGGTCCTTTGCGTTGGTGTGAAGTACTAGGAGTAAATGGGAATGCAAATGGATTCTTGAAATTACATTAAAAAGTTTTGTTCCATCCCTGCTCAAAGCCCCTTGATGAAGACAGTAGGCATCTTAGGTCTCACCAACATCTTTACGAAAACACAAATTTTCACAGAAGTCAATGGAGGTGAGTCAGAATTAACAATTTGGCTTTCTCAGCACCTTACTCTGGCCAAATCTCTCACCATGGGGCTTGTGGTTGTCTTTTCGTGGAAGAGAGGGTGTGCTGTGTTGCTTGTTTTGATTTTTAAAGGTATTAGGTACTTACATAAGCCAATAAAAACATTCCCCAGAGTGATTGAAATTTGTTGGATTTATTTTTCTAAAGTTTGTACATTTACATATATCATATACATACTTTAAATCCTTCACTATTTCGCATGATTTCTATTACATAAAAACCATTTAAATGCAATAAATTTTGTTGTTGTAAAACAACAAATTATCCCCAACCTATAAAAACACAGGAACAGTTATATTCATGAACATTTACACAATAGAGAAATGTACTATATATAAATCACAGCTTCTATACATACTACACGGTTTCGGTTTACTTCAATAACAGTGAAATAGGGTAATACTTATATACAACTATTTTAATAAAAAATAAAGCAATTGTAAAATGTAAACTTAATTTTCAAAATATTCTTTAAACACTTTAACAATATCCACATAAATGACTGTTCCATTCAAAGGATGACCACCACAAATGCCCTAATTTTCTAGGAGATGGCATTTCTTAAATCTGGTGGGTGGTAACGAGGAACAGCCTTCCAGTACGTGATTCGGCACCACTGGCTTACCCAAGTCTGCTAATGCCGACAGTTTGGCCACTATAAAGGAGTACACTGCTATTTTGTCACTAATTACTTTCACAATTTGCAGGGACATATGGCACCAGGACTGCAATGAAACTGAAATGATTGGTGGAGAAAACTTTGAAGGTAAAGAGATGTTTCACACTGCCAATTAGTTTGAGCCACAGCAAATAGAACCCAGTTAACAGGCCGGACAAGTTACAAGCCTGTTTTATATTAAAGGACACAAACTACCACCCTCTGCCTCTCTGTCCTACAGTGATCAAGGCTGACAGGATCGATTCTCCATTTGTGCAAATTTCTGTTCTAGAAGCGGGCCCTGAAACTTGAGGTAGAAGAGAATGCAGGGAGGCGGTTAGGCCTTTACCCAACAGCTCTCATCTGGACTGAGCAGAATGGCTAAGCGGTGAGCCTAGCGTTCCTTGACCCTTCCCACAGAAATGAAATGTTTTCCATTTTCAGAAATCTGCGTGCAAAGGCACGGGTATCATCCCTGGTTAGAGCTCAGTGTGCCAACTTGTGTCTTGCAAGAGCAAAAGACCTGGTCTTGGCCTGAGTCAGAGAATTTTTAAATGCCATTGTTTGTGGCCCCCCCGGTGACCCAGTCACTCTCAGAGGTGATACCTTGCCTGGCAGATCAGGACGGCTGGATTCAGACAGCCAGAGAAGCAGTGCGTGAAACCCAGGATGTGCGTGCTGCTCAGCAGGAGCCCAAGTGGAGGGCGAGGCCGGTGAAGCTCCTCTTTGCAGAGACAATACATTGCCACCCTCTGGGGGCGCCCCCGGACTCAGGGGTTACAGCAAGGAGCCTCAGACCTGCCCCGCTGCCCTCAACCGAGTTTTGTGGCTCGGACTTTGTGTCTGAAGACTTACCCAGGCAGGCACACAGGGAGATAATAAGTGAAACTCCAAAATTCTCTCCATTCATCAACATTTTCAGGAATTGAGTTCAGGTGCTTATTTTATAACACTATTTGTGAGAGTTTAGCTCTCCACCCTGCACAGGGAAACATATCTTAGCTAGGTTCCTTCCCATTTCCATCCTCATCGTTGCTGCTGATGGAAAAGTACTTCACTGTTCAGCAGACTCCACCCTGAGCTCTGTCTCACCCGGGCAGCACAGAGGGGCGTGTGGCCGGGCACAGCCGCGCTCCTACAGGACGCCCTTTGCTGCCTCTCCGTTTGCACGTCCTTCTCAAAGGAAGATCCCAGAGCAAGCAGCAATGCCACCCTGGACAGCAGTGCACACCTGCCTTCCGGAACTTCCCCAGGCTACTGCGGGATGCTGGACAGCGGCTGCTTGTGAACTACAAGAGAGCTGTCAACTTGGTGGTCCAGCAGATGTGATGGATGTGATGATGAGTGTCCCCTCACTTCTTTGTTAAAAATGCAGTGCATCTCAGTCAGACACTAGAGCTCAAACTCCTCCCTGGCCCTTGGAAAACATTCCTGTGATGCGATTTCCACCCCCTCTGTCCATTACCTCCTCACAACACTCGGGCCCTTTGTGGCTTAAGTTCGTATAACTTAAAACATGCACTATGTGGACACAGTGCAAGCAGATGTACACATGTGAGAGGCCCAGACGTGTAAACCCTTCCCCTTACACACCTCCCGGGACAGTAAACTGGTTCTGAATCGCTTGGGAGCAGGGGACTGACCACGTGACTGCCTACCCCAAAGGGAGACAACCAGCTCACACATTCCCCCGTCCCCAACTTTCGTTTGGTCTGATTACTCTTGTTCCTATAGCTTAAAAAACGTACCCTAATGGCATTAAAAATCAATGTGCATATATATTCTCTGCAGAGTGGATATTACCATCCTTGCCAAATGGTTACTTGGCTTTGTAAGAACTACATGGCTTTATATTAAAAGGCCAAACATTTCACACGATTAAGGCCCAAACTGAAACTGTTTGTTTTTGCTACTCCTTTTTATATGATTTCTGAATCAAACAGACGTTTTTGCAGAGCACTGTAATTCTCAGAAGGAAACACACTCTTGCAGGACAAAGACCCTGTTGATCAGTCACAGAGCCAGTTCACTGTACGTCAAGAACAAATTAGGAAATATGGCATATTTGCAAAAATAGTTTGAGACTGTAGAGTTAATAATAATAATAATAATAATAATAATAATAATAATAATAATAAAAAGCTCAAGTGTAACTACCAACACTGCAGCCTGGAGCTGAAGATTGGTCTCCCACTCCACAGTTCTAATTCTCTGAATCGGATTCAGATGTAAGAACATGAGGCAGTGCGTTTCAACAGATCCACTGCACTCAACCACTCACTCAAACACACTCAAATGCTGCTTTAAATACACCAAACATGCTGATTAATAAAGCTTTAATCTCTAGTTACCTATGTACACAATGTCAGATAAGCAATAAGCTTGAACAACTAAGGCCCGTGGCTCTTCTTTGGGGAGAGGCAGGAAAAGAGACCTAAGTATAAAAATATTAGATAAAGTTTTAACCTGGTCCGTAGCCTGTCCTAAAATTCTTTTACCTGTGACACTAGATGCTAGTTTGTGCAACTGCAAACCTAGACTATAGTACCCGATCTTGGGAGGCCCTGATATGCTTTAGCGTCTGTAATATTTCTTTAAAGTAAAGAAGAAAGAATGTGGTGCCAGAAGAGTGGTTTGATCTACTGTAAAACAGACACAGGTACATAAATGATATGGTGGGTACTTAATTAGTTCTTCTGAAAGCTCTACTATTCTGGACTAATTACAACAATAAAGAATGTGTGCGTTGAAGCATCGCATTTTGTAAAAAGTCCCAAAACTGTCAGTCTGACTTTATATTTAAGTGCTCTTAATACTGAAGTTGCTAAGACTGCACAGGCTGCCTGTGTTTTTTTTTTTTTTTTTTTAATTCTTTTCTGTATATCCCAAACTATAATGAGCTATGCCTTGCTATTGTACACAGTACACTGAAATAGTTTCACAAAGTTAGTTCAGAGTCATTTTTGCCCTGGTGATTCAAAGCTCAAAGATGGAATATTCTAGCATAAAATATTATTACAAAAATTTAATCAAAATATCATTTGAATTTAAGTTTAATAAAACAGTGTCACTATATACTCCCAATAACTGCATTATATACTCAATCCTATGAGGTTTTTACTTGCTTTTCATATCACACTGGTTATTAAGGACAAAAATAAATGTGATGTCCATATACCATAGACTGATATACAATCTACACATAGATACAGACACATACGTACAACTATAAATACCCACAAATACAACATTGGCAGGTAACAGAAAGCATTTTCTTTGAAGTCTGACATACTACCTATATGAATATTTTCCAGAAGCCTGAAACACTACAGATACACACATAAATTACACAGGATGAGCCAAAGAGGCTGAAAGAAACCTACTGTATATACAATTACTTAACTTGCAATATGTTCTTGCTGTTGCATTCAAGTCAACAAACTGTCATGCAGATTCAAGTATTTACTGGCATTCTCTCTATGAAGACATTCTCTCTGCATGCAATGGGCCAGTTATTGTCCTAAGGAGAAGGCTGCCCACTTGGGTTTTGGATACTATAGGTACAAAAGGAGAATGGCAATGACTTTGGACTTGAGTCCTCCATGTAAGAATGAGACATTGAAAAGGAACCCGAGAGGAGGAGCAGTGACAAAGCACCTCTCTGTCACTTGTTGGGAGTACTCTGTGGTGAACTACTGATCTCTTAAGTCCTCTGGATGACTTGAGGATGGAAGATGTCAAAAGACTGGTGGAGAGACGTGTTGACCTGGGGCAGACTGGTGACCCAGCCTGTGAGAAGAGCCAGCCAGAACGCTTTGGAGCAACGTCAGCCCAGAGGCGCATCTGCCTACAAAGGAGACTGGTCTTTTTCTGTCAGAGTGATTTAGATGCTCTGGGAGAAAAGCATTTAAACCCAAAGTCACACTATTACTCATTAACTAGACTCAATTTTTAACAAGTCCTAGGATGCCACTGTAGTTGCCTGTTCATCAGTGCTATTCTACAACTGGAAAAAACGTTGTCATTTGACAAGTGAAGAGATTGTTCACTGTTGAAGTTAAGTAAGGTGGCTGGCTACCAACCTGCTAAAAACTTGACCAGGTCCACAAAAGCTGAACAACAGAGAGTTGGACCTACAAGGCTAAGAAACTCCCTGTGAATTCAGGCTTAAAAAATCTTAACTGATCGCTACCAAGAAAAATGCCAAAGGAATTCAAATTCCAATGACAACTAACTAAACCCAAGCAAGTCTTGACAGTAAGACAATGGAGAAGCTTCTTTAAGGCCAACTTTCTTCCAGTCATCTGCAAGTAGGGATAAAGGCAGAGAAAAGGTGTAGCTCCTAGCCACAGCAGGCCTGGCCTCACCTAAGAACCCCTGCCCGGGCTCTTCACAAGACAGAGGGAGCAGCAGGTAGTGCCGGCAGAAAATTCTATAATTTTGTGCTTAGGCAGCAAGGGACCTCCTTCCCTGCTGGTTATCTAAATTCTTCTCCAGCCTCTGAAGTTCTGTGGTTTGGCCACAGGGTGAAATACAAACTCAAGATACCAACCTCAGCTTGGCCTTGGAAAGCCAGCCAACTTTCCTTGCCTAGAATGAATTGCCTCGTATCACTTCTAACTAGGAAACAGTCCTCATCTTCTGAACTAAGATAACAGTCGGAGAAGCACACAGGGTCTTGCACAGCTGCTTTCTATCCTGTTTATCTAAGAGCAATAGTAAAGGTTACACATAATCCAGGAGCTACAGTTCCACCAGAGGACCCTCCCACGTGTTGGCTTTACTGAGATTAATTAAAATGCAGAGAAGTATTGCTTGCTTTAATTAGGCATTGCTGAGAGTTCATGAGAAGATGTAGTTAAGAAAAGTGCACTTCAAATAATATCTATGGCCTGGCAATAAAATAAGGACTCTGCACGCCAGTAATTAAGTTTTGATTGCTCACAAGGAATTCCTGCCACTGCCCTGTAAAAGTCAACCTGTGAAGTGGGGCACAAACTCTGAAACTCTCAAAGATTTTATACATGAACCACTTCTATGGTCAATCGTGCAACAAGACTATCACCAAGGTATTTTGGTGATTATCAAGATTTCCTAGACTGAAAATTCCGTATTAAGTATATTTATGTGAAGGGGAATACTGATTTATCACATGGAGAGAAATGCCAAGGCTCCTGATGCTGAGGTATGGGTGAGGAGCGGGTTGGGTGGGGCAGGGCGTACCTTCAGAAGGAAAGGAGGAGGAGAGCTCCCCGTACTGTGAACTGGGCAGTAGGCTTGGGTTAGCTGTGGAAACACATTTAGTTTCTTCTGACTAGATACCATAGGAAAGAAATGATCACAAAAGAAAATGTGATTGCCTATGGGCAAGAGTCTCAGAATCTAGTCACCTTGGGGGCTACCTCCTCCTACAGGATAAACTCTTGGCCTGCGAGGCACACTGACAACAGACAGTAACCTCAGAGGCCGCAGGGAGGTGTTTCTCAGCCCATCCCCTACAGATGGACATCATGCCAGGGCAATCTGCCATCCGGGCTCACCAAATAACCTTGCAGTTGTCTTTAGAGATAAACTATGAAAACACAGTATATCACAGCTTCAAAAGTGCCTTTCTCATCCAATTACTTATTAGCATATCCAGACATTCCTGGAGATAACATTAGTGACTCATAAAGGGAACAGTGGTGTTGTGATGCGGATGCTAGCCGCGTTATTTTAGAACTTGAAATGTCAGAAACACAGTAGCAAGGTACCATTCTGTGTCTATTGTACATTGTAAGTGAACTACACGGACATTCTATATACACAGACGCACTCACGCTGTGGGCAAACGCATTCAAGCCTGTCAGGGATGTTTATTTTTCTTTAATTATTGAAGCTCAGAGACGACATGATCCACGTACCTCTCTCCCCTTGGCTGAGGATAAATATCTAGGCAGAAGACAAATAGGCTGCTTATTCAGATTCTAGGAAGAAAGACAATTCCCTTGTAGAAATCTCAGATTCAGTCAGAAGCAACAAAAATGAATCAGGTCCAAGAGCCATATTGGTAACTACCATGTTTGTTTCTTGGTTTTGAAACATAAATTTAGTCGTTACCTTTACCTAAACAAAATAGAGGGTTAGAGTGAATTTTTCAAAGGTGTGACAAAACACTTACATAAGGGAAGCAGCTACCACTTTAGAGAGGGGTTTCTCTTTTCTGGGCACCAGCAAATATGGCCATTTATATCGATGGAGGAAGTACACGTGAATAAGTAATGATGTAATTAAATGCTGGCACGTCAGAACAATATACCACTAAGACTACCAGGGTTTAACAGCAGGTTTTCTCTAATTCGCTGGAACCACGCTATTCACGCAGAGGCCCTGATTCTTTGGTCATAGTACCTTTAACTAATAAACTGAGTAGAACTGGAGCGAATTTCTGTGGGAGGGAACAGTATTCAAAGCGATTCTGTTAGTTCTGAAGCTGTGGAGATTATAGCTTTAAGGATCACAAAATTTCAAGGTTTCAAAATCAGTAAGTTCTAACTCATCGTGGACTCAATTTTTACTCTTTTCTCTTCCTGTACATGAAAACGTTCTGTTTGTCACCCTGAATTTCAAAGGGACTAACACTGGAGCAAGCTCATGACTGTAAGATTAACAGGACTATTCTGATAGAAAGAAATGATTTAAAATAAAGTATTTATTTTTAGGGGCAAGTTCAGTAGTAGCAGAGTGAAGTGGCTGTCAAAGAGACTGAGATAAGAATGAGCCAAGTAACTCTGTATATGCAACCAGCTGGTTCCTCAGTTTTCCAACCACAATTCATTTAGACGATTTATTACTTTCAGACTGATTTTAAGGAATCAATATTCATTGCTGGACAACTACTTTTTCCTCTTATTTTATTTTGGTTAAGACCCCAATATTCTCACAACCAGGCGATAACACCAATTCCTAGATGTCAGGGTATTGATGATAGAGATGGTTCTGGATTCCTACTAGACCCTGTGGGAGTGAGGTAACAATTCCCTGTAGACTGCACACATGCTACTGCTGCAGCTCCCCAAGAATCGATCATTGTCACGATCCTCTGGGAAATAAAATGAACTTGGTGTCATCTTTCCGCCACCTTCAATGGCAAAAAGATTCTTCCACTTCCTCTTTCCTTGCTTGGCTGAAATGGACTCAACTTCAAGCAAATGACACATTTCCTAAGTTCTCCAGTCCTGCGATCTTCGCACCCGTTTCCTGCTTCCAGCAGGGTTGGAACGCAAGAGTAGCTGCTCAGATGCACCCACAGCTGCGTCACCGTGGAACATCTTGATTCCCAGAACGGGAATTCTGGACTGAACTTCTGTTAGTGCTCAATTCCACCTCTGTGACTGGGCAAGATTTCACATGTAAAGGCTTTTATATTAACTCTGGCTAGAATTTACTAAACTACAAAGTTCGTCCAGTTAAATGTTTCACGATGGATTAACTTTTTAACCTTAAAAAAAAAAGTGTAACAGTTGGTTTGAGAATACAAAAAACTGAGTGCAAACAAGAGAAAAACCACAGGAGAAGTGATACATAATTCATTCTGAAATCATGATCCTCTCCCCCTCACAAAAGGTGCATTAGTTATTAAGAAGCAAAATCATCAAAGAAATCAAGTGCAAAGAGACAATCTGTACAGAAACTAAAAAAAATATACAATAGAAAAGGTTACTAATGCACCATTTAGTCACAGGCTTTTTTTTTTTTTTTAAATATATTCACGGATTTACCAGAAAGATCTTGAAAACTATTTTGCTCCATGACCAGCGCGTTCCTGGTCGCAGATGGATTCTAAGTAACTTTCTGCTTAATGCTTGGTGTTT
Source organism: Rhinolophus ferrumequinum (assembly GCF_004115265.2). Lineage (NCBI taxonomy): Eukaryota > Metazoa > Chordata > Mammalia > Chiroptera > Rhinolophidae > Rhinolophus > Rhinolophus ferrumequinum. The sequence continues at coordinate 56,728,835 of NC_046287.1, forward strand.
CAGGTCGGTGATCTTTCCTCTCTGACACATTACGCTTGACTTTGGCAGTGACCGGAGATGAATCTGGGTTCAGTGAAGGACTCGAATGCGACTTCTTCAGTCCTGCGGCCTCACTTTCACTGTTACACAGGAGCAACTTGCCTCCTTCTTTTAGGATGCTGACATAAGTTTCGTAACGGGTTTTCTGGAGGGAAAGTCAGACAAGAACGGTCGTCAGTACACTCTTCACAAATGCCTGTGTGCAACACCCAGTGTGTTATCTACCAGAGAGAACGAGCGGCTGTTGAAGATCTGACTGCATTCCCCAAGGTGGGCAACAGCTACAGGAGAATGACGGATTCGTTACTTTAGATAAGAAGATAGCATTTTAGTTCTCCTTTGCTCTGCAATTTGAAGGAATGTCAACTTGGAATTAATTATTGGCCATTTGATGGAGGAATCCTGCTTCCTGGACACTTGGGCACAAGAATCGTGTAAGCTAGAGGAGGGTCACCTCTGGTTTTGGTGACTGGAAGGCTCTTACGGCTCAGTGCTATCTGTAGTCACCGGAACTCCCCTCACGTGACCGAGGCCTCATGTGACCCATGCTTGGTTATGGTTGTTCACTCTCTTTCCTACTCCCTGAAACTCAAAAAGACAGCTTGCGGAATCAGTCTGTGGTGACTCTACTCTCCAGTCTCCTATGAGACCACAACGTTCTCCAGAAGCTGCTCTGGGTTCCCTGCCAAACTTCAAATTATTTTCTGATGCTTTTCTCATTCTACATTTTTTTTTCCGTCGTCAATTATTTGTTGAGTGTCCACTATATTTTAAACAGCTCCTGATCCTATCTTTTTGTAAGAATAACTCTGGGTATCTTTTTGTAAGAATAACTGAGAAGAACATCGCAGAGATGTTTTTCTGTAATTCTATTTGGTATTTTTTTTTTTTTAAGTTTCTAAGTCACTATATAGCACTGTTATATATATTGCAAACTATAGAAGGGCCTCAGATTCTTGATTTGATAGATTCTGGTCAAAATAAATCTTTCACCGTACCGCTTCAACACATGAAGGATTTATAGAAGGTCTAATGTGTTTTATTGCTAAACAAAAGAACATATCAGTTATAAATTGCCCTAACAAAGGCAGGTAAATTCTGTGATGACTATAAATAAGTCTTTTAGGAACTTTTAGGAATTTAGATTGAGATTTTGTGTATTTCAGTTTTAAGTTACCAATTATGAAGTTGAAGCTATTGGAAGCTACACTTTCAAGTTGTTTTAAAAGTTCAAAATTGGGAAAAAGCTGCTAGCTATTAAGCTTGTTCGGGGTTTGGTCAGTATCTATGTGGGGGCGCCAAGCTTTGGTTCACGATGACATTTATGGAGTCCCCACATGCTAAATTGAGGTCATTAATACACTAATCATACACAATTGGTACCTTGTTATCCTTGTTTTATAGTAAAGCAAATAGAGGCAGAGAGAAATCCAAAGTCAGAGTTAGCAAAGAGGTGAAGCTGGGATTTGAACTCAGGAAATGTGACCCCAGAACCCAGTGCTCTTGAGTTATATTTCCTCCCTAGAGATGAAAATACGTGTATATATATGAATGTGTATTTTAGGATGACTACTCTGACAGACACGTGGTTTGGCCAAACCAAAGCCATTCTCAACCCTCTGTTCTCCTATGTCTTTCCCACAACAAAGGGTGATAAAACCCAAATATTTACTTTCCCGGCCCTCCTTGTGTCTAAGATGGGCCATGTGATATTCCAGACCATGAGATGTAAGAAATCTTCTGGGAAAGTGATTTTGCTTTCTGATACAAGGGACAGATTTTAGAGAAGTCACTGGTGCTCTTATTCCTTCCTCGACATGGATGTGATTCCTAAAGCCACACCCTGTGACATGGGGACAGGCATGAAGACAAAAGAAGATGCTAGGCCTAAGGAGAATGCAAAAACAGAAAAACCCTGGGGTCTTGATGACACAATGAGCTGGATGCAACTCTGAGATTCCCCACTACCTCTGAATATCTTGGTAAGTATGAATGATAAATATTCTTAGGGGTTAAGGAGCCATTGTTCATCAGGTACTGCTAGTTGTAGCTGAAAGGTTTACTAACTGATACACAGTATAATTTTAATAAAGAACTAACAAAGTAAAAGAATAAAATACTAAGCTTATCTCAGAAAGCTCTGTAGAGTTTAATAAGGGCATTTGCTAATGAAAAAAATGTCACTGGAATTACATATCAGTCAATGTATGTATCAGTGAAATGAGGGGACTGCACCAGACAATATTCAAAGGGCATAGTAGTTTTAAAGTCCTATTCATTTTAGGAATTTATTACTTAATCTGTCTCTAAACTGCCTTGGTGGCAAGATTAAAATGCAGGAAAGAACTACTCTCAATATGAACAAGCTTTAGTAAAATGACGTAAAGGCAGTTTAAAAATAGATTCAGAAAAGCAGTGCAGGCATAGGCATCCTAGTTCATGAAGCGGGGCATTTATATGATGAAAGGGGTATGCAGGGAAATTTTTTTGAGATGACCTGAAAGGAGACCAAATGAGAGAATGTGATAGGGCCAGTTTTCTACCAGTCTTTGAAGACACTGAACCTACTGGGAAAATTCACCTGGAAAAAATACATGAAGGAAGGCCATTCCATCCACTCATTCTGCAGCTCCAGCTGAAACGCTGTTGTCTCAAACAAATGACATCAGTATGTCAATCAACAAACAAAAGGCACAGCACTGAGGAGGGGCAGTACTTGAGTCATTATTAGATGAGAAGAAAAGACAAAACAAAGCAAAGGGTGAAAGGGAGCCAGAAATCCAGGAGTGCTCCGTCAGTGTAAAGAGAAATAAGGCAAAGGAAACCGAAGAGCATTCATGAACTTCCAAATGGCTGTGCTCTATTTCTGAGTTACAAAGGCTTACAGGGACAGAGGTTATGAAACCCAGTAATATAGCTTTGCTTTTTACCATTCTCTGAAACCAAACCAGATGCCGCTTCAAAAACATTGTAGGAAAACATCTTTAATCTCAGAACTACTCAGTGGGTATGATTTCAGCCATGTCCTTCCAGGGTTACAGACTCATCCGAATATGTGAATCTCTATCTGGAGGTTTGGGTACAAGATTGCTTCTGAGGAGAGAAACAGCTCTGCATGAAGCTGTGAGAAGCAACGAGAATGAACATAACGTTGAAAGTCCCTTCTTCATTGATACTTCCTTGTATTTCCTTTTTGGTGGGTGGGGAAGTCATACTTCTTCCTAACTATGCAACCATGTGGTATCCTTGGGAGGATACCTTTTTTCCTTCCAGAGAAGATATGGTTCTTTTCTTTATTTCTAAGACCAACTGTGAAATTTAAGTTTTAAGTTAAAGCTGGTGTATAAGGAAGAAGCAGGAAGTGTATTTGTAAATCACTTTTAGAATGCCTGATGTACCAGTTCAGAGACTGAAAACTGGGTGGTCCTGTTCAAAATGGTCAATGTTGGCCAAAGAAGCTGCTATATGATGTGGTGGCAGTCACTGCTGCTTCCTTAGCAGCCTGCTTTCAAGCTAACGGAACTGTGATTTTTATTGAGGATGTCCATTGCCTAGCCCAGGAGAAGAATCATGGTTTAAAGCAGACTTGATAACCCTTACCCCCTTTGGCAGTCAACCCTGTAGCCATGTGGTCTAGACCTGGCTAATGACACGGAAGTAGAAGTCTGCCAGGGTATATTTGTGAAAGCAGCTTCTGTGATCCTGATAAAAGGTGGCAGAACGAAATGTCTGGAGCTATGGTAGCCATTTTGAGACATGACATGGTTAAACATGAAAACAAAAAAGCAGATGTGCTAAATAGAGCAAATTAGAAATTTAGAAAGATGACACAGGCTTGGTGGCAATCCTTGGCAGCCAGTAACCGACTACTTCCAGTTTTCTCATGTGAGGTAAGGAATGATTATACTGTTTAAACAGTCAAGTTTTCTGTTATCTGTAGCAAAAGCATTCTTAACTAATAAAATGGTCAACACTCAGCTTGGTCTCACTCATAAAAAAATTATCCCAATTGAATTGTACAGGTACCTCCTGTCTTCATTTTAATTAGGAAAATATATGCTTGATTAATAGGCTTTGGTATGATGTAGCTTTACTGGGTTTTCTCTGAATATTCAACAAATTATTGATGGACATTATTCCACTATAGGCCATACAGTGATCACATAATGAATGTTAAATCAATGGCTATCTTATTATTTCCATTAATAGTTTTATATCAATTGCTTAATCTCTATGGGTACCAGAGTACAGTTCTCTCAGTCCTTCCCTATAAGCCTACAACCTGTAGGTTACCTAAGAGATTCTAAGAGAACCAAAAAATTGAGAGTTCTATATCAGTTACTTGACCTGGCTAATAATCAGTATTCTACCATTTAGGGAGCAGGCTAGAGATACTTCTAAAAATCCTGAAGAAGGAAGGCTGACAAGAAAAACTTCACTCCTTGATTCTTTTCTTCCTCCAATATCCCACATGCATTCTGTCAGCAACTCCTGTCCCTGTATCTTCAGAGTATTCAGAATCACACCATTTCTCACCACCTGCACCACCTCCAGCCTGGATCAAGCATAGTCATCTTGTGCCTGGATTACTGCAAGGGTTTCTAACCAGTCTCCCTGATTCTCTCGTTGCCTCCCACGTGCACTCTTCTCAAAAGTGAGTGATCTATTAAAATATAAGTTAGAGCGTATCACCTCTGCTCAAAAGGCTCCAATGGCTTCTCCTTCTTAAAAATCCTTCCCAACCCCAAATGCTTAAAATGGCCCAGAAAACCCTCATCTGTGCCGACCCTTCTCCCGCTTCCCTGGTCTAATCTCTCAGTGCTCACTACTCGTCAGCCTCTCTGCTTCCGGGTTCTCCCTAAAGCACAGGAGACAGGGTCCTGCTCTAGGAGCTCAGGTGCCTGTTGTGCTCTCTGCCCCAAAAGCACTTCCTCCAGAAATCCACAAGGCTTGTTCCCTTCCCTTCACCTCTTTCACTCACTTTACACTGAGGCCTTCCAAATCTAAAATTGCAAACACCTACCCTTACTGCCATTCACTGCTTTATTTGTCTCCTTAGCACTTCTCACCATCAGCCTTATATTTTACTTATTAAAGAAACTCTTGTTTGTCTGTCCCCTGCCAATATTAGAATATAATCGCAGGAGGGTAGGGACTTTGCTTTCGTTTACTAATAATATGTCGCCAGCACAGAGAACACAGGGTACACATTGAATCGACATTTATTGAATGTATGAACGGAAAGAAGGGACAAATATGAGAAAATAAAATTTCTCATATCTAGTAGAAAACATATTTTGAACTCGCAATATGGCAAATTCTAGAAAGATAAAAATATAGTGGACTTATATAGATGTAGAGGTATATGCCTGATGAGTTCCTAAGTCAGTAACCTCTGGGGACACACTTTCATTTTCAGCGTTCCACTAGTCCCATGTTTTCCACAAAAACACTGAGGTCTGAGCCTGTGGGGCAGTACGGAGGCTCACAAATGACCATCAGCAGAGACTTGTCTGTGTCCTCCCCATGTCCATATCCACGCGACTGCGGCTGTCAAGAGGGCATGCACAGCAAACCCTGCACAGGGCACTGGGGGTGGGGGGTCAGGGCGGGGAGGCTGCCATGCTTAAGACGGGCTGTCTCTCTACAGAGAAAGAAAAGCAGTTTATACCATACTTTTGAGGCTCAGAAAAACGACACCTATTTTCTGAGCATCTCTTATGTAGCAGTAAACGAAGACCAAATTTTATTATCCAAGTTGAAGCTTAAAAATAAAGAGAAACTGTACGTGGATTCTAGTGGTTCTTCATTTGGATAGTTCCTAGATCTCATTCTGACATGACGAGCAGCCTCTAAATTTACCTTATAAGAAAAGCAGCCATTTAAAAGATAAAGATTTATCGATGGTTATTTATATCTGAATCCCCTGCCTGATCATTCCTACATGTAATTTACATGTAACATATCAGGATGCCACTTACCCTTGAGTAAGTGCTTCAGTACTAAGCTAGGATTCTAAGCCCATGGGTCAGACAGTAGCAGCCACATACAATATTAACACAGAAAGGAATCTGCTGCTGACCCTAAACAAATAAACAGTAACAATACTGAAGTGTTATACATTTGCTCTGACAATAATATTCATAACCAGAAGATAAAAAGGGAAGAAGAAACAACAAAACATATCTGAATGTTTTAATTAGTATAGTTTCATGCCACAAAGGAATCCCCACGCAAGCATTAACCCTAGCTCGAGATAGGGTTAAAAATGAGATGGAATGTAAACGAGAGGCAGGGTGGCCGTAAAAAGAACAGTCTAGGGGTCAGGTGGCCTGGTGCTGATACTGCCATTAACTTATAAGCTTGGCTTTCATTCATTTTTCTAAATCGCTATTCAGTCTTCATCACACAGCCCTTTCAGGTATGTGTTTTTCATTAAGAAGCGCAAAGAGAGTTTGGGAATACGATGTGCCTCTGGGGCAATCTGCTGCCTTTGGTCACGTTATTAAAGATTTTGTCTCAGTCTCTGTCGATTCATTCTCAGATCAATTCTAAAACATTTCAGAGCTGTATGCTCAGCATTCTTCCTTAGGAATTCTCCAACAGTGTGAATAGATTTCGAGCAGTATAACTGCATAATCTAATTCCACTATCAGAAAAACAGCCTGACATGGGATTTTACCAAATCGGAGCCCAGCAAGCTACTCTCTGCAGTTAACTATCTGAACATTGTTTTTGTGGTTTTGCCCATTCAGCAAGCTCTCTCCCTTAATTTCCTTCTTAAAATTTGTTATTTTCGTGAAGGGTTCAGTGACTGAGCCAAAGATAATTCAAATGCTTAATGGCTTCTGTATCTACTGTTCACTAGCAGCAGTGCCTACCAAGGAGGAATAAAAAATACCATATCTAAGGCCCAGCAAGTTGCTGCCTAGATTGAATGTTAATTGTCTGCTTTAAAAAAACAAACACAAAAACGAAAAAAACTATTGATATTATTTGAAGAGTTTTAATCACATCCACGTACAAATTTACATGCATTTGACTGAGGAGTTTCTTTTCTCATGAGCCCCGAATACCATTTTTTATTTCATTTAATAGAACACTATCTCCTTTTGACCTCTGATATGAATATGACAGCAACAACCTGAATGAAAATAAAACTGCACTGGCAAGTGTAACATAGTACTGCCATTTGCATTCAGACCTCACTGCTCTAAATTATCAAATCCTGAATACATTTCCTCCTGACATTTCTCTTTCTCAGGCAGACACGGTAAAAGGCCATTTCAAAATGAAATGAGAAGAAAACCAATGTCATGTACATAGCAAAACACCTTTTGCTCCTCGATCTCTACATGGGAAAACAAAGAAACAAACCAAAAAAAAAAATAAATAAATAAAAACAAGCAAACCAAACAAGGATCTCTTGAAGTAACTGCTTATTCAAATACAGACTGTGTTTTCCATTTTGCATTCTATGGGGGATGATGGCAGAATTGATCTGCACAGACTTTCTCTTCGATCAGTTGGCTCACCCACCAATACTTGCTAACTTAAGAAAGGAATTACATTCAAAACAGAGCTTTCTGTAAGTTCTTACCTGAAAGCTATACTAGGACTTACATTCTTAAAATAAAATTTTAAAGTTTTTGACCCCTGTGCGAATCCCATATCAGGCTTCCGCACGCAGTGGTAACCCACTGCCTAAAACCAGCAAATACTCGTGCACACATTTTCAGTTTGTATGATTTGTATTCGTGGCTTTCTGGGAAAACCTGAGAAAGTGTGAATTCAATTCCTTTGTTTCAGTCTACCTTTTGGCTCTCTTGCTCTCTAAATGAACTTTGTAACATCAAAAAAAAAAACACAAAACACAACACAACAAACTTTAAAATAAAAGCTTACTTTTGTATACTAGTATAAGCAGAGGAGGTCAAAAAACTGTAATACGGACAAAAAGGATTGGGTTTTGTAGAAGCGGTTTGAGAGAATCATTGTGTCCCTGGCTCTCCTTGCCCGGATGCTTCTATGGTATCTAATCATCACCAGCTGCCAACTGAGAGTGACTTCACTGCCCCCAAAAAGCTCTCCCGCAGCCCCTTCAGAGATGAAGGAGAACTGAAAGGCCATCAGCAGACTGTCCCCCAACCCCTGGTCTGGCTATTGCCCTCCTCAGGGCCCATCCGGCTGCCAGGACAGAGCAGGCAGATCCTGTGGTGATTTCACCTTTGAGGGCAGGTCGCCATCGTCCCGATTCCTGCTGAGAAGTGATTTTTAAAACACTGCTCCCTCTCTCATTCTTTACATTTTGTTTCTTTACCCCTCAAAACCTTTTCTATAAATCCAGTTAATATTAGTACCCAGATTTTCATCTTTAAAAAATGTAAACTCAAAATTCTGAATTTAAAAGTCCACAAAACTCACTTAGAAAATAGCACATATTTTCTACCCCCAGGTGGAAAATTCAAGAAATGGCCCAGTTCCAAGCCACCAACAGGGAAGTCCTACAAAGACCTGTCACTCACAAGGCTTTTGGCTCTGGGGTCTCTGGTTACGCCAGCTCCCTAAAGCTCCGTCCAGCTTGGCCGTGTGTATAAAATAACTGAAAAAGAAAATTCACCCTGATTGGATTAACAGGATTAAAAAATTTGCTGTGTAGTAAAATGGAAAAAAAAATTGTCCGTTGAAACACAGGGATATGAAGTTAAGTTTCTACATACCCAAGATAATTTGAGCTAGAGAAACACTGCTTTTCTGGATAAAAGGCTAAATTTAGCTCTTATGGGATACAAGTTTGTCTCTCATTCAATTTTTCCTTATGGAACGCATGTCTAAAACAAAATTTTACTTTGTTATGACAACATTTTTATATAGGTCATGCTCCTAATCTTTCGGTTTATATTTTGTTTATGTTTCTGATTGTATTGGAATTCCATAAAGGTATACAAGGTATCCCTCTGAGGTATGTTCACAGGGTTTTTCATTGCAGCTTCTTTGTCACAGACTTACAGCTCTAAAGAGGCCAATGCCAGTCATAAGCGACAGGGTTAGTCTTTCCAGGAAATTTTTAAACTCGGATTTGAGGAGGCTTTGAAGGACCTCTGCTCGAAGCTACTTTTCCCACTAACTTCCCATGACATTTCACCCCAAGATTTATTGCTTTTGTGCTTATAGCATTTTCACACCTTCTGTATTCCCAGTTCAAATGTCTCTTTAAGTGGAAGTACCATAAGCTACTGTCTTACCAGTTCTGTGTGCAATTCTGAGTTTGTTTTGGTTATACACCTTCTAACCTATGGAGTCAGAACACTGAGCAACCAGACCTTAGCTAAATCCCTTGCTCCTTCCATGTCTCAGGTTCCACATGGGCAGAATGATGGGATGGGATCAGTTTCCAGCTGTAAACCTTCTCTAGGTAGGTGAGAGCTACCATGTTTCCCCCAAAATAAGACCTAGCCAGACCATCAGCTCTAATGCGTCTTTTGGAACAAAAATTAATGTAAGATCCAGTCTTATTTTAATGTAATATAAGATCGGGTCTTATATAATGTAATATAATATAATACAATATAAGGTCCTATATAAGACCGGGTATAATATAATATAATATAATATAACATAATACCTGGTCTTATATAAGGCCAGGTATAATATAATATAATATAATATAATATAATGCAATACAATACCAGATCTTATATTAATTTTTGCTCCAAAAGACGCATTAGAGCTGATGGTCTGGCTACGTCTTATTTTCAGGGAAACAGTACTTGGAAGCAAGATACATGGGAGAAGTCACAGTACTGATCTTTGGGAGGGAAAGGTGAACCACAAGGTGGGAACAGGGCACTAAAGGGAAACAGGAAAAACAGCCATGATTTACCTATTTCACAAGTTTGTCAAAGGCCAAACCTGGTCAGGAAAGAAAGCTACTGTGAAAGTACCCTGCCTATTCCTTTATGTGTGTGTGCGCGTGTGTGTGTGTGTGTGTGTGTGTGTGTGTGTGATTGGTATTGTGTCTTCTCACATCTATCTCCCTTGCAAGTGTACTCCTCAAGTAGGAACACATGTAGACAAGTTGTTGAGTGCTCCTGCAAGAAGTCCACGACATGAACAAAACCAAATCCTAGCCTTCTAATGAATGCTGTGCTGACAGTTCTTATAACAGACATCTCTTGGCTTGCATATGGTCTTAATATTTCCAGAGAAAACATTTTTTGAACACATGTTAAATTTTCATTATAAGTCTATTGAGTAATTTTGAACTAGATACACCTCAATAGCCTGCTCCCCACAAAAAAGCCTCTTCATCTCATATAAGGTACATGAGCAAACAGGTTTTTAAAACTCTTACAAAGCATACATATTCTTCTAGAAAATGATAGGAAGAAACCTAAGGTAGTTAGATAGAGTACGCTGAGTAAAAATAAAAAACAAACAAAGTCCAACACTCCCTTTCATTGATTGTTCTGATTTCAGAGTTAGCCCAGGAAAGGATTCGCCACCAGCAGTCAGTAAAGGGATGGGAAGCATCATTTACTGAAAAATATAAGGGAACCAGGAAGGAAGTGATTCCCACTGTTTGCACAAGAACTTCATTTGTGAGGGAATGTATTCGGTTGGTACAAAAGTAATTGTGGTTTAAAAGGTTAAAAACAATTGCAAACATCACAATTACTTTTGTACTAACCTAATATTTAGTTTTCTCCTGTCTCACAAGTTACTGATGTGAAAAGGCTACAAGGCACTCACACCAGGTGGGCCTCTTCTTTACTGTATCTCCACTCAGAGGTAAAAATCAAAATATTAAACAACTGGTATAGCACGGGTACTGCTAAATCAGAATGGATGCCATCTGCCAACCACTGTAAAGTCTTATGGGGTTACAACAGCTGCAAATCATATCTGCTCAGCTTCTCTCTCTTCAGTTAAGCATAAAACCTGTACTCAAGCCTGTTATCAGGCCTCCCAATCCCTGACTGACTTTTAAGCAGATTGCATGGTCTACACATATCCTAGCCAATACAGCAGCTGCTAGCTTCAGGCGGCTATAGAACACGGGAAATGTGGCTAGTCTGCACTGAGATATGCCGTAAGTGTAAAATGAACACTAAGTTTTGAAGACTTAGTAAGAAAAAAAGAATGTAAAATATATTAACATTTTATATTGATAATATGTTGAAATGCTATTCTGGCTATACTATGTTAAATTTTAATTAATCCCACCTGTTTCCTTGAATTTTTAAATGTAGCTACTAGAAAATTTAAAATTACCTATGAGATTTACATTATATCTCTACTGGATAGTACTGGTCTAGATCCCCTGACATCTCCAAGTTGAAATATTCCTGTTCTGTGTTGAACAACCGTAGCGTAAGAGTGAGTTACTCTAATACACTAACTTTGAAGAGATGTTATTATGACTCTCTTCAAAACTATGTACAGAGTTGGAAGGGACCTTGCAGATTAGCTCACCCGATTCTACCTCCATTTTCTAGCCAGGAAACTGAGGCCCAGAGAAGATAGCTATGGAACACACACATCAAGGATAAAACCAAAATGGCCCTAACTCCCAGTCTACTCATTTTCCCAATTTTACTAACTTGATTACTGTGTTTGTCCTTTTTCTGCAGACAATACCTAAACTCAAAGAAGTGACCCTCCTCAAAGCAGACTTTTCAGGCATAAGGAGGGATCTGGGGACAGGGAATTCAAGTCACATGACTGGTTGCTTATTCCGTCTTCTCAGAGATGGCCCTAGTTCTTATCAATCATCTATTTAAAATGTAATTCAAAGGATCCTGTTGCTAAACTTCTCCTCCTTTCAAAAGCACATGTCATCATTTATAAATTCAGAGCTTCCATAGCCCTCTTTCATGTCATACAAAATGCAGTTCCAAACGGCAATGCAAGAATTATATCTCTATCATTAACTGGACTTGAGTGCTTAGATGACTGCTGATCTTACTTAGGTCTCCAGCTTTTGACTCATAATTTTAATACTTAGCATACTATTAAAAAAAGAAAATTCTTAAATTTCCCCCAAAATTCTATTAACCTGTAATATCTTAGTTTCTCAGATCCACACATGTAATTTCCTTTGTGATGTTTTCTGTAAAAGGGATGGCACTGGATTCCAGGATACACTCGGTTGCTAAGACTAGGACTTGCTACTAATCTTTAAGTAAAAGTTAATGGAATTTCTCCCTGGCTTTCACCAGGGAAAAAGGATAATAACTGCTGCCTTTGTACTTCTGTGATCAAGGCCACTTATAAATTAATAGCTCGATCATTTTATTTCAGAAGTAGATTTGACCTGTGACAGACAGCATTGTATTGAGATATGCCCTTGCACTGCTCCTGTGAGAAACGTGGTTCATAGTGTGAAAATTACTTCTCTGATGTGGACAAATAAAAAATGAGCAATCTGAGGAAACAGGACTAAGATCATGACCAGAGAGTTTGTTCAAAAACAAATACATCAGACCACTCACCCACCCTGCAACAAACAACCCAACAATAAAACTGAGGGTTTACGACTAGCAACTTATATTATGGGCACTTCTACATAGGAGCTGTTTTGAGTTTCCCTAATGATGCTGCATGGGATGTGCTCTTATTATTAAATATATCCATTTCAGAAGGAATCATACTATTTTATATGCCACCCAAAATTAGAAATTTGGAAAATGATACATCATGCCTCAAGAATGTCCTAGATTTTCTAGCTTTAAAGTATTCTGCCCTAAGACATTTATGTTTTGTTGTAGTGGACATATGTTTTTCCTAAAATTCAACTTCTTAGCCATGTGGTTGGTGTGGGTTCTAATTGTCGTAAGCCATAAGCATATACTACTCCAGATCGCAATTCAGGAGTGGGCACTTGGCTGACTTCTAGCCCATTAAAGCCCAGGGGCATGTGGGTTGAGGCATCAGGGAAGTAAAATTTTTTTTTCTGGTGGACTGGAACATGAAGACACAAATACCTGGAAGTATCCACTTTCTCACCATGGAGGTAGTACAGGGAAGGGGCATAAGGACTATATTTTTACAAAAGGAGGAACTAGAAGGTTGGATTCCAAGCCTGCTGCCCTCGTGCTCCAGTACACAGAACTCAGGCAGATGCTAATCAATCACACAGAACAAACCATCTAAAGTCAATGGAGAAAAGAGATTCCATTATGGCCATTCCCATAATTAAACCTACTACAGACAAGCCACAGTCTGTACCTTACAAAAGTTAAAGATAAACCTGCCCCTATTCTTGCACCTTACAGAAGTTAAAGATTAACTTACCATTGTTCTTCTTTCCTCTTTCTCCCATACCTAGAAATTTTTCCATAGAAACAAGAAGACACATATAAACCCTAGCCGGGAGATGGAGGGGGTCTCTTGTCCACTAGTGATCAGAGACCACCATTCTGTCTGCGGGGTGGCCTTTTCTTTCTTACTCTCGACTAAATAAACTTACTTTCACTTTAAACTCTAGATTGGGTCACGTTTGAATTCTTCCTGATGTGAAGCCCAGGACTCTCTTGGCCCAGGGTTTGAGTCCCCACTCAGGGGGATTCGCCCCACCAGCATCAAAGGGACAGCTGATTCCAAAGCCCACATTCAAAGATCTATGACACAAAGATTACACCCTTGCTCAGCCTCTGTCCCAGGGATGGCAAATGCAAATGGCCTCAGGGGCCAGGCCGACCACACAATGTGAAGCCCTACCGGATGAGCTATAATGGAGTTGTGGGGAGGAGACTGCCGGTCTCCCCTAAGTGCATTCACATCACAATGTAAACAAGCCCTGCAGGCCAAAGGAAGCATGTTGACATCGGTCTGGTGGCCACGTAAATTTCATTGGCATTGTGTTGGCCACCTGGTTTCCACCAGGCTCTACAATGAAACAGGAATCCCTAGTAACGTTACCCTCCGTAATCCCTCTTCAGTAAATGTCTTAGAGCCCAGTCATTTTTTTAAAATTATGGTATATACAGTACATTGTTTCTTTTTAGAAAACATGCTAGCTGTACATTTAATAGAGTACAATATAGAGCAAACATAAATTTTATGTGCACTGGGAAACCAAAAAATATGTGTGGCTGGCTTTATTGTGATACTTGCTTTATTGTGGAGGTCTAGAAACGAACCTGTTAACATCTCTCCCAGGCAGTCATGGATTTATCTTGCCATATTTTTAATAGGTTTGGGCTGCTGCACATTCTTCCTTTCCCTACTTAGGTCTTAGAATTCATTACTTAAGCACTGAAAACATCTTAAAAGTTACATGAAAAACATCCTGGAGTAAACAGTATCTTCGCATTCTCAGTATCTTCACTTTCTAACTGCTATTGTTTTTAAAGCTAAAGAAACATAAAGCCAAATTTCCGGGGCCAACTACAGTACTATTAAGGGAATTTCTTTGAGGGCCCAGGAGTTTCCAGAACTGCTCAGATGCTGAGCTTTGGTTGGACCTTTGTAAGTTTTTATATCCCATACAAAACCATTTTTTTATATCCCATACAAAAAAATGGGATGTATGATCCCATACATCCATCTGTCACACCTTGATAAATTTCTAAAAGCACTAAAAACATAAAGATCAACTCAAACTTTTTAAGTGCCATCGGTACTAAATAAAGTAGAAATAAGTTAATTTATAAGGAAATGAGCTTCTTGCTGATATTTCTTGTTTGAAATTGGTAAATGATAGAGAGTTTAACATTGACTCGTGATGCCTAACAGCTCTCTCAAAAGTGAGATTAGAGAGTAAACTCCAAGTAAACTCTTCTAAACAAGTAACAGCCACAGCTTGGGGGCACCAGTTCAGTCAAAAACAAAATAACCCCCGTAATTAATACTCAGCAGAGACAGAGGCATGCATGTTGTCAGTTGTAGCCCATTCGGAGTGAAGTTTGCTGCTTTGAGTCTAACAGGCTAAGAAAGATGCAAAACTCCTTGCTCTATGCAGACTTTTTGTAGACAAAAAAAAGTCTGAACCTACTTACTTGCCAGAATTGCTAATTATTTACTGTCAGTCAGGGTTTGGAGAATTTCTAAGGCTAGAAAGCTCTGTGAATTTGGCCCACCACGAAGAATTGTTTGTATTCAAAGCAACTTGGGAAATAAACAACTGAAATGCATAAAGTTAGGAGCAACCCTCAGTGTACTTACTAAGAGCTTCATGTTCAAACAAAATAAAAGCGATTTTCCTCACCATGATGGGAAAATGATAAGAATTGGTCTGAAACCACAGGGTGGCCCGGACTGTAAGACTAGGTGAGAGAGCTAATTCCTGCCTGTGATTCTTACTTGGTGACAAGGCTGCAGAAGGATTAACGCTCCCTGCCTATCACTGCCCATGTGAGGTGACACATGGAAATGCAGACACAGCTGTCTGTCCCCACCTGCCTAACAGATTTGTTTTCAGGGGAGCTACTGAGCATTCTCAGAGAACTACTTCCTCTGATGTTATATTTTATTCACAATAATACAATTTCATTCATTCATCATTGATTCATTGATTCATTCATTCAAAAAATATGTACTGGGCACTCATTCCATACTCTAGAAGCTCAGGACAGAGCAGTAAACAAAATACATAAAGTGATCAATACCTCTCATACCCCCTATTCGGGGAATGAAGCAGCCTGCTCAGGGAACGTTGCTTATAAAGCCAAGTACTTAATGCCATGCAAAGGACCTGCACCAGTACATATGCAGGACAAATTCTAGTGGATGAAATAATAGCAAAGTGGACCCCGCAAGATACACTACTTTAATTTTTAAGCTAATGAAAAGTAATGATTCACTTTAAAAAAAAAACCTATTAGTATTATAAAAATCTTTTGAGATAACAACTATAAAGTGAGGCATCCTTCTCCAGAGGTTGATGCAGCTGGGTGGACCATCCAGCGTGCTCGACATTATTAGCACAAAAGGCTCATTTTAATGAGTCGAGGGTCCTGGAATGCAATCCTCAGGCTCCTTGAGACGACAACTGGATGAAAGCAAGACTGATCCCCACAAAGCTTGGTCTAAATTCATGTCAGGTGATGAAAATGCTGGCTCTTGCTGGATTACATTTTCAAAGAAGGGGAACTACAGAGATTCAAAAGCAGGAAGTGCTTCTAACTAACAGTGGTAACCTTTCTATGGTCTTGCCGCTGTCCCCACCTCCTGGGGACAGGCTCTCAGCCTTCAGAGTCAAGGGTGCAAAGCAAGGTGTTGAGTGTTAGAAGCTGGGACTGAGGTGTTGGGAAATTTAATTAGCACATGTGAAACTATAAGGGCCTAGAGCTGAAAGCCCCTCTAGAAGTGTGAAGATTTATGATTGCTTTTTGAGCACTCCCATTTCCCAAGAACGAACAAGCCCAGGGAAAAATGAGCTGCTTAGTTTTTTTGTTTGCTTTCAAAAAAAAAAAATTTGTTCAAGTCTTTTGTTGGTAAGGCTTTCACAGTTTGTACTAATAAACTTTTGCCTTTACTGAAAGAACGATTTCTCTTCATCAGCCCAGAACAAGGACTTTGCTTTACCACAAAGAAAATTAATATACGGATCTGCAATGGATCAAATGCCACATTTGGTAACAAAAATTTTATAACTCAGGAGGAGACTTTTAAAAATTTCCATGAATCCTGTCCAATTCAATAAGCAAGCATAGAGCAAAGATTAGAAATGAACTTGAGGTTCCTGCACTCCAAAGGCTCACAGTCTTGGGCAGGGAGAGGTGATATGGAATCCACCATAGATAGATAGACAAAGTGAAATAACTTTAACCTTAAGTCAAATGTGGCAAGGATTGTTGCAGAGTAAACCCAACTAGTAGGTTTAGAGCAGGCTTTTCACAGGAGGGATTTGGGCAGCATCTTGAAAGATAAACAGACTTTCAGAAATGAAGACGAGGGGAAGAGCATTTGGGGCAGAAAAAAGATAAACAAAGGCATAAAAGTGTGGAAAGTGGGCAGAAATGTGACGACATACACTCATACAAGGTTGTGGAAAAACCGATATTGTGGAAAGACAGAAGGAACCCAAATCCTCTCAGAATAAAGATTGGGACTTTGAAATCAACCAACAGTGTTGTTGAGGATGTGGAGAAAAGGGAACCCTTGTGCACTGTTCGTGGGACTGCAAATTGGTGCAGCCACTATGGAAAACAGCATGGAGGTTCCTCAAAAAATTAAAAATAGATCTACCATATGACCCCAAAATTCCCTTCTGGGTATTTATCTGGAGAAATGAGAAACATTAATTAGAAAAGATATACGCATCCCTATGTTCACTGCAGCGTTATTTATAATAGCCAAGATATGGAAGCAACGTAGGTGTTCAGTGATAGGCGATTGAACAAAAAAGATATGGTACATATCATATTTTGCCGTGTATAATGCTCACTCACGTTTTTGGGCCAAACTTTCAGAGAAAAAAAATCTTTCGTTTTAATTTTTTAATTCAAATTTTTATTTGTTTATATTGAGGTACTTTGTTGTATTATAAATGAATTTTAGCATTTAATTTTTAACGTATTATGGTACAAGAATTTTATGTAACAAATAATTACAAAACACAAGAATAGATACAAGGTTCAAGAAATTTTATGTACCGGTAACACATTTACAATATTTACGCATCATAGAAGGTCAAGAACTCGTCGTTGTAAGTTCAATAAAACTGATTATTGTATTCTAGGATATTATTTTGCATACGGATATCATTATTGATTTCTAGAGTTACACTTTTAACTCATAAGCATAAAGAATTAAAAATATTTGCATAGATATTGAATTAGTACTACCCATGTATAATGCGCATCCTTATTTTTCCTTCACAGATTTGGGCAAAAAAGTGTGCATTATACACGGCAAAATATGGTATATACAATGGAATATTACTTGGCCATACAAAGGAATGAAATCTTGCCATGTGCAACAACATGGATGGACATAGAGAGAGTATTGTGCTAAGTTAAATTAAGTCAGACCGAGATAAATACTGTATGCTTTTACTAATATGTAGAATCTAAAAAGCAAAATAAATGAACCAAAATGGAAACAAACTCATAGAGACAGAGACCTGATGGTTGCCAGATGGGAGGGAGGCGTCAGGGGGATAGGTGGAAAAGGTGAAAGAGGTTAATATGTACAAATTGCCAGTTATACAGTCACGGGGGGTGTTACTAAAGTACAGCATAGAGAACATAATCAATATTGTAAGAATTATGTATGGTGCCAAGTGGGTACTAGACTTATCGAGTTGATCACTTCATAAGGTACATAAATGTCTAATCACTATGGTGCACACCTGAAACTAACGTAATATTGTATGTCAACTGTAATTGAAAAATAAATTAAAAACAAAAAGGATCGGGACTTTATTCAGGAGGTAAATTATGAGGGGAGATGTAGGGGAAAATCAGGGGCAGCTCTTTGAACAGAGGAGTGCCATAATCTGGATTGAGCCTTAGCAAACTGATTGTCAGAAGTATGTAGGATGAACTGAAGAGAGACAGGAGGCAACCACCAGGTTCAGGTGAGAGATGAAAAACCCAGGACGTGAGCAGAGAACGTATAAGAGCAAAGGGAGGGTAGTGATGGGTGTGAGACGCTGCAGAGTGGAGTGCCTCGACCTGGCTCCTGATTAGATCTTGGGGGATTGCAAGGGCCAAGGGAAGGGTGCTCTAAGGATTCTAAGTTTCAAGCCTGAAGAGGAAACAGGATGATAAGACAGGAATGAAGGGATGATTGATGGGAAGTAAAACAGACTAATGCTAAAGATGGATTCAGAACACCCCACAGGAAAAAAAAATTCTGTGGGGAAAAAAGACACTTTATTGTTGTGAAGTGGCAGCTGAAGGAGGAGTCAGAGCACCCTGGATCACCGACACTTTCATTTGGGAGAAAATTTCACCAAAGATTAACATTTACTATATACACTGCTTTCAACCTTCTTTTAAATTTCCCACCATTCCAGAGTTTATAGACACCGCCCCCCATTCTTTTTAATAACCACACTTGCTATATATGAGTTGCCACACTTATCATTCTCCTTCTGAAGGGCTTTAAGTGGCAAGAGGAGGAACGCACTGGGTGTTGTCTAACAGCAAGAATGTGCAAGGAAAAGCTGATGCTTCATGTCACCCTCTATCTCATTTTCTCCACTCTTTTTTTTCTGGACTCAAACTCTGCTGCTGAAAGAGACACAGAAACATAGAAAGCAGCTGCCCACCCTGGCATGTCCATCTACTGTTTTTTTCCCCTCACAGCAGGCACACCGTATTCCACAGGCAGGCTATTTGTTTTTGAGCACATAAACTGACAGCTATTCTTTGATGTTTGTTTGATCTTAAACGGAATCCTAAACCACCATGACCTAGACCATTCCCAGAGCTCCCAAGTTAGAGCCAGGGGCGAGGCACACTGCCTACACTTATAGTAAACAAACAAACAAACAAACAAACACCTGCCTCATGGAAAAATCATAAAATAACTCCAGCACAGGCTTTTATTACACTGAGGTTCAACATACCTCAAACTCCAGATAGTGATCTTTCAGTTTGTATTCATCCACCTCCTTGGCTTTCACCTTCTTGTCCGGGGGATACGAGCGATGCTCAGCCAGCTCAGTGGTAATCTGCTTCAGCTTGCTTTCATGAGACTTCAGCTGTTCCTCCTGCAGGAAATATTAAGCCATTTAATGTCTGAAAGTAAATCAATAAAAAATTGTAGAGTACTTTCAAAAATCCCTTATGATGAATGACTTTTATTCATCGAAACAGTCCTGTGTGCCTCTTCTGCCATGTCCCACCAACTTTCTCAGGCTTGTGTTCACAGGTACTGTTGCAAAATGGCTACCAAGTCTGGCCTCTCTAACTGGGCCCTGTCACAAAACCAAATGGCTTTCAGAGCCCTTTATCAGGTGTAACTGTAGTGGAGCTGAGGCCAGGCCTCCTAAGGTACTCCGACAGGCAAGGCACCCGCTAACAGTTAACCCCTATCCTGAGTGCCACACAATTTGGCTTCTCCATTTCACGGCCACTCAGAAATGTTGCTAGTTTCTCTCTCTAGTATAATGACTGAAGAGCCTACATATATGTTTTTTCCCTTATGAGACAAGCAATTCCACTAAGAAATAATTCACTGAAAGCTATCAGATGATATTCTGAAAAATGCAGCAAGCTATCCTTTATTCCTCCAAAGTAGTAGAGGTTCTGACTTCCTTCAACTTTACTGATCCAAAGCAGTTTTTCAATTAAAATGTACCTAGAGAGGGATTACTGCCTGAACAGTGCTAGTATAGGAACCACGTACCAATGCAACATGGCGGATCCTATGTCAAAGAATTTCCATTCTAGGGGCACCATTTATATCACCTTAGCAATAAACTACCTAACAAGAGACAGACTGGAATTCTCTTGCCTTCCTAAAACTGTATGACTGCTTTGCTTACTATTCCACTTTTACATGTAATTATCCAAATTCTTGTTGAGTGCAAATTTCACATATAAGAAATAAATGGATAAAAGCAAATGAAGAACTGATTAAACAAGGTGTTATATACATTTTATATAATACCAACATAATTTCAAAATATAAACACTGTTTTGGAGAGTGAGGGAAATAATTAGAAAAAGTACCAGAAGTGAGTAATTATAAATATTAAGTAAGATGATATATCACTCTAAATTAAAAAAAAAGGTATTCAGAAATTATAAAACTCAAATAGCTTAGGGATTTGTTATATAACACACATCTTTTTAAAAACTAAACAAGGGGGAAAAAAGTCCAAGTCTAAAGCCATCACAATAGAAGAGAACAAAGAAACATTTTTTAAAAACCAGAGTACCTGAATAGGAAAATGAACAAGAGAGGTAGCAGGAGTGAATTAAAGATGACAAGACTCATTTTTTAAAAATACCAACTAAATAAAACAAAACAAAACTCCTAAAGATGTCCCAGAAAAGTATAGAGGAAAAAAAAAAAGAAACATCTCTTGAGATTTTAGAAAGGAGTCTACATCTCCAAACCTGTCATTTGTACGCTGATAATACTAAACACAAATGAAAAATGCTTCAGGTAGCTTTTATTTACAACTACTCATTCATCTTTCTATTTCTTTCTCCAAGGAGACAGTCAACTATATTATTGACTGAATATTTGTGTCCCTCTAAAATTCCTATGTTAAAGCCCAATGTGGCTATATTTGTAGATGGACTTGTAAGGAAGTAATTACGGTTAAATGAGGTCATAAGACTACAGCGCTATCTGATAGGATGTGGGGCCTCGTAAGAAGAGATGCAAGAGAGCACACTCTCTTTCTGAAGGCAAACATGGAAGAAAGGCCATGTGAGGACACAGAAAAAAAGGGGCCATCTGAAAACCAAGGGGAGAGCCCTTACCAGGCCCCAACCCTGTTGGCACCTTGATCTGGAATGGCCCGTCTCCAGAACTGTGACAAAAAAATTTCTGTCATTTAAGCCACCTAGTCTGTGGTATTTTGCTGTGGCAGCCAGGGCTGAATAAATAGCTTTTTTTCCTTTCAAAGTAATTTTCTTTTGTATATTTACTGCAACATGTACATTATTTAATAGAATTTTTGACAAAAGTTATTTGGTAACTGGACCACTTCAAAATAAATGATGTGTATTTTTCGTTTAACAAAATATTTCAGATATAAGAAAATGTCATATTGAATGATATATAAAAAATACTTATGTATCTAACACCCAGTTTAAGAAATAAAATAAGGTGAAACTCCCTGTATTTATTTACTCGTCTTATTTCTTTTCTATGCTATTCCTATACAAATGCATGTATCCATAAAAATAGAGAGTATGTTCTGTAGGTTTCTATACTTCATAAGCTTCCTTGTGTAACTTGTTTTTTCACATGTTTTTAAAATTTATTCACATACATGCTCTAGTTCCTTCCTGTTAACCACCATATAATATTCCATTGTAGGACATACTACAATTTCACTGAAGGATATTTAAGTTATTTTCAGGTTTCTTTGGGCTATTATAAATGCCACTAACTACATCGAATATGTTGCCTACTGAATCTGAGCAAGAATTTTCCTCCAGGATAATCACTAAGAGGTGGAATTTCTGGGTTTTAGAATATGCACATCTTTAAGATGACTCTAAACTGTATTCCAAAGTGTTTCCACCAGTTTACATTTCCATAGTAGTCTAGAAAGTTCCCATTATTCTATATCCTTGCCAAAATTTGATATCTTAATTGCAAATTTTTGCTAATTTCATGGGAATGAGATGATTAGCCACTATATTTTGAATTCACATTTTCCTGATTACAGTGAAGATGAACAATTATTGCATGTGCTTACTGGATTTCTTCTTCTGTGAACTGGCTGTTGAAATATTGGACCTACTTTTCTATTGGGTCCAGATTTGTATAGTGATTTATAGTGTATTTTAAGAAAATGAATTTTGTTCTTTTTTGGTTAATAAAATGGTTAGAATCCATAAACTAACTTTTTTAAAAATAAGATTTTAGGTAATTTGGCAAAATAATTTCTAAAACTCTCTGTAGTTTTGGACTTTGTCTCTGTGTAGATATTCTTTTAGGTATTTGATTCTTTAAAAAAGCTTTAGATCTAGGCTTCTCAATTTTGAATTTCAAATGTCCTTTCTTGTTGAATAAATCTCAATTTCTACTTATGTATTTTAATGAGAAATATATTCCAGGACAATATGCAAAGCATATTCGTCACTTTTCTACCAAAATCTGGGTTTACTAGGGTTTATTCATTGTTTATAAACCTGACTCTTCCTATAACAGCATAAAGGGTTAGTCACTTAGTCTATATTTTTATGAAGAAACTCGTGAAAGTAATGTTGAAATTCAATGTGCAATGCTTTACTCCTACTCCACTGCCTTCATGAAGCAAGAATCAAGGATGAAATCTCAAAATAAAAGCATTTAAAAAACACATTTCTTAATCTGTCCATTTTGATCAGTGAAATAAAAATACCATGTAGCTCTCATGGACATAAGATACATAGACCAGGCAAATTATTCCAATGCTGGAATCCCACATTAAAGAAGATACACAGATTCCTGACAAAAACCAATGGAAAAAAATGGAGAAGGACAAATGCAGCAGCCATAGCGACATATTGCATTCTCATACTCAGGACAATTAAGTTTATAATAGACATGATGAAGGAAGACGAAGTAGAAACCCTGCCGTTTTTCTCCCTTGTCTTTGCTCTTATAATTCATTGGGGGAACAAATATATTGTTCTTATGAGAAAATGCTAACAAAATGGATTTTAGAGAAGGCAGAAAAATACATCTGACAAAGTGTAAAGAAAGGGAACAGAGAGAGGAAATGGCATGTACTGACTGAAACTGTCTGAAGTTAGATAGTGAGAACTTAAGGAGTGGCATTAAAATACTAGATGCAAGAGAGATTACTTTGGTTATATGTCAACAGATGTAAGCTGGTAAAACCTTTGATAATACAACGAAACTTTGTTTAAAGGCAAGTTTCAGATGATATCACCTAAGATTTAATTTTTTCCTACTTATCTAGTGCTTTGAGGAAAATTTCATATTTTGTTTTAACATACTGAACTCGAATTTCATCTCTATGAGGTATTTCCAACTGATGAGGCAATGGAACCAAGCAACTGGCTGTTCAAGATCTCCAAGGGAGTCAAGGAATGAGGCAGCGACAGACCCTTCATTCTGAGGCACGGCCCGATGGCGCGGCCACTAGCGAGGCCCAGAAATCAGCTCTTTATCCTTTCAAACCATGCATAAGTCTTACTTAGCACTTCTCCTGGAGAAAAGGATGAAAGAAAAGCTGTGGAAATAAAAGGGGATGACAATATAGAAATGCACATTGTAAGAGGAAAGGAGGAATAGTGAGGAAGAGAGAGATGGCAGAAAGAGCCAGGTAAGGAGAAAGGTCACCCGTCCACAAGGCTCACGGAACACCTACTAGAGTCCTAGGTGTTCTAAGGTGCAAGAGAATCTAGCCATTGCCTCCTCTAACCTCTTCCCCATCAATCAGTCTTTTTGTTTTTTTCCCCTCCCAATAGTGGAATATGGAATCCTAGGAATTCTAAGGTGAAAAAGAATCTGGTTGTCGCCCTTTCTAACCTCTACCTCTTCGAGGCAATGGAGAGCTAGAAAGTTCAACTACTTGCTCAAGGCCACAGAGGTAAGGATAGTGGGACAGCGGCCCCCTCCTCCCAACTCCCAGTCATAAACTTGCCTTGGAACAACCTTCTTAAATGCGCAGGGCTGCTGAAAACAAGTTTCAAGACGTTGTTTCTTAATGTATCAATGCTAATCTCAGGCTTTCAAATTTCTTGTAAACTCCATCGGTCCTAACATGCCTTCTCTCCCATGGCTCTCAAACAGGCAGGTCCCTTCTTCAAATTCCACTCAAAACCAGTGCTATTCCAGATCTCACAATCCCTACCTCTTCTGCATCACTACAACACTTAAACGTCTACAGCACACGCTCATCACAAAATACACTCTGATTTATGTGTGAATTTTATCTCCTTTACCGATTACAAGCTCTTTGAAGGCAGGAAAGGGTTATTTTTCTCAAATCCTCAAATCCTTCTCTCAGTGTCTAATGCAGTGCTGAACCGAGAAGACAGTACGCAGCAGAGTTTTCCGCTTACAGATATCACCTGCTGAACATTAACACATACCTCAAGCTCTCATGAGCTGAGAGCCAAGATCATTCATTGTCTTAGCTATTTTTATAATGCTCACACACCGAATACAGAAGTCCCTCAGTAAACAGAAGTATTAAAAAAAGGGAAGGTAAAGAGGGTAGGGCTCACCTTGTTTCCTTTGTCCTGTTTTAAAGTAGATGACTCAGAAAGTAATGACATTTCTAGGAATCTGATAGACAATTTACAAGCATTGCAGCCTTATTAAAACCTCTAAATCTTGGATTTAGAATAAAGAACATATGCCTTTGAGTCAGTTTGAGGGGGTGCTATTGCCTCAAGTATCGGAAAGATTTTGTTTCATTATTTCATGTTAAAATAGTTTTAAATACCTAAAATTAAACAGTGTTTACTGAACTTCAGCATAATAACTTCAATATGATTTAATTACTTGTTTTACTAAGTACTTAATATATGTTAAATACAGATCTCTAAGAAATGAAAATGAAGTGTAGTCTGGAAAAGTGTAGTCATCATGTAAGGCCATGACACAGAGTTTGGGCAGCATCTTGTTGGCAAAAATGAGCCAGTTAAGATTAAGTGACATAATATGAATCATATTTTAGCCTGAACTGTGAAGGATGGTTTGGAGAGAAGCAACATCAGAGGAAGAGAGATTGTGAGTGGTTATACAAACAGTCTGCCAGAGTTTTCCAAAGTGGGGTGTGTGCATCCTAGGCAAGATAATCCCTTGGGAAGAACTTTAAAGTCAGCATTGGATAAAATTCATATACCATAAAGTTCACCCATTTAAAGTGTACAAATCAGTGTTTTCTAGCATATTCTTAGGGTTGTGCAGCTATCACCTTGATTTAATTTTATGACATTTTAGTTCCCTAGAAGAGACTCTTTTGGAACAGAATCCCACATTACGTTTCTTTTATGATCGGCTTCATTCACTTAGCGTAATGTTTTCAAGGTTCATCTGCATTGCAGAGTATGTTCCAGTACTTCACTCTTCTTTATGGCTGAATGACATCTCACTATATGCATATATCACATTTTATTCATCCACTTATCAGCTGATGGTAATTTCCACCTTTGGCTATTATGAATAATGCTGCTATGAACACTTATGTAAAAGTTTTTGTGTGAGTATATGTTTTCATTCCCTTGATATCTAAGTGGGAGTGGAATTTTTGGGTCACATGTTAACTCTTATTATGTTTAGTCATTTGAGGAACTACTAAACTGTTTTCTAGAGTAGCTGTGTCGCTTTACATTCCCACCAGCAATGTATGAGAGTTCTAATTTCTCCATATCCAACACATTATTTTCCTTTTTAAATAAAAAACTGCTTAAAAATTAGAGCCATCCTAATGGTTTTGAGTTCCTTAATGACTAACAATGTTTAGCATTTTTTCATGTTGTATTGGTAGTAGGACATGTAATATATTTTCTAAAAAGATATACATATATTGGAGGATATCTGCTCAAATATTCAGTATTGACAAGATGAACAAAAAAGTTAGGAGACCAAAGATCTAGGTGAAAGATGACAAAAGTCTGAATTAAGGGATGTGGGTAGGATATGAAAGATATTTAAGAAGTAGAAGTGACAGATTTGTGACTAAAAGTATGAAATTAAGTGGGATGGGAAGAGTGGGGTTCTGGCCAGTGAGGGAAACAACTACAAGACTGACTCCCTCCTCTGAAATCCCACTGAATGCCTGCCTGCTGGAGGAGGGCATCAAGAGGATATGAGCTCTGGGTGACCCTCGAGCTGGACCCGGGCAACAGGAGGCCCCTCACCTCCTCCAGTCCTTGGAATGTGCATTCCACTTGCCTATCCTTAGCTAGAAGCTGCCCCAAGGACACAGCCTTGAGAGTAAGGTGTTGTTGGGACCACCTGGGCGTTGCATGTGACGGAACCTAGTTAAGGCCTCTACATACACTTCTAAGATTCTGGCGGCCAGGTGCAGAGATCTATTCCTCTTACAGCGCCCGAGACAAGCCAAGTAAATTCCCCTGCTTATTAAAACCGCCACCTACCAATCTGGAGTGGCCTGCCTCTTTTTTCAGTCCGTGTATAGGGGCCAGTTTGGGAATCAGCACTGCCTCGCTCACCTGGTCCTTAGCATTACGGTTCTGGGGTCAAAGCACAGGATAAAATGAGGGGAGAGAGGCAAGCACAGGGCTTTCCTTTGTCTCAGATCAGTGTTCCTCACTAGGCCTGGCCCTCAAAACTTAGCAGTTCGTGATCATCCATTGACACAAACTTTTCTAGGAGAATGGCTGGATTTCAAAGAAGAAAACAGGACTAGGTATCAGGAAAGGGTAGGTTCATGAGGTATAGGTCTCCTGAGAAGCAGTGAGAGGGAGGTAGGGATTGCAAAAGTGCAGTGTTTCTAAGTAGGACCTGCACTGCCTACAGGTCTCAGAAACGCATGTATTCCTGGGTCCCTCGTGCAGAACTGATCAAGCTCGGCAGGCTGGGAAATGTGAATTTTAAAGAAGCCCCTAGACAATTCCTGTGCACACTCAAGTTTGAAAATGAGCATTCTGATGAATAGAAAAGGTCCTGAATAGATCCTGGAGGAAATCTTAAGTCTAGAGTGCTATACCAGAAGGAGAAACAAAACTTAAATTTTCAAACTAGGCTTCCACCCCCAACAGAAGAAGAAAAATATGCTCTGGCAACACTGCCGTGAAAAACAAGTAAAGAAGGCGACTCCTCCTACACAGCAGAGTTGTTCAGAAACAACCACGCTGCACTGACAATAATCGATTTTAATAATGAAGGCTAATATGTTTTGGATAGAAGACAAGAATAAGTTAAAGAAAAGCTTGCAAACGACAGGGTGATGAACAGTGTGTCTTTAAAAGCACCAAACAATATTTTAATTGAATGTTTAGATTTTTCCTAACAGTGTTTAATTTATTTTTTCCAGCAGGGCACTCACAATGTTATACATGTATTTTGTAAATCGAAATTATCCAAGTGGTTCTGGCATTTAGGGGAGTCATAGTCAGGCTGTGGGTGTATGGAGAAAGGAAAGATGGCTGGGCTACAGCAATGGTTCTCAACAACAGGGGGGTGGATTCTGACACCACAGGACATTTGGCAAGGTCTGAAGACATTTTTGGTTGTCACAACTCAGGGGGGAAATACTGGCATCTAGTGAATAGAGGCTGGGGATATTGCCAAACACCCTATACTTTATAGGGCAGCCGTCCACAATAAAGAACCATCTAGGCCAAACTGTCAGTAGTGCCGAGATAGAGAACGCCTGGGCTACAGGAGAGGACCAGTCTTCCAGGTACTGGAGAACTCGTGGGCACATTCGGACACATTCCAGGAGTCACTGAAGGAGAACTATGACTGCAGCAAAGACGTCCTCCAAGAGTCTCTATTTGAAGTGGAGGGTTCCCCAACTGCCTGCAGCAGGCTGTGTGCAAACTACCTCTTCTCTCCCTCTTTCTAACCTGTTCTTTATCACATACTTGGTTTTACAGTTGTTCCTGTATTGTCCTTTTACTCTCAAAGGTAAGACATATGTTTCATTTTTAGTAAATAAACATGATGACCTGGGCAACACACACACACACACACCCCACACTAGAGCTAGTGATAGGAAGAACCTTAAAAATATTCTAGAATGATCTCATTTTCCAGATGGAAAACTGAAGCCCACAAAGGTTTGGTGATTTATTTGTGGGGAAGGAAATCATCATATTCTTTTACAAAGAAATTAAATTCCTGAAAGGGCTTGGTCATCTTGTCTTATGTAACACAAGAGGACACTTCTTTTTTGTTATGGCTTTCTTACGTAAAATTGCGAATCCATCATTTGGATCAAATTACATACGCATTACTTTGCATTTCTGTGGATTTATGTTCAAAATGAGGAAATATACTGAGAAGTTTAGGCATTCTATTTTTAGTTCCAGTTTAAGACATTTGTTTAAATAAGAGATTCTGCCTTGATAAAGGTGCTTGCTTGCTTGGTCTCATGATAAAAATACACAAATAGATGAACACATTCATTTTCATGTACAAACAACTTACTAATATATAGCCTACACATAAATAGGACAGAAGTACATTTTTTAAAGTAGAAAGTAAATAGAAACATGGATTTTACAGTGAGGAAAGAACAAGGGAAAACTTAGGTTGTTCTATGCTTATTAATGTTCCTCCTTAACTTCAACTCACATTTTCTTCTGAATCTTTTATATGCGTGATTGTGAGAAAGATGTACCTATTGAAAAATAACAATCGGAAAATCCCTAGTGAGATTAATAGAACAAAACCCAACCTTTGAAGGTAGTTTTTGCCTCTAGTTGTTCATTTGTTTTTTTTCCTTCTACCTTATGTAAGGTGGTTTCTGTTTACGTTGAGTACCCAAAATTAAAGTGGGGAACTGCATTTGCTTGGAGAGTTCATATTTTCATTACATAGGTGGAGAAGTCTGCCAACATACTTTCTGGTCATCAGTAAGAGGTAATGTCTTCCTTTTTTCTGGGAGTATTTATTACCCTTGAAAATTAAATGTCATGATGCCTTGTAAAGTGAGCTGGCTTGGTCCTTTCTATTACTAACACTTTTTTCAGTCGTCTATGAACTACATAATAGTAGTAATGGTTTACACGGTGAGCATCCAATTCATGCCAATAATAAGTTTACAAAAACAAAAGAATCTTTCCTGAAATTGTGTCTCCTCTCTTCTTCCTACTAGTCTGCTTTATTGTTTTTATGAACTTAGGGCAAGACTTACACAAATTCTCCTTCCTCCACTTCCTTATTATCTCCTATTTCCTCTTAAAAGAAGACCAATATGGCTTCTCCTCCTATCACTCCCGAAACTGCCGTCACCAAAAAACCCAATGACCTCCCTGCCACCTCACAGGACATAGTTTTGTACTAATTTTACCTGACCTTTTTCTCCTTTTCTTGGCACAACATTATCTCTATTTTTTCTCAACTACCGGTAACTTAAAAAAAATTGTCAAGTGTCTGTTTTGGTCTGTTTCTGAGCACCAGGCACTGCAACATTTGGAGTTAGAAAGAGGAAAGGGACCCAGGGAAGAAGCAATAGGACGGAAACCAGGAGACAATGAGGTCGCAAAGCCCAGGTCAGACACCACAGCCCCAGCTGCCCAAGCCTAAATGACAGCCCTTATTCCCCCCTCAGTGATCCACTAGGATGACCTACTCTATACACTCAAGATCTCTCAGGTTCTTCTACTTCTATCCATCTCTTTCCCAACTCACTTATTTTTCCTCTGCATTATTGAAAATGCCTTTAAAATCAGCCTTTCTTCTCCTAGGAGTTTCCTCCTGTAATACTTTCTTCATATTGTCATAAGAACAATTTTAAAGCACAAATTGGATCACATTACTTTTTTGCTTAAATTATTATCCAAAGGATGCTGGGGAACCAGTGAAGCATCCAAAATTCTACACACGACAAACAAGACCTTTCATCATTTGGCCTTTGCTTACCTCCAGAGGAATGTTTCTTGCCTTTTCTTAACACTTTGTGCTCAAGTCATATTTGATAACTTATGTGTGGTTCCTGCATCCCACTCTTTTTTTCCCCTGGGTCTTTTTTATCCTCTGCTGGGTCATTCTCTCTTCCCATACCACACCTAACTGCTGTTCATCCTTTCAGCTTCATATTAGATACCACACTTCTTCCTCCACCTCCAAGGCTAGGTAAGATGTCCCTTTCTTGTACCCCCGTAGCACTCTGGACTTATCCTTCCTGTATCTCTAATGATGCTGTATTACAATTACTTGCTTGTATTTGCCAATCCAATCCCAGAGAGCGTCTGGGCTTCATTTGCTTTTCTATCTCGAGGGCCTAAAATTGTCTCTGAAGTATTGCAGGCACATAATACATATTTATTAAATAAATGTGTGAATGATAATCATGATATCAGATGTGTAGAGGAGCCAGTTAATATCAAGTGCCAGATGAAACTATTCCTATTATTGTACCAACAAGAAATTCGCAAAGACATCAAAGTAGCTTCCAAAATCCCTAACTAATCAATGGTAATAGGGTGCTGCAGACAGGTGTGAAATCAGCAAAACTGGCTTGTAGGTAATGTCCTTAGAAGAGCGTTGCAAGTAGGAGATGGACATGATAAAATATGATCGTTAGAGCAATCAATCTGACAACAGGAGACAAGCTTATGTGAACATATTTAGAAAAGAGTTCTCACGTACTTTGTCCTGATTAGCTGAAAAGCCCACACAGTCCACTTTCCTCTCCTTGAGGGGTAGGGAAGGCTCTGCCCCAGGGTATTGTGAATAGTGGGTCCCTGGGAATGTTTTTATATATTTAGTATCAAATACAGCCTGGGATATGGAAAAAGCTCCATAAAATAAAATAAAATAAATGAAAGAATAAATAAAAAGCTTGTTTCAGAGCAGGATGTCTAACATTATTAGCCAGTCATTTAAAAAATATGAGCTGTAAGTAAAAACAAAAACAAAAAACCAGGGCTGTATGACTACTTGAGTAGTAAACTAATATAAATTTTAGAAACTAATTGAAAGTATGTGTTCTCCCAACCTTGACTCAATCATGTCAGCTTCCTATAAGAACTGTAAAATACAGTATGCTGCATTTTGCCCCGTTTATACAACATGCCCTTCCAGGGCAAAGTCTCATCCTTGCCCCCAAGATATGGAGCATTATTCAAATACAAATATTAATAAGATTATTTTACGAAGTGCTTTTTTCCAAGTTCAAAGCACTAGCAAAATGACTTACCTGAGACAATTTTGTTGTAGTGGCAGGCAGAAGTGGGCGACTAAACTTCTTCTGAGACCCAATGGCTGCTGGAAATGGTGGTGCAGAAAATACAGCTGCAACACAGTTGATTTTGTTTATCCACCCTTGCATTTCTTCTGGACTCCTGTGGGAAACAGACATATTTATGTTAGGGTATTTCTAAGTGCATCAACACCTTGCCCATTTCTCATTAATGACTACAGATGGCACAAAGAATCATTTATTCTTCTTGGTACAATTAACCCCTGACAAAACTTCATTGGAGATTTAACATTTTCAACAGCAATCACCATGGTAATGAAAGGTCCTGGAATATGTAATCATCAAGGTGTAAGGCTGTGATTATCCCTCAAGGAGGCAGAAGGGGGGAAAAAATCAAAATCAGTTGAAAATAAATATTTATTAACCCCCTGCTTTCTGTTTGATATGAGGCTAAATAAAAAAATAATTAAAAATTAACTCATCTCTTCCAATCACATAATTTGATTTTAAAATCCAACTGAGGGATAAACTGACAGATAGCATGCAATGTAAAAGGGTATACCCACTTTGGAAAGCAGTTCTGACAGTTTCTTAAAAAGTTAACTATAAATTTATTATACAACCCAGTAATTCTACTGCTAGCTATATACCTAATAGAAAGAAAGGCACAAAAAGATTTGTATGTGAATGTTCACAGTAGTATTCTTTGTAAGAGTCAATAAGGGAAAACAATCCAAATGTCCACAAACTAGTGAACGAAGAAACAGAATGTGGCATATTTCCATACAGTTGAAATACTACTCAGCAATAAAGCGTGATGTACTGACACATACTACAACATGGATGAACTCCAAAAACTTCATGCTAAGTGAAAGAAGCCAGACACAAAAGACCACATGTTGTGTGATTCCATTTATATGAAAAGTCCACAAAAGACAATACTATAGAGACAGAAAGGAGACTAGTGGTTTCTGGGGTTGGGGATGAAAATGGGGGTGACTGCAAAATGCGCATGAGGGATCCCTTTGGGGTGATGGAAGTGTTCCAAAAGTGAATTGTGGTAATGGTTGCACAATTCTGTAAATTTGCTAAAGATCACTGAATTGCACACTCAAAGCAGGTGAAATTAAATGGTATGTAAAGTATATCTTTATAGGATGCTAAAAAATTCACCTGATGTGGAGATCATTTGACGTCATTATCATACTTTTAACTTAGATGTCATATATTCGCAGAGTCCAGCACTGACAGAACTTAATAAATATTTGTGAATTCACCAATGAGTGGTAGAAATAGCCGCGAACAAGGACAGATTATCCACAACGTACGTACATAATCAGTAAACAGAAGATGGGCAAACTGCCAGCCAGTCTAAAATCATTTCCTTTACGGATTACTCTAAGAGAAACCACACCAACCTGACACCACACTAGTATCGTCTCCTCCTCGCACTCCATTGTGCCTCTCTAATCTGATTTTCCCGACTCTGTCATTGCAATTGACTGATCTCTGCATCAATTCTATCTGAAGTAATGAAATCTCCATAGCTATATCCGGGATGTTAGATTTTAAAGAACAGTGTTGGGGAATAGAATAATTTGAAGGACTTTTATGACTAATAGTTGTAATTATACATCGGACTATGGTTCCCTTTGCGGTGTTAAAACTGTCTTACTCCCACACTAAAAAAAATCCTGTGGAACTTGGATTTCCTTGCAACTTCCTCCTCACCTGATGTCAGCAATTTCATACCCTCGTAAGTTCAACATCCACAAATCACCAGAGTGCCTGCTCTTGTTCTTATGCCTTGTTTGGGGCCTTCATTGCTTTGATCGACAAGCACACCAACACTTGTGTTCACTGTCTTGCTGTCAAATTTTTGCCCCAGTGCCAAATGCGGTTGATTGGTAGTGTTGTGTTGAGAGTGATTCTGAAGTTACGCTCAGGCTGTTAAAGGTATTGCGTGATTAATTACACCGCCCAGAACTCCCATGCTACGCCTGCTCCTATTTCCCTGTTCTAGAGACTCAGTTCTGAAAATCCAGTTTCTCTCTAACCAAACCCAGAATTTTCCATGTGGAATGTCCCACTTCTAATCTGAAGGCTGTCAGGGAACCCTTATGAATTGGTAATCCATCCTATTTCCTCGCCCACAATATGGTTTTATCTCTGCCTTATGGTTTAATCATAGACTATTAGAGCTCAGAAAGCAAGAGAAGAGGGGATGAATGGAAACCGACACTTATTATCAAACAGTTTTTCTACCTGCTAGGCACTGTGTGAGGCACTTTCTATACATGATCTAGTTTAATTCTCACAAGAACCCTATGAGGTAAATATTATTATCTACACTAGTGACACGTTGAAGTTCAAAGAGGTTAAATTACATACTAGGACAAAGAGCTAGGAAACGGTGTTTCAAATCCAGGTGTATTTTACTCACTGTGTGATAGAACTTGTATACAAAACCCTTGTATTTTATTCATGAGGATAGTAAGTTCTAGATATGGTAAGTGGCTGATAAAAGTCACGGGGCTGATTTGCAGCAAACCAAAAACTTGAACCCAGGGTTTATATTTCTCATTCTATAGTTTTCTTAGGCAGTTGTCTCTCTAATGCAACCAGCTAATGACCTTGGAGCCAACTCAAAAAATTTCCCCTGCAGGTCTCGATCCTCTTTTTCAGTATAAAGTGGTGCTGTGCAAACTGAAAAAAGAAGAACCAAAGCAACGAAACATACTGGGCCTGAAAGAGCAGGACCCTCCAGTCTGCGGTTTTCAGTTTAAGCACATGCGGTTTCTTCTCGTAGTCGGTGGCCTTGGACGCCAGCGCATGGTGCACACTCACGGCGTTTTTCAAATCCTCTTCAGACAGGGCCTTTTCCGGCTTATATTCATCCTACAGACAGATACAACGGAAACAAAGACAAGATCATGTTCAGATTTCACCTTCTCTTTTTAAAACCTAAAATTACGAGAAAAATGTTTAGAAAATTCATGAAAGTGCATGAGAAAAAGTGAAATGAATGGTGAGTACAAACAACTCTATGCTACTTCATAAATGTCATAAAAGCTCTTATTTGAAAAGTATGCTTAGGGGCGGCCAGATGGCTCAGTTGGTTAGAACGTGAGCTCTGAACAACAGGGTTGACGGTTCGATTCCCACATGAGCCAGTGAGCTGCGCCCTCTGCAACTAGATTGAAGACAATGAGCTGCCGCTGAGCTTCCGGAGGGGCAGCGGATGGCTCAGATGGTTAGAGCACGAGCTCTCAACAACAAGGTTGCCGGTTCAATTCCCGCATGGGATGGTGGGCTGTGCCCCCTGCAACTAAAGATTGAAAATGGAGAGACTGGACTTGGAGCTGAGCTGCGCCCTCCACAACTAAGATTGAAGGACAATGACTTGGAGCTGATGGGCCCTGGAGAAACACACTGTTCCCCAATATTCCCCTATAAAATTAAAAAAATAAATAAAAATAAAAAAACCAAATTTCATTATATTATTATTATCAGCTTTTATTATTGTTGTTAAATCTAGCAGTTTTCATGGGTGCTGGTGGTGGTGATTATTATTATATCTGGTAGTTTTTCTGGGGCTATTAGAATAACAAAGGCCTCAAAACCACTGTAAACATAATAGACATTAAAAACCGTTACAGGAAATGTTTTCTGGTGTTGAAATTCTCCTCTTCCCCCTTCCCATGTTGTATCAGACAAGATGCTAAACTTGTATTTTTTTTTGTAAAGAGTAAGCACACGTTTGTGCACACACACACATACACACACACACACACATTCCTCACCTTCACCTTCTAATTAGTAAATAAAAGCCTAAAGGAAGGAAGGCATTGTCTATTACCACAGTCTGGTTTTATAAATTTAAAAAAATTAAAATTACGCTCTCCCATACCTCTTCCTCCCGTCCTCCCCTTCCCCTCCACAAATCAAGTAATAATTAAATGTACTATTGCCATCAATTCAAACTGAGTCAGAAATAAACAGCAGCTGTTAATCTAGTGACAGTGCCTAAGAGATACAAAGGAAATTCTAAAATACATAGTAACTACCAATAGCAATATAAAGATTACCTACATGTATAACATAAAATGATGAAATTTCTACTTTAAGATTGCAGCAAGTCTATTTTATTAAGCCTCAAAAATACAGAACTGCTGTTGACAATAACTTTTTTAGAGAGGTATGATGAATAAAGAAGGAGAACAAAAAGAAATCTTAAAATGAAATACAATGTATTTACATGTATCTGTTCTTCTATAATTACTATTAATACGTAAAATATAATCTAGTTATGTTTTGGGGTCTTGCCTTTTCTAAGTGAGATTTTTATTAGTAATTCAGCATTCCAAAGATTCACAAATCCCCTTCCAGGGGAGGTGATATTAGAGTAGTAGAAGTATTAGTTGGAGGTAGCATGACTACAAAATCCCCTCCAGTCTTCAGATTATGCTATAACAGAACCCTGCATAGCTGGCCACCCACTCAACTTAACCACTTAGTTCTAGATAGGAATCTGAGGTAGATGAATAATGGGTAGTGGGGATAAATGACCAGGGCCAAAATTACCATCAGAGAATTTATATGCTACTTCCATTTCCATGCATATCGATCTCTAACACATCTGATATTTGAGTTTGCACAGAGATCAAACTAGAAATTTGTATGCACCATTTTTGATGCTCTGATTCCATGATGTGGACTTTTATTTAAATTCCTCTCACTGGTTTCTTTTAGTTCATTTTTCTTCTTGTTTGAATTTAAGATGGTTACTTAGTTCTTTTGATTTTCATGTTTTCTTTAGTTAAGGATTTAAGGTTATATATTCTTTTTTCCAAGTACAGATTACCAATTGTTTGATAATGAAAAGCATGTTTTTATTATTCTCTAGATAGTTTATAGTTTATTTTTTGACCTCTTCTTTGATGTAGTCATGTCAAAGAATGTTTCTCAAATTTAAAGTTCCTAAAGGTTTAGTTATTTGTCATTATGTATTTCTAATTTTATTGGCATGTGACCAAAGAATATGATCTGTAAAGTCTATTTTATTTCCTCAAACTATGTTAAGGTTAATTTGTTAAGGTTTTCCAACTACATTTTTGAACTTTGTTAATATTCCATAAGCATACAAAGAAAAGTTTATTCTCGGAGGGATGAGTGTGTATTTGTATTCAAGTTTATTGATTCCTCTGTTACATTATATTTTATACCACTTGATCTTGTGACATGTATAGAACTGGGTATAGAACTCTTGGCTGCATTCTTTTTCTATTTACTAATTTGTAGATGCTATTCTACTGTTTTCTACCTTCCAGTTTCACTAAAGTCTAAAGCTAGTCTATAGTTCTTATTTCATTTTCTTGTATTTTCTGTTAGAAAGCTCTTAGGGGTTTCTTTTTATCTTTAGAACTCAGGAATTTTTGCTAGGCTATGCCTTAATATTTTCATCCATCTAGCCTGGAACTGAAAAATTCCCCACTCTAATTCTCCCTTAAATGATCATTCACTTGGGCTGCCAACTGCTGCTAGAGATAATCAACGCAGTTGTGCAGACATGTACCACCACAGATTTATGGTCTCCAGCTACGGTTACACCCAGTGCCAAATGACAACTTTTTTACATGTCCATGATAATCTCTCTGCTCCATCCTGCCAAAGGTCCACCATTCTCTTCAAAACCCTTAACGCACCACAAACTCACAGGTGTCTGGAATTTGAAGCCTCTAGATTCAAATTACTAGTTTGATATGATTCTTAATGTTTCCGTGACCTTAGGTTAATTAAACTCATTAAACTTCACTTTCTTTGATTGAAAACTAGTGATAATACCTTTCTCATTGAGTCACAGGACAAAATTAAATGAGATAGTTTTTTAAACTATTAATGTTTCACATCATACAGTAAGCACTCAAATGATAGGTGGTTAATTTCTAATAATAATTTCTTAGTAGCATGTAGCTTGACCTTGTATTTTATAACATCAAGCTTGTAAATATGAAACTTTCTGCTTACATACCCTATAAACACCTGTATTTCATGACCACCTTTATTTTTTTTCCTTCTAAAACAGAGAAATCCTGCTCAAGTCTACTCCTGTGCTCTCAGATCAACCTCCATCAACCTTACCTAGGATCTTATTTCATTGGTTACCTTTCTTCTATATTTTAAATCATTCTTTACCTACTGGCTTCTTCCCCACAGCCTGTAAATACACTCAAGGTCTCTCTTATCTTTGTAAGATAGTAGTCCCTTCCTGAGTATTCCTTTCTCCTCTAGCTGTCACCTCTCTTTTCTTTTATATACAATGAGTTAGTAGTCTGCATTAACTGTTTTCATATATTAATTTCCAGTTTAACCTTTCATCCACTGAGACTTGGAGTCCATGTCTACACTTCATTGAAACTGTTCTGCCAAAGGTCAGCAGTGACCTCCTAATTGCAAAATTCAATCGATTTTTTTTTTTAGTTCACATCTTATAGCATCCAAGGAAGTCAACAATATTCTTGAAATTCATCCTAGGCTGCTTGTTACAGTACTCTCCTAGTTTCTCTCGTATCTCCCTGCTAGTTCCTCTTTAGCCTGTCCTTCACATATTAGTTCTGCCACTGGCCTTCATCCTTTCTCATTCCATAAGTACCCCTTGGGATGATTACAACTACTCTTACCAGTTAAACTCTTACATATATCAGGATGTCTAACAAGCTGCTCTAGGTGAATAAGAAACACAAGACCAGTTGATAGGTATTAATACTGGATGACTTAGACCATCACACTTGGAGCATATTCTCTCTACTGATATTATTTAAAACCCAGCTTAAAGGATGATACTCTCAGACTGCTCCAAATGTGCAAAGATTTTTAAAATGAAACATTTATTATAGCCTTAAATAAGAGCTAATAGCAATTGTCAATTTGGGAGAACTGTACCACTGTTTTTGATTCTAAGGCAGTTTCCTAAACTCTACACTGTCAGTTTATCTTACATTGGAAGGAAAATACTGCAGAGGACAGAAATGGTAAACAGGACCTGTTTAATTAGGATGAAAACAAAATCTAGGAATTTTAAGTTTAACAAGATTCCTCTTTTCAAGTTTATAGTAAGATAATTTTACCACACACACAAAAAGGCAAAATACAAACAAAATGTGTTTGGAATTCTGAATTCCCACTAGAAAATGAAACTCAAGTCCACAAAAAATGAGCAAAACCCAGGGTAGACTGGAAACGTTAGAGTTGACAATGGATAAAAAGAAATGACTGTCCTACAAAGTCCATTCTGACATCTTTATTTTCACTACTTAAAGTAAAAGATAGTATTTGAATGATGAAATTGGGAAAGAATAAGGGATAAATTGTTGCAATCAAATCATTTCAAACCTAAGACTCTTTACTGTGCAAAATAAATGTGAAACAGAGAGCAAGATAAATTCAATCAAAAATTTTTCTTTAAGAAAAGAAAATGCTCCATGACATCTAATTACTATCCATTTTCTCAAACAAATGAGGGGTGAAAATGATGCCTAAATACATGTTATTCTCCTCTGTGTTCACCTGCAATCTCGTACATCTTTTTATCTGGTATGAGTCATTAGAGCACTCCATCACCCTAATAAGCACCAAGAATGCCATTTCACAATGTATTTATTTTCAATTCTTTTAAAGCATGAAATGAAACACTTTTCCCCCTAAAAAGCTTGTTAAGTAAACCTCTTGTGAAATTGAATAAACATACTAACACAAAAGTCATCTACATATGTACAAATAATTGGCATCAGTCTGAAAATTTGTACTCAGGAGACTATAAAGTCCAATTTGGAAAGTGACCAAATCTCAATTGAAATTCATTAAAAACATGTTCATATTCTAGTTTTCAGAGTATTTACTTCATGTCTTATTAAATAGGTCAAATTGGTATACTTAACTCAAACAATTTAAAATAAAGTTGAAATGGTCTTGATTTCCACTGAGAGAATATGGGCAGGGGAACTGAGAACACATTCTTGTTTGAAGCGATGAGGATATTAATAAAAATGCCAGTAATTAAAGTAAACTGGATACTAAACTGTCTGTTAACTCCTGATTTTTTTTAAAAAAAGGCATTAAAGCATTTTTTCATAATTTGACAACTATCTTTTAAAAAATGTCTAAGTATTTCTGGTTAGATATTTTTCTAGAAATCACTCAGCTTCTTTTTTCTTTTACTAGGGAGCCACACAGAAAGTGCTACATTTCCACAAATCTGGAAGTGAGGAATAATAGCAAATCAAATGAAGGCATATTTGAGTCTACCCCTTACCTAATCATATATTTGATGTCCCATATTACCGTACTAAGGAAAATTGAGAGAGAATAAACAAGTTAAAGGCAGAGGATTCAAAATGTTCATATTAGTTTGCTCAATTAACATGTATGTGGTGTTGTTCTTCCATGTTACAAGGATGTGGAAGTATCAGTAGGAGGGCTTTCGTTAGCACTGAAACACTTTGCATCGCAACCCTCCTTAATTCACATAGAGAGGGAGCACTTAGAGACATAGTAGGACTTGAAGAACTTGAAATGCTTTCTCAGTAAGGCCTCAGACTTCCGCAAGGCACAGGAAAGTTTCTAGGATAAATCTGGTGTGTGACCCACGAAGTTAGGATCTATCTTTTTAATGATTACACAGCTGAACTGGAAGAGAGTTAGAGCAGATAACCATTGGAAGCCTTCAAAAAGACTACAGCGTTCCTTGACTCAATAACTGATGAAACTTAAGTCTTTAAACTTCAGTATAAAGTTTCTGAATAGGAAAAAAATCCCAGCGCCCTTCCATTACTCTAACTAATAAAATGATCAGAGTTTTTATTGGTGGGAGGCTATTTTCTGCTTTCCTCTTAGTTCCGGGCTTCACTAAAATTCTGTTAAAGGCTGCACTCGTCACTGTCTGTGACCCCTCCCAACACTCAGTTCAGAGCCCTGTGAGACCCAGTTAGCGTCTAATTCATATGTTTCCATCTAGAACTTTCATACAATTGTTGTGGTTGTAACAGTTACTGAAAGGAAGGGAAGTGGGGAGAAAGAGAAAGAGACCAAGAGGGGAGACCAAGCACTGCCTGGGACCTGCGTAGCCAACAGGACAGAAGTTGAGCTCTGGACCTATCTCACACGTGAATAACTTGGAAGAAGTCACAAGTCACTGTATCATTTCTTCATGTGGGTACAAAAATATGCATTAGGAAAAAACTAGTTTCTGTTTGCTAGGCCTTTGAATTGGAATTGTGCTTTAAACAGAAACCTTCAGAGCACAGCCTATATATCTTAAACCAGAGACAAGGTGTGCCTCCAGAAGCAATGTCTTTTCACGAATTTATAGTTTTTCAGAATTGTGATTATGTCTAAATATCTCTTATATAATGGTCTTCTCTGCTGGACTGGGTCGTTGATCTAATTATGACTAATGAAAACATATATATGCTAATTATTTTCCTAAGAGGTATGGCTTCAAAGCCTAACTAACTTTTTCTTTCATGCATTTTCCAGTGTAGAGAATGAGATACGGCTTTTACAAAGTGCGAAAGGGCACAGAGCCGCCGTTTCACCAAAGGAAATCAAAATACCCCGAGCATACAGTGAAGTGTTTTTTGCCCTCAGGACCAGGCAGTGATCAGCTGGCCCCTGGCACTACGGTTATTTGGCATGTCAGCCTCAGCCTGGCCGCCACCATCACAGACTGGGAGGCCCTGAATCTCTAGTATCTTTCTTCTGCCTGGCTCAGGCTCACTCTGGATGCCACCTACACTTCAAACACTGCAAAAACCAAAACCAAAACAAAAACCAAAAACCTCCTTTTCCAATTAGACTTCTGAAAACCTTAATAGGCAGTTGGAACAAATCTCTCTTCCAAGTAATCCAAGAAATGAAAAGAAGATTTCGTATCAAGGACAGAGAGTTCCCAGAGTACTGTGACAACAAACTAAATTTTTAGATAATGGGCTGATTTTTCACCTTCAAAAGACTAATAAAGGCAAATACATTCAGGTTTGAATAGTTGTTTTCTAGATCCTAGAGATAAAAGACATTAAAAGATTCAAGAGCCTGGTCTGGAGAATGATACAACAATCAAATAACTCACTAGCACGCACTAACAAGCCACCTACACCCATTACTCTTCACCATTCCATCAGTCACCTGACAATTCATTTTAGAGCTCAGTTTTGTCACAACCAAACCTGTAACGAGAATACCATCATAGAATTCACAATGAAATACTTTAAGAGAAAGGGAGATTCGAGCATGGTCAGACACAAAGCTCATGACAGAAACGGACAGAGAACTTTTGAAGCTAGGTGACAGCAAAGTCTTGTCTAAGCGTTGGCCAACAGATGACTCACTCTCAGTAAACATATGGATTTGAAATCACTATTCAATGTCAACAATGATGGATCATCAGCACCAACAGGAACGAAATAATCTTATCATCAATTCAGAGCAATTTCAAAATTTTAAAGCACGTATGAACTGTGTTACATTAAAATATTAGACTTCTCTGCCACGAACACTTTATATTCCAGTAATAATAATTATCAATATACATTGTTTTGGCATGCACCTGGGCTCAGGGGACTGCAAGTACTAGAACCAAATAAGGATAGGAGTGCATTCTTACTTAGCTGGAAGACAGACAAAACCACTGTACCATAAATGCCCTATTGTGCTCTACCTAAGAGAGTTCTAGAAACTGGAATCAGTTATTCATCCAACTTTATTCCATTCGCCCTGTGTTTTTTCCAATACTTACCAATACACTTGGTTTCTATCATGTAACTAGCCATCCACTGCGTAAGACTGGTCTTCTCATCTACACTGCAAACCCAAGCTTGTTTAGGGGGTTGACACCATGTTATTTCTCACATAGCTTCCAAGATGACATTTTGTTAATGGTTCTGACATTACGATTACAATATCCTGTGGATTTATTGCTTGCTTGAAAGTCAGAGGCAAATGTGACTAAATAACATTAAGCGAGGGGACCAGAAAGGAAAATGAGGTAGTCATGAGGAAGAGTGTGTGTAACCTGGAGAAGCAA
The DNA here is from genome assembly GCF_004115265.2 of Rhinolophus ferrumequinum. Taxonomy (NCBI): domain Eukaryota; kingdom Metazoa; phylum Chordata; class Mammalia; order Chiroptera; family Rhinolophidae; genus Rhinolophus; species Rhinolophus ferrumequinum. Next base: position 56,771,395 of record NC_046287.1, read on the forward strand.
AACAAGAGCTTGGATATGTCAGAAACTGTCCAGGGGAAAGGAAGAAAGAAAAGGACTTATTTTACTTTAGAGAGAAATCAGTAACAGGAAAGAAAAGAGATTCAGGAGAAATGAACTAGACCCCGGGGATCTGGTATTTGCAAAAGTCACGGGATGGTGGGTAGCAGAAAAGGGGGAGTGGAGGGAAGATCCAAGTGGGAACTACAAGTCAAGTTTCTTGAAAATAGTTGTCTTTATACTCTCCGCTCCTATGTCTTTAACTTTCATTCCAATCTAGCTTCCACGGCCAGCACTCCACTGAAACTGTTTTATCAATAATTTCCTTGTTGCTGAATTCAAGTGGCACTTTCCAATTCCTATCCTATGCAAGCTTTTTACAACATGCAACACTTTACCATTACTGGACATCTGTAGTGTCTGTCTGGCTGACCCATTCTTTCTCCCCTTCTCTGTTTTGCTTCTGGCTCTGGTCACGGTTCAGGCTCTCCTTCACTGTCTATTCCTCTTCGGGAACATAGGAAGTGTCTGTTCCACTGGTCTATCCTCACTCCATTGTCTCCTCACTCTACAAACCCTGAGTGACATCATCTATTCCCATGGCTGAAATTCCCAACTATTTTTAAATGACTCTCCAGATCTGTATTTCCAGGCTTCTTCCTCAGCTCCAGATCTGAGTATTCGTAATTGCTTGTTGCACAGATCCATTTATTATTCCACGGACACCTCGAATTCAACACCGCAAAACTGAACTCTAGTTAGGCCATGTGCTCCTTTCCGCGACCCCTACCATCCTTTAAGCTGTCTGATCTCTATGTCTCTGATTGAATTTGCCTCCAAACTGTTTTCCATTCTATTGCCAGACTGATCTAAAATATAAACCTGATTATGTCACACCCCATTTAAAACTCTCCACATTGCTCCAAGATAAAATCTCAACTTCTAAACGTGGCTTTCTATGCTCTTCATAATCTGCCTGGGACATCTTCACACTGCCCTCAACCTGCAGCTCCCCGGATGTGCTGTGGTCTCTCTCACATCTAGGCCTCCACACAGATTTCTCTGAATCCTCTATGTAACTTCTATTTATCTTTTAAGTGCAGGTTAGATATCATTTTCTTCGCAAATTCTTCCATGATCTTCCTTCTCTTCCTGAGGTTCAATTCTGTGTCCTTCCAAATGTTTTTCCATAGCACCCTGCCCTCTTCGCAGCGCATTTCAAATTGCATGGAAAGGCTGTTTATTTGTTGATCTCTTCAGATGGAGCGTAAGTTCCCTTAGGAACTTTCGCTTGTGCACAACTGTATCTCCAGTGTATACATTTTGAAAAACTGGCAGAGCCCTAATGTAATAGATGCATTCATTATTGATTTGCTTCCTGTTATGGCCCTCTGTATAATATAAGAACAGTAGTTTGTTAGTCAAAATTCAGCTGAGAATTGATGCTTGTGTCACTTTTAAGTGTCAATCTGGAAGTCATGAAAAGGTTGGAATGATGGCAGAACTTAAGTGTGTTACCGAGACCCTTAAGAACAGGTACTAGATCCTACAACCTTTGTACCCCCACATCTGGCATAGCCCCTGCCCACAGTATGCTGACTAAGTAAATCTTTGCTAAACTGAATTAAGCTAGTCTTGGGCTAGGGGAAAAGTGGTCCCTTCCTCATTACTCCTCACCCAAATAACAGAGAATTGGCTAAAGGTGGGAAGGAAAAGATGGGATGACTCCTTTTTCCTCAGCTACACTTGAATCTCAGGAATGCTACTACTGGCATTCTGAGGGCAAAGAGGGAAGGGCAAAGTGCTAGTCCTAGGGCACGTGCCTCGTCCAGCAGACCTGGTGAGGGGCTGCCCGGCAGGGGTTCCCATGCGGTCTAAGTCCCCGGAATGCCTAGGTGTCCGGGAGAGCAGCACACAACTTACACTCAAGAGGCTGAAATTCCTTCAGGGAAGGAAACTGTTTCTTTTCTAAAGTGGACAGTTTATAACTATGACACCATTTTGTTTATTTTCATGACACACTAGTTACTTGAAACAACTTTTCATCATGTTTCTACCACTTGCCACCTCCCATTCATCCTAGAATCCAAATGGAAAAAGCTGTTTTGCTTTTCTTTGAACATGCCATACTCTCTCAAATCTATTATTTCTCCCCTCTTTGGTTAAATGCTTTTTATCACCTTGCTGGCCTGGCAAACTCCTGCTCAGTTCAAGATGTGTTCATTCCTCCGGGAGGCATTCTCTGACCTTTGCAAGCACGAGTAGGGGGCCCTATTCAGTAAGACTTTTCCTCCCTGTACTGATTTATCCCCTTGTTTGGTGAATGTTTAATTTACCCGTTTCTCCTCTTGTTTTGTGAGCTCTATGTAGGCAGAGACTGTGTCTTAGTCATCTTTGGAAGCCCAGCATTTAGCTTAGTAATTGACATGTGATGAACTCTCAATGGTGGTGTCAGTGTATAAACCCCAAACTGTCCAAATCCCAAACCACCCTGCAATATTACCATACACTGCATCATATAAGTTGGTGTGTAGCCTCTGCCATCACGCGCTGGCTGATTAGGACTCCAGCCAGGTTAAGAATTACCCAGCAATGGGACATTAGAAGCCCTTTGTAGGACACACCCTGCACCAGCACTGAGCCTCCTACACACTCTGTAACTCAGAGGTAATTCAAAGAGGCAGTCTAAGTACCGAGGACTGTTTCTGGTGAGCAGCTCAGTATCTCAAAGGTGCCTTTGAAGCACAGGTCTGTTCAGCAGTAGACAGCACCCTGTGAACTTCACAAGTGCTCGGCATTTTCAGGTGTATACATTTTCGTATTTTTATCACCTATCTGCCTTTTTGCTTTTCATAATTTTACAAATCAGGAAGACACTCATTTAAAAAAAACAGATTAGATATATCCATACGAGAACCTGGTCTGATATGACAAAGCTTCCACTGACTGATGAGCTAGTCTCTAGGATTTGTGCGAAGGTTCTGGGAACAGATACTGGTTGATTACTATGATGAGATTTCAAGCACTTGTCACCTTTTTTTCTATCTCTCCTTTTTATTTGAAAGGGCATTAACAACAATAACAAAAGAGACTGGATACACAATGTGGCTGGCCCTTTTCAGGCTTACTTTCATCCTAAGTAGATATTTTGCAGCAAGGCCTGATTCTTACTGAGTCAAATGAAACAGCAACCTGATGGATAGGTCATAGCTCTACTCTGCATTCTCCTACACAAATGTATCATTTCCTTTGTGTCCCATATTTTACTTTATAAAAGGAATTTCACCCAACTTTCCCGAAATGCACATTTGCCACACTCCAGAGGTACCATAAATATGGAGATGCAATGTAATTTTGGTGCTGTCATTCAAACTGATGCTGAAGCTACAAAGTTATTCTCTTGTCCATATTTAGTCCTTTCTCTTCTATATCTGGATGAGCCCAACTCAATCCAATTCATTCATCTCAGAGAGAGGACAATGAGATAGGAAAAGCTGGTAACGTGAAACAGCATCTCTCTTTGCATCACTTCTGTCGAATGTTGAATAAAGGAGTATTTTTCTCTCTTCCCTGGCTCACTCTGGGATGGAGTGGGTGGAAATCCTGTGGCTAGGTATTCAGTGAAATGGTTTTGCCAAAGACAGCCATACCCCTTATAGAGATTTTAGAGAAAATGAAAAAGTTAGCCAAGAGAATAGGGTTTATGCTGGAGAAACAGCTGTGATATGTTAAATTTAAGTTCAAAGGGTTGTTCCCTGCAGAGACAAAGCTAGCTGAAAGGACCAATGTGGACCCAGCACGTACACACATGCTGCTTTAGCAGAGGCCAAAGCCGTTCACTTATAAATTAGAAGCTGTGTTGACTCTATAGGGAAATAAAGGCAATACAAGATATCTGGACACCTAAAAGTATGGATATAATATCAACAACGATCTCCGTTTCTCCCATTGTTTTATCCCTCCAAGTAATATGTACATTTTAGAAAGATGCTATAAGACTTTTTTTATTTTCATTTTTGGTAATCTGTGGGTTTCAACTAACTCCATACCTCTCTCTGCAAAGGTTATTTCCCCACAAAGAGAGCTCTGGTCCAAGGTGAAGTATCCCATGCTCTAATATTCCTTACCTACGCTATTCCAAAAGGAAAAAAAATCTCAAAAGGATTTGTGTTAGATATGGCCCCTCCCAGTTTAGTCATCTGGAAAAAGTTCCAATAGAGAAATAGAACGAAAGAGAATTGTACACACAGGGGTTGCCATCTGATTTAATTCTGTAGATGTTATATCAAAGGGAAGGCTTCCCAGAGAAACGCAAGTGTGGAAGAAGTATGTAAGGACACGTGTTTGTGCCCTGGAAATAAAGAGCTCAAAAATGAATGAGATCTTTTTTTTCACTATCTAAATATCCATAATGAGTGTAGTGAGGTTAGTCATAAACTGTGATTGGGCATGAAGGTTGTTCGACCTTCCAGAAGTAATTTATAAGTATGACTTAATACAGACATACCTTGTTTTATTGAGCTTTGCTTTAGTGTGCTTCCCAGATATTGTGTTTTTTACCAATTGATGGTTTGTGGCAACCCTGAGTAGATTAGCAAGTCTATTGGTGTGATTTTTCAACAGCATATGCTCATTTCCTGTCTCTGTCACATTTTGGTAATTCTCACAATATCTCAAACCTTTTCATTATTGTATTTTTGTATGGTGACCTGTGACCAGTGATCTTTGATGTTACTATAGGGCACGACCCTCCACCAGCAAAAAGAGTACAATGTGCTGAAGGCTCACCTGGTGGGTAGCATTTTTTAGCAATAAAGTAGTTTTTAATTAAGGTGTGTACATTGTTTTGTTCTTTTTTTTTTTTTTAGAGGTAATGCCATTTCACATTTAATAGACTACAGTATAGTGTACACATAACTTTTATATGCACTGGGAAACCAAAACTTTTGTGTGACTTGCTTTCTCGCAGTGGTCTAGAACTAAAGCCACAACATCTCCAGGGTGTGCCTATAATTTTAAACAGTTCCTACTCTGTTCTTATGACTCATGACACTACCAGTAGCGTCCCTTTAGGAAATAAACAGATAAGTGCACACACTTTAGATATGTGTCCTTACGTAGGTGGCCTTATGTACTTCTTCCACACTTGCGCTTCTCTGGGAGGCCTTCCCTTTGATGTAACATCTACAGTATTAAATCAGATGGCAATCCCCGTGTGTACAGTTCTCTTTTCTTATATTTATCTATTGGAACTTTTTTCAGATGACTAGACTTGGAGGGACCATATCTAACACAAATCCTTTTGAGATATTTTTTCCTTAGGTAAGGAATATTATATATATTCCATATATATATGGAACTTTTTTCAGATGACTAGACTGGGAGGGACCATATGGATATATATATATTTATATTAAATAATACATATAATTTATATATTAAATATATATTAAATAAATGTTTATATTATATATTAAATATATACTATATATTTATATTAAATCACATATATAACTGAAAAACTTAAAAGAGGGGATGTCTGAAAATAGAAAAAGAATAAATTATGGCAAATCTAGTGAATGGAAAATATTATAAGCAATTAAAATGAATGCTTCTGTACCCTATTAAGAAAAGAGCAAAAAAGAAAACCATATGACTTAGCATTGCACAGTCATCAGATACCAGACTGACCAAAAAACATGCTGCTACAAAATTTTTCATTTAAAAATGTTTATGGTAATAAGTAGAATAAAAAGAAAAGGATGTCAAAGCTATATCATAGTCCAAGTAGACTTAAAAATCCTTTCCCAGGAGTGACGTCAGCAAGAATAGTAAGTCTCAGATTTTGTTCCCCCATAGAAACATCAACTTAACAATGATATGTGATTCAAAATACCTTTACGAGAATGCCAGAATGCAGTTAAGACAACGCAGTATTTCAGGCAAGCAAGAATCCAGGAAGAGCTGCATTGAAATAGGTAAAGAATTGAAATAGGTAAGAAGAGCAAAGACTGGGAGAAAGGCTTCTCTCTTGGGAGGAAGAAGGAGGAGTGGAGTGTTCGTCTGGCATTCTGGCTCATCAGAGGGCTGCCCACGGGAAACGGTATCGTCTTGCTAACATGGGGCATTGACAGGGAGCTGATATACTCTGGATGCCTCGTTGCAGCTCCAAACAAGGGAGAGCTGGTGGCTTGTTGCTGTAAAACCCTAAACTTCCCAAATCTGAGGAAGGACACAGACATCAGATCCAAGAAGCCCAATCATCTCAAATCAAGATAAAGATATCCACACCTAGACACGGTATAATAAAATTGTCAAAAGTCAAAGAAGAGAGAATTCTGAAAGCAGCAAGGGAAGAGTGATTTGTTATATACAAGGCACTCCCTTAAGACTATTATAGGACTTCTCAGCAGAAACCTTGCGGGTCAGGACAGAGTAGGATGACATATTCAAAATTCTGGGGAAAAAAACCAACCCAAAACAAAACCAAAAAACCCTGTAAACCAAGAATAGTATACCAAGCAAATAGTCCTTTAAAAATGAAGGAGAGATAAAGACTTTCCCAGATAAGCAATAACTGACAGAGTTCGTCACTCCTAGACTTGCCTTACAAGAAGTGTAATGAAAACAAGAATTTGAAGTGAAAGGAACTGAAACTGCAACATGATAGTATATGACGTATAAATCTCAGTGGTAAAGGTAAACATATACTGTGTTTCCCTGAAAATAAGACCTAGCCAGACAATCAGCTCTAGTGCGTCTGGAGCAAAAATTAATATAAGACCCGGTCTTATTTTACTATAATGTAAGACCAGATCTTATATAATATAATATAATACAGTATAATATAGTATAATATAGTATAATATAATATAATATAATATAATATACCGGGCCTTATATTAATTTTTGCTCCAAAAGACGCATTAGAGCTGATTGTCCAACTAGGTCTTATTTTCGGGGAAACACGGTAGACAAATACAGAATAATGAAATACTGTACAAATCACTTTTAACCATAGCATAAATGTTAAAAGAGAAAAGTACTAAGAATAACTATAAACACCAAAATTTGTTAATGGATATACAATATAAAAAGAAGTAAATTCTGACATCAATATCATAAACTCTGTGTGTGTGAGAAGTAAAAGTGTAGTTTCTGTATGTGATTGAAATTAAGTTGGTATCAGCTTAAAATAGACTGTTAGAACTATGTTTTATGTAAGCCTTATGGTAATCACAAAGAAAACCCCTATAGAAGATATCCACAAAAGAAAATGAGAAAGCAATCAAAACATGTTTCTACAAAATATCAACAAAACACAAAGGAAGACAGCAACAAAGGAAGAGGGTAAACAAAAGCTACAAAAGAGGAAACAATTTACAAAATGCTAATAGTAAATCCTTTTCTATCAATAATTACTTATGTAAATGGAATAAACTACGCAATCAAAACAAATGTCTTCTGTTACCAGTGGGTTTTTCATATATACGGCTTCTATTATAGTGAGACAATTTCCTTTTATTCCTAATTCATTGAAAGTTTTTATCATGAAAGCGTGTTGAATTTCTATTAAATGCTTTTTCTGTATCTATGGAGATGATCATGTGATTTATAACCTTTGTTCTGTTAATGTAGTTTATCCCATTAATTGATTTCCATATTTTGAACCATACTTGCTTTCCAGAAATAAACCTCATTTGGTCATGGTGCATGCTCCTTTTAATATGATGTTGAATTTGGTTTGCTAATATTTTGTTGAGGTTTTTTGCATTTATATTCATCAGAGATGAATTTTTCAGAGATGTAGTTTCCTTCTCTTAGTGTTTTTTTTCTTTCTGGTTTTGGTATCAGGATAATGCTGGCTCATAAAATAAGTTTAGGAGCTGCCTCCTTTCAATTTTTTGGAAACATTTGAGGAGGATTAGCATCAATTCTTATGTAAAAGTTTGGTAGAATTTACCGGTGAACTGGTGATTACTGACTCAATCTCCTTACTAGTTATAGATCTGCTTTGGTTTTTCTATTTATTCATGATTCAGTTTTGGCAGATTGCATGTTTTTAGGAATTTATCCATTTCTCCTAGGTTGTCTAATTTGTTGGCGAAGTTGATTCTTATAATACTTTTCATTTCTGTGCAATCAGTTGTAACATCTCTTCCTTCATGTATGATTTGAGTCTTCTTTTTTTCTACGTAGTAGTATAACTAAAGTCTTGTCAATTTAATTGATCTTTTCAAAAAAACAATTCTTAGTTTCACTGATTTTTTTCCTATTGTTTTCATGGTCTCTATTTCATTTATTTCTGCTCTAATCCTAATGTTTCCTTCCTTATACTAACTTGGGGTTTTGTTTGTTTGTTCTTTTTCTAGTTCCTTGAGGTTTAAAGTTAGGTTGTTTGATATTTTCTTTTTTTTATCGTATGTGTTTATCTCTATAAACGTCTCTCCTGGTACTGTTTTTGCTGTATCTCTTAAGTTTTGGTATGCTGTGTTTCTAGATTTAGGTAGTATGTAAATGAAGATAAATAACTAAAAAAAGATCTAGTGTTCAATAACAACAAATAAAAGATATAACAAATTTGCAGTACAAATATACATTGAAACAAGTGCTGCCACAGGTCTGTACCTGCACAGACCTTATGAAGTCTAACTTACTAACTTAGATTCAAAATTTCTAATTCAACATAATTAGAATACAGCTCATCTAGTCCCTCTGATCTCACACACACACACACACACACACACACACACATCCACACAGCTATACATTCTTTTATATACAGAGGGTGCCAAAAAAGGTACATACATTTTAAGAAAGGAAAAAAACTGTATTAAAATCGTAATACAATAAATGATGCTAGCACTCATTTGATTAACGCCACCTTTTGAGGGCATGTGGTACTACACATTGCTACTGTAATCCAATTCAACTTCAAAAAGTAATACATAGATGACATCTCTTAAAATGTGTACATTTTTTGGCACCGCAGTACATAAAATATTATACATAGAATATACATGTATAATATCTAAAATAATTATTTCACCAGAAACAAAACAAATCCAAAAAATAATTTAGACATCAATGAAACAGTCTTTTGGGTGTTTTATGTGAGCTTTTTTATACAAAGTGAATATTTTTGGGGTAACTTGTCTACCATTGCATAAAGTTTTGAGGGCTCCCTTTATTTATTTATTTATTTTTACCTTTTGCAAGTAAAGGACTGTTCCCTTTAGTACAGCATAAAAAGTTTTCCATCCTCGCTTTCCTCTTGGAGCTAGAAAGGAAAAAAAATGAAAAATTTTATTAGACAAATTAGCATTTTAGAAAGAGACCCTAACTGCTATCTGTCACCGTGTACCAAAATTAATTCAAAATGGATCAAAGACTTAAACACAAGACCTGAAACAATAAATTGCATAGAAGAAAACATAGGTACTAAACTTATAGACCTTGGGTTCAAAGAGCAAGGCAAGGGAAGTAAAAGCTAAAATAAATGAATGGGACTATATCAAATTTAAAAGCTTCTGCACAGCAAAAGAAACCATCGACAAAATAAAGAGGCAACCAACTGAATGGGAAAAAATTTTTGCAAACAATGCCTCCGATAAGGGGCTAATATCCAAAATATACAAGGAACTCATGCAACTCAACAACGAAAAAAACAAACAACCCAATTTAAAAAATGGGCAGAGGACCTGAAGAGACATTTCTCCAAAGAGGACATACAAATGGCAAATAGACACATGAAAAAATGCTCAACATCACTAATCATCAGAGAAATGCAAATAAAAACCACAATGAGATATCACCTCACCCCATTTAGAATGGCTATCATCAACAAGACAAATAGTAACAAGTGTTAGAGAGGCTGTGGAGAAAAAGGAACCCTCATACACTGTTGGTGGGAATGCAGACTGGTGCAGCCCCTATGGAAAGCAGTGTGGAGGTTCCTCAAAAAATCACAAATAGAATTACCGTATAACCCAGCAATCCCTCTCCTGGGTAGCTACCCAAAAAATCTAAAAACATTTATACATAAAGACACGTGTGCTCCAATGTTCACTGCAGCTTTATTTACAGTGGCCAAGTCATGGAAACAACCAAAATACCCTTCGATAGATGAATGGATAAAGAAGTTGTGGTATATATACACAATGGAATACTATTTGACGGTAAGAAAAGATGAAATAGGACCATTTGTGACAACATGGATGGATCTTGAGAGTATAAGGCTAAGCGAAATAAGTCAGACAGAAAAAGCAGAGAACCATATGATTTCACTGATATGTGGTATATGAACCAAAAACAACAAAAGAACAAGACAAACAAATGAGAAACAAAACTCATAAACACAGACAATAGTTTAGTGGTTACCAGAGGGTAAGGGGGGAGGGGGTGGTAGATGAGGGTAAGAGGGATCAAATATACGGTGATGGAAGGAGAACTAACTCTGGGTGGTGAACACACAATGTGCTTTATAGATGATGTAATATAGAATTGTACACCTGAAATCTATGTAACTTGACTAACAATGGTCACCCCAATAAAATTTACTTAAAAAAAAAAAAACAAGAAAGTGACCCTAAATGATCAACACGGTGATTGTGTTTCAAAGTTCCTGTTTTAGTGGCTACCAAAACTAGTAATCATGAGCACGAAAATTTTCTTGAGCCTAACTGTGTAACAGGCAGTGTTCTCAAAATGTTTTACATGTAATGTAAAACACAATAATCCTGAGGGGTAGGTACTAGTACTCTTGCTTTTTACCAAACTGAAGCACAGAGAAGTCATTTGCTCATGTTCATGTAAACCAGGAAGAGGAGGAGGAGGAATCTGAACCCAGAGAGCACGGTTCTACAGCCTGCACTGTAGTACAGATGACTGAAAGACTGGGAAAGCAAAAGAGGCATTCTGGAAATAGATATTAACGTAAGAGAAAGTTTAAAAGGCTCTTGTATCGGAGCCTTTATGGCTTCGCTGAAGTTTCTAGGAATCATAAGAAAAAAGTCTCAGAATATAAAAGGACTCCTGTTGGCATTTCTCCCCCACACCCACCAATCAGATTATAACTTTAATTCTTATTACTTTATTATTATAACTTTAATCATTATTTAATTATTATGACAACAACCTGTGATACCTCTGCTGCAGAGCTTGCTGCAGTGTAACATATTTTTTTTGGTCTAAATTTCTCTTTCATTAGATTGTGAGGTAACCTTCATCTTTAGAACTCACAGAACTTGGCACAGAGCAAAGCAGACATTAGGCACCTTCATAATAATTCTCCAAATGAATCTTCTTTTAGAAGCCCTCTCATTCCTTTTCTTTCTGTTGTCCTGGACTATAAAGTATATAGAATTTCTCTATTGACTTATATAAACTTGTATAGATTGTCTTAAAGCAAAAGGACAGATTAGTAAAACAGTTTATTATTTATTCTTAATCTTAATAAAATAAATCTGTAACTGGAAAGTATTATTACCCGAAGGCCATTTTTCTAAACATGTCTATCCAAATAGGTAGGGAGGGCTATTTATTCTTATTCCCTTGTCACCTATTTGGGTGTCTTTAGGCTGTCTTTAACTTAGACACCTGATTAAATTAGGGAGTGAATTCTTCTTAAGCTTTAAATCCTTTAAATTTACTTTCACTGAAGACTCAAGAATCCTTACACTTGTAACGGGTGACAGGACGTGTGTGCTCCTGCCAACACCATACTGAGATAGCCACCTGGAAAAAAGGACTCAGAATATCGCTCTGCAGGTTTCCAGGGGAAATTAAAAAAAAACTGTCCCATCTGTTTCCATTATGTAAGGTTTAAAATTGTGAACTTAAAAATAAATTATCAAAAAAAGTATACCATCAACAAACAGCAAGTATTGGCGAAATGTGGAGAAAAGGGAACTCCCGTGCACTGCTGGTGGCATTGAAAATTGGTACAGGCGCTATGGAAAACAGTCCGAAGGTTCCTCAAAAAATTAAAAATAGAACGACCTTATGACCTGGGAATTCCACTTCTTGGTATTTATTTGCAGATATCCAAAACACTAATTCGAAAAGATATATGAATCCCTATGTTCACTGCAGCATTATTTACAATAGCCAAGATATGAAAGCAACCAAACTGCCCATCAGTAGACGACTGGATAAAGAAGAGGTGGTCCATATATACAATGGGGTATTACTTGGCCGTAAAAAAGAATGAAATCTTACCATTTGCAACAATGTGGATGGACCTGAGGGTTATTATGCTAAGTGAAATAAGCCAGAGAAAGACAAATACCGTATCTCACGTAAGCATGTGGAATCTAAAGAACAGAATAAATGAACAAACAAAACAGAAACAGACTCACAGATACAGAGAACATACAGGTACTGATGGTTGCCAGATGGGAGGGGTGTTGGTGGGAGGGGCTGGGTGAAAAGGTGAAGGGATTAAGAAGGACAAATTGGGAGTTACCAGATAGTCACAGGGATGTAAAGTACAGCATAGGGAATATAGACGATAATATTGTAATAACTATGTGCCCGGTGGGTACTAGATTAATCAAGGGGATCACATTGTAGATTATATAAATGTCTAAACATACGCTCTACACCTGAAATTAATATAATATTGAATGTCAACTGTAATTGAACAAAAAGTATACCATCATCTCCTTTATAAAGAAAAAAAGTGACTACTATAAATAGAATCACAGATCATTAGGTATATATAGAAAAACAAATATTGGCTATTGTTCCATAGACATCAAATTCTGACATAGCTGACGTGAGAACAGGCTGCAGAAGCTACTGCGGAGTGGAGCCGGGGGCAGCGTGCTGTGGCGGAGGCGCCTGTCTGGAAAGCAGACCAGCTGGCTTCTGCACTTTGTCTTACACCCATCCTCTCATCCACCATCCCTGACCTGGGTAACTCCTGACCAGCTCCTCAACTTCTCAGGACTTCAGCTGCTTCATTTCAAAATGTGGATGGTTCACATAACTCAAGGCAAAGTACTTGCTAGTGTCGGAAAGGAATTCAGAAAAAACCTCTTGTGTTTTCAATAGGAGGCGCATGGGTCCTGGATTCGAAAGGCTTTCCCCAAAGCCCTGAAACCAGTTCAGTGGCATTCTGAGATTCCTTCAGTTCAGAGATGGACAAATCTAGTTTTCTACTTTTCAGGTAGAAATCTGCTCTCTAGGAATCCATGCATATGTGCATAGAATTTTTAACAGCTCTTTGTCATTACCACACTCAGCCTACTAGAAACAGGTCCTACAACTGAAATGGGATCTTAGGTCACCCATGGGTGACTAATGCTGTAAGTCAGTGAGCATTAAAGAGCAGTGAGTATTGCACTCTCTACTTTTCCATTTCCCACAGAAGTATAAAACTTAATCTTGTTTTTGGCCCATTATGATTTAGTTGTTTAACACTTAAATGAAGCCACCTAACAAGATAACTTAGAAGCAAACGCTCAACAATACATAGCTTAGTGTGGTATAAAAGCACTGCTCTAAATGATTTTTACATGTATTCACCTATTTAACCCACATCATGATTCTAAAAATAAGTTACTATCATGACTTCTATTTTATACATGGGATGGTGTGGGCACAAACGAGTAGTATTCAGAGAAGCACGGGACCACTGTGCACTAGAGCAGGCCGGGAAGGCTCACTAGAGGCAGGTTCAACCGCCCTGATTTTAAAGCCACATACAAGCGCACACAGCGCGTCGATGGCCTTTGTGCCCTTGTGAGGCTCCTCGTGTGAAACACATGGGTAAGACATCAGTGAACGAGGGCCACTGTTTCTCAGAACGATGACTGTGGAATGGGTTAAAACTGGTTTCACCTGGTTACCAGAGGGTAAGGGGGGAGGTGGGTGGGAGATGAGGGTAAAGGGGGTCAAATATATGGTGAAGGAAGGAGAACTGACTCTGGGTGGTGAACACGCAATGTGATATATAGATGATGTATTTATTACAGAATTGTACACCTGAAACCTATATGTCACCCCAATAAATTTTAATAAAAAAACTGACTTCATAGCACATATTAAGTATATACAACTGGGGAAAGAGTTGCAACTGTAGTTACATAATACACGATGGGAGGAACGAGGGAGATTATTGATTGGAAACCTAATGTATCCTATTGAAAGGCTTTAATGACAAGGTGGTAGGAAGTTGGCAGGTGTACTTTAACAAACCTGGGTGCCTGTTGTGAAAGAGTGTTTACTGAGCTTGATCAGAAGATCCCACTTTATGGTTGTTTTTAATATGCATATTCAAAGTCCAAAGATAATCAATTGCTTTCTTCTGGAAAATATGAAATACTGGAATATTTTAATTTTAATCATTTGCCTCCAACGTTACATGATAATGGCATCTATTTACTTTAGTTTTTTTAATACTACTGAAATAGACATCATTTTTTTTTCTATAAACCACCACTGTCTGTTTTGATTTACCCTCATGTTTACCATTACCTTTATATATTACTGCTTTCTGTACCTAAGATTGATTTTTGGAGGCCATTTTCAGCTACTTCTTGAAATCTATACTGAAAAGTTCCTTTAGTCAGGGTCTTTTGGTGGTAAATCTTTTTCTATTTTTGTTTACATAAAAATGTTCATTAAAAATTCTAGGTTGACAACTACTTTTTCTTATGAAGATATTATTTCACCATCTTCTGGTGCCTGTCATTGTTGGGATATCTATCTTGAGTCTAAATGTTATGTGTAAGTATAGTTTTCTTTAAATTTATCCAGTTTGGTTTTCTTTAGGCTTCCCGTGTATCATTTCCAAACACCTGTAGTCATTATATCTTTGAATACAGTCTCTTTCCACTATTTCCACTATTGTAACCTCTGCCACTCTAACTTCTCATTCCAGTCCACAGGTGTCTTAACTGCTCCTTCATATTCTCTATCTTTCTGTCCATCTGTGCTAAAAGCTGTGTAACGTTATCTCCAGTACTCCTCTTTGGGCACCCAGACCCAGAGATGCCCTGAGGATTTTAGCAGACCCAGGGTTAGCTTACCTCCCTAATTAGAAAATATTTTATCATTTTTAGCTGTTTTATTATGATGGAAGTTTCGATGGAAGACTTTCAGAATTCATTGGCCATCATACTGCCAAAAATAGAGTCAACAGCTTTTTCCCTTCCCTTAAAAAAAATAAAAAGGATTCAACAATTTTGTATTCTAGTGATAATTCATTTGAAGTAGTATATAGGAGATAGCAGTTGAGGACTGAATGAGAGAAATTAGAACAAGGAACACCAGTAAGGAGGTTGTTACAATTGCCCCAATGAGAGAAAAAAGCCAAAATATGGACAGAGGTGCACAACAAATTAAGAGAGAGAAATGGAAGGAAAGGGGAGGACAGCAATATCAACTGAGCACCGATACAGCAGGGCTCTGGGCACTGGGCTAGCTTTAGAAACGTGTGTTCTATCTGAGCCAAACAATCCTTTTAGTTCGATATAGACTGCCTCCATTTCACATGAATGGCCCCATTATTAACTGTATTTGCAGCTCTGAGAGGCAGAGGAAGCTACCGAGGAGGCTATGTATCTAAAGATTTCAAAGCTATTGTACAGGGCAATTCAGATGAGGACACACGTGTAAGTGTACATTAGGAAGGAAAAACTGTACAGGGGACAATCCTTTGTAATGGTCAGGCCTGCTACTTCAGTGAGGTGGACGCAGGGGGCAGGGAAAGGAGAATAGGAGACAGAAGGGGAATGCAAGTCAGGCATGTTCTTTAATCTCGCTCAACTCCAGTACCTTCAACGGTATCCCAGCTCACACCTATGGACTTCAGAACTGAGGCACCATCCCTGTGTCTGCCTGCGCTCTCACATACTGCCCACCCAACATTTCTGTGACCTAATGCTAATAGCAGTAATAATGACAGCAGTAGTAACAGCAGCAGCTAACATTGACTGAGCACATACTGTTTGAAGCACTGCTCCAAAACTTGATGCGTATTAAATAAAGCCCACCACTCTATGAGGGAGCACTAGTATCAACTGCACTTTATAGATGTGGAATCTAGGACCTCACCTAAACTTCAACAATTGTTTCCACATAGCACTGGCCACTTTCCCTCTGTGGGTGTTGGAAGCCAGGGCAGGCTTCCCCAAATACCCCACAATGGCATATTGATTACTTTGATTTCAAGTTACTTGATAAGCAACCAGTGCAAGAAGGGCATATTGATCTTTTATTGTCCCCTTGAATGCAGTAAATCAAGCTCCCCTGTGAAAGGTCCCTCCTTGCTCCAATAGGGCTGAGAGAGAGACACCCTTATCACTAGAGCTACGGAATCCATGGCCAAAAGCTTACATAAACAAACCTTGTCACTGCTTTACTAATTTACTACCCAAGCCAAATCTTTAGATTCCTCTCTAATGAGCACCCAAACCTAAGTGTTTTCATCCTGTCATTTCTTCACAAATTTATTGTTTTGGTGTCTAAAAAGTATAAAAAGTTGGCTGGTTCATCATTTCTGAGGGCATCATTTCTGATCTCCTGTGTGCATGTATTAAATTGTTTTTCTCCTGTTAATCTGTCTTGTATCAATTTTCTAATTAGTCCAGCAATAAGAACTCAAGAAGGGTAGAGGGGGAATCTCCCCTTCCCTGACACAGTCAAGACCAGTTAAACCAGACTCAGGCTATAATGTCTTGATTAATTGGATACAGGGGTGAAGTTCTGATTATTTAAGAGCTGATTCCGCACGGACCCTGACCTGTCAGAAAAAACACTGCTCAATTAAGATTGAAGGAACACCCATGGTAAACAGTCTGTACAGCTGAACCAGTACACACTCCCTGACCACCAGCCCTGGCTGGGGGCTGTTTGTTATCCACTATAGGTTAAAGTAAGACACACAAAAAGTCAACAGGCTTCTGTGATTATTTTCCACCACCACCACTACCACCACCACCACCACACACACACACACACACACACACACAGAGAATATACAATTGGCAGTTGTTCCACAGGTGGGTATTAGAAATATTAAATCTTCAATATTACAAACCAGTTCTTATTTTCTCATCTCTCTTTATTATATATTTGAAGAAATCTTTTTGGAAATATAAAATAGAATGAACAATATTTTTGCTTCAATTATTACCAATGATCTTTGTAAAATAGTTAAGTGCATAACTGGGAATGAAAACACAAGTTGTCATCCTTCTTTTGTTAACAGAAAAGTATAAAAGATTCCTGAGCAATAAAATATTCAGTAAAGAGTAATAATGGATATGTGGCAGAAATAAAGCTGTCTGTCTATCTGTCTATCTACCTACCTACCTACCTACCTACCTATTTTTAATTCACCAAAAGGTATAAGCTTCAGGCAAAAGTTTCTATTTACATGCTGTACTCCCGAGCTTTAATATCTTCTAAACTAAACTGGGAACAGATTGTATGTAAGATCTTACTGTTCAATTTTTCTAGTTTATTCAAAAGGAAGATAATTTATTTTCCTACATGAAAATCTTGTCCTGTTTTTGACCACTCCTCACTCTGGGTTTCCCGATCATCTACTTTTTCCTTTTGTTCAAGTTTAGTATCAGGAAGACTTAATATGCATAGAAAAAGACATAGTATGTACATTGCTTATTTTTTCTTTTTAATATACTGACCTTTTCTGTTGGCTTGAAAAACATGCTTCCCCTTCCCCAATAAAATGACAAAAATACCACTTTCTGCCTAAAGAGTAGAGCAGGTCAATAACCCATATCCACACTAATGAGAAAGAATTCTTGAGTCATGCATAGCATCAAGCCGAACAGTGCACGTCCTGCTTTGCTAGAAAACAAGGAAAATATGAGGATGTGCTAGTTCTATGCAAAATGCCTGCATTTCCTCGTATTAATGGAGGAAGACATTTAAAACATAATGAAATACCAAGGAAGGCATTGCAAAATAAATCCAACACCTTGCTGACCTTGGAAACAAAGAGGTACTCAGTAAAAGCTCTTCCATACTAGTACAATTGGGATACATCTATAGTAGATTTGCAGAAGGCACAAGAGTTTTATTTTTTACATGCATCACTTCATTTACTATTCAAAACAGCTTTATAACCAGCTGCACTTATTGACCCCATATCAGTAAACTTAGGTATATCCAGGGCTTGAGGTCAGGGAGTAGAAGCAGTGAGACTGAAATCGAGCACTGTCCATGTACTGCTCATTCATGCTCCATAGATAACTCTCCGTGAGAAGCCCTAGACTGCTTGGTCAGCTTGGAGTCATAAATATGGGACATGACGAACTAAATGTTAATCTGATGCAGAAAATTTAGGCCATTATTTCATCCCATGTGTAATGAATGGTCTTGTAGGAACACTATTAAACACAACACATCAGGTGTCACAAAATTAAATGCCCATAGGGCCCAGGATGACAGTGCTTAACACTGAGGTGATACTGTAGGAAGTTACTCGCCATTCCTGGAGAGGGGAGAGTACATGCCCGTGTCTAAAGGAGCAGCTGCTCCTCAGTCTTGGTGCATGACCACACTGGAAAACAAAACCATTCTGAGTTTTCAGGAGAGGATGGAAAAAAAGGAAGTTTATGTGAAATATTTTATTTTTTAAAATGTTGGTAACTAATTAAAATGGTTTTAAAAAGACACCGTGGTCCAAACAAGACCTGCCAACAATGGCCTGCTCACGACATTTTTAAAGTTATTATATTATCTTAGTGACAATATCCAAAATCTGGGCTACATTCTTCAAGCATCTCTCTTATAGGATGAAGAGCAGTGCTACCTTGATAGGAAGCAAGCGCTTAAGTTGTACATCACTAAGGCAGCTGAAGGTACAACTGAGGCAGGAGGAGTTTGCTTTCCGAGATTGGTTTGCAAAGGATTTAGATAAATTCATAAATGATAGGCCTACAAATCCCTGAGGGAGGTTAAGGTAATCCTTGTATATTTATCCTTAACTTTCTTTCATAAAACATCCTCAGACAGCACCATGAAGTACTATTAAATCTTGATTAATAGAGTAACTCAGACACTTTCAGATTCCTGCATGAAGCCATGGAATCCCAGCTGTGCATAAAAGAAGTCACCTTTGGGAGGTGAGTCACACAACATTAAGCAAATGATAGTATTCATTATCCCCAGGTTTACAACAGAGTGGCAGAAATAAAATAGTTCTACTACTGTTTTATATTTCTAAATATCTTAGTTTTGAAACATGTAAGGAACTTACACATTTTTGGAAAATCCTTACAATCTTTCTCTTTAAGATTGGGAACTATATTACATGTAGTCAACTCTATTTTATAAGAGAAAAAGCTGGGGCAACCTTAAAGGAACCAGAAGTACAACCTATACTGATTGTTTTTCCCAGAAAAAGATTCCCTTCCTTTCTGTGATAGGAATACATTTATATTCTTGATAGAGACTAGAACATGATACAAAAGAGAACTGGAAGAATATTTTGCCCAACATGTCTCCTGGAGGGGTGATGTTCACTCTGGATTTCATTCTATTCCTTTAAGAAGTCAATATTCTTACCCTAAATCAGTCTTTCTAGAATGGCAGCAATTCCCTGGACTGACAGCCAGGAAACTTGGGTTTTATTCACACCAGGATGCCCACTGTTTCTCTGATGTTGGACAAGTCACCTAACATCTCTGGTTATAAACCTATAAAATGAACATGCTAAGTGTACCCAAATTACTTTATAATGTTGTTACAATGTTTGTTACATACAGATTGTTAGGTCACAGACCCTAGCCCTAGAGTGCCCATATAGAGGCAGTTACATTCACAGTGAAGCTTAGTACTACATGATAAGCTGCATACACCAAATGGTAGCATGGCACTAACCTAAAACAATCGCAATGGAATTTCAAGTAGGTAAAAAGAGGAGGAAGTCATTAATTCTAACACTGAATAAAATTTGGAAGTCAGAGAAGATTTTAAATGAGGACTTAGTTTTCAGCAGGACTTTGAAGAGAAAAAGCTCCAGGGCGAAAGCTACTGCAGGTCAATAGAAATCACTAGTGGCAAGGAAGGGCGGCTGCCAGACAGAATCTGTTCCCCAGGGAATGTGAGAGCAGTCTGACTGCTTTCCCCCAACCTTAGGGGCTTCAGGAGAGACTTCCAGCTCTTCCTTTCTCACTACAAGGCTGCTCATGCACAAGTGCCAGAAAAGAGCCCACTGTTGGGAGCTGCATCTGACGTGCCGCCACTGAACATTCAACTCTGCTTTTCCAATTCAGGTGGAACTTCTTCCATCTATTTGGACTTCCACCTGTCCCTAAAAGGAGAAGCAGGGGTCCTACTCTGGAATATCCTCTCCCTCCCTATGATAGGGTAGGTAGACAGACAGAAATGAGCAGGAGAAGGGAGACCTAGCCCCGGTTTTCAGAAAGCCCCTTGCTGCAGCTCCTACTTCGGTCCAGACCCCTTGCAGCTGCACTCAGTGAGGGCACCAGCACCTTACCAGACCAACAGGATTCCAGGCTCACACATACCCCTCAATCAATGGAACCCGTTGTTAAATGCCAGAGAGGGAAGGAAGACATCCATCTCGTTTATCAGAATGTACACCCTGCTTGTCAGGACCATTTTAGTAGGCTTCTCAAACACATTACAAAAAGAAAATTGGCAGAAACCCTACCTTGAGAACCAAAAGGGAGGACTAGGTACCTTAGCAGGAGAAAAAGAGACAAGGGACAAGGAGGGATGGGGAGGAGGCAGTTCTATCCATGGGAGTTAAAGCCTTCCCACAACACAAGGAGAAGCCTTGGCCCCTCTTGGGATTGTCCGCTCCACATTGTGGAGTGCATCTGCCTTTACTAATAAACTTCTTACTATCCTAGACTTGCACAGAACGCTGTCTCACGACTGAATTCTTTCCATTGAGAAGACAAGAGCCGAACGCGGTAACACCTTTACTCCTCCTCAGAGTGAGTGCACTGGCACACAGCTGGTGCACCCAAGTGATTTTTAAAATGCACGAACGACCTATCCAGTTGCAAAGCTCAGCTTCTCAAGTCTGTGCTATCTAGTGGTAAAATTTTTGGACGTAAATTTCTATCACTGCAGTTATTTCCTTTAGGAAACCAGTATTTTTAATTTCAAATTTTCATCAGATTACTGAAGGGTTTGAAACACTGCATTAAATAACCGTAACAGAGACATCACGATTTTCTTCTGTCTCCTAAATGTTAACAAAACTGAAAATGTAAACAGAACGAGTCAACAGTACCAAGAGAATAATCAGATGCAGTGAAAACTGTGCATTTCTCTTTCAGAAAGTACGTCAGAGGTTCTGAACGCAGATTTTTGGGTGCTAAAAGATTGCAATTTCTATTCAACGGGTCCTTGTCAAAAGCACTGCTTCTGAGGAGAATGGTGGGTGGCCTCTTCCAAACAACTTTCCTCCCCTGCAGGGAAAGGGTGGATTTTAAATGAAAGACACAAGCCATCAAAATGGAACTTAAAAACCTAAAACTTATCCTTTTAGTCTAAATGTAGAATTCTGAAGTGGCATTTCCCCCATTGAAAATAGATAAAATGCCACCCAAACTAGACTGTCACCAGCCAAACTATACTACTTGAGAACTCCAAGGGCTGCCCTGTTCCTGCTCTTTGATCTCGTGTCAGTAGCTCAAACCGGTTCATTATAGACCCACCGCCACAGACACAAAGTAGAAAGGAGTGGGGACCTCAGCCTGGCTTTAAAATAATTGCTTTGCTTCGCCTGCACTTAAAAAGTCTTTCTCTAATAGGAGGAGACAACTGTATTCTGGGGGGAAAACAAAAAAACAACAAAAAAAGATTCCACTTTTATTATCTCTTAATTATAGTGTCGCTGTTCCCAGTGTTACACAAAAGCAAAGAATTCTGCCTGCGCTGCCATTATAAACTCTGTTTTCAGTATGTGTGACTCAGCCTAACATCTACTCTCTCAAATTTGACAGGTGGGACCAAATTTTCAAAAATATGGCTGATGGGCAAGTGTGTAAACCCCTCTAAAGTGAGTGAACCTTGCTAGCTTTCTCAAGCTGCTACCCAACACTCCTTATATACAGAGTATTTAAAACGAGATTGGAAATAGGATCCAAATTTGGGTCTCATGCCATTAAAAAGCATTCACTATTTCAATATTTCAAATTAGAAACAAATCTCAGGTGGGTAAAAATCACTGAAGACTCCATACTGGCAATGCAATGTGATTAAAATATTTAAAAATTATTAAAGTGATCTGTCTACACAATTAGCCTCTGATCACTCCAACCCCATTTTCCAAAAGAAGACACTTTAACATTTGAGTTGTTTCTCTGGGTATTAATTTCCATCATATCCCTAAACAAGGTACTGTATTAATAGATTGTAAGATTCTGTATTGATTTTCTGCTGAGAAATGAGGATGTAGCAAATTTAACCACTCTATTCCATCTTCCCAATATATGTGCTTGGCTTTTTATTTGCATTTCTACTGGTTACTTCAGTAGTTTTAAAGAGCATGCTAAGAACATTATTTTCTGTTTCCACTGCGAGGCAGTCTCTTTTCACTTCCTCTCTGTAAGAGTAGCCTAAGGCTCTCTCTCCCTGCTTTCCTTCGGCTCTCCTCTCTACTTTTACCTCCCAACTTCTTTCATTTGTACTCTTTCCGGGTCAAGGTATATAATATTTACATTCTACTGTGTAACTATAATTAAATCTTTCACATTTCTAAATGTGAAAACCAACCAAAATTCTATTATTATGGTGAAGTTTTAAAATAGTATTACACTATAGTGATGGTGATTAATTTTTGTTTTTTGGGTTTTCTAATTGTTATTTTTCTTGCACAGATTTCAAAAAAATTCTCAGCTTTCTAAATTTCTTATTCAATCAGGTGTTCTATCAAGTTTCAAAAAATTTATTATGAAACATTATGATATCCAAAGGTTATCAATAAAATAAACGTACATGTACCGTCATCTAATTTAGTGAATGATTTCTATATGTGAATGTATTCCTACTAAGAAGTTTTGCATGCTTTAGAAAACTGTAAGCACACATTCTTCTGCAAGTTGCTTTTTTCATTCAATATTATGTTTGTGAGAGTCATCCATATTGATATGGAACCCTAGTTCCTTGCTTTTCACTGTTACATAATTTCATATTATATGAATATAAAACCCATCTAAAATCTTATTAAGAGCCATTTAGGTTGTTTTATTTTCAGCTATTATAATGTTGCTATGAACATTCTGCCTCTTGTAAAACTGCAAGAGTTTCTATGGATGTGTACCTGGAATAGGATTAACTGAGACAGCGTAAATATTTTCAACTTCACTGATTATTGCCAACTCTCTTCCAAAGTGGTGATATTATGGATATGTTCACAGGGTAGAGGGTGCTCATTGCTCTAAATCCTTGCCCACATTTGGTATTATCATTCTTTCAAATTCTGGCCAATGTGACATGTGGGATATGATTATCTCACCATGTGTTTAAATTGAATATCCTTGATTATTGGTGAGGTTGAGTATCTTTTCATAACACTGATTGATCATCTCAATTTCTTTTTCTGTGAATGGTCTGTTGAAATTATTGGCCATTTTTCTACTGAGATGTCTTTTCTAATTAAGATTTCTTTTTTATATATTATATTAATCTTTTATTGGTAATATGCTATGAGTATCTTCTCCCAATCTATGAATTTTTTTTTTTAACTTTTAAAGAGGAGTGTAATAGAGAAAAATCTTTACTTTTAATGTAATCTTGTGTATCAATATATTCTTTTACTGGTTTTGTTTTTTTCTAAATTTGGAGAAATCCTTTTCTACCTATAGGTCATCATGATATTGCTCCACAGTTTCTTCTAAAGTTTTCAGATTTTGCTCCTCAATTTTTTTTACCTTTAATCTACTTGAAACAGATTTTTCTGGTTGGACTGATGTGGGGAATACCCCCTCCCCATATACTCCATCCACCCACATACCATACACACCCGCAAGTACCATTGACTGAAACATTGCTGTTGTCCCTAATTATCTGAATTACTTCCTATGTTATATATCAAGTTATGATAAACATTAAACACTGCTGCTTCTGGGCTCTTTTTTCTATTCCACTATCCTATTGATGTCTTGCCATCGGGGAGAACGTCAGCATGCTCCCAATGGCATTTCTTCCACTCAATTTTGTGGTACCTGAGCTAACAGGTTGTATGTATTTAAAAATTTGTACTGTGGATTCTGGATTGTAATTACTCTCGATATAGTACTCCTAATGTAAGCTCCTTAGAGGAGAGAGGCTATGTTTAATTAAGTCTTTGTACAGATATAGTCTTACGTACTTGGTGAGTGCTTACTTAATTCATGCAGGAAAAAAATTCATTACTTGTACCTCAGCTGATAGGCTGTGGTAATAAAAACTAGACAAGCACTTGGTTTCTTGCCACACTGATATCACTAAAATACAAATATAGCACTACGTACGGTCTTGTCCATTGGTTTGCCCCCATCTCTTGCGTGCTATGTCAACCTAAATGGGGTGTGCGTGTGTGTGTCACAATTTCAAAAGACTCTGGGGCTAGAAAAGTATCAATTAGTGTGTGAGAACGCCTGGTATGACACTACAGGGAGTTGTGGAAACTATGGTCAACAGAAAATGCCTAATTAAATTCATGCAATTCAATTTACAAAAAAGCACTGTGTTGGCCAAGTAAAAGAAATGTTCAGTTTTTTAAGAACTGCAACGTTGAATTCTCTGTTATTTAAGTCACATATTTCCATATCTTTAAGTTTATTTTCTGAAGACATTTCATTTTCTTTCTGAGCTGTGGAATACTATTTGGCGGTAAGAAAAGATGAAACAGGACCATTTGTGACAACACGGATGGATATTGAGATTATAATGCTAAGCGAAATAAGTCAGACAAAAAAAGCAGAGAACCATATGATTTCACTGATATGTGGTGTATAAACCAAAGACAACAAAAGAATAAGACAAGCAAATGAGAAACAAAAACTCATAGACACGGACAATAGTTTAGTGGTTACCAGAGGGTAAGGGGGGAGAGGGGTGGGAGATGAGGGTAAGGGGGATCAAATATATGGTGATGGAAGGAGAACTGACTCTGGGTGGTGAACACACAATGGGATTTATAGATGATGTAATACAGAATTGCACACCTGAAAATCTATGTAACTTTACTAACCATTGTCACCCCAATAAACCTTAATTAAAAAAAAAAAAGAAAAAGAAATGTTCAGTCCTCACTGATCCTAATTTGAGACCTGTAGTTATCTTAACACATGCTACAGAGTGACTACACACAAAATGCATAATGTAAATGTTTTCTAGGCATAAATTTTCTCACGGGCACTGGTTTTAATGATATGCTACAATTAGTTTGTGATAATCAGATTGTAGCCTCACCAGATGTCCTGTTATTCTATACTACAGCCTTGGCTAGGATGTTGACGAGCACTGTCTTCCTCAGTAAGAAGGGGATAATAACAGCAATGCCTGGGCCTGCTTCGGAGGGCGGTGATTAAATGAGTTAGTGCAGAAAGTGTTAGGATACAGCTCTACTACTGAGGAATCGCCTATCTGTTTTATCATCATCCAGAACATTCATATTTTAAGCACCTTGCTGCCCATCACTTTATTGATTTTCACAAGTATCTTACATCAGATTGGTAAAACTTGGAGCTTATATTGAATTTTTTAAAAAAATTCTACCTGACAAAATCCAGAAAATGCATTTTGTTTTCCAAGTGTGACTGTTCAAAGCCTTACTTTAATGTCAGATTTAATGGGTTTGGTAAACACATATACTTTGGTGAGAGATGCAATGTTTGCTTTTAATCATGATTTGTTTCCTGGAGTAGACTTTCTGAGCTGAGCACATCTTTAGAACGCTAAATAAATAAAATGAAACAAATAAAACCTCCAAGGTTTTTAAAATGTTTATGTGAGCAATTACAGATGCAATCTGACAAACTGAGTCTAGAATAAAAGATACCAAATATTAAGTCAGACAAGTGGTCATTTAGAGATAAGTTAATCAGGGTTTTAATCTCTCCATAGAGCTTTGACCCAAATATTCATTTACTAAAAATGTTTAGTAATAATATGTTATCAGAGGACCGGGGCATGTTTACTTATATGTACAAAGGCAATATAGCTCTAGCTATACTGAACATGATGAATCCGAATAAATGTAGACTTAGCAGGATAAATATGCCCCAAAAGTATCATTACATAGACTTCTCAAAAATTATCTAGAGCACCTGTTCCACGAAAGCTCCACTGTTTATT
Source organism: Rhinolophus ferrumequinum (assembly GCF_004115265.2). Lineage (NCBI taxonomy): Eukaryota > Metazoa > Chordata > Mammalia > Chiroptera > Rhinolophidae > Rhinolophus > Rhinolophus ferrumequinum. Next base: position 56,797,693 of record NC_046287.1, read on the forward strand.
TTTATTTTTATATATATTTTAACATATTGGAAATTCTTATAGTGAACGCTTCTCGAGAGAAAGGCAGATGCATTCAGAAGCAGTTCAGACATTCTGGTACATTCCCAAGAAGCAGCAGCAGTCTAACACTGAAATAAATCAGTTCAACCAGATAGGATGCAAAGTCCAAAAAATTGGGGTGAGGGAGGCAAGGAGAAGATTAGCTAGGAAGGAAACAAATTCCTTTCTGGTTCTCCAAATACACATCTAAAGAATTTGACTGTATTGAAAGGTGTAGAATTCTTTAAAACTTTCCTAGCTATGTAAATGTTAGGTCTCTTGAGGTCTGAGGCAACTAGAAAGATATTTCTTTACAAATGGGATCAGTAATCAGTTTAGTTCTACATATGCCTTTGAAAGATTAACTGCTATAGAAACTTCCCTCCTATTACAACTTTACATTTGTTTAATATATATATTAAACAAAAGTTTTCAGACATTGTACAACAGGCAACCTTGGACTGTGACTCCAAAGAGAAAGGAACAGACGAGCCCCAGATTACTGCTTGGAGGAAGTGTCTAAACCCAGTAAAGAAGGGTACCTACACAGAGCTTGGAAGTCGTGCTGAGTTGGAGAGTGAAAAAGGGGGGTTGGTGAGGCTAAGATGGCTAGAGTGTGCAGAGCAGAAGAGGAAAGGAGAGAGCTACGCAGAGACAGCTCTGGAAATGAGCAGAGGAATCCCCATGCCTTAGCTGAAGCACTGGTCTGAGCACACGTGAAAGCGAATTACTGAACGCACGGGGGACAACCACCAAAAAACAGTGGAATGATCAATTTCAAGAGCTCACACGGGGCTAGGAATAGTTTAGTGTTCTATTCATACAGAGTGGAAAGACTTCATAACACCAGGGCATTGGCTAGAGTCTAAAGAAGAGTAATAGTGCTTTGGGAATGGAGTGAAATGAGTCCCAGAATAAAGGCTGCTCTGCATCCACCATAACAAAGGGTAAAGGCAGGCCTCTGAGGGATTCAGTTAACTACAAGGTACTTATCTGCACAATAGGGTAAAATCCAACATTTTTTAGAGAAATGTAAGCCACGAAAAATGTCACACTATCTGGCATCCAAATAAAATGACTAGGAATGCAAAGAACAAGGAAAGTATGACCTACAGCGAGCAGAAAAATTCATCACTGTAACATCCCAGGAAGGACAGAGAGATTTGAAGAGAAGGATCTTAAAACAGCTATTGTAAATATGATATGTATGCTCAAGAACATTAAGAAAAAGACGAACTTGGTAAGGAGAAATGGAGGATATAAAAGATTCACATTGCAGTTTCAAAGGCAAAAAATACTACGTATGAAATAAAAAACACTGAGTAAACTTGATGACATAGCAATAAAAATTATTAAAATAAAGTACTGAAAATACAAAAAAGGAGTTGGAAAAATATTGACCAGACTCTCAGTGAACCTTTTATGTAATATCAAGTGGTCTAATATACAGCAATATACAGGGGGGTGCTATAGAAATAACGGCTGAAAAATTTCGCCAAATTGGTGAAAAATATAAACTAATGAATGCTAGAACTTCAACAAATACCAGACAGGGAAAACATAAAGAAAACCACATGAAGGCACCTCATAATAAAATTCCTGAAAATCAAAGCTAAAGAGAAAAATCTTGAAAGAAGCTGGGATGGGGGTGAACCACACTAGATACAAAGGAACAAAGAATGGCATCAGACGTTTTGTCTGGAACCATGTAGGGCAGGGAACCATGTAGGGCAGGGAACCATGTAGGGCAGGGAACCATGTAGGGCAGGGAACAAGGGAACAACATTTTAAAATTACTGACAGAAAAAGAAAGCACTGCCAAAGAATTGAACATAAATTCCTAAAATTAAGATGTAGTACATAGTTTTAAAAAAACCAATAAAACATGAGAACATTTCTCACCAGAAGGAGTTTACGACACGATATATTAAAGAAAATGATTCAAGCAGAAAAAAAAAGATATTAAATGGAAATTTGGAAATGCTAAAAGAGACCCAGTATACCAGAAATGGTCAACATGTATAAAAGTAAAACACACACTTCTGTTTAAAACAAAAATAATAATATACTCTGAGTGTTACAACATATACATAATTAAAATGTGTGACAATAGCACAAATGCTAGGAAAAGAGAAAGTGAAGTAACCTGCTATAAGGGTCTCAAACTACATGAGTGGTAAAATTTGAAGGTAGACTATAACAAGTCAAAGATTACACTGTAAACACTACAGCAGTCACTAAAATTTTTAAACAAAGAAGCCCAGCTAATACACCAATAATGAGAAAAGACAAAAACACACACAGACATACATCCACAAAATCCTAAATAAGGCAGGAAAAGAGGAAAAAAATAAAAGATGGGATAAGTAAAAACAAGTAGCAAAATGGCAGATTTAAAGTCAACTACATCAATAATTTACTATAAATGTAAATAGTCTAAACACTCCAATTAAAAGACAGATTGTCAGCTGAATAAAAAGCAAGACCCGCCAACATGTTGTACAAAACAATTTTAAAGGTCATAGATTAAAATTAAAGAGTGAGAAACAAATTTCTGTACATCATGCAAAAACTGAAAAGAAAGCTGGAGTCACCATATTAACATTAGACAAAGTAGACTTCAAAATGAAGGAATATGACAAGGAATGAGAAAAGTCATTTCATGACAAAGGGATTTCATCAAGTGGATATAACATGCATAGCTGGCAGGAATGCAACATGGTATAACTACTTTGGAAAATGGTATAGCTAGTTTGGACTTTTCTTATAAACATATACTTAGCATGCACCCCAGCAATTCCTTACTCCTAGGTAATTTCTGAAATCATACACACATGCAAAGACTTGTGTGTGACTGTCCCAAGCATATTTATTTGTAACAGCCAAAAAATGGAAACCCCCAAATATCCAGCAGGTGAAGGTGTAGAATCTGTGTCATAGCCAAACAATGGAATGAATATACTACTCAGCAATAAAAGAGACAAACTACAAATTCACACAGCACTTAACAATATGGATGAATTTGCAAGTAACACTACTATGTGAAAGAAGTCAGCACAAAACAATATATGTAATTACTGTAATTCTAGAAAAGGTAAAAGTATAGTGCCCAAGGACAAATAAGTGGATGCCATGGGCTGGGAGTAAAAGAGGAAAAATTAACTGGAAAATACAATGGAACTTTTTCAGGTAATGGAAATGTTGTGGGGTTCTCCTAAAGAACTTGGAAATCTTAATTGTGATAGTGGTTATACAACGGCATACATTTTTCAAAATTCAAACTGTATACTTCAAGTTGGTAAGTTTTGGTGTAGGTCAATTATCACTAGAAATTATGCACTTTCCTGTATCGGAAAAGGTGAATTATCTGTCCACACTAAAGTGATTTGAAAAACCATGGAAAGTTGGAATGAGAGTATCCAGGAAGAACCTGAGGAATTAAAGGCAGCTGAAACTGCAAGACTCCTCCCAAAACCCCTCTCAAAGGCAGAGGTGAAAAAGCCCCCAGTGATAAAGCAACAGGCAGGAAGGAAACGTAGAGACTGGGGTCCAATTAGCCCCGGATGACTTGATTTTTTCCCTTCTATTTTTGTGTTCTGAGCCAGGAGCAGAAACAGAGATCGAAGCAGAGGCACATAACAGGCAGAACTTCCTACTTGCTGAAAAAGACAAAAGCCTCGTAATACTTGAAACTGTCCTAATTAACCAGAAGTTCTCAGAGGTAGCTAAGACTATAAGAAGGACTTTTATTGGCAGGAACACCTCCAGCCTGGTACAAGAGATCTCTGAGGGCTCACCTGCTATGCAACTCCCAAGTTTTGGACCTATGTTCGTATGCAGTGGGCTAAGGGTACAGATCTTCCAGCAGGGGAATTCTCTCCAATAACCCTGGCAGGGGGGCCCAGGAAAACATGGACAAAGAAAATTTAATCAATAGGCTGAATCCGGGGAATGTTGGAATAAGTTAACCAAGTGTGTCAATCGTTGCTAGGGAAGTGAATCCAAGAAAAGATGCTCAAGTGGGTTAACTCTTATCCTAGTCCAGCAGGATGTTGCAACATTCACTGAATCAGGGATAGCTGTTTTGCTTCCTTTTTTTTTTTGCCTTTTCTTGAACTGGCATTTTAAACTACAGTTATTCTGGGTGTCTTCTGCCTCTAGTACTTCATGTGAAGTGTGTCATATATTTCTGTCTATTTCATTTAGCCTACAGAGCGAGCCTACATCCCCACCTGAGGAGAATGGACACCAACTGGCAAATTTTAGCATTGGAGATGGGAGCCACAGCTAGACACGGCATGTGGGGCAGAGATGAGAATATCTGTGGTTATAAATGAAAGACTGTACTATGTTTGGCAAAAGCATCGTTTAAACTCAATGTGTGGAGAAAGGGTATGTGTGCATGCTGGGAACAAAGAGATGAATGTCTATTGCTTTGTCCACCAAGAATTCCCTTTCTCTGAGAACTGTATCTTATTCCTTCTTGAGGGAACTTTCCTCTTGACATTGCAACCCAGTGGGGGCTGTCAATCACAGTATTCTATTCCCTCAGTCACACAAATCTGAGTCCCGCCCCAGAATATACTAACGTGGAAGTCTGGGATGGACAAGAATCATTTTTGGTGACAAAACTGAGCATATGCTCTATAGTGCTGCTAATAATCATATATCCAGGCATGTACGTGAATTGTTTTAAAGAAAAAAGCCGACATGCAAAAATAATGCCGAGACAGTAAATGGAGAAAGGATCCTGGTGACTAGCCTTCATCTTCAGCTGGGTCCTTGCCCTTTTCCCTAAGCCACTTGAACTCACTGTCCCTTGCAACTACAAGAGTGCTGACACAATGCTGTCAGGGAAAGTTGAGCAGTGAGGTAGGTGGGTGCATAGGATGCCCAGGAAATGTTGTGGGGTTCTCCTAAAGAACTTGGAAACCTTGAGAAACTTGCTCAGCATCGTTGAGTCACTGACAAAGTCACTTGATTATAATGTTTCTCTTCGCTGTGGTCTGACAGAGCACGTGAACGCATTGAGGAAAAGTACCCAGCCGTAGATGGAAACTGTGGTACTTACTGTCCATCCCAGCACGGCATGTTTGTGTGTGCAGGTGGGTAGGGACACCCTAGGGTACAGCCTACTGATGTTAGCATACATACCAGCTTATCTTAGTCTGCTCAACTACATCAAGATGCTATTTCACTCTCTGCAAAGATTATTCTAAACATGGAAACATACTCCATTCCTTTCAAACTTCAAACATTATTATCTGTCAGTAGATAATCATGTCTCATACTTCTCAGAGCTGTCAGATGGGACTCCTTCAATTGCCCAATACGAATTATACTGTGTTTGCCTACGTTGCACCTGTCCATCTTCCACAAAGGCCAATTCTTCCACATGTGCTTGGATCTCATTCTTTCCATCCGTTTTGTCTCTGCAACTTTACACTATTGATTATTCTATGTGTTATAAGTTCAACCTCTCCCTTACCACAAGAAATGTAAACACCATGAAGACAGAGACCTTGTCTGTCCATTCACTACTATATTTTTGATGCCTAGCACATAGTAGGTACTCAAAATTATTTGTTGAAAGCAAGAATAAACCAATGAATAAAAAGTTGGAAATGAATACTCAGTAAGAAATCTTCCATTTCTGAAGTTCTGTAATCTAATGTGGAAAAGATAGGTGCCATGGTGGATTTCTTGAGTTAGGATTAGAGGCTTTGTCAAACTTTAACACTACTTCTCTAGAGCAACATGATATATATTTTTTTCATCCTTGACTTTACTTCAGATAAACTGACATTAAATTTTGAGCCTAAAGATGAAGTAAATGAAATAGAAAATAACAATAAATGATGCTTACTCTTCTTTCCGTCCATATCTGCATGAATTTTCCGAGCCAAGAATCCACTTTTGTACACAGCAGCATTGGGGTCATGAGGAATGTCTAAGAATGGGTTGGTGGTACTCCCAATACGACTGAGCGTCTTTGGATGTGTTCCATTAGACTTTTCATCAGTACCTTCTGATGGAGATTTTTTTTTCTCTTCATCATCTCTAAAGGGAGGGGAAAAAAACACAAAAATTGAGCACCTACCATAATATTCAATAAACAGAGTTACTTGGAGTATTAAGCTATCGTGTTTTCCAATGTTCTAGCAGCATGATAACAGCCATGACAATAACAGCTATCATTTACTAAATGTCTCCTATGTGCCATGATCATGACAATCTTATAAGACTGCCATCAGTAGCCTATATTCAGATAAAGAAACAGATTCACAGTTTAAATAAATACTAAAGGTTACAGACCTAGTAATTAACGGAAGAGACAGTGAGGATGTGATTGCAAAATCTCTAAAGCCTCTCCTCTTTCCACCTACTACAGTGCCTTCATGTTTGTCTTCTCTTAAACGAGTGGGAGTTCTTTGGCAGAGATCGTGATTTTGACTTTTGATTTTTGATTTCTGCATCGTCTATCATAGTGCCAAGCATATAGAATACAACACATAATTATAGGTTAAGTCCAATGAACGGTGTTGGACTCTATCTGCCAAATAACCAGGTTAATCTCTAATATCAAAACCCAAGGCAATGGTACCAAACGGTTAGGATGGCAGTGCCATACATAGTGCTTTGGCATCGACTTTCCCAACTGCCATAAAAGTGTGGGACATCCTATCAGCCACTGAGAAAGCCCTGAACTGAAAAGCCCCTTTCCTGAGTCTCTCTTCATTCAAGCATTGTGATGCTTGAGACTGTAATGTACATTAAGTATAAGGAGGCAGAAAATGGATGGTTATATTCCGTTAATAAAGAGTAGGGAAGAGCAGAAGAAAGATAATAAGCTCGGATGTACTGCTAGAAAACATAGCACCATAACAACAGCATTTGTCTTAGCTCCTGTTAACTTCCTGAATTACCTCTGGTTTCATTATTAAACTTTGATTATTAAATATTTTTATTAACATTTCAAGCAAAATAACAAAATATATTTAAAATAAATCACAAAAATAACTACCATCAAAAGTGTTTATTTGGTGATCAGAGAAAAAGTTTTTTTTTTCCTCCGTTGGTACTTGATAATTGTGAGGTATACGAAAATAACACTGGACTCTTAGACATCTGTATTTTGCTTTTACTTTTATTTTAAGATGATTTTAGATTTACAAAAATAGCATATAGGGTTCCCATATGCCCATCATCCAGTTTCCCCGAATGTTAACCATCTTATATAACTATAGCAAAAATTTCAAAACAAAGAAGTTGACAGTACAAAATGATGACTTAAACTTCAGATTTTACCAGTTATTTCTTCCTTCCTTCCTTCCTTCCTTCCTTCCTCCTCCTCCCTCCCTCCCTCCCTCCCTCCCTCCCTCCCTCCCTCCCTCCCTCCCTCCCTCCCTCCCTCCCTCCCTCCCTCCCTCCCTCCCTCCCTCCCTCCCTCCCTCCCTCCCTCCCTCCCTCCCTCCCTCCCTCCCTCCCTCCTTCCTTCCTTCCTCCTTTCCTTTCCTTCTTTCCTGTTCTGGGATCCTATCCATGATCTCACAGCATATTTAGCTGTCATGTCTTCTCCACTCAGTGACAGTTTCTCAGTCTTTCCTTGTACTTTATGAGACACTTTGAAGAGTACTGCTCAATCATTTTGTGGAATAGCCCCAATTTAGGTTTGTTTGATGTTTTCTCATGATTAGACTGAGGTAACACTTTTTTTGGCAAGGATACCAGAGATGACGTGCCTTTCTCAGCGCATTAGATCAGGGGGCACATGTTTTATTAATCGTGATATTAACCTTGATCACTTGGTTAAGGTGGCGTCTTACAAGTTTCTATACTGTCAAGTTACCATTTTCCTTTGAAATGATTTGGGAGAGATATTTTATGACTGAAAATATCCTCTTTCTCCTTCAACTTCTGACCACAAATTTTAGCATTCATCAGTGGATCTTGCCTATGCTAATTATTATTGTGGTGATCTAATGATGATTTTTTATTTCCCACATTTCTTCTAACATTACTAATTGGAATTTTTCTGCAAGTATGGATATTTTAATTTTTCTTTGGGTTATAATCAAAAAGTATCATTTAATATGTTGCTCAAATTTTTCCAGCTTTGGCCATTGGAAGTTCTATCAAGTAAGCTGGCCACATGTGGCTTTTGAGAAGTTAAAATGTGGATAGTCCAAATTGAGATGTGCAATAAATGAAAAAATATATACCAGATTTCAAAAGACTTACTGTGTTTCCCGGAAAATAAAACCTAGCTGGGCAATTAGCTCTAATGCGTCTTTTGGAGCATAAATTAATATAAGACCCAGTATTATATTATATAATATTATATTGTATTATATAAGACCTAGTCTTATTTTACTATAATTTTTGCTCCAAAAGACGCATTAGAGCTGATTGTTTGGCTAGGTCTTATTTTCGGGGAAACACGGTAGTACAAAAAAATGGAAAATATTTCAATAATTTTTATACTGATTATGTATTGAAATGATAATATTCTGGATACACTGGGTTAAATTAAAAAATACATTATAAAATTAATTTCCCGTTTCTTTTTACTTTTATGACATGGCTATTAAAAAGTTTTAAATTACATATGCAGCATATATTATTTCTTTTAAACAGGGTTGTTATTAGGAAGGTTTGTGTAGTCTATAGCATTTGAATATTGAAACCAAAAGTCAATAATAGGACAACAACAATTGGAGAAATGTTCAATACAGTATGGCTCAGTAAAATCCTGACAATAAGTGAGGGTTGAAAATACTCAATCTCGCAAAACAAGTATTCCTCATATTGTGAAGGTTAATGAAATGACCTTGTCAAGCTCTGATGGTAAAAATCTAACTGGACAGAGATGCAGGTTGGCACAATCTGGTGGTGGTTGTCCTTTGTTATACATGGGTGTGTGCTGGCGAGGACTTCCAGGATGGAGGCCATATCAGTAATGAAACCGTGAGGACCCTCCTCCCTGGAAGCCGTTTCCCCTTTACCCCCGCAGTGAACTCCTTTCCTTTACTCCTCCTCTTCTTTCCACATCTGCCCAGTCCCCAGGAAGAACTTGCGTCAGGTTCCATTTGAGACATAGAACTGGCAGAGAATAGGAAAACCAATCACCTTATACCTGGCTTCATGTTACTCCTGATTTTATCATTGCAGGATTTTATTGTTTTTATAGATATCATAAATGCCAGTGCCTCCCCACAGGGAGGTTATTTCCACTGTATATAGAAGCAGATATAAATTAATACAGTATTCGGATAAAAATAATTCTCCACATAAAGTTGACTCAGTTCTATAGAAAACAGCCCCATAACCAGGACTTTCCTTGTACCCGGAACCTTGGAGGCATTTTCAGAATGACAAAACAAAGGATTCTGTAAAAGTAAAATATAGAAGACACAAGAGGGCTCTCTGTCTTAAATGTGACAAGAATGACTCATATATGAATATTTTATACATTTAAAACGACTCTTGATAATTTCCTGCTGAGATTCCAGACATCTTAACACCTTCCAACCTACAAAATCCCCCCAGACATTCCTCACACCAATCTGTTCTCTGTGTATGATTCACTGGGTGGTCTACGCCTCCTACTTCCTGATGCTGTTCATTCTGAGAATGACAACAGCTCTAGTGCTGAGTGTGGACAACCTTTCTACTTCTCCATTCTTTCTAAAGGGCAACTGTAAATCCTACATTCTGCCTTACTCATGACAGGTGCTTTTCTTTTTAAACAAACAAATTAGATAAGGAATCATACAAATCCACTGGAGTCTCACATTTCACTGAAGTTCCACAAAGAATGGAAAACAACTGCTTCCTAAAATTTACAAAAGCTGAATATTGTTACATTGACCAGCCACTAAGCACATTTTGAAATACCCCCACTTGGCTAGTCGCATTATAGTGGGGTTCAGTTCTACCAAAGTTGTTAAGGCAGCACCAAAATCGAAAATTAAGTTACCTTGAAGGGCCTCTGTTATGTGGAATTTCAATACTGAAAATAAACTGGTGGGTTTTTGTAGGGGTGGAGAGGGGGGCGGAATAACAGTTAAAAAGAAAAAAACATTTTCCAGAGCAGAACTATTGAACTATTATTCAAATTGAGAAATCATCACTAAGAATGTGATATTGGGGTGGGACAATAAGGATATGTTCTAGTTCGCCAGGTACAGAAATGAAGACGGCACTTGCAGCATTTGCATTTATATGTGCCTTTCCTTTATTTAAAAAAAAAAATTTAAATTGAGGGATCTTGGGGAACAGTGTGTTTCTCCAGCTTCAAGTCGTCCTTCAATCTAGTTGTGGAGGGCGCAGCTCAGCTCCAAGTGCAGTCGCAGTTTTCAATCTTTAGTTGCAGGGGGTGCAGCCCACCACCCTATGCAGGAATTGAACTGGCAACCTTGTAGTCGAGAGCTCTAACCAACTCAGCCATCCAGGCTTTATTTCTTAATTGTAATAAAATACTTAACATAAATTTTATCACTTTAACCAGTTTTAAATGGTACAGTTCTGTGGCATTAAGTTACATTCACATTGTTGTGAAACCAAGACTACCATCCATCTCCAGAATTTATCATCATCCCAAACTGAAATTCTATACCCATTAAATAACTTCTCATTCCCTGCTCCTCTAACCAGTGGCAATCACCATCCCACTTTGTCTCTATGAATTTAACTACTCTAGGTAACTCATTTAAGTGGAATCATACAGTATTTGTCTGTGACTGGCTCATTTCACTTAGCATAATATCCTAAAGGTTTATCCATGTTGTAGCATGTGGCAGAATTTCCTTCCTTTTTCAGGATGAATAATATTCCATTGTATATATAATTATACCATTTTGTTTATCCAGTCATCCATCAAGGGATACTTGGGTTGCCACCAGCTTTTGGCTACTGTGAATAATGTTGCTATGAAAATGGGTGTACAAATATCTCTTTAAGTCCTTGTTTTCAATTCTTTTGGGGATACACCCAGAAGTGGAATTGCTGTAACGTATGGTAATTAAGAACATTTTTGAGGAACCACCATATTGCTGTCCATCATGGCTGCACCCGTTTACATTCCTACTGACAGCGCACAGGGTTCCTTTCTCCACATGCTTGTTAACACTTATTTTCTGCTGTTTTGATAGTAGCCATCCTAATGGGTACAAGATAGTATCTCACTGTGGTTTTGATTTGCATTTCCTTAATGATTACTGATATCAAGCATCTTTTCACATACCTGTTGGCCTTTTGTATATCTTCTGGGGAAAAATGTCTATTCAGGTCTTCTGCCCATTTTTAAATTGGATTATAGTCATGTACCGCTTCACAACAGGGGTAGTTCTGAGGGACTGGGCACTATACTCAGCAGCAGGTGGAGCTATGGATTAGCTTCCCTGCCCTGGTGGGGCAGCAGGACGAGACCCAGGGTCTACATGGTTCATTGTCTGGGGTCCTGAATCAGGCAAGAGTGTGCACGGAATATCCTGGTCAGATGCAGCCAGCAGCTTTGCTCTGCAGACAGGGAAAGCCATGGACTGTGCTCCCTGTTCAAGGGCTACTATAAGCAGGCTGTTGGGCTATGCAGCTTCTTGTGTGCTCTGGTAAGGTTCCCTGGTTGGGTGGGCTGAAGACTTTATTTAGCAGTAAGTGGGGCTACAAATCAGTCTCCCTGCCCGGGTGCAGGGAGAGAAACAGCTACAAGGCTACTAACGTTCTTTGCAGTCTTGACTCAAGCCATTGGTTCCCCACGTTCTCTGGCTGAACAGGGCCACAGGCTTTGCTCTGGAGCAATTAGTTCTGCTCTCTCACCTTTGCGCTGGAGAGTTGCTGGGTTACGTAGCTTCCAGGTGTTCTCACCAGCCCTTCTTGTCAAATGTGGTGGTGATGGTGGTGGAGCTCGAGCTAGGCAGTGGGTGGATCTATGACTCAGGCTCCTACCTGGGCCAGATTTGGAAGGTCTACTTCAGGAAATTCCCCCTCACCCCACAACAAGTTTCCAGATTGGGAGGGGCCAGGAACCACAATCTGCAGTAGAAGGGGCAGTGAATTAACTCCCCTGCCTGGGTTTGGCAGGGGAACCCTCCACGCTGAGAAATGGCTTTGCTCTGAACAGTTGCTGAATTATGCAGCTTTCAGGTGATCTTCCTAGCTCTTCCTGTCAGGTGGGGCTTGGAGCCAGCTCTGCAATGGGTGGGGCTATAACTCAGCTCTTCTGCCTGGGTGTGGGCACACCAGGCTCAAGAACCAACAGAACTCCTCATTTAGGGACCCAAATTAGGCAGACCTGCACCCTGCCAAATTCCCTGGTCAGACTGAACCACCGACTTGGTTCTGCAGATGAGCAAAGCCACTGGTTGGGGCGAATACCTGGGCTCTGCAGTTAGGAACTTGGTCTGCCAAGATCTGCTTGTTGGTTATTAGAAGCCCCTCCCCTTCCCCACCTCAATCAGGTCCCCAGTGGTTGAGTCCCACAGATTCTCCTGTGATCCCCAAGGGGAATCACAGAGTAGGGGCTCCCACAAAGCAACCCACAATGCTAGTGGGCTGGATGTCACCCTGAGCTCTCTTCCCATTGGAGGAACTATAGGCTTAAGGGAGACCTCTCAGCACGGTGCTGAGCAGGCCTGAGCGAGCTGCAGTGCAGCCAGCCTGGAGCCATTTCTCTGACCCTTCTAATGCTGTTTATCTTGGTCTCTGTGGTGCACAGGGGTGCTTCAGCCTCACTTCCAAGTTCCAGAATTCTCTCAGTGGTGTTGTCCATGAACAGTTGTTACCTGTTCTTCTTGTGAGGAGGAGTGAAGTCAAGAACGACCTATGTCGCCATCTTGATATCTCTCCTTTACTTTTGAAGGATAGTTTCACAGGATACAGAATTTTAGGTTGGTGAGTTTTTTCTCTCACCACTTTCAATATCTCACCATACTCTCTTCTTACAAGCATGGTTTTTAAGAAGTCGAATATAATTCTCATCTGTATTCCTCTATAGGTAAGGTGTTTTCTGGCTTCTTTCAAGATTTTTTCTTTTCTTTGATTTCTTGATTTCTTGCAGTTTGTATATAATATGCCTAGGTGTAGTTTTTTTCTTTTTACACACGTGTAGTTTTTATCCTACTTGGTGTTCTCTGAGTTTTATGGATCTGTGGTTTGGTGTAGGAGATTAACTTGAGGCAAATTCTCAGTCATTGTTGCTTCAAATATGTCCTTTGTTCCTTTCTCTCTTTCTTCTCTTTCTGGTATTCTCATTATACTCGTACGTATGTTACACCTTTTGTAGTTGTCCCACAGTTCTTGGGTATTCCATTCTTCCCCTCCACCCAGTGTTTTTCTCTTTGCTTTTCCATTTTTCAAGTTTCTATTGACATATTCTTAAGCTCAGAGATTCTCTTCTCAGATGTGTCCAGTATTACTAATGAGCCCATAAAAAACATTCTTCACTTCGGTTACACTGTTTTTGATCTCTAGCATTTCTTTTTTGATTCTTATAATTTCAATTTGTCTGCTTACATTGCCCATCTGTTCTTTCCTGCTGTCTGCTGTGTTCATTAGAGTCCTTAGCATATCAATTATAGCCGTTTTAAATTCCTGGTCTGGTAATTCCAAATCCCTGCTACATATGAGTCTGGTTCTGATGTTTGCTCTGTCTCTCCAAACTATGTTTATAACGTTTTAGTATGCCTTGTAATGTTCTCTTGATAGTCAGAGACAATGTACTGGGTAGAAGAAACTGCTAGTGTAAACAGGCCTACAGTAATGTGATGGTAAGGTGGGGGGAAGGGACACATTTTATAGTTCTGTGACATGGTCTTTAGTGAGCGGTGCCTCTGAACTGTAAACTTCACATGAACTTCTCAGTCCCTTACCAACATCAAGCAGAATATTCCCTTTTGCCTTACCGTGTAATAAACCCAGAGGGTTGGGCTTTCTTCTAGCTCCTTTAATTCTGGTTTCTCAGTCCATATTCAAGTTATGTGGGCCGAGCTCAGTAAGCTTGGCAGTAACTCAGATCTCCATTGTATTCTCCAATCTAACTTTCCTAGGGTGCCTTGCATTTTGGGCTATAGAACAGATACTTGACTTCATTTGACTCACTACGCTGTGTACAGACTCCTCTAGCCAGAACATTCGAGATAGGAGCGGGGGTATGCATCAGATATTAAACGTCATCTCAAATCTCCAATCATTACCATGAACATCATCATAACTTAATTTCTTATTCTCACAACCACCCTGAAAAGGTAGATGTTACCATCTCAATGAAAAACCAAGGTTCAGACAGGTGAACCTCTCATAGGCAGTACCCACGGTAAGTGGTTAACTAACAGACCTCCTCGGACTGTTTATAAGCTGTGGTAAATTAGAAGCACGATTTATCTTTATGGAGTGACAGTAATGGATTGTGGTGATTGTCATGCAACTCTAAATTTACAAAAAACCTAGAAATTGGACACCTAAACGGGTGAATTAAAAAAATGAACAGTGGTTGAGTGTAGGTACAGTATAGTAAGTTAAAAGTATCATCTCAATATTGTGATCAGATAATGGTTGGAAAATAAAGTGAAGAATAAACTTCTTAAAAACTTTGCTCACTTGTCATGGGATTTTTATTATATCACATCATATTATGGCACAAAGCAAATGAGTTTAAAATGGATCTGTCTTTGTCACTTACCAAAAATAAAAAGGCACGTAGTTAAATTTAAAAATTTTGATGAAAACAGGAAATACATTTTACTTTCTAAAAATACCTTATTCGAACACAAGCATCTTAACTGTAAAAAAAGAATATTTTTATTAAAAATGTCAAGCTCTGTCATTAGTCCTTTATCACCAAGGGGAATGCTGCCAGATGCAAGGAAGAAATGGGCCAGTACCTTGGCTTTCTGAAATAAAGGATCTGACTGTATGTGTAATGATTGTAACGCGCTTGCCAAACTAAAAAAAATTTAACTGTAGATGTTAAGGTGGTTTAAAAAAAAATGTTGTTGGGAATATACGGGGGTCAAACCAGATGTCAGATGTTTCCAAAAGATCTACTAGGACATTTTTTTTAATGGGCAACCAAAAATAACTTCCTTCAGTATTATTGATCTGCTTAAATTTATCTCACCTCTGAAAATGTATGTATGTATGTATGTATGTATGTATGTATGTATATCACAATGTACACATACAAAACACTCAATGAAATCCAAACAACTATTGTCTAAAATACTCAAGGCACTATAGTAACCACTGCATGCATATCATACTTCATTTAGAAATGTTTGTTACATTTTCTTCTTGTGTCATTCTTTAACAAAAGTTGAAGGCTTAGCAATTGATAAGATACAAAATTCTAAATCATCAGCATATTAGGGGAAAAAACACTTTTCTCATAGCCCAATCTCCATAATTCATTGCACCTCAGTGATTCTAAAATTGCTTTGGGACAAGTAGGCTACTAACATTATAAGCACATTCCATCTGTTCACCAACTTGTCTGCTCTGTATATTCTGAAGTTAAACATAATGTGAAGCAAAGATAACAATATTTGTAAATTATATCACTTTCATCATCATCTTTATGGATATTAAAACTGTTATAACAATTAGATCCTTAAAAATTCCAAGTATCCATCTCAATCTCAGCTTTGAGATGCTACTTACACGGAAAGCAGAACTTTTTTTTTTTTTAACTTGCCCTTTGAAAGCTAAGAATTGGATAGCAAATTTTTTTCCAGTTTCCTATATACTTGAGTTCAGTATCATTGAGATGGCTGAGGAACACAGGTACTTAGAGATTAAATGTTAAGTGTGAGCTATGATTCAGATCCTTAATAAAATTACATTTCATAGAACTATGTGAGGTAATATTCCCCAATTCTAAACCCTTAAATCTTTCTTCATTTAAACACCAAAATTTGGGAGATTGGTCCACATTCAATATCAGGTTTAACTAACAAACTTTTAAGAGATATCAATTTTTTAGCTCAAAATCTTCCTCAAGTTAATGATCTTTTTTTTCATAACCATGGCATTTCTCTGTTTCTTTTCTTTCCTTGTCTAACATTCAATGCATTTTCACTGAATTTATAAAAAGAGTACTCAAACAAATAATATCCTCTATACACCTACTATCTACATTTAGATTTACTCTTACTTAATATTCATATAGATTGTCTTCTAAATTTGTGAATTCCATCTAATATTAACATTAGAATTATTATTTTACCAAGAGTACAGTATGATGTAGTATATTCTCCATGTTAGAAATGGAAGGATAATCTAACAGATAGCAATAATGGTGGGAATGTTAAATCCTATTCTAGTCTAGTATTTCAAGGAAGCACAATGCATATCAAAAATTGCTTAATAGTATGAGCAACCCAAATAGAAAATTGTGTTTTATTCTTTCTTTATAGTCAAATATCTCACACAGTTTTATTGATTTTCCAAGGTTAGTTTTCTCTTCAGCTATAACTCCTAATGCCGACTCTACCTCTTTCCCCACACACTCAAATGTTTCTTTGTACACATTTACTATATTAGCTCTATGTACAACCATTATTCAACCTAGAGCAGCAACTTTTCTTAAGTCTTAGTTTTCTCACTACCGGTAGTAATTTTCATCAGCTTACCGGTAGCTATTTGGAAGTTTAAAACGAGATTACTTTGGGACTTCTTAGGTCAAAGTACCACATAAATGTCTTGATCCAAAATAACTTGTTTGAATAAGAAAGTTTTCATTTCTCTATATCTATATCTACATCTATATCTACTAAGAAACACTATTATGGTTAATGATTCCATGTATCTAGATTCACTAGGGCATTGGGATAATAAAGTTATTTAACAGAATAACCCACTGTAAAAATGAATTCCCATGATTTATCTTTTCTTATTACCACAGGGTAAAAAATATTTTAAAATATGACAAAGAAGCACCCTTTTATATAGGAAACAAATTCAAATCTAAAAGGTATAGATAGGGAATTTCAATTTTTGTTCCTGGAGGATTCTAATGTTGGCAAATAAAAAAATCAGGGACAATTATAACAAAAGAGAAAATGATAAAGAAAACCTAAATGTAAAACAATAACTTACACTCATAAGCTACAGGTGGCTCATCTATATCAGTCTAAGTTAAAAGACAAACTCTCTTGAGTGGAAATCAAACGATCTTTTGAGATGGCCATTTCCAAAAGAGCAACAATTGAGACTACATTTTAATTGATAAATATTATGACCTAAAATGAGAATTAACACTGAGTTAAGTAATATATGAAAAGGGCCCAAGTAATGAAATTGTAAGAGAGTCCTAGAAGGGTTCTTTTCTTGGAAAAAGACTTTTTTTCAGAGACTATATAGCAAAGAGACTTTTGGAAGCCGTTGTTAATTTCAGATCCTGACCCTCAGATTGGATAAAGAATTAAAGTGCCATACGAAAGAACAATAGTTATTGCATTGTCTTTATCCATCATTCTCCAACAATACACGAAGATGTAAACACAGGTCCACACACACACACTCACAGGCAGCATTGCACATCATGGTACAGAAGAGGAAGGAAATCTTTGATGAGTTTTCGCTACTTTCTAGTATCTGCCAATAAATAGGCAGCACTGGTTTCCTGACAAGACCAGCCATAACTAAAGTTCACAACAACAATAACAACAACAAAACAACATAAAGAAGTCAAACAATGAACTGTTGTCATTTAAAACCATACTGTTTAAAACTCAAGACTTTCATAGCACATGATCTGAAAGAGCAAGATCCTACTGTGCCGCCGCCTCACCTAATTAGCCAGGACAATTGGATATGTGAGGACAGACAGGAAACAATTTAGTGGAGAGGCAAAGAAGATAAAGATTTTAAACTGCTCCCACAAAATGAGTTCTAGGGTAATATAAAATAGCAAAGATTATTCCGCGATGCAAGGTTTTAAAAATGCTTATTCAGAGTTAGCGAGAACAACTGTGCAGGATGGTTAGCAAAGACCATGCTGCTGCCACCCAGAGATTGAGGGAAGTGGAGGGGAGGGAACCCAGAAGTACATTATTTAGATCTAGTTTTACTGTGTCTTAATTCAAGTGAAGCTGGATACATAACATTTTTAAAAACCAGGGTAAGGAAGATTTCTTGCAATTCTTAACTGCTGTTGTACAATAATAGCAATAAACAAGAGAAGACCACTAATTTTCCTAATGAATAATACTGCATTAATTTCATTTTCCATTTTCTGTTAATTGGTGTAGTCTCTGAAGATCCTTATGAAGCTAAATTTTAAACAATTCTAACATAAGTTATAAGCTCCTGTATCCACTTCAACTCACCGCACCCCATTCGATGCCAGAGATTTCCAGGAAACTGCCTAGTACAAGGTAGTTCAACAAATAGATGCTTTATGAATAATGAACAACTGAGCAAAGGGACTGGGGAAGAAATCGTAATTGTTCTGTATGAGGGAGCTGAGACCTTCCACAAGGCAATTTGGCTAACTGCACTCTTCACTCGAATTTTTATGTTTCCATCTTTGCACAGTCCCCCCTCCTGCTCCACCTACTGGCATGTTGTGTTCTCATTAGGCAGAGAACGTGTCTTTTTCCTATTTGTATCTAGGGCACAGCACCCGGCTAGGCACAGAAGCAGCTGCCTAAAGATCATTTGTGGAATAGATAAATAATCATCCTAGCTACCTAACTTGTCTGGGGGAAGAATACTAGTAATTCTAGGAGTATTTAATGAGAGTAAAAATTTAATATAAGACTCTTATTTGCACTGTATCAAAAGCTGGCATAGAAACATTCCGACAGGATTGCTGCCGAGCAAAGACTTTATGAGTATGTGGCTACAGAGAAGTGAGGCTGCTTGGTGTTGCCATGGGGAGCCAGGGAACCTGGGAAAACAAATCCTTACTTTGCCGCTACACTAACTGTGACATTGGATCTGTGAATGAACGCTTCTTGACTTCATTTTCTTTATGTGAGAAAATGAGAACATTGGATTGGAGTAGCACTTTTCCGAAAAAACTGTTTCAAGTACAGATGCCTTTAACAAAGAAATACTTCACAGAACTCCAAATATATATTCAAAAAAGATAAAAGTAGGGCTGCTTTGGTAAGTTGAAAGAGGCATGATGCTTGTGGGAGATAGAACTGGGTCCCTGTCATCTTCCCCCTTTCCCCTCGATCACGTCACACAAGGAGGCCTCCAGACATCTCCCTGGAACCCCAGCGCTACATGGAACCCAGTTAGAAAACCAATGAACTAAAAACTTCTACGATCCCTTCAGTTATAACATTCTACGATTCTATAATTTGATTTATTCTAAGGTTTAAGATACCTCCCATACAAATATACATTACCCTGCAAATTTTGTAGCAGCATCATCTTTCCTGTAACTATTGTCTAAGCTACACAATTGTAGGCTGATCCTTTAGGAAACGCAGTTCCTTGCATTGTTCGTGTTACTCCTTCTATCGCCTGTTATGCAGACTTCATTACATATAAGCACCAGTGCAGCACAGGAGGACATGAAGGAACAAATCCAGCATGTATCATTTCCTTAAAGAGCTTACATCTAATGGGAAAATCCTACAAACAACTACAGTGGGGAGTAGAAACAGAGGGCATCATCAGATAAAGTAAAATGGATCTTTAAAAGCTGGGACTATTTCTGGTTGATAAGATTAGGAGAGAGTTCATGGAACAGATTATGAGCTGGGCTATAAAGAACGGTGTGCCTGAACACAAAGGGATGGCAGGGATGGAGACTCTAAGCGGAGGTTTCTTCATGAACACGGGCAAAAAGGCAGGAAGACATGGGACAAGTACAGGGCACTGCATCTAGTGGCAGCTTAGGTGAAATGCAGGCTGGGAAATAAAAAAATTACTGACAATATGAGAGCCTAACTGAAGTTTTAGAGCAGAGGAATGCTTCCAACAGGTTAAAGTAGAGGAAAGAGGCTGCAGACAGAGGCACGTGTGTTAGGAGGCAAACAGTGTGAATGTTTGAATTTAGCCGCAGCTGCAGGAATGGAGAGGAGGGGTGGTGGGGTTGTGTGGGACGAGTCCAAGATGACGTAGAGGCCCAAATCCAGCGAAGCAGGGAAGTACCAGTGTTATTATTAGAAAGGGAGAACATATGACAAAGTTACAGACAGCGGATGAGTGCTAAGTGTCATTGGACATGTGCTACGGGAAACTGCTAACAATGAATTAAACTTGGGAAAGAAGTCAGGGCTATATAGATACTCAGAGAAGAAGTTTTACAGAGGTGGCAGATGAAGTTTTAGGAGTGAATGAGATTGCTGAGAAAAGGGACTTGTGAAAAACGACAATTCTAAGTGCTGATATTTGTGAGGTACCAACATTAATGGATAAAAGGAGGAAAATGAATCAGACAAAGTGTGATCAGAGAGGCATAAGGAGAACGGGGTGAGTGCAGTGTTATATGTAATGATACACATGCATATACTGATTTATCAAGGAAAAGCTTCGCTCTTGATTTGAAAGATCACATGAATTGATACACAGCAGGGTTCTCTAAAGTGTGTTCTAGGCAACCCTAGTGTTAGCAGCTGTTGAAAGGTATTTTATGATCAAAACAGGACTCAATGATCAAAAAGGTTGGAGTATTGGCCCTTTATCTCCTGTAGGAATTCAAAGAGTATACCACACATTGACCGATGAACCCTGTTTGTTTTACATCCTCTAGATACAACAGTGTTCCTTCTATAGGAAGTCAGCTTGAGAAACATTAATAGCAAAATTTTAAAATTCACAAACTATTAAAACCGGGAAGAACAGTTGTGGTCATTTCATCCAATCTTTTCATTCTATAAGTGAAGAAAGTTACTTATATGATAAACTACTATAATGCCTTATTCTTGGCAGGTAATAAAGAATAAATGTGACTATGAAAGCATAGAAACAAGAGAGAACTGAAAAGGAAAACGACAAAGCGGAGAGAAATCAGAGCTTTAACCATATTGTTACCATTTGAGGACAACTTGCTTTATGCTTAGTGTTTCAGAAAATTTCACAGTGTCATCCTGAGGGTTATATTAAACACAATAATTGCTCATCATATGTAAAAGGAAACTGAGGTCTAGAGCTTAACATGGCCAGTGACCCAGCTACCCTGTTTACCCGAAAATAAGACCTAGGCGGACAATCAGCTCTAATGCGTCTTTTGGAGCAAAAATTAATATAAGACCCGGTATATATTATATTAATTGTATTATATTAATTATATTACATTACATTATATTTTATTATATAAGACCTGGTCTTATTTTACTATAATTATATGAATTTTTGCTCCAAAAGATGCATTAGAGCTGATGGTCTGGCTAGGTCTTATTTTCGGGGAAACACAGTAGTACATAGCAGACCTGGAATTCAAACCCAAATCTATCTGACTCTGGGATGTGGGGTCCTGAACAGGATGATCTTCTATCAAGAGGGCGACAGAAGAATCCAGGTCCTAGGTAAACTCCCACGCCTACACTTGAATAGGGCCAAGATCAAGCTTTCTTACACCAAACTGCCACTACATAAATAAAGCCTACTGTAACAAATTCAATAAGTCAAAAATCTGTATTTACAAAACAGATCCTCAGGAGTATATTTATTTGCTTTTTTAAACAACTTTATAAAAGAATCCTTAAAATATTCTCTGCCCTAATATGAGTATGTTTATAATTATTTCATTTTTATTAATCTTCTCTAGAGCAGACATTCTGGATATGCCTTTTAATATTTCAGTAAGATTCTAAGTACATCATTTAAGGAATTTTTCTAGGAAACCCACTTTCATTAAAGAGAGATAAGTCCAAAAAGGATCACTTTGGATCTCACACCATGAATTCTTATTAATCTTAATGAGTTTTCCTTGAAACGATAAAATTGCTTTTAAGTGAATTTCACGAGATACACACATACAAACACACACACACACACACACACACACACACACACACACACACATATAGGCCATCACGTAAACTTACAAATATTATAGTCTCATCTTAAACTTTGAATCCCTAACTTAAAATAGTACCATATGACCTTATAATTACTGGAAACAATTCAAGTGGCATTGATATTTTTTATTCTTTCTAGCATATAATATGAGTGATGCAGTCAGTTGCTAAACCACTTTTCCCCAACATGCATATGAAAGAGTAGGATTTATCCCCCACATTACAATTTTGTAAACTTCAGCTCATTGCAGATTGCTGTTAGGTCACATGGTAGAAAAATATTTATGAATGCTTAATATGAGTGAAAATTAAAAATAAAATTTACATGTAGTTCTAATTAAAAAAGACATTTTGACCTAATTTCTTGACAACTTCATTAAAAATTTAGTAAGGATTCTTCCTTAACAATTTTTTAAAGATTAAATTCTTAGCTGCTACATTGATCAGTGAAAATTTAACAAAGTGGTATTGTTGGTCTACATAGAATTAGGTGTAGTTTTTCTGGAATAGTATCTCTCAAAGTAAGCACATTGAAACACTACATTTTACTACCAGATAGGTTCAGGAAACATTGCAAATTCTATTCTTCTCTTGGAGACTGACAATATAAATTGACATTGTATAAGCTCCTGGAAGTTCTGCAATTAAACATTTTTTTAAAGCTTTATTTAATCTATCATTTTCCAAGTTTATCTATTAATATCCTTTTATAATTAAGTGTCACAGGAAATAGGATTGGAAAACCTTGATCTATGATGATAGTAAGGAAAGATTAAATGGATGGTACCAAAATTATTTGTATTGGATTTTGGAATGTAGTAATTTTACCAGATTTTCTTTTAGAATGCTATTTTTAAAAAGGATACATTACAAAGATAATTAATTGCCTATAGGTGTAGCAACCAGATTAAAAGCAGAATAGGAGCATGCTGGGTACCACGAAAAAGACACAGGACATTTAGGTTTTAGACAAAGTAGGTAAGACACTGGTGTAAAATGAGAGCTGTCCATGCACATTTAATCCTTCTCTAGGATCACCTCTAAGGCATAAAGAAAGACAGGAAGAAAAGAGCAAGTAGTTGATGTATTACAAGGCTGCCATCTAGCATACTTACGCTGCCCATTCAAGCTTCTCATTCTTGATTGAATTGTACAGAGCCTGTGAAGAGAGAAAACAAGACAGAATTATTCTTTGCGTTCTGTTCCACACTTCGAATCCAGACCAGGACAAAAGCCAAAAGGCGTGAGTGAGTCAGCAAGCAAGCCCGAACCCCGCGTTGGTCATCCTGCGCAGAGATGAGGAACGCACAGGGGAGGCAAATGAGCACAGGACAAGCGGCGTTACGTTATGTGAAACAGATTTTTCACAAAGTAAAAACATGTCTTTGTAAATAAAACACACGATACTGTGTTATATTTTACCACAATAAAACATTACTATCATATTTATGCCCTATTTTAAATAGGATATGAAGAAAATTAGACCATGCACTCTATTTTTCTTATTCAAAATAACGGTCTTGTAGTTTCACTAGTTTGGATACTGGTGTACTCATTTCGTTTTCATTAATGAAGTAAATATAACTATTTTCATAACAACTTAACGAGCAAGATACACGGAAGGGGAATTAAAGCCAGATTATGAAAACCACCTTAGAATAATGTCAGAATTTCTACACCAATGACTTAAGCAGCTTTTATTGGTCTAACTTCATGATTCTGTTTACAGTTAGTTTTCGAGGGGTGTGTGTGAGGTGGTGGAGGGGGGAGGCAGAAAGCTTCTTTAGAGCCTCGGTGATGGTAACAACAAAGGCAGCATAGAACTGCCCTGACTCTCCCAGCTCCGGCACTACCTATAAGCTCCTTGTAATCCAGTTGTTCCGCTATGGCAAAGATCCAAGAAAACGCTACTCCACATCTTACTTTAATTTTGAGTAACATGTTATAAAGAGAACGCAAATGCATCTCCAAGATATAAAATCACAACAGCAAATTACACTGAAGGAAAGGATAACTATGGTAGGTGCATAATTACATTTTAATGAAGTTGGAACATTTTTCTTCAAAGAACTGGGACCTATGAGACTCAGCAAAAACTTCATTTACTTTGAGATGGGAAAAGGGGGTTCAGATGCCATCCAATCCCTCCTCTTTCAAAAGAGGAAATGGCCGGTTCAGACAATTAGTTTCCCAGGTAGCAGAGCAGAGGGCAAACTGCCATGTGTTCCTATCTCTGCCTTTCACTAAGTCTCGTCCAAGTGGAGGAGACCGTCTACACATGTGCAAACAGAAAACTTCACACCAGGAGTGAAGCCCCTTGTCAGCGAAAACACTTCCAAATTTAGGACTCACATATTTAGGTTGCTGATTTCGTATTATTTAAGATTCAATACATGTATCCTTAGCCAGTATCTTGACAGATTCTGCGGGAATTCTTCTGTGTGGCTACAATAGTCATTTTAACTACTGGGTAATTATGAGAATTAATAAAAATTAGGACACATTTTGTCATTATCAGGACATGGTAAAACGTGTCCTCAAATACAAAAATGAAAGAGCGTCGAATTAAAATAAGGGGTAAATCAAGGCACAAAGATTACATTGTAAATTGAACCTTCTTTCTGAAGAAATTAAATTTACTGAAGAACTACAACCTATTATACAGCTAATGTCTCATGAGGCTGCACTTAAGAGAAGTACAGACAGAGATGATGTCTAACTCAAGACTCGGGAGACACTTGCCGGATAAATGCTTTTTAAATGAATTCTATTACTTGTATGAGCCATTTTGAGCCCATAAGTAATAGTGGGCTGAGAAACTGCAATTGAAAAGAGACAGATCATTAAAGCTCTTTATATACCATCATATTCAATACTACTCCGAGTAATTTAACAATGTGATAAAGATGAAAAAAAAAATCTCTGCATAAAGGTAGATAGTTGAAAATGATAGCTATCTAAAATTTTCTAATACATTCAATTTTACCCTCGAAGAATTTTTTTCCATTTTTTTTTTGCCCATGAGAATATTCTGCTTAAAGAGATACTGAGCTCCAAATTAGAAAATTCTCGTTCCCCAGTCAGCCGCATATGGTACAACGAAAATCTATCATGAAGTATCTTGTAAAATTCAACAAGCCTGCCACATGGTGAGTGAGTCAAGTCCTCCCTCTGCTTACATAACACGAGAAATCTAAATGGTGGATGTTATCCTTACCCTTTTTCAGTAGCAAATTATAAAGGGATTTTCATGAATCCTTTTAGAGCGTTATGATGATTGTTTTTTTCTTTTTTTTTTTTTTGAGCGCAGCTCTCAAATCAACTTCTCAAAGGAAAATTTGCTTTACAAATGCATCCAGTACTCCTGTACCTTCACCACAACGTCCACTCTTTTAGCTACTTAGCTTAGTTAAGAACTGAATTCCCTTCATTCCTCTGCCTCTAATCCAACAGTCATCACCTCCTTTCCTGTGCAGCCTTTGACCCCACACTCTGTCAGCTTAACCAGTGTTGGTAGTATCTTCAACTTCTCTGTCCCACTGTGACTTCTCCACATTTATAGCCCATATATTAGCTAAGGTTTCTTTAATTTCAAATACAAATACCTCAAGGGGGACTATCTCAACTATCTTAAGGGGGACTTAATATTTTATGTTGCCAAATCATAAAAACAGAGATGAATCTGGTCTCAGGGATACGGAATTTAAAACTCTCTCCTCTCTCCTCTCAATTCTTCTCCTCTTTTCACCTCAAACATCTCCAGTCCTTGTCTCTTTACTATACAAGAAACATGTCTGCAACAAGTAACACCCATTCACATCTTTGTGTCTCTCAACAAGAGAAAACAAACAGCTCTTTCTCCCAGCTCAAGATTCCAATTGGTGTGGATTAGGTGACCTGTCCTCCCTGTGGACTAAGCCATGTGGTTGGGAGATGAGGTACTCGGATTGGGCCCATCCCTGAAGTCAAGGGGGCGGGGTATCTATTACCGAGATGGCAGCATGGACCTAGCCACGAGGGTAATCCTCCTGAGCTTCACAGCCTTCCCTATTTGTATGTGAGTAATTCAGCACTAACAGAGAAAATTAAACAATAGCACAAATTCATGTCACTGAAGATTCATCATCTCAAACCAAAGCAGAGCCTTCATTCATGAACCCTCTTTTACATTTGGCCATCTTCCCTAAAATGTATCTTCACCATTCTGGCATCTATTCCTTCCTCCTTTCTGATGGCAAGGGAAGGAGTGTCCTTTCTATACACGGCTAAGCCTCTGACACTGGTCCTGGCACCTTCCATGTCTGTGGTAGTAACATCTCCTTTACTGGCTGTTTTCTATGAGTTTTCAAACACGTGTAAGTCTTTCCCAACCCCACTGCTGCAATATAGCTACTGCCCTTTGTTACCCAGCCTCTTTCTTAGCCAAGTTTCTGAGAAGTTTCTGCAATTCTTATCTCCTCTTAATCTCTTCTCTTCAATTCCAGGAATCTAACTTTCATCCCTGTTCCTCCATTAAAACTGATCAAAATAAAGTCATCAGCTTCCTTCCTGTTCAATTCAAGTCCACTTTTTAGTGTTCTGCATCGCTTCACCTTTCAGCAGCACAGAACACTCTCAAATATTTTCTTCCTTGTTTTCAGGGACACAACACAGTCTCCTGTCTCCTTGGATAATCCTTCTCATTACTCTTATCGTCATCATCTTACCTCTTAAATGTAAGTGAACCGAAGGGTTTACCTTCAGCCCATGTGAACTTGAGATTTATATGTCAGCTGCACTTGGATGTTCCCGAAGCAGCACAAATGCAGTGAAGAACTAACAGAGAAAGTAGATTCCCAATCTTAGTAAACTCTAGCGGTATAAAACATTTAATTTTTGAGTACTGAAACACTACACATAAAGCCCAAGGACAGGTAGTTTATGGTAATATAAAACATACTCAAGTCAGAATCCTAGGATGGCCAGAGTCTTTCTATCACTTGTTCCATCTTGTACCTGCCTACTAATGGCACAAGAACAAATCTTTTAGTAATAATCTTTTCAGGACAAATTGTTACAATTCTCTAACTTCCACTCAAGAAACAACAGAATGGAATTTCAGAGCTGAAAGGAGCCTTAGAGATCATGAAACAAATTCTTCCCTTCATAGATGAGGAAAATGAAGCCCAATGAGAATGAACTTCTCTCAAGGTCCTATAGCTGGTTTTCACAACCTTTGACTCAGAAATCACATTTTTCTTAGAAATCAAGTAATAATAGCCAACGAACCACATTCTTTCCTATCAACTAATTATACTCTCCCCTCCTAAAACCAATCTATACAGCATTGACTTAAGTTAAGACCCATGTGAAAAGGTAACAAGCCTTGTAATTCTCTCAGAATAGATTCAAATACTGCTGGTCACTGTAATAGTCTATTTTTAAAAGATGAACTTTAAACTTGAACCACTGTTGCTAGGACCCCTGCTTGAAATGCCTTTGTAGGTGACGGTAATGGTTTCCTGCACTGATCCTATTCTCAGTCCACTTACCACCACAGGTATTTGCCATACGAATGGCTGAAAGTGGAGGTATAGTCTATAGCTCAGGAAAATAATTTATCTCTAGCTATGTAAAGGGTTATCTGACCTAGCTCCAAGAGACCAGGTTTGTGGGTAAACAGTCATGGAAGGCTGTCATTTTCCTATGGCCATGAGTTGGTAGGTGGGAATAAGTTGATAAAGGTATCAAATTAATCTTAGTGGACCATAGCAGCCCATATGGATTATATGTAGTATATGTAGTAACCAGCTGTGGTAGGTTAAATAATGAACTCCCAAAAGATGTCCAGGTTCTGAATCCCTAGAACATGTGAATGTTTCCATATATAGCAAAAACATTTGCAAACATGATTAAATCAATATTTTTGAGATGGGGAGAGTTATCTGGCCTGGGTAATGTCTACATAAGAAGGTGGCAGAGCGAGATTTAAGACAGAAGAGAAGGCAGTATGAAGATGAACACAGAAATGAGAGTGATTAGACACAGCCAAGGCATGCCAGCAAACACCACAAGTTGGAAGAGGCAGGGAACAGATTCCTTCCTAGGTCCTCCGGAAGGAATGCAGCCCTCTTGACACATTGATTTCAAACTTTTGGCCTGCCAGATTATGAGAGAATATATTTCAGTTTTTTTAAGTTTCCAAGTTTGTGGTAATTTGTTATAGCAGACCTAGGAAACTAATACACTAGTGTATAAATGGATGTGTGAGTAAAAAATGATTATAATCACAGGTTGATTATCAGAAATATTTCCGTTTTTTACTATAGTGGTCTCAACTGAAGGAATGAGGGTACACACCAGAATCAGCCAAGGAATTTAAAAAATATTGATAATTCAGCTCCATTCCAGATCTATTGAATCCTATTCCTGGATGAGGAACCTATCCATGCATATTTCCAAATGCTCCACATGAAATTCAGGCATGAAACCTCAGTTAAAAAAAAAAAAAAAATCACTGCTTTATAAGTTTACCAGTCTTTTCTCTAACTGAAATTCCTGCAACTTAACCCAGGAGCCAGGTAACACAAACCTCCACTGAGACTAAACAGGACAGAATGATTCTTCAATATTTGAAGTTCATCATTTTTAAGAATGAGAAAGCAAAGTAAATTGCTTAAATTAGAGATCAAGGTATCTTGGTCTAAATTTAATTTTTTTTTTTAAATTGGGGAATATTGGAGAACAGTGTGTTTTCCCCAGGACCCATCAGCCCAAGTCAAGTCACTGTCCTTCAATCTAGTTATAGAGGGCGCAGCTCAGCTCCAAGTCCAGTCGTTGTTTTCAATCTTTAGTTGCAGGGGGCGCAGACCATCATCCCATTGCGGGAATTGAACCCGCAACCTTGTTGTTGAGAGCTCACGCACTAGCCAACTGAGCCATCCGGTCGCCCCTAAATTTACTTTCAAGTCTGTGTTCCTCACTGTTGATTGCTTCTTGAGATGATAAAATGCAATTTTATTCAAGGCTTAGCACCATCACTGACAGCCCACGCATGGTTCTCTGAAGTTTTCCCCATTACCATGCATTGTGTAATCATGAATCTTTCTCTCTCTCTCTCTCCAGAAACACATTTGGCAATCTATGAAATTCATTTATTTTAGCTCAATCATTTCTAAATTCCAATGAGTTTTTTTCCTCTGTGCTCCCTGAATTATTATGAAAAGTACAGAGGAGAACACAGCTTGCATTTTCCTTCAGGAAGACGGACAGTGACCACAGTGAAATTTATACCCAGGAAGAACGACACTATCAAGACCACAGATCTTTTTCAAATGCTGCCCATGCAGATATTCAGATTAAGCAGACATTTAAGTAGAGAATTAAATATGCACCACTCTGGAAGTGTTATCAGAGAAAGACTGCGTTTGAAAAAGATATTGGTTAAAAATTAATGATAAAATTGGTTACACCAAATACATTTCAAATTGGTTAGAAAAACTCAAAATATCTTAAAGCAATGGCCCTCAACTTGCATGTTCTTCTCTATGCCTAAAATAATATTGACAAATGGCATTACCCCTTCACTGAAAGATGCTTCCCTAAAACCAATATTTACAATTGACTCTTCAATTTGCCCCCTCTACCACTGCAGGTTTTTACACCTGTGCAATGTGCCAGAAAAGGTTATGGGTGAAAGCTATGCTTATTTGTTTTTTTAAGTGCCAGAAGGCAATTGTCAAGCAGAGGTGAAAAAGGATAAACAGCCTAAAGCTTTGACAAGAGTATTCATAATGAGATCCATTTTAGGGAGAAGGTACGTAGTAAAAAAGAGTTTCTGGAAACAGACTCCCTTTAAACTGTGTCTCCACACCCACTGGACAGTTTTCAAGTACCCGAGGGTAAAGAGGCTACAGTAGTACATTAAAGAACATATAGTCACAAGCAACCTCGTAAACATTCAGCTCTTTAACTCTCATTTAGGGTGACAGAAGCATGCTTCTCAAAATAAGTTACTTTGTATTCTTTCCTACATCTAGAGTCAGATCTGTTTTTTTGGATCCAGACAGCATGTAAACAGAGTCAAAATCTATGTCCTGGACAATTAATGTAACCTTTTGTGGCTGTGCCCTTACAGACAGCCAGCAATGGCAGATAACCACTAAGTGTCTGATTACATTGAGGAGATTTGCCAGGGTACAATAGACACTACAAAATTAATTAGAAAGCCCTTACCTTATTGAAAGGGAATCTGAAGTATAATTAGCATGTATAATTCATCTCATAATAAACATTTTTGAGTACATTCTACAGGCTAGAGTGTCATTATGCTAGGTGCAGATGAATGCGCTCTGTCTTCAGGGGCCTCTTATGTAAGGATAACAAAATGTACCGTTAACCCTGACTGAACTTTACCTAATGGAAAATTAGTCAGTGAGAAGAATCACCTCTCCTTTTACTTCCTACTAACAACGTGCAAGACTCTTTCACACACAGTATCTAATATGTGACAATGTAGCGTATGTATTTAGAAAAAAATTAAAGAAGAACAGACCCAATTTCAGGATGTAAGAATTTGAAGTGTGTGTGTGTGTGTGTGTGTGTGTGTGTGTGTGTGTGTGTGTGTCACTAACTAGTCCTTTCAAGGCAAATAATTTCATTTGCCTGGCCCTTCTTTTCTAAATATGCAGTATGAGAGGGTTGCATAAGCTAATCTTTTTTTGGCCCTCTTCCAGATCTACCATTTTATGATTCGACATAAAAAAGATCTACATAAAAAAGAACCAGAAATCACCTGGCTCCCTCGTCCCTGCTCCCTTTTCCTTTGTCCCCCACTAACTTTTTCTTTTGCCCTGGTTGCTGATAGTAGCATCACTACCTCCCCTCAAACTCCAGGCATGACTCTTGTAAGTTGATAAGTACATATTTTAAAATTGCATATGAACAAGAATGAAAAAGGAAGAGAGGAAGAGAGGGAGGGAAGGCAAGAGAAAAAGAGAGAGTAAGTGATTGATTGATTTGATTCTCTACGGGGAAGGAGGGGCACGTGGGGTGGCTTGATTGCCTGTGGTCAAATGTATCTTTGTGAGCTAAAATAGGAACCACCATTCCTTCATTATTACCAAAGCCGGGAAAAATGCAACCAAAGATAATACCAAATAGGCACACCTCCCAAAAGATTTGGTGAGCAACTCTTGGAGGTGCACTAAACCAATCCTGAAAGTGAATAAAAATATAACTATTTATCATTTGTACTAATGCAATAGTCCAAACTGTTACTCATATATGTACATATTCATTTATTCATTCATTTTGAAGGTAGGCGTGGTCAGTCACGAGTATTTATTCACATGCCTCCTAAAGTGCTTTTTCTATACTTTACGATTACCTTCCAGTTGACTGGCTACTGTATTTTAGGGAAAGTTTCTTAAATGTGTTAATACAAATAACATTATTCCAAATCTAAGCAAAACTTTAAGTACTAAACAGCCACTAAGAGTCTTTATTGAGGTATTAATTGACATAAAGCATTACATTAGTTTCAGGTGTGAAACATAATCATCACATATTTATACTAAGTTCCTTGTTGAGCAAAAATTTTAAGTAGAAACATTTTTTTTTCTCTTGTTAAAACTGGGAACATATCCTTCAACATAATAAAGGCCATACATGACAAGCCCACGGCTAACATCATACTCAACAGTGATATGCTAAAAGCTTTTCTTCACAGATCAGGAAGACAAAGATGCCCTCCCCATTTTTATTCAACATAGTAATGGAAGTCCTGGCCAGAGCAATTACGTAAGAAAAAGAAACACAAGGCATCCAATTTGGAAAAGAAAAAGTAAAACTGTCATGATTTGCAGATGACATATTATATGTATATGAAAAACCCTAAAGACTCCAACAAAAACTGTTGAAACTAAGAAAAAAATTCAGTAAAGCTGCAGAATACAAAATCAATATACAAAAATTTGTTGCATTCCTATACACCAATAACAAACTATCACAAAGAGAAATTAAGAAAACAACCCATTTACAACTGCATCAAAAAGAATACCTAAGAATAAATTTAACCAAGGAGGTGAAAGACCTGTTCACTGAAAACTACAAGATGTTAATGAAAGAAAGTGAAGAAGATACAAATAAATGGAATGATATCCCATGCTCATAGATTGGAAGAATTAATATTGTTAATATGTCCATGTTACCCAAATCAATTGAATTGATAGGTCAATGTAATCCCTATGAAAATTCCAATGGCATTTTTTTCCCACAGAAATTGTACAAACAATGCTAACATTTGTATGGAACCACAAAAGACGCTGAATAGCCAAAGCAATCTTGATAAAGAAGAACAAAGCTGGAGGCATCACACTTTCTAATTTCAAACTATATTACAAAGCTATAGATATCAAACAGTATGGTATTGGCATAAAAAAAGACACAAAGATCAATGGTACAGAATAGAAAGCCCAGAAACAAACCCATGCCTATATCATCAATTAATTTGTGACAAAGCAGCCAAAATATACAATGGGGAAAGGACAGTCTATTCAATAAATGGTGCTGGGGAAACTGGACAGCATGCAAAAGAATGAAATTTGACCACTATCTTACACCATATACAAAGATTAATGTAAAATGGATTGAAGACTTGAATGTAAGACCTGAAACGATAAAATTCCTAGAAAAAAACATAGGTGGTAAGCTCCTTGACATCAGTCTGGGTGGTGATTTTTTGGATTTGACACTAAAAAGAAAGGCAAAAATAAACAAGGGGGACTGCATTCAACTAAAAAGCTTCTACACAGCAAAAGAAACCATCAACCATATGAAAAGGTAACCTACTAAATGTGAGAAAATATTTGCAAATCATATATTTTATAAGATGTTAATACTCAAAATATATAAAAAACTCACACACCTCAATAGCAAACCCCTCCCCCCCCAAACCCAGTCCAACTGAAAAATGGGCAGAGGATCTGAATAGACATTTTTCCAAAGAAAACATACAGATGGCCAACAGGTACATGAAAAAATACTCAACATCATCAGGGAAATGCAAATCAAAACCACAATGTGGTATTGCCTCACACCTGTTGGAATGGCTATCATGAAAAAGACAAGAAATAAGAAACACTGGTGAGGATGTGGACAAAGGGAATCCTTGCACACTGTTGTTTGTGGGAATTTACAGCCACCAATTTACAAATGTATCTTTGTAAAAACAGTACAAAGTTTCCTCAAAAAATTAAAACTAGCACTACCATATGATCCAGCAATTCCACTTCTGTGTATATATACAAAGAAAATGAAAAGCTACCTTGCAAAGATATATGAGCACCCTACGCGCACTGTGACATCATTTACAATAGCCAAGATATGGACACAACCTAGGTGTCCACTGATAAATGAATGGATAAAAGTGTGATACACGCACGTATGCATGTATTTGTGTATACGTATACATATGCATAACACAATGGAATATCATTCAGCCATAAAAAAAGGAATCTTGCCCCTTGCAACATGGTGTACCTGGAGGGCATTATGCTAAGCGAAATAAGATGAAGACAAACAAATACCATATGAGCTCACTTATATGTGAATCTAAAACAAATAAAACAATAACCCCCCCAAACAAAAACAAATCCAAGCTCACAGATATAGAGAACAGATTGGGGATTGCCAGAAGGGTGGGGGTGGGAGAAATGGATGAAGGGGGTCAGCAGGTACAAACTTCCAGTTATTAAATAAGTCCAGGGAATGTAATGGACAAATGGTGATTATAGTTAATAATAACGTATTGCATATTTGAAAGTTGTTAAGAGAGTAGAGGACTTTTAAAAGTCCTCATCACAAGAAAAATAATTTTTTTGGTAACTATGTAAGGTGATGGGTGTTAACTAGACTTACCGTGGTGATCATTTCACAATGTGTATAAATATTAAATCATTATGTTGTATACCAGACTAGTATGTCAATTAACTCAATTTAAAAAGTAAACATACTCTAATGAACTGATTTGAATATCAAGTTCCAATGCGGGTCCAACATTAAAAAAAAAGCAAAGACTCAAATATCTAGAAAAGTAGGCAGGTAACATAAATGAGTCAAGACAGCCAGGGAGAGACTCTCAGGCGTTAAAGAAAGCTCCATTTAGAGGGGCAGCTAATACTCACTGTGGCCTGATTTCAATCCAGTAGGAATGGCGATTCACTACTGTGAGCTCTCACTATTTTTCCGAAGCAGCTAGAAGTACAAATTATTCAAGGCGCACACATTTTCAAGGGTGGTAACAAAAACAACAAAACCACTGTGGGCCAGACAAATCACATCTGCTGTCCAACCAGACACCAGTTTTGAAATTCTGATTAGAATGCTGTGATTAGAAAACTGTAGGGAAGAAACAATGAGAATCACTGAATAGACACAACAAAGCTTCTTGGTTTATAATTTAGAGATTGAAACTTCTGAATATTTGATGTTTCAGTTGATAAGATTTCTGTGGCTTTGTGATGATGACCGACCTAGCCATTTCTCAAGAGCTGATATTCCACTGATGATAGTTATCTATGCGGCCACACTATGTGAGTCACTGTGCTGAGATTTATTTTCATTTAATCTCATTGAATCCTCACAGCAACTGTATGGGAGAGGTATTATCATCCCCACTTTTGAAATGACATAGTTAATGCTTATGAAGTTTAAGTAACCTGCCAAAGGTCATAGAGCAGAGTTGGGGAGCTGAAGACAGATCTATCTGAAGTACTTTAACTGCCCTACTCACGACCCAGTACTGACATAAGAAGGTCTGACAATTAAGTTCACAAACTCATCCTAGAAAAAGTGCTCCATGCCTCATTGCTGAATATCACTGTGGTCACCTTTGAAGTACTCCCCTTGGGAAGCTATGCACTGACACCAGCACCTAGTCCACCCTTCAAAGCAATTTTGGAACTCTTTTTCTGGAATGGCCATCAGAGCTGTTGTCATATTACTCCTGATGTTCAGAATATCATCAAAATGTCTTCCTTTCAATAGTTCCTTTATCTTCAGGTAAAGAAGAAGACATTGGGGGCCAGATCAGGTGAATAGGGAGGGTGTTCCAATACAGTTATTTGTTTACTGGCTAAAAACTCCTCACAGAGAGTGCTGTGTGAGCTGGAGCATTGTCGTGATACAAGAGCCAAGAATTGTTGGCGAAAAGTTCAGGTTGTCTAACTTTTTTACACAGCCTTTTCAGCACTTCCAAATAATAAACTTGGTTAACTGTGTGTCCAGTTGGTGCAAATTCATAATGAATAATTCCCTCTGATATCAAAAAAGGTTAGCAACATTGTTACTACAAGGTTGCGAACTTTATTTTCGAACCTTGTACATATACATATATGCTTTAATTTAATGTAAATAAATTAAATGATAAATTTTGCAACTTCAATAAATGCTGTTTAAAAAACTTACCAGAAATGAGAGTTTATGAAGTTAAAAACAAACAATGCTATCCATATTCTTTAATTTCTTACTTTTTTTTTACCTTCTACTACATCAGCTCAGAAATTATATTTATTTAAAAAATTTTTTTTATTGGGCAATATTGGGGAACAGTGTGCTTCTCCAGGGCCCATCAGCTCCAAGTCGCTGTCCTTCAATCTAGTTGTGGAGGGCGCAGCTCAGCTCCAAGTCCAGTCACCGTTTTCAATCTTTAGTTGCAGGGGGCGCAGACCACCATCCCATAGTGGGAATTGAACCCGCAACCTTGTTGCTGAGAGCCCGCGTTCTAACCAACTGAGTCATCTGGCTGCCCCTCCGGAAGCTCACAGGCAGCTTGTTGTCTTCAATCTAGTTGTGGAGGGTGCAGCTCACTGGCCCATGTGGGAATTGAACAGGGAACCCTGTTGTTCAGAGCTCGCGCTCTAACCAGCTAAGCCATCCGGCCGCCCCAGAACTTGTTATTTAGTTTATTTAAAAATGATGTTTTCACTGGGAAAGAAATCCATAATCCTAAGTTCATAGCTAAGAAAATGTATGATGACAGTGTACATGAATTGACGATCAGTAGTTCAAATTTTCCTTTAATATATCATTGAATCTTTATAATCTGTCTGTTCCAACTGCCTACATGGCCTACATGCCTTAATTCCTATTACTGTATTTTTCTAATGTACAAAAATTACAACAAATACTTTATTGTAACATATGCTGATGTCACAGGAAAGTACTTTTTTATAACTACTAGAAAATGATAAGAATGTATTTTTCTATAATAGTATATAGTATACAAGGTGTTATCAAACAATATGGTGAATCTTTAAATAAAAATTTATTACAGTAAAAGACACATTGCAATTAATCCCCCTCAATATACTCCCCCCTCTTGCTTAGAACACACTTATCCCATGTTCTTTCCACTTTCTGAAGCAGTTCTGGAAGTCCTCTTTCGTGAGTGTCTTTAGTTGCGCTGTCATGGCTGCCTCGATGCCCTGAATCATTATGACTTTGGGGAAGAGCCAGAAGTTGCACGGGGCCAGATCTGGTGAATAAGGTGGATGAGGACACACCATAATGTTTGTATTTGACAGAAATTGCCATATACCAGAAGTGGTGTGTGACACGGAACGTTGTTATGATGGGCGATGATCTAGGGCACAATTTAAAACACACCTTCTCTCAACCGTAGATCACACCCGACTGACTGCACGGAACAAGCTGAAACTTGTCACACACTGTTACTAAGGTTCAGCACGCTGCTTCCTGTATTGAAGATCCCTGCCTTTCCACTGGATGGCACTCGGCAGCAGCATTCACTGTATTTTGTGATCACACCTTGTATATTTTACATATATTATACTATCAGTATTTATAC
Organism: Rhinolophus ferrumequinum; assembly: GCF_004115265.2. NCBI lineage: Eukaryota > Metazoa > Chordata > Mammalia > Chiroptera > Rhinolophidae > Rhinolophus > Rhinolophus ferrumequinum. The sequence goes on from NC_046287.1 coordinate 56,834,557, forward strand.
AGAAAGGTATATTTTTATAACTACTATAAAACTATAATTCACGTTTGCAACATGAATAGTATAACAGTTGTAACACTTGTAACAGTATAGTATAAATAAAATCTCTTAACATTATTCACTCACTCATTCATCTATTCAGTCAACAAATATTTACTTAGTCTCTACTACCTGTCAGGTTGTCAGGTACTGATATAAGATACAGGCACTATAACTCCAGTGGTGAACAACACAGACATAGAACTTAGATTTAATGGGGGGTGGACAGACAATAAAGAAATAAGAAAACAAACAAAGAAATAAAGATGATTCTGTAATTTTCTGGTAGGCTACCAGATAATTATTATAAGGTAATTAAAATAAAAGCAAATACCGTGTTTCCCCGAAAATAAGGCCTAGATGGAAAATCAGCTCTAATGCGTTTTTTTGGAGCAAAAATTAACATAAAACCCGGTATTATATATTATATTATATTATATATTATATTACACTACACTAATATTACATTATATTAGACCTAGTCTAATATTATAGCAAAATAAGACTAGGTTGTATAGTCATTATTGCTCCAAAAGACACATTAGAGCTGATTGTCCAGCTAGGTCTTATTTTCGGGGAAACACAGTAGGTAAACTGGTCACGTAGAGCTTTTTTGACCAGAAAACAAGAGCTTATTCTGCATGTGCTAGTCAGCCACTGCAGGATCTTAAGCAGGAGACAGACTAACCTGCCTAATTCATGTCCTTGAAGGTTGCCCTGGTGCTGTGTGGAGAAAGGATTGGAAGAGAGCCAGGGAAGTGGCAGTAATACTGGCGGTATCGGGGTGAGAGATGAGGTGACCTGGATGGGGTGATGGCAGTGGGAGATATGGGATGTATCAGGCTGTCTTCCTAAATTATGGAAGAAAGGTGGCCCATTTCTGTATACCTCATGCACAAATAAAAAACAGATTTGACAGTAGCACCAGAGAAATACTGCTATACATTACTATTTAAAACAATTTAAGCTAAAAATGAGGTACATATATAAGAGTCTATTGTTAAAGGGAAAAGGTACAAAACAGTGTGTTTGGTATGTTCCCATCTTGTGGAAAAAGTGTGTGTGTGTATGTGCCCGTGTGAGCTCATATAGAACATTTCTGAAAGGATACAGAAGAAACCATTGACAGTGACGGCCTCTGGAAAGGAGTACTGGGGTGAGAAAGCAAATTTTCAGTGTATAATCTCTGTACTGTTTGAATGTTTCCTACCCCATGCATGCTTACTTTTTCAACTAAAATTCTATATGATACCATATTTTAAACTCCGTGCACAATTGATCGAGTCTTCTGCTTCTCTTTAGTCCCCACAATGCCTCACTAATTGTTTTGACCACAGCATACTTAAAACAAACAGACACGAACAAACAAACATTGGTTGAGAAGACAAGGACCTCAGTGACAGACAGTGATCCTAATACCACAATTACGATGAGAGGCAGCAAATGTAGAAAAAGAGAACAATGAATGGACTAGAAATCAGTAGACTTGTATCAAACCTGCCTCTTCCATCAGCTGTTAGTGGCTTTAGGCGACTAACACTAACCATTGATTTCTTCATCTGTCAAAGCAGTGTAACAACACCTACCTCCCAGAATCATGAAGATGAAATGAAACCATCACTGTGAAAACATTTGTACTCTTTAAATCGCCACATAAATAAAAGAGGTACTGTTGTTGGATATCCAGTCTACTCCTGTCCTTATTCCTGTCCTCTTTACAGAACACTTGAATTTAAACATCCAAAATCTGTCCATTCCACATCCCTTAGCCAATGAATAAGCCATGTCAGACATATGCTGAGCGTGGGGAGAATCACTTATTTTGAATCTGAATCAAATTGGCAGTTTGGTATTAGGGGCAAAATTATGCCAACAACTAACATTTACTGAGTAGTTAACAAGTGCCAGTGCCTGTTCCTAGGGTTGTACATGTATTGTATCACTTACTCTTCACCACCACCGACGTGTATTATCCCCATTTTACAGAGGAGGAAAATGGGGTGCAGAGAGGTGAAGTCAAGTGTTATTAAGTGGCAGATCACAAAAAGGAATCATAGGGCAGTTTCATTCCAAAGACTTTTTAATTTTTTCCTTAACATTTTTTTCCTTAAAAAAAGTCTAGGCTTTCACTTCCTGTCTGCACTTCCGGGCACACAAACTAGCGTCTGCCATATAACCCTTCTTCCAAAATTTAGAAAGACAAGAGTACACAGTCTCTGACCACTGCAACTAGTATACTATTCTTTCGAGGATCTTCAAATTTGGCACAGTACTCCAAACCCGGATGCCTAACACTATTTTATAATGAGAGTCCTCTCTGTTTTAGGAGATGTCAGGCTGGACGTCTGACAAGTGAAGGAACACCCTCCATATAGTTGAAATTTATTGAGTGCTACCAAGTTCTGAGCTCTGAGCTGAGCATGTATGTGCATATTTCCATTTAACCTTCTATAACCTATGAAGTAAGTGTGAATTACTCCACTGATCTCAAAACTGGGATTAGGCAGATTGCTACTTGCTGTAGGTTGTAGGTTGTCAGATCAAATGCAGGATGCCCAGTTAAATGTGTGAAAAGAAATGACCACGGTGACTCCATCTTGTCCTCTGGATTCCATCTTGTTGGACAAACAAATTACACTGACCTTGCTCACTTGCCAAAAAGATGTTATTTGCTGAGAAAGAACTTTTCAAGGACCGTACTAAATAGCTGTGCTTTTCAAGGACTATGTAAAAAATGTTTCTTTCCCAGTAACGGACAGAAAAGTTCATGAAAAACCAATGACTTGTAAAAGATAAATTTCCTTCCAATCACAATTCTTGGTAGACAACTAATGTAACCTGAATGCTTTTTTCCCTTTTTCTTTTAAAAGCTCCTAAGCCTAATCCCCAGAGGGAACACTTTTCTGGTTGCTGCCAGAATCTATGTCCCCAGATTAAATTCAAGACCTTGAGTAAATGATTTTCTTGTCTTGTAGCCTTGCCTTTCTCTCTAGGTCGATAAATGTGAACTTCAGATAAATAATGAACTTTTTTTTAAAGCCTAAGTGTGCTCCCAAATTTTGCATGAGACATATTTATAATAAACATTATTTATTATTTATCTGAAATTTAAATTTAACTGGGTGTTCTGTATTTTTATTTGCTAAATCTGGCAACCCTACCCCGGTGACAGAGTTATTAAGTGGCAAAGTTGGAACTCAAACATAGGACTAAATAACTCCAGAGCCCATGTTCTTATTCACTACTTTACACTATCTTCTTTGTCCTTCCCAAAATGGACACGCTATTACTATGTCAAAACCCTCCTGGGAAGAGGATATGTATCCCACATAGAAGAGGTATTCTCACTGAAGTATAGATGGAAGAATTGCAACATAGGTCCCGAAAGGACCTTCATCTTCAAATCAAATGTGGGCATTACAAACTAGTGTCCAAAAACATGCTTTACATGTGATTTAATATAATCCTTAGAGCCTGAGAGCATGGACAAAGTTAATGTAATTATGGTCTTAGTGAATCAGTACCTTCTTCCATATGAGTGAAGATTAACTTCCAAAGTATTCTTTAGTATATGTAACTATTCTCTGACTTATGTAAGCAGAATGATTTTCAAATTCATTGCATTTATAGTCATCTTCTGATTTTGCTTTTAATTGTTAAACCCTAATCCTCTGGCACTGTAACTTATTCATCAAAAACTTGTCTGGATTTGGATAGCTAAGCCATGCTTTTGAAAAATATAACAATACCAATATTTGCAAAGATGATTTTGGATTGTACATGCCATAATCTGTTGTTAGATCCTTTTGTTGTAAGCCTCACTTGTTGGGATGTGGCAGGCACATAACATAATAAAGGGTGCTTCACAATTTTAGAACATTAAGGAAAACATAAATTCCAAGTCACCTTGTAAATTACGTGCAGTATTTTTTAAATATGTGAGAAAAATGGTCAATTATATTTAATGACTATAGACATGATGATAAAGTTAATGTACACTGTTAAAAACTGTTTGCCAGGTAACATGCAGAGTTCTTTTTACAAATGACTTGTAAAAAACGATCCCTGGGGGACTGTGACATTTAAAGAGCTCACCAGGCATGGCATTTGTTCTCTGTCATTTCCATGCATTAGACAAAGCAATGAAGACAAACCAAATGGAAACAGAATTTATCTAAAGCAAGCAATACAGCCAAATTAAATAATTTAATCTGGTAGCAATGAGGCTTTTGGATTTCATAAACAGGAAAATTTTCAAAAGAGATTTTGGGAACCCACATAGAACTGTCAGCTTTTCATTTTGCCAAAGGAGGAAATAAATTTAAACAAAACAAAACACTATCTACTATCGCCATCATTCCATAAAAATGAGTAACAAGGACAATCTCAAAATAAAGGACTGTTTTCCAAGAACAGACCAGTCTTCCACTAACATTTCCACTCTAGACTGAACACTTTGACAGCAGCCAGCAGCAGAACACCGTCTAGTCCCATAACTGCTAGAATATAGTGTTTTGGAAAAGATGCAATTAAAAAGAAAAGATATCTCTGTTATTTGGTACTTGCTAAACACGAAGTTAATTAAGACACACAAAACCATTCTGGTCACTGGAAATCATTCCAGTCTCCTATGTACCTATGTATGTTATTTTCCTTGCTATTCATTTTTAAATTTTTATCAAGGCAATACATGTATATCATGTTCATAATTAAAAATTACTGTAATACTTATAATGAACATAACAGTACCTCGATTTACCTCTGATTCTGCTGCTCAGAAGTAACTTTTTTCAACTCTTTTTGTTTTTTCTGTTTCTTTATGAACTATTGACTTTGAACTGTGGAACTCTGGGAAAAAAGCACTTAGCTCTATTACACACACACACACACACACACACACACACACACACACACACCCTTACTCTCAGGCTCTTTCTCTCTCTTCTCCTCCACCCACAATCCTTCCACTAAAATAATACTGTAATCACAATTTGGAGGTACATCAATTTGCAGTGCCAACATTATTATGACTTTGTAGATATGAATTGCTCCTGAGCCATGTGTGCATTGTGCTACATTTGCTTTTTTGTTTTCCTTGGAGTTGATGATCACCTCATTTTGGTGTTTACTCCATTTTCTAAGAGCCTCTCTCTCATTCATCTCCATTTTCTCCAGCAGAACTGGAAATCTCTCCATACGGTCTGACACTTTATTCTCTCAGTGACACTGCTGGAAGCATCCTTGAGATCCTCTATTCTCCCACTCCAATCTAAACTGGTTGGTTTCCATCTCCTGCACAGTTGTTGTCCCAGGACTTCCCTTTACCATCGTCCTGGGGATTCCCTCTGCTCTCTGCTACTGCATTTCCTGTTGACTGGATATCATGTGTGTTCTCTGCTCCAAACAACTGAGAAAAGGTACACGGGTGAGGACAGAAGGAGGAGACTGTCCATTGTGAAAAGTGTGTGTTTTTCACTTAATCTTGCTATTTTCAATGTGGGAATCTCTGCTGGCCTCAGCTGAGCCTGATTTGCTCTATCTGCATTAATCTCCCCAGAGAGGAGTTGCAGAAGACGTGGGGTGTAAGGTCACTTCATATACAAATTGGGGGGGGGGCATTTAGAGGGTCCAGTTATCAATTTTACAATCTTTAATGGGATGTTCCTGTTTTGACCCAATGCCACAGTGGCAGCCAGTGCCTTCAATTCCTAGAACTTCTCTGTGTTCTGTGGGGGAAAACCAGCCATTTCTTTCCTTGTCTTCCAGATATGCAAGCACTTGGATTTCAGCTTTCTCTGGGGTGCTAAAATAGCTAACGAGTCTATGTGCTTTCCATTTTTCAAATTTTGTTGACCTCCTGAGGGCATTCTGTCTTTTTTTCTGTGTTCTTGAAGATCTGAGTTCTACTCTCATTTTAGTGGTGTTTACCTAGGTTTAGAGATAAAAGCATACCGTTTCCTTAAACTTTGCGAGTTATGCTTTTGCAGCATATAAATACCACTTAATCACAGTCTCAGCGATCCTAGCAGGGGGTTGATGAGGCATACAAAAATCCCTTCAAAACTGTGCCCAATCATAACAAAAGTATTCTGGAGAGGTTTTCTATTTTACCTGTTTTCAAAAAACATGTTTTGAGGAAGAGAACTGTCATAAAATCAGTACACTGTTGGTACTTTATCAATCCCACTAAGTGACAGTAAAAAGCTTCTTCTCTCAAAGCACTTTCTTGTATCCACCTGCCTATTAGGTCTAGTTAGTTAATGAGGCCCCAACCCTTCCAGTTTACTTATGCTGGATTAGAAGAAAACGCTGATAAAAAGCTGGATAGAAATTAATTCCCCTGTCATGAGCCTGCTGGGGCTCCAGGGTCTAAAGCGGGTGCTACTGCTCTCTGTGAACACCTTGGCAGGCCCAGTGGATTCCTCAGTGGTAGAGCTGAAGCTGACCCTGCTAAATTGCACCTTGGTGCGAGAAGATTATCATGACAGACATATAATCTTATTTGATTTACAGGCACACCTCTGAGATACTGTGGGTCTGGTTCTAGGCCACCGCAATAAAGCAAGTTGTAATCTTTTTGCTGGTAGAGGGTCTTGCCTCCCATCTCTAAAAAAAAAAAAAATCAACATCTGTGAAGCAGAATAAAGTGAAGCACAACAAAACGAGGTGTGCCTGTACTGGAATCACACAAAAACTTGGCTCCTCAGATTGGAATCTGATGATAATAAGTAAATGGATGTCTCTGCCTGCCTTGGGTACTGTCTCCTATCCTAACGTTTAACTGCCTCATATAACGAAATGAGTCAGGATCTAAAGAGAGGGCCTCAGCCAGTACTTTCTTAAAAATTTTGACATGAAGCATTTATTCCAAGGAATCTACCTAGAAAAACAAATCCACTGAAATCAGATGATCCGTGTTCACAAACAGTACACTAAATGTTGTACCATCACAGTGTGGTGGACCAGATTTTTAAAACATAATGAAAAGTAATCTGCTTAAAGGGTAAAATAACGCTCAAAAATCTAAATTAAAATTAGAGATAAAGGAGTAACTCCCATGATAAATTACTGAGGAACCATCTCGCCCAGCCATTCATGGTTTCTCCATCACTGTGGAAGAGTAAGCAAAAATCATTCTCCAAAAATCTCCTGTTAGTCCCTAAGCTGAATGCAATCCCTGAATTCAAACCAGGTACCCAAGCCTGACCTAACAACAGATTGCTATAAAGGAAGGGCATCATCCTGGAAAAGGTAGACATCTGGTCACCATTCATATTCTCACACAAGAACTCCTGACAGTTAACTTCGAGTTATCATGACACTACTAACCTCCCCGGATCGTCAATGAAAAAAGTCCAAGTGGTTTTTTCTCCCTTACCTGTCATTGTAACAATATTTCATAGATTTTTTCATTTTCCCTTTCCTTGATTCTGACAAGGGTATTATACTAGCTTGCCAAGAATGACGGTGTAGACCAGCCTTTCCTTTACAATGTTCAAATACTGTGTGGAAGCTCAGAAACACCTACTTTAGGACACCGTCACGGGAAGAATATGCTCAAAGACAAAGGCATGAGTATAGCAGAGCAAAAATGCAGTTTTAACACTGGGAGTTATTTTAGACACTCAAACCCAGCATACCACCACGCACACACTTGGATTAAGTGAAAATGGGTAAACAGTGTGATGGTGAAAATCTGCTTTTAATTATATTCATGGGTCAACAAGTGTCATCCCATCAAGAGCAGAGTTTATTCAACATCCTAAATAATCATGTGTATATCCTTAAAAGAAAGGTATTAATTTATATAAAAGTACTGGCAGGATCTGTGAAATTCAGAAACAAGCTGGGATGGGGATAGAGGGGCAGTTAGGGGTCAGTGGGGAATCCAAAAAAACAAAACCAACAACAAAACCAGTATCACTTTGTTAGCTTTACAATTTCAAAATAAAACCAAAGGTAGTGAAAGCCCCTGGTTAGGGGCAAGGCTGATTCAAGTCTTAAGAGGGTTAAAACAACAATTGATAATGATGTAGTCTGTAGAACTACATTCCAGAAGGGGCCAGGTCTCTTCTTAAGACCTCTTTTGGGTAAAGCCCTCATTAAAATATCAGAATGTGTTAGTTTGGCAGAATCACACCTGTGGGCAAAGCATAACTTTGATAAAATTATGACAGAGATTTTAACCTGGACATAATTGGAGGGTCTGTGGAGCAAGGGCTTATGGGAGGAGTTCTCACACCCTGTGCTAGTGTGAGAGCCCCACAGGAAGAACCCTGTGTTTACAACAGAGCCCTTCCCCGTGACTTCCTCTTCCTTTCTGTAACTTCCTGCTCCATCTTTGTCTGGTTCAGTGTGTGCATGTGGTTTGCCATGTCTGCACACACTGGATGGAAATCCTTCTTTTTTCCTTAATAAATACTTTTGGCGATGGAATACCTAGTCAATTCTGTTTTTCCAGTCGACAACTTCTTGGACCACAGGAAGTGATTCCAGTGGGAAGACAGTAGAACCAATAAAAGAAAAATAGACTTCTGGAGATAAAATAGCTTTTATCTTTGCATTACCAGATTTACTTTGTGAAAGACACTTCCTCCCTGCTTCTCTCATGTGCCAGAGTTATAACTAGCACAGAGAGATGTTCTTGATATTCTGACCCTAATAGTTTAAATCCAGTCCTTCTGAAAGGATCCAGCTAAAGGGTGCATTTATGAGGTTAAAAGATGTTCTTCAATTTAAGAATAAAAAATATATAAAAAGACATTTGCAGGAATATGTTCATATTATGATTAAGGATTCTCCCCATGTTATATGAAATATACATTTTTGAATAGGCAGATATAAACGACCCTTTGCACCAGAATCTCTTCCCTAGGCTTTAGACTTAGTCTAAAGAACAAAAAGGATCTAGTAACGAATGACAACAATCTGCAAACCTCTCATGGAAAACTTCAGGTTGCAAAAGGGTATTGTAATAATTTCTTCAAGGTTGCTTTGTGTATAAATTTGATTCACAGGGGGAGGAATGATTAACATTTACCTAACAATGCTAAAGAAATAACAAGCAAAGCCTATGCAGGATGGAGAGAATAGAGTTGATAGTACCTTTCAACACTATTGCAACGTGTTTTATGAAGCACTGAATTAGGCACTCCCATATACCTTGGACATGTTTATGGTTAACATCTCCTAGCACAGGAAGGGGTTTATTCAAAATACATATAAGACTCACCTTCCCTGAATCTAGCTCAGTCTTTAGGTTCCTTTTACAGAGGAAATAGCCCCCACCAACCTCCACAATATTTCTAAAATTAACATCGCTTAGAACAAAGATACATTTTATCAATGCCTGCATTTAGGGATGAGTCTCAGGGAGAAGTGATTCGTCTCTAGGCGCATGCTTGCTGCTAATTAGTGAGCAGAACCCAGGCTATTCCACCAGGATGCAGCCCTGGGCGGGCGCAAATGGCCAGTGTTTTCATCTTACCCAAAGAAGTACCAAGGGTTTCACGCTAACATTTCACTGTTGAAGAAATGGATTTCTTTGCCAATATTCAACAGTATGGCAAAGAAATCAATTTCTTCAGCAGTTTATTTGAATCTAGACGATGGTCAATCAGAAAAGTCTTGGTTCAATCTCTAGTCTCATACTATTCCTAAAAAAATACCTTAAGAGTTCAACCATGCAGGTTGTGTTCACCCACAACATAAAGAAAACAAAAGCATGGGGTTGAGATTTCCCAATTTATAATGTATAGTGTGGTATGGCAAGAGGGAAGGAAAAAAGGGATATTATTAATGTGAACTTTACAGATTTATGCTTTAAACCTATGGTTGACTTATTCAAGCTAAAAATTAAGCAACACCAAAATAATTTATATTTGAGGTATACCTAAATCCAGAGGAGAAATATGGAAATGTTTGGCAGAACTGAGGCTTAATCAACATCATCTTACACTGAACACACCAAATTCCAGAGTTATTTGCCTTTCAAGAAATTGATTCCAAAATGTTACTTCTGTCAAAGGAAGAGCAGCCAGCTGGGCCTGACAGCAGGAAGGTCTGCACTGCCCCCTCACGGTCAGGAACCTCTTCCAATATCAGACCCTGAACTGATAAACAGCTTAAATCAAAGTCAGGCTTGACGAATACATTTTAATAATGAATGCACTCTCCACAAAATGCATAAATATGCTTCTAAAACATATTGACATTTGTGTCCTGCCCATTTTATCAGCTTCAGAATTTGGTATAAAAAAAAATTATCTAGAAAGGGACAAAGCCACACTCTATCCAGATGTCTCAAGAGTAGGATTTAAAATACCTTAAAAAAAAAAAAAAAAAAAAAGCCACACAGAGAATCAAGTTGTAAAGAAAATAACATATAAATTGTGTTTCAGTAGCTTAAACAATATTCAATATGCACCACAAAGGATTAGAAAATTCAATTTTCTGAATTTAAAGTGAGAGCAAGGAAAGCTTTTAAGATATTTTGCTAAAATCAAAGGCAACAGTATTAATCCTTTCAGAAGTCCTTTAACACTTGCTTCAAATGAAGAACAAAAATGAATAAACCAGATAAAAAGTGAGGACTACAGATAAATCAATATTTAGTAAACCCTTAGTTTTTAATGGACAGCAAAGCAGAAGTTAGAAACACAAAAAAATGAAAGCTTTCAAGGAATACAAAACATCTAATAACTCCAACTCTCTGACAAGGGGAAATATCATTATTACACCTATTCTAGAAAAAGCCAGAGTTTCAAAGAGACACAAGTAAATCTAGGAGCATATCACAAGTTAATGGTACCTTATCCTTTTGTGGGGGGTGACATTGATAAGGGGTAATTTCTTCTGATCTTAGATTAGACATCTTGCATTTTGGACGAAGAGTCAGATAATCAAGAAGTGTTATTTACATGATTAGCAGGAAGAAATACTGATTTAAGAGCTAAAAAAGTACTACTAGATATAAGTAAGGTGAATGAGAACTCTGATTATTAACCCTGGAGTAAAATGTGTACACTGTGGATAGGAATATATATTGATAGGTATTTATACACATTTATAATACAATTTAGTCTACTATATTTAGGGTACACGCCTATAGTGTTATTCAGTTTACTTCCTCTGGGGAACAAAATGGCTAGTCAAAGATTAAGATTAATCTATCTAATTTCCTATTCTAATGATTTTCTATTAGCTACTTCTGGTGTTCAATTTTGAAAGACTATATAATCCTATAAAAATCTCTTGTGAGATATTGGGGACTTGGATACATTCTTGAATAAACACTTCAGAACTTAGAGACCACATATGCCTTAAAAAATATAATTAAAAAACACACCTGACTATAATCTCCAAAGTACCATGTGATGGCCTATTAACTACAAATAATTCTACCGGTGGTCTTTCATACTGTTACTCCTTGTAATGTTTGCAGTATGCCTCAAAAAAGGCTTGGTTTTCTCTTGCGTATTCCTAACAGATAAGAGAACCTGTTCTGCGAGAGAAGAAAGTAGACTTTTCCTTTTGCATCTATGCTAGATTGCAACATTACAGTACACAGCCATAAACCTGGGTGAATAAACTAATATTACAATGCTTAAATTATTATTGGAATTGGTGGTAGCTGAAGAGGGTCTTTTAATTCCCCAAAGCCTTTGACTGCATACTGTGGGTATAATCCATTTTAAAATCTACAGATGCTTCTTAGCACTCTTAATAGAAGCCAGTGTTAGAGTCGTGCTGAGAATCACATACATGCTTACATAAATTTAGTTATTCAACAATATAATAAGCCATCCAGGTCTACCTCAGCAGGGTACAATAGTCATCACACCACAGGAGGTCTCATAACAGTTTTTGTAGAAATCAGTAAATACATCCCCGTACAAGTCACATTAACAGGACTGTGAAGTCACATGTTTCTCCCTAAAGCTACAGCTTTGAAAAAAGATACTAAGGAGGAAAGAGCTATAGCTGAAGATATTCTAGCTAGAAAATTTGCTAGTGATTGATGGGGTTAGATCCCACTGTGTCATAATCTAAGGGGGTGGATAGGAAACCAACATGATTCTTAAAGTCACACTGAGGTATTTTGCCCTCTTCTCCCCCACCCCTGCCATATTTTGAGGGGAACCTGTTATTACCCAAGTCTTTCAATAATGTAAACGTCACAGAAGGGGACCGGGAGGGTAAAAGCCTAATGTCACTCTCAGTGGGTCTGGATATATAACCGTGAGAAGACTGAAATGACCCTGAGGTCCACCTCCTGAAGCTTTTCCTGCACATTTGCACATTATCAAACCTCTGAATCGCCACCATAATCATCTACATCTCCAGCCCTAGAGTTCTGTGATCTTATGATTCTATTATTCCATTTTTAAACCTGTGGAGTGGGAGTGTTTCTGAGTACCCTGCTCACACAGATGGTGGTGGGAAGAATCTCAAGAATATGTTGCATGTAGTAAATGCCCATTTCACTACGTAATCACTCCCTTCACATTTCATCTGATGTTACCCTGCTGACAACCTCAAAAGGACAAGTAATTAACGGCAGCACAGCATTAGCACGCATACGTGTAAGGAACATGAAAGAAGACATTCTTCCCAATTACATACACTGGAGGTTGAGGACTCTGAACAAGCCAAGGATGTAGTGTAACAGGAGCAGGTCCCTACCGTGTGTCAGCTCCACATATTGTGAGCAGACCAGGAACGAGAAGGCAAGAGGAACTAACTGAATGATAAAATCATACACAAAGTCTCTGTATTCCTGATGCTCTAAAAATACACTGCACTGACAAATCATTTGTCAAGGCAACCTGTCAGAGACTAAAAGCAAGATCAATGTGCCACCAACACTTTCCCACAATCATCTCATTTTGAGCATTGCTTCATCCTTTTCTTCCACAAACTGGCTCTTTACAAAACTGACCCAGGCCACAGCCATCTGTATATCTGGAGTTCAGATCCCATCCCTTTCACCTACCTAATCTCACCTGATTATCTTAGAGCCATTTTATACACTTTACTTTCCCAGTCTGTCACTGCACATTAGACATTGGCAAAGACTATCGAATTTTGTTACCCTAACATACCATTGTCAATATGGTTTAACAGGATATTTCTTTACCTTGGTCTCCTTAGCAGAAAACTCTGAGGAGTTGGAAATTTTCATAGACTTTGACCGGTGGGACTGCTGCCGCCGGATAGAATCCTCACGGGAGTATTTCACGGAACCTGAGGTCCTTACCCGCACCTTGCTGGTACTCTGAACACTATTCACACCAATCATTTCGAAGGGTGACTGAGGAAGGGGTTTGGAGAAAGAAAAAGGCACTTTCCAACCGCTGCAAGGCTCTAACGCTGGAGGAGCTCTGTCGGGTTGTGCCTGAGCAGCTCGGAGCGCAGGGATCCGCGTTAGCTTAACGAACACCAGGCAGCCTCCCCCAGCATCTTCAACTACCCTATTTGCAGCGAGTCTGATTGTTCCAGGCTCGGCTCACGTCACTGGCTGCAAAGAGGAAAAAAAAAATGCAATCCCACCCCTGCTACTCAGCTCTCTGTTACACACACACACACACACACACACACACACACCATATTCACACACTGGAACAAATGGCAATTGGCCAGGCAAGCAATTCATTAACATTCCAAATAGCAACACTATTTCTCTTGTGATATTGTGCATCAAACTCATTAATGTCAACAAAATAGAGATACCACAAATAAAAGTCTCAAGTAATCTGTTAGGCACCGTGTGGGGTGGGAATAGAGATAAATTTCCAAAAGGAGAAAAAAAAATACGGATGGACATCAAAAGGCTCAATCAATTATGGGCTAGTAAAAGGATGGCAGCCACAAAGGCATCTCAATGATCATTTATTTTCTTCTCTTTTCTGTTCCAGGCCACACATTGTTTCACAGTAATTCAAACTGTATTGCTTTCTGAAGAATTAAATAGTTTCTTACAGCTTTAGACTACTACAGCCAGATATTTAAACAGGAATTATGTCAGCTTGTATGAGAAATCCAGAATAAAGATGTTATGCTACCTCCTTGTCATACTGGAAAGTTAAAAAAAAAATTGGTTTGTTAGCACATGTTAACTTTAAATATGGCTTAGAGTGAGACCAATAAAGCCAACTCCGATCAATGAGGAGCAAGAAGCTTTTCCAAGAGCTATAAATGCTCTGTCAGTGTACAAGAACACATGCAACTTTCTGAGTAAAAATTACAAACTGGAGATTATTAGATGATCAGATAATTTTAGTTCCTGACCTATGAAGTGACTTTGGAGCGTAATACTCAGGATTGCAACGCCTCTCTTATCTGGTATCCCAAGAGCAGAGAGGGCAAGCCATATAAGTCTCCAGACAAGGGAGGTTTTAGTGTTAATGTAAATAACAAAATTTAACTGTAGGTTGTAAAATGCTAATCTGAGAAGACAGGCTGCCTCCACCAACCCCACTCCTCTGATCAGAACTTCTCTTTGATGACCGAGGATTACAAACTTTGCATAGCATGTGGCAAAGCACTGATGTTCCCAGCACCCTTTAAACAAACAAGGCTATTTCCTCCACGGTCAGTAAGCCAGGCAAGGTGGTATTTGTACTTCGGTTCGGTTTCATCCTCACATCAGGGGCTTCCTCCCACCCTCCGCTAGACTTCTTTATTTTCCATCACCCATCTTTGAAGCACTTGATGCTTCAACTCTGTTATGAGCAAAACAAAGATATTAACTAATTTTGGTAGAATTTTGTCTAAATAATAATAGATAATAGGTTTTGGAAGATCTTGGGGGAATCCCCTCTCCTTTAAGAATGCACTGAGTTTAGAGTCTATGACATTATTTTAGCTATTTTGAGGTAAATTTTTCTCTCTTGACAGGTTATTTGAAGCTACTGAATAACTGTCCTTTAAAGTAAATTTAAAAAATGCTGTAGTGACTTTATACTTTATAAAGCATGTAACAAAGACATAGAAAGTGGTATGCTATAACATTATGATAAAATTTATCGTTTAGAATATGCATAATTCTGACTTAAGCATATGATGATTCTATAGGCACAAATCTCCATTTTACACAAGTAAGCCTGAAGCAGAACCCATGAAGGAACTAACAGCAGAGCCAAGATGAAAATCTTAAAAGTATTATGTAAAAGACATAAGACCCTGTCTCGGCGTGGCTATAAATACAGAGCATTGGTTTAAAAGAAACATGTCTTTTGGATATTTGCCAGGCACCGTAATGAGGAGTTAGAATATGTCTTCTGATGAACTTAATTTCCTTTTCTGTACCAAAAAGGTTACATAAAAAGAATGAAAACCACATGCTAGCATGTATAGAAATGGAATCTGATCTACAACTTGATTTCTGAGCAGGTTAGTAGAAATATACTACCTTTACCCAAATACAGCAGGTCCTCGAATAATATCATTTCGTTATAACATTGATGAGACGCTGTAGGAACTTAACTCTAGTTCATATCAATTAGTCTGTCGTAAAACTGGTTTCATTATAGTTTGTTTCGCTAAAGTCGCAGAATCTGTTGACAACATTGAGGACTTACCGTACGTGATCTTTACCCAAAGACCGCCCAACTGGCATTATTATTCCTGCAATGTCATTGCTCATAACAACTTAACATCTGTTTAACACCTTCTACTTTACAGAAGTAACATGTTATCTCATTTTGATCCTCAACATGACAATTTTGTGAGGTAGGTGAGGTGACATTACAATCCCCGCTTTACAGAAGAGAGAAGTCAGTTGAGGAGGCTATGTCCGATCCAGCATGGGGGTTTCTCAAAAAAAAAATAAATAAATTAACCACAGAATTGCCAAATCCTCACTTGAAACTATACCAGAAACGACACTGCCTTTCCATGTACTACGGCTGTTCACATTGCCCTTTCCTTTTTAAACAGGGTATGAACCTTTCTCAAAGTCAGGGAGAGAAAAGTCTTCCTTTACCCCTCCCCTATATTCTCTCTTCAAATCAAATTTCTAGCTGGACAGAGGGAATGGAATCGCAGGATAAGAATTAACGACATGACGCCTATAACATATCTGAGTATGTCCTCACAAGGTACGAGTATGTAAAGAAGCTGGCAGAATCCCTAGCCCTCAGGGTCCTGTGGTGCTCTGGCTTTATCCTACTGACCTAAACTTAACTCCCAATACTTCCCCATGACACTTGAATCATGACATTGAAAGATGATTACTTCAATCAGGCCTGTCTTCATTCCAGGTTAATACATTGGGCTCTAGTTTCCACGTAACCTACACATGGAACACAGCTCACGTCTGTTCTGAAGCTTTTCCGAATTACTCCCCATGTGCCGTTCTCCCCCTGGAACTCTGCTGCTCCACCCTGGTCCTCCACACAGCTGGCTTCCCATCACTCACAATTCAGCCCAAATGCTACCTTTTCCGAGGGACTGTCTCCAGCCACCCTTCCTAAAACAGCCTGCACCCTCTGCCCCAGTCATTCTCTACCATAACTGCTGTCTCGTTTTCACGGCACTCAGCCCTGTCTGACGTCGTCTGCATCTCAGAGTTCACAACAGGATCTGGCAGAGAGCAGGAGCTCAATGACTGTTTGTCCAATAAACACACTCCCTAAGGATACAGTAAGCTTCCCTTCTATTTTGTTTTTCTTAAGACAATTCAGCATTATTTTTTTCTGAAAAAGAAATAGTTCAAATAATTCTTGTATGAAAAGAATTAGTTCATACAAGAGAGTATGCTGTGAAATTTAAGTTTTCTTCCCACACCAGCTTCCTTCTGCCCAGCAACAGGCACTATTGTCAGTTTCCTATGCATCCTTCCAGAGGTAATCCATCCATGTACACTGTGTACACGCATGTGCTTTTTCTTCTTATGGTTTACAAATTAAAGCATGATACATATTCTTTGTTTCTTGCCTTTTCCCCTTATCTCAGGGTCTTTCTACATTAGTACAGACAAAGCTACCTCACTCTTGTTAACAGTTGCATATAGTATTCCAGTGTGTAGAATATCATGCTATTAGGGTCTTATTATTGGATATTTACTTTAGTCTTTTCCTACCATAACTTAGGATGCATTGAATATGTCTGTAATATATCACATCTTAAAAACATTTCAACAACATGGTCTTCTAATTGTCTTCTGAACAAGTCTTATTTTCTTCCTCCTACACATTTTCATACCCACAGTTGTGGTGTTAGGTACATATGGGGTTCGCAACTAGATTCAATATGGAAAGAAATCCCTTCAAAGACATAATGGATGGACCTGTCCTGCCCTACCCTGCTCTGAGAGGGCTTGACAGTTTCAGATGTTACCCAGCCTGTGAATTGTAGAGAGCCTGCTTGCTATAAAATAAAGGCAGGCCTCCTGGAGAGCAGCAGCTGTTTAAAAGTACAAAAATAACTCTCCATACAAGCTTTAGCAGAAAATAAAGGTGACTTCCACATCAAATAGAAATTGTAGGAGAAATTTAATTATGCAAATTAATTAACTGGAAGGCGTCACCTTCTATATGCTTTCTCTGACTGAGGTCACTATTTAGTACATAGGCCCTAAAGGCTTCTAAAAGGTGTCCCAGTCAATGGAAAAACTCTCTAAACCTACCAACAGGCAGAGTCCCAGAAAATGAACTCAATTTAATGCATCCTTTGTGTGTGCCTGTTAGGCACCATGTGGTGGGGTCATATACCACATGGACAGATAAGGTCCCTAACTTTAGGTTGGGGGTGGGAAGTAGAAAGAACCGGAAATTCTATTGCCATAATCATAATGGTGAATACCTTTGGGATATCAATGAACTGAAGACTTGCAGAAGCCCAAGGAAAGAAGCCCAAATGCTAATGACTTCTAAATACCAACTGTCCAGAGGAACAATTAACACCATGTGTAGAAGGGCCAGGGGAGAGGAGAGAGGCGTAAGGTGATAAGAGGGAACCAGCTTCAGTTTATTTTCAGAACAGAATGGTGGATATACGCGTAACAGTCACTTAACGTAAAAGGATCTCATGGCTCTCTCTAGTTCTTTAGATCCCACTGGTTTGTAAGAAACAGTAAAGTGACAGAATGCTGATCTGGGAAGTAGAGGTCAGGTGCTCGCTGAGGCTTCCTGCTGATGAGGGTCACACGGCCCAACGTCTTCCAGAAGCTAGTGTTGCTGTCATAAAGGTGCTAATGAATGACTTCTTTCCTAGCTGGTCATTTGGACTTCATTTCATTGGTAGAGCTAGACGGGACCTTAGAAATAATCGCCTTCGATCTCTTCATTTTATCAATGAAGATTCCTGAGACCCAGAAACATAATCTCATAACTAATAACCGACAGAACTGAGGCTTGTGTCCAGGTTTCCCAATTTCCAATAGAAGTTGTTTTTCTCCTATGCTGTTCGCTCCTTGAAGGCTAAACAGTCCACGGCCACACATCTTTTCAGACTGCAATAAGGCTTGGAATGGTTACCTTGAAATGGAAAATTCAATATGAGGAGATGGATTCCAAAAATGAAATGTAAGCCAGCCTCTCTTATAGTAATAGCAGAAAGGAGACATGAAAAATCATCTCTACCAATAGCTTAGGAACTAGTCTTGGGGTCCAGAAAAATGTGTGACAGCTTCTTGACCCTGACATGGCAGGAATGAGACATGTAGCCTCCTGTTCTCTGGGTGCCATTCCTCCCTATACAGCAACATGATCACAAAATTAGTTAGCCCTCTAGAGAAAAATACCTACTTCACTCCAGTCATTGAGAGTACATAAAAACAACAAATGATTTGCAATATTAAAAACAGATAAATTACATACCTAAAAACTTATTCCCTGTTTTATTTTTCCTGTCTTTTTCTAGGCTTTCCCGTCTGATACTTTTCTAGTCTGGGGACCCATTCTGAACCCTAGCAGATGGTGACAGTCTAGATCCATCTAGTGCTCTACATTCTAGGACTAGATCCTGATCCCCACGTGGTCCAGCCGTATGAGGCCTCATGCAGGCTCCGCTGCTTGAACATCTGTGTTAAGAGTCAGAACTGGAACTGGTTGCCACGTGTCATCAATCTGCACTTTAATGGTAAACACACCTCACAGACTACTTTCCAAAATAGGACTCAGATTAATTCTCCCAGAATAGACCCTGGATCTGCTCTCTAGTGCCCTTATCCTTCAATTCCAGTCTAATGAGCAAATTTCGACAGACTCCGCCCTTTGTTCACTGACCCTTTTCATAGAGGTCTGATAATGCTTATCTTGAACCATCTCAGCTACGCACAAAAGTGAAAAGTTTTGTCTAGCAGTGGGGCTATGGATTTCTTTGGTTCGTATGCCATTATCTAGAATGTAAACTAAACTCAATTTAAAAAAAAAATTAAAAACTTTATTTATTTATTTATTTATTAAGTGTGTTTTTCCAGGACCTGTCAGCTCCAAGTCAAGTAGTTGTTTCAATACAGTTGTGGAGGGTGCAGCTCACAGTGGCCCATGCAAGGATTGAACCGGCAACCTTGTTAAGAGCACCGTGCTCTAACCAACTGAGCCAACCAGCCGCCCCTAAACTCAATTTTAATGAACAATCACTGCCTTCAGTAACCGGCAGGTGGAAGTCAAAAATCCCCATGACTTGTTCAACCTATGAGGACACGTTACCTCACTCTAACAGCCCTCAATCTTGCCTGTATTATCACATGCTTTAGTTCCATCTGTTCCTCAAACATACAAAGCAACAGGAGGGGAAAATATCTTTAAATAGAACCTTCTTACATTTAAAATTAAATAACATTCTTGAGGGGGAAAAAAACACCCTGCAAGCGTGAAATAGTTCCCAACTTGCAAAAACATCATTTTTCCCTCATTGACTAAAGCCAGTCATGTAAGACGTTTAGACAAGGGTTATATATTAGATTTGCTATTTAGAAGTATAGGAAAATAGAGAAGGAAGACTGCATCTGTGTGTTCATAAGACATAATTCTGTATAACTGACACTGTCACATTCAGCTGACCTTTTCAAACTATCACATGGAAAAGAAACACAAAACCTTATCTTGATGCTACGAGGCCTTCTGGAGGGGTAGAAAAACCTGTCATATACCTGAGACAACATAAATTCTTCTTTCTGTGTCACAAGAAGGTACTCTTCATTCTACCCCAAAATGCATACAAAATGCAAACACAGAAATGGTATTTCAGACACCCAAAAGCTGTTCTTAACGGTAAGTAAGCCAATAATTATAGATGGGATGGTTAAGTGCTGAGAAAATATTCTGTTCTAGAAGCTAACCCATTAGCCCACCCATATAACAACCCATAATATTTAGTGTCAATTCAACAAACGTTCCCTAACTGCCTAACACATGCCGGGCACGTGTCCAGGGATGTGTAAAACGGATGTAGATCGCTGCCCTTGCAGACTTTTACATCAAAGGCAAATTATTTTCTAGGTCAGAAACAATGCCAGTCAAAACACATGACTCTACTTGCATTTAAACAAACACATAAGAAAAAGATTATGTGTACAGAGAGAGCACTGCATTTTGCTGCCTCACTTCCATTTATCAGAAGGTCCTCTAAAACCACAAAATTTCATTTTCCATTTCTTTGATTAATTCACTTGGTAGTTTGGGTCACTTTACTTATCAGTTTCCATCAGTCCTTAATGATTCCAAGTCATATTTAATTTTATCAAAAAATGGTCACCATTTGGTGCTACATAAGAGTAACTGTAAGCTCTCAAGTGCAAAAGACAAAACACCTGTTTAATTCTGTTCACCATTGTGATTTCCTTTATTATGTTAGGCATTAGGAATAGAATAAACAAAACAAAACAGACTGCTGCCCCCACTGAACTTACACTGAGATAGGCATTAATCAAATAATCATTAATTAGTAAATAATCAAGTAATCCCACAAGCAAATGTAAAACATAACTGTGCCACTGCTATGAGGAAAAGCACAAGGTACTCTGAGAGTCTACAGCAGATTCTGACCTGGACTTAAGAAGTATAGGAAGGCTTCCCTAAGGAACGTAGGAAATGAGGCTGAGATGGGATCGGAAGGATGAACAGGAAAGAGAGGGAACTAGTCTAAGCAACTGCAACATAACAGTGGTAGCAGTGGTTATATTAGTCATAAAAGGAGCTGCAGAAATTGTTAACCTGGGGATGTGTTCTGTTTCCAAACTTATCTTTGGCTTTCATTCTCAGAAGGACAGTAAACCAAAGTGCCCATGATACATGGATGATTTAACTTCTTACTCAACAAGGCCAGAATTCCAATCAAAGAAAATAATGGAACACAGAGAGTTAGGTACAATTTCAACTCCTATAATACCAGAACTGTGCTCCGGGGCTTCAGAAGGTCATTTCCAGGGGAAGGGTAGAAGGTCCAGGTGGGAGTTTGGACTGGCACTAGCTCACCCTCAAGTAAACTCCTGAAATGTTTAAGAAAAGTCTTGGAGCAAATTCAGGAGTCTAGTCCATTCCAAAATAGACTATATATATCACAGAGAGCCAATGATCAGCTTCTCAAACTGAGCCAGACTTTTCAAAGTTTGGAGGATACAGGGCTGTGTCAAACACATTTTCCCCAACCTGCTGCCCCTACCCGCTGCCCCAAATGAGTCCTTAACAACATCTGTAGGATCCCTATGGAACCAGACCAGCTGGAAATGTGTAACCTTAAAAAAACAAAACAAAAAGAAAAACAAAAAAAGGAAAAAAAACCCAAGAAAAACAAAACAAACAAAAACAAAAAATCCCCAAACCACCCAAACAATATATTTCTATTTAACACTCTGTCTCAGCCAAATCTGAATGTAGCTAAGACTCTAACTGTGGCTTCTACAAGGTGAATAGCACTAAAGATGGCAGTAAAATGACATGGTTATGAGCCAAACAGAACTGTGTTCACATCTTGGTTTCATCATTGACCGAATGTATGACTTTGGGTAAATTATTTAAATTCTCTACATCTCAATGAAAAAATGGGGAAAACATGACTCAGCGAACATTTGTTGATTTTAGGCTACTCACCAAGAACGACTTCCTACTTTAGGGGAAACCCTCATATGTACCAGAGGTTGGGATACAGACAGGACAGTCCTGTCCCGATAAGCTGAGAGCAAAAGCCATGTGAGCAAAGCTTGGCCACTTGACGCTCCCAAGAGAGTGACATAAAGATACAGGGTCAGTGACAGAGCATCCCTGTTGCAGTAACGGTGGCAGCTGCAGGGGCCTGAGCACATCTTTCCCATGGAGGCATGCTGGCATTTTCCTCTGCTGTCAGCCTTCCATGGTTGGAACCTATTTTCCTGCTATGATTCTCAAATACCCCTGGTCTCCATTTTGTGAGCTACCTGATGACTTCCCAACACAGGCCTTTCACCCTTAAGTCACTGAGCCTCAGTTTCCATTTCTCTGTAGCCGAGAATCCTGGCTATTACAAATGACATTTTGGGAGATGGTAGAGAGAAGCACTTATTAGCATAGCACCTGATATGTAAGTGACATACAAGTGTTTGTGGTGCTTGGATAGTAAAGCCAGCTCCTGATGTTCTGAAAAGACTTGTGATTTTGAAATCTGAAAATACTCCTGAGTTTCATGAAACAAACAATAAAGTAGGTGAAGGCAGAGCTGCATTTCAGTAACGAAGATTAAGAAGATCCTGGTACCTATTTACACCGAGCCACCAAATAGCAAATAAGCATCAACAAAACATTCCTGCTCCCTATGCTTTAAACACGTGTCCACCACTCCCTCCCACCCCATCTCCCACCAGCCAACTCTGCTCACCTGTTCCCACCACTACTTGCTCCCCATATCTCTGGAGAAAACATTGCAGAGAACTCAAATTAATTAAAAAAAAAAGCTGACTTCTAAAAGATCTGTACTCAGAAAATTATAAGACACTGAAGAAAGGAATGAAAGAAGATATAAATAGATGGAAACACATATCATGTTCATGGATAGGAAGAATTAATATAGTTAAAATGTCCATACTGCCTAAGGCAATATACATATTCAACGCAATTCCTATCAAACTACCAACGACATTTTTCACAGAAATAGAACATATAATCCTAAAATTTATATGGGACCATAAAAGACCCCGAATAGCAAAGGCAATCTTGAGAAATAAGAACAAAGTGGGAGGTATAACCATACCTGACTTCAAATTATATTACAAGGCTACAGTAATCAAAACAGCATGGTACTGGCATAAAAACAGACACATAGATCAATGGAACAGAATAGAGAGTCCAGAAATAAATCCATGCCTATATGGCCATTTAATCTATGACAATGGAAGCAAGAATGTACGATGGGGTAAAGACAGTCTATTCAATAAATGGTGCTGGGAAACCTGGACAGACACATGCAAAAAAATGAAGCTGGACCACCTCCTTACACCATATACAAAAATAAATTCAAAATGGCTTAAAGACTTAAATGTAAGATCTGAAACCATAAAATACCTAGAAGAAAATATAGGAAGAAACTTCACAGACATTACCCGGAGTAAGATTTTTACTGATATATCCTCTCGCGCGAGGGAAGTAAGAGAAAAAATAAACATGTGGGATTATATCAAACTAAAAAGCTTTTTCACAGCAAAGGAAACCATCAATAAAACAAAAAGGGATTCTACTGAATGGGAAAAGATATTTGCCAATGATATATCTGATAAGGGATTAATATCACAAATCTATAAAAAATTCACTCAACTCAACTCCAAAGAAACAAACGACCCAATTAAAAAATGGGCAGAGGACTTGAAGAGACATTTTTCTAAAAAGGACATACAGATGGCAAACAGACATATGAAGAAATGCTCAACCTCACTAACCATCAGAGAAATGCAAATAAAAACCACAATGAGATACCACCTCACCCCAGTCAAAATGGCTATCATCAATAAATCAACAAACAACAAGTGCTGGTGCGGATGTGGAGAAAAGGGAACGCTTGTGCACTGTTGGTGGGATTGCAGATTGGTGCAGCCACTATGGAAAACAGTATGGAGGTATCTCAAAAATCTGAAAATGGAACTTCCCTATGATCCAGTAATTCCACTCCTAGGTATCTATCTGGAGAAATCCAAAACTCCAATTCAAAAATCTTTATGCACTCCTATGTTTATTGCAGCACTATACACAATAGCTAAGACATGGAAACAACCGAAATGCCCATCGGTAGATGACTGGATTAAGAAACTGTGGTACATTTATACAATGGAGTATTACGCAGCCATAAAGAAGAAAGAAATCTTACCATTTGCAACAACATGGATGGACCTAGAGAACATTATGTTAAGTGAAATAAGTCAGACAGAAAAAGATAAGTACCATATGATCTCACTTATATGCGGAATCTAAAGAAAAGAATAAGTGAATGAACTAATCAGAAACAGTTTTGGAGACAAAGAGGAAAAACTGAGGGTTGCTAGATGGGCGGGGGGAGTGGGGGTAAGGGGGGAGGTGAGGGGATTAGAAAACAATCAGTAACCACAAAATGGCCACGGGGTTTTGAAAATTAATCTGGGGAACGTAATTTAGTGGTTACCAGAGGGTAAGGGGGTTGGGGGGTGGGAGATGAGGGTAAGGGGATCAAATATATGGTGATGGAAGGAGAACTGACTCTGGGTGGTGAACACACAGTGTAATTTATAGATGATGTGATATAGAATTGCACACCTGAAATCTATGTAATTTTACTAACAATTGTCACCCCAATAAATTTAAAAAAAATAAAATAAATAAAAAAATAAGCTGACTTCTCTAGATGGAAGCTTCTTTCACTTCTTACTTAGACAATAAATTAAAATTATTCTGATAAATGAAATGGTTTTCAAGATAGCAGTGCTCATTCAAAGGATCCATAGAGCTGGCCCACTGCGTGGTAGAAATTTGTAGCATCTCCCCCCAAAATACTAACTCTTGGATATTAAAAACAATCCAATACACACTTTTATGTAAGAGGAACCAATAAACGGAAAGAGAGAATTTAAGACAAATAGCATTAAAAAGGGACCAGAGCTAGGCTATGCAATTCTCAAATTCTCTGGGGATTGAACTAATCTAAGAAGACAAAAGTTCTCTAGCAAAAGGAAAAAGCTTCTTTACAAAGAATAGCAACAACAAAGGGCTGATGAGAGTTAACATTACAGTGATATTGAGATCACAACTTGGGCTGTCTAAGTGAAGGCTGACAATCTAAATTAAATCTTAATATCTCTTGGAGGAAGCTGCACGTATAACCGTCATTGATACCTGACAGCCCCACAGGAGCCTTGAGACAGCAAAGTGCAAGTGTGAGGTAAAAAGTAACTAGTTAACAGCATCTTTCATACCTCCTGTCATAACACATTAGAAGCACCACTATAGAAGACACCAAAAACTTTAGAAACAAATGATGAAACCTCTTCTATGTACTTTAGAAGACCCCTGAAGGATTTCATAGAACTATGGACAACTTCTATTTCCTCTTAGGGGGTCATTTTTATTATGCAATAATTGATACACACAAAATAATACACGTAATGCTTATGCAAGATACTAAACATAATTTTTTTAAAAAAGAAACACCCTTTAAACCCCCACCCCCTGTATGTGAAGTAGAATATAACCACGATCATTAAAATTTCCTGGAGTTGCATCCCACCTGTTTTGTGTTTCCTCCATGCAAACACTCTGGAAAACAATTCGGTATTATCTTGTAAACTTGAATTTGTTTACCTTATGACCTGGCAGTTCTTCTCCAAGGACTATACTCTAAGAAAAACTCTTAACACATATATGCTCCAGAAATAAGTTAGAAAATGTCATTGTTTATAACGAAACACAGGAAACCATTCAAGCAGTCAAATTAATTATGGTAACATTAGACAACACCATAGCCTATTTTTCTACAGTCGGGCAAGCTTCGTTAGGAGGGAGGGGTAATGAACACTCCCGGTGGACACTACCATACCTCTTCAGGATACAGCCTCACCTGTCAGCCCTCTCTGAGAGTTTCCCTGAGTGAAGAAAGCTGCCTGGCCCAAGTTCACAGCCCCGAGGGAGGGATGAGTCAAAGGCTCCCTGGCTCCTTCATCCCGCGGCAGGACATCTCTGAAAGGCCACCTCCCGGGTTTCAGAGCTCCACAGGGTCATCTGGCTTTCGCTGGCACTGCATCACAGTCCAACTTCTTTTCCTCTCTCCTGCAGGTCTCCCACCTCCGCCCCCAGCCTCCCTGGGAAGAGCTAGAGACCACTCCCTAATACATTTCCTACAAGTAACCTCTGACTCAGAGTATGCTTCCCAGGGAACTTTATAGGTGCCAGGAACTTCACTTACATTATTATTTCATTTAATCCTATGACCAGCCCTACTGGGTAGGTATTATTAATCTCATTTTAGAGATGGGTTTCAGGGAAGTTAGCTAACTTGTCCCAAGTCATTCAGCTATTATAAAATGGAGACTTGAATTCAGTTTTGGCTCTACCAGGATGCTAAAAGCTATGCTCTTTCTATTACTCTGTGTGGCCTACTTTACCAAGCAGTACTTCGCTTGGCTTGTGTGGCTATACATTCCTAAAAGCAAACAGAAGTGCATTTCTTTTAAAATATTACTTAACTCAGGTAACAATTATAAATTTCCCCCAGAATCATCAAGGTTTTACTATATTATAATAACATAGTATCACACTCATCAGGTCACGATGAGTACTAGTTTGTGAATATAAATTTAGCCAAATATTTAGTATTTATTGAGCTAGTTCTAAAGAATCTGACTCCATCACTTTTATTCATTCTGACTAGGGTAAGGTAGAGGTGTTCAGACTCAAATCACGCCATCATTAATTTTGGGGAAAAGTTCAGGGCACTCCTGTCCAATAGAAATACAATGAAAGTCACACATATAATCTAAAATTTTCTAGTAACCTCATCAAAATGAGTATAAAGAAAACAAGAGAAATTAACTTTAATAATACATTTTACTTGACCTGATATGTGTAAAATGTTATCATTTGAACATATAATCAATATAAAAAATTAGTAAGATATGTTGCATCCCTTCTTCTGCACTAAGTCTTTGAAATCTGGTGTGTATCCCACACTCACAGAGCATCTCCTTTTGGACTCGCCATGCTGCAGGTGCTCAACAGCCACCTGGCACCAGTGGCTACAGTACTGCACAACGCAGGTCAAGGGGGAATAGCAGAAAACAAAGTGCTAATTATGAGATTTGAGAATTTCCAATATTTCTACTATCCACTCTCTTTCTAGCAAACAATACAAGTAATTGACAATTGATAAGACTCGCCATAAAAATGTTGTTTCAAATATGAAGTCTGTCTCCTTGATGATCTATTTAAACAAGAGCAGCTTACAGAACACTCTAAAGAAATATTTCTTTTATTTATAGTTACTGAGGTCTGAGTTCCATGATGGACTAGAACATCATTTCCTCACTCTCAGAAGTAGACTTGGGAACATTTTGTCTTCTTAGAGTATTAGTTTTTTGTTGTTTTTTTTTTTTAAATGTCTTAAATGGAATTCCAAGTAAGGAACACAGTACCTTCTCTTTTCCTTTATCTTAAGATCCCCAGAAGGTCTCAAAGTTCTGCCTCTGATGACCTGAATTACCTCCAGCAAAAGTCACTCAATTTTTTTTAGGGGACCTGCATTTGTCATCTCTAAAGCGTGAGTGTTGGATGAGATAATCTTTATAGCTCCTTCTAGAGCCAACATTTTGTGACTGTTCAGCAAACTGTCTTCCGAAAAGCAACCAATAATTCATTTGTTTTTCCTGAGAAAAGGTTGTACATTATTTACCTAGTGTGTTAAACTTAATACTGGCCCCCCAAAGATGTCCACATCCTCTTCCCTAGATTAGGATATTTTTGTTACTCCATGAATATGTTACCTCACATGGCAAAAGGGACTTTTAAGATGCAAGTTAAGGATCTGGAGGTGGGGGGATTACCCTGGGGTACGTCAGTGGGCACAACGGAATCACAAGGTTCTTATAAAAGATCAATAGGAGGTTCAGAGTCAGAGGAAACATAATGACAGAGGCAGAGCTTACTATATTTGTGTTGTTTTAAGACACTAAGTTTATGGTAATTTGTTACAATAGCAACAGGAAACTAATGCACCTACATATCATACAAACATCATCCCAAGTGGTATGTCTGTGTGGCTTCTTTGGCAGAAGTGGGTATACTGATTTCTAACTGATCTTCCTATTTCATTAGGATTGACAGATTCTATCTGTTCTGATATAAGAGAACAACAATGACACATGAGATAAGCTTCAATAAAAAATAAAAGGTGAAAGAGATTAAGAAGTACAAATTGCCAGTTACAAAAACAGTCACCAGGATGTAAACTACAGCATAGGAAATATAGTCAATAATATTGTAATAACTATGTGTGATGCAAGATGAGTACGAGACTTACTGGGATGTCACTTTGCAAGGTACATAAATGTCTAATCACTATGCTGCACACTGATACTAATATAATATTGCATGTCAACTGCAATTGAAAAATAAAAAAATAGCCGTAGCTCTCTCAAGAAAATATGTAGAAATATTTAAACTTAAAATCACTATTAATGAAGACAGCAAGTCTATATTAAAACCAATGCATCTGTGAGCATCTGAAGACCCAAAGAAGAAACCTCATTCAAACAGGCTCATTAGGAAATGGATGAAAAGATTATCTGGTGCACCAGAGACATCCTTTTGTCAACCAAAATCCCTCTTCTCCATGGTACAGGGTTGTTGCTGGAAATATCCAGAGACTTCTCACCCCACCTGCAGCTAGTTGCCTGCCCTGTCTGACTTCCATGTTCTCTGTCCCCTTTTACAAGCCAGATACAGAAACATTAAGATGTCCCTGGGGATAACAAAGCCTCCAAATGGAAAGAGGCTGCTTTGTTTCTGCATAAAGAAAGAAACCTGCTCACCAGGAATATCTGCCTTGAAACACTGGATAAGCAATAAACAAACCTCTACTGTGTTTGAGCGATTATATAATTTGATATGATTTACTATAGCAATTTAGCTTACCCACATTTATACACCTATTTACAATTAAGAAAGAGGACCCAGCATTTGGTACTTGAGTTTACTTCCATGATGACAACAATTCATGATATGTGGTGAAAACTGTAGCTTTGTTTTTAGTGAGTTGACTAATCTACTACTCACGCAGTCAATTGCTCTATATGAAGAGAGTTTCCTCAGAAAATGTTTGCGGCAGTGTTTATAAGTCCTGGTAAAGATTTCAGATAGTATAAGGAATACTGTGCAATATATGATGACAAGAGAAAAATAAAAGGAATTCAA
Source organism: Rhinolophus ferrumequinum (assembly GCF_004115265.2). Lineage (NCBI taxonomy): Eukaryota > Metazoa > Chordata > Mammalia > Chiroptera > Rhinolophidae > Rhinolophus > Rhinolophus ferrumequinum. The sequence continues at coordinate 56,863,935 of NC_046287.1, forward strand.
ATGGTGTAAAATAAATTAATCATAAGAAACTTTTAGACAGGCATACTGAGATACAGAATGGGTGTGTAGTAAGACAGAGGAAAACACAATATGTGGAGCATCTTAATTATTTCTATTATTTAAACTAAAGTTCATTTGGGTTCTTCACAGTACTACACATTGTACAAAATGTAATGAGACCTTAAAAAACAAAAATCAGGCTATCGATTCTGCTCTTATTTCTTCCTTTCTTTACTATAAGCCCATTGGTGAATAGTTAACTTTAAAAAATATATATAAAGCTCTTTTTAATTAAAGTATAGTTGATATACAATATTATATAAGTTCCAGGCATACAACAGTGATTTGACATTTATATACCTTACGAAGTGATCACCATGAGAACTCTAGTAACCATCTGTCACCGTACAAAGTTATTGCGATATTAACTGTTTTCTCTATGCTGTACATTACGTCCCCGTGACTTACTTATATTATAACCATAAGTTTGTACCTCTTAATCCCCTTCACTTTTATTGACCATCCCTTCACCACCAAACCCTCTGGCAACTATAAGTTTGTTCTCTGTATCTATGAGTCTGTTTTGTTTTGTTCATTCATTTGTTTAGATTTTTAGATTCCACATATAAGTGAAATGATATAGTATTTGTTTTTCTCTGACTTATTTCACTTAGCATAATACCCTTTAGGTCCATCCATGTTGTCACAAATGGCAAGATTTCATTCTTTTTTATGGCTGAGTAATATTTCATTGTGTATATATACACATCTTTAACCATTCATCTGTCTATGGACACCAAGGTTGCTCCCATATTATGGCTATTGTAAATAATGTTGCAGTGAAGGGTGCATATATCTTATATTAGTTTCTTTGTTTTCTTAGGATAGATGTCCAGAACTGTAATTGCTGAATTGTATGATAGTTTTATTTTTAATTTTTTGGGAAACCTTCATATTGTTGTCTGTAGTGGCTGTGCCAGTTTACAATCCCACTGCAGTACACAAGGGTTCCCTTTTCTCCACATCCTCTCTAACACTTGTTGTTTCTTGTCTTTATGATGATAGTCATTCTGATAGGTGTGAGGTGAGGTATCTGTGGTTTTCACCTGCATTTCCCTGATGAAGTTGAGCATCATTTCATGTGTCTGTTAGCCGTCTGCATGTCTTCTTTGGAGAAATGCCTATTCAGGTCTTCTGCCCATTGTTGAACTGGATTATCTGTTTTTCTGATGTTGAGTTGTATAAATTCTTTATATATTTTGGATATTAATCCCTTATCAGATGTATCATTTGCAAATATTTCCCCCCCAGTAGGTTGCCTTTTTGTTTTGTTTTGTTTTGCTGTGCAAAACTTTTTAGTGTAATGTAGCCCCTATTTTTTATTTTGTTGCCCTTGCCTGAGGAGACACATCCCAAAATATATTTCTAAGACCAATGTCTGACACTTTACTGCCTGTTTTCTTCTAGGAGTTTTATGGTTTCAGTTCTTACATTTAAGTCTTTAATCCATTTTGAGCTTATTTTTATATATGGTGTCAAGAAAGTGGTCTAGTTTTATTTTTTTGCATGTAGCTGACCAGATTTTTCAACACCATTTATTGAAACGTTTCCTCGTTGTATATTCTTGTGTCCTTTGTTGTAAATTTAATTGATTACATGTGTGGGTTTATTTCTGGGCTCTCTATTCTGTTCCACTGATCTATGTGTTTTTTTATGCCAATACCATACTGTTTTGATCACTATAGCTTTGTAGCATAGTTTGAAATCAGGGAAAGTAAGGTCTCTAAATTTAATTTCATTTACTTCTGCCCTCGTCTTTGTTATTTCCTTCTTTCTGCTAATTTTGGGCTTTGTTTATTCTTCTTTTTCTAGTTCCTGTAAGTGTAAGGTTAGATTATTTGAGATTTTTCTTATCTCTTTGAGGTAGGCTGGCATTGCTATAAATGTCCCCCCCCCCTTAGAAAGTGGGAAGCGTTTGCTGTGTCCCATACATTTTGCAATGTTATTTCCATTTTCATTTGTCACAAGGTATTTTTTGATTTCCCTTTGATTTCTTCACTGACCCATTGGTTGTTTAGTAACATATTTAGCCTCCACATGTGTTTTTTCCAGTTTTCCTCCTATACTTGATTTCTAGTTTCATGCTATCATGAAACTATCTAGTTTCACGTGGTCAGAAAAGATGCTTGGTATTATTTCAATCTTCTTAAATTTATTGAGACTTGTTTTGTAGCCTAACATATAATGAATCCTGGAGAAAGTTCATGTGCACTTGAAAAGAATGTGTTTTCTTATTGTTTTGAGATGGAATGTTCTGTACATATCTATTAAGTCCATCTAGTCTAATATGTGACTTGAGGCCAATGTTTCCTTGTTGATTTTGTCTAGATGATCTATCCATTGATGTAAGTGGGGTATTTAAGTCCCATACTGTTATTTTATTACTGTCAATTCTCCATTTATGTCTGTTAATATATACTATATGCATTTAGGTGCTCCTGTGTTGGTGCATAGATGTTTACAAATGTTACATCCTCTTGTTGGATTGATCTATTTTTCATTATGTCATACCCTTGTCCCTAGTCATAATCTTTGTTTTAAAGTCTACTTTGTCTAAATATTGCTACCCCAGGTTTCTTTTCATTTCCATTTGCATGAAACATCTTTTTCCATTCCTTCACTTTTAGTCTGTGTCTTTAGGTCTGAAGTGAGTCTCTTGTAGGCAGCATATGTGTGGGTCTTGTTTTTTTTTAATCCATTCAGCCACCCTGTCTTTTGAATGGAGCATTCAGTCCATTTAAAGTAATTATTGATACGTATGTACTTACTGCCATTTTTCTTTTCATACTGGCTTTATAAATGGTTGGTCTACTACCTTTACTGTATGTTTGCCTTCAGTAGTAAGATCTTTTTCTTTCATATATTTTCTTATTTCTAGTTTTGGCCTTTTCTTTTCCACTTAAAGAATTCCTCCTAACATTTCTTGTAATGCTGAGTTAGTGGTGATGAACTCCTGTAGCTTTTGCTTGTCTGGGAAACTCTCTCTCCACTTCTGAATGATAACCTTGCTGCGTTAGAGCATTCTTGGTTGTAGGTTTTTGCCTGTCATCACATTGAATGTATCGTGCCACTTCTTTCTGGCCTACAAAGTTTCGGCTGAAAAATCAGCTGATAGCCTTGTGGGGGTTCCCTTGCATATAACTAGCTGTTTTTCTCTTGCAGCTTTTAAGATTCTCTCTTTAACTTTTGACATTTTAATTATGATGTGTCTTGGTGTGGTTCTCTTTGGGTTCATCTTGTTTGGAACTCTTGGTGCTTCCTAGACGTGGATGTTTGTTTCCTTCACCAGGTTAGAAAGGTTTTCAGCAATAATTTCTTCAAATAGGTTTTCTGTCCCTTTCTTCTGTCTCTCTCTCCTCTTTCTGGGACCCCTACGATGTGAATGTCAGTACACTTGATGCTGCCTCAGAGGTCCCTTATACTATCCTAATTTTAAATTCATTTTTCATTTTGTTCTTCCAATTGGGTGATTTCCACTATTCTGTCTTCCTGATCGCTGATCCGTTCTGCGTCCTCTCATCTGCTGTTGATTCCCTCTATTTTTCATTTCAGTTGTCATGTTCTTTAGTCCTTTTTTACATTATTTATGTCTTCACGTTCTCATTGAGCTGTCCCACTGCTCTGCAGAGTTTCATGAGCATCTTTATGACTTTACCTTGATCTCTCTATCTAGTAGATAGCTTATTTCTATTTTGTTTAGTTTTTTTTTCCTGGGGTTTTGTCTTTTTTTTTGTTTGTTTGTTTGTTTGTATCATATTCTCTGTCTCCTCATTTGCCTGTTTGTTTCTATGTACTAGGTAGATCAGCCATGTCTCCTGGTCTTGAGAAAGTGGCCTTATATAGAAGGTATCTTGTGGGACCCAGTGGTACAATCCCTCCTGGTCACCAGAACAAGGTGCTCCAGAAGTATTCCCTGTGTGGACTAGTGTGGCATCCTGTTGTGGCTAGGCTGTAACTGCTACGGACGCACTGGCACGTGAGGCTGTTCTTGGCCTAGCTGAATGTGAGGCCTGGCTGCAAATGTTGTGGGTATGCTTGTGTGCAGGACAGCCCCCCAGGTGCAGCTGGTTGGTGGATTTGACTGCAACGGCTGCTGGCGTGCTGGGAGACATTCAGGACAGGCATCCGGTGTGGCTGGCTGTGAGGCCCAGCCTCAAATGTTGCAGACACACTGCTGTGCGCTAGTGCTGACTGAGGTTTCCCATCACGTGTGGTGAGGCAGGGACCGTCTGGCAGGGGAGAGGGTACACCAGTGCCGGCTGACCCTACCCACTGGATGTAGCATGGCAGGAGCCACTTTGGAGGTGTTCCAGCTGGGGTGGATCCTCAGGAAAATGCCACTGTGTGGTGAAGAGTTGTTAGCAAGTTTAAGGAAGAATGTCAGAATGATGACTGCCAGTGTCAGACCAGACAGGTGGAAGGAGAATAAAGAAAGGAAGAAAAAAAGGCACCCACCAGCACTCTGTCCCTGGAGAAAGTTCCAACAGATCCTTGCCCCTCCAGCACACACCCTAAAATTAGTCCACGTATCACCGTCACATATAACCTGGGTGCTTTTCAAACTGCTGCCTCTGCATCGGGACTCAGAAAGAGCCCAACCTTGGTTTTCTACGGCCCTTTAGCTCTTCCAGATGTAAGTCCTGCTGGTTTTTCCTTTTCTCCTCCCTCCCTCCTTCCCTCCCTCCCTCCCTCCCTCCTTTCCTTCCTGTTTTTATTAGTTTCAGGTGTACATTACAACATAATAACTAGCCATTTAAACCCCTAGTCCTGCTGTGTTTCAAAACCAGATGTTACGGGGCTCCTCTTCCCAGTGTGGGTCCCCTGGCTGGGGATCGGATCCCTCACTCTTCAGGGAGGCACTTCTGAGGTTGTGATATTCCTCCCACTTGTGCGTCACCACAAGGGGAGTGGGTCTTGTCTCTCACAGCAAACTTGTCTCCAGATCTCCAGATCACTGTGGCCCTCGAATGCTTAAGTTTTTTTTTGTTTTACTTATTCCTGAGCATAAAAATTTCCCCACAGGCAGTTAATCAACAACGAAATTCCTGAACACTTTTGACAATGCAAGGCTTCCTCATTTGCAAGGGCATTTGATGGAATCTTTCTTCAGTCAATCCCTGTATCGTTTTCCTAGGCCAAGAATTATTGCAGACATAGGACCTGAAATTAATCACCAAATTTTGGGGCTCTCATATAAACATAACGTATCTTTTAAAAACAAGAACCAGATAATAATGCAGTAACTCTTCCTGTTTCCCTTTGAAAACAGATTTCTTAATTTAATCATTTAATTAGATATAATTGAAAAGGCACATAAAGTCCAAGAATTTATTATATAGGCTGTTAGAAGTCTGAAAATTTTATACATTCTCATGAATGAGTCATCAAAAGAGTATATATTTATATTAATAGTAGGAAATATGATGGACTTTCTTGAATATGGTGTTTTCCTTTGGATCAAGTTCTTAAAGATATAAAACACCACTTACACAGTGTGAGCGTTGTTTACAGGCTACACCCCACACCTATCATCTCAAACCTTTCTGCTATGTTTCTAAATAACCTGAAAACCGTGTTTCAGAAAATCAGCAGTTTGCTTTGGGAGTTAAGAACAAGCAGAAGCACAACTTGGTCATTTAGCAGGCATCCAAAAGGCCTGCAGCATGAAATGACAGCTTCCAGGCAGTTGTAGTGGGCTATACTTTTGTCATTAAATATATAACCTGTTTACAAATTATCTGAACTCTAGAGAATAAAGACTTAAAGAAACTTCATTTTATAAAACAAGAAGTTTAAAGGCTCATTGTCCCCTCAAAAAAGTAAACAAACAAAAAATAAAAACAGGCCAGATACATAATACAGAAAAGACAGTTTTCATTTGAGAGGAAAATGAGGCCAAAACATAAAACAATTTTCCTAAGCCATCAAAACAAGGACAAAAAACAGACACAGTAGCCAAGCCTCTAGAACGTCTGACTCCAAAAGCAATGGATTTCATAACATCATAGTAAAGACCAGTCCATAGAAAATGCACCCTCCTTCTGTCTTTGTCTTTTCTTTCTTGCCCTCTGCCTAGGTCTACAGAAACAGTAGACTGAAAAATGTGCTCGACTGAGATTCAAAACACCTGAGTGAAGTTGAAGCAATGCCACCATCATGCTACACAACCTTGGAAGAGTCCCTTCATGTCTCCAGGTCTCAGTTTACTCATCTGTACAGAAGGTATGATCTCTAAGGTCCTTACAGATTAAAGTTCTAAATTTCATAAAATAACATTTAGCTTAAATACCATAACTAAACAGTTCCTTTTGGCCACAGAAAATTATATATATTTTAAGTTGGTATAAATTCAATGACAAAACAAGTTTCATTCAGCTTGCTACAAATTTTAAGCCCATATATAGGAACCCATTTTAACAAGCCTGTGTGTGAAGACTGCATACCTTAAAACCCAGCATATAGCAAGGAACCTTTTATACAGGACAGAAGAGAATCATATTGATTATCAAGAGAGTATAGCTGATCATTTATATTACAGTCAAGTTAAACCAAAGGTACGTGTGCTAATGGTATCACATGAGTTAAGTCCTTGACTATTGAAAGGACATTGTTGGCTTCCTAACAGTGTACAACAAATGAATTCCAAGATTGTTTAAAAGGTTATACACATATTTCTGTCAACATGAATTTTCTTCAAATGCATTGAATTTATTTGGTAATATTTACTTTGTCTTTAAGTGATATTTACTTTTAAAATGGAATTATTTACCGATCTCAAGAGCTTTACAATAGCACAGCCATCAGCTTTCCCAAGGGTGTGAAAACCTACTTAAAAAGTAGAAAATTATGGACAGTATTCCATCTCAATCTTTTTCATATGACCACAAAAAAAAAAAAAATCACGAAAATGTCTTCGGTGGGAAATACTTTGTTCACAGGACCATTTACAGCTCTCGGCATTTTTTTGGCCTATAAATGATATATGAAAATTTTGTGAAAAAAATAAAGTCAAAACGAAAAACTCTTTAAGATCCCATTAGTTTTAACATTTTACTTGTCAAGACAAAATCCTAGGAATTGTGGGGTTGATTTCAGATCCTCGGAGGGGCTTTTACTGCTGCCAGGCTTTACACTGATAACTTATTTGTAACCAACAGTTCTTTTCTACGTGTTTAAGATCTTCCTGATGTAGATGGAACTGTTTGTAACTCTATGTCTCACGTCTACATTCTTCAAAACATGACCTGATTAAATAAATTATACTGGGGCAATAGAGTTCAGTGGTAAAGACGGATGGGGAAGGGGAGGGGACCATTTACTACCGGGGAACCTTGGGTACGTGTGGTCTCTAAGCTTCAGTTTTCAATTCTAGAAAGTAGGGAAATTTTGTGTGTGTATGTATATTATGTAACCTATGTACGGGTTGTTTCAGGATTATCAGGTGGAAATCACTTAAAATGTTAGCTTATTTGTCAAACATCTATACCCTAAGTGGTACTCTTTACAAGAGGCACTTTATTGTCTTGTGCACTGCTTGCCAGGACTATTTCCATGTTCTCCTAAAATGTTTTTCTCTATCTTTTTGCTGATTCTGCCTTGATTTTTGTGTTTTTGTGAGGATGATGACTGTGAGACATCCTAGTAGAAGAAACTCTCCTTATTTGCCAGTGTGAAGAGCTGGATGAAGTGTTCTTTAATTCTGTGCTGCTAGGACTGCACTAAAAAGGAGGCAACGCCATCAATGTCCGAGCTTTCTTACTGTTCTCCTGGTAAGGAGGAGAGGGTGTTTTTTTATCCTGATGCATTTGTAGTGTATGAACCGTGGCAGAAATTTTTCTCATGTGCATTCTGTGGCCGCGAAAGAGAGTGAAAAGCATCCTGACCAATATGCAAATGCAAACTGCAGCTATACAGACCACCCAGCTCAGGAAGGGCTTACCCAGAGTTGTAAGGAGTTACTGTCCCCTCCAAGGTACCTGAAGGTGTTTAACCATACTTTTAGGAGGTTGAAATCAACTTTGCTTTCCTTTAGTTCTCGTTAACATAAGACAATTTGAACTCTGAGGGGATCAAGCATTTACTTTTCAAGGAAAAGTTGAAAACAAACGTCTAAGAATAAAAACAACAAACAATGTGCCATTTTTGTTGGTGTAAATAATCACCCACAGAAAATAGACTCTCTTGGAGGTGGGATTTTTACTGAAAACAAATAACATGCAAATAACTTCCACAGAGGATTGGATGATTATAGCACAATGGACACTATTTCTAAAAACCCAGTTGCTAATCTTTAGTTTTCTTTTTATATAAAGTGAAATAACATGAGTGTATTTCTAATGAGAATATATAACACGAAGCCTGAAAATTAGTATGTAAAACTTGCATTTGAAAACTACATAAATAGAAATGAATGCTGCTGAAACTCAAAGCAATCATTTCTAGAATTTGGCCTGAAGTATATGAGTACTGACGAATTTCACTTTAATCAAAGTGCTTTTAACCCTGAAAATACTGCAATATCACTGTTTTGTTCCTAAAATTGTGGCAAGGATTTCAGAAAGCAGCTGATTCATCAAAAAGGAACTTCCTGGCAGATAAGATCTAAAACAAAGATGCCAAAAAGATGAAAAAGCAAAAACCAAAACAAAGCATAATGTACCAAAATGTTGCTTCCCAATTGAAAACAGATACGTTTCTGTCTTCTCTTGAAGCATGAACTTGACCGCCACTTGCTGTATTTGGAACATTTTTTTCTCTTACTAGACTGAAAGCGGAGAACTTCCCTTTATGAGAGGGCCATATGAGCTTGGACAGTGGCAACCTTAAAGACTGGGTGTAAAGGAAAAAAGAATCTTCATGCTTCCTGCTTTTTCTTTGACTTTCCATCTCCATCCGGCCCAGTTACTGAGAGACCGCCTACTTAGTCCTAGTGCTTCCATTTTCTTCATCTATCCATTGAACCTTTGTACAATATTCTATTCATAATGTCTTTCCCTGCTTAAGGCTTAAAAACTGAAAGTTTAAAAAATAACATGAAGTTAAAAGGCAAGCTAGAAAAAAAATAAGCATCAAATATGACTGACAAGGATAAAAAAATCCTTAAAATACAAATTGTAGAGAAAAATTAGAAAAAAGATGAACATTCGAATTTAAAAAATTGGAAAAAAGTAATAAACAGGCAATTCAAAAATGAAGAAATACTAATGTTTAATAAACATAATGAAATTAACTAATACTAAAAAAGTGAGACATTGTGATACTATTTTCACCTGTCAAGCTGGTTCAGAAATAGTACAGAATAGCCTTTCTGGAGGACAATTTTGTAATATAAATAAAAAAAAGCACTAAATACATATATTTATCCCTTGATTCAGTACTTCCTAAGGAAATAACTGAGACAAAAAAGTTTAGTTTAAATAGTTGTTCAAAATAGCAAAAAACTAAAAACAATCAAGAGGTCTAATAATGGAGGACTAGTTAAATAACTTATAGCATAAATAATAAAATGCAGTGTAAGCATTAAAATTCTATTGAAATATACATTAATATGTAAAGATTTTTAAAATATATGAATCATAAAAAAGCAGACCACAACCACTTAAATTTGTGCTCATGTATAGCTATATTGTGAAAGTCCTAAAGAGTACAACATATGATATGTTTGGATGACTTTTTTTGGGGAGAAGGTGAGTATATTTCACCCATGGAAGGGAGTGAGTATTCATGAACAGGAAAGTGGAATGTGGTTGCTGTATAATTGTATACACGTGTATTTTATGTGTGGAAAAAGGAATTATTTGTGACTAAAATTATCACAAAGTGTATTATTTCTCACAAATACCTACTATAGATCCTTTGCCAAAGTTTCCCAAGGAAACCTTCCTACTCCATTGATGTTGGCCGCAGCCATGTAATTTGCCTTGGCCAACAGAATCTGAGCAAGTGTGATCTATGTCACATTCCAGTGGAAGCTTTAAATACAGTGTGTGGTTAGGCTCAGCCACTCCTGTTCTTTCTAACCCACGAATGGGCTTGTCTGCAGAGGGACAGCTCCTTCAGGCTGGCTCTCCAAACGAGAGGACACTTGGAGCAGAGCAGAGCTTGGCCATAGCTACCCCACAGTCACCAATATGTAACGGGAGAGGGAAGTAAACACCTGATTTTACTCACTGAGATTTGGCAGTTGTTTGTTACATAGCAAAGCTATTTAATAAATATACAGTGCAACGCTCTTCTGCAAAATGTCATTCTGGCACAATTTTTTCTCGCTTTGTTTCTCTGTATTCCCTAATTTTTCTATCATAACTCTGTATTTCCTAATTTTTCTATCATAGCTATGTATTACATAAGTTCAGAAAAAGAAACAGGATAGTTCAACCAGCTAGGAGGAGTCACTTTAGCTTGACTGATTATGTTACAATATCTAAAGAAATACTCATTGTCAGCTATTTGTCAGCCAAGGAAGAACAGCAAAAGAGCCATACACAGGGCACTGGCAGTGCCCATCCACGCACAGTCCAGGGGACAAGAGGTCTTAGTGAATGGGCTTGGATATATTTTTGGTCCAATGACAATCTCCTAGCATGGAGTTGGATACAGAAGGTGCAGTTAGGGAACTCTGAGGTTTGTGGTCCACTGGCAAACTCAATCTCATTGCTATATCAAACTGCCTTAGCTAAATGACATTAAATATTCAATTCTAATTTTGTCCTGAGGCCACACCAGCTAAACCATCTAATGAGTATTATATGGTTTCTTAGTAGTGTTACCTATTGGGAGAGAATTTGCTAATACAATAGGCTCAGATAAAATGTATTTAAATTAATAAACTGACTTAGATTTCATTTTTTAAGAGAGAGAGTGGTGAGAAATCATTCAAAAAAAAAACGAAAAAACAAAACAAAACAAAAAAACGAAAAAAACAAAACTCAAAGCTCATGCTCCTAAACCTCCTCTTCCTTTTTAACTTACAACAACACTGCCAGTTATGCTGCTCTGCTCATGTGTCAAGTATATGAGATTCCCCCCCGCCCCCAAAGAGGACCATAAGCTCCTTGAAACCTTTGCCTATATTCCCCGCAGCATCAGGTGAGTAATATCTTCAAAAAATATTTGTGGAACGCATCTGTGACCACATTAATTTGACAGTTTCTGGGCAGGGAGGTTTAGGATTTATGGGCAGCAGTTCCACAGCAAACCCATTTATTACAGAGTTCTGAGCATGGTTTTTTTTAAATACATTACCTCATAAAAACAAAAAGTACAAGACTATGAGACAGACACTATCATCACTCCCATGTTCCAGGTGAGACAGGAGACTCAGATGATTAATAACACTCCCAGGGTCAGAAGTGGCACAGCTGGGATTCAGAGACCAGGAGTTCAGTCTTACATGTACTGCCTCCTGCTAATTTTAGCTCATTATGATAACGTAAGACTCACTGGAATTGATTCTACTTCTCCCCAAAAGAGTACAGTGTGATACTGGAAAGTTCGGGATGCGAAGTTAGAGCCCAAAGGAGGCCATACTTGAATAAAAACAGAAAGCTACCAACCTGTCTCCTACGGGGGGGCAGTGACTGACTGCAGTTTTTATTTACTTGAGTATGACGTGAAAGTTTAGGCTAGAGCTGAATGTCTAAGGACAGCAGAGGACAGACGCCTCTGACATTCTCCTCCTCTGCTCTTGGCCACGTAATAACCAACCCTGCTGTTGTTATGATAATTATATAAAGAATATTTATTTACAATCTTGGCAAAGGTGCCCAGCCTCACCCTGGAGGTAAGCGAAGTGGGAAAGAAACCAAGGAGTCATATCTAATTTACAGTTTTATGGGGCTCAGTTTTATGGGGCTCAGACTTATCTTGATTCCCCGAAAATAAGACCTAGCTGGATCATCAGCTCTAATGAGTCTTTTCGAGCAAAAATTAATATAAGACCTGGTATTATATTATATTACATTATTTACCTGGTATTATATTATATTATATTATAGCTGGTCTTATATTACAATAAAACTGGGTCTTATATTAACTTTTGCTCCAAAAGATGCATTAGAGCTGATGGTCTGGCTAGGTCTTATTTTTGGGGAAACACGGTAGTCTTCTTCCTTCTTTACATTAATGGCCATGAAAAAATAATTATAAAAATTATAATAAATGTTTTCAGATTTTTTTGGTAGATACCCAGGAGAGGGATTGCTGGGTCCTATGGAAGGAGAACTGACTCTGTGTGGTAAGCACACAATGTGATATATAGATGATGTATTACAGAATTGTACACTTGAAACCTATGTACTTTGACTAACCATTGTCACTCCAATACATTTAAATAAATAAATAAATAAACAAATAAAATAAAGATCTAAAAAAAATTATAGTAAGACTCCTTTTCTCTACTTGTAAAACAGGGGTGGTAATAGCAATTCTTCAAAGTTGTGTTGAAAGGCCTAAATAAGGGCCTGTCGTGGAAGCATCTAGTATAAGCTCAGCACAGGGATGACCCACTGCTCTCTCCTCACTCCCCACCAGTGTGAATGCTGAATGAGTGTCAGATGTCAGCTCCAGGCCCAGGGTTTGGAAAAATAGTAAGTGAAGTCTCTCCACAACGTTCTAACTTTCGGGGATTCACAGTACTTCTGGGGGGAGCTATCACTGATGAGTTGTAGATCATACAGTTGTCTCCCCATGTTTTTAGTCCGATCTTCAGTAAGAAATAACATTGTCATCATGACCCAGTGCATATAAGACACAGGCACATATCTGAAACAAAAGTTTCATAAAGTAATATTTACCTTTTCTTTCCTATGTATACTACATTCTTTTCTATTCCATTTTGATAAAAGAAATGCTAGCCACAAAGCACTAGATTAATATAATGATCCACTAACGTGCAATTTGAAAAGCATTGGTGGAGATTAAGCAGATCTAAAAAACCCAATTTTAGGACCCTTATTTTTATTAATGTATTCATGTATGTATTTGTTTATTGTCCATCTACAAACTCTAACACTTTAAGGAAAGACAATATTTTGCTCTTCTTTGAATTACCCCAATTCAGATTGTTCAAGAAAGGTAAATGCTCTAAACTCTAAATTACCCAGCTGGTAAATTGACAATTTTTAAATGCAATTTATTTCTAGAGAGTAGAAACATTTAGACTTACTCTCATATGCTAAATGTAACAGAAATTTTTAAAAGGAAAAATCACTTGAAAGTGTTTCCCAAGCACAGGTACTGTGCGCCGACTCCCTCAGTTGTTATAATCTATGGCAGGCGTGCCAAACACACAGGGCCCTGCAGCTCTACAGCCCATGACAGATACTACTTATTAATAACGCTGCTCTTCTACTGCACCCCATTGCAGTCTTCAGCTTCTATCACAATTCTCTAGGCAGCCACCCCCAAACTGGAGCTGGCACACAAGTTCATTCAACAAATATTTACTGAGATCCTACTGTGTGCCAGGCCTTGTTCTAGGTATGAATAGGAACGGTGGAAAAATACAAAGCACCTACCCTCAAAGAACATGGATTTTAGTGAGGGAGGCAGGCAGTGGAGGAAAAGGAAACACATTAATCATTCTAGGTTGCTTAAGTGCTTATGCAGCAGGGTAACAGGACAGAGTATATCAGCAGGGTGGATAAGTGCTACTTGTGAAGGTAGGCACAGCACAGGTATTAGTCAGGATACAATTGGAGAGAACAGAATCTACTGAGCTAGTTTAAGACTGTGATTTATCAGATATTAGTTTTCAGATTGCTGGAAAGGCTGAAGAAAGAGTCCAGGCTGAGTGTCCGGGAAATCCTCCCAAGTGGTGCTGCAAAACTGGACTGCCACTGCCACTGCCCTGGCCACGACCCACCTGGCCTCTAACACAATCGGAACCCCACATCCTACTGCTGGATATGTACACAAGCTACTGACAATTGAACATCTGCCACAGAAGCCATCGGAACATGAAAGTCCAGCAGAAACAGCAGCATTAGCACAAGCAGACTCTGCCTCCTGAGGGCCCACGCTCATCTCACACACTTCATGTGGAGTGTCTGATGGCCGAACCTGAATCACAACTTGGAACCCTAGCAGCAAGGGACAAGGGAAATACAGTGTTGACCCTTGCAGGCACTGCGCTGCAGTGGAATAGATGCCTCTATGAGAAGGCAATACTTGAGCAGGCCCCTGACTAACAAAGAAGAGCCCACTAAGGAAGAATGAAGGTTCCAGGTGTGTGGAACAATAAAAGGGCCGAGAGCGGGCATGACCTTGCTGTACTCACACAGCAGCCAGGCCAGTGTGGCTGAAGCTTGGGCAGTTAGAGAAAACTGGCCAGAGATGAGGCAGGGGTGAGGGGGATACCAGGAGCCAGCCCATGTAAGCCTTGGAGGCCTTCATAAGGAGTCTGAATGTATTTTTCTAAGTGTAGAGGGGAGTTATAAGATGAAGGGTTTTAGGTCGGGGAGTAACACGATCTGATTAACTTTTATAATAGGCCAGTTCTATATTCTCCACGTCTCATGTAACTCAAATGGCTTAAAAACAGACACAAGTTTAAAATGTCTAATTTGGTCTTCTATAGAATGAGAATTCTATAAATCAAAACAAAGGCCTACAAGGTAATCTCTCTGCATTTCTATCTGCTACAGAGACCGTGTGATAGCATGATCATCTCTGCCTTCTCTGGGACCACGACGATGGCGGGATGAGTGGGTACAACGGCGGCTAGCCCAACCCCAGGCGTGCATACATCTCCTGCAGACTCCAAACAGATGTGGTTGATCAAGGATGCATCTTCCTCTAAAACTAAAAATTCAGACTCTGGACTCAGAAAACCTGAGGTTCTTCAAATGTGAAACAAAATACTGTTAGAAAATGAAAATTAGCTGGCAGTCCTGAAATCAGCCTTTTAAAAAGCACTCCCAGTATCAAGGAGGGTTTTTTTTTTTTTGTTTTCTTCTCCAATATACAATTCAAAACCAGAATACTAGTATGAAATAAAAATAAATCACCAAAGTAAATCAAGTTTCTCCTTAAATTTTCTTTCTTTCTTTTTTTTTTTTTTTTTTAGAGAATATGCATTTTACTCTAACATTTCATTTACAATGGACCTACTTTCTGTAAGAAGAGGAGCCATTTGAAAGAAAATGCCAATTGAAAAAATGTTCCAGAATGGGCACAAGGAGAACATGCCCTAAGTACAGACTTAGTTTAGCAATTGTCATGCTTCTGTCAGGAGCACCTGTTACTGGTTTGAGGTCTGCATTATAACCATGGTCTAAATGTTCTAATTTGCTTTTCTTTTTACAATAATAATGTTTTAAGCTTTTGCTAAACATATTTTGCTCCAATTTTAAAAGAAAACATGAAGCAAAACTGCAGGAAGGAATACATTTGATTTATTACCTATTTTATGTGTTTGTATATTAGTTATTTATATAATTTCTTTTGCCTTTTACTCCAAAGCAGGCACAATACTGGCTTTGATGAATTCCTGCCATTTTGATTGAGTCAGAAAGAAAAAAAAAACATCATTTCCTTTCTTTCCATATAGCCTGCCTTGGTAATTTTTTTTTCCACACATAATATATTAAATCCGAACCAATCATTCTCTTTACATTTCACAAACTCTCACCTGCTCCAGCTCCCCTACATATACTAAATTAGCTGAGGTGAGGTCTGGTAAATAAAAGAACACAGAATATGTTCCACAAGGTCAGGGTAATTGCCAGAGATGGCTCAGAAGGATCTGTGGTAGCCAGCCTCCAAGATAGCACACACCCATGCTTTTGGACTTCCCTTCCCATGTTTCTATCAGGGTTTAATAAACTTTTTTCAAGTATATTTGGTAGAAAGGGGATTTATTTCATTCTGCTCCACTGAGCCCTTTTAACGCACCTTCCACTGTGAGCTGGATATCTTACCTTTGGAGATCTTACCGCCTGTTGCTGACCCCATACCCACCCACCTCCATGTCCTAAAAGAACACCCTCACAAGGTTATAGTGTCTTTTTACCCCCCTCACATTCTTTTATTCATTCATGTTCATTTCTCCAGAATCACAGAGCAATGTTTACCTGTTTTCCCAAGTTATCCATTACATGTCACGTTACCTTCCCCTATCTTCCCTCCCCAAGGAATTATAAAAGGAGATTTTTAGCTTTAGCATACTATTGTATGTGTGTTTTTTGTTTTTGTGAAGAAGTAGGTCGAGGTGGGGATTACAAAGAGGTTAGATCTTTTACCTTCAGACACAGATAAAAAGGACTAGAAGGGAATATTCAAAAACATTATCTCTGGGCTATAGGAATACTGAAGACATTTTTAATACTTTAAAGATTTTCTATAACAAGTGTTTAATTTTATAATAAAAAAATCATTAACATAAAGAAAATATGACTACCGCATGTATTCATGACTTAGCTGTGCTCTTGAGCATAATCTCTTTCAAGACTTGAAATGTCATACAATTTGAAATAAAACCTTAAAGCCCTTAGAGGTGAAATAATGATCATGGTAAGAAAAAAAACAAAAACAAACAAGAAATGATGGTACAAAAAGTAGGATGTCAAGGAAGTTTTCTAATTTAGAGAAATAATAAGTTTGAAAGTAAAGGGGTTTGGTGCCAAAAAACCAACCCCAAATCTATACTAAAATGGGAAAAAAGAGTTTATAAAAAGGAGGCAAGTGAGGAAAGCAGAGCTTAGCACAAATGCCTAGACAATGTGCAAATCCAGAAATTACAGAACTGCAGACCCCACCCGACTGCCACAGACAGCTGTAAAACTGTTAGGCAGCTGCTGTGGGAAATTTGTGAGAATAAAGGATTAAGGAATGTCAGTGGTAACAGAATTCCTCGATCAGGAGAATGAGGCTAAAAGGAAGGAATAAAGCCAGAGATTGAATTCGGTGGCTGTGGTGTCTAATAGTCAAACAGCCTGTTTCAGCAGCACTCTGCCCTCTTCTAGCTGATAAACAAGTTTCTAGAAAACACTGTGGAAGAGGCATGTGAGTGGACTCCAATGAGACTGTCAGAGTACTAAGTTTTGTGTGTAGCATATATCAAGTTCCTCTTAACCAGAATGTATCGGGATATTTGTCAAAAGACAAAGTCCTTAGGGAAATTTTAAAAATCTAAAATTGAGTGTCTGGCCTAAGGAAATAACCAAAGCCAGGTTTTTGTCTTATTCCATGTTTTAGAGGGCTCCAAAGAAAAAGAACTTTCTCAAGCCACATAAGCAACATTGGGAGAAGCAGAAGACATCGTTAAAGGCATCTACTTTATTATGTGCTATTAGTCATATTGCTTTAAAACATTCCTATCTGTATTAAACTGTAACAAAATACATACCATGGAATCTCATTTGCGCAAGACCTTAAAAGTCATTTAGTTCAAATATTCTTTTAGCTGAGACCCTTGCTAAGTATCCTGACTAATTGCCTAGTCTATGCTTGAACACCTTCAGGTGAAGGAAGCCACTGCTCACTGCGGTAGTACATTTTATTTTATTAATAGCTATGGACACCTCCAACTCGGAGCAAGACTGACTTGCTTGTTCTAGGATATTTTATTTTTTACTCCTAAAATTGCCAACATGAACTACTTTATGGTCAAGTAGTTTTATTTTAACAAATGGCTTTTCAGGAATATAGCATACAAACATAGGCAAAACTCAGTATTTTATATTTTGTTTTGCCAAAGATTTTTGAGGTAATAGGTAAGAATGCATTTTGTATACCATAAACTATATACTAACCTATAGGATTACAAAGTATGCATAGAAATTGTCTCTGTTCTTGACAGTGATACAAGTATTATGTTTTTCTCACTGAGACACAGAAAAATAAAGATATGTTAAGTTTTCTTGTCCTTAATGTGCAGAGAAGTGTCAAACAGAAACCTACAGGCAATTTTACCATCCCATTCTGACCCCCCCCCCCCCCCCCCACGGACTACTGCCACACACAATGTGGCAGAACTCATATGTACAGAGAAAATCTGTAGAGGTGTTCCCTGCAAGAAGAGGGGTATGCTGGAAAACTCAAGCTCAAAGCTACAGCTTTGGATACACAAATGTCACCATGTTTTGTTGCACGGGACACTGAAACACACAGGCACATTCCAATCATTGCGAAACCACCAGATGTTTACTGGATTACACATTTTGGCACAACTGCATTCTGTGAACCTCTTAAGACGACCCTTTGAATTGACAACATATTTTACTAAGACATCTGGAAAAACGGCACAATTTTTTTTTGTTTGTCTGTTTGTTTTAGTGAAGGACAAGCAATGTAGGAAACAAAACTTAAAACAAAACTGTATCCAACTACCTGAAAGTATATGTGTTTACAGCTATTTACAATTAACAAAAAGTAGCAAGAATTAGAAGCTCTTGATCGGGATAGAAATAGAAAGTACTATATGCAAACTGAGTAAAAACAGATAAATAAAAAGTGGAAGATTCTTAAAGAAGTACATATTGAATCTGCCAGAAAACCTGAAAGAAAAATCCAGTCTTTAGCACAAAACCCTCCTCCCTGCTTGACACCCCCACAGTGCTCTGCAGATAAAGCAGGGGTGCAGATGCACTCACGTAATATGCTTTAAATACACACATGATTACAACCCAGGTCTTCAAGAAAAGAAAAGAAGGTTCAAAGATTACTTTCAAAACAGTAATTTATTATTAGTGGTGATGTTTTCAGTTTTCCTACTTGATATCAATCTTCCCCAGAATTTGGGGAAATAAAAATGAGATTTTACTTAAAAAGAAAGCATGAACACAGAATAGAAATACTGAGGGGTCAGCCTCATCAGCTAACATGAACAGATTAAATCATGAACATTCTAGTGGTTTTCCTGGGGAAAGAAGCCTTTGCCCACTGTCCATATCACTCTGAGAGCAAAGCGCTTCTCGCCCCCAGAGCCCTAAAAAATCACGTCATTGCCATTTGACCTGCATGACACCCGTCAGAACATTCACTTCTGCTTAGCAAAACAAGGTGTATGCAATTTCTGATAGGATTTTTTCCAAGTAATCTTAATGGTTTCCCTTTAAGAAGAATCAATTACTTCTGAATAAAATCTGCCCAAGTCCTACAATAAGAAGCTCCCAAGGTGGTGGGGGAGACAATAGCGCTATTTGGTATAAAATTTCTTTTGAGATATGCCTACAAATGTCTATCTGGATAAATCAACACTGCCCCAGGTAACCAGGACCAAGTACTTGAGCCACTTGAGACTACTGTATTGAGCCTTTGTATTCCTCTGAAGTTCTGTAGTGTAGCTAGGATCATGAACGTTTGAGCAGTTCAAGAGTTGACATTTAGTGAGATGATAATGCAAAGTCTCATTTTATCCATGAGGAAAGTGAAGCTGTGTGTCACTTGCCCAAGGCCACAGAGCAGTGCGCTAGCACGGCTAGGGTAGGGCCTGACTCCTGCTCTTGGAATTACTCTGCATAAAATAGATGTTCATTCAGGAAAACATCTCATTTGAGCACAGAGCAGAAGGGAGCCATTTAACTACTACACTAACTATTTACTCAGTGAGACAAAGACTAATCACACTTCTTCACCCAAGAAAATGCAGCCCATAGAGAATCACAGTCTATATTTATTTAACCTTTTAATATTCAAAATATGGTTGCAATAAAAAGATAGCTTTGAAAAAATGCCTACAAGTCGACCAGCGGCTATACACATATTGTTCCCACTGCCAGGACAATCATTTTAAGTAGGTCACAAATAGTGATGCCATGTAATTTAAAGTGTGATGACTAATAACACATTCTAAAACGGAAGCCGATTTATTGTTATAATTTCTAAACTAGTGCAGACATAGTGTCTGTGATTTTTGAGATTTTTTTTTCTTAACAGTATATATTATATTTCAACTCCCCTTTCTCCTAGCTGCAGTATTGAACTTAAATGTCTACTAGATCAGTAGGTGGAAAATCAAAGAACATTTAAAAAATTTTAACTTTACTACCCACAAGGATGTGGGAGTAATATGTCAGTGGGACTAAAATGTATGTGACAGAGTGTTAGAGATTCCCTAATTCGTCAAGGAGCAGGTTGTTCCCTCTTGTAAAGAAGCAACACTTGCCCTTCCTTTGCTTGGTCTACTTTATAGAGCTGACAAACACAATAAGAAAGTTAAACCAGAATCTAAAAATGTACATGTTCTTATATGTTCTCTTCTAGAACAGTAATCATAGCTAATAATCTAAGATTTCTCTTACCTAGATGGCCTTCTAAAAGGTTTCCTTTCAGCTGCACAATAAGTAACCTCAATCTTTAAGAAATGAACAAACACGAAAGCTTTCTCTCCATTTCTTTCCCCTTCATTCTCATCTGAAGGGAGTACAGATGTGAAGAAACTATCTAAATATAATCAGTAGAGACAGATGTCAATCTCATTTCCAAAAGCCTGAAGTCAAGGAGGAAGATGGTAGCAGCAATTATAGATGTGGCAAAGACAGCACACCAACCCACTGGTCCCGGGGATGCGCTTCCAATGTATCTATCTGACTAGTGTCATGTCCTCTTAGTAACCGCCAGACCCATGCAGTCCGACCTCCAGTCGGCCATCTTCACTGCCATCCAACACTAATACCGTGCTCCCTCCTACCACCCAAATCCTGCTCTTCTCTAACCCTAGTGTGCCCCTCCTCCTCCCCACAGGCACCCTTTTCTGTCCATCTAAATCCCACCTATCTGCAAGGCCCATTCAAATTTCATTACCCCCACAGAGCTTCCCTGGAGTATCATGTAGCCAATAAGCTGTCATTTTCGGAGCTCTCACAGCACTGTTACGCAAACCCCATCATTTGCACCAATTATAGAATGTCTTGTGTCCTTTCTTAGTTGTTGCATGTATGTTACCAGCTTTGTTTCCCCACTTAAACTGTAATATGAAGGGCATACACCAGAACTCATACTTCTGAAATGTTTTCCACAGCACTTGTTTTCCACCATGCAAGTGGACAAATAGGTGCTTGGGGAAAAAATCCTGCTGCATTTAATTAACATAGTGAAACTCAGGCCTCTCAGGAGGGACCCACAATATTTCTTCCTTCGGCTGTGCATGAATTCAGGTGCAAGTGAAAGGTGTATGGCTGTAAATTACACTGGGGCTCCAGCTCCAAAAGACTAGATATAATCATCAATATTATTGTTATATTCATCTTTAGAGAAAGCTAAGTGCCATAAGTAACACATAGGCATAAGCTGTCATACAAATTCCTTAAATGCCTTTGTACATATATGAATGTAAATTTTCTTTCATTTTTGGATTTTATCATCCAGTGCACTTTCTCAATTTACAGCATAGCAAGTCATTAAAAGGATCCTTCAGTCAGCTACTTTAATGTAACCCAAATTAAGTCCATAGGCATTTCTCTGCTGAAGATCTGTTAAATGCCTAGCAGCAAGCAACATCCTGGAAGAAATACAAAAAGGCATCACAGAGTTTTCTTTCCATTTTATTAATTCTCAAATGTAAAAAGCACACGCGCGTATGTACACACGTACATACGTTCTCTCTCTCTCTCTCTGTCTCTCTCTCTCTCTCTCTCTCTCTCTCTCTCTCTCTCTCTCTCTCACGGTTCTCAAGGAAAGGAACAAAAAACTGTTCCTTCTGCATCTCCAACACCATTTCTCCCAGTGCTGAGCATATAACAGCCCTATGGTGCTGTATTGCTTATGAAATAATGAAATTTGTAGGTATAACCATAGCAAAGCACAGTAGCTCTTTATAAACAAACAATGCTATAAAAGCCAAGTACATAAAAATAAACTAATGTATTTTAAGAACATGTTTTTTTCCTTCTGACTTAATTTATAAAGAAGAGCACACTGTCATTGAAAAACCATGTATCTATTTTAAATCACCTCTCATGTTTTCTGAAGCAGAAATGAATCTGAGAGGCAACTTCTGTAGCCCCACATATCAGAATACCCCTGGAAGCCTGCTGTATTCCAGGGTATATTCTGGAATACCCCTGGTGCCACCGCAGTGACTTGCTATCGTAGTACAAATAAAGGACTGTGAATTTACATGTACACAGTAAGTTACACAGAAAATTAGTTTGTTTGTTTTTTTGCATGTTAATGAAAATAGACATGAAAAGAACAGATATACTGAAAAGAAGACAAAAATATGAGCCTAGGTTTAGAAGGCAGGGTGGGAGCATCACGTGGAGATCTTGGCATCAGGACAAGCAGAGGGGACATGCCTATTATCAAGGCCTATTACAGAGATCTCTTACCAGAAGAAAAATGAGGCAACAACAGACTGAGCAGGCAAAACAAACAGTAGTAATATTAAGGCTAGAAATCTATAGTTCTTTTCTAGAGAGGTATAAAAGTTAACATGGGCGCGTAATGGTTAACGTGGGAAAGGGAAATACTGCTTAACAAGTGATTCCAGAACAAATGAACATAGGACTAAAGGGAGGAAAGAATAAATGAATACATGAATAAAATAAGGAGTGAGGGGATCAATGATTAGTAGCACGAGCTCCTGGATACAAGGGGGAGTAAATGCACAAAGAACAATCCCAACACTAGACTGGAACAATGGAAGATCATCGAGCAAATCCTAATTTCCTAGTTCTTTTCTGCCAAGTAACCTTTCATTAAGCTTTCAATGTAGAAAGCATGTTCTGTTTACTGGCTCGCAATCACATTATTTCTTTTGTAACCCACATCTGGTATAACCCTCCACCCCACCTGACTCTCCCCTCCCTCCTGTTTAAGGTCTAACGCAACACAAACCCCAAGAACTCTCTCTACTTTAGGAAACTTAGAAAATAGTCAGCTTTGAGAAGAGAGGCTACAAACAGATAAGGGACAGAAATAGATAAAAGGGGAGATACAAGTAGGATCAGAGCTTAGAAGAAACTAATATTCCAGATTTCCTTGGCTGGGACCTGAACGAAGATGAAAACACCAGGTCTCTCAATCACACTTTGTCCTAAGGGGCAAAAATCCTTTATACTTCCTCCAAGGAGGCTAGCTTTTGATTTCTGGAATCACTCGAGGCAATGGGGTTGGCACTCTTTTCTACCAGCCCCCACCCAACCTATTTTCTCCTCCTTTTTGTGCTTGCGGCCCCTAGTGTACAGGTGACACTGGAACAATGCAGGCTTGAACTATGTGGATACTGACCTGAGCAGTTCAAACCCGTGTTGTTCAAGGGTCACCCTGCTGTTGGGATCCGAGTATGCGGAGGGCCCACTGTAGTTATTATATGTGGACTTTCAACAGCCCTTTAGGTCAGTGCCCCAACCACTGTGTTGTGTCAGGGTCACCTGTATAATCGTTCAGGATGTGTCCCAAAGTAAAAAACAACAGAGAAAGTAGAAGATACAGCGAGAAGAACTTTCTCTCACTTTATTTCTTTTAAGAATTCCTCTAGCATTAACCCTGTAAGAGGGGAAGAATAACGTCTCCTAGGGTATTGCTTAAGAACGCTGCAACGACTCCAAAGAAAATATAATGCTGAGCCACTGGGCTACTCCCAAAGGAACAGGGTGGAGGGGGAAGTAAAATCAGTGGCACCAGTGGCAATGACGCAGAGAGAAAGAAACAAGGAAGAAATGCCAAGCTGTAGCCAGGCAATGCAATGCAAACCATTCTTCATGTCCCGCCCACTTTCACACCCACTGAGAGTGCTGTTCTTGGGGACGGAAAAAACAGCTTGAGAGAGCAACAGAAGAACCGATGCCAAATCATTCTCAGCTGTGAGCCAAGATACCAACCTCACAGTTCGTGGCCATCACTGAAGGAAGACAAAGACATCAGGAGAAGCTCTGACTGTGGGTCTCTCCTACTCATTCACCACTTCCCTAAACCCAGAAAAGCACTCATGTGCTAAATCTGTTTAAAAATCGTATGAATTGCGGGCCTCTATTTCTTTCATGCATTTTTTGGAGATCAGCCTAATTTGACATCGATGAGGTAGTGAGATTTTGCCAAGTAATAAGCAGGCAGAGACATTAAGTTACTGAACTTTAATAAAATGACAGCTTAGAATTTAAAGACAAAGAAATGTTTTTTTTTTCCTTCCCCATTTGGAAAAGGAATATAGTTGGTTAAAAGACCCACAGTAATTCCCTGATTTTCTGTTATATCTTTATTTTGATATCAATTGCTATATAACGATTACAATCATTATATTATATCAAACCCTAGACATAAAAATTTAAATAAACTACAGGATATTCTGCCACCTACACCCCAAGCCCCGTCCACATCCATAACTTCAAGTTATATTTATCAACAGAAGTTTTCCAAACACCGACCTGCAATTCTATCCTCTCCTCTGGGTGCCCAGTGGAATGTAAACTTTACATCAGCGAGGCCTCATTTGTCCTTTGCTGCTTTTTGACCCCAAGAGCATGATGAAGAATGGGAGGGAGCTTCATAAGCGTCAACTGAATGAACCTAAGTCTGATGAAATCTTCAATTGACATTTATGTAAATATCTTTATTCCCAAACTACTGCCCTGTCTTTCTCAGTGTTCCTACGGCTTGTCTGGACTTTATAGTCTTAATTTATCTTTCTCCTTCAACTCTTCTATCCAGACAGTCCATCATCTAGGAAATTTTCTTTATAGAGACTATACTGCTGAATTAAAAAGAAATCCAAACACACATATACCCCCGCCCCCAACCTCAGCCCAGCAAAAGTCTCTTCTATTCATCTTTACCTCTCTCGGCCACCACCCTATGCCAAACCTGATATCGTTAACCCCTATTCTGGCAATCTTGCCTAAGCTGGCCTTTTTACTTTCAGTTTCTGCATACTAATTACAGACTAAAAGCCTCCTTTGCTCAAGAGCTATATATACTTCTCAATTACCCACCTACTTTCCCAAGTAAAATTATGCTCTTAGGGAACCATTCAAAGCCTGACTTTGCAACATACCAGACCCATCAAGTTGGTTTCCTCATGGCCCTACCTGCCTGCTAAGCTAATTTCTAGTCTCACGTTTAACCCATTTTTATTCATTAGTCCATTGGAATATAAATTCCACGAGGGCAGGAATTTTTCACTGTTATATCCTCACCACCTAGAATAATGCTGAAACATATTAGGTTCTCAAAAAATACTTGCTGGATGAATGAATGAGTGATTAGAAGAAAAAGAGAAAAGAGAGGGGAAAGAAAATAGGAGAAAGGGAGGGAGAAAGGGAGGAAGGGAGGGAGGGAGGGAGGGAGGGAGAGAGGGAGAGAGAGAGAGAGAGAGAGAGAGAGAGAATGTGTGTGTCAACCTGCTCCCCTGAAAGAGCTTATTATACAGGTCAAGTCCCTATTTTCACTTCTACCTTCACTGGTTTCTCTTTTCTTACAACTCAGCACTTAAATACTCATTCCAAGTATTCGGGGAATGGTTGACAGCCTGCCCTATGTCAAGCTCCGTGTGAGGCACTGGTGACACACCAGAGAACACACCAGACACGGGCTTTGCCTTCTCCAAACTTACAGTCCAGTGTGAACATTAAAGTCAATTACAAACCAGGTACCATACACGCACATAGACAGGACACTGAACCTGGACTTCAACGACAGGAAGGCTTCTCATTGGCGGGGACAGGTAAGGGAAGACTTGAAGGATGGCTATGAGTCAGCGAGATAAAAAGTAGGGAGGAAAGTTTGAGGCAGAGGGAACTGCATGGATGGAGACCTGGAAGCAAGAGCAAGCATAAAAGTGTTTAGGAATTGAACTAAGTTCAGTGGGTCTAGAGGCCAGAGCACAAAGTGGGCGGGAAAAGATCTGAAGCTGCGGCGTTGGCAGGAGCCAGGGTTTGAAGGTCCTTGAAATCACCTTCAGTTGCCCCTTTCCCATCAAAAGGAAAAAAAGAAGTATTATGAGCTTTCAAAATGAATATAAAAGGGAAGCAGACAAGGGGCAGAAAAAGGAAGGAAAGGGTTGGTTCTGTCTCAGTCTGTCAGTCTACAGAATACATTCTGGTGGTCTTATATTTTCTCTGGATCCCAAAATGCCTGTTTAAAAAAACGCAGTGTTCAAAAAGTTGATTGAAAACTTTGATTGTTGCTTCCCCTTTCTCATCCAAAGGGGGAAAAAGTAATTTTAAAGTGTAACAATTGAACAAAAAGACTAAGAAGTTTAAATGCAGGAGATTTCATCAACCATACGAACCTTAATCTCTAATTTGCTTTTCCTTTGAGACTCTGAATTTTCTTGGCTAGTCAGCAGAGACTTCTGAACTGGACTCCCCTCAGAATCCAGAATCCTATAACTTCTCCTTATTACCAGGCAACTTGTAAAAGCTTTAGCAGTGAGCTAAGGAAACAGCTCAACCTGGCTTTGATTACCTTTTTATTTTTGCTTCAAATTAATTGGCTCCTTTAATCCACGGCAGTTCTTAACATTACTCCATATTCAATACAGAACATATGGTACCTGTTTGGGACTATCTCACCCCAAAGTATTTCAAGATACAGGGCTGTATCTAGACCCATGCAATACTCCTAAGAATATGCCACCATGACATTAAAGAAGTATGCAACAAAGATAAAACGTATAAACACAATTCAAAGCTTCCAAGAAGAAACACCTGCAGTTCTCTAAGAATGGATTAGAAAAGGTATGGATTTTAACTGGACAACTTTTGGTATGTAATGTTTAGTATTAACTTTCTATTAGGAAGTACCCAGGATCTGCCTCATACATTACCTTTAATCACTGTTCTTTGTCACAACTAGCACTCACTTGGCTGTGAATAAAATGAGGACTCTATGAAAAACTATAAATGCCATTAGGGGGGAAAATCCTTCATATCCCTGCCTCTCGCCTACTACACAGGAGAGGGAAATAAATTTCCTGCTAAACTTTCCTATTGAGGAAATTACTGTGTGATTTTTTCTAGTAATGTTGCTACAATGCTTTAAGCCATGCCTTTACCCAGTAAAAACAATTCTCATTATTTATCATATTCATCTATTTCCTCTCTCATTAAAAGAATTCTATGGTGACTAGAAAAGCATCCTGAAGCAAAAAAGCTTCCTTTTTTCTAAAATAGGGGCACCATCGGGCATACTAGCTCTAGACTTTCAAAAGTAAGAAATACACTAAAGTATTGCTTTTTTCTAATTAAAAGTAGTATGTGGTGCTTTTTACCAATGTACCACTTATTTTGAGATGTTCTTAATATGTAATGTTACTTTGCAACAGCTATAAAAACTGCATTCATTCTACAACCACAGGACAAAATAATGAGGACCTGACATTTTAGGGAAGAAGGTACCAATGGTATAATCAGCAACATACCATCAATTCTCATCTGTTAATACGTCTCTTTGGATGGTAAGTGGCAAGTATTGTCCAATATAAACACGTGCGTGCACGTGTGTACACACACGAACCACATTATACATAAATACAAAATTATCTAGCTTTGATCTTTGTCCTTGTGTGGAGAAAATACCTTTATACACGTATAGAACAAGAAGGTCATGGCTTATACCTGAACTAGCGATCTGATATTTAACAAAGCCTACCCTCAGTACCTTTGAGGAAAGAGAAAGAAGACACATTATGTTCACAGTTCCATTCACTGATGTCTCATCCATCCATTCAATGAGCACTTTTGATTGCCTTCTGTATGCCAGACACCACGCACTGCAGAATGTTTAGCAGCATCTCTGGCCTTCATCCATTAAAGACGAGTAGCACCTATCCGCTCCAAGTCGTAACAACAAACAATGTTTCCAAACATTGCCAAATGTCCAGTGGGAGAACTACCATCTTAGAGGTTAAGGGTATGTAGCCAACATGTTTCAGAAATTTAAAATATAATTGAAATAAAAGATATGCATACTTGAAATGTATTTGAAAACATTGAAAAAATACATATAAGTAGCCTGTACTACCATTTCAGGGTTGGAGAGATGGTAACCAAGTTGAAATTCAAATGTACGTAGGTAAGGCTGAAAATAATATTTATTTTAAAGTGAAACTAAGGAAAGAGAATTTGCTCCTAAAAAACATCCCTCTCTGTCCTCTATGGAAAATTCTCTCCCGCAAGCCCCCCTCCGTGACCCCCCCCTAAAAAAAAACACACCTCTCTTCACACAGCAAAGCATTATACTAACTACTGACTACAAAACTCGTGGAATCCAGTGTTACTAAATAATCACTGGAAGTATGGGGAAACAGTAAACAAATCATTAAAGTGGGCTTGATATGATTCCGTCGATTAAGAAAGGCAACTTTATTTAGATCCTCCAAACCCAGCCTCTTTTATCTATTCCATACTAAACGTTACTGCCTTGGATCAAACAGGATTCCAGTCATTCTTTTTAATCAACTGTTTAGGAGAGTTTCAGGAAAGAAATTGCTAGGCAGAAAGACAACAGGAATATGATAACTCTTTAATTAAAGTACAAAACAACTGACAACTAAATGAGAAAAACACTACCTTGAGCTTTCAAAGGAAATTGCTTACAGAAGCTGATACAAAGACCTCAGAACAAGCATTCATTCTACTCAGGAAATTAAAAGCCATACTTTTAAAAATGGTTTCAGATCCTTCCAGAAAATTTAAAATAAAACTAAACTATCGTCTAAGTTTTCCTGGGAATACTTACAATTTGAACAGAAAATGTACAGTGAAAACTCTCCTTGGATTGTCTTGGCCTTTGCTTAATTTTTTTTTATCCCAGATCCTTCTGTTTTGTTCTTTGTCCACCAATGAGTAGAACGATCAGCTATTCATGGAGTCTGGGAGGTGAGTGTGGTCTAATCTGGTAGCAGGAAATAAGTCACCTGTTTTGCTTCCTTTCCACTGTTTTTCTTTTGAAAGAACTAAGTAATTTTTCCTCTCCCATAAGCAACTATAAGAAATCGGTGTCACTGTGTGCCACTGAGAAATGACCTCTCAGGGGCATTTCAGGAGACACATCTGCTCCAAGTGAGGCCAAATATAAAGCTGGTACAGAACAAAATGAGAAATAGCTGCTATGGAATGTTTGACAAGTTTTTACCACAACAAACCAAATCCTAATCAGTTAGCAAATCCCTCAGGAATACAGGGTCATGGACGTACTTGGACAAACAGTAAGGAGAAATGAGAAAAGAAGGAAGATTTGGAAAATATAGAAATCCTATCTCAGTTATGTATTGCTCTGCAACAAGCTACCCCAAAATCAGTGGCTTGTAACATATACTAGGTTATTTGCTTGTGATTCTGTGGATGTGCAGTTTGGGGCCGAGCCCAGAGAGCACTGCTCATCTCCTCCTCACATGGTGTCAGCCAAGCTCACCTGGGGCTAGAGGATCCGAGGTGCCTCACTGCCATGTGTGGCAGCAGGGCTGGCGGCAGGCTGCAGTCTCCATGTTCCTGCTACAAGCATGCTTCCCTCTCCAGCAGGTTAGCTAGGGCTTCTTTCTTTACATGGTGGCTCAGAAACTGTCCCTTCTTAAGGTCTGTAATTCACAGCATCACCTCTGCCACATTCTGTCCCACTAGGCCAGCCAAGACTTGGGAGGAGCAGGGGACACCACCCTCTAGATAGCCTGGACGGCATGTACTACAGGGATGGGGACACCTACAGGTGACTGTCTTTGCAGATAATCTACCACAAACTCATTTACTGGAAACCACAGGAACATAAAGGAAATCAAGAGAAAGAAAAGATGATCAGAATTAAGTGTGTTTTACCAATACACCCCATCTCCTGCCCTTGACTCCTCAGCCAAAAAAAGAAGGAACGGATGAAAGATGCAGTGCTGACTAGATCTTTGTAGATAGCAATCTACATTACAAACATCCAGTTTGGATTCTTTAAAAATACAGAGAGAGAGAACAAAAGAACGAGGTTGTAGAACGACCACTGAGTCTCTTAGTACCTTTGGCTAAAAATACATTTTACACAAAAAGATACAAGGATTTGGCATCAGGTAACGAATTTATAAATTGTTAGGGAGAAAATGAAAAGTCCCTTTTAAAGAATAAGTTCGGGGCCAGCCCGGTGGCTCAGGCAGATAGAGCTCCATGCTCCTAACTCCGAAGGCTGCCGGTTCGATTCCCACATGGGCCAGTGGGCTCTCAACCACAAGGTTGCCAGTTCGATTCCTCAAGTCCCGCAAGGGATGGTGGGCTCCGCCCCCTGCAACTAGCAACGGCAACTGGACCTGGAGCTGAGCTGTGCCCGACACACCTAAGACTGAAAGGACAACAACTTGAAGCTGAACTGCACCCTCCACAACTAAGATTGAAAGGACAACAACTTGACTTGGAAAACAGGCCTGGAAGTACACACTGTTCCCCAATAAAATCCTGTTCCCCATCCCCAATAAAAAATCTTTAAAAAAAAAATAAATAAATAAAGAATAAGTTCTACTTCTTAGGGTCATGATTTTAAGAGGTCAATGTTTCTAACATATCTTTCTATAAGAATTAAACATCGGAATATCCACAGTTAAAAATCAAAACTGGTAAGTGGTGGTAGTAACATAGATCCTGGAGACAGACAGCTGCCTCTTTCCTGCACCAAGCTCAGTGCCACAGAACACCACCCCTCTTGAAAACTCCATCTCTGTGTATACAAAACAGTGGTATTACTCATGCATGACCTTTGCCAAAAAGTGGTTGGCAGATGGGTTTACATACCAAAGTGGAGGTGTGAGGAGATTATCTCGAGTCTCGAGAAACAAGTCCAATAGAGCCTAGACAAAAATTTCACTGGATAAGAGGTTTATCATTTTCAAAGAATGTGGTCAAATGGGACATGGTACAGTGTCCTCCTTTTCTGGTTTGTTATCATTCCTCTCCATCCTCCTTACTAAATACAAAAGAGGTAGTATCTTTCTTTTTGCTATAGATGTTAATCCTCAACTAGGTTTTAATACCATTCTGTCTCAGGGGTATCTACAATTCAGCAGGAAAGCTTTGAAGCCTGCAAATCATTTAGGACTGAAAATAAGGCAATCCAAGGCCAATTATGGGAAAATGAGAAAAAGATAAGGGAGCAGAAAAGCCCTTCAAGAGATCACACAGAAAACCAAGACTGATTGCCACAGATCAAAGAAATTGGGAAGCAAGGCTTCTTTTGCTGCCTTTTAAATATAGACCTCTAGGCTAAGCTCAGCAAATTCTACAGGTATTAAGGTCTGTACCATACAAGGCACTGGGCTAAATAATTTCAGTTAGCGTTACTTATGGACCTGGAGAATTCTTTATATTGACATTCACCGATACTGATGTAAAAGGCAAACGTAGACAGATCACTAAATTTGGAGGCAGAAAAACCAGATTTGAATCCTGGCTCTGACTCTGTATAACCCCTGGTAAATTAATCTTTCAAAACCCAAGTTTTTTCATCTATAAAAATTATGGATAAAAACACCTTCAATCAATGAGTCGTACTATACAGTTCAATGAAATACGTAGCTTATGTGTCTGAATAACCAATAAAAATGGTTTTTAACCATTATTATTGATTGGATTAACTATCCAATAAACGTAAACTGTGTATGATTCTGATCTTTTATACAGATTAAGGCCCCCCAAATAATGAAGAATCTCAACTAAAAGTCTATTTTATTTTTATTACAGAAAAGTCACACAATTTGTAGTCAGAAGGTGAAGTTTCTAGATCAGATATTCCCGTTTGCTGGTCGGACAATCTTGGGCAAGTCTTTTCTCAATCCAAGTCCTTGGTTCTTCATTTGCTCAGCAAACTGAAACGAGTACCGACTGGGGCACTGGGAGCTCAACAGTGAACAAAGTAATCAAATCCCTGCTGTCAAGGAGCTTCCCATGTCATGGAGAGATAGAA
The DNA here is from genome assembly GCF_004115265.2 of Rhinolophus ferrumequinum. Lineage (NCBI taxonomy): Eukaryota > Metazoa > Chordata > Mammalia > Chiroptera > Rhinolophidae > Rhinolophus > Rhinolophus ferrumequinum. Next base: position 56,895,807 of record NC_046287.1, read on the forward strand.
CAGAAACAAATGCACAGTACCAGGCACTGTCATCGATAAAATGAGGTGACTGGGTCACAGTATCTTCAAGCTCCCCCACTCCCCATTTAAGTCTATGAGTCTATGACTGCACCAGGAAAGTCAACAAGAAGAAAGGAAGATCACATTTTCTCATTCTGATATTTTATAAGGTGTTGAATCATTCTTTCTAAAGCTAGAATCAAAAGCTCCCTAAGAAGAGCAGCAGCATTACAAAGCCTTACTGTGTTATAAAAGCAACAGTCCTCATCTGAGATGAAATCTTAAAATTCTGCTCTTAAAGGGAAACCTTTGCTGTTAAAGGGATAATCAAATCTGCACATCAAAGACTATGTTTTTTTAAATGCTCCTAAAACCAGTGATTTAGAGGGTAATATTGGCACATATACACAAGACCACCCAAGACCACACAATCACAACTGATGGCTGAGACGCTCACAAGACGAGTTCAAAAAATATACTGAGTTGACACAGGACTGCATGTTGAACACAAACAGACCCACCGCCCTCTACACTAAGATTCGCAGTGAATAGAAGGGCTTTATTTACAGCCTTTATATTTCATATTCTGTAATCAGTCACACAAACATTATCTGAGGCTAAAGTAATCAGATGGAAAGAGTGGGTTCAACAAGGTCAATTTTTTTCCTGAAATGTTTCTATTACCCTGTGGTAGGTTTTTACTGGCAACCTCGAGTGAATAAGCTTTACACAGGAAGATTGAGCTTTCAGAATGAATCAGACAAGGAGTAAAAAATAATATTCATAGGGAGTTAGAATCAATACAAATTTCACAGGCTGGTGAAGCTGTGAGAACACAAAGGATTATTGGGTATCAACAAGGGTTCTTTAAATGATTTTTCAATGATAGGATCAGAAACCTTCTGTTCGAATCAATTGAAGAAACACTCATCTGAGTAATAAAATTATGTTTTAGGAAATTTTTTTGGCAAATTGAACATAGAATGCCTAGCAGAATTCACTAAAAATCTACTTTAAAGAATAAATAAAATAACAATTAGCATATAAATTGTTTTTATGGAAAGTAGCTTCTGAAGTACTTGAGGTTTCTTATAACAGCATGTAATTATAAAAAATTGAGCACATCTCCTATAAGCGAGTTTACCTATTTGGGTAAAAGCATAAACCTTATACCCTCCATATAACTTCTTCAACCCTCATCGTCCACACTTAGGAACTAAAGGTAATTGACTTCATGAGTCACAATGCATGTCTAGAGTTCTACAAGTCTATGAAATAATTTAAGGTTCAGACCAGATTCTCTCTAGACTTTTAGAAGACAGATGAATGAATAGAATGTAAATTCCTTTATTTTATGTATGTATGTATGTATCACTATAAAATAAAAAGATTAGTTTGTTGTGCAAATTCCGGCAATGACATTTGTGATTTAGAATAAAATAAATGAAAAACTCTTGGCCTTGTTATTACTTTAGAAACAAGCCTAAGGCGCTGAAGATTGTTTCATTTAAATTGATTTGTATAAATATACTAATATTAATTTACATAGAACCTTAAGAACTTGGAGGTGGCAAAGGACTTAGGAATCAACATTCTTATATTACAGATGAAGAGATCTCTCTTTACTGAAAGGCTAAAGGATTAAGGTTCTGCAGTAAGATGCTTCTCTTATTCACATTCTAGATTTGTCACTTACTGTGAAATCAGAAGCAAAATACTTAACCCCCTGCTCCTTGGCTTGTTTCTTCTTTTAATCTATAAAATGAAGATAATAATGGTACCTACCTCATACGGCTATTGCAAGAATCAAATGTGTTAATATATTTAAACACTAGAATCACGCCTGGTACATAAGAGTTCAGAAATACTAGGGGGTGGCCCGTTAGCTAATGGTGCTAATAATAGTGTGGTGCTATAACACCAAGGTTGTCGGTTCGATCCCTGCATGGGCCACTGTGAGCTGCACCCTCCTTAAAAAAAACAAAATAAAATAAAATACTAGGAATCTACTATATTTATTACTATACTTACTATATTTTTATATACATCTACTATACATCTATACTATACTATATTTTTATATACATCTACTATATTTATTAGTGGATGTGTCTGTGCAGCAGTGAGTGTTGTTAATAATTAACTATTTACTAAAACTAGGGACTTTCATTAACCCTATGCTCTGTAAGATTTTGAGAGGAGGACGATCACCAAAATCCTCTAGGCTCCCTCCTCTGATGACCACGGGATTATGTTCGGCTCTAGAGAACACATTTCATGGAGATGAAGGCAACCCCGATTATCTGCAGAACAGGACGAGCATGTTGGGATATGGAAATCATGTCACATGAACAAGAGATGAAAAAACTGGGAGTATTCTACCTTAAGAGGTAACTATGCTGAATCACAGAAGTAATCTTTAAATATCCGAAAGGTCATCAAATAAATAAGGAATTAGATGTATTACCTGCTTCTCCAAAGGCAAATTTGGATGCTTATCAGGAAAACAATGTAAGATTCTAAGATTTCTGATGGTAATAAGCATTCTTTCCACATGAATATTAACATAAAAACAAGAAGCTACCTTTTAAATACTAACGGAGGATGATGTGTGGTTGGACTAAATGACACTAAAAAAGAATCTCAGAATTGCTGAATATTAGAACTTGAAAGGGACTTCAAAGTCATCTGGTTTGGTGGCTTATTTGTCCATTATAATGACCTGGAAAGCTTTAAAAAAATACTAATCTCATTCTAGATCAATTAATATCAGAGCTTTCTGGGGGTGGAGGCTGGCACTATTTTGTTAGCTTTGTGTTGTCTTTATAATTCTCCCAGATGATTCTAACATATAGCTACAGTTGAGAAACATTGCATTAGTTCACAAATGAGGCAATTAGGGCCCTGTTAGAAAATGATGGAGCTATCGTTTGAACCCAGGTATTCTGCTGTGCTATGTTCAATACACTACATTACTCAAGAAGTCCATGGTTTTATGATACATGTAAGACTATAAACTAGTCTTGCAGATAGTAAGTTTGAGGAGAAAAGCATGTACTTTAAAAATTCCCTCCCCCAGGATACAGAGTATTCTCTAGTCCATTATACCATTTCCAATTTTATAGCCACGAGATATCAGTAAACTTCAGTTAAGACACACAAAACTAATCTGTACAAGGGGTGTACTTTGAACTTTGATTATGATCTGGTTGATCTGATCTCATTCCCACTGTGTGAGTGAGCCTCGGTGTTGAGCCTCATCACACATTATTGGTACCGGCTCCTTCTCCTCCATTTGTGACCAGAGAAATTGCTTGTAAATGCTTTTCTACTTATAGGTGAGAAAGATTAAAAGTTGTCTTGGCCCAATTTTAAAAGTTGTGATTGGTGTGAGATTGGGAGAAGGGCAATGGAGTGGGAATCAGAAAACCTGAATCCCTGCTTAGGGTCACGGGCAAAGAACAGGAAACCCAGACGGAGTGTTAATCCCACACCTCAGTGTCTGCATCACAGACGAGTATCACGACTTTCTGGTCACCAGTTTTGCATGTCATTTCAAATCAGAGGCATCCTGGAGGTGGGAAAACCATGGCAGTGGGAAGGAGAATTAGCTTTACTCATCTCTGTATTCTATCTGTGCCTATCCAGACTAACTAGGGCCCTGCACCAGCTACTCTCCCTGAAACCCACTTTCTCATTTGTCAAATGAGAGGGTTCATCAGGAACCTCCCAAGGGTGACTTCCAACCCTACTGATCTATGGTTAGATAACAGCTACATCGTCAAGATAACAGGGCTGGTCCATCATGTTTTATTGTATATAGTTGCTTTCTCAGGGGACACAATTCACCAGATGGTACATCTGAATCCACATGGGAACCCATATTATAAAGAGGGTCTACCATACTTACTGCACATTAAATTTTGAGAATTCTAATCATTATCAGAAATGTAAATTCCATCATAGGTAAAACTGTGTGAATACCAAATTGGCACCTTCTCACCACCAAAACGAAGACTTATACTCATCACTAGAACAATGGTTCCATGAGAGAAACATAAACATCATACAGGTTGAAGGGCTTATGATACCTTTAATGAACTAATAATTTCCCAGAAATGGTCTTCTTGGATAGCTAAAAAGCAGACAAAATTAAGCTCTACTCAAAAACTCAAAGGAAGATTTCTCAAAGGAAATCTCCAGCTGCTTCCCCCTAAATAAAAGTGTTCTATAAAATAATTCTATTAATAGTCATCTTTTTGCTAAAATTGTCTTTTAAAGCATTTTTAAGACAACAACTATCTTATGATTATTTTTTTTCTTTTTAAGAAGAACTGTATGTACCTAGATATCACATATTGCTCAGAACAACTCAGACTAAAGGCTGATTTTACCTAGTGATTTAATTAATAAGTTCAATGCCCCAAAATCATTATGGAAGACACAGATGGAAAACTAAGAAAAACTCAAACACATGAAAATTTAGCAATAAATATCATTAAGAAAGAAAATATGAAGCAATTGAAAAACTCATTTAGATTGAAAACTATGCTCAGTTATAATTGGTAACAAGGAGACATATAATTCTCCCAGCAGAAATAAAGACTTTAGGCAATAAAGAAATCTTTGTGGAAGATAGACATCTAGGGAAAATGGGTGTTCCTAAGCTTAATTATTAGTTGTGGGCTTGCTGTTGAAATACCATGAGTATTTAAAGAAACAAAGGGCTGGGCAAACCTAAAAAACATCAAATGTAAACACAGTGCATTTGTTTGAATTTTGTACTGAACCATAAAATGTCCTAAAACATCTGTTTTATTATAGGGTTGGGAATGATGAAGACGATTATACACTTTGAAATTTATTTTTTAAACTTCCATTTTCCTATGTCGAATAGTCTATAGATAAGAGGTACATTTTATAAATCCAATATCTTTCACTATTAACAAACATAGTCACAAGACTCTAATTTATGCTATATTTTAGTAGCAATATATATACAACAAATATTTTTTTAAAGACTATCAGACACCAGATGAAATGAACAGTGATTTTTTTTTATAACATAAGTTCTTTAGAAAGGAAATTTCAAGAGACCACAAATAATGAATGTAACATCAAATCTGGGATGATAGAGTGCTCGGTGACTTCATGCAAAAGCTCAGAGAAACACAACTGAAAGCTGTTAGTTATCAGCCTAACGTTGGAGGCAGGCCAGCCTGTAGGAGAGGTCATCAGGCCACCTCAACAGCTGCTATCCATGGAATTTCTCTGGACCAACTCCATATCCACATAGCATGGCTTTGCTTCCTTGTCTTCTGTGATCTGATCTGTGAGACTGGCCCCCAGCACTGGACACTGACACTGGCTCCACGCTGACAGCTCTGGCTGTGGGAACTCAGCCTGGACCATCCCACACTGCTTTCACCAGCAGTAGGTTTTGGCAACCTACTCACTCTCTCCTCAGAATCCGACCTCAGCAATACCCTTTGTTTTCCACTTCACTACTCCTCCTCAATTCTGACAGCTTGCAGTGACCTTCTCTTGCTACAAAGACAGAAATGCCTCGGTGTTTTATGTGTAAAATTCTCAAGTAGAACACATCAAACCTCCAGTCCCGTTTTTTAGGGCCTCTTTTGGCAATCAAATTATTGCACTCCTATTAAAGCAGGGAGAGTCGCGACCTTGAGTAAGTCTCAACTCCTCTTTGAGCCCACCCTTAACAGTGCCTCCTTTTCCTCATCTGAAAAATTCAGGGATGTCCGACTAGATGACCTTTTAAGATTACCCCCAGCTCTAATAACATTTCTCTCGTATTCCTAATCTCAGTGAAATGGCACCACCAGGCACCTAAATCTCAGGAGTGGTCGGGAAATCCTTTCTCCCTCACCCCCAGATCTAAAGGAACAAATGATCCTATCTCTGTCATTTTGTCTCCCAGTCCTCTTGATTTTGCTTAAATATCAATTCAACCTCCTCTGTGAAGCCAACCTTAACCTTCCCACTCCTCCTAGCTCTGCGGGGTGCATCTCTTCTCCTTCAGGACCTCTCCCCATCCCGTGCCTCCTGGCTTCTCCTGAGTGTGAATTAGCTTGGGTGCATCCCCATGAGCTTAGTTTATCCTCCAGAAAGATGTACTGGAACACCGTCAACAATGAATGAAGGGAGAAATAAAACGTGTAAGGATTTTCAGACCCAAATATAAAAAGGGGCTTAAAATTTTCTGTTTTCTGTTTTTTTCAATGTTAGAAAACAAAACACAGAGCAAGAGGTAGACTAGAACAAGTGGAGTGGGTGGGGGCGGAGGCATATAGGTACTAGTTATGAGCCACAGGATGTGCTACACATTTTGACGTATGTGATCTAATTTAATCCTTATAACAACTGTTCAAAGGAAGTTATGTCATCTGCATTTTACGGATGGAGAAAGGAGCCTCAGAAAGCTTCACCAATTTGCTGAGTGTCACACAAAGCCAGTAAGTGGCAGGGTCAGAACTCTACCCAAGGTGATGTGCCTCCAAGAGTAGGTTCCCTAGAGCTTGTTACTATCATGATCACAAATTCACAGCAGAGGCTCACGTGAGCAGCATCCACTACAGCTTGCCAATTCTATCTGACATTAAAGTCCGAGAATTTAAGAAATCAAAGTATTTGGGGAAAAGTGGAATACTCCACAAATATTGCAGCGGTGCTATTCATGTACAAACCCTACACTTATATGTTGGCACTAGCTATATAAACCAGTACCTTTAAAATGTAATATTCTAAAACCTAATCTTGTGCTAAAATTATCTAGCAGAATCAGTGGCACATTGCATTTCCGGAACTCCTCTCTCATCTACCTTAAGCTCTTCAGAAACTGCAATGTAACAATATGGCTTCAGTGCATTGCATCTACTTTTATCGTAAAAGAAAAATGCTCTGCCCTCCAGTTACCATACATGAAATTGTGCCTGTTGCAAATAGAAGAAGCAGGTGGAGTCGTGAAGGAAAAAGAGGAATGTAAATGAAATCTAAATGATTTTAAAATAGCAGGTCAACCAGTACTGTATATTTAAGCAAAAGTGTTTAAGGAAAGCAGGATGAAAGATGTGTAAAAACATTACCAAGAGTCAAAAGAGGAAAACATGCTCTCAACATTTTTACTTTTTGCCTTGGAAAGCCTTGGTGATTCAAATTTGAGAGGCCTATTACAGGGAGGATATAAAAAAGAATTATAAAAGCAAGAGAACAGAAGAGCATTTTACCTTTCATTGTAATTTCTTGCAACGGTCTTCCTATATCCCTGCAATGGACTTATTTTTGACATTTCATCCTAGTTCCACCCTGTGGTCCTTTTAGAAACCCAAGATAACCCCAAACCATGAAGGCAGCCAAGCCTTCAATCCGCTGCACAGACCCGTAACCCCTTAAATCACAGTGGTCCTGCTTAGAGCCCTAGCACTAGAAAGAATTTCAGAACATCACATGCAATGAGGCAGCATGAAAAAAACAAAAACAAAACAAACCCCAAGCCATTATAATTATAAAAAACTGATGTCATATTCAACATATAAATATAAGCATATTCTTTGAAAATATGTACAGATATGTGCATGCATATTTCCACGTTTAGTCCTCCTATGCTGTATATAAATACAGATGGTTTCTGGTAACATATTCGTGAATCCTGGCTCCCACTGTAACTCGGTGGGCCACCATCACCTAGGAATCATAAGCAATTGACAGCTATCTTATTCTTAATGATAGGCCTGGACATTACATCATTTTGGTGCTCTATTCCAGGGTTTAACAAAAATTACCAGAATTAACTTATTTCTGGTTAGACTCTACAATTTAGGCCTTTTGGTTTATTTCCCATGAAGACAAAGAGCTGGTCACACTCATCCTCAACAATAACCTTTCACAGGCCTGGAATTATAGGCTAGAGCCATTAAGTTTTTCATTTTCCAAGTTCAGAACCACCTCCTAGGGGACTACAGATACTGAGGAGTTTTATGAGGTGCAGAGCAGAGCCAGGCCTCTTGTACTTCCTCTGACGAGATGACAAGTCACATGATCTTGGAGACTTATCTAGAATGACCACCCAACTCCTTTAGCCTCAGAAAGTTTTTGTTTCTTAATTTTTATTTACTAATTATTGATAACAGGCTTTTTTTTTTTAAAGAGCTGTTGTGTATACTTCTCTGACTGTATACTTTAAGAAAAATATATTTTCAAGTGTTTCATTTTGAAAGTGGAAGTTTCCTAATTTCCCCCAATACCACCACCATTAACATATTTATATGCAATCTTCAAGATTCATACATGAATTTTTAAAAAACAGAAATGGCATCATTTGATACTTAATGTTATGTTAGGGTTTCCCCCGTTTAGTCCTAGAAAATAATAAAGTACTAATATTTTATCAATATTATGTGCTACATATTATCCTGAGTGTTTTAGATTAATTTTCACCTTTAATCCTCAAAGCCAGTCCATAAATATATACTATTATTATTCCTGATTTATAGATGAGGAAACTGATGAAGAGGAGTAATCTGCCCAGGGTCACAGAATTAGTTTTAAGAATTGGAGATGGAATAAGAATCGAGGCAGCCCAAATGGAAATGTACAACTTCAACCCTTTCTCTTCACTATGACATACAGACCAGTACAATACGCTATGCGGTTCTTCTTAACAACTATATTAATTATATGACTATAACATAATTCACCCAATATCCAATTGACGGACATTTGTGTTCTTTTCAATTTCTTGCTATTGTAAAGAACGCTGCAATTAACATCCTCGTACACATATCTTTGTACATTTAAGTATCTAGCATCTTTTTTCTTTTTCTTTTGAAATAATTTCAGACGTACAAAAAAGTCATACAAATAGTACAGAGAGTTCCTGTATACCCTTCTTCACCCAGCTTCCCCCCAAGGTTAACATCTTACATAACCATAGTAGAATTACTAAAAACAGGAAATTAACATTGGTACGGTATTCTTAACTAAACCACAGACATTATTTGAATTTCACCAGTTTTTCCATTACTGCCCTTTTTCTATTCCAGAACCGCATGCTCCATTGAGTAGCTGTGTTTTCTTGGTCTCCTCCAATCTGTGACAGTTCGTCAGTCTTTCGTGACCTTGACTTGTCTAAAGAGGTCTGGTCAGTTATTCAGTGGAATATTTCCTCAGTTTGAGTTTGCTTGCTGTTTACATTGAGGTCAGGCATTTGGAGAAGGGTATCACAGAAGTGATACTGTGTTCTTCTTAGAGCATGACGTCAGAGGCTTTATGATATCCACATGTCTTATTACTGGGGATGCTGACCTTCGTCACTTGGTTGAGGTGGTATGAGTGGGGTGTCTACACTGTAAATTTACTCCTTTTCCCTTTGTAATTAGTATCTTGGGAGAGATACTTTGAGACTATGCAAATATCCTGTTTCTCCTCAAACTTTCACCCATGAATTTTAGCACCATCAATGGATCTTATGTGCAGCAATTACTGCAGTACTTGCCTAATGGTGATTTCTTATTTCCCTCTTTGCTTTTATATTTCTTAATTAAAATTCTTCTGTAAGAAAATGCTGTCCTTCTTCTACCATTTATTCAATGGATATTTATTTTGTTCTGTGGGGTATAATCTAATACTATAATTTCCTTGCTCAAATTGTTCCAGCCTTGGCCTTTAGGAGGTCCTCCTGGTTGGCCAGGGTGTCCTTTTGGCATGCCTCTCTCAGTTTTTGAGCACTTTCTTAATTTTCTGGCACCACAAGATGTTCTAGGCTCCTTCAATACCTTCCCTGCCCTCGTCCTGGAACCAAACACTTCTCTCCAAGGAACCCTACTTCCTTTTATTGGTGAATGCTGTTTAGAAACCAAGATCTGGAGGCTTGGTTGGTCATTGCTACTGGGTGTCATTGCTTTGAGATCCTCTCAGCAGGCAGAGTGAGGACACACCTGTGTGTATGCTAACCCAGGTATACACACTCAGCTACATTTCTGTATCTGTCTAGACATTAAAAACTATGAATTCATACTGGTAACTCCAATTCCAATCTAACACCACAGGGTTCGTTTTAGCTTCCCCCCCTTTTCCTAACTTGTAATTTCTTTCTCCCATCGAGAGAAACTTGGCTCTTACCATCTACAGTATATTCGCTGATTAATTCTAGTATATGCAGAATGTGATAGTTTCAGAATGGCTAGCTCACAGCCTCCTTTCCTCATAGGAAATAATGTGAAGGTTAGAAATCTAACAATTCTTTTTCAGGTTGAAAAGGGTTTCTCAAATACAAATATTGCCAAATAATCCTCTATTTTTAATAATGATAATGTGAAAACACACCATAAATCGAAGCTTGGCCTTTTCATAAAAATATATGTGGGTACCTGCAGGAGTACCGACTCCACTTCCTGGAAGTTAACAGCACTGGAAGGATCTTTACAGTAAACTTTTAATTAAGTATTACACATAAGGAAAATATAAGAACGTAATAACATGAAGAAATTATCTAAGACACTTTCTGAAGGTTTGGTTTCATATGTTTTTAATTCATTTTTTTCTATAGAAAAACATATGTAACTGATGTGAAGGACAGGCACAAATATATATGTGTATACATATACAAGGGGCGCCAAAAAATGCATACACATTTTAAGAAAGGAAAAAATTGTATTAAAATTGTAACACAGTGAATGATGCTAGCATTCATTTGATTAACGCCATCTTTTGAGCAAATGTCATACTACACATTGCTATGTAATTCAATTCAACTTCAAAAAGTCATACATAGATAACATCTCTTAAAATGTGTACATATATTTTTTGACACTGTGTGTGTGTGTGTGTGTGTGTGTGTGTGTGTGTGAGATCTCAAAGTCAGTAGCATTGTGGAAATATGAAGACAAGAAAATAAGTGAAAACAACAGCAATGTCTTAGAGCTATCAGGAAATATACCTTAGCATATTAAAGTGGGAAAATGATGGAAAAGGATGAAACCTGAAACAGCTGTTGATATCGTTGAATATGAAAGCATAAAACTTTAACCAAAACACCATCAGAGATCATGGCAGGATGGTGACAGAAAGACTGCAACATGGTGAAGAAAGCAGAGCTTCCTTTGCAGTTGCTAAATAGTTGAACTACTGCATGACTTACTTGTATACTATTTACTCAGAACGCAGAAAGCAACTCCAAGAAAAAAAACTCTTTTTCCTCTCAAAGCTAGTTAAAAGCAACACAGAAGAAGAAGGGGTTTCCTTTGCAGGCCTCTCTAATCATATGACCAGCACTTCAGGTCAGGGTGGAAGGCGTGAAGAGAAGGAAAGAAAACAAACACTGGCAAGAGACAGGAAGGAAAGTTTGGAAAGACTCTGGAATGATAAGTGTGCATTCGAAGTTTAAAGAGCAAAATGTGAGTCACCAAAGGAAAAGTGAAATTTGTTGATCCCTATTAAAAGATCTCTTGGCTTTTTGCCACCATACCTTCCCTTTTGAATTCTATGTCTTATATCCAGCGTTGGCAAAAGAAGTACCCGCTAGCTGTGCTGGTTTCATTACTTTAGCCCTTATTCTACACATCCTTTAGAAGGCCGAATAAAAATGACCACAGGCAGTTACAGCCTTTGTATTTTGAAAATGTTGGCAGGAGGCATTCTAAGACTTCTTTGTATAGATACATGCATGTCTTTCAAAATTAAAAGATATATACAATCCTTTTCAAAAGCTTATAAATAAATTAGGTAAAAGGGAAGATAAATGGTACAGAGTAATTAATGTTTATAAAAAAGGGTTTTTCCCTTATGTGAAATTACTGGGGGGGGGGAATCACTTGATAAGGCTGCAGTTTTTCGATGGATGCCCCAGGGCCACGGCATCTCTCCATAGAAGTTGAGATTATACTGATATTATCATCTACAAAACGCAGGGTACAAAGTCCACGAAAAATGGTCAGAGAGGTAAGTACTGTGAGGAAATATAAAAGATGATGATATAGTTTTGAGGAAGGCCATATAATCCCTGGTTTTCATTAGCAGATTTCATCAGTGGATTAAAAAGTTTAGCAATATGGAAATATAACTTTTTAGATTTTTGTATTGGGTCTAACAGCCAAAGAGAAGGTAATACAAAAATCACACTACAAAACTGCCCCAGTCCTTTTAAAAATATTTCTACATATTAAGTGTGTAACTTTTTGACATTCCCCCTATTTTTCTACGTTGATCTAACAAATTCTGACTTTATGATCCAGTGGCCTGAATGGCTCAGTGTAAACAACTGACACACATGGCGTGCATTCATGGGATAAGGGCTCTTCTAAGTGCATCACACATCATCATCACCTTTCCTTTCTCCACACGGGCCCTTGAACAATTACTCCCACCTATTGTAGCTCCATAGCATGCATCGGAACTGCCTTTTAAACGACAAGTAAACGCAACCTCCTCCAAGGTTTCCCAGAGGCTTCCCAGTTGGAGCCCACAGCATTTTCTACGTACCTCTCTATTGTAGGCAGAATACTAATGATGCTGGTTCCCCCAAATCCTCATCCCCTGGTTATTTAATCAAATACTCCTATAGGCGCTGCTGAGAATGAACTTTGCGGACAGAATAAAGGTTATTAATCAGCTGACTTCAATATAGGAAGATTATTCTGGATTATCTGGGTGGGCCCAATGTAATTGTACCCTTTAAAGCATAAGAGGAGGGCAAAATGAATCACTTGGGAAATGCAGCTTCTCCGAAAGAAAAGAGCAGAGGAGAGATGAGGCAGAAGGGGGTCAGAAGAGAGCTGAAGAGTGGAAAGGACTTGGGCCATCACTGCTGGATGTGAAGATGGAGGAAGGGGAAAAGAAGCCAAACAATGTGGGTGGTCTCTAGAAGCTGAGAACGACCCCTAGCCAACAAGGAAATGGGGGCCTCAGGCCTCTGACCACATGGAACTGATTTTTCCAACAGCCTAAACAAACTTAGAAGTGGATTCACCTTCAGAGCTTCCAGAAAGAAACATAAACCTGCCTACGCCTTGATTTTGGTCTTGTGAAACCCAGAGCAGAAGAAGAATCTAGGCCAACCCAAATCTCTGACCTACAAAACAGTAAAGTAATCATTCTGTTTTGTTTTAAGCCACTAAGTTGTGGTAATTTGTCACAACAGCAACAGAAAACTAACATACTTTCCTTTGTACTTGATCCTATTTAATAGCTCAACTCTCGGTAGACATCAGAATCACCTGAGGAGCTTTTAAAATGCACATGGGCCCCGTTCCCAGAGATCTGAAATGGGTGTGGGGGTGGAGGGGAGAGCATGGAAAAGACAAGTTTTTGTTTATAGCTCTGAAACTGACATTTTCCCCAACATTTAAAAATACTGGAAGCAACCCAGGAAGTTCCTGCATGCCCATATTTCCAGTTAATTCCAATCCTCACACGTCCAGAGTAAACCACTGCTGTGATGTTTTTCCCCTGCCATATTTTTGCCTCTACTAGAACTTAATATGCTAAAAGCACGCATTGCAAATGTTTGTATAAAGCTTCTTTCACTCATGAGGTTGTGTGTACTGGTAGTCTGTTCCTTTTTATTGAGTATCACATGTATGCAGTTTATCCATTCATCTGCTGATGGACATTTGGATTGTTTCCAGTTTGGGTCTATTCTGAATAAAGCTGTTAGGAATATTCTTGTGACATACGCTTTTATTTCTCTTGAATTGCTGGATCATAGGGTAAGTATAAGTTTTATAGGAAAGTTCAAGACCTTTCTCAGATTTGTCTATGCCATTTTAGCAGTTTCCACCTGAGTGAGAATATGTCAGTCACCAACTTTTGTTCCTCTCACCTCAAATGATTTTAATGTGTAGTCAGAGAACCACTATACTAGATTAAAAATTCCTTCAGGGCAGGATGCATGTCTTACTCCCGATATTGCTTTCCCCGATATATTGAACAGTCTTTACCAAAGCAGGATCTCATGAATCCTATCAAATTTCATCTTGATCCAGCTTCTTACTTTTGCCATATATGCCAAACCTATTAAGTATGTCTTCTACACCTAAACACAGTTAGTATATAATTTTGAGTAATACATTTCATAATCTGTGTACTCATGAGTCCAATATTTGTGTTCCCCACCAAATTCTGAACTCCATGACATCATGGCCTGTGTCTGTCTTCTTAAGGCTGCAACCCTAAATCCAGCAGAGACTGGCACATAGCAAGGCCTCAACGAATGAATACTGTGCTTTGGGGAAAGAAAAACCCTTTTAAGTTTTTGTTAATTGTTTATTTTAATTAAAATAACAAGGTACAAGTCTCCACTCTGGAAGAGTCCTGGGTCTACAGCTTTCAACATTTTGGGGAACAAAGATCCTTCTGAAAATCTGATAAAAGCATGGACTCCCTTACTCTCTCTCTTTCTCTCTCTGTCTCTCTCTCTCTCACACACACACACACACACACGAAGATGGAATTATATATACACTCATGCACATTCACAATTCTACATTCAATATCAAGTTGTTCATGTGGTGAATAAAGCCTACCCATGGTCAGAAATCACTCCACTGTGCTTTATATAAAACTGCAATCATTTCTCTCACCAAGTATTTACTGAATATCTGATTCATCCTGAAATTACATTAGGTATACGGGATAACGTGGCCGACAAGACACAGTCTCCGTCTTTTAAGAATCGGGGAAGGGAAGAGCTCACGCACAATCGATAAGCAATATCATTTCATCAAAATTCAGACATTCTCAAAATCCATAACTCTTCTCAAAGCTGTCTTTTTTGCCTAAGTCTACAGCATATGACTAAGGACCTGAAATGCAAATATATGACTAACAACCTGAAATGCAAATAACCCTACAAGGTAGTATTTGGGTACACAGATTTACCTTTGATGTATGTTTCTGGAAGTGAAAGAAAAAGGAAAAGAAGAGTAAAACTTCTATGTCACATCCTCAAGGGATAATTGCTTCTGATTGCTTCTAGAATTAAACAACGTCATGGGGAAAGTACTTGCCCCAAGAGTAAGTGTTGACATCTTGACATCCTTTGGTGGTCTTCTTCAAATGGCAGTGTGTTGACCATAGTTTCTTATCCGGGAAAGAGTGTGAAGGTAGAGGAATTCTCAACAGGCAGGCTGGTGAGATGATGAGGGAGAACTACAAGAATGTGTGTTCTAAGGAAGGTTCATGTACCTGTATCGTCCTTGTGAGGTCTGGGAAAATGTGGTTTTCTGGTGTTTCTGAGAAGGCAACATTACAGCACAAAAACTATGCTGCTATCTATAGAAAGTTTGAGGGAAGGGTAAATGTTAAAACAACTGAAATAAATAAAATGTTCTAAAACAACAATAAATATCTAACACTGACAAGGAATGGAGTTCAGGAATGTTTTGGGATAGAGAAATGAGTAATTCTATATTGATGGATTTTTCTGATTGAAGCTAATTTCTTTAAATGCCAAAATCTTTATAAAATCGTTCTGTTGGCAACCTTTCCAAATCTATTTCACACTCCCTGTCTCCTTAATCAAACTAAGTAAACATAATGTAATAATTTTGATGACTCATTAAGTACATCCATTACTCTGCTGTGCCATAATACAGCCATTATCTGAGAAGCTACTGACTACATAGATTTGCCTGCCCTTTGTCAAAACAACTCCAGCTGTTCCATTTGGAGATTCATATTTTCAAGGTTTCATTTTCTCTACATCTCATTATCAAACCACTTCTTGCTAACGTCCATATAACTAACAGCACTCCCCCAACTTCTATAAAGGAAAACAATTTATTTTGTGTTTGTATTAATGCTATACTACGTAAAGGTCAGTTGTCTAAAACTGATTCAAGAAGTTGAAAACACACACAGAAAATAAAAATACTCTCAACCGCCAAAATAAATGGGTAATACAGAGTTTGTACAACCTTATAAATTTTATTCCAACCTTCATTTATGGCCTATTTTAATAACTACAATTTTGACTTCAACATTTTGGCCCAGTCTTCTCCCCTGGACCATCCTAAACAAATGGCCATATGGACATAGGGGAATTCTAATATAATTCATGACTACCTGGGAAAATAATCGTTTCTTCAAAATAATTTCAACTTAGAAATTTTAATAATAATGTACATGTTTGTTTTTAATTAAATTTGTTTTAGAAAAATCTATTGGCTGTGGCTATTGCCTTGTTAATTTAATGAAGACTTGGCTCAGAGATCAGTGGCAGAAGCCCAGCCCAGTTCACATTTTTAAGCAGTTGTCTGTATATTGAAATTCACCTGTGTCCATATGGCCATTTGTTTAGGATGGTCCAGGGGACAAGACTCGGCCAACACATGTTGAAGTAACAATTGAGGTTATTATTAAAAATAGGCCATATATGAAAGTTGGAGTAAAATCTGTAAGTTTATACAAACTTTATAATACCCATTTATTTTGGAAGTTGGGAGTTATTTTTATTTTTGTGTGTGTTTTCAACTTTTTGAATCATTTTTAGACAACTGACCTTTACATACCATTAATACAACCACAAAACAAATTGTTTTCCTTTATAGAATTTTTTTTTTTTTTACTGTACAGCTACAAATGCTTTTAAATTGAAATTTGTTTCTCTGTATCCAGGTAAACACTGTGTTTAGGAAGGAACGTTTGCTAGGATAGTTCATTTGCCATTGGATCGTAGGCCTGTTAAAAGAAGTGCATCGCTCCCGAGGAAGCCCCCCTCCCCACTGGCAGAGCACACACAAAAGGAGGACAATTTCAAACCACAGTGTGACCCCTCCATTACATTCATATCAGTATTACGTGTTCATGCTTGACTGACAGGAGCAGCAACCTTGACGGATATGTTGTGACATTTAAAAATGCTCCACACACACAAACATTCTGACTTCTATGGATGCATCGGAATATGAAATTCTTCATGATCGAATTAAAAATAGAATCTATCTGGGGATTATTAATATTCCATTACAGTACCCTTAATGATTACTACACCTCCCCTACTCAAAACTTTTTTTTTTTTTTTTTGGTTAAAAATCTGTTTGTACTCTTTAAGCAGCATCTGTTCTATCAAAATGTTCTCACAGACTTCTTTTTGATTTTTTTTTTTAAAGCATGAACATGATTTGTGGATTTTCAGCTGCTTCAAGGTATTAGCCTCATTATCGTCACCATTTTTCATTCAAGGTCTGAACCATACCAAAGGGAGCATCATTATTCTGTCCATGACGAGCATGTCACTGGAAGCAATAACATGCTTCCGGATCTCCACAGGGAAAGCAGAAGCAGAAACACACCACGAACCTTTTATCACAACTCAGCTTGATTCACTTCACTGAAAAAAGCAATCTTCCATATTTTAAGCCAGAACCTTTCAAGCTTTTCTCTTAAAAAGCTTGTTAACATAGCTTTTCTCTTAAAAGGCTTTCCTGCTTATATGAGGATAAGCATTCAAGCCCTTTTCCTCCATAGATACTGTTGCTACCAGGTTTCCGTGACCTTCTCTGAGAGAGAGCTCACCTACTCTAGGCAACAGTGGATGCTCTTTTTTTAGCTACACTTAAATACCACCCATAAGTTCCCATTTTCAACTACATACTCCGAATATAACTCAGATCAAGTATTTCTGAGAATTCACCGAGGCTTTTCCATTTATAAGAATATGTGCAGACTTTTTTCAGACTGAGCCTACTTCCTCCTGTCATGTAATTCTTTAGGAGTGATCCTTTGACAATGCTGCCACAACAAAGGTAATTTTCTTGGACTTAAATCTGATTTTTCATTCTTAAGTATACACTTCTTTGTCTAAACCAATAAATAGTACATAAAAGTTTGAGAGACAGGATTTCAGTTTAGAAATAAAGAAATAAAAGACATTGAGAACAACCCCAGTACTTAGATTGAAAGGATCCTTCAAGATCATAGATAGAGTTTTGGCAAAGTTGTCTTTGCCATGGAATATTTTGCTCAAAAGACTCTGCATGAGTAAGTCTGAACACAACAGAAAGACAAAACAAGAAGTTCCCGTCAGGGTGGGTAGTAGTGACAGGGCAGGGTGGGTACTGGATACTGTGGCTCTCAGAAGCCTGAACTGAAAACCTGAAAATTATGGGCACAGTCCAAATATCTTATTTTACCAAGAAACTGAGGCACCAAGAGGTGAAATTATCACCCTGAGGCTCCATCCCTACTCACTGGCAACACTAAGACCAGCTCAGAGCCCAGCAACTTCCACACTCCAGTCACAAAAGCTAGAGTAGTGGAACAAAAACAACAAAAAGCGCTATCTTTTCTGAACACTTAAATGTGTTCTAATGACACAATGCTAACTAGCCACTGAACACACATCCATCATCTTACTTACTCCTCATAAGCACTCTTGGAGGAAAGTCTCATTATCCGAGGTACACATGAGAAAATTGAAAAAAGTTAAGTTGCCTGGCCAAGGTGAAATATTAGGCTTGCTTTCCAGGTCTGACACTACTCACTTCAAAGCCTTCCATTACATTTGTCCTCACAGATCGAACGTTAACTTTAATGATAAGTTCAAAATAATTCAGTAGCTAATATATTTCCCTCAATAGTGTCGCCACCCATATCCAAGCCGCCATTGTTTTTCTCGTGGACAACTGCCACCATTTCTCGACCACCTTTTCCATTTCTGCTCCTACTTCCAAACAATTCTCCAGAGCATCTGCAGTAATAGCAATAATGAGATAGGTAAGTCATAGGCAGTTAGGGACAGGACCGCGGGGGAAGGCATCAAGGCCCAGACAAACAGTCTCAAAATGAGATGGGAAAATCGTGGGCAATTAGGGATGTGGGGTGGAGGGCCTCACGGCCAAGAGGACAGCAGCTGACAGAAAAAAAAATGCAGAAAAGGGAGCTGGAGGGGAGGGGCTACCACATCAGACTGCTGAGTCAGCCAAGATACCCGGCTCAGCTTAGTCTGCCATTCAGATCCTCTCTCTTTTTGGGGAGCTGTATTCTTGCGCTTTTCACTTTTGTAGTAATACTGTATACTGCTTCAATTTACCTTTCCAGGTCCGTGTTCTCATTCTTCGAGTGCGTAAGACCACCAACACCCGGCGCCAGACATCAGAATCCTGTATCATTAATTTTCTAAACGATAGATTCACGTGACTTTCCAGCTTTCAACTGTTGAAAATAACTCCCATTGCCTTTTTCTTAATACACCATTGTTTTTAATGCTGCTATGTGGTTATACCTAAGCTGTTAATTATGCCATTCAGCACTTGGAAAGAAAGACCTGGAGTAGTAAAATTTCATTAAGCTCATTTTTACATGGTACGTTAAGTCTCTGACTGGAGAGAAAGTGCCCCATTTGCTTTATTTTCCCATTGAAGCTTTTTTTTCATTGAGATAACTGTAGATTCACACGAGGTTGTAAGAAATAATAGATTGCCTGCACCTTTAACCCAGTTTCTTACAACAATAGCATTTGCAAAACTATGGTGTAATATCTCGATCAGAATACTGACACTGATAAAACCCATTCTTATTCAGATTCCCCCAGTTGTACTTGCCCTCACTGAGAATACTGGAAGCAAAGATGAAAGAAGAGAGAGCAAATATGGGGGAGAATGTTCATAAGGTCAGCCTTTCGGTAGAAAGAAAAGTAGGGCAATTGTCAGTGTTCAATTTTCAGTCTTTTCCCTGGCTGTCCAGGTCAAGTTAGATAGGCAAATGGAACTCTGGAAGTGAGCTGGCCTGGCTTTGTGATTTAGCAGCATCCTTAAAGTTCTTGCTGTCACTGTGTAAACAAGTCCTTTTCTGAGTTTGAGCTTATAAAAAACTGCTTATCTCTAAATCTTTAAGAGCCGACTTTTTTTTTTGCTTACCCTCATATACAAATGTAATACATTAAAACGATTAATGGTTATGAACCTGCACAGTATAATGTTGTATTTTCTAATTATGCTTCTTCCTTGTCCAACAAGACACATTAATCTTTACTTAAAAAGTGTTTTTCTTTGTTGACCTTCTGAATCTGTTTAAATGCTACCATCCTGGCTAATTCCTCCATGATTTGCACAAATTATTTTCCCTAAGAATGTCAAATGAGAAAACTGCATTTAAAAACAAAACATGAAATTCTTTCAGCCAAGTACGTATGCTAAGGAATGGATGCAGGGAACATATATATTCTACACTTGATCTTAGCCTAAAGGCCAAGAAGCGATAGGAAACATATATAGTCTTAGAAACTTCTTTTAAAAGAACCTCACCTAAATTCTGTCTTTTGGGAAAGCAAGGGCAAACAAATGCATCTGAAAAAGAATTTTTATTGGGATTGTAACCAATAGATTATGTAATAATTTAACTCACTGTTATTTATCGTTCATTAAAGGAATGAAGCATGCAAATTTCATTAAGCCAGGCATACTGATTATATTCTTTCAATTTAACTTCTCTCCTACCCAGCACCCTAATCTCAGTCTCTCAAAATCAGTCTTTCTCTCTCTCTCTCTTTCTCTCCATCCCCAGAGAGAAAGTTTTTTCATTCTCTCTCTCACTACAAACCTGAGAGAATGAAAAAACTTTTAGTCTCCCATTGACTGCAAGCTAATTTCATGGTTAATAAATTCCCACATAAAGGAGATAGAAGCAAGCAATTTCTACCCCCCAAAAATCAAATTTCTGGAGAATATTCTAAAGTCAAACATCTAATCATAAGCTTGAAAGGATGGCATGTTACTGATTTGTCTAAGCAAGACTTACCTTCCTTTTTAATGATTTCCACTGAGACTGCCTTGCAACTGGAATTATTCTTAAAGCTACTTGAGTACTTACACAGGTTTAGGAGGAAGTATGTTTTAAAACACTCTGCATATTGCATTCAGTTTTGTTTTTAAGTTACATTAGAATCATTTTGAAAGACTTGGGTGTTTTGTTTTGTTGTTTCTGTCCTCTCCATCGTAAGATGATATAAACATTCTTAAATCAGATTTTTTTTTTTAGCTAATATTTTTTTTCTAATTCCCTTTGTCACCTACTGAATTCAATTGTTGCTCAAGAAAAAAAAAATTAAAGACCTAACTATGACTAGGATAAAAAAATATTAAGGAGAACATTATTTGAGTGCCAAATGGTAGGTGGCAATAAGAAAATTGGGATGGTAAACAATTAGGGTTTCATGTTTCACTGTCAAACTCTTCAGTCTGGATATCTCCTCAAAATGAAATTATTGTGCAGCCAACAATTGACTTTCTACCCTATATATTTCTAGACCAATTTTTGCTGGCTCCTTTTCTCTTATTTCATATTGATTCTTCCCTTCTTTCATGTAAATATATTTTGAAATGGCTATTTCCCCTCTAAATATTTAAATAACTGGTGACCATCACCCATAGTCCCTGAGTCTCTTCCTATATGTAATAAGAAATGAAGGATTATTCACCACCAGAGTTAGAAATAGAAAGCAGACTGGACTGAAGATAAAAATGTAGCTTTTCTGTTAAACCCAAGGATAGAAGTTCATACGAAACTCAGAAGAAATAAAACTTAGGGAATGGGAAGTCAACAGAGCAAGGTGCTCTATTTTGAACATGAGAGAGGGGAACATTCAGGAAAATTTTTAAAAATTATTCTACGAAGAGCGTCAGAAACATGGATATGATGACATACCAACACTCTCCCTAGAATTCCTTGGTATGTGCCCCTGATAAGACTGGGTGGAAGAGATTCCCAGGCTAACACAGTTGAGAATCTACAAAAACTGCTGAAAAAAGGCTGAAATACTAACAATCCCTGTTCCTGAGTCTTCTGACCTCGGACTCTCTATCTAGAGAAAACACAGGACAGCAGGTAGACATACAGCAACGCTGCTTCTTCCCCAGGATGTTTAGTCACTTCAAATAAGTCACATCTCCATTCATAACCAGGATTATCTTGGAGTCTATAAAGAGCATGAGAACCAATTTGCTTCCTCAAAGGTTCTTCAAGAGTCCAAGACTAGTTTAAGACCAAACTCTCCTTAGTACTTCCATTCTTACCCAACACCAAGTATAAGATATAAAAACGTGGCAAGAGGGGTAGGCCCAGGAGAAAGAGACTGTTGTTAACAAGGTACAAAGGCAAGGAAAATAGAGGTAACCAAGGCTCATTTTCAGGTGTCTACACAGTATTAAGACAGACTTTATAGAACAAATGCCTCTTGTGCAGGATTTTGATGGCTATTCTTTGGAACCAGCAAGTCTTTGGAAAACCATAAATGATGAGGATTAAAAATCTTACCACAAAAGGAGGAAATGTTGAAGGTCAAGGTCTCAGATGTTTCCTTTTAAAGAGCAAGAGAATGTGTATGCTTAGGCTAAAAAGGAATCGGGGATAGAGGTCTTGTTTATAGACACTAATCCCACTTGGCCTTACGAATTGTACATCTTAGGTACAAATACCTTCAGGAAGAGATGAAATCCCTTTCCAGTACATTTCAGCAAGATAAAGAATAAAAAAATATTAAAAATAAAAAGTTGTAATTATTTAAAAAACTAGATGGGGTAGGGACTAATAAAAAGCTCCCATTTCACAGATGAGGAAATCAAGAGACAAAGTTTAAATGAATTTGCTCACACTCCCATCAGCTAATAAGAGAGGGGAGCTGTGATTAGAAGCCAGTCAGTATAGCTCCCAAATCCATGATCACAGTCATCCATCTTTCCCAAAGTTCAGTCTCCAATCCAGAAGTGGCCCACATTTTACATTCTCATCCCTCTCTATTCATGTTCTTAAGAGTTTTAATATTTATTAGAGAGTCTTAGGAATGTCTTATTACATGTGTCATAACCAAAAGCAGAACCTCCCTTTTCCCCTTCTTTTCCACCTTGTCCCAAATGGTGCTTGAAGGCAAACCACGTCCACATGTTAGGAAGGGGAGTCCCTTGTAGAGCCATCAAACATGCCAGACGGTTTGGCATGTTTTGTTGAATGAATTACTGTCTTGATTTGGTGAGATCATAGGGAGGGGTCTTACGAGAGAGAACATCGATGTTTGTGGGTGGGAGATGAAATGAAATAATAACCTCAATAAAAATCAAAATAAGTCTTCTACTGAAATTGGACCTATACTTCAAAGGCCTATCTCAAACATCACATCCTCCCAGGCAGACTTCAGGTTTCAAGAACCTAAATAATATTCCATCATAGTTGTCCGTTGGTATCCAACTTATTCCACTTCATACTGTAGATATCTATGATGTATACTTTAATCAACTTGTGGGGGAAAGATTCTTATGTGCACAAAGCATACATCTGTCTGTTTAGGTCATTTAAGTGAAAACGGAAACTGCAGTGGAATTATAAATTGTAAAATAAGCCTCACTGTGTCATCTATCCCTTCGATGTAGTCTAAAGCAAATTCATAGCAAACATTCACTTATATCTCTGAATTAAAGGCTTGAAACAAGTTTCTCGTTTTTCATACATTTAAGTATGTGAAGGTCTATTTGTTCATAACCATTTCTGTTGGGAACAAGCAGAATTCAGTGTACACTTTTGTTTTAATATGAAATAACTGTCTGTTTTAAGGAAGTAAGAACCATCCTTCTCAGTAAGTTGCGATCTCTGAGGACAGGGGCCCATTGGTTTCTCTAAGTCCAAAACATCTGGTGAATACAGTGGCTCTTCAATAGATGCTACTGACCACACAACCAGCGCGAACAACAGGCATAAGGCAAATTCCAGTGCAAGGAAATCGGACAGCAATAAGGTCAATATGTAACAATAAAAGCCTCAGTTCAATCCGTGTTAACACTGAGCATCTTACGTCATCAATTAAATATGTTACACATGCCTGTAATTTTTCCAGTTGGAGAGGGGCTGGACGAAGGGAGAAAGGGGTTACCCAGAACTTGTAAGATGATGCCAAACATTTTTGTGTTGATCTACATGCATATATGTATCTGTCTGTGTGCCATGTGTATCATTGTATTTCCCCCCAAAATTCCAATTAATATGCTACCCAACAATTAATCTCATCAGGGAATCAAGAGCTAGAGATAGAGAAAGAGAGACAGTGAGAGAGGAGACAAAAAGAAAATGTAAGGGAATGGAAAAAGAAATAAAGAGAAACGCAGAGGAAGAAAGAGGAGGGAAAGATGGAGGAGGGAAGGGAAAGGAAAAGGAACAGCCAGACAGAAGAGTGAAATGAAACAAAAATGGCTTAAAGAAAAGCTTTTCCTGCTGAAATTTACAATAAAATCCAGATTCTTACTGAAATGAATAACTCATCTTGGGTGGGTGAGTGGCTGGGGTTTGCTGTGAAGGGAAATCAATATTTTACTTGACAATTTCCAGACTAAACAGCACTGTCATTTTCAGTGCTATTTCACTGTCATCTTCCCACAGTAAATAAAGAATAGTATAACACACATTTCCCCCACCCCTGAGGTTTGTGAACATGATCTCAATTGTACAACTGCAACAAATCACCTAGCAAATTCTTGGCAGAGTAAATCAAAGAACATATGTTTACCCAAGGTGAACAGTAGCCAGGGGCCTGTACAGTCACTACATCTGGTTTCAGATCATTCCATCAAACATGCTCTAAAGCTGCCCAATCATTTACCCCCAGTCATGCATGCTACTATAAGCCTACCACTGAAATCTAAAAGCTTCACCATGACAAATATCCTGTCAACTTTCATTTCTGATGTAACTTGATAAAAGCCTCACAAATCCTCTTAGAAAGACTACATTATTTTCCATGCTAATACCACTAGACTGAAAACAGACTTGTTACCCTACATCTAGAATATAGCTTCAATGAATGTACAGAACATATTTATTATGTCACAACCCAACACCTTTTATTTCTCATTCCCATTTGGAATTGTAGCTTCAGAAATGGCAACGTTTGTTCTATAAAGAAACAACTTAAAAAATACTTTCCTTAACAGATTGACGGTTGCCAGTGGCAGAGGGTGGAGAGGGGGCCAAATGGGTAAAAGGAGTCAAATGTACAAACTTCCAGTTAAAAAATAAATATGTCCTGACGAGTATAATTATACTGTACTGCATACTTGAAAGTTGCCAAGACAGTAAATCTGAAAAGTTCTCACCATAAGAAAAAAAATTCTGTAACTGTATAGTGATGGATGTTAACTAGAATTATTGTGGTGATCATTTTGCAATATATACACATATCGAATCCTTATGTTGTACACCTGAAACTAATATAATGCTGTATGTCAATTATATTTCAAGAAAAATTACCTTCCTACTTTTCTTCCTGCTTTTTTCATAATGTAATTTTTAACAAGCTGCAATTAATGTCAGTAAGACAGACTCTCATCACATTTTTAGAACTTCCTTCATTTTCCACAGTACATGTCTTTCCAAATCTTGCAGAACTCTACGTATTTTACATAGTTTAAAAGTCACATAAAACATAATAAAGGACTTATCTTTTAACTGGTACATTGCCATATTATATAGCATGATTCAAATGTGTCACCTTTCTTAGCAAATTCATTCAAAAGAACCGATTTTAAAGGAAATCTATATGTGTACAAAGGTTTTAAAAAGAATGCTAGAAACACACAGAAAGCTGTAAAAATTCTCAATATACATATCTTATCCTGAACTTCTAAAAAATATTCATATCCACTACCAATCACTGTTTTGTATTTGATCAAATGCACATCTCATTTATACTGTTGTAGAATGTTATGAATTCCAAAGGTGATTTTGTTGTCTCCTTAAAAACAATCTGATGATTGGGGAAAACATGCTGACTGTTACCAATAAAAAAAGCCGAGTGCAAATAATTCAAGCATTCTACAATTACTTGCATTTAAGTTACTCTATTTCCAGAGACTACCTGAGTGGCTCTGTGACAACGGACTGAATACAGGCAGAACTTCTTCCAATGTGGTCTGCAAATGCCATTTTGTTTCCATAGTGAATATACCTTTGTGACCTTTCTCAAATTCTGACAGTCTGCTTACAAATAAATCAACAACTGCCCACCAACCATTTGTGTCACCAATTGTTTCAAATCTGCTTATGATCTCAGTATTGTTGATTACAATTTGGACTTTTAGGAATTCTTAATTGAAGGGTACTTTGCAGTCAGACGCATCAAGGACAAAGCCCAGTCAAAACATCACCAATAAAACCAAAAGCAAAAAATAAAATAACTTAAGTGATTCGTAGCCTATGTTGGATAGAAATATGTACATTAGAAAATATAAACATAAGCATATTTTAAAAACCAATATTTCAATGCTTACTTTCAGTAGATCCTTAGAGAAATCACCACCCTCATTTACCCCTTGGAGGTTTGCAATGAACTCTTGGCAGGTCATCTTCTTTCCAATATTCTGGAATAGAGGGAAATAATACATCATAATGACATATACAGAATTAAGAACAATTCTTAAAAATGTAATTAAGTACAGCAAGATTGATTTTCAAAACATGAATACACACATATACCCCAATATATGTGTATATATACATAAATCATATAATACAAATTTATAGGCATAAGAAAAACAGATGGCTTATTATGCTTTTAAAACTGCCATTAAAATAAATAGCAAATTTATGCCAAAGCTTTATTTTAACCTAAGGAAAAAAAAATCGATGCTACATTTATGTAAATAATAATCGTATATAATGTAGTTTTTAATGAAAAACATGGATAGAAGTGACATTTCTGAGGTGAACTCTGATAGGTATTTATTTGCCTTTTTATTTGTATTTCTCACATATTTTCAAGAATTGTGAAAGATCTGAGATTTTAGCCTACTTTTTGTCACAGTCTCATGAATTCTGGCAGAAGTAATAAGACTCCTGGGTCAGAGGTGCAGGAATTTTTACAACAATAGGAGTAGCCAGAATATCAGCATTTTCTTACTCCAGTTTCGAGTCCCAATTCTCAGAGACCACCTTGAGGAGGGCCAGGTGACACATGCAATGCAGTGAGCTGTGGTACAGGAAAAGACCCCTGAGCTTTGGAAACGCAGTATTTGTAATGGGCAGTAAGCATGCCCACCCTTTTGCTCTAAAGGGAGAAATGAGCTCCTATCTTCCAAGGCTATAAGAAAACGTATCCATAGCTCTGGAATCATATCTTCCAAAGCTCCTCACTACTAGAAATAATCTTTACAAGATAGACCAGAACAAAGGCAATCAAAGCTTCTGTTCACAAAATGAACAGAAAAGCAAGAGCCCCACAGACAATTGTCTCCAAACATGTTTCCAAGCTGATTCAAGGATAACAAGTTATAACCAAAGAAAATCACATTAATGAAAGAAATGTAATTAGAAAATCTAAACTACAAAAAGAAAAAAAATACAAATAGGCTGATTGAGAAAACTAATAAAACTGCCATGACAGAGAATCACCTTCTATGCCATCTCCAATTAACTGGCAAAAGCTGCCAGTTGTGGAGGATTCTCAGGTTCAATCGGGGCAGCGAGAGAAATCTGTCATGAGTGCAGGAGAGAGGGCTGGAGAATACAAACAAGTGGCCAGGGCATGGGATCTCTGGCAAAATGTGGTCCACATGAACCTGAAGTGTACCAACATATTTTTATTCCTGTACACAACACATACACAAATAAAACATATACTCTGCAAAGCTATTTTATTCATAAAAGACTAAGAGTAGGGTAGAACAGTAGTCTTCAAGCTGGGGCAGCACATTCCTGAAGATAAAAGACATTAGAAGGAATGCAAAACCATGGATGGTTTTAAGGAAGTATGTATAAAGAAACTTTACTTCAAAAATACAGATCTGCCTGAGAACATACACATCTATGTGTCTTAAAAGCAATCACTTCCCACTTCTCCTTTCACAGTTGCCCTTCTACTTTACAACATGAAACAATTTGTCTGTCTCATGCTATCTAATTAATTACAGTGAACGTGCTAAATAATTGTTTAAAACCTTGTCTCTTCTATCAGCAAAAAGGGTTTAGTCAGACTTTACATGAAAGATGGACGAGTGTTTTAACAACGAGAATTGGTTTTGCCAATTCACATATTTGGTAGATATTTCCCATAATTTGAATAGCTAAATCTGCAGTCCTAAGTTTTGATGAAAATTCATTTAAAGCACAGAAAGGAACGTTAGTGAAAAATTCTATTTCAAAAGATCACATTGAAAAAGACTGTTTCATGACATCATATTGAAAAAGATAATAACTCAATTTTCCCAACACTTATCAAGTGTATCTGATCAAACAAGGTGCTTTATGGTGGCTGTTCTGAGACTTTTGCATTTCCACATGAATTTCAAGATTAGCGTATCAATTTCTGGGGGGGAAAACAGTCAGCTGGGATTTTTACAGTGAGTGTGTTGAATATGAAGATCACTTTGGAGAGTCCACCTCTTAACATGAAGTGTTCCAATCCATGACCACGGGATAACTTTCCACTTGTTTCTTTCAACAATGTTTTGCAGTTTTAATGTCAATGTCTTGAACTTATTTTGTTAAATTCATTCTTAAGTATCTAATATTTCTGACATTATTGTAAATAAAATTAATTTCATTTTCATACTATTCATTGCTAATATAGAAATGCAATGGATCCTGTATATTTAACTTTAATTCTACAGGCTTAATGAACTTGCTTTTTTGATTCTAGTAGTTTTTTTTTTCTTCTTTTGTAAATTCCTTAGGATTTTCTATTTATAAAATCAGGTCTTCTGCAAACAGAGATTGTTTCACTTATTCTGTTCTAATTTTGATGCTGTTTATTTCTTTTTCTTGTTTAATTACCCTGGCTAAAATCTTCAGTACATTATATAGAAGTGGCGAGAGCAAACATTCTTGTCTTGCTCCTTATCTGGGGAATACTCTTCCATCTTTCCTCATCAAGTATGATATTAGTTATGAGTTTTTCATAGATGTTCATTTTTCAGATTGAGGCAATTCCTTTTCATTCCTGGTTTATTATTGGTTTTAAATCATGAAATGGTGTTGGATTTTAGTAACCTGTGTTCACTGAGATGATCATGTGGCTTTTCTCTTTCATTCCATTAATATGGTGTATTACATTGATCCTCATCTGTTGAACCAATCTTGCATTCTTGAAATAAATCTCAAATGGTTATGATGTATAACTCTTTCTATATGTTGCTGGATTATGTTTGCACTTTTTTATTTTTTTAAAGTATTTTTGTGTTTATATTCAGAAGGGATATTCATAAGGGATGTTAATTTTCTTGTGACAGCTTTGTCTGGTTTGGTATCAAGGTGATAACTGTCCTCAGAATGATTTGGGAAGTGTTCCCTACTTTGAAGATTATGAGAGAAGGATTTATGTTAAACCTCTTTAAATGTTTTATATAATTCACACGTGAAGCCATCTGGTCTTGGGCTTTTCTTTGTGGGAAGTTTTTCTTATTAGTCATTCAATTTCTTTACTTGCTATAGGTCTATTCAGATTTTATATTTCTTCTTGAGTCAATTTCAGTAGTTTTTGTCTTTCTAGAAATTTGTTCATTTCACATAGGTGATCTAATTTGTTAACACACAACTGTTGATTATATTCACTTATAATTCTTTTTATTTCTGTAAGGTAACAGTAATAACCTCTCATTACTGATTTTAGCAATTTGAATCTTCTTTTTATGGTTAGGCTAGCTAGACGTTTGTCAATGTTGTTGATCTTTTCAAAGAGTAAACTTCTGGTTTCATTAAAATGTTTCTCTTATTTTTCTAATCTCTATTTCATTTATTTCTACTCTGTATTAAATCCTTCCTTCTGCTTTCTTTGAGTTTAGTTTGCTCTATTTTTGTTTCTTATACTGAAAGGTTTGGTTATTGCTTTGAGATCATTCTTCTTTTTTAATATAGTCATTTACAGCAACAAATTTGCCTCTTAGTACTGCTTTAGCAGCACTACTTTCATTTTATGTTGTGTTTTCATTTTCATTCATCTCCAAGTATTTTTTAATTTCCCTTGTGAATTTCATCTCTGACCCATAGTTATTTAGGAATTTGTTGTTTAATTTCCAAAATTTTCATTCTTCTTATGATTTCTAATTTCATCTGACTGTGGTCAATGAACATACTTTGTATATTTTCATACCTTTTCAATTTACTGAGACTTGTTTTATGTCCTGTCCTGGTGAATGTTCTACTTGTACTTGAAAAGAATACACATTTTGCTGCTGTTGGGTGCAGTGGGTTATAGATGTCTCTGTTACATATAATTGATTTATAGCGTTACTCAAATCTTCTATTTCTTTGTTGATATTCTTTGTAGTTATTCTAAGCATAATTAGAATCATAGTGGGGTACTGAAGTTCAAGCCATTATTATTGAATTGTAATGGCTTGAACTATTACTATTTCTCCCTTCAATTCACAAAAGCTCAAAACTGCCAACTCCAGTGGATGCTAGGCCTCTGGTTTTCATAGCTACTGTGACTGTGAGGGTATTGGTTTTCAAGATTACTGTGGAGCTGCGGAGAGGGGAACGGTAACAGGAAAAGTGAAAACAGCACAAAGCTTAGTGCTCTTATGGAAATTGACTGTTGTTGTTATTGTTTCCCTTCAATAAACACTCTTTAGATTGTTGTAAACCTTTGGTTAATTTCCAGAGTTCTGAAAATGTTAATATTTGACCATGTTTTTGCTAGTGTTCACACTGTTTTTTGGAGAAGCTGATGGTACTTTGTCATTTACTTTGGAAGTACTCACTGTCATTAGGAAATGCTTCTTCCTCACTATGATCTTTAGACTTTAATAAAAGATTATTTTTGGATATCAATAGTTAATATCCACACCAAAAATTATCATTTTATGTTTTAATTTAACTTACAATAAAAATTTTTAGATGACAACTTTAAATCAGAAGGTAGGATACTACTTTTTTTCAAAATTCTTTTGGAAGGTTCATGAGCAATGTGTTTAAATATCACTAAGTCAAAAATTCTTTTTAGGACACTATGAATGTTTATTGTAAGGTGTAAATAAAACTATCATTCAGTTAACAAGAATTGCTATATTTTTTAACATTAACAATGGTAAAGTCCCTTAAGTTATTTTGATTTATAAAATCGTACTTCGTTCTAAATCCATATTTATTTTACTTGCTTATTTGACATTGCTTTTCATATACTTGCTTACTCACCGTACTATTATGTACATTAGTATGTAGATACCGGTTTGACTTATATGGACATTGAAATAGCAATGAAAAAAATAGTAACTTGGGGGAAAAATGGATATGTAACTTCAGACCAAAAGGAAAAAAATAAAAATAAATAAAACAGTTCAAACACTTTGGGATCCTCTACAGTAAGGAAGCGTTACACTGTGCCTCAACTTGTATGACCAATGCGGGGAATAAAGGTAACCAAGATATACGACTTTCTGTGGGTCAAAAATGCCCAACAATTTCTTGAATATTAGTGGAGGCTGTTTTCATCTGCCATTTATTGTCCTCCTCCTATGATAATTCTTCTAGGTAAGGTTTAAGAGCAAAAGAGCAAAGGATCAGCTTAGCCCATTTTACGTCTCACTGACATATGTCTTCAAACGCTCCCTGAGTTTTATACCATTTTTATCAACTCTGAAATGCTAAATGAAAATGAATCTCTGGATCATTACCTTTAAAATCAGGAGATATTTTAAATGAAATCTGAAAAGATAATACAAAAAATGGAAAATCCACAAAAACTAAGAATTGTATTTGAAATGCCAAAATACTAGGCAGACCCAAGTCTTGAATATTTACCCAAGTAAGGTACCATTTTTAATGAGAAAATATTAATCAAAAAGTCAAAAAATCCTAGATTGGGAGTTTTTATCCTCAAATTTAAGACTATTCTCCAAAATGATTATATTGCCATTATCAAATATATTTTCAATACAAAAGAAAGAGCTGTTTTCTCCATTTCTTTTAAAGATACATTAAGTGCCTTTGAGAGAAATTGATGAATTTATCATTTCTGAAAAACTTAATATGTGCTTAACATGTTCACATTTAGAATGTTAAGTAAAAAGATCATCCTCAACCATACCCTACCATGTTTGGGGGCGGGAACTAGAGATTTCATGGACTAAAGGCAGGAGTCTAGAAGAGATAAATTCTGTAAATAACCAGATAGGAAATATTTTACGTTTGTACAGGTTATAATGTCCCTGTTACAACTATTCAACAACTCATTTTAGTGTGAAGATGTAAACAGATGGAGGTGTTTGTGTTCCACTAGGACTTTACTTGCTTGATTTTGCCTGTGGGTCATACTTTACCAACCCTTGATCTAAAAGAAAACTGGAAGGAAGTGGCTTTGATATTGAGGACGTAATGAGCAGGCACACAGATACCTTAGGCATGCTGATGTATTCTGTACCTTAACTTCAGGTTTTTCCTTTGTTATAGTTATGGCATTTCCCCCCTGCCCCAGCAGACAATCAGCTCCAAAGTGGTATAGTGGTGACAATGAGAGAAAAGGGAGACAATTAAGATGGAAAGTTTCATTCTTAACAGAGTCACCTAGAAACCATACAAGCTACAGTCCAAAACTCAGCAAGCGTAAACAAGTCTTTGCTTTGATCATGCCTTCCCTGACAACTAGGGGGAATGGAACCTTCTATAAAGCTCCAACCAAGACCCAATCTAAATTCAGCCCTAAAGGAGAGCTGCTAAGGGTCAGCTGTTAAGTATTCACCAGGAAAGCAGCCCACCGTGTATACTCTGACCCAGAGGTTGACGATTTAGGCAAAATGATCCTAAATTTCTGATTTTTAATAGTTGCATTCTAAAAGCTTTATGGAAAAGATACTTTCAGAACAACCAAAAGCTCTCATGATCCATCAGTAAAATCTGGCTTCACAAATCTTGTAATATTAAAAACACAGCAGGCATACCCTCCCACATGACAATTCCACCTCCTCCAACATGTTACAATAAATGTTGAAAAAGCATACTACTGATTTGGTAATTACTTAAGTTCTGTAGCTCTGCTAAAAGCTCCTGTTTTGCTTTTGTTCTGTAGGCTTCTCTATGAAATAAGTTTAATTGTGTTATGCTGCCCTCAGGTGTGCATTTTTTTTATATATGCATGGTTAGTGGGTAAAGCAGGATCCTTTGTGAATTTCCAAACCAGGAAGCTATAGCTGTGATATTCAAAATGTTCTTTCATAAACCCAATCCCAGAGCTACTGTAAGTGTTAAAAGTACAACCTTTAGGGATACTTGAAGTATTACTGGGCTTTTTCCTACCACTGTGTAACACATTGCCATTGAAAAAGGAACCAGATGTGGTATAAAGAAAAAAAAATATGGCAACTGAAAATAATATTGTGATGTAGTGGTTCTCAAAGTGTATTTCAGGGATCCTGCTTAGGGTTTCTATGAGGTCAAGCCTATTTTTATAACAACAATAATAAAAATATTTTTTCATGCTGTTTCTCTCACAAGTTATAGCTAAGTTTTCTAGAAGCTACATAACTTGTGATACATTGCAACAGACTAAATGCAGAAGCAGAGAATCTAGCTATCTTCTATTAAGCCAAATATGAAAGAGATTTGCAAAAAATTTTAAATGCTATTCTTTTCACTGATTTTTTGTTTTTATTTGAGTATAATTATTGTTCATAAAAAGTATGTTATTCATTTAATAGGTTTAATGTTATTTTAAAATGATTTAATAAATATTTTAAAATTTTAACCATTTTAATTTCTCATGTGATAAACATTAATAGATATAAACGAAAGCTCATTGGGGTCCTCAAAACATTTTAAGAGTATAAAGGAATCCTGGTACCATAAAGTTAGAGACATATGGTAGTAGCAGATTCTCTCACTACTTCATAGAAAATATTTCCTCTAAAACTTGAGAAGATAAAGGAAAAGACACTGATCGCATTATCAAGTTATAAACACTAAGTAAACTCTACTTTTAATATGATTGTCACAGGACAGGCATTAAATTCAGTAATGGGATTAGACGTCAGAGGTTTTAATCACCTTCCTCATCCTCACTTATCCCTCCTTCTCCAAGTCATTTGCAGGAAGAAAGAGCAAAAACTGACTTGATAGAATTTCACATGCTTTCCTTTATCACCTTTACCAAAGAGCTATGCAAATGTGAAAAACTCATAATGGTCAGAAAGAAAGGGATGCAGTGACAGAATAATGTATAAATTAGATAATCCAAGGTCCCTCAATGAGCCCCACTCACCCACTTGATAAAAGCTATCTGTTATATTTTATATTATGTATGGACCTATTCTAAGAAAAATAGAACTAACAACAAAAAAAGGTGAAGAAAGAGAGAGAGAGAAAAAGAGTGGGGAGTGAAGGAAAAGAGGGGAGAGACAGAGGAGAGAGAGAAAAAGAGGAAAAAAAGATAGGAGGCTTTCATTTGGAGGCATCACAGAAGCCAAGAAAATCCGCCAGTGCATGATTAATTCTGACATACTTAAATGAAGATTCCTATTAAAATCTAGGGAGCTGTCAGTTTGATAGTGAATTATATTCCAAAGGTCATTTTAAAATTGAAAAATTCGAAGCCATGACATTTCTCTATAAAAACATTTCCACAACTGATAGGTTCTCAGGCTATCCCATAAATGCTTGTGCTGGCGGCAGAAACAGTAACCGGAAAACTGAATCCCCCGCCTCCTTAGAACCCTGAATGACTCTGCAATCTAGGCCTGATGCTTCTGTGAACTTTCAGGATCCCTGAGAAGATCCAAGAGAGGAGAGGATGGAGGAAGTCACTATGGCTGGGGAATTCCCCATCAGGTGAAAAAAAGGACTTGACACCAAGAAGATGGGAAAGAGGACTCCAAGGGAAGGTGGCAGTGTTGGCTCAATGAAAAGTAAGACCAAAGCCGGAATCTACAACAACATAAAGCCCAGACAGAAAAAGAAATGCCAGGGATGATTTTACTGGCAGAGGGCATCAAGGATGTAGAATAGCACACATAGGAAAAGAAGAGAGAAGACAGTCTGCAGGAAGACAGGAGGGCAGCAGGCAAAAAGCACTTCAACAGCTGTGAGTTACAAGGGTAATCACGGATACTCACAGAGATTTCCTGAAGATATTAACTATCTATCAACCTCATGGAGGTTTGTGGTGCTTTTGAGGGTGGAATTGTAAGATAACACAACGTAAGAATTAAAGGACTAAAATTATTTAATAATAATTCTCATAATAGTCATTTTCCACTTCTGATAATAACCAAATATTTTACCCACCATTTAAAATTCTAGGTTTCTAGAGAGCCAATCTAAGAATTAACAGTTCTCAATTATCAATGCAGTTTACAGATTGAAAAATAATGAATTCTTACACCTTAACTCAAACTGAACTACACGTATCTTTTTAATATTGGTGTTATAAAACCTATACTTGATTCCTTGACTTCTTTCTTCCCCCTACCAGTATGGGATACTAGCCTTGGCATTGCCCTTTATCCAACCTATAACCCGACACAAAAAAGCTAGTAAGGAGCTGCCTCATCCATTAAGTGTGGGGCACTGAGGATGATATTCAGCATGCCCTGAGTATCCCAAAGACAAAGTACCAGCAGGATGCCCAACCTGAAGCTGAGAGCCGCCATTCCAGAACCCGCCCCCAACCCCCGGTTCCTTGTACCCACTGCACAGGGTAGGCTGGCTCCCGCCAATACTGGAAAGCAGAGAGAGACCTTGGGCAAAAGACCTACTAAAAATCCCAAGCCACAGTGTTAAAAGGTAAATTCTGTCACAAATCTTGGTTAAAAATAACGTCCTGGCTATTGCCTCTAACCATGGCCTGACCCTGGGCAGCCATTGTCTTGCAGAACTCTTTCGACTTTTAGCTGGGAAATTGGCCAACAACACACCTATGTGTCCCACTTTTCATTGCAACTCAGTTCTGTACCTAAAACTTCCTTCCACCTCAGTACCCAGCCCTGGCAAGGAGTTCCTGCCTATTGTCCTGCCCCTGCCACGTGACTTCAGCCTTGGAGACAGTCCTGCAGTATGGCTGGATCCAAGTACAAGAGAGCTAGCTGTAGTCAACAGAGCACATGTGAAGACTAGTTCAGGAAACGAACAGGGTTGACTTTATTCTAACATGACAGATCCTTTTATTCGTACCATTTCTAATAAAATATAAGGCCGAAAAAAAAAGATTTCGGCTTTCCTTGTTGACATTTCAAACAAAATTCAATACAAGTTAGTTTCAACATAGCAAGGGAAAAATAAACTCTGAGTTTGTTTTAACAAGTTTAATTTACATATATATTTCACAGGTGTAGAGGCATTTTAAAAATAAGAGATCACTTAGCAAATTAGGCATGTGGCCACAATTATAAAATATTTAAGAAAATAAACCACTGGCAGACAAGTAAAAGCAAGTCAATACTATTGCTAAGATAATGATAAATCATTCATATTTTTCAAAAATAGGCACTGAAGGGAATTGCCATTCTTAGTTCCAATGAAATAATTATAACATCTGAATGAATTTCTCCCAAAAATATTGTACGTACTTCAGATTGGTTTTTTTCCTAGCCTCCTTAATGAGGTTAACTATCATCCCATGTGTAACACAGTATCTCTCCAGTGCTTTTCCACTGTAGCACCTCAGTTACCTGCTACCATTTCTTTAGTTACACCTGACTACTGGAAGTCAGCCTAGCCAATATAACCAGAGATGAGATTTGACTTCTATGAACACGCTTCATTCATTTCTGATCCTTACCCAAATGGCACAGAACTTGAAATTGAGTAGACACACTCTAAGTGTTTGCGGAATGAGAGAATAAATTAGAAAAGAAAGGCATTCGACACGTGACACTATTATATTGATTATATTAGTACATATTAGTATACATTCTATTATTTTATTAGTAAGAAAATTAGCAGTAAGAACAAAGGTCCATATTAATGTATTTTCAATCCATCATTCTTTAGAGTAAATGAAACCCATATGAAAGATTCACAAAGAATAGCCAAAAGAAGTTAATCTTCCAAGTTATGCCTCCCCCACTGAAAACATGAGGACAAGCTCATCTCAGCACATTTTAGAAATGTCATGCTGTTATATTTTTACTATGACACAACGGTAAGGAAGAAAAGGAAAATGGCTTATTAGTTCACTGCCTAAGAGAATTACTCTGGCATTGAGGTAAGTAATGAGAGACGATGGCCTAGGCAGTACAGCATAAGGAGAAGGTGAAAAGGGACAGAAGTTAGAAATAATTCACTTTGTATTCTGAATGATTCACTTTCATAGGGGTCATGCTAATAAATCGAACAGACATTATAACAATAGATCAGGCAATCATGATGCAAGAGAAGCTACAGACAAAATTATGGATAAAAACTTACCACCTAGAAGGAAAATTTATTTTTAAAATAAATCCAGAGGAAGAAGATAAGAGAAACAAATTTTCATACGGTTAGTTCTTTTGATCGCTACTATACATTCAGACTTGTAACAGCACACATTGTAAATAGGGATTAAAAAACAAACAAACTAATAAACAAAACCTAAATAACAATAGATTTATCCAGGTGGTCAACTCATAAATTATACATATGTCTAATCACTATGTTGTATACCTGAAACTAATATAATATTGTATGTTAGCTCTAATTGAAAAAAATAAAAAATTATTTTTAGAAAGTTGAAAAAAAACACACACCTAAATA
This sequence comes from Rhinolophus ferrumequinum, assembly GCF_004115265.2. NCBI lineage: Eukaryota > Metazoa > Chordata > Mammalia > Chiroptera > Rhinolophidae > Rhinolophus > Rhinolophus ferrumequinum. Next base: position 56,933,457 of record NC_046287.1, read on the forward strand.
ACAGACCATCTTAAATATATAGCACACATGTATAAAAACAAAGCTGAGAATAATCTCCAAAAACATGATTTTGAAGATAATATAGAGATTCACTTGTATTTATGGTTTTTTCCTAATATGTAATTCTGTCACTATAGCCAATTATTAATTATGCATGACTGGCATAATTCGGGATGACATTAAAATGTTCATTTAAATAAACTGTCTCACATTCTATTTGCCAAAAAGAAGTGTGATACGTCACTTAATCTCCTTCAATTCCTCAAAAGTGGCCTGAAGAGACAGCCAGAGCAAATCTGAGATCAGTGGTTCTGAACCTGTGGGCTGCAGACCCTGTGGTGCCCATGGCTTGTTTGGACAGCAAGCATCTGAGTCACCTTAATTAAACCTCACACCTTTATTTACTGCTATGTTTCAAATTATTGTGACTAATGAGATACATGTTTATTTGAAAGTATTATTAAAGCAAAATACGCTTTTTAAAAAGCAATGTAGCTTTTAATAGTAACACATCCCTCCAAATCTAGCACCTTCCACAGAAGTTCTATGAGATCCTCAACCTTTAAATAAAAATTGAACTGTTACTGAATTCTTTTTTTTCTTCATGACACATTTTCTCAGTCAACAAACACTAAGTGCACAATATTCATATGTGGATGAGACTTCAAAATATCTAATGTCAAGAAGTTTCCTCATTCTGGGAATCACTGGCTTGGTTCAATGTTGTACATGGACAAGTGTATTCAAAATTGTCTCCTTCGGCTGAAAGTTAGGTTGAGAAATTGAGTGGGAGGAAAAGAAGGGGACAGAGTTGCAATTGTTATCATAGGACAGGCTCTCAGAGAAGAAAGCAGTGAACACTTGCTTCCCTGGTAACAGGAAAATAGAGGTCAGGACAGCCCTGAGTGATTGTCATCCCCATAACAAGCTGGATGAGTATTAGGTCTGATAATTTCAAGGCTCATATGGTGAAAAACCTAGTACTTCCATTTCCACAAGACACGTTACAACCCTATTACCCAAGAATGTCCCCTGAAAGTATGGACACTTTCAGTATATATAACCGCTGGACACATGTTACATATGTCCATTAGTCACTAAGCTATTCTAAATTTGCCTCTTGCAAACTGCAAATGGAACTTCATAGTTAATTTTTGAGAGATTTGTGAAGACAGTGTTAAAATTATGATTCTTTCACTATATCTCTTCTTTACTTTTCTGACGGTAGAATCCCTTTTTCCCCTCAGTCCATCTTAATGGCCCCATACAGTTCCATTTTGTCTTTCTTAACGAGGAGCACCATAGTTTTAAATAAGGGAATTACGTGGGATAGGAGAACAAATTTGAAATAGTATTTAAGTTTTAGTTCCTTTAGAGTAATTTTTTAAATTGTAAGGCAAATCACATAGCGAACCAAGGGATGATCTAGACTCTTCACTTAAAAGAAACTTAATTTTCTCTTCAAGATAAATAAACCTGGGACTATGAAATAATTTTTGTGCTAAGTATATATTGAGCTATATTTAACGAAAACGTTCTCATTTTCTCTAATATGAACAGTTTAAGTAATGCTAAAATTTACATCTATGAAAGGTAAAAGTTTCTATATATATAGTTATAGATTTAAGAAGTTCATCCTATATTTTAAATAGAAGGTGAGAAGGTAACTAGACTATTTTGATATTTCAACGAGTAAAACACCAGGTGAGCTGAGGACTATAGAAAAGGCTGAGTTCTTAAGACTTACTACCGTATGTAGTGAAGACACAGTTGACATTTTCAGATCTAACTTACATCCTCTCTTTCCATGATAAAATATCAATCCTAGTAACTAACCAAAAAAACAAAACAAAAACAAAAAGTAAAAGCTCTGTCTGCCATCTAGTGGAGAAAGAAGATACAGAACACACACATTACAGATAAAACAACTGCAGATACGTTGACAGTATGTATTCACTTAAAATTGTGCTCTGGGCTAGCATGTGAAACAAGTTATTTCTTTTTCCAAAGATTTATGTTTACCTACCTGCCGTGTAGAGAATGAGAGAAAGGGAGACTGAGAGTAAACATGTATGAACACAAAAGCAAAAATAAGCAGACGGTATTTTGTAATTCTGTAAGACAGTTCACACACCGACACTTACATGGCCATGAAGATCTGTGTTAAGGAGCATCATTGCACAGGTGAGGCAATGGACTCCATCTAAAGAAAGGGACAAGAATAGAAAGCATTAATTCACTATTTCCTGTTGGACTCCTTATTATCATTAAAATAGTCTACCTTAAGAACCTATGAGAACACAATACTGGAGCTAGGTACAATTAATTGTATTTGTGTGGGGAGATAGAAAATAGATAAGAACAAATTATTAATACAACCTCAGTGCGCAGACTTGGACTCTGCTGGATTATCTAAATTATTCCTACGTCTCAGGAGGACAATTTGGTATCTTAAGCTTTGAAACAATGTTCTTTGACACAGCAAGTCTACTTCTATGGCTTTATACTAAGGAACAAGAATCAACACAAAATGCAAGGATATCCAAAGAAACATTGCTTACAGTAGGGAACAAGTAAGTATAATGCACTAAAAACACAGCTGTTGTTTCAGTCATTAAAAATGTTGTCCAAGTATGTATGTTAAAATGGAAAGATAATTCACAATAAACTATATGAAAAACACATTGCATATAGTATGATTCCATTTAAATATAAATACATCTAGAATATATAATGTAACATTAAAAGAGATTATTATCTCTGTTTAGTGAGATTATAATTTTCATCTTTTTATATATTCTCAATTTTCTTTAATAGAAGATGTGGAAATGAAAGTAACTTAGCACTTTTTACTTTTTTTTACTTTCTGGGAAGCAAGTGAATTAGGAAAGAAGTCAAAGAAAACCAAGATTTGCATTTTCCACTGTTTACTTTTTGGGTGTTAGTTCTCTGGCTAAAAATTTATAGGCAGGAACAATTATCCTCTTTCTTGCCATTTTTTTAAAGGAAATACTTGGTTTGAATGGTACAAGATACTATAAATTATATAAAAATAAAATTTTGAAATAATCTGTGAAGATTAAAAAAATTAAATATTCAGGGGAAAAGAGGTGCCCAAACCAGAAGGATCATTTCACAGTTCTGTAGAAACACCACTTCTCTTTTTACTTTATAAAACTAAAAGGAAAATCACTAAGAATTAAGCTTCTCATTTCCAAACCTCAGAACTGGTTCTCCTTCCTATTCGCTCCCTGCAATTCTTAATCCAAGTATAGTAGACAACAGCAGTTGCAGATTAAAGAAAACCTTATTAATTTACGCTAAATGTACGGAGAGGCCTGTTCAATTACTGAACTCATGAATTAAAGACAGCTTATTTTTCAAAAATATGTCTTTGAGCATAGTAGGTGATTTCTGTTATTAACATCTCTAAGTAGATGCTACTGAATGCCTAAAAGTATATTTATTCCAGTTTGTTTATTATCACAAATTCTAAATACATTAAAACAAACTGCTGAAAGGGTTTGTAAAACTCAGCAGTCAACTCTCAACTATCCTTATCAACAGTCAATTGAGCACACAAATCCATATTCCTTGTTTCACTTAGGAATGTCAACATCTTCTTACATTTGAAGGTTCTAATAAAAACAACCCTCTTCTGTCCCTTTCATTCTGTAGTCAATGCTGACAGTGATAGAGACAGTGAATACGTGGTCTAAACATAACCAAAGAAAGGAATGAAGAAAGACAAGTTCTCATTTTACAGATAGGAATGGGACTTTAATAATCAGGTGGTTAGTTACTTAGTTATGGCTTAGTTACAGCAGAGGGTGGGCAGCAGTCACGTCAGTCAATCCAGTACTTATCTTAGTTAATTGGTAATACTGAAGCTAAGACATAATCACTGCTTCTAATGCATCTAATCTCAGTGATTTATTCCAGAATGTGTTAGTTTATGAAAGATTCTCCAATTGCAGAGGATGTGCTTAACTTCAAATCCTGAAAACTGCTTTATTGAAGGAATTAAAATGAGAAAAGACCACTCTTCATTGGTTACATCAACAATTACACATTTAAAGTTGCTTTGTAAAAATGGTATAATAAACATAAAATCATAGTTCATGAAAATCATAAACCAAAGTCAGTGGCTAGTGTTGTTTTGATGAATATCAAACATGGCACCAGAGACACACTGCAAACTTCGGGGAGACTTGTAAATGTTTCCAAAACTCACCACAAAACTAAGCAGACCTGTACTTTGTCAGTAAGTTTAGAGATCAGATGTATGGGAAGAAGCAATAAGAAAACTGGCAATTAATTTATTACAATGCGCTTTGCAGGTAAAATCTCAGAGTGACAAAGCATGAGAAAGTTAAAGTATAGTGTCATACTATGGAACTGGAAAATAGAGTAAAAATAACTGAAAGAACTGTAAAGAATATGCTGTAGCCATTAAATATGCTTTTTAAAGATTATTTGATGACATGAGAAAATGCTCACAATGAAAGGGAAATACAGTAGGAAACAATTCTCTAATGATTCCAATTTGACATTAAACATTATGTAGATAGACTAGAAAGAAGGAAATCAAACTGTTAATAATAGTTATCTCTAAGTAATTACAGAAGTAGATGATTTCCATTTTGTTCTGTATCATTTTACATATTTTCTACAGTAAAATATAACTTTCATAACGAAGAAAAATAACTCTTATTATAAAAAATTCAAGCATTTCTATCAGATTACCTTGTGAAGCAATGGTATCTGGGTTACAATAAAAATATCTATTGGAGAAGTGTATTAAAACTCTCTCTCGTTCTTGAGTTTCTCCCACAAGAGAAAATGCTTTAAAGAAATACCTAAAAAAAAAAAAATTAAGGGGGGAAAAAGTGAGATTTTAGAAAATGTCACCATACTCTTTGTTTGACAGTTAAAGTTAATTCATATAAACATAAGAAATTGATTATACAAAGTAAGAGAATCTACAGTTATTTTTTTTACAATCACTTACTAGATGGCCATTCAGTATAAATTTATATTGACATTGAAATTTTATAAAATGTCAATATAAAAGATGACAGGGCAATAAAATGGTAGTCAACACATTAAGGAAAACCTTGGGAAGGTAAGTCATTTCCCTGTATGACTGCTGGGTAGCCATTTTAAAACATCAGTTGGATAAAAACCAAAAAACTCTTAGGACTGTAAGCACAACCCTCATAGGCTATGTTTTAAAACTCTACATGGATCACAGTTGTTTTTTTTTTTTTTTTTTTTTTGGTCATTTTGTTACATGACTGGAATTGCCACTGACCCACCATTAAAATTACGATTATACTGTTACATGTGAAGATTTCCCTTCGTTTTATTTTGCCTGTTATCACCACATTATATTTTTCATTTGTTATATGAGGAGGCAATTGGGAGATAAAACCCTAATTTATTCCATAAATTAGGAATAAATTAATTTATGTGTAAAAACTATTTGAATAGAAAAAATGCCCAGAACCACATACCCACCTAAATTAAAGTCACTAAGAGTACTATCTATTATAGATAAATCCAGATTCCCTCACTGACAAAGTAGATGTATTTCTCTGAACATGAGATGGGAAGGAAAAAATGATTTAAAATGTTCTAGGGCGGCCGGATGGCTCAGTTGGTTAGAGCACAAGTTCTCAACAACGTTGCCGGTTCAATTCCCTCATGGGATGGTGGGCTGCGCCCCCTGCAACTAAGATTGAAAACAGCGACTGGAGTTGTAGCTGAGCTGCGCCCTCCACAACTAGATTGAAGGACAACAACTTGGAGCTGATGGGCCCTGGAGAAACACACTGTTCCCCAATATTCCCCAATAAAATTTTAAAAATACATAAATAAATAAAATAAAAACAAAAAATACATAAAAAATAAAAAAAAAGTTCTAAGAAATCTTATTTTTGAAGATAACATACAATAAACCTTATTTCTATGATGAAAATGTTGCTTTTTTATTTATTTATAATTTAATATAAATTGCATTGATCAAATGTTAATTTTTCATAACTTTTTTTATAAAACACATCAGAAAGCAGAGCAAAAATATAGATCTGTCCTTGGAAAACCTATGAGCACCCTTGATTTATGCAAAAGCCACCAAATATAAGTCATTGTGTGCATTATAATCCAAACATTCTCACTTCACCTACCAGGCCTGTTGCCTGATTTGTAAAACTAGAGGGTTCCAGAAGATGATCTCAGAATTCCTCCAGGCTCTGACACGTTACAAAGTTTATCAAGATTAAGCGATGGCTGGGTTGTACCTTCAGCTGCTCTTAGAAATGTATAGTACAATATGGTGTGAAAAAGGAAGATCAGTTTGTTTAAGACGCCTTCATTCAAAAAGGTCAGCAGAAAGTGCTACCGTCTGAAACACTTTCCAGATACTCTCTGCTGATTATCATATTGATATTCATTCTTATTCCATTCATGAGTTAATTCCAAAGTACTGTCTTAAAAGGTTATTTGGTATTGTAAACAAATGCTTAGGAAAAATATCTATAATTCTACCGTCTGTAAACTGCCTTCTTATAAATCTATCATTCGAAAACCAAATTCGTGAAGATTCTACTTCTCCTCAAGACTAATTTGCTACCATTCTTCACTGTGCCATTTACTAGATGCGGAATATGAGTTCACGTGTGATTTCATAAAAACAATGTATTTGTCTTTCTACTGCATTTAATATCCCTAGTTCAATCTGAGCTAAATTCACAACATAACTGTGAAAAAATAAAAATCAGATTTTTAGCTTAAGCACATTTCTCTTTTCAAAATTATATGGAGGCAAAGAAGAATAAAAAAGTGATGTTTAATCATACCTGAGAGACTGATCCAGCGTCATTCCTGTAAAATCAAAAAACTTCAGATATTCTTCTGCAACTAGTTTGCTAAATTCATTGCTATAAGAAAGCAGAATAGACTTGGTTATTACAATTGAAGCTCTTACACACACACATACACACACCACACACACACTCACACACTTGGACTCCAGCCTTGGGACAGACGTACTTCTTGCCTAGGTGCTTCGCGACATCCGATCTTTTGAATCTGTCTAGTTGATAAAGTCGTTTGGCCAGCCTTTTGGCTGCTTCTACATTGCTGCTGGTACCATTACTGAGATTTTCGGAGGTCTCCTTTTCCAGAATTTCAGTGCTCCCCATTTCAGAATGAGCCTCTAGGAGTGCTGTTTTCACCCCAGCATTGCTGTGAGAATTGATAAAAAGGGGAAAAAAAGAAAAGATTTTTCTTGTGTAGCAAAACAGGAAAATAGCTGATGAAATTGTCATGATAATGTAGGCCAACTAAGTGAAAATAAAACTATTTAAAATGATTTTATGCTTAATTATTCATAAAAGTATTTTCAGTTACTATTATTTCAAAGCACTAAAGAAAGTATTGCTTAAATCCTGGATGAACAGTTCTCAAACATTTTGGTCTCAGGACCTTTTTACATCTTTGAAAGTATGGAGGACTCCAAAGACCTTTGTTTATATGGGTTATACCTACTGATATTAACTGTTTTAGTAATTAAAACAGAAAATTTCAAATATTAATTCACTTAAAATAACAAATCCATATCAAGAATATAAATAATTTTTTTAAATTAAAAATAACTATATTTTCCAAATCAACATAAGGTTTAGTGAGACAAATAATGGTAATTTGCATTTTTTACAAAGTTATTTAATGGTTGGCTTAATAGAAGACAGCTGGATTTTCATAGCCACTTCTATATTCAATCTGTAGCAATATATGATTTTGGTTAAATACATTAAGAAAATCTAGTCTCACACAGATATTTAGTTAGAAGTATAAGGAGTATTTTAATAATCTTTTCATCTATAATTGCAGATATTCTTTTTGATATGACACCAAAATAAGACAAGTTGTAGTTTCTTAAAGGTTAGTTGCAATATAGAATCGAAAATTGTATCAATGACTTTTTGTACTCTTACATTGAAATGTCTTATACTTTGAATAGATCTTTTATCCAGGCATAATTCTGCAACATACAACGGTCATTTGCAAAATATTTGTTGACATATTTCATTATACAATATTTAAAATATCACATTCATTAATGTCACCACGAATATCTTCAGAAAAGTCTAAGTACTGGAAAGCTGTCAAACTTTTCGTGCAGACATTAAGTTTTCCAAAATTTTAATTTTTGATGGAAAGCTCACAGTTTATCATTGGCAACAAAAATTGTCAGTTGTTTTCCTTATAGGCCCACTCTATTAATTTCTGAAAAAACGTCTGCCAGTAACCAGTTTTTCTGTCATACTTTGAAGAAAACATGGCACTCCATGAAAAAAAGCAACGATTTTATAGCTCACAACTCAATTACATACAAGTGCTTTTCCTGGACACAATCATTATGAGCAGAAGTGCTTTATGCATATTTTCCATTTCATCACATGAGAAATTAAAAAGGCATGTACTCTAGGGTTGAAATGCAATTAATTTGCCCTGCTTTATCAAGGACTTTTTTAGTGAAAGGACTTTTAAGTGAAATTGGCCTTTGTTTTGTTTTGAGTGCAAGACAGTGAAGACCACAGTGACAACTAAAACACTTTGGTGCCACCCCCTTGAATTGTGGTAAGCCCCCCCACACACACACACACTGTGTTGTACCATTAGCGCGAATATCAACAGAGTGAAACAGGAAAAAACAGGAAAATAATGCTGTACTGTTCTTATAAAATAACACTGACCTCACAAACCCACTGAACGGGTCTTGGGAAGGCCCCCAGGCCACACCACGAGACCTCTGCTCTAGAAAGGGATCACCATGGAATGCTACATCATGCATTTGTAACACTAGAACCAATGAGAACACAGTCATTTCCAAACCTGCATCTCAACTTGGTAACAAAACAAAGTTGTGTTCAAGATAAACTACGTGCTTAAACAGCCTTCCAGCATACATACCACAGACTCCACACGAGACATAGTCAGAATTTTTCTGTAATGGACCAGATAGTAAACGTTGCAGACTTGCAGGCCACATAAGGTCCCTATCACACAAGGTTCTTTGTTCCTGTTGTTTTTTTACAACCTTTAAAAGCTTACAAGCCATTCCAGGCAAGGCTGAGTGGGGCGCATAGGCCCCGTTTGCATGGCCTTGCTCTATACCATAGTTCTTTAACTTGGCCTGAATTCTAAGCAGAGTAACTATTTATGGTCTAAACCAGGACACTCTGAAGAGGAAACAGGGATGATAAAATCATTAAATATGTAATTATACGTGATACAAGAAAAAAAAGCATTACTAACAGGAAAAAGTTAGTTGTAAACGTACATAATATACTAATTGACAAAAATCATTTTAGCAAAAATGAATATATTTTTAAGCACAACCGCTCAATCTCTATTTTGTCACTTATTCTACCTAAATTACAACTTCTGGTTTTTCACGGTTCCACCAACTAAGTGGGAGCCTGGCACCTTCAGTGTCAGTCAAATGCAGGCATAGCTACTGCACAAGCAGCTGGTAGACAAGCAGCTCCTCGGGGGCTGCCGAGTCCCAGACTTCCCCACCACTGCCAGACTCGGAAGAGTGAACTCTACATAGCAACTCCTCCCCAAGCTCACTTTATCAGCAAGTACTCCGGCTGCCCCTGAAAGGGCACTATAAGGGAGGGAGAAGAGAGAGGTTATCCCACATTATCTTTGAGACTCAACGATGTGAAAATTCTGCTCAATGCACATGTCAACTCACACCTTCCGGATGAGACTACGAGAAGCGGGAAAGACATAGTGGAGGTGTATCAAACACACACTGACTTAATATTAATGAAAATACTTTTTTTTAAAAAAGTTCAAGTCAAATGCTAAAGCGTAGTCAATGTCAGGACAGCAGGTATGAACTGGAACTGTCCCAGGCAAAACGGATGTTTGGTAACCCTCCTTACGCAATCAGCTACCTTAAAACAATTTTCCAGCAGAAATACCCACAGATTATAATCTATTGCTTTATCATGAAATCTTCATGCAAATACATTTAAATATTTTTCAGTCCTAAATTTCCCTGTCGAGTTCACATTACCAGCAAGTATTGTGAAATTTATCTTATCAGAAAACTAAACATTTAATTATTATATATGGCAAACCTATAATAAGTAGTCATAGAAGAAATTTCCTTTAAAGGCAACTCAACTTTGTGTTTTCCCACCTAAGAGGTAGAAATGTAAAATATTTACTCCAAGAACTACTTTAGTTAAAATCAAGCAATTTTTATAAATAATAAAAAAAAAAATCCCGGGAGTTGTGTTCCCATGCATTCTCTTACTCTATACATTAGCGATTATGTAATAATAATAATAATAATAAATGTCAAAGAGAGGATTTTCTTCTCTTTGAACTGCTACTTGTTCATTTCCCAGGGCAAATTCATGCCATATATTTAATCACTCCAGGCAAACAATGTAATTATACCACACATGTAGTAGTGCAAAGATTTTGTTCAAATACAAGAGACTTATCCTAATAAGCATATATTTTTAAAAATGTAGCGGCCCAAATCATTCCTATCACATTTGCCTCCTCTTTCTTCTGTCTTGACCAGCCCAGTCTATTTCTCATTTTCCTCACATTCACCAGGAGGAGGTAATATTAAAATCTATATGCATCAAACTTCTCTAGATCTTCTTGAAAAAGCTTTCAGCAAAAAAGAAAATTAGGAATAAAGTGAGGCTAAATACCTCCATTCCGAGATTACTTCATTCTGTCCCATCCCACGATTCATGAGATTCCTTGAACAAGAACAGAGACTGGCTCCTTTTAAATCAGAAAGTCTGTGATATGATGATGATACAAACTCACCAGCAACAAGACAGACACGGAGGCAAGCTCATCGCGGAGCCCGGAGTGCACCTGGGCCATACTTCCTCTTCCGAGCTCCTCCCCAGTATCCTTCACCCCACAACTCCAGTGGCTGCTGGTCTTCTAGGGATTCCAAGGACCTGGCTCCCTGTGAGGTCACATTACTATGACCTCACATTCTCAGCAGAGTGTTTATTGTTGGGGTTTTGTAATGTTTTTACAGCCGCAATAAAAACAGGAGCCAGAACACAGGAGCCACTGTATATCAAGAGTATAAACAACAATGGCAGCCCGGCCTTGTTCAAACTCTATAAAGGGAACTGCATAATCCCTCTCTGTGGGGTGACACCCACCCTAGTTGTTTCCTGGAATACACAAGACGCTGTAGAATATTAGATACTTTCAGTAGTTTGAATTGTCCCTTCTTTTCTATAGTTCCCCTTTTCTTCTTACAATCTCATGAGGTGAAATCCCTACCAGTGATTTAAATGTAGAAAAGACTTCTCAAAGGCGCCCCCTGTGTTCTATCAAATGCTTCACTGGGGCCTGCACCTCACGTCTCCAAACAAAGGCAGTAAACACTCTCTCATCGAAACAAGAATCAGATCGTTGAGCCTGATCACCACCAGGACTGTTCATAACCTTTTTATCATACAAGGATTACCAGATTTTCCAAATAAAAATAATAGGACAACAAGTTAAATCTGAATTTCAGATAAACAAAAAATAGTCTTCTGTATATCTCAAATATTGCATGGGCATACTTACACTAAAAATTCCTCACTGTTTATATAGAAATTCAAATTTAACTGAGCATCCTATGTATTTTTTCTGGTAACCCTGTCTCCTGAAATATTTCTCCTAAACTTGATTTGAAGAATTGCAATAATGGTGTTCCCTGATGTCAATTTCACAGATTCCTTGTGGATTTGTTCCGACTTGCCTCTGTGATTTAATTTCTATTCTTACTATTTTTCTATAGATTTTTACCAAGACCTTCTCTCAGTTGCCTATGAACTACCGATTCTTCTCTAAGGTCCTCCGAATACAAAAGGAAAATGCTCTTTTCTCTGTATGTTCACCCTTCTTTCTAGCCTGCATACTGCCACCATAGATGTGATAACATGTCTCCTTTACAAAAATCCTACACAAGATAAAAATGAATATTCTGTGGCATGTCATAGAAGGCCCTTCACAAGTTGACTCCAATTGCTGTTTCAGATTTATCATACACTATTTTCCTTATGCTTGGGCCACAGAAATATTACCTGTGCTCTCATACCCCTTTCACATGCTGTTCCCTTTGCCACTTGTTACCTCCACCCCAAAATTCTGCAAACTCTTAATTACTCCTACAAGAGCTCAAGTGAAATAACTTGTCTAAGAATCATACTCCAATTCCCTCTGCTTCATTCGCAGAGCACATGCTTTATACTTTATATAGCTCTGCCTTTTAAAATTCCCTTTTCTCACCTACCACTACCTCGAATGTTATTTTGTATCCACATCCCAAGAGCAGGTTGAAGTTATTCAATACCTGTCAAAAGAATGCAAGAACTAAGTAATCAGCTGTGTCCACATCCTCCACTATTTTCTATGCTTTGCTGTCAACGACATGTGGCACTAGCTTTCTAACTGATCGTAACTAATCCTGGAAAAGTCCTACAGACCAACATCAGCAGAGGGTACCAGATATATTGTCTTATTTCATATTTACTTTGAACTTACATTTTAAAAAATTCTTTAAATTTTTATTTAAGTGTGATACTAAAACTTAGAACAAAACCATAAACGAGGCAAAGGTGTCAAAGCTTTTATAAAATATTCCCTGGGACTTTTGCATAGACAACAACAACAAACAGCCACCTAGTTCCATTGTATCCATAAACGAGACAAAGGCAAGTCAGAAGAATCCCAAAGAGTAGAAAGAAATGACTCCAGCTGCGAGTGGAACAAAAAAACCAGAGGGAGCAGTATGACCCCTTGCCATTCTTCAGGCTGAGATACAGACACAGAGCCCAGAACCAATGGACTCAGGAAAGCCAGTACAAATGTTCAGCCTCATGGCCAGAATGAATGTCTGTCAAGAAGAGTTCTAATTACATCATAAATGAGATACACGTGAAACCCTGAAGCATAAATTGCGTCTAAGAAAGGAAATCTTATTGGCCACCATTACCTACAGCATTCATTTCTTAAGCACTGCAGAAACAGTATATAATTTAATCTTGAAGGAAATGTCAATCAGAAATGATTCAGGACAACTACAGCACCTCCAGTGGTATCATTCACCTGACAGCATCTAACAGGTAAGTTACTCTGTGCCAGCCACTGGATAAGTGCCTGCCAGGGATTTTCTCATGTAATCTTCAGTCTTATGAAGTAGGTAGCAGTATACTCATTTTACGGATGGAAACTGAGGCACAGGGCTGGACACGGACAGTGGTACTCTAGTACCCAAGTCCTTTATACCCTTTACTACTATTCATTTTGCTATTGCTAGTCACTTTCTGGTATGCATGTTTTTGTTGATTCACTAAATATTAACAAATTTCCTATCATGTGCCAGGCAATGTTTTAGATGTTTGGAATACTTCAGTAAACAAAACAAAACAACAATGAAAAAAAAAACCCTTCTACCCCAGGGAAGCGAAAAATAAACCACAAACATAATAAATGAGTACATAATATGTTAGAAGATGATAATTGCAATGGAAAAATTGAGCAAAGAGAGATCAAAATCCCAGTTTGAGGGGAGACATACATATATTTTTATATAAAGTGGTCATGGGAGTTCTGAGAAAGTGAAGGGCACAGTTGTCATCAACTAAAATGGGGAAGATTAAAGTTGGCAGGTTTTGAGAGAAAGGATTCCACTGTAGACATGTGAACTTTGTGATGTCTATTAGATATCCAAGTAGGTAGGTAAATATGAGGATACGTGAAGCTTTCAGAAAGGACAGGTGCTGGAGCCCCACTCCAGGGAGTTCTCAGACCACTGGCCTGAAGTGGCCTCAGCACTTTTCTTTTTAAGGTTCAAGATAATGCTGATGTGATGTCAGGATTTTGAGCCACCACTGTGACCCAGGGGAAACCACTACAGGTCTAAACGGGAAAAGGTAATAAGATAGACTTGGATTTAAGTAGGATCACTTTTGCTTGTAGCATATACGGTAAGAAAAACTGTAGGAGGACAAAATTGAAGGCAGAGAAACCAGCTAGGAAAGTCATCAAAATAGTCTGGTCAGGAGAAAAGCACCTGAATCAAAAGATAGTTCATGCAAATATAAAGAAAAGGTCTGTTCTGAAAGATATTTAGAAAGTAGAATGAAAGAACACGAGTGATTTGGGATGTGTGTGGAGTGGTGTCCACAGAGAGGGCAGAAGGCTCACTCTGACTGAGAAGCTGGGCAAAAAGTCAGATGCCAGCAACCGAGATAGTTAATGCAACAGGAAAGGAGGGATGTATACCCGAGTGTGTATGTACATACAGAGAAAAACAGGAGCCAGACGGAGAAAAGCCCATGAGTTTGGTTCCAACACATGATCAGTGTCAGGTGTCCACAGGATATCTAGACAAGCTGTCTGGTAGCCATGGCAACCATGCCCTACCCATGGGAAATCAGTGCAGTCACCACATTGCGGGTGAGAGGCTATGTGTGCAGTATGACCAAGACACCCTGAAACGTGCCAATGGAGAAATACGTCTAGCAGTGTATTCATCTTAACACAAACCCATTACAGCGAAAGAATTAGGAAGTCTCCCGTCGTTTATTAATGGGATTCTTCATGCAAGTGCTCAGTTTGACAATAAGCAACAATTATTAACTTAGAAGATGCTAAAAGCAAATATCTGCCAAAATGCTCCATCCAGGTAGACCTGCCAAGGTTCAAATTGGTTCCATCCGTCACCAGAGGTGGGACTTTGGGTATATTCATTATTCTCTGTGAGCCTGTTTTCTCATCTATAAAATGAAGATAATAGTACCAACTTCCATGGTGGTATGAAGATTAAGTGAGAAGATCCATGTAAATGCTCAGTGCCGTGTCTGCCACACAGTAGACGACAGACGTCAGCTCCCATCACCACAGCCGTTCTCATCACTGCTCCTATTCCTTCCATCATTAAGATTATCGCATGGCTATCTGCATCGTCACATGAGATCATCACATCTGACAGTACTTTATTAAATGTAAAACGCTATTTCTGGTGTATACAAATGTTAGTCAGCCCCCCGTAGAAATTAATGCTTCACTTTTCTAAGGAAAATGGCCTCAAATGAACCTATTTTGACATTTATATAGAATACATTTCTCTCGAATAGACTGTATCTTTTTTTTTCCTTCTAATGATTTCAGGGCCTTTATAAGAGAACCACAAACAAAACCTAGTTGTCAAAACTCCTAATAAGGGGGTCACCTAGAGGTCCTGCCTCCTCAGCGTACCTTTTAAACCTCATTCATTTGGCTCAGTCCTGCTTGCACTATTCCAGAAGAGGGCACCCACATACAGGCAGTGGTACAGACACTGACCAAACTCACCAAGGGAATGAAGTAGGCTGCCTAGATCTCCAATAAATAATTGGACTCTTCACCTTTCATACTCCTGTGGGGCATGATCCAGATGACGCCAGTTTTCACTTTTTTGCTTTTTGGGTTTTTGTTTTGCTTTGTTTTCCTATAATAAACTGCAGCTTTTCTGGGCCAGCTCTCAAATGAGAATGTAATGCCTGCAGTATTATCAAGTCAACTTCAGTAGAACCACGTGATAAAACTTGAGATGAATTATTTGCAAAGCAACTATGACTAGACGTCCAACTTGGTAAATAAGGAGAACAAATGATGCAAAAACATGTACATGTTCACTATCTGCACACAAGCTTCTTGGTGGCAACTGGGATCAGTGCATCCCAATTCAGTGGACGAGAGAAGGTGAATCATTTGAATGGAGTAATTTTTTGCTTGGAACGCTCTTAAAATGTCAGCGGATATTCCGAGTTTATATTAATCACCTAATTCCTTTAACAACCCTGTGATCAGTGCTGTCTATCATCATTCCCATTTTACAAAGGAGGAAAACAGACATGGAGACATTAAGTAACTTCACAGTCACACTGCTAGTAAATGGCAAAGCGGGAATTGAAGCTTAAGCCAGGCAGTTTTAGTTGCAGAGTTCAAACACTTAACCAACATGCTGTGTGGCCTTTCTTCTGTGCTATATTACTATAGGTTATACTTTAGGTAAAATGTTGGTATGCAGGATTAAAAATGTCTACTTTTTAAGGCACATCCATATGACGAAACAAACGGGATTAGTATAGTTCCATAATTAAGTGTATACAACCAAAGTGGCATAAACTCTCTCTCCAATTACTTATTAAAGCACCCACTATGTGCGGGACATACTTCCAGGTGCTTGGAGTACAGCAATGACCAGAACAAAGCCCTGCTCTGTGCATTTTACCTTCTAATAAGAGTCCAGTAAACCAAATGAAGGTGCTCCCTCCTTCTGCTCCCCGCTTATACCCTTCCACAAATATTTGCTCAATGTTATAAATCAGACACTGCTCTAGGTAAATACTAGGTGTTCAATGAAGCATCAAACAGAAAAAAGTCCTTGCTTTCATGGAGCTAACAGTGATAATAGGAAGTGCCTTGGAGATAAACAGAGCCAGACAAGGGAACAGGGAGGTTGGGGGTGCTATTTTATTCATGGCAAGAAGTATACTAACTCCGTATATAGCTCATTTATCTTCTACAATAAAGTAATATATGTCAGATGTCCAAGTTCAGATATTTTAGAAGTTTAGAGAACAAGAATATTTGCCGGCCCACCCTTCTCCAAGATCCTGGCACCATTCAACTTCTACCTAAACATACACACTGATTGAAAAATGATGTATAAATCCAGTCAATCAGCTCTATGAAGTTTTACTTAAGGTTTACTCTTTCATTTTATTTCTGAGGTATATGATAAGCAATTATCACTCTAGTTTTATAAAGCAGTAAGAAAAAAAGAAAGGGAGGGAGGGAGAGAGGCAGGACAAAGAAAAGTAAAAACGAACTAATCCACCAGCAACAAAACACCCAAGAAGCCAAAGAAGCCTGCCCATCTGGGACGTCCACTTGGAGGGCACACTCCTTCTTTCGGGGTCTGCAGAAAACATAACTCACTTTGGCACCATGCTTAAAATTCATTTTTAAATTTCTCCCTTGACAATAGTCAGATCACCTAGACAGTCTTACTTTCACAGTCTGAATTCCTATCCTGGTAACTAGAGCTGTTAAAATAAAACCCAAACATACTTTAAGTCAATCTCCTACCAAAAAATCTTAACCCCAAACACTTAAAATGAAAAGAAGAAAGTACAAGTCAAGCAGCGGTAACAGCCAAGGTATGAATTCTCCCCTCCCCTGGGGGCAGAGGTGTTAGAAGTCCTGTTCTACTGGAGCTCAGGCTGGCTTCTTGGTCCTGCCGCAGGAGATTCTAAATTCCACAATTCACTGCAATGCCACCAGCTCCACGTCACCCAAGAGATGACGTTTCTGCACTTGTCACAGTGTTGTCTGTCACATGCTGGCACCACTTAACTTCATTTCACAGCAACCAAAATACTTGCAGAAGTAACGCCCCTGGATACCATTTAAAACCTGCTGAAATCTGGGGGAAAGCTCATTATTACCAATGAGGACACCACTACCTGCTGTGTCCCCTTACAGTTACAGAAGATGCTTTATCCTAAATACACACACGACACGCATGTTCACAAATGTTTCCTAATACTCTGGGGATAAGACCTGGGAGGTATTATAAACTTAATGGAGGAGAAAGGAGAGGCTCAGAGATACTGACTTTCCCAAACTCAAAGCTATTCCAGATACAAAACCGGAATTGAACCACATCTGTCTTCAATCCTAGAGGACTTTCCATGGCAAACAATCCACTACACTAACAGAGACCTTAAATAAAACAAAGCAAAACCACTAAGAAAACAAAAAGGATGGGTTTGGAGACTCACACAGACCTAGGTTCAGGTCTCAGTCCCCCTGAGTTACGTCACATCTGTCAGCCTCTGTTTCTTCATCTGTAAATAATAAAGATCATAACAGCCGACCTTGAAGGGTTACTATAAAGATTGGATAAAATTAATCATTTAAAAATAGTGACTATTTTTTTTTTAATTTTAATGATTTCTCTTTCTTAGAATTCTTGATTTTACAAAATAGAAATAGAAAATTTAAAAAGTTCCCCACAAATTCCTCAGAAAAATCCAAGGGCCACGTACCAATGTGGAAAGCACACAAGTTATTGAAGTGTAAACCTGCATGGCTTGTTCAAAGTAGTGCAACAGGCCAGTGTAACTAGATTACAGGATGTGGGAGGAGGGGTTGAAGGATTGTGAATACTGAGGCAGGGGAGCCAGAGGGAGACTTTAAGTGGATAAGAAAAGTGGCCAGAATTGAGGGAAAGCACTAGGTGGCATTATAGAAGGTGATTGAATTAAGTAAACTGGAATTTATAAATTCCAGTGCTTAAAAGTGCACTGGAAAATCCTAAGTGCTATGTCAGTGTTTGTTAGGAATGAGAGACTGAAGACAGGGATCCCATTAGTAAACTACTGCAAAGGTCCAGGTGACAGACAAAAGAACTCAGCACAGGGTGATGAATAGACGGGTGTGCAGAACTGTGAGAAAAGTAGTCAAACTGGTTGTAGCCAATTACATATGAGAAATGAAGGAAAGGGAGGAACCAAAGTAGACTGCCAGGCTTCTCACTTGGATGACAGAAGGGTGTTGGGTGAATCACACTGAGTTTTGCCAAGATAAAAAATATCAGTCAGACTGTTTAAGGAAGGACATAGATCATGTGTTTGATTTTTTTCTATCAGAAATAAAATCTGATATTTCTCATACTTAAATTACTTGGGTCGCATAAACTCCTTATAAAGTGGACAGTTTATACTTGCTCTACAAAAAAACAAACAAACAAACAAAAAAAACACCAAAGACTCAGAGAGGTTAACCAGACATTCCCTGAGTTGCATATTTTAAAAGTTGCAGGCAGCAGACCTACGAGTCAAATCCTCTGGCTCACTGGGTTCAGGGTATTTCCACTTCACAAATTTCACCAGAGGGACCATATCATCCTCATACTCTAGTTTTCTATTTTCCCCTAAATTAATTGTAGAAAGCCGTCCAAATCACCAAAATAACTGACTCTAGTCTTATAGTTGATTTTTCCACCGAAGGCTCCGTGATCTAGTTAGTATTGAGGAATGCCAAAACCTTATTAATATTAAAGATTCAAGTCTATTTACAAGTTACAGCAACAACTAAGTTACCACATTCAAGCTTTGATAACAGAAAATAATTCTTATTCATGATAATTTATTTTTTAATTCTCTTGACAAAGGCATTTTTCTTTATAAGGACAACATAACTAACATTTTAAAAAAATTAAATCATATTCCTTAGGTGATAGAAATGCTAAATATTCATTCAAAAATACAGAAGCAAAAAAGTTTTAAGGTTAAACATAGTAGTAACCTGGGAATCTTTAGATACACTCAGTCACCAATGGGCTTTACTCTTCTTTCTAATCAACCTCCATTCTTCCAGAGCTCTCCTACAATTACAGGGTGGATTTCATTCTTTCTCGAAAACATTCTAATGCCTACAGAATAACGTCCCATCGCCCCGGATGGTGCTCATCTCACTGTTCCCAGCATGCCATTGTTAGTCCCGGCCCGTCAGTCAAGTCTCCAGCCTCACTTCCCACAGCATCTTTCCCTGTACACCGGGCAGCCCCTTTTCTTGGGTTATTATTCCCTTAGCCTTAAGTGTCCTTCCTCCTTTAGCACGCGGAAATCCACTCACTCCTGCAGGCTCAATTCAAATGCCTCTGTACAGCCTTCCCAAGCGCTCAACTGACTGGACTTTACAATCCCACAGCACTTTTGCTATACCTCTAACAGGACACTTTTTAAAATTCTGTCTTGAAACAAAATAATGTATGAGAGATGGATTAAAAGACGCTCTAAAGTTTGAGAGAAATTTTTATTATAATTTTGAAACAAATTTTTTAAAGACTACCATCTCATAAGAACTGATGGGCAAAAGGCACAACCGTTTTTCTCTCAAGAAAGCTCTAGAGACACCAAACCTTAGTCATTTTCTATTGAATGAATGAGCCCTCTGGATCGTGTGGACTTACGGATTACACAAGTGCTATGGGTAAAATGTATTCAATTGGTCTACTTGGTCTTTCCAATTACAAACACCGGTCAGTGGGCCATATCTAGAAGGGATCCATTTTGGGATGAATCTAGCCTTACAGCAAAGTTTTACAAAGCTCTCAGGGATTTCTTTTAGCTATTTCTCAGGAGGACACAGGCAATGCATACTGCAACTCATTTAAAAGAAAAAGAACAGAAATTATCTTCTGTGATCTATACCGACCACTCTTGTTTCATAAGAGTACCTTCAGCTTTTATCAACCAATTTCATTTGTTCACTTTTGAGCCAACTTAAGAAATACATCACTTCTCAACCATGGTTGAAAAAGGAAATAAAAGACAACAACATAATCCAAACTGTACCCCTGCAGAAGCTGTAGGTGTCTTTGGGGGGAGCTACTCCCACTGCTTACAGGCTTGTATATTGGTTTCCTGTTTCAGAATTCCTTACATACAGATTAGATTCATTTCATCAAAACCAACTCTCAAGCCAGAGTATGATATACTGGGGAAAATCCAATACCATTTTCAAGTATGGAAAACACCTGCAGGAGCCATATACTGGGAAAGCAGTTACGCTGACACCATTCCAGGTGACAGCATGGTAACCAGCACCTGGTAACCAGATACAGGACTGGTGGGGGGAGAAGCAGAACTCAGTGGTTAACGGCAAGGACTTGGGACCCAGACCTTGGTTCACATCCTGGCTCTGACATGTACTGTTGAAGTTAGACAAGTTACGTCTCTGTGCCTCAGGTTCCCCATCTGTAAAATGGGTAAGAGTGTTACCTGAATCAAGTGTATACAATAGTGCAGCTATTATTGTCAGTCTGGCCCTGAAGCTAAAAGCTGCATGACCTCATGTGAGTCACTTAGCATCTCGGCTTCCTCATCTGTGACGGAAAAAAGGGTTAAATTCCAGCCTTTGTGCAGCGCTGGAATTGCTCTTCACTTAAATACAGCACCACCCCACCCCAATCTGCCGAAATTAGCAGTCTCAACTTGCTTAATTTTGTTAGTCATATAGTAATTACACATAAAATCAGCTCAAGCACTGTGTGTTTGTTTTTAACACAAGTTCAACCCTTCATTCAACAGTATGTCAAACAGCAGGTTCCCTCAGGAGGAAATAATATGAATAAATGAGATACAGAAACTAATAATCAAAAAAGTATTTGGTTTTCCTTTATAATTCAGTTCTAAGTTCACTGTTTATAATTTGTAATGGAATTAATATAAAAATAGAAGTATAGGAACCTAAGTGTACTCTAACTTGAGGAACACTAAAACTCCATGATAATATTTTCAAACACCATCCAGGCTCACAAAAGCAAACCTTCCTTTCTTTTGCCAACGAAACAGTAACAAATACTACTTTTTTGTATACACTCTTTTCTCCTCCTGCTGCCTTTTCACTCTGGCTTTTAAATATGGCCTTACTGTGGGTGGGGTTCCTGAACTTTATGAGCCAGCCTTCCATTTTAGATGTTGTAAAAGCCCAGTGGCTATGCTACTACAGCCTCGAAGACCAAAGAAATTAAAGGGTAAAAGCCTAAAATGCAGGGTTATATTTTCCTTCATGTCCAAGGATGCACAGAGCTCATCCACGTAGCCTTTTGAGTTGCTCAGAACGGTTGGCAGGCCTTCCCTTCAGTTTGCATAGGTGCAGATCCAGGTAAGACTAATGTTTCTGGCACAGGCACACACTGTCCCTACCCCTTTCAACTCCTCAACCTCCCTCTTGCTAGCTAGCAACTGTTTTTGCTCATCAAGGCAGCTCCCTGCAGTCTCTCACTCAGGCTCATGGACAAAACCATCCGCTACTCCCCTTTTAATCATTAACTGAGGAAGCGTTTACTGAGTGACTCCTGTGTGTTGTCACACACAGTGGTTGATAAGGCAGATATACTCTCTGGCAGTGCAATGTAAAGTTTATAGGTGAAGAGCTATAACAATGTTTAAAAGATGGTTTTGAAAAGCAATCACAAGAATGTTATTTTAAAGAAAATACAGGGTGCATTAGAAAGAAGTACACAGGAGGACACATAATCCAGTCAAAGAAATCAACCTTCCTAGAGAAAAGGACCCTGAAAGTGACCCTGAAGACCAGAATACTAAGAGTGGGGGCTAAGAACAGGAAAGCCTAAGGCAAGAGAACAAGACATATTTAAGAAAGCAAAAGAAGTTCATGATGGTCGGAGTTTATGGGGTGGAGGTGGGAGATGCACAGAACACAGAGTGGGCAAAGGATACAGCTGCTTCATTACGAAGGCTCCTGCTTCACAGAACTTTCCGTTCCATTTATTTAAGGTCCACTTCTCCAGGTTTCCACAATAGTAGACCAGTATCAATTACCAGAAAACTAAATCTATGACAAGTTATATTAGCAAGTATAGTATGTTACTGGGAGAGATCACATGTGCATTTTAACAGCGACTCTCTAGAGGCAACGACTTGACCAGAAACAGTGTAACAAGTAAAATGTTCATGATCCAAGACAAACCTGTGGAGAAAATCTTTTGGGTCAAAATGGATTTCCTACTAGTTTCATGTACCTACATGTTCCCAAAGGATTCTGACTATCTAATCAGAATAATTATCCCTAATAAAATACAACAGTATACGATATGCCCTACATTCCATTACAATTACTATTATCCTCATTTTAAAAGATCTACCATGATAAAATGAGAAAAAGAAAGGAAGAGATAAAGACAGAAATAAAATAATTACTTGCAGATGTTGTAACTGTCTACATATAAAGCCCAAATGTATCAAGTAAGAAAAACTAGAACTAGTAAGGTAGCCAGTTATAACATGAAAACATAAAAATAGCTTTAATAAACTATGAAGGACTCCTTAGAAAACATAATTGAAAAAAACTCTACTCAGAATAACATTTATAAAGTAGCTAGGAATAAACTTTAAAAAAGTATAGACACAGAAGTGTGATCAAAAACTACAGTGAATGTTAAATAAAAAATATTTATTACAGCAAAAGACACATTGCCATTAATCCCCCTCAAAATACTCCCTCAAACACACTTATCCCATCGTTCTTGCCACTTTCTGAAGCAGTTCTGGAAGTCCTCTTTAGTGAGTGTCTTTAGTTGTGCTGTCGTGGCTGCCTCGTTGTCCTGAATCTATTCATAACGTTTACCTTTCATGGTCATTTTGACTTTGGGAAAGAGTCAGAAATCACACAGTGCCAGATCTGGTGAATAAAGTAGATGAGGACATACCAGAATGTTTTTATTTGACAGAAATTGCCATACCAGAAGCGATGTGTGACACAGTGCTGTCATCATGGGGGATGATTTGGGGCACACTTTAAAACATACCTTCTCTCAACCACAGCTCATACCCAACTGATTGCACCGAACAAGCTGAAACTTGTCACACACTGTTACTAGGTTTGTTGTGCCACTTCCCGCATTGAAGATCCCTGCCTTTCTGTTGGATGGCAGCAGCATTGACCGTATTCTTTGATCACACCTCATATTATTTTATTGGATGTGGTATCCATCCAATAAAATAAAACTACAAAATTTGGCTGAGAAAAATGAATTAGTACAAAATAAACACTATGCTTGCTCCTGGAATGAATATAACAAAGATATTATTTCTTTCTCAAATTCCTCTAAAATTTATCACAATTTAAGGAGCACATAAAACGTGAAACCATAAAGCACGAGATGAAAATATAGCTGAATGTATAATTTCCTCACAGAGAAGGTATTTCTAAACTTTACAGTAGCAGAAATCATGATTTAACTGATTTGATTACATGGCAAAAACACCAACCAAAATTAAAGTGAAAAATGGACAGAAAAACACCCACGAGACAAAAAACAACACTAACCTTCTTCATATGTGAAGGATTTCCGTGTATTCACAAGAGAAAGATGAACACACCAAATCAAAAAATGGGCCAAAGACACTACTGAAGATTCTAGTTGTTCTGTTCTTCCTAGAGCAGCTGCTCCCTCCACAGACCCTAAGCAGACAGGCCCAACCCGCAATCCAAATCTCAGCTGGCTGAATCAGGAGTGACCGACCACCTCATGAAATCAAGCCAGTGGATTGCTCACTCCTACAGACATGGATACCCAAGGTACTTGGATGATGACAGGTACCTGAACTGAAAGGTCATGCTCAAGTAGGACTGACCTAAGAGACATGGCAAGCCAAATCCAGAATAAAGAGCTATGGGAGACTAAAGAGGCCTCGAGAAAACAAAGAAAGGGGAAATTCAGTATGCAAAGAAAAGCAAGAGAGTGGAGATGATAGAAGGAAGCAGACACTCCAGTTCTTATCTCTGGGAGGTCTGGGTATCCTTTGTATTCTGTTCTTGGACATAAACCAGAGCGCCTGTGATCTCCATCCAATAACACCAGTTCATGTCGATTTTTCAGTCCATGCAGCAACCAGAGCCCCTAGACCACAACAGACATGGACGAGCAATTCCCAAAAAAAGGATAAAAAGATCAGAATTAAACATGTGAAAAATAGTCTCATACATACAAGTAAAGGCACTCAGATAGCCTTTTCGGCTATCAAATAAATGTGCACAGATAAAAAGGCACTGAGATAAGGCACAGTGAGGTATGGGAAGAAATACAGGCACTCGGAGTGGGGAGGAAACTGATACAAATTTTCTAGATCCAGTATAAGTCTCAATAATTCCTATTATCTGAGAGCAACAGTTATACTTTTAAGCATTTATTTTAAGTAAGTAATCATAAATATGCAAAAGAAAATTACTTGATATTTACTGCAGTACTACAGATAATAAGAACACAAAAGAAACAAACTCTAAGATTACTTAAATCAGTGTTTCTCGAACATCATTCATTCATCATGACGTTTGCATACCCCTGTTCCACCTGCGCTGATTTACTTACTATTATTCTTTAAGTCAGCTCATGCTTGTACTTAAACTACTCTTCCTACACGTTTTTACTGAGGGCCTACTAAATGCCAGAGACTGCTCTAGGTGCTGGAGATTGAGCAATGACTAAAGCAGACAAGAACCCCGCTCTGGCAGCGCTTCCATTTTACTGGGGAGACAGATAATAAGTAAAATACACCATACGTTAGTGCCATGGTGAGGGAGAAAACAATAAAGTAGGCAAGGGGAATAGGAGGCTTTGGGGCAAAGGAGTTGGCATTCCAGAGGAATGCAGTCAGGGAACATGCTCAGCAGGAAGGAGGTGGCCATGGGACAATCTGGAGGTAAGTTTCCGGAAGCTGGGAGAGTAGGGTAAAGGACCAAGGCTGAAGCACGCTGGAAAGGTTAAAGGAAAGGCGGGAGGCCAATGGGCTGAAGCAGAGTGAGCAAGAAGAGTGGGAGGAGATGAGGTCATAGAGGGACCGGGCGTAGACTGGGCACATCGTGTAGGGACTTGTAGGTGACGGGTAGGGACTCTGGAAAGAGAACAGAGACTAAGAAATGACAGTAGTGAGACACTAGTTAAAAGGGACACTAGTAATAAACTATGGTGACTTGGATCCTTTGGATGATGGTGGCGTGCGGAGTGGTGAGAGAGCTGAATAATGAATCTATTTGGCAGGCAGAGCGGACCAGACTGCTGCTGTGTGGGACACTGAAGACCTAGTGCCATTACCTGAGGAGTGAGGTGCGGAAAGGTACTGAGGACTCCCAGCACCTACAGGTCTTCCAGAGTAATTTTAACCATGAAATCAACGGTTTGATGGATTAGCTATTATTTGAATACACATAGGAGAGTATATAACTATTAACTAAACATGCTCACTCACATGCTTTCTTACAATTACCTCACATACCATCAGTAGTGTCTGCACCAGACTTTGGGAAGCACTCATTTAAATAAAGTTGATATATTCTGTGCACATGGACACACACACACACACACACACACACACACACGATGAAAATGCATATACCAAAATGGCAACAGTACTAATTTCTTGGTGGTAGAATAATAGATAATTTTCTTTGTACTTTCCAAATTGTCTTCAACGAATGCACACTTTATTTATTAAAAAAAATTTTTTTAATATACATGAAAGTCTTATTCAAGTCAAGTTCTCTATTTCTGGTTGGATATGATAAGAAGGCTTTTAACGACACATCCTGAAGGAGAGAAAAGAACGAAGATAGAGATCTATGGTTGGGGTGAGGAATTATGCCTCAGAAACTAAAAACAGAATCCCAGACAGCAGTGACACAGATAGGATATATAGTCTTAAAAACCCAGTGCATCGCATACCACATACGAAATCAAGATCCAGAAAGCAGAAGACAAAGTAAATGTGAGAAGGTCTTGAACCAATCATGAGTGAGCTTTTGGGCACCCACTGGATCGGGGGCCAGCAATCCATTAAAACTTCACTGCTTTGTGGTAAAGTCTTCTTGACACATGCCAAGACTGTGACACTATAAACTGCAATGAAGTTTAATAAACTGCTCAAATGCTTCTACGTAAATGTCATCTAAAACATTACCCAGGTAAAATAAACATTAGTATGCAGACACAGAACTCAAGAGGACTGAGAGCAAGTTCAATAAAAATCAGAGTGCTATCTAAAAGAAATGGACTGATTTCCTCCTCTGTCTAGTGGTGTAATTTTCATAGGTAACTAGGATGAAGTGGAGGTTTGTAAGTCACACCACTTAGGCTATCAAGATGTCACTGTTCTTGATGCTTTATTACCATCTGGCAAAGACCATGGATGGACATAGTAAATAAAATGCGAGACCGATTCTAAAAGCATTCTGGTCAGCTCTGAGGTTTTCCAGTAATTCTCCACCTTCTAAAAAACGAGTATGATTCTCTTCCAACCTCACGCAATCAGATCAACAACTCATTTCATCTTCAAGACCTGTGCTGTAGATCCGGTAGACAACTGGGTAATGGAGAGTCACTCCGGGAATGAAATGAGAGTGGACTGTTCTAAATGCCTGTCGTGTACAGATACAGCTCCCCAATATCCCTAATAAAGAGCATAATTATGAATGGTTTTAAGGTGTCTCATTTATCGAATGAATCATATGGCATAACTACTTAATCATGTAATGCCATTTGACAAAGCTTACCACCTGCATTCACCTTGCAGCCCTGAACAGGGCTTTTAGTTCCTAAAACCATCTTCTGCCAATAACACCAGGGTTTTAATTTTGATTTCATGTAGACCTATGGCTTCATGATGTGATCACGAAACATTATGTATAAAAAATGACCTAAAGGTCATCACGGAACAAGAGGAAGAACATGGATTTCTGGAAAAGAAATCGTCTAACCCTCCCTTCTTCACCTCTTCTGCTCTCCAAAAGCACTTCAGTGAATAGTAAATCGTTATTCATTAACTGTGGCCTGTCATCTTTAAAAAGAAAAAAACAAACATCAAAAATTAAAAAAACTAAATGAAGTTGGGAAAACCAAATACGTGAAAACCGAAGTTCAATTTTTTTTTAGAAATAATAATGTTCAATAAAACAAATGTAAGCCTTCCGTGGCTGACAACCTATTCCAGCTGACTGCATTTCAAAAATGTTTTGTAACTAGGCCCTGTTTGTTTCTCAGTAAACTCAATCAGTCTCTGAATATTCTATAAATGACCCAGAAGAAATGGGCTTTTTATGCAAGTGGAAATGGCAGACAACTCAAAACCAATGTTAAAACAAACAGAAGGGAGAGGTCCTTGAAAAGGAACTAAATCTCAGAACACCACTTCCTGTGCTCAGCTCTCTCAGCAGTCATGCTCCTTTAACCAGAAGAACCACAAAAGCATGCCAGCATCCTCACTTGAGGGTACCCCATTTACAAGTGTTCTGATTGGTCCGTTCATGGGTTTCTGGCATTATTTCATCAGAGCATAGACAGGGAAGACATTCCTCGTCCAAACACTTTTTCTCCACTGAACTTTTAGACAAAAATCTAACTGTACTTTTAAAGGAAAATATTTTCTTAAGTATGAAAAAGGAAAAAGACCCAAAATAGAGCAGAGCTTTCCTTTTAAAAGACCCTTTTGTCAAAAAGGCAAATTTCCCTGGATTCTCTAGCAACACTCTCACAGAATTCTCTCTTCAAAGCACCTTGGGTTTTGCTTTTCCTCACAGAGCTCCTGGCCCAGAAAGGAGTGACAGCTCTGGCCAGCCACAGCAGAGGCCTTCTTTGAGGAGGTGCACTTCTGCAAATGAAAGCAGGAACCACAATTACTCACCAGAGAAAAAACAACCGTTTCCTAAGAAGATGTTGCAGCTCCAGTAGTTCTACGACACACCACTCACCACAGGTATCACTCCTGTAAGTCAACTCAACACTGAGCTCACAGGTACCAACAAGAGTTATCCTCCAAGGGTCTGAACTCAGCGCACAAAGCAGACTTGAGCTTGGCTGTAGCTCTCCCGTGACACAGTGATGACACAATTAGCTCCACACAGTATCTCCCTGCCGCCCACACAGCCTCTGGCCATGGACTGACAGATGTGGTAGTAACTTAGCAATACTTTCTGGTTATCTATCGCACCCACATCATTCACAGAGACAGACAATGCAGTGCCATCCTTCCATAAAGACGTCTTTCTCCTCCCACATACTGCTAAGCTGCACATTATTGCATGGAGGAACAAAATACTGGCTCGTGCTGAGTAGAAAGTAGTCATCCCATGGACCTTTAAGGATCCTTCCGATGATCCCTTTGTCCTCTGGGTGTTAAACAAAATCGCTCTGCAGAATTTCAAAGGAATGTGACTGCCAAGTGAGTAAGCCAGAGGAGCTCAGTAAGAACTACCTCCGCCTGAGAATGTCTTACCATGTCATGCTAAGCAGCTAAGCCTCACGCCCCCAATCACACCTGAGTAATGGGGCGGGGGTGGGGGGAGAAGGTGGGGCGTGTGCTGGAGGGAGGGCTAAGCCAAAATGTCTCAAAACACCTGTGACAAACACAATGGCCTCCCAAAGATGGGGGATTGGTATATATTTTGCTAACACGAACTAAACGAATGAACTCTAGTGGGTCTGCGCAGGCTGAGGTAAGCATTTCAGCGGGATCCATAATGAACTCTACTTAATTTCTCTCTACTGCCATTCAAAGTATTCAGACAAAAATGGTAAGTTAATACATATTAAACACTTTTAATGTTCCAGGCACTGTTCTGAGACTTTCACAGGCATTAGCACATTTAATCCTCGTAACAACCCTACAGAGTAGGTATTATTAGTATAGTTGCTTGACAGACGGGGAAACCGAGGCACAAGTGAGCAGTATGGCAGAGCTGGGGTGTGTCTGTCCCCAGGCAGCCTGACTTCAGACACCACCCTGAACTACTGCTTGTCATGCCTCCCAGAGAGAGGTCTGTGTGGTGCCAGTGCAGTGTGGCAGGTCACAAACAGTGGTCAGGTGCGAGAAGCACATGGCCAAGAGATTCTGGGACAGCAGGACGTATGTGGAAGTCAAGAGAGTTGAATTTTTGTTTCAGTTTCATCATTAACTGTGAGACTTGAGACAAGTTACATCTCACTTCCTTGCCTCAGTGTATTCATTCATCTGCACAATGTGTGTGTGTGTGTGTGTGTGTGTAGGGGGACAAGATGACTGTACCTTCTACTTCAAAAATTCTACAACAGTCTTCTATGCCTGGTAAGGTTATTAAAATACTACGTGCTATTTAAAAAGTACCAAAACAAGAACGTAAGTAGGGGATAAAAAACAAAATAAGTCCCATGAATTCTGTGTGACAAAAATCAAGTTTATAACCTAAACTGTCTGGGGAACCCATGCCTAAGGCAGTTACGTAGTACCGGAACTCACTGGGTGGCCCAGTAGACTGTCCTACTTGTTATGGTGTGCTATTGTGTGTACCTGTGTCCACGCATGCGTGTGTACAGCATGGAAAAAAGGAGGGAGAAATATGGTATGTCTTCTTAGTGAGGACGCTTGGGAGTGGTATGGATGCACAGAGCAGAGCTCAATGTTTCCCCATTCAAGCTGCTGACAAAGCAGCCCCACTTTCAATCATCTGACAAAACAGAATTCACAATATTTTATTTTTTAAAATGTCTATTTAAACACACACACAGAGAGAGAGAGAGAGAGAGAGAGAGAGAGAGAGAGAGAGAGAGAGAGAGAGAGAGAGAGAGAGAGAGAGAGTTAGAGTTAGTTTTAAAACCCACTAGCATAAAGGAATCGCGCTTACTCTCCATGAAGAGAAAGGCTTCCCTGGGTCGCATGTGGAAATGGAGAGAGGAAGTACAGGCATTATTTGAACTGGATAAGAGGAAGGATGCTGTTAGTTGGGTGGGCTTTTCTGGGTTGCACCCAGACAGCTGGGATGAACTAGTCATCCTTGGTGACTCAACTATGATGAAGACGGCCCAAATTCTTTGTGGTCTCCAAGAGACCCTTGTCTGCTGCTGAGAGGAATGAACCACTCACAGGAAGTCTCAGAAGGAGCAGGAAAGGAAGAATCTTCTACGTGGAACCACACCACCTGACGAGAAACCCTGTCTGCCTCAGTATATGAGGGTAACAATGAATCTAAAAGCATAAACTAACAAAGGATACCTGGTCCCTTCCGTTGTTTAGAACCTATTCTGTTTGTGAGCAGAATATTCAAGACCAATGGAGGGGAAGTAAAGACAGAGCTGATAAAGCAACTGTACCTACTAGTCCCAGGAGCAGAAGCATGGAGAAAGCCCCTCTTCCGCGGTTTCCAAGGCCAACAATTAGATGGACTTCACCATCTTTCCATTTTAGCCAGTATTTCGGTGTCTTAGAACCCCAGCAAGGAAAAGCACCTGGAGCCTACTGCTGGTCACACAACGAGACTTGAGTCTGCTGACTGAGTACCACCCCAACCAGCATTTAGCCCACAACCAGAGCTCCCTGCACCAAAACCACAGCGATGCTATGCAGCGACACTGTGTGAATTCCCACGAACCCAAAGCAGCTCAAGGCAGCACGGTTCCAAAGTTTTCATGCCTTTTTATAGCCCTCTGTGTTGCAGAGACTGCTTATAGTTAGTTTATTTTTGCATAAAAAGGCTCCTACCAGGGGCTTAAATGGAAACCACTTTTTGGTTCTCTTTCACAGCAATGTGAATATTTTGTTTAGTTTTGTTTTAAGATGAGTTAGATCTTGCGTCCATTAAAGCTCGTCAGCAAAGGTTTTAGACATAAATATATATCAGAGAATGAGTTTACTAACTAAAGAAAGTCTGGCACAATGTGAAGGTATGGAAGCTTTTCTCTGATGTCCTCTTTTGCCAGAATATGTGGAACCAGGCATGGATTTTTCTTGAGCAGAGACCCATAAATTTCCTCATAATTCTAACTTTTAAAAGGAGGTATTTGATTTCCATGTTGTTTTTTCCACTCTCCATGAACCACTCTAGAAGACTGTGTCTCTGATATGGTTGTTGAAAAATAAAATAAAATCATCAGAAGGATTATAGGGACCCATTACTGAAAGTTACTGTTACAGATAGACAAGTTCCAGCATGAGGAATCAGAATGACCATACCTGAAAATCAATCACCATACCTAAAAATCTGAGCAAGAGAATCAAACGTTATTTGAATTTATTTTTCCCCCCCTTGGTACCATAAGGTAGTAAAAGAGGCATTAGGAAATACCTCTCTCTGGAAAGATACATGCAGAGAACTCTATGTCCTGGCTTTGTAGTTCTTTCTCCTCTTCTAATAATAGCTTTGAGATGCAACTTCAATCCTCACCTAGGACCCTGACCGAAAGGCGCCAAAAGCTACAAAGTGTAGAGGAGGAGAAGAAAAGGAATGAATATGCAACACTGTCCCTTGTTGCTAATCTGAGCTTTATACTTAATGGAAATCACAGAAAAGGCATGGTGACCACAGAGGCATATTTGAGTGTATGGAATTACCTAATAATGACGACAATGAAGATGGTGAAGACAGCTGACACTTCCTACGCCCTTACTAGTTCCAGACACTGTGTTCAGCAGTGCATACTCATTATCTCAACTGATCCTGGTTACAACTCCAAGGAGGAGATACTATTGTGACCATTTTATAAAGGTCACAAGGGAGGTTTTCAGCCCAAGGTAATACTGTTGGGAAAGGGCGCAGTTGGGCTATGAAGACAAATCTCCTGCAAAGAACCGGGTTCCGAAAGCTACACGTGCTCCTACCCCTTGCATAGTTAGAGTTCTGGCCCTAAAATGGGCCCACTGTTCAGCTTGATGGGATTACACATTTTAACACAATTATGGGAAGACTTGCATGAATACCCTTTACATCATATAATTGATATGTAATTATCTAGGAACTGTATCTTTCTAAGGAAAAAACGACAAGACTTCTGACACTCTTCTTAAAATATGAAGACATCATAGAAAGAAAGTCAAGAAAGTCTCCCCTTCAAGCCTCTGAAAATTCTAAAGGGGGTGTGATGTTCTGCGAGTTGATCTCTCCCCTATTCTTTTTCATGCACATATAAATAATTTGAGGTAGAGAAACTTTTATCTTCCATCAGAAACTTGAAAACTCTATTAATAACTCTTAGGGTATCTAACACATTTCCTATCTTTTAGTCAAGGCTTTTATATGTAAACAACATAAAGTATACTTTATCTTGGCTAAATATAATAACGATCCTCCTTCTTCCTACCATATTTATAGCTCTTACTGTTCTGTACCCTTGCACCCAAACCACACTGAGACTGAATCACTTCCACTGAAAAGACACTCTGAAACTAGAAAATCAAAATAGAACACACTGGATGTTTGCAATTTCAACCACAACCCCTACTCTGCCTTAAATAGGATGGATTGCTTTCTCATGGAAAAATAAAGCTCATTACCAGAAGAGTTAGAAGCACAGAAACAATAACTTATAAAGCATACTGTTCACTAGTAGGGCTCCTTTGCAACAGAAGATTTTAATCAGGAGAAAAACACAGCAGTCAAATTCCAGAATCATCTAGTCTGCATTGCATTTACTTTCGGTATAAAGAAAATGATGTCATTACAGGGTTGGGATCAGAAACAACTGTTCCACACAAAACTGATTACAATGACCAGTTCATTCCAAATTGGTGGGAAAAGCTTTGCATTCAAATCTAGGAATGTAGTCATGGATGGCTCATAGCATGTCATGTGAGTTCACAAACTACCCTAGATTTTCTAAAATCTTGTTATTTAAATACAATCAAGTTTTAACTGGAGGGTAAGTTTCTTATAAAGGGGGAAAAAATTCATGAGGTAAAAATAGGACATTTATTAAATCAGAATATTTTCTCAAAAGTAAATAGCATATTTCACTACTGTCACTCTGACTTGAGATTATATTACTCAGAGAAGCTTGGCATATCTGCACAGATACTACTGTGTTTCCCGGAGAATAAGACCTAGCCAGACCATCAGCTCTAATGTGTCTTTTGGAGCAAAAATTAATATAAGACCCAGTATTATATTATACTATATTATTATTATATAAGACCGGGCCTTATATTATAGCAAAATATGACTGGGTATTATAGTATAGTATAGTATAGTATACCTGGCCTTATACTATATTAAAATAAGACCAGGTCTTATATTAATTTTTGCTCCAAAAGACGCATTAGAACTGATGGTCCAGCTAGGCCTTATTTTTGGGGAAACACGGTATCTTGTAGAGGACCGGGACAGAGAGGCTGTCATATCAGTAGTGAGCCAGGGGAATCTGGAAATCTCCTGGAGGAGGTGTCCCCTTTCAACTGCACCTTTCAACTGACAAGGTCTTGTTTGTGATCCCAGACTTAGTGACATAAGCAGGGTGGCAATTCCCTCCTCAGTCATCCTTTGCAGGGACACAGGACAGGGTTGTAGGAGATAGGTACTTCCAAACTGAGAGTGCTCTGGAACCACTATATCAACACCCTGCTAGTCGTGTCAGTCGTGCGGGGGGGGGGGGGTCTACTCTGTCTCTCTCTCCTCCCTTCCTGCTGCCCGCAGGTGAAGTTTCCCAGGTCTCATTACTATATCACTACAGTAATCAGGAAATGGTGTAAGAGAGAAACTCAAATGAATCGGACTAAGAATTTGACAGGAGAGAATATGGAAACTACTATTTCAAATAAAATAAACATATGTAAATGAAACGACCAATAACACAGATAACTAAAATGCAATTCTAACCATCGCCACACGTATTGACACTTTTCCCTTAAGTCAGTGCCATGAGCCGAAACAAAAGCACCCAGGCCTGCATATCCTTCACTGAGATAGGATATGTTTTCAACTCAAGACGATTTGCCAACTCTAAAGTCGCCCAGTGGTACTGAAAGAAGTTAAGGATAGAAAAACGTGATTTTCAGATCTCCTCATGGCCATAAAATATTCTCAACAGGTCATTCAACACATGTGCTCAAGCTTATCAGTCGGAATACAAATGTTTTGATGGGCACTGTCATTATCGAGAAGACAAAGGTGACTAATTCCCTGGAGAAACACTGATGTCCCCTGTTAACCCTTGTCTCAAGATTCCAAACGACCAGCAGGTCCTGAAACCCAAATATCTGCACACGCTCACCGGAGGCGGGGGAACAACGAACGTTCCTAAGGCTTATAGTGAAGGGGAAAAAAATACACCACAAAACCAAGTAAACAGAAAGAGGGAGATGGATGAAAACGTTTCTACACCCCCCTGGAGGGAGACATTGTCCTCCTGAAGGTGCAGATAGTTCAGAGGTTCTGCCGCCCCCACGGGAACAATTCCGACTGGGCAGCCAGCGTGTTTCTGGGAGGTTGTGCTGGTAACCGAGGCTGCCGCAGATGGCGGATGCCTTGGTACATGACGCCCAAATCAGTACACTGACCAAAAGGAACGATCAGATTTAAGGCATTCTGTGGTAACCGGACTTAGTGCTGTGCAAAAACTACAAGACAGCCCCTGCCTTTAAGGACGTTACAGGCGCCGTACAAAGCGTCAGCAGAATCCCACTGCTCTCAGTACTCTCCTCTGCCCTCACTGCCACTCCTCTCTCGTGGTCTTACAAAGGAAGAGGGAATCACAGGTTCCGGGCATGTTGGCGCTGGAAAAAAATCCTGCATATTGCCTAGCCCAACTTCCTCATTTGAAAGGTAAGATCAGCTCAGACATGGGTAAGCGCCGGGCCCAGGACCACAGAGTTAACGTGATGTACCAGAAAACCCCCGCCCCAGACTGCCAACTCCGTACTTCTTCAACTCCAAAGGGAGAGAATTTGTCTCCTAAATGGAGGGCCCACAATATCCATACACTGGATGACTAAGAATCAAGAGAGAATCACGTGCACTTTTACCTCCTACGCCCTGGTTTCCTTTCAGCTGCTGTGGCTCACACTTCTGCTTTAAAGTGAGAAACAAGGACCCTCTGAAAGGGGATGGAGAACGCATGACCGTCCATCACTTCAGCCAAGAGAAGGAGAATTACAATCTCCTCCTGTCTCTGGGCTCACCTTCCTACAAGAGTTGCATTTGGGGCTTCAAAATAAGTACTTCTTATCTGTCAACTCAGAATGAGGAACAGTAACCAGCGGAGGTTGCTTCCGTGGAAGAACAACGAAGGGGTAAGCTGTGTAAGCAGCCCAAGACACAGCGAAAGAATGGAAAATGCTCCCTTCCTCCACTTGCTCTCCATCTAATCACTGGGCAAGCTAAGAATACTGTTGCCAAATTTTGGTGTTATTCTACCTGCTCCAGTTCCACAGTCTCCTCACTGTTTTTCAAGTTGTTCTTGTATAGAAGATCCTAACTGGTCATAAGGAGCTAACCTAAGGAGCCAGAATCAGTATGATTTCAGAGAGACAAGTAATGGATTTTCAAAGTTGGAAACACACCTTGTGAATTATTTAATTTCATTTTCCAGATGAGTAGATGAAGTCTTCAGCGAGGTGAAGAATTTAGATATGTCCAGACCTGGGGCCAGCGCCCGGGACGCCCATCACCCAGCACCACATTCTTCCCATGAGACCACAGCAGACCTGGGGCTGCTGCAGACATCCACCATCTGCAGAAGGGTCTGGACGCAACCCCTGGGCTCAGACACACACTGGCCTTTGAGGTCCAATGGCTACGGCAACATAACAAATTCAAGGCCATGTCCACCTGTGGCGATGGGGGCTCCGCAAGACAGAATGTGGACTGGTGAAACCACGGGGAGACATGAGCGTGGTTACTCAGGGAAAGGCACAGGCCCATGGCAACTGGAATAACGCTGAAGATAAGAGGAGACGGGAAAGGCAGGGGAAGGAAAGCAGGAAGGAGGAAACATGCCATCGGGAAAGCAGGTGAACAGAATGGCATCCGAGTACAGAAAGGTTAGCTACTGGTCACATACTATGCCTCATTTTCAGGGAAAGAAAAGTCCCAAAACCCTGTTACGACACTTTCTCTAAAAGTTCTTTAAGAAGGTCTATCTAATTCGATTTTTAAGTTGGTGTACAGTTACAGCAGACTGCCGTCTTCAGATGTTTTCATAAAACTGAGTGCAACTCAAGATAAATATTGCTTCTCCACTAGCCGACCACGGGTGGATTTTGATACTTAACACATACTGGGTGGAGCAGCTCCACCCCTGGCGCACAGCCTAGCTTCAGCAAATGGATCCCTCAGCCTCTTGCCAGACCTGGCCTCATGGCTGTGTGGCCCTGAGACCTCCCAAGAAGACCTGGGTGCCACAGGAAGAGATACTGCTGACTCAGGAGATGGCCAGCTCTCACTCTGAGGCAGCCAAGAGAAGCCGGCCATGGAATTGGAGGCAGCGTGTAGCAGTGCTGACATTTCAAACACTTTACTCACTGTAGCACAAATGCAAGTGCTGTGTGCTCTCTCTCATTTTGGATGTTTCTGGAAATAGACTTTCGTATGTGTGTGTTGGTGGGTGCCTGTTTTGTTCAACCTAAATTTCCCAGTAAATATTTTATTAGTTTTTTCTCTTTAAATAAAAAACAAAGTTACTTTCAAAGGATTGGGTTGTGAAATCCATATTGCTTATCAAGTGGAGAGCCCCAGGGTGACCAGTAAATTCACCAGGACCCAATACAGGTGTGGCCTATGGACTCACTAGGCAGTTTACTGTTACATTAAAATGTGGCAACTGACATTCTTTTGCTGTGCTGTGTTTCAGCCACACAATTTCCATTGTAAATTCAAAGTTATAGCCAAAGATGGGACACACCAGCTTCCCAAAGTCAAGCTGCCAGATGATGCAAGACCAAACCCACCTCACAACTTGCTCCTTAGGTTTCCTCTCCATTACCTTCTAAACCTGCGGGCCATATCCCCACCTCCAATCCTAAAGCAGCACTTATACACCTGGCATTTCAATACATACCGATGTACTTTTTACCAAGTTTATTGAAGGCAAATATCTGAGACCCCACCCTTTGGAATTAGCAACAGGTGTCAAATCTTGATCAACAGAATCTCTTTACATTGACACTGGAAGGGCCTACAACAGAGATAACTCCTGTAACACACGGTCATACGCTTGGGCTATTCAGCCAATCACACACAAATCTACACTCCTCTTACCAACCATTGCCTTTTGAAGCCGTGAGTCCTGGAATTCTTTGGGTGAAACTGTTTCAATGAGAAGGACATCCCCCAGCTGATGAATCCACCAAGGTACTCACTAGACTCACAAGTTCCAGCAGCCGTGACTATCTCCAGCTACTCGGGCCAGTCCTGAGCTTCTGATTTGCAAGCTGCAGAGATAGTTTTTATCTGTCTTTTTTATTATCTTTGGGCAGCAAAATACTGAAGACACACAAATACTTCCCTATCATTCTGTCACCCAGAAATGCAGTCTAACCTGGGAAAGCCAGAGTGCAATGTCTACACATGATAGATGTGCTCCTCAATTCAACAAGATTTAGATAAAGAACTTAAGAAAACCAGGATCAATGAACACAACATAGAACCAAACCACAGCAATGCAAACAGGGCTCACACAGTCTGGCAAAAGGCCCCTCCTCTGCCTTGAAGGGATGATTGCCTCCAGCTAAAAGAATATTCATTCTCCATGTCATCTCAGGATGGCATCTCCATTTCAGCTCCCAGCTGCCAGGGCATCCTTTTTCTCTCTCCCTTCAGGTTCTCACAGCAGCCATAACAGACCTGAGATATGAAGCCCTGATCAAAGTTGATTACTTCTGGATGACTATAAAACAGAGCAGTGTCAAGGTCAGTAAATTACAGGCAGGACAATCTGATGCTTACCCTTACCGCCCTGTGGCCCTTAAAGGTTTTCATTACATTTAGGTCTCAGAAGTCAACACAGCATTCCTTCCTTAACTCGAAGTTTAGCCTCATCACTCACTTGTTTTCTCTTTTTGAAGATAACAGTCCTAAGTTGTTTCAAAGGAGAAAGAGAAATTGGTCAATAAGATGATTGATCCAGCAAGGTAGAAGAAAGACAGAAAAAGGAAGACAGTCGCCCTCTCCACCCGACAAACACAAAGGTCTTTTAGTCTAACCCCTTTATTTTACACATGAGGAAACTGAGAGATCAAGAGAGAGAGGTCTCATACTCAGTGGCAGAGCTGGGTCAGTGGGGGTGGCTCAGGGCCTCAGTTTTCAGTGCTTCCCCTGCTGTAAAGCAGGGCCTCAATAAAGGACCAGCTGAATCAACAAAAGGGAGCCGCGAACATTCTGAGCACAGAAATTATAGTGCCCTCCTCCCTTCTAAATACAGGCTGGAGGCATGCCAGGAGCATTCAAGAGCAGAGGGGACAAATGACCTTCATAAAGAGGTAGGATAAAGTCCAATGACACCAAACACTAGACAGCTACACTGTTCTTCCTGCTTCAAATAGTTCAACCTCCCTAAACCTGTTCAGAGGAATGAGCCAGTCCCTTCAATAATCTGTTAAGAAATACAAATTTTAAAAACCCACAGAGCACTTTGTAGTCTATCTAGCACTTGCACATACAATTACTTTTTAAAAAATTTATTGGGGTAACATTGGATAATACCATTATGTAAATTTCAGGTGTACAACTTTATAATACAACATCTGTATATTATGTGCTCAACCCCCAAAGTCTATGCTCCTTCCATCACCTTATATTTGACCCTTTACCCCCTCTTCGCCCTCCTTTTCCCCCTTTCCCCATTCTGTTGTCTGTATCTATGAGTTGTTTTTTTTTTCTTCTGTTTGGTTTGTTCATTTTATTTCACCCTCACAATGGTCCCATTTTCCAAGTAAAGAAACTGAGGACGGAAGAAGCCTTGCCCAAGCTTGCAGTTACTAAACAGCAAGTCTGGAATTCGAGCCTGTATATTCCAATTCCATAGTCAGTGCACCTTCCTCTATACTATCTCCGCCCAATGTTGTTAATGACCAAAAGCCAAACACAACAGTAAACCAAAGGGCTGACTGCACCACACCCTCAGGCCAGCTAAACAATGACTAAAATCCTTGCTGGAACCCAACACAGGCTCAGCCTCCCCGGAATTTCAGGACTGAGCATTTTCAGAGCAGGTCCGGCCCCAGGCGGCTGCTGAGAGAACCCCTCCTAGGCCTTTATCCCTCATAACTCTGGCCTGGTCACATGAACCATAACAGTGGGGCTGGAGCTGGACCTGTCAAGTGCATTGGGCTGGTGGTGACACACCCGCTGTGCAGGCAGATTCCCTTCCAGGGAGCTCCCACCCCAAACATTCCAAACACTGTGCTTGCATGGAACTGGAGGGAGGAACCGAGCTACACGGGGAGCTGGCGAATCTGACAGAACTCTCCGTACCACATCTGTCCTTCTGCACCAGCCTACAATTGGTTCCCAAACAGCTGCACAGGCCATGCCTTGCACAGGTACACTAGAAACCATGAGGACGTTTCTTCTGAGAAGTGACATCCAAGGGACTTCAATTTGAATCCTTACCACTGGCACATATTCCTTTCAGGTTTTGAAAACTAGTTTAAAATTAAATTGGAAAAGGATTACAGACAGCCCCGGAAGGTCATGGAGGCACACAGAGAAACTGACACTAGATGAAGTAAACTAATAACACAGGACAAGTATTTTATATGAAGCAAAAGCTTTAGAAACACTAACCCAAACATGAGATCTTTATAAAGCAAAATGGGGAAAGAGACTCATTTACACACTGCATGAATTTTCCCTTCACAGAAACAGAAGAAATGGAGCAACTTTTAGAGGAGCAGTATTCAGTACCTGCTCTATGCCAGGCATTGTCACATATTTTACCTGCTCAATAACCATGGGGAAAAGGATATCCACAAGTGATCGCCCAGCAGAGACGCTAAGCAGCTTCACACCACTGCACAGCAAGTAGCTCCGGGAACATAAAGACAGAAAGGGCCAGGCCAGAAAAACAGATAAACCCTTGAGGAGCAGCCCCCGCGGCACCGTGAGGGGCCATCTGCACGTAAGGAAAGACCACAGGAGGAGGGCGCGGTTCTGACAGTCGGTTTACTCTTCTTCCCAGGGCGAGGCACGTGCGGCCTAAGTGTTGTTACAGGGCCATTCTCCATGTTCAAAGATGAT
Source organism: Rhinolophus ferrumequinum (assembly GCF_004115265.2). Lineage (NCBI taxonomy): Eukaryota > Metazoa > Chordata > Mammalia > Chiroptera > Rhinolophidae > Rhinolophus > Rhinolophus ferrumequinum. Next base: position 56,974,065 of record NC_046287.1, read on the forward strand.
GAAACTGGTACACTAGTGACAGGACTACACGACAGCCTAAAGAGGCTCCCACAAAGTGTTGACGGATATGCACTAATTTACACACGTCTCTCTCAGCCTCTGTGCCACCAAAGGCTGCATCTGAGAGGTGACTGCTGGCTGGGGAGAGGGCTTCTCCTGTGGGGTGCAGGGCATATCATGGAGCGACCTGGAGCCCTGCCACAAAGAAGCCCTGCCACAGTTATAGTTTGAGCATATCCACAACTCCAAATTCATGACCACCTTTCTCTAAGGTCGACGTCCTCTCATGTACCTCCCGTAAGGAAGAACAAACTTAAACATAACAGTCAAAGTTTATTACGATTTACTGAGCTTTTATTAAGGCAGGAGAAATTCCGGTAAATGCTTCCTTGCACCTCAGTTAATCTTCACACCACACACCCCTCATGTTATTTAGGTATTATTGTGACTCCTAGTTCACACATGAAGAAACTGAGGTTCAAGAGTAGGGAAGTAACATACTAAAGGTCAAACTGTAAGAAATACAGGTAAAACTAAAACCAATGGGCCTATAACACCGAAGTCCAGGCTCATACCACAATGCTTTCTGCTCTCACAAAATATGTTTCACGTCCTTTTTCCCCAAGCACTCTCTTTGTCCTTTATTATTAAAGCCATGACATAAAATATGCAGTTAGAAAGAAGCAAAATATTCATACTGATGGGCTGTGGAAGACAATGAAGCTATAAAATACTGGAAATAAGAACTTAAAATTATGAATTTAAAACCTGTAACAAGGCAAGCAATACTAACCTACCCAATACACTCCCCAAAACACACCTATTATAATCAGCTGACTACCCTGGATGTTCAAGCACCGGGGTGCTCACCAGCTCTTGGGTGTTCATTGATCCTTTAACCCCAAGAATCTCAAGCACGGATGGAATAGCAACGCACTGGGCTGAAGCTCCCGTCTACCATCCGTGACCTTTCTTACGCCCTGTACATGTCTGTACCTGCAGAATGTGACAACAGAGAGAGACCTTCCCAGAGATAAACTGAGGAGCTGACATTCCCTCAGCTCCAGGAAAAAACTAAACACAAACAAAACAACTCCCTATGCCCTTTTCTTTAGATAACTGGCTAGCCTTTGAAGTTTCAAACCTATGCCGAATTCTAAGACAAATCATGTTTCTCTCCTACGAGCGTAGCCAACTGTCTTTTCAGAGCAGTGATACACCGAAGTAAGAACAACAGACTTGTGCTGTAGTCAGAATGGACCCCACTGAACGACCAAGCTCAAACTGGTGACCTTCCAGTGCCTGAATGAAGTTTCACAAAAGCTAGCTGACAGCACACTAGAATGTAGGAGCTCCAAGTTATTTATGTCTGACCACCTCAGAAAGCAGCAGAACTCTATTAAGAGGAAAACCTACCTGGCCCCAACATATAATCAATACACCTATAATAAATACACCCGCTTCACTTTTGTCATCCTTATACAGAAAACAATCTATGCGAATTATCATTCTCCTGAATTTCTAAGACTTTCTTACAATGTTTTTCATCTGAAATAAAACAGTTTAACATCCAAGGAATTTTCTGTAACTGCAATCATACATAATCCAGCACTGCCTAAGACCAGACAAAGAAAATAAACTGAATTCCAGTTACCTCCATCAGCAAAGTCTGCCCATAATTTTGTCCTGAATACAAAGAGCATTCTCCCGTTCCATCTGTTCAGCAAAGCTTCATCTTCCGCAACGGCTCTTTTAATGGGCTTCTACAGCTGCTTCTGTTGCGAGTACTAACCGCTGCTACACACTGACTCTGCAGTGACATTCTCCCAGAATGCCACTATATCCCCGAGGGGCTGAGGGATAAGAACTTTAAAAAAGTTGAAGGAGTACTTCCCCCTCTGCCCAGCCTCTCCTCTCAACGGGCAGCTTCCCTCCAAGAGATCTGCTTCAAAAGTCCAGATCCAGTGAAGTCACACATGACCTCACAAACCTCCAGCTTAACTCTTTAGAAGCCAGGCGGCAAGCCGACAACAGGGAGAAAGGACAACTGTCTTCGTCTGTTTATAGAGTGGTTGCTGCGTATGGGAAAAAGAGAAGTTTGTCCAACCGACACCATTAAAAAAGAGAAAGTAAATGCAGCATTGTTTCTCTTTTATAGCACGAAGGTTTTTGAAGTCCTATTTTTAAAGATCATATAGAATTTGCTACAGTACACATATCCTGGCCCTAAAGGAATGACTGAAATTAACAACAAAATTGATCTAATTCATTTAAGTTATATAAAATTCAGCTGTGTTAAATTCGCACTTAATCTTAGGTGGTTTTTTTTTTCTATTTTCATTTCTAACTCCGTGTTTGTTTTTCTGCTATTGTTGGTGTTAAAGTACTCATTTGTCCTGTTGTTCAAATCCTGCTTCAGACAACCAGAAGTAGACATGCAGCACTCACAGCTGTCAGACACAGGCAGCAACTGCCACAGATCCATCTGAGAATCTGGGAACTCCAGCAGTTGGGCGAACAGATAGAAAGGAGAGCAAGCAGACCTAACTAATGGATAACAGAGTGCACACCAGTGCTCCTAAAGGGAAAGGAGACTGGTTGCACTTCATTTTCCTTCCCACGCTTTTTCCCTGGGCCCCTGCTATTTTTGTTGGGGTAGGGGAATTATAAGGGTCACGAGGTAAAATAACTAAAATTTACTTCATAAACACAAGTAGAGAAAATGACATACTCGCAAAGAAAGTGTAATATACCCTTTCAAATAATGTCCTGGTTCACCCCCAAAAATGATAACTTACAGTCTGGCAATTTCATTCCAAAATATATATATATATCCAGCCTAGAGAAACTCTCCCACACGTGCACAAAAAGCCATGAACTAGAACGCTCACTGCCACACCATTTGAGATAACAAAAATACAAGACAGCCAAAATGTTAAATTAAAAAATTATAGTATCTATTCATGTAATGAATTCTATACAGCAAATAAATTAATAATTGGGGCTTTACTGCTTCAATAAGAATGAATTTGAAATGGTGAAGGAAAAAAGCAAGTTACAAAAAGAAACAAGAAGATAGCATTTAAATAAAGTTCAAAAATATGTGAACAAATAATACACATTGTTTATAGATGCACACCTATAGAGAAAGGAAAAGCACACACAGGTAATGGGTACCTTTAGGAAGAAAAAGAGAAGGCTGGGACCAGGGAGGCATTCACAGGAGTTTGCAATTCATCTGTAACATTTTACTTCTTAAACTGGATATTGAGATCATGGTGTTTATTATTTTCTACTCTTTGGTGTGCCTAAAACGTTTCAGAAGTTGTAAGAAGTCAATGGCTGCATAATAGCTGCCTTTTTGAATGTAGGAACACGTGTTCAGTCTAGCAGATTAACAGAACACAAGGCAAAGAGGTTAATAATCCCCCTCAACTCCCAACTCTCAATCCCCAAATCCAAGCAGCTGTTATTAATTCTTCCTCTGTTTGGTTCTATCTGGAAAATCACCCTCCCCCACCCCCCACGACCATTTAGACATGTCCACCTCATCCTTTGAGCCCTCCCCCCAAAGCAACATGTCCACGAGGGCCTCGCTGACACCACATTCTAAGTACCCTCAGCCTCGGAGCCTTCCTGTGTGGCTCTCTAGGTCCAATACCATACAAGTAACCAGAGTTACTTGTGAAATTATCTGCCTCCTTTGAGAAACACCTAGTACCTAGCATAAAGCAGCTGCTAATTAAGTTCTTCATTCAACAAAAACTGAGTGCTCAGGATGTGCCGGACCCTGTAACAAGTTCTGTGAGTCTCAAAGCTAAAGACTTGGAAAGTTCACTGCCTAATAGGACAGACCCGCACCTGACTAAGTCTAATAGTATATGATGGATCCGAAAATAGTTGTTAAATGAATACTGAGTGTGAATAATGAACTTTTACGATGTTGTCTCATAATAATAATTATTCAGTACCTCTTATTTTCTCTATATTAAAGACTTTATACTACTACTCTTGACTAGAAAATGTCACCTTCTTTGTGCTGAGGAGCTGCTAAACAGAGTAATTATAAACACAATAAAATAAACTATCATTAAAACTCCCTACCTTCAAGTAATCTAAGGCTTTCAGAATTATTATTACAGACATATAACAGCCTAAGTCAATCTGACCACAGTCCATTCATATCAGGTGACTCTGAAGAACTTCTGAAGACAATAGTTCAAGCAGTGCTATTACTGATAATAATGGCCAACATTTTTTGAGTAACTATCAAGTGGCAGCAAATTACTATCCCTTTTCCCACATAAGGAAGTTCAGGTTTAGAGAGAATTCACCAAAATATGAGCCAAAGCAGTCTGACTTAAGAACCCACACTCTTCACTAGGAAACCATACTGTTTCCTGGCAGAAAAAATGGATCAACCCCTGTATTTACAGTGCAGGGATGGGCTCCCTATGATCACCACCCTAAAGATGACACAAGAAATTATTCTGAGGTTCACAGCCAGAGCCACTCACTCTCACAATCCTGTTAGAAGATTTTTTTCCCTGCCACTAGCACAGTGACCTGTGACAGGCCTGAGCCCCTGACTGAGCATAGGGACTGTCTTACTCAGGTTTGTATTCCACTGTTAAACAGTTTCCAGTGCCACTCAATCTTTAAAGTGTTTAAGAATCACCTGGATTTTGTTAAAATATATATTTTGATGGCGTAGGTCAAGGGTAAAGTCTGTCACACATTTCTAACAAGCTCCAAGATGAGAAGGTGACAACCCAGGTTGCATACCAGAATCACCTGGGAAGCTTCTGAAGCCATCACTGTCCGGTGCCACCCTAGACCAACAGAATCAGACTCTCTGGTGGTGAAGCCTGGGGAGTTAGAATTTTAAAAAGCTCCTCATGTAACTCCAACCTACAGTCAAGTGAGAGAACCCTGTTCAAGAGATTTCCTACTTTAGATTTGGTCCATGGACCACTGTTCTAGACCGGCGCTTGTCAAACTTCAAGGTACAGGCAAACCACCTGGATATCATCTTAAAATGCAGATTCTAACTTAGTAGGTCAGGGGTTGGGCCTGAGATTCTGCAGTCCTGACAAGGTCCAAGTCAACGTTGTTGGGTTACAAGATGGTGAGTAGAAAAATGAAAAAGCTCAGTAGTTCGGTGTGTGATTCACAAGGCTTTCCTGTAATAATTCCAGATTCAGAGACCAGTAGAATACTTGGGGATGGAGGTTCAGGCACAGAAATAAGAGACAGCATACAAGGTGGGGATTAGGGATTAGGAAGTCAAAGCCTTTACCTAACATTGGTTTAGGTAGAGCTTAATATTAATCCTCATTAGCACTCATGATAAGATTATATTCAATTTACCTTGTACCAGGGCCTCGTAGGTATTGAATACTAAGGCTCTGTGAGCTCAGCCAATTTAACAATACTGTATTTCAGTTTACAGAAAACTCATGAGATCCATAGAAGAAGAAAAACAAGATTAAAGCACCGGAAACGTACCCATTTTGGGTTCTGATAAACTAGTATTCCTATATAAAAATACCTTCAAAGAAATATTTATATGGAGGTCTCTTCTCCCCCAAACCATGGATCAATGGATAACATTTCACCTAGTAGTGCAAATCTTGTGTTAAATGATCTCTACTGAGAGGAAATGTTATTGCTTCTTTTAAAAGTTAAATACTGCACCGATATATGAATAAAAAGATTGCTGTTTCATCCTGCCCAGTTAAAATGTTAACCACCAAATCAGTTTTTGTTTAGAACTAGGTTTCTCCTTGTAATAACATATACCTCCAATGTCCTTTATCCTTTGATATTTTTTAATATGGTCTTTGACAAAAGGTCATCCATTTAACCCCACAGCACTCTTCATACCATTATCCACAGCTTTGCTTTGTTTTAAGGTTTAAACTACAGAATTAGAATATTTCTGGGAAACCCCATTTCAAATCCAGGACCATTTCCTGCAGTCACCACCTAACCATCTGGCAGAGCCCAAAACCACAAGAGCCGGAGTCAGGCCCATCTGGGGGAGCAAAAGAACAGTGATGACCAGAGCACCTAGCTTCCCTCGTGCTAGCTCCCTGACAATGAAGCCCCTCAGAGGAGGGAGGCAAGCACAGAAGGGCTGCCGGGAAACTCACCTTAGAGAGCACATTGTCTACAAAGAAGGAATGAGAATCACAGGCAACCCCCAGGAGCTCCTGCCTGCGCATCCATCCCTCCAGCCCGGCCTTCCCAGGAACTGGCCCTCCAAGAACTCGCTCACACCCACAGCTGCAAGCCTCGCCTCTAAATGGTGACTCCCGAGTCTCTCCAGCTGACCTGCATCCCACACTCCCACCAGCATTTCCTCATGGACCCTCACTCTCCTCACATTGAACTGTTTCAACTGCCCCCACTAGTGGGCGCTCTCCTGCGGACCCTGCTGTACCCTCCACTGCTGCTCATTGCTACTTGATTCCAAAGTCATCCATGTTTGAAATCTCACAATCATTTTGACCCAGTCCTCATGTCCTACCATGTTTTCCAGAAAATAAGACCGGGTCTTATATTCATTTTTGCTCCAAAAGACGCGTTAGGGCTTCTGTTCGGGGGATGTCATCCTGAAAAATCATGCTAGGGCTTATTTTCTGGTTAGGTCTTATTTTCGGGGAAACACGGTATATTCAAATAGTCACCAAATCCTGACTTTTTTTTCTTACCAGGCTTTTTCTTATCTGTTTTCTTATATTCCTCAGACTGTGATTCAGACTATTACAAAACTCATGATAGGTTTAAAATGAATAGCCACAAACTACAACTTATTAAAATCTTAAAAAACGAAACAAAATAAAAACACCTGAAATTGAGTGATAAGATTATTTCCATTTTATCAAAAAGGAATCGGAGGTTCCTCGCAGTGGAACAACCTACCCCAAATCAGGCAGCCAGCCAAGAGGATGACTTGACCCCTGACTTCTGATACCGAATCCCCATATTTATGCCACCCCACCAATGGTCACTGTACTGTATGAAAAGAAAGGGGTATTTCAGGAGATCCAGTAATAGGTGTTTCAGACAGTGTGGAGCTGGGAGGACGGCGCCGGCAGCTCAGAGGCTGATCCAGGGCTTGTGCACATGGTGGTGGGGCATGACTATTCTTCAGGTGCTACTGTTGTAGGTATTGTTATTAATTTTCATTTGTTTATTTATCTTCTATGTACCAGGCATTGTTAAACCACCTGATTTTTTTTCCCCACTGAATTAATCTCATCTGCTTCTCCCTCCGACAGCAGACAGGTATTGTTCGTTGCATTTTACACTGGGAAAAGGTCCCAGATTGTAATTTACTCACGATCACACCCCTAGTAACCTAGTATCTGGGATTTGAACCCAGATATGAACTGACTTTGAAACCTAGTAGAGCCGCCACCCCTCATCGTTGGGCAGGAACTCCTTTGTGGACAAAAAATTGTTTTACAATCACAACTGCTTCAGGAAGCTAGAAGAGGAAAATGAGAACCTATTTTCTACAGAACAAGTTTTAAATGTAAAAGAACTAAAGCGATTACCAGAGCAAGAGCAACCCAGTAAAGAGCCTATGAGGGAACAGCGCTTCCCACTCTTGATGACAGTAAAGCTGGGAGCTCCACGGTCAGCCAGCTCTCTAAAGACAATTTCACATGATCACAGTCTTTTCCTCTGTCACCAGCTTAACTAATATCACATTGTTTTAATTTCTTATTTTAATATTTATACATTATATTAAAATGCTGCACATTTTAAACTGGATGTCAAATTTTTTTTTTTGAAATCATACTCCAACAAATTTCTGTATTGATCTTGTTTCATATGACTTTTTCCTAAACAGAAAGACACTAAAAAGAGAGAATAGCTGAAGAAGAAAAAGGATACTTGTAAATACCAGTGTTCAATTTGAAAAGAGGGGTAAAAAAACAAGAGGAAGGCAAAAAACCACAAAGATCAAATTCAGAGTGGACCCAAGTCTGACTGAAGCACTCTCCTCAGGTGTATCAGTCGCACACAGATGTAATTCACCTCTTTTGCTGTACTCCTCCTCCGTATCCATATCTGAAAGAAAAACTAGGAAGCTGAGGCATAAAATATATCTATTCCACTACAAAGGTAATTTTAAAAAGCAATTTTATATATGTCAGAGATCCAAAAGAGAAGCTCCTGCCATATTACTGTATTTACTATTTCTCTTTTTCTATCTGTCCAAACCCAAGCTCACTACAAATGGACAATATTCAGCGCTGTTAATGGTTACTGTGACATTTCTGCCTTACAGGTCAGAACTTACTGATTGGAGTTGCAGTCATCAGCGAGGGAGAAGCACCCAGACACAAAGGAACCCATCGGAACGTGTGTAACTGTAAGTCTCTAATTATCCTTTCTAATTTTGGAGCCATGTGACTGGACTTCACACAGCACCGCTGACCCACCAGCCTGAGTGCTATGTAGCTGGACCACAAAGGGAGGGGATGCTACTCTTTGCTCCTTCATTAAAATATTGTGTTCCATTCACTGGGCAAGCTATTTCCTGACTGACATGTGGCACCCTGGTCAACATTCAGTGTTCACAGCACTCACAGCACCTGAGAGAATTTAACTCTTCCCATCAAGGTTTACTCCAGGATCTTAAAAGGCTTCTTCACCTTATAGAGTGATCTATTTGGTATTACAAAGGAACACAATCCTTTAAAAGACAAACAGTGAGAACATATACTCTTTAAAATTGTCCTTTCCAACCTGATACGAGATTATTATGGATTTGAAATATTTTCTTCTTTGACTTGAGTGGAGAGAGGAACAGGGAAGAACAGTGCCCCTCTGGCCACCAAAGCATGGCTACATCCAAGACTGGAAGATGTTTCTCAGGGGGAATTAGATTTGCTCAGGTGCTAGAACATCTTTATCACCTTTTGCAATCACTTCCACCTTTCTTTAAAGAAAGCAGTGTCATCCTGAGTTCAAAAGAAATCACTGTCAAATACTGCCATGGAAATAAACTTCAATGGCAAAGCAAAGGCACATGTTGAAACAGAAAAAGATTTTAAAATACACCCAGGCAATGCCAAACAAGTATGTTTTTGTTTTGAAACCAAAAATAAATAGGCTCTGGAGCCTGTCTGCCTGGGTTCAAATCCTGGTTATGTCACTTATCATCTATGTGACTTTGAGCAAGTTACTCAAGTGCTCTGTGCCTCCCTTTCTTTAACTGGAAAATGAGAACATTAATAGTTCCTTTCTCCCAGCTTCTTATGAGGATTAAGCACCATGTGTTTACTAAGTAAATAAACCTATGGGATATATAAGATATAAAGCTGTGTTTAGAGACAACCTAAAGTAATCTCATAATATTTTCTATTAGCTGTCAACTAACATTAAAATCAATACCTCAACAGGGATGGAATTAATTTTCTTGGTTCATGTCTGGCTAGAATCACAGAAGCATTACCAGGGAGACAGATCTCATCCCCTTTCCTCTGGGCCTTCCTCAGAGTTCACTTTATCCAGTACAGTCAGACCTCCCAGTTCACTGCCAAGGAGACGGGAGAGGCCAGTGAGATGGACTGCTCGGCATGAACACTTGTTTTGTCATTTTTCTAGTGTAAATATCACACCACTTATTAATACAGTTGAAAAATAATTGTTTTCCTTGAATCCTAATACTTCAGGCCTGACTGTTTGGCTGAGGGAAGTCAACTGTGTTGACTATTGTGTAGTCAGCATTCTAGTCTGGATTTCCTTATAGACTCAATCCTTCTGCGTCTACTTCCTCCCCTCTGCAGAGGGATGTTTTAACGCAGAAGAAATTTTTAAAAGCCCACTCATTGATTACTTTAAAAATGTATGGAAACATGTTTATTAATGATTTGGTAAATATTTTCTCAAATTGAAAATGCACCAACAATAATAAACAGATCTATTACCAACCAGACTTCTGGCTCTGTAGACATAAGGCACTGTGAGAAATTAGATCCAAAGAAAGAAGATATTAGACCAGGAAGCCTACAATAGTGAATGTACCTAGTCTAGGAGTCAGGCAAGTTGAATTCTGGTACCGGATCTCTCATCAAGTAAATCCAACCCACCAAACTGGGACTCAGATTCTTTGCTGTAAAACAAAGTTTGAAAGGTCCCACTTCAAGCTGGAAACTGTCATCATTCTTTAACCTACAGTTCCTCTGGTGCCACAACTTCTCCAAAGCACCAAGAGATACAGGGGGGTAAAAAGAAAATAAAAGTTATACCAGTTTCTTTAAAATTTCTTAGGATCACTGAGGCTGCCCTGTATTTTTTTAACTCTGAGCAGAGACATGTGGAAAGTGCCAGAGCTGGGTGAGAAGTTCGGCTGGCTCATCTCTAAGATGCTTCTCATCCAGTACTAGAATACGGCCTTATCACTGGGCAAGATCTCATGGTTCAACAATGCAAGTGACGGCAGCTGAAACCTTATCTCCAGACGGCCTGAAGTGTACCACTGTCTCAATCTGAGGTGCTAAAATACTATAACCTACCGCAATCCTGTCTCTAACTATCTAACGCTGCCCTACTAATGACGAGCACTCAATGGCCCCATGATGACGGCTTCCTATTCTAAGTAAGCAGACTATACACTTGATAAACCTTTCACAATTCCTTCCTCTTATCTCATCTTTTATTTACTTACCCTCCCTGTGGCTTCTTCTGCAAAGAAGAAAATTTCAGCCCAAAATGCTCAGCTCCCCAACCTGTTTTGGGTCTGTAATATAAACAACTTCCACTCGCCCCAGAAAGTTGGATTGGAATTTCTATGAAAATTTCTGCATATCTGTGCTATAGCATTTTATCACAATTTACAGTTATTAGAGATGATGGTGGAAAAAAAAGGACTAAAGTGGCACTCAGGGATGCCCCCTCTCAAGAACACCCTCTTCTCAGGGACACCTTTCCCTCAGGGACACCCTGAGGTCCCCTCAGAGATACAGGACTCTAAATGTGGGCTTACCAGCTAACCAATTCTGATTCAAGCCCCTACTTTGTACCTGGCACTCTGGGTATTTTAATCTAGTTTAACTCTTTAAGTCTCACAGCCACACAGTGTACCGAGTATCATTAACCCCAATTTTGCAAATAAATAATTCCAGTTTCAGAGAGAATAAGTGGCTTGCCCAAGCAATTCAAACCAAGGTCTTCGCTTTGGAGACTTGTGTTCATTATCTCCCCGTGACCCAAGAAGACAACCAATATCTATGGTCCATTTCACATGGAAATGCACAGCTACAATGTAATGATGTGCCAGTCTTGAATGCGCTCATCCATCGAATTATAAACCTACAAACTGGTTATAGAAAATGCTTACTATAGAACAGACTGCTCATAAAAAGAGGTTCATTGGAAACCTGTAATATGAATACTGACTTTTAAAGAAAAGCACTGACATTTTTTCATACAGCTTTAAAATAGTATATCCTCATTTCACCTCCCCGCCAACACACACACAGATACACTTCAATTAAGGAAAACTGTATCAAAACTAAATTCATAAAATCTTCAAGAAGTTTAGCATTCTCTGCCCCTGGATAGAGGTGCTAAAGGGCAGGTAAATGACCCAAGGGTAGTGCGCAGGAGGAAATGAAATGCTGGATAATCCATGAACAGACAGGGAATCACTAAATGACAGGTGTAGCACATATAACCTGTATGATTTGTCATTTTATCTCCCAGGTAGATTTAAATCCTAAGGCAGAGAGCGATAATAAGTATTTCTAGCCTTGACCAAGGTATCAGCTCTATAATCAAGCACCCATATAATGAGCTCCTTCCCCCACCTTATCAGGAACAGGAAGACTACCTAACAGGACCTCACAGAGCAAAGGACTGGAAGAGACTCTGGCGACCATCTAATCCAACTCCCTCGATCTACAATTAAGAAATCTCTGACCTGATCAAACCACCTGCTCCAAGTCATCCACCAATGTCAGTGCCAGAAGGAAAGCCCACATCCCTCCGTGTTCCTTTCATAGCACCAGCTTCTACCAAAGCTGCATCGTCAGAGCTCATACCTCCTCCTCACCTACAATATTAGTGCAGGACCCAACTTACCCAGGGTCATCCAAGAAATACCACCAAATGGAGTGACCACAGCTTGCCAATTTGGCAAACCACTAAAGGGTGCCCTGCCCGCCCCTAAAACCCAAATTTCCTTTTACTCACATCATGCACTTATATCCATAGAAACTGGCCAAATGCTTTTCAAATATATCCCACATTCAGATTTCCCAAAGAGAAAACGCTACAAAACCACCAGCACGAAATTAATGAGAACAGGACTAGTACCTTCCCCAGAACGCGATTTCTCGGGTGCCTTTCTCGTAGATGGAATCTCCAGTGTCACTGAGCCCGTTGCTCATCCCGGTAGAATAGCCCATCACTATTCCGCCATCTGCTGAGACGCTCAGGACGTCTTGCTGTCCTCCCACTGATGTCCTCTCCAGGAACTGACTGCCTTCTTTAATGCGCTGCTGTATCATTGGCGTGAGGGGCATTTCAAAGCTAAAATAGCTATCAGGCTCTGAGTACAGTGTCTCCAAGGACTCGGCACTGTAGTATAAGGAAGTGTTGTCCAAAATGGTTTCAAACTGAGAGCTGTACATATCAGTGGAGTCCTCCGTATAGCCAGGCCCCAGGATTTCATCCTCTCCTCCCATAAAGTGCTCCTCTTGTTCAAGAATCCTAGAAAGGAAATTAAGAGTGAAGAGTTTCAACATTAGCTTAATTTTTCATTTTTTTTTCTCCTTCAGCCATATAAAAAAGATAGCATTCTGTAGAGCTAACACTAGCATTCACCGGGCTTATGTCTTCGTATATTTACGAAGGAAGATATCATAGAAATATATTCGGGTTGAAAAAATTCCTAGCATACACATGCTAAATTACCCTCTAAATATATAGTTTCAAACTAGTTTCCTAGTATGTGAATACATCTAGTCCAATGAATATTTGAATAAATATTTGAATAAATACATCTAGTCCAAGGAATATTTGAATAAATATTCCCACGTTAGCCAACTAAACTCCACAAATTCAAATTATTAACAGCTACTGTCACGCTTAATTTTAACAAAAGCAGATAAATATATTGTGTAAACTTAATGGAGTAAAAATATACTAAGCTTTTATCAGTCTATTAATACTTTCTGATTTAAGACCAAATGCCCTCAGGCTATGACTACATTAGAATCCAAGGGTCGCCCCCTGCTGACAATGAGGCAGCACTGCAGAGAGGTTTCAGGTCCAAAATTAGACAGTGAATGAATGACCTTAAAAAAAAAAAAAAAGCCAACAGACATGCTTATTACAAGGCTCACCAAAATAGTAAAAACCTAGAAACAAGTTATAAGTTAATATAAGGGGTGGTCCATTAATTGATTGCTACATAGCACATTCTTCAAATATTAAAAATGAACAGTAGGATAACTAAGTAAAATTTCAAAAACTCTAAGCACAAGAAGTTAAGTTAGGAAAACCTGGAGCTGAATTCTGGATGTGCCAATTACTCCTATATCACTTAAGCAACTTAACCTCTCTGAGCCTCAGATTCCTATAAATAGAAATAAAGTAGAACTAGGAATACAAAGGCCTCAGAAGTAATCTGCATCCCTCCTAGGTACGGGCAAGATCCACATTCAACAATCCAGTTGCCGTTGTTGTTTTTAAATACCTGAAGGCCTAACATGTACCAAATCTGATCCTGAGCTTATACTGCTTAATGGCTCTCACTGCACTTGGAATGAAACGAGAAGTTGTGATGAAGCTCCTTCCTACCCCTCATCTCCCACCACTCCCCCCCCCAAGCTCCTCATGCTCCAGCCACAATGGTGGAGTTTTCAAATCTTCAAACTTGTCCTAAGGTCTATGCTTCACACAATCCCAGGAAGCACATGCTGTTCCCTCTACCTGGAATGTTCTTCCTCCGCATTCTCGTTCTATGCCTGGCTAATTCATAGTCACTCAAGTCTCAGCTTAATTACCGTTTCCACAGAAAGGCTTTGCCCAAACCACCAAATGAATTCGCCTCTCTCCTGCATGGAAATGATTCTTTCTAGTATGTCTCTTGTCTTTTCCTAGTACAACTTGTGATCCTGTAATTATTAACATGTTTATGTGGTCAGTGTGTATCTTCAGCAGTAAACTACGTGGGGGCAGTGACCATGAGCCATATCTATTTTGAACGTTTCTTTGTGCCCAGCATCTAGGGGTGTCAAGGACATAGTAGACAATCAAGAGATATTTGTGGAAGAAAAGGAAGGGAAGGAGGGAAAAAGAGAGGAAAGGAAGGATGAATGAATACACAATAGCAAAAGTGCATATTCCAGTGGGAGTATAATTACTGAGCCATGTGCCATGTATCAAGGCTGCTTTTGAGGGAAGTCTGGAGCTTCTGTGTGTTGGTGGGGCGGGAAGGAGGAAATGGGGAGCAGTCCTGATAGCCCTCCTATGGAGCATCTCTCTCACTGGATTTGTTAATTAACTGTAGAGGAAAAGGCATTCCCTTATACCAACCAACGAACAAAATGGGTGCTTCAGCCTCCCGCATAAAGGATGTTCTCCCATATAAATGATGAAATGTGGTGTCATGAGGACTGATGGAAGAAAAGATGGTACAAATGTGAAACAACAGTGCACTGCAAATGAGTTTGCCAAAAGGAGCACTGTATAGTCAGTCTACGAGCAAAGGGAGTGAAGAAAGATGGGTCATGTCTTCCATTTATCCAGGCTCTAAGCTGGTATGGGTGTCAGAAATGAAAGACAAGGAAATACCATGATACCGAGTTTACTTATCAGGGCCATAATCAAAGCAGATGCTACTTGTGAGAAGGGATTCTCATGTGAATACCATGGAACAACCGAAACATAGTCTACTTCTAACCTCCTCATCTCCTTTCTAAACCTAAAAAATCGAGTCAGCCCAAACCCAGAACTTGTGTGTTCATATGTGTGTGTAGGCACTGGTGTTGCACCCAGAAAAAAATGTCTAAGTTAGTATGTAATGACTATAAGATATGTGAAACGAGTCCAAATCTTTCATATTATTAAAGATAATTGTGGGGTGTTTCAGTTACCTTGATGTTAGAAAACTTGAAACCTGTCAAATATAACCAAATGTCAGAAATGGATTCATATAGTTTAGTGCTGACAGTCTCTCCTTCACTCTGCTTCCTGGTCTATGCCTAATGGATAACCTTATAACAAGATCACTTTAATATCTTGGAAACTTAGAAGGAATCTAGCTTCCTTTCCATTCCATGATAACAAGTACCCTGGATATTGTGAGTTGAGTTCTCTCAGCCAAACACAAGAAAATGGTTTCCCATAATACGGACGAGGAGTCACAGAGAGCAGGACTACCAGGGTTACTCACCTCTCCTTGTCTCTCTCCAGTTCAGATTTCTTCTCAAGATGGTCTTTGCTTTCCTTTAGGAAGACGTCATCCTCTCCACTCTCCACAAGAGGCACAGGCGAAAATGTCCCCGAGCTAGTGGCAGGCGCCTCTGAAGGAGCTCTCCAGCTTTCACCCCCAACACGCTCAGTGAAACCAACTGAATTATACAAACCCGCAGATGAGATGAGATGGCTTGGCACTTTGGAAAACGCTTTGATTTCAGGAGAGGCAGTCCTTGCCAATGATGTCTCAAAATCCACAGGTTGCCGTGTCTCTCGTTTTTCCCCTCCTGTCCACAATATTTCCACCCCTTGAAATTCCACATGTTTGACACGGCCTGGGCGTCCTGTGGAGCTGCCTCTGTCACATCCTGCTGGGTACTCTCTCCCTACATCAGCCCTCCACTCTCTCACAAAATCAACACTGCCCGCAGAGTTGTGGGGTGCTGCTGGGCCCCCCATGGAGGATATTGGACCAGCTGGCTCCTGCACACGGAGAGCCCCTTTTCTCCCATTATTAGTTATTTGGGAAAACTCTGCCTGAGTTTCTCCAGTTAATAGTACAGAAAGATCCTTCTGGATGCTCAAATAAAATTTGTCCTCAGTCGTAACTTCAGCTGAAAGAGGTATATTGTCTTGGCCAGCAGGGAGCAGTTTGTTGGCTCTCTGCGTTTTCTGATTGGCACTGTCCAGCTCTTTTTCCACTTGCTGAACTGAAAAACTAGAAACAGCATCTTTGTGTAGTACCTTTGTAGCCTGTAACGTTCCTGAAGCTATTCTGGCTTCTGTAGCTTTCAGAGCTGAAATCAGAGAGTCAATGGGCTGTAAACTTTGTTCCTTGAGGTGACTTTGAAAAGGGGCCTCTCCAACATCTTTTGGTCCATCTGTAATATTGTGAAGCCCAGAGTGGTGGCCAGCAAGAAGCTGGACGCCCTGCTGCCCTTGTGGGCAGCATGGCAGAGATTCTGCATCAAACTCGAGAGAAGTTCTTAGGCCTTCTCCACTCTCCTCCATGGTCCCATATTCTGGAAATTCATTTGTGACATTCGGGGGGAGTAAGGTGCTTCCTCCATGATCACCTGTGAATACAACAGAGTGGACACATGACTTGTTTGGAACAACAGGTTCCACTGTGGATTCATAACTATCCACACGTATTAGGCACTCAATAATACTTATTTGATTCTTTCACTGTCCTGTTCCTCCCACCACTTCTCATAATCTTGCCAGTGGTCCTTCCATTTAGCTTACATGAATGGAACCACAGGATTTTTGGCAGAGAAGGAGGCAATTTAACGATACGTGACATAATTAACCCTGCTTCTGAAAAAGTCCCACACATGCAACTCAGTTGCTGCATATGCAAAAAGAGATTAAAATAAGGACACATATCACTTTCCAAATACCATTCATCCAATAGCAACTAAAATATTTATACGTGTTTTGGGTAAAACAACAATAGCCTTATGATCCAGCCTACGGTGTCTGTGCAGTAAACTCTCTGAGATGGAGCCTCAGGAAAAAAGACACGATCTATTTAAAGTCAGTAAATATTTTTTCAGTTAGAAGGCTCCCCTTCACTGTTTGATTTCGGGGGGTGGGGGTGGAGGGGAATACTTTTAGAACATCCCTGGAGAGTAAGAGTGAAGTCAAAATGGAACAGGAAACTTAATGTGTTCAGAAAATTTTCCAGGATCCCAGTTGCATAAAATTTACATGGAACCTTATGCAAAACACCAAAATATGAAGCAATGAAAAAAAGAAATTAGTGTATATTTACTATTTTGGATCAAATTTACATTTTCTTATTAAAATGGCAGTCAGAATAGGGAAAATGTTCTGATGAACGAAAATTTAAATTGGGGGTTTATGGATTACAGTTACAGTCCTATTTGTCCCAGTATTTAATTTTTTTGGAACTTGGTTTTGGTTACTTTGTATCAAGAAAATCCTCATGTACACTAGAAATACAGTGTACTCACTTTGACAAGTGTATGAAAGAAGACATTTGTTGTTGCTTTTAAAGCACTGTGAGCTGCACCCTTCCTGTTGAGTGAAATATTTGACAAACGTCTGAATGCATATATACACTGGAACGACATGGAAGACTTGATTCCAAGGCATGCATAAAATGAGGTAACTTGGAAACATGAATAAACATATGGTATCCCGGAGCATGCAAAATTTGATAGATAGTAATACATTTGAGAGCATACACTATTTCATATTCCATTTTTTAAATAATTTGAAATATATTTTTAAAAATTAAATTTGAATCAAACATTGATGGAATCCAAGAAACACTGCTCTGCGATGGCAGTATTTAAATTACCTTCACAAGACAGAACTAAGAGGATGTGGCTTGCTGAAATCTAAAGAGGAAGTAACTTTTCAAACTCTGATTTTGAAAAGGAAGGCAGTTAAAAACAATACAGATTCCTCTATCCAGGATGACATACTGACATTTTTAAAGCCACAGGACTTTCAAGTTTTCCTCTTTTAAGATTCAATGGTTTTTAATATATTCACAAAATTATGCAGCCAACGTCACTATCTAATTCCAGAACATTTTCATGACTCCCCCCAAAACCCCCATATCCATGAGCTGTCACTCCCCACTGCCCTGTCCCCTCAGGCCCTGGTTAACTACTAATCTACTTTCTGTCCCTACAGATTTGCATATTTGGAACATTTCATAGAAATGGAATCACACAATGTGGCATTTTGTGTCTCTCTTTTTTCACTTAGCAAAATGTTTTCAAGGTTTACCTACGTTGTAAGATGTGTTAGAACTTCATTACTTTTTATTGCCAAATAATATTCCATTGTATGAATATACCAGTTTCTTTAGCTATTCATCGGCTGATGAATATTTGTGTTGTTGCCACTTTTTGGCTATTGTGAATGATGAACATTTGTAGACAGTTTTTATGTCTACATTTATCTTGGGTATACACCTATGAGTAGAATTTCTGGGTCATATGGTAACTCTATGTCTAATGTTTTGAGAAACTGCCAGTTTCCCAAAACAACTGCGCCATTTTACATTCCTACCGGCAATATTGTCCGTTTGTGTTTTTTTTTATTATAGCCATCCTAGTGGGTGTGGAATGGTATCTCACTATGGTTTTGATTTGCATTTCCCTGGTGCCTGAATTTATTCTCCGAAGTATTTTATTCTTTTTAATACTATTACAAGTTAAATTGTTTTCTTAATTTCATTTTCAGATTATTCACTGCTAGCATATAGAAATACAATTGGGTATTGCATATTGAACTTATATCCTGCAACCTTGCCGCCTTATTAGTTCTAATAGCTGTTTTGTAGATGCCTTAGGATTTCCTCCAATATACAAGATCATGTCATCTGTGAATAGAGGTAGTTTTATATTTTTCTTTCCTATCTGGATGCCTTTTATTTCGTTTTCTTGACAAACTGCCCTGGTTAGAACCTCCAGTACAATGTTGAATAGAAGTGGTAAGAGCAGACCTCCTTGTCTTGTTCCTGATCTCATGGGAAAGCTTTCAGTTTCAGTCTTTCACCACTAAGTATGATGTTAGCCGTAGATTTTTCATAAATGTTTTGTATCACTATGAAGGAGATCCCTTCTAATCCCAGTTTGTCAAGTGTTTTTTATCACGAGAGGGTGTCAAATTTTATCAAATGCCTTCTCTCTGTCAATTGAGATGCTCAGGTGGGTTTTGTCTCTTATTCTAGTAACACGGTGTATTACATTAGTTGATTTGTTATATACTGAACCAATCTAGCATTCTGGAATAAATCCCACTTGGTCTTGGTGCATTATCCTTTTTTTTAGACTTAAAGTTGTTAGATTCAGCTTTCCAGTATTTTTGCATCTATATTCATAAGCACTATTGGTCTGTACTTGTATCATCTTTGTCTGGTTTTGGTATTAGGGTAATGCTGACTTCACAAAATGAATTGGGAAGTATTCTATATGGCATTTGTTTGTACCTTCTTACATCTTTTTAGGCTGTTAACAGTTTTCTCTCCCTTAATCCCTCAGGGGACTTTAGTTTCTTCAGCACTGAAGCTATAAATTTATTGTTAATATGCAATAAAAGGAAGAAAAAGTGAACAATTCAAAATCATGCTTTTCTTTCTTTAACACAGTAAAATATCACATGGCGATTAGAGAAGGACTTAGGGCACACTGGGAAATATTTCCTTTAGAGTTTATAATGCTTTTCATTATTTCTCTAAGCTAGGGTGTACTTTTTCAAAAATACGAGGATCACAGAATACAAAATTTCAAAGGTCAAAGGAATTTTGGGATTAATTCAGCGACCTAACATAATCAGGTGAGAAAACAGGCTCAAAGGAATGATGTACTTACCAATATGACACAACAAATAAAACTCAGAGCTTGTCTGTTCTACCTCTGCTATGCTTTGTATCTCTCCCCTTTCCTCCTTTATCGGCAGTGAGGTACCCTACCATGTGTCTTCAATCTTTTCCCTGAAATTTAATAAATCTTCTGAAATGGTTCTCCAATGTCCAGCCTCATTTCCCCACCTCATCTTATATACAATAATCTTCCTAAAGCAAAAGTTCAGGTTGCTTTCAATAGTTCCCCACTGCCTACAGAATCAGGCCTCAAGTCCAAACTCCTTGCTCTAGAAGTTAGGATCCATAATTCAGTCCCAATCTCTTTCCCAATCTACTCTCTCTTTCTTTTGCTTAACTCCCTTTTCAAATGTTATACCATTGCTTCTCTAACTGAAGGAGGGGGAGGCATGTAAATAGTTTGAAAAGGTTCTCTCCGATATAAATAAAGTTAACTACAGGTGCACTCTGAACTTTATATACGAGCTTGCCTTTGCTCAATCTTCTTTCTCATATGACATTCTTTTTCTTGTCATCTCTACATGATCAGATTATTTTCATCTTTCAAGACGTAACTCAAATCTCCTCTCCTTAATTAAGCCTTCCTTTAATCACAAACCTTGCAAGAGGTCATCTCTCCTCCTTACAAATGTCAAGAGACTTTTAGATGTACCTTACATATAGCACATATACATGAAATAAATAAACATGATGTTAGCTTGTATTTTAAAGCTTCCATCGGCTACAATTTTTAACTTGTCATGCAGTGTTTTAACAAAACTGTCCACAGTGACCGCTGAAGCCATGTGTAAACTCAATACCAAAACATACTATAGTGAAATCCATTCAACAAAAGGAAGAAAAGTGCAAATTTATCATTTAGGAGCCAGCGCACTTTGTTCTAACGGTTTAAATTGCCATCTATAAAACACCCAGTAAAATAAACACTGGCACACTGGCTCAAAGAAAAGTGACCACGAAGAAATCAAGAAAAGGGGCCTCCAAGAAATTAAACGATTCCTCCACCTCATTTTTAGTACTCTTCATTAAAATGTATCTCATGAGAGACAACAACTGCATCAGTTGTGGGCAAATGCGTGTGATGTCTTCATATAACAACTTGGCAACTGGTCCAAGAAAGGAGATAGAAGAGAGAAGAGGAACAGCAAAGCCCCGTGTGACAAATAGCCTACTTTACTATTCTAATCAGTTCTCCTGCTCTAAGTTTACTGTTCTAACAAGCGCTATTCCGATAAGTTTTATTTACTTTTTAACTAAACAAGGACTGGCATAGACCAGGGGAAATAACTGTTCTGAGAGGCTAAATGACTTGATCTAGGTAAGTGAAATTCCAATAAAATATCATATGAGAATTAAAAGTCAAGACTAGATTTTCTGGGCTTTTTTTCTCAAGAGTAAATTCCCTGGGAAAACTAAGAGGCCTTTGAGGTGTCAGACCTTCATTTCTAACAGCAGTTATCTTGCCAAGCATAGTAAGGAATGAGAAGATCTTCTAGGGGTAGCTTCTGGGTAGAAATAGCCTATAAGGTCACGTGGCATTTCGTCAGAGCACTCCTCACAGGCTTCAGCATAACGTCAAATCTTTCCTTTCAAAGAAGGCAACCCTTTGAATAAACCCAGTTTATTTTTGCTGTTTGCATTTCTCGTCACCCCTAGAGCTGTCTTTAACAACAAACAAAACTTTATAAAAGTTTTAATCTTAAGATTTTTATTTAGAATTTCTGATTTTTCCCTTATATTTAAAAATTGGGACTACTTATGTTAGGGGGGTTAAAAAAACAAAGACCTAGTGCTTCTTTTATAAGATTCCTTTCTGCTCCCTTTCAAAACAGGGCCATACTTTCCGTTAAATGCCCATCACTTCCAAAATTCCCTGACTCCACTGAGCAAACATTTATTAGTTACCTGCTATGTACTGAATATAGGGGATCCAAAACTGAATACTGCCAAAGCACGAGAAGGCTGTTTAGCATGTAAGAAAGCTCGCCCTGGCAGCATGTGAAGGACGCACAGGGGAGAAAGCACAAGCATAAGTAGACTCAGGAGTCCCAACACAGGCTGCTGGCAATAGCGCAGGTGAGGTGGTGAGTGCCGAGCCAGGACAAAGGCGGGGTGGACAGAACGAGGGTGCAAGGGCTGCCCCTCTCCCACTCCAGCCAGTATCCACACGCACTGTCACTCATGCCCTCTGTCCAAGCCCTCTCTAATCTCAACGTGCTTCCAAGCCACTGTGCCACCTATGCCAACGGCTGTGGGCTCTGATACCTAACTTGTAAAGCTTTTCCTTTGCCTTTTGTCAGTCTGCATCTATTACTAATAGAATTCAACTGAAAACTGAAATAGCTATTACTCCTCCAGAAAGTCTTACTGAATTAGTCCTGCCCAAATCTGGTCTCATATCTGTGACAAAAGGATTTGCTAAGTATAGAAAAAGAACTTTAGCACTTATTTAAATACAACCACACACTAGTAGAATCTGAATTAATAAGAGCTCATAGTTTTACTGCATTTTTTCCCCTTTAAGGCATGAAAATGTAAAGAGTGCAGGAGGAAATGGGGGTAGAGAGAAGATCTTTTCACACTCATGTGAAATATATATACTTTTGAGGGTATCTATTTATAGTCTCTCTGGAGTTGTTTTTTTCTAACAGGAATCTTACCCATTACTTTGTGTATTTGGGCAGATTCCTAACAAATTGCTTCCTGTTGTTTAGAAAAGATGCTTCTCCTATGATAAACTAAATCCACTGACTAAAAATATTTTTTCTTTTGATTTAATATACTGAGAAAAAAATGGGATACTTCTGAATGTTAACAAGATCAATTTCAGGAGTGCTTTGGGCACTGTATTAAATAGCCATCCATTTCTAGAACACAGGGACAGGATTATAATAAAATAAACAGAATAGAAAAAAAACATTTCTTCAACATCAAACTTAAAGCTTCTGCACAGCAAAGGAAATGATCAACAAAATGAAAAGGCAACTTACTGAATGGGAGAAAATATTTGTAAATCATATATCTGATAATGGGTTAATATCCAAAATATATAAAGAACTCATACAGTTCAATAGCAAAAAACCCAAACAATCCTATTAAAACTGGGCAGAAGATCTGAATAGACACTTTTCCAAAGAAGACATATAGATGGCCAACAGGTATAACTGACCCTTGAACAACACGGGTTTGAACTGTGCAATCCACTTCCTTGTATATGTGAATTTTTGTAAATAAATACTGTAAATGTATTTTTCTTTCTTATGATTTTCTTAATAACATTTTCTTTTTCTCTAGCTTACTTTAGTGTAATGGTATATATTACATGTAACATAAAATATATGTTAATCAACTGTTTATATTATTGGTATGGCTTCAGATCAACAGTAGGACATTAGTAATTAAGTTTGGGGGGAGTCAAAAGTTAAACACAGATTTTCAACTGCACAGAGCATTGGTGCCCCTAATCGCCATGCTGTTCAAGGGTCAACTGTACATGAAAAAATGCTCAATCACTAATCATCTGGGGGATACAAATCAAAACCCAATGAGATAATCACTTCACACCTGTCAGAATGGCTATTATCAAAAACACAGAAACAAAAAGTTCTAGTGAGGACGTGGAGAAAAGGGAACCCTTGTGCACTGTTGGTGGGAATGTAAATTGGTGCAGCCACTATGGAAAATAGTATGGAGGTTCCTCAAAAAATTAAAAATAGAACTACCTTATGACCCAGCAATTCCTTCTGTGATATATCTGAAGAAAAGAAAAACATTAATTCAAAAACATATATGCACCTCCGTTCATTGCAGCATATTTATAATAGCCAAGATATGGAAACAACCTAAGTGTCCACTGATGAATGAGTGGATAAATAAAATGTGGGATATATACACAATGGAATATTATTCAGCCATAAAAATAGGTATCTTGCCATATGCCACAACACAGATAGACTTTGAGGTCATTATGCTAAGTGAAGTAAGTCAGAAACCATGTAATCTCACTTATATGTGAATCTTAAAAACAAAAACCAGGCTCATAGGATAGATTGGTGATTGCCAAAGGCAGAGAGGGTGGGAGTGGGTAAAATGGGCAAAGGTGGTCAAAAGGTACAAACTTCCAGTTATAAAATATGTGTTATGGAGATGTAATGTACTGTAATATAGATGTAATGTAATATTAGCATGGTGACTGAAGTAAATAATACCATATTGCATATTTGAAAGTTCCTAAAAGAATAGATTTTTAAAAGTCCTCACCACAAGAAAAAAAAATTTTGCAACTATGTATGGTGATGGATGTTAACTAGACTTATGGTGATCATTCACATGAGGTGTGTTGAAAATTACACCTCAATTTGAAAAAAAAAAAATCTTCAAATCATGGGAAATGACCCTGCTCCCTAAATGGGCTTCAAAAGACCACTGCCCATCTAAGAATAATCCTGTCTGAGGATCAGTAAATAAATGAATTTTCTTCCACTCTGTCTAGCAAACTCCTTAAAAGAAAATGGTTGAGAAAATAATGCTACTAATAACAAGAACTATTTGGCAAATCGACTGCATAGTGGGTCACAGGAAGCTGAAATGTAAAGCAAGTGAAAAAGTGTGTCATGAGGGATTCTGAGCAATGGGATATAGTTTCCTAAGAGAATATGACTGTCACGTCTATCCCTACAGCCTTCAGGAGAACCACAATTATGACGTCTATACCACACCATTCCCTAGAAAGTAGGTCCAGCTGTTTTAGGCAAAGGGTTTTTTTGCCACTAGAATATAAACTCCAAAAGGCAACAACTTTGTCTGCTTTTCACCATTATATCCCCCAGAGCTTAGAACAACAGTACCTAGCAAAATGGATATATTTGTTGAATCAGTGAATAAATGAAGAATCCCCTATAACCAACAAGATGCCATTTGATAGAACCTCAAAACAAAAAGCCTCCCAAAGCACAAGCAAAATACTACATGTCAGTGTCACTCAAATTCTGTCCCCTACTCCCAAGAACAGGCTTGAATAGAATGCTGGAAACATTGGGTCCTTCCTAATTTCAGAGTTCGCTAATTTTCCATTTGTCAGCCACTATTTGTTGTACACCAAGTATGTTGTTGAGCACTGGAAAACAGGAGCAACAAACAAGGTCAGCATGGCTCATGCCATCAGGATCATGCAATCAAAGACAAAATTCAGCAGAGGTAATGTTAAATGAGACAACTTTGGCCACAGTTCAGAATTCAACAGTGATTCTACATGGGCTATTACCAATTACCACATACATTATTCAATTATTTTAGTCTCTGCATGCTATGCTACCATGTGGTAGCCACAGCCACATATGGCTATGTAAATTCAATTAAATTTTTAAAAAACTTTTAAGAATTTTAAAAAATCAAAAATCCAGTGTTCAATACCATAGGTAGCTGGTGGCTACCATATTGCACCACATAGATATATACTATTTTTCCACAATCACAGAAAATTCTACTTAAAAGCAGTGGCCTGGAACTTTCCTGCTTGGTGTGGCCTTGGGACAGTCGCACAGGTATCACCCAGGAGTTTGTTAAAAATTCCAACTCAGGTACTACCCCAGACCTTCCTAATCATGACCTGTATTTCTAAAAAGAACCATAGATGATTTGTATACACATTAAAGTATGAGAAGCACTTCTCCAGAGAGCTACGACAATATCTAGAAGTCGTCCTGACTACATTGAAATGGCTACTTTTTAATTCTCAAAAAGAATCTCCAGAGTTCCTCTCTCCTAATGGACAGGTTCAACTGTTTCGTCAAATAGACAACAACCTAAGGAAGCACACGGTCTCTCCTTCCTACCAAGAGAAAGCCTTGCTCACTCTGGTCTGGTGGGCCTACCTGTTAGCCTGGGACCTTATTACGTAGGAAGAGAATCACCTCTACTGTAGTATGACCTCTCAGAGTAAATTTCCTATTTTAAATATACTAAATTTATTTAGCTCATAGTAAATGTCTCTCACAGTGAATGGCCCATGACTCTACACTTATACAAGAAGACCTCAGAATCCTAAAATAACTGCAAATGTGAACTTGTGCGTTAGTAAATGCCGGTACATTAACATCTGCACGTAGCCTTTCAAAAATGACACTGGAGCTTACAGGAAAAGGGCTGAGGGAAAGGTAAGGTTTTTCAATTTTTAAAAATCAGGATATTTTCCCAGATTTTTAATGTTCATGTCATTGGATACATGACATATAAAAGAAACATGCAAATTCACTATAACGAGGCACTGGTGCGAGTGCTCAAAGGGTCTAAAATCTGTTTTCTGAGAGTACAATTCCACCAATTTTCAATCCTTTATATGATGGCTAATCTAACCACTAAAAATCTGTTTTCTCTCCTTCCCATGGAGGTTGTTCATAGACGCAACAATGCCCTTGGTGCTCTCTGTTCCCCAATGACAATCAGTCCACAGACACATTGAAACTTACATAATCAGCTAGTATGATAAAAGACATCAATTCTTAACTATTTGAACACTGGAAAATTTATGGAAAAAAGCTTACAGACACACTCCCCCTCCCTCCCTGACTTGTCAGGAAGGAATTCCATCCCTTAGGCAGAAGGCTAACCACTTTGTCCCCTTTAGTCTGAAATTTCATAAAATCAATTAAAAAATTGGAAAACAAAGGTCCAATTTACAAAGCAAATATAGAAAGGAAGTAAGCCTTGAAGAGCTAAAAAAATCTCAAATGCATTTCACCTATAAGTAACGATAATCCTTAACTGTGAATAATAATGATCAATGTTTTTAATGCGTAATTATCAAGAAACCCCTCCAGTAATACAGTGATGCAGGCGTGCATGGTTCAGATTTGCAATGCAACACAAAAAGTTGTATTAAAAAAAAAAACAACACAGGAGAATAGTATAATCCATTTTTTCCCAAGCAATAGAAAATACATTTAGTATGATAAAAGTAACAAAAAATGAGTATGAGTAATGAGAATTTACTAAGAGTAATCTAAGGTACATAACATTTTGGCACACTTTTCACATTTTGGAGAAGGCTACAGTATACAGTTGAGGATGCTAATCCTCGTCTGGTCACTAATAACTCTCCAAAAGCACAGATACTTAAGGTATTTATTTATATGCTGCAAAAACCAGGAAAAGGCCTGCTAGCCCCTACACAAGCTGTTAGCATGTGCACATGAACAGAGACTGTTCCATTAATTGGACACTCTTTCCCCAAGTGATTAATAGTTACAGCTGGTGCTTACCTTCAACTACATTTCACATACTAATGACTCAGAACCCAATTTTTCTCACTCAGTTCTAATCCCTGGGGGAAATGACAGTAGCTTACCATTCCAGTCAAGTTCAGAGGAAGCTCTGTAGTCTGAGGAGCAGTACCACGTACAGCACAGAGAAGGTAAAATGAGTGAGCTAGGAACAGCCCACTAATTTTAAACCGAAGTCTCTCTCTGCAAGTGTGCACTGTTACTCGTCATGGAGAAAAATCTCTAACCTCTAAGAACTGAATTTATGTTTATCTTCAAAATCATTCTTTTTTTAAAGCTGGTTTCCTTTTTTCAAAGAGTAGCTTTCTTCACTTTTATCTATCATCCACCTCTCCTTTTTTTTTTTTTAATATCCACACCGTGTGCTGCTCCTTTTAGCCTTATCACTTCTGATCAGAGTTGCTCCTCTGATTTCATCCATTCTATCCATTTTCTACTACTTCTTCCTGTTTAGGAATCCACACTTCTGAAAATCCAATTTTGTTTTTTCCCCCAGCTTTATTGAGATGTAATTGATACACAACATTGTGTAAGTTTATAGATCGCAAAATGATTACCACCATAGCTTTAGCTAACATCTCCATCATGTCACACAATTACCATTGTGTGTGTGTGTGTGTGTGTGTGTGTGTGTGGTGAGAACATTTAAGATCTACTCTCAGCCGCTGGGAAGTATATAGCACAATATTACTAACTATAATCACCACGCTGTACATTATTAGGTCCCCAGAACTTATCCATCTTCTAACTGGAAGTTTGTACCTTCAGATCAACATCTCTCCATTTTCCCCACCCCCCCAGGCCCTGATAACCACCATCTCATTCTCTGAACAACCCAATTTTAAAATTTCTCTGATCTTCACTGACTTTTTGTTTTTATTTGGAAAATAGAAAAGTATAAACCTTTAAAGAACTCCATAATCTTGCTGATAGCATGCTCTCCTGCTAAAGTTAACCTGGACATAGTAGTATTCATAGAAATTCTTATATAAAATATTTTATAGTTTAAAAAATAAAATTGATGAAATACTGCACAAACGTTTAAAAATCATGCCTGCCAAGCAGCTGGTTCCTAGCAGGGATGATGAACGACAGCTGTGGACTCCTCTAAACTGCAATGTGTCAACACAGGCGTTGGGTGCAGTGGTAAACAACCACCTCACTCAGCCTCCAGTCTGCAATCAGCCTCGGCCGATCCCTATTTGCGTTCAGTAGTTTTCATGCTCCGTAAGAAACCCATAGATTTGCTAAGGATTCAGACTGCAAACTGACATGGGCAATAATTCCCAGTATATCTGAAAATGCAAATTTTACAGAAAGTTTAAAGACGAGCTCCCTGGGGAGAGAAAAATAAATCTTGAATTACTCTAGAAGTGACACTTTCGATAGACAGGAAACACACCCCATATGTAAACTAAGTTACAATACCCTATTGTAAACTTCCAGTAGAGACTACCTCAGCCTACAGTGTTCACAGAACATTTCTGGTGCTACCCTGGGGCTCCCTTGTTCTCTTCCAGGCTACTGAGGCAGAGCCATTCTTCAGGTATGCAGATGGAAAAGAGTTTGAGCTCTTTAAGAGAAACTCCTCCCCTATTCCCATCAAGCGCCACAATACTCTTTCTAAAACTACAGGGGTAGCCCGTTTTCCTCTCTCCTATATAATACATTGAAAACAAGGAGCAGAAATAGGATGACAGAATTCTGTATTCCCAAGAAAGTTGATTGAACAAACACCAATACCAAACCAAACAAACAGACAAAAAAAAACAATGAAAGGAAATAAAATTACAGGTAAGAAAAATATTCTGCTTTCTATTTAAAAATAAAAATTTTGGAAAATCCAATGTCAGATGCTAAAATAAACATTCCAGGTTAAAGCCAGGTGAGGTACTGAGCAAAAGCCCTGGGAGGGCAGGTGGCATCTTTCTGATGGCAGGAGAATTCAAGGAGGGTTGGCGTGGGCATTCCTGAATAAATACAGTAGCGCTTCTCTATGTCAGGATTCAGCAAAACCTGGTGTAGCCCCAGGCGTCTCCTACTGGGATGGTCGAAAGACAAGGCTAGTAAGCAAAAGCAGTCAACAATACAGACGGATCATTTCACAGCAGCATTTTACAAGAGAGAGATATATATATAAATAGATTTGCCTGCATAGACCTACAAATAGAGGTTACTCACAGAGATTACTGTAGCTCCAGCAGTTACCCATTGATCATAGAAAATGCCCAGCTCATCAGCTTAACGCTTGAGAAAAGTTAGCTAGAAAAAGAAGCCAGCTAATTCAAAATCTGCTGTTCTAGTCAACTGGAAGCAAATTAGTTTCAAATTTCCTGGCAGCCCCTTGTGCCCTGCACTGCACACGGTGATGGCCGTGGAAGCACTTTGAGCTCTAGGAACCCTGCCTGCAGGAGCTGCCGCCTGAATCCCTCGCTCACAAAGGCTAAGCAGCCTGTGCTCGCGCTCGCTCGCCCTTTCTGCCTCTGGCACTCTCTACCTTGGTAGCTTACCGAAAAACAACCACCGTAGGGCTTTTCTATATTTGTGAAAACTACTTCCAAGGAGATAATGGAGATGACGGGAGTTAGCTTTAATGTAACCATTTCCCCAGTGCAGCAGCAGGAACCCCAGCGAAGGCTCCGAGAGGATTGTACCATCCTCGGTGACATCAGAGGTGGGGCTGTCATCTTAGTATTATGCAGCATTTTCTCTGATTCGGGAATGACACATGTGAAACGAGATGGATGGTGTCCCTTTAAAAGAGTTTAATTCTTTGGTTATTTAAACAGAAAAGGAAAAAGCAAACATCATGTTGGAAAAACGCTATAGGAAGATAAAAATCCTGTTTTGCCAGTCCTTATCTCACTGCTAAATGACGCTGCCATCTAAAGTCACTTTATCGATGATTACATTACCATTCCTGTAATTAAATTAATATTTAATGGGTGGCTGATGTTACTTAGAAAAATGTGCCATGAAAAGATTCAAAGTCATTAACAGCTACTTTTAAATATGATGCCATAAACTTTTACATCACTAACAGTACCTTGGATGTATGCAATACCTTTTCAACACAATCTCAATAAAAATACTAAATGTAAAAACTAATAGTTTTGTAAATGAGAAAAGTGAGGTGAAAAATAGCAGAAGATGAATAGCATAATGTAATATTGGTCCTTAGTCTTGGTAATGGAGGTTAATAGAAACATTAAAAGTAACTCATCTTCTATAACTTAAATATTCTAATCAGTATAAAAAGCAGAGGCTGACAACAAAGCAATTGATGGTTATGTTCGTTCATGCCATATACATTTACTGAGTGTCTAATTAGGTGCTAGAAAATGTGTTAAGTTTAATTTGGAGTGTACCTTTCTGATAATTTAATTCGAATAGCAAATATTTATATAATGTTTACTATGTGTCAGGTACTTCACTAAGCAGCTTTGTCATATTAACTTATACCTTTTGACCAGCTGCCCTGTGGGATAGCTACCATAATTAACCCATTTTACAGAAAAACTGAAATATGTGATTTGCCCGAGATCCCATGGCTAACGCTGGCACAGGCAGGATCCAAACACAAGCACTCAGGCTGCAAAGTCCACCCTCTCGTCCACTAAGCTATGCTACCTCCTGAGGGTTTCCTTATCAAGTAAAAGAATTCTAAAGGAAGACTATAATTTTCAGCATTTAGAACCACAGCAAGCCCAA
This sequence comes from Rhinolophus ferrumequinum, assembly GCF_004115265.2. Classification (NCBI taxonomy): domain Eukaryota; kingdom Metazoa; phylum Chordata; class Mammalia; order Chiroptera; family Rhinolophidae; genus Rhinolophus; species Rhinolophus ferrumequinum. The sequence continues at coordinate 57,004,869 of NC_046287.1, forward strand.
AATCGCCCAAATATAAGAGCACACAGGTAGAGAGTGCACCAGAGAAAGCATACCAGGACTGTGGAAATAACACCCAGGAGAAGTTTAGCACTCACTGCTCACGTGACCTTGGGCCAACAGCTTACAATCTCTCCGCTTTAGTTTTATTGTTTCTGAGCCACAGATTTTTAAATTACAGAGGAGTATAACAATGTTATTAAAGTACATGATTTAGACTTGTAATCTGGGTTCCATCACTTTCCAATTATGTCACGTTAAGCAAGTTATGTAACCTCTGAGGGGCTCAATTTCCTCACCTGAAGAAATGAGGATAACAATAGCATTCTGAGGGTCAAGTGAACTATGCATAGAAACATATAAAGTACTCAGATTAGCAACTAGTATACGTATAATAAAGTTCAACAATAATAGAATACATTTTATTATTGTATTATAATCATCATTACTTCTAGTGTTATTTTCATTTTACTATTTAGTGTTATTTTTTAACTAAAACTGCCAGCTTCCTCCCTTTTCACAAACCTCTCCAAGAAGAACTGTTACTTTTCCAGAGTTGGTTGGAAAATCAGGGAGGAAAACCTCTGATTGCTTCATGCAAACATTAATTAACCCATGAATCACCAATTACCTGTGAGATGTAAGCTGAAGCTGTTATGCACACCTTCCAAGACAGCTCCTCACAAGGGGAAAAACGGGGGCAGGTACCCTTTTGCCATCCCCAACCTCTTCCTCCCTCTGCCTGGAACACTGAAGGTGGCTAAAGCTGAAGCAGCCATCCTTAACTATAGGCATCCCATTAGCAAGGCAGACAAAACAGAAAGAGCCCCTAAACCCACAACAGGCCTTCATCGCTATCTTCTTCTATGGCAAAAGAGAAACAAACCTTTAGTTCAAGTATTTAAGTCAAGTTTTCTGTGATACGCAACTCTTCAGGATCCTAACTGGTACACGTTAAAGGCCACAATTTCCCCATAGTTTCAAAGGCTAACTTGAGGTCTGGGCTATTCATCACGACTTTTCTGTTACATCCTCTGCACCTGCATCCTGTCCAAACCCAAGTCAAAGTCAATGGATGACCCTGTGGGAAACAAGAAACAGCAAAATATACTCGCTTCCCAATACTCAGGACCTACTCTGTCTTATTACAAGCAGAATAACAAAGGCTTAAATGGGTGATACAACAGCATGTGAAATGCTCCCCCTCCATCTTTCTTGCTTCCAGTCTGTGACTAGGAGTCATTATTTCCAATCTGCATGCTACTAAGCTAATGTTAAAAGGAGAAGAAAAAATTCAAATACATGAGTGAGGGCACGTAATACAATTAGGGTCATTATAAAGGCTATGTAACTAAGATGGTCCCCTTAAACTGTAATTACTAGTGACCATGAGGAAATAAGTATGTCTCGACTACACAAATGTCTCATTTCCAAATGTCTAGCATGTCACATTAGGCTCTAATTAACACTACCTTTTACTGTCATGCTAAAACTCACCATTTCAAAAAGTAAAGCTCAAAAGTAAATTTGTTATATATTCTCGAGTCTCTCATGGGCACCGTCTCTAAAAATATATATACATACACATACAGAAACAGCACTCGAGTCCATAACTGGGTTGGCAGTGCCATCCTGAAGTCCTCAATTGTTTGTTTTTTTTATCCCTGAAATGTAATCTAATAAAGCAGACATTATCCTTGAAGGATAGACAATATCAATATTCAGAGGAAAGAACCATTAAAAATTCACAAACCAATACTGTTTATACCCTTTCTGTAAAATACAATAAATTGTTTTTCTAGAAATATTACTGACAGATTCAGCCAATCAAAAACAGCTAGATTTATAAAATGTGCTTTTTCATTAAAATTTAAAGAAATATTTTATAAATAAAAGTATACCCACCAACTGCAACCAATGTTTTTCAGTAAAGTATGAAATTTAAATGGTAAAATATTTTGAATGTTAACAAAGTCTGTATTGACATATCTTCTTATTTTCTGATTGATGCTCTGGCATTTGGGGCCTTAAACATGGAGAAACAGCCCCTCCCTGGGCTAGAAGCAAAGGACTCCCCTGAGAGCAGGCTTTTGATATACAAACCAACCAATCCAGAGTGAGACCCCCAACCTCCTTCATCAAGCTCTCTCACACTAAGCCAATATTCCTCATCTCTAAATCACCCGAGGGCCTGGTACTGGCCAACTAGGAACCCATCGACCCATGAAATTATAAAAACTATAGACCAGAATTCATAGAATCATCTACACTACGCAATCCTAAACTTATTCAGGTATCTACCCTGCCTTACTCATTCCTTCACACAAAAACCCCATTCAAGATTAGGCTATGCTCTCCCCAAGTCCCTCTGCTGCTGTGGGTACAAACCTCTTCTTTCATGACAATTATTCCAGTGTTTGTGTGTTTTACCATAACCAATTAAAACAAATCCCAGGTACAAATTTTATAAAGTTTTAAGAGAAATGAAAAATTATGCATTCATTAAGAACAAACTTTTCAATCAGTAATACCTCTCTAGATGTTAGGGTCACTAGCACTATCGGTCTGGTTTAGAAATGACAAGCTGTAGGTAACAAATTATTTGATAGAATGTGTTATTTCTCAAACATTTCAAACAAGGTAATACAAACGGGCAAGCAAATTAACTGTGGTCCAATTGAGTATGAGATTTTAGAATTAAAATTTTTTTAAATATATATGTTTTTAGGATGTAACTCAAATAAATAGCTTCTCATAAAGTTTTATTATGTTAATTTTGAACATACATGAAATCACATATACATAAAACCATAAAAATACTTGCTTTTCTTCACTTATATTTCAGGGAGTTATTTCATTCAAGCTTTTCACATACATACAATTTGCTACCACTAGGATCTCATTTTGAGTTATATTACATCTTCAGTTCTGTCTTAAGTGGAGATACAGAAATTTTTAAATCTGCGTGATGCTGTAACTGAAAATTCTATCATAATCCACAATACCCATCCGCTGTCGCTGATTTCCACACTGTAACCACTTAATGCATGACCTTTAAAAGTCATCTTTAAACAGATGGTTTACAGTGACAACTCTAGGATCACTTACAACTAAGATCATTTGCCCAGGAATAATTACTAAAAGTGTGTTACATTTGTTTTCTCCCTCTTTTTTAAACCCGTTTTAGCGATCTCCGAAAGCATCCCAACTAGCATTATCTGTAGCTATTTCAAGCTAATGTGTTGTCTCCAAAAAGTGCTTTGTTATTCAAAATAATCAAAACATCCCTAATACAGACAGAATCAGGAAGAATGTGAACATAAGGCCACTGCTCCTTTTCTGATAATTTTTGAGGAAAACATCTTTGCCTTAATTCAGGGGTTTAGAGATTATTAACTCCTTTTTACATATGAAGAACGTAGATAATTTCAGCCACCTGGCTAACACACAATTAGAAGATAAGGAGACTAAAACTAAAAAAAAAGGGAAGAAGAGGGTATTTAGTTGGTAGCCCAAATGTGAGTTTACAGAAGACCAAAAAAAAAAAAAAGGAAACAAATACCGGTATTTCATATTGGATTGTACTTCATTCCTGTCTTTTATTCTTGCATAGCTTGGGAATTTAAACTTTTTTCCAGTGTTAACTGTTTATATTAACTTATTTACAATAATACTTATTATATTTTATTAATATAAACCATGCAAATAGTTTTAATGAACATACAATATGCCATTTAGGAATATAATTTAGTTATTGTTGAATAGTCTGGTTATTTCCAATATTATCTTAGGCAGAGTCCTATAATGACAACTGGCTAATTAATATTATTCAGAATGTAATAAAAAATATAAGCCCCACTGACCTAAATGAAGCCAACCACGAATTCAGTGATTTCTATCCTTTTTGTCCACTGCTTTATCCCATGTCACTGAGATGCCCAGGAAGCACAAATGTCAAACTATAAGGTCAGGTAGAGATGACATAAAATGCGGGTTGCATATGATGGGCAAGGAGAATATTTATGGCCAGTGGGAAACTGCCTTCTTCGTATATGGAGTCCAGAATAAAACCAGAATCGAAGGGCACCTGGACAGCGATGGAGGAGAAGAAAAGCAGAGTCCTGGGCTAAAGGGGTTACCTGAGGGGGCCTTATCCACAGTCAAAGGTAAAACGGGAAAGCAAAATCTAGGAGGAGCTGAATCTTCCTCAAAATAAAAAAGTCAGTAAGTATCCAAATGGCATTTAAGTGGGCAACGGAAGCTCGCCAGAAGGGCTCTATAAACCGCACTCATCAAACTGATTTCTGGCTTTAGTTAAATTAGGGTTATAATTCTCGACGCTATAAACCCCTTCATTTATTTGCTGTTTGTTCTCATTTTCTTTCAGTAAGAGATTCTGTTTAAAAACTCCCATCTGGTATCAACTATGTTAGAGTAGAAGGTAACATTCCCCCTCTCTGTAGGGATCAATAACGCCATGGTGTGCTCGATGGCAGGGAAGCAGGCCCAGGGCTACAAGGTCTCACAATGAAGTTCATGAACTTGTTGCAGTGACATTGCCTCTAACCTTTTTTGATACCAGAGGGATTATTCATTAGGAATTTGTATCAATTGGACAGTTAACCAAGTTTACTATTTGGAAGTGCTGAAAAGGCTGCGTGAAAAAGTTAGACGACCTGAACTTTTCGTCACCAATTCATGGCTCTTGTATTATGACAATGCACCAGCTCACACAGCACTGTCTGTGAGGGAGTTTTTAGCCAGTAAACAAATAACTGTATTGGAACACCCTTCCTACTCACCTGATCTGGCCCCCAATGACTTCTTTCTGTACCCGAAGATAAAGGAAATATTGAAAGGAAGACATTTTGATGACAGTCAGGACATCAAGGGTAATACGATGACAGTTCTGATGGCCATTTCAGAAAGAGTTCCAAAATTGCTTTGAAGCGTGGACTAGGTGCTGGCGTCAGTGCACAGCTTCCCAAGGGGAGTACTTCAAAGATGACCCTAGTGATATTCAGTAATAAGGTACGTAGCACTTTTTCTAGGATGAGTTCGTGAACTTAATTGTCCAACCTCATAGTCTAGACCCAGCCCCATTAGCAGAGCACAGTCTGATTAGCCAAGGGATGGATGGAAGGGTAAAGGATTTCCTTTAGAATCTCTCTCCCATTAGCTTTTGTGGCATGCTGTCCTGGTTGTGGTTCTACCTCTTCTGTCATTGTGCTGTCTCCTTGGCTTGTGGCACTTCTGCCCTTTCATTATAGGTAGTACCAACAATCGATCAGTTCTCAGCTCACTGCCCTTCTCACTTAGTATTCTTTGCCTTCCAAAATGCAAGAGCTTGGAAGAAATATCTATCATGCAACAGACAAACCGGTAAGGGGGCAAAAGTATTTTAAATGAGCTAATGCACATAAAGTGCTTGGTGTCTGGCATATAGAAGATAATTAGTAAGAACTAGCTGGTATTACTGGTCCTACTTGGAATCAGCCTTTGCTAGATTACTTATCATGTGATTTGGGCAAGTAATTTTACCTTTCTGAGCCTCAGGTCTCACCTATTACTTTTAAATATCTCATTGAAAGTCACCTTGTTTTTCTAACCTTTTGTATTCACTAAAATAAAAACTTGCAATTAATTTTGATTCATGATTTGAACCCTTAATAAATATAAGCACACAAGACGTTTACCTCACAGGATTGTGGTAAGATTAAAATGAGAAAGGTGACAGGAAAAAGTAAGTGAAAAATACAAAATGGTATTTGAAAGCAAAGCTCTACACTGATAGATTCCACATGTGCAGACCTGACATCTTTCCTGAGCTCCAGTCCACCTCCCACTTCTGCTGAGTGGGAAAGACTCAGAAGGGGGAGACTACTGCATGTGAAAGGGAAAGATGTAAACGCCTTAGTCAATTCAGAAGAAACTATGTACCTGTGTACATCGGCCAGTCCAGACATCTTGGCCAGGGGTCTCGAGTTGGACCGCAGTAACAGAACAAGGAACGAAAGCAAGATAACTCTAGACCAGTTTGTATCCTTTTAAGGATTAATACAAGAGTGAAGGAAGCCAAACACAAAAGGAGTCGTACCACGTAGAGTTAAAGTTCTCCAGGCTACATTCTTATCTTCCCAAAAGGATCCCTCAATTTATAATAATGACAACATATGAGAAACTTATGATGATGACAACATAATGAGAAAAAAATACAAAGGGAACCCCAGCTAGAAGCAACTCACATATCATCTAGTTAGCTTGCATTGGGGGAGGTTCCAGGAGTCAAGAAGGTAGGTTTGTCTCATGCTAAGAATGGAAGGGAAGAATCTGAGTTTTCTATGACAGGCTAACTAGAGCCAATAAGCTTGAGAGAGCCTCTGGGTACTCTGCCCTGTGCTTCTCCCACAGACGGTGGTCAAGTCACTGCCAGGAATCAACCATGCGTTGCATACCCACATTATTTCCCCATGCCAACCCATTGTCTTCACTCTTTGAAAGGCACTCCCAGGAAGAAGGAAACTTGGACTGAGGAAACAGATTCTCTCTTCCCTGGGATCCAATATGGAGTGTGAGCAACTACAGGCAGCCTGCTCTCTGACCTGTGCCTACCACCCCTCAAAGTTGGGTCTGCCCAGAGAAGCAGAGAAAAAGCAGAATCAACCATTTCTAACTATCTGACAGATGTCTCATGTTACACATTCAACATGTCAAAACCATAGTGATTACCTTCCCTGAAAAAGTAGCTCCTGGGAGAGAATTCCTATTTCAGATGCATCGTTAACCTCTCCCGTCACCTTAGTGCCATACATTTAGGGTCCTCACGTTTCCCTGTGTCTTTAGTCTCCAAGACCATTATTATTCTCTTAAAGTCATACGTCTGTTCCTTCATTTATGTATTTATATTACTATCTCTTCTCCAAAGCAGGTACTATGGCTTTAGGAATTAACTACTGGTCCTAAGCAGCCTACCCCACCTCAGTCTGGATTCACATCCTCCAATGTATGTTCAGCAACTTTGTTATGTTTATCTTCCTAAAACTCTTTTCTGATGGCACTGTTACCCGGTCCATTATGTGACTCCCCTTCCCCCAAATAAAACAAAACAGAAATTATAAATGGATCCCCAATGTAACTAAATGAAAGCTGTAATTCTCTAACTCAGGAGTCAGAAAACTTTTTCTGTAAAAGACCAAACAGTAAGTATTTTAAGCTTCATGGTCCATAAGGTCTCCACGCAAATACGCAACTCAATTCTGCCAGTATAACAAAAGCAGCCACAGACAACAGTAAATTCTCCCGCGGCTGTGTTCCAATGAAACATTGGCTACTAAGACAAGAGACGAGTAGGATGTGCCCAAGGGCCATAGTTTGCCAACCCCGGCTTTACCTCATCACTCAAGACCCTTAGCAATCTGGCTACTAACTCTTACCTACTGCTATTTTGATGGCACTCTGTATTGGGGTTTTCTTTTTAAGTATAACAAACACATACTATATAAAATTAAGAATGCTGTAAGAAAAGTACTAGCTTTACAAATTAAAATACTGAGGACAGAGTGGGTAAGCAGCTTCTAGCTAGGACTGGGAGCCAGGGAGAGATCCACTGTCTAATGCTGCCTCACCTTGGTCACCTCAGTGTCCCTCTAAGTGACACGATCCCCTTTGGACCTTTGGTCACATAGTTGTTCCTTCCTTTCCAACCACATCTTACTCATCTCTCAAGTCCCCACACTTCTCAATGAGGTCCTTCGTGCCTGACTTACCTCACAGTGACTGCTCCCTTCCTTTTACTCTTAAAACATATATTGTCTGTACTTTTCTTTGAGTCCTTACATATTCATGATTTTATACTGTCTTCCCTACTTACTTTTAATCTTACCTTTCTATATCCTCAACAACTACCATTGTGTTCAGAAGTTAAAAGGTATTCATGAACTCTTTACTAGGCCAGTAAAGAGTCACTTACAAGGCAATCCATGGTTATATGAACCTGAAACAATTTTCACCACTCCCCATAGTTATGAGGACTGTATTATAGCAAGTGGTCTCTGTAAAGTAAATATATCAATTCTTTAAATGGAAAAAAAGAATCTAAGAGTATACTTCGATCCCTTTGGCCTTTCCAGTATGAGGTACATCTTGCAAAAACAATTATGACAATATAGATTCAGTAACTGAACTACTTAAAAGAGATTATTTTATCGTAAACATCTTATTGGTGTAGGGTAATAGCTGTATTTGTAGGACTAGGAATATATAATCCTTAAACTGATTTTCCTGTTACCCATGTATAAGAGAAGTGGTCCGAACTTTTTTTGGCATTATGCATCTCTTTAAGAAAGCTATGGACCCTTACCCCACCCCCCAATAACAAACATCCACAGAGATATTTGTAATAAATTTGCATACAATTTCTGGGGGCTCACAGACCCCCAGAATTCTGCCTTAAAGGGTCTCATGTTAGGCACTCACAGATCTCACTCACCTAAGAAATTTTCCTTTTAATTCAAATCATTCAAAGAAATTTCAACGCACCAAAAGTATCTAGCAGTAAATTTTTTTGTACATTTTCACAGAACAAATGATTACACCCAAATTAGAAGATGTCAAAAATCATAAACAGTGGAAATAGAGAAGTTTGTAGGCAGGAGCAAATGGGTGGGAGGAGAGAGGAGAAATATCACCAATGACTTACAGATTTCAATTTCATTTCATGGCCTAGAGATATGGCCTAGAGATACCTCTGTGTGTGAGAAGCATAGGTTTTCTACGGGCAGCATATGTTACTGCTAAAAGGCAAACATCAAAGTGGCAGCTCCATATCCTACAACAACTCAAGCCAAGAAAAATCAGCAGGAGCAACTAATTGTAAAATATCTCTTTAAATCTCAAATTTGGAGATAAAAATAAGTTCCTAAGCTAAATACCAGTGGAGTAACACCCTGTGACTACAACAGCAGGTAAATGACACACACAATATTAATGACACATAGTTGCTGAATTTTAATTTCCTTGCATTGAATCTTTTTTATAAGATGAATTTGTTACACGCATTGCTAAATAGGATTTAATTTTCATGTCTTTTGCACTCAGCACACGAGAATGAGAACAAGATACCACAAAAATCTAAATTTTAAGATTCAATATAAAGTGGTTAAAGTCAAATTACCTGTGGAAGTAACCCATTCTGAATACAATAGGTAAGTTGATGAATGTGGAATTTTCAGAACAGCCAAATTCCAATCAAGGTAACCAGGTGTAGTCTCAGTCTCATTAAGTGAAAGAAAAATCTGTCAATTAGTGCCTTTCAGGATGACTGGTTCAATAATAGCAGAAGACGCTAAGGTACGGTGAGGGGCCCTCAAAGAAAGAGGTAGTCCGTCAAACTGACTTCATTAAATAAAAAGGAATTAAATAAAGCTTCTTAGGACATGCTCTTCTAAATGCAACACTCTGAGCTGATGTCAAAGGCCTTCCATGATCAAACCCTAATGCGTTTCTCTACCTGAGTCAATATTCTACTGTTCACCAAAACATCACTCTCATCTTCTTCTAGAACAAAATATTCCCCCATTCTTTCCATATGTTAAAATACCTATCGCTCAAGACACAGAATACATGAGCATCCCTCTAAGAAGCTTCTGATTACGCCTTCACACCCTGCCGTGTTCTCTCCTCCCTGTATACAACGATGACCCCATAGCCCGATCTCCCATGCTGCTCCCATATCAACAGCCTGTCTCCTGAGAGAGCGGATGTCTGTCTGCTGGCAGGAGCTTAACATGGAATTAGTTATCTGTTCATGAGATTTATACCAATTATCTGGCACTTAATTACACATCATCTTCTATTTAATGGCTCCTAGTAGGAACGTTGTCTTGCTTGTAAGTTCGTATTTTATAGGCAGTGATTAGCAGTACTGGGTACAGAGCAAATACTCAATATTAGTAGGCATTAAATGTATTAAAGAAAAGAAACAAGTCCTGCCCTCTCTCTCTCTCTCTCTTTTTTTTTTAGAAAATAAAAAAACTAGATACAAGAACCCAAACTATACAAATCTCTGTTCCCAACAAATTCAGGGGAACCTGACACCACAACAAGAGTCTACACATTTTTCCCTTAAGTACAAAATTAAAACAAGGTTTCAGTCTTTTTTTCTTTTTTTAATTCTATTCGCTTACACCAGGACTAACTTGAAGGTCACCATGCCAGTTGTTCCAAGGATCACTAACGGGGTCATATTTTAGATATTTAACAATCCATCATCAAAAGAGTGAGCTCTCTAAATTGTATTTTCCTAGTATAGTGAGTTTTGCATTGAGCCATCCCTACTCATGTGCGAAGCCCCTCCTTTGAACCAACAGAATCCGTTTTATAAAATAGTTTGCAAAGTTCCTGATGTACTAAGACAAAAGTTATATATACTTTAAGATTTGACCCCGGCCTTCTTTATTAACACCGTTGTCTTACCAAGTGAACTAACACTGACTGGATACTTCAATATACAAACAGCAGAGGCACAACAAGGAAAAACATTATTGGGGAAAGGCACACATAATGTAGCTATGGATAAAAGGATGCTTAGTCTTGCTCTCTGGTTTGTGTCTTGCCAGAGAACCTTCTCTCATTCGACAAGCTGAAAGCAAATAGAAATTTTAATTTATGTTTCAGTATTTCAATGCATGTTTTAGGCCTATCATATCCCTGGCATTATAATTTTCCTCTGCTGAGCGGTGAGGGGTTGGGTTATTGGAAGTTACGCTGCAAAAAAAAGGGGCAGACTGGGTGCCCCAAGTATAACGGGTAAAGAATTCAGACATCTCAGTGTCCTGAGACACAGAGGACTGCCTCATCAAGTTTGCTTTCCACCGGATTTAATGGCCCTAATGCCACCGATGGAAAGGAACATGCACTAAATAATGCGATGCCTCAGGCCATATTTTCTTTCCCTTTCAAAAGAAAACTACAAGAAGCTACTGTGCTGCATCAATATCTATCAAGAAATAATGAGCTAGAAGGGTCCGAGGAAATCATATAATTTTTAAAATAAAACTTTAAGCAGAGAAATTGTGCCTTCAAATGATGTCTGACACAGAAGTCCAATATGGAAAACAGATAGAAGAGAGCATGCCGTTGGCTAATTGGGGTGGGGCAGGGACTCATCCCACCACCTCCTCATTCCCCAACCCTCAGGAAGACATGAAGACTTAAAGATTTTAAAAAGTAAAGTCAGAAAAGTTAAACAGTTTATTCAGTATCATACTACCAATTGATGACAAAGTCAGAATCACAGCCCCCTTTCACGTGATGTTAGTAGACCAGCAACTGGGGCAGAGTGGGACCTCGCTCTGATTCTTTGTAAGGCTGTAACATGTGAGTATGGTGGGAAGACTGAGGTCCTGAAGTCACTCTCAGGTTAGCATGCCAGTTCCATGACTTACGTGCCGTGTAACCTGAGGTTCAATTAGTTAAATCTCAGTGAGTCTCATCTATGAAGTAAATGTGGCAGGGAGAGGGGGGAATTAGTATCAGAGGATTCTTCTGACATTTGAAGAATAACTAATACAAAAATTTCCTAGCAGAGTATCTGTTACATAATGTGTGAAGATGTTCGCTTCCACTTGTGTTATCTGATAGAAGATGGAATCTTTATCCTTGCTTTCCAAATAGCATTTTAATTATTTTAGAACTCACATGTCAAGAAGATTATATAAAATATATACTATATATGTACAGAGACACAGGGTAGTAGATACAAAAATACACACATTCACACACACACACACACACACTCACACACACACACACTTCCTAGTCAATGTTATGACAATTAAGCAGAGAACTCAGGATTAAACCAAAAAATTAAGAAAAATAGCTTACTCTTGCTGTCATTCTATACCATAATACAGAGCAAAACAAATGCAACAACTAAAAATCTATCAGTTAAGACACAGCCAGTTTAGGACCTTCAATATTTGTCTTTCGATGATTACATCTACAATAATACCTATTTCTTCAGAAGTTGCTACACAATTTATATATGAGAAAAGAAATACTCCAGACTGGTTTTCATACAGTATTTTAATGCATCTTGTATTCAAGCATTATTATCAGAGGACTACCAAAATGTCCATCTGAGAGTATCACTGATTACCGTTTCTATTTCAAAAACTTAAGTGTTTTTTCTATGAAAATTCCAAATCTTTCATTTTATAACATCATAATGAGATTAGGATACAAGTTTAAGGCACATTTGTAGACCACTGGAATTTTTATAAACTTACAGATTAGATTAAGCAGAAAGAACAAAAGCACATTAACTGACCTCCAAAACAAATCTGAAAGAAATCTGCCAGCAGGAAAAAACAAACACTTGAGAATTTGAGAACTGCTACTAAAATGTGTTACAGACGCTGCACGCCAGAGGGCAGTGTTGTTTAACTATTAACAAAACTCGGTGAATAATTTAGAACTCTGGAATAAAATTTTATACTTTTAAAAGACTTCTTTCCAAGCTTTCAGGAACACACACACACACACACACACACACACACACACACACACACACACTCATTGAAGCAAAACCTAAAATCTGCCATTAGGTATCTGTAATTAGGTTAAAATGGTATCACAAAAGATGGGTCTACTTTTCAATATCATTTTGTGCCTGTGAACTTATCATACCCCAGGGGTAGGGTGATCCTAAAAGGAACAAAGACTCGCACGTCTAGTACCCTCTGACCAAGGCGGCTGCGGTTCTCACCAACCCCTCACCCTCACTGGCAGCCTGATGCTACATCTCAAAGAAGGTGGTGAACAGCAGCAGTTGGGGCCCTAACATTTCATCACATATTTTAAACCATTTCATGATGCACAGGGCACACTGGTACTTGTAGTAAATATCTACTCCACTATGCCCATAAAAACATTCTCACTGAGCAGTAAATATACACAGAATTTTAGCTTAAGCGATTTAGTTAGTCCTTTTATAATGACAAAAGCCCAAAGTGGGCTGCCAATGGGTAAGGACACAGGGTGTGTAGACTTCACTCCTAGAAATCATTTAGGGAAACAGCAACCATCTACCCTGAGTAATGTTAATAGCCACGTGATCGTTTTTAGGTTTAATCTAAACATTTAATACGTACACACGCATGCATTTTATATACAGAGATCTCTACATACATACATACACACACACACACACACACACACACACACACACACACAATCTCTACTCTGTTGCATTCAATTACCTCCTAACTGCTAGACACTTCAGTCTTTATCTGACTGGACTTATCTGTGGCATGTCTCTGCAATTACTCCCTTCTTATTAAAATCCTTTTTCTCTTGTTTCCCAAATATCTTCCTGTTCTGATTTTCCTTCTGTCTTTCAGCTGATCTTGGTGAATTTCTTTGAAACGCTACCCTTTCAGTTTGCCCTTTAAATATTTTTCTTCGTCATGGTGCCATCTTCAGTCTTCTTTTCCTTTTGCACACGTTTCCTGGACAATCATATCCACTTCCCAAATCTCTTCTCTCAGGCCCCCACCTGTATGCCCACCTGCCACTGGGTATCTTCATCTGACTGGGCCACATGCATCTCCAACTCAACATGTCCAACAGGTCGTCATTCTTCCCACCTGCAAATCTGCCCTTTCTTTAAACCTGTACCATCCATCCAGCTGCCCAGAGCAGAAACCACCCTCAGTGCCTCCCCGCTTCCTTCCCACGCCCTGTCAGTTGCCAAGTGCAGCACCTCCAGCTCTGCAGCACGTCTCTTCTTCCCTGTCTCCGCGTCCGCAGTCCCCTCGTCATCACGAGTGCCTTGTTCTCCTGCAGTCCGCCAGGAGGCACAGGCACAGGTGGCTGAACCCGCTTGTCTGCTTCTCCTCCTCTTAGTAACAGAACTCCCAATTTTCAGCATGGCCACTTGAAATACAGATTACGTTTTCGGCCTTTCCCCTGCGGCTAGCTGTGGCCATGGCCCTATATTATAAACGAGCTGTAACTGAAAGCCTTCTGTGGTAATTTTTCCAAAAACATCCTTACATTACAGACAGCACCTCCCTGTTGCCCCTCTGATTCTCCTCTTCCTCCTTCCTGCTCTCAGGAATGTGACTAGAGCTCAAGCGACCACATCAGAAGATGAGAAATGTTCAAAGGATGGCGACCTGACAGCCCAGCGGAGTGAGGGGCATCCGACAGTGTGGGACCTCCAGCCAAGCTCCGAATCACATATCTGGATTCCTTCCATGGAATAGAAGAGTAAACTTTGATTTTATTTTGTTGAAACTACTGAAGTATGTGAGTGCGTGTGCGTGTGTGCGCACATGGACCTTCCTAACGAGGTACGCTGCCTCCAATCTCACCTTTCCATAACTTCAACCCAATCTATACACTGCTTCCAGACTGATTTCCTAAATCCCAAATGGGAAGAGTCAATCCACTATTTTTTAAAAATCAATAAAATGCATACTCCGTGGCTGGCGTGGTATATAAGACTATGGCATATAAGCCTATAACCTGGTCTTCGCCGGCGCTGAGCCTCCTCCCTCATTCCCGCCCTGCTGACACCAGCTGCTCAGAACAAGCCATGGATTTCACAGCAGCACATCTTTACATATGTGTCTGCCACTGTCTGAAACATCCTTCTTCCCAGCACCCATCCCACCTGGCCCTCAAATCTCTGCTCAGACACTCATCTCCTTTAGGAAGCGTTCCCTCCAGCCTAACTTAGGTGTGCCTCCCTGTTCTCACTTCTCCTAGAGCAGGGAGCATACTCTGTTGGAGTCACCATATTACTTGTCTGTTCCCCCGAGCAGACTTCACAATCTGACTGTAAGCTTTCTCTCTGTATCTCCAGTCTAGCAACTATCGATATTCATAGTATGCTGAAAAAGGAAACACCCTGAGGAGTGCCTTCACTTGTCTTGAAGAAAGTTTTTGGCGTCTGATACCCAACATAAATGAAAACCCAGGCCTCTTGATTCTTTGCCCAGGCCTGTTTCCAGTACATCAGCACTTCCCCAAATCTGTTCCAATAACATCCGTGTAAGGAATGTTAATAATGTTCGTAACGTGTGGGTTTCCAGTCACCCCAGACAACTTTCAGTTCCACGAACCTGTCAAACTGCCCCCTTCACCCGTGAAGTCCCCGCCTCCCCCACCCCATTGGGCATCGTCCTACCTCAGCCTGTGGTTCCCACCATTCCACCCTTAGAGCCCAGCGCCAGCTCCTACCTGGGGACGACTCCCCATGCTCTCAGCACTTTCAATAATCCTCTAACATTTGGCTGAAGATGACCCTTAAACTCGCCCATCTCTATAATCTCCTTTCTAAAATTAGGTTTTGCCTCTCAAAACTTTCCAGCATTTGTCCCCTTTCTTCATGATTTTCAAAAAATTCCTAGAGTGCATCTATACCTTATCTGTAAATGTGCTCAGCTTCTTAGGACATAATCCCTCAGAGGTTAAGTTCACGGAACAGGAAGAAGGTGAGCTCCTCTGGGGCTTCGGCTTCTCGGCGGTGTTTGTTTTACTGTTTCCAACACGGCACCTGCTCTCCACGACAGAGCAAGCCCAACCAAGCAGGAGTTCCACACGTCCACCTTGTCTCAGAAAACTCTTACCGTCCATGGCCTTAGAAGGGGGCCCAGCTTTTGCTCATTCTCCATCATTGCCAGACACCCACAGGTATCGCACCTACCCCTGAAGGGCAGGACAGTTCACCAGGCTGGCCACACTCTGCCTGGGTCGGAATCATCTGGGGAACTCATTACAGTGATAGATTTTTGGGTCACACACCAAAATCAGAATTACTACAGTGAGGTTCAGAAACCTGATTTGTTTTCTCACTTTATTGAGGTATAACTGTCAAATCTATAAGATTTTGAAGTATACACGATGATGGTTTGATAGACATATACACTGTGAAAGGAAGAATCCAATTTTTTAACGAGTATCCCAAGCATGTGTCAATACATCTCTGCTAGCAAGGCAGGTGACCGGAAACTGTCACCTGCAGCCGGAAGCAGATACTTTGGTTCACCCTAGCGTGCAGTGCAAACAATAGCATTTTCTAAGTATGCCACGAAGTGGGAAAGGTTCACAGGGTTCCAAGAACTGCCTACAGAACTATTAAATTAGTATTCCTAGGGGAGGTTCACAACAGTCATTTTCAAAACTTCCATAGGTCAATCTAACGTTCTTTAAAATATTTATTTTCAACTCTTTAAGAGCAAACATGTACTTTTATATCAAATATTTTGCAATGCCTCCTTTATTATCCTAAAGTGAAATTCATAACACAATCTGCCTAAATATAAAATTCAAAACAATCAACATAATGATGCACTAAGTGTGGTACGTTCAGTAGCTTACTAAATGTAATACAAAGGAGAAGTAAAATTAAAATGATTTTCATTATGTAAATGCTCACGGTAGTCAGACACTTGCTTGTACCTAAATGCAGAATCACCCCGAAAGCAAGGCTCCAGTGTAGACTGACACAGGTGTGCTGAGTTGGTGACTCGACAATAGCAGGAGCACTGCCTCGTGGGACGTATTTTTAAATGGTGAACAGTTTTTAGTAAATTTCCTAACAAAACAAAGTACCGTACTACCCTAATCCACAATTTCACTTTCCACAGTTTCAGTTACCTGCAATCAACCATGGTATAAACATTCAATGGAAAATTTCAGAAATAAACAACTCATAAATTTTAAATTGTGCACCGTTCTGAGTAGTGTGATGAAATCTTGTGCTGTCCTGCTCTATCCTGCCCGGGATGTGAATCAACCCTTTACTTCCTCTCAGTATACACTTCTCCCCTCTGCGTACACTTCTCCCCTCTGTGTACGCTTCTCCCCACCCCGATCCCCACCCCCAATAGTCACTTAGGAGCCCTCTAGGCTATCAGATCAATTGTCTGGATATCCCAGTGCTTGCGTTCAAGTAACCCTTATTTTACTTAATAGTGTCCCGCTCACCTCACTTTATCTCATCACATAGGCACTTTATCATCTCACATCACCACAAGAAGGATGAGTATCGTATAATAAAGTATTTTAAACAAGCAAAACAAAAACAGACGCATAGAAACAGAGACCAAAGGGATGGTTATCAAAATGGAAGGGGTGGGGAGAAGGTGAAAAGGGGAAAGGGAACACAGTCGATAATACTGTAATAAGTTTACACAGTAGTAGATGACTACTAGAATTAATGGGGTGATCACGTTATAATGTATACAGATGCTGAATCACTATATCGCACACCTGAACGAATGTAACCAATATAAGACTGTACACCTGAAATCTATGTAATTTTACTAACAATTGTCACCCCAATAAATTTAAAAAAAAAGACTGTATACCAACTATACTTAAATAAAAATTTTTTAAAATAGTCACTTTAACATCAAAAAAACGTATTTTGTGAGATCACATAACTATTATTACAATATACTGTTATAATGTTCTATTTTATTATTAGTGGTTGTTAATCTCTTAGTGTGCCTACATTTATTAAACTTTATCATAGATATGTACGTATAGGAAAAAACGTAGTATTTATAGAGCACAATACTACCTGTGGTTTCAGGCATTCTCTGGGGTTCTTGGAACATGTGCCCCTAGGATAAGTGGGGGGCTATTGTAAAATCTTCCCTTGATTCACATGGTAATTACAGTCCTAGAAAATTCACTGATACTTAAAACCATGCAAAAGCCATTTGGTTTATATATCCTAAGTCCAGATCATTAGAAACATGTTTTTCCCTACATGAAGGTACAAGAAGACATTCAAAGCCGTGCAGCACGCGGCACAATTCTTCCTTGTGTGGTACTGTCGCACGTACTATAAAATACCTTGCATCCCTGGCACTTACCTATTAAAGGCAAATAGCCAACCCTCACCGCCAGTCACATGACAATTAAAAACATTCCCAAAGATTTCCAAAACCAACCCCTGCTTTCAAACAACCAATCAACCTCCCCAAGAATAAGAATAGAGGCACTTGTGTCAGGCTGCAATATTATTTTAACCCTATGCTGCTATCTTACATTACAGTGACTCCAGAATCTCTGCCTGATTCTACCTATACAATAATTTTTTTCAAAACAAATATTTACATAAATATGAGCAGAACAGAAACTGCTGATGAAATGCCACATAAATGGACAACCATCACAAATATGAGAAACCTTCATAAATTCCTGAAAAACTAAGTACACTGTCTTTTTTTTTATAATCAAATAATGTTTTCCTATTGACATGACATTTTAATTTCAGAGATGTTCTCTCATTTGTCTGATTGATCTTCAATTGGCAGTGGTTCTTAAGTACTTCGGCTCTGAATGTCAGTAAAATATATCAAGCTATAGTTCAAACGTATTATAGGATTCCACAATAAATCCTTTTAATATTAAGATGGCTTATAAATAGCTCAAGTAATTACCTTTTAAAATAACAGTAGTTCTTAAGCCTGTATATGCAACACAATCACTATCTGCAGAGCTGCTTAAAAACTGAGAACTGCCTGGGTCCCTTGCCCACAGATTCTGATTGTACAGGACTGGAGAAGATGGGGCCCAAGAATCTTTATTTTTTTCAAAAGGTCGGCAAGTGGTTCTCCTGATGGCAGGGGTAGATCCGGTTTGTGGCTCCTGAAACTTACACAATTTGGGCGCTCTCTTTAAGAGAAAGCAGAAAAACTTGCTAGCTCTCACAAAGCCTTGGAAAAGTCCCATGCATTAGCTGCACTGTACATCCACCTTTGGATACTAGTCAGGGTTGCAAAGTGTGACATAATAAGAATCATTGTTGGAAAACATAACTAAAAGTGTAAATTCATATACTAGAATGACTTTAAAGCTGAGGCCACAAGCCCAAATGCCTACAAGCTTCAGGAGGTAACGCAAGTGTAAAGTAGGAGACAACACAGGAGGGGTGCTGACTGAGAAACCCCCGGGAGCACTTGAGCTCTAAAGATGCCATTTAGTGCCAGTGAAAATGACCTCTCCGTGTGGCAGTCTCAAATTTTTCAATAGAAGCCTGAAATCCTCTGGGTTTTTACATGAAATCTCCCAATTTTTAAAAGCTACCTCAATTTTTTAACAAAACATTGGGTAGGCCAAATAAAACATGAAAGATGTCAATATATGACTTTTGCTTTACAAAATTAATGGGAAAAGATACCTCCTATGTAAAAACAAAAGGAAACTTAAGATTTGATGGTTGATTTAAGGAATAGTGAAGGGAAATACTGCTAAAAGCTTACTTTGGAATGTAGTTTGTACACCTGACAAAAAATTGTATTAAGGAACCCATCTCAAGAGTCCAAATTTACTCTAAAACATCCATCCTAACAGCACCCGAAGGTTCTGTAAGTCAGGAAAAGACAAGCTCTGCAATATAAAACACACAAAGAGGAACGTCTTTAAAAATGAATCGTTAATGGCTAATAAGTACAAGAAAAAACTTTGACCTCAATTACATTTGGTACCACAAGTTTCAGAAGATGAAAGCACTCTGATCTAATTGAGATGCATGGTTTCAATGCTGTTCTAAAGTTGATCTGATCCTACTCTCACTAAGTCACACTCTGCTCCTTAGCTCTTCAATAGCTGCTTAAAAAAAAACAATACAATGAACACCAGTTCAAAACAATGGGTCTTCTTGGCCCAATTAAAATACTGTACTGAGTAGACAGTACAGTAGGAATACTGCCCTCCAGATTGATTTCTGCAACATCCCTTAGCTATCGCAGTGTATGAAACACCAGGTGGTTCTGGTGAGGTAGCTGGGGCTATCAGTGTACAGCTCAGCATGCGAGTATGTGGGCCAAGGTGGGATAAGATGGAAGCACTGACTTATCATTCTAGTCAAAGACAAAGTATACAGTCACTCCTGGCCCACTTGGTCAAACCAAAACAGACCACCAAAAACTACTGCCTATCAAGCAGGGTCTGTGGAATAGCTAAAAGAATAGAGGACGTCTGGCCAGTTTAATAAAGGCCAAGGGATGGTGAGCTAGTCTAATATATACTTATATATCATACTTTAAAATCATTTTTCTGCTTTCCATAATGGGTGGGAAGGAGGCTGGGAAGTAGAAAGGAAGGAGTAAACTAAATAATATGTGCCAAAGATAGAGGACTTACTAAAGGGCTAGGCATAAAATTATAAACCAACTTGTATCTGTGGTGGAGACAAGAAAATAACTCAACAGAAGACCCTAGAATTAGTGGATTTGTCATTTGTTGCTGTGTATATTTGCGGTTTTCTACGCCAACCTCTATTTTCCCTAAAGCAATGACTCAGCTTTCCTGGGTCCTGAGATCACATGCAAGATTAGGATAGGGGTGAAGAGTAGGGTTAGGCTGCAATGCTACTGTTTTTTGCATCTTGCTATTCAGTAATTCTGTGTGTCTGGAGAGGTGTCCATCCAAATCAGTAAGATGCTCTACACTTACCCAGCACGGGATATCATTAAGAATTATTCAGCCTCTTCCTCACACCATAAGCAAAAAATAACTCAAAATGGATCACAGATCTAAATGTTAGAATTAGCACTATGAAACTTAGAAGAAAATATAGGAGTAAATCTTCTTCACCTTGGATTAGTCAAGAGTTTCTTTCATATGACACCAAAACCACAAGAAACAAAGGAAGAAACAGATAAATTGGGCTTGACCAAAATTAAAAATTGCGCTGCAAATGATCCTATCAAGAAAGTGAAGACAACCCATATAATGGGAGAAAATATTTGCAAATAATGTATCTGATAAGGGACCTGTATACACAACAGGTAAAGAACTCTTACAACCCAATTACAAAAAGACAAACCAATTAGAAACTGGACAAAGGATCTGAATAGACATTTCTCCAAAGAAGATATAAATAAGCCAATAAGCACATGAAGAGATGCTGAACATCAGTAGTCATTAAAGAAATGCAAAACAAAACCACAATAAGATACCACTTCATATACACTAGGAGGGTTATAATAAAAATGATAATAAAAAGTGCTGGAGAGAATGTGGAGGAACTGGAACCTTCATACACTGCTGGTGGAAATGCAAAATGCTATAGCCACTGTGGAAAACAATTTACAAATTCCTTAAAAGACTTAACACAGACTCACCATGCAATCCAGCAATTTTACTTCTAGAGAAATGTAAACATACATCCACGCAAAAACCTGTTCATGAATGTTCATAAAAGCATTACTGATAACAGCCAAAAAGTGGAAGCAACCAAACGTCCATCAAATGATGAACAGATACATAAGACGTGGTCTACCCATGTAATGGAATACTATTCCACAACTTTTTATTGCAAAATAAAGTAGTGATACATGCTATAACATGGATGAAAACAATATGATAAGTGAAAAAAGCCAGTCCCGAAAAACCACATATTATATGATTCCATTTATATGGAATGTCCACAATAAACAAATCTATATGGACCAAAAAAAAATTAGTAGTTGACCAGCGACGGCAGAGAGGAGGACACAGAGTGACTGCCAATGGGTGCAGTCTTTTGGGGAGCTGATGAAAATGTTCTAAAGTTAACTGTGGTAATGGATGCACAACTCTGTGAATGCACTAAAAACCACTACATTTTTATACTTTAAATGGGTTAATTGTATGGTATATAAGTTTTATCTCAATAAATCTATTGAAAAGCAATCTCACTTCTGGGTATACGAGGTGGGACAACTAAGTTTGTGAACTCATCCTAGAAAAAGTGCTACATACCTCACTGCTGAATATCACTACAGTCACCTTCGAAGTACTGCCCTTGGGAAGCTATGCATTGATGCCAGCGCCCAGTCCACCCTTCAAAGCAATTTTGGAACTCTTTTTCTGGAATGGCCATCAGAGCTGTCATTGTATTACCCTTGATGTCCCAAATGTCATCAAAATGTCTTCCTTTCAATATTTCTTTTATCTTCAGGTAAAGAAAGAAGTCAATGGGGGCCAGATCAGGTGAGTAGGGAGGGTGTTTCAATACAGTTATTTGTTTACTGGCTAAAAACTCCCTCACAGACAGTGCCCTATGAGCTGGTGCATTGTTGTGATGCAAGAGCCATGAATTGTTGGCGAAAAGTTCAGGTCGTCTAACTTTTTCACGCAGCCTTTTCAGCACTTCCAAATAGTAAACTTAGTTAACTGTTTGTCCAGTTGGTACAAATTCATAATGAATAATCCCTTTGATATCAAGAAAGGTTAGTAACATTGCTGCAACAAGTTCGCGAACTTGTCAGACCTCGTATATCTAAAGGAAATGAAATCAGTATCTCAAAATGATATCTGCACCCCCATGTCCACTGCAGCATTATTTACAATAGCCAAGACATGGAAAGAACTGAAGTGTTCATCGACAGATGAATGCATAAAGAAAATGTAGTATATATACAATGAAATGTCATTCTGCCATGAGACAGAAGGAAATTCTGTCATTTGCAACAACAGGGACGGACCTTGAGGGCAATACGCTAAGTGAGATAAGTGAGACAGAGAAAGACAAATACCGCGTGATCTCACTTGTATGTGGACTCTAAAAGAGACAAACTGGTATAAACAGAGTACATCAGTGGTTAGCTGGGGCTGGGGGTGAGGAAATGGGGAGACGCTGGTCAATGGCTATCAACTTCCAGTTAAAAAATGAGTACGTTCTGGGGACGTAAAGTGTAGTTTGGTGACTATAGTTAACAACACTGTATTGGATACACTAAATTTGCTGAAAGAGTAGATCTTCAATGTGCTCACACACACCCCCCCACACACACACACACACAAAATGGCAACTATGTGAGATGACGGATATGCTGACTAACCTTACTGTGGCAATCATTTCACAATATGTACATACACATATATCAAATCCTTACACTGCACACCTTAAGCAACTGTATTTAATTATAACAAAACTGGAGGGAAAAAAAAATATTCAGGCTCCTGGGTCACGATGGCAGACGTGGACACGAGTTTGCCTCCTCTCCTCTAAGTCCTAATAAAATGACAACAACAAATTTCAAAAGAAAACAAATCCATAACAGTGATGAGGAAAAGAGGAACATTATTAAGCCAGAGATTTTAATGAGTTTGTGAGACTAAACAAGATGGGATTATAACCACCCACAAAGTACAGCTGAATTCATAACCCATACTAATCCAAAAGGCCTCAGTCATCCTAATGGGAAAGCCACAGAGGGAAATGAAAGCCCAGAATTGTCAGGTATCCATACCTGGAATGGCAAGCAGAATATATGTCAACTGGGACTCACTGAAGAATTATCTCCAGAACAGCTTCCCATGGTGGCGCCTCTGCAACCTCTGTCCCCCGGCCCTACCCAGGGGCTTGCCCACATTAGGCACTTAGCCTCGGTACAATATAACAGGCAGCCCACCCTGTGTCAGTCCACACACGTCAACTCAGCTGCCTGAGGTTCTTCTCAGCTCCCCTCTATACACAGGGAAGAGGCCTGCTAGGGACACACACTCCACACATACACAGAAATCCTAGCTATCTGTATTTGGGAACTTAGGTTTTCATTCATGCATATGAAGGGAAAAAGAAACTCCAAACAATATTTAGGGAAAACAGTGGCTTCCAAGAGAAGTTCAAAGACTTAATGAAACAGAATGGACCCTGGATGAAGCAGAAATTCCAGAAACAGAAGGCAATCTTATGAAGAAAATTCTAATGAATTCTTTAGAGGGATTCAACTGAGTGATCAGAGAATGGAAAAGAGCTCTTGAAATTATAAATAATCAAAATAAAAATGTTATCAGAAAGAAGATAATATTTTAAAATAGGAGAGAAAAATTAAGAGACGAAAGAAAACTAATCCAGGAGAACCAATATCCATCTATTAGAAATTTTGGAAGTAAAAACCACAAAAAAGTGGAGGGAGAATAAAAAAAAAAAATAGAACAAATGTTTCCAGAGCTAAGAAAAGACGTGACTGCAAGTGCTCAAAAAGTGCCACGCAGAGAGAAGAATTCAAGATTCACGCCTCCTGACATGTCAGAGGGCTGGGGAGAGAGAACCCTTCAAAGTGTCCAGAGAGAAGGAACAGATCAGTATCTCAAAATGATACTGACACACAAAGGAGCCAGCATCAGCCTCATCAGTAACCATGGATGCCAATGGGGAGTGATGCTTCAAAGTTCTGAAGGGAAGTGAGCTGAACCTAGACTTCCATCCCAGGGAAATGAGCCATGACGCATAAAGACAAAATAGTCATTTTCAGACATACAACGCTTCAAGAACGTCACCCATCCCAGAACCTCTCTGAAAGTATTACTAAAGGATATACTCTAGCAAAAAAATAGAAAGAAAAACAAAAAAACACGGAATCCAAGAATGTGCCATGGAATCTAAGAAGCAGTACATCTAACAAGAATTCAATAAAGAATTTTGTTAAAGACTAAGGAGAACAGCTACATACAGGCCTAGAAAACTTTTGGCACAAGTTAGAGCAAGTTGTCAGAAGGTTCTGAGAAGAATGTCTTCGAGATGGGAATGAAGTGCCCGTTACAAATAGTACAGTTATACTTGGTGATAAGACATGACGATCAATCAGGCAACTGTGACCATCTGGGCCCCCTCCCCACACTCTTCTTCCTCCCTGCTATTATATTATAATATATTGTATTATATTATACCCATACCGTCTTATATTATTATAAAATAAGACTGGGTCTTATATTAGTTTTTGTTCCAAAAGATGCATTAGAGCTGATGGTCTGGCTAGGCCTTATTTTCAGGGAAATACGGTAGCCCCTGAGCCGCGGCGGTCAGGGTCATAGGGATCTACTTCTTTTTCACTTCAAGTCTAACTACACAACTTGGATGCTGCATTCTGTACATGCTGATGCTAGGTTTAAAAGTTTCAGAACAGCCTGCAGTGAAAGCGCACAAGACTTTGCCGTTATAGTTACAGAACAAAATGGAAATGCCATGTGCCTTGTAAAAGTAAAGGCAACATGGATGGAGGTTTAGCATGGGGGAGGAAAGCTGGAAGGGAAATGCAGAGCCGCTCACTGCCTCCTCATTTTACGTAAGAGTGTCACGAGAGGACCCTTAGTGTCAATCAGTGGCTGAAGAAACAGAGTTTCAAATATTAATGTCAATCAGTGGCTGAAGAAACAGAGTTTCAAATATTAATATTTAAAAACCATAAATGTAAGCAAGAAAATAAAAATACAAGTTTTGGTATGGGGGTGGACAGAATGTGAGCCAAATTCCTCACGTGTAATATTACAGAATTAATACTTTTTTAAAAATAGATAAGAAATAACAGATGTAAGCATATTATCGATGAGGCAACTACCATAAAAACTTTAAAAACAAAAGTAGAAGGAAAAAGAAAGGGTAAAAGAAGAAAGCAATAGTCAAAAGTCACTGCTGTTGGTTGAAATACATTTCCAGGGGGAAAGAAAGTCCCTGCTGCACTGGGAAGGAGAGAGAGGCGTGGAGTCCTAGTTTCATGATGAGTCAGGGCTCATGAGGATGACAGAAACCAAAGTGGTCTCCATGTGCCCTTGAGAGACGGGGTGGAAAGTGGGACCGAAGGTGGCTCTCGCTTCAGGCCGTATACACTGTGGTCAAGTTTATATTTTTCAGATTATACACAAGTATTATTATGGTAATAAAAACTTAAAATTCGTATTTAAAATAAGAAATAAATGCCTCCATGTGGGGGAACGAAAGGCTAACCAATCCATTTTCCCCTATCTAATTTGGTACACGTTGTGTTAAGATAATTAGTGCTGAAGACTACGTGGGAGGTGAGCGTTAAGGAACCGCAGAGGAGAATGTGAACTGGAACAGTCTTTCTGTTGAGCAATTTGCTAAACAGGGATTTCAGTGTTGTTCGGGGCTCTATCCCCAAGACCTAGGACAATGGCCGGGACAGAAGATCTACTCAGGGGTATTTTCACTGAATAATGAAGAAACGTCTGTGCACTTTGGGGTTTGGAACATAGTACAAACAGAAAAAAATCAGAAGTAAACTTTACCAAAGTGAGAGCATATTGCTTGGAATTATGGATGGTCTTCCCCCCAACCACTCTCTTCATATTTTTTACAGATAACACTTAATAAGCCGGGGTGGGGCGTCAAGGAAGCAGGGATCAAAAAAGAATTCATCAGTCCTCACCAAATGTAAACCCAATAATGTATACTTAACCAAACCATCTTTTTTTTAAATTTCATTACGTATAGTTTTCATTTTCTGCAAGTTATATTTGGTTCTTCTTCAAATAGGCACATCTCTCCTTCCTACTATCCTCTTTTATCATACTGGTTTCTTTTCCCTCTTTTCTCTTTTAAACAAACCTATTTTATTTATTTTTTTTAAATTATTTTTTTAATTTATTGGGGTGACAATTGTTAGTAAAATTACATAGATTTCAGGTGTACAATTCTGTATCACATCATCTATAAATTACATTATGTGCTCACCACCCAGAGTCAGTTCTCCTTCCATCACCATATATTAAACAAACCTATTTTATAGTTTCAGAATATTCTATTACTTCTAGTTCTTTGGGTCTCGATTTCCCTATCGGTTGTGTATGCTGACTTTCCCTCCCACAGAAGTGCCCTCCTTTCTGCAGTCTATATACCATTTTATGGTGAGCACATTGATTTCAGGGATCACTGATGTATTTATGAATATGGGAGTCAGCTATGTCCCGAGCTGTGAAAGGGTCCCTCAGGTGGTTTTGCATTTAGTTCAGCAATAACTTGTGGGGTTTCACGAGTCCAACCCCAGTTCTGTGTCACTTTCTAGATACCATATGAAGATACAGTGGGACCCTACCCCATCTGGGCGGCAGCCATGGTTTCAATTCCAAATGGCTGACTTTTCCTCCCCTCAGAGCTCTGGGAACCAGTGTATCAATGCCCAGCCCCTTGCCTCCTCCCTCGCCTCCACCTGGTTCTAAAGCATCTAAACTATGTGCCCTTGGGCAAGTTCTTTAATATTGCTGAAGTTCATTTCCTCAGCCACTTATCTTTAAAAAGTCTATAAATCAATAGAGAACGTAGGAGTGAGATTTTGTAAACTTCCAAGAGTTAATATAAGAAGTCGACTGCCCTTCTTAACACAGGCCCTTTCACTTCCAAAGTCACTTGTTCTCCCTATAAGTTGAGAACTCTTGTTCAAAGGCTCTCTGGAACATTTCTTCCTTCTGGATTTTGACCAAGAAAGAGAGACCGATTGACCCTGGCCATCTGATACTGCCTTAGGTACACTTCAAAGAATGTACTTTCCCCAAATGAAGCCACCCTCCTGTTCGAGTGTCCTCAACCTAACCAGCACAGGAAAGTCACACTGGTCATCTAAGGGTACCAACCTAGAGAAAAGGTGTGGTGAGTGGGAAGTCTGGAAGGCACTGTCCCCAAGCCCTAACAAATACCGGCCTTATGGTTAGGTGAGGCTCCTATGGTACCTGTTTTTCATCTCTCTGCAGTTCAGTACCGCTCCACGAACATTCCAACCGCTGACTAGAATGGAGGAGGGGACCCTACCTCTGGTCACTCGTGGCCTCCTCATTCAACCACAGCTGATGTCACAGAGCCCAGAGCTTCTCAACAATTACCAACTACTGCTCTAGCTCTTGAAAAGCTCCTGAAAGCTGCGACAGCTCCCAGAAAGCAGCAGGGAACAGAGAAACCAGAGAAGCATGCTCCCCTCTTTCCTTTCACTGTATTAATGAACAAATAACGAGAACCCAGATCTTAATTTCCCCGGGTGGGATTCTTCCCACTGTTCGCACGTTCTCATCTACCCCATCCAACACCCTCAACTCCTGTCATGGATTCAAGATCCCTGCAATAAGCAACAGTTTGCAAGTAATCTTGAATTGTTTTCCCTCGAGTCTACCACCCACGATGCATGTTAAGGCCGTGCTCAGTGGCAAAGTCTAAGCCTCTCTCACTACAGCAGCAACACTTTCCTTGGGTCTGTCTGGGGATCGTGAACCATCTGACCTCACTCATCTCAGGTGAGGCCACCTGAGTATCACTGGGGATGCATTCAAGTCATTGTCAGCATGTCCATTTCTCGAGCTGGCTGTTTCTGAAGCACTTAGACAGTTTAAGTCACTTATTAAATCCGCTTTTACAAAATCCTGTGGGGGCAGAGGTATGTCTAGCAATCAAATTCAAATAGAAATACTGTCCTATTCTCTCTCTCTCTACTGCCTTTCCCTATGGTCTTCTGAGTTAGGGCAGTGTTTTTATGACAGATGAATGGCCTATATAAAGAAACTTCAAGAGTATTTTTTGAAATGATAAAAATGTGCCACCATTTCTTTGTGAAGACAGGAACAGAGTGCTTTCCTAAAGTCAGCTATGAACTTGCATCTTTTACCCTCCTACGGTAATCAACAGCTTCTGGTGCCCATTCCAATTTCCAGATCAATCCATCTTGGTTTAACTATTTAAAACAGTACTTCTCACTTCCTTTCTGCGTATCTGGATAACATACAAACTCTTTACCCTGCCTGAGGAGGCCCTACAAGATTCTGCCCCTTTCTTAATGGTTATGTTTCTCAACTTATCTCTCACTGATATGCTTTGAAACCAACCAGGCTAGTCTCCTCCCCGTTCTTCAAACAATTTATATTTTCTGCCACCACACCCTTCCTTGCTCACACCTTTCCCTCAATAGGAAATACCCTCCCTCAAACTCTATCGATCAGAATCCTAGTCATTTAAGAACAAGTTCAACTTCCACCTCCTCCACAAAGCCATCACCAGCACATAGAAAATGATCACTCCCTCCTTCCAGAGAAACTTACAGACATGTTTCTCCTTGACCAAAGAATAAACCCCAAAAGGGCAAGAAGCATGTCTTCTACTTCTTTGCACCCCTCACAGTGCCCAGCACATAGTAAATGCTCATTAAACATAATTGTTCAACAAATGCATGCACACATTCACACCTACAGAATAATATCACACTAAGAAAATAATTCCAACCATTTTTACCAAGGTAAATAAGGAACATAAGGTTTAAAACATTTTGATTTGCTGCAGTTATACAGAGAAAACTACTCAAAAGCTATGAATAAAGAAGAACCAAACTCACTTGCCAATAAGTCAGAGGACTATGCAGACATTGGATATTACTTCTACATAGCAAAGTAAAAATCATGTTTTCTCAAAGTCAAGAAAGAAAAAAGAAAAAGCTTAATCAGCACAAAATCATAATGTGGCTTTCCAAGTTAATCAAAGTTAAGACTATGCCTAGAGGGAGTTTTAAACGGTATTGGAGTGACCATAACCAGTATTCCTCTACTGAGAAACAGTGAATAGATGATTAAGTACCCCAAACCTAAAGCCCAGAATAGTTAGGTATTATGTCACACGATAAATAGCAAGTGGGGACACTGATAAATGCAGAATGATTTTTTAAAAGTAACTTAGCTGTTTTACACTTCATTAACAGTCCCCAATTATTGAACTATCTAATAAATATTCATTATTAAGGTAAAAGGAATTATTAAATGGCAGCAAATTCACTGTATTTTTGATATCCCTAAATATTATGGGGTCCATGATATAATCCCACCTGACACGTCAAAAATGTACAGTTATTATTTGAATTTTTCAACTGAACAACAGTTACATTAGGTCAGATTATCTGTCTACCCAAAACAGAAATCAGTCTCAGACACTGACAGAGTTGAGGAAAGTTAGGTTTGCATTCCCCAATGTCAACTTCAAAGGTCAGGGAGATGACGATGACGATGACGACAATGATTATGATAAATCGTAACAGCAGCATATACTTTGATAGCAGTTATTATATGCAGAGAGTGGTTCTAAGATCCTTACATACGTCGATTTACTTAATCCTCAAAAGAATCCTGAGACATGTATCACCATAATCCCATTTTACAGATGAGAAAACTGAGGCCCAAATATTAGGCACTAATAGATTAGGTAACTTACTCAAGGTCACATCCTCATTAGTTACAAGGACAGAATTCAAACTCGGGAAGTCTACCTCCAGAGGCCATACTCTTAACCACATGCAATATCCCTTTCCCGTCTAACTCTCAAGACAAGTCAATATCCCCTTTATCATCTCCTGATTGGGTACTTTTCTTCACATGCATTGCTGCCTTTCTACCTCTGTGAACCTCTTTGTTTTAATAGTTCATAAATACAATCTTCCTAAGATGCAGAATTCAGAAATATAAGATGTGATTCTAGGTAATCTCAGGCCAGTTCTTGGTTTGAAGAAGTCTCAGCTTCTGAGACTTGAAATTTCATTAAAGCCTCATATTTGTTATAAAAAAGGAGGAAGGTAGGAAACTACTTACTAGTATCTGGAGTTTTCTCTTCAGATCTGCCAAATAAAAATTCATATTTGGCCTTGGCAACACTCTGGGAATGTGCTGACGCATTGTTAACCCAAACAAATGTCTCTGCCTGCAAAATTAGAACAAAACAGAGATAGCATTAAAAATACACCATAAAGCAAAACAACCAACGAGAGGATGGTTAAGCAATTATGACTTATCTACTTGATAGTATGCTACACAGCCATTAAAAATGAACCATGAAAAACATACCATGACAAAACTCAAAATACAAGATGATCACTGCAAGATTACAACTATATTAAAAATGTGAAACATGAACATCTACATGGGAGTAAGAAAAATATGAAGTTTGGCTTGATTGAGAGACAGAATTATGGTGGAATTTTTAAAATTAGGTTTATGCTACTTTTCTGTAATTAGAAAACTATATTTTATTTTTAGACCCATCATTTTCCAAATGATTATCATTACCCACAGCCCATACCAAGAACATTTCTGTGTATAGGTTCTGCACACAACAAAAAGTAGAGTTTCCCCCAAAGAGACCATATTTTTATTGAATCAGGAACATCATTTGCCAGACAGGGCACAGAGTAGAAGAGCTAGGCATCCCATTCATAGTAATTGGCCTAAATTTGAGCGTCTGTTCCATTGGACTTTAGAATTCCTAAAAGTCCCCTATTTGACAGAAAAACTACAAAGGAGACTGTGAAAGTGGTTCACATCATGATTCTGAATTCCTACAACCTTTTTCCTGGTTGCTCTAGACAACTGACAAAAATCAGGAGTGCCTCCCTTCTCTGGCCTAGGATTAATTAAAAATAATAACAAGGTAAAAATTTCAAAACACAAAGAAATTTGACCCAGTCCAATCAGGGAGTTATGATTCTGCCTCTTTACTCCAAACTCAAAAATTAACCAGGATCCAGACAGTATTACCCACCCTGGTTTCCGCCCTCTAATTTAATGAGACGTCTTTTCTCATGTCTGAGCAGCAAATGGCCCTTCATTTTAGGAGAAAGAAACACAAAGAGTTTTATCAGCAATCAGGCAACTACTTCAAAGAGGGAAATTTTATGACCTCAGTACCCTTTGGACCAGAAATGAGTGACAGCAGAAAAGGCCCATGATTGGGTTACGATTAACCCATCGCCCCACTGCACACAGGTTCAGGGGGCAGGCCTCTCTCCGTTCTTGTACACCAATATCAAAGAGCACGCCTGTACAAGTTTAGATCAGCAATTTCTGAAAATAGCACTACAATCACTTAATGGTCATAAGGTGTAACATTTATCTTTCTGGAAAAGCTGTAGGCTCCTCTTGAAGTTACATGCTTGATAATCAGAGATTGTTAATTATCCTTTTCCCCAATAGAGAGGAAATATTAATTTTTTGATGTGTTTAGGGAATTTTCAGGCTGGTAAGGGAGGAACTCGGTGCCCTCATTTAGATAGGGTGGTTAGGGAAGGTTCTCTGAGGAACTAATACCTGCAGAGTTGAGAAAAACGAGAGGCTGGGGAAGGACAGAAACATCCATCTAAGCAGAGGGATGGCCTTCTTTAAAGCAATGGCCTTCAAGTATGCAAGAACTAGGCTACTCCAACAACCGAGAGCAGGCCAGCGTGGCCACAGAAGGAATCGTGGGTAAATGGGCAAGTTCCGCGGCTGATCAGGAGAAGAGCACAGCAGGAAGTAACGCTGGACAAGAGGGAGGCAGGGGCTAACCACACACAGGGTGAGCAGGACAAGGAAAAGCTCGGTGGGAAGACCCAAAAGGTTTTAAACATACAGTGGTTCCTTAACATTTTAGAAAACATCATTTCCACTTTTAAAACATTATACAGTGTTATAGGGAAGTGGATTGGAGTGAATGAAGAGGAAGCAGAGATAGCAGTTAGGAGTCCAAAGGAGGGAGTATGGAAGCTTAGAGGACAATGATGACGATAAAAACTGAAGCAGATGAATTTCAAATATATTTTGTAGAGAGGATCTACGTAAATGTTCTGATAAACTGCATTTAAGGAGTGAGGGAAAGGAAGAAATCAAGGATAATTATGATGGATAACATTTACTGACTACTTACTGCAGGCCAGGCACTGTTTAACACAATACATGGGATCTCTCAACACACGCTGAGAACAAGGCTCTGAGGCGAGCACTACGCTCATCCTAGTCTCACAGGTGGAGAAAAGGACACAACGAGGGGCTCATTAATTTGACCAAGGTTATACAGCCAGGAAGTTGTAGGCCCCAGATCCATAACCTGAATCCAGAACCCATGACACAGAGAATGACTCCCAGAAATCAGGCTTGAGCAACTGGGTGCAAGGACTGAGATGGAGGAGACTAGAGAAGGAATGTTATCTATAGCGTGGATCTGAGCTTCCAGGTGATCTCCCAAGGTCTCAGTGAAACAACAGAAAAGAAACTTCTAAAGGAAAAATCCATTGCTATAGGTCTAGAAAACAAAACAAAAGAAAAACATACCATTGATGAAGTACCAGGTCTAAGAAATTCCCAGGAGATAATTTTGGGGCGTACTATTGAGTTAATCTCAATCTCTAGAGCCTGAGCGCTACTCTAAACAAGGGTGCCTCTTGAGCAAGGATCCTTAACCTCAGTTCCGTGGTGGGGTCTGTCAGTGGAACTCTAGAAGTCTGAAGTTAGATGGGGGAAAACAACACAACTTTACTTTTACTCACCTTAAGCTGAAATTTAGCATTTTTTTCAAATGTCAATGTATGCAACAAACCACAGTATCATTATCAGTAATTGGTGACTAACTTCGCCACCAATAGAAATCATAGCCATTTTCACATCACATAACAGTTACTGCAGATATCGTTAACTATCATTTATACTCACCCCTACTTTGAAACAATAGTAGTTACTAGACCCACCACTAAATCTTATTATGAATAAAGAGAGATAATATATTACCATATCACTAATTTGTTAAACATTTAGATAGCCAATATAATTGTTTTTTGTTTGTATGTGTTTTTGGGTTTTTTTTTTTTTTTCAGCTCCATGTATATTATTGTATGCACTTAGAAAGTATTATCCTGACAAGAGATCCAGAGCTTTACCAGACTGTCACTAGGGTCCACAGCACAAAAGATTAAGAGACCCAGGTCAAGAGCATCTGGCCTCAAACTGCAGTTCACAACCCATTAGTGCTCGTGCAATCAGTTGTGTGGGTCGTGACGAGATTTTTATATAAATAAGTTCATATACACACATACATATTTCACAGAATGAAACTGAAAAAGTCAGAGTAGACAGCACATAGTAAGATAAGCATTGTTTTATAAAACGTGTGTGTGTGTGTGTGTGTGTGTGTGTGTGTGTGTGTTGGGTCATGATAGAAAATGTATTTTTGAGTCATGATCAAAACTATTGGAAACATTGCTCTAGAGTGATTTTCAAACTTGAGCATGAATGAGCACCACCTACAGGGCTTGTTAAAACACATTATGGCGGGCGGGGATGCAGGGCGGGGGGGGGGGGGGGGTCATTCGGACAGTCTGATTCAGTGGGTCTGGGATGTTTGGCCTGAGAATTTGCATTTTCTAGCAAGTTTGCAGGTGATGCTAATGCTGCTGATCCAGCGACCAGATTTTGTGAACTACTTACTACTCTAGATCAATGTTTCCCATACTTTACTGTATATACCAATCACCTGGAATTGTGTGAAAAGCACAGCTCAGCAGGTTTGGGGTGGGTCAGACTCTACAGTCCCACAAGGTTCCCAGGGCACGCTGATCCTGACACACAGAGCACCCTGTGCTGAGGCTGGAACGTGAAGCAGTGTCCAAAGCATGTTCAGACTCTCAGAAAAGAAAACAACAGGAAAGAAAATGCTAAAGAAAACGTCCTCCATGGCTATAGTACTAGAAAACAAAACCTTTTGCGGTGATGCTCCAACCAGGAGTAAAATATACTAAAGGGCTCCATTCTAACAAAGCATTCCATACTATGACAATTGTGGGGGACCCTAAACCCAACATTCAGGTCCAATCAAAGCATTAACATTCCCCCAAGTTGCCTAGTGAAATAAAATTCATTCTGCTTACATTCGTTACTCTTAAAGCTGTGAGCCCCACTGATACATCCTCCTCCCACGACCAGGGTTATAAATCTTCAGCCATCGCTAATCATTTTTGAAGGTCTTTGAAAAATAATATTTAAAACAATCCGCTTGATGGAAGACACATATAATGCAGCACTACTTTTTCCTTCTGTATTACTAATTGAATAAAATGTATTCTTTGTTTTATCACAGTCATTTTAGAAACAAAAATCTCATTAATAAATATAGGGTATGAAGTAACATTAGCAAATGGACTACTGTCAGATGATCCAGACTTAAATCCCAGCTGGGACTTCCACTCAGTCTCACTAATGTTTAGTCTTTGGACTTCAGCTCCCCTATTGATAAAGAGTGCTATTCAAATGTATCTCTAAGGTCCCTTCTAATTCTGAAGCAGAAAGATTCTTCACACTTCTGAACTACTTCCATAGATATTTCATTAAGGAGGAATCACACAGATCTTTTCCTTGCGGTAAAATTACAACGATATGATCACCGAAATGTGCCTCCAGCTAAAGACTCAAGTCCACCATTAAACGTATGGAACAAAGAAAACCTCAGCCTTACATTTTACATGGTTTTTCAAATATACAATGAAATTCCACTTGCATTTATCCACCCCTCAAGATGCTATTGATTATATTACCTACTTTAGACACAAGGGTAGGTAATTCTGATGTAAAGTAATTCTTCAACTGCCTACATTTAAAAAAGAGAGAGAGAGAGAGAGAGAGAGAGAGAGAGAGAGAGAGAGAGAGAGAGAGAGAGAGAGAGAGAGAGGAGAAAGCTGCACGCAAATTTTAAAAGTAAAATTTTCAGTTGACTTGGGAGGGGAAAGATGGGGCCAGAGGAGGGCGTGGTGGAGATAAGGGTTGAGAGCCGGGTTGAGGAAGGTGGCATGCTCCTTCGTTTCCTTAGCATTGCAACTGCAGTATGATGTGCAGAGGACGTGAGAGCCTCCTAGTCCAGTCCAAGTGTTCTCAAGTGCGTTAGGCCAGAAAAGATTAAAAGCTCAATGAAAGTCTATAAAAATAATATTTCACAACTCACTCAAAACCAACACTTGATTCCAATATTCACGCTGCACACTTGACCCTGTTCAACCCCACCAGCTCTCAGCACCCAGTGGAAGTCAGGCCCACGGACACGGGGCACCCCCCATGCCAAGTCAAGTGCAGGCAGGGACTAGCAGCTTGGTGCTAATGCTGCAAAAAGCAATGGGTAGTGTTATGGGATGAAACATGTCCCCCCAAAACACGTATGTTGAAATGCTAGCCCCCCAGTGCCATAGATGTGTCTGTATCTGGAGACAGGCTCTATAGGTCATTAGGGTGGGCTCTCATACAGTATGACTGGTGTCCTTCTAAGAAGAGATTAGGACACAGACACACACAGGAGGGGGATCACAGGAAGACACAAGGAGAAGGCGGCCATCTGTAAGCCAAGGAGACAGGCTTCAAAAGAAACAAACGAGGCTGACATCTTGATCAAAAATAATTTTTTCTCTGGCTGTCAGAGCTGCCCTCGTCTGTGGTGCTTTGTTATAGCAGCCTAGCAAACTGATGCATTACGGACGGCTCACAGAGTTAGCCGGAACAAATGGGAAGTTGTGTGAGATGACCCGTAACTTAAATCCTGTTAAACGGAAACAGAAGCAATCCAAGTCACACCACAGAATACTCAAAGGCCAAGGGAAGGGGATAGGCGTGGCTAAAACAAGTAGGATTGGTGACAAAGAATAGTTATCAAGCAATTAGATGCCTAGATCCCTACCTCTACTTCACTGGCAACTGTACCGCCTCCATCCAGGCAAAAGAATGGAGCTTTATTCACTGGTGAGATTTTTCAAAGAACACCTCTGGCCTGGGGGAGACCAGGCACAATTGATACAAGAATACCTCGGTGCACACAGGGATTTGTTGCTGGATGTTAAGATGCTTAGGCTCTTCTCTCACCCAGCCTGTGGAAGGCACCCTTGACGGGACCCTGCAGGCAGTAGATCGGCAGCACTTTCTCTGCAGAATGCAACAGCCCAAGAAGACAGACCTAAATAATTAAATCAGGGGCCCATTAATAAATCGCCTAACCAGATCCTCCTCCAGTGAAGTCTAGAACCCCCAACTGGTCATGTAGACCCCACTATACAACTCACTCGTAGTCCTTAATTTTCATGACTAGGACGGTTTTGAAAATTACAGGCCCATTACTTTATAGAATGTTCTTCACCTTGGGTTTGTCTTTATATTTCCTCATGATTAAAATCACATTATGCATCTGTGATAGGAATATTACAGAAGTGATGCTGTTCTCTTTGCATCCTATCTAGAGGCACAGGATTTCAATCTGTCCCATCACGGATCGTGGTCACTGTTCTGCCAGGCTTCTCTACTGTCAGCTTAAACTCTTTCTTTTTGTCATTCTTTCGTGTACTGTGGAAAGACACTTAGAAGCTGTGTACATACCCTGTTTCTCATCAAACTTTCAAACTATAAGTTTATTTACTTTCATCAATATGGGCAGAATTTACTATTTTATCCAATAGGCTGTAATCTACTACCTTCATTATTTATTTCAATATTCAAATTGCCTGGTTTGGACCAAGGGAAGCTCTTTCGAGCTGGTGTCTGTGTCTTTCTGACATGTTCCCATTATTCTCTGAGCACCTCTTTACTTTCTGGTATAGTAGGACGTTCCAGGCTTCTTCTCTTTGGGATCAGCCATTTCTTTAAAAAAATTTAAGAAAACAAAAAAACAAAAAAAACTTGGTCTCTTTTAGTGAAGAATATTATTTAGTAGTTAGATACAAGAACTAGACATTGGGTGGTTGGTGTGCTTATTGTATTAGAGGTACCAGTTCATAAACCAGCTCAGGGGACCAAGCAAGAAAATTTTAAACACACACACACACCCACACACACACACACACACTTGGCAGTAGGCTGAAAAAGGGCCTCTTATGCTATCCACATTCTAATCCCAGAAACCTGTGAATGTTGCTTTACATGGCAAAGTCTTTGAAGATGTGATTAAGTTTCTTGATATAAGGAGATTATCCTGGGTTACCCAGGTGCGTCAAGATGTGAGACAGGAAAGAAGAAACTCAGGAAAACAGAGTGAGAGAAAAAAATACTATGCTATTCGTGGCATGGCGTCAGATGGTTGCCGAATTTATCATGGTGATCACTTCTTTAGGTCTATAAATATTGAATAACTATGGTGTACGCCTGAAACAAATACAATATTGTACGTTAGCTATATTTTAATAAAAATCTTTTAGAAAGCAACATATACCAATAGTAATCAATTAACTGGTAATCACTTTATCATCAAAAAATAATGTTAGAAGGAGTGAAAAATGAGTTACTGATTTTTAAAAATAAAATACAAATTGTTTTAAAACAAAAAGATACGATGCTACCAGATGGAGGAAGGGGCTGAGAGCCAGGGAATGCAAGTCACGAAGCCGCGCTAGAGGCTGGAAACAGCAAGGAAACAGATTCTCCCTAGAGTCTCCAGAGGAACCCCTGCCCTGCTAACACCTTGATTTTAGCCCCTAAAACTCATTTCGGACTGCTGGCCTCCAGAACTATAAGGGAATAAATTTCTGTTGTTTTAAGCCATCAAATTTGTGGTACTTTGTTATAGCAGCCATAGCAAACTAATACAGACATACAGAGAAATAAATATGTGTGTGTGTGTATGTTTGTGTGTATATAAACACATGCTTTTATATCTCTGTTTATTTCTAAATCTATCTAATAAAAAAACCATGAGTTCACACTCGTATTTTTTCCTTAAGTACCCGTATGCTGCTTTCAAGTACAAAGGAATGAGTTGTAATGAAATAATCACAAGACAATGAATAATTGTTTTTCCACCTAGTGTTATTCCTTATTATTGCAGTTGATCCAAACATACTTTTCTCTCCCATTATAATTAAGAAATTTATATTGTTTTGGGGGAAAAATCCATTCCTTCAGTTTACCTGGTTTTATACAGAGAGATTCAAATCCTGTCATGTGAAGCATTTTTCCCTTTAAAAATATATTTGACATATGCCTGCATATAAACATGCAGAAAAAATACTGTGTTTAAGAAGAGGTTGGCCTGTGTAATTGACAATTCCCCTACAACCAGCCCCTACTTCCTTGACAGGCTAATTGAATAGATTTTCCAAAAGCTAGTAGCAGCACCACGTACAATGGGGACAGAGCCTCTCAAGAGTAGAAAGAAGCCAGAAACCGCCAGAAGACAAATGGGATAACAGAAAAGCCAAATCTTTGACTTTTAAAGGTTAGAAACAGCATTGAAACCAAAGGGTAGAACAGGAAATGGGACTACAAGGCCACAGAGAAGACAGCAGGAAAAGCGGGACTCCGCTCCTCACCTACTCACTATCCAACCCCGCTGCCAGCCTGTTTTAACCATGGGAGCTCAGGGACAAGAGCTGAATTCATGGCCTTTTTAAAAGCCCCTGGAGGTCCATT
This sequence comes from Rhinolophus ferrumequinum, assembly GCF_004115265.2. Lineage (NCBI taxonomy): Eukaryota > Metazoa > Chordata > Mammalia > Chiroptera > Rhinolophidae > Rhinolophus > Rhinolophus ferrumequinum. Next base: position 57,043,809 of record NC_046287.1, read on the forward strand.
CTCATCTCCCCACCAGCTGCTATCTATTCACTCAGCCCATTTCCTGAAAGCACACGCCCCTGGGACAGGACAAGTGGGGGTTCTGCTGCTCTTCATTCAGAGAGTCAGGGAAGCCAGCCTAATGGAGGGTGTGGCAGGGGGCTGCAGAGCAGAGAGAGTCACCAGCTGCCTTCCACTGACAAGTATGTGAAGTCAGAGGGAGGGATAGAAAAGCAAGCCTTTGGCTGACTCAAAGGACTCTTCCCTCAGTAACCTGCATCTTGGAACCATTTCAGTTTTCTTCTGACCAAATGGGAAGATTAGATCTTCCTGCCCTGGGCAAGGCTCTGAATTCACAATACATTAGGACTTATTTATTGTAAATGGTGACATCAGCTTTTTTTTTTTTTTTTTTTAACAGTTTGCTATAGTAAGTTAGGGGCTAGGAAACTAGGACAATGAACAGTCATTAGTAACAAAACCTCCCATAAAACAAATGTTAAGTATAGGGATCAAGTTTTCCTAATAGCACCTTCACTAAGGCACCAAGTAACTAAAGTGTTGGAGAGCTTCAAAGAAAGAATTTATAAGAAAATTACCTACGAAATAGTATTAGTTTACAAATACATCCTCTGCCTTTCCCACCTTTTGACAATTGGTAATGACAGATGGGTGAGGCCTTAGCAATTGTATAGACCCAGTGATTTAGGTCTGCTTTTTGCCTTTCTGGTTTCCCTACCTACTACCTACCTTTTTCACCTTCCTCAGGCCTTGGACCTGTATGCTTGTGATGTTTAAAACTCATAAATGAAGTGCACAATCTAAAGATCCTGATTTTCAAAAGAAAAACACACATTATTAAGCCTTTGAACACATCTTACTTGCTACAGACTCCAGGTTCTTAGGAGGCTGGAGCTTTCCACATACGGAGAGGAGAGCCCTGAGGATGTAAGTTAGGGACCAGGAGGGAAGACTGAAAAGCCACAGAGGACTTTAAAAGTCAGCCCAGGATAATCAGGATCCCTCTGAGGAAATCAACCAGACTATGAATAAATAAGACTCACAAATGCTCCCTCATGTACACAAAAAAGGAAGGCTAGGTACCGAGAACAAAACAAGTACCACACAAAGGAGAGACAGACGACAGGCTCACAGTAAGTGTTCATAAATGTTTTGGTTGAGTCCTTATAAACTCAGCAACCTCAAAAAAAGCCTTGAAACCTTGACAGAAATGCCACAAAGAAATTATATAAATGAAAACTATAAGCTTTATTCACCTAAAGCTAAGCTTTGTAAAATATAAAAGTATCTTGAGGTACTTCAAAGTTTCCACTACTTTTGAAACAAAATAAAATCCCGTCAGATTTTTTAAAAACATGTCATTTGACATTTTGACAAGAAGGAAAAATAGGTGTTAAATGTGAATTCAAGTGGGAATCATGAGAGGTCTCTCTCACCTTAGTTTGTGACATCTTTATTCCCTTCACTTGAAAGTCACCTCCAGGTGACAGCTATGTATTTCAGTGAAACATGTAATACATAGGACTGGATCTTACAAACATGACATGCTAAATTAAAGATTTTTCTCAATTCAGGTAAGAAAATCAGCCTTAATTTTCTTCTCCAAGGAGGTAGATGAGTGATCAAATAAATTAATCCAATATTCTTTTCTACTTGAGAAGTGTAAGTCATTTACCCAACGAGGATCTATGGAGAAAAAAGTGCCTAAGGGCAAATACAAACATTCTGAAAGTCATAAAATCCCTGTTGTAATTTAAGCTAAAATAGCACATGAAATATTAGGAATAATATAATCATTGTACAAATAATTTCTATAAGAAAATACATGGTCTGCCTAAATTTTATCAGAGCAAAATACCTCCAAGCACATGCCCCTTTGAAAACCACCATGAGTTTGGTATCATAAGGAAAATGAGAGTCAGCTCACCCTCCTTGGAAGCATCTGGTTTTGCCTACAGGAAATAAATCCTGACCCGATGGTCCCCAGCATCTCATCCCTGGCTGTTAACAGCTGCCTATTATGAAGAAATGTGCACAAGCTGAAGTAAAGGGATCTATAAATCATGGATGTGTCACGTCAAGGTAAAGGAGGACACCAAAGAGAATATAAGGTCCTCAAATAGAAATTTAACAAAAAATTCCAAGTCAATTCTAGACAAACAACATGAGTTATCAATGGTCTTGATGAAATTTTTTCATCAAATTCATTTCATCAAATGTTAATTTAAAATGAAATATATCATGTGGGTGCTTAATAACTCTGTTAATTACCAGTAAAGCTATTTCTTCAAAATGTCCTGACAAGGCAAGGTGTAGTAATTGCCCAATTTTCCATGGGTAACCTCTCAGCATCCCAGCTTCAGGCAAGTCTTGATGGGCCGTCTACAGGTAAAAGACATGCACAAACTGACAGAGAAATCTGGACTTGGATACTTACATTACCGGAAGTACTATAAAGTTCCTAATTAATATATTTAGCTTTAACAAAGACATAAACTATTCATTTGTAAGCCAAAATGAGTAGAATTCTCGAAAACAAACGGCTTACACACGCATTACAAAAGTAAATGCGCCCTCCACGGCTGGGATTGAAAGGACAACTTGACTTGGAAAAGTACTGGAACTACACACTGTTCCCCAATAAAGTCCTGTTTCCTTTCCCCAATAAAATCTTTAAAAAAAAAAAAGTAAATGATTCTTTTGGCACTTTGAGGACTTTGAGGTCCCATTTGGTCAATTCCCTCTTCAGGAACACCAAGTTGTCCCCTCGTGCCTGGGCAGAGTTCATCAGCCTCACCCACAGGAGGTGCTCCAAGAGTTGTCTTGATGTCACTCACACTTGAGAAAGATGACATAGGAGGAGTGAAACATTCTAGAGCAGTATTTCTGCTGGTCCAGGGATGACCTGCCACGGAGGACCCAGGGTGCCCGTGGATAAACTGCACACTGCTCAGCTACTTGGGCCCATGGAACCAGATTCCTGGAAGTGGTGCTGGAGAACCTGAATGTTTCCCTTACTCCTCTGGCTGAGTCTTGGGCATGCTGAAGTTTTAGAGCTACTATTCTGGACCTGTAGGGAGGATACGACTGAGCCCTCAATCCTAAGGAACAGCAGGCCAGCTGACTGTAAGGGACCAAGCCCATTGCTCTTAGGCCACTTCCACCATCCCTACGACGCAACTTACAACGACAAAATACCTCGGAAAATGCACTGTTGGGCTTTCTGGCTTACTGTGGGTATTTCACAACTGATGTGAAAGTTGTTGGTTGCTATTATCAATGGCTTTAAATTTGTGTGGTGAGCGAAAACAATGCTATTAGCCTTAAAGTTGCTTCTGGACCCAAGGAGTACAAGGATTACTGTATGGGGAAGTGCCCCCTGCTACACAGGGCAAATTATTCTCACAAACGCTGGATTTCCAACAGACAATGCACGAGCTAAAGAATAATGAGTGAATGCAAATTACCTCTGTTCTTAAATTCAGAACACTGGAGAAGCGATTCATCAAGAGATTGCCTCACTTTTAGTTTTAAAGGTGTTTCTACACACCCTACGCCCCACCCACCCACCTGCATACCCCACAGTCTCTAAGCACCAACGCTGAGAATTAGAGGCTTGTTCTATTTTTCATCTATAATTAGAATATAAAAATTATATGATAAACTGCATTTTTTAGGTTGTGTTCAGATAATACTTAGTGCTTTACTAAGGATTAGTAATAGTTAATTTTAAGAATGCTTGCTTGGGCTTGCTGCAAACCTAAAAACTGACTTTCTTCTGTGACACAATAAAAGCAGAGTTCCAAATAATTAAATTATAAATAAACTTCTGGGATTCACATATGAAAGTCAGAAATTGTCTATACATTTTACTTAGACATATGATAAAATCTCGTTAACTGAAGTTGATAGCTCATCAATTCGAACAAAAACTACAGATGTGAGTCTGATTACAGGTCCCTAATTTTGCTTGGGGGCGCTGAGAACAAATTGCCTCCTGTACAGAGCAAATTAATTTAAAACATAAGGAGGTGATGGTATTATTAGGGTGATACACCCCTTATTTGGAACACAATCATCCAGCAAACACATGTTCAGAACGCAGAAAGCAGATTTTCAGAGTGGCTGAAGTATACATGTTTAAAAGTCCATGTAATTAAATATATATATATATATATTCAGGAGAGCCCCTCCAGGTTCTCACATATGGGCAATTTGGGGACATTTCGTTATTTTCTAACTCTTATAAGACTCCAAACAGCTTATTAGAGAGAAGGACTAATGGCAAGCAGACACTATCAAAAATCAAGAATGACAACCACAAGTCTGGCAGTAAAGACAAATGATAAAAGACAACAGAAAGATAAAAGGCAAGCACAGACTTGGAGTAAATGTTTGCAACATATATTTAAAGTATACAAGGTATAACAAATTCCAACAGGATCAATAAGAAAAAGAGAAACCAACAGAAAAATAGGCAGAAGATAAAAACAACCTGAGAAATGTCAGTGCAAATGACCAATATTCCCTGAATGATGTTCCACCTTGCTAATAATCTGTGAATCACCTGTATGTTAAAACTAAAGTTACCGTTTTCATCATATTAGCAAAGATTGAAATGTATAAAAGTAAAGTAATTTCTTCATCTGGAAGTAACAGTAGTCTGACTGAGGGTTTTTGAAAAGATAAAGGAAGATGACATGTGGGAAGCACTTAGAACAGAGCCGGGGACATAATACGTGTCCAACAGATGTTAGTTAGTTGCTGCTGTTATCATTGTCACCATCATAACTGCTATTACATTTGTATTTCTGCATGATTTGGTTTACATCTCTCTCTTATTCAACTATAAGCCCTTGGAGTACAGGACTTAAGTGTATATTTTTCATATAGTTTTTACTCTAGAATATTGTTGACATGTTTTCATTTCAATAAGACACATATATCTTACTTTCTTGACCTATATAATAATCAACTGTATGACTGTAACATAGTCTATTAATTTATCAGTTTCTGACTATTATAAATAATGTTGTAGTGATTAACTTTCCACATGCTTCTTTACATTCTTTGCTGATTATTAGTTCAGGAAAATTTCCTAGAAATGGAATTTGGGGTCAAAGGAAATGCACACTTAACACTCTTCATATGTGCTGCCTAGTTGTTCTCCAGGGAGCCTGCACCAGCAGTGAATGGGCAAGAGCTATGCTTTCAATCACGTCTGAACCCTTCTCCAAATCACAGTTCTTAGCACATTTTGGGTAACTAATAAATTAAATGAATGGAAGGAACGACAGAAGGAAATGGAGAGAAAAGGGCATTTCTGGGAAAATGATATCATTTGAGGAGGGGAAGCCCCTGGGGAAATGCACAACATGTTCAGAAAGTGACAGCGAGCCCACTGAAGCTGATCATAGCATGTGGAGGGAGGCTGAGAAGAGTGAAACCGATCAGTGCTTCTCAGCTGCAGTGGGCACCCCACACACTTGAGGAGCTTACTCAAATCCTAGTTCTGATTTAGTAGATCTGGGGTGGAGCCTGAGACTCTTCCTTTCTAACACGCTCCCAGGTGATGCTGATGCTACTGGTCCATGGACGGTGCTTCAAACAGTAAGGAAGCAGATGATTACGGAAGAGGCAGATTAGCACTCACGAGTTTTAAATGTCAGGCTGAACAGTTGGACTTTGGTATTCAATGATTTGGTACATTAGCAGTTTCTAAGCAAGGGGGACCTTATCACCAGATCATCTCTGTAACAGATGGCCAGGGGAACTGGGTTTCTGAGGTTAGAGACTTCTATTTATAGTTTCTACCCTTTTTTATGTATGAATGTAGGTATTGATCATACACCGTGTATTATTATGGCTAATTTGGGGTGTTTTTTGGTTTTGTTTTGTTTTTTAAGATTTCCCAATGCATGGATTCCTTCTAAGCATTCAAGGAATTACAAGAAACATTTACATGTTTTCCCGTGAAGTTTGAAAATCCCAGATCAATCTCACATAACTAAATGTAAAAATCCTAAACAAGGAATTAGTAAAGTGAATTCAACAATATATGAAAAAGATACTCCATCAAGACCAAATTGGCTTCATCCCAAGAATGCAAAGCTGTTTAATACTGGAACTCAATTAATGTAATTTACCATCTTGAAAAGTGAAAGGATACAAACCAAGATGATTATCAGAATACATGCAGAAAAATATTTGAAAAAATTCAACATCAATTTATTATTTTTTAAAAAAGCCTTAGCATGCATACTAGGTATAGACAAAAACTTTTGGAACCTGATAAAGATATTACAGAACAATCCAGAGAGTAAACATCATACTTAACGGTGAAATTCTCTTTCTATATGTCCTATAATCAAATAACAAAAAGGAGTTTAGTGGTGGCTCTTAACCCCTTTTTAGAAGATAGCTCTTTTAAAATATCCTACATATGATTTCAGAGTATTTCATGACAGCATACACTTCAGAACTTGCAAAGCCAGAAGTTCCATGAATCCCAAATAAAGAAGGCTTAAAGCAAAAGTTTAAAAAGAAAAAGTGTAAAAACAGGAATCTATTGTATAGTACTGTCAGATTCATGGTACTAAAACAAGACTGTATATACTTAGTGTTCCAGAAACTTGAATACGTCCTCAGCCTATAAAATAAAGTCCATACTCTGCAGCCCTGCACAATCTGGCTCCAGTCTTCTTTTCCAGCTTTTATCTATCATTGTCCACTTAGGCTAACCAAACAGTATTTGTCTACTCAGTGTTTAATGCCTTCGGACTCCACCAACCTTTTCCTCCACCCTCCTCTCCAAGCTCACATTCCGCCAAGAGAGAAATCGGAGTCACGACATCATCTTTATTCCTGACAGAGCTGACTAGACAAAAATGGCTGTCGATCTGTGACAAAAATTGGCCAGACTTCCCCAGCCAGTCGCTGACAGAGCCAGACAACCCCAGGCCACTCCTGCAAAGCCTGACACTGAATAGGAAGGCCCAGCAGGCGCACAGCTGAGGATCTTCATTCCTTCTCTCATGGCGGGGAAATACCACATGAGCCCTGGCAAAGGTAAGCTGCCTCACTAATACTCAACTCTTTTTTTTCAAGGCACAGTACAAGTTAGACTCCTGGCCTGAAGCCATACCAGCCCAGACAACAGCATCCTTGGAATTCCTATAGCACTTAATGCCTGTGCTACTCTTTGGATTCGACACTGACAATATCTCTTACACATACTGATGAGTAGTCTCTCAAGATAAAACAGACAGTAAGTCCCCTGATCCTAGGACTCTGTTTTATCTCTTTGAATTTTCATCACTTAGAGGCATCAATTTGTCCTGAACAAAGACAACACTCAACTATCCATTGATTTTTAAAAATGGTTATCGGAATGTGGAGTGTAGTCTTTGATAGGTAAGAAGGAATCCTAATTAAGGGGGAACATGACCAAGAGGTGTTTTCTGAAGATTAATAGTCAACGGCATGTCTGGTAAGAATACAAGATACAAAGAAGACGCAAGAGACTAGATAAAAGAGAAGCAAGAGAGAAAACTACAGTTATTAGATGTGATTTGGAAAAGGGTTCTTGGCAAGTTAGAATAATAAATTAAAGCAGAAATCATAAAATAATGGGAAGCTGTTCAACAAAGAACTAAATTAAAATAAATCAGGAAAACAGATTAGGAAATTCATAAATACACTAAGGGTTGCTGTAGGTCACCAGGTGATAAGAAACTGATGTTTCCATGATATGGCTAGCATAATAGGGCTGCTAAAAATGGGAGGTAGTAAATCATTTTTATATGCTTTCTATGTATAACCAACAGATCCCAAATAGGTTCTTACTAGAGTTCTAAGCTTGCCTGGAAAGAACAATGAAGATGATTTAAAGAGCTGAAAATGAGACTTCTGGAGCAAGTGAAAAAGCTTAGGGCAAATATAAAAAATTCTGAGGGGCAATCATACTCTTGAAGACTAGAAGTTAAAGAGAATATATCAACTAGACATTTTACAACGCCAATGAAAAATGGAGAAATTCAGCAACGGAGACGAATTTTAGCTATAAAATATGAAGGAGAAACTCTCTAAGCATAAGCATCGTTAATGAAGCAGTGGTATAAACAATACTATCATTTTAAATTAGTTAACTCAGTGCTTAGGAATCCATAGGTGTCAACACAATGGAACAGCAATACATAACATAGAGGAGGTTACAATTTAAACTAAGACAAAAGAAGACAAAGACAACAACAATAGAAGAGCCATAAAAATTAAATATATATACAAGATACTTGTAGAAATAAATATTCCTCTAGAGAGGTCCTTAAAATTGTCATAAAGGTATTTTTCTTGTCCTGGATCAAACAGCATGATAAATCAGGTATCTGTCTGTCTAACAAAAATATTTCTAAATCCTGGTCAACAGTGTATGTGCTTCCTTTGTGGCCCAGAGCTCAGTCCAAGCCCAGAACAGACATCACTTGCTTTCCGGATGAGACCATGTAAAATCTATGACACTTTCATTTTGCAGACATTTTATGTTAGTCCCAAAACGAACATAGATCAATTATGATTCTTAAAACCATGTCATGCCTATCAGGAATTGCCTTTAAAAATTTCTCCAACATTAAAAGGCTTAGAAGTCTTAGTTTTGCTTTTAAAGTTGGGAATATATGACAGACAATACAGACACACAGCAAAAGGAATTTTTTTGGGGGGTGGGGGTGGATAATGTTGTTTTGGGGGGAAAAAAATAACAAACCATCTTGCTAATGTATCCCAGTGAGATGTCTTTTTTTTACTGGGTGAAAAGATCAGTCTTAGGTTGAGATGGAACTTGGAGTTATTCCAGTTGGACAATTGAGCTGATGCTTGAATCCTTCCACAATATCCTGAGGTTCAGATACCTCCAACTGCTGAAGAAACGACTAGCCTAGACACCTCTTGATGTTTTATTGTTTGTTTTTTTTTAATTTTTATGTAAAAGAATTATATATGATTACGAACTTGAAGCCAGGCACTGTGCTAAGAACTTCATATATCTTATCACCTTTTTCCTTACTAGTACCTGAGATCTAAGCTCTATTGTCACTCCTATCTGGATGACAAGGAGACACAGAAAGGTTAAAGGTCACACCATGCCACCAGTGGAGCCAAAATTTGCCAAGACCTTTGGAAGAGTTCTGCTTAAACACCATATGTATTCCCACACATTATAAACCACAAAGAACTTGACCCCTTTATTTTCTGCTTCGAAAACTTTCCTTCAAAAGTTTCCTCATGCACATACCAAGTTCTCTAAGATTTCTGTGTGCTATGGATTCTCAGTATATGAAACTTATCTTTTTTATTATTATTATTTTATACATACCTGACTAGCAACAACTAAAATGCAAAGCATCAACAAGGCAAATTCAATTATCCTTTTTCAAAATTACTCAGAAGGGCAAGCAGAAACCGTGAAAACATTTAAAAATAAGAATGGGTTTGTTTCTTACATTTATCTTACCTAGAAATTTCTGTTATATAACATAGCTGGGAGCAAATAACAAAGGGTGAGGGAAAAATGAATGAACAATAACGATGTTTCAGGTATAAATGATTAATTAATAGCCCTCCAAATTTAATGAAATAGCAATACTTTTAAGGCTTTCCTTAAAATAAAGAGGCCACATTATTACAACATGAAGCAAATACGTCACTGAAAAGAGCAGAAAGTACCAAGCTGGCCCCATCAGATGTGTCCATTCATCTAGGTATTCCATTCGTACGTACACTATTTGCTTGTTACCTCTCTGAATGCTGGTACCTGGTTCAGGTAATTTTTTTTTAAATTAAAGTTCATTGGGGTGACAATTGTTAGTAAAGTTGCATAGATTTTAGGTGTACAATTCTGTATTAGATCATCTATAAATCCCATTGTGTGTTCACCACCCAGAGTCAGTTCTTCGTCCATCACCATATATTTGATCCCCTTTACCCTCATCTTTAGTCCCAATAAGTAGGCCTTGTTCAAGCACAGAAGAAAGAGTTACTAAAAATACAGAATTTATGCATTTCAGCACTTTCTACAAAAAAAACATAATACATCATTAAGAAACCAGCACACATATGCATAGTTTCTGCCTGTACTTGCCTGTATTCACAGGCGAGATAGCTCAAGTAAAATAAGTTCTAAGAAATATTATTTTCTAATTTGAATTAATAATTCTTGTTATACTGCACAAAACTAATGCTTTACACCTTAAAACCTGAAGCACTTACTTTTTTACTTCAAGGACTGGGTTGTCTCAGAACTAATTCATAGTACAGGCTGTGTTTCTCTTCTGACAGTGGTACCTCGTGAGTAATCAACTACTCTTAACTTCTCTGTGGAAAGGTCTCCCTTAATCTCCAAAAGCAGCCGAAGTGACATGTCCAGTGGCTTAAAACTGGCTGTTTTTCCCTCAGAGAGGCACAAAAGGCTCCTGTGTCTGCGAATACTCTCAACTCACTCAGCAGTAGTGGTCTCCATTTTACATCCAAGGCACGCCTTTTGCATATTTTGAAATTCAAAGTAAACATAATATAAACAAAGTCCCACAGATTTCTTCACTATAAGACAGAACTATTATTAGATTTAGTGTTGCTTTTAGGTCAGACTTTTTGCTTTTACAGCCCTAAAATGTTGTTTGTTCTTTTTTTAATCCCAGTCGTAAACTGTTAAAAACAGACCACTAAAAAACAATTTGCATGACCAACTTATTCTTCATTGAAGCTCAACTCCTAAAAAGGTTCATTCATGTTTAAAAGCTATTTTTAAATGTGCCGTGGTGCTTAGAATCCACTAACAAGTAAGTATTATACTTCAGTGGAATTTTAAATGTTTAAAATTATATTTCTCCCATCTCATTTCCACCTCCCCCAATTCTACCATCCTGAATATCAACATTATTTTAAACTTTGCTATTTTCTATTAACAGCAGCTTCATTCATTGGTCATTTAGATACGTCTTTCTGAACACTCTGGCATCTGACTTTTAAATTCAGTTACACTGGTCAGGTTTGGGCTGCCTAAAGCTGTATGAGCACATCCTGCCAAAGCCCAAGGGAAGTTTCTCCAACTGAAATCAAGGGAAGATCTACTTATGACAGGAGGTTATGCCCTTCAGGAACCAGCATCCCTACGAGGTCACTCACAAAAGGACCACAGGCTTTATAGGCCAAGCTTTATTCGCTCATACCATCACCGCTTCTTTGGTGGTGACAGCATGCATCGTATCCCCTGGGGAAAATGCACAACAGGTTGCCAGAATGACAATTTGTTACTCAAAGAGGGCACAAGGTTTAAACCATGCTCTAAAAAAACAGAAACAGAAAACAAAACAAAACAAAACAAAATTACAGCTTAGAGTTTATTGAAGAAGTTGAGCCCCCCACAAACAGACCTAAAGCTGCAAACTTCAGTGAGAGGTCTACAGTGTCCAATACAACAGGCGGAGGTCAGGCTTGCAGATGGAGGCCAGTTAAAACATGAGAAGCCAAAGGGCCTACTCATCATTTTGACATATGGATATCATCATACCTACTAAATGGGCCTCAAGCTTAATATAGCACTTTATTGTTTAAAGCACATGTGAACATTAACAGAAGCTTCAGAGCATAGCAGAAGCCATGCCTGGGTCAAACACCTGGTAATATGACACTGGGTGTTCCCGTACCCATTTCTGCCAGTGAGTTTAAGGCATATTAGTAGCATGATCTCCTTAATCCTTACACCTGATGAGGGGAGTTGGCAGCAAGTATTTTAATCTCGCTTTTTAAAACATAAAAGGCGCGGTTTAACTTTTCCTGGTATTACAGCTGACACACAGTCCCACAGTCAGGGAAACAGTTGACTCGACTTTCAGTAAAGAGTGGAATACCTTGGACTATATTAAAGGAATACTTCTCACTGAGATAAGATGCATTTAATTAAGCAGTTGTATACTATATACTTTCTAAATGGACTGCCATTCCACTTCTCACGAAGCTTTACACTCTACACTAGACTGTTAAACTAGTTTTTAAAAATGCATACTTCCCCAGACCTCTCAGCTTCCCGTCGTGCCACACAAGTGTGCTTCTCAAACAGTGGTGTCCTCAAATCCTCAGGGTTACTCAGCAGTGTGCCAAGGGATACACCGCGTCTCAGAACCAACAGACACATTTTGGGGAGCTCAGTTTGAATAGATGGTCATTTAAAACCTGATTTTTATATTAAAATGAATATATTTTTCAAAATGGAACACAAACTGGCATGAATTTTTCAAATGAGTAATAAAAGAAATGATGCCCTTGCAGCATGCTGCTTCCGGGTATGGGCTCCAGCGGGATTGGGGAAGAAGTAAAAGGGGGTTACTTGTATTCTGCTTTTAGACGTAGTTCAAGTGACGTGTCTGAGCAGCTCTGAAAAACAACTAAGAGACTTAAGAGAAAAAAAATTATTCCAATCTACTTATGTGCCTTGGCCCAAACCACTCCAGGCAGATGAGAATACATCTTTTACATCTTTCCATAAAGGCTTTTCCTTGGCTCTTTTTTCTTTCTTTTACACAGGTTCTATCTAAGACTTATCAGAGTGGGATTCTACTATAGATGTCTATAAAAGTATCCTAAGATTATCAGTGGTGAAATGCTATATCCACATTAAACATAGACAACATTAAAAGCTATTTATTTGTGCATTTAGCGATTTTCAGAGTGCCTAACAGATAGCAGGTTCACCCTGCTGAAATCCTTTAACTGAGCTAAGTCCATAGTTGACACTCAGGACGATGTTCTCTTTACTATTTCAACAGGTAAATTAGAAAATAAAGGAATGGCAAATGACCACATAGGTTGCTAGGACTGATCCATTTACACTCAACTGAAAATATCCATCCACTCACTGCCAAAACAGTCACATGATCAAGTTAGTAACCAAAGGCGACGGCACATAAAAGTAACATGCAGGTAATCAGGAAAATCAGCTGACTGGTCAAACACAGGATTCTTCCAACACTGACTTACTTCCAAATGCATAGAATTAGGATTAGGTATCGAGGACCCATGCAAATATTCCTGGAAGCTCTGAGGGGAACTCATGTTTCCAATATCCACAAAGTTCACCAACAGGTTAGTCAAAGATCTAAGTCTAAACCACAAAAACTGAACTGGTAACCCCACTGGGGAGCGAAATGAGCAACGATGACCATGGCAGACATTCATTCCCGCTCCTTAGGACGGCTCTAAATTTGTGACAGAACCAGGGTTCAGAAATGCATGTCCACGTTCCAGAGTTCCTGAAATTGCCAGAGGAGAAAATTCTTCTTGGTTCTCAATTGTTTTAGGGTCTCAAGCCCCTTAGGGAAAGTGAACACACTGGACGGACCCTTTCTTCAGGGGGACACAGAAGCACGCATGCACACCTCCACAAATCTGTGCACTGCTTCAGGGCAGCCACTGCCTTAGTTGAGATCACCTTCTGCTTCCACCCAGCTCAGTGGAAATAGATTTCCCCACTCAGAAAAACAGCTCCCAAGTCCAATTCCGACCAGTTAGGATACTCAGACATTGAGGAAGATTTCACAAGCAGATCAAAAAGTACAATGAACTTTATTTTTTAAAAGAAAACTTGTAAGTGCAACTGAATTGTCCTCAAAGAGTCACTCCAGGAAACCACACATGTTATTTCAAGCAATCCTGAGCAAATCATTTAGAATTCCTATTCTGAAATAACCTCCAAAACCAGTTTCCACATCCCACAAGACAGGAGGTTTCTTTATAGACCTCAGGTCTCACTCAAGATTAAAACTGCTTCCCTGCCTGCTATCAGCTGGCTTACAGAGCAAGCTTTAAAAGTCGTGGCAAAATTTAAAGGAAACCCAAGGACCTTTAAAAACCTGAAAATTCTAGTCACGAGGAGTAAATACTCAGGGGGCAAGGATGGATTCGTATTATGGATCTGCAGGCACCCTATACACATGGTCTCCATATGAATGGCCCACAGGGGATTTATTTAAAGCATCCAAATTACATACAGCTTTAAGAATTTTAAAAGTTTATTCCTGCTAATAAAATATATATACATGTATATACATGAGAACATTAATTATTTCTTAACCAGTTTTCTGAAATGAGTAGTATGTGCTAGGTAAAGAGAAAAGGAAAGGAAAGAATTCATTTACCCCAAAATATGCAATCACTGATAAACCAATTCCCCTCATTTTCTTATATTTGCAATTACAGCCCTTTCACGGAGCTCAGTTAAGAAACTTCAGTGTGCCTTAATTAAATTGTAACCTTCCTACCAGTCAATCAGACAGAGTTTTACCTTTTTGTAACATTTCTCACATCCTAAATTCCAACATCCTGGCATGTTCCCTGCCTCACCTCCTTTTCTTAACAGTACCTGCTTTGAAAGGGCCAAAAAATTAAATCTTTCCTAGAAGAGTACTCTGAAAAGTAATCAGTTAAGGATGAGAAGAAATAACTCCCAACTGCCACATAAATAGCAATTATCCACCCTAGGGAGTGCATTCCTTAACTAGTGCATGCAGATCTCAGAGCTGCTTAGGCAAGGATGATTAAACACCAGGATCCTATACCATGACTTCAAAACAGTCAATTAAGGATGCACCTGTCTAGTTTCTGGTTAAAAACAAGAACTGACTCGGGCTAGGTAAGGCAGAAAACATACTTGTTTATTGGCAAGGTTTTGGGTAGCTCTCCCAGGCAGGCTGCTGACTCAGGTTCAGGCTGGGACCAAGAGGGACAAAGCACAGCCACAGCAGCCTGCTGCTGGAGCCACTGCTTCTCCACAGTGGGGAGTCACCTCCATTCATTCTCCCGGGCTCTGGACCCTATACACTGTCAGCAGGACACTGGCCCATCAACAGGCCCAGATATCCCTAACAGTCTTTACAGGCAGGAGGAGCTCAGAGCCCCACTCTCCTAAGAACTCAGTGCCACCGGAGATGACATGCCCTGTCTGATGGCCAGAGGTGGTCCACGGAAGAAGGTCTGCCCCCCTCAGACTTCAGGACATCTGCCTTTGATTCCCACAAAAAAAGGAAGGGAACCAGGCAAAATGAAAAACAGGTAAATGTCTGCCATAGAAGGGTCCAGAAGAAATGAATTGTACGGTACCTACCAGGTCTAAAATACTATGAGGAGTTCAGATAGAGATTTAATGCTTATCATATGAAACAGAGAAGAGGGGTATGAATCTTACTGATTTAAATAATAAGGCATGGAATAGCCTATCTCCTCAATCTATGTTCATAGAGAATTATCTGATGGAAGCTTTTCATTAAAACAAACCAAATATTGTATCCCTGTCAATTAGGCTCCTCCTGTATTTATGTATTCATAGATTCCTTTATCTATTTAACTTTGGCTTGTAGAAACCAAATAGAATTTATTTTTCCCAATGATACTAAGTAAAACATTGTTATAATGTTTAGAGCAAATAACAGGAGAGGTGAAAGAGTCTGTGAGAAACTGTCCTGTGCAGGCAGGACATTTCTACTACTCTAGAGAATCAAGTGTGATTGGAAGATACAAGCTACAGAGTCAGACTTTGAGTCAATGTACATAATGCTCTGAACACTTGAAGGAATCCAACAATAGAACAAGTTCCACAGCAAAAGAGTAAGCTCCTCACCACTGAAGTACAGGAACAGACTAGGCAGCCACTATTTGTGTCCTTCTAGACTTGTATGTTGAAACCCTAATCTCAGAGTGATGGTAGCTGGAGGTCGGTCGGGCCTTTAGAAAATAATTAGGTCATGAGAGTGGAGCCCTCATGAATGGGATCAGTCCCTTATAAGAAGAGGCCGGACACGTGGGCAGCTCCCTTTCCATTGTGTCAAGAAAACACCACAAGAGGACTGCCCTTTCTAAACCAGGAAGACAGCCCTCACTGGAACCCAACCACGCCAGCCAGCATCCTGATGATCTTGGACTTCTAACCTCCAGAACGGCGAGAAATAAATGTTTTTTGTTTAAGCCACCCAGTCTATGGTAATTTGTTATGGCAGCCTGAACTGACTTAAACACACAGCATGAAAACTGCTGGCATTAAGTGGGTGAGCTGATTGGTCCAGATTTCTAAAGTCCTGTCAACTAGGGTCCTAAAAGTGATCTTTATAGTCTGGGGGAGAGAAAAAAAAAAAAAAAAAAAAAAAGCTGAAATTAACAACATAAAATTTTGAATTTGAACTAAAATAGCAGACAAATATAGGATCAGGCAGACCTGAGTCTTGGGAGTTTGTTCAGGAGACTAACACATCTTAGATTTCATTAGAAAGGTAGTGTCCAGTAATCAAACTACTCACACCGCTTGGGAGTCCTGAGTTCATCTCAGCATTTCCCATTTTAAAAAGGACACTGGCACACGAGAAAATATCTAGACAGTGGTGAGCAGGATGGCAAGGTATCTGAGAACTATCTCAAGAGGAGAATTAAGAGAAGAGAGGATGATGACATGAGAAAAGGAAAAGGATCTGGGTAAGTCTGCTATAACAAGATCCCACAGACTGGGTGGCTTAAGAAACAGCCTCCAGAATTTCCTCCCAGTTCTGGAGGTTGAAAGTCCAAGATCAAGGTGCCAGCAGGGTTGGATTCTGGTGATGCCTCTCTTCCTGGCTTATAGACAGCAGCCTTCTTATCACGTTCGCCTGTGACCTTTTCTCTGTGCCTCAGAGAGAAATCAATCCCTGGTGTCCTCTTCTTTTAAGAACACCAGTCTTATTTTAAATTAATTTCATCTGTGAAGCATAATGGTTAGACATTTATATAATTTAAGAAGTAAAATAATATTGATGTCAACTTTAAAGTAAAAAATTAAAACAGGGAAAAAAGGTAAAGGTGAAAAAAGGTGAATAAGAGGTTCAAATTTCCAGGTATAAAGCAAGCAACTCACAGGGATGTAATGTATAGAATAAGGAATATAGTCAATTATATTGTGATAGCGTGGTACGATGTCAGATGGTTCCTGGACTTATCGTGGTGATCACTTCTTTAGGTATATAAATGTTGAATAACTATTGTGTACACCTGAAACTAATATAATCTATGTTAGCTATATTTCAATAAAAATCTTGTAAAAGAACACCCCTTACAGGATTAGGGCCCCACCCTTATGACCTCAGTTAACCTTACTTACCTCCCTAAAGGCTCCATCTCCAAATACAGTCACGTTGGGGGTTAGGGCTGCAACATATGCATCTGGTGGGGACATAATACTCAGTCCATCCATAATAGAATCCAACCTTAAGTACATGAAAGACTGTGACTGAAAAGGACACTGATTTATTCTTTATTACTGTAGATGGCAGAATTAGAAACAGAGGAGGAGTACTAGAGTTGGACTAGATGAAGTCTAAGCTTCTTTCAACTCTATTAGCTACTATAACTATTATTAAACTATAGGACATAGGTTATTGGGGGCTTCCTATGGACCCAACTTTGTGCTAAGCACTGTCTCACTGAAGCATTTCATCCACTCTGAGGTAAACACTACTATTATAGCCTTTGTTATTGTTTACAAATTAAGGCTCACTCTTGCCCAGTGTCACAGTGCTGGTAAATAGCAGAAGAAGGACCAGATCCCAGGCGGTCAAACTCCAAACTCACCCACCCAGCTTTTAACCATCACACTGAACAGCCTCCCCAAATTAGTAAAAGACGGTAAGTACAAGACAACTGAGGAAATTACTCCAATTGGCAATGGAAAATAACAGAATTTTCTAAACCACTAACAACCACTTTAACGCCATGCTTTATTTTTCTTCCTATATCCCGGCTGTTTCCATACATTGTAGGGCACATATATTCACTGCACACCAAGGAAGCAGGTATTAATATGCACATCTTATCAATGAGAGAACTGAGGAAGCTGAGGAAGGCTTCCTCAAACTCACATAGTGACTAAAAATATCCAGGGTCACAATTCAAACCAAAGTCTGAGCTATCCCATTGCCAATCTTTTATTTCAACTATAATCCACTCCTCTTGGGCTCTCACTGGACTCAACCCCTGGGACCTAATGGACTTCAAAATCTCCTGTAGTTGATCAAATTTCACAGGGAGGGCCAAATATAATCCAAACCTGCCTTCAACGGGAAAAAATCCAGGAGGGCAAATACTAGGAAACAAAATCAGGCTTTTCAGCACCAAGTCCATTCAACCAATCTTTTCGGAGCGAAGCCCCTTATATGTGCTAGTCCTAAGGAACGTGTAGAGCAGTGAACAAAAGGAAATCCCACTCACCTAGACCCTATATTCAAGTGGGAGGAGACTGAACAAACAAATGAACTTCTAATATACAACATGTCAAGTTAAAACATACACGATGCACAGAAAGTGAAGGGACAGAGGAGCAGGGGCAGAGGACACAAGGGGAGCTATTTTAGGTGGTCAGGGAACGCTTGAATTTAAACTGCCACAAAGGACCGCAGTGGGTCTGCTGGCTGTTGCATCCAGCATGTCCTGTAATCTTGACTGCAGTTCGGTACTTCCTTACTTTTCACTGGAGGAAAGGGTGGACCACAGTGCTAATTGTAAACAGCAGGTCAAAGAGAAAGAAAAGTAGGAAGTCTTTTTCCTTGAGCGCAAGGAAAGCAGTTGCCATGTACTGTTGCCATGGCGTTGGGGAAAGAGAAAGCAGCAATCCCACACCAGTGCATGAAGAGAAACGCACTAGTGAGGAGAGGACAAAAAGGGCGAATAGAGGTTTCGCTCCCTGGGAGTGCTGGAGCCTGCTGGGTGGCAGGCAGGAAGGGAAGCTTTCAAAAGTGGCAAGAGCTGGAAGTGTGGAGAAGGGGAAGAGGTGAGAGCTACTGAGGAAAAGGTCTCTGCCTCATCCCTACACATTTTCCATGTGCCTAATGAATACCTCAGAGTTCTTAATAGTTAATAGAAAAGTAAAAACACACCTAGCTTCTGAAGTTCTCAATAAGACGAGAATATTTCTAAATAGGTATTTTCTGAAAATTTCATCTTTTTGGTCAAAAGGTACCTTAGAGTTCCCAGAGGGAAGGCTACGCGGTGGAGTGGAAGAAACGTGTGCTGCGAGGTCAGGCAGGACAGGGTTTGCATCCTGCTTCTGCCATTTACAACTGTGGGACCTTGGATAAGTCACTTGGCCTGTCGAAGCCTCTTGTTCTCTATCGGTAAGATTAAAATGCAAAGATGAAAGAGGTAACAGGTATAAAGGTGGATTTATAATTGTCAGTTAACAAATACCCATCCCCTGGCCTTGCACAGCGCCAGTATCTCTAACCGGGACACAACGTGAACAGGAATGCTCACACTATCGACCTCCGAGGGGTATCTTGAAGATGAAGGACAACATGAACACAATGCGTGGCACACTGTCTGACCAGTAATCGTAGTAACTATCTTACTACGTGGCAGGCACTGTTCTGTGACCCTTACATATAGGACCAGACTTTATCCTTTAAGAAATATTTGTATTCGTATGAGGTTATTATTGCTGCATTGCTTATAATCGCAACTATCGGGAAACAACCAAACTGTGCATTGCAGTGAACTAGACAACTAACCCGAGGCGCGACGAGGATGTCTACAAGGCTGTTACGGGGATGAGTGTGCTCTGTACATGCTCATGAACATCCCCAAGTTTGGTTTTTTAAGGTAGAAAAATGCGTATGATCTCTTCTGTATAGACAGATGGATGGTGGAGGAGTGGATGCTAAAACTGACATAAAAGCATTTTTTATTTGTTTGTTTGTTAAGCTTCACCACATGTTGCATGGTTAAGAAGTGGGCTCTGGATCCAGACTGCCTGGGTCCTAACCCGGGCTCATTTCTTCCTAGCTCTGTGACTTCGGGAAGGTACTTAAACACTTAGCCTCAGTATCCTTACCTGTAAAACATGATTAATAATAGTACCTACTTATTACAGCTTGGGGAAATTTTAAAGGAACTAACAGATAAAACAACCCCTGGCATATAGGAAGCAACCAGTTAATGTTGTTTTATTACTAATCATTTGAATATGTCCACATGAGTTGTGAGATGATGGGCCTTTTTTGTTTTATTTGTATTTACCTGTATTTTAAACGATAGAGACAAAGAGATTTGTCTATTGAAAATACAAAATTACATTTATTGACACGAGAGATGTATAGAATATTGTTGTGAGAAATGCGAGTACAAAACAGTACGTACAGCAAAACTCATTTCTAAAAAAATATTTTAATTTAATATTACACAAATAAATGTACATAGGAAAGCTTTTAAACATGCACTAAAATGTTACCAGTGGTTTCTCTAAGAGGTGGATTATAGATTATTTTCATTTTCTTCTTTTTGCTTTCCCCATTTTCTGATTTTCCTAAAATACACTTACATTACTTGTGTAATAAAAGAACTTTACCTGTCAGAATTTATTTCCAACTTGGAACCTACACAGGAAGAGGTTAAACTGAGAGATTTCCAATGATGCAAGCAGAGATGGACTTTAGAGTAAAAACAAATGAACAGTACAGTACATGTTCTCCTGAGATAGCACAATAATAGCAAAGCAAACAACTGATAATCGGTAGCTAAGACTGCCATCCTCAATCGGGCCACGCTCCTACCTGACTTCAGGGAGGAATGCTGAGATTTAAGAACCAAATCTGGCCCCGTAAATGTCACAGGCTCAATGCACATCCAGAGGGCACTGTGAGCGATGAAAAAGCAGCACCACACGTCACACACTGGTGTTTCAACACGGGTCACAGCAGCAAGTCCACAACAAGCCCTGACTGAACTGAAAGGAGAACTAAAATATTCAATATACCTTCTGAAGATAAGTTTCATTATGACTTCTCTTTAAAAAGTAAAACCCTGACTAAATAAGGAGGGTCATAGGATTTTTGCTCAGAATTGAAAGTAGAAGGGGAAATATGAGGTTATACTCTTTTGCTAAGATTTGAAAAGTCTGAAAACTGATGAATTATCAGCCATGCAAATTTCAATTTGCCTCTTCTCTCTTTAACACCTCCACATAACCTGAGACAGCTAGCTCTACTGGTTGGACTGAACCACAGCCAATGAGCCTACAGATAAAGTAAGCTCAAGATGGGCTTTACACTGCAAGTAGGTATTAAGCTGTTCCTAGATCTCCACCATGCCAGTCTCCCTCGCTTCGTGGAGGCACCAGACACTGCTTCAGATCATTGCTTTACTGGTACCACTTCTGAGAAGGAACAAAGCAAGCATCCTCTTTCTTCATCATCTTCTCTGTCTCTTTTCTAGAAATCGCAGTCTCACACCTCTCTCTCTCTCTCTCTCTCAGTGTGTGTGTACCCTCTCCTTTCCTCCTCCCTAGCTCCCACCCCTCTTATCACTACACTAAGCCTGGCAACAAGCCACAACCACAGCAGAACTTCTCGATAGCAGCAAAGCAGTTCAGTCTCAAAGCAAGGCAGCCAGACAGAAAGCCCAAGCGCTGAGCTCCTTCTCGAGTTAGCTAACGACCTCAGTCCTCAGTCCAGTCCTTTCACCACTGGCAGCTTATTTTCTCATTTAGAGGATGAGAGGGTAAGAAGAAATTTCTGAGATTCTTTTGCCGCTTTAAAAGTCTGTGATTCCACAACAGCTAAATAACGTCACCAAACAGGAGAACCACCAGGATGTCGTGAGGAAGCAGCATATCAACTGAGTTTGATCTTATTAGGCAGCACATTCTTACCCAACAAGAGAACTTGAGACATTCAGACTAATAGAACCAAGAGCATCTTTCAAAGTCCAAAAAAAGAAATTGCTATTTTGGTACCTTCTGCCCAGTATGTCTTCCAAGAAAAATAGTTTTATTATTTCACTACCAATATTTTATCACAGCTTTTATAGGAGAAAAGCATTCGTTTTGATATTACATAAATCATGCTTTTCAAAGTACGGAAGAATAATCATCTACCTATAAAGTGTATTTATGAAAAAATAGGTCCTTCGGGCCTTTATTGCATAAAGAATTAGTTTTGTTTTTTTCTCTGCTGAGAAAACGAACCTCTAAAGCATGCAAAGGTAGAATAGCATCCTTATGCAGAAGTCAGATTTAATCTTGACTGAATTAAACAAGAAATATTTCACATATACTCACATGTTTTATCAGATATTATAGAAAAGTCAAAAGTATAACAGGTGCCCTGCCTGTAAAGAGTGTACGATCTCATGTGGAAATCAAATGTATACACAGGATAAATACTAGGTATTTATATTTATGTATGCCAAACATCGCTGTATGCCAAACACTTAAGTCACCAGGGATGTGAATAAGACTCCACTGCTGCCATAAAGGTCTCACTAGCTGGTTGGGAGCCAGTGCTACTGAACGCAGACCGAGCTAACCCGCCTCCTGTTCGTGTGGCCTCCATTCACTTACAGTGGGAAACCCAGCACCCTTCCCAAGAAGGCGGTGGCTTCCAGTGCACAGGGAGAGGTGAAGAGAGGCGGATGTACTATCTCGTGGTCACCACCTGCCATTCCCCGTACTGTGGTGTTCTCTGTCGAGTAAAAGCAGCATCAGTCTGACAATCTTTGTGTTTTAACTGGTGCATGTAGTCCACACACATTTAATGTAATTATGAATGTATTTGGTTGACATCTACCTTCTTATTGTTGCTATCTGTCCCATCTATTTTATTTCAGTCTCCTTTTCTGCCTCCTTTTGAATTGATTTATTATTCCATGCCCCCGTCATGTTTGGAATCTATACACTCTGTTTCTATGGTTTTTTTAATCCTAGAAATTACAATGAAGTATAAAGTTAATGATTTTACTCTTTTGTCTGATCTGAGAACACTTTAACATTATTTACACCCTCAAGACTCCCATTCCCAATTCAAAACACTGAGCTTCAGCCACAGTGGATTTATTTGCAGTTCCCTGATCTCCTTACGCAGAGTCTCAGCTCTGGCCTTTGCACTGGGCTGCTCCCTCCAGCGAGGATGCTGCCCCTCTTCTCCTCACACATCCTTCCCAGTCTGGCATAATCCTGCTCACCTCTCAGGTCCTAGTTTCTCAGGGAGTTCTTTCGGACCCCCAAAGTTTACTCTGCTACATCTGTCTTTCCTCCTAGACATTAGCTGAAAAAGTCAAAGACTGTTGGACATTAAACTCTAACAGATGAAGACCTACCTAGATCACTGCTAAGCCCTCAGCACCACAGAATAGGTGGTCAATAAGTATTTGCTGAATGAACAAATGAGTGAACATAAGAGTTTTAAAACAGAAAAATCAGGATGGAAACAAAATAGGCCACAGATCACCCAAAATTAAAAATAAAGTCCAGTCATTAAAGAACTAAAAGACTACCATGGTGATTAAGAGTGCAGGCTCTGGTTCCAGACTGGAAGTATTCAAATCCAGATTGTACTACTTACTAGTGGGCGAACTTGGGCAAGGTACTTAATTTCCCTGTGACTGTGGAAAATGTGGATAACCATAAAACCACCTCATTGGGTTGTCTGTTATAAGGAATAAATGAGATAATACTTGAAAAGTAGGTAGAACACTTTTGGTTAAAATTCTGTATGTATTTTTACAACAGAGGCTGAATGTCTGGTTAAATAGTATAATTTAAAACTTAGACCCTTATTTAAAAGCTGATTAGTATTCATACATTAAAATAATTTACTCTAATGCCTTTACAAGATTAGGTACAGATTTACAGTCCATGAGGACATCATCACTATATTTCAATACTGGAAAACAATCAACATGGATCAAAAAAAGTTAAACAGCATTAAGTACACACATTCAAAATACATACAAGAGAGAAATAATACATCTTTTTAAAGAATTCCATCAAAAAATGATCGAAAAGAACCATTTGAGCATTTGAAGGAACAAGTTTCAGTTTTGTAAATGAGATAATAATGTTTGTGAATTTTTTAGTCTTACTGAATTTTATTATAATTCGTTAGTTGCAGCTATAAAAGTGTTGAGTTTTTTAAACTTCCGCATTATCCAAAAATATTATCCAAATAATTAAATTAATTACTCATTATTATCCAACAAGACAAAAAATTTAAGTGGTTGTTTTGGAGTTCTTCTCTCTAAATATTAAAGTATTACAATGATGTATTTCAATAGCATGAAAAAGTCTCAGAATCAATTCTAATTCTGTTTCTGATTTTGAGGAGCAGTTCACTCTATAACATTTTCTATTTTTTTCCCAAAAGCTAATTAAATTTTTCTTAATTAGTTCAATTTTAATGGAAATCTTGTGACTCTGAATTAATAACACTATGTTATAATCATATTTTACCAAGCTTTGCTGTTGATAATCTACCTCATCTTATTACCCAAAGTTCTATTTAAAGACTAAGATTCCAGTTGTGTCTCAGATCCTGAGACGTAGGATAACACAGCAATAGGTCTTGAAAATACTCAATTGGTAATAATGTAATAAATTATGAGGGCTCATTAACTCATACTAACTATGAAAGGTCATACCAAATTGGGGAGTTTTTATTTTTAAAAAAATGATTTTGATCCTTTCACATACATGGAATGATTGAAATTAGGTTAACAGTAGAGTTCCTTAAAGAAACTGCATTAACAAATAAAAATTATTGTGATTAGAAGTTGAATTATAAAATATACACGGGCACCTGAAAATGGTTTTATTTTCCCCTTTGGTGTTTAGGGTTTTACTTGTCTTTACTTTGTTTTTGCTATAAAATACTGAGTACCTCAGATGAGGAGCACTACGCTACATGGATTACCCTCATTTAAACCTCAGCACAATCCTGTGAGGTTAGTGTTATGACCTCATTATATACTATAAAATATATTCAGGGATCAAAGGGTTCAAAAAGGTCTGCCTGGCTCTTTACCTCACTACACATTTTCATCAAGCCCAAACTCTTATCTGAGGATGGTAAAATCAGCACAAAAAGTTCACTGTTTGGAAAAAGTCTCACAAGCATGTTTAATAGTGCTGTATTTTATCTGATTAGTATATGTATTACTAACGTTGTTTTTTGAGAGTTAGGCATTTCACTTATCACTGAGTGCTTCTAAAGGGTTCTTTAAACCCAGGCCTAATCGAGCCATTTGTGAACTAGATACAGAAGAGTATTCCCCTTAAGAGAAAACTAAACTGAGCCAAGAATGAGAAGATGAGGCATTGCCCTGTCTCTGTTATGTATTAGCTCTGAACACTCGAGGAAAATCAGCTAACTTTCCTGAACCCTACACATGCCCACTATAAAGGTGGTATCGCAGGGATACTAACGCTTGCTTCCCCTACCTCAGAGCTGATGGCAGGATCAAACAACACAGCACGTGTAAAAGTTCTTGGGAAATCATACCTAGTGCCAAATTAAAATAAAATCTGGCAAACAATTATCCCTTTATATTTTTATTTTTAAAAGATCTATAGCAATCCTGCTATGACTTATTATTTTTAGAAGCAAATTCCTTGAAGAGATTTAGCTTAAATTTTAAAACTACAAGGAAATAAATGGAATTAGGTTTACAGAAATCTTTTTTCTTTTTTTAAAAAGAACTTTTTTTGCAAAATGAGCTACAACTGCATGAGCTATGAGTAAATCTGAGCCTATACACAAAATACAAAACAAAGGCTTAGCCTTTAATTCCCTCATTCTTTCCAAAAAGATTTTCAATGCCTACAATGCACCAGGCAGTGAGGCAGTAACACTAAACAAAACAAAGTCTTTAACTGCTACACATCTTTGAATCCTTTGCATCTAATAGGACCTGAGATACGACAGGCACTTAGGAATGTGAGATAAGTAAATATACACATGAAAAAATTAGATGTATAATAAGTGACCAGAAAGACCACTAGGAAGTTGCTTATATACAGACCAAATAAAACACTCTGGTTCTCCACTGAGATTTGCCCTGTTAAATATGTTCCATGAAAGAGTGCAGTGAAGGAGATGGAAACAAAAGCAGGAAAGCCCTATTCCAAAACTCCAAAATAAGGTCTGCCTGCCTCTCGCCTCTCTGTTATGAGAGAAATAAAACTGAAATAGATGAAAACCGGGCAAATAAATCTCTGATTTTAAAAATAAGTAAACCCACAAATGTAAAACCTGCTTTTCATCAATCAAATAAACCAGGAAAGGCATCATTTCTAGGCCATTACCCTTGGGTGGAAATGGCACTTACAAAAAGGCTTAACTAATTAGTCGAATCATTGCTTCTGTTCCACATGGTTGTAGGTGACTAATTACCCAACTGGAAAATGTTCACCCAACCCCCACAAGCCAAGCCCCTGCACAGCTCTGCTTCCTGAAACAACTTTTCCACAAGAACACTGAATGACACCATCCCATGTAAAACAACAAGTACTGATATGGGGACATGGAAGAAATCTCAAAGTTCTGGGTCATTCTCCCCTTAGAAAGTTTTAAGGAACAGAAGTAAAAGTTCTAATCATCCTCCAGAAGTATGCAAATAAGAGTTGAGAAAATAACTTTGGTTTCTGAAATTCTCTTCATCATCGTTTTAAAAATGTGTAGCAAATGGAGAACTGACAAAACAAAAAGCACATTTTTACCCCAGAAGGTAACTGCTTGTTGGACTGGAGCTCGACATTTGGCCTAAAGGCTTCAAAACTGACTGCAAGTCTGACCCAGGCAAATCTCAGGCAAACGCCATGCTCTCCACAAACAGCAGCTTGTGCAGGGAAGACTCCCAGTAAGCATAGCTTGTGCTCTGTAGGTGTTTTTTTCCCCAAAACTGCTTCAATTCAATTCCTCTTGTTTTAAAATTTTTCTTGTGAGGAACTGAAAACATTCCAGAGACAGCAACAGCCATGAATAAAACAAACCAAAGCAGTGCTAAGTTTGAGTAACCAGCACTGGTGAGCGTCTCCTGAGACCCAGCCAAGCACTGTGCTTACACGTAGGAAACACATTCTGCAAAGAGGTTTAGTTTGCCGTAATAACCTCAGGGAGCTGTTGCTGGGCCACTGGACTGATACCTTCTGGTTTGAGCCTCTCTTCACAGCCACTGTAGAATGAATGAGCTTTTTGGTAAAGGGGGGGGGGGGGGGAAGAGACCTTCTGAAGGAACTGAGAAAATCTGAGCGGCATCAAAGGAGCAGCAACCACCCAAAGACAACATAGTTGGTTATTTGGTGTTTTGTTTTATTTTTAATACGTAGAACACCACCAAAGATGTGAGTGTGGAGGGGGGGGGAGGGAGGAGCGCTAATTTTAGGCAGAAAAAAATTACCCGGAAGAACAAGATAAATGATTTAGTGAGAATACCAGGGATTAGAAAATGTTACAGCTCTATCCATAAATTATCTAGGGCAGATTTCTTTAGCTCTGAGGTATAATTCCATTTTCCATAAAATGTAGCTCATGGTACCTTTTTCCCACACAAATTATATCCTCTTTAACAATTAAAATATCCTGACAAATAGGACTTGGTTTTGTTCCTTGAAGCCTCCTCTCAAGGTCCACCTGGGAGCAGGTTTTAGGATCAACGACCCACCTGATATATGTCCACCTAAGTGCACAGCATATGCACTATAGCACAGTCCCGGCACTGTGCTAGAATCAAGGGTGGAGAAAGACAAGATGATAGCTAATCCTTGTCCTCAAGAAGTTTCCAGTCTAGGTGGAAGGAACTGAGTAACATAAAAAAATATCCAACAAGAGTGTTAAATCTCGGTAATGGTAACTCCATCCATTGCGTTAATCAGCCAGAAATCTATGCCATCCTTCCTCTCTTTACATGCCATCAGTCATCAGGTTCTGCTCATCGACACAAAATGTGGCTCATTTGTCTTTCCACTTGTCTGTATCACAACTGCCACCATTCCTGTCCAAGAAACATTTGTCTCTCCCCTACAAATGCCTCCTAATAGATCTCCCTGCTTCCTTTCTACAGTGTGGAGAATGAAATGGAGAGTGACCTTTCCAAAAAGCTGAACTGCTTAAAAACCTTCAATGTTCCCATTTTCATAGGATACAATCCAAGCACCCTCCTTCAACTAAAAGACCCTGCACAATCTGGCCTTGGCTTTCCTTTCCAACTCCCTGCCCTCCATTCTTCATCTCTCCTACCCCATACCTCCTTCCGTACTCACTTGGCTAGGCCTCTGGCCATCTTTCAGTTCTCCATCCATTTGCTAAGCTCTTGACTGCCCTTGGCCTCTGTGCTTGCCGTTCCTCATATGGCATATGCTTCCTCTGGCCAGCTCCATTTCATCTGCCACGGACATCTGTGGTTTCTGCCTGCCTGGCACTCTTTCCTCTGACAGAACACCTCTTTTCTTCTTTAAATCATCACCTCCCCTCATCCCCAACCAGGGCCACGCATGTGACTCAGGCCTTCCATCCCGGTGACCACAGGGCTAGACACAGAACTCAAGCTAGGCCTATCAGAGTTAAGCCAGGGATGGTGCTGGAAATACAGGCACGCCACGTGGTCAGATGATGGATCATGGTGCTATACACCAAGCAGAGGCTACGCCGTGGCGAAAAAAGAAAAAGAAAAAAAAAGGCTTGTCCTTAGGTTCTACCCACCTCTAAGTCCTGGGGGACAATTATCTCTGGTTCATCAGGATTTGGTTTTGATAAAGAAGAAAACATGCAAGACAAGGAGTAAAATCTCTAATCCTGGCTCAGCCAATGACTAGCTATGATCTGGATAAATCAATTAAGTAACTGTCGTTCTCAGTTTCCTCATCTGTAAAATATCAAAGTAGGACTAGATCTAACGTAGATCTAAAGATTTTAGCTCTGTGATTCCACAACCTCCTTTGAAAGATGTAAACTTAGATAATGGCTACAACAAAGCCGGCCCCAATCTGTGTCACTTAAAAACTACAAAAGTTTCTTTCTGTCTTGACTCTATACCATGGTAGGTAAAATGTAATATGTAAATGGTGCCACCTTTCCAGAAAGGAATATGGATTTAGAGGCCTTAAAAAATTTCTACCTTTGACTCTCAAACTCCTCTTATAGGAAAATACTCTAGGGAAAGCATCAGATACAGACAAAAGTTTATAGATAAAGCTTTTATATATAAAGCATACATATATGTATGTCATCACAATGAAAAAGTGGAAATATCCTCAGTATCCAACAACAGGGAACCAGTTAAATGAGTTACAGAAAGGCCCTAAGATTCAATAGCAGGTGGCCATTTAAAAAACATTTGCAAACAGTTTTAATGACAGAGGGAAATGTTCACAATATTAAGCAAAGTAAAACAACATGTAAAACTGTATAAACACACACACAGATACACACACACGCTCAGATTTAGAGAATAGAAACGCCTCAGAAAAGTTAAGTGTTTTTTATCTCTAAATAGATTATAGTTGATTTTTTGTTTTCTTCTTTAAATATTTCTATATGTCCTAATGTCTCTAATTACCAGGCCTTTTTCATAATCAGGAAAAGGATTAAAACTAAAAATTTTATATTTCAAAAGGGAATCTTAAAAATTACACAATCCAAAATAAAAGGTCTGCACGTGCCTTTATCTTCACCAGAGACCTGCCACGTACCTACCTTTTCCATGATCTAGGATTCTCTGGATGATTTCATTCACTGATGGGTCAACTATAAATAATGCTGAAATGTTATATTCACACACTGGTCTTAGTTTTGCTAAAGTGCTTTCAAATAATTGGAGAAGGAGGCAAAACATTGCCTCCAAAACAGTTAAAACGTCCACATGGTCCTCTAGGCCAGGGGTATCCAAACTGCAGCCCGCAATCCATTTTTTTATTGGCCTGCAGCAAATTCCAAAAATATATTTAGTTTACTTAAATAAACCAGGTGAGGCAATACGTACTTCACCTCGAGTGAGTGGCCCGGCTGTTTGTGTATTTTACCGCATGTGGCCCTTGGTGGAAAACGTTGAAAAAAGTTTGGACACCCCTGCTCTAGGCCTCTCCCATTAACCCAGATGAATTTATTAGTTCTGCTGGAGGCACCACTGCAGTGGAAGAAGCTCAGGGCCATTGCCCAAGAAAAGTAGGGCACCACAAAGGCAGGTTTTACAGAGGTGCAATTCAGTTTTAAATAGCACTTCCTCCTGGTATCACTTGGAGACGGACAAGTCAAAGTTCTCGTGTATCAACCAGGCACTGCTATAGATACAATAGTAAACTAACAGACTGAATTTCCAGGTGTGAAAACATCACAGAGGTACTGTGTTTACTAAAAAAAAAACTCTGGGTGAACAAAGATGGGGGTAACAGAATGCACATGGCACACACCTGCACACACCCCCCTAAAACCCAGGAGGGTTCACAGCAAACCAGTTCCCTGGGTGTTCTCTGGCGAGAGGTCAAATGTGACGTACAGACACAACCTTCCTTCTCTGCCTTCAATAGCCAAAACTTCAGAATTGGTCCAAAACTGATAATGCCTGCGGAATGTGGGGGAGAGTTCTAGAATTTGCCAAACTGTGACACCACAAAAACAGCTAGTAGACATTTCAAAGGATTATTTCATACACATGTAAAACAAACAGTGTTAAGATAGAGGTATTGTTTTAAGATTGTTTCAATGTCAGGACTTTTAGACAAAGGCATTTAAGACATTTAGTCTGAACTAAAAATAAATTAAGGCTCTGAGTTAGCATCCTAACTCTATCTTTAAAATAACTTTTACCCATTCTTAAAATTCCCTTGACTAAATTATCATTAACAATAGTTATGCTTTCATTAAATGTTTACAATGTGCCAGGCATTTAGCTGAGCATTTAATACAGGGAATCATTTAATTATCTAAAAAGCTTCCTGAAACAAGTTTTATCCCATTTGACCAATGACGAAAGGGAAACTCAGAATGACTGCATTTGCTCAAAATCAGGTCACCACTGAGAGGTGGATTCAGACCCAGGTCTGTCAGATTCCATCATGAAGTTAAAATGTTTTTCAAACCGGAATATGATAGAATAGTTTCAAGAGGTTTATACTTGTTTTACTGTGAATTTACTTTTGTAAAACAAGGATCAAACCTCTAACTGCAGTAATTCCAATCACATGCCAACTGGCTAAAAGGTGTGTCTCACTAAATCAAGACCGACTATATAGCTGGCTATAACTCCCAGGGAATCCTTTTAAATTGCTAGTGATATATTTTTTTTAAAAAAAAAGCTGATCTCCTCATCCTCGGCTTAAAACTATTTAACGGCTTCCCATCTCAGAGTAAAAGCCAATGACCGTAACAATTGTGCTTGGGAAAATGTTTGGCACACGAGAGGCCCTCAACAAATATTTGTTGAATGAACAAAATTATCAGACCCACTGTATCCTTTCTGCTTTCAATGTGAAGATGCTTATGTTTTCAGGGAAATAAAACACTGTGGCTTTGAATAAATTGAAGAAACAGAAAACTCGTCTTTAGGAAAATCACTGAGCTCCAAGTTCAGATGAGATTAAAAAAAAAGGATTCAAGTGTGCCCCAATGAGAACAAAATGAACTAAGGCTGCTTCATTATGTTAACTCTGGAGAAGATTAAAAAGCACCTGCTGTAAGTGGTTTAGTCTGTTTCCCCTACACATTAATAATTGTATTGAAAGAAAAAGCTGGAGAGCTGAAGTCAATCCCTGAGTACTTACCCAACTGGGTGTTTATTTTCTCTAACTTTCTCAATTTCCTCATTTGCAAAATGAGATTAGACTATAAGACTTCTAAGGTCCTTCTTAGCTCTAATATTGTATTATTACTTTACAAAAGAACTGGGATAGTAATTATTTACATTACAAAAAGAATGTGATTTTAGAATACAATTTACCACAAAACCCTAAGACTAGAAAGAACTTAAAGGGTATTTCATTTGAACAGTTATACAACTCACCAAATGGCTAACTCCTATAATCCAAAACTTCCAAATACAAGCATTTAATCTAAAATATCCAGGTAGAGACCTAGTCTCTGTCCAAACACATCTAAACAGAAAGTTGGTTTAATTTTTCAAACAACTCTGTGAGAAAGTACTTTCTTATTTTGAAGTAAAAATCTGCTATTCTGTAAATTTCTCTTCTGTATTCTTTGGAGAAAGACAGAATAAATACATTCCTTTTCTGTAGTCAGGTTTCTCTTTTGATCTTATTTCTTGTTCCAAATACTTAAAGACAACTATTCCACACACTAAGACTTCTTTCGTTAGGTTCAAGATAGTTTCTACAATCTCAGCTAACATCATATGATTTTCTTACCCACTCAGCTATCTAATTGCCCTTTCATTGTCAATGTCTCTCTTAAAATGTGACCTCCAGAATCAAATACAATAATTCTCATAGAGTCTAATGGTTTCAGACTAGAGCGGCACTGCTTATGGCACTTACTTACATAAAACCAACCTTACAGCATCATGTTAACAATTAAATAAGATAATGAGTGCAAAGTTTTATAGCACAAGGCTTGGCATACAGTAAACACTCAATAAATGGCTGTTGCTGAGGTGACTGCTGTCAATAGTAAGTTATAACATTTCGTTAGTGTTAGAGCCTTATCTCCGCAGTCAAGCTGTGTGCTCTAGTTCTCTGTTACACTGAAGGTTTGCCTTACATATTATTAGCTGTTTTACCCCCAAGTCAGGGTTGGGCAGAGAAATAAAGTGCTGAGGCTCAACTTAAATTGAGGATCAGTTAGAAATCAAGATAAAGCAACTCTGAAATTAAAGCAAATTTGGCAAACAGGATGTGATTAATTTAAAGAGTTAATTTATACTAAAGTTTCCAGCACACAGAAGCAATCCCTCCTCTTTACCTCTCAGTCACGCAATTTAAAGATGCATGGCTGAGACATGCTCAGGGAAAGAGTCCGGCACAGACTTTAAGGGAGTAAGCTCTGGAATCAGAGTGTCTACAGTTCAAATCCTAGATCCTGCTTACCCACTGTGTGAACTGGAGCAAATTACTAACCTCTCTGGTCAATCAGGTTCCCCATGTGTAAAATGTGAGTCAGGACCCTACCTACCTCATGGAGGTTTGTGGGAATCAAATGAAATGGATTTGAAGTACGTTTGGGATGGTGGCGTCTCAACTTTCAAAATTCTTTGTGAAGTGACAGTTGTATCTTCTACTTGAGAAGTTATCTAAAGAAGCAAATTATCCTAAATAATTTTGCTAAAACTTAATATTTGAACACCTCTGCCACTTTTAATTTATGTAGACCCTCTGATAGCCATTGATAAAGTCAATCGCCAGCTCATTGCTTTGCATGTTTATAATTACCAGTTTTCCCTACATTCATCTATTCGTTTTTAGAGTAGATTTTAAAATTAATGTGAAAAATTTCACCCGAATTTTAATATTGAAGTAATGGTAAATGTTATGACTATAGCAAACAGTGTGTTGATGATATGCACAGAGAATGATGAAATAAAAGTACAAAACTGTGCTTATTATACGTGCACCTGCTGACAGGGCTCTGCACTGTCCAATACGACAGCCACATGGGGACATTTGGCACCTGAAATACGGCAGATGTGCTGTGAATATAAAATAACACCAGATTTCTAAGACTTAGTATGAAAAAAGAATACGAAGTATCTCATTAATAATTTTTACATCAATTACATATTGAAAGCACAATATTTTGGGTGTACTAGGCTAAATAAAATATATTGTTTAAATTATTAGGTTGGTGCAAAGGTAATTGCAGTTTTTGCAATTATTTTTAACCTTTTAAACCGCAATTACTTTTGCACCAACCTAATAGTTTCACATTTCCTTATACTTTTTTAAGGTAGCTACTAGAAAATGTATATATTTATATATTCCATTGGATACCACTGTATAGATGATCCTAAAAATATGTGTCTCATGAAAATTAAATTCAGGACAAGATATATGATCTAAATTATAGCAGAAACTGAATGTAGAACTCAAATGAATTTTCAGTTTATATATAATTAATTTCAAACTCATCCCCCACCCCCCAAAAATAATAACATTAATCTTTGATAAGTACTCCTTCAATTCTAGAGCCATCTGAGAAGCGTTTATCAGCATGTGGTAAATTTACAAACTTTGCTCTATTTTCCACAAGCTGACCAAATTTACTTATTTAACACATCCCAGCTCCATCGAATTAGCCTTAGCGTGGAAGCGTCCAGAGCAATCAATCGACAGCTGACAAACTTGAACACACTTGAAGTGGCAAATGGGCCCCAGTGCTGGGACTTTGCATTGGGTCTTAGAGCACACATGTGGAGGTTTAGAAGATAGAAGGAAAATGGCCCCGGGATTCAAATAGGACCCAGAAGTTGGGTCTTCCACAGGTAATACAAGCAGAACTTGCCTCAAGTCTCTTCAGCTACCTAATTATTAAAAAACAAACAAACAAACAAACAAAAACACCTAGAAGCCAGAAGCCTTTCTGCAGAGATCAATAAAAATGCAAAGACTGGAAGGCAGACGATACTGAAATGCTGTACATTCTGAGAGTCAGAAGTTCCTGCTACAGAGGACCAGTATGGAAATAGAGAAAGGAGGAAGAGAACAGAAGCAAAACCTATGGGGGGGGGGGAGGAATCAGCTTAGAAGTAGCACCTCTGATACCTTTCTACTCAAAGCGAGGTGCACCACATCACTGGTATCGCCTAGGAGTTCCAAGGGATGCAGGATCTCAGGCCGCACCCCAAACCTGAAACCCAAATCTGCATGTCAACAGTGTCCCCAGGTGATTCCCACCTCAGGCTCAGACGCCACTGCCAATCCAGAGAAGATGCAGAAACACATCTTTAAGTACTTCCTATATCTTACTACCCATCTGTTGCCCCATGGTTGCTATCAACACAGGACCTCATAGGTATGTATAAGGCATGTAATGCCTATTTTATTGACTGAATAAATTCTTGGAAAACCCAGAGGAACTATATGTGCTTAAAGGATGCTGAAGAATCTGTACCTGAGATAATAGCTAAAGAAGTCATCAGTGAAACGATGGAGACCACTGCACACCTATTAGAATGGCCAGAATCAGGACCCCTGACGACACCAAATGCTGGTGAGGATCCGGAGCAACAGGAACTCTCATTCATAGCTTGTGGGGATGAAAAATGGTACAGCCACTGTGAAGGACAGCTTGGCGGTTTCTCAGAAAACTAAACATACTCTCATCATATGATCCAGCGATAGCACTCCTTGGCATTTACCCAAAGAATTTATGTCCACAGAGGAACCTGCACACGGATGTTTATAGCAGCTTTATTCATAATCACCAAAACTTGGAAACAACCAAGATGTCCTTCAGTAGGTAATGGATAAATGAACTGCAGTACGTACAGACAATGGAAGAGTATTCAGTGCTAAAAGAAATGAACTATCAAGCCATGAAAAGGTATAGAGCAACCTTAAATCCTATTACTAAGTGAAAGAAGTTAATCTGAAAAGGCAACACACTACGTGATTCCAACTCAATGACATTCTGGAAAAGACCAAACCATGGAGACAATAAAGCTCAGGGGTGGCCAGGGGCTGGGGAAGAGGGGAGCGATGACTAGGCAGAGCCCAGGGGCTTTTAGGGCAGCGGTGAAAATACTCTGTGTGACACTATCATGAAGGATATGTGTCACTATGCATTTGCCCAAACCCACAGAATGGACACCGCCAAGAGTGAACCCTAATGTAAAGTATGGATTTGGGGTGATTACGCTGTGTCAACGTGGAGTCATCAACTGTAACAAATGTCCCACTCTGATGGGGGTGTTGGTAATGGGGGAGGATATGAACATGTGAAATTAGGGGGTCAGGGGGAAATATCTGTATCCTCTCCAATTTGCTGTGAATCTACATGTAAAACTGCTCTTAAAAAACAAGCCTTAAAAAAAAAAGTCCTCAGGTCCTGAAAGTGTGTGGGCAGAGTGCAGCTGGGGCCCAAGCATGTTGGTGCAGAACTAGGGGTTGTCTTAGGTTGAATACAATGAACAAAAACTGTCTGTACCCCCAAATAATTTATCTAAAGGCTCAGACAAAAGGAAAAGGTTTGGTTTTGGGCGGAGATGGGAAGAGAAGAGCTTCGTATGTTGAAAATAAAAACTGCATTAATGAAGACTGGTGTTTACTACAATAAGCTAAATGATTTTAGCTGTTCTAAATTAAACCAAAGTCCTGCATGGAACTTATGCTACTGCATGAAGGACCGTTCCTTTTTTCCTCTTTATTGTCTTTCCCATCAGCAAACATGCTTTTCTCCTCATTTTAAAACACTGCTTCACCTCACTTTCCCTTCAACTATGTTTCTCACTTTTACAGCAAAAGTCCTCAAAATTCTTGTCCACCACAGTTGATGTTTCCATTCCTCTGCTCCTGGTCTCTCTTGAATCCTCATCAAGCAACAGCTGGAGCTCACAACTCCACCCAAACCTCCGTTGTTGTCAAGCTCACCAATGACCCCGTTGCTAAATCCTTAAGTCAACGCTTGACCCTCATTTTACTTCACCTCTTGGCAGCGTCGGACTCATCCTCTTTGAAACAGTTTCTTCATTCGGCTCCCAAGCCACCACTCTCCTGGTTTTCCTCCTCCCTCATTAGCTGCTTTTTCTCATCCTCCTTTACTAGTTCCACCTCATCTCCCCATCAGTGGTGAAGCAGCCCAAGTACTCCATCCTGAACCTCTTTTTTCTATCTACACTCACTCCCTTGTGGATTTCATTCAGTCTCTATAGTCTGACAACTCGCAAATGTTTATCTCCAGCCCAGACTTCTCCTCTGAATTCCAGACCTGTATATCCAACTGCTTACTGGACAGCTTCAAAACTGAACTCCTGATCTCTCCCCCAAATCAGCTTCTCCCTGTATTAGTTAATGCAACACCATCATCCTTCAAGTTGCATAGGCCAAACACTGTGCAATTCACTGCTGACCGCTCTCGCTCACATCTCACCTTCAATCAAGAAATCTTCCCTACTCTTCCTTCAAAACATTCCACTCTGGTCCAGGCCATCACCATCACTCACCTAGGTTAAAAGAGCCTCCTAACTCGTTTTCCTATTTTTGCCCTTCCCCACTTAAGTCTAGTCTCATGAGACACAGCAGTAATATGTCCTCTTAAAACATAAGCCAGAGCATGTCATATGTTTATTTGAAACTCGACCTGCTTTCCTGCTCACTCTAAATACAAGCCAAAGGCCTTGCCACAGCCTCAGGACCAGAGACTTTACAGGAACTGTGTCTGCTCTCCTCTCTCCTCTCGTCCATCACACTGGTCTTTTGCAGTTCCTTGAAGGCAGGAAGCAGGCCTCAGCCTCAGGACTTCGCACTTGCTGCCCCCTCTTCTTGGAGCATTCTCCCCCACCCCCGACAGTCACGTGACTCCATCCACTGCCATCAGGCCTCTCATCACAAGTCACCTCCGTGAGGCCATCCTGGACCATCCTATTTATAATCGCAACTCACCCCATTCCTAACCTCCCTCCTCTATCCTCTGCTTTCTTTTTCCCCAAAATATTTCACACACACACACACACACACACACACACACACACACACTGTCTCACCTTGCGAGAGTAAGATTTTTCATCTACTTTGTTGACCACTGTATACCCAGTACCTAAAATAATGCCTGGTACATAAAAGACACTCAATAAATATGTGTTTAATAAATATATGAATGAACAAGAGATCACAGTGTACAGAGCTGCATATGATCTATGATAGTATACACCTTGTAGCCTTTTAAAAAGGTTACATTTTTATAGGACACTTTGAATGCATATACATATTCAGATACTGTGGTAAAAAACATTCAAATTGATAATTATATTAACTTCATACAAAACCTGAATAATTTCAAAGAAACAGTTCTCAACTGAGAGATGCTCTAGGATTTGAAACCCCGCATCTTGCTTCACCAGAGCACTTTGAAAAGATAGTCTCCATATATCCACCCTTCCTGAAGCAGGAGAAAGTCACCAGGCCAATATTATGGACTTTGATTTCCTCAAATGATAGAGAAATTCTGACACAAAGTACAGAGCACTTAATGTGTTAATGATGTATAAAATCTGGGTGTAACCTACTTCCAGGGAACCTGTGGACTCTGTGAGAGAAAAAAATTTGTTGTGATTCCGTAATGCACGCCCTCAATGGATACACATGGGTGGGTCATATTTTTATAAACCATATTTGAAAAGAACTTAAAATTCTCTCCCAGGTAAAAGGAAAACAAAATAATTTCAAAATTCATTTAGATGCAGAAATAATTCAGGAATGAAGTAACTGTATAGAAACAGACATGAAATGAGGCAGATAAAAACCCAAAGAGATTTTAAAACAAAAATGGAAAGAGTGTCCTCATTTCTCTTCTTGATAATATTCTCACATAATATACCAGATTTAGTTTTGTTTCTGAAGTTACGTATACCACAGAAGCTCTTAACCAACTCCCAGTTATCCAACTCCAGGATGAACAGTCACCCTGGAAAGCATCCTAGCTGATGCCTCTTATTATTCAGTGCTCATAGTAGCTGAAAATCAAGACTTTGGCAAACTCACGTAATTCCACTCCTATCATCAAGCTGATAGTTACCAACAATAATATATGCGTATATATGGGTATAATAAGAAAGAGTTGTTTCCATTAAAGCTAAGTAGAATACTTGAGAAATGAGGCATTAAATAGCCATAAGAGAATTCTACCAACAATGGTTTATTTTTCAATTTTTTTACTAAATAGAGGAAAAATATAAATTATAAATTGTCATATATGAAGATTCATGATACAAACATCTTTATATACAGCAAGAAATTACCATTATCCTTTTAACTCTCCCGAGAACCTTCTTGATATATAATGATTTTGTAAGTTAAAATATTTTTCTCATTGACTAAATAATCACAGATTTAATATTTATTTTAGACGTGCTTCTAAAAGTTTGGCTTTAATTACTCTTAGCCTATCAAGTTTTTAAATATATAAATATTTTTGTATATAAATAAAATATGAATATATTTTTAAAGTAAATATATCTTTACTTTAGCTCCAGTTTTAGAACATCATACTGTGTTTTACTAGCTTGTTCCCTCAAACAGGACCCATCAACACAAGAGACAATCAACTGACATGTAAACCACACAAGGAAGGTAGGAAGAAATGAATCAAGAATGAAAAACTATGGTTAAATCAAAAGAATGAATGAAACAGGTCTCTGAAACCGTTACATCACACCAGGCAAACACAGCCCCAGCCTTTATCTGCTCTATCAGATGCCTCTGCCAGAAGGGAGGAAATTCACAGTAATACATTACTCTTATCTTTTGTGCCCTAGGTTGTCATTTGTAAGAAAGCTATAACGAAAGACACACCTGGAGCTCTAACAGCAGCCCGTGAACACCATCTGTGAAGTGGGGAAAATTCCACTTTCCCAAAACAGGAGATGCAACAAACCCCACAGTG
The DNA here is from genome assembly GCF_004115265.2 of Rhinolophus ferrumequinum. Taxonomy (NCBI): domain Eukaryota; kingdom Metazoa; phylum Chordata; class Mammalia; order Chiroptera; family Rhinolophidae; genus Rhinolophus; species Rhinolophus ferrumequinum. The sequence continues at coordinate 57,083,180 of NC_046287.1, forward strand.
ATGCCAATAGCCAAAAATGATTAGGCCAGAAATCTCATGGAGATAACTAAAGCCAGTTATGGAGCTAACCAGAAATTCCACTCCACCATAAGACAAGGCTAAATGTCAAAGCACCTACTCTGCCCATACATTCTTAGAAGGGTTAGTGGGTTTATCTCTTAAACAGCCTGGGATGTTTAACTCATTCACTGAACAAACATTTACTGAGTGACTACTATGTGCCAAGGTACCACACAAAATAGAATTTTCCTCTTGGCTTCTACACTGACTGCATACTTATAGGCAATCACAGTATAGGGTACCAGAAAGACCAGCTTTACCATTTAATAGCGGTGTGGCTTTAAAAATAGAAATAATTCTGCCTCCCACCCAGGTGAAGTATATAACCTGCCATCCAGAGCCTATGTACTGTCCACTGACTGGTTTACTGTCTCTTTACTGTAAGTACTGCTCTAAGCCCCCAACCACAAAGCATGGTATTCCATCGGGTAACGAAGCAGCGAGGCACAGAGACATTAAAATACCTTACCCGAGGTGACACAGCTAGAAGGCTGCAAAGCCAGGATGCCAACCAGACTGCCAGGTTCAAGGCCACACTAACCATTACACCGCACTGCTGCTCACTTGGTGACACAGAATGTCCTCTAAGAGAAGCACAGGCAAAGGAGTCACCCCCTTCCCTGTTAAAAGGAGCTGGCCCAAACTCACATTTATTAAATCCATTAGGAGACCATAACCAACAACCCAAAACAAGCAGGGTGTGTAGGACTACACAGAATGAAATCTGTGTAGAAATCATGCCGTTTTCTCCCCACTGGGTTTCATGGAGATCTCTGTGGCTATGGGAAACCTCCAGGGATTCACCGACGCTAAGAAATATGAACACATCTTAAAGGGGAGGAAAAGGAGAAGGGAGAATACTCTCCAGAGGCTGTGGCTGGCAACCTTATGACTTGAAAGTGTTTACGAACATGGTTTAAATTTCTATAGTGGAACCTTCTCTGCTGTATGAGGGGAGGAGGAGAGCATTGGGGTTGCTTTGGATCAAGATCAGTAGCTGTGGTAAGCAAAGTAGCCAGACTGGCTGGATCAGCTCTTTGTAATCACCTTTGGGGAGGGATTTTGTCACCTGGAGATCACACCCACTAAAAAGGTCTAATTAAGTTCTAGGGGCAACAACTGAAAGGTCATTATTATCATTAGTTTATATCAGAATTTCTCAGATATTCCTGATCTCGAGCACGTGGAGTGATTATAAAAAGTGCCACATGGGAACTACTGAACCTGAACCTGAATTCAGGAGGCCCCATAAATCTAAAGGCAGGTGATTCTTGTGATAGACAAGTTTGGGAAGTACTACTTAAGTCATAAAATTATGAAACCTGAAAATATCAAGAGAGGTCTTCTAAGTAGGTGTCCTCTTCCTTTCAAGCAGTTAGCTCTCAGTCTAACTGCTGAAAGTACTATTTTCTATACATAAAAGTCTCCAGAGAAACGACTTCCAAAATTTCCTTTCAATACACATGAAGGTCTCAAATCCTCTGTGCTTTGCTTGCAATCCTCCCTGGTAGCTTAGCTTAGGCAAAGGCTAAATCCATCCTGTTTTCCAACCAGAAACAAAAAGAATGATATTCATTACACAAACCATTTTACAAATCATTTTGTAGACTGATTTCAGCAATTATGTGAGGACCTAGAAGTGTCTTAGGCCTCTCATGCTTTGCTTATGATAAAGAACCCCACTTCAAAGGACAGGAACAAGAAAGTGAAAAGACTATCCACAGAATAGGAGACAGTATCTGCAAAGCATGTCTCTGATAACAGACTCGTATTCAGACTATATAAAGAACTTTTACAATTCAATAATAAAAAAACATAACTCAATTTAAAAAGACAACCCAACTTAAAAAAAAAAAAAAGAAAATGACAAAGGCTCTGAATAGACATTTCTCCAAAGATATAAAAATGGGCAACAAGCATATGAAAAGGTGCTCAACATCATTAGGGAAACTGAAAAAAAAACACAATGAGACACCACATCATGGCCACTCCCCTGGCTAAAATCAAAAACACAGAACATAACAAGTGCTGATGAGAACGTGGAGAAATGGGAACTCTCGTACGTTGCTGACGGGGAGGTAAAATTGCGCAGCCACTATGAAAAACAGCGTGACAAGTCCTCCAAATGTTAAACACAGAGTTGCAATATGACCCAGGAATTTCAGTCTCGGGTATGTACCCAAGAGAAATAAAAGCGTATGTCCCCACAAAAACCTGTACATGCATGTTCACAGTGGCATTATTCCTAATAGCCGGAGAATGGAAACAACTGATCTGATGAATGAATACATAAAAAGTGGCCTGTCTATTCAACTGAATATTATTCAGCAATAAAAAGAAATGAAGTACTAATACACGCTACAACATGGCTGAACACTGAAAATACGCTAAATGGAAGAAGCCAACACAAAAGGCACATATTGTATGATTCCATTTAGATGACATGTGCGGAATAAACAAATCCATAGAAACAGAAAGTAGATTAGTGGTCGCCTGGGTCAGAGGATAGGGGTAACAGTGGGATTAGAGGGTGACAGCTAGTGGGTCCACAGTTTGTTTGGGGGAGATGAATATGCTCTAATGCTGACGACAGTGATGAATGTGCAACTCCGAGAACATCCTAAAAATCACTGAATGTACACTTTAAATGGAGTTGTGTGGTATGTAACTTTTATCTCAATAAAGTTGTTTTTTAAAAAAATCTCCTTTACCCTCCATGAGCCTTAATTTCATCCTCTGAAAATGGGGACACCACGTATCTTACAATATTGTAAAGAACATATAAGAAGATACAAGTTTACGTACACACACACACACACACACACACACACACACACACTGCTTCACATAGTGTCTGGCACATAATCCAGAACACATGTTACTCTTTCTCCTCTTCCTAGCCCCACATTTTTGCATTGTTATGCCTCAGCATCATTGTGTCTTCACTGCAAGTCACAAAACTCATCACCGGAATGGATTATAACAGTGGCCTAACCGTGAGAATTCTCTCGTGATTTCACACATGCTAAACTCAAGGCGATTTCTAAATGCCTGACCCTGGAGAAACCCTGGTACATGCAGATGTGGCTGTCTACCTCCCATACTTGTCACTCAAACGTATTTGGGGATGAAGAGTAAGATTTGTTTTCTCCGTTCCAAGTCTCAGTGGGTCCTCCATCTCTAACCGTGGTGGAGAAACACCTCTACAACCACGTATTAATAGTTTTCAAACCAGGCACACTCCTTGACAACATTTATGCTATCCAGGCATCTTTCCTAGTCAGCTTCATCTACGCCTACACTGGACATGAACTGGGCCTCCAAGAAAGCTTTGCAGGGGGTCCCAGGAAAGACCTTAGCCCTGAGATATCCAGGCCTGCCCACCTGGATACTCAGTTAGGCTATGCAGTTACAAAGGGAGCGCGATGCTATGGAAGTATCCACAGCTTGCAGCTGAAAAGGTCAACTACAGAATTCTCACCATCTCCACAAGTTCTCAAACTCAGCCATCCCTTGAATTGACATAACAGTAGACTCTCAGCCAGACATTCAAGTTTTTCCATTTCATCAAAAGCTTTTCCTTCATCTTGCTGAGCACTGTTAACTGCTCACTACCTGTTTCACAATTATTTTCTTTTTTTCAAAATAGTTCCTACTGTCAAATACATTTTTCTTCTTCTCATCACTTTCAATGACTTCATCTCCAATTTCATTTCCATTAAAATCCATGCTGCCATACACTCTTCGCTGTTTTTGTACTGATCGGACACGATGGGGTAAATATGTGTAAAACTCAAAACTTGGCAAAGCCCAGTTAGCAAACACATCATAAGCAGCAAAGCATTTTTGCTCTCCTAGAGCTATGCTGTCTAATATATTAGCCGCTGGCCACACGAGGATACTTAAATTCATTGAAATTAAATAATATTTAAAATTCATTCCTAAATCTCCCTAGTCACATTTCAAGTGCTCTCAGTAGCTACATGTGGCTACTGACCAGCATGCTGGACAGCACAGATATTGAATATATCCATCAGAGCATAAAATTCTATTGAATACTGACTTAGTCACTTCCCGGATTCTACGAAAGTTTGTAAGTTCAAAGTTCTTAGACACAGTAGTTTTAGACACAGATCTTAGATCTTAGATCTTTAGATCTTAGTCACAGATCATGAAGTTTGATTCTCAGAAGTATGACTCGAGTGGCTCTAAATGTTTTTTGGCAAGTTTTCTTATTGGTCAGTGGACAGGTTTTTTGGAACCTAACATAGAGCTTGGCACATGGTAAGTATTTAGTATTTGCTGGATGAATGAATGAAAAGCATATTAATGTCTGTACCTTAGTTTTTGCCCAGATATTAGCTCCTAGAAAACAAGGAGATTTTTTTTCTACACGGGAGATTTCTACAGGGAGAAGCAAGCATAAGCAGGCAGGGCAGCCATAAGAAATGTAGCTGAAAAACATCCACATCTGTCCCCAAAGGAACTCACATTCAACTGAAAAGTTTCAGACCCAAGGAAACATCTTGCTTCTTCAAACACCCACTACTGGCAGCTTTTGGAGACATGAAGGGCAGGTCAAGGGAGATGCTTTGGGAGATCGCAGAGCCTGCTGCCATTTCTCACTATTTTCCCTGCATAATTTTGCAAGAAAATCACATAATCGCAAAGGCAGCAACCAACTAATTGCATTGTCTGTGCCGCTCACTCACATCTAGATTTCCCCTTTCCCTCAGGGTCCTGTGACTCAATCTATACTGTGCCTAACAGATAACTTCTTGGAAAAGAAGTGTTGCTGAAAATTGAAATTCAAAAAGGCGTGCCAGTTTTCATATACAGAGAAAAGCAATTCCACTGGCCCTTTACCAATAATCTCCTGGAGGCCCAACAAAACACGTTACAGCTGATTCTATTGAAATATTTCTACTTCCCTTGTTCACAAACCAAACAGCCATAGGAAGAACCAAGCTGCTCCATTTCTATAATTCACTTTTTCTTAGCAAAAGTCTAGGGACAGAAGGCAAGAGAAACAGGGAGCAGCTGCCGCCTGATCTTCTTATGAATGCCCTGGGCTCATTCCTCATTCTCCTCCTTATTGTTTCAGACGCCTTTTCTCAACAACCAAATTCCCAGCTCACGAAATTCCCAGCTCACGGGGGAAAAAAGAACAAGGAAAAACAGCCTTTTCCGTATCAACTACCACAATTGTAGAAAAGTCTAGGTCACTTCTATGAGGTGATGTAATTAGAAGTTAAAATAGGTGAGCCTTACATTCAATTTTAAGTTGTTAATCTGCTTTATTCTGAATTTCAATTATTTATAACTGTATGGAACTCCTTGCATGTGGTCCTACAGCGATCCCTTTAGATACTACGTGTGTTTTTAAAAGAAAATTACACAATTTCCATCTCTTGAGCCAAGCAACAATACTTGTCCCACTATTTATGCCAAAAGATATGTAAAATAAAGCTTGTTGATAAATCAGTCATCCAATTTCAGATTCCAAGAACCACATAATCTAAATATTAGACCCAAAGAGCTTAGTTTCTGCAATACACAATGCTAACTTTGAGGACATAAAAACAGAATGGTGGTTAAGAAAACTGCACTCCATTAATTTAAATCTCAGCTCTACCACTTATTAGCTATGTTACTTAATTCCTCCAGACTTCAGAATGGACATATTCGTGTAATTGTCATGGGGACTAGAGGAGGTAATCTGTTAGAGCACACCATAAAATCTCAATAAATATTAGTTATGATTGTTAACAACGTAGCATGCCTGAAAGCCTCACTTAAACATTTTCCAAAAATTCAGACTTAAGACGAAACTTAAAGGAAAATACTTCCCAGACAACCTACATGAAAATACTATGTAAAAAAAAACCAACACAAAAAAACAAAGAGCCCCCGGCTCAGGTCAAAATGTTCACTTTCCCACTAAATCCCGAACTTCAATGACAAACTTTTAAAAATATCCATCGACAGTACAAATTATTCATCTCACTGATTTGTGGCCAGAGAAAGGGAGTTACAAACGACATGGTTGTTGACAGTTAAGCAATCCCCAAGAGAGAAAATGCTCTACCACCTTGGTGCCCTGGAATGTCAACAAGTCCCTGCCCACTGGGCACCAATGAGCCCCAGTTTGTTGACCTTCTAGGCCCAGTGAAAATCCCCTGCAGGGAAAAGTGCTATTTTTATATAAATAAGATAATATAAACAAAGATCCATTATTAATGACACGAATCACACCCTATTTTTGAAGGAGGCATGGAAATTTGGTAATTTGGATTTAAGAATAAATTGTTAACTACATGCTGCAAAGCATCCTTTTTCTCCACTATAAACTGCAACAGTGGCTGACATTGACACTTGTCACTGTAACTATCACTATTGAATTTGCAGTGTGTAAAAGATGTTTTTGGAAGTTGGTCTTGTAACTCGGAGACACAGGACAGGTCCAAAGGGACACACTCTTAAAAAATCATGCCACCGCAGAAATGCTTTCCAGTAAATCTCTGAGTCTGCATACAATATCACAAACAACACAAGCTGTCCAGGCATGGACACCCTGAACAAATGCTCTGGAGAATTTTATCTGGCTCCTGCATTGCCCTAAAATAAGGCTAGGCTGGTTGAACTGTAAAAGAACTCAGGAAGAACTCGGCGGCAATATTCAAGATGCAAACACCTCCACCTGTAGCAAAGGGAAGCGAGGGTCGTCTATGCTTGGCCCAGACCGCAGGGGAAGACTCCGTGAATGTTGGAACCGCCGAAGCAGCAGTGATTTGAGGATAGACTGGACCCCAGCCTTCTGTGAGCCTGATTCACGTCCGCAGGTCAGAGGATTCTGACCGCCTACTGATCACCAGATTGTTTTTCACAGACCACCTAAACCTCAATCACGTCTGAATTCATTTCTAACATTGGGAAGGATCACAATCCATGACTCACCTCCTAATCCAACCCAAGCCCAAAGAAATGCTCTTTCTGTAACTGCCAAATGACAACATTACCTCAGGTAAACCTCAAACAAACCAGTCTGGAGGCCAAAGCACACACACCTTGTAATGTTCACACAGTTTTTGCCTCAGCACTTCTTAACCAAGACTGAGATTAGCCCATTACCGTAACGGCGTCTTAATTTATGAATAATGTGTGACAGATGACTCCAGAATTACAAAAGGAAAAAAACTCACCTCCAAAAGTAGTAATGCCTTGGATTTTTGTTGTCGTTGTTGTTAATGTAATGCCAGGTTAAATCCCACTCACATAGTTTCCATCAGGGTTAGCAAACAGATCAATTTCAAGGTTTTAGAAACTGAATAGAGCCGTTGATGGAAATTATCTCTGAATTTTCCTTTTTCAATGAGGTGATTTTCTGTCTTGTTTTATTTTTATTTCCAAATTCCCAAGATTTACTAGCCTATAAGGATTTTCATTTTTTTAATTGCTAGTATTTACTTTAATTAAAAGCAAAATTGAACCTTTTGAGTACAATGTGCATAGTAAAGCATGTATTATTCTTTGGTCACAAATAAAGTGAACAGTGCCAACAAAACTTCTTAAAGCCAACACACATTCAGATTTGCGAAATCAAGCTTCTTATGCTTGCATTTTTTAAAAACACATTCAACTGTGGACTTTCACCTTAAAATAAGGTTATTTTCACTTTGCAGCTTTAATCACTTTCCCACATTAAATGGCCAGGATATGAGCACTGACCTGTGCACAGAACATACAAACTGATAGATACTCAAAATGTGAAGTTAAGGGTACATCATTGAATGTATATTCATGTTTAGGCCTGAAACCATAACATCCTAGACCTAGGCGGCTCTGAGCGAGCATCCATCTACCCAATCCGCTCATCCTATAGAGGAGGAAATTTTAGCTAGAGGTTAAATGATTTCCTGACAATGGCAAAAGCTCACCCAGTCAGTGACAAAACCTACAAGCCAAGTGTCCTACCTAGAAGTCCAAGTGCTTTCCATGGTACCACTCTGCTCCTTTTAGCACAAAAAGAATATGTTACTATCTAACAAACAAGACAAAATCGTGTATTTGTGATACATGGTTTGTGGATGGATCTAAGAAAGTTGTAGAAGGACATACATCAAGCTTCTGTAAATTGGTTGAGAAGGTGTAAATTTATTTTGCATTGTTTTGCTGGTTCTGTCGAGCATGTTGCATTTTTAAGTGCTGAAAAGGAATTGAATGATTTTTTAAAAGAATATCTCTTGATTTCTAAATACTCTAAGAAAGGATAACGTATTTCTTAGAAGAAGATAGAAAGTACATTTCCTTTCCTTCAGCAGAGAACATGTCCCTCCCACCCCTCAAAGCCAGCCAAACTCTCCCCTTCAAGGTCCAACTCAACCCGGCAGCTCCACTCAGTGGGCTTCCAAGCCCTTAGACCAGAACCTCTCCTTCCTCTGGGTTCTTTCATCATAACCTTTACAGGAGTCTCTCCTACTAGAAAGCAAGCTCCTTGACAACAGAAATCCTATCTTACCTGACTACTGGGCTTTGCAAAATCCTTTGCATATATTGTATTCAATTACAGTTAATAATGAACTGAAGCATTTGTTCCCGGAATCCCACTTAGAGTAATTTTCCAGATCTCCCTCTTCCCTACACCAACACCTGGACCCACTCAAGAGTTATTAAGGAGTGGAAATCCTGGATCCCACCGTCGGGCAAACCAAGCTCTGGAAAATGAAATAATAATGTCCATTACATCCTCTATCTACTGGGTGTTTAACATCCAGGGGAACGGTAAAACTAAGCATTTATTATTTAGGTCACCGACAACATTTCTGAAACCACGTTCTCTGAGTGTTACCCTGTTTTCTTTTTTATATCTCAGAATATCATTTGCCAGAACTTACTGCTGAAAACAGCGGATGAAGTTAGATGCATGTAAAAAGAGAATGACTGAAACGTCTTTAAAAGCTACTGGGAATATTAAACCGAATAATCTTCCCTTATCGCTCAATGCAAGTTTGTGGGGTTTTTTCTTTCTGACAGAGAAACGTGATAGTCCCTAAATACAAGAGCTGACCTGGCAGAGTAAAATCGGCACATCGGTCCCCTTTAATGCTTTCCTTCTTTTGATCATTAAGCAAGAATGAGTACTGTTCTTCCAAGTCTTAGGTTTTCAAAGCTGAGAGCTGAATTAAAACCTCTAAACCTCAACACCACAAAGTTGACCCTTCTGGGCTCCTAACAAACACAAAGAAAGAAAGAGCGAAAGGAAAATCGCCACCAGATCCTGACGTTAAGACACAAACACAAGTAGCCCAGAGTCCCTGGGGAACTGAGGAGCGACAAAGCCAAGCAAACCTCGACCCCGACCGGACGGTGAGCACCGTACGCGACCCCACGCGCCCTCTGTCCCGGCCGGTCTCGAGCCTCACCGCGGCACTTCTTCCTTCCATCTTCCATCGCCCGCGCCGAAACCGCCTCCGGGCCGGGGAGCCTCAGGGCACGACTGCCGACGGGCTGGCGGCCGGCGCTGCGCGCTCCTGGTCGGGCTCCCGGGACTGCCGAGGGGCGACAGGCGAGCCCCGCGGCGGCTGCGACAGCGACGGCGCGCACCCTGGCGGAGGCTGGCTGCCCGGCCCCTGCCAGTATCAAAGCGCAGGAGGCCGACGGAGTGGGCGGGGCCGGCACCCGGGGGCGGGGAGGGGGCGGGGAGGCGGTACCCCGGCTGGGTGGGGGGGGGCGGCGAAGGCGACAGGGCCCCGGGGTTGGGGGCAGGAGGGCGGAGTGGAGTAGGGAAGCGAGAGGGCGGAGGGAGTGGTTTCTGGGGCTGGAGGGGTGGGTAGGGTTGGGAGGGGGCGTAGGAGGAGGAACCCCGAGACGGGAGGGGACCGAGGGGGGGAAGGGAGAAGGAAATGGTGGGAGTGGGGTGGAGGAGGCGGATCCCCGGGGGTAGGATAGGGTGGCGGGGGCGAGGCCCCTGCGGGGGAGAAGGGTTGGGGGCGGTCTGCTGGGAAAGGCGAGGCAGAGGGTCTCTAAGCCGCCTCCGGGCGCCACGCGCTCACTCCGCCCGGCGGAAACCTGCCTGTTGCTTTGTCTTGCTGCCTGACAGGTTTCCCACCCAGAGAAAAGTGAGAGGCGCTTTCGATGGTGTTTCCTCTGAGAAGGGCCAAAGTGAGGGAAGCCCCGAGTTGGGCGCCGTCCCTCTTGGTACCGGGACGAGCGCGCAACGCGTCCCTTCGGAGTCGGGGACAGCCGGGCGGGGGCCTCGTGGGTCCGCGATGTGCTTTGTTTGCCTGTCTGAGGAAGCTCCATGGGCGACCCATATAGTGTCCATCGCCCCTAGAGGCGGGTCCCGCCGGAGAGGTCAGGCGCCTGCATCCATCCTGCAGCTTTGTCTCGAGACTGTCTTACACCGAAAGTGCGGACCGGGAGATAGCTCACTTCAAAACTGCATTTTCAATCTGAAGTGCTGCAGATTGGTGGTGCCTTTTTTCCTCTTCCCCTGGCCGGTGTGCGGCAGAGGCAAGAGCTGGAAAGGCGCCCTCCTCTGGCAAAGGGAGCGGGAGACCTAAAAACCACCTTCTCTGTAAGGTTCATTACAGCAAAGAGTGCTTCACCTTCAAGTTCAACGCTTAGCCGGATGTAAGCACCTGGAGGTAGAATCCCATGTGACCAGATGCATGGTGCTTACGTACGGTATGTTTGTGTTACAGCTTTAATGTCACAAAGACTAGTCTTGTGACGGATAAAGATACCCAAATAAAGGGAAGTGACTAACCTGGCCAAGCTTTGAGTTGGGGGTGGAGGGTAAAGTTCCTTGGTGGCCCAAGGAGCCCGCGCGCCAGGTCAGGATGGAGTGAGGCACAGAAGTCACCTACTTTTGCTTTGGCTGCCCCATTAACATATATCAGTCATCCAGTAGCACCCCCTAGAGGAACGAGAATGAGGGAGTGGATGCATTTTTCACAAATCCATTCCAACTTCTGAAAAATGACCTCAGCCCATGCTCCCCAGGCCAGAGCAACAATTTAGACAGATGGGTAGGTTTTAAAACACCCCAGATACTAGTGTATATTTCTCTTTATGGATCCTCCCTTCACCCTTACAGAAATGCCCCAAGAATCCAACATCTGTTCCCTTCTTTGAACCTTGAGGTCTGATTATTTTGTTGGCAAAAAATCAGGAGTAAGATCATGTAGGAAATAGAGTTGTCACTTGGGACTTGACCACTGGTCTGGTAGCCTTTACTTGGAAAATTAACCAACAACTCATAAGGGGAAGAAGGTCAAGGATTTTAAGCTGAATCTAAAACCATAGCAACTATTCCCACACATAACTATTCAAATAGGATGCAGAGTGGACCTAGATTTACAAGAGTTTACTAGTTGAGGGACCTGGAAATAGACACCTGTAACATGAACCTCTGTTTCCTCAATTATAAAATGAGGATAATAATACCTTGCAGTGTTGTTATTAGTATGACAAATTATGTAGAGTTCCTGGCCTATAGTAAATGTTCAATATAGGGGCATTTCAAAAGTTAGGCCACAGAAATGTGTTTCCCGTCGTCATCACAAAGGAATTTTTTAATTTTTCTCCCTGAATCCAAAATGTTTTAAAAATCTTACTTACAAAAGTAACCTACTAATGATTCATTTTCCCCACTTTAAGTAGTCGAAGGTATAAATATTGGAGATTCTGAACAGCGTAAATTAACCAGTGTTACCACTTCTGAGTTGATAAAGGCCAAAGCACATCAAATAAAGGTTGACGTTTCATTTTGCCAGCATGTATTTTGTGTGTAAATATTTTGTTAGGCTTTTTGAAATATTGAAAACAGAATAAAAACCCCATTTCTGATACTCTAACCCTCAGAGATCCCAGACACCCGGCTCAAACGATCACAACTGTGCTCAGGATCAGTGTTAAAATACACAAACATCTGCCTGGGTAAAAGAAGGAAGGTGACACACAGGCTAACTGAGGAGCAACAGCCTCTAAAAGAGGGATTGGCTGGTCCACTACCACATCCCTCTGCTCATGAGCCCAATGTGTATGGGGTGGAAAGAAAGAAAAACTATAAAGTAGGCAAGACGTTCGATATTGGAAGTCAAAAGAAGAAATGGAAAGGAAGTTGAAATTCTCTCAGATATTATTCATGCAGGCAGTTCATCTTTACTATTTGTGAAGGCCAGTTTGAAATACCAGATTGTGGAATATTTATTTTCTTGGTACAAAACTGAATATTTAGAATGGAAAAAAATTTCAAAAACAAATTTTAAAGAGTCGATGAATTCCACAAACATTACCAACTCCAGAAAAATCACACATTTTTATTAGCTGCCTTCATAATATTTGTATTAATTAACCTAAAATACCTGTATAATACTTTTTGCCCATGTGTTTCTGCTTCATACCCTTGATCAGTTCTTTGGAATGATGTTTTTTAAACAGCTTTATTGAAATATAGTTCATATGCCACACAACTCACCCATCGGCAGTGAGCAACTCAGTGATTTTTGTGCAATCATTACCACAGTCAATTTTAGAAAAATTTTATCACCCCATAAAGAAACCCTATGCTCTTGGCAGTCACTCTTCTTTTCCAACCCTCTCAGTCCCGGGCAACCACTAATCTATTTTCTGTCTCTATAGATCTGCCTATTCTGGACATTTCATGTAAGTGGAATCATACAACAAGTGGTCTTTTTGTGACTGGTTTCTTTCATTTAGCATAATGTTTTCAATGTTAATCCACATATAGCGTGTGTCAAAACTTTATTCCTTTTTATTGACAAATAATATTTTACCATATAAATAGGCCACATGTTATATATATTGATCCATTTATCAGTTGTTGGACATTTGGGTTGTTTCCACTTTTTGGCTTTTCTGAACAAAATTGCTATAAACATTCATGTACAAGTTTTTGTGTGGTGGTTATACTTTCATTTCTCTTGGGTATGTACCTATAGTAGCATTTTGTGGGTTATATGTAACTCTATTTAACTTGATTGCCATAGTGGCTGCACCAGTTTATATTTCCCTCAGCAATAGGGGTCCAATTTCTCTACCAACACTTGTTATTGGCTGTATTTTTTATTATAGCCATCCTAGTGAGTATGAAGTGGTAGAATGATTCTGTAACATAATTTTCTGTGGGTAGAATAGAAAGACAGTCCAGTCTTTTCTCTAGCATGGTTGAACAAAAGTTGTTTTTGTATTATTATTGACATGTTAAAAAAGTTCTGCCTCACATTCATTACTTAAAATAATATGTACAATTTTAATGCACTGTCAAATTTGGGAAGACTTCTCAAGTTTTTTTCATATGTGAACCGAAGGATTTCAGGACATTTCAAGATTTTTATGCAATGATTAATATTCAATGCTCAAAACTGAAACTCATTAACTCATTTTTATTAATATTGTGAGTTTTGTCATTTCATAGATGTCAGTTATTTCATGTCAAAAGAGCAAAAGGAAAATATTTTTTCATATTGTTCAATGGTTCACTCCTCTTTATTATTTAAATTCTAAGACAATCCAAGGGACTTGCAATGCGCATTTTTTAATAAGTTTTTATTTGAAATATACAAACTCTAACCTTTTAAGTATTTTCTATTAGAAGTCTTCTTTTTTTTCCCTTTTATATCTTCTTTAATAATCAGAGAAGGCATAAAATGTCGGTACAATGTATGTCAAGAAATAAAATACACAGGCTTCAGTACATAGATAGGATGCTTTATAAATCCTATAAAACCAACTGTATACAAACAATTGGTAGAGTAGAGAACAGCATCTTATTTATCATATTCCTAGCTTCTAGCATTGTGCCTGGTCTATCGTAAGGCCTCAGTAAATAACTGTTGGATTATAAATTGCCATTATTTAAGGGAGGAATATTCAACTTAAAAATACTGCAAATTTTCCGCTCAAATATACAACAATCCAAAATCATGTTGTACTTGAATTTCAGTTGTCCAAGATGAAACTAAGAGGACATGTGTAAGACAGAATTCACTGTGGCATTTGACTCTGCTGAATACTGAGTGGATACTGGATGAGTAAGAAAATTGGGAGACAAGAAGCAAAGACCAAAAATGTGCTTAGATGCCTGACAAGAGCAGAGAAGCACAGAAAGAGAGGAAGGGGATACTTCCTGCCCCGTGGCTAGTGCACAGAAAAGGTCAGATCAGAGAGTACACTCAGCTCACCTTTTCCTCGTGTCCAGAATAAGTTAGACTAAGTCTGGTAAGAATAATAATACTCTACGCAATAAAGGTTTCAGCTCACTTTTTATTGTCTTTCTTATGAATACCTATTCTTTCATTAGTTCATGTGACAAATATTTATTGAACATTTACTATGTGCCAAGTGTAGTTTACTGACAATAGCAGTAAATAAAACATTGCTGTCCTCATGGAGCTTACGGGAAGTTTGGGGAGACAGAAATTAAGTGATATATATATATATATATATATATATATATATATATAATATGTTAATAAGTGTTTTAGAGAAAAATAAAACAAGGAAACGGGAAACGGGATAGGGAGTAAGGAGTGTGGGTGAAGGAGAGTAGATGGTTGCAAAAGGTATTCAGAGAAGGCAGCACCGAGAAGGTGGAATTTGAATGAAGACCTAGACGAAGTGAGGGAGGGAAGCCATGCCGATATGTGAGGAACTGTATATAAGTACACTGTGTAATGACAGTAGGTAAGTACTCTGTATGTAAGTGCAAAGGCCCTGAGGGCTTGCCTGGTGGAATCCCCCTCACAAAGAGGGCAGTGTGCATAGGGCTGAATGAGTGAGAAGAATGGTAGTAGAAAGTAGATGTGTGGGGTCTTGCAACTCAAGTAAGGATCTGGGCTTTTAACTGACTTTGGAAGATTTTGAGCAGAGGAGTGGTATGATCTGATTTATGTTTTACCAGAATCACTCTGTATGATGTGTCAGAAGCAAGGAAGAGAATCAAGAGGCTAGAAAAACAATCCAAGCAGGAGATGATTGTGGCTTAGGCCAGGGTGGTAGCAGAGGAGGTGGTAAGAAGCGTTCAGATTCTGGTCATGTTTTGAAGGTTGACCTGACAGAATTTGCTGATGGATGGAGAGTGTAAGAGAGAGTCAAGGAGGACTCCAAGGGTTTGGGGGTAGAATACTAGGAAGATGGAGTTGCATCGACTGAGCTGGGGGAGATTATGGGGGGAGCAGGATTGAGCTGGGGAGATCAGACGCTCCGTTTTGGACATGTGCGGTAAGAGGCAGCATTTGACTCTAAAGAGTCAAGTAAACAGTTGGATATTTGAGATCAGAATTCAGGGAAGAAGTTGGTGCTGGAGCTATTAATTTAGGAGTTGGAGTAGAGATGGTATTTACACCAATGAGGCTGAGTGAGATCACCAAAGGGGTGGATGGTAAAGAGAAAAGAGGAGAGTCCACCACAACGCTGAGAAGTTAGGAGGATGAGTCAGAACCAGCAGACGGCAGAAAAGGAACAGCCAGTGAAGTAGGAGAAAAATAAAGACACGTTCTTGAATGGAATATTTTCAGGTTATTTTCACATGAAACATTTTTCTCTCTAAAGTTTTCAATTGGCAGTTTCTCTATTCTGCTGTCTCCCTGCATCCTGTCATCATCACTTCTCTTTTTATCAACACATTTTATTACTTTCAAGAAGAATGGAAGAGAATGTGGTATGCTTGTAATTCTAGCAATTTCTCACTTTGTCTCAATCAATTTTTTATGCCTGACTTAGTTACTAATATTTGTTCACCAATTTTTTGCAAAAATACTTCTAGAATTCACTAAAAAGATAATTAATATCCAGGTTTCCAGGATGATAGAAATTAACTATTAATTCATTTGTAATTAATTTAGTTTTTTGTTACAAAAGAAACTACCAACCATAGTGTCTTCCATTGTAATAAGAAAAATCTAATGAACTCAATATACGTATTAAAATAAATTCTATTAAATTTATTGTTAAATAAATTCTATGCCTGATGTAATCAAAACTGTGTTCATGATTGCTCCATTCAGTGGGAGAAACTTTTCCTTGGCATTAAATGAAAATCTGTCAGGCCCAAAAGTTGTTCAGTTTACTCATAGGTCCTCTAAACGCAGTGTCTATTCATTAATTAAACCAGCCGGTCCAAACTTGACCTAGCAGTAAATCTTCTTCCTTGTTTAGCTGGAAGTGTGCAGTGGGAAAGAGGGTGGGTGAGGTCCTCTGTCACTGTTCCTCAGCCCGAGGTACCCCGTGGGACACTTCTTCTTGCCGAGTCTCTTTCTCCAGCCCTTCCTATTGGATAGACCCCAAGAAGGTAGATCCCAAGCCAACTCTCTTGCCCGTGGCTCACAAGAAACACTCACATGCTCCTTGCTTCAGCCACTCTGGAAATACAGGCTAATCCCAACCACACTGCAGGGGCTCTTTGGCCCAGTCCCTAAAGCACTGGTCAATTCTCACAGTGAGCTTCCTGGGAAGAAGCTTCTCCATTAGCTTTCGGGGCCAGGAGTGAGTGAGGCCACCATGCTCAGCATTTTCCAGCTACAGGGAACAACTTCAAATTTCTCCCAAGGGTCCCTTTGAAGTCCTTCCACTAGGCTTGGGGTTAGAGAGTAGCACCTCCCACCTCCCCCTAATGGGGAGTAGAAGGAGCAACAGCTCTCATCACCATTTCCTGTCACTGTCCTTATACTCTCACTTCTTTTTATAGCTTTGATCTGACTGTGGGATCCAAGATTGTGGAACAGAGTTTTAGGACCATTTCCTTACAGATCTGGCATGGGATGGAGGTCTGTCTCATATTCACATCGATAGCCTTTGATACTGATTGTATTGACACTTTTGTGGAACCTGAGACAGGAAAAGCCCCATTCTACCATCCTCTTACACTTCTTAGCTTGCAAGAGACATAGCATTTTGCTTTCTCACTGTAAATACATGTGCACGTACATGGACATTTAACTATGTACAGTATATATTGTACCTCTGGATATAGACTTAATCACCTCCATTGTAAATTTATATGTTTGCAGGTGATAATTCTGAAAGATTGGTACCCTTGTGGGCAGTTATCACTGAAAACAATCCTACATCTACACCTAGCCCAATCCCCACAACCACACTGTGAAAACTGAGACACTGCATATTACCTATTCCTCATACCTGTCCTGCCCAATTCAATGACTAGCAGCCACATACAGCCATTTAAATTTAACTTAAATGAATTAAAATAAAATTCAATAAAAAAATTCAGTTTTTCAGCCTCATTAGCCACAATGTGGCAAATGACCTATGTGTAGAAAATGTAGGTAACGAATGTTTTCATCATTGTGGAGAGTTCTATTAGAAAGCATTGCCTCACACAGTGTTTGACACATGGGAGGCAATGAATAAATCACAAACGAAAGTTCAGTCCAAAGATGCCATATGATTGCACTGGTTTATTTTTCTGAGAAGCTTTTTAGTATAGTACTATGTACTGACAACCATTAAAAAACAAAAACAGATCTTTACATAGATACAAAGAGAGTATAGCTGCTTTTCTATTTCACGCTTGAAAACCTATCTGCACCTCTACTCCATCAGAACATGCTTTATCATCAAAATAATTGCTGAAAATATTTGGAAAAAAGTCCCTCTTTCCCTCAAAAAACAAATCACTTTTTCAGTATTATTCAACGAACGGAAAGGAATTGTTTCAAAAGCAGTATTTGTATTGAAGGGGGATTCCACGTAAAAACAGTTCTTTGCTGAAATAAGCATTTTACTTATAATATTTTTTTCCAGACTAGAAATGACCTATGGAAATTACTGATGACTATGTGTGTTTGAATAGTTAAAGTCCCCTGGTATTTCTCCAGTATAGCATAGGAACACCGCTGGTCTGCAGTGAGTGATGACAGGAGACAATAGAGAGAATCCCAGGGGCCTCCAGAATGTAGACTGGGAGTCAGGAGACAGACAGGGTCCAGCTCGCTCATTGTTTAACCATGGGATGGGACCTGTAAGTTCTTAGCCCTCCTTTTCCTTTTCTATGAATGGGAAAGATTGGCCTTCCCACGTGCAAAATTCTAGCATTCTGGGATTTAAAGAACTTTCAATTAAAAACAGTCTTAATTTTCATGATCCTTAGAGTCTTTCTGGCAAGTCTTTAGTGTCAATGGCAAATCCCAGATGCTGAATCTCTAAATGTTGTGAATTGTGACCATAAGAAACTCAGACTAGACAGCACTCTCCAAGGGGCAGAGACCACACCTTATTTATTAACTTTTTATCTCGAGCACAGGGAGGATTGTCTAGCACAGAGAAGGTGCTCAACAAATGTTCACTGAAGGCATGAATGCATGAATGAATGAATTCTGTCTATTTGGGGATGGAATAGCATATTGTTTAAGGATTCCTTTGATGTGGCTCTACAGAGAGAAATGTTGTTGAAACAACTGTCAATGAAGTAGGTAGGAGGACTTCAAATAGAATTTTCATCTCAAAATACATGCATTTAAGAACTCTTAGATTGAAAATTTCTGTAAATTTAAGTGTTTCTGAAAGGAGAGAAACCTATCAGTTCTCTCTCTACTTCCCATTAAAGACTGATTCTGGATATACAGTAACTGCTGAATTACCTGCAAGAAGTGACAAGTTTCTGGGGCTGAATTCTGACAGATTGGCTCTTTTTGAGTCACTTCACTTCTAAGTTCTGTGAGCCTAGCAATTTTGGGCAATTGATTTATGTAAATTCACTTTAAGGAATCCTGGAGAAAATTATTTGTTTTTCATTCAAAATTAGCTTTGTTGAGGTATAATTTACATAGTGTAAAACTCACCAGTTTTAAGAGTTGTGATAATGTGATTTATAATAAGAAATATATATATATTTGGTCTTCATCCCCTTTCCTGGCACAGAGCTCTTAAACCCTTGAAATTTCCTTAAGATAAGAGCATAAATTGTCTATTGTTATGTTAATGAGGTTGCTTTGTGACAGCATGTTAGCGTAGGGGCCAGTTGCCAGGAGAACCAACCAGGTGATTAGAGGGCTGGAACTTGTAAAGTACCTTTCTAGTTTGAGTATCAAAGTAATGCTGGCCTCATAAAATGAGATGGGAAGTGTTTTCTCCTCTTCTACTTTCTAGAAGAGTTTGTGTAGAATCTGTATTATTTCTTCCTTAAGTGTTTGGTATAATTTATCTGTGACTTGGACTTGGAGTTTTTTGTGAGAAGGTTTTAAATTACAAATTCAATTTATTAAGAAATATGTATAATTATATGCAATAATAGTAAAATATGTACATATATGTAATTATTCAGGTTATCTATTTCTTCTTGGGTAAGCTTCCAAAGAATTTGCTCATTTCATCTATGCTATCAAAATTATTGGGATAAAGTTTTTCGTAGAATTTTCTTATTATCCTTTTAATGTCTTTATGATCTCTAGTGATGTTCTCTCTTTCGTACTTGATATTGGTCGTTTGTGAATTCTCTCTATTTTTTTTCTTCAGCAGTTTAGCTAGGGGCTTGTCAATTTTATAGATCTCCTCAAAGAATCAACTTTTTGTTACATTGATTGTCTACGTTGTTTTTGTTTCCTGTTTTATTGGTTTCTGTTGTTATTTTTTCCATCCTTCTTACTTTGAATTTAATTTGCTTTTCTTTTTGAAGCTTCTTAAGGTTGCAGTTTAGAAAGAGCTTAAGCCAATGGCAAAGGAAATAGGGTAGATTAGAAGCAAGTTTAGACTGTAGAAAGGTATTAGGTGGGCATCCAGGCAAAAAATATGCAGCCAATATCTGAAAGAAACTATCACTAGATTCTGTAAATACTCCTCACCTCTCACACACATACTAAGACTGACGTACATTCTTCCCACTGAGCATTTATTCTCTCCACCCCCATATCAACTTAGTTTCTAACCCTCTACCAGTCTTTCATTTGTAAATCACCCAAAGAGAAGAAACTTAACATGGTAAGTTTCTGAGGACAACCCTAATTTTGGTTATGGAAAACATTTATCTGTAAAGATATATGTGCTCCAATGTTCATTGCAGCTTTAGTTACAGTGGCCAAGACATGGCAATAACCGAAGTGTCCTTCGATAGATGATTGAATAAAGAAAATGTGGTATATATACACAATGGAATTCTACTCTGCCATAAGAAAAGATGAAACACTGCCATTTGCAACAACATGGATGGATTTTGAAATTATTATGCTAATTGAAATAAGTCAGACAGAAAAAGCCAAGAACGATGATTTCACTCATAGGTGGGATATAAAATTGAAATCAACAAACGAACAAGACAAACAAACAAACAAACGCTCATAGACACAGTCAACAATTTAGTGGTTACCAGAGGGTAAGGGGGAAGAGGGAATGGTAGAAGAGGTTAAAGAGGGTCAAATATATGGTGATGCAAGAACTGATTCTGGAGTGCTGAGCATACAATGTGATATATAGGTGATGTATTATAGAACTGTACACTTGAAACCGATGTAATTTTACTAACCATTGTCACACCACTAAATTTAATAATTAAAAAAAGAAAGAGGCCGGCCCGGTGGCACAGGCGGTTAGAGCTCCGTGCTCCTAACTCCGAAGGCTGCCGGTTAGATTCCCATATGGGCCAGTGGGCTCTCAACCACAAGGTTGCCAGTTCAACTCCTCGAGTCCCACAAGGGATGGTGGGCTGTGTCCCCTGCAACTAAGATTGAACACAGCACCTTGAGCTGAGCTGCTGCTGAGCTCCCGGATGGCTCAGTTGGATGGAGTGCATCCTCTCAACCATAAGGTTGCTGGTTCAACTCCCGCAAGGGATGGTGGGCTGTGTCCTCTGCAACTAGAAATGGCAACTGGACCTAGAGCTGAGCTGCGCCCTCCACAACTAAGATTGAAAGGACAACAACTTGACTTGGGGAAAAAAAAAAAAGAAAGAAAATGTACCTAGATAAGTTGTTTTCTCCCTCATTTCACTCATTTTTTTCACTCTTTTCTAAATATGGCTCATTGCTATAGAATACTATGACAGAAACAATTCTATGTGTTTACCACACCATTGCAATTTTCTCCTAGGCACATTAGGAAGACTACCTTTCCTAGACCAATTGTGCCTAGGTGGGGCCGCGTTACTGGTTCTGGTCAATGGAATGTCACCAGAAGTTAACATGTGCCACTTCAAGGTCTGGCACCTAAAATCGTCAAGAGATCCTTCATGTTCTCTTCCCTGTTTACTGGAGAGGTGCCAGTGCCCAGAGCAACCATTTACTAATACACATTCTGTGAAGAAGTGAGAAATAAACCTCTATTATGTTAAGCTACTGATATTTATGGGTTTTTCTATTACAGCAGCAACGTTAATTACACTGACTACTACCTAGCCCAAACTATATAGTATGGGCTACTATATAGTAGCCCATAGTCAAGTATGAATTCTAAGCATATTATTTTGAAAGCTGTGAGAAAATAAATTCTGTTATTCAAAAACACGTGAATCATGTATCCTTATTATCAGTTAGTTTAGTCACATTTGCCACACTACTTTTTGGAGAAAAATCACAGCCAAGAACAAAGTAGTAATATAACAAATTTAAAGTCATTCTTTTATTCTGCTGAATTAACCTTTGTTATTTGGCACAATGAAATCAAGAACAGTCTGAAAGAGTACTAAACACATATGTAGGTGAGGATATTCTACTGCTCCCTGACAAATGGACTTAAAAACTCTCCATTGAGATGGAGGATGAAAGTTCGTAACAACAAGCTTATTAGACACATAATAGTGCCCGTGGGTGCTACTTGGGAGGAAAGTGGGTGACACTCTGATCATAGATTTGTTTCTGTCTGTTAAATAAAGAGGGGTGGAAACATAAAACTACAAGCAAAAGTCTCAGCTTCATAGACAGAACTGAAAGAGACATAAGAGATTATCTAACTCAATTTCTTTATTTTACAGAGAGAACACTTTTGTAGACTCTTGGCACAGGTTACAAGACAAATGTTTGAGTAAAGTCATCATAATATTCTACTTTACAAATGTCCTAATTGGACACATCCCAGGATCTGCTCTATTTTGGAGAAATGATCACCTTACTAGAGGAGTTCCTCCTGCCACTCAGCATGATTGGGAAGGGGATGCTCAGGCCACTGGATACCTCAAAGGAGGGGACCGATCAAGGGTGACAACCTGAAGCCAATGAGTCCTATCTGGCCATTTTACTCCAAACACTATCTTCATTTGCCAAATGAGTTACAAATCAAAATGCTTTTACCTTATATAAAAGACATTAAGATCTGTGGAGCGATTTTTATTTTTAAAAAATCAACATTTCATTCTGTCAGACTACCCCCAAACACACACACACACACACACACACACACACACACACACACATAAATAAGATGTGGTTTATGTATACCTTTTGTTTATAGGTTAAATATAGAAACAAAATTGAAAAACAAAGTGATTTTGTAATTTAAGCTATATTGACCTGATTCTGAATTTTTTCAGGTAGGAAAATAGTTCTAAAAAAGTATTAGTAATTTGTAGTTAATAAATATTCGACATTAATGTCAGAGTTCAGAACTTGCCTCTCCTATTTGTCGTAAATATAAGTTGAATATGCCCATATTATTGCTAAATAATGTCAGAAATTGTTAACTTTATGAAGGAGGTCTACTTTAATACTCTAAAATTAGTCCTTTTGGTAAAAATGCCACATAGATGTCATATACACGCACAAAAGAAAACAAAAAGATGTATCTTCAAATCTATTTTGTTCCACCCTAAAAAAGAGTTTTTATGTGATTTCTTAAAGTTATTTAATAAATAGAGAGACACAATCATCACATTTTTGGGTATGAGATTGTTTTTCTCCTTTAATTTTGTTCTCATTTGTGGTTTACTAGGAAAAGTGCCCATACCGGACATACTAGTTTATACAGCTTATGCCGTTATAGGGCTTCTAGTAAATGATTGATTTTAGAATGGCTATCTGCAAAAGGACATTTTTCTTTTCTCTTTTACTACCTATGTGTTTCTTCAAACCTTAATTTTTCTTCTCTCTAAAGAATAGTGTTTCTGTTGCAGCTGAAGGCTCTCTGTAGATGTAAGGCTTAAAGGTAAAAATCAGGACCGATTTTAAACCTCTTCTTTCTTTCTCCATTTTGTGCTCTTTTCCTTCTGTTTCCTTTCTCCCCTTGTCCTGTTTATACCCAGCCCTTTACCCTCACCTTGATTACCTCACTAGGATTCATTTTCTCATTTCCTTTTCCCTTGGCTCCCTCTCAGCCTCCTTTTAAGGTTCTTAGTCAGTTCCCTGTTATTCTCAGCCTATTGTCATAGTGACAGCCACACTCCCAGGAGTAGCTGTCTCATGAGTGGTTGGGATGGACCTGACACCACATCCCACAAACCAGCCTGTCAATGTGTGAATTTTGGCAACTCTGTGTAGATGTTTAGCAACTAGGCCAGAACTGTCACTATATGGTGTTGTTAGAGAGAAAGAAATAAAAATGAGAAATATTTTTTATTTTTCTCATGAGAAAAAAGTCCACACTATTTAACACTAGATTGGTTCATTGTCTGCTCACTGATAGAGGAGTTAAGTGACAAGGTAAAGCTAGATATAAATACTTTGGAAAATGTGATTATAAACAGAGAACATTCTGGATATTAAGGGAATAATTTGTAACTTTAGAACATGGTGAGCCAGACTTAGGGACACTTGGTGGAAAAAAGAATTCCCATTTGAAAAGAATCTAAGCAGTCAAAGAGGAAAACCTGGCAGAGACTGGTTAATCAAAACCAGTAGATGTTTTTCCCAGAGTTAAGGTTAGTTCATGGTACAAGTCTGGTAGAGAAAAGTTTGCTCCATATACCATTTAATCAATAATACTACATCACAAACATACTCGTAGGTCCCCCAAGTGTTACATTAACAGCAAGAATCCAGTGTAGAAAAGGTTGACGGATGAAAATAGAAGTCCTTCCTCCCCACCCTCCCAAATTCATGGAATCATACGGACCTGGAAATCATTTATTTCAACCTCACCCTCAAAGCAGGAAGCTCTTATACAATATTTCTAATAGGTGACCATCCAGTTTCTGCTTCATTACTTCTGGTGACAGAGCAATGAGTCATTCCCTCACAAAGCAGCCCATTCTGTTTTTAACGACCTTTTAAAGGAAAATCCTCCACTAATAAAGAGCTAGCATTCATGTACTATTTACTATGTACTAGGCATAGGCCCGAGTGCTTTCTCAGTGCATTCGTTTGGTAATTCCCACATGACCCTATGTGACAGGTTAGGAACAGGAAGCCCGACCTACAGAAAGGACAGGGTCTAGATTTAGGACCAGTCTGTTTGACTCCAGAGCATTCCACATAACTACCATGCCACGTAACCAACATGAAGTTAGATCACACTTGACTCCATGTAGCTTCCACCGTTCATTCTGGTCTGGACCTCCCAGAGAACAAACCACTTCAATTCTTCTTTGACTCCAAAAACCCTTCAGACACTTGAAGATGGTGACTGTGTCCTCTCCTGCCCTTCCCCCCACGACTCCTCTCCTCACTGTTAATTCAACACAAATTTTTAGAAGCCTTTCATTCTGATGACCCTCTTCTCAGGATGGGTTCCCAGGGACAAACACAATAGATGAGATACAAATGGAGTAATAATTACAGATGAAATTTTCATTTTTGGCTATCAGATTCAAGTGAAGGAAAATATTTTACGGATAACAAACAAAAATTATCTTTATAAATATTTGCTATTGCATGTATTTATGTATACTTGCGAATCTTTTCATTACTAACATAATAATTCTAAACACATAATTATTCTAAACATAATAATTCTAAACACATAATTCTAAACACATTATAGCACCCCATAATGATGATTGATCCAAACTGAATAAAGTTTCAGGAGTTAACGAATTTGATGGATGCAACCATTTTTGTGCATCTCTACTTACTACCATGACAACCAATTAAAATAGATTTGTTTAATTAATTATTGTTGGTAAAGCACTATAAACATGAAAACTGCTAATAATAGATGTACAGTGTTTAGTATTAATACGAGTATTATTATCATAAATGGTAAGATGTGTATGGTCAGAACAGATCAATTCACTTTCCATTAACAGTAATAATTTCACTGCTGAATTAGGAAGAAAATTTTTTAAAATGTTTATTGCTTTAAAAAAATATCTATTCTCTCTTTTATGCTTATCTAGGCCAAATCTTAACCAATTCACATTACATAGGTAGATGTGAAAATTAATGCACATAGTGATAACAAAGTTTCCTGACGAAAAAAAGAGTATCTTCTGACGGTGGTTGTAATGTTCAAATACCACCAAGCCTTGTCGTTTCCCAAAGCTGAACAAAGAACATCTCCATGGAGTGTTGCCAGGAGCACAGAGCTGGAGGAACTACTCCAGGAACTATTTCCAGAAATGGCACAAGGGGTTGTTTGTGGAGAGCTTTAGATCTCCCTAAATCTTGTCCTCCTCTCCTAACCCCCCAGTGCTTATGCAATCGAAGTAAAAACAACAGCTTGCCATGCAGACGCAACTCCATGACAAGCTCCCCAATCTTCACCTCCAAATAGATGTGCCCCAATTCTGGCCTAGTTTGAAATTCTGGAGCTGTCACTGCTCCGTTCCTACACGCCTCCTGCCATGACCTCTCGAGTCTCCAGGGAGATCCTATAGCTGAGCTTCTAACATGGAATTTAGAAGTGCTAAAACCCACAAGAGGCCCTGTCTAATCCAGCTCCCTACGTTCTAACAGGTAAGGTAGTTTAGAGATAAGGAAACACAAACTTCAGAGTTAGCTGAACTCAGACATTGCTGGGCTGGACTGGCTGGGCTGGACTCCATCTGGATTGTGATAGGATTGTGTGGCTGAAGTTGAAGTCTTAGCCACAAGTAGATGAGAATACCTTCCGCTGTCTTCTCTTAGACCAGATCCAGGAACCTCTGACTGGGCCCATTTAAATGGGTGAAATGGACGATCTCATCACCAGCAACTGAAGTGTCCTCCCTTACGTGATGGCAATGAGTTGAATGCTTAGTCCTGGGCTCTTCTTTAGATGGTAGATCACCCCAATACCCACCATGGGCCAGAACAAGCCAAAGGTGTGAAGAAGGGTGAATAGGACTTAATATTTCCCTTCTGAATATCTGGTGCTTTCATGCTACAAGTCTCTAGACTGACCCTGTTAGCAGTCCTCTGCTCTTTCACAGCCCCTGT
The DNA here is from genome assembly GCF_004115265.2 of Rhinolophus ferrumequinum. Lineage (NCBI taxonomy): Eukaryota > Metazoa > Chordata > Mammalia > Chiroptera > Rhinolophidae > Rhinolophus > Rhinolophus ferrumequinum. Next base: position 57,109,498 of record NC_046287.1, read on the forward strand.
GTTCCAGTCCCTTCCACCACACATTTGAACTTACCTATTCTCTTCTTCAGTGACGACAAAAGGACTCTTATAGACAAGACATTGTATTATGCCTTATTAGTTTAAAAGAATTCTTCAGTCCTGGAAGCCTAAGGAATGATTGAAGGTGGCAATTTCAAGGTCTATGGCAGATCAGTGGGAGAACTGTGCGGAAGAATCTCACCTGAGGTAGAAAGGTCTGGCTTAAAAGATACCAAACGGGTTGCTGTTCAACTACAGTTTATTTGAAACTGCCTGCAGAAGATGCCGTGGAGGGATTCAGGTGACACTGAGCCAGGTGGCCCTTCAAATAGATGTGTTCCAGCCCTGAGAGTCTAAAAAGATTGTGCTGACTCAATGGCAACTTGATCCACTGCTGATCAATGGCAACTTGGAGAGGTTTTCTCACGGCATGCTGTAAGGATCTACCCTTAGCCCTGTGCAGTGCTTTTCAAACCATAATACTTCAGACTGTTGGAATTATCAGCCAGCCTATGGCACTGTAAGAAAGAGGGATTCAGAAGCGCTCAGCAAGCCAGAGTCATGGACTGATCTAACATTGGAACACATTTCTCTTGATCAAAATTTCCATCTCTTCCTTATAATCTGTTTTGTGCTCCTATCTCAAAAATCGATCTTCTCTTCCTTACAACTAAATCCTGTGCCTAAATATGTGATCCTTTTTCCTTTATTTACAAGATTGTGTTCATTGGAGAGAAATCTTCCCTTCACCCTATTAATCTCCCAAATTTATCTCCCAAATTTATATCTTATCTTTCTATTTCCTTTATATTCCAAACTTTTACCAAGAGAAATAATACCCAAATTTATTGAGCAGTTACTATGTGTCAGATATTGGGCTAAACAACTTAAATGGAATATTTCATTTATTTCTCGTAACACTTTTAAGTGATGGATATTAATTGTATCTCTATTTAATATATGAGGTAATAAGGCTGAGAGAGATTAAAAATCTTGCCCAAAGACATACAGTGAATGCTGCATCAAAATCCAGGTCTCTTAACCACTAAGTCCCTCATCCTCATTATGTCAGTCCCAGAAATCTGACCTTTCACCCCACACGGCTGAAGCAGCCTCTCCTCCTCCTTAGTCTTTGTCCCACCTGACCTTCCCCTGCTTGACCTTCTTTCGTTCTTGTCTTTATGAGACCATGTGGATCCTTTTTGCTCTGCAAACTTCTTCCATATGCAAAGGTTCTGGTTTTTGCCTCCTTTTTTACTTTTTTCCCCTCTCTCCTCTTTCTTTCTTTGTTTTTTTGTTTCGTTTTGCTTTGTGTTTTTTTGTTTTGTTTTTTTGTTTTTTTTTTTTGTTTTGTTTTGTTTTTCTTTTTGCTCTTTATCTATCCTGGACAATTTCATCCTTTTCCACAATTACAAAATCAATGTAGATATCTGAATTCATTTCAGAGTTTTACCTCTAATAACACTTGACATCTGAACCTGAATATCCCAGTGACACCTCAAGCTCAGCATGTCCAAAGATGAGTTTATTGCCTTCCTTTACCATTTTATCTATTCCCCAACTTCATTACCCTTTGCTGACTCAGATGAGATGGTGTGATGTGGAAAGAACACAAGCCAGGGAAATCAGAAGACACGGGTTCCAGTCCCTAACACACTGGCTGTATAATCTTGAGGTCATCATTCAACCTTATCTCCAGAGTAAGGGGGTGGACTGGCTGATATGAGATGCCTTCCAACTCTGTATTCCTACAACTCCTGATGTTTCATTTCCATCATCGGTTTCATTGTTTTAATTAAGGGATGGAATCTTAGAGTCATCTTTCACCCCACACAAATTCAGTCTTAAAATGGAAAGGAAATTTTTCTAATAATTTATTCATTCTATCAACATACATTTATAGGCTACCTCTATGTGACAACACGGAGAATGAAAAAGACCAAGTCCTTACCTCGTGGAGCTTAAAGTCTAGTGGAGAGGCTGACAATAAACATCGCACAAATAAACATATTAAATAATAAAGTAGCAATAAGAGCTATGAAGAAAAATAAAGCTGGTCAAATGTGTGTGAGTGACTTGGTGGGGGGATCTATTTTAGTTAGTGGTCTGTGGACATAACATTTGAGCATTGGTCTGACTGAATGAAGGAATGTGCCACGCAAAGATGCATGGGAAGAGCCCCTTCAGGCACAGGGAGCACCGTGCAGAGGTCATGAAATAGGAACAGCAAGAAGCCCACGTGGTCAGTGCAGAGCACCGAAGATGGAGAGGGGCAGGAGATGCAACAGGAAGCCAGTCATTGGGCCTCAAGGCCATGGTAAGAGTTTGGATTTAGATTTTAAGTATGATGGGAATATCTTAGAGGATGCTAAGCTTGAGAATAAGTGGGCATGATTACATTATTAGAAGATCACTAGCTGCTGCGTGGAGACTAGATCATGAAGGTTGGGGCAGGACAACAGTGATGGCAGGAAGCCCTGTTAAGATTCAGTCGGCCAGGTAAGAGATGATGGTGGCTTGGACTTGAATATCAATGCAGGTGATGAGCTTCCTGAATAAGCAACTTTGTGAGGTGCTATGTGCCTTATGGTTGGAAGTGTCCTGGAGAAAGGGGGGAGATCAGGAATATTTTCTGTGAGTTGTGCTTCTACCACATGGTATATAAGGTTTCTTTAAGTCCAACATTCAGCACACTGTGAGACTTGATCTTGTTTTATGTAGAATCTGCCTTGTCTACCTTTTTTTATGGCCCCTACATCCTGTAAATCTGAAAGGCATTGACTCAGAGAAGGACAAAGCTAACTGAGCTGGCCTGGCTAATTACCTTTCCTTCAGTGGCTCACGAGACCCCAATGTGGTTGGGTGCACTGCCAAAGTGAATGGGCCCCCTTGCATGACATTCATTTTACTTACCAATGTAGAGTCACAATCCTCTAAGCCTTAAATTCATGGTAAAAAAAAAAGGGGGGAGGGGATATATATTTGTAAAGATTAAAAGACGGAATGCATGTTAAAACCATAAAGCTATAAAGTTCTATAGCAATCTAAGTTACTATTCTTTATTTAAATGAAATTCAGTGCAAAATGACATCAAATATTTTCTAAAGTTCTATGTCACTTTGCAAAGCTGTAACTGCTGCAAATGCTACACCTCTTGAACTTAACCTGGGCCATACACTAAGACAGCTAGAAACTGTATGTCAGTATGTGCCAGATAAAAACACACTGGACTAGATGCCCAGATAGCTTTTAAATAGATGAGACAAGATTAAGGATATGTTTCAGTGTGCTCTGAACAATCAGTATACCTCTCTGTTTTGGTCTTGTCAGCAAAAATTTTCTGCTATTCTTTTCTCATTAAAAAACCCATAAACCTTGATTGCTAATATTATTTCAAATTTGTGCTTTTCCTATGTGGTTTTATAGAGAGTTAAAAGAATAAAGGAACATATTTGAAGAAGGGAGAAAAGACAATAGAGACAATCAAAACTGCATTTTGTTTTAAATTCTCTTTTGGATTCTTTAACTTGTACATTTTTATAATGAAGAGCTTTACATGAATTCCATGATCAAAGAAATTTTAAGGGAAAAAGGGAATTTCTTTTTTCATTAAAATTGTTTTATTTTATGTGTATGTGTTTATATGGGAACAAAACAAAACTGATGAGAAACAGCTGGATGAACATGTGTTTTAAAAATGTTACATAATAAAAGAGAAGAAAAAGCTTCAGATTCCCACAATGCACCTAACATATGGTATTTCGTCCTGGTAGGCTCCCTTTTTTTTTTTTTTTTTTTTTAAAGGATATCAAATTCCAAAATGATTTCACAGGTGACCGAGCTTCTAGGATTACATTCTGCAAAGTATTTCCCTTCCATATGTTTAGTGAGATGTGGAGTGACGCTCCCATATAAGTCCCCAACATGTTCTCCAAGCAAACCCCAGACACATATTTAAAAGCAAAATGTCAGGCATGATAAATCTAGGTCTATAGCATATAAAATGAAGAAAATTATACATAACAGCAGAACGTCAGTGATTGAAATATCAAAACCCTTCAATTCTGTGCCAGCAGACTAGGTGTCCATAAAGTTGACCAGGTCTAGACACCAATGGAATTTCTGCAGTTTTCTTAAAAAAGAGAAACAAAGTCTGGGACATAAACAAAAAGTACCTTGTGAAAGAGCGTTTTTCATGGGTCACGAACTCATGAAGCGCTCAAAGGAGTGTCATAAATTCACAACATGCTCTTGAGCACAGCTTGGGCATTTTAACTTCATTCATAATGCTGGAGCTTGCTGCCAAAAGTTCAATTTTCTCTCTCTCTCTTGTTAAATTGAATTAAATGCCTATGAAAGAATCATACTTCCTAAAATGAAGCATAACTTTACAAGAGAAGAATAATTGCTCTCCTCTCCGGTTCAACACAACCTCCATCTTAGTAAGATCAAATAAAGAAATATCCTACCAGTGACTTGGCCAATAATGCAAATAGGACGGAATGACTCACAGAAACCTACAGTCCTTACTTCGTCCTATCTTCTCTCCCCAATAATCTGGTTCCTGTCCATAAACTACCCTGACCTTACACAAACAAAAAGTCTCTCTCTACATATATATATATATATATATATATATATATATATATATATGGAACAGAGAAGAATAGAAAAAAAGAGTGAAGACCCAAGACTTGAAGCATATTTACCAGGAGGTCAGTCCCGTGTTCAGCATGAGACCACACATTTTTTGTCAAATATTATAGACTGCTAAGTAGCACATTTGGCCAAAATAGCTGTGGTAAGAATTCACATTGTGGAAGCATGATACATAAACAAGAATTCAAAACAGTTTAGGGGTAGTTCAGGGTCAAAAACCGTTCCATATACTGTGATAACCAGCCAAACAGAGCTCACAAACAACCCTCATCTGTTAGTGCTTTTGCAGGGTGGAGGCGCCACACTTTCTGTGCAGTGGCCGATATCCCCTGTGGATGTGACAAATCCCAGCTGGGACAGAAATGGGCTCAACCTATTTATTACTTTGCTAGGCTACCTGTAGGTTCACCTTTGGGGGTAAAATGCCACGACCACACACTGTGTCAAATCTCAAATACGCACACAGGCATTAACCACAGTGTGATTTTTCTGCAGGACCCGGGCTTTTTTGTTTCTTGCTCTTCATGCTGCTGGGCCGTATCCCAGCAGCATGACCCCTCCCGGTCATGGAGCAGCTGGGTCAGGAGCAGCTGCCTCTGTGGGCATCTGCACTCCCTGCTGCAGGCCCATCCTCCCCCACAACCACGGTGAGGACCAAGCTGTGCTGTGCTGATGATCTCTATAAATCTGTTTTTAGATTTTGCACGTGGTTCTCAGTTTGGTACCGCCTTGTCACTGTCTGTCACTGTCATTAATTATTCTCTATTTATTAATGTCATCCAGGCCCTAATTACCTCACAGTTGAAATCCCCCACCAGTCTCCTAGTTGCTTTCCCTCCCCTCTCAAATCCATACTGCTTACTACCGCCAGCCTATATCTCTGACTGTAGCATTTCCCTGCCCCGAGCCAGCCTGGTGTAAGTGCATAGCCTGGGCTTTGGAGCATCAGATTGGATTCAATGCTGGGCTCCCTCCTTAATTAGTCTAAATGAGTCACTCTATCCTTAAACCCATTTCCTAATCTGTAAATGTGTTCATCTCCACATGGTTGTTGAGTAGATTAAATAAGATTATATCAATTACATCCTAGAAAGCATGTAGCACAGTACCTACCCAGCTTATAGCAAATATTAAATGAATGTAAATTATCGTCTGTTCTTTTTCACTATACTTGCTGTTCTCTAACAACTTATTCCATAATTCTTAATCTAGTAACCACAACCTTCAACACTAGGTCTTGGTCTCCAGGAGTTTGCAGTGTAGTAAGGAGAAGGACATAAAAATAATTACGATAAAATGTGAAGAGTAGTGTGAGATTGAAAGAATTACGAAAGGGTTGTGAGAACCTTGCTCTGTGGTATATCACAGAGCTTCCAAAAGGGATTCTTCAGGGATGAATAGGAGTTTGGTGGAGAGATGGGGAAGGCTACATAGAAAAATGTGAAGGCTTAGGTATGTTCAGGGGAGAGAGAGAGACGAGACTTTTAAGGATTTTAACATTCAAATTGTGAAAATCCTTGAAAATTATAAGGGGTTTGGACCTTATTTGTTACATTCAATAAGGAGAACATTTTAGGAAGAGAATGATATAAAATGAAGAGATTCACAGTTCCTTGAAAAAAACTGACCAAATGGCCTGGATATTCCTTTCATATATCTTGAATATATTCATATTTTGAATATATCAGAAGTGTTAAGGGAATTGAGACTGATAGTCGCCAACTCCCTTGAACACAGCCAAGCATCTTTCCTGGAAAAACGGTAAGTGTTTCTAAGCAGCAACACAGAACTTTTGAAAATAGCAGTTCCTAGTAGTAGCTGTTTTCTAGGACTGATCCTACCAAAGGTCACCCAAGTGCTTAGAAAACACTCTGCTCTTGCAAAGATGAAGTCTCTTTATAGCATGAGAGAAAGGTGATAATCCCTGACCTATGTAACTTCTTTTCTATTAAAAGGGGAAGGAAATAGAAGGAAGGAAGAAATAGAAGGAAATATAGATTGGTGCAAAAGTTATTATGGTTTTTGCAATTATTTTTACCCTTTTAAACCTCAATAACTTTTGCATTAACCTAATAAAAGAATCTAGCCATCTGATTCAGCCAAAAATCAGCTAGTGTTTGGAGGGTTGAGAGGAGACTATCAGCAATTGTTGGGCATCTCTGAGGTGCCTGCATTATGCTAGATGCTTTATACTTTATCTCATTTAACCCCCATTTAACCTTCCAGGTACCGGTAGGTGTTTTTATTCCTAGTTGACTTCAGGGCTTGCATCAATCTAATCATTACTAGATTCTCAAATACTTCCCTTTAAATCTTCTTTTTGGCCATAACCCAAGTGATTATGCTCTGTCCTTAATAGATGGTGACCATGGACAGTTGACTTCTTTCTTTACCCGAAGATAAAGGAAATATTGAAAGGAAGACATTTTGATGACATTCAGGACATCAAGGGTAATACAATGACAGCTCTGATGGCCATTCCAGAAAAAGAGTTCCAAAATTGCTTTGAAGGGTGGACTAAGTGCTTGCAATTGGTGCAAAGCTTCCCAAGGGGAGTATTTTGAAGGTGACCATAGTGATATTCAGCAATGCGGTATGTAGCACTTTTTGTAGGATGAGTTCGCGAACTGAAGTGTCAGACCTCGTAGAACAAGGATGAAATAACTACACTTTACACTCTCTGACCTGATGGGGATCCTGATTTAGCTATCACTTTAGCATTGACCAATTTCCTTTCTTGGGACATGACGTATTCATTTAACAAATATGAGCTAAGTTCCCAGCACCATGCATCTGACTGAGGTCAGTCTTAACCAAGGCCATGCCTATTCCTTCTCACTCAGTCTTGGCACTGTACCCTTATCATTTCCTTCCACCTCTTGAAATGCCCAAGTGTAACCTTGCCTTGTATTTCCAAGGCAAGTTAAGCCTTTTTTTTTCCTTCCAAGTTTGATGCAATGTTGGATTACTCAAATAAAACTCCAGATGCTAATCCTTTTAGTAAGATCTGATGAGGTTTTGTTAAAACTGACAAAAGAAGTTTCAAAGAAATAGTGTTGACATGCTACACAGTATTTAATACTGAAGCTTAACATCATTCAAGTCTTGGCAAGTGAAATGATTGGTTAGTCCTGTAATAGAAGCAAAGGCATTACACTGGGTAGGAACAGGGGAAAAGTTCTCAGGTATGAGCCTCGGGTGAACTCTTACCTTTGGTCAAAGTGGTCTCTACCCATCTTCAGCTCACACAGTACCTGGAAAGTTAGGGGTTAAATCTTAGGTTGGCAGCCCTGGGACCAACAGCTGCCAGCAATTACATTTGTCAGCATATCCTCTGCAAACCCCACTACCTCTCTGGGGCTCCCTGCCAGCAGGCCTCTTATTCCTGTGTATGTGGGGACATAAATCTGTTTGCAGGAAGCAGGAACTAAGCTAGGTGCTTGAGTAGACGAATTACTTAAGAGCCTCAGCAGAGAAATGTGGTGCTGCTCAGCTGTTTATTTGCTAATGACAAAATGCACTGCTGATTTGCAAACCTGGAGGTCTCTCTCTAACTCTGCAGTTCTTGGCACTCTGGGGCAGCCCTCCTGTGCCTGCCTCCATGTGGACTCCAGGCTACAGCAGTACAAGTACATTGTCCAGATTTCATCACAAGCAAGAGATTCAGGATTGTGTATTTGGAGGGGCCACAAGATGCTCATTCATCATAAAATACCTCCTAGCCAGATGAAAATATCCTGCCCTTGGGGATTCATGCCTTGGAATAAGCATCACTCTTCCTGCAGCTTTCTTCTTGGGATGCAAACCTCTGGGAGTACGCAGGGGACAGATGGATGGAAGGACAAAGAAAAGGGAGCTAGAGAGTGTGGGGGAAGGAAACATAGCTTTGCTTCCTGCACGACTACTCTGTTGAGCCTAAGGGGCAGGGACCACCTCTGTCTATTCACTGCTGCTCTCCCACGTCTTGCATAATACCTGACACATGGTAGGCATTCAGCAGGGATGTGATGGATGATGTGAAGTAACAAGGCAGAGAACCAGCTGTCTCCTTCCGAAGAATGGGAACACATTCAAGCAAGGGTCTCAAGCTGCCTGTGCTCCAGGCAGAAGCTGGTTATTGCATTCCTCTGGGTCCGATCTGTGGCCACATGGGCCACAGCAGACACTTCAGTGGTCATTGAGTGCCTTGTGGTCAGATTTTTTTTTTTTTTTTTTTTTAATGAAGCTTCATGGAAACCCTCCTTCTATCCTTGCCTATATTGCAGGTCTATTGACCAACCTGCCAGCATCCTTGGCTTGCCCAAACCTAGCAACAAGAAATATAATATGTGCACATCCAAAGACTTCAAAGAACAGGGCAAACAGCTTCTAGTTTATTCTCCAAAGCCTTTGCCAGAATCGGCAGCCCGGGTGAGACCAGGCTTAATGACTGCCCTCTGGGAGTGAAATTAACCCAAATGCCAGTGAGTCTGGTGAGACAATGAAGCCGACCTCTTTGGCTCTTCAAAGAGACGCGGCCCCACCCTCTGCCACAGGCCACAGAGTCCTGGCAGACCTATCGCCTTGGAGGTAAGAGCAGCTAGAGACATTTTTTATGGGATCCTTTTATGAGGACAGAGTGTATTTTGTCTCCCCATTTAAAGCTTACACCTTTGGAAGTCAGATTCTTGGAGAAATGGTTTACAGCCCTGAGCATGGTAAAAACCATTTAGCTTACAAAGATATATATATATGGATAACAGAGTGAAAGGTGCTCAGCTGCTGAATTAATATTTTATGTACTTCAAGCAATTTAACTGCCAAAGTGCTAGCTCATATACCCTTGTAAGAGAAATGACAGAGAAGAAACAGAGGAGACTCCAAATCATCAATATGGTCAACAAACATGAAACCTGTGAAATATTGAGTTGAAAGATGTAGAGATATAATTCGCTTACGAATGAGTAAGCAGCTTCATTCTCAAACTAGAGAAAACTGTCACTGTTAGAGTCAGATTTATTCTATGTGAGCAGGGAAGCAAGGAAACTCAATCAGGTTTTCGCATTCTACATAGATTGTGTAGAGCTACGTTAGGCTCTGTATTAGTTGCTAGGGCTGCCATAACAAAATACCACTGACTGGGTGGCTTACATAACAGAAATTTATTTTCTCACAGTTCTGGAGGCTAGAAGTCCAAGATCGAGGTGTCAGCAGGGTTGGTTCCTTCTGCGGCCTCTCTTCCTTAGCTAGCAGATGGCCACCTTCTCCCTGTGTCCTCTGTATTATCTGTGTCCTGATCTCTGCTTATAAGGATACTAGTCGTGCTGGATTAGGGCCCATCCATATGACCTCATTTTACCTTCATTACCTCTTAAAGGCCCTGTCTCTAAATATAATCACATTCTGAGGTGCTGAAAGTTAAGACTTCAACCTATGAATTTGGGTAGGGGGGCACAGTTCACCCCATAACAGGCTCTAAAAGGAAATCATCCTCCCCAAGGAGGAGGGAGGAGACTATATCCGCCATCATCGTAGGCCTACACGAGCAAACGGCTTAAGGTCAGGAATTTCTTAAGCCTAAATCACATGTGTGGATTTTTCTGGGCCTCTACGATCTATGAGAGAGGATGGTGATGAAGATGGCTTTATTTTCTCATCTACTTAAGAGGCGAAAACCTTGGTATTTTCTCCTCAGCTTCAGAGCCGGTGTTGACTAGCAAGGCAGCAGAGTGGCCTGCCAAAATCCAGAGTCCGAAGCCAGACTCCCTGCATTTGAATCTCATCTCCACCACTTATTAGCTTAACCTCTTACTTGACTAAGCCATTAATGGAAAAAAAAAATCACAGCAAGGGAAGGAATGGAACAATTAAAACAGTTAGTTCTAGCCAGTCCCTAGCAGAAAGTTGAAAGTCTTGGAGAAGCTGGGATTTTAAAAACATAACACTTCTAGTCACACAAGCCAGCCAAATTGTGATGGAGATTGCAATAATTCTTAGATCAAGGGCTCGTTGCTTATGATGTACGTCAAGGAGGCCATGTCAGTTCTGTTAAGTGAGACTTTGAGGTCTGCAATTCGCAAATAAGAAAAAAGAAAGTGTTCTGATTTAAGTGACTCAACCTCTCCTGGGCCTGTGAGTTGTGCCTGAATGTGCTCTTTGAACTAGCCACAAAAATGTGACAGGCTCCACAGTTTATATCCATCACCCCTGTTCTCTCTTGTCAGACAAAATAATGGCTCGGAGGCTCAGAAAATTGAAAAAGATACAGGATTAAACAAATGGGCTGAAGACCTACTGTGGGCCAGGTCTAGTCACACATCCTCTCCCAACTGTCTCAGTGTCCAGAGGAGTCTCAGGAAGAAAAGAGTTTACCCAAGGTCATTGGGCTCATAAGACTTGGAGATAGAACCTATGACTCCCAATTCCAAGTTCAGTGCTCTTTCAGTTTCACCAGAGTTGACCCGAAATCCCCCCATACTGTCCCCCGACACTACAGCTAGAGTACTAATGTATGACCAGGTCCCATCTTTACTTAAAGATCTTAAACAGCTCCATGGCTCTTGAGTAAACATACAGCTTCCTTTCCTAGCCTGTGAGGACCTCCCCGCTGGTGTCTCTCCACCTTACATGTACGTACCCCAGCCTTCTATGGCACCCCCCCATCACAACACACACACACACACACACACACACATGCACACATGCACACACTCCTTTTCTGTTGACAGAAAGCATGGGAGAACATGAGGTCCTCAGGGGACAGAATACTGGGACAGACTTATTTAGAGAATGGCAAGTTTCTTATAAGATGAGGAGATGAAATAAGGATAGAAAGAGATTTACAATGTAATGGCAAACATGCAAAGCACAATCAAGAGAGAACATAACCCATGAGAAGGTCATGCTGCTAAGAAGTACCTTGGACTAAAAGATCATCTTGGCCTATCCTAGTCTAGGTTACATGCTGGAGCTGGAGCTGGTAAATTGGCATGTGCCCACAAATTTATTTCAGGTCACCTGCTTGTGTGTTTGTGTCGTCCTGGGCTGCAGAAGAAGGACTCCCCTCTCGTGGTGAGCATGGTTATATTGTAGAGATCAGGGAGTCAAACTTGTGCAGTTAAAAATGCTTTGCTGATGCAAGAATGAGCTTGCTCAGTCAAGGTGATTCAGATGGTCTGGCATCTGCCCCCACAAAGATATAAATATATATTCCAAGGAGAAGAGCGTGATGATATGAAGTTCTAACACATGCACTGCTACTCTTAAAATCACAAAAGTTTCAGTTTGTTGAATTCTCTTGAAAATAATAAAATTAATGGGGTCCCTCCATTTGAAAAGCTATAGAAGAAACCAGGGTGCTAGATTCTGGATGACAAGTGCATCTAAGACCTTCTTTTTTTTTTTTTTAATTTATTGGGGTGACAATTGTTAGTAAAATTACATAGATTTCAGGTGTGCAATTCTGTATCACATCATCCATAAATCACACTGTGTGTTCACCACCCAGAGTCAGCTCCCCTTCCATCACCATACATTTGATCCCCCTCACCCTCATCCCCCACCCCCCAACCCCCTTACCCTCTGGTAACCACCAAATTACGTTCCCCAGATTAATTTTCAAACCCGTTGCCATCCTGTGGTCACCGACTGCCCTCCAATCCCCTCACCCTCCCCCCCACCCCCCACCCCTCCCGCCCATCTAGCAACCCTCAGTTTTTCCTCTTTGTAAGACCTTCTTGATTGCAGTCTTTGTGAAGACAGACAGGTGACGTAAGCTGCTGTGACCCTCTTCCTACCCACCAGTCCCTCCACACCTGGAAGGAAGCCTAACAACTGTACCTTGCTCCTCCCTCCTTCTCACTTGGCAGTCTTTCTAAACTGCCTCAGGGGCATCACCTAAGGGCAAGAAGGAAATCGTCTCTCCTTGTCAAGACCAGTAGTTGAGATATTAGTCCGGGGACATGTAAGATGTTTGGGGAGGGGCAGTGTGGGGAGGGGATAGTAGGAAATGAGTCTAGTTTAAAAGGGTACTGAAACAGTTCAAATATAATAACAAAAATAGATAATGGTATATTGAACACTCATATGTTTAGCTTTATCTAATCTAAACATTACGCCATATTGACTTCAGTTTTCTAAGAGCAATTATACACCTGAGGACCTCAGGTTAGCCTAGCTTAACTAATACAACAGACAAAGAGGCAGTTTGTATGTAATTAATGACACCTCTACTTCCTAGATGACTTGTAGACTTTTTCATTCACATCGTTAGTCCTAGGGTGAAAGGACTAAGTTATGTATTTCAATCTCAAGATAGCAAGAAAAGGCAAAAAGTTCAGAAAGTTTAAGTATAGTTGGATAAGCTCAGGAGAGAGGGTGTTGACAAAGCAAAACTACACAATTAAAAACAGTATGTTGAAATCCTAAACCCAACGGAATCCACACCACATTCTGTGACCTCTGGCCAGAGATTTAATCTTCTCAATAGTTCCTTTTCCTGTATTCAGACTACGCTGAACACGACTGGAAAGCCATTCCACCAAACAGAGGTAGATACCGAATGTAATACAATTCAGCTTGAGTCGCCTGCTGATGCGTGCGTACGGCAGAAGAACATATTGCTCCCCCAAATTATCTGCTCTCCAGTACAAGTACTGCTACGTGCCTTATTAAAGATGCATGCTACTAAAAGGTAATTCTATTGAGTTGGTGCAAAAGTAATTGTGCTTTTAGCATTTATTTTTAACCTTTTAAACCGCAATTACTTTTGCACCAGCCTAATATTATCTTAAAAGTCTATTTTTCTTGGTCTAATTATTTTCCTCCTTGATATTAAATACTGCGTCCCTTGTTGTTGTTCTTTGAGCTTTAATGTCATTTAAATGGGATCACGTATAGCAGGTTTCTCATGGGATAGCTTCCTTCCCTTTCATCTTTTTCAGATACCAGCAGACAAAAGATACTATTTCAATGCAAAAACTAAAACTCAGAAGCTACAAAAGAAACTTCTTGTGGCCTGTAGGCAGTTTGTTAGGGTGCCATTTTTACAAAAAATAAAGTTGACCTTTCTGCACCCTAATTAATCGGCTAGGCAGAATCTGGACGTCTGAATATTTGTATTAAATCTGAAATGTGTTTTGGAACCATTCCTCTCAGTAAAAGAGAAGCAAGCCAGATTTTTGACTCATTGTACAATTACAAGGTAAAGAGAAGGCTCCTGATGGAAAGATTGGACAGATTCCACGTATGCAATCTAACAGCACAGGAAAATGCACGGGCAAACCAAGATACAGCTAAATGGAGTCCATGCTAGCAAGGCAGTTGCTGTCATTTTCAAATTGCAACAGGCAGCAAACACTCCATTCAGACTCCAAAAAACATATCGTGTCCATACATTTTTTCCTTTATCGGTCTGGCTTTTTCACCAGCTGTTCCAAACCCCTGCCCTGTTTCCTAGTTTTCACATTTTGAAGCTAAGTGAACACTGATATCTGTCTGATATAAATATACCAGAATATCCCTCACTAACCCTTCCCTCAGTTACACAGATTCAAAATAAGTGAACAAAGACAAAAATAAAATAAAACACAGAGATAAAAATATAATGAAGGCATTCACTGTGTGAAAATTCACAAAAAGAGGTTGGGTAGAAGCTTATTTTGCTCCCCAAATCCCACCTTATCTTCCGGGCTGTTGATGATGAGCTCGGCTTGCTCTTCATCAAGCAAATAAAAGCACTCAGAGTTTTCCCCCTAAAGATGTATTCGTTGTGTCACTTACTACCCTGCCACCCACGTTGGAGTGGAGGGGGCAGATCTTGCTGCACACTGGGATTACCTGGGAGTTCTGCTGTAACCAACACTGCCTTTCATCTTGGCTACCACCAAACCTACGTGCCACCTCTCTTGTTAGTTTTTGACCAGCTCTTGATGCTATTTCATCTCTCTCCTTCTCAAAACTGTGTCCCCTTGGTTCTCCCCTTAACTCTGAATCACCAATACCTACTCCCCTGTGTTGCTCTCACTGGTATGAAAACATAGATTACTGTCTTCTTTATGCATTGCCCCATTTACTACCTCAATCCTCTCTTTCATAGCCACATTTCTGAAAGCGTGGTGTATGCATACAGCTTTCAGTTAACTCTTCAACCCATTGGAATTTGGTGTCACTCCCATCTTTCCACTGAAATTTCTCTTGTCAAGGTCTCCATGTTGCTTCATCTCAGAGCATTAGGCACAATTAACACTTCAAGCTACTATGACACCAAAAACTCCACCTACCAGCCTAATTTTTCCTTCCGTGTACCTTTGCCAGACCCAGAACTGATATTCAACTGGTTTGTACCAGTTTGGGTATACCAGTTGTTAAAATATTGAAATACTTCATACCATTTGTAAATATCTATTATCACGAGCCACTCTTGCCCCAGCCCTCCTGCTGTCTTGGCCCCTCCTTTGGAGCCTGATAAACATCTGCTTCATCTAGCACAGCAGGGTCTCCAGGCCCCTGTTTTAGTTGCCACTCGCATCTGTTTTGATCGGCCCGTGTCTCTGCCTAACCCTTGTGACTGCTCTGCTGCCTGATCTCCAAATGTCTTCTGGGCCCAATGCTTTGTCCTGAACATCTGCTCTTTCCCACCAACATTCTCCCCCTGGGGGATCTCACCTATATCTGTTGATTTAAATACCTTTAACATGATGGTGATTCCTAAACTCTTATGTTCAGCCCCATCCTCTCCTCAGAGTTCAACTGCTTCCCCAACATTTCCCTTCGGATGAACGCAGCAACATCTCAGACTTTACATACCCCAACTGAGCTCTTAATTCACCGCCTCTGCCCACTGCCACAGGCCCCAGCCTATTTGAAGGTTGTCTTTGCCACAGTCCAGTTGCTCAAGATCGTCCTTCACCTGTACTAAACTCATTCATTTCCTTTCCATCTTCTGTCAGTTCTACTCCCCAATATATCTCATTTCCATTTTCATATCAGTTCTCTCCTGAACCACTGAATAGCCTCCAAACTGTGTTCTCTGCTTCCGTTTCTTGCCCATATCCTGTCTGTTTTCCTTACACCTGTCAGTTATGTACTTATGTTAACATGTATTAGAAAACATGTAATTATAACATGAAATCTTGTCTTCAGGGATATTTACTTATGAAAAAAAAAATCACAAAGGCAGTATATAAACTACTGAAGCTTCCTGAAAACACTGTTAGGCCAAGCAATTTCCCATTGAAGTCAGAAAACTCTCGATACTTATGGATGTGTCTAATCCAATCTGTAGAAATTCTGAAGTCTTTCAGAAAGGCAGTGCTATACATTGATGAGTGGTTTGAATGAACAGGATGTTCAGCAGTGAGGAAGTGCAGAACCCAGGCCCTTAGAACCACTAGTTAGCATCTGTTTTCTCTTAATAAATGGCCACCTCCACATCTGTCACCCTTCACACACTGGCTAGCAGCTAATGTGCCTCTCTTGTCTCACACTCAGAAGTTGCAAGGAAAGAAAAATTTAGGTTGAGGAGCAGACAAGATGACTGTATAGGAGCCCGATGGAAGGGAGATTTGGGGACTCCAGACCAAGTATTGGAGGTAGTTCCTGAAAGCCCAGATCGCGTTGCAATTTTCACTGCTCCCCAGAGGCCAGAAGATAAAGGTTACACCCTGTGCTCTCTCCTTCCCAGCATAAGGGAAGATGGATCCCAATTTGCAGAGGCTGCCTTCTCTTCTATAGGCTTTTCTCAATCTATCACCACTGGCACGAGAAAAGAGTGACAATACCGGAGATATGACAGTTGGTATCTTCCAGTAGTGACTATACAGGTGGTGTAATGACCACCGAGAGTCGGGAGAGGGCCTCAGGTAAGATGAAACATGGAAGTAGAAGGGTTAAGTGAGACTGCCTCTTGCAGATGGATGGGAAGTACAAGACGCTGTTGTCGTCATTTTCCTACCATGACTATCCATACAGGACTGGTATAATTCAGGTTGGCTCAATTTGGAGACTTAAGGGTTCCTTTTCTGTACATTTGGAAAAATATTTCTAAGGGGAAACAGGGTTGATCTATATTGACATTTTAGAGATATGAACTAAATTAGAGAATGATGTCAGTTATAATTATGGCTAATGCTCCTTTGAAACTGCAAATGAGTGTCCTGTCCCTGACTAAAAGACTAACATCCAAGAATGTCTGAAAGCAATGAATCGCCTGAGAAAAGATACAGAATTGTTATTGTGACCTTCGTTGTGTGCCCAGTGGGTACCAAATAGTGGGAAGAATAGAAGGGACACTTCTCAAGTACTTTGGGCAGGATACCTGTAGGGAAATTCAATTAAGCAGATATAAACTGTTATTAGTTTGAAAAATAAGACTCACTTAATACTTTGCCAAGTCAAGGGAGTGGTTTGAGCAGGGAATCATAATTTTTTCAGCATTTAGAATTGAACAACGTCTAGATTCTTGCTAAATTGTTCTTCAGAGAAACAGTGAGAAATTATATATTCATCTAACAATAAAACTCACATTTGTAGTAAGTTTCAAGGAAAATCATGGTTTGTTTTTACAAATAGGTATCTATAGTAAAGGAAAACCCCAAATTTTCACTGGCATTTTAGTTGCTTAACTTTCATATATAAACTTCATTGTATTTTACTTGCTTGACTTCGACACATATGTACAAAAATTGATATTTTGTTTATTTTACATTTTTCCTACATTCTATATAATTGATTAATGTTTGTTCATCTTTTTCTCTCTCATTGCATATATATTTGAAATATCAAAAGTAGATCTCATCTCATAAAATTACTAATATCTTTCTGATTAATGCTGTATGATGATGATACCACATGCTTATATAACACTATGTTTACATCACAATTTTGAGTGTTACAGTTATATTACCTCATCTATTATAAATCTCATAACAACTCCATAAAGTCAGAATTATTATTATCCTCACACTACAGAAAAGAAAGTTGAAGCATAGAGAGATTATAGATCTAACAATCTTTTATTTCAATTCTATTCAACGATGCCTTCATTAACAATACTTCTTCAAAACAAAGTTGACTGAGTTAAAAAAAAAAAGTATGTCATGCAAAAAAGCTGTCAGAAGTTCTGGCTCCAGGTATGATGCAGTAAGAACATGCTACACTTTCTCTTGCTGAGTGCAACTATAAAACCTGGACAAAATGCATGGCTCAGATATTTGAAGACCCTACAAAGGACATATACTGACAGGCGGATCAGGGAAGAACACTAGAATTCAAAGTAGCACTGAGCTGGTAGTGAGTTTAACCATTGTATTTTCCCTCCAATATCCCCCAGCCTGAATCTGAGGTAGCTGGAAATGCGGAAGTGAGAGCTGTGATGCAGCTGGGGAGAGATGGGAGAAGCACTCTCGTTCTGAGTCGAGAATCTACTACATTTCATAGAGGGTGGGGGAAACCATCCCTTTATTTTCTATTCTCTACAACCTCTCAGGTCCCAGTCACCAGATAATTCTGTGTCAGTGGTAGCAGCCGTGATACCAGTGGTAATGGCAACCTGCTGGAGCCAAAATGTAAAACCGACAACTTATAAAAACTTTAGAAGAAAACAAGTGGAAATCTCATGACCTAGGATTAGGTGAGGAGTTTTTAGACATGATATTCCCTAAGTATGATCTACAAAAGAAAAAAAAAGATAAATTGTAGTTCATCAAAAGAGAAAAACTTTTGTTTTGTGAAAGACACTGTTAAAATGAAAAGACAAACCTGCAGACTGACAAAATATTTATAAGTCACATATCAGACAAAGGACTTGTATCCAGAATATGTAAAAAAAAAACACTCAAAACTCAACAAAAAGAAAAAACTCAATTGGCAAAGAAAAAATAGGCAAAGGACTTGAAAATTACTTCACTACAGAGGTGATAAATATAGCCATTACGGAGGAGCAAACTAAAACCATGAGGAGATATCACTATATATGGATTAGAATGGCCAAAAAACAAAACAAAACAAAAAAACAAACAGTGAAAACATCAAATGCCATCAATGATGAGGAGAAACAGGATCTCATACATTGCTGGTGAGAGAGCAAAATGGTGGAGCCATTCTGGAAAAACAGCCAGGCAGTATTTTTATGAAGTTAGACACACACTTACCATATGACCCAGTTATCTCCCTCTTGAGTATTTTCCCTAGAGAAATGAAAACTTATGTTCACACAAAACCTGTACAAGAATGTTTACAGCAACTCTATTCATAATCACTAAAACTTGGAAACAACCCAAATGTCTTTCAAAGAATAAATGAATAAAAAAACAAAGTGTGGAACATCTATCTATACAATGGAATACTCAGCAATAAAAAGGAACAAATCGTTGATACATGCAATAACTAATAACTTGGTTGAATCTCAAAATTATTGAGATTTGCTGGATGAAAGAAGCAAGTCTCAAAAGGTTACATACTTTATGATTTCATTTTTTATGACCTTCGTGAAGAGACAAAACTATTGTAGTGTAGAACAGATGAATAGTTTCCAGGGATTATTCATCTGTGGGGGGAAGGTATAATTATAAAAGCATGGCATAAGTGACTTTTGGGGGCGTAATGTAACTATTACATTTCCTGATAATGGTGATGATTGCACAAATTTATGTTACATATGTGTGTGTATTATATACATACATGTGTATATGTGTGTGTGTTAAAATTCATACAACTACACACACACACAGACACAAATCAATTTTACTTTATAATAGTTTTTTTCTTTTTTAAGTGTTGTCTACTCTGCCAGCTTTGCCCAACTAAAATACTACTAGTATTCCTTCCCTTTCCTTGAATCGGAGTTATTAAGCACATTGTACAAAAGTCCACTATAAGTTTGGAGATGTTTCTGGAATTCAGGGAATGGTGTCAGCTCCTTATCTAAATACTTTTGAGGACACTGCCATCTCAGTCCTCCATGGCTTTGGGGAGCAAGGCAAAACCCCAGCTGGTTTCTGTAAGCCAAGTGAGGTTAACTGAGGGGTGAGAGCCAGTAGCTTGCCCTTTTGAACACTCTGCAAAGCGGAGTCGCTCAGCCTGAAGGAATGCAGCACGTACTGCTGGCAAAAACCACAGGAGAGTTTGACTATCCTTCCACCATCTCTTGGG
This sequence comes from Rhinolophus ferrumequinum, assembly GCF_004115265.2. Lineage (NCBI taxonomy): Eukaryota > Metazoa > Chordata > Mammalia > Chiroptera > Rhinolophidae > Rhinolophus > Rhinolophus ferrumequinum. The sequence continues at coordinate 57,129,286 of NC_046287.1, forward strand.
CTGGTTAGCTGTATTGGAGCAGAATGCGGCCCATGAAAATTCTGTATGCCACCTACCCTGCAATCCCCATTTTAGCAGCAACCGTGAAAAACCGAATGACCGAGGTGTAAGTCATGGGCAGTTTCCCCCACCCAGATAGCACCCAGCTGTGGCTGAGTTTGCATCATGCCAGGAACCAGACCAGGGAATGGCACCACAGCAGGGGCCAACAAAGGAGTGACCACACCCAGCCATCTGGCTGCAGGAGACTGCCTTAACCCTTCTGGGAAGATGGTCCCCCTACCCTCCAGCTCTGTTGCTGCTCTGCAGAGGGTGCAACGCAAAGGGAAAACATGGGGAGATCATAAGGAGGATGAGGAAAGCAGAGCTTGCTAAGTTCGGCAACTTGCTATTTCCAACAGCCATGGTCGCTGCCGCTCCTAAACAAAAACTAGCCTGAGCCGAGATGGGTGAGCGGTTTCCACTTTTGGAAAGTCTAAGATTTAAACCAGTATCAGATGGAAATGAGATACTTTATTTGGTGAGATCAAATGGATCCCTCCTCCTTTGACCCTAATACCTGGGCAGGAGGATTATGAGAGCAAGTTTATTGTCGGTTATTCAAAAAAATTAAAAATTTTCTATGTTGGTAGAGTTGAGACCTTCAAACACTGCTGAATTGAGACCTTCAAACACTCACAACAGAAAGAAAAAAGGTTAGGGAATAGATTATGGAGATAACAAAAGGAGAGAGACAGGCAAGAACAACAATTCATAGACAATTCAAGGTTTTTCTTTCTCTTGGACCAATTTCTTCTTTTTTCCAGCCTGCCACATCCCCCTTCAGCTCTCTGTGGCCAGCCTCCTGTCTAGGGCACTCACCCGGAGTCAGCTTCTGTCTCCTGTAACCATGGGAAGTTCTGGTTTTGCTCTGTGCCCAGCGCTGCATCCTAAGAAACTGCACTGAGAATCTATGGGTTAGCAAGTCTGCATGGTAGGCCGCCCTCCGATCTGTGCTTGAAATGAGTGCTTTTACCAAGGGCAGCCCGAAAGGTCACCGACCCTTCATCGTTGTGGTAGGGTGTTTGGGAGGCCCTAACTTCCTAAAACACCAGGTTTTGTTGCGATGGTGTTTGTTTCCTTCCTTGTTTGTGAATGTCAGCTGAAGGAAATGAATACATTTTGAAGTTTCGGGATTTAAGGAGTATGTGGTTTTAGGTGACTAGAAACAAAAAAAAGCACTTTCAGATTTAATTGATTTTCAAGAAGCAGCTTTAGGAATGTCTATATAGAGAATTTACTATCAATCCCTCTCATTTGTCAGTATATTGGTATCTATGGATTCACTTATAGGATTATTGATATATGTATATATATATATATTCACAGAGATCTGTAGATCTGATACAGAGCTCAACATTAACATATTAATATACTTCAATCAATCTTGTTAGTGTGAAATATGCTTTCATGAGGAAGCCCAATAGATAATTGTTTCACTATTATGCCTACTTTTTATTGATAGGGTGGAATTTTTCTTTTTGATCCGCTCAATTATAAAGTTAACTAAAGGAGAAAAGAGAGAAGTGAAAGATAACACATGGAAGCAAACAGTCACGCCAGGGCATGGGGTCTAAGAATGGCAGGCGGCTCAGAAGGTGCCTGTCCCTGGTTATCGAGACACGTACCTTGGCAAAGTAACAACAACCCCTTGTTAAAGGCTCCTGGCTTCTACCTTCTCTGACTGGCCCTTTCTTTGGCCCTTTTCAATCAGCCACAAAATACAGTAGGGCACATTCATTAGCCCAGGTTTGCTTCATAGCCTGGCATACTTTGCAGGCATCAGACAGGTGCCAGCTTCCATCAGTGGCATCTGATCATGCCTCATTTATCCTCACTCCTTCCCATTTTCCTATAACAGCAAAGGATTTCTTAAAAAAAAAAAAGTGAAATCATACTTGTCAGTTCTTATATTATAAATAAAGATACACACACACACACACACACACACACTCACACACACAAAACCACACCAACCACACTTACAAAACAAACAAGCGAAAGAGATAAAGTAATCTGTTGGTCAAGATCCCTATAGTTAGAGAATATTTTGGGAAATAAAAAAAGGACATGGTTAATCATTTATCATTGGTGATGAGACAAAATGGACAAAATGACTCAATCAACAAGTATGTTAGATTGCAAATACTGTGCTTGAATGAGAAATAGATACGTATTGTTATTTTTCTTGTTTGCTGGTGAATTTGTTAAATTACTCAATTAAAAACATCACTTCCCAGACATTACACACACGACTAACCCAGCTTAGAATGTTCCCCTTCTTCTTACACCATATTTTAATCTCCATCTCCTTCAAGATCATGTCCCATCCTCCCCCTTAACTTGCTGACAACTCTCCTTCCCCATTGTGGGTAAGAACCAACACATCCAATTATACTTGCTCGCTAAAATAAATGCCTTACTTGCTCTCCAAGTGTCTTCCCAAAGGACCTGTAAACTCCTTGGGGACAGTCTCCACTTCTGACACCTCATTTCCTTCACTGAACCTCAGATGTCCAGGGCACAAATACACTCAATCAACCGTTGAAATATTCAAGCTTGTGGCTACCCAATGTATCTCTCCGAGTAGGCAACTGAAACAAAAATAAAAATGCTAACTACTATAGACTTAGAGGGACCCTCGAATGGTAGAATTGGAAGGGTATCTGTTAGTTGACTGAATCTTACAGACCTGCAGTGCTCCTCTCACTATGTCGGGAGCTGGGAGAGAAAGATGATGAAAATGTGGTTTGTAAGCTCAGGATGGGTGGTCATCGAGTCCACTCCCAATTTTGCAGATGAGGAAACCGAGGCTTAGAAAAGTAAAGTGACATCCCCAAGTCATGCAGTTAAGAGCAGCAGTAAACCACTGTTTCTCCAGCTTCATCCCTCTCACATCATCTGCGTAATTTTTGTTGCATATGAATAACATCTGTTCAATTCCTAATATCTTTTACTTAAATAATTTGAAAAGGAATCTTTAGAATTATTATCAATAAATGGCAAGCCAGTATCATCTTCTATAAGTAGAAGGTACCTACTAATATTTTTTAAAGTACATAACTTTTAAATTAAAATAATAAAAGTTGTGTTACTACCTAAAGTCCACATTTTGGAGAAACATTGCATTGAAATCTATATTCATTAATCAGATAGATTAGTCTGTATTTCATATAGACATTACATGTTATGATCCACATTTGAAAAACATTTTTTAAAGAAGTCATATTTATTTGAGTCTATTTTGCTCCAAATACAAAAGAAAAGAAAATTCAGAACCATTCAAAACCAGTCAAGAAAAATGTCTATTAGTCATGAAAAAGTGAAAGGTGCTAAAAGGTATTCAGCAAAAAACAAAAGAAAGAAAATAATTAGAAGGCATGTGTGAGTAAGACTTGAAGAATTCAGAATTAGTTTAAAAGGCAGAGAAAAACAGCACTGATTCTTATCTGGAAGTTTATTTAAACTTTGCTAAGATCAGAGTTGACAATTCTGTCGCCCCGATTTTCCTATTTCTGTGTAGGTAAAACAGTGTAGTCTGAATACAGGAAAAAATCAAGTCTTTATTAACCTGAGTATTTTCTAAATGGGGCATTCTAGTTAGCTGATTTTAATTGGAGTTTACGTGAATTAACAACAAAATATTTTAATTTTAACTGTCATGGTTAAAAAACTACTTTAAAAGTATGAAGGCATAATTTTCTGTCAGAGTTAGTACAGAATATGAAATGCAATGTCGCATGTAGTGCAGGGGATCCTGCCGACTTCGCCGGGTGTCGGGCGGGGCGTCCGGCGGGGTCTCTGGTCCCGCTCCCCACATAAGAACGCAGGACATGGTGAGGCCAAAAAGGAACACCCACGGAGCCATAGGTAGGGGAGTCACACCACTATATTCTCGCTGGCAGCTGGGTTGGAGACACAGGAAACAGGAGCCACACAATTCTCAACCCTCACTGCTCCACTTTGCAGGCTCAGCCACCATCTTCTTGCCAGCCCCCCCTTTCTTCTCTCTGCTAGCCCAGCCACGGCAGTTATATTCATGGCTAATGGCTCACTGGTTACAGCTGACGGCCAACTAGCCACAGCTGATGGCCATTTGATCAGTCGATGGCCATTTACTACCTGAGCCAGCACCTTTCTATGTGAGGCCGAGAGCCTGGAAACTGCTTTTTGGGGCTCTGTCCCCACATCGCATTTCTTTGATTATCTGTGATATTGTGGTGGCTCCAGCTAAACCTTGATTTTAAATGGTTTTAGTGTCCTGAGCACCTGTCATGAGCTGGCTCTCTGCTTTCCTTATGCAATCCCGTTTGACTCTTCCCACATCACAGCGAGAGAGGTATTATCTCATCTTGCAGATGAATGAATTGAGCTATCGAGAAATGAAACAAGTTGCCTGGAGACAAATAGTGAGTGCAATAAGGACTCTCAGCCAGGTCCATCTGAGTTCCAAGTTCATCTTTGAATTCCAAGCGTTGCAGAACTGCAGTGCACAGAATCCTGGCCTGGGGGCATGTCAGCAGGACAGTCCTTAGTTTTAAAACACATGAGGTGGGGGTTTTTTCTTTCCTTTTTTTTTTTTTTTAAACACTTTATAATCTGGAAATTTCCCTTAAGCCTTAAATACAATACAAAAGTAAATTCAAGTTAATTGAGAACTCCAGGTAACTGAAATTTAGTTAATTAAGCTTTAATAGCATGCAATTCCTAATAATTAAAGATACTTTTGGTGTACTCCTAGATAAAGCAATGTTGTACGCGGGCATGCTTAACCTGCCTCATTTGAAGTTAAGGTAGAAACATTCTAATAAACTTGAAAGAATCTAAATGCTGCCCAGTAAATCCGTCTCCTGAATGTTATGTCATCTCTAGCCAAGAATGTTCAAATTAAACCGTTTAGAGCTCTGCTTAAAATGTCGGGGATAAAATTCCTCCCACCCACCATTATATTTCCTCATTATTCCTACCTTTTAACTAATTCTAAGAATTGAGAAAAAGAATCTACTAGAATCAATACCTTGTGACTTTAACTAGAATTGTCCTATTATTAAAACAGTGAACATCTACTATTATTGCCATCTGATAGATACCAGGTGGAATTCCATTAAAAGCATTATAAAAGTTTGTTATTTAAGGCTTATTAGGAAATTAGATTATGCCATCCATCTCACTTATGAGAAAAATTTTACTTTAATGAAATTTTACTTCTCACAAACTCTAATACCTCTGACTGTACATAATCCATTGTTTCTCCCTCTTTCTTAAATTAAAAAGCAGCTTCTTTTCCTTTCACAAACATATTACTATCTTAAGGAAGAGAGGGGCAGTAAGGAAACTTCCTCCCAAGTTCACGGGCAACCAGTTGATGCTTTCTTACAGCATAATTTCACACCGTCCATCAAACACTGCAGGGCCTGACTCGGCCTTGTCTCCAAGCTTCCCTTCTACACCAGAGTCAGTGGAGAGACTGGTGTACAACCACCTGCCCTCATATCCTGGTGTTAACTCCAACTAGTTGTGAGCCTCAGCCATGTTTTTCACCTCTCGTGCTTGATTTCTTTTTTCTGCAAGTAGAAACAGTAATAGGTCCTACCTGGTGGGGTTCTTGTGAAGATTAAATGAAATAACGCCCATAACATGATGGTATATAATAAGTGCTCAATAAATGTTAGCTGTGATTAACCTGGACAGTTACTCCTGGCAGGAAGCTTTTCCTACCCATTCCAACCAGACTAGGTGCCTCCATTATCCTTCAGTTCTATAGCATTTTGACCACCCATGTCACACCATCAGACTGTTCATTACTTATTCAATGTCTGTCTTCTCAAGAACACGTTTTTTGCTTCTTATTCCCTAGTGTCTAACACTGAGCTTGAAAATGAATATTTGTTTTATGAGTAAAAGCAAATTGCTAAAGCTATAAGGCTGAGGAGTTCTTTGAGTAGATATTCAATTATTATTCTTAAAAACTGGTGAATTTGCAGGAGTTGAGAGAAATGGGTATTACGTTACCAGGAGTTGAGAGAAATGGGTATTATTTCTCTCATAAGTTGAGAGAAATGGGTATTATGCTACATCTTTGTTTGTGATACAATTCAAAGGAAAACATAATAATAACAATAACAATAGTGCTACCGAAGGTTTCCATACCCTCTTATGTTCATACTTACTATTCCACCTCAGAGGCTTACAGAATATGAGAGATGGAAGAAAGTCCACAGTCACCTCAGCCAAAGCTTCATTTGAGAGATAAGGAAACTGAAAGCTGTCATTGTACCAAGAGTCACTGCATTCTCCAAATGCTTCCCACAAAAAAAGGTGTCAGAAATTCCCTTGGAATCTCTGATCACGTGATCAATGAGCTCAAGAGTATGAATCATAACTTTCTTAAACATTACTCAAATAGCTTGTGAAAGAATAGAAAACCCCACAAAAATGGGCAGATAGAACTAAAATGTGGAACTGCAATTTGGTGGTCGAGATGTAGTGATCCCTAGGGTGTCATGAGCCAGCAGCAAGAGGTGACTTCAAGTCTCAGGATGAGAGCTGCTGTCTTCTGAACTGCAGTGACCCAGAGCCGGGTGAAGCAGGCAGGAGCCGTTCCGGAAGGACCCACCGCGATTACCTCGGCATGACTCATGCCCCCCCATCCCAGCCAACTGGGTGACTGCTGGGCTTATCAAACGCAGCCCTCTGTCTTCTGGCCAGCTTAGAAAAACCTTCCTGGCCTCTGCCTGCGCATTGTCTTTTCTGCTGACTGCACGTCTCCTTTTAGCTCTCCAACATGGAATACCTGGAATCTGAAGGAAAGCCCCTCCATCAGTGAGGCATATGGGAAATGCTTTCTGGTAATCACGTGGAAGAGAATGATCTTCCGCGTGCCCAAAGGTTCAGTTAAGTTAATCCCTTTATGGCCCAGGCCCACGTGCTGCGACTGGGGGACTGACTGCCCTGTCCCCTGACTTTGGCTCCTCTGCAGCCTGCATATAGGGGATACCTGCCAGAGCCCCCAGAACACCTGAGGAGAGTGGGTGGCCCCCACGGGATACTTAGTAATAGCAGGTTTGATGTGGGGAAAACTAAGGTCAGGGACTTTTTAAAAATAAAGTCAGACTTAGATAGTCTTTAATGATCACTTTAATCTTCCCTCTTGATAGCAAGTGGGGGTGGGACAAAGAGCTGCCATGGAAGATGGGCAAATACCTTGGTGCAGTGACATCAGACCATCTGGAGTTGGGTTCCCTGTGACTATAAGAACAATTGTGGTGCTTACTCCAGGGCATTTCTGCTTCCTCTCAAGGGGTGGTCGAGACAGGTGAACATTCCAGGAAGCCCTTCCCACCATCCCCTGCCACTGTCCTTGGATTCCCCTCCCCCAAGCCCTTGCTATGCTTCATAATTCTATAGAAATGTCTAAGTTTCCATCACACCCGGCCCACATTTCTGATGGAGGATATTCACACACTCTGAATTAATGTCAAGCTGACATAGGGCAAGTTGTTTTAAACTGTCTAAACTTGACAGAAGAATAGCCACCCAGCATCATAATCATTTACTTTCAGTGGCTTGAATGCACATGTCATTAAATCTTTACAACAGTTCTAGTGAATGCCATTCATTTTCATCTGTAGTTTCAAAGAGTTACACAGGGGAGCTTTTCAATTCAGTATGAATGATAAATTTTATACATGTTGTGGGATCTACTGCCCTGTAAAAACTGAGTGAAGCAGTTTCCACAAGGGCTTAGCTTGCTCGAAATTACTTAAGAACAAAGCTTCGTTCTTCCCCCAGGGCACAAGCTCCCTTCAAGACATTTCCCTTCTGTTAGAAGACACTGAAGACTCTCTAACAAGTGTCAGGGGGAGAGGAGAGTATTGGCTTGAGCCTGGAAAAGGGTAGGAAGTGAATCCTGGGGGCTGCTCAGAGGCAGTGCCTTGGGGGAAGTTTTAAGTAGGAGAATGGCAGAGATTAAGGGAAGCGTGGGTGTGTTAATGAAACGACTGGCAAACAGTTAGGCAGGATTCTACAGGTTTTGATGTTCATGCCTCCCACTTTCTAACCTTATTTTAGGACCCTGAGGCACAAGACTTCACTCTTTCAACTACAGGGAGCTCTCTTGCTTTCCTGAAGATTTCTAAGCTTCAAGAGTTTTCTTTTTTTTCAGGGTCCCATCAGTTCTGAACTGCAGCTGAAGGTGAATTTATAGAAAATTCAGATATTAGGTAAATATAAGACAGAATTTATGCTTAAACAAAGACAATAACTTTGTCTTTATATTTGGATATGGGGGAGAGTAAGGAAAAGTCATCTCTATTCAGACACAGAGCAGAGAGAGAAGACCCTCCCCTTCTCCACTCCTAACTTGTATGCTTCTTAGGTGCTGCTCTTCCAGAAGCGCATAGGCAGTCCAGACTCCAGGTTCTGGGGCACAAAATCAGTGGAGTTCTCTGATCTGAAAGCACACAGCCTAGGATGGGAGGCAGTTTGGCAAAGGTGAGGGCGGGTGGAGAACTGGCAATCACAGCAGAATTGTTCCCAAGCATCTGCATCCTCTGTGCCAGGCACGGTTCCAAGTATTATATTTGCCTAGTAGGACTCACTACCCTCTATTTTACATATGAGGAAACTGAGCTCCAGAGACATCAAGTAACTTATCCAAGGCTGCCCAGCTAGGAGAGGGCGAGCAGAGCCAGGACTCACAGCGGGAGCCTGGCTCCAAGCTCTGTGCTCTTCAACTTGGTGCTATGCTGTCCATGTGCTGAAGGGACAAGTGACCTCAGGTATTCATGAACGCTCTCATATCCTGGAAATTTCTTGACCCTTGGCCCAACCTTAGTGGACAGGGAGCCCTGAGACTATCTGAGACTGTATTTCTGGCTAGCCCAGTAGGATGGGAATTTGGAGCTAGATTTTAATGTGCTTCTATTACAAATAATAAAATGGTTCTTTCTCTGGACACGTTAATGGCTTTTGAAACCTGCCATAGTTATAGGTCATGAATAACTTATTTTGTTCTTTTCCTGGCTCTTAACAGAATAAGAACCCATTTTTTCATAAGGTAATGACTGTGCCACCTGCAGTACAAGCCAGGCAAGCCTGCAACTGGAGGAAAATTAACGTGATAAATTCTTCTGCCGGTCTTCATGGCTAAGAGGCCTAAGAGGTCTTAACAATCATTTTGCCTGGGCAGGAAAGAGGCAGAAAAGCCATCTATACGTTACTGTTGTAAACTGACATATTGTTAGAGTGTCACAAATTTCTAAACCTCATTTTTGTTCAGAGGTCATAATCTGCTTGCACCCAACCTGGGTCAGCTGCTTGGATTTGCTGTCCAAACAGTAGAATCCTTCTTGTGCTATAAGATTACAGTCCTTGCACAAGGAGCCTCATTGAAAGAAACATCCCAAGCCAAGTCTCCTCTCCCTCCTCCCCGCGCACTCTGACCAGGAAATGGCTTCAGAGTCGCTGACTGTGATAAAATGTACAGGCTCCATTCCTGTGTTCCTGCCATCTCTTAGCATCGCCTTGCAGAGTGGCCTTATTCAGGTGCCATCACGGCCTGCCACCTGGGAAAGGAGAAATCTTCTAGGTCTAGTGGGATGTTACCACTTTATAACACTCAGACATGGCATTCTAGGGCCAGATTTTCTGATCCTGATTTCAAATTCTCCAGGATTGCATTAAAGAATGCACATCTTTTATTTTTTTTGCTGAAATATGAGCTTCTTTTCCTGACATTTTATTCTTTCTAATACATGCAGTTTACTTTTTAAAATATATTTTTGATACTTTTCAATAAAAGGTATAGACTTATATGCCAGAAATCTTAATTTTCAGTTTGGAAAACATTCACTCTATGTACATATGATCACATAGTTGTTATGTTCCTGCATAATGAATAATGAAATTCTCACACGAACTCAGGGGAAACCTCAAACTCAAACCCTCTTTACATTCTACCAGTCCATCAAGTTTCCTTCCTTCACAAACATGGCCCGTAAATCTCATTTCCATTAAGACTCTTCCCCTAACTAAATGGAACAGAGGTGGTGACTTTTCTTAAATTATGATTTATAGGTGGTAACTTGCACAACTTTCCTTTTCAGCCAACACCCCACTGTAGTCCTACAATGATTATTACACAAGTAATAATTACACAAGTACAATTGGTAAGCCTTTGTCCTACACAAGTAATAATTACACAAAGACAAGTAGTAAACCTTTGTCCTTATTCTGCTGATGTTTCTTGTATATATTTAAAAATGTTTCTTTACATATATGTTTGTGTGCTGCAGACTTCAAGCTTCCTGCATAGAAAGCAGGAAAAGAATCTTCCATCTAGGCTCTATGAAAGACGTACAGAAACATTTAATAAGTTCTTTTAATAATGCTTAGATGAATTTACAGGTAGTCAAGAGCATAATTCCTGCAATTACTTCTAATTGGATTTATGCAATACTTTTTTTCTTCCCAAAGGGCTTCAGAGGCTACAAACAACAAGACAACTAATAAATGAACAAAAAGCAGCCAGCCATCAGTGGTTGAAAAACAGCATAAAACGGTGGTGGAATGGCAGTTTGCAGAGAACTATGAGAAATCATTCACTTACTAAAACAGATCGAGGATGAGAAAGGAAAGAATTTTACCACAAGCTTTCTAAAATAGCATATAAGGTAGGAATGATTTGTTTAAGTTGAAAAGATTTATAAGTTGTTGAAAGCACGGAGAAAAGCTGGTTCTTTAAGAGAATAGTTATCGCTATGGTGGGGGACATTACTCACAAAGATTATTCACAAAGTACATCTAGAAAACTAGGTCAAACCAGCTCCACCGAAGAGAAATATTACTGTAATTCCTTGGCCACAGGCCCGCCCAAGAACTCCTTCAACATTAGTCTAAGCCACAAGAGAAACACATTTTCATAAATCACCACTATTTATGAATCCAAAGATAGCTTGAAATTTTATTCAACTTTGGATCAACTCCAACAGTGCCAACCACCTCTTGCTTGACAAGTGACTGACCTGGATGGACTCACAGTTCGGTGACTCATGAATGTGGAATGGCAGGACTAAAGGACATAAGGAAAGAATTAGTAAAAGAGAATGTCATTTAGAGCGGCTTTGCCATAGGTGATCTTGAAGGTAAGAAATATTTATGGAGCACCTACTCTATATAATGCATTTTGTAATGGTAAAAAGAAGTGCCTCTATTTAAATCCTAAACATTATACACTGCAACAAACTAAATTTTTCAAAGTTAGAAATATTAAAAGCATCTACTCTGTTGTCTGTCATTAGGATGGAGGTTCATCTGGGGAAATCTCAAATCCTTGCGTAACTGGAGTTTTCTCCCCACTTCGCCTGTCTTAATCCGTCATGAATTTATCAGAACTAAAGTTCTGATAAAGTTCAGAACTAAAGGACTTTGGGGGAAAAAAATTAGAGCTCCCTGTCAATCAGAGAGATTTACATTGTGTACCTCAAGGGTTCTTTGACAAGATTAGGCAGGGGAAGGCAAGGATATTAAATCCTGTAATCTGCAGAATAGCTGTAGAGAAGTCACTTCATAAATGCAGCCACCCTCCTCTTAATGTCTGTGTTTCTTTCATGCTTAAGTGAAAACTCTTCAAAGGCCCCTCTTTGTACTTAGAATAAAATTCACACTCCTTATCTGAGACACTGAGGCCCTGTGTGATCTGCCCCTACCTATGGCCCTGATTTTCCAGTAATTTCTGCTCACTCATGATCCTGCAGGTACATTGGACTCTTCTGTTAACTCCTATCTAGAACCTTCTTTGCCCTGATTTTCCCATGGCTGTCTCCTACAAGTCTTTCAAGTCTCAACTCAGAGTCACCTTCTCTGTGATGCCTTCTCTCATCACACAAACTATTCATTCTTGCACCCCTCACCTTATCACTCCCTTCTGTTTTATTTTCTTCGAGCACTTGTCACAATCTTCTGTTCGATATCCATGTCTTGTTTACTTGTTTATCATTTCCTGCTCCTACTAGAATATGTGAGCAAGGACTTTGCCTACTCCCTGCTGTATCCCCAGTACCTGGAGCAGTGCCTGCCAACAGCTGGTGGTCAAGAAATAGTTACTAAATGAATGGATCCAAAAGTTATTTGTTCAGCAACTTCTTTCATCTACAGTGTGACCATAATCATAGAAAGCAAAAGCATCATCCCAACACATAAAATCAGAAGAAAATTTCATGAGATAGTAAAATCCATGAGCTTTTCTCCTTAGATGAGCCACTCCACCCCTCACACAGAGCCTTTTTACTTTTACTTTTCATAATTAACAAACTTGCCTTACAATTTAGACAAATTTGTTGTCTAGTTTCCTGACTGGGGTGGATCAAAAGAAGTAAATTAGAGGTAGGTACACTAATAGCAGCCAAAAAGGAGAGGCCAGCATAGAAGAAACTAAAAAATTACTAAAAAGCCAAAAGAACTCAGACGGCAGAGTATTTGGGGGCATTAAGTTTAAAAGCAAATAGTCTTACAGATCTAGAGTTATCAGCAAGCAATACTGCTACTATAGTGATAATTTATCAAGAAAATTACGCACGCACACACACACACACACACACACACATACACAAACATACAGGAAAATAGTAAATATTAAGTGCTCCTTAGAAAAGTTTTTTTTACCCAATATGTTATTTTTTATTATTTTAAAGTGCAAGCAAAATTTGTTCTTTTTAAATAATTATTTTCTGTGGAATATGTTAAAGGAATTCCTTCCTTCGTTCCTTCCTTCCTCCCTTCCTCCTTCCTTCCCTTCTCACAATCAGAACTGTGTAGCTAACCAAGTCACTTTAAGCCTTGGGCAGCTAGGAAGCACATGGCTAAATCTGACTTTCAAACATACCAGCTCTGTAGGCCTTTAGGGCATGTTCTTTTGGGTTCTTTTCCTGATTTTGACCTGATCTTTTCTTCATTTTGACCTTAATTCATATTTTCCTAGAACTGAATCTTTATTACTACTGTAGTAACCTTCACCATTACCTTAATTTATTATTTGTGCTATAGTTGTAGGACCCTTGAAATTCTTTAGAGAAAAAGATTGAGTGTATATTAAAAAAAAAAAAAAAACTCTCCTGAGATCTCTCTGCTTATGGCATGGAATACATGGGTGACATTTTAATTGTTAGTTCATCATACAATCAGATTGAGCACTCAAAGAAGAGTAATCAAGCTCCTTGCAGCTAAAATGGGATTTTCAAATGATAAAACATCGTCAGATGATAAAACCCTGGAACATATTAGGTCATAATCTGGACCTGGTTATTGAAAGGTTAATACAAAATCACACATCCCGAAAATTGAAAGTAAAATTCCAAAAAGTTAAAATTGACTAAATATAATCACAGGAAATATGGACAACACAAAGGGCAGCCAAAAAAGAGTCACAGCTGCTGATTATTTTAGAATGAAGGAAAGTGAACTTCCTAAAAATGCAGCCCTGCAATAGCTCAGCAGTGTTAACTACACGGAGCCATCGTTCCACATTTGCCACATTTTGTTTTTCATTGATATGGTTCAGTTCAAGAATTAGTATAACAAGAATTAGTGTAATTAGTTCAAAGAACATGGCTTATCGTCACTATTTTTTTTTTTTTAATTGTTGTTGTTCTGAAATCTTGAATACTAGGTCAGGAGTCCCAGTGAGTTGCTATAAAGTTGAAAAGAGCACATGCAAAATCCAAGATAACAATCTGCTTACTACAAAACCCCACTTTTACTTAAAGACTTATGTTTAGGTAAATCTTGTAGCATTACAGTCTCTAAAAATCTACAGAGAAAAAAATCCTCGAAAGAGGAAATTTACCATATCATAATTAGTAATGGATTCTGGAAGCAAATCTACTTATAAACCATGTAGGCAATAATTTGATTCCAAAATATTGTTTAGCTCATGGAATGTTCTTTTTTAAAATCTCCCCAAAGGCTATAAAAGCTGGCTTCTGTAAAATCTGGGAGGGCTCAGATAGGACATCTATACAAGGCAATCAATTGTCTTATAAATTTTAGTTGATAACTCTCTGGAAGTACTTTTGTGATTTATTGAGTTGGTTGTTCATACTGGCTCCCCTTCTCTCCCATCAATTTTTAGAAATTATCCCTTTCCAAGGTTTACATGATTATAACCAACCATCTTTGGGTTCTTGGCAGACCTGATAATACCATGTGAGTTGTACCCAGCCCACCATAGTAGATTGGGTAGACACCCAGCATACACTGTACCAACAATCCTCTTCCCAGGGGTTTGGGAAGCAGGCCTAAGGAATTCCAGTCTTCATCTGGATTGTCTCTAAAGAAAGGAGATGTAAATTTGGGAATTGTGGATGGCCATAGTTCTCCCTGTGGAGTAGGGAGTGGAGGGAGCATATGTGTAGAAAGAGGAAGAATGATTCAGAGAAGAGTGCAGAGAAGGGCAGAAGGCAGTAGAGAGAAGAGATGAAAAGAGAGAGCTGAATGCTCTGGAGCCCTCATTCCAGTTGGTCCTGAGGCCCATCTGCATCTCTGCCCTTGGGTTCTACAAGACCCTACATTTCACACAGGTGTTCTCCTTCAAATGAATCCCCCTAATTTGGGATTAACTAGCCTTGAGGGTTTCTATTTTACATAACCAAGGATCCTAACTAAATCTACAAGTGATAGAAGAGTTGTGTTCAAGGGTACAAAACTTCAAAGTTAAACCGAGGCAACCTATTGAAACCGATTCAAACTAGCTGGGTAAGGACAAGTCCCTTCATCACCCTAGGTCTTAATTCCTGAGTGGAATTGGTTTTCAATATTCCCTTTGCTGAGTAATTGATTCATGAGGCTGAAAACACAGAAGAAACATTTTTAGCAAATTTATTTCTTTTTAACATGGGAGAAGAACAAAACACAATTCCTTTTTGCATAGTTATAAAAATCTACTATAAAAAACAATTTTGTCTTTGTGTCCAAATCTCCATGCAAAACCTAATACTTGACTAATGCTACCAATATTTTGTTAAAACAAAAAACAAAAAACAAAAAACCTAACTCTCGAGATTAGAACATTGGGCATATATATTGAAATAAAATGTTTAAAAATGCATTTTAGTTCTTATTTATCCTCTGGATACTGGCGAGTCATCTAATTTTATGAATAAAGGAGTTTCCCAACAGCAATGACTTTTAAATATGATGGACTTTTAGATATTTGTCATCAAAAGCTGTAGTTTCAGTTGAGTTTTCACAAATACAGGCCCAAATAAATTGACAAGAATTTAGCATCATAGCTAGAAGGGAGGAAACCACAGTCTAATTTTTTCTCATTACAGATAAGGGATTAAGACCCAGAATGAAGAGACTTGTCCGTACTTAGCTAACCTGAACCAAAGAAAGGGATAGAGCTCTTAAGTCCCAGCTTTGACTCCTGTTGCTCTTCTACAATGGCACAGGGACACACAACTCTCAATTGGTCCATGTGCTCTCGGCCCTCTTCTTCCAATCAAGACGCTGATGTGGATGTATAGTTCCACGAGGGTGGTGCCTGTACAATGATCCACAGGCCTTCTGTGCGTGAATGGGAAAGGGTAAGGAGAGAAAAGAAGTGAGAGAACGTTGTCATGGGAACACCAAGGCAAATCACAAGATGAAAAACAATTTAAACCCATTCTGCTGTCTCGTGCTTTATTTACTCAAGTAATAAATCAAGATATCTGTGTCAAAACCAATGCAGTGTAAAATAGACTGAAGATAAGCTTTTCAATTTAATCAATACTGCCTTCTAAATACCAAAATCTTGTCAAAGGGGCACCACCGCACATTTATCTACATTGCTGTTAAAATGACTATATGGGCATTTGTGGAAGCTCTCCCTTTGTTCTAGCTTCTTTTTCTAAATTTTAAATTGTTCCCCGAGAGGATTAGTATAAAGACAGAATTATCTAGAATACCATTCTATGAGCATAACAGTTTCTAAACCTGTGACAGGCCAGAAAAGTCAAATTGGATTGGGTAAGTAAATGTGTTTACCCCGAATGAGATAAATGACCTCTTCCTGGGGGTTACGTAGACCCGGGGGTCCATCTACAACTCCAGAATAGAATTGCATTCAAATAGAATCTGGTCAGGGAAGGAACTATCATTCATTAGAGGACAGAGACCTTACAATTCTGGCCCAAAAATTCTGTGGTGGGGATGTGTGTTGTGGCTCCAAGGCGGCACCGACTCTTTCATATCACTGAACGTTAATCACCGTTTCAAAGGTTCATTCATTCATTTATTCCACTGATTGTTAAGTGCCTGCTCTGTGCCAGGCACTGTGCTATTTGTATATAACCATGAAACCCGAGATCTCCCTGAGAGAGGAGAGTCCACTGTCTGCAGCTTCCCTGCAGTGAAGTCATTTGACAGAATAATTAACCTTTAGAAACAGGCTGAGTCAGATGAAATTAAATTATTTTGACACTTGTATTTCATTAACCAGTTTCATTCCCTTTCTAGATTCATCCTCATACTTTTCATAGAATGTCAGAACTGGAAAGACCTCAGAGAACAAATGTGAAAGCTTAGCTTTGCTCAATGAGTAGCCGGGGGCCACTTAGCTAGTTAGTTGGCAGAAGCAGAGCTTCATTTTTATCTCCTAAATGACCTTTACCCTACATAAAAACTTTCTATTAAAAATGTAACAGACTTCATAGATTTATACTTGAGATGTCGGTTTTATATTAAGGCAAAACAATCCAAGACACAGAGAGTTAAAACTATTTTCTCTAGTCGGCGAGACAGGGCCTGTTTATAAGAAAACAGACAGGCACTGAATTTCCACTCACTTCCTTAAGGAATAACGTACTCATCCCTGTCTCCCTCCCACACAAGTCTCCCACCAACTCCATGTCTATCTTGCTCACTCTCACCCTGTCTTCTGAACCCTGAACACCCCTAGGAGCTGCTGAGGAAACTTAAAAAGTTGATTGTTTTTCAGGTGACAAAGAGAAAAAGGAAGACCAACACAAGTAAAATTTCAGGGGAATTTAAAGCTAATGGTGGAAATTTTGTGGGGTTTGTATAAATGTCATCTGGTGGGAGATTTTAAAAATTATATTCACTGCTAATTTTCTAACGTCACTGACACACCAAAAGTCACTGTTATTTCAAAATATGCACTATATAAACTACGAAGACCCAGTAAAAAATTGTAAATTACCCAAACTGATCGTAGAGAAAGCTTTTTCTCCTTCCTTTTGAGTTGTGTCTGCTTCCTGTGTCTTCGTATGGGCTTTGTATCTCCAGCCCCGAACCCCTGTCACACATGACAGTTCCTTGTGTTCCCACAGAGAGGCGGCAGCACCGAGGTCCAAGAAATCGTTAGGGCAGGCGCTGGCCCCAGACCACGGAACACTCCTGATTCACACTGATGGACTCATTGCAGGAATGTTACAGCCCTCAGCTGGCATTGCCCGGAGGTGGAATGCCACGCCTTCTAAACCTAGGTCTTCCGTGCTTGTTTACAAAAGGCCAGGACATTAGACCTGACACAGAGGCTCCTTTTCCCATCCTCTCCACCAGAGAAAGTAGGAGCACAGTAGACACCAACAGATCCCAGGAAATGGTGGATTGCCTTCCAAAACCATTTCATCCTCTCAGAAGATGGTGAGAGAAGGCGGAAAGAACTCTGGCCTCAGAGTGGACAACTTGAGCTCTGTCCTAAGCTGCCGTGTCCTAGTCCTGGATCTCAGCAAGTTGCTGACCATCCTCAAGAATCTGTCTTTCGCCTTGAAGTGGGAATGATAATAATACATCCTCACAGAGTTTCTCAGGTTTTAATAAGAGGAAATAGTGTATTGAAAACCCTCTGTAGGTCATAGAGTACTATAGTTGTTTTTACTATCGCCCAGTCATAGCATAAATTAAGAACCAAGTGATTTGATTCGCTGCAATCACTCCTAATGATACTTGGAAGGGTGTAAGTCAACAATTTTCACTCAGAGGCCTATTTGTTTGAACAGTGAAGAGTACATTTAGCCATTTGGAGCACTGTAAAGAAGAGTTTACACTTAAGATCCAGATTTTTCTGCTAGGAAAGTATCAGACGTATGACACACATGTAGTAAAACATTTTGCTTCCATAATAAATATAATTGATCACATTTTATGAATATAATTGATCACATTTCACTTTAATAAATATAATTGATCACATTTTCCTGAGGATATCAAGTGAGATCTCGTCATGGGGAATCAAGGGCCTCACGGTTCATAGCTGACGAAAGACATGTTTAATCAGCCTTCTACCACTTTGCTGTGACTCATAAAGCTAAATTGCAAAACATAGGAGGATTAGGTAATTCTCATATACTAATTGATCAAACCCAGAGGACATCTTCATCTGCTCACGGTTGGTCAGGTGGAAAAGCTATTTCTGTTGATTTTGCTACTTTTTCTAACACCTAAGACCAGGCAAGGGTCACCTGGTAAATAATAGCCATAACACATTTAAAGGATGTGTGGTTCAAAAGGAGCTCACTTCCCAACTCCCCTCCTTTCCATGGCAAAGGGAATCACAGCAAGGTGAAGGAGAAGTTTTTGTAGCCCTGCTTCCTTGTTAGACCCACCCTACACTGACACCTCTAACTCCACTTGCACTCTTGGTCCTGCCTGGTGTCCCACTGATTTTTCTTCTCCTCTTCTCTCCCTTAAGACAGGGCTACTGAGGGCTCCTTTCACTGGCCCAATACTTTATCTCCACAGCAAATCTCCATAGCAACCGTGAGGCAGGTTTTCCAGATGGGAAAACTGAGAGCTCTGGTGGATTGCTCAAGGTTAGGACTTGAACCTGGGGTTTCTAAGTTTTTAGTGAGGAATCTTGCAGTCCTCACTTTAGATAGGGCAAATGTCTGGGGACCTATTAGATTTCTGCAGACAAGGCAGAAATCTACCTACTTGGACCAACTCCCAAAGTGCCTCTCCCCAGAGAAATGGCAACAGCTCTGAGGCTTTGGCTTATACCTGGAAGGTGGGAAAAGAGAATAGGGGAAAATGGAGTTTTCAAGTCATCCACACAGCATTAAAGTACACAAACAACTACTTACTGTGTGACCCCAAAACCAGAGACTGGTCTCTGACGCATGGGTATGTGATTCCTCCGAAATCCCAGTAGGAAATAAGTGCTACAAGAACCAGGATGGAATGTAAACTATTTCTTAAGAAAGCATGCTAGCAAATCTCTTCTTCCAAGAGTTCCCCTCCAAAGAGAACTTGGGCTCATTCTTTCTCCCTGATTCTCAAATGTGGCTATACAGGTTCCTTATTGAAAGGAGAAAGGGCATGGAGGGGTGGGCTATAGAAGCACGTAGGAGAGAGCCAAAGAATCTAGATGAAGCACCATCACTTTCAAGCCCAGGGAAGGCCCTTTTTCCGAAGTTGTGAATTTACCCTATTTCTCGCATGACTTCTCCAAGAGTCCCCTCCAAGTCAACTTTCCACATACTCCAATAAAAGGTCCCCCATCCTCTGTCTCATCCCACCAACCCCAACACACAAACTTTTCCTCACCCTCACGTCCATCACCTAGAGAAGTGCAAAGTATAGCAAGATGTCCGTGCTATTGGGGGAGGGAAAATAAAAGCATCATTCTGTTATTTTGTCCACCTATTTTGGGAGTGGTACACCTGAGCTGGGTGGAGAAGGCAGGCTGGGTTCAGGCATCAGCATGATGAGGAGGCTGAGTCAGAGAATGAGATGCTAATAACAAAGAGTGGGCATGGCTGTGATTGGGAGGTAGAGCCCATTAGAGCTGGAAGAGACCCAGGGACCCACACAGTACTTCCCTTTCCTTTCCTGATGGAAAATGGAGGGTAGGAGGCTGGTGCCCAGGGCTACAGATGTCCTCAGGTTAAGTGTGACGTGGATGTGGGCCCTAGAAGGCCAAATGTGCAAAGACATAGCTGAGTTCCAAGGCTGCACTCCAGTTCTGGAAACCTCCACAAAACTCCCCGAAGCCTCGCCAAAGTCCCCAGTGCCCATTCTGGAGAATAGGTTTTGCTTCTGCCCTTGCTTTTTTCGAAGGAGGGGGAGGATTTTTGCTGAGTCACTTCTCAGTTCCCTCATCTGAAACTGCGGACGTGAGCCTCTGGTTTTCAGGGTGGTTCTGAGGATAAATGGGGTGTAAGAAAGCACCTAGCGTAATGGCTGGCACATCAATATATGCCTGTGCACCCCTTCTGTCCTTTCCTCTGCTTTTCCCTGGACAGTATGCACTTCCTTGCCTGACTTTTCTTCTATCTTTGGCAGAAATCTGGGGAAACAGTTGTTTATTCTCTTTTCCCACATAAAATGTTGCTAGTGGCTGAGAAGGTGGCAGAGCACAGAGGAAGAGCCAGCCCAGGAGGACTGTGGCTGGTGGGACCTCTGCTGCCGAGGTGTAGCCCATCCAGAGTGGAGGGACACCCAGTGTGAGGAACTGGGAGCCCTCGTGGGCACATCTGTCGCCTCTCTCCATTCTCCCTTCCAGTGGAAACAGCTGGGGTCTTGGGGATTCAGCCACACACACTTTCTTACCTTGAGAGGCAGAGCGGTGGGTGGGGCCAGGTAGCTCTTGCTGGTCTGAATGAGCGGACAGTAACTGTACAGCCTTGCCCTCCGCGCCCGCACGGTGATACCTGCACCCTCTTTACAGCTCCTCGGAAATACCTGGCAGGTGGCAGCACCTCTCCTCGGCACGGCCCTTTCACCCCTGTCAGCAGAGTTGGCCAGAGTGGCCTGTGGGATTGAGCATCCCAAAGTATTCCAAGACTGAGAGTCTGTGTCCCAAAGGTCTCGGGGGGCAGTGATGACCGACCCGTGCTTCCAGCGCATAGAGGGATTGCTGCTTCCATCGCTCATGATGACATCTGAGTTAGGAAGTCTGCATGACAGGGGCTGGAGCGGGCCAAGTTTCCCAGAGTCAGGGGTCAAGGAACGTCTGCAACGTGGGGATCTGCAAACACCACCCCTCCTTACATCCAGATCCTGGGGTTTTTCCTGTCTCTCCTTCTCCCTTGGAGAAGAGCAACTGAAAGCAGCTGGTTGCTCTGTCCCACGGCCCTCCTTCTGTAACAGGCGTGAGGGAGGAGCAGCAAAGCCCTGTGTGTGCCTGAGGTCCCGGCCTGCCAAGAACCGGGTCCTGGGACTGGGGAAAGCGAGTCCCTCCTCTGGGCCCCCTGGGGCTGCAGCGGCTGGAGACAGGGCGGGGACAGCTCCGGCAGGAGGGGCCTGCAGCTGGATGAAGAGGAAGGAAGTTTTCATCTGCTGTTGCTCAGGCTGCTCAGCCATTTCCTCCAAGGGGGTAGGGCTGGTCCTTGCCAGGGTCGTGTTTCAGACCTCAGTGCTCAGGGATGCAAATGCCAGCTGCTGTGGGCAGAGATGTCTTGATGGCCCCATGGTTCCACTGACAGCCTGAGGAAGCAAATGACACACCTTCAGCACCTGGAGGAGTCTTCAAGGAGCAGGGGTCAGGGGATGATCTTGGCCATGGGACCAGACTCTGCACTCACTTCACAGAATCACAAAAACAGGCAGACTGGTGGAGAACCACCTGGGAGTGAAGGATGGGCAGAGACAGTCAAGACTTGGCCTCTCTCACCTTCGTGTGTCAAATGGAATTCCTTTTTCTTAACTGTCCCCTTCCCAATTTGAAATGAAAACACTAAAGCTATTTGTTTCGTTGTTTAACCCTAAGCTCCATATTAACTGCACCTGTTGGATGTCTGGCCTGTGAGACCCCATGTGATTTATAGATGAAGCCTCCCATACACTTCACAGTGCGCTTTTAATCTATCTTGCTTGCACTGATAACACGTAGTTTTAAACAACTTGAATATTTTAGTGAATTTCCACTTTAAATCCTGTGGTTATTTAGGAGTTCCCCAAAGGTAGTCCCGCAGTCCTATATCAAAATACTTGACATCACACACACACACACACACACACACACACACACACACAACTTAAAAAAATAAAAATAAAAAAAGACAAAGATGAAAAAGAGAATATTGAAAAAAAGAAGGAAAGGGAAAGATGAAATAAGAAAAAAAAATATCCAGGTAACAAATCAGGCAGGAGGATATTTTGTTATTTGTTTTAAAAAATACTTTAGCATTTCTTAACTTGTGAGAACGGTAGCAAATCACCTGAAAAACTCACGGGGTAATTCACATTCAGTGTTACTATAGACTCACTATCTCTCACAATAGAAAAAAAAAGCTTTTGAGTCCTGTTGACCTTGTTCCTGGGGAGGGAAGGGGGCAGGGGTGGGAAAGCAGTTTTTTTTTTTTTAATCAATTTGAACTTGACTGAAAGGGAACCAGGAAATCATCCTAGAGACAAACTGAGCAGGCAGCCCAGAAAGCTGGCTGCTCCGCCGTCCAGAGGCCCCACTGCCTCTCCCTGACAGCTGGCCATGACCTCACATTGGCAGCACCCCAGGAGTAATCGAGGACCTCAGCCCTGGCTGACCACAGCTGGCCAGGGTGCATCTTAGGAAATTCTCAGGATGAGTGGTTGGGGTTCTGTCTTGGTTTTCCTTCTTAAGCCTCTTCATACAGATTTTCACCCAAAGTTATGGAAGCTTTGCCCACATTTCCAGATAGGTAGGTGACGCCTCCTCAGAGATGTGTGCAGAGCTCTCTGGGCCAGGCATGGGCCTCTATAATCCCTTTATAACAAATACCATTACAGAGAAAAATTCAGCAAAACAATATTACACCCAAGTGTTAGACTCACCCATTGAAATAATGATGTTTATCTGATTACACTAATTTTCAACAAAAATCTTGTGTGAGTGATATCTAGTTCTCTTTATGTAATTTTCTCACTTTCCTATAACATTATAATCACTTGAACATTATAATCACTTAACTAATACTAGTTTGTTAACTGATCATTAATCCGGCCGGGAGCTCTTTCTTCATATAGAACAGGGGTTTGGGTGAGAGGGAACCATCTTTTCGTTTTAGTTTCTCACAATGCCAAGACTTACACTAGGTGCCTCACACACCGACGTCATGTTATTCGAGGCACAACACAATCCTGTGAGGCCGTTGAGGAGTGTGGGCTCAGGGAAGTGAAATAACTGCCTGATGCTTTTTTACCCAAACAGCCCCAGATAGGAAGGGGCTTTAAAGAGCTGTTGGAGGAGAACTTTCAACTCCAACCTCCAAATAAAACAATGTACAAAAAACAAAAACAACTGTGGTGGTATGTTCAGAACACTTCTGTCTTCTAACTTTTTATTTGCAAAGCTATCACTGCCAAACATTTCATTTCTAGGTTGTGCAGGCTAGAATAGGAGAAGAGAAATGGTGGGTGCCACAGGACCTCTTAATGGGAGGGCTGACCTGGACGACACATGTACGACAACTTCTTAAGTCACCTTTAAGTATTTGGGAGCAACTTTAGAAAGCTGGGAGTCTGTATGAGAAGCAGGCATAAGCACCAGATAAACTTGGGTTTCTGCTGTGATGTAAATGGCACAGCTCTGAGTCTACTGTGTGGCTGTGTGACCTTCAGCAAATTACTTAACCTCTCTGATAATCAGTTTCTTCTTCTGTAAGATGAGGCACCGACTTCATAGGGTTGTTGAGAGGATTAAATGAAAGAGTATGTGAAGAAAGGTGAGGAGATTAGAAAACAATCAGTAACCACAAGATGGCCACGGGATTTGAAAATTAATCTGGGGAACGTAATTTAGTGGTTACCAGAGGGTAAGGGGGTTGGGGGGTGGGAGATGAGGGTAAGGGGGATCAAATATGTGGTGATGGAAGGAGAACTGACTCTGGATAGTGAACACATAATGTAATTTATAGATGATGTGATACAGAATTGTACACCTGAAATCTATGTAATTTTACTAACAATTGTCACCCCAATAAATTTAATAATAATAAAAAAAGAGTATGTGAAGGACTGTAATAGTACCTGGTACATAATGGTTTCTCCATAAATGTTAGCAACGCCTTGTGTTTATAGCCACATGCTATTGAGGTCTAGAGAAAATTGGTTGACCCAATGGAACAATTTGAGCTGTTGCATAAAAACATATATATATTTTAAAGCTGCAATAGACAATCACATGCATATTTTTATGCTTTGTATCTGATGGGTAAGCACCTAAGAGCTGAGGAATTAATTGGGATAAGGGAAGAGTCAGCAGTGAATTTGGGGTCTGGAGACATGCGTTTGTGTCCTGGCATGATCATTTATGTGAACCAGCAAGTTTCTGAACCTCACTGGACTTACCTGAGTGAAATAAATTTTTGCCCTTCCTGACTTACAGAATTGTTTTGAAGGTCAAATAGGATAATCTATCTAAGAGTACTTTGTAAACACAAAATTAATATACGTAAAGTCTTTTAGCCAGGATGGGTGTTGTAATAATATGCTGATTAATAATAAGTCTAAACTAAATAATTGTATCTGATTTCTCTGAAGACTCAAGATTTCTTTGTCTGAATGGATTCTAAGTCGACTTCATATTTCTCCACCACCACTGACCATCAAGATTCATAAGGTGTCAATGCAAACAACAGATTATTTAAATTGTACTGTCTCTGCTAATGATTTCTTCTCCTCACTTCTAGAGAGAAAAAGAACATTCTACAAACTTAATAAGGGTGAGAGGGGAGTGGGTACTGGGGAGGGATGTCAGAGCACTCACTACTCTTCCTTAAACCTTATGACAACCTCAGGAAGTCGGTAACACGATTCCCCTTTTAGAAATGCAGAAAGAGAGAACAGAGTAGATAAAGTAACTTGCTTAAAGCAACATGGTTAGGGAGGGCAGTAGTTGAGATTTTCGTCCAGGTCTGACTCTTTGCCCTCCTCTCTACGACTGGGGGACATACTCCACACAGCTTGTCCAGCCTGTCTGTACCTATTATCTCCAAAGTCTGCATTCCCAGGAAAGACCCACCCACTCCGTATGTATCGCCTTTGCTGCCCGGGGAGCTCTACCCTCTCTACAGTTGTTTCCCTAGATTTTTTTTTTAAGAGCTTCTGAGTTGAAGAAAAGTAATTCTCTCAAGAGTGGCAATTCCAGAGAACCTGCGTTAGAGGCTCGTGTCCTAGGAAATTCCACGGAATATTCCATTCAGAGTTGTAAGTCAAAGGACTCACAGTCTGCCCCCCCAACACTCATTCCTTCTCCCGGAAGGTAGAGTCCAAACCAGTCTGTCCCTGACCATTCAATTAAGAGCCTCCTGGAGTTACTCTGCTCTATTTGGTTGGGATCTGTTGGGCATTCACAACCTGACAAGAAGCAAAGAAGGTGGTAACTATCGCCCTCTCCTGCTGTAAGGATGTGTTTGGAAAATGTGGTGTGGAGTCCAGAAAGAATGAGACGAGGCAGAAGTGGGGATGGGGCATGGCATTGAGGGGGAGCTTGGCAGAAATGAAACCTGAATGGCTACGGAGGCGTGAAGAGGCTAAGAGAGGGCACGTCAAGGGCATGGATATGGGGACTGGACTGAAGGATATGACCGAGGAGAGTCAGACCAGTGCCGAGAATAAACACTACGCCTGCCTACGCCTGCCATATCAGGTAAGGCTTCAAGATTTTCCAGGATATTCTGTCTACTGGGTAGGAATATGCCTTCAGAGCTGTGGCTTAGTTTTCTCCATTATTATAAAGAGATGTGTATAGTAGTGATCTTGATGATGGTGATGATGGTAGCTACCATTAACTGTCGACTATATGCCTGCCCCTGCCATGCCCATTACATGTATATAACTCCTAATCCTCAGAAGGAGGTAAATATTAGGTGCACTGTCTCAAAGACATGACACTGACGTCTGCAGAAATGAAATTCTTTTCCCAGAGTGACATGGCTTTTAAGTGGCTGCAGGCCCGGATCGTTCAGGCTCCAAAGTGGATGCTCTTTCCATGATGCCACACTGCTTCCAATCGCGTGTGTTTAGAGACTGACTTTATCTTCTATTTTATAGACAAAGACTTGAGATTTGGACAGGTAAAATAAAGAAAACTTAGGGACGGGGGGCGGGGAAGATAGACAAGGAGAAAGGGGGTCAAATACATGGTGATGGGTGGAGACTTGACGGGGTGGCGAACACACAATACGATACACAGATGATGTATTGTAGACTTCTACACACGAAACTTATATAATCTTATTAATATCATCCCAATAAATTTAATTAAAAAAACCAAAACTTTTCTTACATCCTCTCCAAGTCCCAGGGGTACATGGTCCCCTCAACCTCTCCACCTCTTACTTTCTCCAACCTCACTCCCCTGTGGCCATTCTTCACCTCTTCCCAAAAAGCAAGCCAAGCTCATTTCTTCAGGAGGTGACACCATGTCAGATATACCCCACTGTGATGATTGTTTATGGAAGCACCAGATGGGAACGCTTGAAAAATATTCCAATGAGAAAGTCTTTCATTTTCATCCTTTTTCTATTTTCTCTGTTGCCTGCCACCCCAAATCCATATACACATTGGTGTGTTTTGAGAGATTCTTTATATTTTAAGTTGCTATGTGCCTACCCTGGCATCTGTTCACACAGGCTGACTGCTTTTGAAGTAAAGGGTAAAAGTTTTCGAACAGACCAGAGCACCAGCCATGAGGAACGTAAATGCTCTGTCCTATGTCATGCCCAGACGGTCATCCTCTCATTCATGGCTCCCAAAGCCCTTTCATCTGTGGAAGCGCTGAGCAGTTAGAGGTGGGAGTCCTTTCGGGCAGACGGGGATTAGGTTGCACTTGACAGAGGGCGCGGGTCGAGGGGGACAGGATGGGGTGGTGTGAGGTGTGAGCAGTGAGGTTTGAGGAGTTTGTGCTCGAAGGCCCTGGCCAGAGCCAGAGGCTGTGTCTCCTTCACTTAAACCTCTAATTGCTGTAGATTGTTCTTCAGTGAAAGCTTCCTCATAGTGTTGTGACTTTACTGGAAGCAGCCTTAGCTGAATAGGAATGATTTCTAAGTGCACTTTTTATAAGTAATCAGAGATAATGGCCTGTTTCTATTGAACTCAGTAATGGCTGCAATTTTATCTAGTGCCCCATGTACCAAGGACTTCCCATTTGCTAGCCAATTAAGTCCTCAAGAGGCTGTAAGGATGAAGAAACTGGGGGAGATCAAGCAACTTGCCCAAGGTCACTAACAAGAGGCCAAGCCAGCACTCGGGCCCTTTTCGTTGTAACTCCAAACGGGCTCTGAAGTGCTGTTGCTCCACCTTAGGGCCTCTCGGCGCCACCCCTGTCCTGATTCCCAGCCCACCCAGTCAAGTCCTGTTTGTGCTTATCCCACCCCATTGAACCAATTTTCCTAAGTGCTGCTACACTGGTCTTCTAAGACCCCAAATCTGTCATGCTGTGACCCGTAGTCGCCAGTGTCTCTGACATGAAGGTCAACTCCACAGCCAGTGGTTTGACTTTTCTCCCATTGCCCCCCTGAGCCCCCCTCAGACAGGATGTGCTCCCCAGGCTCACCGTGCAAAGCCTCCACTCAGACCCTTGCTGGAGCCCTTCTCTGTCTTCCCCACCTACACAAACCCTACTGCCTTCCGGATCCTGTCTATATTCCACCATCTCTCTGACATTCAGTAATCTTTCCCTTTCTAGCACTTTCTACCAATAACATTTATTCTGATGTCAATCACACATGTTCTTTATGGTGAAAGAAAGGAAAAAGATAGGAAAGAAAGAAAGTTTTCAAAAGGCTTTAGAAAATTTCTTTTTCTTTTTTCTTACTCCCGACTCAATCTCAAAACCCATTGAAAATATTTCAATGTTGCAACTCTTCTCCTGTAAGTAAAATATTTGATTCAATTGTTATTAATAACTCAGATCAGAACTACATATTGGTAATTTTTTAATATATACCAGACAATAAAATTCACTGAAACACTATGAAAACATGACTAATTCAGCAGTCCATTTGCAAAGCTATGTGTCTGATACACCACCTTGCACAGTGAGGCACTGTTTCAAGAGCACTGAAAGAGGTTTCATCAGGTCTTTTTTTTTTTTTTTTTTTTTAATTTATTGGGGTGACAATTGTTAGTAGAATTACATAGATTTCAGTTATGCAATTCTGAATCACATCATCCATAAATCACACTGTGTGTTCACCACCCAGAGTCAGCTCCCCTTCCATCACCGTACATTTGATCCCCCTCACCCTCATCCCCCACCCCCCAACCCCCTTACGCTCTGGTAACCACCAAATTACGTTCCCCAGATTAATTTTCAAACCCCGTGGCCATCCTGTGGTCATCATCAGGTCTTAATAAAAACAATTATTAAACACATATTGATTGAATACCCACTTTTTACCCTGCAGTAGTATTATTCTCCAGGAATGGCCCTGAATGAAGGCTTTGAAAGGAAAACACAGTGATCCTCAGTTCTCCTTGGGGAGTTTGATCTTTTGCTCTATTCCCTAATTTCTGCAAAGATAGAATAATCCAGAAGTCAAGAACCAGTCACCTGGATCAGCGATAGACACAGGTTCTGTCCCAAGAAAGGCATGATGTGATTGATCCCTTAAGCAACAAGAAGGGAGAAATCTGGAACCTAGTAAGGCTGATAATATTTGGGATCCGTACTTCTCTAAAATGGATTCGCTACTTTGGTTTTAGGGTTTCTAAGCTTCTGTTATACTTCTTGACATGTGCTTCAGGCTGAAGGATTATCCCCTATTGGAGACAGGCTTAGGCTTTGGTTTGGAGAAGACTCATGAAAAAGAAAGAGCTCTAGACCAGGTTGCAATACTAGCCCCACACCTCACCAATAGCACTGATGTGAAAATTCAACATATATATGTAAAAATATAAGAATATCTGCCCTGGGGTGGCCGGCTAGCTCAGTTGGTTAGAGCGTGGTGCTAATAACACCAAGGTTGTCGGTTCAATCCCTACATGGGCCACTGTGAGCTGCGTCCTCCTTGAAAATAAATAAACAAATAAATAAATAAATATTTTAAAAAATAAAAATATGTGCCCTAACTCAGAGGGTTGCTAAACAAATAAATAAATAAATATTTAAAAAAATAAAAATATGTGCCCTAACTCAGAGGGTTGCTGAAAATTACCATGTTAGGACTTTAAAGGAACATTTGAATCCTGATGCTTTCTTTTAAGATAAGGCAAATCAACTGATCAACTGATGTGTCTAACATTAGTGGCACATATGTCATTGCCATGAAGTGAAGGAGTTCGCTAATTCCACAAGTGCGGTTGAGCATCTCCTGTGTGCCAGGCACTGTGAGTCCTGTGCTACAGAGACTCTGAGGTAAGTATGTACCAGTCAGATATCAGAGCCAGTGGGGCACTAACTACATAGATAACTGAACTCAGACACAAGCAAGTCAATATCTTTAGAGACAATAAAGCCAAAGTGCTACAGGGCTCAGAAGATGGGACATCATATCAGATTAGGAAGAGTCACAGAAGACTGCCATTTGGGACTGAATGTTTGTATCCTCTCAAGATTCACATGCTGAAACCTAGTCCCAGTGTAATGGTATTTGGAGGTGGGGTCTTTGGGGTCTCAGGACGGTAGAGTCCCTTTGGTTGGATTAGTGTCCTTATAAGAAGAGGCCAGAGGGCAGTTCACTCTCTTTCTTCCATGTGAAGACACACCAAGAAATCAGCAGTGTGCAACCAGGAGGAGGGCTCTCATAGACAGCAAATTAGCCGGTGCCTTCATCTCATATTTCCCAGCCTCCAGAGATAAATAATTTCCCATATTTCCCAGCTTCCAGAGATTAATTTCTGTTGTAATATAAGCCACTCAGTTTCTGGTATTTTGTGATAGCAGCCCAAGCTAAGATGGAACTGCTACCAAGAAATGGGGTGCTGCTATGACAAATACCTAAAAATGTGGAAGCAGCTTTGAAACTGGGTAATAGAGGCTAGAAGAATTTTAGGTGTATGCTGAAAGAAGCTGAGATTATCATAAAAGGATGCTTAAAAGCAATTCTGGTGACAGCTCAGAAAGGAAAGGAGAGCTGTAGAAAAAGCTTCCATCGTTTTAGGGAAGACATAAATAATCATGTACAATAGATTAGTAGAAATATGGATGCTAAAGGCCATTCTGATGAGGTCTCAGATGGAAATAAGAAACGTGTTATGGGACAAGGGAGAAAAGGCAATTTTTGTTGTAAAGTGTCAAAGAACTTGCTGAATTATGTGTATGTTTTAGTATTTTGTGGAAGGTGGAACTTGCCAGTGACAAAATTGAGTATTTAGCTGAGCAAATTTCTACCTGGTATTGAAAGAGCAGCTTAGTTCCTTTTGACTGCTTATAGTGACATATGAGAAGAGAGAAATGCCTTGGAGATGGCATTTTTAAGCAAAAAGTAACTACAACTTAAAGATTTGGAAAATAATCATATTGCAAAAATGAGAAAGCGTGCTTGGAAGAGAACACTTAGGGTGTAGCCAAACAACCGTTTGATCAGGAGATTGGTTATGGGTGAGAACCACCATAGGAGAAGCATCATAAATGTTTGACTTCTGAAGATCAAGCTGAGATGAGAGCAGGAGAGAGAGGGCACTTTAGCAAACGTTTACTTACTTATGGACAAGTGTATGTGATGGAAGATTGCACACATCACGATGTGTCCTTACAGAGCTTTTTGCTTGTCTAATTGTTTGTAGTCTGTTTCCCACGAGGCCGGGGCCCGCACTGTGTGGTTTTGTTCTCTACCCTGGACTAGTCCCTAGCACAGAGCTTAGCACAGAGTAGGTACTCCATACATATTTGTTCAATGAAAAAATGGTGTGTAAATGGACCCATTTTTGCCTTTAATAAGCTTGTAATCTAATGGGGAAAGCATAAAAGCATAAAGCTTTAATACAAGACAGAATATGATAAATGCTCAACAGAGGGCCAAGGAGACAGATGAATCCCGATGGAGCTGTCAGGGAAGGTTCATGGAAGAAACGCCCTATGAGGTGGGCCTTGTAGGCCAGCATTTCAGCAGGTAAAGATTGGGGAGTCACATATTCAAGGCTTAGGAAACGAGCGGAGAGAAATGGGAAGTTATACAGCGAGTTTAGGGCCTGGTATGTGGCTCAGAGTGATGGAGCACCCGCAGAGCATGTGGGGTTTACAATGGAAAATAAGGCTGGAGGGGTTCATTCCAGGTCACGAGGGCCCTGAAAACCAAATTAAGGAAGGTCTCTTCAGGCTTCTGAAGAGATGACTTTGAATTTGCAAAAGACAATTTGGTAGTGTATTCAGTTCAGTTCTTCAGCCCAGCAAACCTTTCTTGGGTATCTGGCAAAAGCTCCTTCTCCACACTGCTGGGCATGAGAGAACAGGTTGGATGGTGGCTACAAAGCTGCCACGTGCCAACGCTTCATTTACTGCATTTCACCAGTTCCTGCAGTAGCCACTGGCACCCTCCGTTTTAGATACGTAAATAGAGGCTGTGAAGGTAATTTGATCAAGCAGCTGCCTTAGTGAGTGGAGGGGTCTGCCAGACTTCAAAGCCATTCTCTGCAGCCTTCAAGCTGTGTTCCTGTCAGGAAGCTGCCTGTAAAACACAGTGTATCCTTTTTGCTGGGAGAAGAATGGAGCCAGTATGGAGCGCAAAGCCTGGGTGGGCACGTGGTCATGCCCCACTGCCAGATGCAACAGACACGGCTTGCGGATCTGGTTCACCTTTGCCTGGCGGACCAGGCAGTTATCGACAACCTCACCTGCAAATGAGTGGATGTGCTTCTCGCACACGCTCTGTGCCTTTAAAGAGAAAATCTGGCCATAGCGGCAAAAAGGCCTTATTTATCTTGAAAGGCCACATCAAGTATAAGAAAAGTGAGGGGCGGGGGGGCAGAAAGCAACACTTAAAAGTAGAACTGTTTGAAAATGGAATGCTTTTCCTTAAGTCCGTGAAGCTGTTCAAATAATGGAAAATGACTGTTTGTTGCGTTTAACAAACATATACAGTAGGACCTCTTTATCAGCTTAGCATCACTTATCTCCCCCAACAGTCAGGATGGCCTGACAAGTGGGGTCTCCTTGGCCTAAAAGATATGCTCATTAGAGCGCTATAGACCCAAAAGTTCTACCCTTATAGGTGAATTTCTCCAGGTTAATCATTGCCTTGGGGGTGCGGGTGGATTCTCCTTAAAATACTAACTTCTCTGAGAGGAGCCAACCCACCATACCCCTAATATCTCGGTGCAAGTGGTTTTCTTAGGCTGTTTCTTTATAGACTGTCCAGGTTCATTGGCTCCTGGAGATGGGGGAGCGGTGGGAGCGGGGAGACTGAGTCATAAGCAGGCTGGGCACATCCCAAGTGAACTGCACACAAGTCAAGGACACGGAGTAGCTAAGTAGGTAAAATCCTACAACACAGGTTTATAGGGCTCAGTGTTCACGATTGTAGTTGGAGAATTTTCCTCTAGTCCTTTCTATTTTTAA
Source organism: Rhinolophus ferrumequinum (assembly GCF_004115265.2). Taxonomy (NCBI): domain Eukaryota; kingdom Metazoa; phylum Chordata; class Mammalia; order Chiroptera; family Rhinolophidae; genus Rhinolophus; species Rhinolophus ferrumequinum. The sequence continues at coordinate 57,161,747 of NC_046287.1, forward strand.
AATATGGTAAATCATGTAAATTTTTTAAAAGTCAAGTTTCATCCTTTTCGGTTCCTTGTTATTACAAATATTTGCTTCTAAAAGAAATATATACTAGCATGTGTACACACACGTGACTGCACTTCTTGTTTGTTTTGCATTTAGCAATAGGAGAAAACAGTTAACACTAAAAACTCCAGGCAAGCAGAAAACAGAACAGCAGCAGCTGTGAGAAGAGACGCATGCACGGGGTACAAACGAGTTTTCTTCCACCCTAGACTCTCCATCCTTCTCAGTCACCAGTCCCATCTGAGAGGCAGATGACAGTGCTGGCGGTGACAGTGGTAGAGAAAGAGATGGGAGGGAGAGGCAGTTAGATGATTTGTTTGAGAAGAAACTCCCCAAACGCTCTGAGTCTTTCTATTCCCGATGACTCACCTCCCCATCGCCTGGGTGAGCGTCAGCTTTGAAGTGAGAATGCCCTGCCTCTGCCATTTCCTGACCAGGTGTTCTTGGGCAAGTCAGGTGGGCTTTCTGATCCTCATTTTCTCACCTATAAAATGATGATGATGTCTCCTTGTAGAATAGAGACAAGGATTCAATGAGATAATATATAGAAAAGGAATTCATAGAGAGGATATTGCTATGTACGGGTGAGTTATTTTTCTAAATAGATGGTTACATACAAGGTTGCAAAACATCCCTCACAAACAATTCCTTCTGGATTCGAACACAGATCTTAAAAGATGAATAGGAGTTAGCCAGTCAAAAAGGAGGGAGAGCATTTGTGAGCAAAGAGTGCATGTGTGTTTTCCGTGAGCATGAGGCATGTGTTTTGTAGGACAGGCTGAGGCGTGCAGACTGTGGGGGCGGCAGGGGTGGGCAGAGATCAGCCCAGGTGGTTGGGCTCAGTCATGTGAAACATAAGGTTTGAGGCAGGCAGTGACAGGAGCTCAATCCTGCAGGGCATTATATGCCTTGTTAGGAAGCTTGGATTGTATACCCTAGAACAATGTTCTATCTAATGGTGTTCAGTGAAATTTTAACTGAACTTGTTTTTTAAAGTCACTGTAGTCAAGCAAGTTCAGGATTAAGTAGTTAATCTTTTTCTTTACTGCAGTACTTCTCAGAGCTTTTAATATGCTAATATGCACCAACGTGGGCATGTATTCTGCAATAGGTCTTCACATTGGACCCTCAGGACCTTTTTCTGACCCCCACTCTCTCTCAGACTCCCACTCCTCCAGGATTTCCATTTTCTAGCTCCACACACTGGGAAATGCTGCCACCCACTGCAAGGAGGCTTGTCAGGTTCAGGGCGTGTCTGTGCTTGCAAACGTTTCTGTGGCTTTGCCACGCTTTTCTGATCTCTGTCTGCTCATCCAAACACCCCTCCAAACCTTCTCTGCACCTGCTTCTCCCCCAGTGGATGAACTCACTTCCTAATCTACAGAAAGGATCAAGTCCAAACTAGAGGCTGGCCTTCTCCTCCACTCTTGAAACTTCCACATCTACAGACTGTCCTAGCTCCTCCCAGAGATGTTGTTCCTCTTTCCAAAGATGGATGGCAGCATTTTAGTCTAAGAAGATGAAAGACTTGTCAGACAAGGGAGGCTACTGTTCCGGGTCAGAGTTAGTAAGAGGCAAGAATCTGGCTAGAACTCAAGCTTCCCGCCACCTTTGCAAGGGCCCTTTTCTCAGGCCACACTACTGTGCAGGCCCCTACCAGGAGGTGATCCTACTCCGAGGGGCACATGTACGACACATGTGTGCCAGTAATATGTTGTTTTAGACTGACGTAAAATTACCTAGTCATATGTCTGTTAGTAGTATCCTGTCAAGTTTCTTTTACTTGAACTATTTCATTTCCTTCCTTTTCTTTTTTTTTTTAAATATTATTTTAAATTTATTTTTAAGTTATAGTTGACATATAGTATTATATTAATTTCAGGTATACGGCATAGTGATTAGACATTTATACACCTTACAAAGTAATCACCACAGTAAGTCTCGTAACCATCTGTCACCACACATAGAATATTATCAACTATATTTGCTATGCTATATCCCCGTGACTTATTTTATAACTGGCAGTTTGTACTTCTTCCTTCCTTCCTTTTCACTGCCCTGTTTCTTCAAGATAAACCACTCTAGTTCTCAAACTACCCAGGAAGTAATATAATGCTTTCTATTCTAACAATTAAAACGAATTTATTCAGCTCTCTTTTCTGAGGAGCTCCATCTTTTCTCCAGCATTTGCACTGTGCCGAAGATGCCCCAGGAGGTGAAAACAGGAGGCCTCACACCAGCAGGGCCCATGAAGTGGGGCGCTTAACATGTACCTTCATTTCAGCAGGCAGCAAACTCTGCTTGCATCACCATATCCCCTCATGCATTACCACCACAGAACCAAACCCACCCAGTGTGGTGGCTTCACTTCAAACTTTTGGATTTAGAAGCAACATATGAATAAAACAGCCACTGAAAAGCCTTTGCTACGGGCGGGCCTCTTGGCATCAATACAATTCAACACATTTCTTTCTCCACTGTTCATTTCTCTTGGTATTTAGGGTAAAGCTGTTCTTGGCCTCTTTCTTTCTTCCAGATACTTTGGGTAGAATTAGTTTTTATTTATTTGTTTTTCAGTACATCTTTAAAATCTGTATGACTATTTTTGAAGTTTTCAAACCTCATTGCTACCTTAATCACTTTTTCCAGGCACCATTTCAATCCAGATACTTTGAAGGAACTGAGCCTTAGAACTTCAGAGCTGGCACACACATGTCCTGAATAAGGGTGCTTGTTCTCCAACTTTAAAGCAATCTGATTTGGAAGGACTGTGAGGTTGCTTGGGTTTAAAAATAGCCAGCTGAATACGGGAGGCTTTTTCCAATTACTGTGGAAAGATACTTCCGGGCCTGTTTAGCCCCAAACTAGACACTATAAATGTTTTACAGTTTGTGGGGATAAATACATTCTAAGATAATCTGGGACGTTAATTCAAAAACTATGATAATTTGAACATGACAAACCCAAGGCTGAGCTATTTGATCAAGTCAAACATTGTGAATTCCTAACAAAGAATATAATTACTGTATGCAACTTAGTGCAACTATACATTTTATATGTGTAAATTTCATTTATCTTTTCAAAGAATACATATGTGTATATAAATATATACACATATACGTGTGCATGTGTGTGTGCATATATGTGCGCATGTGTGTGCGTGTGTATGTATCTGCTGAATCATTTTTTCATCCAGCAGGTTTGCCCCCAATTTCTTCTTAATTTAATCCATCCCTTACACTGCTGCTAGGGATATTTGCCCATAACACACCCATGAAGCTATGACAAATAAAGGAATTTGTGACATTTGTAAAAACTATTAAAATGCTAGACTGTGGGATTGAACCTAGGCAAGAAAGGAGACACTTAGAATATTGATGGATAGTGAGAAAGGGGGAGGATCAGTGAAGTGGAAGCCATGATGAGATTGAAGGACTTTTCTGGCAGAAATACTTGAACAATTAAACCGGAAGGATATGGTTGGTCTGGGAGCTTGATGTTGGCATTGAAGATTTTAGAGGTGGTGCAGTGGTCCGGGGTGCAACTATTGGAGTGGATGACTGAAATAGAAGAGAAGGTGATCATCTGAAACAAGAAGGCAAAGAAACTGAGAAGCCAAGGAATTAAAATTATCTTTCCTGAGAATGGAAAAGTCATGAAGAGTGACAGAATCTGGAGTGCAGAGGGAGACTGGGAACGAATGAATGAAGAGGAGTGACTGGGGGAAGACAGAAATAAGGGAGGTAATGTGTCCAAGTCACGTGAACATCAAACGGCAAAGGTTTTACAGGAAAAGGGGAATAATGGACTGAAGGTGGCAGAGGGAAGCAAGGAAGACACCCACCTTACTTCTGGGCCTCTGGTTACGTGAAATGTGGCAGAAAAAACCGCCTTGGATGGCGGTGGGAGAAGCGTCTTCAGAGGACCTGCGTATTTCAGAGGAGAGGTTGTGATATGGAAAAGTTTCAGGAGGAAATAGAAGGTGGACTGGGCCAAATCAGGGCGTATGGAAGTGTAGGTGAGAGCCCAGGTGATGGGTGGTGGGGACAGTGGGGCCCCTGGAGTGATGGAGGCAGTGGGAGGTGTGTGCAATGGGATGGGCCTGCTGGCCTCCTGGAGGGAGCTCCAGCTGTCTGCCTGGCGCCACCATCTTGCCCTGGCCATCCAGGGCAGCTGCTCCCCTGGGGACAGAGTGTGCTGCGTCTGCATCTGGGTCCTCGCGATTCTCCAAACGCACTCTGGATCCTCCCACCTCTGAACTCTGCCCCAGTGCTCCTCCACGGGAGGTGCCCTACGTTAGTTCCATCTAGCTTCAATATCTGACACAGGTGCCACACTTTCTGTAAAATCCTGCAAGACATTTGCAATCTGAAACGACCGTTCCTGCTTCTGGATTCATGTAAGTGGAATTCGAAATGGAATGGCATGTTTTAAAACAATTTTTTCCCCTCCTCAGAAGAAAACCTTTTTTTTCTGTGCACTCTTGAGGGAGGGTGATATGTCTTAAAGGGAGGCCCCTGTGTTTCTACACTTCCCTTCCAGGAAGGAAATAAGCTTAGTGTTGTCCAGGATCAGGATTCCAGTTTGATGAACAATTGAGCCCCCATCTAAGAAAAAGTAGAGACTGAGACTTTGGTGAAGGAGGGCTAAAGAGGGGGTGGGAAAGGGGTGGGGTCGGATCCCAATTCAGAGCTCAGATCCCTGTGTCCATCCTGGGCGCCACGGGAACCCACTCTAAGCCTGTGCTAGCTCGGATGAGAATGGGGCAGGAACTATACAGAACCCGAGCCTAGACCGTGGCCTGACTTGAGACCCTCCTGGTGGCACCAGGGCCCTCACCTGTTCACTGCCCAGAGAGCTGCAGGTGCTGACACAGTCCCCAGCGAGGAGCCTCATGCATGTGTGGGAGGTACTTGGTACAGGTTTATTGAGTTAATAGAACATTCTGTGAGGCAGGTGGGATAGCTACCATCCTCCACTCTTTACTCTGGGAGATTCCAGGGCATAGCAAGGTGAGGATGATATCCGTGTGTTTACTTCAACAGTAACTAACAGAACGGAGCAAGAATCCAGGCTCCTGCTCGACCAGCATCATCGCCATTTGTTTTAGCTCAGCCATACAGCTCCCCTGAATAAACAGAACAGGGTGTGTCAGAAAAGAAAGGCAGGATTGTATGATTCTGTATTACAATTATCCTCTTTGTAAAGAGAGAATTTTCTGTAAACCTTATCTCTTTTGTTTGCCTAAACAAAAGGCCACTTAATTTCCTGATACACAAGTACTACAATAACAACAGTAAAAACAATACAGACAGAACCTGGGAGATGATGTGAGAAATGAAAGTGGCTGTAGAGTTAGGCGGGAATGATGAGTAATCCCCCATGACTTTTCTTCAGTATTTAATTTACTAGTTTTATGTTATTTTTTCAATAGAGATGCTTAGGAAAATCTTAACTTTACAATAAGGCAACAACTGATAGCATTTGTTGAATTGCTGTTAGTCGGAGATAAAAAAAATATTTTCGTTACCCTCTGGTAACCACTAAACTATTGTAAACAACAACAAGATATATATAGATAGATGATAGATAGATAGATAGATAGATAGATAATAGATTTCCCTGTCTCTGCTTCTGGAAGACAAGAAGAATGTTCTTTAGGTCAGAGCAGTATCAAAGGCCTTCCCACACTGGAGGCATTGCAACTGGCATGCAAAAGGTCACTCAGGCATCAGTTGAGGACTCTATGGGTTGAATGACACAGTGGCAGGTGCCTTTTGTGACTTTGTTCATTGAAATGCAATAGCATAGGAAGCAGTAGAAAGTAAGGAGCAGGGCTGGGGAAAATGGGAGGGAGGTGAAGTTGCATATGATATTAGCTTTATGTCATTATCTTTAAACACTACCCATTGCCGTCACTCTCTGCCCAACTCTCATCAGTTGTCACCCTTACACCTCCAGCTGAGAGTTCCCGAACAAACTATGATTAAGGCAGATGATACCAGAGGACATTCAGATCCATCCATGTAGGGACTTGAATTAGACTTGCTGCCATAGGCTGCAAGGTCCGGGGGCCCAAGGCATCCTCATGTCCCCCAAGTCAGTGTCTTCCCCTGAGACCTGCACGTAGGAGAAGATTAGTGAAAGTTAAGCCTGACCAAATTAATTTCTACTCTTAGAAGGCGGGACAGTGGTCACCTTAAAGTGTTTGAGTAGTACCTGGATGGGAGCAAGAAGGAATTTATAGAGTGTTAGTCAGGTTCTCTTTCTTGATCTGGATGTTACGTGGGTGTGTCCAGTTTGTGAAAATCCACTGAGCTATTATTGTACATTATGATACAGACACTTTTCTGTATGTCTATTATAATTCAATAAAAAGTCAAAAGGAAAGAAAACGAGAGGGAGGGAGAAAGGAAAGACTGATTGTAAAGGCAGATGGAAGAGCTTGAACCTGATTCAATAGGCAATTGTGAGCCACTCTAGATTATTCAGACGTGGTATGGCCTGACAGCATCATTGTTATAGGAAGATTAGTTTGACTGTGGCGAGCAGTTTAAATGGGATGAGGCTGAAGCAAGAAAACAAGGAAAAAATTACAGTAGCCTCAGCGTGGGTGATGATGGCTTAGATTAGATTGGTACTGACAGTGGTGATATTTAAGAGTGTAGTCAGGTCATTAGCTAACAAAGGAGCCAGTTTCAAGGTGAGCTACTACATATACAAACCAATATTCAGCACCTGCTATAGGCTGCTTTACAATATTGCACAATATTAAAACTCACTTTGTTTAAATAGTAATCATAATTCTTGTTGTTATCAGTTAGGTAGGGCCCAGGACAGCCCACTTAGATGTGCTCAGTTTCACGGCTGAGTTCAAAAGATTAATTTAGTGGCTGAATATTTGAGATTGAAGAGAATACTGCTTTCCAAAGTATATAACGAAGATTTTAAAGATTGGATTGAACAGACCAAAGCTTCTCCTTCAGAAAAATAATATGTAGCACGTTTTAGCAGAGGGTCCTCAGTAGAATTTAGATTTATGCAAATCTTCAATTTTCCATAATCCAAAATTAACAAACTCAGAACGGCACAAATGTGTTGAAATGCAATGCAAACTAAACATTTTAGTGCATCTTTCTAGAATTTAACAGAATCTTGACATCTAAATTCACATTATGCACCTCATTTAATTTCTGCACAATGAACCAATGGGCAGAAATAGATGAATTGCTGACACATTGACTTTTTTCCAACTCCCAGGAGGAAAACAAAGGTTCACAGTCAGAGATGAGGGAAGAGTTCATCTGGTTCATTAGTTTGCATAAATCCATAATTATGTAAACAAGTAATTGGTATGTATTGCACTAACTGAATTATTATTTAGCTTTGCTGTGATGCCAGTTATTGAAACATAATCTAATTTTATAAAGTTCCTCAAAGCCTTGGAGAGTCTTAGTTATAAGCTTGTTCTCTGCCCATTAGCACTGACCTCTATGGTTTATTTATTTGGATTTTTTTTGGCCTCCTGCCCCCAAGTTTACACCCCTTTGTTTCATAATCCATACTGTCATTGTGCCCTCTTGACCCAGAAGAGAGGCAGATGAATGAAAGTATTGATGCCAACTTTATAGCTTCTGCAAACAGGAAAGAGTCCTGAATGCCTAGTCACTTGGCTCTGATGTCTTTGGAAACAGAAGGGAAGAGAAGAATCAAACAGGTATTCAAGGCCTTTATGGACTCATCAGTAAGCACCACTGTACATATTGTGATTAAACAGTGCATAGCACATTCCACTCCGGGGAATTTATCCAAAGAAACCCAAAACACTAATTTGAAAAAATATCTATGCCCCTATGTTTACTGCAGCGCTATTCACAATCGCCAAGATATGGATACAACCGAAATGCCATCAATAGACGATGGGATAGAAAAACTGTGGTACATCTCTACAATGAAGTATTACTCTGCCATAAAAAAAGAATGAAATCTTACCATTTGCAACAACATGGATGGACGTAGTGGGTATTACGCTAAGTGAAATAAGTCAGACTGAGAAAGACAAATACCATGTGATCTCACTTATATGTGAAATCTAAAGACAGAATAAATGAACAAACAAAACAGAAATAGACTCATAGATACAGAGAACAAACTGATGATTGCTAGATGGTCGGGGGCTTGGGGGATGGGTAAAAAAAGTGAAGGGATTAGGAAGTACAAATTGGGAGTCACAAAATAGTCACAGGGATGTGAAATATAGTATGCAAAATATAGTCAATAATGTTGTAAAGACTAAGTAGGGTGTCAGATGGATACTGAACTTGTTGGGGAGATCATTTCATAGATTATGTAAATACCTAACCACTGTGCTGAACCTGAAACTAATATAAAATAATATTGAATGTCAACTATAATTTATATGTAATATATAGTCACAGGATGTAAAGTACATCATAGGGAATATAGTCAATGATATTGTAATAGCTATGTACGGTGTCAGATGGGTAGTAGACTTGCTAGGATTATCACTTTGTGAGGGGTGTAAATGTCTAATCATTATGTTGTTTTTGTACACCTGAAACTAAAAGGAAACAGCATAGCACATAGGAAGTCCTATATAAGTAACATTGGTCGTTTTTGTTGATGTCTCCTGTTGGTATTTTTGAGCACCTCTATTTCAATCTTGTATTCCATTTTGAGACTTTGTTCAAGGTGCTGTATCCCCACTCTAACTCCCAACCAATTGACCAGCCTTCTACTCTCTTCGAAAAAAACAGGAAAGGAGTCAGATAAAATGATCAGCAAGGTAGGTGGTGATGTGAAGATGTGCAAAAGAGGTCAACACTTCAGCCTGCAAAGAAGGCCAAGTGGCATTATGTTAAAAATCTGAGTGGTATGCATAAAATGTACATGAGTAGTCCCTTAATCTAGAAGTAGTCAGTTGATAAATAAATTCTGAAGTTTAATGATTCAGCATTAAGGACAAATAAAATGGGCAAGGTTATTATTATTTCACTTTAAGGGAAAGTCTCACTGATAGATAATGAGCAGAATAAATGAATGAATGAGTTTAAATTTTAGCTGTCTTGGTACAACATGAGATAAACTATGTATAATTTAAACACAAAAAAATAAGATTTTCTTTAACAGAGGTCGTTTTCACTAATAAAGAGTTATTTTGAATATTAATATATTGCATTTATACTATGATTTCTATTTAAGATAATGAGGTCTTATTTTCACCTAATCTTATAAAATCTAGTAGGTTAGAGAATAATGATTATTAACATGTGTGTTTGAATTCAATTCATTTCTTCCTAGTTGTGTGATCCAAAAATGTTAACGTTTTGGTCTCAGTTTCTTCATCTTTCAAGTGGGAATAAATACAGTATCTTCCTTATGCAATTACCATGAGGATTAAACAAATCAATACATGAAATACCCTGAGAACAATACCTGTAATAACACTAGATATTATTCTCATTTTATAGTTGTGAAAATCTGGATGCTGCTGGCTACTGTAAAACAAGATTGTATCTATGAGTTCTTGTTTCTCATTTGTTTTGTTCTTTTTTTGCTTTTGGTTTATATACCACATATCAGTGAAATCATATCGGTCTCTGCTTTTTCTGTCTGACTCATTTCGCTTAGCATTATAATCTCAAGATCCATCCATGTTGTCACAAATGGTCCTATTTTATCTTTTCTTACCGCCGAATAGTATTCCATTGTGTATATATATACAGACTATAGCTTAGTGGTTACCAGAGGGTAAGGTGGGCAAGGGGGAAAAGGGGTGGGAGGCGAGGGTAAGGGGGATCAAATATATGGTGATGGACGAAGAACTGACTCTGGGTGGTGAACACACAATGGGATTTATAGATGATGTAATTGTACACCTGAAATCTATGTAACTTTACTAACAATTGTCACCCCAATAAATTTTTAAAAAAAGTTTATTTGGGTGACTACCTTCGTTATGTTTGTGAACAAGGTGCTAGTTATCTCAACACCCAAAATAACGTTTTTCATAATTTGCTCATACTTTTAATCCTATTTAACTTGGATTGGGGTCACAGGGTTCAGTAGAGGAAAGAAAGGGAACACATAGAAAGAGACAAGACAGGGATACCTCATTTATTCAGAGTCACTGGGAATTTAAAATGTTTTTTTATAATCATCAGATTATCTTGGATAGCTTACACAAATAATACAACATAATTTAGGTCAAAGTGAATGATAGAATGAAAGATTCCTCAAGGTAATTACTTGGACACTCACTCACACACTGACCATGATTCACCAAATCCAGCAATTACAAAATCCTTCTCTTTGGAGTATCACTAACAAGGATCTATGTATTTGACTGGATGTCAAATTCACCTCTTACAAGACACACTGACCGGTCAGAGCCAGGGTCAAACACTGGGGTGAGTGTTGTTGCTCTTTCTTGCACAAGCTCTATTGTGAAGGGAGGGGAGACAGAGGGCAAAGAAGATACTAGAAAGGATTTTCTACCGACGACCCAGGAAAGGATTTCCTTCCCTGCAGGAAGAAGAGGGAATAGACTCTTAAATTTAATTACAAGCTCACAATCTTTTATCCACCATTTCAAGAAAATCTCTGAAAACTAACAATATTTCAGAATTTGAAGGCCAAATCTGACCCAAACTGATGCGAGGCTATTTTCAGTCTTTATCCCACTTAGTGTGATAAATGTACATCTGCTGTTAAAATGTAGATATACTGATACGTTTAGTTATGAGCTGCTACTCCAACCACCCTGGGGGTGTCTCATCATAGGCAACATATGTGAAATAGCTTACCTTCATGCAGTCCAAAACATTTGGAATTTTGAAACACATCTGACCCCACAAATTTCAGGTAAGGGATGTGAGCCTACCTTTGGGATATCACAGCTCAGAAGGCAAGGGAGTAACAGAGCTCTCCACCTACTCACTTTTTCTCCTGACTCAGCCACTTACCCCCAAATTATTTTTTCCTTCTGTGCTTTAGTTCCTCATTCACACAATCCTGCCTTAACTTGAAAGTAATTTAGTGGACGACTCAGTTCTTACCAGATATGTTTCAGACACACTGCAGTAATGTGAATGCTGTCTCTTTATGATGTGGCCCAGGCTTTGCAAGCCTACTTGCAATTATAGTAATTAATTTTACCTTCTCTAATTTTACTAAAACAGAAAAAGGATATATACAATCTTTTTAGTATAATTACAAAGAGAAAAAGAATCCTATGAGTTATGAGAAGAGAGTAACATGTGAAGATGTATTCTTGTTAAGGTTATAAATTATTTTGAGAAACTAGGCAACATTCTAACCTATTGAGAGAGCTTGTTTTCAAATTTCCTATTAAGAATTATGGTTTTAATTCATTTGCTTGAAAGATTTCAAGGATTTGGGTAGGAATTGACAATATAATTAAATTTGATTTACCTTAGCTAGGAAGTTAAAAAAAAAACCTACACTGTTTCTTTAACGAAACTTCTAATTATCGGGCTTTGGTGAAAGCATTTATGATTTTTTTTTGGAAGCGTTTCCTTATGAGTATTCATACACCACTCCAGATGGATGCTGCATATTTGTTACTTCTTACTGCCCTTTGGATCTAAATTTCATTTTACATGATGACAGAACATGAGAAAACTAATCAAAAGGATGTATACTTTTGAAGTCTAAAAAAAAACTTTCTATATATCTCTCCCTGGAGTGAGTTAAATGTATAACTCTATACACAGCTTACAATATGCAGTGATTATAGTCAAACACCGGTCAAATTACAGTTTGTTTGCTTTTCAGTACTACTGATCTAGTATAGATTCAGAACGCTAGTATAGTCGGCCTACCTATGAGTAACACGCAAGATACAATGTACCTTTCCAACTTTATTCACCACACAGAATTTCTGCATGCCAGGTTATTTGCAACCTCCTGCAAATAACCTCCTCCTGCATGGGGTCATTTGAGTCAGGACTTGAAAATCCAGACAATGTTACCAATTAATCAGGTCCCCTCTGCAATCCCAGGTGGCCTATAGACGTGAATCCCTGAAGACTGCTCAGGGTGGAGCAGGCACTATCCCTTTACTTGGTATGTTGAAAACCACCTTGTACTACTTTTCTGAAAGTTCTTCTATCTTATGACAGGCTTATCTGGTTTTCCTCTTGGAACGACCACCTGAAGCTTGAGTACTCCCCTGCTTTTCCTGTCTCTCAGATGGTTCTTACTCCAGCTGTAAATCAGGAGGTAGCTTCAAGAAAAGGTTGTTCATCACACCATTCCTATCAAGACTTATACCATCTCACACCATCAGATGTGTTTCTGGGTAATGAGCTTTTAATTGGCTCATATTTTTAACAAGTTTTTGTCTTTAGCCATTAAATTCAATTCTTGTACCTTTGTGTTTGTCTTTTGAGAATGAATTTAAATGAGTGTGATTTGATTGGGTCACCTCTCCTTAAACTCCATAGATGACCAGAGAAAAGGCACTCCATGCATACATAGATTGTTTTCCTGTGATGTATGAGACCCATGTGCTTGTATGGCTATGGCGGTGATTATTTGTTGTTGTTCCTGTTTCCTTCTTTCTAATAGTTTCATTCCTGCCTGAGTTTTATAAGAACATAGGAAAATTCTGTCCTAACTCAGGCTAAGGTCATTGGTATGTAGCCCTTAAACTGGCCTATCTATACTTTCTTGTGGGTTTTCATGTGCCCCGCCAGCACTGTGTTTACGTGGCTTGAACAACTGCATTTTCAAACTTTGAGCATGACAGCAGTTGCCCTGGGAGTGCAGTGACCTGAGAACTAAGCCAACCTCTGCTTGTCTGAGAGGCTCACTCCATCTGGCAACAAGAATTCTCCACACATTCCTCTTCAGTGGAAATCTACAGTACAGTCTCCTTTATCCATGTGTTTATTTTTTGTGGATCACAAAGTTGTCTTTAAAGCTCCAAATATTAATCATAATTTCTGGAGGATACCACTTTTTTTCAGTGTTTATTTCAGATAATTTTATAACATAAAAGTCACCATTTTAAAGTGGTTTTTAATATACCCATTGGTTTTCAGTATATCTACAGTGTTGTGCAGTGTCAACACTACATAATTCCAGAACATTTCATAACTCCAAAAAGAACTTCCGTACCTCACCCTTCTCCTATCTCCCCATCTCGTAGCAACCACGAATCTATTTTCTCTTCGCATGGACTTGTCTACTCTGGAAATTTCATATAAATGGAATCATACAGTATATGATCTTTTGTACTTAGTTTTCTTCACTTAACATAATATTTTTAAGTCTCATCCATTCATGTTATAGCATGAATCAGTACTCCATTTCCTTTTACATGGCAGAATAATATTCTATTGTATGGATATAACACATTATTTTGTTTATCCATTTATCGGTTGATGGATATTCGAGTTGCTCATACTTTGGGATATTTTGAAATATCGGTTACAAACATTTGTGTACAAGTTTTTGTGTGAACATATGTTTTAAATTGTTAGATATATACCTAGGAGTGGAGTTGCTGGGGTATATGGTAACTCTATGTTTAACTTTTTTAACAAATGCAAAACAGTTATACTGTTTTATAACAAATGCACTTTTTTAACAAATGCATAGCAGTTATACCATTTTATAATCCCAGCAGAAATGCATGAAGGTTGCAATGCCCACAGCCTCATCAATACATATGATTACGTCTCTTTTTGAATATAGCTATCCTAGTGGGTGTGAAGTAATATCTCATTATGGTTTTGATTTGCATTTCCCTAGTTACTAATGATGTTGAACATGTTTTTATGGGCTTGTTTTGGTCATTTGTATATCTTTTTTGGAGAAATGTCTATTTAAATCCTTTGTCCATTTTAAAATTTCTTTCTCTTTTTATTATTGAAGAGTTCTTTACATATTCTGAATGCCAGACTCTTATCATATATGTTTTGCAAGTATTTTCTTCTGTTCTATTCAGTTCTTGATAGTATATTTGATCCACAAAAGGTTTTAATTTCGATGAGGTTCAATTTATATATATTTGGTTGCTTATGCTTGGAGACCCCTTTTAAAAATTAAATCTATGTGGAACCCCATTCCATAAAATGGACAAAACTGAAGGGACTCTGGGGAAGCAGAAGCGGGGATCCCACGTCTCTGATCACCGTGGGAACCTCCCATCTCATCAGGCCTCTGTGGCATCTGATGAGGTTATGGCAGCCTTCGGGGTTGATTTCTAAATTCACTCATAATCTTTCCTGGTGCTTCACATAAAACATGATGTACTCTACTGTCTCACAAAATTGCGAAAGAAAATAAGTCAATGAATGTGGGAGAGCGTTTTGTGAACTTAAAGGGGCAGAAAAAAATGGAAGTCAGAAATCACACACAATCGGTAAAATGAATATTGAAGATGATCTAGTCTAATGCCATATTATGTAGAGGTATCAACTGCAGAGGTCTTGAAGAGCAATTTTCCAAGTGCTGTTTCTTGGAGATCTCTGGGGATCCTTAAGATTATTTAGGGAGTCTGTGAGGTTAAAACTATTTTCACAATAATTCTAAGACATCATTTGCCTTTTTTCCCTCATTCTGTCCTACATATGCGGTAGAATTTCCATAATGTTATTACTCGTATGTCTCTACGAGATATATATTATAAATTAAATCTGAGAAAGTTATAAAGCACAAGAATATGCAAGCACACATTCCATTAGCCGTTAGAATATGAGTAGTTTTCACTTAATATTATATTTTCTTCATAAACCCAAAATATTAATATTTCTTCATAAACCCAAAGTGATAAATTCTCAATTCCTTTCTCCACAGTTATTTAGGTGACATAAGCTTTATTGGAAGACGTAACCTTGTCATAGAGGCAGGTAGGCTTATCTCACTAGTCATCAATGTGCCAAACTCTCTCCCATATTCACTCAGAGTAGAGAGTACAGGCCTGAACCTTCTCCTCTGTATGAAGGCTGTAACAGTGGATGTGATATGTTGTTCCTGGATATAAGAAGCAAGAACAGTCCTATAACACAGCAATTCCACTCTCCTGCCCCATACATACTCTATGATTCCACTGATCCTTGACCTGCAACTTATCTAGAAAGTTTCGGCTCCCAAGTTTGCCATGATCACTTCAGGTCATACCTGATACACTAAAAATTTTAAATAACACAAAGACCCAAGAGAAAACCATCCTGGTCCTGATCCAGCATCTGACTCACCCTGGCCATCTACTGCTAGCACCACAGACCGCAGGTCAGTTCAGCACCTGGCATCCATCTGGCTAACTTTCCTCTTTTGACTGCTGACACGTGGCTGTCTCTTTGTTTAGCACGGCCATCTTCTTTCTTGATCTCTGGCCAGTTCATGACTGGCAATTCTAGTAACCTTCCACCTTAGCATGGATCTCTTGGTTTCCAGTGTCTGTCTTGTTTGACTATTGTTAACCCAGTGTTTTTAGTTGCTGCCTATTTGCCTGGATCTTACTTATATCTCTTCAAACCTGTAGCAAACCATTGGAAAAGCCCCTTTCTGAGTGTCCTGACCCCTTTGTTGCTCATGTTTATGGCAGTGCCTCTATGTCCAAGTTTGTTCAGAGATGTCACAGCTTCTCCTAGTAGAGTAAGAGCCTTCAGGTTGGAGCATGGAAGGCAGGATGGAGGGGAAGGCAGGAAAGAGTTTCGGGCCATATCAGGAATTGGAGACCTAGGGTCTGTCATTAACCCCTGGAACTCCAGAGCTAGTAGGGCCCTTAGAGATTACATAGCTAAAATCCATTATTTCATGAAAAGGGGGACTAATGCCCAGGAAATGTGTCTTGCTTAAGTCACAGAGCTATGCAGTGGCAGAGCTGTATGAAAATCTGATCCTTGATGCTAGTCTCTTGGTCGCTACTCATAAGCAGTATGGACCTTGAGCAAATAGAACTTTTCTGGTCTCTGAGCCACAATGTCCTCCTCTCCCATAAGTGAATAGTAACACCTTCCCTGTATTTGTCATAAGTTGTTATGAGAATCAAATAGGATCATATGTAGTAGAGAGGATTTATAAAGTCTTTTATTGGGGTATAATTGACACGTAGCTATAAGTATAAAATGCTATATAAATGTAATGTAATATAAAGTCTCTCACTTGCCCTCTTGACAGACTATAGGTATTTAGTTATGTATATTATTTTCGTTGTGCTTATTTTTTTAGATCTAATCTACATATTAAAGGAAGAGACAAACAGATACACGTCACCCAGCTAAGTTAGACTTAAGTTATCTAAGGTTTTGAAGAATAGCAAACTTTCCTGCATTTTCATGATTAGTCTATTTTTTCTTAATCTATAAGGCAAGTTCAATGAAATTACATATATACAATTAATTTTTGTATATTTACTTTGATCACAAATAATTAGTATAATTTGAAGGAAAAGGAAGGTAACCAGAATCTAAAGTTTGTCTCAATCTTCTGAACATTAAGCAACAGTATGGAATAGAGGACAGAGCACAAGATTTGGATTAGAGGCTTAGACCTGAGAAGGCTTGGATTTGTCTAATGTGGGTAAGCCTCTCATTCCTCTCCGGTCACTACCATATCAGAAAAGGAAAATGACAACAGTCCTACCTCCCTGGGTTGTTATGAAGTCAAGAGAAAGAATGTGCCTGAAACAGTTTTGTAAATTCTAAAGCAGAGTTGAAACTTCCACTCGAGCTAGTAGACAGGCTTAGTTTTTGTGTATACTGTTGGCCCATACAGTACTTTAACATTTTTTTACATGCTTGCTACCTTCTTACAAGAAATATTTCATATGAAAACCTGGATTTCTGTTTCCCGTTGGAAACCCTGGACTGACATTCCCAGGAGCAAAACCATCAGGACCGCCCACCTGCTAAGGGGGACCAGGTGATAGCTAAAGTTGACCATTGGGCCTGCCTCCTGTTTTTCTTACACTGGAATTTTCCTGTAATAGAGTGAAGAGGAAAGTAAAGTATTTTTTAGATCCATGTCTTATCAAAAGGTAGAAATAAGAGCTAGACTGAGAGGATCATACAGCTCAGAAAAAAACGAGAGGAAGCGTGTGTCTTTGTAGAAGTTAAGAATAGGCTCACATGTTCAGATGCAAATAAAGTAGAACTGTGTTCAAAGCATGTCCTAAAATGTCTTTATAAAAATAAAATATCCAGCCTGAATATTGTGATGCCTGTTCTAATGTATTATATGTTACCAAGTATTATGGCAGCATCCACTTATCTATTATTTATTTCTCCTCTTCTATTTAGCAAAATATGAATTGCTTTTAAGGTCAATAAGTTCCTCTGTGACCTTGAAGCACTCTATCACAAAATTTTGCAGTATTATCTAGTAAGTTTCAAGTGTCTGCAACCTAAGCATGAGTTATTCATTTTAAATACCCCCACATTTCCAGCCTTAGATTCCAGTTCATATTAGGAAATACTAATTTAAGCAATGGAAAGACAGATCATTGCTTAGTATGCCCACCATCTGCTGCCGAAAATCACTCACACAAGATGTAAAAATGGAACCATATCACGAGATCGATTATAAAGTCCAGAAGTCATCCAGTTTGCATTTCCTCCTGGAAGACACAACTATTGGCTTTTATTACCTACCTTGCGGGTCATACATTCTAATTTTATTTAATGAGATTTAAACTTTCAGACTAGAAACTCAGAGTTACCTTTGAGTGATCCTTCTGCTTCACTTTCCACGTTAATTTAGCTACTGTGTTTCATGAATTCTACTCTAAAATGTCTCTGGAATCTGCATCCTTTTTTTCCATCCTCACTGTCAAATATCATTACAATAATCTTTTAACTTTGCTTTTTCCTGCCTTTCCCCCATCCCATTGCATTTTTTATGTTGTGTGTGTGTGTGTGTGTGTGTGTATCATATATATAAACAAATGGTATAACCACCTCTCTTGTTCCTGTGGCTTTCTTTCTTTTTCTTTTTCTTTTTTTTTTTTTTGCTGGGTGAGAGCAACTTTTTTTTAAATTAAAGTTTATTGGGGTGACAATTGTTAGTAAAGTTACATAGGTTTCAGAATTGTGTACAATTCTGTATCACATCATCTATAAATCCCATTGTGTGCTCACCACCCAGAGTCAGTTCTCCTTCCATCACCATATATTTGATCCCCCTTACCCTCATCTCCCACCCCCCACCCCTCTTATCCTCTGGTGATCCTGTGGCTTTCTATTGTGATGAGGTTCAGAATTCTCACCATGGCACATTCAAGAACTGGGCCATCCCTTCAATCTGAACTTTGATCATTTCATACCCCATTTAGACTCCATCGATTCTTTCATGAATTTCATGAATATTTATTGAATGTCTATAATATTCTGAGTGTTAGTCTACATTCTGAGGACACAGCAGTGAACAAAACAGACAAAAATCTCTACCTTTTTGGAATTTATATTCTGAGGATGGGTTGTAATAAACTAAATATGTAGAATATACAGTGTTTGATAGTTACATGTGGTATGAGAAAAATAATAAAGATAGGATGTAAGAGGAGAGACTGCACTTTGATGTGGGAGATTAGCAAGACTTGTTGAGAAGGGTCATTGAACAGAAACTGCAGGGGACAGAGCAAGTGTGGGGCAGGGGCTGGAGGGAGAGCTGGGCTCCTGTGGGTGGAGAAGGATGGGCCAGAGGGGGAAGTAGAGGGGCCTAAGCAGAATGAGGGGATGGGAAGTGCCAGGTCTCTTCCTCAGTCAAGGCCTCAGTCAACCCCAGTGAGGAATTTAGTGTTTACTCAATGTGCAAAGAAGAGTCATCAGGGTTTTGAGCTGGAGAATTTTATGATCTGTCTTTCCTCATAAACAGATCTATCGGTCTGCTATGTGGAGAATAGGTTGGAGTCGGACAGCCCTGCCAGAGATGACAAGGGCTTGGACCAAGGTGGAAGCAATGCAGCTGATGAGGGGTGATCAGGTTCTGGAGCCTTTCAGTGGAGCCGAAAGTGTTTGCTAACACTCTGAATATGGGGTACGCAGAGGATGGAATAATGCCTCTTTGGCATTTGGCTGGAGCAACTGAAGGATGCGGTTATCATGAACTCAGGACAGGAAGAGCATGGGAGCAGCCAATGAAGGCTGTCTGTGTGTGTGTGTGTGTGTGTGAGTAAGAAGCTCAGGTTGGGGTGTATTAAGTTTGAGATGCTTATTAGATGTCCAAGTGGACATGGTGAGTAGGCAGAGGCAGTGAGATGTGTATCCTCCACACGCAGGAACAGCAGCGCTCTTATCTTTCCCTCAATGCCTCATTCCTTCCTGTTTATGTGCCATTTTGCACTGGCTTAAATGTACTTTCTTCTTGGCCTCTATTTTACCACTTATTGCGTTGCATTGTAAGTATTGTTTTGATTTATCTGTTCTTTTCACCACACTGTCCTGCTACTCATCCTCAGTGTTATGCCTGATACAAAATAGTCAAGAGAAGTTCATGGAATGATGAAACCTATGGGGTATAATCTCTATGTTCAGTTGTTAGATTTCTTGATACATGTTGCTATTTTTCCTCTCCCACAAAAAAGAGCTGTTTGGCACATATTATTTTAATAAATGTGAGTTAAATTTTATTTTTGTTGACGTGCTTTTTTGGTATTTCCTTGGGCATGCAATTTATCAAGCATGAGTAATATCTGGCACACAGGGTCTCTTCATAGCTTCCTTTTATTATTAGATTAATGAATGTCTGAATTATTGAGAAAGGAAACATCTAGAAAGAGAATGCCCTAATTCCTTGAAAATGGTGCTAAAGAGAAGTCATGGCAGTATTAAAAGATTAATAAGGAAACTGCTTTGGGAGCACTTGAATCCTTATTTATGGAAACTTGGAATCATTTTTAAAGTATATTTTAAGCCAGTGACTTAGTAATGATACCTTGGCTTCTGAATATTGAATTATTGTATCTTTCTTTATTTAAATGTTTAGCATATTTTAAAAGATACATTAAGGGAAAAAACCCTCATTTTAACAAACAAATTTTCCCTCTCCCCTCTCTACCTTTCCCAGACTACCAATCCCTCTTAGGAGCCTAACATAGTGAATAGCTGTTTTCCCCATTTTTTCATAGACTGTCTCAGGTTTAGTTTGTATTTATATTTATGTCTATCCTTTTTTTACATAAATGGGACCTTACTGTATGTTTTTTTCTATCACATAGTTTTTTTCACTTATCTTAAGCATTTATAAAAAAGAATAGCATGTAATAACAGTATGTGTGCTCATATCGACATACTTCTTCCTTGTTGACAATTCCATAACATCTCACTCACTGTATAGATGGGCCATAATCTACTTTAGAATATCTTACAGTTGGGAATTTAGTGTTGGATGCTTATTGTTGTAACAAAAAAATGCCGCAGTGAACAATTTGATGTACATATACCCATGTAAACCTACCTGTACAGATACCTACATAGACTTATTATAGGCACTTAATGCTAATGTATCAGTCTACGTATAGTAGAGGTACATACGTATATAGTTACACAAAGTTGTTCATGTGTATATTTAATGAAAATTTTCCATAGGATATTTTTTAAAAGGGCATTTTGCTGTACAATTTTTTGACGTACAATTGACAGCTCTGAGAAACCCAGCAAGATAGACCCCCTCGTGTCCACAAGCACATGCTGCACAATATTTAATCAGGACCCAGATTCCTCTTATGAAGCCTCATTAACCAAGCCATCGACACTCATTTTCGAGATTGCTGGCTGGCCAAAAGCGAGCCGCAGATGTTGACCTTGGGAAAGTTAAACTAATAGAGTTGAATTTGGTTAAGATTCAATCACTGCTCCCCCAGCCGTGCTGTGGGCTGCATAGGCAATAGTAGACGGCAGAGGTGATGTCATGGCTGCACTGCATCGGTTGCTCAAGCATGACTCACACCTATGTCCTGAAAGACTCTATTGTCATTTCGCTCCTGGGTGGAGCTGGGATTTGACTCACTCACTGACTCAGTCCACCAGCATGCCCTCAAATATGCCGATGGAACGTCCATGTGGGAATATTAACTCCATCACAACCTCCTGTCCAGCAAGTAGGCAAAGGGACAGAGAGCCCCAATCTAGAATGGGTCTTTTGCTGTGCAGAATGGAGCTTATTCGTGGGGTTCTTTATCCCCTTCTGCCACCTCCCCTATCCCCAGTCCCACTATCCGGCTGCCCAATGGCACTTTAAATGCAGAGGGTCATTTAAGTTCAATTCAAGAAGCATAGCATGAGTAATATTGTGAATAAACATTTCAGTTCAATCTATGTGCTTACTTATAGCTATATAATTTATCTGTAAATAAATCATTCTGGGGTGACTGCACTTTGAGCCTCAATCTGTCCTTACTAGGGAGATGATGGTTTCACAGCTTGGGTGGGCAGGTTTCATGTTTTGGTTGGGTTCTTAATCCTCTGCTAAAGCTCCACATTTTCCTCATTGCTTCCAGAGCCACTTCTTTGCATGCTCTGGTTGACATGGTTATAAATGTACAAGATCAATTCCTTGTTGCCAATTCTTGGCCTTTTAATTTATTCCTTTGCTTTCTCTTTCTTTTCAAGAGATGCAGCTTCTCCCCAAGTATTCCCTTTTCTCCTCATGTTCCTCGTGGTGTCAGCGTCTGCATTAAATCAATGTCTTGTCTATGTTTGTTCAGACCTTTCTGTCTCACCAGAGATTTTTCTGAGACTAGCTCTTTCCATGGTGGGAGAGGATATGTCTCTGCCATTCAGGAAACCTCATTAGTGGGTCAGGAACAACTGGCTTTCGGGTACAGTCATCAGGAAGAGTGTTCCCTCCCCAACACACACACACACACACACACACACACACACACACACACACTTACACTCACACAAGAGCGCTTCAGTGCTGTTAATTACCATTTCTGCACTTTAAAAACCACTTAAGACTGGTGGAAAGTCCCTGTTTAATCCTGTGCTACATCCTCAAGCTGTCCAGAGGTTTTGGGTATGAGCAGATTGGAGAGATGGAGTGGACATGCGTGAGTAGAAGAGGTGAAGCAAGAAGGAGGTATGTTTGTTTCATCATTTGAGTTGAATGTCATTCCAGGTGGGGCTGGGATAAGAAGGCTATGATCCTGTTCCTTCAGTTTCAGCTTCTTTTCCTAAATGCTTTCAAATTGGTGAGTGGGAAGCACAATATGCCACTTGTAGGAACCATTTTTTATTCCCCCCTCACCTCTTCATTCTATGCTTTGAAAGTACAACTTGTCAAGGAACACCGACGGCACAGATGTGCTACCTCTCAGCACACATTGACTCAGCCTCACACCAAAGCTCAGCGTACGGGAAGGAGATCTTCATAGGAGACCTGGGCTGTGGCTTCTATTCTACCATGTTCCAGCTGTATGGCCTTGAAGAGGGTGGCTCCTGCCCTCCTGTGCGTAACTGTCTGAAGGCAGAAGGCTAGCTCGGGCCTCTCAAGGTCCCTTCTATCTCTAGTATCTATGAACCCATGATTTAGTTTAGTGAATTTGTTATTGCTCTCATGCTCCCACGAAAGAAACAGGGCAGTACAACTAAGTGATTACCCAAGTCTCATGAAGTCAAGAGTACATTGATGGAAAAGCTGCTGTAAGTCAGACCAGATGATCTTCCAAGTCCTGGGATTTCTTGAGTGCATTATTTTCACTTAGAAATGATGGCATAGTAGAGGGGACATGAGATCATGTAACATGTGCTCAGCACCGTGGCCATAGACCACAGGCACCAGAGATGATACTTCTCATAAAAGATAACGATGATTTTTAAAATTTTTATGGAAAGTTCCTCATGTGATGTACGTAGTCAGGTGTGGTATCTATATAGTTTCCACTGAGCAAACAGACACGTACATTTTAATGTAATATATGTGGTATCTCTCTATGAAATATGCCTCATTTCAATTGCTCCTAATTATGTCTCATTTTACTACAACAAAGACAAAGTTTAGGGACATGTTGACCTCCGGAGACAGGATTGTCTACTAAGAAAAGTATGGGCTTTAAGGCTGTCTGGCGTTTTTTCTGGCTGCAAAAATTAAGGGCCTTGTAGTTAGACATGGTACCATCTTTGAGGCAGGGACATTTTCTGCTATCCTGAGATATTACTTGGCACATAAAGTCTTAACTTGTACCTGAACTACTCCAAGGCATATCTGTCTGTGGAATGTATAATCAAGTCTTATTCACATGAATTTTCACCTTTGTTCCTTTACCAGGCAGTTGCTTTACAATGTAGTAAAAAAAAAAAAAAAATGTGAAAGGTTTGTTTTGAGTGGAATCCAAATTCAAAGGGATAGAACCCTGAATTTGATCATAACCTTCACAAGCCCATTCTGTCCATCTTAGTTGTCCCTCTCAGCTTGCTCCGGTACTGCTGCTTCCCACCAAAATGACCTGCCAACTTGAGGATCAGCCCCGGTGAGGATGTAAGCCAATGAAAATCAGACCTTGCAGTACATGTAGAGCTCACACACACAAGCGAGAGGCTCTGGAGCCGGTTTGCTGTCCAGGTCTACAGTACAGGATACAAGGGACTGAACTGATGCTTATATGACATTATGTGAGTTAACAGCTTCCGTGTCCCCATTCAGATCTGTCCTACCTCGTCGGGGGTTTCATTTCCACTGGCTTAGACCACCACCAACTCATTCAATACCCGCTAGTCTATTCCTCCAGGGCAGGATACTGTTTCTGTAATGTCTCCAATCTTCCCAAGGTCTGCCCTTCACCCCCAAACACTGGTTCCTCAGCCAACCCAGAGAAACTCTCTGGATCTGGGAGTTACCTGATTCTGAGAAGCACGGTTTTCTCATTGACCCAGAAGCTCCCCAAGGTGGACCCCATTCTGAATTAACCCCCTGGACTTATGACCATGCCTTTCCTGACAGAGCTCTGCACGATCTGGCCGCAGCCCACCTTTGCACATGCACCTCGCGGCCGTCTGCCCACACCACCCCATGAGCCTTCTTCCTTGTCCGCGGGGACCTGTTAAACTTGGTCCTACTGTTGGTCCTTTGCACTAGCTGCGTACTCTGCCCTTTGTGTTTTTCCCACCTAACTTTACATGATTTGCTCCTTCTTATCATTTATATCTCAGATTATATGTCACTTTTTCAGAAAGATCTTCCCTGATGTCCTCAGCCTCTTCGCATCACTTTTTTTTTAAAAAAAAATCTTTATATGGTATTTATCACTAACATGTTTGTATTTATTTATTTTAATCACATGTGTCTCTTTGTCTATCTCTCGCCCCTTAACCTTCTCTGTATCCCACCAACTTAAGCTCTGTGAGAGCAGGATCTGACCTGTTTCAGCCTCTGCTATATCCCAGCACCTACGATATCGTGGTAGATAGGAGTTGCTCAATAAATGCTTGTTAAATGAATGAATGTTCACCCCATCCTGGGTAAGAGGGAGCACAGAGACCCTCACTCTGCTGATTCCCCTACTCGGCCACCCCACAGGTCCCTCAGCTCACATCCTCTTTCCCATGGGGCCTACCTAACATCTGCAGGTTTAGGCTACACAGTATAAAACAATTGTCTTGCATTTTGTCACAGGAACATTGCCGTTCTCATTTTTTTAATAAAATTCAAGTACATCGATAAAATAAATGAGACTTTTACTATATAGTCACTTCTTCAACACATGGTTGAAAGTCTCCTTTATAACTTTTAAAAGTTAGTTTATCACTAAGAAAGCAAAACTCACATCTCCGGATATTTGCTTCTCTTCCTCTCTGCCCCCACCAGCCCTCTTTTTCCTTGGTCAAGCCTGAGTACTGCCATGCAGGGCGGTGCTGGAGAAGAAGGGGCCGAGGCAGGGAGATGCCATTTCTGTGCTGCCCACCTAACTGTAGTGGGCCTGAACTGTGTGTGACAGACTGGATGCAAAAATCCGGGACACTGGGAATAGCCCATAGTGAAGGCAATGATGAATGACAAGTTGAGTTGGCCTGAGGCAGTGATAGAGAGAAACTCCAAGGCACAACTTGAAGTGATGAGGCTTATCTGAAAACTGCTTGAAAACAGGCTGGAAAGCCAGTCTCCCAGGTTGCCATTAGGAAAGGAGCAAGTCTGAAGAACAGCAACTTGCAGGAGCGTCTTATCTCACGTGGTTGATTAAGGACCTTGGCTGTTATTCCAACCATATCCACACACACACACCCAAACATGGTAGTGACTGTCAAAAGTCAGACCCTGCTATGGACTATGAAATATCTGTGTAGATAGTATATGCCTAGAGTATGTCAGTGGAATTGGAAACAGGATTTAGGAGACTTCAAATGAAATCTAATACATGGCACTGAAATCCTGTTTGGATTCTAATTCCTAACGAGTATATAAAATTAAAATTCTGTAGAGTATTTTCTCTACATTATCCTGCCTGATCCTTATAACAGTCTCATATAGTAGGCAATAGCAAATAATATCATCCTTACAGTTCAGAAAATAGAAACTCAGAGTGGTTAAGAAAATTACCACAATGTCACACGTTTTTAGATTCTCTTATAGGTTCAGTAGGTTCAATTGAATTTAAGAAACCACATTTTTAAAGTTTTTAAGTTTTAACTTTGAATAACTTATATGAGCCTAAAAACCTTGACATAAACTGATTTTTAAGAAGACAATAGAATATATTGTTCTATCTCATTTTAAATAAATTGAGTAGGTAAGATTCTATATTTCCAGAAAGGAGAAAAATTGGGTTGGGTAGTAATTACTCATTTTATAAGAGGAAACTTAATTGCTCAAAAGAATTCGATATGACTTGTTTAAAAAACAAACTCCTTTAAATGTACACTAAAATATTTTTAAATATCTCTTTTTGACATATATATACTGGTACATTTTAAATGATCATATTGATTGTAAAAATTAGATAGGCAAACTAGAACACGTAAAGAATTCCTATAAATCAATAAGAAAAACAAAATAAAAATGGACAAGACATATTACCAGCTGAATCATAGAAGAGGAAGCCCAGAAGGCCAACAAACACATGCTTAAGAAAAAATGCTAGTCCTCCACCCCTTCTTCCCTGCCCCCTGAACACATCGTTGTCCAGCCAGGGACTATATTTCCCAGCCTCCTCCTAAGGATGCACCTATGCATCTGCAAGACTAAGTTCTTCTAATAGAATGTGAGTGGAAGAGATGTGTACAACTTACACTTTATTTGCATATAAGAAACTTTCCCCAAAAGCTAGTATCTGACAACAGCCTGACTGCAGCCATGAAGACAAGGACAATAACCTAGGATGTGGCAGTGTAACAAATGGAAGGATCCCTGAATAACTGTGTGGAGCAGAGCCCCCGGACCAGCCTGGACTGCTCAACATACGATTGCTATGCAAAAGAAAGATATCTTTCTTATTTAAACTACTGTATTGGGGGCCTATTTGTTACAGCAGCTTAGCCTTTACCCTAATGAATGCAATGTTCAACCTAACTAGTAATCTGAAAAAGGCACGTTCAAACAAGATACCATTTTATCTCCTAAGTTTGGGTACATTTAAAAAATCTGATGATACTAGGAATTGGCAAGAATCTGGAAAATACAAAAATCCTTATATACCTCTGCCAGGAGCCTAAATTGGTACAACCACTTGGAGAACAATTTGTCAATGTCATTAAAGTTGAAAATGATGATTGCCTACAATCCATTCATTTCACTTCTAGGTATAGTAACTCTACATACTGAGATACATATAAAGGGTGGTTACATCACTCGCATTAGCAAAAATTGAAAACAACCAGAAAGTCCATTAACCCGGGGATGGATAAATAAATTGTGATATTTCCATATAATTGAGCATAATCAGCAGTTTAAATGGATGAACTGCATCTGTATGTATCAATACAAATAAGTTTCCAAAACATAATATTGAAGAGAAAAGAAAGTAGAAGAATATGTATAATATGATAGCATTAGGTAGAATTCAAAATATGCCAAGCATAACTATGTATTGTTTTGACTACATATGTGTGTAGTAAAAGTGTAAAAATGTAGTCTGGAAGAGTACATACCAGATTCTTAAAGTAGTCGTCTCTGGGGGAGGAAGGTAAGGAGATGGATCTGTGAAGAGAGACAAGGAGGACGTTAACGTTGTTCATACTGTTTTATTTATTTTTGTGGGAAAAAAAAGTCATTCAAAAATTCTCAATATTTGTTACGTATGGCTATTAGGTATAATCAGTGGTATGCTGGAGTTAGATCACACTGGGAAAAATGGATTGTGTACATCTCTTCCCAACTCCCCATTCAGTGATGTGACCATGATAGCTTCAAATAGGCCATGGTGAAAGTATTTACACCATGGAAATCAGCAAATGCTGCAAATCAGAACTTGTTTTTTTCCTTCTGGAGAATCTGTTGTTAACACTGACCTGCACAGCAATGGATACAATGTATATATTCAATTAATCATTTTATCTTAAAATGACTTTTAAACTTTTCAAAATATAAAAAAATAAAATTCTATGTTTATCTAATTTTTCAAGATTATGCTTTTTGCACAAGTATCTGGCATGTGTGTCTTGCTGGTGATAAAAAAAAAGATAAAGCATATCTCAGAAAGATTTAAACAAAGGTCAGGTTTTTATTTGGCTTTTGAGAAAACCTGGTTCATTTGGTTTGGGAGAAGATTTTGGACTTCCTACTTATTACACAATTTCAGCAGCAAGTGTCTTCAAATCATATATGGCATCCCCTATGTGATAAGGGGCTTCCTGCCTCTTGAATTGAGCATAATCAGCAGTTTAAATGGATAACTACGTATTGTTTTGACTACATATGTGTGTAGTAAAAGTGTAAAAATGTAGTCTGGAAGAGTACATACCAGATTCTTCTCATAGAAGATAACATCTTTTGTAACTGCTAGGGTGCCTACATTTACCTCACTAAATTCCAGTTGTTGAATCACAGTTTTGATTCCTACTGTGTAAAAATAAATCCAGATTAAAGTGCTTATAATACCGTGTTTCCCCCAAAATAAGACCTAGCTGGACAATCAACTCTAATGCATCTTTTGGAGCAAAAATTAATATAAGACCTGGTATATATTATATTATAGTATAGTATAGTATATTATTACATTACATTACATTATATTAAAGACCTGGTCTTACATTATAGTAAAATAAGACTGGGTCTTGCATTAATTTTTGCTCCAAAAGACACATTAGAGCTGATTATCCAGCTAGGTCTTATTTTCGGGGAAACACAGTATAGTCTTGAGACTCCATATGGTTTGAGCAGGCCTCTGCATCCATAACCTAGAGTTATAGTAATCTTATCTTCTGATCCTCAAGTCCGGACACATGGACATATGGGAGTATGGAAGACTGTAGGATGTTTGACCTCTGTCCTGTCCTATCATTAAGATTCTGGGCTTCGCTCCTTCTGACCATTGTACCAGGTAACAAAGACAACTTATTTGTCATCAATTACATGTGAATGCTCTGTTAACCTCAATGCTTAGAATGATTATTTTAAAATAACTTCCAATTTTTGTTATTACAAAGTAAAATATATTAAATGTAGAAAATGTAGATGCGAAAAGAGAAGAAAATAAAATCATTTACCCATAATTTCATGACCCAGAGATAATCACTAATAGTTCAATAAATTATTTTTCAGCTTGTTTCTGTTTATACATTTTTTCCAAAAGATTAAATAATATATGCTGCTTTAACCGCCCTTTCCATTTAACATATTTCTATGCCATTAAATTTTCATCAGATGGGTTATTTTTTTATAATTATATAGCATTACATAACTACAATCAAATTTGTTTCACCTATTCTCCCACTGTTAAATAGTTGGATTGTCTGCAATTCTTCTATAGGATCATCACCCTAGTAAATCTTTGCATGTATCTCTGTTCCTTTCTTTGGGAAAAATCTTAGTAATGTAATTCTCAAGTCAAAAACTATGAATACTCTTTAAACTTTTTTGCTGAATATTTTTATGGAAATTGGTTATTTATGTGGAAAACTTTATCATACATAAAAATACATTTCAAATATATTAAAAATTTAAATTTAAAAAGCAACACTTCTGAACTTTAGAATAAAATCTATGAAAATATATTTTATGACATCAGGTTAGGGAAAAGAGAAAAAAATAATCCACAAAGGTAACAATAGATAATTTTGAATGTACTAAAATACAAAACTTTTGTATAACAAAAGACAGTATAATAGACAAAACACAAGCTGGGAGAAAATATTTACAACATATATAACAAGAAAGGGTTAGGATCCAGCACAGAAGAACACTTACAAACCAATAAGAAAAATATAAGTAATACAACAGAAAAACAGAGCGTGTGAAAGGCACTTCACAAAAAAATGGAATCTGAGTGGTTAATAAATTTAGGATAACATGTTCAGATTTACTAGTAATAGGTGAACTGTAAATTAAACTAACAAACTGGATCACATACATCAGATTAGCAAAAAGTCTGACTACAAATTAGAAGTCTGACATCAAATTAACAAGAATGGATATAAGTAGGACTATCACACTATGCCAAAGAGAATGCACATTGGTTCAAACACGTGGAGAAGCAATTTGGCAGTATTTCTGAAAGTTGACAAGTTTGTTCTTCAGGGTCAACTGAGGTCAGTGAGGCCAGGTGTCCAGGCCGGCACTTAAGGAGGTGCTCATTCTCAGCATCGTGCCATGTAGTTTGGCACCTGATAGTGGGGATCTCCTGAAAGACTGCTCTAGGTGCTTTGCTTGCCTTTGCTGGTCCTGGCCCTGACACTCATATCCTAAAAGCTAGCACCTCCACTTCTAAATATATTCCCACAAGTCCATTCACACATGCAGAAGCAAGAATTTCATCGCAGCATTGTCCATAAAAGTGAAAATTGGAAACAACCTCAATGTCCATCCGTAGAAGAATACATATGTAAATACAGTATATTCGTGGGATAAAATATTATAAAATGGTTAAAATAAATAGTTACATGTATCAGCATGGCTAAATCTCATAATAAATCTCAAAAGCATAATTTTGAGTGAACAAAGTAAATCGCAGAGTGATACATTTGATATGATTCATTTACATAAAGCTTAAAACATGAAACAATATTATATATTATTTACGGATACATTTATAGGTAGTATAAGACAAAAGTCATGGATATGATAAACATCAAATTCAAGATATTAATTCTTTCTGTAAAAGAAGGTAGAGAAATGAGGTCAGAGTAATAATGTAAAAGATTTCTTTAATTGTTGTTAAGGTTTTTTAAAGAAAGTATCTGAAACAAATACAACAAAGTGTTAAGACATTTTAAAGTTGGGTAGTGAGCACGTGGGTGTTAGTTAAATTATTCTCCATGGTTTTACGTATGTTAGAATATTTCATAATTTTTAAAAACAAGTGGAAAAATTAATAAAATGCTATTCACCTCCATAGCTGGATGACTTTGGTGAGTCATTTAACTTTTCCTGAATATTAGTCTATTTTTCTCTAAAATAATGATATTAATTCCCAAGTCAGAGTGACAGTGGCTGTATTTTCTTGTAGAGATTTTCCTGCTGTATGTTCAACCTGGCTCAGTTACTGAACGATTCCTGACTGAGGTTTAGTAGGCTGTACTCAACAGCCAGGAGAGCCCAGGAAGGGTCCTATGTCATGAATTTCAGAATTTGTTATGCCTAGAGTGCTCATTGAGCTATAATTCCATATTCATCCAGTTACCCCTACCTCTGGGTGTCATGGTAGACACAGTGAGATGCCACCCAAATCTCTTCGAAGGAAAGACTTCTTGCCCACTGCTTGAGTGCTATCAGCAGGCAATTCAGCTGTCAGCCCCTCCAGGGATTACCTCAGCTGCAAAGAGCCACCTCAATCAAGGTCAAGCTTTTCTCAGGGTAGCCCGTATCTGGAGACTGATAGAGGTGAGTGTATAAACATCCAACCATTTTGGCCCAACCCAGGACAACTCTGACAGGTGATTTTAGCACCAAAACTCCCTATGGGGTTGGTTGAGGCCATTGCAACTTGACTTCCCCCTCCCTTCCACAGACACTAAGAGCATTCCCTAACAAACATTCTGTAAGCTAAAGTCTGTCTCGGGGTCTGCTTCCTGGAAAACTTAACCTGAAGTTAGTATCAGAAATGGGTAATGGCTGACAAAGGTAATATGGGGTTTTGGAAATGGATCAGCTGTCATACGGCTGGCAATGTGGGGCCCCTCATGGGTGGCAAGTCCAGCACAAATAGCCCCTGGCACAAAGTGCCTATCTGTAGTGGATTGAACAGTATCCCTCCAATACTTATGTTCATCCAGAGCCTCAGAATATGAACTTACTTGAAATTAGGGTCTTTGCAAATGTAATTAGTTAAGGATCTCAATATAAAATCATCCTTGATTGGCCTTAAGTTCAATGACTGGCATCCTTATGAGAAGAAGGGAAACACACAGACAGAGAGACATAGGGAAGAAGGCATGTGATGATAGAGGCAGAGATTGGCGTCATGAAACCACGAGCCAAGGAATGCCAGGAACCATCAGACACAGGAAGAGGCAAGAAAGGATTCTCCTTTAGAGCCTTCATAGTGAGCACCTACTCTATTAACACCTTGATTTCAGACTTCTAGCCTCCAGAACTGTGAGAGGATACATTTCTATTGTTTCAGCCCCCCAGTTTTTATGGTAGCCCTCAGAAACGAATACCTGGTCTTGTTAAAACTTCTGCCAGTGGCAAATTGAGATTCTATATCAAGAGGAGGAAAACGCAATGGCTGGTATAAAGTACCAGATGTGCGAAAAGTTTGGAGGAAACAGTATGACAATGGAATTCAGTAGCTATTACTAAGTTAGGTTGACACTATAGAAAAAATAATGAAAACCTGAGAACAAATTACAGGTGATTGAGAGCCGAATGTAGAAGCCAGAAGACTCCTTACAGCATACAGAGATGCTCTCATCTCCTAGAGGAAGAAGGCAGAGAAAGCTGACTACCAGGCTCAGGACACCAGAGGTCCAAAGAAGGTGAAACATCCAACCAAGGACATCAGGGATGATTTCAGGACCCCTCTTCAATTTGGAAACTCCTAACTCCCCAAACCCTCTGGGCCTGCAGAAGTGGGCCACCCCTCCCTATTTAGAGCAGCTTGCTTGACGACAGTATAGAGACTTCTACCAATCAGACATGTGTCCCTATCAAATCCTGCCTCAACATCACCTCTTGATCCTTAATATCTAGGGTTAAGCTTCAGTATAACCCAGATGCTGAGAGTACAGTATGGGCCTGTGTCCCTCATGCTTACAGGAGTGGTTCCTGAGAGCACGCCCCATACACCTCCTGGGAGCCAATCTCTGTCTCAGGGCCCATTCTGGGAAACCCTACCGAAGACAGTAAGCATTGTCAACGTCCCATGGAGTCTGGCTATTTGCATACAACTTCACGTTTTAAAATGTTTTAATGTATTCAAAAAAGAAATTAGGATGCAAAGGTGGTGAAACTAATATCCATAAATCTGTCCACAGCAGATCTAACCATTCTGAGAGCTCCATAAATGGCTCCTAAATTCTCTGTGCTTCCAGTCAGATTTATTACTGAATTTAAGAACATCTGACCTGTAAGAGCTCCATGCAAGCTTACAGTTCGCTAATTGAAAGACTGCCTGAGACTCAAAGCAGGCTTTGCACACACCAAAGCCCTCTTGTATGTTGGAAACAAAGGGCTCTCAAGAGATTTCAGGTTTACAAAGGCACATTCATGCTTGGAAGTTTATGGGTTTAGCATATTCAATCAGGTTGTTTCATATCTTTAGGTTTTAAATTGGAGGATTGAAAATATACAGGTATGGTCATGGAACATTAATTATAAATAATGAAGCTGTCTCAGGTACCTCTGAACCACTCCAAGGGAGACCCTTGATTTGAAGTCCATGCAGTTTGTACTATGTCTTCCCTAATTATATTATCTGGTCTAACAGTGAAGAGTTAAATAATTTCTTAACACAATGGAAAACAAATTCTCACGGTGACATGACCCAGAGTAGAACTAGCAATGATGCTTGTATTTTAGGCTGAAAGACTGGTGACCTTGAACTCCAGTTAAGGCAGGAAGAGCTTGGGTTAGTGAGAGCAGACTTTGCTCCAGGGGCTGCAGGTCAAGTCGTAGCCAAGTTGGCTTGTTGTTCAGGGCTCCTCCAGTGTAGCTGGTGCACGAACAGAGGAAGCATAATAGTTGTTACTGTTTAAGAAGGTAGTTTCAGCCACTGCTAATTTAACTTCCTTCATGCTGACAAACTAAGCAGAGAAGTCAAAGATTTGGGGGCAAAGGCATGTGCACCACAGTCCAGCATTTTATTACAGCTGAAGCAGTACAGAGGCATTGGCAAGAAAAAAGTAATGCTTAAGAGCTAAGGCAAAAAGGACTTCATCCTATGAAACCATCAAGAGAGTGAAAAAATCCATAGAGAGGGAGAGAATATCTGCAAATCACTTATCTGATAAGGAACTGGTATCTAGAATAAATAAAGAATACTTAGAACTGAATACCAAAGAAACAAATAACCTAATTAAAAATGAGCAGAGTCTTTGAGCAAAATTTCTCCAGCAAAGATATATAAGCACATGAAAAGGTGCTGAACATCATTAGCCACTAGGAAATACAAACCAAAACCACAATGTGATATCACTAGGATGCTAAAATCAAGAAGATAGATAATAACAAATGTTGGTAAGGATGTAGAGAAATTGGGAACCCTACACATTGCTGAAGAAAATGTAAAATGGTGCTGCTACTTTGAAAAACAACGTGATTGTTCCTCAAAAGGTTAAACATAGAATTACCATAATTACCTAGCAATCCCACTGCCTGGTATACAAGGTGTGATGAAAACATACAGTGAATGTTTAAATTAAAAAAAATTATTATAGTAAAGGATACATTGCCATTAATCCCCCTCAGAATACTCCCTTTCACTTTGAATACACTTATCCTATTATTCTTGCCACTTTCTGAAGCAGTTCTGGAAGTCCTCTTTCATGAATGTCTTTAGTAGCTCTCTTGTGGCTGCCTCAATGTCCTGAATCGATTCAAAACGTTTACCTTTCATGGTCATTTTGACTTTGGGGAAGAGCCAGAAGTGGCACAGTGCCAGATCTGGTGAATAAGGTCGTTGAGGACACACTGTAATGTTTTTATTTGATAGACATTGCCGTATACCAGAAGCAATGTGTGACACAGAGCCTTTCCGTTGTGATCAACAAATATGATGAATGCTCCTGCCGAGTGCCATCCAACAGAAAGGCAGGGATTTTCAATACAGGAAGCAGTGCATCAAATCTTAGTAACAGTGTGTGACAAGTTTCAACTTGTTTGGTGCAGTCAGTCAGATATGAACTATGGTAGAGAGAGAGTATATTTTAAAGTGTGCCGTAAATCATCCTCCATCATGACAATGCTCCAGAGAAATGAAAACGTGTGTCAATTCAAAAACCTACACACAGATACTTGCTGGGGTGGTGAAATTACTCTCTCTGAACACAGAGGTGCTTCATGGTGAGTAGATAAATCAAGACCACTTGCATTGAGAGAACAACGTTTGAGGGAAGAGGTCAGAGGAGAGGCTGGCCCATCAGAAAGCTGTCTCCCTGGTTTTATTATTAGAAGAGGCCTTCCCCCTAATCCCATTCCATCATTGTACATACTGGTGAGGAACAGAGGCACAGAGAAGCTGAGAATCTCAGTCAAAGTAACACAACCTGTTCTGTGGCAGCCCCAGTTCGTGAGGACAAGCCCCTTATTTCTCTATCCTGGTCTTACTTTTGTTTTATTTGTAATAACCCTAGTCAGATTTTTTCCTACCTTGTCTTGTGATGAGTTCAATTTAAAAACGGAATGTAAAAGTTAGTAGTTTATGGCCTAAGTCACAAGTGCCTATAAGCTCTGGACAGTTATATGATATGAGACTGGACCAAAGAGGGCAGTTGAGATTCCACTTGGGCAGACTGTGGTCCCACAGGCATAAGGGCCCATTTTAAAGATTGCATAGTGTCTTA
This sequence comes from Rhinolophus ferrumequinum, assembly GCF_004115265.2. Classification (NCBI taxonomy): domain Eukaryota; kingdom Metazoa; phylum Chordata; class Mammalia; order Chiroptera; family Rhinolophidae; genus Rhinolophus; species Rhinolophus ferrumequinum. The sequence continues at coordinate 57,196,879 of NC_046287.1, forward strand.
AGACAAGATTATTGAAGTAGGATAGACCTTCACAAATAGAGGGAATAGTATGGATAAAAACAGGAAAATCAGAACATGTACGTAGAGAAAAGCCAGGTCTGATCGGTGGATACCTGAAGAGCGTCCCTTGGTCAAGATAAATGTGTGCATCCTACAACCCATAGGGGAGAGAGAGATGAATGAACCCCAGCAGGTGCCAGTGAGCAGAGAGGTCCACATGGACCAGGCAGGATTTTTCCCCTCACTGGATGCCACTGTAGGACAGAGAACAACTAGAGATCTCATGCTTTCCCACATGCCACCTCTGGACTGGAATTTACATCATCCTTCAGAGAAGGAGGAAGGGGGCAGGATAAATCCAAAAATGACTGCAAAAGCCTTGCAGTGATAGATTTAATTATAATTGACTAGATTTTCTATGTATAGAAGACATGAGAGATTAAAATAGACATTAGATTTAGTTATAGGAAAATTTAGGCCATTAGATTTCTGTGCACCTAAGTCTGTGCCTATGAAACTTATACTCATTGCACACACAGGAAGGGAACGGCGATTCCAAATGAGGCTATATATCTTAGAAAGCCAGGTGCTTGGGTTCTTGCCCAGATATGTTGTTCCTTTAGATAACTGTTCCATTTCAGTCCATTTCCTAAAATAAAGTCTTACAAGTTTTCCATATATTGTGCAATGACTAAGACCTAAGCAGAAATATCAAACCCCAAAGAAAAATCAACACATTTGCATTTTTTCTGCATTGAAGGCATGCTTTGGAAATGTGGAATTTCCTCCCAAATGTTTCTATTAAAACATCTGTACCTGTATATTCCACCTTGTTTAAAAAAATACATTCATAATAATGGAAACCTGAATGTACTTTTACTACAATGTACTAAAACAGACCACAGATACACTGAAAGACTCCAAACCATAGTGAAAATATACAGACATTTTTGTCAGTCCGAATTTTAACTTTCACTTAAATATATTTTTATGAAATCAAAACAATAGGACAATATATCCTCCAATTTCTGTCATTCAATTTTCGAGTAATCACTAGGTCTCTAGAAGGTTTCAGTACAATCTATTGTATCAATGGGTTTTAGGAGCTGACATTCTGGCTCTGACATTTCCAACAGACTCCAGTGGGAGCATTGGAGTGGGCCTGGGTCTTCTCCTGGCTCTACCAGTAATTCCCTGTAAGGACTGGGCAGCTTCCTTCTTGCCTCTGGACCTCATTTCCTCATCCTTAAAATGAGCGGGCCCCTATGTGATCTCTAGGCCTTTCCCAGCTGTCACTCTCTTTGAATGTACTTTTAAAAAAAAAAAAAATGAAACTTTTAGATTCCCAGCTTGACAACTGAATCCTTTAGAATCTAAATGTTTTTCTCCCGATAACATGTTTTGATCAAAGAACACTGGGGCTCATTTTATTTATCTTCCCAAATGTGGATGCAGAATTTATCTTTATATTCACAAACACAAAGGACTGTTAATGCTGGAGGAACTGTACCATCCTTTCATCTCAGACCAATTAACTCTCTCTTGTGGATTGCAAGTGATGGTAGATCACTCAGTAAGAAAAAGCAGCAATGCATTATGGGCGGGGGGGGGGCGGGTGAAGGGATTGAAGGGCAGTCGGTGACCACAGGATGGCCACGGGGTTTGAAAATTAATCTGGGGAACGTAATTTAGCGGTTACCAGAGGGTAAAGGGGTTGGAGGTGGGAGATGAGGGTAAGGGGGATCAAATATATGGTGATGGAAGGAGAACTGACTCTGGGTGGTGAACACACAATGTAATTTATAGATGATGTGATATAGAATTGCACACCTGAAATCTATGTAATTTTAATAACAATTGTCACCCCAATAAATTTAAATTTAAAAAAAAGTTAAAAAAAAAAACTATCTTAAAACTGGGTGGTGAACACATAATGTGGTATATAGATGATACATTACAAAATTGTACACCTGAAATCTATGTAACTTTACTAACAATTGTCTCTCCAATAAACTTTAATTAAAAAAAAAATATTATACATCACGACCAAGCAGGGTTAATCCCAGGGGCACAAGGATGGTTCAACATACACAAATCGATGAATATGATACACCAATAAACAAAATAAAGGACGAAAATTATATATCAATAGATAAAGAAAAAGCATTTGACAAGATACAACATACATTTATGATTAAAACACTTAGTAAAATGGGTATAGAAGGAAAATACCTTAACATAATAAAGGCCATATATGACAAACCCTCAGCTAATATCGTAGTTAATGGTGAAAAACTGAAGCCCTTTGCTCTACATTCAAGAACATGACAGGGCTGTCCCCTATAACCTCTGCTTTTTAACATAGTATTGGAAGTCCTAGCCAGAGCAATCAGGCAAGAGAAAGGAATAAAAAGCATCCACATAGAAAATGAAGAAGTTAAATTGTCCCTTTTTGCAGATGACATGATGCTACATATAGAAAATCCTAAAGACTCCACCAAAAAGTTATTAGAAAGAATAAACAAATACAGTAAAGTTGCCAGCTACAAAATCAACGTACACAAGTCCATTGCATTTCTATATACTAACAATGAAACGTCAGAAAAAGAAATTTTAAAAAACAATTCCTTTTGTAATTGCAACAAAAAGAATAAAATACCTAGGAATAAACATAACTAAGGATGTGAAAGATTTACTTACTGAAAACTATAAGACATTTTTAAAAGAAATTGAAGAAGACACAAAGAAATGGAAAGATATTCCATGTTAATGGATTGGAAGAATCAAGATAGTTAAAATGGCCATATTACCCAAAGCAATATACAGGTTTAGTTATTAAAATCCCAATGGCATTTTTAAAAAAGAAATAGAACAAAAAAAATCATCAGATTTGTATGGAACCACAAAAGAGCCCGAATACCAAAGCAAACCTAAGAAAAAAGAATGCTGGAGGTATCACACTTACTTACTTCAGCTTATACTACAGGGAAACAATAATCAAAACAGCCTGGTATTGGCAGAAAAAGACACACAGACCAATGGAATAGAACTGAGAACCCAGAAATAAACCCACATAAATATGGACAAATAATTTTTGACAAAGGAGCCAAAAACATACAATGGAGAAAAGACAGCCTCTTCAATAGATTGTGCTGGGAGAACTGGAAAGCCATGTGCAAAAGAATGAAACTAGACTTCTACCTGTCACTGTGTACCAAAATTAACTCAAAATGGATCAAAACCTAAACATAAGACCTAAAACAATGAACTGCATAGAAGAAAACATAGGTAGTAAATTTATGGACCTTGGGTTCAAAGAAAGTTTTATGAATTTGACTTCAAAGGCAAGGGAAGTAAAAGTTAAAATAAATGAATAGGACTATATCAAACTAAAAAGCTTTGTCCCATTTGGGAGACCACCTCAGGGATGATGTAGATGCCTGATCACTGCACTGTATACCTGAAGCTGAAGCTGAACAATAATGAATGCCAATTATAATTTTATATATATATATGTATATATATGTATGTATATACTTACAAGAAGCGGAGTACAGCATTAGGAATAGAGACAGTAGAAACGTAATGGCTGTGTGCGAAGTCAGAGGGGTAGTGGATTGGGGAGGGGGCTTCACACACAGTATGAGGGATATAAATGATAAACGTCTAAGTATTACTTTGTCTTGTGCACCTGAAACTAATAAAAAAATAAAAAATAAAAAGCTTCTGCACAGCAAAAGAAACGATCGACAAAATAAAGAGGCAACCAACTGAATGGAAGAAGATTTTTGCAAACAGTGCCTCCGATAAAGTGCTAATATCCAAAATATACAGCTCAACAACAGAAAAATAACCCAACTGAAAAATGGTCAGAGGACCTGAAGAGACATTTCTCCAAAGAGGACATACAAATGGCAAATAAATGTATGAAAAAATGCTCAACATCACTAATCATCAGAGAAATGCAAATAAAAATCACAATGAGATATCACCTCACCCCAGTCAGAATGGCTATCATCAACAAGACAAATAGTAACAAGTGGTGGAGAGGCTGTGGAGAAAAAGGAACCCTCATACACTGTTGGAAATGCAGATTGGTGCAGCCGCTATGGAAGGCAGTGTGGAGATTCCTCAAAAAAATTAAAAATAGAATGACCATATGACCCAGCAATCCCTCTGCTGGGTGCCTATCCAAAAAATTTAAAAACAAAAAAACAAACAGAATAATTTAAAAACATTTATCCGTAAAGATATATGCTCTCTGATGTTCATTGCAGTTCTATTTATGGTGGCCAACACATGGAAACAACCAAAGTGTTCTGTGATAGATGATGGGATGAAGAAGTTGTGGTATATACACACAATGGAATACTATTCTGCCATAAGAAAAGATGAAATAGTGCCATTTGCAACAACATGGATGAATCTTGAGATTATAATGCTAAGCGAAATAAATCAGACAGAAAAAGTCGAGAACCATATGATCTCACTGATATGTGGTATATAAACCAAAAACAACAAAAGAACAAGACAAACAAATGAGAAACAAAAACTCATAGACACAGACAATAGTTTAGTGGTTACGAGAGGGTAAGGGGGGTGGGGGGTGGGAGATGAGCGTAAAGGGGATCAAATATAGGGTGATGGAAGGAGAACTGACTCTGGGTGGTGAACACACAATGTGATTTATAGATGATGTAATACAGAGTTGTACACCTGAAATCTATGTAACTTTACTAACAATTGTCACCCCAATAAACTTTAAAAAAAAATGATGCCCCTTTTAACTATAGTGTCTGAGGAAAGTTTCATGGATGAGGAGGTATTGGAGCCAAGTTTTGGAGATATATCTCTATAGCTATCTATCTATCTACCTATCTATCTACCTATCTATCTATCTATCTATCTATCTATCTATCTATCTATCTATCTATCTATCTATCATCTATCATCTATCTATCTATCATCTGTTGAAGTTTAACAGGTGGGAGGAATAGTATGAACACTGGTCAGAAGGAAGAATGTTCAGGGTGTATTTGGGGGAACCATAAGTAGTTAATGGGAGTGTTGGAAAGTTTTAAGAAGACGAGGAGTGGGAAATAAGGAGAAAAATGAATCGGAAGTTGTGAACATGTTTGTACTCCCTGACCAAAACTGTTGGAAGATTACTCCAACACTGTTTGCCTACCAGTGTTCCTTTTCTATTTGTACCCTACTCTAAATAAAATAAAAGAATAAACAAAACAACAAACAAAAAACAAAAGAAACAAACAAACAAAAAACTGGGGTAGCCATAATTGTATCAGATAAAACAGACTTAATACAAAGGCTACAAAAAGAGACAAAGAAAGGACCCAGTAATTCTACTTCTGGGAATTTATCCAAAGAAATCCAAAACGTTACTTGGAGGGGACATGTGCATCCACATGTTCGTTGCAGCATTGTTTACAATGGCCAAGATGTGGAGGCAGCCTGGGTGTCTGTATATGGAAGAATGGATAAAGAGAAGGTAATATATATTTACGTGGAACATTGCTCGGCCATGGAAGGGAATGGGTTCTTGCCATCTGCGGCAGCATGGATGGACCTGAAGGATATTGTGCTGAGTGGAGTAGGTCAGACAGTAAAAGACAGACGCAATATGATTTTGCTTATATGTGGAATCGAAAGAACAAAATAAACAAATAAAACAGAAACAAACTCATAGATACAGAAAACATTTTGATGGTTTCCCTGTGGGAGGAGGATTGGAGTTGTGAATGAAAAAAAGGGGAAGGGATTAAGAAGTACAAATTGATTTTTACAAAGTAGTCATGTGGATATTGGTTTTAGCATAAGAATTATAAGCAATAATATTGTAATAACTATGTATGGTGTCAGATGGGTACTAGATTTATCAGGGTGATAGATGGGAGGCGGTTGGGGCAGGGTAAAAAAGGTGAAGGGATTAAGGAGTAGAAATTGGTAGTTACAAAATACTAGTCATGGGGATATAATGTACAGCATAGGGAATATAGTCAATAATATTATGATAGCATGGTTGCTGGACTTATCATGGTGATCACTTCTTTAGGTCTATAAATGTTGAACAACTATGGTGTACCCCTGAAACTCATATGATATTGTATGTTAGCTATATTTTTAATGAAAATTCTTTTTTAAAATATGCAAATTAAATACAAACAAATATTTACACACATATACACACACATATATTTTCCTAACTCCACCCCCACCCCTCTAATCACAGATTAGCTATCAGCATCTATAGCTATAAAATATTTTTAAAATGATAGGCAAAGAATTATGCCAAGATTCTTATAACATTATATCCCCATAATGCTGTAAGGGGTGAAGCAGTATTAACATAATCAGTAAGAGCATAGGTGAAGTGGAGTCCAATGCCAGCTCCCATTTAATGAACGTCTCTGAATGAGTAATTTCACTTTTCTAAATATCAGTTTTCCCATCTGCATAATGGGGAAAGTATTCCTCTCATAAGACTTATTTCTGTTATTCTTTTTACCCATCACCATGAAGATATTTCTGGTTATACTTCTCCAATTTTCTTCAAAATATTTAATGTAGCTTGGGGTTATAATATTTGATTGGCCCGGTTCAAATACACCACTAAATGCCTGAACTTGGCACACAATCCCTCTAGCAGGACCGACCGAGACAAGGGACCAGAGCAGACTTTCTGCTTAATTAACAGCTCTTTGTATGTTTTTCTCTCTGTCAGGAATGAAATAAAAGTGCTATAAGCAGGTGATAAGAAGATTACACTTCTCCGGGGTTGCTTGAAGCACAAGCTATCTGGAGATGGTGTGGGTTCAGTTCAGAGTATATTTTCAAATTTTCATTTCATTTGATTAGAAACAGCTGGAAAATCAGAACAACTGCGTAACCTCTCCAATGATACAGAGGGAAAGAATGTTCACAGTGACATAACCACAAGTTACCACACTGGCTTGATTTCAGACAGAGAAATAATTTGCATTCATTAAATTATAAGCCCCAAAGTTCTTGTCCATTCAGTATCTATCTTTATGTCTGTTTAAATTAATATTGGCCCCATGTTGCTAATTTCTGTCACAGTGCTAATTATTAGATCTTTTTTGTCTTTACAAAGGGGTTTTTAAAGCATTCATATCAATATAAGATTCTTAACAATCAAAAGTAATTATTTTCATTATTCAATCACGGGCAGAGGGGAGAGAAGCTTTTCTAGATAGGTTCCAGTGTTGACCCAGCCATGAAGCAATGCATGCCTGGGGGAGCAGAAGCTGGTAGTGTCCCTAAAGATTCAGCCTCCATCCTCACTGCAGTGAGTGGGCTCACATGCCCCCCCAGCCAGGCTCCATCCTCTTCCCAGGCAGTGATCCAAACTCTGTCCTCAGATCCTCGATGGAGTCTGCTACTAGTTTCCCAGAGAAGTTGAGAGAATTCATTTTTCATCTTTTCTATTCTTTACTTGCATAATGTACAAAATTAAATCAAGACTTTGTGTCAACCTCACAGAGCCATTGTCAGAATAAACAGTAAATTTCTATAGTGTGTTTTAAATAAAAGAAGTTGCCTTTAAATGGTGAAAACTGATAATACTTAGTTTTAAAAGTGAAAATACAAAAAGGAAAGGAGGTGAAAGAGAGAGAAAAGGTAATCCATAATCTCACTACATCCAAAGAACCACTATTAACATATGGTTATGTTTTTTCCCCAGTATAAAGTATTTTCTCCTTTCACTCTCTGTCTCCTCTCTCATTGTCCCTTTCTTTCCCTCTCTCATCCAGAGGTCACCTAGTTTATTTTCCCTCACAGACAAGGACAGAGAGATGAGAAGGGAAATAGGTACAATGGTATCCACACTTCAGAAAAGCTTTTTGGGTTGGTAACTTGCCAGGGCTTTGGATCTCCACACACCATGTTTTTCCAGCCCGCACCCCTCCACCCCCCGCCACTAGACCTAGAATCTTCATCGATTTATTTCTTAATTATCCACAACTATCTTAACAGAAGTGAGCTGACAATCATCTGCAAGCAGGGGTAGGATAAAGAGAAGAAGCATGTGGACAGGATACAAAAGGACCAATTTTTCCATGGCTCATTGGCCCTGGCTGAGTGTTACAAATTCTAGGTGCTGTACCTAACTCCACCCCACCCCTCCAATGGCTTTTATGTTGCCCTGTCTAGAGAGTTTTAAAATTCTTTTTCTACTGGCATGGCAGAGACTCACCAAATAGGGGTTCACCAAACATTCCACTTACTCGTCAACAATCCCAACTCTTTTGCAGTTGGGCAAGGCTGTGTGACTAATTCTCTCTTCCCTTGACCCAGATGGTATAAGTACAAGATGCAACAGTGAGGGATAACGTATTGCAAAATTCTTTTCTTTTTTCTTTTTCTTTTTTTTTTTTTTTTTTTTTTTTGCGGTTTTTGCAATTATTTTTAACCTTTTAAACTCCAATTACTTTTTTTTTTTCAATTTTATTGGGGGACAGTGTGTTTTCCCAGGGCCCATCAGCTCCAAGTTGTTGTCCTTCAATCTAGTTGTGGAGGGTGCAGCTCACTGGATAATGTAGGAATTAAACAAGCAACCCTGTTGTTCAGAGATCACGCTCTAACCAACTGAGCCACCCGGCTACCCTGTTGCAAAATTCTTGCTGACCTATGTGGGACATGTCATGTGGGAGAGAGAAATAAACATGTTTTGAGCCTGTAAAGTTTGGGGTTTGCTTATTATCGTAACACAATGAAGCATATTCTAACTAATACAATTGGAGATGCTATCTCAATTGGTATCTATACTCTGATCTTTTTATACCCTTAAATAAAGATTTGGTCACAGTGCTTCCTTGTTTAAAAATTATCAGTAACTTGCTGTTACCTAAACAATGAGGTCCAAATGCTTAACCCCGGTTGACGATCTGGCCCAACCCCTCCTTGCAGGCTAATCTCCTGGTGTTCTGCTCCCCAATCTATATTCGAATTTGCAACCAAACTGCCTCCGAGGCCATTCCCCAGCACATCATTTCCTGAATATCCCATTTCTTTTAATGCTATCAGGCCTTTATTTGTGCTGTTTTCTTTGCTTAGCTGGCTCTTGCATTTCTCCACTTGGCATATTGTTACATATCCTACAAGACCCAACTCAAATATATCTATGAGGTTGAAGCCAACTCTACAATGTATTGTTAGCCCCTCTTGCAAGCTGCCACAGTGCTTGGTAAGGTCTCTCTTTTAAAAACCCTCCTACCATATGACTTATTTACATGTCCACTTTTCCAAAAAGATGGTTAAGTTCCTAAAGGTGGTGTCATTCCACATTCTCTTCTAGCACAGTGGTAGGTACGTAGATGTGGATACAAGGTCAGACAATTAAGTTCGTGAACTCATCTTAGAAAAAGTGCTACATACCTTATTGCTGAATATCACTGTGGTCACCTTCAAAGTACTCCCCTTAAGAAGCTTTACACCAATGGCAGCACCTAGTCCACCCTTCAAAGCAATTTTGGAACTCTTTTTCTGGAATGGCCATCAGAGCTGTTGTCATATTACCCTTGATGTCCTGAATGTCATCAAAATATTTTCCTTTCAATATTTCCTTTATCTTCGGGTAAAGAAAGAAGTCATTGGGGGCCAGGTCAGGTGAGTAGGGAGGGTGTTCCAATACAGTTATTTGTTTACTGGCTAAAAACTCCCTCACAGACAGTGCCGTGTGAGCTGGTGCATTGTCGTGATGCAAGAGCCATGAATTGTTGGCGAAAAGTTCAGGTCGTCTAACTTTTTCATGCAGCCTTTTGAGCACTTCCAAATAGTAAACGTGGTTAACTGTTTGTCCAGTTGGTGTAAATTCATAATGAATAATCCCTCTGATAGCAAAAAAGGTTAGCAACATCGTTGCAACAAGTTTGTGGACTTAATTGTCAGCTCTTATATGCACTCTCTATAGACCCTACAGTGTGGCCACTGTGGTTAGCAGCAGCTGTAGCCCCTCCGTGGTTTCGGTCAGTCTACCCTCCCTAGTAGTGGGTATGTGAAACCAATGTTTCTCAAGCAGAATGTTATGTGAGGCTGCTTTAAGACAAGTTCTCTGCCTGCTCTTTTCCTCCTAACAAGAATGCTGCCCTTGAATCTCTCCTATATCAAAATTTGAGAGCCAACACTGAGTATCGCTGAACAATCCATGATAGATGCTTGACAAAAAAGTGTTGATGATAAAGAGAGTAAAACCTAATGGTTATAGAGCACTTGCCATGTACTAGGCAATAAGATAAAGAGTTATAGCCACTAATTTATTCATCATGCCCAAACTGGCGTAGCTGGTGAGTGGCAGAGCTAAGATTGAACCTAGGTTCTCTAACTCTACAGCCTTTGTATCGATTAATTAAGGAGTGCTCAAAATTGATTCTTATCCCAAACAGTGACACTTAAGTATAAAAGTCACCTTCTGGGAAAAAGTTTACTTAAGAGTCAGTTCTCTATGGATGGTGAGATACATTTTTGTGTTTTTGATTCCTGAGACCTCCAGCACAATCTTTGGAATACCATTCCTCCTGAAAGGGGCTTTACAGCACAGTGTGGAATGTGGAGGATTTGAAGAAATACAGACCTGCGTTCAAATTCTGATTCCACTCCTTACTGTGCGAGGTCAAACTGCTCAACCGTCTTAGCTTTACTGGTGTTCATTGTAAATCCAGGAGAATAATGTGTAACTGTAGAGTGCTCTGAGGCTCAGTGAGTTGTCATATCTACACAAAGCATCCAGGGCCCTGGAATACCCTGGTTGGCATTCTAGGAGGTTAATCATCTATTGTTCCCCTAGAGTCCCCACCTTTCCCCCTTGAGCCTCTGGTGTCTCCTTCATAAGCTTTGCCCAGGGTGCCTCTCTGAGGTCCTGTGGCTCAGCTGCTTGGTCACCAGCTCTCACTGGTTATCCCACTATTGCTGCCCTTGCCCGGCCACTCACTCCTCCAAGGGCCCCACTCATCTGTGCTTTCTTATTTTCATCACCTGGGAGAAGTTCAGCCCCAGAAGTCAGCCTCCCATGATCTAGCCTTGCAGTGAGTTTAACTTTTTATTAGCTTGCACCCCAGTTGCAAGGCTTGAACACTTCATTGCAGACAAATTATTTCATTGCATTTAGACCCTTTAAAGAAAAATCTGAGTTGTCATATGTGTTTAAAACACACAACTACTGTACGCACTGCTCCATATGGCGACCACTAGCCACATGTGGCCATTGAATGTCTGAAATGTGGCCGATCAGAACCGTGTGCTGTGAAGTAAAGTACATACAAGATTTCAAAACAGTACAGAAAAGGGAATTTGAAATGTTTAAGTATTTTTACTGATTACAGGTGAAGAGCCACAGGATTAAAAAATATTTATCACTAAAATAAATGTCAACAGTTTCTTTTTACTTGTTTTAATGTGCTTACTGAAATATTTTAAGATGGCTCATTTTATATTTCCATTGGGAAGCACTATACTAGACAAACCTGAAAGCAAACATATTAACTAGTGCAGAAATATTGCAGTAATCAACAACTTCAGTACTACTGGGGCAGCTTTTTCTCTGATTAGGGAATGAGCTATGTTTGTCATATACCCTACATAATTATTAATTTTTAAAGAATGCTTGCAGCCCTTTGTATTCACTTTTCATATGTTATCCTATTACTGACCATTTCTTTTATTTTACTGAATAAAGTCACAGATAAATACTTTTCGAATGGCAAAAAAAACTTTAAAAATCATACATAAAGTTTTTTGCTATAAAAATAACACACAATAATCACCAACTGATAAAGCATTTGTCATATCCAATGGAGAATTTACAATAATGGAGTACTATTTGCTTTCTGGTTTATGTGTTTGATTGTCCAACTCATACATTTTCCAGTTATTTTTATTAATATTATGTAAACTATTTTGGATATTCACGTTAGGTTTTTAAAATTGCCAATTGCTCACTCAGAAATGAATCAAATTCAGGAATGAGCCCAATAATTCCGGTGAAAATTTCATTATTTGAAGAAAGCTACTTTTCATTGCAACATCAAAAGGATAGAATTTTCATTAGCGATGAAAACAAGTCTTTATAGCAATCAAAATAATACTGTATTGCTTTGTCTATTCTTTGGGACATAGTTCATTTTTATTTGATCCATATGTGATCCAAGTAAACATAGCCTTCTAGTGCTTTGTAGAATCTTTATGACTTTTGAAGGTTCTCAACATATTCATCCAGTCTCAAAACTGATCTCATATAAGAAATGTCCGTCTCTTTGGAAACAGTTTATAAGCAAAATGATACATGCAGTGCTGGAATAGGCCAACCAGAATCTCATGAAAGTTATGATCATTTGAAATTTTCCTCCAGAATGTCTATTTCCAAAACACCCTTTTGCATGTGTGTACTTGTGTGTTCTGTTTGATTTTCTGTAATGCTATTGGGATGATAAATTTTAAAAAGAAAGGAAGGAAGGAAGGAAGGAAGGAAGGAAGGAAGGAAGGAAGGAAGGAAGGAAGGAAGGAAAGAAGGAAGGAAGGAAAGAAGGAAAAAAAAGAAAGAAAGACAACTATAGTTTTATTAAATGGTATCAAATAAAAGTATTGCTTATTATAATAAGCCATAAAGAGAGGTCATAGTATTTATCAAAGTCAGCAAATTCATTAATATGCAGCTGCTGTTGGTCTTTATGTACTGTTTAGCTGTTTTTCACTTTATTCTTATTTTACTCCTTCTGCTTTTCTTCTTTCACATTTAAGTGCCCTGACCTTTGTTATCTTTTAAAATTCTTCTGTCATTTTCATTATCTTTATTTTCTTGGTTTTATTAACTCATCCTTATCTTCATGAGTTTTAACCATCAGAAGTTTGTTTTAAGTTTCTATGGTGCTATGTACGAGAGTTTTTGACATTTTGAATTCTGCTAGTCTTTCTTTCAGCTCTGGGTTTCCACTAGTTTATTTCTTTCTTGTTGTATTTGAATTTTAATATGAACAATAAGTCTGAAAAATATACCAAATTAACTTGAAATTAAGGCATACACTAGAGCAATTTGAAGGCAATTTTAAACAGTTATGATACTGCTTTGTTGTATTGAGCTGCTTTGCTGTTTAATCCAATCACTCTTCTGCTATATACATTGACTTATTGATGATTGAGTTCAGGAGTTTTGTCCCTGGATCACTAATGTCAGTGACTATTTTGCATGTCATTTCATCTGGATCCAGCAGACACTGTTAGGACAAGATGCATTAAGATGCTGTAGACATAGTGCAATACATTAAAATGTATAAAGCACATAACTCCCCACACAGACACTTCCCCTGTACGTAGTACTGGCATAGGTGTGTGCCCTTCATGCACAACAAATCTGATCAATTCATTCTACTGACTTCCATCAACAAACATTGCATGGGAATTTTATTATTTTCTACACTAGATTATTGAGTCTGCTCCTGAGAGCACAGCACTTCCAGTTTGACCAGGTGCTGTAGAATATAGAATTCTCTACCTATCACTTTACATGTCTGATAGTTGGAAGAGTTTTCCACAGACCACTTTCTGTCTCCACGTGTTGAAATCCTAGCTTCTCCTCCTCTATCTGGCTGTACAGGTGCAGGTGCCACGGGCCATGTCATTATCACAATCTGATCTCTAGCCCTGTCCCATCGCATCACAGCAGCCACATTGGTGTGAGGGCATGTGACCCCTACACTGGGACAGATCCCAGCCACTAAACCCTGATTGCGAACCTCATAAATATATCCCACTAACCCAACTAAATGTATCCCCCATTCAACTTCCCCTGAGATGGAGCCTCAAAATTCCATGAGCACTCAACATACTCAACGTGAGAAAAAGAAGGAGAGAGACAAAGTGACAGTGGACAGAGACAGAAGTCTTGACTGATAGTGCTTAAAATATCTTTTTTTTCCTTTTTGGAGACATATTTGACAAGATCATCTGACCATGTGAACACATTGCTAAGACCCCTCTTGGGGTTTTGGAAGAGGTCCATTTAGGTGAGGGGCCCTGACACATAAGCTTTATTAGCTTCACGAAAGGTCGGCCTCTACTCTTATGTCAGCCCTGAGCTAGAGTTCCAGGGCATGGGCCAGGTCCCTCTGTCTCTGCTATGTCAGAGGACATTCCATGCCTACCCACTGTGCTCTTTGTCCAGCTGTGGGCACTTTTGGCCTCCCTTTTATTCAGGAGCATCAATCGGAGTGGAGAAGGCCTAGTAACAAGTCCTTCTGCATTCTCTGTTTCAATCAGGTGGTCTGTTGCATCTTAATGCAGACAGGTCTTCTCCTGGCTTATTCTGATAATCCAGGCTGTCTCAGCTGAGCTCCCTACTTCTGGTCTTCTCTAGTCCTCACTATGAATTATGGACAAAATTACCACTGAGTGAGTGAAGAATGTGAAAAGTGCAACACAAGTTTTATCAAGCAAAATTGAAAGAACCTACACAAACTTTGTATGTTGACAATGAGAGAAAAAACGTTCCCAAATATCTGATTCTATTCATTTGAATGTAGACAAGCTAAGAAATGATTCTGGGAAGAGCATCACACATCAGAGCAGATGATGTAATGCAAGCCCAAAAGAATTTTTAACCCAGTTGTGACATTTGGGAAGTGATATGATAGCTGCCTTCCAATAATTGCTGTGTGTATTTACAAGGAAAGAGATGGATAACTTAGCTTGGTGCAAAGCAGTCTAAATTAAATCAAATGAATTCAATTAATTTAAAGATAATTAGGGCCAAATGTTGTGAAACTCCATTAAGTTATGGAAATCTCCCAAAGGAAATGCAAGTAACACCATTACTCAGAATTGAGAAAAAAATATTATCACTGACTATGTTATGAGTAATTGCACTGTGTTTCTTCCAGGGAACTGCAGAGATGTCCAGACACATGTTTACTGTTTCTTTTCTCCACATGCCATGATTCTGTGGTAACTGCATCTTTGTTTACCCAGTACTAAATTATGAGAACAAATGTCCTCATTTATATAATACTTTTAATACAAAGACTGCTACCTAAAGAGTTCAATTACTTAAAGCCCTAATTAAATGTGATCATCTCATACAATAGCTGAATTTTCCATGCAAGGCAGTTAATCTTGATGCTATTCAATGAAGAATGTCAAACTGGAAAGAAAGAGATGAGAGCGGAGATGACAAATACATTTCATCTAGCAAGCCTACTCTGCTTTATTAGTAGAGTTTTCTTAAAGTTCTGGGTTGAGAGGGTTTTAGAAAAATAACATGATCTATTAATGATGTCTGCCATGGCATAAAATAGGCTAGCGATAGGTCGTCTGCCATTTGCAAAGCCCTCTTGGACCATAACTAGAGGCCAGAATCCAAGCTACCCCAGGCAGTATGGACGTCCTGCACCAGGGTCTAGAGCTGAGACTCTCAGCTCCTCCCTTAAAGGATACCAGCAGCAGCAAAGAGACCAGGAATCCAGGTTTTATGTGCCACAACCTTAGGCTCTGAAAATCATGGATGTATATTGAGCTATATCCCAGATAAGGGATATAGCCTTTTTGTATAACCGTACCATTTTAATTATTAGGAGGTTGAGGCCAGAGAAGCTATTTCACCATAAGACATGAGACAACTTAGTGGCAGAGTTGGGACCAGAACCCACGCTCCTTGGGTTCCAGACCTGTGACCTGAAGCTCTGTGAAAACAGAAAGTCCCTCTCCTATTCCCATCCTGTGGCACTGGTCCCAGGTGCTGGGTAGCCATGTCAAATTAGTCTTAAAGCTGTGTAGGTACTTGCAATCTCTGGGCTGTTGGCCAGCTGCATTCGCAGAATCTTTCTTGTTTCATTTTGGTGTCACAGGATTGACCTTTTCTTGTTCTTCAGGATCCAGTGTCTCACTGGGCACTTTAATTCAGGATACAGCAATAATGGCAGCTCCTAAAATGCCCAGTCAAAGCTCAGGATGGAATACAGGGTCTTTTGTCATAAGGATCAGTTTGTAAGCAACAAAACTGGATGTTCCTGACCTGCATCTAAAGAACCCTGCACAAGTCCAACATTCGTCTTCTCTGTTAGTGGCCAGAGCCAGCTGAAGGCAGGTATGAGTCAGCCTTGGTGGCAGGCTCTGCCTCAGGCTGACCTTCAACACCTTCTGCCTGGGAGGTCTAGGGGCAGGGAAGAAGCTGTTCCTGCCTGGGCATCGTCACCTTGCAGAGAATGATCTGATCCATTTTACTTGGCTTTCCATTCACTTGTGCTTTTTTCTCTTCCTGTCAAGGACCTAAAGATACCTGACAGCATAAGGACCACCACCTTCCTTCTTCCAAAGGCTTGGCAAGACACAGACCAAACAGGTAGAAATAGGATTTCATCTCTGCAGAAAGCTGAGCACCTTCTAGCTCCTTTTCAGGATCTTTAATGATATGCCTTTCTGAGCTATCTTCTTTGTTTTACTTACTTTTTAGTTTTGGCCATGGGCCACACCCAGGGGAGGTAATCAGCAGGGCATCTTAGTGAGAGGAGCTTTTACCCTCCTCCGAGGACTTAAACCATTCCTGGTACAGGGCTTTGGGTGTTTCTTTTCTTTATACATGAAGTGGCTTTGGCTTGACCACAATGGCAGTGTTACTCTGGCAATAACTAGATTGCACTGAATGAACTTGAAACCCCAAATGGCAGCTCCTCAATCCTTAGAGCCTCTTATTTTCAGAATACCTGAGCAGACTGAAGTTATTCGTCCAACTACCTGCTGGATTTGTACATGTGCACCTAGGTCTTTGTGCAAGGGTCCACGTTTCTGCCTCATTATCTAATATTTAAAAAGGAAATATCCAATTTCTCATGTAAAACAATTAGCATAATGTCCGGCACAGGGTAAGTGCTAAGTACAGTTAACTATTAGTATAATTATAATTTTTATTGTGTAAGTGGTTCAATCCTATAGTATATAGTACTATATACCTTCATCTTTATAAGAGCTGGACGATTACAGAATTTTACAACTATTAAATAATTTTTCGTCATAATTCCATTCAACCTTCAGAAAAACAGCTTAAAATCCAACTCTACGTTAATTATTCCCCATTGGTTCCAACTCCCTCTTCTCTAAACCACCACAGCATTTTGTTTGTCTCTACCTGTCCACCTCCCTGCCCCCTCCTCAATCTGCACAACCCTGGAGATCATGCACTGTCCTCTGCAGGGCCCCAGGAAGTGACATCACCCATGTCCTCCGCTGGCTGGGTTCAGAGGGTGTTTCAGTCAAATAGTAGGGTTCTCCAGACAACAGAACCGATTGGAAATGTATGTGTATATATAATATATGTGTACATATATATAATATGTACGTGTATATATGTATAAGTCTCTCTCTTTCTCTCTCTCTCTCTCTCTCTCTCCCTCTCTCTCTCTCTCTCTCTCTCTCTCTTCCTCTCCTCAGAGAGAGCGGTGTATTCTAAGGAATTGGTTCACATGATGAAGGAGGCTGACAAGTCTTAAGATCTGCATGCTGAGTCAGCAAGCTGGAGGCTCAGGAGAGCTGATGGTGTAGTTCCAGTCTGAGGGCCAGCAGGCTTGAGGCCCAGGAAAAGCTCATGTCTCAGTTGAGTCCAAAGGCAGGAAAAAAACCAGTGTTCTAGTTGAAAGGCAGTCAGGCAGGAGTGAGTCTCTCTTACTTCTGGGAGAGTCGGCTTTTTTGTTCTAGTCAGGTCTTCCACTGATTGGATGAGGCTCACCCACATTCTGGAGGGTAATCTGCTCAGTCCACTGATTTAAAGGTTAATCTTATCCAAGAACATCCTCACAGAAACACCCAGAATAATGTTTGACCAAATATCTGGGCACACTGTGGCCCAGTCAAGTTGACACATAAAATTAACCATCACGGAGGGTAAAGGAGAGAAAGGTCTGAGCATTTCTTTCTTACTGCCCCCCTGCTCGAGCACAGTGTCTCTGAAGGTGGCTGTGTTTCTCTGTGACTGCAGCTGTGGGGGAACAGACCTCCACTCCCCAGGCTCTAACTCTATTTTCTCTCATACTCCTCTACTCCGCCCAGGAGTGGTAACATCTCCCTTTGTTACGAGCCTGAACAATCTTGGATGACTTATTTAACCCAGCACATACCCCTATATGTAATCCATCAGTCAAGTCTCTTCATTTGGACCTTTTGGGGTGAATGCTGTTTTCTCCTATGGTTCTGACAGATACAGTGGTATTCATTTTTTTCTTCATTTTATCATTACAGTAAAATACATATGTTTATTATGGAAATTTTAGTAAATAAAGGATACATAAAGAAGAAAATAAAACCAACCAGAATCTTGCCAAAAAGAGATAATAGTTATTGACTCATTATTGTGTATTTCCTATTGACATGTGTGAGAAGGGGAGCATTAGATAATTTGTTGTTGTTGTGTGTCCCATTTCTCTAAACATTCTTCAATTATAAAATGTATTGGTTGCCTGCTATTCTGTGGTATTTGTCTTTCTTGTAGCACTTGGATTATAAATTATTTTCTGTTCCCAATAGAAACTCACAGAGGTCAATTTATTGTGTCATTGAACTAATTTGGTACCGTGCATATTAACCTTATTTATTCATAGACATATCATTCATCCCACCCTGTCGAAGATGTAAAATAGTTTACAGAGAGACAAAATAGAGCAAGAGAAAGCACATGTTAATTATATGAGGGTAAAAGAGAAAATAAGCATAGTAAAATCAGATGGAGTCAAGAGTTAGAATCCAGTAATGCATGCCAAGAATCTTAGGCTCTTATTAGAACTTGGCCACAAACTTGGCTCTAAGCTTTCTGAAGTCCATTCAAAGAAGAACACACTAGTAGTTACTTAATTCAGAGTTTCCATAAAAGAAAAACAATCCAGTTACTCAGGAGTAGCACTGACAGAAAGGCATAATGTGGTCTCCAACAACTTAACAGTAAAGGCAGTGAGAGGTCTCACAAAGCTGTTTCTTATAAAATCTGCCTATACAAGCTGAGAGTATTGTGCCAAACTGCAATTCAGGAAAAGTAGTTCTACAAGGGACCTGATGAGATGCACTCCTAGTACACAGCTCTTGATCTGGCTTAACCCAGGAGTGGAGATCAGAGAACCTAAAGAAAAAGATGGTTTGCCTATTCTTCAGGAAAATCTCTATGCTAGGTCTCTCTCTCTATCTATATCTATGTCTATATATCTATATATCTATATCTGTCTATATAAAGTGGCAGAGTTCTGGTTCTAGCAACATGGTCATTTGAACTAAAATCAACTCCATCCTTTCTACAAACGCATAAAATATAACCAAAAAAAAAAAAAAATGAAAACACACAGCCAAGAATGAAAGGACAAATGGACTTTCTCCAGTTACCAGCAAGAGTGAGAAAGGTCTCTGGCAGAGTGGTATGCTTACAAAACTGCCTCTGGTGGCCCAGGGGGACAGCCAACCTGAATATAAGTCCAAAGGATGAGGTTTTAATGCTCCAAGAAGGGTATTTTGATGTGGTCTTAGGCCTCTGCAAAGTTGCGAGCTGAGAAAGTTGAGAGCTGAGAGTTGAGAGTTGAGAACTGGGAAATGCTTTGTACAGCTAAGTCTCTGAAAAGAAGTTCTAGAAAAACTCTACTACTAGCTTGTTTTTGGAAAGGGCTCCGATTTAAAAATAAAAGTCAAATAAATGAAAAAAAAAATCCTCCTATGAGAAATGAAATCCTAATTCTGAGTCATGTGCAAGTATAGAGTCTCAATTTATAGCATCATAAGCTGCAAAATTAACATAAAAATGGTTTCCAGACTAGTGAACTCCATGGAACACTTGGCAAAAGAAAATACAAAACAAGTCTGTAGGACATTTCTCTACCAAGGCTCATGGGCTACCCACAGAAACAAACAATTTCAGTTGAAGATGAGCTCACAGTAAAAAGTTATAAACCACAAAAGAAAATGAGTCACCGTAAGGGAAAGTCAGCAGATATAAATATACAGGAAAATATGTGCTCTCCATCAAACTGAAATATTAGAAAGGGCATATACAATAACTGTGTTTAAATAATTAAAAAGTTAGAAGAGGTAATGGAAACCATATGAAAGATCAGGACACTATCTAAAGACAGGAAAATCTAAACAGAACTGAAAATGAAATACATTATTGAAGTTGAAAACTCAAAATATGTGTTCAGTAATAAATTGGATGTAATTAAGGAGAAGGAAGACCTAAGGAAATACCCCCAGAATTCAGAGATAAAACAATTCTATGATATTAAATGACAGTGAGTTTAACATCCTATTTCATTTTACGTTTACACAGCACTTACTTTGGGCAATATTGTGTTCTTTACAATATTGTGTTCTTTACAAATATCATCTCACTTAATCCTCCTAAGAATCCTACTTTTCCTTTATAATTAAAGTTTATTGGGGTGACAATGGTTAGTCAAGTTACATAGGCTTCAGGTGTACAAGTCTGTAATACATCACCTCTATATTACATTGTGTGTTTACCACCCAAAGTCAGTTCTTCCATCACCATGTATGTGATACGTGGCATATAAAACTGAAAACAACAAAGAACAAAAGAAACCAATGAAGAAACAAAAACTCATCGACACAGACGATAGTTTGGTGGTTTCCAGAGGGTAAAGAGGTGAGGGGTGGTACATGAAGGTAGAAAGGATCAAATATATGGTGATGGAACAATCCTAGTTTTCAAATGAGTTAACTAAGGTGCAACTAGTGAGTGGCAGAGCCAGGATTGGAACCCAGGTAAGCCAGGCCCCCTGACTAGAGTACAACTCTCCTCAGAGACTTCGTAGCTCCTGCTGCGCCCCTCTTTGTTGCATCATCTATCTTCCCTCTCTGCTGCACCATTCCTGTCATCATATGATAATGTTCTTGTGTTTCCTAACGTTAAAAATATCCTTTCTTGACCTTATGTTCCCTATCAGCTCTCAATCCCATTATTTTGCGCTTTCTCACACCAAAATTTATAAAAGATTTCTGCAAAGGCTCTCGACTTCCTTAGCTACCATTTTCTCTCAATCCACTCCATCTATCATCTACATTGTTCCGCACATCTTAGGACAATTCTGAGTTTCATATTCATTTATGTGACTACTTGATATTCCAAATTTAACTTACCTAAAACTAAACTGTTGATTTTCCTGTTTTCCTCCTTTTTATTATAAAAATATAAAGAAAATAGGAAAGTAAATTATCTCCCCACAAGATGCTTAGTAATCACAAAGAGAAACTGTTACCTTTCTGGCATAATCAACCCTAACTAAGTAAAGTCAATCACCAATAATGTGACGAACACGTTATGTGCCTTTTGATATGATGCACTGAGAAAAATACAACTTTTGTGGTTTTCCTGCCCAAACTGTATAACCTGAATCTAATCATAAGGAAACATTGGACAAGACTAAACTGAGGGACATTTTACAAAATAAATGGCATATATATATATATATTATTGACTAATCTAAAATAATGCAAATTTTACATACATAGTAACATCACATAGAAATGTTTGTCAAGTTGTATGTCGATTTTTAATTTAGTATGTAATTCAGAAAGTTACAGTTATCTTTTTTTTCAATTAAAGTTTATTGGGGTGGCAATGGTTAGTAAAGTTACATAGGTTTCAGGTGTACAATTCTGTAATACATCCTCTACATATCACATTGTGTGTTCACCACCCAGAGTCAGTCCTTCCATCATCATATATTTGATCCCTTTTACCCTCATCTACCACCTCCTTCCCCCTTCCCCTCTGGTAACCACTAAACTATTGTCTGTGTCTGAGTTTTTTTAAAGGTGAGGCCATGAAAGATAGGGAAGACTTAGAAACTGTTCCAGTTTTAAGGAGATTAACGAGATTAAACAACTATTATACTGAGTGCAATGTGTGGTCCTGGGTTAGAGCCTGGACCAGAAAAAAACTTTTTTTTCCTTCAGCTGTAAAGGGTATTAATGAGATATTTAGTGACATTTGAACGAGATATGTACCGTATCAGTGTTAATTTCCTGAATTTGATCATTGTGCTATGGGTACGGAAGAGATTGAATTTGTTTATAGGAAATATGTACTTATAGAGGTAAAGAGCATCATATCTGCAACTTATTCTCAAATGATTCAGTAAAGAAACAACACACACAAGTATCCATATACATGTACAGAAAATGATAAGGCAGAAGTGTTATTATCAACATTTGAAGAATCTGGGTAAAGAGTAAACAGGATTTTTTTTTTGCATTTTTTTGCAACTGATCTGTAAGCCAATTATTTCAAAATAAAACATTTTTCACACACACACACACACACACACACACACACAAACACACACTCACCCCAAGTAGAGCAAGTAGTGTAATGATGCCCCATGCACCTATCATCTAGCTTCAATTATTATCAACCCATGGCTAATTGTGTTCTATCTTTACCTGCCTATGTGCTCCCCATTGGTACAGTGCTTTAGTCCTATAACATTTTTACAAACACTATTTCATTTTGAGCCTCAGAGAAATCCTACAAGAGAAAGGATAGAAATTATCCTCTCCATGAGATCGATAAGGCAATTTAGAGTGAGAGAGGTTAGGAAAGTTGCCTATGCCTATACAGTTAGTGACAACTTTAGGACTCAAAAGGCTTTCTGACTTGGGTTCATTGCTCACTTCACCACATAATGTTATTCTAAAATAGCAACAGCAGAAAACCCAGCATAATGGGGTCTCCAGGAGTTTCCTGTTTCTTCCAGAGCTTGTGCCACCGTCTTCACCTAACACAGCCCAAGATCTCTGAGGTCTTGAGTTCTCTAAAGATGCAAGGAAACCCCACCCTTCCAAATCCCCAACAGCCCAAACGCTACCTCTGCGTGAAGGCTACTCTGCTTCTCTCTAGACCTCTACCTTTCCAGGGAAGACTTCACCATTCTTTCCTCAGTGCTCCGTCATCCCTTTGCACAGGCCTTTATTGTAAAGTTTTCACTTTATGTTACAGTTAACTGTTCATGTGTTTGTCTCCCCAGCTAGAATGTGAGTTCTTTGATGAGGAATCTGTATCTTCATCCATTAGGGGCTTGGCCCCTCATATTAGAAATTTCAAGTGAGTTTAACAAAGGAACTACTTACAAAGATATGAGCAGGGTTTAGGAAAATGAAAGAAACCATACAGTATTTTCCCTCCCCCTCTCTTGCTCCCCCCTCCCTTTGTCCCCCACCTACTTACCATTCCTAGACCTGACCAATTACTGAAACTCTTCTGGAATCAGAGACAGCCATATGAATAGAGCTGCTGACAGTCTTAGTGGTGCAGCCGACCCTAACCGGAAGTTGGAAGGCAAGGGAGCCCTTCGGTAGAGGTCGGCCTCCCAGTGCACAAAGCAGGGAGGAAAGGGCAAAAAGTGGGACAAATGAACAATGTGCTCTCATCTTTGCATCCCCAGCACACAACAGAGTGCCCAGCACATAGTGGGTGCAAAGAAATATTTTAATTGAATTGTTAGATAGTCCTCATTGATACGCCCTAGAAATATAGAAAACATTTTTTAGCGTTGCCACAGCATATTTAAAACAGTTTAAACCAGAGAAATATCAAACATATTATCAAAATTTAAAGTGTTATGTTTTCATAATGAACTTCAATTTCTAAACCAAAATATAAAACTAATTCTTCTATTTGGATCTTGAGATTATTATGCTAAGTGAAATAAGTTAGACAGAAAAAGTTCAAAATCATATGACTTCACTCATATGTGGGATATAAAACTGAACGCAACAAAGAAACATGACAAACAAAGAAACAAAACCTCACAGACACAGACAACAGTTTAGTGGTTACCAGAGGGTAAGTGGGGAGGAGAATGGTAAAAGAGGGTAAAGGGGGTAAAATATACAGTGATTGAAGGAGAACTGACTCTGGGTGGTGAACACCCAATGCTGTCTGTATACAGATGATGTATTATAGAAATGTACACTTAAAACCTGTATAATTTTACTAACCAATGTCACCCCAATAAATTTAAAAAATAAAATATATATAAACACAGAAAAAACATAATGTCAGAACCAAATAGTACTGTATGATTGCAAAGTTATAATTCTTCCCTACTAAATGGATTCAGACAAGGATCTTGAATACTCCCTAACATTGGAAAAAAATATTTTTTGTTCTTCTTTTCTTGTCCAAATGCTGAAGTTCCTCAGGCTGTTTAATAATTAAAGCACCATGAGACTTAGATGACATGGCAAATGCTGCAGCTAATGATAAACATGCACAAATGTCTCAGCGACGCCACCTTTGAAGAAACTGGAGAGTTGGCCCAGGAACTCTCTGCAGCGCCTGCCAAAGTTCCAAGACAGGAACTGCTCGTCTTCCAGGTTTCCAAAGCTCTGCTTTCCTAGCAGTCAGATTCTCTGCTTTTATAAAAATGTCTGCTTGGCGATTTTTGCAACAAAAAATCCTTGCTTCAAAGGTCTCTCAGTATTCGTTTCTCTAATTGATCTATTTAACAAAAATGTCCTGTAGTGTTTGCGTTATACACTCGAACTCCTTGAACATCTATAATTAATACACTGAGATTGTGGCTCCAATAACATGGTCACCAGTGACCACGAGTTTGCTGGAAATTAATAGCTTAAACCATTAACCACACAGGGCAGTTGGTCCAGGGTTTGCGCCAGTTATCCAGGTAATCATTGGTATTATCCCCTTCTTTCCTCAAAAGGGCTCCAATCTGGTCCATAAATTACATGGTCACCCTCCTTAAGGGCCACCCTCTGTCGAATCTTCAAGATTTTTTAATGTATCAATGACAACACTCCTCAAGTAGCGCCTTCAGTCACATTAAAATCTTGATCTCTATGCTATCGTTTGTCAAGTCATTGCCATAATGTATTAGTTTCCTGTGGCTGCTGTAACAAATTACCACAAACTTCGTGGATTAACGCAGCAGAAATTTGTATGCTCACGTTCCGGATGCTAGAAGTCCAAAATCAAGGTGCGAGCCAGTGTGCATTCCTTCCAAGACTCTAGAGGGAATCTGTTCTTTCTCTTCCTGCTTCTATTGTCTGTTGGCATCCTTGGTGTTCCCTGGCTTAGAGCCACATCACTCCAATCTCTGCCTCTTCTTCTTATGGCTTTCTCCTTTTCTGCCTGTGAAATCTACCTCCGTTTCACTTTTAGGACACTTGGCATTGGATTCAGGTCCAACCAGGCTAATACATGATGACCTGTTAATCTCAGAATCTTTAGCTTTATTACTATAGCAAAGACTTTTTTTTTCCCAGATAAGATTACATTCACAGGTCCCAGGGATTAGGACATGGACAGACCTTTTGTGGGGCTACCATTCAACCTACTACACCTATTAAAGTTAAGCTTACATTTTCTAACTCTATTTCTGAAAGCATGGGATTTCTGCAGTACGTTTTCAAAGATCCCACTGAGTCACTTATACTTCACATACTTATATCTCAGGTGTCCCTACTACAAATTGAGAACCACCTGAGGACAGCCTCCCTGGCTCCTGCCCTGGGAACTCTGCTTTCTATAATCCTCCTCACAGCAGATTAGTCAATTCATTTAGACAGTCCATTGATGGGACTAGGGCAAGGGGAGTGAGGCACTTGCCTAGGGCACAAAATTTAAGAAGTTGACACAAACCTCAGTCATCAAGTAATATTTATTAAGTCTATTAAATATTCCTTGTCTTGATGACTGAGGTACCCCCTGACGTGTGCACCCAAGATGAGTGTCTCGTTTGCCTCACTCTGCAGCTTGCATCTTCTGCTATTTTCCTTTGTAAGACCAAGCAACACAGATCCTGTGTTTGTGGCGCTCCCTAATAATGAGTATATAAAATCTGCTCTTTCCTTTCCACCCTCAGTATTTCTCAGTACCATAATCCGTATCTTTGGCAAATAAAAATATAATGTAAATGTTTCAAAGGATTAAGCTTTCCTCAGTCTCTTCCCTGCTCCCATACCACCAGTCTGCCCTACAGTCTCTTCCTGTCTTAGAGTCTAGAGGAAAAACAGTGGACTTTCTCTCTTTCCCCTTTTGGAGTGGCCATCAAACCAGTGAATGCCCTAACTTTTTCCAGATTGAAAGGTATATTTACTGGCTTTTGGTCAAGATGGAGAAGTAGGTAAAAGTTGTGCTCACCTCCTCTTAGGGCCACATCAATTACAACTAAACTACAGAACAACCATCATTGAGTATTGCTTGAAGTCTAACTGATCCGAAGCCTTACAACTACGGACCTACAGAAGAAGCCACCTCGAGACTGGTAAGAGGGACTGAGACATGAAACAGGCTGGTCCTACTACCACGTGTGACCATTAAAAATTGGGAAGGATATCTTGACTGCAGAGGTCCCCGCTGAGGAGTGAGGGGTCCTGGTCCCTCCCCAACCCAGGTTTCAGTGCCGGGGAAAGAAGTCCCCATAACTTCTGGCTGTGCAAACTAGCAGAGATGATGGCTGAGTGAGCCAGAATGTGGCTGCACTCTCAGACATTCATTTGAAAGAGCCAAAGCAACCCAAACACTACTTCAAAGGGATGAATGCATCCATATGTTCATTGCATCATTGTTTATAATGACCAAGAGGTGGGGGCAGCCTGTCTGTCATGGAAGAATGGATAAAGAGGAGGTGGTATATATATACACAATGGAATATTGCTCAGCCATGGAAGGAAATGGGTTCTTGCCATCTGTGGCGGCATGGATGGACCTGTGGGGTGTTGTGCTGAGTGGAGTGTCAGACAGAGAAAGATGCAATGTGATTTCACTTATATGTGGGATCTAAAGAACCAACCAACCAAACAAACAAACAGATACAGAGAACATTTTGATGGTTTCCAGATGGGATTGGGGTTAGGGTGAGTGAAAATTGGGAAAGGATTAAGAAGTACAAATTTTTTGTTACAAAGTAGTCATGGGGATGTAGGGTATAGCATAAGGAATATATATAGTCAACGATATTTTAATAACTGTATATGGTGTCAGATGGCACTAGATTTATTGGGGTGATAAGAGGGGGGTTGGGGGAAGGATGAAAAGGTGAAGGGATTAAGAAGTACCAAGTGGTAGTTACAAAATAGTCAGGGGGATGGTAAGCATAAGGAATATAGTCAATAATACCGTAATAACTATGTATGGTGTAAGGTGGGCACTAGACTAGTCAGGGAGATCACGTCTAAAATCATATAAATGTCTAACCACTATGCTGTACACCTGAAACTAATATAAAATAATATTGAATGTCAAAATAAAGTGTAAAAAAAGGTACATTTAAATCAATCAATAAACAGTTGTTAGGTGCCTGTAAGTGGCGCCCTAAAACACTCAAGATGTCATGCTCCTCTCATTTTTCTCTCTATTGGAAAGCATGTTCTGATATATTACCACCATTCTATCTCATTCTGACAAGGCATATTGAAAGTTATGAAGATCAAAATTCACCATTCCGAAAGGCTGGCACAACAGGCAATACTTTCCAAGTTAAGCCAGAAGGACATCAGAAAGTTCAAAAGATCTCAGCCCCTGAGTTCTTACCTGAAACCCAAGTTTCTAAAATTTTTCTTCTGTAGAATTCTAGCCTATTCCAACATTGCCCTCCTTCACCTTTGAGAACTCTCAGAGTTTATAGGATCTTTCTCCAAATAGACGCGGTCTTAACCTCTGAGCCTAAATCAGAGCCCATTTGTCAAGAAAGTGCGAAGGACATCCTTCCCTGGAGGGGAGTGTGAGACATGGATGGAAACAGCCCTGGAGGGTGGCCCCATACAGCCCCGCAGTGAGTGCCAGAAGAGAGATTCCGTTCCTCAGAATTTGTTCCATTTCATTTTCAGAACAGGAGAGAACGTCATGGATGGTCTCCTTCCTGAGCAGTTATTTCTTCAAAGTCACTGGTTGGGCATGATGTCAAACCAGAACAAGGTAGGAAATTGTGTGCAGACAAATTGAATTTGTTAATGGGATGTTTATGTGGTTTCAAATATGAATGCTTAAGAAGGAGAGAATTTCTTGACTTGGCTTTCTAATTTCAGGCCCAAATATATGAGTCTGGTGGTTATTAACTACTCATTGATACCTTAATAGATTGACTCCATGTTACTTCTCTTTTCAATTTGATTTGCTTACTGGGCTTTAGTCTTAGCACCCTTGCAGGACAGTGCTTTTGAATAACTGCAAAACTATAGCCTTGGGGGCTTGTAAAGAAAAGTAATTTATCTTTGTGAAGCTCAAGAAATTTTGTTACAATGTGGGCTTCTAAATAAATCATTGGGTTGAGAACAATAATAAAAATACACTCATAAGCATTCACCTTTGGCATCATTAAACTAATAGGACACAGGGATAGTCAATCGATAATTGAATGCTTGCTAAAAATATGAGGCAATATGCTGTTATCTATTATCATGGAGAACAGTCACTCATAATCCAAAATCACAGATAATCTTTAAAATCATATATTTACTGGCTTTCTCAGGTGCTGTTGGTTGATCATTATTTATAAAGCTATATTTTAGACAGGGCAGAGTTAAGCGCTACATTACTTGAGCACACATAGTTAGGCAATAAAGAAAGTAACCTGAGAGTTTGTTAGAAAACCAGAGGAGACTTCAGTGTGAGACTGAGAGAAAAAAGAATTAAAAAAGAAAAGAAAAGAAAAGAAAAAAGTATATGAGACTGAATAACCTGGGAAATAAAATTAAGATTAGATGTATTCTAGTCATAGCTATAAAATAAAAGGATTGCTTCTCATGCGCAGTTTGAATAACCAGTATATGACTTTATAGTGATATTACATATTTGAAGAGGAAGAGAATGGTGAAAGGGAGAATTTGGAGGTAGAATCAGAGACCAAACACGAGGAGAAGGAAAGAGAAAAAGGTGAAAAGGACTTCCTTGGCTCTCGTTCCCTCTTCCTGGTGGCAATTGTTAACTTTGCTCTCAGTCCCAACTTGAAAAGTGAAGGGACGCAAATCCAAATAAGGCAGGTCAGGGAAAGAATACACTGGACAATCCTAAGCCAATGTAATATTCTTGACTGGTTTCCCCAAGTGTTCCCTAAGATTACTTGGCTAACAGAGAGCCAGGTCTAAACAAAAGGGATTGCACAGCTCTTTTAGACTCCGGACACGAAATGTTTAAAAAGAAAAATATTAGGCACTTCTGCCGCTGTGTGTGTTTAATACTCAAACCAATTGCAGTGCTCTTCATCAGCCCCTGTATAGCAAGTGCCACAGCTGATAGTCCCAGAGGAGACAGCCCCCGTGTGCCGCGGTGCTTCTCTTCCCCCGGTGGCATGAGTCCATGGATCACCTGGCTGGACATCCACGGCCACAACTTACGGCTCAATTATGGCACTGCTGCCATTGCTCGGTTTTTTTTTTTTTTAAATAGTGTTTGAGCTTGTGCTTGCAACAGTTCCTTGGCCTCTTACCTCCTTTGACACGTGGGCTTTTTAAAAAGTTGAACTATCATGTAGAGAATATTAAAAGTGAAGACTGGTGCTATAAGGGTGCTTCAAAAGCCACAGATACCTCAATCTTCAAAAAAATAAAAAGTGATGCGAAACCAATAAAACCACATTCTTGGCTACTCTTGTACCATTTCTTTGAATAATGACTCAGGGAACCCAAGTTGTGGTTAAATTCCAAAGGTGAAACTTCCAGAAAAAGACACTTAGTGTCCGATGCCTTTGCTGCAGGTGGACATCCTGATTCAATCCTGTCAGCTCGGTGGCTGACAGTTAATTAAATATTGTGATGTCAAATAAGCTAACCAGATGAAGAAGCCACTGGACTGTTGATTGGAAAGGTTTTGCACATAGATGGATCCAGCCTCAACAATAGCCAAATCTTATGGTCCGTTTGCAAAGGCAAAACCAGACAGAGGTGTCCCATAGCAGCAAATCACTGAGAAAAAGATGATTTGGCTTCTTTGTCTCAGGTGTTTTTTATGTGCTGTGTTATACTTTTGAGGTCATAGGAGATAGTAGGTTTTTTAAACCATAAATTTTCTCCATATGTGCTCTTCATCAAAAATGTAAATTCCCACATTAACTTTTTAGTTTCCCTTGCACGGGCAGAGAATGAAACTAGAAACTGATTTATATCCCCATGTGTAATGATCACGATGTAACATTGTAATGAGAGCAGCAGTTCTCCAAGTTCAGTCTCTGCCTGAGCAGCGTCAGCACCACCTGGGAACTTCCTGGGAATGCAAGTTCTCGGGCTTCCCCTGAGCAACGGTACCCGAGGCCCAGCAATCTGTGTGCAAAGTGATTCTGATACAAGGCACAGCTTGAGAAAAACCATCGTCATTATTTATTACCGATTACAGTGATTATTATAAATTAAGCAAAAGGAAACCACTGAATTGCACATCTTTGGTCTGTTCTCGCATCTGCTATTCAGCAGGATAGATAATTTTGGAATTGCTGTGTTCACGTGTATCTGAGACATAAATCCTAGATTCACTCTATTGAAAAGGGAAGTCTGAGAGGATAGACTCCTTGCTGTTTGCCATTCAACTTCTGAAGAAACATTAGATCCTTAAAAAAAAAATTTGCAGCTGGGTTGCTTACATGGTAGATTATTCTAAAGGATGGATGCTACATAATTTCAAACTCTGGGTGGCGTCTGATTACACTGGGCAATTTACACTCCCAGAGTAGTTAGTGAGTACTCTGACTCCAAAAGGGAATGTGAAGCAGAACTAAACACAAAGGAATAAACAACTCTTGTTTGGAAAAAAGTGAATAGAAATATTTGGGAGACCGAAGGAAAGAACAAACAATATACAGTATCATTAGTAAGATCAATCCTTTCCCACCTAAGTCACTTCCGTTTTATTCCTATGTAAACCCTTGGAACGGTCTAGAATATACAAAACTAGAAAATAAAGAAAAGGACGCATCTTCTGATAAATCTTTACAACCTGAAAGAGTGAGTGTAAATAAACGCTCTTTGGAAAATTATTAAGAGTATTCACATTCCTCTAAAAATGAAGTCTAGAAGAAGAAAAATCAAGGGACCATTTGAGCCTGATAAAATCAGTATCTTAACTATTTCCAAAAACAAAACAAAACAAAAATGGCACATTGGGCTTTTTATGAGTGGTGAAAATAAACTTTACTAAGAGACAAGAAAAAGTGCAACATTAAATGAATTTTAAAACTCTAACACTCTCAGTTACTTCTCCTGGGTGATTAGATTTCCTTCTTACAAATCCGGGGGGGTGGGGGCAGGAAGGGCCTGTGGAATATTCCAAGAGCTTCCATGACAGCTTTTCTGCTTTCCTTCTCCCTCAGAATCATGAGATATACACAAAGCTTACATCTCATTTCAGGCTTCTTTGCTTCTTTTCAAGTTTTTCGCTTTTGGTTTAGTATTTGCACAACTTCTGTCATCCGCGTCATCTGTTCTTTACAAGAAAGTTGAAAGTGCAATTTTTCAAGGGTTATTAATGGTTTCTAGTGAAACAGCCCCATGAGCAAAAAGGAAGGAAGGGCAGAAAAGAAAAAAAAATAGTAGAGGAGGAAGGAAGACTTAGTTGAAATGAGAAGTAGGCAAGTAACTACAGTCTTTACACATAAATCTGCAGCATAAATGAATGATCTAACTTTGGAGAAGCCTTTAAGGGAACATTCCCAGAAACGACAGGAACTCTTCACTGGGTGATTGCCTGGATATTTGTCAATGCTCTGGCAAAGAGACATTGCGTACCTTGTAATAAACGCCACCGTTTTCTAAATAAGAGATACAGTGCTTGTGACTGAAAAATACTTTCAGCAATGGCTCTTCACTGGAATAGAACATGCGGCCACATCCTCTACTGAGAGACCGACTCACAGAGTCTCAGAAACCCAACACAGCACAACGTTGTGCTTATATTCATTTTGAGTTCATCTAAAGGGCCCGGGGCAAGAACTGCGTCAAGATTTTACACATCCTCCTAACACCCTCTTCTGTTCTGACCCATTTCAATGGCCAGTACACAACAAAGAGAATGACTTTGTCACCAAAAGTAACTTCCTTTGTTAGGGTGAGGAAAGAAGGGAAACAAAAATGAGCAGCTTCCGGATATGAGCGTCAGATCATCAGAAGCATTCTCATTTCTATCGTGCCCTAGGGAAGGAGTGAAAATGGAGACCAAGGGATGATCGGTGCCTAGAAGTGTCACTAGAGAGAACATGGGAGGAGGAGACAGCTGCTTCACAGACCCAAGGGAGAAGTTTTCAGGAGGGAGATTATAGTGAGGTCCAGTAAGATGACCACTCAGAAGGACATTGGGTTTGAGATCACAGATGACATTCACTATGACAATTTCAACTGAGTGGTAAAGACAGGAACCAAGTTTCAAGGGATTGAGAAGCACATGAGAGATGAGAAAGCAGTGATTGTAGAAAATGTTATCAAGAAGTTTGCTAGTGAAACAAAAGAGAGGGGAAGAGAGGTGACTGGATGGAAGAGTGTGAAATTAGATAAGGATTTGTACAAGTGGAACACTTGTACACGCTTGTAGGCAGGGAGAAAGGAATAAAGAGAAGAGAGAAATAGGGTAGGACAATTAATGAGATAACTCCCCAGAGGGTAGGGAAGGTGAAAGATCATTAGCAAAGGTGAAAAAAAATAAAAAGGTTTTGGGGGAAAAAAAATGAAGGATTTTTTTTCTCTAAGATAAAAAGGAAAATAATATGGGCAAATATATGGTCCTTTTGGGAGGGGACAAGAGGGAAATTGAGGCAAGAAGATGCCTCATAGTTTCTTTTCTGAATAACCTGGAAGCTAGGCTCTCTGCAAGAGTAAACATGGCGAATGGAGATGGGAATAGGAGAAAACTGAATTTACACAGAGATGCATGGACACTGGCCTCTAGGGACCAAAGCTTAGAAAAGAAAAGAAAAGAAAACCCTATTATTTAAAGCTTCTTCCTCCAATCACTACATTTCTGGTAAAACGACACTTTAAAATGAGGAGAGAAATGCTACTCAAAGAGATGAGGAGGCGGGAGCACCACTTTTTTGGCACCACTTTTGTCTGACAGAGAAATCACAGTTGTTTGGGACCTCAGATCTGAACATGGAACAGGGTAATCGCAATTGTTCTCATGGTAGTCTCCAGGGACAAAAATAATGTTAGCCCAAGGCAAGGTGATTATGCTTTGACTCTTGGACTCTTCCCGCCATCATTGTTGGGAAACCTTATCATAACTTCACCTCAGTTGTCCCTGGCCTGCTTGCTTGACTCAAAAGGGGGAAGCAGAGTACAACCCCAAGTGCTGCATTTATATTCCCTTTGAGGCTCTAATTTCTGGCTTCTGCCAAAGCAAGAGGAACACGATGCCAAACTCAGTTGAGAGTCAAAGGAAATAAGTCTCAGCAGAATACAAGGTAATATAGACTGCGTTCTTGTTGCTGCCTACAAAGCTCAGAAAACAGTTAAGTTCTAAAAAGCTAGGGTTTCATTAGAAATGGGGAAATATTCAGCCTGCCATATAGACATTGGCGCAATATGTGTAACGATCCTTTATAGAATACTAAGCCTAAAATGTGTGCTATTACAAAAGGTTTGAGTATACAAATACCAGCTTAGAACACTGATTATATTTCTAGTAGATAAGCTACCACCAGGTAAAGAGTGATGTTTTGAAATTTGGATACACAGCTGAGCTGTGTATACATACATTCTAGCTAAGAAATAATATACTTAGTCACAAATCAGCCAATTATTCTTTTCTAAAAATATATTAAGAAAGGAAAAATATTTACCAGTTGCCTAAACAACATAAAATGATAATAGAGGAAGATTTAAAGAAACTCAAACACCCTGGTATATTTTGGTACTGAATGAACTAGAATTCAAATTTAGTATTTCTGACTTTAAGACTCATTGAGCCTTTTCTTAAGATCAGAAATTACATAAGACTTATATATTATATATACAGAGAACGAACTTGCTTGACAAGAAAGCTATTGATAGCTATCAGGCCTTTAACTACTTCCTTATTCTAATTACTAGAACTTTATCTGTACATATTATCTTCTAATTATTTTAGGAATCTAAATTCTCTGAATCTTCTTTTCTAGGAGAAAGTTATTTTTCTTCCTCTCTGCTCCAAGACTCTGAGTGCTCTCTTCCTATACCTAGCAGAACAAACAAACAAACAAACAAACAAAACCATGGCATACACTATATTTTCCTGTACCTTCTTTTTGTTCCATTTTAAGAGTTGCACTAGCAACTAATCTATTAACTTCCTTTGAATGCCTCCTTTATTTTCAAATTGTATGTTGCATTGAATAATTTCTGTGCTTGATACTCTCAGTCTGAAGGGACTTTTTCTTTTCCAGCTTTATTGAGATATAATTGATACACAGCATTGTACAAGTTTAAGGAATACAGCATAGTGATTTGACTTATATATATCATGAAATGACTAAGATTTCTTAAATGGGCAAAATGTTAAATCTTTTTTTCTGAACATTTTTAGATCAAAGCACACCCAAAAAGTGTTTTTAGCCAAGCTATCCAATAGTTTCTTAAAATATCTGTTTAGAATAAAATAATTTAAACCATTTTGTTATATCTTCCATTATTTTTGTACCACCAAATTTGTTGAATGTACTCATTTTGCATGTGAGCATATTAAGGCAAATATATTTATCTCTAAGCTTATTTATTTATTGAGGCAAAGTTATTTTTGTCCTAATCATTAAAGTCCCCTCCTCATAAGATAGTTGTGAAAATTATACGATTAATGTAAATTAATTACACATAACATAAAATACTTAGGAAAGTGCCTACTTAAGTAACCAAGTGCTCGAAAAATGTTAGCTGCTATCACTATCATTTCAGGATGAGAAAAATACTGATTATCTATTCTGATAGTTGGCCTGTGTTTTCTGCCTAAGAAATCTATGTGTTTGTTTGTCTTTTCCGAGAAGTCATTTGAAAATCAAATTGTTTAAAGATATTGAACTCCATGTTTAAAAGTGAGCAGGAATTGTAGTTAACTAAAACAACAACTACAACAACAAACTTCAGACGTGTGTATATAGACTAGATCAAACTACAAGGCTAAACATGAGATATAAACTACAGAGGGACTTTATGCTTGTTATCATTTCCTAAACAGATCTCTCAAACTCTAAATTATCAGCTCCTGCTGATGTTTCATCCAACAAAATATTGTTGAGATCATATTATTCATGAATTTCATGAAGTGTGATTCCAGGAAAACTGTGAGTCATAGTCTACTCTTTCGTAACTGTTACAAAATATAAAATTTTGTAAAAATTGAAAAATATTGCAGCATTTTACCATACTATGCTAGTCTTCAGAATGTGAGGTATGAAACCTTTCATAAATGGGGACTGCATGGTTTAGTGTACAAGGTGTGATCAAACGATATGATGAATGTTTAAATAAAAAAAAACTTATTACAGTAAAAGATACATTGCCATTAATCCCTCTCAATATACTTCACTTCAAACACTCTTATCCCTTGACTTCAAACACTCTTATCCCATCATTCTTGCCACTTTCTGAAGCAGTTCTGGAAGTCCTCTTTTGTGTCTTTACTTCATCCTCCATCATGACAACACTGTGCCACACATCGTTTCTGGTACGGCAATTTCTATCAAATAAAAATATTATGGTGTGTCCTCATCCACCTTATTCACCGGATCTGGCACCATGTGACTTCTGGCTCTTCTCCAAAATCAACATGACCATGAAAGGAAAACATTTTGAATCAATTCAGGACATCGAGGCAGTCACAACAGTGCAATTAAAGACACTCACAGAAAAGGACTTCCAGAACTGCTTCAGAAAGTGGCAAGAATGATGGGATGAATGTGTTTGAAGTGAGGGGGAGTACTTTCAGGGGGATTAATGGCAATGTGTCTTTTACTATAATCATTTTTTAATTTAAACATTCACCTTTTTTTTTTATCACATCTCACGTATTTAAAAAGGCAGAGAGTAAAGTGATTTTTTAAATTATTCTTTGTTTTACTCTATATGGTTTAAATTGTTGATATTAAGTATGTATTATATATGCAAAAATTATAAACGTATGGTTTAAAGAAATAAGAAAATAAATATTTAGCAAACAAAAAAAAATAATAAAAAAAATAAATAAATAAAAAGGCAGAGAGTATGGAGGAAAGTACAAAGGAGACAAAAGGAGGAAGACCAAGAAAAGAGAAGGAAAAAGAGGAGAGGAGAAGAATTATAGGAACGGAAATACTTTACATAAAAGGGAAGAGAAAAATTTCAGGAAAGGTATAAAAGAGGCAAAGTGATACAGCAGAATGATTAAAAGAGCTCCTTCAACGTTAAAGAAAAACAGGTAAAAGATTTTCCACATCTGTTTTCAAATTTCAACATTTAGTTTTAAATATGAATTCAATCTCTGATAAATTCTGTACGTTTTTCATTGCATTGGGTCATAATTGTAAGCATAATCATAAAGTACAGATCACAGATAATAGCGTTTAGGGTGAATTTTTTTATGTGTTTCACTTTTACTGGCTTTTGCTATGGCAGAAGTATAAATACGTTTCTTATAAAAATACAGAAAAATCAGTGTAATCCAATCAAGGGAATCAAGGCAATACAGAAAGTCCCATTTGAGTTGGACCTCAACCTCTTGAATTAAAAAACATACATACACTTATTATTAAGAAAAATTTCAAACATACACAAAGGTGTAGAGACTAGTGAAATAATGTACTCATCACCCAACATCAACAGCGGTCAACACATTGCTAAGCTCATTGCAGCTGTCTCCCTCCCAGCCCTCTCTCTCACGGAGGCAGTGAAGTTGAAGTGATGTGTCTGTGTGTTTTCACATAGTTTTAAATGGGGTCACATACACAATATCATACACAAACTAGTCATGAGGAACTAAAGTGAAGTGTTTGAAAATAGTGTTGGTCAAAGTATGGTCTAAAAACCAGCAAAATCAGCGTCATCAGGAACTTCTCTGGAAACGCAAAGTCTCAGTTTTACTCCAGACTAACTGAATCAGAATACCTGGAAAGAAGACTCAGTATCCTGTGTTTTAACATATTCTCTATGTGGTTTTGATGCATGCACAAGTTTGAGAAGCGAAGTTTGCAAGCAAATCCCACACATTATGTCATGTCACCTGTGAATACTTCAATATGCATCTATAACTGATATTACTACATCTAACAGAATTGAGTGATTCCTTAATAACATCCAATCTAGGGTAGTCATGGTTCCCTATCAGCACAGGTCAGTCCAGTTTATACCTGTTGTCCCAGAATAATTATTGCCACCACCCCCTGGCTGTATCTATGCTTGAATTATATAACTTGATCCTGAACGTTATGCTTAAGCCTGGTAACATAATGCGTGATATTTTGGGGGGAGGTCTTGCAAGAGGGGATAAATGCATTTTACTTATGGTTGGGATGTGGATTACTGTAGCATATTGTACTTTCCAATAATGGACAACATTCCTGATCCTATACATTTTCTGAGAAGTTTTCAACTCTCCTATCAAGAGGTAGAGTCCATGTTTCCTCCCTTTGAAATTGGTTGGGATTTGATTACTGTCTCAATGAATAGAATATGGCAGAAATGACATAGGATGACTTCCAAGACAAGGTCATTATAAGCAATACCATTTCCTCAAGGCGCTCTCTCTCTCTCTCTCTCTCTCTCTCTCTCTCTCTCTCTCTCTCCATTAGCCTTTGGAGCTCTGAACCACCACGTAAAAAATCTGAGGCTGCTATGCTATGAGGAAGCACAAACTGGTCATGGGGAGAGACCACCTGAAGAGAGATGACTAGCCAGTCCCCAGATGCTCCAGCACACTGCTGGTCCCACTGCAGCCACCATCAGACTGTACCACACTAGACACTATGAGCCAGAACTACTCAGTGGAGCCACTCCCAAATTCCTGATCCATAAATACCATGAGAAATACTACATTAGAGTCATTATTTTGAGACATTAAGTTTTGGGGTTATTTGTTATGCAGCAATAGCTAACTTGAACAAATTTTGATCCAACCTCACTAAATAAGATAATTCCAATTCTCTACTGAGTTTAAAGTCAAAAAGAAACTTGGGGATGGTGTTTGCAAAACAAATCAAGAATAATCTTATTCTATCATATTAAAGAATAGCACCAAACTCCTGCCTTGACTAAAGTAGTAAGCAACAATAAAATTATTGGGTTATATACTTTTGATACAGAAGGAATATCTGAGCTGACTTGTGAGCTTAGAAATGCATTAAATTGCTAAGGCAATAGGTGTCACTGCTGCTGTAATTTGGTTACAAAAAATTAGTATTCGACTAACTTTTTAGATGGATAATATGGTTTTCTTCGGAAAGCTCTTGGAGTCTCAGCACATTTCATCATATTTAATGTGTGGTTCCTCTTTTCCACTAGTGGTTTTCATTTTTAATTTTAACAGAAGATTAGGATGTGACTTGCTTTATTTCAGTTTTTCCCCAAAGACTAAAAAAAGAAAAAAGAAAAAGAAAAAATAGGTTCCAGGTACTGCCAAATTTCAAAAGCCCCCTGGACAAGGCCTGTAAAAGCTGAAAACTGCTTTCATAAAGCCTAACCCATCATGTAACTCAAGCTGGAAAATGACTGAATATGAAGAGCGAGAGAGAGGACATTTCTTTCAGTCCAGTTGTGGTGTGCTGTGCTTCCTCTACCACCCTCACCCTGCCATGACGGAGGAGGAGAGGATGCTTCAGCCCAACCATGGGCCAAATGGGAAAGGAGCTTCCCTAGTACCACAGGGATAGCTTGGCACAAGCTTAAAGGGTGCTCTGAGATGGTGTTGTTAGACTGGCTGACATGGCAGAGCAGAAGAAGAAAAGGGCTGCATTGGGAGTACAGAGCCCTCCACCAATGGCTGGTCACAGGTGCACATTTCTTCCCTTAGGTCTGTGGGGCAGCCTGGAGATGAGAGCCAGACAGGGTCTCTGACAAAAGGGGATGTTTTCCCCAAGACCACCTGCCAGGGGCAAGCCTACCTCACCTCAGCAGAACAGAACTGAGGCAGGCCTTAGTTAGAGGGGCTGAGGGTTAGGAGAAGTTGAAAACGACCAACCAGGCAGGTCAAGATCCACCTCACTGGAATTCAGTCATAGGTACCCAGAAGGGATACTTCAAAAATTCATGAAAGCTCCCTCATTCCCCTAGAAAAGAAATCAGCTGTGGAAATCCATCACACGCAGAGAGACTCACAACATAGTAGCTTGGAGCTGGCCCTTCAAGAGCTTTGTGTGTGTTATCTCCCTTTCCTGGGTGGGGTCTAACTATTTATGGGAGGTGGTCCAGGTAGAGATCAAGCAGGAGAGCAAGACGGAAACAGAGAGTAGAAGGGCATTAATCATGACTTTTTATTTTCTGTATTTTCATGCTTTGACATCTGAGGCCTTGTTGACCCTAGAGACACAGCCCCACCCAAGGCTGGCTGATTGCTAGAGATTTGTCTGGGTGTGTGTCTTTCATATGCAAACAACCAATCCAAAGCGCACACCCCACCATGCTCTGGGCCACTGTCCCCCTGCCCTAATCACCCCAGGGCCAAGTACCAGAAAACCAGAGATAGCCCTCATACCCGGAAGGCCCTGAAGTTACTCAAACTAGCCGATCCTAAACCCACTTATGCTGCCTCATCCATTCCCATGGAAACCATAATAAAGGCACTTGCCCACTTTTCCCCTCACTCCCTCTGCCTCCAATGGACCCTGGTGCTTCCCCATGTGACTCTTTGTGCCATGCCACGCTCCCTATTTCATGAGTAAATGCTTCTCCCTTCGTGACAGTCATTTCTCTGTCTGCATGTCCTACCGCACTGAGTAAAACAAAATCCTGGCACTCTCCAAACAGGAAGCCACCCATTGGAGCTGCCCAGCACGAAACAGGCCTCAGGGAGGGAGAAGCCTCTCTTTTGAATAAGGCTTGATTATTGATTATTTCACTAGATTGGACATTTAATTACTGACATGAGACTCTCCTTGTAAATAGTAGTGACAGAAGATGCTTTGCTCTCAAGGGGTAAGAGGGCCTGGAAAATCTATGGGATCCACCTGAGAGTCTGCAAGATTTTGAGAAGAAACTCAGGTTGTCACAGAAGATTTCTTGAGGTAAGCTTTAGTCTGGAATATAAGACATCAGCCAGAGTTTGCCTAGCTGCAGTATTGGGCAAACAGTCTGCCAGGTCTATTGTAGCAGCTTTAGGCCACTTAATGACGTGGACACGTTTTCAGAAATTCATTGTTAGGTGATCTCATCATTGTGTGAACATCACAGTACGCATTCGTGGAAACCTATATGGTGCAGCCTCCTGCACACTTAGGCTACATGGCATTGCCTGTTGCTCCTAGACTACAGACCTGTACAGCAGGTTACTGTCCTGAATACTGTAGGCAACTGTAACACAGTGGTAACTATTTGTTTATCTAAATGTATCTAAATATACAAGAGATACGATAGAAATATGGTATAAAAGATAAGAAATGGTACACCTGTATAGGGCATGTACCACGAATAGAGCTTGCAGGACTGGAAGTTGCTCTAGGTGAGTCAGGGAGTGAGTGGTGGGTGGATGTGAAGGCCTGGGGTGTTACTGTACACTACCGTGGACTTATAAACACTGTGCACTTAGACTAGACCAAATCTATAACACAACATGAGATTAAATCAAACACAAGAGAAAATGCCATCAACAGACACAATAAACAGGAAATATACGAGGCTGCTGCTGGTGTAACACAATACACTGTTTTACGGCAAACCTTTTTTTATATAAGTAGAAAGAGTACACTCTAAAGTAATGATAAAAAGTGTAGTACAGAAAACACATGGGTCCGTATCACAGTCGGTTACTGTCATTATCAAGTATTATGTAGTACACACCACTGTACAGGTGGTACTTTCATAGAACTGGCAGCACAGTAGATTTGTTTATACTAGCATCGCCACAAGCATGTGAGTAACGCCTTATACTAAGACATTACAACAGCTACAACCTCACTTGGCAATGGGCATTTTTCAGCTCCTTTAGAATCTTACGGGACCACCGTCATATACATGGCCCGTCTTTGACCGAAATGCCATTATGTGGCTCATGACTATACAGTGTTCTTCAGTTTCACTGGCTGACCTGTATTTGTTTACAAAGGGCAGGAAGCATGTTTCTCCTCTCTCTCCATACATGACAATTCTGCATAAAATGGCAGGGGGTTCATAGGCCTTCTTAAGTCCACCCAAGGATGGACGGTCTAGAATACCATAGATCCCCTTAGGGTTTCTCTAACTTGGCCAGGGTCCCTTCATGGAAATTTCATGCTCTCCTTTTCCAACACAAAGAGAAAACATCCAGAAAAGAGACTGAGAAGGCTCATTTCCTTCCCTCATGTCGGGGGAAGTAAAATTCCCAGGAAAGAGATTGGGAGGGAAATCACATCTCATGACTGAAATAGTTCTTCCTGCAAAACTTGTCTTTACAGTTCATAGGCACAAAAGTACATCCCTGGACAGTCCTCACCCTTCACCAACGCTTTTTCTTGAAATCTCACTCCTATGCTTATATCCTGTCCATTTATCTAATTGAGATGATGCAATTAGGCTGAAATCGCGTCTACTTGCACAGTTTCTAACACAGTGATATTTAAACATTGTTATTAAAGACACTAATTGTCATATGTATTCTTCTTAGGAACATATAGCATAATACAAGTGGCATGCTTCCTAATAATTTTTTCTGATTATTTATAAACTATGCATTTTGTGTAGTCATCAGTTGATTTTTTTTTAAAGGGAACACTGACATTTGCTGTGGATAGGAACTGCTCTGCATAGCAATTGGTTACCTGATATGTCTGGTTAACAAGTTTCTCTTTGACATTTAACAAACTGCAAGGATTTATTTCCCCACTTGCCTGATGAGGGCAAAGGACCATATAAAGACCAACTTAGTGGGTCCAATTACAAAAATAAAGGCAATTTTTACAGATAAGTAGAAAAATAAAAGGTTGTCTTTTCTACCTCTTTTTTTTTAAGTTTAAATGTCTAGATTTTTTTTTTGGAAATGCATGACACCTTATTCTAATATTTTTACTGTTTACAGTTTTCCTTTATAATGTATTTGTCATCAATTCAATGCTTTGCTTATAGTTTCTTCTATTGAACACTGAAGATATTATTAAATAAAGGACAAAAAGCAAAGTTTTTGTTTAAATAAATGGAACTAGGTCTCTTTAAATGGGGATAGACTTGAGCTTTCCAATAAAATCATCCTTTGGTTTTGTTCATAAAAATTCTATATATCCAACCAGTTAATATTTCAGAATATGTTGAAATAAAAATATAATTCACAGGTTATCAACCTGCTTAGATCATCAAATACCAAGCAAGCCACTGCCCATTTGATTTTACGCTAGAGTAAATTTAGATAGTAAAACCAAGAATATTTTTCTTAGCCCAGGAAAATACCCCGAAGCATTTTTCCCAATGTGTGAGAATTCTTATTTTTACACAGTCATGGTTATAGAAAGGATAGAATTTTTTAAGGACACAAATATTTCTTCCTAAATATATTCTTGCTAGTGTTTTGCTGCACATGAAAGTTTCAACGCTAAGTAGTGACTTACCAGGCTTGCATCTGTTCAAGTTCTTGAAGAGGTTCCTCTGCTTTGAGGTAGTGTCTGAAACATAAAATACAAAATGCATTCCGTTAAGCTGCCTGGTAGTAGTGACTTTGTTTATTCCGATGGACCACAACAGAGTGAAAATCCCAACCTCTTCTTTCTGTAAAATCTTCAAATTATTTTCTTTTTCACTTTCCTTCTCTTTTACATCTTAGGCCACGATGAAAACCACACAATCTTGGCCAGTTGTCAAGAAAAAGGTGTAAACTGTACATGTATCAAGCGAATTAAAAATTATCAATTGCAAAATGATGCAAAAGTTTCTTCAAATAGTTGTAGCTAACCTCATCAGCTCTCTGCTTGTATTTGTCAAAAGAGTAAGTTTTTTTTCAATGCTGGAATGATCTAAGTGCAGCAAGGAACACTTCTGCTAGCAGAGAGTGAAAGGGAGAGTGATTCTAAAACAAGCCAGAGAGTAATTGGACCCTTTGGCTCTGATAATGAATCCACAGCGTGCTACAGGAAGTGCACTGGTTAGCTCAAGTTAGAGAAACAGTGGCCTCTTATGGAGTCCTAGGTGTCACACTGATTGCATTCGGTGTGGTAGCTTGGAGTCTATTTTGAGTCATTCAAGTAAAAATACGGGATGAGAGGGCTGCAATAGAAAAGCTATCTCAAAACTAATTACTTCATTTTTATAAATAAGGTTTTAAAAAAGTTCCCATTCTGTTATTATCCCCTATCCTTCTTTCCCAGTAGTGTTTACCTTCCACCTCATAAATATTTTGAAGATGCAAACATACTCGAATGAGGTTCAAATTTTAAAAAATTAGAATTTTTTTGTTTTCCTATTGTTTTGGGCATCCTCTA
Organism: Rhinolophus ferrumequinum; assembly: GCF_004115265.2. Taxonomy (NCBI): domain Eukaryota; kingdom Metazoa; phylum Chordata; class Mammalia; order Chiroptera; family Rhinolophidae; genus Rhinolophus; species Rhinolophus ferrumequinum. Next base: position 57,240,426 of record NC_046287.1, read on the forward strand.
TGGTGACATCATAAGCAAACAATCTTACAGTGTTTACTTTAACAAGCTACGTTGAAAAATATTTTACAACTGAGGAAAATCTTCCATCTTTATATGGAGTAGCTTTGCCCTTTGGCATATCAAATCCAGGGAGGAATCACAAACTCTGGAGGATGGCTAGAGGTAGAGAAATTCAGGTTCTTCCACTATTTGCTGTGTTCATTTATTTTCTTTTATGCTATTTTTACAAATGTCAGCACAGCCAAGAAAATTATCCCATGTGGGTCTAGTAACAAGCTAATCCTAAAGTAAACCAGACGCAGAGGCTGCACCCTGACCCTTTTCAGGTCTGGTATTTATTGGGGTTTGGGGACCTTTGCATTTTGAGAATTCTGAACCTCTACCAGGCAGATGTAGTGTTTCACCTGTGATACGGCAGAGTGACTCTAGAACAGACAGTAATGATAAACATGGGCAAGGTCAGTGAATTCACGCTGGGAGGAGATAAAACATTTGAGGAGAGTTCCCTGAACTTAAAGTACCATGTATTTGGTGGAAAACAACAACACACAAGTAAAAGTAAAGTAAATTCAAAGATAAACCAAAAGGAGGGCTCCATTTTTTCGGAAACTTATCTGTCTATTAAAGATACTTCCCATGGTTTTCAATTTAAGGGATAGCACAAGGTTATGTGAAATGATACATTTCGCAGAAAACTTGGAGTCAAAGCCCGTTTGACCTCTCCATATTGCCTCAAATAAGTAGCCCTGTCATGCCATAGTATCTGTTCATTAAGCACAAGGCCAGGAATTATCAGGGGTCAATATCAATATCAAGATTCTAAGATAAATTATTCTATTGGTTTTCAATTGTTATTTTCTTCAAGGACACATTTGTGGTCTTATTTCCTAGAACTATTTTATTTAGTTATATATAAATTCATAAAAAATTCTCAACTCATAAATGTTTCACAATTCTATTGGATGATCAATTTTCATTATGCCTGAATGCACATTCATTGAAAACATTTTTGCAGTCCTAGTGGAAAACCAAGAGAAATCATGGCAAAGGTCTCCCTGAGGTTAGCAAACCTAATGAAATCCTTTGTACAATGAAGCATTGTTTGCAATTGTGACATAAGTGTATTCTTATCTACTTCCGGAGTTGCTTTTGTATTTATCTGAGCTCTAAACAGCTTCCAAAGGTCAGACTACCTTAAAGAGAAGTACTCTGATTTCCTTTCAGTTAAGGCGTATATCTCTGCTCTGTTTTTGCAGTATTTTATCTTCTTCAGCTCTATTCCCTTTCTCCTGTGAAGGTCACCTCTCCCTCTCTGCCCCATCTCAGGATCTATTCCACTTCAAGGCTATTTTCAAAGTCAGATGTAGAATGCTATCTCTCTACCTATTATATGCTATTTTATTTTGAAACAGTTATGAGGTACACAACACAACTAAAGATTTTAAACAGTAGTAGTTGATCTCATTTTTGTTTTTTCCTAAATATTTTTTCACATCATATTAATAGAATAAAGGTTTATTGTAAAAAATTTGGAAATACCAGAAAAGTGCAAAGGTAATAATACAAATCAATAACATACCATTAGCCAGAGATAACCACTCTTAATGTTTTCTTCCAGCCCTTTTTTTCCAGTCATATATTTATTTTAAATAATATTCAGAGGGTATCATGTCCTGTTTTCTCCACCTACCTTTATATTTTGAATATTTATGTCCCAATGTTCTTCAAATTTGATTTATATTCTCATAATTTATTTACTTTTCCCTCCATGGTGGAGCATTTAGATATTTCCCAATGTTTCATTATTTTAAATACTGTTGTTGAGACTATTCCTTGGAGACATTTTTAAATCATCTCTCCTCATTAAAACAACATACATACATAACAAATTTCAGTCACCTGTAAAGTGAGGGTTGCTTTCACATTTTCTTCACGTGAGGGTCCCAGAGAGATTCTATGATTTGCCTGAGGCCACATAACTAGTTACAGTCAGGTGCCACATAATGACGTTTTGATCAATGTTGGACCGCATATACGAAGGTGGTCCCATAAGATTATAATGGAGAGGAAAAAGTTCATCTCGCGTAGTAACATCGCAGCTGTCGTACAGTCAGGTCCTAACTTTGTAGCACTCATGTGTCTGTGGTGACGCTGGTGTAAACAAACCTACTGCGCTGCCAGTCACATAAAAGCACAGCACATACGATTAGAATAGTAGGCTAGACCATCTAGGTTGGTATAAGTGCACTCTACAATGTTCCCCCAACAATGAAATCACCAAATGATAAATTTCTCAGAATGCATCCCCGTCATTAAGTAGCATATGACTGTATTTGAAATTCCAAACTCTTTGATTTTTTTTCACTTTCTCAATCTCCCATGCTCAATCAAACACTAAGTCTATCTTTTTGAATTGCCATTTCTTAACCCATTTATTTGTGTTTTGTACTAACAATTGCCACCCCATTCCAGGCCTTTGCATGTAACCATACCCCTAAACCACCTACACGGCCTCTGGGACATCCTTTTTTTATTCTTTCCTGCACACTACTACCAGACGGATCTTTCTTCATGGCACTATCCAGTTCAAAAACCTCATTGACTTCTTGGTGAAACCCTACATGAAATATAAATCCCTTTGCCTGGCTCTCAAAGGCCCATTTTCCCCATCCAATCTTACCTCATCACATCCCCTATCTGCTCTCTACCCCATTCCTGGCTTCCTGCCTTCTCCTTATAGTATTTACCCCATTTAGAATACTTCTTTGTTTCACCCCATCTCTTCAAATTTTACTCAACCCTCTAAGGCCCAGTTCAGGTCTTTTTACTCCATGAAATATAGAATGAGCTTCCCATTGTATTTGAAGTTGGCCACCTTGAGTTCAAAACTCTCCTATTCTGTTTTTGCTGAGGGAATGGTGAAGAAATAACTAACTCCTCTGAGCCTGTTTCTGTGTAAGCAAATATGAATGATTATACTAATACTTGCCCTATATTAACCTCCTCTGATCCTAGGAAGTTTGAATGTGTGTTACAAAGTTTTCATAAGTTACTAAGTACTAGACAAGTGAGAGAAAATATTGTCCACACTTTGGACCAGTTCCTTATCCAAGTCTGTACCACATAACATAGCACTGAATTACATTCTATCCCATCATACTTTCTCATTGTTTAATACATGTCAATAATTTTTCCTCAGCTTGGCTGTAAAGCCTCCAAATGCAATACAGTATCTCATATTACTTCCATAAGCCCCAGAGCCCAACAATGAACATTGCCTTAATGACTGCTAATCTAATCTAGATGTGTTCTGGCTGGTAAGGTCTGGATTTGGGTCATACTGGATTTAGATATACGAGCAAATGGAAGAGTCCCAGCCTTCCGTAAGTCTTCTGGAACAGGAAGGTCTTATACTTTTGGAAATCCTAGAAGACTGGGATCAAGGTTAGCATATACCTTCATGAAGTCTATGAAAATGGACCCCCAATTTGGATCTCGCCTCTCAGAGCTATCCACTGAATTTTCACAGCATCTGTTACTAGGTACACTTACTGAAATTGGAGAGCAGAAGCAAGGATATCTTACAGACATCCAGAAATAATACCCAGAACTTCGGATATCTTTATCAGAAAGGTTGGCTGCCTAATCGTGATATGTTGTTAAAGATGGTCTGCTGCTGATCTGCTTATAAATTACTCACTTAATCTGAAATTCATTTCTCAGTTTTGTTTACTAGTTAGAGACCTAAAGAACATTTTTGCCTCATAGGTCTACCCCTTAAAAAGTCAGTTGAAGGGTTAAGGTTAGGGTTAGTGACAAGAAATAGGGTTAAGGCTAGAGTTCGTGTTAGTACTACATTTAGGTTTATAGTTAGGATTACAACTAGGTTTGTGGTTCATGTTAGAGTTAAGACTCAACTTAAGACGAGGTATGGATTTGGGCGTGTAGATTCGTGCTAGAATAAGTTGTTAGTGTTACACGTAAGTTTAGGATTGGAGCTAGCATTAGGGTTAAGGCTACAGTTTAGGGTTAGAGTTAAAGTTAGGGTTAGGTTAGATTCCTAGATACAAAGAACAACTTTACAAGAAGATATTCTCGAAAACTCCACCTTTTATGGTAAAAGACAACAGGCCTTTCACATTTTTACCAACTACCCAGGAACTAGCAAAGCACTGTTGGGAAAGAAACTTCATTTCACAGCATTCCAAGATTAAATGCAATTATACAGTTTTCCCTAGTTTATCAGAGTGTCTTTTAAATCTCGAATTCTGAAAGGGCAAGCAACACTGCTAATGTCGATGTTAAGACCCTAAAGTTCAATGTGTAGACTGTATTCAGTTTGTACTGCTCTCTTCTCCTTCTGCTATAACCAACCCCCAACATAAAAGCTGATGCTTTAAAGAAAAAAGCCACGATCTAGAATCCACTTACATGTTACCTACAAGCTATATCTTAAAATAAGCACTATATACTTTTTTATTTATTTATATATATATTTAATTATAGTTGAAATTCAACAGTATTCTACATCACCTTCAGGAGTAGAGCACAGTGATGAGCAAGCAATACACACAATCTATGCAGAAGCACTATATACTTTTGAAGCACTAGTCATTTGTCAAGCACCTTAAACAGAAAACACATTCTACTTTTAATAGAATCATGCTTCCAGATTGTTAGATGTTGCTCTCATCTGTATCTCCAGCCCAGACCTATTTCTCAAACTACAAAGTTGGATTTCCAGTGAACAAGTCTCTCAAATCTCCTCTGCACCCCCACTCTGTCTTCAATTAGGCCCTTATCATCTCTTGCCTATATCATTGCAACAGCCTCTTAAATAAGCTTCAAATCATTTTTCTGCTTTCAAGCTCTTCCTTGTCCAATCTGTCCCCCACATTGTCAACAAACTGTAACATTTTTGTCATGTCATCCACCCATTGAATAATGTTCCCAGGTTCCCTTCTAGAGCCTCTTCTGTGAAAACTTTCTCATTCCTCTTTTCCCCTAGAATTTTCCAGTTCCGACTTTGTGTCCCACCATTCTTTGCACATCTATGGCTGTACTCACCACACTTTATGACACTTGTCTTCCTGGAGTAGATGGTAAACTTCTGGAAGTTGAGACTATCTCACTTATTTTTGTACCACGAGTGCACTAAACAGTGCTGGCACATAGTGAGTGCTCACAAAATTTTGCTGAATAAAAAGCCTATGTACGGGCCTAAGTAAATTTAACTGTCACAGGTCCTCTTTATATATTTGTACGGCCAATCCCAAAATAAAACTTATGCTGTGTAAGGTTTCTTTAAAAAGCACACCCTGCATCTTAACAGGAAGTTTCAGACTAATAAACAGCTGACAGAACAAACTAAATAGCATACAGTGAATCACCAGTTGACCGATTTCAATTGCTGCTGACTAGATGCAGGGAGAGAGTAAAGATGGAGACAAAAGATCGTTCTTTATCGATAGAAGATTTTGCAAGATGCTTGAAAGCTCTGAGTATCAGGGCATTGCATATTTCCCTCCACTGTGGTGAAAATTCAGTCATAGAGAAAGGTCATAACAAAAATGAATTTGGGAGTCTATGTGAATACAGAAACTGGATTGACACCAAATTTGTGGCCACAGAATGTCTACCACACCCTACTTCATCCACTTGTGTAACACAGAGCTTTCGTGTGGTGCTTTCAGTTGCTATTCATGAGAATGTGATTAAAATATAAACTACATATGATTAAAATATAAACTACATATATATATACCACTGGCTGTCTGTACTACAATAGAACTAAAAACTAAGGGGTCACAATTTTAAAACCAAGTAAATTGGCTGCCCATCTGCATTACAGAGCTGAAGACCTAAAAGCCACGCCCTGGGCACAGGCTGCATGTGCCGGATACTTACCACTTGAAGCTTTTTCCCTCAGGGAAAAAAAAAACTAAAAGCCCAGTACCTTGGAAGGTTAGATCTCCCAACGACAGCTTTCAGCTTTCTCTTGGAAAGGTGTATGTGGTCAGAGGAAGCAGAAGGGGATGAGAGGTGGGGATAATATACAAAGGGATCATGACCTGACCATATATAAAAATAGAACTCTGACCCCAAATCTCTGCAGCAACCTGTTCCAAATGGCCAAGATTTGATCAATAAACACAAACTTCCCTAATGTTTGCCCTGTCACCCCTATGCTTCCAACTCAGGACCAACCAGAGGAAGCCAAGCAAACTTCCTCAATCAATCATGCAGAAAGCTTGCCTCCTTTCCAAGTCAACTGCCTCCAATCAGAGCCTACCTGTAGCCTTCCCTGTTTTCCACTACAAAGCCTGCGTTGAAGTCTCTGTCCAGCACTTGTGATGGTGGCTGACTCCTGTGCCATCGCTAGTTCTGAATAAATAGCCTTTGCTTGTTCTCATTTGGGTGGTTCTTCGTGGTTTGCATCCTGGGTGTCTTTGAAGCATTCTGAGAGGCTGCTACATGTGATAGCAGGAGGACTTGGTGTCGCCGGGAGGGGTAGAGAGTGAGAAGGTGGGATCTGGAATTGGAAGAAGGGGCGCTTTCGAGTTTGGTGGGAGTAGCTGGGGGTGCATGTAAAAGGCACAGGGTGATTTCCCTGACTGAGGACTGGAGGCCTGTGGAGAAATGGGGAAGGAGACCAAATGGGGAAGGAGACCTTGGGAAAGGAGCGTACCAGGCTTGTGCGGGGGAAGGAGGCGCCCGGTGGTGGTGGCGGTGGATTTCAGGTGGCTGTGGCCTCGCGGGAGCAGACTGGCTCAGGGAGAGTGTGGAACCTCAGCCGTTCCTGCAGCTAGACCCCACCACCCGAGCCCATCAGACCCTGGAGCTGGACTGTGCGCTCATCATCCTGCTGATGGCCGCCCATCCTGCCCTAGGAGCCTGAGGCCCACAGGGGAATCAGGTTTGCCAGCTTTTCCAGAGCACAGAGGTCGCGGTGGAGCCACGGCCCAGGTGAAGGGCGAAGCCCTGCTGCTGCTGAGGGTGGCATTAGTGGTGCCTGTGACAGCTTCAGCCAGCCACTGGAGCAAGGAAAAGCAGCTCCGCAGCCTGGAGCAACTCATCAATAAGGTCTCCAGGTGAAGGAGGGCCCCGTGGTGGACCTCTTGGTGGGCTACATGGTAAGATCCCCTGGGGCAATATGCTGTGGATCCTGGGGCACCCCCGGGAAATGTAGGAGTGCGCCCTCATCTGGCAGTCAGAGATGCTGACAAAGGCGCAGACCCGCGACCCCATCCTGCTGTCTGGGTCCTAGGTAACTGGTGACTACAAGTCCACCTTAACTCGCAAGCGGTCCTCTTCGTAAAGAAAACAGGACGAAACAGCCCAAGAGAGTAAAGCCAAAATGTGGCTGATGCAGACGTTGCTAAGGCCAAAGAAGAGTCGATTCTACAAGTCACAGTTATCCACCCGATGCCAAGTTCAATTTGCTAATGGCTATGCTCACTTTGTCTTCTTATTGACAAACTCTTCATACTCATATATTCATAACTCCCATCAGTAATTAGTTCAGGGCTGATCCCAAGAGGCAGGCATTAATTCCTCCAACATTTAGGCCTAAGCTCATGTATGCAGATCAGTTGTGCTCCAGCAATCAGAGAAAGCCGCCAGGCTTTCTGTTCCAAGCAACTGAGTCCTGGAGCATCAGGATGGTGGATGCCTAGGAAATATGGATGGAGCACCTGCGAATCTATTACCGAGTATCCCTTGCACCACCCATATCTGCTGGTACCCCACATTAAGTTCACTCTGGCATTGTAGTGGCCAGTCACAATATTTAAATACATATATAAATAGATTTTCTTCACAGGAGAGTTAGTGGGACATGCTACAGACCCTGCTGTTCAGTTGCTACTAAAGCCATAATTTATATTTGACTCTTTCCTCTAACACACACTTTAGACTCCTCTCGTTCCTGGCCTGCAGTTTTCTGGTATACGTTGTTTGCCTTTTAGGATAACCCAGACCTTCATCTCTGAGGAGTTTGAGACCCCAGTTACCATGCCTTTGTCATGGTACGGGGACTGCAGTTGTTCATTCATTTCTTTATTTAGAGCATTATGAATGCAGGGATCAAAATGCATCCAGGTGCATTCTTGAGTTTCAAATGTACTTCTTCCTGCCCCATTACACAGCAGCCATTCTATCTCCTCATGATAATCACCGAAAATTATACCTGTCTCTATAGCAATTCCTTTCTTTGCCAGATGGTCTACTGGCATGAGGAGTCTGAAATGACTAGGTTTAGGTTATAGCTTAGGTTTAGAGAAACTTTACAATGTCCCATGTTAGAAGTATCTCACTGGCTTTCACCTCCCTTCAGGCAACGAGGACCCAAGAGAGGTAAACGTTTTAGGGACAGGATGTACAAATTCCCCAAGCTAGTTAGTCACCAGGAGTGATGGTGAGAGGGGCTATGCCTATTCTGCCTTTTGGTTCTCAGAGATCCATGCACTTGAACTCACTATGAAGCAATAACACATTATATCGGCTTTTGGTTAAAAACATATCATACCTCATCTAGGAGGACAGCTCCCCGAACCCAAGCTGATGCCTTAGGCACACCCTAGGACATCCTAACACTTTCTTCGGCCAGCAGCTTCTACATCATGTGGTATATGACAGGCCCAGTGGATTGCATAGTCATGTATACATTGTCACAACTTATTTGCCATAAAGTGGGTCCCTTGGTCTGAGACAATGTCAGATAGGACCTACTGTATTAAATCAGACCCTCTGTGAGACCTCAGATAGTGGTGCAGGCCAAGATACTGATGTATTTGTTTTGTTCTTACTCCTAACGGATCACTCTTTTTCTTAGAGTGTAGTCTTTACTCCAGGAAAGGGAAACTCATCAATAGAAAACATATCAATGAAAATAAGGACGAATTAAGGAGGAGGAGATAGTCCAATATAATAATCTGCCATTAAATGGCTGGTTGGTGACCTTGGGAGATGAAACTATACTATGGGCACTGTGGTACAAGCATATTGAATATGTAACTGGTGTATCAGACTTCCAGCCACAGTGTTAGCTAGCTCAGCTTTGGTGAGAGGGTGTCCATGCTTTTGGTCAAGTGCATTGCCCTCATTTCTGCAACAATGGCTAGTCCTTTTGTGGGTTGAACTCAATGGTATATATATTCATAACAACCTTCAAAAAATGTTAAAGTGTCTGTAGTGATTTACCCTTTTCTTTATGTACCTTGTCTATTTCATCTTCTCTCTTTTACCCTTCATATACCTTACTTATTTAATCTTTTTCTCAAAACAGCTACTGGTTTTATTAATCCCTGTTGGCATTTTTCCTCTTCTATCTCATTAATTTTTGTCCTTATTCTAGTTTCCTTTCCTGATGTTTGTGTTTGTTCCATTGCTCTTTTTCTAAGTTGTTTAGTTGAAGAGTTTACTGGTAATTTTTAACGTTTTTTTTATTTCCTGTAAAACATATTTAAGGTTATAATTTTACCTAAAAGTAATTCTTTAGCTGTTACACACATTTTAACCTGTAGTGTTTTCATTATCCCTTAATTTAAAGCCTTTAATAATTTATTTTCTCTTAAAATCAAAGTGTACTTGGTAATGTGTTACTATATTTCCAAACATAGAGGATTTTTTTAAGTTACATCTTGCTATTAATTTCCAATTCTACTGATTACACTACAATTTCTACTTGAATAAATCCTAAACTGCAAGTTCTCAGGGATACTTTCTATCCCGAGCCTGGGCAGACGCAGCAGCATTTGCTTGTTCTCTGCCTGTGTGGGTTCAGCCTTGGCAGCCTGGCTCAGGTGACGGGCTCACTCAGACCTCTGCAGGCTGTGGGCGAAAGCTTCATCTCCTGTCTCCCCAGGGCAGCAGTGGCACCAGGCAAAGCTGCCCTGGTTGTCAGCACCCCTTTCATTCTTGACACCTGAGCATTGCACTTCCTTTTCTGCAAGCTCAGTCCTGTTTTGAAAGGGCCATTTGCAATTTGCAGTCCAGCATTGTAAAAAGTTTGAAGTAGGAAGATTTTCAGGTAATTTAGTCTTCTGTGTTGCTTATAACTGCAACGAATTCAAACAATACAGATGTGTATAAAATGAAATTCTATGTTGACATTATTAGTCTCTAGAGCTAACCACTGTGAACAGTGTGGTCTCTTTCCCACACTTTTCTCTAAGCTTACACAGCCCTATGTGTTTGGGAGCGTAGTGACAGAAGGCCCAGATTCCTAGGCTCAGCGCTGTCACAAACTACCTGTGTGACTTGGAGAAAAATCATTAACATCTGTAGATCTGGCTGTCTCCTTTAGGAAATGAAGAGGCCAAGGAGATACTGAGAAGATACTGAGATGTAATGTTAGTAAGCTCATTTTTTTCTCTGACTTCTTATTTAGTCTGTCCCTTTTTAGGTTTCTGTATTTTCTTTTCATGGAAGTAGACTTTGGTTAGTAATGTATTACTTTTCTGTAATTAAAAATAAAATAAATAAAAGGATTCATGCTATGTTTAAGGTCCTTTTAAGTACTAAAAAAAAAAAACCCCTCTGTGCTGATCTGTATGAACAGTCCCGTTAACCTGAACAGGTAATTCCCAAACCTGCTGTACATTAGAATCACCTCGGAGTACTTGTGAAAAATGCAAATCCATGTTAAAAATACAGTCCCGCTGGTTTTGAAACTAAGAGCCCTAGAGGATTTCAGTGAGCAGCAGGTGGCATGCAGAGCGGAGCTCTGGCCTCGGAATGTGGCCCCGCCAGCAGCAGCACTACTGCACAAGGACACTGCTGACGTCACTGTTGAAACCGTGTGACATGTGAACTGTGAAGTCCTCACGCTGACCTTGGGCAAGATCCTGTCTGTCCCTGGGCCTCAGCTGCTGCTTCTCTGAAATGAAGGTTTGGATTCTCTTCCAACTTAGATATCCTACTCATTCATAATCCAGCTGTAGTGCTCCCTTGTACCAAAACCTGTCCATAGTAGTAGGACATCCCTTTGCCCAGAGCTGGTCCTCTGCAGAACCTGATGTGACACTTGTCTCTCGTATCCTGTGCTCCCAGGGCACAGTTCCATGAGCCACCCTCAACCTTTGTCCTGCCTGAAAGGAAAAGATTTGGTAATCGCACCTATTCCAAGGGGGTGGTGCGGTCTTCCTGGGGATGTTTATATTCTCAAAAAGGCCCTCAGGCATGGGCAATGTTTAACCCAAAGAAATAAATTATTGGTAAAATTAAATTCCTGCTTGGCTGACATATGGGATACTGGAAGGTAGGCGGGGGGGATGCTTCTCTTTATTTTAGATGTACCCCTTAAATGACCATATTCCCTGCAGATAAGGAAAGCCCTACTTGTCTATTAATCTAACATCATTAATTAATCCATTTTACTTTGAATGAGTCACAGCCCCTGTGCTCAGCACATTTAACCTACCTAGTAGGTTAAGTGAGTTAAATGCATTTTCAACTTATGATGGGTTTATTAGGACATAACCCCATTGGCAGTCGAGGACCACCTGTATTACTTTCCTCCTACTGTGAATAGATTTAGTTATTCCTTTGAAGAGTCTCTGAATCCCAAATCATTAAATAATTAGGGACCTGAATGAGCACTGTTTTAAGACTCACTTACTACTTCTTAGACTAGAAAATGAAAGTGGCTCAATTTCCTAATGTTTACCAGCCTTAAGGAAAGGACCAAGTGAATCCTTCTAATGACATCACTATATTATAATTGATTCCTGAGGAAGGCAAGGATCTCAGCAGTGATGTCTCTCCACTCAACACGTTCCCAGTGCTTTTGATTTGGGCGGGGAGTGGAGGGAATGTGAGGAGGTCTGGACACCTGATCAAAGCTGAAGTCTCGTCTCTGGGTTTGAGGAACTAGTCCATCTCTGCCATTTGGCCCCTTTTAAAGATGAGCAAACTGATTCATATAAGTGTAAGCTCCCTAGATATGACCTATTCTTCCCCTTCTATCACACGAACTGGAGGATCAAGAATAATACAACGGCCTTTGAAGTGTTCTACTAGGAGTACGCACTGGAATCATCTATGGAACTTAAGAAACACAGATGCCCAGATCCCACCCAGGCTTACCAATCAGAGCATTCAGGGCTGAGATCAAGGAATGTTTATTTTGTGTCAAGCTCTCAGGGTAGTTCTGATGAGTACCTCTGATTAAGAACCACGGCGTTATCCTACACTCTATTTATACTTAACTTGTTTGGTTTACTTGGTTCATTTATTAGTTTCCCCCTTTTAGTCAGTCCAGTTTCTGTTAACACAGCATATCTGAAGCCAACATTTTGGTGCTTCACTGGGATTATTCTCAATGCTTACTTTGGCTAACTTACCCTGTATTTCTTCACGACTGCAGTAGTGAGGAAGGCCGTAGGCACTGATTTCCCACATGGCCTCTATTGATTGCCTTGTCTGTAAAAGGATCACATAAGAACGCTGTTGGATTCCAGGATGAAATCCAAGGCTTGCGACTCTGTCCTTGAACAAACCCAGAAAGTAAGGTTTCTTTGGGGACAGTAGGATGTGCATCTGGTCCTGGAGTCAGCGACTTCCAGAGCCTCTGTGAGCCTACAGTGCCGCCTGCTGGAAGCATTTTTTATTTCATGCAGTTTTAGTCAGTGGAATGTGGTTAACCCAGAAAAACACAAAAATACAAAAGTGGTCAGCCAACCCCATTCGTGTCCATATATTGTAGGCAAATAGAGGGCCACCTTATAAAGGGAAATTGTGCTAAAAGGCTAGAAGGGTGAGGGGGAAGACAGAAGGAGGTATGAGAAAGGAGAATGGGTTATTACACTTCAGTTAGGCAGTCACTATGTTACTACCTATGTATGCTAGCTCTAAAGCCAAAGCACATTTAGACAGCTTTGTGAGATGCCCAGGAGTAGCAGTACCAATATTGTATAGAAAATATATGCCCATTAAAGAAAAACAGGAAAAGCAAGATATCAAAACCGGTGGACCTACTCTACAATCAATAAATATTACATTTTATGCCAACAAGAGGCTCTAAGCCAATCAAAACAGCTCTCTGCTCAATAAGTCTTTCAAAAATAACTACAAGGAAGTTACATAGCCCTAGGAACTACTCCAGCTACAAGCAAAAATGATGGGCTCTGACAGGTTTTGAGGAGGGGGATAAAAAGGCGCTATTTCAGAGGAGTAGTCATCTGGCAAGCAATGAAAACAGCTATTTTACACCTAGGAAAAATTTAATCTTGGGATAAGCCAGAAACCTTAAATAAAACACAAATAAAGATCCTGAGAATGTTAAGCTGGGATTTTTCAGTTCTATGACTCTAAGTACTTGTGTGAGGTGCCATCATTACCGCCACTATCACTCACAGCAGTGGCTTTTTTGACAATGACACTGCCATGTCTAAGTATAGGTATAGGAATATAAAACCCAGTTTTAAAACGCGAAAATGCTTTACTTCTTCATTCCACATCTAGTAAAGTCACTCATTCTGTTTATTCTTTTCGGTAGCATAGATTTTCCAAGTAAAACAATAACAGCATTACTAGTAAAGACAAAGCCGACAATGCCTTGAGAACAAACAGGGTGGGCTGAGGAGGGGAAAAACCTCAGAATTTTTTGAAACAAAGAATTTGGGGCCCTTTAATGCACACTATGAATGTCTAACATCTTTCAATGGTTATTTAAAGTTTCTACAGAGACTCAGATTGCTGTGAAGCCCTTTTGTTTCTATAGCTTCCTCTGCCTCTCAGACTGGGCCACTTCATTGTTCAGAAGGCTCTGGAACCCTACTCAGGTTCTTCAGCATTACTTAATAACTTAGGATGTGGGCTATTGCTGGTGGCCTCATAACTCTAACCTGGAAAGGAAAGGAAAGGGAAGACATTGGAAATAACTTTAAAGGTTAAATCAATGTATTTCGTTTCTTCCTTGGCCACTCTCAGCCTAAATGGTTTTAAATGTCAGTGTGAATTAGTACAAAGAACATGAGCTTTGAAGACAGGGCGATGGGTTCAAATCCCATCTGGGTGGGATTTATGAGCTGGGTAACTTAGGCAAATGTAGTTCATCTTTCTGAACATATTCGTTCCTCCCATGTAAATGGGAACAATGTGGGGAGTACCTAATGAGTTCTGTCTAACAAGTTATGGAAAGTAAATGAGAAAATATGTTATGCTTACCCTGGTGCCAGGCTCACAGAATGGTCCTGAGGATAAGGGGTTAGTGCAGGAGAGAGGGGGAAGAAATTGCCAATACTCTGCTCCTACTTCGTAGGGCAGATGTGGCCAAGGAACCAAGCGAGAGCAAAACGCATGTTGGGACCAGAGGACCGACACAAACCAGAAGTGCCATTCACCATTTTTTAAAATTAATTAATTAATTTAATTTATTAGTTTCAGGTGTACAAAGCAATCTAATAGTTAGACTCTTACAACCCTCACAAAGTGATAACGCTCCCTATCTACTACCCCCTGACTTCGTATATAGCTGTTATAATACCATTGACTATATTACCTATGGTGTACTTTACATCCTGTGAACATACATATATATATTATATACATACATATAATATACATATTATGTACACATATATAATATATATACATATATATTATATATATAATTATAGTTGACATTCAATACTATTCTACTTCAGTCTCAGGTGTACAGCGCAGTGATCAGGCATCTACACAGTCCATGAAGTGATCACCTGAGAAGTCCGGTACCCGTCTGGCACCCTACATAATCTTTGCAACATGATTGATTATATTCCCCATACTGTATTTCATATCCCTGTGACTATATTGGGACCACTAATTTGTACTTTCTAATCCTTTCACCTTCTCCCTCATCCCTACCTCCCTCCTATCTAGCAACCATCAGTTTTTTCTCTATATCTCTGAGTCTGTTTCTGTTTTGCTTGCTTATTTATCTGGTTCTTTACAACTCAACACCAAAGAAACAATTTAAAAATGGGCAGAGGACCTGAAGAGACATTTCTCCAAAGAGGACATACAAACGGCAAATAAATGTATGAAAAAATGCTCAACATCACTAATCATCAGAGAAATGCAAATAAAAACCACAATGAGATATCACCTCACCCCAGTTAGAATGGCTAACATAAACAAGACAAATAGTAACAAGTGTTGGAGAGGCTGTGGAGAAAAAGGAACCCTCATACACTGTTGGTGGGAATGCAGACTGGTGCAGCCGCTATGGAAGGCAGTGTGGAGGTTCCTCAAAAAATTACGAATAGAATTACCGCATGACCCAGCAATCCCTCTCCTGGGTATCTTCAAAAAATCTGAAGACATTTATACATAAAGACAAGTGTGCTCTAATGTTCATTGCAGCTTTATTTACGGTGGCCAAGACATGGAAATCACCCAAGTATCCTTCGATAGATGAATGGATAAAGAAGATGTGGTATATATACACAATCGAATACTATTCTGCCGTGAGAAAAGATGAAATAGTGTCATTTGGGACAACATGGATGGACCTTGAGATTATTATGTTAAGCAAAATAAGTCAGACAGAAAAAGTCAAGAACCCTATGATTTCACTGATACGTGGGATATAAAACTGAAAGCAACAAAGGAACAAGACAAAGAAACAAAATCTCATAGACACAGACAATAGTTTAGTGGTTACCAGAGGGTAAGGGGGGAGAGGGGTGGTAGATGAGGGTAAAGGGGATCAAATATATGGTGATGGAAGGAGAAGTGACTCTGGGTGGTGAACACATGATGTGATATATAGATGATGTATTATAGAACTGTACACCTGAAACCTATGTAACTTTAGTAACCATTGTTATCCCAATAAACTTTAAATAAAAAATAAATTAAAAAATAAAATAAATTTACAGTACAAAAAAGGAAAAAAATGGATTTATACTGATTATGTTTATGGATTTTTAAAGGGAACACACATGTGATAAATAATAATATTGAAGTTTAATAACAACAAATTAAGAAAAAACATATTTAAACGGAGGAAAACATTTTAACTTTGCAGATGTTATTCAGATTCAGGGTACTAGCTTCCTAAGGCCACCATAACAAAGTACCAGAAACTGGGTGGATTAAAACAACAGAAATGTATTCTCCTGCAGTTCTGGAGGCTAGAAGTCGAGAATCAATGTGGCAGCAGGGCCAGGCTCCTTCTGAAAACTGTAGGGAAATATCCTTCCTTGCCTTTCCCTAGCTTCTGGTGGGGTTCGCCAATCCTTGGTGTTCCTTGCCCTGTGATTTCATCACTCCATTCTTTGCCTTCACTGTCACATGGCATTCTCTCTGTGTGTCTGTGTCTTCACATGGCCTTGTCCCTCCTGTGTGTACATCTCTTTCTCCTCTTCTCATAAGGACACCCTGTCATGTTGGACTAAGGACCCACCCCTACTCTAGTACAATCTCATCTTAATAATTACATCAACAAGAACACCATTTACAAAAATTAAAGTCACATTCTAAGATACTGGGGTTTAGGACGTCAATTTATCTTTTGGGGGAACACAGTTCAACCCATAACATTTAGTAAAATATTTCATGTGTCATGGGAACTAATATTTGCACTTACCAAACAAAAGTATTATACCTTGAAGTTCATACTCTGTTTACTCATAATTTTTGAAAACATCTAAAAACCCCAAGTGGCCACATCGGATGACAGAATTGAAGGACTCACATTCTGTTTCTTTTCTTTTTACCATTTCTGTGCTATCTTTACTTGAAATCTATTGTTTAGATGAAGTGTGTGTGTAACTGCCAGGGTTGGAGACACAGCTGTGTCCCAAGTAAGTTCAAATCATTCAAAACCATTACGAATTTATTCTCTGAGTAGAAAGCATGTAGATACTTCCTCGTGTATAACTGATAGGCTTGCCAGACAAAATACAGGATGCCTAGTTAAATTTGAATTTCAAGTAAGCAATAATTTTTTCTTAGTGTGTCCCAAATAAGCTTGAGACATAACTATACTAAAAAATTATTCACTGTTATTTGAAATTCAAATTTAAATGGTGCCCTGTATTTTTATGTAATCAATCTGGCAACCCTACACTGGGAAATCTCTGAATTAATTTTCATGTTGAATACAAGGTTTATTAAAGAGTAAGAAACAAAAATGTGGTAAGTTAAAGCTTTCATATGTATTATTAAAATTCAATAGAAACCACAACAATTATTTGGAATTTAGACTTACAAAAAGAATTTTTCAGGAAAAACAAAACTAGATATTATTTAGAATTGCTAAACACAGTGTTAACAAAATGCAATGTAAATTTTAGTTTGTTTCATAATTGTTTTTAAATTCTCTAGAGACAATGCACCTTTTTAATGTCTGCTCATGAGGCTGGCCTTGGTACCCCACTGACTGGGCATAATAAAAATCTTACAGTGATAGGATGCTTTACAGTCTCTAAAACCCTCTTTCATACCCATTGTTTAATTTGGTCCTTGCAACAGCTCCTTGGAGAGGCAGAGGTGGTTAGAACAATTATGAAATGAACAAATATATGTGACTGTCTTACCCTGAGCCATGCACTTCCCACGAGGCAGAGCTAGGACTTAGCCCTGTCTTGTGAAAGCCCTTTCTCCTGTACACCTTGGTTATAGTACTGGTTTTGCCATAGGCTAACCTGAGTCAAGTCACTATACTTCTCTTGGACTCACGTTTCTCATCTATCCAAAAGGAAAGGGTTGGACCAGGTGATTTCTGAGACGCCTTTCAGCTCTGAGATTCTACAACTCAGACCTTGGGAGGAGGCCTTGTGAAGACATTCTCTTACCTCGGCTGGGAGCAGGAGAGGAGAGTCAGGACACGGGCAAGGGGCAGTGAGGGCTGGTGTGGAAGCATCACAAATGTCACCTCCTTCGTTATTTGGCCTCAGAGCAGTAAAGTACCTTCCTGCAAATAGAACACAGTCTGCTTCTAAGACTGGAGAGTGGTGCTAAGGAAGCGTGCTGAGAACTGCCCTTCATTAGTTCACACACACATATGCAGGCATGTGTACACACACACACACACAGAGAGAGAGAGAGAAGAGAGAGAGAGAGAGAGAGAGAGAGAGAGAGAGAGAGAGAGAGAGAGAGAGAGAGAGAGAGAGATCCACAGTTCTCAGCACCAGACAGTGTGCTGTGGATCTGAAGCTCCTGCCATCTAATTCCAGGGGTGTGTGGCCTAATTAACACATGTGTGATCCAGTTACTTGGCCTCTAGCACGGAGCTTTGCCATGCCTGCACCAATAGGTGTCTGTGCCATTGGGTTACTGAGTTTTAGTTATTGCCTTGTAAAGTGTTACGACACTATGTTGGTGTGCGTGCCAAGGAGGTATGGAGGGTGTGCTATGCAGAAAGAAGACAGGAGGATAGTAAGGGAGCACATGGAAGGCAAGCAGACAGGAATAGTGTTTGGCCCAGGGTACCCTCTTACTGTCTTTACCTGATTCTATATGTTTGTCCAGGTGGGAGAGCCCAGGCCCCATCAAACAAGCCCAGAGGGACTGTGGCCAGAGCAAGAGCCACCTGCACTACAACCCAGCACACAGTCTCCCTGGATCTGCCTCTGAGTCTAGGGAGGGATAGGCCAGATGATAGGCAGGGACTTCTGGGGGGACACATCACACTGCCAAGATGGCCCACTAGGCAGAAGTAGCCCCTGTCCTCTCGGGCCTTAGAGGTCCAGGATACCTGAGGGCAGGAGGTGCACAGAAACAAAACAGTACATGTGCCAGCTGCTGTGACTCACAATCCAGGTTCCCTGAGATTGGTCCTCAAATCTGGGTCACAGATGGGGACTTATGGGGGGACACACTGGGCTGTCAGCATCCACCCTGCTCTTAACAGAGTAGCTAATTCCCCTTAATGCCAGATATCAAGATATCTCCAAACCCGATCTCCCAGAATCTAAGAAACCATTCTGTGCCTGACCAGCACTACTTGGGATGGCAGACACCTGGACATCATGATCGCCAGCCAGGCCCCTATTCCTATTACAACGGCGAGGACATATGGGGCTTGACAGTAGTCACCATTCAAGCCTCCTCATCAATGGGGCGGTGCTGGGAAAGGATGGTTGACTGAGTACAAATGAATCAGGGGGCATCACTAGAATTACATGACAAACTTTCTTCAAGGGTCTTAAGATATACAAATCGAAAACTCTACCAGGTAACACCCAGACTCTTCTGAAGAAAGGAGAAAAGTTGAGAGTTCCTACAGTACAAAAAAAAAAAAAGAAAAAAAAAAGAAGAACATTGTTGAGAAGAATCAGTCCTGCATTCTTAGCCTCTGGATTGGTCCAAGATGGTAATCTTCCAGATGCCCAGCGGGCTGGATAACCATGTCAGATGGTCTGGACATGTGAACATTCTTTCCTAAGTTCTTCAGAGGGTTATCTATCAGATTTATATATACCTGCTGGCATTGATGCATAACTGAAAAGTTCAACGGCTAAGTCCTCAGGCTAGTTAAAGTAAAATAAAATTGATTCCTCATGTTTCTGCTTATTCTGATTTAGGTAATTTTGTTAGCTTGGTTATGGTGACTTCATTTTGTTTCTTCACTCTTTCCTCAGGCTGCTTCAAAAAGATGGCCTACTAATCACTGTGGTGTACACCTGAAACTAAGAGAATATGTCAACTGTAATTGAAAAATAACAAATTATTAAAAAATAAAAAGATGGACTGGTAGGCGAGGGCAGGCCCTATTCAACAGGCCAAGGGCCTGATGTCTGGGGAGCCAAGTGCATGTTGGCAACCCTCTGTGACAGCCTCCAGGTACCCTGGGATCAGTCCCCCAGTTTGGCATTTGTGGGGATGAACTGGGCTCCAGTGAGGATTCTGAGGGACTCACAGCGATGCCAAGGTCCATCCTGGTTCCAAAGCAGAGTTGCCTGTCTCCCTGAAGCCAGATGTCAGGGGAACACCTTAGCATTGCCATCCTGGGCATGGCCAGGAAGTCCGCTGCTGAGAGATACCTGGGAGACCGAAGCCCCACGGAGGGCCTGTGCATCCTCCCGGCACTGGTCCATAAGGGATCTGACTCAAACAACCTTTCCCACTCCCCATCAGGACTGCAGTGCAGGGAACCCTAGCTCCAGGAAGATGGCCTACAGGCCTGGGACCACCCCTATTCACACAGGTCTAGAGGTCCCCAGTGCTGGCAAGGATAATGACAGACTGGGAAAGAAGCAGGAACGTGTGGGGGACACACCGGGCTGCCAGGGTCCACCCTGCTCCAAAACAGAGTAGCTAATTCCCTTGATATACAAGTAGAATTGTGTGTGTGTGTGTGTGTGTGTGTGTGTGTGTGTGTGTATACACACCACATATGTACGTACACGTATATAGTTGACCCTTGAACAATGAGGGGGCTAGGGGTGCTGGCCCCCATGCAGTCAAAAACCTGTATATAACTTTTGATTCCTCCAAAACTTATTTTTCCCTTGGTCTCTGCAGGGGATTTGTTCCAGGACCCTTGTGGATATCAAAATCCTCGAATGCTCAAGTCCTCTATATAAAATGGCTTAGATCAATGCATACAGTTGGCCCGCTACATCTGCAGACTCCCAGCTGCCAATCGAAAACAGTACAGGTGTTTATTGAAAAAAATCTGCACATATATGTAGCGCAATTCAAACTTGTTGTTCAAATGTCAACTGTATATGGATATAAGAACTGCACAATAACAAATATAGCCAGTAGATATACTTCTTAATTCAAGACTGAATTTAGTAATATATTTTATCTCCCCTAGTTTACAGATTAAATCCCTACAATTCCAAAGTTGGCAGGGTACTATGAAGCTGATTACCTCCTATGTCAATGGTGGCTTTGTGAAACTGTGCAATCCTTTGGAAAGCAATTTGGCAATATGTGTAAAGAATCATAAAATTATTAAAGCCCTTTGGCCCATAATTCTACTTCTGGGAATCTATCCTAAAGAAATAATCCAAACTATAAGAAAAAGCACATGTTCATAGATGCTCACTGCAGTACTTATAATGAAAAATTGGAAGCAGTTTAAATGCTAACTAATAAAGAATGATTATGGTACACCATAGAAAGAATATTATGCAGATATTAAAATTATTGCACAGGAAATAACATTAAGGAACAAAGCATAATACAAGGCTCTGTTGTTATAACTAGTAAAAAGCTTAGAAGCAGATGTTTAAAAAATTACATTTTATTAAATTCAAAATGCATTAAAGACTTAAATGTAAGACCCAAAACCATAAAATTTCTAGAAGAAAATATAGGAAGTAAATTTGCAGACATTACCCTTAGTAATATTTTTATTGATATATCCCCTCGGGCAAGGGAAGTAAAAGAAAAAATAAGCATATGGGATTACATCAAACTAAAAAATTTTTTCACAACAAAGGAAACCATGAATAAAACAAAAAGGCATCCTTCTGAATGGGAGAAGATATTTGTCAATGATACATCTGATAAAGGGTTAATATCCAAAATTTATAAAAAACAAAAAAAATTCATTCAACTCAACACCAAAAAAACAAAGAACCCAATTTAAAAATGGGCAGAGGATATGAAGAGACATTTTTTAAAGAGGACATACAGATGGCCAACAGACATGAAAAAATGCTCCACCTCACTAATCATCAGAGAAATGCAAATAAAAACCACAAGGAGATACCACCTCACTCCAGTCAGAATGGCTATCATCAGTAAATCAACAAACAACAAGTGCTGGCAAGGATGTGGAGAAAAGGGAACCCTGGTGCACCATTGATAGGATTTCAGATTGGTACAGCCACTATGGAAAACAGTATACACGTTTCTCAAAAAACTGAAATGGAACTACCTTACGACTCAGCAATTCCACTCTTATGTATCTTTCCAGAGAAATCCAAAACACTAATTCAAAAAAATACATGCATGCCTATGTTTATTGCAGCACTATACAGAATAGCCAAGACATGGAAACCAAAACGCCCATCAGTAGACGACTGGATTAAGAAATTGTGTTACATTTATACAATGGAGTATTACTTGGCCATAAAGAAGAATGAAATCTTACCATTTGCAACGATATGGATGGACCTAGAGAACATAATGCTAAGTGAAATAAGTCAGATCGAGAAAGACAAATAACATATGATCTCACTTATATGTGGAATCTAAAGAATAGAATAAATGAGCAAAGTAAACAGAAATAGTCTCAGAGATATAGAGAAAAAAACTGATGGTTGCTAGATGGGGATGAGGAAGAAGGTGAAGGGATTAGAAAGCACAAGTTGGTAACCACAATATTTCCATGGGGATATGAAAGACAATTTGGGGAATATAATCAAGAACATTGTAAAGATTTTGTAGGGTGTCAGATGGGCACTTGTCTTATTAGGGAAACCACCTCAGGGATGATGTAGATGCCTGATCACTGAAGCTGAAGCTGAATTGTATTGAATGTCAACTATAATTTAATATATATATAGTCACAAGATGTGTAGTACAGCATAGGGAATATAGTCAATGGAACTGTAACAGCTATACACGATGTCAGAGGGGTAGTAGATTGGGGGAGGGGTCATCACTTTGTGAGGGGTGTAAATGTCTATTACATTGTTTTGTACACCTGAAACTAATAATAATAATAATATAAAAGAAAATTGCATTTTATGAGTTAGGAGACTAGGTGACTTTCTTATCATTAAATGTTCTACAATTTTCCTGCTATAACAAAAGTAAAATCAGAGCATAATCAAGTTAGAAAAGTGTACTTTGTTCTTTGCGATTCAACTAACCACATCAAAAATGAAAGGCAAAATGTTTTGGCCTGCCTAATATCATTATTCACTTGTTAGTTTTTTTTCCTTAATTGTTGACACAACAATTAAAGTATTAACAATTGTTGACACAACAATTAGCAGAAAAGAAAAAAAAAACATTTGTTGAATGTCTTGGAAACCAAGCTGATTAAGTGATAGCTAACATTCTGTCTCAAAACGGCCACTGCATAGAGCAGGCCAGGCCACACTCACACATATTCCACACAAGTGAAGCCCCAGGTCTGGGCTGTCTCCCCACCTGGGGTCTATTCAGGGGAGGTCACTGTTCATGGGGAAAGCTGTCTCATGGGATTCAAGGTCTTGCATCATGCAGAGGTATGGGAAGGACCCAAAGAAGAATCATAAATGGGATAAAGACCAGTGTTTTCAATCTCTCGTTACCATGTCCTGATGAAAAATATCCTACTGAACTGTGTGTATTTCTATAAGCTATCTCAAATTCCTACTGGAATAAGATGATTATTTACATAAATAACATCTAGATTTTAAAAAACAACAAGAATTTACTCTATATCCAGTGCTATCAAAGGCATTATGGTAGGCGGGTGGGTAGTAGAACCTTTAACAAGGGGCCTGCATTCACTGGGGCCTAACATCTGGTAGGTGAGACGGGGGCAGCAGAAGGAAGTATGAGAGCAGAGAGATGACATTAAACCAAGAGATGAACAAATGAGGACCAGAGTTCTACTAGATAAAGGAGAAAAAAGAAATGACAAGAGACGAGAAAGGACAGGGAACTGCAAGGCTGGGAGAGATACTAAAATAAAAAAGTGATATACTAGGGAGACAGGCTGCCTGTGGACCACAGAACCTAAGAGACATAACAGTACCACTACAAAATAAATGGAGTTTTGGTTGGCTTTGTATTCCTGCTTTCTATTTGAGATACTAGGAAATTCCATCTTGATTCAAGTGTAAACACATCTTGTTCATTTTGATGTATTTGAGAAATTTCAATCAAGCTTCTTTGCACAGCACAGTATCCAGGTTGTCATTTATTTGAAAGAGACAGGTGATGAATAAGTGCAGCTGACTCAGGGCCTTCTGCATGCTGAGTTCTGAGGCTGCCCTGCCAGCCTGCGAGCCCATCAATCTTGGCCGTTGGCTGGCACGTGCAGTCTCTATTGTTAGGTTGCCCAATATGGCTTTGGTCCTGGTCACAAGATCATTTGAAAGCTTAAACAGACACATATCATAATTCCATATTCTGGTGTTTTTTTTTTAAGTGCTTGAATGATAAACTAAGATATCATCCTTGAAGGCTATGGCCTGGGTTTTTAATGCAGATAAACTAAGGTTACTTCACTCAGCTGGCAAATTTAAAAGCTCTGCTATCTTTTCAAAAGTTCATATGGCACGGGGACAAGGACATCAGTGAAATTTTTGCAGCAAATTGAAGACTACATGGGAATCTCTGCATCAGTCAGTCAGCATCCATTGGGCATAAAGGCAACAGGAGGCACGTTGCTGGACAAGGCCAGTTACATCTGCTATTTACATATGGCAGGAACCCTGCTTTCAGAATGCTCAGCCTGGGCATCTTAATGAGATTGGATGGAACATTAAGTAACAACAGAAGAGTTCAATAACAGGGTGAGAAATTTGTGGCTGTTGAGTAGGAAAGTCACTAATACAGGTGAATCGCAAGGCCCATGTGACCATCCAACTACCATCACTCTGACCTGTCTCTCCAGTTCTCCCTTTCCCTCCCTCCGCTGCAACCATTCTGGTCACCTCCTGTTCTCTGTTACCTCCAACCTACGGGCCTCTGTACAGTCTCTCTCCTCTCTCCGGAATGCTCTTCCAGATGTCTATGTCTTGCTCCTTCCCATTCTTTAGGTTTTACCCACATTTCACTCTCTGAGGAAGGCTTTCTCTGGCCACCCTATCTATATTTGCAACCCCTTTTCTTATATTCCCTATTCCTTGCTTTTTTTTTTTTTTTTGTCCTCAGCACTTACTATTGTTTAACATAATACATGGTTTATTTATCTACATTGCTTATTATCCTTATCCCCCACTAAAATGTAAGCTCCATGAGGGCAGGAAATTTTGCCGTTTTGTTACTGCTATATCTCCAGAGCCTAGAACATGTGTTGGGACACATGGCATGCATTCACAAATATTGATCAAATGAATGAACAAATGGTCTCTGTGTTCCTTGCTTTGTGCGAGGTACTTTACATAAGTCATGTATTGGAACCCTCTCAGCAACTCCATGAGGCAGATGTTATTTGTAGGAACCAAAATGTTTGTCCTTAAGGCCATGGTAATATTTTGGAATCCTCATTAGGGCGAGGCCCACTGGATGTTTCCCAAAAGGCTTCACAGGGTGGTGCTCATCACCGCGGTAAATTTACTCTGGTATAAGGCCTTTGGCCTTGCATGCTCAGAAACACTTGGCCAAGTTTTCCAAACTGCCAATATATTCATTTACAGTGAGAGAGAAAACTGCCCTGTGAACAGACGTGAGCACCACACGCCGTGGATATCCTTTCCTCTATAAGCCAGACCCACGCGAGAACCAAACGATCTACCAATCACTACAGCCCTCCTGCATCCATCTCTACACTAGGACTGCCCCACCAGAAGCCCCACCTGAAGCTCACACCACTGTAAACCAGGCCAAATCTCCTCCTGCCCTGGCTAGCATTTGGAGGGAGGGCTGATCCCCCTCCTTTGCCCCTCTGTTTCCATTCTCCACCTTCTCTGTTCTCTTCTCTGCCTTCTTCTGTGGCGCAGGAGGCTGCCTTGGCAGCCTATATCCCCAGGTTCTCCTCCAATCAGATGCCAGTGGGAGGCACCAGAAAGACAACTGAAGGGCAGGAAGAGAATGAGTCAGGGTATTTCCCAAAATTGCCCATTGAAGGCTTATCAATTTGTCAGTGGCTGTTAGGTCCAGTGATCGCATTCTTCCCTCAGGCACCCAATCACCAGGATGGTAATAGCTCCCCACTGTGCAAAGTCTCCAGATGCATCACCATCTCTTGTTGGTTCACTTAGCCCTATGCACACCTTTATAAATAATTGTTTATTAAATTCTCTTTAATTAATCCTTTAAGTGTGTCATCCGTTTTCTCTCAGGACCCAGACTGATGCTTACTGCCAAGGTTTGACTTAAAGTCTCTCCATTGTCTGTACTTCAAAGGTTAGTAAACTGACCAACTCTCTTACCAACAGGAGCTTTTCTAGATCAGCACCGTCCAATAGAGCTTTCTGTACTGATGGAAATGCCCCCGACTTGCACTGCCCACCATAATAGCCTCTAGCCACATTATCTATTGAGCTCTTGAAATGTGACCAGTGGGGAACTGAATTTTTAATTTTATTTAATTTTATTAATTTAAATTTAAATAGCCATATGTAGTCACCATATTGGACAGCATGGCCCTAGCCACTTAGTCAAGAACTGCTGGCCTGGTTAGTTAGTTATTCGTCCTTCAAATGACATATCTGTGTCTTTTCCGGTAGCAATCTTCCTAACCTCCAAGTTTTGGATGGAAAACTCACCATAACCTCCAAGACTTACATCAATATTGTCTAAAGAGGGTTTGCAATAGTAGTTATGAGAGGGAACCCTGGACTTCCTGTAGTCTGGGGCAAGTATAACAGTGTTACAAAGGAATTGTTTCATAGGGTCCCAGTGTCTGCTCTGTTTCTGTTGGGAAAATGAAACAAAAATGTTCCCCTTTATCCCGAATAGAAAAGAATTCAGCAAATATATAATAACAATGGCGAGTAAGTTCAGGGAGGAGTGAGTTACTGACTGAATTGGGGACAGGAACTGGACATGTAGAAGCCAGATTTTCTCCGCCTCTTAGCAATTAGCTGCCTGTAGGAAGCACACATTCTGCTCTCTCTTCCGTCAGGAAACCACACAGGGCAGGCTGCCAGGTGGAGAGCCTGAACTGATCCATTGGGTATGTGTGTCTAATTCTAGAGCTCAGTGTCAGAGAGGTTTCTTCACAGCAGATATAAACTGTGCCCTAGTATTTACCGGTAATTAAGGAGTCATTTAGGTCCCCGATCTGTCTTACTCTTGTCTTATTTTTTAAGTGGTTCAGAACTTGGGAAAGAAAGAATGGTATTATTGAGACCGTCCCAAAACACTCCAATTTAAGAGTCTGGTAAATGTTTTGTGATGTTGACAGTGCCATCGTTATGGCAGGCAGCGCTAGCAAAGGGGTAGCAGAGCCTTAAGAAGGGGCTCTGTGAAAGGAAGTGTGTACAGGAAATGCAGGAGCAAGAAGACAAGGTAAGATATTATCACTATATATCTGAATTACACATTGTTTTGATTGTTACTTTATCAATTAGGTATGTAGCTCCATGACGGAACGCATTTTGTTCTATTCATTGCTGAGTCTTCAGCACTTAGCGTCTGCCTGGCACATAATAGTTGCTGAATAAATTTTGTTGAATGAATAAATAAAACACAATAGCCAGGGGTAGAACTATTGACTTCTTTTACAGGTAACTGCACTAAGGCCAAGGGAACTTGATCACCCAAGGAGAAACTGCTAATTCGTGGCAAAATTCAGGCTCTCTGGCTCCCACTCCAATGTTCTTTGCATGACAACATGTCTTCCTTTCCTACAAGCTGTCTCCCAACTTCAGGCCCTTGAAAAATTATCTCACCTTTAGCCCAAATTACTTTAATGCTCTTTAATCTCTGACTTCAATTCTTTGAAGTAGTCAAAGCAGTACCTCTCCCCAAAAACATGACTTGTTCACTCTTGTCTATGAATCTCTGTGCTTTCTCTTCTTACTATCTAAAATAGGCATGTCCTTGCCAAACCTGGCCCCTTTAAACCCCCTTCAATCAGAGAAGATCCAAGATGTTGGAGTAGAAAAACACTGTGCCTGCTTCCTCCAAATGAACACCATTAAAATTACAACTAAATTATAGAACAATCAACCTGGAGAACCATCTGAAGTCTGACTGAACAAAAGTTTTATAACTAAGGATATAAAGAAGCCACATGGAGACTAGTAGGAGACATAGAGACATGAAATGGGCCCCAAACCTCGGCGTGGTGGTTGAGAACCAGGAGGGATATATAGGCCATTGAAGTGTCCCCTGGAGGAGTAAGAGACCCCAGCCCCATACCGGCATCCCCTGCCCAGAGTACTGGTGCCAGGAAGAGGAGTGCCTACATCTGACTGTGAAAAACAGTGAGGATTTTGACCATCCAGGTGGGACTGAAAGCTGTGGGGAAACCCAGACGTCCTTTTAAATGGCCCACTCACAGACTCTTTTACTCACAGGCACTCACCTTGGTCTCCGGTGGAGAGACAGTAACTCGGAGGGGCATCAGAGGCATATGGGGGGTAAAATGAGGTGTGTGGCTTTGAAGCAAGGGCTGGATGATGGTCACCATTTCCCTGTGCAGCTGGGAGGTGGTGCCATCTTTAATGTGTTGAGCCCTCCCCCACAGGCCAAATCTGAATCTGATTGGCCAGGTGAGCTCCACTGTTCCACCCTGCTGACTCACTGGGAATCAGCCCTACCCAACTCACCCAACACCAAAGGAACTTTCTCCGAGAGCAGCCAGCCCCACCTGCAGTGCACTCTTTCTTGAAAACTATCAGAGTCTGCAGGACCTAGACAGGCAGCAGCTGGCCTCCATGTGCTCTGAGACTTTTGCTGAGTAGCTACAGGCTCAGCATTGGCACCAAACCAGAGTTTACATTAATCTGTTAACCACAACTCTTCCCACTCTAGTAACTCCCTGAGATCTGCCTCACCCAACTTGTGTACCCCACAAGAACTTATCAGGGGCTGAATGTTAGGGGAGGCAGAAGGTGGCAGCAAGCCGCAGGCTGTCCTAGCATTTTGAGAAGCTAACCCAGGCCTCGTACTGGTGGCAGCTGTCCTCAGTTTATAACATGGCCTCTCCCACCTGTCTACAGTGTTAGCAAAGGCAGAAACAACTGCAGATTGCTTTGTAGCTCCTACCAGGTAGTCCCTGGAAGGTCACAGGCAGTGGGTGACCTGGGCCTTCATTGGAGCCCCTTGCAAGAGGCCCCAGAACCAACATTCTTGGAGGTTGGCTTCAGACCACAGCAGAGCACCACCCAATTAGCCCCACAAGTGGCGCACACAAAGGGCGGTCTCAACAGGTACTAGAGCCCACTGGGGTGAATACCACTCAGTGGGGTAAGCTCCCCACACAGCTGTCTATCAGCTGTGGACATGACCAAAACTCACAGCCAATCAGCCTGAGGGTCAATCCCACCCACTGATGTGCCAATAGCAATCAAGGCACAACTATAACAGGAGGGCACACAAAATCCATACGATGTACAATCCTGGAGCACCTGGAACAAGTGACCAGAGAGATTGTGCCAGAGACCAACAGGGCACTTACTACATAAGGCCACCTGGCCAAGACTGTGAGACAAAGCAGCCCTACCTAATAGAAACAAGCAGAGAGGGAGCCAAAATGAAGAAACAAAGAAATACATCCCAAATGAAAGAACAGGAAAAAACTCCAGGGAAAAAAAATTAACAAAATGGAGGCAAGCAAACTACCAGATATAGAATTCAAAACAAGGGTTATAATGATGCTCAAGGAACTTTAACAAAGAGATAGCAAACATAAAAAAGGACACAAAAATCACACACACAAAAAAAGGACCAGTCAGGAGTGAAGAATACAATAACTGAAATGAAGAATGCACTAAAAGGAATCACCAGCAGACTAGATGAAGCAGGGGATCGAATCAGTGATTTGGGAGACAAGTTAGCAGAAAACACCCAATTGGAACAGGAAAATAAAAAATCCCAAAAAATGAGGTGAGTTTAAGAGACCTCTAGGACAACATCAAGCATAACAACATCTGCATCATAGGCAATGAATCCATTGAAGAGGAGGGACTGGTATAATTCCATCGGGTCTCAGTCTGCTGAGACTTCCCCTCACAGGAGCTTAAAAAGCATCTTTTAAAAGGTCAAAGAATAATGTGTGTTTCTGAAAGAGTTAATGTCCTATAAACAAATGTATTAGTTTTCCTCACAACAGAATTTAAAATAAATAAAATAGAATTTCAATTTAAATTTATTTTATTACTTTTATAAAAAGGACAGTTTCTATTCCCATCCATGAGAGCTGGATGGCCATATCAGTATCTTTCAGTTCTACATAAAGTTCTACTTAAACAATCATAGCTCACAAGAATATTTATATAAATAGGTAAAATAAGTGCTTTAATGGTATAATTATCAGGAAAAAGTTCTTAGAGGGCAGAAGTTTTTATCAAATTTATTTATTTTAAATTCTGTTGTGAGGAAAACTAATACATTTGTTTATAGGACATTAACTCTTTCAGAAACACACATTATTCTTTGACCTTTTAAAAGATGCTTTTTAAGCTCCTGTGAGGGGAAGTCTCAGCAAACTGAGACCCGATGGAATTATACCAGTCCCTCCCCTTCAATGGATTCCTTGGAGATGTGTGTGTGTGAAGGCAAAGTACAAGCTGGAACACAATGGGAACTTTCGCAAAGACAGCCAGCAGGCTACTAACACAGATCTTGAGATTAACAATCTTTTACCTCTTTAGAAGTTTACCAATAAAAACTACGCGTTGGCCCGATTCGGCGCTCAGTCCTTGAGACTTGAGACCCTTGGCCCCACTTGTATTCTTAAAAATAAATAAATAAATAAATAAAAAAGAAGATGCTTTTTATAATAAGTACTCCATTATACTCACAAAGATGGGCTAATTAATTACTTAATTCTAAATTTAAAACAGAAGTTAAAAAAGAAGACTTGTGGCTGCTTGGAGAATAAAAGAGTTTATTTTGAAAATTAGTTCTGAAGTTTTGTTTACCATTTAAAGCTTAATTTTTAGTACTTAATGATAATTTCGTACCTGTATATTTTCTACTCATTTCTACTCAACTTTGCAGTGATATTTATTAGGTATTGTACTTACTGTGTCCCCAGCTGTCTTGGTGTCTCCTTAAGGAGTTTAAAATCAGGATGTAGAGAAAAGACTTAGACATATGAAACAATCAAACAACAACCTAAGACAGAATAGATTTACATCCCATGGAGGTCAAGAAGCCGGAGATGACTATGTAAATATGTTTATGATTTTCAGAGAATGGTTTCCCTCTCAAAGCATTGTTCTGGTTGACCATTCAACAATCCAAATGCTAAAGCACACTTAATGAGGGAAGACATTATGCAATGACTCTAAATACTGACATGCTTCATTAACTGCATCTTTTAGGGGGAACTGATAATTTTTGTCAATTGCTAGGTCTTTATTCCCTTCACTCTTTAATTTTTTTAAAATTTATTTTCCAAATATAGTTGACATACAATATTATATTAATTTCAGGTGTACAACATAGAGATTAAACATTTGTATACCTTAGAAAGTGATCCCCCAATAAGTCTAGTATTCATCTGACGCCATACATAGTTATTACAATATTATTGACTCTATTGTCTATGCTGTACTTTATACCCACATAACTATTTTTATAACTGGTAATTTGTCCTTCTTAATCGCTTTCACTTTTTTTGCCCATCACCCAAACCCCCTCCCATCTGGCAACCATCAGTTTCTTCCCTGCATCTACAAATTTGTTTATTTATTTTGTTTTTTAGATTCAACATATAAATGAAATCATATGGTATTTGTCTTTCTCTGCCTGCCTTATTTCACTTAGCATAATATCCTTTAGGTCCATCCATGTTGTCACAAATGGTAAGATTTCATTCTTTTATTACGGCTAAGTAATAGTCCGTTGTATTTGTGTACCACACTTTCTTTATCCATTCACTTATCTATGGATACCTAGATTGCTTCCATATCTTGGCTATTGTAAATGGAGCTGCAATAACATATGTGTGCATATATCTTTTCAAATTAATGGTGTTGAGTCACATGGTAGTTCTATTTTTAATTTTTTGAGGAACCTCCATATCATTTCCATAGTGGCTGCACCAATTTATAACTCCACCAACAGTGCACCAGGGTTCCCTTTACTCCACATCCTCGCCAACGCTTGTTTGCTGACCTTTTGATAATAGCCATTCCACCAGGTGTGAGGTGATAGCTCTCTGTGGTTTTGATTTGTAAATTAATTATATCTTTAAGTATTTAAATCAAAGAGAATAATTTTCAAGCCATGTTTCACAACAACTAAAATAACACCATTATTCAAGGAAGTTAGAAAAGTACAGAGGCACCTTAAAAAATTATTTCCCTTTGTGATGTCAGTTGAAAAGCCAGTTAGACAGCTTTATTTCCAGGCAGGTATGCTGGCTTGGGAGGCATAAGCTCCAGCCAGATGCTCACATACTGAGTGACTCAGGGATATTCTTGTCGCTTCGTGGCAGGGAAGGGCAGCACTACAGATACATTATTGTCTGTGGACTCTGAGCATACTTTAGAATTGCAAATTGGTTGATGCAAATTCAAGAGGAATGTGAAATGTGACAAAGAAAATTCCCAATCTATTTTTCACTCCAGGATGGCAGAATGTATAATGGTTATGGACGCAAAGTTGGTAGTCCATTGGCCTGGGTTGGTATCCTAACTCTACCACGCTTTAACTATGTGATCTTGAGGAAGTAACTTCTCTGCCTTAGTTTTCTCATCTGTAACATGGAGATAACAAAAGATAACTATGATGGTTAAATGAATTGAAACATGTAAAACAGGTGCCTGGCACACAGTAAACACTAAATCAATGTAAGCTATGTTTTCACTGCGGGCTGTTTCAATTGTTTACTAAGAGAGACACCAATCCACACAGGGCAGTGGACTCTGGACCCTTTTCCAGGACTACATCCAGTTGTATAAATCAGCAGAAGAAAAGAAAAGGTGAGGAATCACAAAATCAATGTGACTCTTTGCTGCATCCACTGTACATATCATTTCTGTCTACACATGTACTTACATTCTGTTGTCTATCCATGGTATGTGATCTAGAGTCACAGAATTCTCAAGATAGATAGCCTCCAGGATGGAGGCAATAAACTGTGATTATTTAGTCAGCTTCCCCAACCCCCCCCCCCCATTTCAAAGTATATGATAGGTAGAGGACAAAAATAGAGCCAAGCAAAGAAAGAAAGGGGAGGGCATAGGAGCCTCTTAGAGAGATGAGAAAAGATGCTACCTCATCAGTGTTTTGAGTACTTAAATCAATCCTGTGACAGCTCAGTAGCCAATTGGACTTTTTACAAAAATAGATGGTGATGGGGACATTTAAAGTTTGGGTAATCTTTTTGCCCAAATAATCCTAGTCTTCTATAGGATCCTAGTAGAAATCTACTTGAAGTCTTTGCTATGTCAATCTGAAGAAATCTTTTCTATCTTGCCTTTTTACATATTCCCCTACCTATCACTATTCTTAGACCATACTAACATTCAGCATTTTATTTTTTGACTGCTGGATTGGATCCTGGAAAATTATAACTAATTCAGATACTTCAGTTTACCATGGACTTCCATGCATTTGTACCACTCCCTTTGGAAGTGCTGAGAGACAAGCTGGGGAACATGCAATGGATTGGAAAGGCTATCTAAATGTCAGAAAGGATTCTAGTCTCTAAAACCTCCTATGTTATCAGCCCTTCACTAATCACTGTATAATGGGATCTGGATCTGATGTCATTTGACCTTCGGCAGATGGCAGAGTAGTTTTGAAATTCATCTAGATGTATCATCATGAGAAACACCAGAAGGAACCTTTATATCTTCCCAGACCCTTGTTCTTAATGAGGCTCCAGCTACTTCCATCACTGATAAACGTGTATTTGACACATGGATGCTACATATAACTGGCCTGCGTTTGGATTTTAGATTGATCTTTAAGAATGAAAAATAAGTTAAACGATTATGGCAATACATGTCTAGTCCTACTGACACAAAGAGAATTTCTAGTCTTGAATCATTCCACACTTAAACCTCAAACCATTAGGTGCCTGCTTTATGAAAGGAAAAATAAATTGATTGACAACTGGATAAATTTTGTCATGGAATGGAAAAAAAGCAGACTACTGGCATTTCAAAATCTTCCCCATTTATTCTTTATTATAAATAGGTATAGAATAATTGTCAGAACTTGGAAATTTATTGCATATACTTTTAATTCCATTTAACTCAGAATCTCAGGCTAATTCATTGTCTACTTCTCAAGATTCATGAAACTGTAGAATTTTTACCTTTAGGCTCCTTTCCTTGTAAGTCTTCCATTATGTAGTTGAGGAAACTGGGGCTGGAGAAAGGAGTGACTGAGCCCTGGTCTCCCCATTTGTTCTGTTATAGCCAAGATAAGCCTCCAAGTATCCCCACTCCTCTTTCCATTCTTCAATTGGCCTTTATTCTGCTACAAACTGTCATCTCTCTTGTAATCATGGGTCATTTCTACAAGAAAATAGTGTTCAGTTTATGCTCATTTCCAAAAGCATAGGTGTTGCAGTTAATGACTAACTACATTAACTAACTCATTACTTCCAAAACTTGAGCTACAAAACATTTCTTTTGTCTTCTAATGAAGTTGGTTTCTTGCCAAAGTACACAACCACACCAGATGTGGGAAAACAGAAGCCAGTCCCAGTGCTGTGGATTGTCACACTGGAACCACTTGAGGAAGAAGGGAGGCTCCAAGCCACAGTGAACACAGCTCCCACCATGCCAAGCAGAGGGCAGCACATGGAAACAGGGCAGGAGAGAGGGGAGGGTGGCCTCAGGCCAATAGATGGCACATCCCCAGGGAGGGGAAGGAAGAGGTTCCATTAGAGCTTCCAATAAGTTTAACAGAACAGTAGGAACCAGAGTGTACGTCACTCCATAGACTGAGAACCAAAGACTCCCACCATCATGGAGCTAATAGTTCTTATTGAGAACGGCCCGTTACTCAGGAGCTACATACCTCATAAATAAAAATAATCCTCTCAAATTACCTTAGTAAAACCCAATTAATTATATGCTTGCAATTCAAACATAAGATTTGTGCCTAAAAAACTTTATATTACTGCACTGTAACATGTTTGTCGTCTTCATTATACTATAGTATTTACAGGCTGTAGCCTGTAGAGGGGACAGCTTATTAAATAAAGAGTCCAGATTCCACCGGTAGAGGGATTTCCTTTAGGGACCCATAATAAATCCAATGATTAATGAAAATTAAGAACTTCTTTAGAATTGTCAGACTCAAAGGAGTCATGGACTTATGACCCAACACTGAAAAAGAAAGTGCAAGATGAACAGTCCATGAAAGAGCAGAGAAGGACTGATTAGAAAGGCCGGGAAGACCAGGAGCATGGGCATTCACAGAAGATAAAGGAGGAGTGAGTTTCAAGAAGGATGAGACAGCTCCAAGGTCAAAAGCAGTAGCTAGGCACTGTGAGTTTGGGATTAATTTGTGTTCATGGGATTTGATAAATTGGTGGACATTCGTTTGCCATAATAAAGGCAGTTTTAGTGAGAGGGTGTGATTGGGAGCATTGAGGGTGGGCCAGAGCCTGAGAGTAATAGGTTGGGGGTGAATAGCTGATGAAATGGAAGCACTTCATTTGTTATCTCAAGAAGTTAGTTTGAGAAGCAGGGGAGAGCAAATTGAGGGAGTTAAGGAAGGGATTTTTAGGATGCGAAAAGGTTGAGTATATTCATTGACTTAGGATAATTGTTAAAATAGAAACAAACTCAGAATACAGAAACGAGAGGCTATGATAGAAGACATGGGAGAAGCAGAAAGCATGGAGTTTAGTGTGGAGATAAAGAGGATGACCTTCAAAAATAGGAGGTACCATGATAGGAAGAAGATATGAATGGATATGGAGGTAGATACATTTTTAGGTAGGGGGATGAGAAACTGAAAGAGATTATAGGGGATGTTTACCATGTTTATAGCTGTCAAGTATCTTTTGATCATGTTATGAATTCTCTGCATATGAATCCTGCCTCCACAAGTAGAAACCGGATCTCATTCCCCTGCTGCTAAGGAGCAGGCATGTGATCTAGCTTCTACCAGTCAGATGTTTCTTCATGAGATGTTGACTTGGAAAGGAATAACGTAAGGAGGTAGGTATGTGTAGATTCCATATTATGGTAAGTGAGGTAAAGTGTTTATCTCTTGAAAAATAATCAAAACAGAATTTCTGATGTCCCGTCCTAAGCATATTCAGTGCATGGTGCAAGCTCAAGTTTGGACTCCGACAGTGGTGTTTGCTACCACCACCCCTATGGCATGGTTGAGGCCAGGTGGCTTCCAAGCTGAGTCTCTGGTCCTTCCAGAGACTCTCTGAACTACAAAAAAACTTTTTAACAAAAGTGGCATTCAACCAGTAGATTGGATTCTGTCGTTTGTAACTATAACCTTGACTGATACACCCAGCATGTCTAAAAGCATAAATTTTTTCAAGAGAGGAGGCAAGGTCATTTGCTGAAATCGAGAGGTGAGGGCTTGAAGAGTGCAATAATGGTTTAGAGTAATACATGAGAACACCTGGAGAAGAAGCTGACCCAAGACTAGCACAACGATTGATGGGAAGCCTGAGGGTCCAGCTGAAGTTAGGGCCATGACTCATAGTAGCCCTTATCTTCATTACTGTGTAATTTTCTTTCTCCAGCAGAATGGAGAGAGAGTAAGGGAATTGAAAGCAGTGACAAGAAATCAACCAAAGAGGATAAGGCTGGAAAGAGAAGAAGGAAAGGGCAGAATTTAGCTGATAAGCCCATAAAATTGGGGAATCAAGGGAATTAAAGTTTCTTTGAGTTAAAAGAGCAGTATAGTGTGGGTGAATTCATGAGAAAGCTGGGCAATTAGTAGGTTGTGGACAGAAGTCGCAATATTTAAATATTAGGTTTTAGAGATAGAGAAGATCCAGATCAAGGACAGATCCAAAGGAGTAGAAGATGTCTCTGGAATTAAAGAGACCCAGGAATGTGTGACCTATGCTGTAGGATGAATCATCCTCCTCTGTAGATGGTGAAATTTCCTAGAATGATGGCAGGAATTGGAGTGGAGAAAAACACTGTATCAAGTCTCAACGTCTATGAATGAGATGTGGTGCTTGGGAGCTGAGTATGTGACAGTAGTGAAAGGGATGAAATGGTATAGCCTAATGTAACAGTCTAAAACTGTGGAATGATCTCTAATACAAAAAGGAGGTAACACACTAGAAACAGCAGTGGTGGGTGACAATATTTAGAAAGGAGACACAGCCAGAACTAAGGATTATAAAACAGAAAAGTTGACATGAATGGGCAAAATAAGCTTTGGACTGGGGCAAAGCAACTGTCATACAAACAACTGTTTGTAAAACTAACAAGAAAGCAGGCATTCTGACCATAAAGTCTGTTGATTGTGGACACACTTTCTGAAGATAGACTCAGGAATCGGCCATGTATAGCTAAAGAATAATTCAACTTGTTAGCACCAATAGAAATTTCTTTCTCCTATCCATGTAATCATTTCCTTTCCTTTTCTCATAAAAACCCCTTGCCTTCACCCTATGCTAGGAACATAATTTGGGTTTCTGCCTGAATCTGTATCCCTGAATTGCAATTCTGTGATCACAAATAAATGCAAGTTGTCTCTCACTTTGGCTTTTCATTTTTATATTAACAAAACCCAGTGTAGCAATAAATAAGGAAACAGACCAGGAGAGGGTAAAGGTTGTAGTAAGGTTCTGATTGTCCTTCATTTGGTAAATGATATTACCACAAAGAGATGAGATGTCCCATGAGCAATAACTGATCTCAAATGGTCTAATTTTGTGTAAGGTATTTCTAGGACTAATGTTCAGAACTCACTAAGCCACACCTGAGACCACATGAGACTCCTTCAAACATTTGAAGATATTCCTACATACCCCAAGGCATTCTTTTGTTTAGACTAATCATCCCCAATTCCTTTCACTATCCTTCACTTGTTCATTCTTCTCTGAAAAAACTACACTTGGTTGTGATTGATGTCATCTTGAAATGTGGCACTGAAATCAAACAAAAATTTCCAAAGGCAATCTGACCAAAGGAGAATAGAGTGGAACTATCTCATCTTCCTTCCCTGCATCCTAATAGCTTCATGGAGTCCAATGAAAGACTTTGACATTATTTTCTGTGATGTCCTCATTCTTCCCTCCATTCCCTTCAAATGTACTTGTACCTGAACCATAATTTGCTCATTGATAACAAGTGAGGAGAACAATACGAGTATAATGTTGGTGAGGATGATGACGTTCAAAGTCAATGCATGGGTGTCTCATGGAACTTGCAGTAGCACTCAGGAGGTAGGTCATGGATATTCAGATTTCGTTTTGTTTGTTTAACCTGAACCTTATGTATAAAACAAGGAATATGTGACTTGCTCGGGAACCTGCTATCCTAATGCCCAAGTGACTTCCTGGTTTAAATCAGATTAGCACAAGCTGAGAGCGTTAATGTGGCTTCCAGAGATGCCTAACTTATCTCCGTACAACAATTACACACTGGGAAATTATGATTCATACGAAAGGCACAACCAAAAGAAGTACTCAATATCCTGCTTCTATTTGGCACTGTATTATTTGTTAAATTATACCCTTAGGCTTAATAAAAAATAAAATCTATTAAAAATGTACTCTGAATTCACTTATAGTTCACAAGTTGAGGTTTGTTTGATGTGAAACGATCACCTCTTTTCTAAAAATCAACCCAAGTTATCGTATATCAGACCATAGTCTCATAGTCAAAATACCAGATAAAACAAGGTAAATTGAAGTTAATAATAAACAGGAGGTAACATAGTTGGGTATGTAAGGTTCCCAGCTGCAAGGTCTGGTTTGGGGCCATTCCTCCTAAGTGTCTCTACTAGTTAATGTCAAACACAGTGAAAATAAAATTAGAAATGAGAAATTATGAAGTAATGAGGGGTCATTCATACCATTGAAAAGTAAAGGAAATTTTAAATAAATTAATTATAAACATTGAACATCATATAAAATGTTAGATAAGAAGCCCTGAAATGTATAGTTTAAAGTAAATGAAACTGGAGAAAACATATCCACAGAAGATAGAGAGGAAGGCAGGCTGTTTGTACAAACATCATTAGATTGAGATCTGAATTCTAGTCTTCAATGTCCCCTAAGTTTGCATGGGCAAGTCATTGTCTGTCTTGGAAGTGAGGGAGGGAGGGAAAAAAGAAGGAGGGAAGGAGGAAGAAAGAAAGGAAGATCTTTGTAGCAAGTACCACAGTGGTTTATTCTAATTTATAAGTTGTTCAGACACTCCACGTCAAACTTCTGCAGAGAAACGAGCCATGCCAGGACACAGGGGAATAAACTCCGAGCTTCCCTGGACACACTGTTCATATTCCAGAGAGTTCGGTATTAGATTCTGTGGCAGACTGTTACACTAATGGTTCCCAAAGAGTTACACCTTCCATATCCATGCCACTGTGTAGTCCCTCCTGTTTGGCTCTGGATTGGGCCATGTGGCTTGCCTCAGCCAGCAGAACATCAACACATGTGCTATAACACACTGGAACTTGTCCTCTTAGAATGCTGCCACTGCCATGTGAACAAATGAGT
The DNA here is from genome assembly GCF_004115265.2 of Rhinolophus ferrumequinum. Classification (NCBI taxonomy): domain Eukaryota; kingdom Metazoa; phylum Chordata; class Mammalia; order Chiroptera; family Rhinolophidae; genus Rhinolophus; species Rhinolophus ferrumequinum. The sequence goes on from NC_046287.1 coordinate 57,279,775, forward strand.
TTAGGCTCCTGGAGAGTGAAAGGCCACATGCAGGGAGTGGCCCAGATATTTCAGCCTGTCCCAGGTTCCAGCCGACCCGCATAAGTGAGCCCAGGCAAGACCAGCAGAATAACCATCCAGCTGACCCCCAGATCCATGAAAAATATTAAAGTGTTATTGCTTAATGTTGCGAAGTTTTAAGGGTGGTTGTTATGTAGCAAAAGATAACTGATACAGCTGGAAAGATCAGGCCAGAGGACTGAAAATTTCTAATTAAGAAAATGTTCCTAAAATCCTAGAGCCTTACAATCCTATTATGTGTTCAGCCTCACTGACAATCCCAAGAGCCTCTGGGACTGCCCCATGAATTTCCACCAGTTCCTTACCAATAAGCTATGGGAAGATGGAGGGAATATGAGATAAATTTTATCATAACTATCAGAGCTTGTCATAGATAGGACGCAGGTTCCTGCAAATCGATGTAACATATTTTCTCCTGAACACTCACAGTTTTGTCTCTGTGGCCATTGTGGTATTTATACTTTCTACTCCTTTATTAAAAATATTATAATTGTTTTTATTCGTGGCATTTTCCCCCTTTATATATTGTGCTCATTGCCATCAGGGACTGTTTCTTTTCATTACCTCCCCTCCCCCAGCAATAACAGGAATTTACTACATGTTTGATAAATAAGCAGAAGCAATCATTGATTTCCTTTTCACTTTAGCAATAGAAACCACAGACCTATAGATTTTAAACACGTTATTTGAGAAGGAAAAGAAGGAAAAGCAGGAAGAGAAGGAAGAGGAGAGCCACATGTGGCTTCTGTTCTTAACTCAACTATCCCAGAAGTGGCTGCCCCAATTCTGTCTATATTTTTTGCCTTACCAACAAAAAGTTTCATGATACAAATATGTAACTCTTAGGAAATACTAGGAGGAGCTTCAGAAAACAGAATTCCATTCTAACTATAATATCTAAGTAGCTTCAAGATGAACATTTAAAAAACAAGTATTCTCTCGTGAGCATTTTCAGACCACAATGAGAGTACGCTCAGGGGAATACCACACTCTTTGCCTTGATCTGTGTACTCAGAAATCCATCTCTGTGCAGTTAGTCCTTCATCAGGGACGACGGGGATATACAACCAATAAAATGCACAGGTCGACCTGGAGGAATACATAATCTAGTTGGAGAACCAAAAACAATGAGCCTGTTGAAGAATAATTCAAGACGGTACATTACTAACATTGTAAGACAAATCTAGAAATAACGATCCTTCTGTGTCAGAGTGCTAGAAATGCTACGTATTTTAAAATAATACAGAGGGTGCCAAAGAAATGTACACCCATTTTAAGAAAGGAAAAAAATTGTATTAAAATTATACTGACGGTAACCACTTTGAGCACCTCTTATAATTGCAGAAATCAAATGTGACTGGGATTCATCTTTTGTTATCAGTATATGTTGAGTATTACAATTTTAATATGTTTTTTTCCTTTCTTAAAATGGGTATACATTTTTTTTTTTTTGGCACCCTCTATAGTTACTTGATGTGTGTCATTCACATCCTAGGGATAAAAGATTTATATCATTGCATACCATGAATGATAATTTGAAAATTTCAAGGGAAAATAAAAATAGAGGCACATGATCCTGTGGCAAGATAATAATATAATCCCCATGAGACTATCCTTTCCATTCCTACAGAATAGCATCTCACATCACAACATTCAAGTTACAAGAGCCGTTCCTAGGGTTAAGATCGTTCCACAAAACATATTGATAATTTCTTAGGTTACAAAGCTACTTAACCTTAATTTCCAAAAATGAGTTTACCCAAACTATTCAGGGAGGCACTGATTGTCCCTGGGCGAGCCCAAATTTAGATTCATTCATTTCTTCAACAAACATGTATTAAGTACCTACACTATCATGCACTGGGCCAGGCTCTGGGGATACAAACATAATGAGACAAAGTTCTAGCCTTCGTAGGCAAGTAGGGGGAATGACAGAGTGCCAGAGGCAGTAGGGTGTAGGGGAAAGGGGCTTAGTTGTTAGAAGTCCTGGGTCTCAGGCCTGGTCCCACCACTACCCAAGCTACTGTGTAAACTGGTCAAATTATCGAATAGGTGTCCTCATTTGTCAGTGAAGACCAAAAGGCCTATCTCACCAAACATGTTGTGAGGATTGAAGGAAATAATAGCTTAAAAGTGTTCTGGAATGTTGATCTGTACAGATTTATGATGTCATTATCATTTATAGCACACTCAGAGGACTAGAAACTATCCCTATCTGACCAGTAACTGTCATCTCTTTACTATTTGTCGTCTCTTTACTAACTGTCATCTCTTTCACTATTTTCTTGGAGTCTAACTAGGAAATAGTATTTTAAAAAAACAGTAAGGCTTGAGTCTGTTCTTCCTGGGCATTTAATTAAACTTATTACTTAGCCAGGTTAGGAGGGCTACTCACCATGCAGCAAAACAAACAATACAATTCATGCTTTTAAGCCAGCATGGAGCAGAAATTCCTCTTCTTCCATGAAAGACTCTCCAAATCATTTCTGAATGCCAGATGCATTCTTCCTTCCCTTCTTGTATAAACCCCGCCCCTATAAGAAAGGTGTGGATTCGAGGCTTCACAGGAAAGCACCAAAGGAAAGTAAAGCTTACTTAAGAAATCAACTGGGACATGTATTCATTTAAGAAATCACCTGCATTCTCATTATACTCCTGGTGTTGATTCCTCTGTTCCTTCTGCTGTTCTTCTTCCTTCCTTATGCTTCTTCATCTGGTCAGGATTTGACCTAAGGGAACACTCGGAACTGACTGATTGTTCCATCAATACCTGCTTGTTATACTTAGTTGAGTCACAGCCTCAGCTTTGTTTCCTCCAGAGGGGACTTGAAAGCTTAATGTGGTCTCTGCAGGTTTTCTACTGTGATGCAAGTGCTGTGAGTAAACTGGAGTGGAGTCCTGTACACCGCACATCTGGCCTTGAAGTAGTGCAGCAGTGAAGGCAGCGCCTGTCTGCCTGTTCAGCAAGAAACAGGTGCTTTATGTTAGCAGAGAACACAGGTAATGGTTCTCTTCACTCTTACTCCTGAATTTGGTATAAGGTAAATGAGCTAGTTCATTTAACGTAGTATAATAACTGTAAAGATTATGTGTCAGAAACTCCTTGTTTTAATTCTGGATATATCACTAGCTCTGTAATGGTTAACCTTGCTTTTCCCCCATTTTTTTTTTTCAGCTGTAGAATGAGGTACAAATAATGTCCAGATTTCTTCTAGTCTAGATTTATTGTCTTTCAATAAGGACTTGCAAAGACATAGTCTTGATTCTCAATGAGGGGCAGGTGTAGTTATATAAATTCTGACTAGATATAGACTCCTTACTCTAAAGGGAGATTGCCTTCTTTCATATTTCCCTATTTGTATAGCATGATCTGTCATTTATTGGCTATAAGTTTCCACTATACTGGATACTGTACAAATTTCCTTGTCATTGAAATACTAACATGCCAATAAAAACCAACTTTCTGTTTCAAACTTAAACAATGGCATGCACTGTTGAGGCCATAACCTGACTCTTATTTAAACATATACCTAGAGGATGATACAAAGTGTCCTACTTTACCCAAGGGTAGAATGAACTTCAACTTCCAGTTCGGAAGAGTCTTCAAGCAAAGACTATAACTGAAGGAAATGGTTCAGTGGGGAGGGGAGGAGTTCTAGGGGGCGGAAGTAAAGCCACCTCCAGGAAAGACAAGGAAGTGACAAAGAACACCTGAAGCCATGTGGTGTGGGCAGGGAATCTTTGGGCCACAGAGGGAAGTGCCCTCTTCAACTAGAAGGCCAGAGGGAACATCTGAGTTTCATAACTCAGTTATGAAAGTTTTCAGCACACATGGGATTTATAGATGATGTAATACAGAATTGTACACCTGAAATCTATGTAACTTTACCAACAATTGTCACCCCAATAAACTTTAATTTAAAAAAAAGAAAGTTTTCAGGTAAACTTTAAAAGTAAAACTTTAAAAGTAAAAGGAAGGGGGGAACGTAATTTGGTGGTTACCAGAGCGTAAGGGGGTTGGGGGGTGGGGGATGAGGGTGAGGGGGATCAAATGTATGGTGATGGAAGGGGAGCTGACTCTGGGTGGTGAACACACAGTGTGATTTATGGATGATGTGATACAGAATTGCACAACTGAAATCTATGTAATTCTACTAACAATTGTCACTCCAATAAATTAAAAATAAATTAAAAAAAAATAATAAAAAAAAATAAAAAAATAAATAAAAAAAAAAAGTAAAAGGAAGGAAAGTAGCAAATCTTAGATATATTGGGCAGCCATAGTGAGCCAAACACTGTCATCTCATGCATTACATTTAATTCCCACCCGATTAAATGATAGTCTGGGTTTGGTGGAACATCTATTCCTGGACAAGGTTATGGGAGTTACTTCAAGACCAGAACCAAGAAGATGAACATCTAGTTTCATGTTTATTTTAGTAACGTCTAGGGGCTGCTATTACTATGCCTTCAAAATTTCCCATAACCAATTAACTTTGTTTCCACACACTTAGTGGTTCCCAACCTTGGCCATACATTAGAACCTCCTAGGATGCTTTGAAAAAATGTTGGTGTCTGTGCTCCATCCTATTCCAATCAAATAAGAACCTCTTGGGGAAAGGGGCAAAGGGACAAACATTAAATCTTCCTAGATTATTTTAATACGCACTTGAGAACTACTTCTGTGCTCACTGGCGGTAAACACTTACAAAACTAAAATAAATTTGTGTACTTTTTGCAAAGATTGCACGTAAGAGAGAAGTTAGGAAATCAAAACCTGATTCTGAATCTGGTAACAAGGAAGAGATGAGATTTTGGTTTTATTAGCGTTAGGAGGCCTACTCAAAGCTGCCCCTGGGAATATCCAAGGAATGCCAGAATACTAGAAAGAGCTTGCTTCTGTTCCTTTCTCAGAGCTTTGATGGGTAAAAAAGTATTGGCTACCACAGGCTCTTCACAGATGTCCCATGTCACTTAAGGTAGGGGTTGCCCAATTCTATCCACAAGCCGCGGGTCAGCAGTTCCTATGGGCTATAGGCTGCTTTAACACTGCATTCCAGAAACACAAAAATACGAGCGACGTCTTCTCAGCAACTCAGACCATGGATTTTGAGGAAACAATTCCATAAAAGTAATTCAAGGGAAAACATCACGGATTAGAGTAATCTAATTAATTCAAAGATGAATGTAAAGACCAATAATTTATCTTGATATTTGTGAAGATGAAAAAAATAAAAGCCTGTAGGGAGTCACAAAGAAATGAAAATAGCTCAAAATCAATTCTAACTGCTGGCACAAAAGTGAAAACATCGAAGACTTTCAGTAAATGTTTTTTTATGAATGATGACTTGACAGATTTATTTTGAAATTTGATCAATTTTTAATAAAGTTGAAATGTTTAGTCTTTTTCTTTCACATCTACTTCATATTCACTGTGGAACAAATATATAACATAACTCTTTAAGAATTAAAAAAATGTGGTTGGGGTTTCTGATGCTGAAGATAAAATATGGCAAGAAAAATATTATTTGTGTTTATCCTATTTTCTTTTATAAGAAAAAAATCCGAAGGTAACTTTCATTTTCTGTAGGACCTGAATACAAATCAACCTTATAAAAAGTAAAATGACAACTTAAAAAAATTAGTATGTAGCATATAGTATATAGAGATTTAGCCTTTCTCTTGCAATGCTGGCTCTGGATGGGTATTCGGACACCCCATGAACACATGTACTGGTGACACCCATCATACATGACACGCATCATACATGGCCAGTGGCCAGCCAGCAGTAGATACTCAGCACCTGTCCCTACCAAGGCTTGGTTGCCCCGACCTCACATTCTATCAGGCGTGTTGTTGCCACTATGTGAAGGCAGCAATCCTCCTCACAATGCATCCTAGACCACGGAGTGGGGAAAGGTTATCTACTGAGAGCACTGGGCCAAAAGGAGTGAAAGCTATCAGGGCCTCATAAGGAGTAACAGAGCCGCTTGATGATTTTTAAAGCAACACAAAACATTTTAATGTCTACTTTTGAAATTAAGGAAAAAATACATTTTCTGTTTCAGATTATGCCAATTGAAAGAGGAAATGCCAGGAGATGAAAAAGGGAACAAAAAGGGAAGGTGGTAGTGGAGAGGGGAGACAAGTGAAGAGGATGCAGAAAGAATTACAGAAACAAGAGGAAAAGAAGGGAGATATTTACAGATAGTGGAAAGAAGGATGGGAAGGAAACATGAGAGGAAAGGAAAGAGATACTGGGCTCCAAGTCGAGTGAACGATTGTACTATGCGTGTACAGTCTGAATTCATTTGGGCTGTTAACAGCCATTCAACTACCATGCACTGCCTACCTACTGCATTGGTGTTGGAATGTATCCCCCTCAGATAAGGGGGGACTGCTGTACTGGGGGGTGAGGATCACTGAGGCTGACTTGGAGCTTAGGTAACAGAAGAGGCAAAATCCATAACATAAGTATAAAGTGATAACTTGAAATTACAGTATCTGATGTGAAATAATATAAGCTAATATGTTTTAACACTTATTGCCTCCAGGAACTGTTATGAGCATTTCACATGTATTATCTCATTTAACCCTCACAACAAATTAATGAAGTAGGCACTGCTATTATCCAGAGGGGGAAACCAAAGAACAGAGAGACTAGTAGCTGTTATAGGGACTTGTCAGGACATGGAAAAAGACTGAGTGTGGAGAAAGGACACTGGCTGTTATCAGCGTCCTTTGGAATTTTTACTGGCTGATGAACCACGCTTTATAGTTTTTCAACTGTTCACTCCACGAAGTGTTAGAATTCATTTTCAGCTGGCTAACCAGGGGCAGATGACACTCCAGCCAAAAAAACACCCCACAGGTGATCCATTTGACAAGCAGTGGGAACCAAACCAAAACCAGAAATTCTCCCGATAGGATCCCTAGATTGGTTCCTAAACAGCTAGATTTCTACGATTGAGCTTTGCCCCCAAGGCTCTTTCTAACAGCTTGGGCAGCCCAACTTGAGTGTCTTCTGAAGTTTGGAGAGGCTAGGAATGAGAACATTTCATTTTTGAACAGAGCAAGTCAGGCTCCTGAATTTATAGGGAGGCTATGGAGAGGAGGACTGAATGCTCAATGTTCATTACATCTCTTCTCAACCCGGGCGATCTGGGATTCACCAAATCAAGTTGTTTTTCTCCAAATCAAGCTGTTTCTCTCCACACATTCTGAATGTTCCTCTTCAATGCGACACGCCCTTCAGTGTCTCTACTCTGCTTCTTCTCCACTTTTCCAAGACTTCCTTTTCCTATCTTCAGTCAACTTCTTCCTTCATGCACCACCCCAACCTGTTCTTGCTGCAATTTACAAGATTCTTGACCTTCTTAACCCTTCCTCCAGATTTCTTTGATTTTCTTTCCCTGACGCTTTTGTTTTCAGTCTCCATCTTTCCAGCCTTTCTCCTCCTTGATCCCGTCCTACAAAGCCACACCGGTACTGGTAAGTACCTGTGCCTGAGAGTTTGATCATTCACTTAATGGCAACAAAAGAAAAAGAAAAAAAAAAGTAAGCTCCAAGAGACGAAGGAGCAGAACCTGAGAGGTGAGCAGAGTTGGCCCGCGGGACTCAGTGTAACTGAGAAGGGCCTGCCCGCCTCCGCAGGCTCCACCTTGCAAGAAACCTTGAGCTCTGCGGTGGAGATGGGGTAGGGCCGCTGATATTAATAAGTGCCACAGGACCCGAGATGGCAGGACGAGCCATCGCAGACTGCAGGTGGTTGTTTATTTTGGGAGGGGTGGGGAAGGCTGGCCTGCGACCACCGCCCCTTATGCCAGGGTGGTTCCAGGACAGCAGGCCTGGGATGCAGCAGGCCGCCGGGCCCCGCCGCCGCCCGGCCCTGGAGCGTGTCCAGGGGCTCGGGTGGGGCCGCGAGCACCCAGTCAGTCACCCCGGCATGTGGGCCGCGGGTGGGGCGGAGCGGGCGGGCCGGGGCTGAGGGACGCTGTTTGCCAACATTTCACCGGAGTGTTTGTCCAGCCAGCCTGTGCGGCTCACGGGCGCCTCTCCCCGTTCCTCCTTCCCTTCCCCGACAGCTTGGGCGGCCCAACTGGACGTGGCGGGTGCGCGGGTCGCCTTGGCAGGCGAGCCCAGGGCCCTTCACAGGTATGTGCCAGGGTGGAGAGGGAGGCCGGGAAGGGGAGGCCCGGAGAAGATTTCCTTTTTTTTGGGGGGGGGGGCGGGGGAGGCGGGGGTCCCCGAGGGGTAGAGTGGAGGATGCGGGGCTGGGGGAGGCGGGCGGCGAGGCCTGGGTCCCCACGGCCCGCGCCCCTCCCCCGACCCCTCGGCCGCGCCCCGAGCAGGCTCAGGTGCGAGGCTGGGCGGCCGGTGTCCGGTGTCTGGTGTCCGGTGTCTGGAGCCGCCGGCAAGTGATCGATGGCACGGGAGGGCCGGGGGCTTACCGTGACGGTAAGAGGGAGCTCCGAGGGGGACGGCCGCAGGTACACGAGAGGCCTAGGGTCAGTTCTGGGGCTGCGGGCGGGGCTCCAGGTCCCCGAGGGGCGTGTGCGCGCAGGTCAGGCGAGGTTCCGCCCCGGAGGGAGCCGGGGCGGCCGGGTGGTGGCCGCGTGGGAGGGTCTGGGCCGGTCTACACTTTCTGGACTCTTGTCGAATAACCCCCGGCGCCCCGCGTCTCCCCCAGCTGCCCTGGCCTCGCGCGGCCCCGCGACGGCGCCCCAAGCCGTGGCGCGGCGGCGACTGCCCTGCTGACGAGCATACGCGCACTTCTGGGTAGCGCCCTGGGGCCTCCTTCGCCCCAGACCTTCCAGGAGAGTCCGGGGAAACGGCTTCAGCGCGCCAGCACCGAGGGTGCCCGGCGGGGTTGGGAAGCCGAGGGGGAGCCCTGCTTCAGACTCAGAGGGTGACCCCCAGTCAGCTCGGTACCGATGACCTACCTTCTCAAGGGGGCACCCCGGCCGGCGCCTGCCCTCCGTTTTCCCGCTGGCGCCCCAAAGGGCTGGGCGTGGAGACGACGGGACAAATTACAGAATTTTTCAGTATTCTCAGAGTTGTCTTTCCTTACCCAAGAGTCACAGGGAAGAAGCAAGCACGGCACCTTTCTCTAAACTTAGTCTCCTCACCTCCTAAAAGGCTTTTATTTGATTGCCTGTTTAATAGAAACGACTCAGATACAATATTTTTGAAGTGAATGAATAAGTGGAAGCATATGTGGGCATAGATTTGGCATGTGAGTGGAATTTTCTAGATAAATCCGTGTGTACAGTAATTCAACTTTCTGAAGAATGGTACATATTTACAAAACTTACCAAATTGTTCTCACCTCTGGTAATTCACTTTATCCTCAAAAATGGCCCCTTTGCTGACAAGATTAATAAGGTAAAATTGAGAAAGATAACTGAAAATCTGAAAACAGAGCTGACAGTACTAAAATAATTAAAATTCAAACTATATTTTAAACATTAAAGTTATACTGTCCAGATTACAATCTTTTTATGATTTAGGCTGTACCTCAGGTTGGGTTTTTATTTTTATTTTATTATTATTATTATTATTTTATCTCAGTCACTAAAAACACAATTTTTGTTTTGTAAAACAGGACTGTGAACGGTGTGAGTCAGGCCAAATCTGTGTTATCCTGGAAAACAGCTGATCCTACGACCCTTTAGAAATTTATTTTTGGAATAAATAGCAGATGTGGGCTTGTGGCTTGTCATTTCTCTCTTAAGAAAAGTGCTGTAGAAGAAAACCAGTTAGCTGAGCTTTTTCCTTTTATTGGATCTTGAATAACTGGAAGTTTGCTGTACTCAATATGTTAGTGGAAAGTCATTAGAATTTGAATCAGTATCAGCAATGATTGTCCTGTCAGGGAGTGAAAGTGAGAAAAACAATGATTGATTTTCTCATTTCTATTTCCTCTACCCTGGCTTCAGTTGTCTCCGTAACTTCACATAGATTATCTGGCATAGTCCTCAAATTATAAAGATTCACAATGCAGGCCCTCATTTCACAGATGAGGAAACTGAGTTCAGAAAAGTGAAGTAACAGCCAAAAGTCACACAGCTCATGAGAACAAAGCTGGGAGTCCGGGCTGGGGTCCCTTGCTGGTTGTCCTGTGAGCTCCCTGTGCTGTGTTTGAGTTTTCCATCTCATAGCGTAGAGGAGGAAAGAGTTCATTCACACCAGTAGGAGTCAACAGGCTTAGAATGCATGCATATTATTCAGCAGCCTGACCACCACAGTTGTCAGCTGAGTCCCCAAGTATTCTAGGACACAGGGAAGCCAGTGTCTTTCCCTCAAGATTCGCTAGTTAACTTTAATGCTAAAAATCCATGTTTGCTACAAAAGGCAAATAAAACATTAAAACCATGAAAACTCTTGAGCATCACAGAGGTGCTGTGGAACTCTTCACACTTGTGGCATTTGTGCTACTCCTAGTGGTTATGTGAATGGGGAAATGGAGAAAAAAGTGAGCAAACAACATCCACACCTGGGCCAGTAGGACAGTCAGTTCCTTGCTGTCCTTCCCATATGGGGTCTTTTCAACACCTGGACTCCCCTAAACTTAATCTACAATTACCGGGATGAGGCTTCTGCCAGAGAGGCATACTGTGTCATGCACCTTCAGTTAAGCATTTGCATTGCTGCAAGAATTTGCTGGTCTTCCTTTGGAAATTTCAAGGGTGGTACCACATCCTGATGATGTTCTGATTCTGGGCTCACAAAGAAATTTCACTGTACTGTTGAAATATAGTCAAGCCGACTTACAGCCAGACTGCCAGGCTCCGTCACTTCCCATCTTCATCTGTGAAATGGGTCTAGTGAGGGATTGAACTCCAAGGGCTATTGTGAAGATTAAATGAGTTAATACATATAAAGTGCTGAAGATAGCGGCTGGCACAGTGAATATAGGAGCTCTTATTACCAGGAATATTCTGGGTGGGGGAGAGGGGAAGATTATGAATTTCACACTTCTAGGATCTTAGTTTTTAGGTTCTACCCATGTCATCACTGTTGCTAGGATTCACCCCATTCAAAATGGGGGACAGAGCAAAAGCCTCAGGCTTCATTGGGCTCCTCATTTTCTACCATGTTTTATTTCTGTGCAAGTCCACCATTCTGGAGTCATGGAATGGGCCAGCAGAAAGACGTTCATTGGAATGTCAAGGAGTCATTCACTTCAGTTTCTTCCCACTTCATCTCAGCACTGGAATGAAGTATGCTGAGGAAACCAATTCTTCCTTTGGTTCCCATCATGTATAGACAAGATTGCAGCATCTGGAAACCTCTCCTTTAGTGAGAAGTTAGTGGGCCCTACTCTTCGAGAAGCTGTTAGAACACAAAGGTTGAGAAAGCATCACAGGACATCAATTCTGTGGCTCTGATAGCCTTTGAAGCAAAATACAAAGGTTGGAAGGGGGCCTGGCGATAGGCTTGCCTGACTGAATTGGAGCCAGACTCTGCTTTTAATTCTTTTTAAATCTTCTCTTAATATTTGTGTTCTGTTTGAGTTCTGGTAGTTGACTGCCGCAGGAGATTATAGGATACAGTTAGCAAGAATAGATGTAGCCTCAATTAAGGTCCCTGCTACACAATGAATAGTTAGTGAATGGAACTATGTGCTATGTATGCAAACCACTCTGGGGTTTAGCTGTTGAATATGCCTATCTCAAAACACTGGTGTAAATGGAGAAATCGTTTGCAAGGAAGAGGAGGAAGAGGGGGAGACCAAGGACACTCCAAAGGGGTTGGAGGACTATCACAATCTGGCTGTGTGGATGACAAAGTGAAGGAACTAGGAGGCTAGGTGACTAGTCTGAAGTTCAAGTGCATTTTAACTTAGTTTGGAGACATGAGATCTGAGAGGGCATGGGTAGATGATGAGATTACTGAGACGTTATTAACACTAAATTATTAGTTCATTTCTTAAGATTTCAGGTGATCCTGAAAATCTCAGTAAGCAAGCTTTGTCATGTATCCTATCATATTGAAACAAATTAAGTCTTTATTTTCCCCAGAATGGAAATGTAAACATGTAAACATAATTTGCTTCTGATTCCAAAAGTATGAAGGTTTGCTATTTAAAAAAAAAAAAATCAACCAAACAGAAATGTGGAGCGTAGAATGAAACCTTAGTGAAATTGCCACCACCCGTTTCAAACAGAACCACTGTGAAACCACTTGTGCATGTACCAGTCCATGGCTGCTTTTTAAAGGAGTCCCTAATAAACTGTAAAGCAAGGATCCTTTGTGATGAACCTAATCACAGTTTATTTGGTCTGTAAATTTAGATTTCTTTTTTTTGAGATTTTTATAGTTGTTTATTCTTTTCTAAGAAACAGAACTACAACATATTTTAAATCCTCTCATTAATTCCTTAATATCCTCCTATATTCCAAAAAGTACAAATTTCCCCAATTGCTTCATAGCTATTTTTTAAGGTTGTTTGTTCATTACATTAAGTTACCTGGAAGAGGTACACCTAAAACCTGGTGAACTTCCACAATATACATGAATGTTTTCTCCTGCACCTGCATTGTTTTCATGGTTCTAGTGGGTTGTCTGGAAATTGCATTATCTTTCTATGTGGATGAAAGTACATAATTGTGCTTATTCAGTGCTGCTTTTAAGGGGAAATGGGAAAATTGCATTGTGGTCTAATTTTTATTTCTTCTTTTTCCCTTCCTTGAGCATGGTTCTGTTTTAGTTTGGTTTGAGGTGGGTAATTCTGTGTAATCTCAAAAACAGTATGTTGTTTTGAAATAAGTTGTTTGGGAAGAGTCTTTTAAGTTCTTCCTGTGCCTTTTTTTCTTACTTCTTTTCTCAGCCATACAGTTGGTGGTTTGTTAGGCTCTGAAGTAATAATATGTTTGCTTGGTTGGGAGAAGGCCAAACCTCTTAATTTTTTTGTTTCCCTGAGATTGACCTGTATAAAGTTAGGGTTTGTTTTGTTTTGTTGATAAAGTATCTCTGGAAATTACGGGATAGAGGTTACACAAATGTTTAACAAAGCGTGCCTCAGCTTTTCTTCTCTTTTCCCCTGAACTGAAAAGCGATACTATATTTCCTCCAAGCTTTATTCATAAGCCTGTCCTTGCCCAGCATTTACACATTTTAATACTGCCTGGTTTTTGGTTGTTGCTCTCTGCAGGTTCGTGAACGGCATTTTGGACAGGATGTTTGGTGCAGGGGACCAAGAGCCAGTTTGCTGAAATACTGTCCCAGTCATTTGGGACTGCAGGGAGTCTCTGAGAAGGGCCATCCAAGTGCCCGCCAGGTGCAGGCACACCAGGAAGCCATTTTCAAGAACTTTTGCCACAGGTGTAAAAGACTCCAGACCTGCAAAGATGCTGAAACAGATACTATCAGAGATGTACATAGATCCTGATCTACTGGCAGAGCTCAGCGAAGAACAGAAACAGATCCTGTTCTTCAAGATGAGGGAGGAACAGATCCGCCGATGGAAAGAAAGAGAAGCGGCAATGGAAAAAAAGGAGTCCTTGCCAGTGAAATCCAGACCAAAGAAAGGTAAACTTAGCTACCTCTCTTCTGTGACTGTGTGAGGAGAATGGCTCCCGGCTTGTTTTAACATTTCACATTAGTCAGAAGCAAGCCAGGTGTGAGTTCCAATTTGGTAGATTCACCCTAAATGTTACTGAGATTCGAATGGTGCAATTTATCAACTTGAAGTCTACACTCGCATGCGCATACACACACACACAGCAACTACCCTGGGGTTGTGTAAGTACATCTCTCACTTGAAACCAGACTGACCTTACGCTGAAGTAAAAAGTCAACTGTAGAGTTTGATGTGAGGGGTTTTAAGGAAGGTTTCTCTCCCCCTTATTGAAACAAATACCTGGTGTCCTATTTATGAGTATATGAGGTCCTTGCTTCAGCATCTTTATAGAATTGTGTTTGCATTTCTTAGACTTTAAGAGATTTTTCTTTGAGTTATCTTTTTTTTTTTTTTTAAAGGAAATGCCCTCTTAAAATACAAATACTGCTGTAAGGAAAAAAATCTTAATACTAATTTTTCAGATGCATTTTTTTTCCTGACGCAAGAAATCCCTTGGTAGTTTAAGAGGACCTTTTGAGACCATGGGGGAGGAATTCTTTGTACATCAAGACTTAAAGTGTATACACACACAGTCATAGGAAAGCACGCATTAAACACTCCCGCGCTCTCCCCACCACCGTCAAATTCTGTCATGGATGAATACCTAACTTGTTTTTCAAAAACCCACAGCTTCCAAGGTCACTTACACAGGTATTCAAGACCAGTCTCTCCTCATTTTTTTATTAAGCTAAGGAAAATAAAATCATTTAGAGTTTCAAAGATTGAGAAAATGAATCTTACTCGCATGCTGGTATATATTCGTACACAGACTCAAAAGGAAGTCAGTTTAGTAACCTTTACCTTATACTGCTTTTTATGAAAAACTTTTTCCAATTTAGCCTTTGTAATGACATGGAAATAAATGTGAATATCTTGTTTATTATTGTTACTATCAATAGCAGCTATTTGCTCAATACCTGTTTTGTCTGACACTATGCAAAGCACTTTTACACACATTATATCTCGTCTTCACAAAACTTCTGCAGAAAAAAACTAGAATCAGAGAAGAGAGATATGCAAGGTCACACCTCCAGGAGGTGCCCAGATCCGTTGGATTTCATGGTACTCTACAATATCCAAAATAGAAGTTTTCCTTCAACAATTAACATGTGCAAACTGAAGCGTAACCCCTTTAACTTTCTGAACTGGTCTCCTTGCTTTATTTAGTCAGTTTATCAGCTATAACTGGACCTCCTTGGGCACCATGTTCACTGTGGACATAACACTGACATGGTGGGTGATTTGGGGGATGGGTGAGAGCTGAAGGGTCCTTCCCCCTAGACTTAATGGCCCAGACTCTTTGTAAGACTGTAGGCTTCTTATGTTTGCTGAATTGATCACCTTGTGATCAAAACAAGATGGTTGTTTCCGTGTCTTTGCTTAAATTCTTCCTTTGAAGTGTTCTGAATCTACCTCTCAGCAAACCGATATTACTTTATTAGTTAAATGATCATGAAAAAAAGTATACTAATACACACAGTGAAAGTTCTATCAGTAGTTCATGGGAAAAGTTTATTACGCCCTTAAATGTAACCCTTGGAAAAACATATTTTGCACTAAGCTAGTTCCTCTTCTCTCTACAAAAAAGGAAAGTTTTTGAGATTCTATCCCTGTTTCCCCTAAAAAGACAACACTTCTCCATATTCCTTCTTGTTTTGTCTCTGAAGATAAAGCCACAGGTGGTACCGGCAGTGTTATCATGGCAGGTGCTCCCCAGAGGTGTGTCTGGGCTGCAGACCTACTAGCCCCTGGCGGTTGTTTGCTGAGACACCTCACTGTGTGCTCTGCTCCTTTCAGGCCTGTGCTCCCTGCCTCTCCTGCCCCTGCCCCCACCCAACTTGTACTGGGCTCACTTCAGGGCTGCTTTTTCTT
This sequence comes from Rhinolophus ferrumequinum, assembly GCF_004115265.2. Lineage (NCBI taxonomy): Eukaryota > Metazoa > Chordata > Mammalia > Chiroptera > Rhinolophidae > Rhinolophus > Rhinolophus ferrumequinum. The sequence continues at coordinate 57,295,331 of NC_046287.1, forward strand.
TAAACACTTTCTTCTTTACCTATTCTCTGCTCGATTTCCTAGCCAGGCTGCAGCTTTGGAGACTGTCATTTTCTTGGCTCTTTAAATGTCTCTTTGAGTTTGTTTTGTTTTGTTAGTTCATTTGTTAGTCCAATACGTTTCATTTTAAACATTTAAATCAATATATCTTATGTCTGCCCCTCTACTCCTTTACACCGTTCTGGCTTACCACTTAACAGTGCTTTCATTGTCCTCTGCTCATTTTTGCCTCTACAGTCCACTGTGGTGATTTTTCAAAGCACATCACTAAAATGTTTGGTACTGTGCATCCCAGGTATCTGTCCACCTCTTAGTAATCTTAAGTCTAAAGTAGGAGGGGCTGAAAAACAACTAGAAGTATGGCTTTAATTCAGTAATAGATCAGAAAATCACTTCAAAATGTGATTCTTAGAGAGAGAAAGAATTATAGTCCTCCTCTTCCTGCTGGGGTATAATTAGGGGTCTAGAGCTGTGTTGTCCAGTGTGGTGGCCACTTACCATATGTGGCTGTTGAGCACATGAAATGAGGCTCATCTGGATCGAGGTGTGCTAGGAGCATAAATGACCAGATTTCAAAGAATTGGTAGGAAGGAAATAATGTAAAATACCACATTAATAATTTTATATTCATTACATATTGACATGATAATATTTTGGATATCTTGGGTAAAATAAAATACATTAAAATTAATTTCACCTGTTCTTTGGGTGTTGTACTGGGACTACTAGAAAATGTATAATTACTGACATTTGGACAGCGCTACTCTGTAAAAGTAGCACCAACCAGCACTTACTGAGCTGACGGTACATCAGAGCCTGAGTTCATGCTTAAATATATTATCTCCTTAAATAATCACAGCCAACCTGAAGCTGAATTACTTTTCACACTTTAGAGATGACGAAAGTGAGGCTGGGGAACATTAACTAACTTGAACAGGGCAACAGCTAGTAAGTAATGGAGCTGGCACGGATCCTGAGTCTGACTCTGCCAAAGCTGGAGCTGTTAACAAATATACTGCATGTTGAGCTTACCTGGAGCTTAATAAGTTACCGTTGTTTGCAGGTGCCTTGCACACATCTAAAACATATGCGTGCATTGGGGCTCTGCCATGGAGCTTTTATTCTGTGTGACTTTTTCTGGTAACACAAACAGAGCAGGCCTTTACTTAGTAAGAGGGTTGCCCAGCACTTGTTTCATTGGGTCTCTGGATTATCTCCCTGGGGCACCTCTTCTACCTCTTAGGGTTAAATACCACCTATACACCGTGACTCTCAAACCGATATTGCCAAGCCAGACCTCACTTGAGCTTCTGTCTCAGGATTTGCCTAATGAGTATGTCCACTTAGAAGATCCATAAGCCCTGCAAGACTGAGGTACCACCAAGTTCATCGGCATCACCCCAATTCTCCCTACCTCGGCTAGGCCCGACGCGGCCTCTCATTCTCTGTCATGACCAGGGGCACTGCTCTCTCCCTAGTCACCGAAGCTGGAAACCTGGAAGCCACCCGGTGACTCCCTGACTTCACCGCACACCTAGCTTTTACTTCATCTGCTCCATTCCATGCAGCTCCCCCGACCTGCCATACTGGCACTGTATTTGTTATTTCATTTAACCTTCACAAGAATCCAGTGAGATAAACATTGTCCTTTTTATTCTCACAAGTGAGAAAACAAACTTAGAGAAAGTAATTTGTGTGGATCACTGGTGAATTCAGGATTTGAAGTCAGGTTCAGATCTACTCCAAGGCTGTTTTGAACCCTGGTCCTGGCCTTCGTCTGTCCCCCTAACTCTGAGCTTGAGAGTTTAACTGGGCCTGGTGTCTTGCGTGCACAGCAGCCGGGTGTGGATAATAACAGCTGTGCTTGCCTTTCACCTCCTGAGCTGGACTCCTCTCCTGACGAGTTCCCACTTATCTGTGGCACCACCCCTACCCCAGACGGCAGCACTGCAGGTTCCTCCACATCCATTCTGTCCTTTTGCCTTTGAAATAAGCATACAAATTTATTAAAGTTTTAAAAGATGGACTTGAGCATTAATAACTACAGGATTATTACCCAGGTTAACAAGTCTAGCAAACAATGAGGAAACGGACAGTCGTGTGTAATGTCAGGAAGTCCAGATAGGTCTCTCCTTGGTATTCACTAAAATGCACATGGGGTTGGATCTCGATTTCTTCTGGCCCATCCTGCTGTGTGAAGCCCTGGGGGGAATATGTTGGTGACCCCACACCCCAACTTGTCCAGCTGAGTTCTGTTTATGTTCGCTATCCCGGCATACCTTTTGGGGGGTTCACCTTTTAGACTCCGAAGTGTTTCAGTTTGGACAATACAGTCCGAGGCTGTACACGCCATAGGTTTTGCAGTCATGTAGACCAGTTTTGAATTCTGGTTTCGATTTCCCTAGCTCTATGACCTTGGGCAAGTTGTTTACCTCCCTAAGCCTCAATTTCCTTTTGGTAAAATAGGGTTATGATAGCCTCAGGTGATACTCTAAATATTTAATGGCAGATGTGGCACAAGCATCAATCAGAAGGAACATAGCAAGAGCACCCAAGTCCCAGACGCCCCTGCCAGCCAGGCATTTCTCTTTTACTTTCTGAATCAAGGAGGGAGGTATCCGAGAGGAGAGGCCAGAATGGTGGAGATACTTGGGAGGTTGGGAGTTTAGAGAAATATATCAATATTTTAACAACCTGCTTTTCTCAGCCCTGATGGTACCCCCATTGCATTTAAATTTGTTAGGGGACCCCCTGGTGTCGATACTCTTCTGTCTTCTCTTAATTCAGTCCTTGACCTTCTCTTTGTGGAGATAGGGTATATAGCAGTCCCCCTCCCATCCATGGTTTTGCTTTCTGAGATTTCAGTTACCCTCAGTCAACTGCAGCCAGAAAATATTAAGTGGAAAATTCCAGAAATAAACAATTCAGAAGTTTTAAGTTGTGCACTGTTCTGAGTAGCATGATGAAATCTCGTGCTGTCCTGCTGTGTCTTGCCTGGGACGTGAATCATCCCTTTGTCCAGAGTCTCCATGCTGTATATGCTCCCTGCTTATGAGTCATTAGTACCCCTTCCGATTATCAGATAGACTGTCTCAGTATCACAGTGTCATGTTCTAGTAATTTTTTGACTTCATAATGGCCCCAAAGCCGTTCACATAACTTTTATCACAGTATATGGTTATAATTTTTCCATTTTATGATTAGTTATTGTTGTTAATCTCTTACTGTGTCCAATTTATAAATTAAATTTTATTATAGGCATGTATATATAGGGAGAAAATAGTGTATATATAGGGTTCGGTACTATCCCCGGCTTCAGACATCCACTGGGGGTCTTGGAATGAATCCCCCATGGATGGAGGGGGCCTACTGTCTAATTCTTCTCTCTCCCTTTCACAACCTCGCCTGTGGCTGTGGTAGTTAGTCCTTCTGAGTTGGGTCCAGTCAGGGTGGAGACCGGGTGCCGACTCTCTGAAGCACAGTCATAGTCCTGGGGGCCTCGGGGGAGGTGTTGACCTGCAGAGGAGATGATTCACACTGACCCCCCCAGTCTCCCCCTCCTGCTCCCCTGCTGGGCCCGCCACAGGGGAGAAACCAGATACAATGAGGGGTGAGCAACATCACCCTGTGACATAAGACTGGAATAAGCCTGGCCATTTCCTTGCCAAGGACAGGTGTCACCCCACTTCAAGGGATATTTTACAACACTGCCTAGTTAGAGGTTTTCTGTGAGGACGGAAGTGTGGATGTGAGTCTCTGCACAGCGGTTCTTTGTGCTGGGGTACTGAGCAGGACTGACCTACTGTTCTAGAAAAGTTGATTTTAGAAGAAAGTCTCAAAGATCCCCAACATAGCAAACAGGAAGAGCACAGCAGTATCTAAACATGATTCAAGGAGTGGGAGAAAAACTTATAATTAAATATAAGTGCTATGGAAAAGTCGCTCTCTCAGTGTCCTCTAATTAAAGAGTGTATGTAATTTCAAGGTGAAGTAGACAAAATCCAGAATATCCGGATAGCATTAACTATTGACAAGAAGCAGTGCCTGCCCCCTTAGGATCCTTTAAGTTTATACCTCTTCCTTAGGGAAATACTTTGGGGACAGAAATGTGGTTCTATGCATATCTGTTTTTAACTCTTATTAGACTGGAGCTTTTCTCCTCTCCTTGTCAATACTTTCTTCTTTACCTATTCTCTGCATGTCCCTCTATCCATCCTTCCGCTAGCCTGGCCCATGGCACCCTTTCTCTCTCCCCTCCCAACAACCCAGGTGTAAAAGCTGTCATGTCTCCCCTATTTAAAGCAATCTCTCAACCATCTATGCTCCTGAGCTGCTCTTTCTGTCCCATTGGCCTGTGTGCAGTGCCTGAAGCACAGCAGATGCTCGGTAAATGTTTGGTGAACAAATGACTGAACCCTCCTTTTCTTCTTCATGATTAAACTTCTCCAGAGCACATACTTATAGTCTCTGCCTCTTACCATACCTTTCTGTCCCACTTCTGTAGCCTGTCCCCGACCTGTCTCCCCAAAATTACCCTCTCTGAGGTCAGAGACTTTCGAAGATCTTGCTCAGTCTTCATCACCTTTCTCCCCTCATCTCAGCAGCGTGGAATTCTATGAGGAAGGAAGAAGTTCTCTCCCTTCTCCTCTCGTGGCTGCATGTCAGCGTGTTTTTCCCTTCTCCCTCTACATTATTTAGTTATTTAGGAATCAAAAACCTCTTTTTTTTTTTCCTTTTGAATCAAGACTCTCTTTTTCCTCCCTTGTCTTCTGCCTCCTGAATGCAGCACATGCTTTTCCAACGTTCTCTTCTAGGCTTTGTTCTCTTTATGCCAGTGGCTTCAACAATGCTGTCTACAAAGCAATTCCCAAATTCACATGGTCAATCTCCACCTTATGTCTAAATGCCAGTTCCATAGTTCAGATATCTACTGAAACTCTCCATGTAGATTTCCAGTAAAATTAAAAATAATTAATTCTACATTTCCAAAACAGCTTATTACTTTACCCCTGAATCAAATGTATTTTCTTGATTCACTGTTTCTGCTGTCCTCCCACCATCCTCCCGTCAGTAAGTTTCAAACTGTTGGCATTGTCTTTGAGTCCTTCCTTGATTCAGCCACCTGGACCTTACTGTCCTGTGTGACACTGTCCTTTCCCTCATTCAGGCCCCGGTTATCTCCCTCCTGGTCTTTTACCCCTAGTCTTTCCCCATTTTCTCTACCCCTCACTCACTGAACACCCACCTCATACCACCCTGCTCCACCCTGCAGGCTAATGTGCCCTAGCCCTTGCTAAATCACTGCTCTGATCCCGGCACCAAAAGCACAGGCAGTCATGGACTCTGCACTGGCCACTCAATCAAGAGCATGGAGCTAATACTTTTTGAGCATTTTCCACGTGACAGGCCTGTGAGGTCGGACTTATTACCTCTGTTTTTATCAAAGAGGGAACTCAGACTCAGAGAAGTAAAGTGACATAAACATGTCACATCAAAAGTTGGTGAAAGCATTGGGATTTTAATACCACTTTCTGGCTTCATGCAGTTCAGGGCTAAAGTTTAAATCCTTTAGCCAGGTGTCTGGACCTGTGCCATGCGGCCCTCTGCTCCCTTGCGTGATTCTCAGCCTATGGCCAGTGAATTCTAAAACACTCCTGCTCTGGTTGGAAACCTGCTTTCCCATGGCCTCCCGTTGACCCCCTTCTCCGATCTTTGATTGTGCCGTTATTTGAGTCAGGCACCAAACCCACTCCTTCTCTCTGTCTAAGTCCAAAACTCAACACAAAGAACTTTTCTTCTTATTTCTTCTCTGTCCTTCCAAAACAATTTCTCCATCCTCTGAATCCTCACTGGACTTAAAGTCTAAGGTGGTTGTGAAGTGTGTCCCCCTGGCCCTCCAAACGGTTAGTTCCTCTTCTTAAGCATTTCCATAGCACCCCTTAACACCCCCTCCCCAAGTGTATTACTTTTATAATTAATTAATTGTTCAATGTCTGCCTCCTCCAACTAGAATGGAAGTCCCCTGAGGGCAGGGGCTGGTTTGTCTTGTTCAGAAGTTTCTACATGCATCTGCCTCAGTCCCTGTCACATAGTAGGTACGCAGTAAAATCCATTAAGCAAGTAACCTGATGCCTCGCGCTTCCTCTCACAGACTGGAGGGGACTTGTGGGAGAATGGCCACAGGTGTTTTATCCCTGTCTCCCCTGCAGCATCTCGCTCCGTCTGCATTGTGCTCAGAGTTAGGAACTCAGTAGGTTTGGGGGGAACGAACTACACGGAGGCCTTCACAGTGTTCCCTCGCCTTGGTATGAAGCGGAGTATAGGAGAGCTAACCCTCATTCTACTACAGTGACTTCCCCACCCTCCCCTGAGGGTTCAGCGTGTGTGTAGGGCTGCTTGAAGCCTCTCCAGTCTGTGCTTTCAGGCCCATGTAAGAGCTCCTGAAGGTCAGAAGTAGTCAGAACAGACGACCATCAGTGTCACTGTGTCACGAGCCCATTTTTTGGCATCTGGCTCAATCTGACCTTTTGTGTCTAATTCTCTTTCTGCTTGCCCCAGGATTTCTTTATCTTTACAATACTCTCACCACCTGCCCCTTTTTAACAGTTTAAGACTCTGGTCCTCTCCTTTGGCTTTCTTCTCTTCATTTAGTAGTTTCTAAGCATTGTCCTCTGTTCACAACAGCTCTGGATTTCTCTTCCCCACCCTCTAAAGCAGTGCCTTATTCTGCTGCCTGCAGCCTGCTGGGTTCTCTGTGGATGGTTTTTATGGGGAGTGTGGGCTGCGCTGTACTGAGCAGAGCTGCTGGAATCCCTGAGTTCCCCCATTTGCCTCTCCTGGCACTCTGCCAATCTCCTCTCAGGGCATCTTCCCCTGCTGCCCACAGTATTGTAGAGAGTTACTTAGGTGAAGACTGAGAGATGGACATAATGAAAAATATTATTAGTTGTCCTGAGAGAGTGTAATAAAGGGAGTTTTATGAGGTATGACAGCTTTCTAAAGTTAATGAGCCATTTGGCATTTCCTGAAACAGAGCCTGAGCTGGCCAGGGCTCATCCCCAGAAGGGCACACTCGAAATGGGTCTTCCCTTCCCTTCCCTTCCCTGTTTTTTTCCACTTGTGAAGCAGTGTGAGGTCAGCTTCCTTCAGAATGATAGCAACATTTGACTCCTTTTATAGTGAAGACTGTGATTCTAGTCCCCCACCCCTAGTATCCTATTTAGAACTTTATGATCCCACAGAAAGTCTTCACTGCGCTGCACAGAGTGGAAAGCACCAAAATAAAGAACAGAGCTGACTTTGAGAAGCCTGCTTTTTTAACATATCCTCAGGCAACAGTAGGAAGTAGGTCAAAAATACATGGGACAGAAGACGCTTTAATTGGAAACCTTCTTCTACTTAATATAAGGAGACAAGACACAATCCCCGTGTGGATTTCTAACCTGTACGTATGGCCTGGCCTATGTTCCAGTCAGGTGCCCTTTTCACATACTCAACACCACCGGCTGATTTGGGGGCCTCAGCATCCAGGGATCTTGACTGGAACCAACTGTGGACGATAATGCCCTGGGTAGGTCAGCGCTGGGGCCTTTAGATTTAGGGACTGCACCTCTTGGCCTTTCCCAGGTATGTTCCACCTTCCCTAGGTTTTCAGGGAGCGTGACCTGTGTGGCTGTAAGGGAACTAGAATGTAATACAATCCCTGTGACCAGTTGTAAACAAGAGTTATTCAAGTAGCTTCACCAAGTATCACGCTACCAGTAATTATCTTCTCACAAGCTGGTGTGAATCTCTGAGCAGCCATATAAGTAAACAATAGGGGAGTGGTGATAGCAGTTAACCTCTCTTGAACTCCTACTGTGTGGCAGGCAGGGCAAATACCTGGCATATCTAGTCAACCTCCTTCCCACAGCAGGCCTATGTAGGAGATACATGTATTCCAATTTTGCCAAGGAGGAAAGAGAAGCATTAAGAGATTAAAAAATGTGTCCAAGTCACACAGCTAGTAAGTGGCAAGGCTAGGATTTACACAAAAGCCAGTCTAACTCTAAAATGCTTTTTTTTACCCAACAATGAAGCCTATAAAGATAGTGGAAACACCAAATCCTGGTGTAATTCTGACTTACGGGGGACACCTAGACTTTAGAGGTTCTGGTATCTGATGGTACCACGTTTCCCCGAAAATAAGACCTAGCTGGACCATCAGCTCTAATGCATCTCTTGGAGCAAAAATTAATATAAGACTTGGTCTTATTTTACTATAACATAAGACTGGGTCTTTAATGTAATGTAATATAATATAATACAATAGAAAATAATACCGGGTCTTATATTAATTTTTGCTCCAAAAGATGCATTAGAGCTGATGGTCCAGCGAGGTCTGATTTTCCGGGAAATGTGAAAACTCTGTTAGCCTAAAGTTTGATGCAAACAATGCATGCTTTCTTCCCATCTCTCCTTCTCAATTTATAAAATGGGCATGTTCAAAAACCATATTCATCATATTTTAAAACAAACATTACTGTAGCTGCCACCCACTGCCACGACTTCCGTTGCTCCCTGGGCAGGCTGCTTGTTCCTGGGCAGGTAGGAAGTGCTTTGCGTCATCTAATTTTTTTTTTTTCCTGAAGACCCTACATATTGTAATAATGGGAAACATAATGACCACTGGCTAAAGATATTTGTTCAATCTAAATTTTGTTTTGCTTGCAGAGAACAGCAAATCTGTTCATTGGAAACTGGGAGCCGATAAGGAAGTCTGGGTCTGGGTGATGGGCGAACACCATCTAGACACACCCTACGATGTGCTCTGTAATGAAATTGCTGCTGAGAAGATCCAGCTAAAAGCGGAGCAGGAAACAGAAGAGCCCAGGTATGAGATCTGCAAAGCAGACAATGCAGAGTTGCCTCTGGCTCACAGTACCAGTGGGAGTGTGGGCTGCGATTTCAAGGTCACAAAAGTAACTTAGATCTCTCTGGAAAGTTCCTTTAGACTCTTGGTGATTCCCTTCCTTCCCGCATGCTATCAAATCAGCGGTTTCCTTTCCTCACGTGTCATTCCCATTTTGATCTGGATATGGTTTCCCCAGGGATCACAGGTTTCACTAGAACCATACTAGAGTAATGCAGGCTGATACACCTGAGCATCAGGAATATAAGCGAGAAACACAGTGACTCTTCAAGCTTCAGGCCTCCAAAGACGATGGCTTAGATGTGGGCGGCTGAGTAAGCAGGACCTATAGGTGCTTACACCATGCCGGGCACTGGGAATTCAAAGGTGAACAAGGAGCTTCCAGTCTAGGAGGAGAAACGGGCAGATACACCACTACCCGCAGCCAATACAGACTGTATAAGTGTTATAATCAAGTTGTAAACAGAGCACAAACTGAGCCCGTCATTCTGATGCACAGAAGAGGTGAAATCTGAATTGAACCTTGAAAGATAAGTAGAGGTTTCCAGCTGCAGAAGGTCAGGAAGGAAATTGCAGGTAGAGGGCGTAATTAAAACCCCTAGACTTGACTATGTATGGTTCTTTGGGTCATGATGAGTTCTTCTGAGCATTTGGGGTACGTACAGGAGAGTAATAGGAGATGGGGGCCATGCTCTCAAGTGCCTCGAAGGCCAGATTTATTAGAGTTTGGATCTCATTCTGTGGAAACTGAAGAAGTTTTTGAATAAGGAAGTGACATGAGCAACTGGAGATAGAGGAAGGTAAGTTGAGTGGTAGTAGTGAGGCAGATGATGGATCCCCTCAGCGGGGTCCCCAGGGTGGCCTCTGCGAAGCCTGCTATCCCTTGAGTGTTGACAGTCCTATCTGAGCTGGTGAAATGGAAACATACTCATGGACCTCACTTCAGTTCCCAAGGGCTGGTGATGCTGCCCACCAGCTCCTGTCACTGTAAAACTATAAATGGGCATACAGAGATAATGATTTGCTGCTAATCATAGGACGGCATTAGGCTCAAGCAGTTCAGCTTCTGAATCAGAAGTTGGGCAGACCGGGGTTCAAATCCTGGCTGTGCCACTCTGTGGCCTGAGATTATTTAATTATGTGTATACGACATATACATATACAATATATAACATGTAATTATTATATAACTACATGTAATATATAATAATTATATAATTATTTTGAGCCTCTTATCGTAAAGTGAGGATAACAATGCCTTCCTCATGGGATTGTTGTGAATATTAAATTAATGCCTTTAAAATACCTAGCAAAGGGCTTGGCATCTTAGAAGCACTCAGTAAAAGGTATCTATTACTGTTTTTCACATAATTTGAATGTAGACATCTGTTTTGGAAAAGCTATGTTGAAGAATGCTTTTGATAATTCTACATTTGTTTCTCTTCAGCAAAACTAAGTCCAAAGAATTCACCAATAGCTTAACAACAAAACCACGCTACTCTGATGCACGCGCACCAGATAGCTGCGAGTCTCAGAACGTCTGTAAGAAAGCAGCAGAAGAGGAGAAGTCAGGGCCCGGCTCTAGACCAGCACCACCCCTTAAAGAAGAGAAGATACCGGTGAGTCTTTCCTCTCTGTAAATATGCAGTTTTATCCCTGGGGCAGATAAAGACATTAGAGCCACAGAGGTGAATGGACCTGAGTATCAGAATTTTAAACTGGTGTGTCTGGGGAAAATCCCTCTCAAATTAAAGGACCTGCTGTTCATTTCATTTTGGGGGGTGGGGGATTTGGCTCACCTGCTACTTTCCAAAAAAGGTAAATAAAACAAAACAAAACAAAAAAACCTTTTTTAGGGGGACTGAAGGTGCGAAGAAAGAACTTTAGGAATAAAATTTTGCATTTGAAGACATTTTCAAGATTTATTTTTCTCTGTCATATGTCTTCTGTAACAGGAGTTTCCAGCTTTTTCTGTGAAGGGCCAGATAGTAAACACTTGAGACTCTGTGGGCCATACGGTCTCTTTCACAACTGTGCACAAGAGAATGAGCATGCTTGTTCCAGTAAAACTTTGCTCCCCGAGACAGGCGGAAGGCCGGGTCCGGTCTGCAGGCTGCCGTGTGCTGACCCCTGTCCTCTGCCGGCCCATTGGTGATCTAGGTTGTATTCAGTTGAGTCTCCCCTTTTGGTTGAGGACAAACATCAGTACCTCTTTGGCTTCTTAGATTCTGCCCGTGGCTGTGGGGACAACTATTTCCTCAACACAACAGGATTGTATACTCAGAACTGGTAGGAATTCTCTTATGTTTCAGGTGGTTTAAAAAGCTCAAACATAATTTGCTGCTCGGATTATAGTTTCGGAGAATAATAATACTATATGATGAAGTAACTTCTTCTGCCAGGAATTCTATTACACTGAGAATTAACAGAGGATTTGCAGTTGTTTGACTTCCGTTCAGGTCCCCAGTTCTATGACACTGGTTGTATGTCTTCTTGATATTTTTGAGGCTATCAGTGGGGGTACAGTGACCAGTCTTGCTTACTTCACGGGCTTATTACATGGCAAAGCACACGGCTGAGTGTGTCATCTAATCCTCACAATGATATTATGACCTAGGGCTATTTGTATTTGTACATTTTACAGGTGAGGAAACTGAGGTTAAGTATGGTTACTCCATTTGCCCAAGGTCTTATAGGTGATAAATGACTGAGCCAGGATTCAAACCTAGGCTTTAAAAAGGGCTATTAATATGAGGCTGAAAATATTTAGGGGTATAAAATTCTAAAATTTTGTTTACTGTCACGCTCAGCCCTGGGTACTTCCCTCACATCTGCATAGAAGCACCCAGGCTACTCAAGGTAGTAGTGCTAGATATGAATTTATTTTATACATAATAATAAAATACATGCAAATTGACTTGGAGTTTGCAAAGCTTTTTCTCACATAGTTATTTCATTTCACAATATTCCTATGAAGTAGACCATGCAAGTATTATTTCTTTTGTACAGATGAAGAAACTAACGCTCAAACAGATTAAATGATTTACCCCCAAATCACAGAAAGCCCTTGTTTTTGTATATCTACTTTAACTGCCACTCTCATCATAACCTTGATGTACTTAAAACAGAATTCATCACCTTCCCCAGATCTGCTCCTTTAGACAAAAACTCTGGTGAGAAACCAAGACTAGAGCTTTGGGAGTCATCCAGTATATGCTTCCAAAATGCAATTCAGGTTTGCACAGTAAAGATTCCCATGTGTCAACCATAATTTATTTTAACTATAACACCTAGAAGGATATTGTCATGTGTTTAAAATTTCATTGTCTACACAAGGCCTAAAATTTATTATAAAAAGAAAAATTATCAAGCAGTTTTTACTGAGTTTAGTGACCATGATACTTATCTGAATAATAATGGAAGGATTTAGAGAGCAATCAGTCTTCCAAAATTATAAACAATATTCAAGGAAAATCAGTCGTAGGTTCACTACATTAAAATGGTTTTGTTAGATTTGTAATAAATTTCCACATGACAGATCATCACCAGAAAATGTGCCCCAGTGAAATTCAACCTAAATCTTGATCAGCGCTGTAGAAGCTCTTTTGTCAGAGTCAGTTACTTAGAGGATGTAGTATTTCTAGTTAGTGATAACCCCTTATATTTATACTGAGGCATAACAGAAAGCTGGACTTCTGCATTTGTATCCGCCAGTGTCCCCCAGCAAAGTTTGGAGCAATAGTTTGTAATCAGTTGCTATAAATACTGAACCCTGTGTTCGTTCAAGTCAGGTTTTTCCCTCAATATAAATTACATATTTTCAAAGCTTTCTGGATTTCAGAATTGTTAATAAGGGATTGTGGATCTCTAGTAGCTTTTTTTTTTTTTTTAATTTATTGGGGTTACAATTGTTAGTAAAATTACATAGATTTCAGGTGTGCAATTCTGTATCACATCATCCATAAATCACACTGTGTGTTCACCACCCAGAGTCAGCTCCCCTTCCATCACCATGGTAAAATAATGACAGCAAGTATGGTAAAATGTAGCCAGAAGAAGTGGGTTTTCATTCTGACTCTGTCTCTGCAAGATTTCGTTTTCCTTGCCTATAAAATGAGAGCCTTTTAAGCAGCCTGTAGCCACAGAGCATAAGAGCAGTTACCACCCAGGCCTGCACCTATGGCAGATGTCAGTAACCGATCACAGCACTCCTCCCTCTCAGCCAGGGCTTGCCCTCCCACCCTGTCCACAGACTGCCTCAGGCAGCCATACTGAGTCCGAGAAGTTAGCTGTAGACATAGAAGCTGTTTGCTGAGATGATTCTTCATAAGTATCCTTCCAGCTCTGAACATTTGTGATGCTGAACAACACCCATGCTTACATGACCTGAAGTACAATATTTTCTCATATCTCTATGGTTGTTAGGTAGGGTTTCCATATTGTTTCAATGAGTAAGCCACACCATAGGTCTGAACTTTCCGTATTTAAGCAGAAGTTAGACAAGGGTCTGAAGTCCAAGCCCAGTAGTACAGAGCCAAGGTTAACCCAATCTCATTTCTGGAAATAAGGCACAAATTATGTCTTCCTCAGTCAATTGGCAGTCCTATCCTGAGCTTTTCACCACAGCCTGCCACCCCCAGACTCAAAACTGTATCTCTTGGCCCACCTGGGACATAGCTAATCTTCTCACATATTAAAAATTAGAGAGCTATACCCTTCCCTCCATGGAACCAGAACACTAAAAACCCCAATTTATAGGTTTGCATTAGATTATTTTATACCAGTGTAACAGTGATTTATTTTATATCATCATTAGCAGATGGCTTCAGCCAAGGAACCCTCTTCTAGAACAATGAATTTGCCCCAATTCTAAAAGGTGAAGAATTTCTGATTCCCCCTTAGAGCCACAAGAAACAAATCTGGGGGTTTTGAGAAGAGTTGTTTGATCCCTGATTTAGGGTTTAGAAAATCTGGGGTCCTATCTCAGAGCATCTTTCCACACACTCATAATAATCTTTACAAAATATTTTTTAAAGAATATATTTATGTTAAAATTTTCATTTTAACAAAAAGATAGTCAAAAGTAAGATTGCCCGATTAAGTACCAGATGCCTTGAAATCATACTACTGACACAGCAGGTGACCTCCAGTCTGGGAATGGAGGTTTCAGTCCTTAGAGCCAGCTCTGTGACTTGGGGCAGTATTCTGGAAGGAATTTGTTCCCTTTATATAATAGGGATTAAATTAGCAGCATTGTTTCTTTACAAAGGAAGCTGAGACAATTTATAAATGTGAGGATTCCTGCCCAATACCATTTCATGGAAGAAGCAAGACTTGTCCCCCGAATTCCTTCAATTATAAATGCTATTCTTATCATGAGCCCAGCCTTGGGGCCTTTCCAATTTTCACATGTAGAGTTGGAAGCAAAGGGAGGCTGGGTGGTTAGTGAAAGCTGAGAAGGAGGCTGAAATAATGTTAAGGTTAGAGCTGTGTGTGTGGTTTCTATTCTGAAAAGCTGTTGCCCTCTACAAAATACCTGCCCGGTCCTTATTTTTGACAATGGTGATAGCACTTGGGAAACTCAGACATGATGCTCTGCTTAATGTTTGGTGAGAGCGTTGTGGTTCTGAGCGGATCACAGTGAACACTCAGCGTTACTGGGTGCCTGTCACGGAACTGGAGGTGATGGTATGTGTTGGGATTTAGCTGTCACTCAGCCAGGTACTGAACATGCAGGTTGGGAAGCAGATGCCATTTCCAGGCAAAGACAAGTCTGATGGGGAGTTAATAGGAGCCAGACAAATGACAGGCGATGCACTCCCCCAGGGGGAGTGTGAGCAGACTCCCCCATTCCCAGGCGTTGGGATAAGAACTTGGAGTTCTAATCTGAATGGAGATCTTTAGTGACCCCCAGAGTGGACCGCCCTCTGAATGCAGCCAGGTTTCCCCTCGTTTTCTGCAAGAGAATTTGGGAGAGAACAGCAGTTTTCAGTGTGGTTGGGAGAATGGCAGAGAATGCGAATTCAAAGATAAGCCCCTTTGTGTTTCTCTGTTATATGTAATTTGTAGGCTGGGAACTCATTAATCAGAGGTTGCACTGCCCTTGCGCCAAAGGGGACCTTGAATAAAACTATATCTACTCACTTTTAGATTTTATCTCCAGAGAATTAGTCATTATTTTTACAGAAATGGCCTTCAGAGTGGACCACACTACAAAATGAGAGATTAAAAAAAAAAAAAAAAAAAAAAGAACACACACATCTAGGATTCAAAACATTCCAAAAAAATAAAAAAATAAAAAATAAATAAAAGACCTTGAAGCTAGCAGATTAAAACGCCTAGATCAAGATGCTTCCCCTTCATATCATCCTTAACCAAATGGAGTTAGAATTGAGACCTCTTGCCTCTCCATCTCGGCCATGTGCTCACAGACATACGCATATGTTACACAACACACACACACACACACTTCTCACACTGCTACAAGGCTTTGATACTAGCTCATAAATCTGTCATTTCACCAGAATAACTGATAACAAAAACTTGCCACTAAAATGTACATTTTGCTTGTAAACTTTACATTGAAACCATCGTGGTTTTCAGTTATATTTTTAAGTGTTATTCTAATTTATAGCATTATGTTCCCATTAGTAGATGGCAGTGAGGGAATAAAACCCATAAAATGAGTTTCACACACAATGAAAGACTTCCACTTAGGTTTTCCTTCTTCCCTATCCCTTCCAAACCAAAGTTAAGCTTCCTGTCTACTCAGAAACCAACAGTTCTCTAAAACTGGATTTTGGTTGTTTGCCTTTATAAAGGAGAGATTCAGAAACAAGATACAAAGATCAGACCACTTCTTTAAAGGAATAGAAAATAATATGCTGAATTGTTTTGTGTTTTTTTTTGTTTTGTTTTCTGACCCTTATTCATCTCCAGGTGTTCTTGCATAGCAACCAAAGTTTTGGGTTTTATGTGGTTTGGGCATTCTGTAAAGGATGACGAGCAGTATTTGAGCACAGTCCCTTAGGTGATTTAATCAGAAGTGAATACCAAAGCTTGACGAGTAGGCAGGGTGGAGAAGCCTGCACCCCACCCCAGAGTAGATGCTCTGCGTCTGGACTTGGGGAAGTCATCTTGGGGCTGCCTGGCTCTTGTCTGCAGACAGCCATATTTCCAATCCCTGAAAGGGAGTTGGGTTCACACTTACAATAATGAATCCCACTGTAAAGAGGATGGAATGTGTTCCTGAGATGCAAGTTAGAATTTGGAGGATTGAGTTAGATGTGAAGATAAAAGGGATAATCCCAAACCAATAATTGTTTCCCTTGTGTATACTCCCTTCTAGTATACATGCAGGAAGCATTTCAATATTATTTTTGTAAGAGGTAAAGCATTGGGTATACCAACTAAAAAAAAAAGTGAAGAATTAATTTTGGTTATTTTATTAATTCAAGGGTAGAACCATAATCAGAGAGTTACACAATTATCCAAGCAGTTCTATGTAACTGTAATAGAATTTCATGGTAGTTTGTAGAATAAAATTTTATATATGATAAATTCAGAAACTCTGGGCCTTAAAAGCCATTTAAGCTATTGTATTTTTAAAAATAGTATGTTACATGAAAAGCTTAATATAAAGTAAGGTACAAAAGAGGAAAACATTTCTAGTCCTGAGAGTTGTACGTTATGAAGTTAGTAACACAACTTTATTTTGTATGCTTGCTGATGATAATTGTAATAATTCACTTATCCAACTTACTAGAAGTAGTGCGCTGAGAAGAAAACTATGGAATCCTAAATTAGGAAATGTGGGGTCCTGTTGATCACTTAGAGTGAGTCATTTAACCTTTCTGGGCTCAGTTTCCTTATCTAAAAAAATGGAGGTTACAAGGTCCAAGATGGCAGAGTAGATAAACGCTGTGCTTGCTTCATCCCGTGAACACATCAAAATTACAACTAAATTATAGAACAATCAACCTAGAAAACCATCTGAAATCTAGCTAAACAGAAGTTTTATAATTAAGGGTATAAAGAAGCCACGTCGAGACATGTAGGAGAGGCGGAGAATGCGAAACGGGATGGTCCCACACCCATGTGTGATGGATGAAAATTGGGAGAGCTATCTTGGCCAAAGAGGTTCTCCAGGAAGGAGAGAGGGACCCCAACCCACGACACCAGGCTCCCAGCCCAGAGGACTGGTGTGGGGAAGAGAAGCTCCTACAACTGCTGGCTGTGAAAATCAGTGGGGATTCCAATCATCCGGGTGGGATGGAAGTCTGTGGAGAAATCCAGACATCCTTTTAAAGGGTGTTCACAGGAACTCACCCTGGGTTCCAGTGGAGGGACGGTGATTCTGGGGGTGTTGGAGATGTATGGGGAGATACTGAGTGTGTAACTTCGGGGTAAGGACTAGAGGGACAGTCTCCATTTTCCTTGTGTGGGTCCCTTCTCCTGTGCAGCTCGCAAGTGGGTACCATCTTTCCTGTGTTGAGCCCGCCCCCATGGGCCAAATCTGAATCTGGCCTGCTGAACTCCACTCCTCCACCCTGCTGACTCATTGAGACCCTGCCTCACCCAACTTGCATACGGCAGGAAACTTTATCGGTGGCTGAACCTTAAGGCAGCCACAGGTGGCAGGAGGACTTGGAGTGCCCTGGCCTTTTGGGGAGCTACCCCAGGCCCAGTACTGGTGGCAGCCATTCTCAGTTCGCAATGTGGCCTCTCCCACACACCTCCACGTACAGCACAGGCAGCAACCAACCATGGATAGCTTTGTAGCTCCTACCAAGTACCCCTCAACCAGTCAAAGGCAGTGGCTGACCTGGGCCTACACTGGAGCCCTCCCCAAGAGGCCCAGACCAACATACTTAGATGTTGGCTTCAGACCGCAGCAGAGTACCACCCAATTTCCCCCACAAGTGGCACACACAAAGGGTAGTCTCAACAGGCACCAGAGCCCAATGGGGCGAATCACATTCAGTGGGTAAGCCCCCCACACAGTAGCCCATAAGTTGTGAACATGGCCGAATCCCATAGCCAGTCAGCTTGAGAGTCAGTACCACCCACTGCCATGCCAACAGCAATGAAGGCTCAACTATAACAGGAAGGTACACACAACCCACCCAAGGGACACTCCTGGAGCACCTAGCACAGGTGTCCAGGGAGACTGTGCCACTGGGCCTCACAGGACACCTATGACATAAGGCCACCTGGCAAGACTGGGAGACATAGGGCCCTACCTGATGCATGGAAACAAACAGGCAGCCAAAATGAGGAAAAAAGAACTATGTCCTAAATGGAACAGAAGAAAACTCCAGAAAAAGAACCAAACAAAATGGAGGCAAGCAACTTACCAGATACTGAGTTCAAAACAGTGGTTATAAAGATGCTCAAGGAACTGAGTGAGAACTTCAATGAAGAGATAGCAAGCATTAAAAAAAAGGACATTGAAACCATAAAAAAAGAAACACTCAGAAGTAAAGAGTATAATAACTGAAATGAGGAATGCACTAAAAGGAATCACCAGCAGACTAGATGAAGCAGAAGTTCGAATCAACATTTTGGAAGACAAGGTAGTGAAAACACCCAATTGGAACAGCAAAAAGAATCCCCTCCAAAAAATGAGGTGAGTTAAAGAGACCTCTGGGACAACATCAAACATAACAACATTCACAGCATAAGGGTACCAGAAGGTGAAGAGAGAAAGCAAGGGATAGAGAATCTATTTGAAGAAATAATAACTGAAAACTTTCCTAACCTGGAGAAGGAAATAGACATACAAACCCAGGAAATGCAGAGAGTCTCAAAAAAGATGAACCCAAACAGACCCACACCAAGACACATTATAATTAAAATGGCAAAGGTTAAAGACAAAGACAGAATCCTAAAAGCAGCAAGAGAAAAGCTGTTAGTTAACCTACAAGGGAACTCCAATAAGACTGTCAGCTGATTTCTCAACAGTAACTTTGCAGGCCAGAAGGGATTGGCACAAAATATTCAAAGTGATGAAAAGCAAGGACCTACAATGAAGAAAGACTCCTCTACCCAGCAAGGCTATCATTTAAAATCTAAGAACAGATAAAGAGCTTCCCAGACAAGAAAAAGCTAAAGGAGTTCATCATCACCAAACCAGTATTACGAGGAATCTTAGAGGGACTTCTTTAAGATGGAGTGGAGGTGGAAATAAAAAGTATGAATAATAAAATGGCAGTAACTATGTATCTATCAACAATTGTTTTCAATGTAAGTGGATGAAATGCTCCAATCAAAAACATAGGGTAGATGAATGGATAAGAAAACAAAACCCTTACATATGCTCCCTATAAGAGACTCACTTTAGATTGAAAGACACAAACAGACTGAAAGTAAAGGGATGGGAAAAGGAGATGGAAAAAAAAAAAGCTGGGGTAGAAATACTAACACCAGGCACAATAGACTTTAAAACAAGAGACAAAGAAGGACCAAGTAATCCCACTTCATAGTATTTATTCGAAGAAACCAAAACATGCTACTTCAAGGGGACATGTGAATCCATGTATTCATTGCTGTATTGTTTACATTGGCCAAGATGTGGAGGCAGCCTGGGTGTCCATCAATGGATAAATAGATAAGGAGGATGTGGTACCTACATGAAATGGAATATCGCTTGGCCAGGGAAGGGAGTGGGTTCTTGCCATCTGCAGCAGCATGGATGGACCTGGAGGGAATTGTGCTGAGTGGAGAATGTCAGACAGTGAAAGACAGATGCAATGTGATTTCACTTATATGTGGAATCTAAAGAACAAAATAAACAAAACAAAAACAGGCTTATAGATACAGAGAACATTTTGATGGTTGCCAGGTGGGAGAGGGCTTAGGGTGGTGGGTGAAAAGGGGGAAGGGATTAAGAAGTACAAATTGGTTGTTACAAAGTAGTTATGTGATGTAGGGTATAGCATAAGGATTATAGTCAATAATATTGTAATAACTGTGTATTGTGTCAAATGGGCACTAGATTTATCAGGGTGATAGATGAGAGGGGTTTGGGGACAGGGTGAAAAAGGTGAAGAGATTAAGAAGTAGAAATTGGTAGTTACAAAACAGTCGTGGGGATGTAAAGTAAAGCATAGGGAATATAATCAATAATATGGTAATAGCTATGTATAGTACCAGGTGGGTACTAGACTAGTCAGGGGGACCACTTGTTAAATTATACAAATATCTAACCACTATGCTGTACCCCTGAAATGATTATAAAATAATACTGAATGTTAACTTTAATTGAAAAATTGAAAAAGGGGGGGAGGGGAATAAGAGGTCCAAATTTCTAGATATAAAACAAATAAGTCACGGGGATGTAATGTACAGCATAGGGAATATAGTCAATAATATTATGATAATGTAGTATGGTGTGAGATGGTTGCTGGACTTATCATGGTGATCACTTCTTTAGGTATATAAATGTTGAATAACTATTGTGTACACCTGAAATTAATATAATATTGTATGCTAACTATAGTTTTAATAAAAATCTTTAAGCAATGGAGGTTGCAGTAGCTATATATCCACTGGGTTGAATGTCAGAATCTAAATAATATGCATAAAATACTATGCAAAGTATTATGTATGACATAAATATTATTTTCTACCATTATTTATCGTTAGGTTCTTGTTTTCCATTGTGTCAAGCCTTTCCAAATCAATCATGTTTTTAAGACTCTTTATCTATTCTCTTAACAATCTTTTATTACTACTTTATACTAATATACCTTATATTTAATCATTACTTTATTCCCTCTGTTCATCTTTTTTTTTTCTATGGGTTATGTGTCAGGTATCTCTCTGTTGAGAATGTAAGAGCAGCCTTTGAAACTCTTCAAAGATGAATTTCAAGGCATTCATCTGAAATGCCTTGTCCTAATAGCCCTTACCAGTTCTGCATTATGGCATTTTCTGGGGATGTTACTACCCAGTTCTGCTGTTTGCACATTGCTTTGAGGGGCTGTTGGAAGAAGGTGTGATGAAAGTGGACAGATGTTTATCTAATATGGCAGTTCTATGCTTTAATATGCTCAGAATAAACTCAGACACTAAAGACAATGTATTATTTAAAGTTGTGCCTTAAAATTACACATCATATTCGAGTGGGCCATACTTTTAAGTCAGGATATCCAGTAGTCCCTATGCATAGATTTTGCTACAAACATTATTAG
Source organism: Rhinolophus ferrumequinum (assembly GCF_004115265.2). Lineage (NCBI taxonomy): Eukaryota > Metazoa > Chordata > Mammalia > Chiroptera > Rhinolophidae > Rhinolophus > Rhinolophus ferrumequinum. The sequence continues at coordinate 57,316,454 of NC_046287.1, forward strand.
AGAAACAGGGAAAGGATTCCCAAAGGTATCTGTTGTCCTAATTCATGTTTCAGTAAAATCATTCCACAGGGACTGTGTACTGTATTTTCAACAGTAAAATTGATTGTCCCATTTTTCATTTTATTAGTCTAGTTGGCCTTAGGAAAATATCTCCACTCTGTCTCTATTTTTATTCTTTGCAGCTTTTATCAAAGCATAGTTCCATTATTCTGACTCTCCCATTGTTTTATAAAGAAAAAGCTAAATCCCAGTATATTGAAAACCTGAATATTATAGCCATCATTGGGAAAATCCCCTTTTATTTACAAGGGCTGCAAGTAGAAAGACCTGATTATTCCAGTAACCTGGTTAGCAAAATGGGTGAGTTATAGGCCATCTATTTTCAGAGAATTGAATTCAGTCTACCTTGCTTAATATTAAAACTAGACTGAATATGTTTTAATTGAAGAGAAGTGCTACATGAATTTATAATATGTTCATTCATTCACCAAATATTTATTGAGGTTTTACTAAATGCCAATCCCTCTTGTGTTTGCTGAGACTCCAGATATCAGTGAATTAAGCAGACATGGTCTTTGCCCTCAGGGAGGTTATTATTCTATCAGTCTATTAAGGAACACTATGGATTTAAGAGGTGTAAGAACAGGATGAGTAAATACATAACCTAGTAGTTTGTTTTCAAAAGTAAACTCTTGATTTTAGTTCATTAATTCATGATTTTCATCTTCACCATAAAAATTGAGTGCTAAAAATGTTTCGTTTATTGGAACTTTCTGGTTTACTTGGAATTAAAGTTGCTTGGCATTTGTTTGATTGCATAGCCCTACTTTTAAACAGAGTGAATATTAACTTAGATGCCAGAATAAACTGTTTTTCAAACTAGTTTTAAAAATGTAATAGAATACTTCTCGTATGACACCGACTCTCTGGGAGAAATATAATTTGTAACCATGTAATATCAATGTTGCTAGCAGCATCTTTTGATAACCCAATTGCTTATGTAGATTTGAATTGCCATGCTTCTAAGTGTAGTGGTAATTTTTTAAAAATATATGTATGTACAGAGGGTGCCAAAAAATGTATACACATTTTAAGAGAGGAAAATATTGTATTAAGATTGTAATACTCAATCTATACCGATAACAAAAGATGAATACAAGTCATGTTTGACTTCTGCAATTACAAATGGTTACCATCAGTGTAATTTTAATAGTTTTCTCCTTTCTTAAAATATGTATACATTTTTTGGCACCCTCTGTGAGTGTGTGTGTGTGTGTGTGTGCATATGTATACATGTATGTGTATATATATGTATATATGTGTATATGTATATGTACAAACACGCTCACACACATATACATACTATCCTTCGGTCAACGTCGGGTGGGCTCCACTCCCAGATGGAGCTGGGTGTGCGCTGATTAGAGAGGACTTGGTGTCCACAGGAAGCCCACTAAGTTTCTGATGTCATTGGCTTTCAATTTTTCCTTTTATTTTTTGGATCTTTTGCATAAATATTAGATGGCAGTTTTTATTTTATGTTTTTTACTAAGTTTGGGGATAACATTGGTTAATAACATTATATACGTTTCAGGTGTACAACTTTATAATGTATCTGTATACGCTATTGTGTGCTCACCACCCCACAAGCTTAGTCTCCTTTTGTCGTCATGTATTTGATCTCCTTACCCCTCTTCACTCCCCGCCCCACCTCCTTCCCCTCCAGTAACCACCATTCTGTTGTCTGTATCTGTGAATTTGGTTTTTTTTATTTGTTTTGTTTGTTCATTTGTTGCTTTTTGTTTTATATCTCTCGCACATGAATAAAATCATATGGTTCTTGTCCTTTTCCTGCTGACTTATTTCACTTATAATAATACTCAAGATCCATCATGTTGTCACAAATGGCAACATTTCATCTTTTTTATGGCTGAGTAATATTCCATTGTGTATATAGTATGTACCACATCTTCTTTATCCAGTCCTCCATCCAAGGACACTTAGGTTGCTTCCATGTCTTGGCTATTGTGAATAATGCCTATGTTCATTGTAGCATTAGTCACAGTTTTTATTTTTAAATAAAGCAAATATGAAGCAGATAAGATTGCTTTAACTCTGCCCATAGAGTTTCAACAGCTGCAGAAGTCTCTGTAATATAGCAGATGGGAGGTGACTGCACTGGCTTGCATGCATGAGAGCAGAACTGTGTTCTCTTTGGGACACCTCACAGAAAGAGCAAGCTATAGGCACGGAGAAGACATGGCTTTCAGTGTCTGCTTTCCTATTAACAGATCACCTTACTTCTTTGGTAAAGTGACAGTACCTGCTTTGACTCCTTTATGGGGTTGATATGAATGTCAAATGACATATTAGACTTGAAAGTGCTTTGTAAGCAAAAATTATGAAGGTAGATAGGCAGTTTCCATCCATTTCTTGTGTTACAGATAGGAATAACTAAAGATCCCTGGAACACAGCATCATATGGATGCTTCAGAGAGGGCATGGTACCCTCTCCAAGAAGCCTCTTCATCCTCACTGCCCAGTGTGGCCACAGTATTCCTGAGGTTGTCCCCCTCTGGTATTGGTGTCATAGATGATCACTTTTGAGCCACTAATCTGACTGTGTTTAATAAGGAAATCTCTTGTAGATCACACTATTTTCAGCCTGTTTATGACATTGCTCTTGGTGTACTTCATGGATTTGTAGAACGTGTACATGCACCTGAATGAACCTGTTCTACACAAGTCTTAATTTAGTTTGTCATGTTATTTTAACACTTTGAAATAATGGCAAATTTTGGTTCATTTTGAAAGTATTTTTTAAAATGTGATTCCTTGTATGTGTGAATTGTTTTAGAATTTACAATATGTTATAGACATATAGAAGTACTTGAAGAGAAGTATTAATTTTGGGGCTGGTTGTGAAACTAATCAAGTACCTACGCTAAAACTCTTATACTCAAGAACCAACTCTGAGTGTTGGTAACTGAAAACAAAGCCTAAAACTTCAGGGAAAGATGTCAACTCTGACTGGCACCAGTAGATGGGGCTAAAGGTTACAGTGGTCCCTCAGGCCCTGCCATCACATCCTTTTCATCATCCGGTTCCTGTGTCTGTGCTTAGTGTTGGGTTACTTTAAGAATATTATTAACCCATCATATCTGATAGGTGCAAAAACAATGAGTATATTGAAAGTGCTAGTATGAAAAGGAATACGGCAATGGTGGAAAAATTAAGATTCAAAAAACCAAGTGGTGAGGAGACAATGTTGTATATGTATATAGATGAATGGTCGAGTTGAAAGAATAATTCTAAGAATAACTCATACAACATGGTGAAAGTTTTGTACCCATGCAGATGACAGTAATAGGCAAATGATAGGGGAAGAAATGTTTGACAAAGTAGACAACACTTTGGAAAACATGGGTTAGAAGAGCAGTGTCAGATGCCTATTAGCCTGGTTCAGGAAGCAACTAACAGTTTGTTCAGGAGTGTAAAGGCTGAGCATGGTGGAGGTTCTGCTGACAAAACCTTGGTCCAAAGCTCTGCTAGTTGCACAGGTCCAGGTCCTTCTGAAACAAACAAGTGGAGAGGCTGGGAGTGCAGCTAGCATGGTTGGAGCCTTATCTCCTGTACTTGAGGAGGTTACCTGCCTCGAATTTTCAACGTAGAAGAAACTGATGCCCTATAGATCTTACATCAATGAGGAAAGGGAGAGTGAGCTTGTTTTGAAAGCTCACATCCCTTATAGTGGAAATGCATTCAGAGACTGCAAGCCCAATCCTTTCAAAGTCATCTTGGATTTCTGAACAGACGAACTTACACCAAACCTGTTAGAACAGTTCTAACTTGTTCATAAATAGAGGAACTGGTTACTGTACTGTTCTATTTTAGATGCATAGCAGCTATATATCTTTTTATAATATTAAAATAAGGAAAAAAACGAGACAAAATATGGTAAGTAGCAAATGTGAAACCTACAGGATTCATGACTTTGCCAAGTAATAAGCATAAGAAATCTTTGACCTGCAATTCATTTTCTTTTCATTATTACAAAATTGACTTAATAGAAAAAGCATAAACTCTGGTTCAAGCAGATGTATGAGGCAAGTAAGCTATACAACTCCTCTGAGATTCACTTTCTTCATCTGAAAGTTGGACATTATGTTGACCATCCATCAGAGATGTTGTCAGGAATAAAAATAATACTGTCACTAGCACAGTGCCTGGTCATAGCAGGCCATCAGTGGAATTAGCGTTAATAGCACTCCCTGTGATTAGTGAAAATATCTCAGCAGAGAGCTTGATACCCACAGCAACTGTTGTGACCAGTTTTATCAGCTAAGATAATCTCAACTTTTGCAACAAATAGACCACGATGGCAATGGTTAAAACACAAGAGAAGTTCATCTTTCTCCCTTATAACATCCAGGATGAGTGTTCTGGTTCAGGAGGGCTCAGGTCCACACAGCCATGCAAGGATTCAGGCTTTTGGTGGCTCTGCTGTCTCTAGTAGTAGCGTGAGTGCTATCATGATTCCACGCCAAAGGAAGGGGAAGTGGCCCGGAGGCATGTGTGAACGAGGTTTCAACGGGGTAGAAGTGGCAAATACCTGTTATCACCTGCATTATATTGGACATAACTTATTCATATAGGCACACCTAACTGCTTGGGCAGCTGGGAAATGCAGTTCACATGCGCAGCCACTGTGAAAAAGGGGGGGGGGGCAAAATTGAAGTAGCCATACTGGTTTATTACATAGCACAGTCATGATCCAAAAGCCCCTCTGTGCTCCATGCTGAATCTTGGTACCAACCTTTTGCTGAAAATTTATAGACAATTTCTGATCTATGCCATAATTCAGGAATGAGTCCTTAGGCACAAGGCATAAAATCATGGTAATGTGGAGTGGGTGGTTATATCAGGCTATACAGGGCATGTGTCTGCCCATGCTGGGACTTGGGCCAGACTCTGCACTCAAGCTAGGGACAGGGTGACAGGGGCCTGTGTAACTGACCTGGTTTTAAGAGGTACCTGGTGTGAAATGCCAGCTCTGTCACAGTGCCAGAAGGGTTGGCATGTGGCAGGCAGGAATGACACCAGGGAATCCAGGCAGTGGATCTGGGAACCCCACTGACAGGAATTGCCTCTTGGGAAATCCATCTAGAGTAGCAGAAATCCAGATACTGGGCTGGATAACGGGGTCAGAGGAAGGAGAGGGGAGCAATATGATCAGGCAGGGAAAGTGGGCAGGGTGCCCAGGCACCAAACCGGTATTCCAGGCGTGCCTCCAGTCCTAGATGGGGAGCAAGGCTAATGCAGTTAAATGGCAGGGACTACGCGTTTCTCTTGTCTCACCTGAAACGGGATGGGTGGAGCGAATACCGTGTTTCCCCGAAAATAAGTTCTAGCTGGACAATCAGCTTTAATGCATCTTTTGGAACAAAACTTAATATAAGACCCCGTCTTATTTTACTATAAGACGGGGTCTTATGTACTATAAGACCAGGTATAATATAATATAATACTGGTATAATATAATATAATACTGGGTATAATATAATACCAGGTCTTATATTAATTTTTGCCCCAACAGACGCATTAGAGCTGATTGTCCTGCTAAGTCTTATTTTCGGAGAAACATGGTATTAAGAGAGGAAGAAGAGAATTTAGATTAAGGAGTAATATTAACATCTAGAAGTTATCCCAGGGGCCCTGGGACGTGCTGGGAGCAAGACGCCCAAACCCACTTGTCATGAGCAAGCCACCAGCTCCTGGCTCTTGGGCAGTAATTCATTTCTAAGCCTCACTGAGGGGAGGCTGAGGCTTCACATCCCTGTTTCCTCACTAAGGATCGGCTCAGGAACTCAGTTGCTGGTGGGAAACTTCGATGGACCCAGTTGTGAGGGTGGCGGCAGCATTAGACGATGTTGAAAGGAGGGAAGCATTAACACATTATTTTCTGAAATTTCATTGCAGCTCTAAATGGTATAAAATGTGTTTCATTTAATTTTTAGTCATCCTCCAGTTCCTCAAGAAATATTCAACAAATGCTGGCAGATTCTATCAATCGTATGAAGTCGTATGGATTCCACCAGGTAAAAGATTTACATTCTGTCTTCGGGGGGCTAAATGCATAGTCATTCCCACTGATGTTTCACAAATTGGTATATTAATCTCATGCAGAAATGAAATTAAGCAGCACAACGTGAATCTATTTTTAAAAGCTTGTGGACATAGCTATTCATCTTTGCCTGTTTATCTGGAGTTGAAAAAGTCTTGAGTATCATGAAAAGAACAGATGCCAAGACATGTCTGCTAGACTCCTTACCGAAGATCTAAAGCAGAGATGATATCCTGGGTGGCTGCAAATACTGAGGGCAGACTGATTTCAGAGAGTGATAAAGGAAGCACTAAACTTGGCGGAAATAGTGATTTCAGACTAAGTTGTTTATGTGTCCATTTTTTCTGTGAGCCTGTCCCTTTACAATGGGCAGCGTCTTGTGTCACCCACGTCCACTGTGCCAGAGCTCCTCCGGGCACTCAGATCTCTCTCTCGTCCATCCAGACGTGAGATTCTTTCTACAGGCCAAGCCCACTTCCTCCATCGTGCTCGATTGTCATTGCATCATCCATTGCTCACAGTCAATGAGGCATAGTCTGGCACTTGGAAACAGTAATAGGATTTGACCTGCAGAGCGCTGAAAAGTATGAGGCTGTAAAGAGAGGTTCTGAGTGACCAGAGGCTTGAGATGGGGGCTGAGGTGGAGGCTGGCCTCGAGGCCTGCGGTTCTGTGGACAGTGCAGTCGATTCCCTGATTTATCTGTAGGGACACACATGGACTGGGATAACTCACATGTCTGACACTTCAAAAAATCATGATGAAGTTGTGGAGCGGTAGTCTTGAATACTGCTAGTGTAATACCTACATACCTCTTTCTAAAACAGCAGCAATAGAGTATCTAAAGGAAATTTTCAATAATGCTGCCTGGAGTACATTATGTCATTTTAAATGAAGACAGGTAAGAAAGACAAAGGATCTGTGTGTTCATTCAACCAACGTGCACTGAGTTTCTCCCATGTGCTAGGCACTATTATGGACACTGGAGACACAGTGAACAAAACAGGTAAAAGCCCTGCCCTCAGGAAGCTTGTATTCCAATTAAGGGAGACAGATAATAAACAGTTCTATGAAGTCAGGTGGTCATAATTGCTATGGAAGAAAACAATTCAGGATAAGGGAGCTGAGGAATGCTAGAAGGGTGGGAATTGGTGCCTTAGAGCGGTGGTCAGAGAAGGCTGATCTCAGACGATGATATTGGAGTAGAGACCTGAAGGAACGAAAAGGGAGCTATGTGGATGGCGTTCGGCAGGGGAGGAGGAGGAAGTATTCTCCTGGCAGAGGGAATGGCAAGTATGAAGGCACAGAGGCAAGAACTCACTTGACATTGTCAAGGAGTGGCAGGGAGGTCAGCAAATGAGAAGCGATATAAGGGCTGAGAATCATGTACATTCTTATAAGGAACTTGGTATCTAGGTGTTATTTCAAGCCATGATGAAAGATGAGATCATCTAGAGAATGAGTTTAGATGGAAAAGAGAAGTGGTCTGAAGTCTGAAGCACATCACTGTTTAGAATAGGCCTGAGGTTTCTTGTCTCAAATGGGTTGGGGGCTGGACTAGATCAGTAGTTCTCAAACATTTTTGGATGTGAGAGAGCCAGATTTGCAGTTTTCACACCCTCTCACAAGAATGCCCAGGGCCATGTGCCATTTCTTTCCTTCTCTAAGGAAAGGATAATTTCTTATCCTTCTGATAAGAAATGATATCAGAGTTCAAGAGAATGAATGAGCAGATAACTTACCAAGCTTCTCTGTAGAACAAAGGTAACAAAATAAGAGTCTTCCTACTTGAGGGGTACTGGGGAGGATCTAATGAGGAATGACCGGGAAGTATTTCCATCAACAGGCCAGATGAGAATGCTTTCTGTAAGAGACCTTGTGACAGTTCAAGCTACTCCCTCCGTCTCCATACCTCGGCGCCTGGGCATCTAGTCTAGTGTCCAGCCTCAGTCCTGTTTCCTCTTCACTCCCCAGCCTTCACCTTGCCTTCCCCATGTCTGGCTCACAGTCCCCATCTTGGACCAATCTGCTTCCAGCAAAACACTTCTAAAGAGGAATTGATGGTTTTCTAAATAGAAAAAGTAAAGATCAAGTTTTCTAGATGATTTGAATGAATACAGTGGCCAAGGCCAGATTTCATCTGCTATTACTCTGTGAAACTCATTAATTTTTGTCTCCTTTCCCACTGTGCCCATATGTGATTACACTGAAGGAATAAAAAGGAATATAATTTACTAAATATAGCACTCTCAGACATTTGAGTATTATCTGCATTATTTTTTACTTAATATTTTTCCTTAGATAGACTCACTTTGTAAACTTCTTGCTTTTCCTAAGTAACAATATCCATGGTATCATAGTTTAATGTTATAACTATATTTTTCTAATCAATTTAAATCATTTTAAAATATGCATATGGAAGATGAACAAAGCTCCACTTTTAAGTTTTTTTTCTTATGTTTAAGCTTAAAAATTGCTAGCAGCATTTTTTATGTATTTCAAGCTTTTAAACAGCTTCAGAAAGGGGATGGCAAATTTTAGCAGTCATCTCAAACACCAAAAGCTGTTTTTTGGTTTTTATAATATTGACAAGCCAAGGGGGCTTAGCTCTAGGCACGGAAAGAAGGTAAGAAAAAAAATGAAGCTTTTCACGGAGGAAACCCAAGATGGCGGAGTAGACAAACACTGTGCCTACTTCATTCCATGAACACATTAAAATTACAACTAAATTATAGAATAATCAACCTGGAGAACCATCTGAATTTGACTGCTCAGAAGTTCTATAACTACAGACATAAAGAAGCCATGAGGAAACTGGGAGGAGGAGTGAAGACACACACGGGCTGATCTCAAACCTTTGTGTGGCGGGTGAAAACTAGGAGGGATACCTTGGCTGCAAAAGTTCCCCCTGGAGGAACAAAGGACCCCAGCCCCACTCCATACTCTCCAGCCCGGAGAACTGGTGCTGTACTGGCGTCGGGAAGAGGAGCCCCCCCCAACATCTGCCTGTGAAAAACAGTGGGGATTCCAACCATCCAGGTGGGGTGGAAGGCGGCAGGAGACACAGCGTCCTCTTAAACAGCCCTCACACAGACTCACTCGCTCGCCAGCACTCACCTTGGGTTCCATCGGAGGGTCGGTGACTCGGGGGGCATCAGAAGCATACAGGGAGCAGACTGAGGTGTATGGCTTTGAGGCCAGGGCTGGAAGAGAGCCCCATTTTCCCTGAGAGGGATCCTTCTCCCGTGCAGCTGGCAGGCAGCAGCCATCTTTAATGTAGTGAGCCCGCCCCCTATGCTTACAGCCAAATCTGAATCTCGTTGGTCTGGTGAGTTCCAGGACTCCACCCTGCTGACTCACTGGGACCCCATCCCACCCAACTCTCCTAACACTGAGGCACTTTCTCCGAGAGCAGCCAGCCCTGCCCACATTACACTGTTTCCTGGAAAACTATCAGAATCCACGGACCCCAGGTGGGTGACAACTGGCCTCATTGTGCTCTGAGACTTTTGCCGAATAGCTCCAGGCTCAGTACTAGCACCAAACCAGAGTCTACATTAACCTGGTGACCACAATGCTTCCCATGGTACTGACTCCCTGAGACCCAGCCTCACCCAACTTGCATAGCACATGAGATTTTGTCAGCAGCTGAACTTTAAATGAGCCGGCAGGTGGCAGCAGAACTCTGGGTGTCCTGGGGTTTCGCAGAGCTACCCCAGGCCTGGTACTGGTGGCAGCCATTCTCAGTTTGCAGTGTCGCCTCTCCCATGTGCCGCCAGGTTTAGCACAGGCATAAAAAAACCATGGATCACTTTATACCTCCTATCAGGTAGTCCCTGGCTGATCACAAGCAGTGGGTGACCAGGGCCTACATGAGAACCTCTCCCAAGAGGCCCAGAACCAACACACCTGGAGGTTGGCTTCAGGCCACATCAGAGCACTACCCAATTAGCCCCACAACCGGCATACACAAAGGGCAGTCTCAACAGGCATCAGTGCCTGCTGAGTGAATCCCATTCCATGGGATAAGCACCCCACACAGCAGCACATAAGCTGTGGGTGTGGTCAAACCCCACAGCCAATCAGCCTGAGGGTCAATCCCACCCACTGATGTGCCAATAGCACTCAATGTTCAACTATAACGTGAGGGCACACACAAGGGACACTCCTGGAGCACCCGGAGCAGGTGACCAGGGAGACTGTGCCAGGGCCCCACAGGGACCTAGTACAAAGGCCACCTGGCCAAGACTGGGAGTCATAGCAGATCTACCTCATACATAGAAACAAATGCAGGGAGGCAGCCAAAATGAGGAAACAAAGAAATATGTCCCAAATGAAAGACTAGGAGAAAACTCCAGAAACTCAACTAAATGAAATAGAGGCAAGTGACCTACCAGATACAGAGTTCAAAACAATAGTTATAAGGATGATCAAGGAACTCAGTGAGAACTTCAACAAAGAGATAGCAAACATAAAAAAGAACATAGAAACTATATATATTTAAAAAAGCAGTCAGAAATGAAGAATACAATAACTGAAATGAAGAATGCATTGGAAGGAATCACCAGCAGACTAGATGAAGCAGAGGACTGAGTCAGCAATTTGGAAGTCAAGGTGGCAGAAAACACCCAATCAGAACAGCAAAAAGGAAAAAAGAATGCAAAAATATGAGGATAGTTTAAAAGACTTATGGTATAACATAAGCGTAACAACATTCTCATCATAGGGGTATCAGAAGGAGAAGAGAGAAGGGATTGAGAACCTATTGGAAGAAATAATGACTGAAAACTTTCCTAACCTGGTAAAGGAAATAGACATACAAGCCCAGTAAGTGCAGAGAGTCCCAAACAAGATGAACCGAAACAGCGTTCCAAGACACATTATAATTAAAACGGCAAAGGTTAAAGACAAAGAGAGAATTCTAAAAGGAACAAGAGAAAGGCAACTAGTAACTTATAAGGGATCTCCCAGGAGATTGTCAGCTGGTTTATCAACGGAAATTTTGCAGGACAGAAGGGAGCGGCACAAAATATTCAACATGATGTAAAGCAGGGACCTACAACCAAGGGTATGCTACCTAGCAAGGCTATCATTTAAGATCAAAGGACAGATAAAGTACTTCCCAGACACGAAAAAGCTAAAGGAGTTCATCACCACCAAACCAGTATTCAGTATTACAAGGAATGTTAGAAGGACTTTTTTAACCCGGGGTGGGGGCGGGGGGGAGGGATCAAAATTATGAATAATAAAATGGCAATAGCTACACATCTATCAACAACTACTTTCAGTGTAAATGGATTAAATGTTCTAATCAAAAGACACAGGGTAGCTGAATGGATTAGAAAACAAAACCCTTACTTACATATACTGCCTACAAGAGAATCACTCAGATTTAAAGACACACACACAGGTGGACAGTAGAGAGATGGAAAAAGATACTTTGTGAAAATGGAAACAAAACAAAACAAAACAAAACCTGGGGTAAAGAGAGACCCAGAAATCCCACTTCTGGGTATTTATCCAAAGAAACCCAAAACGCTACTTGGAGGGGATATGTGCATCCATATGCTCATTGCAGCATTGTTTACAATGCCCAAGATGTGAAGGCATCCTGGGTGTCTGTCGATGGAAGAATGGATAAAGAGGAGGTGGTACATGTATACAATGGAATATTGGTTGGCCATGGAAGGGAATGGGTTCTTGCCATCTGCAGCAGCATGGATGGACCTGGGGGGTGTTGTGCTGAGTGGAGTATGTCAGACAGAGAAAGACAGATGCAATGGGATTTCACTTATATGTGGAATTAAAGAACTAAACAAACAAATCAGAAACAAACTCATAGATACAAGAACATTTTGATGGTTGCGAGATGGGAGTGTGGGTGAAAAAAGGGGAAGGGATTAAGAAGTACAAATTGATTGTTACAAAGTAGTCATGGGGATGTAGAATATAGCATAAGAAATATAGTCAATAATATTGTAATGACTATGTATGTTGTCAGATGGGTACTAGATTTATCGTTGTGATACACGGGAGTGGGTTTGTGGGGCAGGGTGAAAAGATGAAGAGATCAAGAAGTACAAATTGGTAGTTATAAAATAGTCGTGGGGATGTAAAGCATAGGGAATGTAGTCAATGATATGGCAATAACTATGTATTAGTTTGGTGCAAAAGTAACTGCAGTTTAAAAGGTTAAAAATAATTGCAAAAATCGCAATTACTTTTGCACCAACCTAATATAATGCCAGATAGGTACTAGACTAACGAGGGGATCTCTTCTTAAATTATATAAATATCTAATCACTATGCTGTACATGTGAAATTAATATAAAATAAGGGCCATAAGTGGTCCAAATTTCCAGGTATAAAACAAATAAGTCATAGGGATATAACGTACAGCATGGGGAATATAGTCAATAATGTTATGATAGCATGGTATTATGTCAGATGGTTGCTGGACTTATCACGGTGATCACTTCTTCAGGTATATGAATGCTGAACAACTATGGTGTACCCCTGAAACTCATATAATATTGCATGTTAGCTATATTTTTTAAAAAGTCTTTTAAAAAATGAAAATACACAAAAGTTTAGTTACATCTGAAGTGAAGTACAGTTTACAAATTATCCCCATTTACATTAACTATGATTAATATGATTTTTTTAAAAAGTTTCACATCAAGGTTTGTATTTTAGTTGTGGTGAAATGATTTAACATCAAGAAAGTCTTTATCTTTCTAGGAAAACACAAAAGGAAAAAAAATTCTCATTTTTGAGATGGAGAATGAAATGAAGCACAGTCTTTCCTGAGCCTCTCAGCTTGTTTCATTACTTATCTACCCAAGGCTGTTACTTAGTTCACCAAGTTGCAAGTTCAGTTTTCTTATGCTCAGAAGGCCGTACCAAATAAACAAAGTACTTCTTAGGTCTAAGTGATTTGATGTGTTAGTTTCTCATTGGTTGAAAATTAATTCCCTTGAATGTTCTTAATGTTACAGAACTGTACACTTAAAAATGGATAGGCTGGTAAACTTTAGGTTATGTATATTTTACCACAAAAATACCACCAAATTCCTTTTTAGAGGAAGACTCATGTTTCTTTTCTTATATTTTCCTTCTAAAGAGCGTGCTTTAAAAAAAAAAATTTTTTTTTCTGTTTTCTCTTTTTAAAACAAACAGAAATTCCTTTCTGAGCCACCTAAAATCATGTATAAGTACCACATTTTCAGACACGTGGTTCGAGGGCATGTGGAGATACAGCTGAGATTGCTCTAGGAATGTACTGTTATTCTGTGGAACCTGGCAGGTACTGTCGTGTTTACACTGGTACCATGGAACAGAGTTTACACACTACATCAGAGGATTCAATTTAAAGCAGATAAGTGCTATGTCTGAGGAAAATGAACATCTATTGAATTCTTACTATCTGTGACACACTGTAGTGGGCACTTTGAAAAAATTATTTAGCCCTCATTATAACTCTGTGAAATATTCTTAATTTCCTAATTTTACTTAGAGGGAACAGCCTGAGAGAGGTTTAGTAACCAGCCATGGAGCTGCACAACCAGGTAGCGGTGGAGCTGGCTTCAAGTATGGCGGACACCATGCTTTTCCCACGACACCAACGTGCCTCCACAGGGGCCAGAGGGAGTTAGATAGAAATCAGGTGTGCCTAGAGCCCACCTCATCCAAGAAAACAGCCAGAGTCGCTCACTAGCATTTGTTTCTGATTTTTTTAACAGAAGAAAGAATCCACAAAGAAAACACAAGATGAAGAAATAAAACAAATTGATGAAGAGAAAACCAAGCAGATTTATAAGAGCTGGAAAGAAGATTCAGAGTGGCAGGCATCATGTGAGTACCCAGAGGCCTCTCAAAGCAGATTGATTCATGTAATAAAATGAGCAGTCTAGAAAGTACTTAAAGTGGTTGCTGAGTGACGTTTTAACACTGAATTATTACCCAAAGGCTTACGAACCACTTGTTGAATAGAAAGGGTCTCAATTCATCACCATCAAGAAAGGTTCTCAATTCATGTGCCATCAAAGTTATGCTATATCTATATGATGGAGTGGTATATAGCTATGAAAAAAACGTGTTTCAGAAGAGTGTCTTATGACCTTGGAATATGTTACATCTTTTTAGCTTGCAGAGAAAAAAACATTATAAAATTGTATAAAAAATATCCCTATTTCCAAATGTCTAAGTATATGAAGGAAAAGAACTGGAAGGCTATTAACATGTTAACATTAGTTTTCTTGGAGAGGTGGGATTCAAGATTACTTATATGAATTCTTCTTGTTATTCTGTAGTTGTCTAAATTTTGAATAGGGAACACATTTTACTTTGTAATCAGAAGAACACAGGAAGAACAGGTTGGATATATTAGCATCTCTCCCATGCCTGTGATCCAAACCTGACTCCTTTTTGAGTTAGCACTGCCAGAGATAAACCACTCAGAAAGAAGTCAGTGCAGATGAAGACCAAGCAGAGCATGCTCGAAGAGGTTAAGTGAATTCAGGTTTGAAATAGGACGAGGGTTTCCATCTGACTGAGACAAAGAAGGCTTAACTGCCACATCAGCCCTTGAGGCAGCTTGAGGACGAGGAGTAGCAATGTTTGCAGGATGTTGAGCATCCTGAATTGAACTTCAGTTCCATTACAAGGACAATTTTTGTGAAATGAAAATATTTGCAAGATCCAATCACTTCTATGCAGTGAAATCCTAGCATCATGGAGCATCTCTGGCATCTCTTTGGAGTCAAACATAATAGGATTTGACCAATAATGCCTGAAGTGTAAATGCACTCAATAAAAATGATTCTTACATCCTGCATTAGAGTCCTTTAATAGTATGTTGCTAAAACAAAAGCAAAATAAAACAGTAAACCCTCTATTTTATAAGGCAATATTAAAAGGCAGCCTTGGGGTGCTGTTATGTGTACCAGCATGTTCTAGGATTGTCTGTGATAAGAATCACTTTACTTTTTGGTTTGTCAGCCGATTTACGATGGGTTCAGCTGCCAGTGGGCTCTGAGTGGGTCATGCAGTGAGCCTCACTGCTTGTTCACCCTGTGCACAGGCTGAGCCACTGAAGAAAGAGTTCCTGACAGCCTGATCTCTGCTAGTGATTCACGGCAAGTGACATCTGGAACTTGTGTGTGTGAAGGATATGACATCACCTCTTATTATTCAAAGACGCCCTTCCAACTGGCATCCTCACGCAGGCTGTGACTCATCACTTGGTCTTACCACCTACAGGAAATTCTCAAATAATTCTACCTTTCTATCTTGTCCCTTCTTCCTCCTCTTCCTCCTCTCTCCCTCTCAGAAAGTCCCCAAACTCCCTTATAAAGAGGAATTCTGCAGGGAACGCTGGGCAGTTGTGCAAGCCCCTAGCATCTGAATAATAGGTGTTGATGGTGATTGCTCATTATTATCAGCAGATGACAGGATCTGTTCACCAGCTGCAGTGTTGATTCTCCTGACCATCTCTGTGGGCTGATGAGGGCCTGTCTCAAACCTTTTTTGTTTTTCTAGTGCGAAAATCCAAAGCAGCTGATGAGAGGAGACGCTCCTTGGCTAAACAAGCCCGGGAAGACTACAAGAGGTTATGCCAAAAAGGAAGAAGTTGGGAGGGACTGCAAAGTGTTCCACAGAAACCAAAAAGACCTCCCCTTCCACCCAAGCCTAAGTTCCTAAACCCAGAGGGATACCCTCAAACGCCTCTTAGGTAAGAA
This sequence comes from Rhinolophus ferrumequinum, assembly GCF_004115265.2. Lineage (NCBI taxonomy): Eukaryota > Metazoa > Chordata > Mammalia > Chiroptera > Rhinolophidae > Rhinolophus > Rhinolophus ferrumequinum. The sequence continues at coordinate 57,332,316 of NC_046287.1, forward strand.
GTCACGCAGGTGGCTTTAAGAACAAGGGTTGAAATGAGCTGAGTAAGGACAAATTGCATGACAGGCCTCAGCAAGTGGAGGGCCAGCTGGCTGGCTGTGTAACTAAATTCAGCCTCACCTCTAAGCCCGTCTTCCTGAGATACCTGGTCTAGCACTCATCCTCTTCTTACCTGTAAAATGTCCACAGTGGTTATAATTAATATATCCAACAATATCTTAGTGAACATGAGCATTGAGTTCACTAATTTCCTATACCACTAGCCCATCTTCACCTGGTGGCAGCAGGTGAGCCAATGAAGGGACAAGGGGACACAATTCCCAGTATCGCTCTTCGTAGTGAAAGAATATCACAATAGGGACCTGAGGGCTATCTGACTTTCACATCAGCGGTAGACCTACATTTTCATTGCTCAGGATTAAAGGTTTAATGGTAACTCTTACTCTGGGATACACAGACACACTCACATGTTGAGAATTTGGAAATGTTCCTTTTTGGAATGAACTTATTTGGTGATGATGGAACCTTTGCTTCCTGTTTGTGGGTAATTAGACAAAACAATTTGTTTTGGAAAATCCCTGAAGAAAAGCGCTATAATGTCATAGCAGACAACCCCTATCCCTTATGTTAACTGATTATAAAATTCTTTCCTCCTGGTTATAGATATGGGATGTTTTTCATGTTCTAATATATAGGAAGGCAATATTTAAAATAACCAGGAGAAGCCAGATATTGATTAGATGAAACAGAAACTGTCTAAAGCCTTGCCTTCTGAAAGAAAAACTAAAAATATTTCTCTGTTATGAGAATGGGGAAATAAAAAAACAAACAAAAATTTCCCTTTGCTTGGAGTCAGTAGTTATCTTCAAGGTATTTTCCTAATGGGGATTATGACCTCAGAGGAAACATGAAGGTGGACCTTTTCCTCTACTGTAATTATTTCTATTTACTCAATGGAAAGATTCCATTTTGGGACTTGAGGACCAACACTAAATGACCATGTTCTACAAAGTGACAGTTCGGGGAATGCTTTTTATGGACAACAAAACAAGAAAGGTAATCAGGAAACGGGTCTCCTTGCAGTTTTGTGACCAGGCCACAAAGGTGTGAGCTCCTGCACAGGGCCCTGTCTGGTACTTGAGCTTGTCTGCGTGCATTGGCCATGGACCTGGCAAGGTGGTTTGTGGACCCACTCCTGTTCTCCAGGCTCTTCTGAGGGTGGGAGTCTGACTCGTAATGTGCCGTGGCAATATTTTTAGAGTACACTGTATGTATGTGACTGACAGCAATGAAGGTGGCCTTATAAGGGAAATTCTTGTTCTAAGCTGTGCTTAGTTAGCTCATTTTTTCCGACTTAAGACACTTGCATGAAGTGCTTCTTGTGAGGCAGCCAGACTGGATGGTTTCAGGGCTGGCACTTTAAAGAGGGATGACCGGGGTCAGGTACGAGCCAGCCCAGGAAAACACAGACACTAGCTGTCCTTGGGAGTTTTTGCTTGATCTCTAAAGACTTCCCAAGGGAAAAATACGTAATTTGAAAACTAGTAAGAGAACTTATTATACAATCCCATGTGTGTACAGTGTCTCCTCCCCAGAAAAGTCAAATATTATAGGCTATTTTCTCCAAAACGTTATGTATGTATGTATACATGTATATGTGTGTATACATGTATATCTGTCCATCTGATATATATGTCACCTGTAACTCATGGTAGCATGTTACCATAAAAAACATAAAGAGCTATAATGTTGGTTTACATGACAGGACATTCCAGTAGCTCATTCAAACTCACTTTTGTTTTTACATTGAATTCTGCTCAAAATTAATGGGCTGTTGTGTAGGACTTGGAAATATGTTTATTACCTTGGCAGTGGTACTTTCTATAATGGAAATTGACTTAATCCCAGAACTGAATTGATTTCCAAATGCTTCTGCTGCATATATCTTTTTCTTACCAATCTTGAAACACTCTTCTTTAACTTTGTATTTCTCAGACAGTCTTTTAACAGAACTAAACTTCTTCAAAGTGTGGGAAAGAAGAAACTAAGTTCGGGAGGTTAGTGGACAGAGAAAGAAGAGAAAATAGAATAATGAAAATGTTAGGAAAGAAGTTTATTTTATTGCGTTTGATTTATTGTGTTTGCAAGTACATGCTCTCTGCGAAAATAGTGCTGGAGATGGATTTCACTTTTTAATGCTTATTTTCTCAAATTTTAATTGGGAGTTAATGGAGCTTCTAATTCATACTAAAAATAAATTAAAATCTATGTGTTAACACAGCAGTAGCTCATACCCAAGACGAGCCCTATGGGACTGGAAGGACAAATGACAGATTTATCTTCCTCCCTATACTTTGCTCTTGAGGAGTTGTATAATGTCAGTGTGTAAGGGGCCCACCTCCCATTAGCTCAGTGCATGTAATTAGATTTTCAAGCGTCTGTAGTTCTTATTCTCTCTCTCTCTCTCTCTCTCTCTCTCTGTCTTTCTCTCTAGATAGATAGATAGATGTGTATATGTATATGTGTATATATGTGTATATATATACACACATACATGTATACACATATATATAAAGATTTTTGAAGACATTATTTTCAAATTAGTTAAATCTAACTTGAAAAATGGTTTTACAAACAACAGAAATCAAGGAGTGACAAGGACAGCATCCAGCTTTGCCCAGGAGGACATCATCCAGTGGTTTAAAGAGGAGCAGCTACCTCTGCGAGCCTGCTATGAGAAAACCTCTGACACCATAGCTCCCTGGTTCCACGGTGAGTGCAGAGGTTCCCTCAATGGAACCTCATCTGATGGTGGATGAAACTGCTAATCACCAGGTAAACAAAAAGAATAAAGGCTTCCTTTTATTCGGGCTGCTCAAGAGGAGTCTTTGACATGATTTTCACACAGTAGTTCTTCAAAGGTTTCTCAGTGAGCCGCATTCTCATGATGCATTCAGAAAGCAGTCCCAGGTACTGCATGCCCTGCGGGTTAACTTACCACCACAAATAAGACACCCTCGGTGGATAGGGAAAGCAGTGCCTCCTGTTTCCCTACCGTAGGGCACTTGATTCCATCAAATGGCACCGCCTTCGGTCCACGTTCCGTCGAGGGAGAGTCAGATATGGCCATTGGGTGTGGTGGGCAGGGCATCGGTCAAGCAGTTGAAAGGTTAGTGCTCCCATAACTAGTTGAGTGACCTGGAGCAAATCATCTTCTTTCTCTGTAGCAAATCAATTTATCTGAGCATCATTTTCATCTGTTAAATGAAGGAGTGAAACTTGCGGTCTTCAACTTAAAAATTCTGTGTTTTTGGTCTTTATTTCCAGTACATAGTTAAAGGCTACAAAGCGAGTTTGTTGGAGCCTAATCAGATACCAGCTAATAAACCATTTCTTTATTTGACCCTAGAAACCTGATTAATTGAAGCCCTCTACCCAGCTCACATTTCACTGACTTCTCAATTTCTTGGACTTCCAAGTAAAGGAAGTGGATTTTTGCCTCAATTGGCTTCTGTAAAGTCTGTGGCTAAATTGGACTCATTGGCTCTATGTACAACAAAAGTACTTTAAGCAAAAAATAAAGTTTTCACACAGAGGACACTTGTCCTAAAGGGTATCTTGGTTTGCATTATGTTTCAGTTTCTCTCTTTTAAGTAGTATCATCTGACACATAAATACATCCACAAAAGTAGGCTCCCAAACACATAATATAGCAAACTCTTTAAAAACAAAATCTATTCGGGGGTAGGCTTTCTGGTAAAGGGCTGCTTTTGCAGTCAGAACATTACTGCAGAACTGTCTAGTTTTCCTTGAAAATATGTGTGCTTTGGCAATTCAGGCTTTAGTAAGTGTCCATTCCTAGAAGAACTCCCCTCTCTCCTAGCACCAAGTTGCATGCCTCTTTCCTTTCCATTTTGTTCTGAAGACATAGGCAGAAAGAGTGATAAGAATGTCAAAAGATGAATAGAACATGCGTCAAGTACACGGTAGTCCTGGCTATCACTGCTTGTCTCATATTGCCTTTTCTATTTTCCTTTTAAAGATAAGAACTGAGGAAATCAGTCACTTTGTAGTTTCTGTGTCATTGGGCAGAAGATGCTGTCATCCCTGATTATAAGGGTGGTAGTTTATTTTAACGGCAAGGAGTAAGAAATTGAAAATATTAGTGGATGTTATTAAAAACCCTGGTACTTTAACAGGCAGTTCTGTTGGAAACAGTTGCTAAAAGCTTGGAAGTCGCAGTTGGACTAAAAATCAAGTTGGAACTTTGATTTAAAAATAAGACTCTTGAGTTTTACATATAGTAACTTATTAATTGCTTTGTTATTAGTTTATTTTCATTTATACAAATATTTATCATAGTCATAAGCAAAATAAATAACATACAATATAACAGTGTAATAAATAAATACATAGCATTGTGTCAATATGAATCAATGTCTTCAATTTTAAGAAAACAAAATTTCACGTATTTCTATCATAAAAAGAAGATGGATTACATATCTTCTTGAAGTATAATTGTTTAATTTATCTGGGACCCTGTTTTGAAAGATTGGGGTGGAAGTTCTTCCTTTCATTGTCATATACTCCATAAATTACCCTTCTTAAGTGACCGCTTTAGTCGCCTAACTCTTCACCCCACAGAAGTCATACTTTTACTTTTCTCTTAATTAGCTTTACATAAGGATGGGCATGGATAGGAGAGGACAAGGGAATGAAGACTACTGGATCTCTGGTTTGTGGGGCTGGGTGGAAGGTGGCGTGCTGTCAATTGAGAGAAGCAACATAGGAAGATGAGGAGACAGGAAAGGGGAGAAGAAGAAAGATAATGAGCTCATTTGGGATAAGTTGAGTTTGAAATATCTTTGCGGCAGTCATGTGAACTATCCATTTGGCAAGGATTAATGGATCAGTGCTAGAGATAACAGATTGGAGTCATCAGCAGATAATTAAAGGCATGAAGGGATGAGATTTTCCAGGAGTGAGTTGGGAAGAATGGTAAGAGAAGACCAGGGACAAAACCCTGGGGAACCCCAACATTCAGTGCAATGGCAGAGAAGAGTGGAGACTCCAGATCTGTGTCAGGTCTCTTTTCCCACTTGGGGTCAAAATGAAGCAAAATGGTATACAGCTTTGAAATATCCTTCCATGGGTGCATGCTCTGTGATGCCCGTTTTATAATTGGTGAAATAGGATATTGTCTATGAACTCCTAGATGGAGGAGCTTGATGAAACATGCAAGAGAGATCCTGAAATGCAGTACGGAACTCTACTTCCCGAGCAGCTTTTCATGATCTTGAGCAAATCTAGATCTACAAAGTCTCCCCACATCTACTCTCTCAACAAGAATGTAAAGCTTTTTCTCACAGAGACCACAGGTCTCAATTTTCACTGGAATTTTGGTCCCACTGGTTATGTGGGCCTTGTGGGAGAAGACATTGAAAATATCCTCACATTCTTTTTCATGTTTTGCTAGTTTTCCCGAGAGCCAAAGCACATTTCTAGCTTCATGCATCAATTTGGTGTTAGGACCCAGATGGAATGATGCAGAAACTTGCCGGCCATCTCTTGGCTGCTTCCCGTGTTCCTAGTGGGTTGGGGACCAGGGATGTAATTCCAGGTCACATGCACTCGTTCCACCCCAGGATACTTTCCACCTGCCCCCTGGGAAGGACCTCCCTGCAAATTCGTAGCCCACCTCACTACACTGTGCAACGACAGAATCATGCAGTGTCCATGGAATCCCCAACAGTTTTGGCAGAAGGCCTTCCGTGTGTGAAGGAATTTTGTAGTTGGTATTTTTCAAATTTTTTAATAATATGCAAATTAATGTCAGTTAATTTGGAAACTTTTTACTCACAGTCATTTGGGAGGACTGTTGAAAATACTTCAATGTATGTCTTAGAGCATCTTGCCCTGCTAAGCCCCTTCAATGGGAAAAAATTCTGGACTTTATCATAATGTGAATAACCCATATCAACTATGTCAATCTCTCGTCTGGCCTCCTGTATCAGCCTCCTAACTGGTCTCCATCTTTCCTCTGCTGTCCCCTGTCTTCAACATAATCAAACTGCAACGAGCGTAAAACCCAAACTCCTCCCTGTGGCCACAAGCGCCTACTTGTTCTTCCCCAGACATTGCTCCAGACTCATCTCAACCACATGCCCTACCTTGTTCACTGCTGTCCACCTCCTGTCTCCCTTCTGTCCCTGACACACACTTGTCCCTTCCTTAGGGCCTTTGCAGTTACTGTTCCTGAAATTGCTCTCCTCATGGCCAACATCTTAAGGAACTGGCTTACCTGACTGCAGAGGCTTGGTGGGTCCAAAATCTTCTGGGTCAGCTAGCTGCTAGACTGGGGACTCAGGGAAGACTGGCAGCTTGAAGGCAAAGGCTGTCCGCTGGCAGAATTCCTTCTTGCTCATTCGTCTCCTAGTCTGTGATTTGCATTTTCACTTTTTGGCACATTTTGAGGCATAGACGTTTTTCATTTCAATGAGGTTGAGTTTAGCTACATTTCCTTTTTGGCTTTTACTTATATAATACATAATCCACCTATAATTTATTTTTGTGTATGATATGCAATATAGAAACGTAATTTATTCTTTTTCATGTGAATGACCAGTTGTCCCAATATCATGCCTTTAATAGTCCTACCTTTCTCCACTGAGTTGTATTGCTACCTCTGTTGTATGCCAAGATCCTGTATATGGGGATTACTATATATTTGTAATAATTCTTTATATCTAGGAGGGCAATTTCTCCCTCCTCCAACTTCTTAGAAATTGTCTTAACTCATTTTGGCCCCCTTATACACTCACATAGCTTGTAGGGGAACATGTCAAGTTTTAAAACCTTTGTTGGGATTTTTAGTGGAAATGCATTGAATTTGTAGATTCATTTGGAGAGATAATTGCCATTATATGTTATTGTATCTTTCCATCCATGAACATGATAAATTTCTCCTTATATTTCTTTTTAAATCATTAAATAAATTCCCCATACAGAATGTGCACCTTTATAAAAAAAAAAAAAATCAAACTGTATTTAGTCCCATGCACTTAACAGTGTTTTTGCTTCTATTTGGAAAAGGGTTTTTTAAATTATATAAGTAGTTGTTGGTAGTGTAAAGAAATTATCTTTTTAGATAGTGATCTTGAATCCAGTGACACTGTTCAAGTCTCTTGTTAATTCTAATTGTCTGTCAGAAGATTGTGTTGGAGGGGTAATTTTTTGAGGGCCTACTATGTGCCAAGCATTAGCTTGAGCATTTTAAAGGAAGTAATTTTTATTCCCACTTTATAGAATAAGAACCTAGGAACTAAGATGTCAAGTTCTTTCCCAGCCTTCTACTGCTGGTGTGGCCGAGCCAACATTCAGGGCCAGGTCTACTTAACTCTAACGCCACCGCGTATCTGACAACTAACATACTGGGAATGCTCATATCGTGCTTTTTATTTCACTTGTGAGATTTAATTTAGCGAACAATATAATACCACTGAGATTTGTTTGTCCAATAAATGAGTTAGTTCACTAAATCTCCCAGTCTGGTGAAGTAGAAGTATCAAGGAGACTTCACTCAGTACACATTTTGTCCTATGCCCACCTGGGAGAATAAGGAAAAAGCAAGCTTTTGTCTGGGCGCTGTTTTGCTCACTCCCAAGTAGAATTCCAAAAAGCAGATAGTTAATATTCTAATCTTTAATAAAATACCTCAAGGCCACAAGCATTTGGGGTAATAGAGATGCAATCTATATTATGATTGTGTTGGTAGTTACCCAACTATACATTTGACAAAACCAATCAAATCGTACTTAATATTGTTGAATTTTATTGTATGGAAATTGTCTCTCAAGCTGCTTAAAAAAAAAAAATCTGTTTAAAGCAGAAAGAACAAAGCCTAGCCTCAATGGCACTTACCTTCTGAACCCGCTGTCAGTACCAATGTGTGCAAGGCATCTCCATTATGACCTGTGATTTGCCACAAAATCATTTTATCATGTTCTGGTGTCTCTGGAGATTAGATGGTGCCAAGATCCGGTGTCATGGGTAATAATTACAGATTGACAGGCTTCAGGCAGTTTGATTTACAGCTACTATCTGACCTGATTTTAAAAGGAATTTGACCTTAACCCCGGTTTGGTTATAATTTTCCAGAATAGCTGTCATTTTAGGAATCCAAATCCAGCTGGATAACATCCAGATGTTATAAAGTATAACATCTGCCCCATCTGTTTAAGTCACTTGGGATTTCAGAGTCAGCCTGTTAGTAAGTCTGGGAAGGGAGAGAAACGTTTTTCCAGAATGCTGCTTCTGCGTCACTCCTGGTTTATCAGCCCCTCGGCTCTGAAGGGGACTTTTCAGTGTCAGTGAAAGATATCCTAGGTTTCACAGACAGTCAAGTCCAGAGTCTTCACGCCTTGGTCATGTGCAGTCCCTGGGCCAGCTGGTTACCTGTTGCCTTGTTTCAGCTTACAGTTGTTGTCTGTAATTTATCAGTGGGACCAGATGTGTTTAGAAAGATAAAACAGGCAAACAGAAGCCGCAGCCTATATCTGTCGGAGCATCTACCGATATCATTTGAGCACCTAAGCAGACAGTGCAGCTGACCCAACAGGCTAGCTCAGCATCCACAGTGCCCACAGTTTCCAGCGGCTCGGTCTCATCAGGGAAAGGGCAGAAAGGCGACCAGATGTGACGGAGCTCACACGTAGGCACCACTAACCCTGCTGGGCGTGAATGCAGTAGAGATGGGAGCCCTAGAAGGGAGGCCATAAGTCGTTCTTATATTTCAGGAACAAGTCCTGCCTGTGAGTGGGGGGACTGCCAAGCCTTTTCACCAGCCCCAGTTCTTACCCTGGCGACTCTCTGGGGTTGAACCTCATGCACTGCATCTTTAAGGTGCAGACGCTGGGGCCTCCTGACTGGTGCATGGCAGAAGAGAAGGCAGGAGAAGGACCGTTGCTGGTCTAGGCTGGGGGAGAACAGGTGATGTTTTTAAATCCTCCCTTTGTTAAAGGTCTACTCACAAAAGAGAAAATAGAAATAGTTTTACTTTATGTTTTACTCTGGATAATTAGGGTTCAATCTCAATTAACTTTACTAACAACAAGACGAAAGGGCTATGATAATCCATTGCCTTTTCAGCATGAGGCTCTTTTTATTCCTAATAATAAGATACTGAGTATTAGTTGTGGGAGAAGGCAGGGGCTTCTGTCGGCTGAAATGAAAAAGAACAGGAGGAGAACGCTGCTCCTCCCTCCCAAATCACAGCTCACTGAGTAATTCCACACCTTCCCCATCTTCCCAGGATGTGTTTGTGCTCTTTCTACATGTTTTATAACATTGCTCATTCATCTGAAGCATTACAATAGGTATAAGAAGGGAAATCTGGAATATGAGCCAAACCTAATGAGTTTTGACTAATTGGGGAAAAGTCTGGTCTGGATTAACGTGAATTCATGAGGCACCTAAACCATACACACACATACATACACACACACACACACACACAAATACACACACACATATATGAAGAGATATCTATATATGAAGATATATATCTCCACAAATATCTCCAAATCTCCGTGTGTGTGTGTGTGTGTGTGTGTGTGTGTGTGTGTGTGTATACCAGGGGTGCCAAAAAAATGTATACACATGACTTATATTCATCTTTTGTTAATGGTATATATTATTACAATTTTAATACAGTTTTTCCTTTAAAATGTATATACATTTTTTGACACCCTTTGTATACACACAGACACACATGTGCAGTCCCTGGGTTTGTGTTTGTGTGTGTGTGTGTGTGTGTGTGTGTGTGTGAAGAGTTTAATTCTTTTGAATATATATGAAAATATAGGTATATATACAGAGGGTGCCAAAAACATGTATACACTTGTTAAGAAAGGAAAAAAACTATTAAAATTGTAATACTCAATATATACTGATAACAAAAGATGAATGCAAGTCACGCCCGACCCCCCGCCAACCACAAGAGGTGCTCAAAGTGGTTACCATCACCGCCCAGACACTTCTGATTACAGTGAACTACTGCTTGAGCAACGTTAACCAAAGTGTCCACTTGTGTACATTATTTTGGCACCCCAGTATATAAAGAGACACACACTTTTATTCTTTTATGCCAAGGAGCAGCATTTAGGAATAGCCACAGAGGAGGGTACTTTGAAGAACCTGCGTCCATCCTGGTTCTGTTACTAACTTGCTGACTCCTAGACCAGAGTTTCTCAACTCCAGCACTATTGGTGTTTTGGGTTGGATAATTCTGTGCAGTGTGAGGCTGTCCTGTGCACTGCAGGATGTTTAGCAGCATCCCTGGCCTCTACGTACTGGTTGTTAATAGCACGGACGCCCCCCCACCCATAACACCCTAAAATGTCTCTCAGACACTCTCCTGGTTGAGAACCACTGTCCTAGACCAAGTAGGATCATTCCCTAGGCCATGTAGTTCTTGTGAGTAAACTGAGGGCATCTTCAAGTCCCCTTCCAGATCTAATACTCCCAGGATAACTGTCAAGGGTCCAACCAGACTGCGAAGCCATCTAACCCCTGTGTTGTTATCACTGGGTAATACATGGAAATGTGTTCTCCTGAGGGTTAAACATTTATGCTCTCGTTTATACTACCCATTTGCTTATGTAACTTTCCCTGCCTAGTCACCAAATACCAGAAGATGAATGATATTTTACTCTAGTCCTAAGAAGTCCCAAATGGACATAAAGTTGCACTTACTTTTCCTAAACTTTATCCACACAGCTATGTTTAACAGAGAGAGTTTGGGAAATGATTTGGCTGAAATACCTGCTTTTCTTTTGCACAGGGATTCTCACAGTAAAGAGAGCAAATGACCTTCTGAGCACATGTGTGCCGGGCAGTTTTTTGATCCGAGTCAGTGAAAAGATCAAAGGCTATGCCCTGTCCTACCTGTCTGAGGACGGCTGCAAACATTTCCTCATAGATGCCTCTACGGACTCCTACAGCTTCTTGGGTGTGGACCAGCTGCAGCACGCCACCCTGGCCGAGTTGGTGCAATATCACAAGGTGAGAGGAGCACACACTCACTTTGCTCTGTGACCCATTGTCCTGCAGCAGCTCTAACAATGAAAGGCAATTACAAGAAAAATGATTGAGACACGTAATGGGGGATTAGTCTTTGATAATTCCAATTGATAATCAAGATTATTAATTGCATTTCCTTTATCATTGAGCCCAGTTCCTCTTCAAATACGCAGGGAGACCCCACTGGGGCATATAGGAGATGCTAAAAAACGTGTGCATATATGGATCACATCTGAGAACACTCTTAAGTTAGAATGCAAGCATGGGGGAGAGCGTACACGGCAGTTTGTGGATGAGGAATATCTTTTTTAAAATTGTCATAAACCAATAAAGCTTTGTGTCAGTCAAGGGTAGGCAGGAAGTTATGTCGTCTGAGGAGGTAAGAAGGGCACGACATCATCATGGGTACTATCTTACCAGCCTGACCTGTGCTGTCTGATTCACAGGAGGAACCCATCACCTCCCTCGGGAAAGAGCTCCTTCTGTACCCCTGTGGTCAGCAGGACCAGCCTCCCGACTACGTGGAGCTCTTCGAGTGACAGCCGCATCGTATCATCCCGCAGCCTCCAGCTGGGCTTTCCTCTAGACAAACACTGCTGAAACGGACATTTGTGTGTGAAGCCAAAAATCACCCTGCAGCGGAGCCAATACTGATCAACTGGACGTATCCTTGGGATCCGATGGAAATCTCTCTTCTGCACAAATACTGGAGCTTAGTGCTAAGAGGAAATCACGTCTGCATTGTATGCGTTCCGAAAGTAAAGGGAGATGAGCCCTAATTTCAGCAACTGCCTAAAATGAAGGACACAACCTTAATCATGTATGTAAGATGAAATGGACCAAGAGGAAACTGAAACCTTTTGGGAATGAAGGTGTACTTCAGAAACCAGTAGCTCATGGGAACTATTTCAGGACCTTGACGCTCCCCGTTGGCATCATCTCAAAAGCCTCGGGGGCCTGTTTATCTGAAGTTCCATGCTGGCTTTGTGAAGCTGGAGAAAAGCTTTTACTGACGGCTGAGATGACCCTCCAAACACACTTCACTTACTGTGCATGTTGGAGCCAGGATGTTAAGAGACGGACAAAAACAAAGTTGGGAATGTAAATTGAATGACTTTTAAAATGTCAGATGAGAGGCTTAACATGTACAAAAATACTGTGGATTGCAAGAGAGTGAGAAAGCATCGATGAGCTTGTTTCCTCATTCTGGAGAAGCAGAACCCCGCTTGCCCTGTCTACTTTGGCCCTACCAAGGGCACCCCAAGAAGGGAGCACATGCTCTCATGAGGTGTTACTTATTAGCGGTGACAGACAAGAACAGAATAGTGAGCTGTGTGGATACTACTTCTTGTGGGTAGAATTGTGTCCCCAAAAAGATGTTGAAGTCCTAATCCCCATACCTGTGAATGTGACCTTATTTGGAAATTGAATCTTTGCAGATGTAACAAGATGAGGTCATACTTGAGTGTGGGGGGGGGCGCTTAATCTGTGACTGGCTTCCTTATAAGGACAAAGGGATTTGGAAACAGAGACACACGTGCGGAAGGGAGAAGACCATGGGACGGCAGAGCAGAGATTGGGGCGATGCAGCTGCAAGCCAGGGAATGCCAAGGGTTGCTGGCAGCCACAAGAAACCCAGAGAGCGGGATGTTACAGATTCTCCCCAGGGCCATAGAAGGGGACGTGGCCCCGCTGGCACCTGGTTTTCAGACTGCTAGCTTCCAGAACTATGAGAAAATAAATTTATGTTGTCTTAAGCCACTGAGTTTACAGTAATTTGTTACAGCAGCTCTAGGAAACTAATACAGAAGTTGATGTAATTATAGAACCTGATGTGCATTATATACCATTTGTTGATGTATATTCCACCCTCCTCATAATGAAGGGAAAATCAGGAATGAGAATAACCTCCCACTGGCTCCATTCATCTCTGGGGTGAAGATCTACTCAGTCAGGAATCTTATGCTCCACTGCACCCCAAATCCGACCTCCAGCCCCAGTAAGGGGGACAGCCTGACCAAGGAGGCATTGAGGTCACTCTTCTGGAAAGATGGAGATTTACTCACACTTCAGGCCTAACTCCCTGTGCTAGCATTCTTTTAAAGGAAGCAGAAGGTGGCAGCAGTTTGTTCATGAGGTTGTTGGTTGTGTAAAATACTCATTGATGGTATAAAATGAAGCCAGGGCAGAGGACAGTGTTCATGTGTGCGCATGTATGTGTGTAAGTGTTCATGGGTGTGTATGTGTGCTTTAATGAGAAAGTTTTTCAACACAGATCACTGTTATGTGTTTCTTGTAATGTTCCAGGTGGTTTTTATTGTCTGAGGGAAAACTGTCAATTACAGTTTTCTAAGGGAATCTGTCTCTCAGCTTTTGTTTCAACAGTCATGACACAGAATTGCACAGATAGCAGGAAGTCAGGAAGTCAGAAGCTTCTATTCTGTTCCCATTTCTTCCCACCATTAGCTATGTGACCTCGGACAGGTCCCTTTACCTCTCTGAACCTCATTTTTCACTTATAATAAAACATGCTGTTTTAATTAGGTGATCTTTACTATTTTCATCTAGCTGTGAAATCGTAAGGTTTTGGAATGAATAGAAAAGTACCATATAGTCAATAACAATTATGAAGACCTGTGAGATTCCAGCATAACCCTCTGCCTAAAATTATTTTGGAGTAAATAAGTACAGTTACGTCCAGATATAACCACACTAAGTGACATTCTACTGGAGGAAGACTTAGAAAACAGGAAATGGCCTGACTGAATTAACCTAACAGTACAAGGAAAAGCCGATTTGAGTTCTATACTATTTTATCCTATTGGTTATTGACACTCAGAAGAATAAACTGTTCAGTGTTTGATGATATGATGGTGAGGAGTAACACTTGAAAGTCTTAGGGAAGCAGAATGGATTACAGGATTCAGAAATTGGTTACAACTAAATGGGGTTGAAGAGGCCTGAGTTCTCCTCCTTGCTCTGCTATTAGGTTCAGTCTGTCTGTATCTGACCCCAGTTATGGCCTAAGGCAATGCTGTCCAAACCATTACCCTGGTGCCCTCTTCTGTTGCCTCAACAAGCCCAGAACCAAGACCTGCCTGCCCAAGGCGTCTTGGTCTGGGATGTTCCCCTTATGCTATGTCGTGTTCCCCAATCCCAGGAACTCCTTTGGGACTGTGAGCAAATGCCACTCTGTAATCATACGGATTTCTCTCTCCCTCCGCTCCCTCAGTGAGATTCTGAAATCTACTCTTACACTCATGCCAGACTCTCTGGCTGCCACCTCCCAACTGCAAGGCCCTCACATACCCATTAAACCTCCATCAGGACACATGGAAGGCCCCTGGTTGTGGTCTCCTGGCCTCCCCTCCTGCAGTAGGATGCACAAAAGATTCCCTTGGTCCCTCAGTATCACCAGCAGTGCTAAGCAATGTCAAAAAGTATTAGTAGGCTGAAACTTACACTAAGAAGAGGAAAAACACAGGGGCAGATAAGAAGAAAAAGGAGAAAAAGTGAAAATGGGGCACGGACAGGGCACTCAAAATATCTCAACGCCGTTTATACCCAAAATTGCCGATCTGAATCAACACTTTGGAATAAGCCATCCTTTTAGTGTAAAGTAATGGCATGTGCTAATGTGGCATGAAATCTGTTTTTAGATTAAGGAAAGAAAAACATTCATGGCCTAAATTTTTGCAATTACAACTTTCTGTCGAGGCAGCTTTCTTCATGCACTAGAGTCCAAACAGATGTTATGGCCCTTACACATACATACCTTGGGACTCCTGCCATTTGGTGTGTAGAGAAGACACACCAGATAGGGAGGGTAGGCTTGAATGTGTCTCTGTGGGGCCTTTTTGCTTTCATTTTTGTCAAGAATATGATAAACGCTTTCAGACTGCATTGCTTAGGTCTTCTTTTAGAACATAAGTTTTCTACAATTGCATCTTTAAATAATGCTTCTGTCTGAACTGTGCTTTTCCTTCCTTCAAAAGTAGCTATAAGTCTTACTTAGATTTCCCTTCTTTGCCTTCCATTTTTGTAACCACATCCTCATTGCTTTCATCTCTCCATCATTTTCCATTGTATTTTAGGAGAACTTCTCAGCTCTCTTTTCCATTATGACAGATTACATTTTTTGCAGTGTCAATTCTGCTCTTACTCCATCCTGTATGGATTTTAGTACAGCTGACCTTTGAACAGTGTGGGGGTTAGAGGTACTGACCCCCTATGTAGTCAAAAATCATGTGTAACTTTTGACTCCACCCAAAAACTACTAATGTCCTGTGGGCTAGAAGCCTTACCAGTAACAGAAACGGTCAATTAACACATATTTTGTATGTTATAAATGTATTATATACTGTATTCTTAAAGTTAGATAAAAGAAACAAGAAAATCGTAAGAGAAAATAAATTTACAGTATCTATTGAAAAAAAATCCATGTATAAGTGGACCCAGGCAACACAAAATGTGTTGTTCAAGGGTCAAGTGTACTTCTAGTTCCAGTTTACTTGCTATGCTTCCCTATCTTCCTATGCAGAGATCTTTTTAGACATCCTACTACTGCCCCAGATTAAAAAAATTATCAGGAGGCTTAAATGATGAAAGTACCCTCTTTTTATTGTGTGGTGAAAACACATTATTTGATCATGAGAGAGCCCATCAGGTTTGGTGTGAGATACTGGTTACATCATTAACCAGCTGTATGGAATCTTAACAACAGAAATACTAAGCCTGTCTGAGTGTCAGCTTCTTTAGCTCTTAAGCAGGAGTTACTCAAGTTACCCATTGGGTTCTGAAGCTTAGAAAAGAAATATGTGAAGTGCCTGACATATAGAAAGTTCACCACAAATGGTAGTTACTCCTAGTGCGTCGTGGGTCCAACAAAGCCAGGAGCCGCACTCCCCAGGCTCTCTATCACCTCAGCTTACGTAACCAATGACCCAGGTAGCCTAATGGCCCCTTTGTTAGGAGTTTCCGGGATGAATTTTAAAGGGGAAAGGGAAACTTTTAAAGAGTAAAGGACATAATGATGAATCACACAATATATTAGCCAGTTGACTTGCAGAGAAATGGCTCACTTGGTTGGGATTTGAAATGACATGGAGAGGGCACTCTTAACGTCTGATTTTGACAGCCCCGAAGTTAGCAGTGACCAGTCTTTACCCCCACATTGGCCACTGACAAACTGATTCAGCTGCTCTGGGATCCCTGATCTCAAAACCCCAAGTATTTTCCTCCCTTTTTGACAAGAAGACTTATTACAAACCCAGGTCTCTTTGGGATTAACTCTGCCTTGTCTCCCAAATAGGTCAGGAAGTGCCAATGCTAAGCCCGATTGCCAGGGATGGGGCAAGCTCTGTCAGTCTAAATCAGCTTTTACTTTTCTCCAGTCGAAAGGATGCTCCTTCATGTAATCTTCCCACGAACTGATCACGGGAGCCCTCCACGCACTGTCCCCAACAACCAAACATCATGACCAGCACCGTATCTTCTGGGGGTGCTCTCAGCAGTACGCAGGAGCTGCAGGAAAGGCTTCCCCACCAAGCCACTCCCTGCCATTCCTGACAGCCCCACACGCTATGGGTGTGATTTTGTCATGGCTCCGTGTGAGGCTAATAGAAGAACAAGTAGTTGTACATATTTTTTCCTTCTTTGACTTTGAGGCTTTTACTACTTGTTTTTCATTTTCACTTATTTATTTTTAAACTTTTATTTTTCTTAATCTTTTCAAATGGGGTTTAACATCTTAGCAGGCCAGGTAATGTTTATCGTTGGCATTCTTGAAACGCTGGAGTTGGAGGGGATTTTGTAGTGGGCTGGTGGCGGGGTTGGAAACTACTCTATTCCCCTCATTTCAAGCTAAGGTGTCTGACTTTCAGGTGGATGAAGAGTCAGGCCAGTTCACCAAGTATCTCACCTGGGGACTTGGTAGCTGGTAGGCCAGGCGCACAGCTAGCCGCCAGGCCACAGGACATCTGGTGAGTCCTGGACAGAGGCTGCTGAAGGTGGCCTGGCTCTCCTTAGACCTCTGGGTGACTGTGGGCAGAGACGGCCCTGAGTCAGCACAACGCCCACTTCTGTGCCCCAGCAGCCACCTACATGCCCCAGGGCACTGGGCTTGACTGCTCCAGAGGGCGTATGCAAAGGATCAGTAATACAGAGACATTTTGAGAAGCACCTCTGCTGACTGAGAGCATTTTCTGTGTTGAAAAAAACCAACACCCAAACCCCCCAACCAAATGGCACAGTCCCCATACATTTTGGCAGCAATAACAAAGCACTGAGTCCTGCCAGGAGAAACAGCTTTGAATTCAAATATAAAGCTAATCAGAATATGGATCATACAAAGCTGCCAGTTATTTGATGGGTGTTGGGAGTAAAACACACCCATCCAGCTAAGGGACACCCCCCCCACCGCCCCGGTTGGGTGTGTTTTACTCCCAACAATGTCAAATCTTTTTCAAAAAGCAAATATTCCCACCTGTCTCCTTCCTACTCAAGGCAGCTTCTAGGTCTAAAGCCTTGGGATCTTGCTGGAGAGCCAGCTTCCCAGGCTTCAGATCCCTAACCCGCTGGCAGTTACACGGCAGCTGGAGGGCGGCAGTGGCCAGCTCACCTCAGAGTTCCTGGATCACTGTGTTAACAAGTTTGCATTCATTGTCAGCAGATTCCTCTGGTGGGGCTGGAGAGCAGAGAAACAGTGGGAAACAGAGGCTCAAGAGGACAGGCTCTGGACCCCAGGCCAAAGCTCCTGCCCCTTCACCCACCATGACCTTCAAGCCTCCTGGAGGTGGCGGGGATGGGACAATGACGCCTGAACCCAGAGCCAGCGGCTTTCCTGCCGGGCCTCTGGGCCAGTTCCTTACCATTTCTGACTCAGTTTTCTGTACCTGGAAAACGGAAGAAACGATATTACTTACCTTAGAAGATTGGTGTCCTGTGCATAAGGTATCTGGCTATGCTCCTTACTTCAGAAACCTCGAACGCCTCTCCATGTCCCAGGGGGTCATCAGCCCCAAATGACTGAGCCCCAAATGACTGAGCGTGGAATATGAGGGAGAAATTATCCATTATAGTTTACATTTGTAGTAACCCTTCTTTGGATAGATTGAAATTGTTTTCAGAATGACAGAAATGAAGGCCAACAGTGCTCACAGATGGGTTCCTAATCTCTAGTGTGTGACCCGTGACAGCCTTCTGGTTATACACCCGTGGTGCTGGGCACAGGGCCTTGCCGTTGACATGAATACCTGCCACGTGCCTGACGGGTCCTAAGGACTTCATAATATTCACTCATTTAACCTTCACAACAGCCATATGATACAGATGTGGTAGCATTCCTCACCCTGAATGAAGAAAGGGGGTACAGCGACACTGAGTGACTGGTGTAAGATTATAGAGGTTGTGAGTGAAACAAGTGGAATTTGAACCCAGCAGTCTGGCTGGAAAAGCCGTATTTTCTACCACACTGCACTGAACCCTGATAAGATAACATCGGAAGATTTTCCTTGAAAAAGAATTTATTAAAATTAGGTTCTCGGTAACTACTTTCTTACTTTTCAGGATTGTGTATTATATCTATTTGGTTGAGGCAAAATCTTAAAAATAGGGCTGTGTGAAGTTCTGTGGACCGGTTGAAAATTCCGAGGGCTGATTTTATCTTCATCATTGATGTGTAGAGAGAAGCAAGTTGGCCACACTTATGAATACAAAGGAGGGGCTAGAAAGAAGATGACTGGAGAGAAAACTGGCCCAAGGAGAACAGGTATGTGGCTCAGAGGCAGTGGTGTGCTGGTAAATAGTTAACAGCAGGCTGGAACTGGGTTGGGGGGTGGAGGGTGAGAGGGGCGAGTCCTGGTGGGTAGCCTTTGCCAACTGCCAATTTCCATGGTGTAAATACTCCCACCATGGTTGACTTCAAGCTCCCAACCTGCCCTTCCTTGGTCAGGAGTGGGAAGAGGGTCTAACCATTGGCTCTTACAAGGCTGCGTTAGCACACTGCTACTTGGAGGAGACGTGAGCTCCAGTGAGATGACTGGGGCTATTTACTAGGCAATTTATACACAGTAAGAACAGCAGGAGGGTGCAGAGAGTTGGAAGGGACCTAACACAAGCCTAAGACTCAGTGCTTCCTTGGCAGCATCCTCCCTTCAGAAGATGCAACGTGACTGGGTCCTTAAAGCTTCAGGTTCATTACAGCTTCCCTTTGCCGGCTAAGGTTAAATTCCAAGCCCCTAATTCTGTTTTAGTGGGGCCTTCGCCAGTCCTTCTTTTTTATATGTCTTGGGGCGCAAATAGGGGTAGGTCCTGCTATGGACTGAATGTGCTCTTGCAAAATTCTATGTTGAAGCCCAAATGTGATGGTACTAGGGGTTGCGGCCTTTGGGAGGTAATTATAGCATTCGCATGGAGCCCCCACGATGAGATTAGTTTCCTTTTAAGATCAGGAGGAAAGTAGCCTCTGTCTTCTCCCAGCCATTTAGGATACAGGGAGAAGGGCCCTCACCAGACACTGGATCTGCTGGAGCCTTGACCTTGGTTTTCCCAGCCTCCAGAACCTTAGGAAACCATTGTTTGTTGTGTAAGCCACCCAGTCTATGGTGATAGACATATCAAACTAAGATATGTCAAATATGTCAGGTAAGACATATCTGACCCAAACTAAGACAGATTCCCTCTTGCATGGCTTCAATAAGGCACTTACCTTTTGATAGAACTGTTTTGTCTGGCTAAGGTTTAAAAAGAAAGAAAAACAATTAATATTGCACTGTTTCCTCTTCTTTTCAGCTACCCTCAGCAACGTGTAAAACCCAATTCTTAGCCACTGTCTCGGGCATCTGTGATACGCCATTTAAACAAGCACAAATGACCAGGAAGCCCACAGAGTGCCGCCTGGGACTGCGTCACCTGTGGGATTCTTAGACCTGCCTAACTCCGTGGGCAAAACAGCTGCTCTCTGCTGCCAGCCTTGTTAGAAATGCATTCTCCTGACATTGGGAGAATACGGGCAGAAGTGTGCAGGTCAGTCCCACAAAGCCATCATAACCAGCAGAAAGAAAGACCAGATACATGCCCTGAATCTCTAAATCACCATTGAATGTGAAAATATGAAACAACTAGATTTGAAAGGGGGCTTAGAAATAATTTTTTAACTTCTAACTTAAAAGGACAAGTAAATTGTATTAATGGCCAGGTTTATCTTTATGGTTATCTCCTCCCTCTAGACCAGTGGTTCTCAACCAGGGGTGGCGTTGCCCTCCAGAGGACATTTGGCAATGACTGGCGACTTTTTGGTTGTCAGCCTGGGTGAGAGACGTTCGTGGCATCTAGTGGATAGAGGCCAGGGATGCGGCTACATATCCTACAGTGCACAGGTTAGCCCACAACAAAGAATGAGCTAGTCCAAAATATACCGAGTAGTACCGAGTATATACATAAATACCGAGTAAATATACATAGTACCAAGGCTGAGAAACCCTGGTTTATACACAAAAGACTGTTTTCCAAAAACTAAAGAAATAGAGAAATGGCATTCTTACTCGAGGAAGAAATCATAACCACAAATCATATTTTATTAGCTGTCCAATGCCACCTTCCATTCATGTCTGTGTTTTAATTAAATTTTATGACTACCAGTACAAATCAATACAAATGCATTCTTTTTTTTTTTTTTTTTAACACACCAACAGCTCGAATGTTCTTGAAGCCTTTAAACAATGAGTTGACTGTGGGCAAACAGAAGACAAGGAATCAGAGAGATAATTAGCTCATGCATCTGGTGCTGGCTAATAAATAAATTTTCATATGAATGTAGAAACCACTCAATGTTAACTGCCTTTATTTTTTTTTAAATACCTGGAAACTTTAATAAAATGCAATTTTCAGAAGCATCGTGGTGACTGAGTAGAACTGCTTAATTTAAAAAAATAATAAAGTTACTTCCCCCTAGACTGGGGTGGGTGAACATGTAGCAAAATCTTCCGTCCCACTGGCCTCCGGCAGATGGAGTGATCTCTCACAAGACACATTTTCCTGCAGTTCTTCTCATGGAAGCCAGAAGCCAGGAAGAGCACCCTGCTTTGAAAAGCGATTGTTTGGTTCACACAGTATACTTTGGTTTTTTTAAACAGGTAAGAAAGTGGTCCCCGGTTCTCCTGAGGAGAAAATGTGTTTTCTGACTTTTGAGTTAATGAAGATACCACCAGTCTGAATGAGTTCCTTTTTCTGTTAAGGTGAAAAGTATCTTTTCCTTTCCCTCCAGTGATCAGTTGCTCCTCTTTGGAAATACTCTTCAGATAAGTATGTTTACGTCTTGACCTATCAGTAGCCCCACACCACGCCTTCCATATGACGAAGAGCTGACACTCGGTGCCTGACAGGATCAGCATTGGGCACGTCTTGGGGATGGTATCAGTCTGATGTGGTATCATCTGATGCTCTGAACTGATAGTTCTCATAAAGTATCTGAAAGTATCTTCTTTAAAAATATAAAAGTATATGCTAACTTGTGCTCTCTTAGTGAGACTTGCAAATTGGTCATTAAATAAGCAAAATATAACTCAAAAGCAAAAAAAAAAGTGTGTTTTTAAATAAAATTAACAAGTGAAGATGGTTAAAACTACAACCAAAACGATGAACAGATTATTTTTGGTTAATCATAAGGAGACATGACACACTAGTTATAGTTCTCTTGCTTTTTTAGTCCGTTTGGTTCTGCTTAATATACTCACAAGGATCGCAGTGAGGGTATCTTTGAACTTCACACGCTCTCCTTGTCCACCATCTGATGTTTCAGCATTCCAGGACACTAGAGCCCTACTGATTTATACAATCACGCATATGAGGAGAAATTGGCTTGCCTTTCATTCCAATGAACCTTCTACATAACTGGCCTTCTTTCATGGACATTTCAGTGAGCATAGAAAACAACAGATCTCACTTTGCTGCAAACACAGTAAAACCTTCCTGCCATTAGGCTTCGAGTCTCACAATCATTCAACCTTTGTCAGACACTGCACGGGACGCATTTGGGCTTCTCTGCAGGGAAAGTGAGGAATTTTAATTCCTGCTGCATAAAAGCCCAATAGGCAGAAATTGGAGGCTCTCTCCAACTTCTTACTAATCAGTCAAATTCTTTTCTTGCCCTTTATGGAAATCTTTTCCTTATTGCAGCCACTTGTCTGGTAATTGCAAAAGGAGAAAACTGAAACATCTCCCCAAATCTGTCCCGGGGAGTTCATGTTTTTTTGCTGCTTGTCTTCTGTTTCTGTTTGCGAAGGTGAGCCTCTATCTCGTGCCTGAAGACCAGCATCCCCAGCTGCCCGTGGGAGGCCTCGTTCATGGCCTTGGACTGCATGCACATCTTGTACTGCTCAGGGGTCAGCTCGTCCACACAGCGCTTCTCGTGCCAGAGGTGAAAGAGTCCCCGCACGGGTGTCCGAACCACTATGAGGTTGCTGTGGAGATACTTGCGATAGAGATGCACGTCCTCTCCGCCCCAGCCTTTGATGTCCAAATCAAACCCACCTGTCAGGAGAGAACACGCTGCTGAATCATGCTGTGCCTGCATCTCCTGATCTATAGTTGCTTTCCCGAGCCACACCAGCACAGAACTTTGCATGAGAAGAAGCTTGTAGGGGAGATGTGTTTCAGCACCCCTCTAGATTATGAATGTCCACCCGGGTCAGAGCACTCAAAATTCTCACAGGGGACCTCCATGGCAGCCTGCACTAACTCCTGGAGATAACAAGACTGCAGACAGAATCCCCGGCATTTGCCTGCCTTCAAGAGCTATCAGCAATGCTAACGATCAGCCCTAGTTTCAGATTAAGAGCTGCAACAGCACCTCGACTTTTCAACCTGAAACCTTCAAGTGAAAATTCATGTGTTTCGGTTTCAATGTGGCCTCCCCCTGCCATTCCAAACGGAATAAACCAGAGGCTTGCAGCGTGAAAGAGTAAAACAGAATCTCAGCATGAAAAAAAAATCATATCCCCTAAAAGCACTCTTCCTTTCAGAGACTAAAGTGGCCCCGAAAAACTGTGTGTCCACAGGCTGGTGAAATGAGTCATGTTAAAGGGACTGGCCTCACAGCCACTTCTGCAGTTCTACTCAGAACGTCGGTGCCACTTTATAACGGACTCCTTCACAGGGTGAGGAATGGCCCCCTAAACTCTCACCTTTGTAAACTGAGATGCCCCATGTCTTTTCCTAACCGAAAGCCCACCGTGTCCAAGTAGAACCAAAGAAACACTGGTCTCTTTTTGTCATTGTTCCTTTCTCACCTAGGCGATTTCTCCAACCCTTACAAGAAACAGTGAAGTGATTCTCAACATCTTTTCTAAGAGTTATCACATAGCCAGGCCCTCTGTGCCCTGCAGCCCCCAAGCTGCACTGCTCTGATGGAGGTTAGGGACAGGAATGGGGGCCCACACATGGGGAAAACCGCACCCTACCCACTGGCGATGTGTGTGAGTGAGCTGTGGCCCCTCAGTGGCGTGCAGGTGAAGAAAGCTGTACCATTCGGGGTCTAGAATTTGAGTCTCGGTTCTCTTACCTCTCTTGAGTTTTGGTTTCTTTATCCAGAAAAGAAGTAGGTGTCATAACCAAATGAGATAGTAGTGTAACTTGGTTAGCTGTAATTGATTTACTGTTTTCTTCAGTATCATTACAATTAATTAAATAGAAGGTGCTCAAGAAAAATGCTTACAAATAAATACAAGATTGCAAAGAATGACTGGGGTACAAGGTGACCGCAAGATTCATTCTGATGTCATGGCAAGAGCTTACTGAGGAAGAGCACGCTGCCCAGCCTGCCATTACCGTGTTTGTCAATTATAGCTGTGCTCTGTCTTTAGCAAAAAATATTGTAAATTTGATAAACATACATCATCACAAAATAATCTTTCTCTGTACACAGAGCAAGGAAACAGAGTTCCTTGAAATGGAAATCTCCTCTAGAAATTTTTTTTTAAATATGTCATTTGGGGAAATTTGATATGCACATAATCATTTAAGATTATTTCTTAGAGAAATCAAAGCACATCCATCGTTCACTGCCAAGTATCTGAGGGAGGGCACCCACCACTGAGAGACCGATGGCCTGGGTGCTCTGCTGCTTCTTATGAGAACTCACTTCAAGTTTTTGTTTGTTTGTTTGTTTGTTTTTTCCTTAATCTGGTGATTTCTGTGAAGGTTCTATAGGCCCTGTAGACCACCACCTCACCTCTGAACAAAAACCTGGCGATGCTCAGCTAGACTCACCCATCTTAGAAAGAGAAGCTGTAGGCCTCAGGCCAGAGTGGGAAGAGGTAGACCAGGAGAGAGCAAGGTGAGCAGGCTCTGGGAGGCCCACAGGGAGATGGGCGTTTCCATGCTGTGTGCGGGGAGCTTCCCCAACCCTATCCTGGTGCACAGTCCACCCTGAGTCCTAAGCCCAGACCAAGGTTTCTGACCTGTTCATTCATAACTGTGGCTCATGTATAAGCCATAATCCTAGTCCCTCCAGAGACACATGAGTAAGTGCCACCATGAAAGGTGGTGTGGAATTTCCTAGGGGGACAGAAGACACTCTGCTCTCATCCTGACCATGTCCCCCACTTACTGTGAGATCCCTTTGCCCCTGAGAGTTAGGTCTCAAGTGCATCCTAAGGACCTTTCCTCTCTGTGCACTGGTGACCCGTGTGTGTGTGTGTGTGTGTGTGTGTGTGTGTGCATGTATGTACATGTGCGTGTTGACAGTAATTGTACACTTAGAGCTTGACACTTCAAGCATCTCAAATTTTCAAAGGTTCAGCTGAGAAATCTGCATTGTTTCTGATATGTGATTTTTCCAAAATTCCCATGTTGGCCTTATTTCTTTAATGTATCCTCCTATTGTGGAGGCCCACGGTGTTCTACACGAGAGGACGCAGGAGCCAGACCAGGTTGGAAGAAGGCAGCACTGGAGGGCTTGCTTAGAAGCTGCCTTTGTGCAACAAGCTGCCTTTTCCCCTCAGATTATATGCCTTATTTGGGGTGGCTGAGCGGTGCTGGTGGAGATTATAGGGGCTAATGTGCCGCACACTCTCAAGCCCCCTATTGGTCCAGTCTCAAGTCCATGATGAGAGAAACGGCCTTTTCTTAGGAAGTAGCACCACCTTTGCCACCAGACTTGTTGGGACCTGCTGCGCTTCCCTCATGGCCTCTCACTGCCCTCTAGGTGGCAGTAGAGATGCAGACTTGTTGCAAGTCCATTGGTCTTACCTATATTGATGAAGTCTGACCGATACTGACATGTCATCCCAAATCCAAAGTCTCTCCAAAATCCAGTTTCCTTCTTTATGACCTGCAAGGAAAGCACTGTCATTTGACGGGGAAGGGCAAAATGGATAACAATAAATAGAGAGTATTCACAACCTCGTCTGAGCAATGTTAAATAGGGAGCCCATCCCAGCACTGATGCATAGCCACAGCCCTGTGTGGGAAATGAAGATATATTTGAGTCCTTTCTGACGGTTCGGAATAGTCAACTCACCAGTCCCAAAACGGGACTTGTGATTTTTGGCACCTCTAGCTGGAATGTTTCTAGGGTGTAGGCATGAAAACACACACACACATACACACACACACATACACACACACACACACACACACACACACACACAAGCAAACCGGAGAGCAAGGTTTTGAGCAGTACCATGGAAAAGCCACCTACGTGTCTGGCCCAACACCAGTGCCAGCGAGAATTGGAGGCCTTGGCCCCTCACACAGGGCCGGGCAGGGAGCCAGCAAAGGGCTCAGGAAGTTGAGAAAAGGGATAGAGAACAACTCAGAATTCAGCTGCCCTGGCACAGTGCACAAACAGGACTCCCTCAGGGAATAAAAGGAAAACCCGAGACTTTAGTGTGTGACTCTGGCTTCGCAAACTCTCGCTTGCTGAGGATAAGGGCACTAAGAGTCCAGGTTCTGAAGAAAGACTCTGTCCATTCATCTTTAAACTATTTTAAAACCAAACTGCTCCAAAAAGCATCAGCAGAGGTGCCAGGCGGCAGGGCTGCCGAGAGGCCATCCAAGCAGTGACTGTCTTTAAAAAGCAAAACCTGGCCCCGCTCAATCTCTCACTTTGCAAGTAAATTTCCAATGTACTTGCTGAAGCAGCAAGACATTTTTTTTTTTTTTAAATCGCTTATATATTTTTGGCTGAAGTAATTCTGGGAATGGTTCGGGGACCTACTTTAATAGTTATTTTTCATGATTCATTCTTGTAGTTAACATAGGTGCTTCGATGAAAGCAGGGGAGGGGAGGCTGCAGAGGTCCCGATCCACTCGGATTTCTGCGTTTTCTGTCTGGGACATCTGGTGCTGTTCACCGCTAATTAGAAACAGTGTGTGTGGGTGGGAACACCAGCGTCTTGCCCCAACTTGACCACTGGCTGGCTTTTTTGCCTTAGTTAGGTCCCTCACTTCTTAGAGCTTCTAGTTCCTTTCATATAAATGAGGAGTTTGAGCTAAATCATCCCTAAGGTCTCTTCCAGCTCTAACATCCAAACATTTATCCTATTACTGCTATTCTACCTCCCTGATGTTTCCCTTTATCTATACCACACTAAATTGCACTTGACAAATGGCTTGCAACAGGGCTGATGAACTGAAAAACTCTTTTACCCTGTAACTTATGAAACCATCTTATTTTCACTCCAACCTACATATAGATGTCGCTTGTACTACTGTTGGCACACATCAGGACTGCCTAAGGGAAATAAAGATCAAAAGAGGTTTTGTGGGTTAGTATGGTCCCCAGCACAATGCCCTCCAATTCTTCTTCAGAACAATATCTCCCAAGTGACAAGACAATTTCATCAGAATCAACTGGAAAGGTTTTTCAGGGCAGGAAAATCTGGGAAAATCTCCACTGAGTCATCTTTTTAAAAATGGTTTGTTTTGTCCCTGTCATACCAGGTACACTGTTTCTGGTGCAGCTAATGGCTTAATATCCTTTCTGCTGGCCAGGACACAGACAAGTCCTCAAAGCTTCTGAATAAAAATGGAGTAAAACAGAAGTGTCAGTATCCAAAACTTCAAACATTTGGCTAAGGTATATACAGAATCTGAAAGAAAAAGCTCCAAACAGGGAAAACAATGGGTTGGGGTTTCGGAAGAAAGACAAGGGGGGTATTGCAAGAGGTAGCCATCCCAGGACTGGGCTGAGTGAATGTACTGCCTAGCAAGGCTGAACAAAGTGAAGAGTGACCTTCTGCTGGGGACAGTGTGACAGAAACAAACTGATTTGTGAGCTGGAGAATGAGCTATATAAACACTTATTAACATCGGCTTTAAAGTTGGCAAGCCACGGAAAGCCACTATCTGAAGAGCTCATTGAAATTTAGCCCTTGGTGGGAACTGATTTGGTCATGCGCACAGCATGTGATGTCGGGCAAGATGGGGTGCGCTTGTTAGAGTTCACTTATTAGAAGTTCTACCACCCCCTCCCCAACCCCGTGCTGAGTCACTAACTGGAGTGGTGCTCTCAACGAGCAGCCTAGCTGGGAGTGAGCAGTCTCAAGTGTACATCAGATCACAGCATGTTGCCATTTAAAGCTCTGCAGCGGTTTTAACTGCATTCTCCCTAATGCAATTAGAATAAAATCCACAAGGAAACCTCTAACCGGCAAAGGCCCCACAGGACCTGGCCCCTGCCTGCCTCGCCAATCTCATATGCCCTCATATACAGACCCCTTATATTCTGCCCTTCCCAATGCACCAGACTCATGGGTCTCTACAGCTGGACAACTGCAGTTCGCCCTTCCTGGGTCACCCTTTCTGGGCTCACTACTGGGCTCTGCTCCAATGCCATTTCTCAGCGCCATTGTCCTGGCCCTCCCGGCCCATGTCAGCTCTCCCCACCCCTGTCACTCTCTACTCTGTCATCCGGTTTATTTTCTCTATAAACCAGGCTCTCTGAAATTATCCTGTTGCATTTGTTTCTCTGTTTGCTGACTGTCTTCACCAACCACCACTGGTAAACGTAAGCTCGGGGCCTTGGGCTTGTTCGCGGCTGTGTTTCCAGCACCCAGGCCACTGCTCAGCACACAGCAGGCCCTCAATAGGTTCTGAGTGAAGCGAAACAACACATAACAAAACCAATTTTACCACAGGCTGATTGATATAAGCAGGAGTTGAGTTCCTACAGCACCTCATCAACATTGTAATAAAACAATGTTGAACAAAACGATGTTATCTGAGGACCTGCTGTCCCTGTCCAAGGAACAATGAGGAGCAGTCAGAGGGCAGACACAGCATCAAGCCAGTGGAAATAGTCGTGGTTCAAATAGGGAATTCCTGTCAGCAAGTGGTTCAGGGAATCCTGGGAATACCAGTGGGGAAACCCTCAGAATTGTGTGGCTGTGGAACAACAGACAAAAACGTTCTCACCTTCCTGGGGTCTAAGCAGAGGGCTTAACTTCTTAGAACCTTTGCCCAAGCATAAGGATGTCCCCCGTTCTGTTCAAATATTGAAAAGATACACACCAATGATGTCTAGAGGAGGAATAAACCCTGAGATAAAGATTAAACTTTCAAAGAAAAATAACTCCTCCTCCTGTCCTGAATTTCACCGATCAGTTTTCAAGTGCTATCTTCATTTTTAAAAATGTCTTTTAAGGGCTGGCCTCCTTTCAACTCTCCCCAGCACCCTTTCTCTCCCCTCCTTAGATTCAGCAGAGCACTGCAGGGCATAAATACACCACAAAAGGATGGTTGTCAAGCCTGCTTTCTCACAGGAAGTTTCCAGACCTGCAGCTCTGTGGGCGATTCACGTGACGGGGGTGGGGGCGATTATTTTCTTTTGGGACCAAAACTCAAAGCACAAATCAGTGTCTCTCCCCCAAAGACATGGGAAGGCAGCCATCATGCAGCTGCATGGTTTAATGGCGCTGACTTGGACAACTTCCCATGAAGCAATCTGGGCCCTAAAATAAAATACTCAAGCAGAGTATTTACTCTAAATCAAAGAGAGTCTCCCAAGCGCCGAGGTTGAGTCTGAGCAGCCTCACGTTCACCAGAAACACCAGTGGTGTGCATGCAACCCATGCAGTCCACACGCCCCACGCTGAGAAGGCGTTAGGCCCGGTTTAATGCTCTGCTGTTGCCATCTTGAAATTCTTCATAATTTTTGAACAAGGATCCTGAGTTTTCATTGTGCACTGGGCCATGTCGTGTATGTAGCCAGCCCTGTCCGTGAGGGGCAGACACCCTGAACTCCAGGGGTTTCTGTGGCTGGGCTGGGTGCCTCCTGACCCCACGCTGTACGTTCCTTGTTATCTGGGCCCTGAGGGCTCCGTGATCACACCACACAGGATTCCAGGGGGCTGCAGGTGGTACGCATGTGCCCTGTGGTAAGGCACAGTACTGTGACCGTTTCTATTTCTTGAGAAATAAAGTATTCTAGAGCCACAGCTTTCAAAGAATTGGTTTAAGAATGGACTCAAATGCCACCTCCTCCAAGATTTGTACTAACCCACATTTCTCTACAAGTCTTCCTATATCTGCATAAAAAATGAAGTGCCTCCTGAAGGGTATCATGCTAGACAAGGAATCGTCCAGGTTCCCTCTGTTCTAGGAATCCGTACTTAAAGCTAGACTCTATGCCCTCCGGGAAGCCCTCTGAGGTCAAAGGGTGTGTCCATTGGGCATCCTCAGCCCAGTCTCCACCATGTGATAGCACTTGTGTTCCCAACCCTGCCACTTAGCAGTCTGGGCAAGCGACTTATGCCTGTGCGTTTCAAGTTCCTCACCTGTGAAATGAGCATAATAACGCCTCTTCACCTTACTTAGTCGTGCATGAGGTAACGTGGGCACAGTGTGGCTTATGAAAGGCTGATCGATGGCATCTGTTAATGTTACTTTTGGTACTTAGTTACTGTTTGGTCTGCTTCCCGAATAAACAAAAACAGACAAAAAGGATAGACTATGTCTGGTCAGCAATTTTTAGAAGTTTAAACATAAATTCAGATTATTGGTAAAATACCTTTTGGAGGCAGGTAGAGAGGTAAGGGTTTAATCAGAGAGGGGGTTATAACAGCTACATACGATGTCAGAGGGATCGTACTCTTGGGGGGGTTATCACGTTGTGAGGGGTGCAAATGTCTAACCATTATGTTGGGTTGTACACCTGAAACTAATGGAAAAATATAAAAGCAAATTTAAAAAAAAGTCAGAGAGGGAGTGAGGACAGAAGGCAGCATACCATCCGCACAATGAACAGAGTGGCACCAAGTCATCAGACTGAAACAATGGGTGGAACAAATGGCAGACTGAGATGTCAGGCACTTCATGCAGTGGAGACGGTGAGGAGATGGACCTGAGGTGGAAGGAGACGAGGAGACACCGGGCAATGTGCTCCTGGCAGAGCGGCTGGCTTGGGTGTCTATCGAGCTGGAATCACGCGCCAGGTGCTGGGGTTTGCAACCATTTTCTCCGTAATCAGTTTTAGAGCCAGTTTGTGGAGGGCAGTTAATCCCAGCAAGGAATCCGGGTTGCAGTGCTGTGCTGAGCTGGCCAGGACAGCTCAGCAGGATTGCACAAGTCTCTTGCCAACTCTGTGTTCAGTGACATCACATCGATAGCCTGAAACAGGCCACAGTGGGAGTATTGACACCACTGAAAATGGCAAACGCTATGAATCAGGGCTTTCCCCGCCCCCTTTCAGAGAGTGGGTTGTTAAACATTTACTAGCACACCACTGGCTTTAGGCCATAAGACTTTTTTTAAATGGAATTAATCTGCATTTTGGAAATGCATCTATGGCAGAGGGTGAAGGAAAGACTGAAGTATAGGGGAGGGAAGGAATCTATAAGAAGCAGTAAGAGGCTCCTGCTGTGGCCCCGGCAAGAACCGACAAGGCTTGAACCAGGAAAGTGGAATGTCCAAAGATAACAATTATTGAAATTAGAGTCATTCCCCTCTCAGAGAGCTGCTTCTACATGAAAGCATCGGCAAGTTTTACTTCCGGTTTAAAACTCAAAAAATTAAATACTAGTATAAAAGCCCACGATTTTATGTACTTCTTATTACTAATGGTCAGTACTCAAAAGTAAAGAAACAAGTAACCTGAACACACACACACACACACACAGAAATCATAAGTTTGGTTTCTTCCTTTTGTCTGCAGGCAAAATGTTACCAAATGACAGTGGCAGTAGCCAGGAGAAATAATAACTGGCACACTGACTGTGAGGTCATATTTGCAGGGCTGCTGGAAAAGGTTGTCTACTCTTTGCATACATAAATAACTTCTGTTATAGCTACATTCTGGATCTATGTTCTCCCTTACCTCTGACTGACACTGATGTACTCCAGGGAAGGCTATAAAGAATGTATAAACATATGTGCATCATATCTTTCTAGACTGAGCCAAAATGAACCCCTGGTAGGAAGTCTTTCCTAATTTACCCCTCTCTGATCATTACTCTTTATTTTATGCCTTCTCAGCTCCTATACATTCTATCTCCAGCATATTAGTTTCTGTGGTTTGATGTTCTCCCTTGGAATTTCTGTCAGGTCATTTCTTTTAGATTTCAGCTCTCATCTAGACCCTAAGCAAATCTATTTCTACTGCACTAGAATAAGGAGATCCTAGTTTTGGCCTGAAATCTGCTACGAGCTGGCTATATGATCTTGGGCAAGTCTATAAAAAAAGAAGAGAGTAGGTGAGATGCTCTCGCAATCACCTGAGTATATGAAACTGTTTCAGTTCTTCTGACCCCTCTACTAGCACCTAGACTACTTCTCTGGAGGGAGCAAGTGCTCAAGAAATGGTTCATCCAGTAAAGACCATAATCAACACTTTTCTTTTTTGGATGAAGACCCGTTCATCTCAGAGACAACTGCTGTGTCTCCCTGGACTAAATAGTCATATACCAAACCCTAAAAGATCAGACTTATGTGGTCTAGGAAAGGTCTAAGGTATATTTAGAAGTAAATGTAAAAGGTTGTGGGATAATTCAGAAGTTCTAGCTGTGGACACAGCCATGTGAGTTCTGGTTCTGATTTGCCTGCACCATCCTCTGGCTTCCCTTTGCACCTGCTTCCCTGCAGGAATGGTAACAAAAGGATAAAACATTTAAACTGAGAAATGGAAAGAATTCCTTGCAAGCAAATAAGGTCTTTATGAGTTTGAAGTCAAAACATTAATCATATTTGATGTCAAATGTAAAGTGGTATTTTATTTAAAATCAAAGGAACTTTTATTCTGATTGGTTGAAAGAAAATAAATGCTGTATCCCATTTCTGTAAAGTGGTACTTTATTTAAAATCAAAGGAACTGTTATTCTGATTGGTTGAAAGAAAATAAATGCTGTATCCCATTTCCCCTTCAAATCCTAATAGAAGCTGGTATTAGAATTTCATTGGCGGAAGAGGAAACTATATTATTACTGCACTGTGTGGCTTGGGTCCCAAGAGAAACCATGTGAGGACATGGATGAGGAATAAAACTTGTCCAACCTGAAGGAACTCAAGCTGAAACTTTCTGGAACAGATCATTACATCAACTGCCAGAGGTTAATTGGAGAGGGGCACAGGATATGGTTGGAGAAACAGGTTTTGCTACTCTGGAAGCTTAAACACAGAATCTGTCCTCCAAAAGAATTTCATTAAACACATATTTTCATGAAAACCAGCTTACTCTCCCATTGCACAGAAGCATGAGAGACTTGGTCCTATCCCATCTTCATGTTCACATGGCAGATTTCCTTTCCCAGGCCTATGAGGTTCTCAATGGGAAGAAACATGGCTTTGCCTCAACAGGAGACAGAGCTACTCAAGGCAGTGAAGAACAGACAGCCCCCAATTTAGACACTCCCCTGAGATTCAGCCTGAGTTAAAACACAGCTTCAGATAAGCCCAGCGGATCTCTCTGCAGGAAAAGATCACAGCCCAACTTGGGGACTGACAACAATAATGGGATAGTCTTGGAGAGGCACGCCTACATGTGGTACAGAGACCCTCTTCTGGCTTGTCTCTTCTTCCTGTTCCCTGCCCTGCTCTCTGCTGAATGGAGT
The DNA here is from genome assembly GCF_004115265.2 of Rhinolophus ferrumequinum. Taxonomy (NCBI): domain Eukaryota; kingdom Metazoa; phylum Chordata; class Mammalia; order Chiroptera; family Rhinolophidae; genus Rhinolophus; species Rhinolophus ferrumequinum. Next base: position 57,365,436 of record NC_046287.1, read on the forward strand.
AACTACTGCCACCACCAAGGAGACATCTCAGCTCACAGAGATCCTTGGTGGCTGTGTGGTTCCACTATCTGTGGTGGCATGATGGGAAAAGCATTGAATTTAATCCCTGTTCCCCCAATGAGTCACTCACTGTGTGCCCTGGGGTGAGCTACCCCTTTCTTACTTCTGTCAAATGGGAACAGAAATCTCACCTTTCTTACCTTGCAGGATTTTTTAATAATAAAGAGAAAATGTGTTGCATCCATAATACAATAATACTAGTTACCAGAAGAAAACTATGAAGGTGTGAAATTACCTTTCTGTAAGGTACTGTTCCTATTTATTTCCCACTTTTAAATATTGCAAGCACTTTTAATCAACAAGGCAGTGGGAGCAAAGGCCAGAACATCTGCCAAACGTAAAAATTACTATGGGGATCAATTCACAGATTTCCACTCACCTTTACTCATGGTCAGGTGCCCCTGGTAATGAAAGACATGAAACAGTCACACAAAGGCACCTGCGGGGTAATTACTCACCAGCTGCTGTTCTAAGGGAGGGATGGCATCGTGGTGGCCATATATTATGCCAGGATTGTACTGACTGAAAAGGACTGGATAAAATACTTTCTTCCCTGCAAACCGGAAAACAAACATCCACTTACAGCAACAGATAAAAAACTATTAGGTTTGTTCATTTATATTCAGTCCTCTGAAACATCCCACCTATTTGCACCCACTTTCTGTTTCCATTCACTCAAGTCTAAAACAGGTCTTAGAAGTTCTGTACGAGGTAGACCAGATGGACAGACTATCAAATATTTCTGACCTGTTAGCCCAGGGGTGATGTTCAAAATATTGAGGGTCAGTGGCTCTGGCACAGGGCATCCAGCAATTGGAGTGGGTGTGAAAGAGAGTCCTGGCGCTCTCTGCCCTGCCAGACATTAACCCTTTAACTACTGGCTTGTGGGGCAGTCTGAAGAGTTGCCAGAGGCCGGGGTGACTTAGGGCAGCAGTAGACTGAGGGAGCCCAGGGCAGTTGCTCTTTACCATTTTATATGAAGAGTTTCAGTATTTTAACAACTGGAACACCCATTCCACTAGTTATCAGCTGAATATCAGTGTTGCCTGCGAGTCAAACTCTGTGAAACTTATTTTCAAACTGGGTTATTTCTGCTCAGAGCCCTTCGTCCTTTGGCAATTGCCCACCACTGTTCTTTTCCCGTTGGTTTCACGAGGTTTTCCAGGTCTTGTCTTCTCCCCCACCACACCTTCTCCTGAGGATGTTCACTAAAGCTGACCACCCAGGTAAAAATGGAATAGAGGTTATAAACATGAACTTGAGACAAAGAGTCCCAGAATCATGATGGCCAAAAGGCCTGTACTGGGACAGCAAAGGAGAAATCAAACCAAATGATTTTTTTTTCCTTTTCTTGGTCATTGGGGTAAAGTAAGGCTGATTCAGAAGCAGGACATCAGAGTGAACTGTGAAGGGAATGATGGATGAGTGTGAGAAAGCTAAACGCCACCCTGAGGGAGAAAAAGAGAACTGCCAACTCCACAATTCTTACCTGGCTGTGTGTTCAGCCTACATGTATTGAGGAATTCAGAGGTGAAGTAGATGTCGACATCACAGAAAAAGAGAAGGACGTTGCTTCCCTTCCAGAAGCGGGCTCCAACATCGAGTCCTTTTCCCCGGGAAAATTCTCCATTCAGTTGGATGAAGGTAAAGTTCCTGAAGTTGGCGGCTCTAAAAGGAAGACCAGACATAGTCACTCATGTAGCCGTGCTTCCCAGGCCTACAGAATCCCCCAGCAAATATGTGACCAAGGTTCATCCACGTCTCGCCATGTTTCTTTTGTAACCCTGAGGGCACTGAGACTACCCAGCATTTATAGAATGATCCAGACTCATCGGACACTCATTGTGATTAAAGGTCCCAAGAACAAACACCTAGTGAAGTTTTAACACCAGTTTATTTCTTGCTTCTCTAGTAATTTCCCCCAATGGAAAATTGTACTGTCACGATTAATGAATATTTCTTGTGATGGAAAAAACTTGAACCAGTGAAGATGGAAAATCTCCTAGAAAATTTCCATGCCTCCTGAGCCACCCAAATGAAACCACTGGGCCAAGGAAATAAAATCCCATTTAACGACCGCACCCAGCATCTTCTCACCTGTATTCAACTCCAGGAGCCAGACATGATGGTCTTGATATGTATCTATCCTCAAACAGATTTAAACCTGGATTCCTTCCCTACCCTCAGGTAAAGCAGCATTACAGAGAAAATGACAGACTTGGATTCAGAAGGCTGGGACTGTCTTAGGCCAGGCTCTCCTGCAGATGAACTCTGTGATCTAGGCAAGCCCATTCATCTCCCATAACCTCAGTTGCCTCATCCGCAAAATAGGAATAATAATACCTTCCTTAATTGTCTCACACAGTTATTAGTTAGATAGACACTGCCAAGAATATCAAGTACTATGTAAGCATCAGCTATTGCTGTTATTAGCACAGGCAAAGATTCCCAGGCCCGTGGTCGTGAAGTCAAGCTGTTTCTTCACTTGGCTGTTTTTTCCCAGGAACAGCAGAACCTTCTGAAAGGGGGCACGTCCTGAGCAAAAGATCCAGGAATTCGTTCAGTACCCAGTGGGACAGGGGTTGTCCTGCTGACATCACCCTTCTTTTTCATATTCTGAGCCCTCCCTCCCTTCTACCTGGCCCAACCCCATCCCCCAACTTCTCACTAATCTTCATGTATTCAAAACAAGCAAAAAACCCATTTCCATTTTTTAAACTTTGTGTTCCCAGTAATATCTTGGGTAAAAGTCAACACAACTATAGAGTCATAAACTCTTCAAATGCTAAGATGTATTTGTATCTGGTAATTTAATCAGTGGAACTAGTTCTGCTACCGCTTCCTTCCTTGTCTTAGCATTTTTCAGATCCGTGAGTGAGCTTGGTTTTTCAGCTTTGGAATCCGTGGGCCTAACCTGTCTGAGTTCAATGCCAGACATGGTTTTTCAGATTTAGATCAAGGCCGGAGGCCTGGTGATGGGAAGGGCACTGGTGTATGAGTCAGGAAACTTGGACACAGGGCCTAGAACCACGCCTGGCCCGCATGAGACACTCGATAGATGTTTGTGAATAAACGTGTAAATAGATGAATGATTCTAATCCTAGCTCAGCCTCTGATTTAGTGGAGGCAAGTCACTTCACTTCTCTGGTCTCAGTTTCCTCATTGTAAAATCTGATGATCACAAAGCTCCAAGGCCCCTTTACACTCTAAAATTCTATTTTCTGCACTTTTGCATTCCATTCAGCACTGCTCTCCATTTGGAGGGATTGTCCTCCTCTCTCAGAACTTGATCATGACTCCTTTCTCTGGCAAGGTGGCCCCAGTGCCTGTTTTCTGTGGGCAGCATGGAGGCGATGTTCCACAGCCTACTCCATCCTTGGTCTGGCCCTAGTAAAGGCAGCTACCTGCCTGTCTCCAAAGATGCTCAGGTGTAGTCATCGTCCTCTCCTTCGGAGGTATATGCAAGCCAGCTCCTGTAAGGCAGGCTCAACCCACTTCTCTATTCGCTCAGTTTTTAGGAAAGTTTTACCCTTGGAGATGCCTGGATTTTTGCCTGTTCATCTAAGGGAGTCTCTAGGACACATCTCACAGGACTCATCCACCATCCTGGAGCCCATCATTTTTTTCCCCAGCCAGAGGCAGGTCTCTTTCTTCACTTGTCTCAGGGCTCGTGTTCTTTGAGACCTTCCCAGACTGCAGCGAGACCTGTTAGCTATTTTTCAGGGCAGGGAGGACTAACATGCCCAAATACAATGAAGGAGCAAGGCCTTCCTCAGTCGGGCTGTATCTGACTCATAATTCAGGGACCTCCTCTAAGAGGTCTTACAAGATCTATCATTCAAGAGCTGAAATATAAAAAATGTTTTATGTTTGAACAACAGCAGGCAACTTTCATCAAAGAAGAGGAATGCAGTTCCCTAATGCGTTGTGTTAAACGAACCGCTGGATTTTCTTCTTTGAACAGCTTACAGTCCATTTGTGTAGATATATCAAATATTTACAAAAGTCAAGTCATGTTGACTACTTAAATAAGACCATAAGGCAGCATTAGAAACTGGAGTAACAGCATTAAAGATATGACAAGCCTGTAGGTGATCAATATTTGAGTGCATGGGAGAAAGTTGAGTGCTACAAATTTAGAGGGGAGCGTGGTCATTTGGCATATACACTTACCCAACATGTAATTTAATCTAGCTTGTTCTGTCCAAAAATTTCCCAAACCCTGGCTTGAGCTGCTCTTCTCTGCTCTGCAGCAGCAGGGGGTGGAGAGGGGCACAGGGCTTGCCTGTCAAAGTCACTGGGAAAACAGGTGGGCAGAACACTGTGCCTAGACTGAGATGACCTCTATTTGGAAGACATTTTTTTTTTAAAGTGATAAAACATCAACCTCTATACTTCAATGTGTTGCCTTTAGGGAAAGACAATTCAGGAAAACGGATGCTGGGGGACTCACCATATGGCCCAATGCAAAAGGCAATCTGCTTCCTTTCTCTACATCCAACCTCTCTGCAAGGGTGAGATGATCCGTCTTATATCTATGGCACTACCCAGTCTGGATATGCATTTCAAACCTCTTCTCCAATATGTCCGCAGGCCATACAGAAAGCCCCAGGACACAGCACCCAGTTCTGTCCATTCACTGTCCACACAGCAGCCCCTACACCCTATGGAGCCAGTGCACACATGGAACCAGTGGGCTCTACTTCGTCCCCTCACCTGTACATAACCCTGCCCGGCCCACCGCTGCATGGCTTCTCATCCACCTTGACCAACTTTGGCCAGCAGGAAACATCCATTGTTACTGGCCTGGCAGCACACATATGTGTTGGCTCTGTGCTGAAGGCCTAATTAGGGAGCTGGACATCAGTGCACACAGAAGCAGGGTGGGGACAGAGTTACTGCTGGCCTGGGAAGCACCATCAGCCAGTCATGGGCTCTGGAGAAGGCCCAGGGCTAACTGTGTCGTCCACCTGTGGTTCCCAGTGTGGCTGCCAGGTCACCCTGCTCAGTTAAGAGTCCGTCTACAGATGGATAATGGTACTGCCATCCTTCCTGACAACTGAACCCCAGCACTTCTTATAATTAACCACTACCTGGGAGAACCCCTCTTCCTCCTCTCTTGCCATCAGGAAGGGCCTCTGATCATCAACAAGTGTTCTCTACAAAGAAAGAGGGCTGAGCTGAAAACACCAGAAAAAGAATCGGAACAACTTCACTTCCCCTCTTTTCCAGAACAGAGATTAATACACTGTCAAATACCTGGGCCTGGAAGTGGGATACTCACCTCTCATCTCAAACTCATCAGCACCAGCTCCAGGACACAGGATGCAAAGGGAAGAGGAGAAATTGGCTTCTGCAAGACAGCTAGGCCCCTTCCCTCAACACGTCCCACATCTTCACTCAGAAACACTAAGCGTTGGGCAGGGGATTTGCTCACTAGGCCAGAGCACCTCCTGCTCAACAGTATATGAAACAGTGTATTAAGAGGCAGCTACGCCATGCAAAGCAAGGACATATTTGAATGCAAAACACTGATTTGCCCTAAAGAGGTTTGACAGTTTGGGATTCAAAAATGTGCACAACATGGGCATGAGGCTACAACCCCAAAAAGCAGACCATAGAGGTACACCGGCAGGGACCTTGTTTTATCCTCTGTCTATTCCCCCATCCCACAGTGACCAGCCAAAAGATGGTCACCGATGTCACGGACATGGCTGGGACCTCCTGTCTCTGCTCGCCGATCCCTCCCGGGAATTCGTTTTCTCCATCCTCTTTATGGCCCATGTCGTGTCAACTGCTTCTCATGTCTTGCTGCCAACTGAAGTCCCTGTCTGGGCTCCCAGGTGTTTTGCCCAGTTCTCCTGTACCCGCTGCCCTCTTGTGCCCTTGCTTGTGTAGACATGCACAGGATGATGTAGCATGCTGTAAACCTTTAGGACAGGGTCTGCCATACTTGATTTTCTAACTTCAGAGGCTACCTGGAAGGTAGTGGCACACACAGAGATAGAGTGGATGATCCATAAACACTGGATGAATCCAGAGATGAATCAATGGGAAACCCTGCGGCACATCTCAGATCTGTCATTATTGGAGGATGATGTCCCCAGATGCTACCTTCTTCCCTCAGATGGGCACTGGAGAAGCTTCCCACATCAAGAAAGAGTCTCAACCAACAGATTCCGCAGGACCACAGCACAGGCACAAACCCAGGCTTTTAAGAAGATGATAAATATATAAATAACAGAAAAGAAGAGAGCTGAGAAAAATAAGATGCCATTTGGTTAGAAATATTTAATTCCCCCCTTTCAAAGAAATGTAATATTTAGTGGCATGCCTGAAGAAATGGACCAGTAAGGAAAGGGCATTTTTCATGACAGAATGAGAGCAATACATCCTATACTATGTGATTTCCTGTTATGAATCAGAGTTTGCAGTTTCAGAAGGCCACATGATTACTCATAATTATTTCTTCTTCTTTTCTTCTTGAATTGTATTATTTGCTGATGAAACGCTTGAATTTCTCATTCAATTCCTTTCTTTTATATAAAATGTCTGGTGCATGGGGACTTCTCTAAGCTATATGTAATCATTTTGATAAAGGTTTTAATGACCTGAGAAAGCTACTGTTTCCGCTGGAGATTTAATTTCTCTAATTGACTTACATTTCCCAGAATTGCTGGATTAAAAATGATAAAAGATCTTGCTGTCTAATATGATTTACTCTAGTACAGACTTCTTCCCACCACGGCAAAGAAATTCTCTTAATATGACATTTCCCACAATAGCCCTTCACTTTAAAAAAAAAGCACTTAAAAATATACATAGAAACCAGTATTATATTCAATGTATAATTTACAGTTTTAAATCTAACAGCCATAAATGTTGAAACCGCTTATGAGTTCTACTTACTGAAGACATTTGAATACAGTAACGAATTTAAAGTAAGCACTTTAAATAATTAATTTAGAAGTTTCTAGAGTCTGAGCTTATACAAGCCTGTTTATACAATTCTATTTTAGCCAATACACACACACACACACACACACGCACGCACGCACGCACGCGCGTGCGCAGAAGGTGCCAAAAAAAGTATACACATTTTACAAAAGGAAAAACGGTATTAAAATTGCAATACTCAATATATACTGGTAACAAAAGATGAGTACAAGTCACATTTTACTTCTGTAATTACAAGAGGTGCTTAAAGTGGTTACCATCAGGTAATTTTAATAGTTTATTCCTTTCTTAAAATGTGTATATATTTTTGGTGTGTGTGTGTGTGTGTGTGTGTGTGTGTGTGTGTGTGTGTATTCCTAAAGACTCTACCAAAAAACTCCTAGAACTAATCAAGGAATTGAGTAAAGTTGTAGGATACAAAATAACAATGTAAAGCAGTTGTGTTTCTATACACAAACAATAAATTATCTGAAAGAGAAATTAAGAAAGCGATCCATTTATAATGGCATCAAAAACAATAAAATAAAAAGAAGTATCGGTACACACTACAATGTGGATGAACCTCGAAACATTATGCTAAGTGAATAAGCCAGACACAAAATGTCATATATTGCATGATTCCATTTATATGAAATACCCAGAATAGTTAAATCCATTTTTTTTCAAATGTTTTTCCTGTATGTATGGAGCTGGTCATGTGTTTTTGCGTATCACATTGATTTTTGTTGAGTAAATCCTGCATTCATAGGCTAAATCTCCCTTGGTCATGGTATATAATCCTATTTATATGTTGCCAGATTCAGTTGGCTAGTGTTTTATTGAGGATTTTTGCATCTACTATTCATAAAGGATATCAGTCTATAGTTATTTTTCCTTGTGATGCCTTTTTAAAATTTAGTTTTTAATTATAGTCGACTTACAATATTATATTAATTTCAGATGTACAACACAGTGATTAGATCTCTATATACCTTACAAAGTGATCACCACAGTAAGTCTAGTGAACATCTAACACCATACATAGCCATTACGATATTGCCTATATTTCCTACGCTTGTGATACTGCATCTGGTTAGAGTATCAGGGTAATGACCTCATAGAACGAAGTGGGACTTGTTCCCTGTTCTATATTTTGAAAACTTGTGAAGCATTAGTATTAATTCATCTTTAATGACTGGTAGAAATCAGCAGTGAATCCATTTGGGCCTGGGCTCTTCTTTGTGAACAGTTTTTTGATTACTATTTCAATCCATTTACTTGTTATAGGTCTAGTTAGATTTTTTTATTTCTTCTTGTAGAAAAAAGTTCAACAGTGTACAAAAATTTGTTCCTCTATTCCCTCTCCTCACCTTTGTATTGTGATTTTATTAAAGTATCTTTATGTAAGTATACATCAATCCAGATTTGTAATTATTGCTTTATGCAGTTGTCTTTTAAATCACATAGGAGAAAAGAGTTATAAACAAAAATACATTTATACTGTATTTTATATCCCCCTACGTAGTTACTTTTACTTGTACTCTTTATTTCTTCACCTGGATTTAAGACTGTATCCGGTGTCCTTTCATTTCAGCCTCAAGGACTCCTTTTCATATTTCTTGTAAGGCAGGTTTGCTAGTGATGAAGTTTCTCAGTTCTTGTTTATCTGGGGATTTCTTAATTTCTCCTTCATTGCTGATGGATGGTTTTGCTGAATATAAAATTCCTGGTTGAGCATTTTCCTTTCAGCATTTTGAATATGCCATCCCACTTCTGGCCTCCCTGGTTTCTGATGAGAAGTCAGCTATTGATCTTGTTAAGGAACCCTTGGACCTGATGAGTGGCTTCACTCTTTTTTTTTTATTTTTTATTTTTTTTTATTAGTTTCAGGTGCACAAAACAATGTAATAGTTAGACGTTTATCATTTATATCCCTCACACAGTGATAACCCCCTCCCCTATCCACTACCCCTCTGACATCGCACACAGCCATTACATTTCCACTGCCTCTATTCCTATTGCTGTACTCCGCTTCTTGTAACCATGTGTGTATATATGTATGTATATATATATATATATATATATATATATATATATATATATATATATATATATATAATATAATTGTAGTTGACAGTCATTATTGTTCAGCTTCAGCATCATGTGTACAGTGCAGTGATCAGGCATCTACATCATCCCTGAGGTGGTCTCCCTAATGAGACAAGTGCCCATCAGATACCCTACAAAATCTTTACAACATTATTGATTTCAGTTGCTTCACACTTGCTGCTCACAAGATTCTTTCTCTCTTTGTTTTTTTCTTTCAACCATTTGATTATCATATGCTAGTGTGGGTTTTTTTGAGTTTTCCTACTTGGAGCTTGTTGAGTTTCCTAGCTGTGTAAGGTTTTTCATGCAATTTGGGGAGTTCGGGGCCATTATTTGTTACATACTTTTTCTGCCCCTTTCTCTCTCTCCCCTCCTTCTGGGACTCCCATTATGCCTATGCTGGCACGTGTGACGGTACGCCACAAGCCTCTGAGGTTTGCTCATTTGCTTCATTCTTCTTTAGTTTTGTTTCTCCAACTGGGTCATCTCATTGACCTATGACCTATCTTTAAGTTCACTGATGTTTTCTCCCGCCTGTTTAAACCTGAGGTTGAGCCCTCTCCCCACCAAGTGAATTTTTCATTTTTGTTATTTTACTTTTCAACTCCAGAATTTCTATTTGTTTTTATAACTTCTATCTCTTTATATGATGAGACATGGTTCTCATACTTTTCTCTACTGCTTTAAATATGGTTGGTTTCTTTTAATTCTTTGAACATTTTTAATACAGCTGTTTTAAAGTCTTTGTGTAGTAAGTCCAATACTTGGGCTTCCTTAGAGACAATTTCTAATGATTTTTTTTTTTCCCCGTACATGAGCCATTTTTTTCTTTTTTTGGATGCCTCATAATTTTTTTTTTAACTGAACATTTTAAATAATATAATGTGGCAACCCTGGAAATCAGAATCTCTCCCGAGGTTTGATGCTGTAGTTTGTTTTTTGTTTGTTTAGTGACTTTCATGAACTAATTCTGTAGTCTGTAATCTTTCTTGTGTGTGAACCCTTAGTGGTAAGCAAATGATTAAACAGAGATTCCTAATTTCCTGGAACCAATAAGTCTCTAAGTCTTTGCCAACGGACTTCGTGTGCATGTTGGGGCATGCCACCAAAACTCAGACAGGCAGTTAACAACCTACCTTAGCCTTACTTCCTTCTTGCACAGCCCCTCAAAGTCATCCAGAGGTGAGATGTCAGGGCCTGCTCAGGTCTTTCCTAAGTATGAGCACAGCCCTCAACATATGCCTGCCCTTCTAGATCTCCAGGATTGTTCTGGAGCTTTTCAAAGTCGCTGTAGAGATCTCACTCCCCAGCTTCACCTTTTAAGCTTTTTGGTTAGTCTACTGTTTGCCCCAACTCTTACCTACCACCTTAGGCAGCCACAGTTACAGACTTTCTATAATTGTTTTTTTGACAAATACCTCATGCAGAAAGGGCTTTTTCCACTGGGAGAGTTCTGAGTAAGGTGAAATAAAGACAACTTTGTTGGTGGAGTTTTCCAGGGAACCCCCAGACAGGTCAGATAAGGACAGTTCTCTGGGAAGGGTGCTTTAAAGGAGCTCTAGCCCCATTTGGCCCCTGGTGGCTGCCAGGCTGTGGTTCTTGCTGTGCTCCTGGGCTGCTGGGTTTCAAGGCTACTGAAGAACTGAAGAGGGTGGTGATAATAGGGCAAGTTAAAGCTCCACATGGCTCCCGGTTCACAACAAAAATTCCGTCATTTTTCTAGGATACACACTTTGCAGATTGTTGCAAGTTTTGTTTAATTTCCAGAGTTCTTAAAAGGCTGACTCTGACCATTTTAAACAATTTTCTCATTGCTTTTATAGAGGAGAGTGTTTGCACAGGTCTTTATTTCACCATTTTTCTGACAACATGTTTTTTTCTTTTAACTGTTGCCATTATATTCTATTGTGTCATCTTAATATCATTTAATGTTTTCCTAATACGTGTATTTTCCCAACGTATTTATATGGAAAAATTTTAAATCTTCAGAAACGTAAGAATAGTATAAGTACTCACCTAGATTCACCAAGTGTTAGCATTCGCCAAACATTCTTTCTTCCTCTGAACCATTTGAGAGTTAGTTGCAGACATCATGACAACTTCACTCTCAAAGGTAAGTATCTCTCAAGAAACAGGACATTCTCCTTTACAGAGTTATAACAATATAATAATCACACTCAGAAAATTGTACACTGTCACACTACTATAATCTATATATTATATTCGAATTCTAAAGGATTTAGAATGCCTGAAAATACAGGCCCATCGCAGTAAAGAGCTGGAACACCAACCAGAAGCACGTTTAGCCTCTGGCAAATACTGGTGAGATGTCACAGGCCTGAGATGCTGCTGTAATGTGCAAGGTGCTTCCCAGGATGCGAGACTCCTTATCTGCTTGGGAGGGATTCACTATGTTGCTTTTTTCATTTTAGCAGATGAGATTATCTAAAAGTTCCTCATTTAAGAAAAAAATTAAGACAAAGCAACAATTCTGCTCAAATTTCAGAATAAATCAAAACAAAACAGAACGGAAAGAAACCTTGCCCAGCCCCCCGCCACCCCAGTTTTCTTTTGGGATGTCCTGATAAAATCTTCCTGATGGTATGGTATGTGTCAAACAAATCACTTCAAAGAGATGTCACATGCTGACACATACCATGGCAAGGTAGATCTCTGACAACACACAAAAAAACCCTCTCTTATGTCACATACTTGTGATGGCAGGGCAGTGTCTCATTTCTAGTACTTCAATCTCAGAGCTAATTCCTCTGAAAGATGCTTTTGTGTCCTCGTGACTAGACAAAGATAGATTTGCAATGTAGTAAATGTCAACTGATGCTAATTCATCCACCAGTTACAATGTTTTGTAAATTTTCTAATACAGCAGGTCCTCAATGTCGTTCCACTGTAATGCTGATGAGATGCCATAAAAAGTTAATACTTGTTTATATCAATTAGCCTGTAATAACATTGGCTTCATTATACATTGTTTCGCTAAAGTCACAGAACCTATCGATGACATTAAGTGAGGACTCGTTGTACACAGCTCCAAGCAAACGTCAACCTAAGCCAGGATTTCTCAAACTGTGAGCCATGGGCCACCCACATCAGCATCACATGTGGATCTTATTCTAAGTGTTGGTTCCCAAGCTTCATCTCAGGCCTACTGACTCAGAATCCCTGGAGTTGAATCCCAGGAATGCACCTTTTAAAAAGCCCCCCAGGTTATCCAGAGCACATGTGTATTTGAGAGCCACTGAGTTAGGCTTTAACCTGGAATTCACTGAGGCTTAATGTGCAAGAGTCTGGGTAATAAAACTCAGACATGGAGAATTGATTTGTACTGTTTTTACTGTTTTCAGCGGCAGTGGCTTTTAAATATTTTGACCACAACCCTTACAAGAGAATATATTATACAGTACACACACATTCGAGGTCCAACAATTAAGTTCACAAACTTGTGGCAATGATGTTGCTAATCTTTTTTGACATCAGAGAGTTATTCATTATGAATTTGTACCAACTGGAGAGTTAACCAAGTTTACTATTTGGAAGTGCTGAAAAGGCTGCGTGAAAAAGTTAGACAACCTGAACTTATGGCCAACAATTCATGGCTCTTGCTTCACGACAATGCACCGACTCACACGGCACTGTCTGTGAGGGAGTTTTTAGCCAATACTGGGTGTAGCCAATGAGGGTGTACTGAAACACCCTCCCTACTCACCTGATCTGGCCCCCAATGACTTCTTTCTTTACCCAAAGATAAAGGAAATATTGAAAAGAAGACATTTTGATGACATTCAGGACATCAAGGTAATACAATGACAGCTCTGATGGCCATTCCAGAAAAAGAGTTCCAAAATTGCTTTGAAGGGTGGACTAGGCGCTGGCATCAGTGCATAGCTTCCCAAGGGGAGTACTTTGAAGGTGACCGTAGTGATATTCAGCAATGAGGTATGTAGCACTTTTTCTAGGGTGAGTTCATGAACTTAATTGTCAGAACTCGTGTACACACACACACACACACACACACACACACACAGAAATTACAGTTTCATGAAACAATATGTATCCTTACTACTTGTGAAGCACTCTGATATTTTCTATCCTATTCTATTTCTATTTTTAAAACACTGAACATAACCCACTAAATCTATTTCACAACCTTCTAATGAATCACAAACGGCAGTTTGCAAAACACTGATCTATAGCAATCAACTGAAAAGTAAATCTCAATTGAGTAAGCATAAACTGAGAGAATAAAACACTGCATAGTCATTAAACTAGATTTTTAAAAGATGTTGTTAATATATATACATTTAGCTGGATCTAGAACCATTTAATCACAATACTGATACCCAAAGGAAATAAATTTCATTTAGACTGATTTCAAATCTTATTACTTTCAATTAACAATTATGCATTTTAGAAGAGAGTTTATTGGAGTGAAAATTGGGTGCAGATTTAAGACTGGGCGTCCTGGAAGTTCACAGACGAGGTTCACATCCTAGTCTGCCTCGTGTAGGAGATGACAACCTCAGTTAAATCTTGCTAAGCCTCATTTTCTTTATCTATGAAATGGGGCTAATAACAGCATCTATCTCATTAGTTGCTATGAGTATTAAATAAGATAATCCGTGTAAATAATTCTTTTTATTCAAAGAGAAGATGCATTTAAACAAAAGTTTTATCATCCTAAAAGAAGATAAAAATGATATTTAAATAAAGCTTCTTAAATAAGTTTTCATAAAGATTACTGTGGGTACCAGGCTGGGATGATAGGTAATTAGGAAGATTCATCTGGAAGGTGGAGTGGCAGTGCAGCAGTGTGAAATCAAGTCAGGCTGGCTGCAGAGGGGGTGCATTCCTAGGAGAGGTGGGCTGATCAATGTAACACCATGGACAGGGCAGGACACATCCCAAGGCATTGGTGACATCAACACTGCAGTTGTCACCAATTAACAGAATGAGAACATCAACACAGAAAACAAAATGCCATTCCAATTAATTTCATCAAAGTTTCTGTAGTGCTGCTTTAAAACACTGATCGACTCAGCCTGTAGCATGAAGTAAGCCCTACCATTCAAATGATTTTACTCTTCTTGTTTAGATTCTACTCATTCTTTGCTCACCAAGCAACCTTCTGATTGAGAATTCAGCTTGCCAGGTAATTTGATATGAAGAAGAATGCCTTGATAATAAGAGTCCTTAAGCATTCTAGTCAGTAAAATGGGCATTTCCCACAACAATGCCTAAACTAGCCTTCCACTTATCCATCAGACTTGTGTAAATTTGGTTATATGTATCTATCAGCAGATGTCTGATCATCCCTTGATGTGCTCAGAAGATGCCAAATCCAAGAGGACTAAGGTTCTCAACCCTCGCTGCATTTTAGGGTCACTTGGATAGCTACTGAAAAGCACGTTGGAATGGACAGCTGCCTGCTGTCCTCTCACGGGAAATCCCTGGAGTGGACCACCACTTTCTTAGACAATGGCTCTCAATCCTGGCTCTATGTTAGAATCATCGGCGAAAATTTTTAAAGATCCATGCCCAGGGATGGACACTTTCAGAGATGTTAAAACCTATCCACTATGCAGAGGACGTGAATTTTAATAATGCATGCTCCTCATTCCTAAGCAGAAATAAAAAGGATATTGCAATGTACTGCAGTCAAGAGATTTCTGTTTCACTTACATTTAGTATATTCAACTACTTTATTCTCTTTGGTCTGCCTTTGACAGGATCCATAGCTTTAAGCTGTTATTAGTTTTAAACTTTTAACTCCTTATTGACTGAGAACAGAGGTCAGCAAACTTTTTCTGTAAAGGACCAGAGAGTAAAGTTTAGGCTTTGCGACTCATACAGTCTCTGTCACAACTATCCAACTCTGAAGTTATACCACAAAAGCAGCCATAAATAATATGTAAACAAATGAGCGTGCCCACATTCCAAGAAAATTTTATTTACAAAAACAAGTGATGGATGAAATTTGGCCAGCAAACTGCTTCAGAATGTTTGAATAATTGTAATTAGTATTCTGATCGTGTGCTCATTAATACAAAATTAGTAACAAAGCATCAAAATAAATGCAGAAAGTACACTCAATCTTGGAATCTTCTCCTTTGACTGACTGTCTTCCTATTACCATTTACCAGAAGCTCAAAACAGAGGCCTTGTTTATATTTAGACCATACGGACCTATTCAGACTATTTCTGCCACTGAGTACTATTGACTATTGAAGGCCCTCCAAGCCTTCACTTTTGGAGAAACTACCTCCCCAGTTACTCAACTGAAACCCTGCAAACCTCCATGGCAACCAGAGGGGAGCATGCCAGTACCATTCCAGCTTCCTCACTAGTAGAAACACCATAGATAATTTACTTACTAAATAAATAGTTATATACTTATTGTGGTAGGAAAAGAAATCCATCCCTGCTGCTTTTGAATATATTTATTCCCCAATGCAACCAGTCAACGAGGTATAAATATAAAATCCTAAGTCTAAAGTTTTTAAATCTTTTCTGTTCACTCTTCCAAAAAATTGAAGAAGAGACAATACTCCCTAACTCATTTTATGAGGCCAACATTACCCTGATACCAAAACCTGGTGAGGATAACACAAAAAAAGAAAACTACAGACCAATATCTCTGATGAATACAGATGCAAAAATCCTAAACAAAATTCTAGCAAATTGAATGCAACAATGCATTAAAAAGATTATTCATCACGACCAAGTGGGGTTCATCCCAGGGGCACAAGGATGGTTCAACATCCGCAAATCCATCAATGTGAAACACCACACAAACAAAATAAAGGACAAAAATCATATGATTATATCAATTGATTCAGAAAAAGTGTTTGAGAAGATACAACATCCATTTATGATTAAAACACTTAATAAAATAGGTATAAAAGGAATATACCTTAACATAATAAAGGCCATACATGACAAGCCCTCAGCTAATCTCATAATTTACGGTGAAAAACTGAAGCCCTTTGCTCTACGTTCAGGAACACAACAGGGCTGTCCCCTATCACCTCTGCTTTACAATATAGTGTTGGAAGTCCTCGCTAGAGCAATCGGGCAAGAGAAATAAATAAAAAGCATCCAAATTGGGAATAAAGAAGTTAAATTGTCAGTCTTTGCAGATGACATAGAAAACTCCACCAAAAAGCTATTAGAAACAATCAACGAATACAGTAATGTTGCCAGCTACAAAATCAACGTACAAAAGTCCATTGCATTCCTATATACTAACAATGAAATCTCAGAAAAAGAAAAAAAAAACAATTCCTTTTGCAATTGCAACAAAAAGAATAAAATACCTAGGAATAAACTTAACCAAGGATGTGAAAGATCAATATGCTGAAAACTATAAGACATTTTTCAAAGAAACTGAAGACACAAAAAAATGGAAAGACATTCCGTGCTCATGGATTGGAAGAATCAACATCGTTAAAATGGCCATATTACCCAAAGCAATGCACAGATTTAATGCAATCCCCATCAAAATCCCAAAGGCATTTTTTAAAGAAATAGAACAAAAAATCATCAGATTTGTATAGAACCATATTTGTATGGAATAGCCAAAGCAATCCTAAGAAGAAAGAACAATGCCAGAGGTATCACACTCCCTTACTTCAGCTTGTACTACAGGGCAACAATAATCAAAACAGCACGGTTATTGGCAGAAAACCAGACACACAGACCAATGGGATAGAATTGAGAACCCAAAAATAAACCCACATAAATATGGACAGATAATTTTTGACAAAAAAGCAAAAAACATACAATGGAGAAAAGACAGCCTCTTCAATAAATGGTGCTGGGAGAATTGGAAAGCTACTTGCAAAAGAATGAAACCGGACTGCTATCTGTCACCTTGTACCAAAATTAATTCTAAATGGATCAAAGACCTAAGCATAAGACCTGAAACAATAAACTGCATAGAAGAAAACATAAGTACTAAACCTATGGACCTTGGGTTCTGTACAGCATTTTATGAGTTTGACTCCAAAGGCCAGGGAAGTAAAAGCTGAAATAAATGAATGGGGCTATATCAAACTTAAAAACTTCTGCACAGCAAAAGAAACCATCAACAAAATAAAAAGGCAACCAACTGAATGGGAGATTTTTGCAAACAGTGCCTCCGATAAGGGGCTAATATCCAAAATATACAACTCAACAACAGAAAAACAACCCAACTGAAAAATGGGCAGAGGACCTGAAGAGACATTTCTCCAAAGAGGACATACAAATGGCAAATAGACATATGAAAAAATGCTCAACATCACTAATCATCAGAGAAATGCAAATAAAAACCACAATGAGATATCACCTCACCCCAGTCAGAATGGCTATCATCAACAAGACAAATAGTAACAAGTGTTGGAGAGGCTGTGGAGAAAAAGGACCCCTCATACACTGTTGGTGGGAATGCAGATTGGTGCAGCCACTATGGAAGGCAGTGTGGAGGTTCCTCAAAAAATTACGAATAGAATTACCATATGACCCAGTAATCCCTCTCCTGGGTATCTACCCAAAAAAATCTGAAAACATTTATCCATAAAGACATGTGTTCCAATGTTCATTGCAGCTTTATTTATGGTGGCCAAGACATGGAAACAACCAAAATGTCCTTTGATAGATGAATGGATAAAGAAGTTGTGGTATATATACACAATGGAATACTATCCGGCTGTAAGAAAAGATGAAATAGGACCCTTTGTGACAATGTGGATGGATCTTGAGATTATAATGCTAAGCGAAATAAGTCAGACAGCAAAAGCAGAGAACCATAGGATTTCATTGATATGTGGTATATAAAACTGAAAACAACAACAGAACAAGACAAACAAATGAAGGAATAAAAACTCATAGACACAGACAATAGTTTAGGGGTTACCAGAGGGTAAGGAGGGAGGGAGCATCTAGAAGAGGGTAAACGGGGTCTAATATATAGTGAGGGAAAGAGAACTGACTCTGGGTGGTGAACACACAATGTGAAATATAAATAACGTATTACAGAATTGTACACCTTAAATCTATGTAACTTGACTAAAAATTGTCACCCAAAAAAACTTTAATAAAAAAAAAATTTTTTTCTGTTCAACTGAGTACATTTCATCAAAGATCCTGCCCCAACCATCACTCTGGCTCCCCCCCAATCTCTCAAAATGCATAAGGAATGAAAATCAGAAGAGTGAGACCATTTGCTAAGTGGATGAGATCCAAGTATGGATATCACTGTGAGCCTTACAAGCTGTGGCTGAGATGGAGCTCACTGCACAGCTGTGCTTTCTCTAATTCCCATTCTGCAACATAAAAACCCCACATCTGCAGTTCTGAGAATGATGACATCTAGTCACATGGAAGCCCAAAAAAGCCCGTGCTTCCCACTCTTGCTGTTCATGGCAGTTTATCCTAAAATCAACACTGCACAGTGAGGACTAGTGTCATGCAGGGAGGGTGCAGAATTCCCCCTAAACATGAACAGAGACCAACCAATCCCCTAGTTCACCCACAGTATTAAAGAAACTAAAACTAAAGCAGAAGTTTCAGGCTTGGATGCGTACGAGCTCAGTTACCATGCCTCCCGATTACGGCTCCACAATGTACTTACTTGGAAGTGTTTTCAAGTATTCCTTTGACCTCATTCATTTCTTCTTTCCCAAAGTAAACAACGGTTAGATGAATTCTCCCATCCTGCTGGATGCATGTCTCCCTAGAAAACAAAAGACACGTATGTCTGGACCTGTTTGCATAGTAACAGGCAAGGCCCAAACAAATGCCTGTTTTGTAAAATGCAAAAGTGTCATGAAGTAAACTGAGTGCAGAGATAGGACAGCGAGATATTTCTGGCTGACCATCACAGTTACCTGTATTTGTATTGATTTTACCAAGAAAACAATGAAATTTAAGTGTGCAGATCTGGTAAATGAAAACTCAGATGCAAGAGGCCATAAGTCCAATTGGCCATAGGCCTAGCCCACTGGGGCCATCCAGTGTCATGAAAAGGGCCTTTCTCTGCCATAAGAAGTCTATGAAACATAGAAGACATAAATTCCATTTTACAGGTGAGAAAGCTAAAGCCTAGAGAGGGTGAGACCAGAATCCTTCTCTATGGCTTTTCTTGCTTGTGCCAAAGACAAATAGTCTTAAAGCCTGAATGAGCACAGGCAAAAAGACATTCTTTTGTTTACGACTCTAGAAATCCTTGGTAACACCTGGTGGCATGACTGTTTGAAGCAATGAAAAGGAGGAAGCACAGTTGCTGTGTCTCACCTTCCCACACAGACACAATTACTGTTACTAGTTCTCCATTTCTCCTCTCTGGAACTCTGACTGTCCCAGGCACCGGGCAGTTGATGTTCTAGGGCCCCGACAGCCCTCTCAGGGCCAGGCCTCTGGCTCACGGCTGTCTAGAGCTGCTTTCCCCACCAAAGCTTGCCTGTTATTCGCCCATGACCTGTTCTCTCAATGGTTACACCTAGCTAACCTAGCAAGATCCTCTGCTGAAGGTTTACTTCATATATAGATGTGTAATATGTGTGCGACTGTATGTGGAGATATGTGTATGTGAATGTATGTGTGCAAATATACATGTATGTAAATATGTATTTATGTCTACACGTATGTGTGTACAAACATGTATATGTGGGTACATAATTTTAACAGTTTTCTGGAAGCAAGTTAATGGAAAGATTCTACTAGTGGGATGATATTTTGTGATATGTTCATATGCTGCATATCCTTCCATTTTATTCCTTTTGTCCCTGTGTTAGCTACTTTCTTTAACCCCCAGACCGAAATCCACATCATAGCTTCTCAGAAATTGGCAGAGGCCAATTTATTCACTGCTTTTTATAATGACACTGAAAAGGGGTGACTATCTAGCTGAAGTGGCTGGGAGAAATCCAAAGAAATAGAAGGCATGGTTCCTGTCCTCAAAAAAAAACTTACGTAAGAAACAAAATAAAATAAGCTCAAATAAAATAAGGACACCTCATGGCACTGCTAAAAAGCAGAGAGAATTCAGAAAACACGGCAAATCCTGTGGGCTACAATGGCTGGGGCCTTGAAGGATGGGCAGGGTTTAAAAAGATAGCGAGGAGGAAGAAGAGAATTCCTGGTGGAAGAAATACCAGGCAAAATTATATTGACCCTGGGCAAGAGGCACACTGGGGCACCCTGGTTACAGGTATGGCTTTGAGAATTCTATTTACTTCCTGTGGAAGTAAGGTAAGAGCTACCTCTGAAACCCAGATTGATGGCAGAGCTCTTAGAAACAGGCAAGGGACCAGAAACAGAGGCCCGGGATGTGACAACGTGCTTCAAAACTGAGAGCTCCCTCACAGCCCCGGTCCCTGCCGACTGAATCATCACCTACCGACAATAAAATTCTCGGTACATAAAAGATCCCTTCTGCAAACTTGCAAGATAATGCTTTAACTTCCTTTGCCAGGACGGAATAAAAGCACACACACACACACAGTGCCAAGCACCCAAAAAAAGTGCTTTAAAATTGTGTGTGCTGTTGGAAAAAATCCATCCCAGAATCAGGAGAAAGTCATTGTGGAGCCTGAATAAAAAGGGTTTTCGTTTTTCTAGTAACATCTTTGCTGGAGTTGTAAAAAAGCACTTCCTGTTTTCAAGGAATAAAACAGGTACCTCAGACTTTTACTTTTCATTCAGCAGCTGAGGCTTCCCAAAAAGGCAAAGCAGAATCTGTCTGAGGTCCACCTCCAGTGGCCCGTTCCATTGATTCATTTATTACTTCCTTCATTCAGCAAACACTAACCAAACTAACACACCATGTGCCAGATACTCTACCAGGAGATCTTAAAAAATGAGTAAGATATAATATTTCTGCCCTTGAGAAGTTCTCCATCTACTGTGCATGACTGAAACCATCTAAAAGACAATAAAGAAGTGCTCAATGAGTGAAGGAGCATAGTACCATGAAAACATCACTATCTGCCTGAATTATCTCGTAATTTTTGTATTTTTCAAAAGAATTCTCACTAGATTCCCTCCCAAATGTATGTGAGAAAGAGTGTGTATGTGGGTGACTGTGTATGAAGGTGTCTGTATTTTGGTATAATTATTTGTACATGGACACAGGCTGCCTAGATCCCTGGAGACAACTTTGTTTGCAATGTATTATTCTTGTTGGAGTAAGATTTTAAAAGAATAATCATTTATGGTCCCTGTTGGGGCACCAACCATTCAGTTGTCCTGGAATTCTCCAGGTCTTAGCCCTGGAAGTCCACATCCCAAGAAATTCCTCATCCCAAGCAAACTGGGACAATTGGTCACCCTACCTGTCTCAGGGACTTTACAGTGTATTAGAAGGAATGGACAGTTTAAGATCTATAATATAAGGCAGAATGGAATAACGGCAGTAATAGTTGGGTGGTTTAGATTTTAAAGGAGATACACTGGAAGGATGTTTCAATTAAATCAATTTCAAATAGTGATCATCACAAACCATGTAACCAAAATAGTGGAAAACAGCAAAAGTCTTGACCAGTAAAAGGGACATCATCTTCTGTCTTAAACATCACAAAGAGGAGGCCTAAGAAAGAAATGCAAGATTCTATTCTAGCCTCACGTAGCTCCCAGCTCCAGCAACTTCCTCCAGAAGAGGAGCTGGAGAAGCACCCGGGTGGAGAGAAGGCCGCCTAGGGGAATGGCTGGTCTGGGGAGAGGCAGGAACCCCAACTCCTACTTTAGGATCTCAGTACAGGAAGAGCCACAGCGGAGTATTTGGTCTTTCCATATCATGTAGAAAGTAGAGAAGGAAGGTAGAAGTAACCTAAATATTTTCTGTGAACTAACTTCTGCAAAAGGAGGACTTGGCAGAACCAAAGGATAAAAGACCATCATTAGCCAAGATCCCTCATAAGGGTGGGAAGAGGGGAAGGGATGAGAGACGCTGACAGCTGGATGCAGTACCTTACAGATGTCTCCCCCTGACACACACCCACCATTAAATAGAAGGCCAAAACCTTATCTCTTTTCCTCTTTTCCACTTGTGGGAGTTTTGGAAAGAGCCTCTGAAGACAACAGGTAAATGAGGTAAGAGAAGTAAATAAATAGGGCTGAGTCTCTTGGATGTTCCAGGCCTCAGGCCGTAACCGATGGCCTGTTCTGAGAGCAAAATACTCTACCCCTCAGGGAAAAGATCCACCCACAACTAGGGAGAATGAGCTTGGTACAGCTCACAGATCCATTCCAAGAGCCACAGGAATTGGGAACCTCCAACAAAGGCTGTACAAATCCTCAGCTCAGTTCTTTCTCACCACTGCCCATTCCTTCAGACTACAAATGAAGTGACTAGAACAATAAATACCCTGTCCTCAGAATATAGCTAGGAGTCGGACACAAACAGTTCTCAGTCAAGACATGGAGGTAGCCAAGGAGAACCCGCCCCTACGTCAGAGCAAACAGTCTGGGTGGCCATCTGTATGCAATGTAGAAGAAGGATAAAGAGAAACATCATAGCTACCACATTTCAAGAATAACAACAAAATTAAAGGAAGAGAGAGAATTAAGAAAGCAATAGTTTTCAAAAAGCCAATGAAAACATAGTCTGAAAGAAAATAGAACTCAAACAGAAGAAAATGTCTTACAAATGTTTCACACTTTCTTTAAATAATGTGAATTTAATAAAAGAAAAAGGTTCAAAGAGGAAATGACAAAAACAACACATGAAGGTTAACAGGCACATTCTGTGCTCAGAAGGATACATTGGTAAACAAAGCAAACAGAAGTATTATAATAAAATAAAAATAGCAAGGCACAGAATAGAAATATGTGAAAATCAAATTCCTCACGTAAAGGAAAGTCTTATGTGAAAGCAGATAAAAGAGAAAGGCCTTAAAAAATAGAGAAGCTAATAAGGGGAGAAGACCTAAGAATATACAATAGTGTCTGAAAAGCAGAGAATCCAACAAAGCAGAAGTATGAGGTGTGATCAAAAAATACGATGAATATTTAAATACTCAAAATTAGAACACCCAAAACAGCTCCCTGAAATGAAAGAATCCACATAACTGAAAAGAAAACTGAATTACAGGAAAATCTGAGAGAGACTAGACACTCAGATGAGACATATCCTGATGAAGTTATTATGATTCAAGATTAACAAAGGAATTTTTGGGGCATTAAGCAAAAGTAAAAGTAAGTCATTTTCAGGGCTGACAAAATCAAGTCGTCCTAACACTTCTCCATGGTATCATTAGATCCATGAAGAACGTCTACAGAGTCTTAAGGAAACAGTCTCCTATGTCCGGCAAAGTTATACTTAAACTATAAAGATAATAAGTAGACATTCTATTCTCAAGCACTTAAGACCCTTCATTAAAAAATTTCTTGACCATGAAGTCTAGCCAACCAAGACCTTACCAATGAACAAACTGTGGTGGGAGGACAGCTAATGAACACACTAAATCCTCTTTAATATAGGAACTGTGCTGCAAAACAGGATGTAAAGGTTACAAACCCTGACAGGGTAAAAATAATAGATAGCTAACAAAATTGGAAGATGAGACGTAGCAAAGAGAGAAAGTATAACTGTCTTGATTTCCTCCTCTTATTGTAATGTTTCAATCAATCCAATCTGAAATTAAAATGTGTAGTAAAAATACATAATAATTCCAACCTTTTCTGTTTTGGAAAATCACTTTTTTAAGTTTAGAGGGCTCTCTTAGGAACTAGTATCTCTTACTGCAGAGAAACATTTTCTTAAAGATCAGCAATTTCTTCGGTTATATGTCAGATTATCTTTTACACATTTAAGTAAAGTAAATTTTAATTTTTAATTTAAAAATAGAATATATAATATATCTCATGTGATAGTAAATTATTCCTAGCTAGCAAGTTATTCTTCTGTCTGCATATATACAAAGAACGGTACCGAGAATGGTGTTCGATTAATATTAAAAATGGTTAATTTGGGGAGGCCGGGCCAATAGTGAATTTTTAAATAATTGATTCCTTGGTGTGTTGTATATTGTTTAAACATCTTTTAATATCTATATATCACTTTTACAAACTAAAAAGTCATGTTTAAATTATAAAAGTCCAAAATAACTTTCATTGAATATTTAACGAAACATAAAATATATGTTAACTATATAGAAATTTACAAAATAGAGAGAATCTGCAAGAAGGAAATAAAAATCACTCATTGTGCCATCTTCAATGCCAACCACAGTTAACAGCTTCCAACCTTGGGTTGGATGGGACTTCATAACCACAACATCAAATATTTAATAAATAGCCCCTTATATTTTCTCCCAATACTTTTTATGGTCATATTAATTGCACTTAAATATTTAATTGACCAGCATTTACTTTGGGTTTGGTGTGAAGTAAGAGTTAAACCTTTTCTGCTTTGTTTGGTTAGTTGTGCTAAAGCCATGCACTGAGCAGTCCATTCTCTGCTGGCTGATTCGAAATGCCACTTTTACTGAATTCTGACATAGAATTAAATACCCTCAGGTTTGAGTACTCTCTCTCATCTCATTTTTTTTCAGAGACATCAACACACTCAGAAACCCCTAGACTACAGAACAAACTCCCCACTCAGCCTTCTGCTCAAACATCTTCTGTCATGGGAAGACTTGCTTATGTCCCACTGTTTCTCGTGTCTCTTTCTGCTGTAGCTTCTAGCTCTGTATGTATGACTAGATGCTACTCTCCATGAAGGCAAATACTGCATTTCCAACTCGTCTTCTTAGCCTTACATTTAGTTAAGTGCCCAGCACACACAGGCCCTCTAAACATCCCACCCACCGAACAAGTCTTCCCACCCACCCTCTCCTGCCTATGTGCAACAATCCCAAGAGTGAAAGTCAAGAAAAAGGCCTCAGGATTTTTGTTTGTTTTTAAAACATCATTTCACCATCTCAATTTTGGAGACCTGTAAGCTACTAGGTTTACTTTTTTCACCAATATTTCCCTTCTAGTTTTATTCCTATTGTTAATTATTTGCAATCCTCATGACAGTAAGACAATAAATAGCCAGTCATCTATACTGAAGAGCATCCTGCTATGCCAGGCCCCAGAGTCCTATGCAGAGGACTTGGCCCTTCACTGAGCAGACATTCCTTAAGGGCAAGCACCACCTTACCAAGCCAAACACACTCAGAGACTGGCCTACGTGCTGAAGCAAATCTCAGGGCCCTCAATCTGGCAAGCTCTGGGCAGCTTTCCAGCCAAAGGAACTTACTATAAACTAGTCCTAGAAAGTCCTAGAAATGGGCACACCAGCTGCTTGGAGTAATGATTTGACTTAATGCCTAGTGGCAACCACAGGTTCCATCCCTCTTCAGATGTTCTGCTTAATCAACCAGTGGCACTCTGCCATTCCAAAGAGAAGACAGAGAGAGAACATAGAAACATCAGAGAAAGGCTGAGAGAAGCCAAAGTGACACAGACACTTCAATACTAGAGCCGGAAGAATACAGCCTACAGTCAAGTGACTGTATCCACAGGGGTATTCTACAAACTGGGAACAAACGGAAAGACTGGCCTACCCTATTCTGCATGATATCACCACTGAGGGCACAATTCCTGAACCTGGAACAGAAAAGACAAAGGGAGTTGTGATACCTTTCTCCGCATACTTGAAAGGCTATGATGTCTAAGAGAAAATGGATGTGTTCAGTCATTTCTTCAGAGGCTGGAACTAGACAACTTGGGTAGAAATTTCAGGGCGGTGGACATCAGTTCCTAATAAAAGTGGGCTTTCTGTCTAGAGCTGGTCTAGACACAGAGGCAGCCTACCTTGTGAAGGAGGTAGTTATCCAGCACACGCACACACCACACACACCACACACACACTCACACACCACAGAGAACTGTGTGTCATAAATTCTATCAAGGGATTCTGAACTAAGGGAGAATTAGACCAAATGACCTCCGAAGGTCTCTTCTAAGACTACTGGATCCTGACCTTAAAATTTAATTACAAAAGGGTTACTCTTCAAATGTAAACATTTTAAAAAGAGTATGTTTGTTACCCAGAATTTTGAGAAGTATCAACTACACCCTTATACTGCACATTCCTGGCTTTTAATAATGTGAATTCAATGATAAAAAATTAAAAATAAATTCAATCTTCCAAGATTTATAATTAGACGCATATGACTTTCTATCTTTAAAACCAGCTATCCAAGCAAGTTAGTGGATTAAACCTCAACCAGTAAGTGAGTATTAGCCATAATAGCTTATAAGATCCAACATTGCACAAGAGCTTAAAGACACACATATTAAAATAACAACTACATTACTGCATCTGCAAATAAAACCCTACTTAGTTTTTTTCAGTAGCTACGAAAACGAGTGCTTGGAAACTTCTTGGCACAATTCTTAATTTAATCTCTGAGGAGACATAGGTTAAAATAAAAAAATACATTCGGATTCAATCCACTATCCTGCTAGAGCAGGACAGCAAATGAAGCCAGTCCAGAGCTGAGGGAGTACATCCTCTAGCACAAGCTCCTGGCCACGTGGGCGCTCACCTCTGACAATCTGGGGGATGACCCAGTCCACTGATGAAATAGCACGGCCCCGCTGTCCTCAAACCTGAGCCCAAACTCAATTAAAACTGAACACAGCAGGCAGGAGGCCATCTATGCAGGTCCTGATGAAAACCCAGTCCTTCCTACTTTTCACTTCTGAAGGTAAATGTGCTTATCTGGCAGCTTTCTAATTGCTTTAGGGAAAGGCAAACGCAAGTGATAAACTTTATATGAAGAAAACAGAGTTAAACAAGAAGAGAAAGGTGCCTTTGTACTTGGCCTGGGAAATGAGAGAGATGACGGGAAATGATATCAGCATTTAACACACAGCACACTGGGGAAGATAAACAGGTACAACAAACAGACCTGAAATTCTGCATGAACTGTCGGAACTTGTCCACCCTCTTTGCCAGTGGCACAATAACGTTGATAAGCATGTTGGCCATGTTGAGTTTTTCTTTTTTTACTTTCATGATAGGTCCAAAGGGTCGAAACAAGACAAGTCGTCTGAATTCATGCTTGTGGTCCCCTCTGAACGTGAGCTCGTACAAAGTGCCTTTATCCTTCTCCGTGCGGTAGATCCCTGTTAACAGAAACACAAGAAGAGAGAGTTGTAAAAATTAGCCTTAACAACAACAACAACAAAAAAATCATTCCAATGATTAATGAAACATTTGTATATGTAGCTCCATTTAATTTCTCATAAAAAAATGTTATTAAAAGAGAAAAAAATAAAAATGAGAATAAAGATTGAATTGATCAGTTGAGAAAAAAATTAGCCTTGTCTGCTGAGGGTTTTAATAGCTAAGATCTAGCACAAAAAGCCTTTTTTTAAAAAATTGAATTAAGAGTAAATCCCTACGATAATTATTAGAAAACTCCAAATGCTCCCACTTTAAAATTCCGAAAGAAATCAAAATACCATTCATTTAAAAATCACAGCTATGAAGACTTCGTAAAAACATGGGGAAAAGTTTGTAACATTGGGTACAAAACTGCATTTAGAGGCATCAAAGAAAAGACTGTAAGAAAATATGTCAAAATAAGACTGGTGATGTGGAGTAGGGTTATATATTTTTTCTTTTCTGCTATTATCTACATTTTCTGCAATATGATTAAATAATCATTATAATTATTACATTTATTTAATTTAAAAAATGTGTTAAAATTATCATAGAAATTATAGCCATTTCAGATGAACTGTCTATACTAATCTTTTCAGGGCCAGTCCCATGGGTCATGTAGCCCTCTGGAAGCTTCTGGAAGCATTAAAGAGGAAAACACATAAAATACCCAGCACAGTAGCAGGCACACATTTTATTTAATTTCATATCAACTTCCTGCCTCTGAGAAGCAGCAGAGCTCAGCGCCTCTCAGCCAGACTAGTTGGAAAGTCTAGTTATGAGTCCAAACTGTGCTACACTCCATGGCACTGTTACTGAAACGCCACACACTCTCCCTTGTCAGGTTGAAGATGTGACCCAGCATCTCGGCTCAACTCTCAGGGTGAGCATCCTGAGGACGTGACCCGACAGAACTTCCCTACACAATCCTCGGACACCTATGCTCCAATGCCTTCCCAGTAGCACCAGTTATTGTTGGTGTTTTTTCTATAATCAGAAGAAAAAAAAAAAAACCCATAAAATTCAACAAATCACCAGATAAACGTCCTCATCTCTTATCTCTGATCTGCCATGTTTTCTATTCCAGGTCTCTTCCTTCCGTTTAACCCCCAGGTTAGTTTGAATACACCTCCCAGTCTTTGAGTAGCTACAAAAGTAAATTTCCAGGGAAAATATTTGCCTATGGTCAGATAGACTTTCTGAGGTGTCGCACAAACCACTTCTCTTTTTTCCTCATCCTCCCTCCTCTTCTCTTGTGTGGGAACTACTGGTCTTCTTTACAAACCTGCCAAGTTCTCTTCTCTGCTCTTTACCTCATAGGAGCTCTTCATCCTATAGCCCCGGTTTGACAGCTTCTTTGATCCTGTTCAGTTTGGATCTCCTTCAGGTGCCACAAAGAGGAGATTGGTACTGCGAATTTTCACAGTGTCATTTCTCACTGCTGTCTCACGGGCCTGCCTCGAGATTCAAAATGTGCCAGCCGCTGGCAGTGGGCACAGGTGATTGAAGGACTTGAAGCAGAGAGTTACAAGGACCGAGTCCTCTTCTGAAGCCTTCATCACTTCCCTGGGTGACAGGGCATACTGCTCAACAGCCCTGAAAGTCAAGGAGGCTGACAGAAGTTTTGCTGAGCTCGTGTTGGAACAGAATTCAGAGTCCCTGCAGGGGCCATTCATAGAAGAAAGGAGGGGGTTCATTTCTTAAGAAGCTCAAAGGATGTGTGTGAAAATGTGAAGTGGTTCCCTTCAAAGCCTGTTAATTCTTTCAGGCCACTAGTACTCATTGAGGAAACAGGCTCTTCCCCACCTCTAATGTGTTTACAGCAGCAGCGGGGTAAACCACCAACGCCCAGCATCCACATAAGGTTGTGCTGAGTCACAAAGGAGTCGCATTTGGTAACAGCATTATCTGAACAACCGAAATAGGCCTGCTGGGGTCCGTGGCTGCGCCTTGTCAGGTTTCTGTTATTCGGAGTCAGCAAGCATACCCTCTCCGCGCAGCAATAAACATGGAAACGGCTGCTGACAGTTTAACGTGCAGATAAAAATGTACGTGGGCTGGGGATTGTTTTTTTCCCAAGGGAGTCATTTTCTTTCACAGCACCAAGACAAGCATCATTAAATTTTTAAAATCTAAATCCATAGATTTGAAAACACAGATGGAAATATACACAAAGCCATCTCAAGAGATGGACATCTATTTATAAGGAGCCCAGAGAACGTAATCATTCTTATTAATAATGATTCCTATAACCACGTAAGAATAGCTATCTCTGTGGAGCAGGCGTCATCAGCCCAGTGTGACAGGGAGCAGCCTTTGTTAGTGGTTCCCACGCATGGCGTCCTTATTATCAGGAAGGCCAGGACACCCAGGCAGATGTGCACACCTCAATTTCTGCTGCTTTCTCATTGCCTCCACATCTTCTGCCTTGAAACAGCTGTTATGCAACTTTTTAGCATATTTCCCCATCCTCTGCCTAATTAAATTAATTATGTCTTAGAAATCTGATTTTAGATCCCTTCATTCCATCTATTTTAAGTAAATTATTTAAAACTCTTGCAACCTATGTCCACTAAAACCCACACCCACCCATCCGCCCACCACACCCACAGGCACATGCTCCCACACCTGCACACACACAGAACTCTGTCTTCTTCTAACACAAAGGACAACTTAAATGGACCCTGTGCCTCCTGGAAAACTTTCATGGTAGAAACACAAAAGGACTGACAGAAAGGGGGGTGAAGCATGCTGAGGCAGGAATGGCTTCCAGCCTGTAAGCTGGCAGGCACAGTAGCAAATGCGAAGCAAATCAGCCACACAAACATCTTCCTTGTAATGTTTTATAGGATGGTATTATTTTTAGGCGCTGTGCAAATCAAAGATCAAAATAGGAAATTTGAAGCTAGCTTAAATTTTGGTTTGACACCCTAATTGGCATCCTCTTTTCTCTTCTTTCCATACTTACTTTGAGTTTTGTGATTCCGCTCTCTGGGCAGGCATCCTAATGTTCGTCTTACCTTCCTCAAGGGGGCCAGGGCCTAGGATGACCAACTAGGTGGGGACACCTTCAGGTAGCCAAGATACGGCTCCATGATCTGCTTGCTGCAAAGGTCTATTCCTTTGGAAGATAAGGAGTTAACCAGACGCAGTTGTCCACTCTACATACTATCTTCAACGTAGGACCTCACAAATCATGATGCCGAGGGTCCAGGAGGTACCACTCTTTACCCGCACATCCTCACCCTCACTCAATATGCGTGGACACAGGTTGCGGCCAGCGCTGCACTGCTGAGCCCAGAAGTGCCTCCACTTTCATCCCTGCCTTCCCTACTTTGTACATGGAGCTAGGTCTCCTGGTTGGATAACTGCAGTCTTCTGCCGACCCATGTCCCACCTCCAGGGCCCAATCCATCCTGCACATACCCTGTGACCCTTAGCCTTCCGACAGTACTGCTTTAATTCTGCTTTCCCGCTAGCTCAGGAGCCCTCACCAGCTTCCCAAAGCCTACAGAATAAAGTATCAATACCATGGCCAGGCTTTAAGACCCTCCATAATCTGGCTCCAATCTACTGTCCTAATTGCAGGTCTTGCCCCTGCCTCATGTGAAATCTGGGCTCTAGTCAAGCTGATTTACACTGAGCACATACAACTACTCTTCCCCCAGGAGAAACTGGAATGCTCCTACAATGCTGGTCAGGAATGTAAATGGTGCAGCTGCTGTGGAAAACAGTGGCAGTTCCTCAAAAAGGTAAACATAGAATTATCATATGATCCAGCATTTCCACTTCTGGATATATACCCAAAAGAAATGCAAACAGAGACTCAAATAAGTACTTGTACATACATGTTCATGCAGCATTATTTGCAGTAGCCAAAATATAGAAACAACCCAAACCTCCATCAACAGATGAATGCATAAACAAAACATAGTAGATATATACAATGAAATATTACTCAGCCTTAAAAAGGCATAAAATCCTGATATATGCTACAACATGGATGAACCTTGAAAACATGCTAAGTGCCAGTCAGTCACAAGAGGACAAATGTTGTAGGATTCCACTTATATGAGGTACATAGAATAGCCAAATTCATAGAGATAGAAAGTAGATTGGTGGTTACCAGGGGCTGAGGGAGCAGGGAAGGGGGGCTTAATGTATAATGGGTACAGAGTTTGTGTTTGACATGATAAAAAAAAGTTCTAGAAATGGGTAGTGGTGACGGTTACACAACAATGTGATTGTACTTTATCCCACAGAACTATATATTTAAAAATGGTTAAAATTGTAAATTTTATGTTATGTGTATTTTACCACAATAACTGCTCTCCTCTGAAAAGGCCTTTGTCAAGATACTTTCCCACCAGTCTACCTTTCCCCCTTCCACCCCTTCTAAATCTGACCCTCCTCCTTTAGGAAGATTCCACGACACTCTCAATCCAAAGTGATTGTTCAATCCTCCAGACACTTCGGTCTTAGAGCTTTCAAATTCTTCTCTGCTGAACTGCTTTGTTGGTACATGAGAACATGAAAGGACTTTAGTGATCATCTTCCCATTTTACAGATGAGCAAACTGAGACACAGAGAAGTTGTGATTTGCCTGTGTTCACGAAACATGTTAATGAATGACTGGAACATACCCTCTGTGCAAGGGTTTACTCCCTTTCATATGCAACGTGAGTAACTCAGAGCATAGAAAAGAAGCAGGAACATGAAAAACAGAAGTCAGAATACACGATAGAAAGTCTGTAGTAAAGGCCACTGCTCTTAGCTCATTTAACCACAGATAATCCTCACATCCACCTTTAGCGCTTTTCTTTTACTTTAACACACAATAGTAACAATTGTTAAATAACAATCATCTGAATTGATAGTCTGTAACACATTAAATTAGTAAATTTTGAAAGGGGGAATTTTCATGAAAAATAAAAATTTCTAACAAGAAAAAAAAGAGTATATAGGAAAAAAAGTCTGTAACAGGCAGAAATACTGACAGTCGTAAATAGTGACAGGTCACCTCCTGTCAGCAGAGGAGGAGGCAAAACATTATTTTTAAAAGAAATTTAAATATCTGAGATCATTTAATATAAAGAAAAAAACACTCCACACATGTAAATTGCCTTTGAAGACAACACTGTAAGAGTACATACTTATTTACTCTGTTATACTCCAAGAGCACATTCTTCTTAACTCTGTTCAAGAAGAGAAGCAGAGAAATACTGAGAAAGATTTTACTCCAAAATAGTAATTTTACTATTTTGCTGTTTCAGTTATTCTGTTCTGTTCGGGTTCTGTTCTAGAAAATTCTGTTTGGGTGGAATATCTCATTCCCAGACCACATGAGATAAATGAGACTTCATTACAGTGCCATCCGTTCTCAGCTCTATTTTCTTAGAGAAAGAACAGTGTTTCCCCGAAAATAAGATCGGGTCTTATATTAATTTTTGCTCCAAAAAATGCATTAGGGTTTAATGGTCAGGGGATGTCATCCTGAAAAATCATGCTAGGACTTATTTTCGGGGAAACATGGTAGTAGACATTGACATTTGTGAAAGCGATGTCCTAAGACTGCCATGAATCCCCAAATGCTCACGTGCTATAATGTCCATAATTTCTTTCCATTAAAAAAAACAATACAAAGTAACCACTTTAAAGCTTTTCCTCATCTGCTGGGCTATAGAAATGTCTGTATGCAGCTTTCTCCTGCATCAAAGTGCATCAGTGCATAGAAGCTTCTGGACATGCCCTGACTCAAATTTATCACCGTTGCCAACTTTCACTAAACCTTTCTTTAATTTGATAAAAAATGGTTACACGGACTGATGTCCTTGCTGAAACAATTCATGAGTCGCCTTTACTTAATTCTACTTTTTGCATTTGGTGTATATTTATTCATGCCATAGATCCAGGCAGACTAATTCAATACTTGTTTCTCAATTATAAATTTCTAAGAGAAGACCCTCACTTAGAGTTCCTCCTTACTACATCACTAGTACTAGCCGTCGACTTTCTTTTCAGAGCCATTTCCCCCCCCACAAAACTATAACCTACCTATCACTCCATGAAAGCTTTCAGTACTGAACAAAAAGTAGGACGTGAAGGAGTGTCATGATTCCTGAGCAGCAGTGGGCTGGGCTCCTCACCAGGCGACCCTCCA
Organism: Rhinolophus ferrumequinum; assembly: GCF_004115265.2. Classification (NCBI taxonomy): domain Eukaryota; kingdom Metazoa; phylum Chordata; class Mammalia; order Chiroptera; family Rhinolophidae; genus Rhinolophus; species Rhinolophus ferrumequinum. The sequence continues at coordinate 57,398,861 of NC_046287.1, forward strand.
ACCTCACACGATTCATATTCACTTGACATGGGTTTTTTTGTCCTTATTGATTTTTCTTGTGGCTATTACTTACTGTGGATTGTGTTCTATATTACAAATATAAAGATGAACATGATAAAAATCGCTGTGCTTTCAGAATTCACATTCTATAGAGCAAGGCAGGTAGGTAAACAAAAAGGCATCAATAATATGAGAAGTACCTAAGAGAGTAAGGGAAGAGAGAGGAGGGCGTCTCCACCTGCTGGAGGGTGAGGACAGTTTGATCTTGAAGATATGTCAGCAGCACTGAAGACTGAGTGGGTGTCTGCCAAAACTACAACAGCGGAGAGGGCATTCTCCAGGAAGATAACAGCACAAGGAAAGATACGGAGAAAACAAAACAAACAAAAAATGACCTGTTATGTTTGGCAAACTTGAGGCAGTTCGGCAAGGATGGGGTGCAGAAGGGAGGTGTGGGAGAGAGGTGGGAGATGGAGCTGGAAAGTCAGGTAGAGCACCACGCCGGCTCACAGAGCAAACTGCCCGGAGCTGGGGGAGCATGGTAGGTCTTTAACAGGGGAGAGAGGAGATCATTTCAGCACCATTACCTCTCAGTGATGGGAAGCGTAGATGGACAACAGGGAATGAGAGCAGAGAGCAAGGAAAGAACCGTAATGATTCAGCAAGAAATGATAAGGCAGGAGAGCTGATGAGAAGTGGAAAGAGCTCGAGAGAACTTGCTTAGAAATAGGATGGCAGGTGAGGGCGAAGACGAAATTAGTGTGACTCCAGTTACAGGTGAGAAAAGGGTTTCGAGTTTAGCTTTGGATTCAGCAAGTTGAGGGGCAGCACGAAGAGGACTACATCTCAGCAGATAGGCCTGTTTTAGACAGAGGAAGGCGCCCCCAGCCTATAACACAATGAAACTGTGGGTGTGGGTCAGATCAGCCAGGAAGGCTGTAGTATGAGAAGAGGGAGCCCAGGATGCAGATGTGGGATATCCCAACCCCGAGGGTGCAGTGTGTGGATCCTCAAAGGAGACAGAGAGGTCTCTGGCAATGAGAGAAGCACAGAGAAAGGCAGGAGGGAGCAGCAGGGAGGCCACCGGTGAGGAGGGGTTGCGACAGTGCAGCTGTTCCATCAGGGTTAAGTATGACGAAGACAAAACGGGCCACTGGATGGCAAGCGGGAGATCAGGGGTGAGCTTACAAATAAGGGTTTCAGAGAAGTGACAGGCATGAAGCCAGCTTCGAAAGATGATGAGAGATGAAGTGGCAGGAGGGAGCTGAGTGAGAACTTTCCTTTCATTTCCTTGAAGTCAGGTTTATTCCTCCCTCAGGACCTTTGTTTGCCCTTACTTTCCCCTCAGGTCCTGGCATGGCTGATCCATCTCCCCTTTTAGGTCTCAACGCAAAGGCCACCTCCTCCAAGACGCCTTCCTGGTCTCACTCTCTGAAGCTGCCCCCTCCACCCCACCCTGTCACCTCTTTCACATTTAGTCTTTTCATCACACGTTATCCGAAATTGTTTACTTATCCACCTATTTATTACTGCTCCCACCACTAGAAGGTAAGCTCCATGGAAACCAGAACTCTGTTTCTCCAGGCCTAGTGAGTATCTGCTTCACAACAGGAAGGGTGGGAGGGACGGGAGGAAGATGCTCCGCTAAGAAGGGAATGACTGCAACAGAGGAACTTACAGCGTTAACACTGTTTTCTTTAAAAAAAAAAAAAAAAATAGGAAGAAGACACAAGTCCTTCATACACTGAGAAGCAGGAACAAATAGATAATGAAGATATAGGGATGGAATGAGAAAGTGAGAGGTGAGTAGAATCTACACTCAGGGAAGGACTTGGTCTTGGACAGAGAAGGGTCAGCTATTTCCCAAAACAGGACAGAAGGAGGAGTGCAGCAGTACAGACTGGGCAGGATTGAGGCAAGGAGCCAAAGGAACACATGAGACCAAACGCTGGTTAATTTCTCAGCGAAGCAAGAGAAAGGCAGCGCTGAGAGTGAGGGGTGCGGTACAGGCTTTGAGAGGAGCGATGAAGGGTTGGGATGGTGGCAGTGAAGAATGGGAGATGCAGCGGGGTAAGGACGTGGAAAGGAGGTACGAAACAGCACGAAGGCACTGCTGGTCCACACAGCAAACACGTGTACTCACCTCAACATGTGCATTCACAGGACTTTCCACCAGCAGCACGAGAACAGGGAAGGGAGGAGAAAAGACAGTGGCTCACTGATGGAGGGCTGGGCTCTGCAGGGAAGCTGTGGAGCGAAAGGAAGTCGGAGCTCGGGAAGAAAGTGGCTGCAGGGAGACACAGTGGGGTCCAGGAGGGGGAGGAGTAAAGCGTAAGGAAAGGCAGGGTCAAAGGACTCGAAATGGGTCAAAAGGAGAATAGGCAACAAAGAGACTGAAGTCAGAAACAATAACAGAAAGCACAGGGGGGGAAATTTCAGAGGATGTCTAAGGTTAATGAAAAAACGGGGCTCTTCCAGGAGACGAACAGCTCCAGGATGTGGCTGCCCTGGAAATCAGGCCTCTGCACTTTCTTTCCCTCAGTGCTCTCGTGTTGGCCAGACCAGATGGTATGCTGCTCAAGACCCCACCTACACAGATACCTTTTTCAGCCCGAGTTGTTATTCTTCAAGGATAGCGGGCTTCTCTGAAGAAATGGCAGCGCTCTCACTGTCCATAAATTTACTTTAAGAAGCCGATGGTGAAAAATTACACAGACTAGACACCTACCTGGACTAACTAGAGTTTAAGGGTCTAGACAGCAGTGGAGGAGACGGAGACAGAGAATTCTGTAGAGATTCCAGCACAAACATCTGAGGAAGGGAAGTCAGAGCAGCCATTATCAGGGTATGTTTCCGAACAGCTGTGAAACTGCCTCTCAAAACACTGTGGGACAGAAAATCCAGGATGTTGCGGGAAAGCAGAAAATTTAAGATATAGGCAATAGCAATGAGCAGGAGTTAAAAGGTCAAAGACCAAGGAATGTGTGTCCACACTATTGTCCTTGGTTAACTGTTGAGCTTGTCTAACTGCTTAGCAACTTGCTGCCAAAATAGAGGACACACAGCCTGCCTGTGTTTACATTACCCCGACCCAGGTCTACTTCGCAAATACCATCTTAATGCTAAAAGGCCTTCCAAAAAGGTAAGTCATCTCACCCATTTCCTTTTACAGATGGGTGAATTGAGGCTTTTATAGAAGTGAAATAAGTAACTTGTTCAAGGTTACAAGTGGTCGCTCACCGAGTGACGAGAGATGGGCATAATGACTGAATTTAAGAGCATGTCACGGTCAAGCGCTTCAAAGCCAACTTAACTTTACCATCAAAAGGACGTTTATGGCTCTTCTTTCCTTTCTGTTCTTCCTTTCTTTTTGAGATTGAGTTTTGAAGATAGAAGAGCATCAATAAACATACCTCAGAAAGCTAATTAACTTTCCAAGGTATATCAGAAGTCAGTCTTAAAACTCACCCTAGAAGACTAAGAGATTATTGATTGATTCATTGACATCAGTTTCCTCATCTTTAAAAAAATTGTGATTAATACCTATTCTTCATAGAGCTGTGGTGAAGATTAAATTAATACATGTAAATATGCAAACCTGGTACATAGGAAACACTCAGTGATGACAGCAACAGCTGTAATGATAACAACTGTCATTACTGTTATTATTATGACATCCCACCTTGCTCCATGAGCTATCTAATGTATTACTGCTTTTGGTCACACAGGTCAGGACTCAAGGGCAAGCCCTCCTCCCACTGCACTATGTATGCACTGGCATTAAATATGCTTGGAAGCTGAATCCAATCACTCATTTTTTAAAGTTGCCACAGTGGATCTAGAGATGTGAGGATTCTTGACATTCTGGTAGAAAGCCTGATGACAGACAAATTAGCATATATAATATTTGAGTCCAGGTAATTTTTTAGCAATATTACAATAGGATTTTTTTTAGCTGTTGCTTGAGTAACCCATTTCTAATGTATAATATCAACTGGAATTCTCCAATCATCGAGTCCATAGCCCTGTACCAGATACCATGTCCTTTTATCTGACTAAGTGCCCCTTCATACTGGTTAGCACTACCCTGCACCTTATCACACCTATACTGCCCCCCAATCACTAACATAATCAGAATAGCCTCCTTCCCGCTGCCGGACAGGCCCAGTCTCCTGGCTTTTCCAGACAACCTCTGTGCTTGGCCGACACTTATGTCAGAAACTTAGGTGTAACCCTGATTATACCACTGACTTTGTACCACCTTAAACAAGATCTTGAATGACTCTGGGGTCCTACTTCCTGGTCTTAAAAATCGAATCACAGTATACGTTGAAAGCACCGACATAACTACTTTGTGCTTCAAGGAAAATCGTAAGTTGCATCTCTTACAGGCATTTATTTCATTTGACTAACTCATCTAATTAGTCAGTAGTAAGAACTCATTTTAGCTTTACGAATAGACTATAAGATTGACTCACTGGACATCTGAGGGGGAAATGTGTATTAGTGTGGAACTTTTGAACTACAAAGCAACCACAGCAAACAGAAAAGCAAGAGAAGACTCTGAAGGCCTAGAATATAGGTCATATTTTTCTACCATACTAGACACTAACTGACCTGTATTTGTGTATGCCCATAGAAACAGCCAAGCGTCAGAAAATACAGATTCTTGGGCCTCACACAACCCTATTAAATTTGGTCTGAGAACTACCTTTTGGGAACCACTGCCTTACTCCAAACTGGTGCAAATGTTAGATAGTAAAAATGAAAAATCAGCCATTGTAGTAAGTAATAATGATCCAGATCAATCGAGTTTCTGATGAGAGATAAGCTGCAACCAAATGCCTGCTAAATACACACTATGACAAGGCTGGATCTGTTCTCCCTGTTGCTTCTATTGTGGTCACAAAAGGGAGAGGAACAGGTGCTATCACCAACCTGGAGAAATTGCGTGAAAAATACACTTTTAAAGGGGAGCTGACTCTGGGTGGTGAACACACAGTGTGATTTATGGATGATGTGATACAGAATTGCACACCTGAAATCTATGTAATTTTACTAACAATTGTCACCCCAATAAATTAAAAAAAAAAAAAAAAGAACTTGACCCTGGGTGACCGCTTGGCTCAGTGGTTAGAGCGCAGTGCTCGTAATACCAAGGTCTCTGGTTTGAGTCCCACACGGGCCAGTAAGCTGCGCCCTCCACAATGAGATTGAAAAACAATGATTTGACATCCTGGAAAAAACATACCATTCTCTATTATTCCCCAATAAAAAACTTAAAAAAAAAAATACACTTTTAGACCCCAATCCTTTTTTTTTTTTTTTTGTCTTTCAACACCTATGTCATACTATAGAGAAAGTTTGGTGCTATGGCCTAAACCCTGACAGTATTTCACATGAAATCAGAATAATGTATCATTTCTTGCAAACACTCAAGGACCGCAAGGGCAGCTAATAAAGGCAGGATGATAGTGAATGATGGGCTACGCTTCTGTTAACCTATTAAGCCACTCACTCATTCACTCAACAATCCCTCAATAAGCATCTTCCATTATTGGTAATAGACTTCAGTAAATAAAGATAAATAAAACACGGACCTGCCCTGGAGGACACAGAAACAAAAATGAGCAGCTATAGCACTGAGGTCAGGGTCAGGGCTGCCGATCAGAAACCCCTAACTCTGCCTGGGAGATTCAGGGTTGGCCACCCAAGAGACGCAAGTCGCAGAGATAAGTTGAGGCGGAGGAGCTTGCCGCAGGCAAAGGCAAGAACTCTCCAGGCAGCTTGACAAACATGAAATAGTGCACGACAGTACAGAGGAAGAACGTGGTACATTCAGAAAACTACAGAAGTTCAGGAAGGCTTGGAGAGGGGCCCGGTGAAGGACATGGCAAGACATAAAGGTCCAGGCAGGTTCTACATCTCAGAAGGCCTTGTGAGTCTCGCTAAGGAGTCTTACCTTTTACATCACATAGGTTTTTGTTTTGTTTGGACATTGGTTGGTAGATTTTCTTTCTGACAATCACCACAGCTAAAATATAATAATCTGAATCTTAAACTATAAAAAAGGATGTTATAACCACCATAAAGTTTTGGGGGGAAAAAAACCCAGAGATTAGCTTTCAATTGGAAAAATAAGTCCTATGCCACACTTTCTCTGTGTCCTTTGAAACACAGCCTTGAACGTGGCCGCACACCTCAACCTGATCCCCAAGGGAAAGCAGAACATATAATAAGAGTATAAACAGTGTTTTTCCTTTGGGGTGAAAAGCACACCAGGAAACAACTTTAATACTGACTATTGGGGGGTATGAGGTTTGTCAACCCAACAGGAACTTCTTTTTAATATAATAATCTTCTCAGAACACCGAGCTGCTTTGGTCATGCTAAACCGCTGTAAAGTGGCAAGTCATACAGTGACACCTTGTGTAACAAAGCTAGGGAAAGGTATTGTAAAGACAGTCTGGCCCAGGAGAAAGAGAGACCTGAATTTCAACTCCATTCAACCATTAACTTGCTCTATTACTTTCGACAAAGTCAATTCTCAAAGCATCAGTTTCTCCAACTGTACAACACAGGCACTAAACAATACAAACTCACTATGTCCATGAAATAACAATAAACAAGAAGAAACACAATTGTAATCTTCAGATAATAAGAGCAACTGCCTCTAGAAAATTTTTACAGTAACTTCAGTAACATCCTAAAACTGATAGCGTACTACTAAAGTATAAAAACAATTCCACAAGATATCAAAACAATGTGGTCTATGAGAAATGCAGTTTTCAGATGACAGTTCAATATAAGGAATTTTTCAAACTTAGAGAATTATATGAATAGGTAATATTTAACCTATTTAGGTAGAACTCCCTAAAATTTTTTTCAAGTAAATCATGACCCCCAAAATTATTTGACAAGGTTCCTTTCAAGGGGAAGAATCTATATCCCTTCCCCTCAAATATGTATGAGTGAGCTTGTGACTGCTTTGCCTAAAAGAGCACAGCAAAGTGATGCAGCACCCACTGTGTTTGCTGGAACATTTCCTCTTAGAGCCCACACTGCCATGTGGGAAGAAGAATGCTGTGAAGACGCCATGCTCCAGGGACGGGCCACATGCAGGCACCCCAGTTAGCAGTCCTGATCCTTACATCACCACAGCCCAGCTGCCAGATCTGTGAGGAAATGAGCTTTCAAATGATTCTAGCCTCCAGCTGTCGAGTCACCCCTAGCCTTTTAGCCTTCCCAGATAAGGCCCCACACGTGCTGGAACAGGGACAAGCCATCCCCACTGTGACCTTCCTGAATTCCTGGCCCACAGAATCTGTCAGCATATGAAAATAGTGATCTCAAGGATCTAAATTCTGGAATAATTTGTAATGCAGCAATAATAACTGGGATATAAGTAACTGATAATGGCATGTAAATATGCAATGTTGTTCATTAAGAGTAGATGCAAACATTCATAGTCAGTTACTGTGCTTGTGGCATTGTCGGTATCCTCTTATGACACACTAGACATGTGCCAGAACATAAGGCTACCCAACCTCTGCATGAAGTTGGGCAAAGGGAGTTCCCCAGATAGAACTAAAAGTTTCCTCAGAAAAAGGTTCTGGGCCCACCAAACACATGGACAAATGGGCAGCTGAGACCCCAAAATCCCACTCAGTTGAGCATGGCTGCAATAAATTTAGCCTAGAAAACTTTTCAAGTAAATGATATTAAACTCTTATTTTGGCCATAAAGTCACACAGATAAACAAATACCCCTTGGTAAAGTACCCACTAATAGGTATTTTAATTTAATCTCATGATGAACTCTCTAAAATAAAAATGTAGCCTGGGTATGTAAATAGTTAATTTGGGAGACATAAACTTTAACATACCAATAATCACCTTAAGTCTAAATGCTCTAAATACACCACTTAAAAGGAAGAGATTGGCAGAGTAGATTAAAAACAACAATAACAACACAACTATTGACTATTGACAAAAAAAAAAAAAAAAAACCTCACTATGATCCAACAAATGACAGGTATGTTGAAAGAAAGGGGATGGAGAAAGATAGACAATACAAACATTAATTTTAAAAAAGAGTTGGCTACTTAAGATAAAGTGGACTGTAGAACAAAAAAAATTTACTAAAGACAAGGAAGTACATTATACAATGATAAAAGTGTCTTCAACCCATCAGGAAGACACAATGATCCTAAACGTTTAGGCACCAAAAAACAGAGCCTCAAAATACATAGAACAAAAATTGATGAAACTGAAAGGACAACTCCACAATCATAATTAGGGACTTCAATCCCCTTGTCAGAAACTGATATAACTACTAGGACATAAAATCAGGAAGGATATAGAAGATGAGAACAACACAATCAACCAACAGAATCTAGTCAACCTACACAGAATGCTCCCCCTAACTATAGCATAATACGCATACTTTTTAAGCACCCGTAATATTTTGTGATATGAAACAAACCAACAATTTTAAAATAATTGAAACTATAGAGTGTCCTCTGATCATACTGGATTCAAAGTAGAAACCAATAACAGAAAGAGAAGAAAATCTCTAAACACATGGACGTTAAATAAGACACTTCTAAATAATCCATGTGGTCAAAAAGGAAGTCTCAAAGAAAATTTAAAAAAAATACATTCTACTAAATAACTTGCTATATAAGGTTGTTAGATATAGAAGAGTTGGTATTATTGGACATCGAGTAATTATCATTTTGAAACCATTGATTTTAAGTCATTTCTCTGACAGTGATACACAGATCTGTTATCTGTTAAGCCATTCACAACAAAAGTATGAGTAAAATTTAAAAAAAAAATGTGCTTGAACATTCTAGAGTGGTGCCTGGCACAGTATAGGCGCTCAGTAAATATTTGTTGAATGAATCAATGTTTGACTTTCTCTCTGTGTGGACTCTCTGTGAGGCAGTAGATAGGAGACCACAATCCAGAGCCAGGGTGCATGGGCTCAAGTTCCAGCTGTGTAATCTTGGAAAAGTGACCGAACCTTTCTTTGCCTCTGTGTCCTCACTCATAAAATAAGAACGAGAATAATAAAAGACTTATGTCAGAAGACTGTCGTGAGAATTGAAGTACATATATGTATATCGCACTTAATACACAAAATATTTTAAGCACTCAGTAAGTGTTAGCTAGCATATTATTTGGGGGTATAGGAAAAAAATTCAGTCCTCCCCTAAGAAGGTCATGCACTCATTAAAGAGAGAGGGGCAAATATATTTCACAAGGTTCCAGAAAGAGTGTCACCATTCTCAGGGACGAGCCCCCTGAACAGGCATAGGCCTAAGAAGCATTACTTGTAAGGCTATACTAGCTCTAGATCTTGATTCCCTTTAAGCCATGGTTTATAACTGTGGCTGCACACTGGAATCACTTGGGGGAGCTTTAAAAATACTGATGCCCTATTCTGATTTAATTAGTCTGTGGTGCAGCCTGGACTCCCCCAAGGGATCGTAATGTGCAGCCAAGGTTGGAAAGCACTGCTGTAGGGAACACGATTTCAGTGCTTCCACAATCTAGTGATTCCCAAATGGAGGCAAAGTCATTCACAGGCAGTCAAGGGGCACTGGTCCTCTGCAGAATGATTCTAGGAGTTAAGTAATGACAAAAATAATGCCTCCCCTTTCTCCACCACTGAATTGCTCCATGGCACTAAATTGCATCAGTAAAGGAGCATTAATGTAGCAGAGACCTAATGTGACAGAGGTTTTTATCCCTTGGAAACCAAATAATCAAATAAAACTGGAGCGAACAACATAGAAATCAAAAGAGCTTCAAGCCCTCTGTGCTTGTTATTCTCCTTAAAATGACTTTAAGTACACTGTGCATCTCTGCCACGTGTGTAACAGTAATGATCCTGATAAGTCCTGGTTTTCCCTATTATATAAAATCCATTTCAGGTTAGTGTTCGGATGATTCATTTCTATAAGAACATGGAGAGAAAATACTGGGAGCATGCGGAAACCGTGAATGCCCGGAGAACGGCTTATTTGAAAGTTTTAAAAACATGGCCTACAAAGAGAAAAACCCAAATGGTAAATGGTCTTATGAATGATTGCTGTTATGAGAGGTGGATTGTTATGATGTGAAGAGATGGAATTGGGAAGAGATATAAGGAAATATTATACTTTGTGACAGAGTCCCATCAGGGAAACTTGTGTGAAAGTTGTCTTCTGGGCCAGGAGTCCCATCCATTACAATAAAGATCACAGTCCTCACAGCTGCCACTGACACAGAATAAGACGCCTCAAGGGCCACAGCTACAAAGAAAAAGACTTGAGACTCTGTCCTCCTTTGTAGGAGAGTCTATTCTCCAGGTACATCATTGGGAAAGGTCTCAGAGAACTGAAAGACTCAATCTATGGTGAGAAGCAGGGTTCTCAAAGTGTCATTCGTGAGCCAGTGGTCCAAGTGCCCTGCAGACTGGCCTTTGGTTTTATCAATGTTAGTAATTTGATATAGCTGGATTTCTTCTTTTTTTTCTTTCATTATTGTTGTATGTATACTCATGCATCATTTTTCTCATTAATTCTGTGTTACTCTCGTTTATATGCTTATGACATCTTAGCTGTAGTGCTTAAGGCTTATGAAGAAATCTGGTGCCACACAAAAGGAATACCGTTCAAAAGCTGTTAAGAAGTGCTGTTATAACCAGGCAAATATCCAGAATTAAGGGACATCTGTGCAGATGCAGATACAGAAAACATGAACAGTTAGTGTTACTCATTAAGTACCCTCAGAAGCCGTGAGATTTATCCAGGACCTAAGGGAGAGCCACATTTCCTGACTTAGGTTAAAAAGATTCCTGATTAATCTGGGGAACGTAATTTGGTGGTTACCAGAAGGTAAAGGGGTTGGGGGGTGGGGGATGAGGGTGAGGGGGATCAAATGTATGGTGATGGAAGGGGAGCTGACTCTGGGTGGTGAACACACAGTGTGATTTATGGATGATGTGATACAGAATTGCACACCTGAAATCTATGTAATTTTACTAACAATTGTCACCCCAATAAATTAAAAAAAAAAAAAAAGAAGTCATTGGGGACCAGATCAGGTGAGTAGGGAGGGTATTCCAATACAGTGATTTGTTTACTGGCTAAAAACTCCCTCACAGACAGTCCAATGTGACCTAGTGCATTGTCGTGATGCAAGAACCATGAATTGTTGGCGAAAAGTTCAGGTTGTCTAAGTTTTTCATGCAGCTTTTTCAGTACTTCCAAATGGTAAATTTGGTTAACTGTTTGTTCAGTTGGTACATATTCATAATGAATAATCTCACTGACATCAAAAAAAAGGTTAGCAACATCATTGCAATTGTCAGACCACATATTTTGACATCCATGTATTCCCTTTGGCTCTCCAGTAAAACTAAAGTATACTAAGGTCTAAAAAAAAAAAAAAAAAAAAAGATTCCTGTCCATGAATAAGACCAATGCCTATCTTCAGGAAAGAACTTTTCCCTGCATGCTGGGACTCTGAAGAAACCAGGTGTGATATAAACAATGGGATGACAGACACCTCTTTGCAGCAGAGCCCTAAAAAAATCATTCTCAATATGGTAGGTAGGCTATTTTCAGTTTGCATTATAAATAACTACATCAATGCATATTTTAGTTGCCTCCTTCATAAATCCAATTAGGAAACAAGTAGTGTATTTTATACAAACGTAGCAAAGTGCACAGATGCAGCAGCATCCTGGGAATCTAATTTTCTGAGTAATGTAATGATTTGGAGTGTCTAGCGCTGAGGAGTAAAATGAGGATTTATAAAGAATGGCTCACCTCTCTGTGTTTCACACCCCCACCAAGCCTACCCCAGCAGTGAGTGATCTGTGAGACAAGGAGCAACAATGACAACAGGAATCTTTAATTCCTCTTAAATGGTGAGACTGAAGTTTTCACAGAGTGCCAAGCCCAGGCAAGATCAATGCATTCCACCCCTGCTCTCTGCTGCTCTGATCTCCCAGGCCAGTGATGGAGGCCAGGTCCGAGCACTTAGCAGGTTCCCCTGCATCAGATCCTCTCCCTGCACAAGTCCCTAAAATGTTCCCCACTGCTGGAAACATCAAGTTAAAATTCTTTTTTCCAAGGTTTAAAGGCTGTCATGCATGGAAACCACCAAAGTGTCCTTCCATAGATGATCAGACAAAGAAAATATGGTACATATATACAAGGAATACCACTCAGCCATAAGAAAAGACGAAATAGTGCCATTTGCGACAGCATGGATGGATCTTGAGATTACCATGCTAAGCAAAATAAGTCAGACAGAAAAAGTCGAGAACTATATGACTTCACTTACATGTGGGATATAAAACTGAAAGCAACAAATGAACAAGACAAACAAAAACTCATAGACAAAGACAACAGTTTAGTGGTTACCAGAAGGGAAGGGGGAAGAGGAGGGTAGAAGAGGGGAAAGGGGGTAAAATATATAGTGATGGAAGGAGAACTGCTTCTGGATGGAGAACACACAATGCAATATATAGGTGATATATTATAAAAATGCACACTTGAAACCTATAATTTGACTAACCAATGTCATCCCAATAAATTTAATAAAGATAAAAAAATAATAAATAAAAAAATAAACACAAGCTGTCATTAATCAGACACTAGCCTTAAAAGGCGACAGATTCTCATGTGCAGTTAATAAAATCACACTCTTTACAGTCACATCTCTCTCCTATGCAGCCTTGTTGGCCACTGCTCCAGGCCACTGGGCCCCTCTGTGCCCTGGGTTTTTGCCCTCACAGTCTGCCCCACAGGCCCGGATGGTACTTCCTAATCACTGCCCGATTTTTATATTCATGCGTTTACAATGTCTCATTTTCCTGACTAGAATAGGGATTTGATCTTTTCAAATCTTTGCTACCCCCTACGAGCTAACAAATGGGTAGACACTTAGCAGGAGCTCATTGAATACACGTGGACAGGTATGACCTTAGGGGTTGTAATGTAGTCAGGGATACAATGTCACAATTCTCTAGCTAACTACCCTGCTGAGGACTTCAGCAAGGCCACCTAAGCTCCCCTTGACCCCCAAATCACAGTACGGGGCAACATCCAAGTGGACTTTAATACCACCCTGGGAGAACAGAGTGCAAAACTGGGGACACAAATACATTTTTATAGTCAAAACTCATTTCTGTATCCTCAGTGCACAGCACAGCAGCTGGAGCACAGAACGTGCTCAGAGCATGTCTGCTGTGTGATTGCGCACTTCTGACCTCACTAGACCATTGATGCCCCAACGGCAATTCAGAGTTGAAGTCAACAAACATGTGTTAACTCTTCCTTTATGTGTAAAGCTAACAATTATGGAGATATGGGGATAAAACAATATTTTCTCTTCCTAAGTAAAGTTTTTTAACACACCTAGAAGGATTCAAAATAATTTTTGAGGATATCAAAATACTGGCAGGAAATGTATGGTGATGGAAGGGGAGCTGACTCTGGGTGGTGAACACACAGTGTGATTTATGGATGATGTGATACAGAATTGCACACCTGAAATCTATGTAATTTTACTAACAATTGTCACCCCAATAAATTAAAAATAAATTAATAAAAAAAAAAAATACTGGCAGGAATGGTGGGGATCTTTCTTTTATATACACTACAGCTACCTGATCGGACAGAGGCAAACACACTCATTCACCCATGAGCTCTTTCCCATATGTCTTCTATTTTGCTCATTAAACACACACACACACACACACACACACACACACACACCCTGACCACATACACACAAAGTTCAGAAAACTACTTCTTTTGCTTTCCTCTCCTTCACTGCTAAGCACCTAGACCAGCACTGTCAAATACAATTCCCTGCCATGATGGAAATGTTCTCAATCTGTGTTGTCAAATGGCTAGTGAAAGTGAAGAACTGAATTTTTAATTTTATGTAATTTTAATTAATTTTAAATAGCAACAAATAATGAATGGCTACATGTTAGACAGAGCAGCTGTAGGTCATGTGGTCTATATCCAAAGACTCCACTTCCTTTCCTTACTTTCCTCGACTCATTGCAATCTTATTTCTGTCCTGCCATACCACTAAAAATGTTCTCACCAACCCAGCAACCAACGATACCCATCATCAGTTATAAAGGAGTCTACCTCCCAAGAACAAATCGTGTGTGTGTGTGTGTGTGTGTGTGTGTGTGTGTGTGTGTGTGTTAGGAAATCTATTATCAGAATAGTCTCTCTTAATTTTCTCAAAAAAAAAAAAACAAGCTTCATGTAGTTTAGACATCTGCAACTAGCAAAACATGCCCGTTTTCCCCTAACACACACATAAACACACACACAATTCCTTTCTCTCCCTCTCCCTCTCCCTCTCCCTCTCCCTCTCCCTCTCCCTCTCCCTCTCTCTCTGTCTCCAGAGTCTTCCCATCTCTAATAATAACAATCTACCCTTCCAGTTACATGGGCTAAAATCCCCAGAGTCATCTCTGACTCCTCTCTCCCTCTCATCAATCCATGAGCAAACCACGCTGGTTCTACCCTCAAAATGTTCCCCGAACCCGACTGCTGCTAAGCACCTCCACTGTCACCACCCTGGTCCAAGCCACTACCATCTGCTGCCTGGTGACTGTGATAGTCACCTAACGGTCTCCCTGCTTCTACCCTGCCTTCCCACAATCTACTCTCAACACAGCATCCAAAATAATCCTTTCGAAATGTGAGTCAGATCATGTTACCCGGCTGCTTAAAACCGGCCAGGGTCTTTTCCATTCACTGAGGGTAAAAGCCAAAATCCCCCCAATGGTCCCCACGATGTGTTGCCTCCCCTCTCTGACCTCATCTCCTCCTCCTCTCTCACCCCCTCCGCCCCAGGACGCTGGCCTCTCCCGTGTTCCTCCACAGGCCCGAGTCCGCACACCAACTGCTCCTTCTCCCTGGAACCCTTATCCTCCAGATGTATGAATGAATTGCTCCCTCATCTTTAAGATTCTGCTAGTTGTCACCTTCTCAACAAGGCTTCATCTGACTGTCTTTTTCAAGATTGTAGTATCATCCCCAGCAGCCCCCACTGCCTGTAAACTCCTTTATTTTTCCCCTATAAAGGGAATAGCCTTTTCTCTTACTATCTAATTTGTTTATTTAGGTTTATGTTTATTCTCTTCCCCAACTAGAATGTAAACTCCACGAGCCGGGCTTTGTGTCTGGGTTTTTACTTCTGGATCCCCAATCCCCTGGGACAGTGGCTGGCACTTAGTGGACATTCAGTAATGTTGTTGACTGAATGGGAACTAAAAAGGCTGTCTACTATTCAATGCCTGTGTGAACGGGTCTCAGGATTTACTGCATGTCCTCCTAGGAAGCCAACACAAAGAGACATCCTCGAACCATTATTTTGGGGGGAAGAAAGTTAACCTACATTCAGATGCCAACTCACACTTTTATATGATGCTTCTCTTCTGAAAAATAACCTCAATTTTTTCTCAAGCTGACAACTCTGAAGAGTTTAAATTTTAATCCTGAGAGCTTGTGCTTTAACACTTACTCATGTTCTGCCCCAAAGACTTATCTATCATGTTAACATTTAAAAAACAGTAAGAAATCAAGTAGGTCCTAAAACACAGTCTTCCTTTGAAAAGACAAACAATTTCACAAAAGACAGCCAACACCCAAAAGAGATCACCAGTTCACCTCCCAGCAGTAGCTATAGTATCTGGGAATAAAAGGGTGAGTTTCTTTTAGTGCTGCTCTTACTTAGTCAAACCAGTGCCAGATCCAAATAGCAAGGGATGCCCTGTCTCCCTAACAAGGATGTCTCAGACACAGCTCGCCATAGGAGGAAGGGGCCGCCACAGGTCAAGACGATGGAGGTGTCTTCACCGAGTGCAAAGGTCAAAACAAATGAGCCCTGAGCTAGAGAAACTAGAATCTAATAGCAATTAACATGATGACTGGAAAGTCAATGAGAATAATGGGTAAAATTCAAGACAAGAATATGCTCAGGTTTTGAAAGACTCGGCTCTTCTTTCAAACTCCTTTAGGCGAGAGGCCACAGCCTAAGAAATTTACCTGCAGCTTTGGCTAAGGGATTTGGTGCTCGTCAGCTGTTCACAGTTCTCGGCTCAGAAGTGTCTTTTCACATGCCAACTGTGCTATCCTGCCAATGCCATCCATCTAATAGGATTCTAATTAGGAAAATATTGTAGGAATCATGAAATCATGGCACTCTCTAGCCAAAGAAGGCTTGGGGTTTTAGAATGGAACAGCAACCCAAAGAATGAAATGAAGAACAAAAACCCACCTTCCAAGGTATGCTGAAATAAATGTGAATAAATATTGGTATTCATCCCAGATCTAAAATTCTCCACATCATACACTTCCCAAGAGACACCCTGTCACTTCAATTGACACCTTATGCACAAAAACTGTGATGACTATACTACAGATATTTTAAATACGACCACTGATAACCATAAAATTAACATTGAGTTAGATCACAACTTTGTGAAAAAAAACTCAAAGCTGCTTCACCGAAAAACTTGTAATTCTATTTATATTAAATGGTATGTTGATGAGTCAAGAAAGGAAAATGCACCTACCACTATCTCAATGGTATCTTAGAAGAAAAAAAAATCAACTATAATTCAAGAGGGTGTGAGTAGCCAGGGAAGCGGTCTAAAAACTTTCTAGGGCTATGAAAATGCTTTCCCCAAGCCTACCAACAAATAACAAGAACAGTAATAATAATTATTCACATGTATTGTGCCAGGCACTGTTATAAAAGCATTGTGTATATTAACCCATATATTCCTTGCAACAACTCCATGAGGTATTAAGAATGTCCATTTATACAATGGAGTATTATGCAGCCATAAAGAAGAAAGAAATCTTACCATTTGCAACAACATGGATGGATCTAGAGAACATTATGTTAAGTGAAATAAGTCAGACAGAGAAAGATAAGTACCATATGATCTCACTTATTTGCGGATTCTAAAGAAAAGAATAAGTGAATGAACTAATCAGAAACAGTTTGGGAGACAAAGAGGAAAAACTGAGGGTTGCTAATGGGAGGAGGGGTGGGGGGTGGGGGGGAGGGTGAGGGGATTGGAGGGCAGTCGGTGACCACAGGATGGCCACGGGCTTGAAAATTAATCTGGGGAACGTAATTTGGTGGTTACCAGAGGGTAAGGGGGTTGGGGGAAGGGGGATGAGGGTGAGGGGGATCAAATGTATGGTGATGGAAGGGGAGCTGACTCTGGGTGGTGAACACACAGTGTGATTTATGGATGATGTGATACAGAATTGCACACCTGAAATCTATGTAATTTTACTAACAATTGTCACCCCAATAAATTAAAAATAAAATTAAAAAAAAAAAAGAATGTCCATTTTACAAACAGAGAAACTGAGGGGCAGAGGGGCTAAGTACCCTGTCCACATGATGCAATGAGTTAAATGTTTCAACTGAGATTTAAATCCAGGAAGCCAGATGCCAAAGCCAAACTGATGAGAGAAGACAGCACAGGGATGGGATAGTCTAATAAATGTTTCCTGCTGTGAGGTAGAAGAAGACGTGTGTGTGTGCGTGTGTGTGTGTGTGTGTGTGTGTGTGGTAATTTCCTGGGTGACAGGTGTGTCTTCTGTTTTAACGAGGCAGTTCTGGGTGGGCTCCTGGATGGCTCCTGAGTGAGAGCTGGTCACCAGAAAGACCAAAAGACCAAGTCATGATTGGAAGCTTGGAATTCTCAGCCTAACCGCTCCGCACTTTCTTGAGAAGGCAGAAGGGCTGAAAAATGGAGTTAATGATCGATCATGCCTGTGAGACGAAGCCTCCGTAAAATCCCAAAAGAATGGGCTTCGGAGAGTTTCCAGGTTGGTGAATAGGTGGGAAATGCAGAGAGAGTGGCCAGTGTGGAGAGGACATGGACACTGCACATCCTTCCCACGTACCTTGCCCTACGTACCTTTTCCATCGAGATGTTCATCTGCATCCTTTATCATATCCTTTTATAATAAACCTGTAATCTAGTAAGTAAAATGTTTTTCTGAATTTTGTGAGTTGCTCTAGGAAATTAATCAAGCCCAAGGAGCAGGGTTATTGGAACCTCCAATCTGTAGCCAGGCGGTCAGAAGCACAGGTGATAAGCTGGACTTGCTGCTGGCATCTGAGGTGGGTGGGGGAGGGAGGTCGTTTTGTGGGACTAGGTCCTGAACCTGTGGAGTCTGATGCTATCCCCAGGTAGACGGTGCCAGAATTGAACCGAGTTGTAGGACACCCATCTGTGTCAGAGAATTGCTTGTTGGATGAGTGAGTGAGGACCCCCACCCCCGCCCCAGTACACAGATACATTGAAAGAGAAGTCAGTGGGGTCTGCACCATCAAGTGTCCCGTCTTGTATTTTCAGTGGCTCCCTTGATGACAACATCTTTCCCTAGCCCCATGACACAGAGCTGAGGATGTATCTCCAATTTGGAATGAAAACAAACATAAAAACTCTCCTTCCGTTTTCTGGCTAGGAACCTTTGAACTAGAGAAGCCAAGCTGAGCTGCTGTCTATAAGCTGTAACAATTCCCGTACACCCATTTCCTAGCCCTACGAGTTCTAACCGAAGCCTCTGTCCACAACTTGAATGGCATAAACAGAAGTGACATTCTGCTCCAAGCTCAGAAAATGACCAATTGCTTCCATGGACTCATTACCACATGGGCCAGCTGCCTTCACAGATCATCTGTTCACTTGATGTCCCCAAAATATCTCTGACTTCTGGGATTCGAGGACAACAGCCAACACCATTCTGAAAAATGCCAATTCTGATCAATAGTCCTGCGATTCCACCCGACTTTCCAGCTCGTCTTTAAACAGCACATGGAACGCTACTAATTTAGGCATTCTAAATCTATGGCACATAATACACACCACACTACAGACGGAAGGCCACGTACGAGAGGCTGCTGCAGCTCACGCCAGTTTTCACAAACTGTGAAACATATTTGAAGGAAAGAAGGGAAAAGGGAGAGACAAGCTAAAAGAAAAAAAAAAGGCACTGTGACAGTAGGGTCTTTTTTAAACAGAAGAAGAAGAGATGTTTTTTTCTCTTTCCTCTTGACATTTAAAACTCCTATCTCTCTCATAGGAGTACTAGGAGGGCTTGTAAACAAGTTAGAAAGCAGTGTAAGATGCCACAAGGAAAGAAACTCAGACGGAGAACACCACAGCTGCTGGCAATATCTGTTGGACACAGTTTCTGTCAAACTGTTGTTTGGGGCCATGCGGACCAGGAGCCACCCCCCTTCAGAGCTAAGAGATGAGGGTAAACCTCTACCCACTTGGAGCTTTAAGTTGAGTTGTTCCCTCCGGCCTGGATCCCTGCAATCGATCACAATGAAGGCAGAAGTGGGACTTAGGGCACAAACAAGTTGTGTTCCAACCTTGCAAGAGGCTTATAATCACTTTCCTAAAAACAATCCTCTCTTTTGCAGGCTTACTGCCTCTTCCAGTCTTCATATTTAGGATAAGGATTAGTTAAGACTTAGAAAGTGACCTACTTTTTTTTTTTTCTTTGTAATTCTCCAGAAGGACTAGGAAGCAGGAAGGAAGTACACTAACACCACCACCTGAAATTCGGTGTCTGTTTCAACCACTAGACTTTGTCACTTTGAGGAGGTCAAACAAAGTTTCTTTTTTAATCAAATCTACCTGATTAAAGCACTGTTATATCTTTTTGCAAAGTATAAGAGCAACAGATTTCAAAGTAGAATGTCTGGAAAACATAGCATCACCTATAATTCCACCGAGGAATAAAACTATAAATGCTTTGATATAATATTTTCATGCTCTCAATCTTTCTACTTTACATAGGTAGATATAAACTTTATAATTATTTTCACAATTAAAAGTATAGTTTTTCTCATGGCACAGGCTTTCCTCATTTTACTTAAGAGATACTGAGTAAATGATGTTTAGTTGCTACACAATATTCCACTACATAGATACTACGTAATTTTATCAGTCTCCTATTGTCAGACATTTGGGTTGTTTCTATTTATTCACTATTATAAATACTTCTATAATGAACATTCTTGATTTAAATATTCATGGGCATTTCTGAGAATAAATTTTCAGAAATGAAAATACTAGGAAAATGTATGAACATTTTAAAGGCTCTTGATACAAATTACCTTACACAATAGTTGTACCAATTTATACGCTTCATTACTCAGTATAAATTACTCAGTATTTACACTATTCATTACTCACTTCACCTCACCTTCACCAAGGCTATGTATTATCATTTTTTAAACGATGGCAATTTAATATTCTACTTTTGTTTTAACTTTTATCTATTTCTCACTTCTTCATATGTATATCAGACACTTGTGATCTGTTCATATCTTTTGCCCATTTATCCTGCATGGTGTTTGCCTAGATTTAAGTTTAAGCAAGTACTTATATCATGCTCATGTGTATCTTTAACCAAATATAGTAAGAACTTTTTAGATTTCACTCTTAGCATCTCATGTGTGTCTCTCTGTTGTCCAATAGTTTGCAAAGGACATGACTGACTCTGAAGGGTACTAAGACATACTTTATATCCATACACTTTATATTAGGCTATACAGTCTGCTGTATTTCATGAATTCCAGTGTAATTTAGTTTGTGGGTAGAGGTTAAAGAGATTAATAATTTCATTAAACATGGAGGAAAGGCCAAAGTACACTCTGTACTATTAATAAACTCTCTTTACTTATTGACCATAAACATATTCATAATTTGAGGAGGTTCAGCCATGAACTTGAAAATGAATAACGTGTTTATAAACTGTAGCCTTATAGGAACATTGGTAACTTTTAAGAATCCTTTAGAAAATGTCTAGAAATTCATAAGATTTAAATAACAAAACATTAATTATATGAGAATCATGAAGGCTCCTTTTCAGAGAAACATACAGCCCTCGTCCTGAGATCAACCAACATACCGTTGGGCTATGGCTGACATGCAGTAAACATTCAATAAATCTTTGGCTGATAAATTCACCAGCCTCTGCAGGTTCTAGCGCAGTACTCCTGATCTCCTGATTCAGATCTAATCTCCTGCCTGTTTCCTGGTGTCTCGTTGAACCCCAAACCTGTATCCATGTCCAACCCTTGAACTCTGTGCCATCTGCTTGGGTCAGCCTGCCAAGCCTTGCCTGTGTAGGGCCTGATGGCCCCGTCTGACTTGGTTTTGCCCTAAAGGGTTTCATAGTAATGGCATATTCTGCTTTAACACCAGCTGGAGGCCCAGTTGTGTTTTGGTCTCGTGGCTTTTCTATCCTGCCAGCCCACGGACAGCCACCCACCCAGCCATGGCATACACACCTTCGGTTATTATGCTTGAATGTTTAGCCTCAAATAATGATAGCACGTTTAGAAAATTATTTCCAAATTGGAAATTCATTTTTAAGGCAATCAGTTGACTATATTCAGAAACATGTAAACAGAGATTTTTCATATTTCTGTCTGTTGAACTAATCTTATAGTAAAAGCAAGATTTAGGTCTTCTTTCTTTCTGCCTCAGCCACAGCTCCCCTGCCCTGGGTCTGCCCATATTTGTGTCTTGTATAAGAAGGGTATGATTTAGCACTTACATAAGTGGTAAAGAGATTTGACATCAATAAATGCCATAGCTGCCTTAAATTCTTTTGTGAGAAAGCCAGGATATACATAAATATGTTCATAGTAGCTTATTCATTAAACACTTCTGAGAAATGTCTGTGGAAAACCCTGGGAGTCTATGGCTAGAGCTAAAGAATTACCATCTCCTGCACAAATCTTACATCTCTCCTATCCCACTGATAGAGCCGCAGCTCAGCAGCCTTCATCACCTAACTAGCCTTAAAAGTCTTTCCATGCGTCTCCCAGCCTTCAGTATTGTTTGTTTGTTTTAAGGACAGAGTTTGTATCATATTTATTTTTATCTATTTATAAGTGGCTTTATTGAGATATAATTCACAAACCAATGTACCATTTTAAAGTACAACTTTTTTACTATAGTCACAGAGTTATGCAACCACAATTCTCTAATTTTAGAGCATTTCATCTCCTTAAAAAAGAAACCCTACACCTATTAGTAGTCACTCCTCATCCCCACCCACCTGGAGTCCTAGGCAACCAATAATCTACTTTCTGTCTCTATAGATTTGCCTCTTCTGGACATTTCATATAAATGGAATTATACAATATGTGGTCTTCTGTATCTGAATACTTTCAGTCACCATAATATTTTCAAGGGACATATATATTGTAGTGTATATCAGTACTTCATTTATTTCTATGGTGAATAATTTTCTATTGTATAGATATGTCACACTTTGTTTATCAATCCATGCATTGATGGACATTTGGATGTTTCCACCACTTGACTATTATGAACAATGCTACTATAAGCATTTGTGTACAAGTTTTTGTGTGAATATATGTTCTCATTTCTCTTGGGTATATACCTAGGAGAATTATTGGGTCATATAGTAACTCTATGTTTAACATTTGTTTAATGTTTTTGCCTGTGGAATAAACTATAAACCCTTAGATAGCATATAAAGCCCTTGATAATTTCTGACACTGCCACCTTACAGATAATTCTCTTCCTTCTGTACTACTTATTTAAGGTATGACTCTGGTCTGTAATGAACCTGTATACGTGGGTGTCCCTCCCACTAGGCTCTGGGGCTTATAAGGGGGTAGGAACGATGCATGTAACTCTGTCCACACCCAGCACTGACAATGCCTATTGCACAGGGCACATCCAATGAATGAATAGACCATTGAATATCCGTCTTTAAAAATCTCAAAGCATAAGTCTCACTGTCTCCCATTACCCATCTATTCTTATATTTAACAAGCTACGATGTTTCAAGTAGTTCTTAACCTAATTACCTACTCCTGCAATTTAATTTCCTCTTGGCTCTGTTTTCTACCATCAGTATCCTCTCTACAAAAACCTCCAGATGAAGTCACCTCTCATAATCGTATTTCCCAAACCAATTGAAAAACCAAATAGAAATCTCCAAGGTTGGAAAGGTCTATTCCTTCCCTTCATCCATGCCCACAGTAAAAACCAGAGGCTGGGAGCAAAAGGAGAGCAGGGTAGGATTCAGGTAAGTATTTCCACGGTGGAGCCTCTCTTCTTAGTGTTTATCCCTCTCCCTCTTAGTGTTTATCTCAGCTCCTACAGGTCCTATAATGAGAATAAAATCATCTGGGCAAAAGGCTCAGCAGACCATTCGCTCTGAAGAACAAGCCCACATCTCCCTGTGGACGCCGACTTCTGATCAGCAACCTCAATGGAAACAGATGGGAAGAGAGAGGAAAGACGCTTCACATACCCTGTCTCGTGCTTACAGTCAGGATAATCTCAGCACTGCCATCCATCTGCTCCCTTTCCCTGGGTAAAGCATGGATTCTGACTTGAGATGCAGAGAAATGCTGGCTGCGCTACAACGACATTTACGATGCAAAGGAAATACCAGGGAGTAGTCCTCTATTTACAAATGGGTTGTGTTCAAACGTTTACCTGTAACTCAGAAGAAACCATATGATCTATTCTGGCTAAGTCTTCAGATCAGCCCACAAAAAATTCTTGAACCCACTATGTGCCTGCGGCACAGCATTTATAGCACTATCTATAAATCAACCCAAGCATCTAACTGTGAAATACACTCACAGCTATAATTTCAAAAGTCAGAATGACATTTTGAATGGGAGAAGGGACTAACCCTCCCCCACAGGACAGGTGGCAGACTGCAGAAAAGGGAACTCTAAGTCCCCGGTGATAGCTCCTTAGGGCACAGGTTCCAGACCAGGCGAATGGGTGCAGAAAAGGAAGGAAGCAGAGATGACTGCCTGGGACAGGGCCCAGAGGAAGGAGCACAACAGAATTAGAAGGGAGTGTGTAGTCTCCGGGGTTATAAAGTCTGGGCTTTATTTTCTAACCAAGGGTTTGTAGGGTGGGGATAAGGAGAGAAAGCAGCAGGTGTAGACACTTCAGCCACCAATGTGTCCCCAGGAATGCAGGGGGAGGGGAAATGCAGGAAAAAGTGGATATTTGAGGCGGGAACAAGACAGTACCTTTTCCCTTCCCCCTCCTACCCTTTTAACTCCCCTAATCCAGCTAACATAGGACTTGTATCAACACTGGCATGAAGGAAATAGGGTTTGTAGGTAGATTAAGGTGAAAAGAAAAAAGGAATGGAAAATAATAACCTCAGATTCTGGAATTGAAGAAGACAGAGATGGCTTAATACCCCCAGTTTGGGGAATTATGCTTGTAAATGATAAATTGTGACAATAAGAATACTTTTACTTTTTATGATAATACGGCATTTGAGAGAAGAAATCCAAGTGCCCAACATGTCAACGTTAAAACTCAAATAAAGAACAGAGATATGATACAAGGTAGAGTTTAAGGCAACAATTAGGCCATTTCTTTGATTCATGGCCACAGAAGAAAGATCACAGGGATTGATGTTCTTGCTAAAAGTAAACCTAATAATGGTTTGCAATGTTACCGCAAGATTCCCACTCATAAGTAAAATCAATGCAATTCAGTTCTTTTACACTGTTGGATTGTGCATGATGGTTGAAACTAGCCTGTGAGAAGAGATTATTGCCTTGTAGAGAAATGGAAGTAGACAACATAACAACAGGTTTTAAATTATTACTTTAAAAAGTGGTTTCACACTTCTGCTTCCACTCCAGGATATAATGAGCCTGAAGAAGCATCACTTAAAATGAAAGAGAGCCAGACTAATTTCAAATGCAAGACTTTTTTTGAGCTTAATGGAGAGCTGAGGTCACAGAATAAATAGCTGGCCCCAAATCTGAGATGAGACAGGAATCTTCAGCGCAAGGAGAGACATGTGAGCTCTTGCTTACTGGGGTAAATGTAAGTGGACAATGGTAAGGAAAAAATTAACAAAATGCTGAAGGCCAAGTACAGGCTGGCAGGACAGGGAAGCCTCTGGGGTTCCAAAAAGTAAAGGAGTCTGGACTCTCTTGCAGGATCTTTCTCCAGGAACCTTATTGGGTACTTGCAGAAAATTCAGAAAGAGCCATAAAAAAGTGTCCATACAGTACAGGGCCCAGGGAAGGGAACAGCAGCCATGGGGGGGGGGGAACAAAAAACTCCTCCCAGACCCTTCTCTCCTGTCTCCCCATGGAACAAACATCCTCACCCTCAGGGAACTGGTGACAACTCACTGCAGCTAGGGGAAAGGAGGAGTAATAAAGCCTTATTCCTGGGACAGGAAAACTCCCTAAGATCCAGTGACATGGCACCTGCATAGGACTGAGATTGAATCAGAACACCAGACAGTCCCACTCCCCACTGCCCTGCACAGCCAAGCCAATAAGCTTGAATAACAAGTCACAGCAGAACTGTTGGGATGGGACAGGAGAGAAGCACAAGAAGAGGTCCTCGGAGGTGCAGTGCAAAGGGAAGCCCTAAACTGCAGGGCTGAGCAGACAGCTCTCAAAGACACCTCCACCCTAAACACAGAGCATCACTAAAGGAATTTGAAGCCTGGTGTGTACTGAGGGTAACCATAGCAACAACAAAGCTCAACCCTAGTCCAACTCCTCTGACTAGATTAACTCACCCCCATATCCACACAAACATTGAAAACCTAGGAAAAAGAAAAGAGTGCCATTTCCTGGCATAAACCCTATTTATCTTGGTCTCTACTAACTACACACAATGTCCAGCTTTCAGAAAAAAATTATGAGGCATAAGAAAAGGCAAGGAAAAAAATCTAAGACACAAAACAATCATTAGAGCCAGACTCAGCTATGACACAGATGCAGGGATTACCTGACATGGAATTTAAAATACGATTAATATATTAAAGGCTCTAGTGGAAAAAAGTGGACAACATGTGTGATCAGATGCGCAACTCCAGCAGAGAGACAGAAATTATAAGAATCAAATGGAAGTGATAGAAATTAAAAATACAGTAATAGAGACCAAGAATGACATGGGGGGTGGCCGGGTGGCTCAGTTGGTTGGAGCGCAAGCTCTCAACAACAAGGTTGCCGGTTCAATTCCCGCATGGGATGGTGGGCTGCATCCCCGCAACTAAAGATTGAAAATGGCAACTGGACTTGGAGCTGAGCTGCGCCCTCCACAACTAGATTGAAGGACAGTAACTTGGAGCTGATGGGCCCTGGAGAAACACACTGTTCCCCAATATTCCCCAATAAAATTTATTAAAAAAGAATGACTGGATGGGGTCATCAGTAGCCTTCTGTCTGCTGAGGAAATTATCAGTTAAATTGAGGTACGTCAATAAAAGTTACTCAAACTGAAACAGAAAGAGAAAATAATGTGAAAACAAAGAAACAAGGCATCTAAGAGCTGTGAGACAAAGTCAAGCAGTGTGACATACACATAATTGGAATTCCAGCAAAAGAGAGAAGGAACAAGGCACAGAAATATTTGAAGATACACTGGCTGAGAATTTCCCAGAATGAATGACAAACACCAAACCATAGATCTAAGAAGTACAGAGATATACAAAAACAAAACAAAGCCTTGGCATAATTTAGTTAATAGTATTACACTAATTTTATCTTCCTAGTTTGGATAATTGTACCATGATTATATAAAATGTTGCCAGTACAGAAAGCTGGGTGAAGGGTATACAGCAACTCTCTGTGCTATTTTTGCAATTCTTCTATAATTCTAAAATATTTCAAAATAAAAAAGTTTTTAAAAGTGGTTTTAGTGTTAGGTACTACGTTGAGAATGTATGAGTTATACCTAGGACAGAAAATGAAAATAACCTTCCAAAGAAGCTACTCTCCTTATCCACTTACTCCCAACCGCTGGCATTTGTGTTCTTAAGTTTGAAGTAATTCAAATTTGTGGTCTGTCCCAGGAACACAAGCATTATTTATGGTATTACTTCAATGGAAAAAAAAATCCTCCAATCCAAATGACTAATTTACAGTGGAACTTTAAGAAGAGAGCAGGGGCCAGCCCAGTGGCTCAGGCGATTGGAGCTCCAAGTTCCTAACTCCGAAAGCTGTCGGTTCGATTCCCACATGGGCCAGTGGGCTCTCAACCACAAGGTGCCGGTTCAACTCCTCGAGTCCCGCAAGGGATGGTGGGCTGTGCCCCCTGCAACTAGCAATGGCAACTGGACCTGGACCTGAGCTGCGCCCTCCACAACTAAGACTGAAAGGACAACAACTTGAAGCTGAACGGCACCCTCCACAACTAAGATTGAAAGGACAACAACTTGACTTGGGGAAAAAAAACGTCCTGGAAGTACACACTGTTCCCCAATAAAGTCCTGTTCCCCTTCCCCAATAAAAATCTTTAAAAAAAAAAGAACAGAGCAGATTTTGTAAGGTGAGCATTGTATATACCTTGGATTTTATATAAACTTTTCTTCCAAAAGGTTTCAAGCAATTTCTTTTACACACATTGATTGTGCAGTGTATACAATGGGTATGGGAGCAGAGAGCTGAATGAGATGTGGATCCAGCCCTCTGGGAGTATACTGCATACAAGAGGCAGTAAGAGGGTGGGGAGGCCAGGGAGCTCCCCGTGCGGGCAGGAGATCCCTCGTGGAGTGAGACTTCTCTAAGGCTCACTTACCTGGTTCCCAAACGGGAAAGACTGCTGTGAAGGCCGTGCAATTAATAAATAGGAAAACCTACTGTGTACAGATTACTGGAAGTTGCTGGAAGTTGTTCTCAAAGACTGGATGAATATAAATGAAGA
This sequence comes from Rhinolophus ferrumequinum, assembly GCF_004115265.2. Lineage (NCBI taxonomy): Eukaryota > Metazoa > Chordata > Mammalia > Chiroptera > Rhinolophidae > Rhinolophus > Rhinolophus ferrumequinum. Next base: position 57,426,638 of record NC_046287.1, read on the forward strand.
ACTATAAGCCCAGATGGGGACTGAGAAGTACCCTCAAGCACAATACACTACTTTGGGAAGAATGAGAGAGAACTTCCAGCTGGAAGAACCAGAAAAGATTTCCGAGAGGGATGTCTTACAGAATGTAGGACACTGGGTAGAGAGGTTAGGAGCCCCGGCTTTTTGAGTGAAGAAATGTGCTCAGGGGAAGAATGTCAGCATACAAAAAGGGAGTAGGAATTCAGCTGCAGCAGGGGAAAGGCCGGAAGGAGCAGTAAGAAATGAAGTTGAAAAGGTAGGTTGGGATCAGATCGTGGAGTCCTCCAGGATTGCCTACACTGTGGGTTTATATAAATCCAAATCTAGGAAAGTAGCATATTTTGGAGAATATAACAGAAATGTATACACTATTTCTTCCCTTAAGGAACAGACAAGCACGCCAAACAGCTCCTTAAGGGGTCTCAACTAGAAATTTTGAATTCAATATTCTCTCCTGACTCTTTTAACCCCCCTATCCCTTTCCATAATGCTGTGATGATTCTGAGAAGAAACACACGTCTGAGCAGATTAAATAAAGCTTTTTGTGTTAAAGGCTCCTACATGCCACATGCTCTTCTCTTAGTTAAGTGAACAATTTGTCTTCTACTGCTTCTTCCTGTGTTTCTGCTTGTCTCCCCAGTATCTCATGTTTTTCCTTCTCTTCCTATCAGACTTCCCAAGAAAATTTATACAACTCACCAGTGTAGGACTTCTCCCAACAGTGTTGGCAACCGTGGACGTGCTTTTAAAAGACTTTTGCACATCAGTCTGGAACCAGAGAAGCGTGTGTGTTGGGTCAGAGACCCTGGGAGGTGAGAGGCTGCACAGTGAGGAACTAAGATCTAAAGTTCTGGAATCTTGGCCCTGTCGCTCACCAGCTGAGTGACCTTGAGGATTAATTAACCTCTTTGTGTTTCAGATTCCACATTGACAAAATGAAGATAATGAGTGTGTCTACATCACTAGTGGAAGAGGGGATTAAATTAATTAGTGTTCGTGAAACGTCAAAGGTAGTGCTCGGTGCACAGATATATGGTCAGCTAGAAAAACTGAAGGCAGTCCCCATCTCTGACCACTGGGACCTCCAAGATACTGCAATTGTTTGAGCATTTACAAACCACAGCAAGTGAGAGGAGTAGGAGGGATATTTGGGACCCAAGAGCTGAGCTCACTGCCTCCTAGGAAGGAAGAATCTTCTAACTCAAGATGTAGACAATCCCTGCGAGCTGAACTTCTATACCCAGCCCTCAGGGTCTTTGTGAGCTACATTCCTAGTGACTCTCGGGTCCTGCTTACTGGTCTCCACCCTAACCCCAGAGCCCAATCCTATTCCTGAGTCAGTTGGCTTTCTGATATCCCACCCTGTGCTGCCAATCTGTTCCCCACCTCATTCCCTTTCTAGTAACCTCTTCTTACCCTTTGACACTGTCTCTGGTCCCACCTCCCAACATCTTCCTCAACCATCTACTTGCATCCAGCCACCAGTTGTGAAGCCCACAGATCCAAGAGTCAGTTCATCCCACCAAACCCTCAGTCATTCAGTTTTGTCTCCCCACATAGGTAATCAGGTCCTTCAGGCCCGAGACTGAGCTTTATCCTCCTGTCCCAGCCCCCAAAGCATCTGGGGACGTTCTGCACACATAGCAGATGTCCCATCCATATATGTTGATTAAGCCTTGATGCAGGAGCTCATCCATGACTCGAACCAAGAACAAACTAGAGGTCTAGCTAAAAATTATATATTCTTTCTGTGAATATCACTTCCTACCCAACATGGCTGGACAGGCTGAAGTCTGAGCAGCAACCCCCACCATACCATCGGGGCTGCACCATTCATGTGAAGGTGACCCTTGCCTGCCTATCTTCCCCCACCACATCCACTCACATGCATCCTTCTAATTTGAGTGAGGCCCTGTTCAGGTCCTCTCTCCATCAAGCCTGTGCTCACTACTCCCATGAAAGCCAAGTTCCTCCATCTTGGACAACTCAGAGCATCACAAGCACTCTTCTATAGCATATTCTTAATAGGAAACAGAAGGCAGGAAGAACAATGATACCTCAAGTTTAAAAAAAAAAAAATCTCCTGGGAACAAAATTGCTTTAAATGAATATAATAAAAATACTAACAAAAGCATCATTAAAAAATGTCAGACTTGCCAGCTTCTGCAGCCTTGCACCAAAATACCCCATACACATAGGTATATGTCAAACACAGATTCCATTTGTCCCAGCCCATTGAAGGTCAATACAGCTGACCTTCAGATAGGTGTCAGGACTGCAGAGTTATCTTCTGGTTCTACCTCCCTCTTTCTTTACCTTTCCCTCCTGTCCTCCTGGCTACTTAGTTTGCAGGACTCAGTGCAAAATGGCAATGTAGGCACAATGTTTAAAAATTATTAAGAATTTCAAAATATTCAGCAAGAGCAGGGCATTTATTCCAGCATGGGGCTCTTCTGCTCGTCCCGATGGCAGGTTGGTTTCCTGCTCACTGGCAGAAATCCAAGTCTGGTTGATTTTCTTTCCTACCATCACCACAGAAAGAATTCTACGAAGCATCGCCTCAAACAATTTATTTGAATTTAAGTCTCTTATCTCTGATTTCAGGAAAACAAGCATTTTCCCCTCCTTCAAGGAACTTAAAGCAGCAGCAAACAAATGGAGATTTGTGGGAGGAAGTGCGATAGAGGAGACAGGGTGAGGTCACATACATGCAGGCCTGCTGAGAACTTAACAGTAAACACAATGTGTTCGATCCAGGGCACAGTGGAGTGAGGGATGCTAGAAGGACTGTCTAGGTTTCTAACGCCCTTGCTTCCCAGAGATGCTGGCTGAGAATTGAGACCCAACTCAGGACCTGAAGTCCTTTTGCTGTCCTGCTTGCCAGCTAGTCTCCCCATACCATTTTCTCTTCCATCCCCACCCCAAACACAGGTTAGGCCCACTCACTGTGCAGAATCCCCACTCTCCCCTATTTCTTCACCAAGACCCCCAGATCCTCCCCTAAATGCCCAGAAATGCACCTGAATGCCTGCCTAACCTTTTCTACTCCACGTCACAAAGTCTCTAACAAAGAAGTATATCACGGAAATGTACCCTGAGGAAATGGCCATTTCCTCTCCTCAGAGTCCCAAGCACCTTGCTCTCAAACCCCAGGACCTGGAACCAGATTTGACTTGTCTAAAAAAGCTTTAGCAAAGTGGTCACAGGGTGTCTCTTAGAGGTTATGGAGAGACACAAACAATGGAAGTCAAGAGCTCAGGATCTTCACACCTTGCCTTAGCTCTCCAGAAAGCATGAGTGCTTGGCTATAGAGCATAGGAGGTTGGGATTACTGAGCAGACAGCTACTAAGTTATAGCTATTTCCATATCCCCTTGTTTTAAAATGTATCACAGGGTGCCCTCAAAACCTTCAGCTTCTTGTGGATGATGGCTTGGCTCCATCTCACTCCAAAAATCAGTCTTTTAGTATCTGACCCACTCTTGCCACACTAACCATTCAAAGCTGGAGGAGGGTGAGCTGCACAGGCTGGTGACAGAAGAGCAACCCCATGGAGACAGTTGTCACAAAGGTCCACAGGATTCATTTATCAGATGTTCAGATTGTAAAAGAGGAATAATTCAGAAAGCATAACTGTTTTAATGGAATGACATCAAATTTATGTCCAAGAGCTCTACTTAAAAATTTTAAATTAAAGCCAAAAGTTGTGCGACTCGGAGTCCGTATATCCCACACAGAAATAATAACTAAACCACAAACATAAAGATTTTCTATTTACTTGAGGAAATACACAGTTAGGCTTCCTAAGGCACGGAATCTGATCACGTTTTTCTACTTTGACTTCTTTTCCCAGATGGTTGTAAAAAAATTTATGTGAGAATGTAGTGCAGATCATGTGAAGTGCCACATGGGCACTGGACGTATCAGGGGGATCACTTCATAGATGGTGACAGTCAGGAAGATGCCTGACCACTGCGCTGTCCACCTGAGGCTGAACTAGAATAATATTGTATGTCAACTGTAATTAAATACATATACAGAGGGTGCCAAAACAATGTATACACATTTTAGGAAAGGAAAACTGTATTAAGATTGTAATAATATATATCAATAACAAAAGATGAATACAAGTCACGTTTGACTTTTGCAATTACAAGAGGTGCTCAAAGTGGTTACTTTGAGAGTAATTTTAATATAGTGTTTTTCCTTTCTTAAAATGTGTGTACACTTTTTTGGCACCCTCTGTACATATGTAGTCATGGGATGTGGAGTACAACATAGGGGATAGAGTCAATGGGATTGTAACAGGTATATAAGATGTCAGAGAGGTAGTAGATGGGGGAGGAAGGTTATCACTTTGTAAGAGGTGTAAATGTCTAACTATTACATTGCTTTGTACACCTGAAACTAATTAAAAAAAAATTCTTGTGAGAATCCAACGCAAAAATCAGTGCCAAGAAAACATCTGGGAAAATTGAAAAGGAGACAAATGTTGTTCCCTGTGTGCTTTAGAGATAGATAAGAATTAAGTCAATATAGATAATAAATTAGGTAGTCGTCCATGTGGTGCTCTCCCCCTGCAAGCTTCACAGAATAGTAGAAAGGGGCCACAGTAAGACCAGATTGTGTAAATAATCTAGCTGAATTGCTCCTTTTATAGAGGAGGATCCCAAAGGGTAGATGGCATTTCCTGGGTCAACTGGCAGAGTGGCTGGCAGAGGATCCCTCAGGAATGATTGCTTGACAAAGCTAAGAAGGAAGGAAATTGAAGCACTGCTTTGTATTTGGCACGAGGCCGGAGCTGGGTAGAGCTTTGGAGGACATTGAGGTCCAGTCTCTTGACAGGTGAGGAAACTGAATCTCAAGGAGTTTAAGGGTCTTTGTCAAAGTCACATACCTCCCCATGTTCATGTCATCATGCCACCTGCGTCACAGGTAGCTTTAAGTTTTACATAACTATTACCATCTGGCAGCATTCCACGGTCTTTTATTACTATTTCTTTAAACACAAAGAATCCCCATTTTTATCCTACGCATTCAAGGTTCAGCAAATCTGTCACCCTTGTTTATAACTCTGAGAGTCTGGCACACCCTCCGCTTGTAACCTAAAATTTTTCCATGGACTTCTACTAAATTGCTCCAAATTTTGGACTACTGACACCCCAAACACAAAATCAGTCTCTCTAAGGTTATGTTTAAAAACGCAAATAAGTTATTTTAAAGATACACTTCACACTTACAAGGTCCCATCCCTTGCTTTAACTCATAGAAAACAGATTTCAAATCAGACCCTTTCCATTCCCTTCTTTCTCCTTAACAAGGTGTATATCAAAGAATCATGAACCAGGATTGAAAACATCTTCTAATGTAATTCCGTCCAACCACCTCTCTGAGGCAAGAATCGTGAATTGTGACTTCCTTGCCAAGTACCCATCAGTAGGTGACAGAATTCTTAGGGCGACAGGAGTCCCACTTTCCTTGGCAACACCACTATTTGAAAGTTACTCCTTATGTTGAATTTATCTCTACCTTCCTGCAGCTTCCTCTGACTCGTGGAATCTTTCATAACGCCCTGTTTCCTGAGGATATAAAAGATTGTCTCCACCATCGTTTGTGACAAGAAAGAAAAACATGACATAAACTGTCCTTCTCATGACAGTCAAATATGTATAAATATATTTCAAGTGTGTGTGCCTATTTACTCATCATATGAAAACAACTGTCTAGACTGTCACCCAATTTGGTGGACTGATCTGCCTTAAAACACAGGCTGTGTGTGGCACGTGAAAGCAACGTGGTGTAGCTATGATTACGGTGCCTTTGACAGGAAGTCAGTCATATCTCAGAGCAAATAAACTCAGGGAGAAGAGGCCGGTATCACTGCTGATGGAGAATGAGAGGCCTTATGTATTAAAATACTGTACTTGGGAAAGCAGACAGAAATTTCAAATATGAATGCAGATGAAAAATCACAAGGGCAAACATTCCAAACTGCAGGTACTGGTTTGTAATCAAGTTCTTTTGAAACTGCTTTGTATGTGGGCAGCTTTGGTAGCGCTCCAGGGTGGGCGGCAACCAGGATTCAGTTTTTAAGGATGTTTAACAATTTTTCCCTGGGGATCAGCTAGTAAGATAATATATGTGGAAATGTTTCATAAACTCTAAAGCACTATAAAAACTGATGCTGCATCATCACGTATTTCAAACTCTTTCCCAGTGCTCACAATGTGCTTATACTTGCTAGCTGCCAAATGTGCTGGGCATTTTTAATGCCTCATATAAATGAGTAAAAAGAAAAATCCTGACACCAAAAGCTTGATCTTGTAAAAGATTTCTTTACCTGGCTTTAGGTATATGAAAAATGATACTGTAGCAAAATTGCATGAATTTGGGTGCACATATAAAGTGGGAAAAAATCCTAAGACAGGAAAATGTCCAAAGAGAACAGACATAACGAGCAGTGAGAGGGTTTTTGATATGACCGAAGAGAGTCTGTCTTGCGTGTAGGCTGATGAGATGGTGGTTATAGCACCTAAGTAGGGAGTGCAGCAATATGAACACAGCTACGTGTCTGGGAAGCTGGATTAGATTCTCCCCAGAAACGGGAAAGAATTGGATGCTCTAGAAGGCGCTTCCTCTCTCAAATTATTAGCTGATTTGTGAACCAGTAACAGTGGGAAAATTGATAAGAAGAAGATACTAATGAGTCTTCTGAGAGACTAGACAAGGCTGCTTTCTCCTAAAGTTAGACATAATCAAACACAAATGTAATACTAGGTTGTGCTGTACCTATGAAAAAAGCTGAGCCATTTGACTCACTAGGTTCCAGGTTCTCTGGTGGTCTGTGTAATACACCCTAGTGGCTAAGGATACGGACTCTGGAATCAGACTTCCCTGGTTCAAATCCTGCCTCTGTCACTTGCTAACTGAGCAACGTTCAGTAAATTGACTTACTTAATTTGAGCCTCCGTTTCCTTATGCCCTAATGAGGAGAAAGTGAATTAGTGTCAAGTTCCTAGAATAGTGTGTGGCAGGTGTACAGGTAAGTGTCTGCTATTCTCCTGTTCATGGGCCTGATAACTGGGCCCAATCTCTAGAAGTGCCTCTGAGAAGGGATCAAGTAAAACTGCTTGTCATACTCTATTTTGGTTGCAAAGTTTTATGTTTACATTTTGTTTTATTTCATTTCTTTTCTTTAATGAAAGCAAGAAATACTACTTTCTTCTGCCAAGGGACAATGAATCTGTCCACTCAATGACTGTGGTTTCCATGAGAAAATAAGTAGAAACAGATGTTTCTGAAAAATGAAAACCTATGCTATATATTTTTAGTGTCACTCACATAAAACTTTCTACCAGCCATCCCCAGAGCCAACCGCCAGCCTCCTGCAGCTGTGACCTGCCTGGGTGCCTGGACCCAGATGCCTTTTCTTCTACTTTCCACCCCAATTCACAAACTTGCCAACCTTCTATGAAATCCGAGGCCGTGTAAGGACGCTGATTCGGGCTGCTCTCTGCAGGGCTGTTCAGTGTCTCCAAGGCGGATTCAATAGCTTCTACCAACTCATCCCGCTTGTCTTTTCTCACAGGTTTCTCTTCAGGGTGGCGGGTCAGGCCCGTCTCCAGCTGGTACACTTTCTGCAGGGTGAAACTATCGAAAGGCACAGCGGCATACTCAGTGGCCAGCTTGACACCAGCGTGCACCTCTGCCTTGTCCACCTGGGAGAGCAGGAAGGCCAGCAGGTCAGCCTGGGCTTTCTCAGGGGGGCCCTGGTCCCGTCCCAGGCCCACAGCATCACTGGCATGAAATTGTGCATTCTTGAGCTGCTCACTCCTCTCCTGCAGCTCCTCTTTGAGCTGTGCTATCTGTCTCTTGAGGCTGTTGATGTAGTTCCGGTGCTGTTCCTCCCACTCCTGCAGGACAGCCTGGTACCCTTCTTTCCCCGTGGGGCTGTTGGCCCTGGGCAGCCCCAGCTGCTCCTCATTGCCTTTCGGAGTGCAGGCCAACATGTAGAGGACGGAGATGGCACAGCAGAGAAGCACAAGCAAAACCACCACCCGAGAGATCCACGCAAGCAGCCCCCGACGAACCATCATCATTCAGGAATCAGCCATGCGTCCAGAACTGGCGACATCCCAGAATGCCAGGGCGGGGCGCCACGGAAGGGCTTCCCTGGACTAGACCACAGGAGGCATGCGTCTGGGCCCCCCTGAGCTGCTTTCATCCATGTCTTTCTATAACGCGTCTTGTCCCATGGACTCAACCACCATGTGGAGCAGTTTTCCTACTTCTAAAGGATGGCCTTCCCGGCAGAAGCAATGAGTTAACTGAAACCTCCAGGTTTTCACATGTATACCCATCATAGCCTTCCAGATGTGCAGCAGATGACAAGGGACCTGGGAAGAGAACAAATGACAATAACACTTAATCAAGAGACTAACACTCTTCTGTTCACTAGGGCAATCAATACTCAATAGACCTCCCATAAGGTTTATGAAAAATGCTCATGACAGGTGATAAAATATTGTTAATTGTAAATCAGAGTAGCACATATAAAGAACAAAGGATACAGAAAAAAGATTGGAAGGAAATATTGCAAAATGTGAATTCTCTTTGGGTGGAAGTGTAATGGGGATTTTTCTGCTTCCCTGTATTTTTCTGTATCCTGAAAATTTTCTACAACGGCACTTATTATTTTGATGGTTAAAAGGGAAAAAGCAAACCTTTAATGACATGGAGATTGCTGGCAAGCACTTCTCCAGCCAGGGCCTGCCCAGCAAGTGTGGCTGCAAAATATGAGGCCTGCGTGGGCCCACCTGTGTGCCCTCATTCAGGGCAGGGCTAAAAGCTGGCTCAAAATGGTCTTCAAGCTTACTGATGACGAGGTGGGAAGCAGCTGGAGGTTCAAACAGGGCGATAATAAATGTGGAGGATAACACATTCATGAGTCAAGGGGACGGTTGTTCTAGCTAACTCTCCAATTCTGCTTGCAGACAGGGCATGATGACTTGACCATAGAAAGAGGTAGAGTTGGGATTCGAACAGTGACCATAAATACTGTCTTATCAGGACTCAAATCCCAGGCATGTCTCTGCTCCAGCCTCTAGGAGGAATTCTGTGTCCTGACCGCCCATCAGGAATACCCAGACAGATCTCAGGGCCTTTCATAGGAATACATGCTCTGCACCTCAGCTCCAAACCCCTGAACAAATGAGTCAACCTGACTCGCCTTTCCCATTTCCCCAGGCATCCCCTCTCCCTGCTCCACCCCTGATGGACCCACAACACACTGCCTCCAGCGCTCTCCCTTCCTTCATCCTTTTCCTCATCTTCCCTTATCCATCTGAGCCAGAAAAAAATGAAAGAATGATAAATGGAAAATAGATCAAATAAAGTTTCTTATCTAGAGAGATTTTATAAAATCTTCCCAGATGCATCTTTTTCTATCACTTCTCTTAAAAACAAGCTCCCTGAGGGTACTGTATCCTGGCCTTTCTATAGAAATTTGACATTTTCAATAAGCCATGTGATAACTAAATTATTCTTTACGTAGTTTTCTCCCGACCCAAAAATTCAGATCCTGGGGCAATAATCATCTCATTTACTGGTGATCTATCCCATTTACTGGAAGGATTCCAGTCAATTAGCAACTTCAGGACCCCTGGGAGAAGAGAGATGTGTTCCTTCTAGATTCTCTCTGTGCCGATAATACAATAAACAATGAAGGCTCACTGACGGTGATTATTCACCTGCTATGGACCACAGCCTCATGTGCAAGCTCCTCTTCCATTACCCTGGCGATGCACTTCTTACTGATACCATTATCTTTTCAAAGTAGTTTATTTCATAATTTTCCTAAAAAATTAAACACGTAACATTCTCTCCACTATTTCCCTGGGCCTAAGGATTCTCTCTCCTATAATTTAGAACAATACACAGTTATTAGTGCTAAGTTTAAAGTGCATGTTTAGCCCTGGAAGCCTTTTCTGTCTGATGAAAATCTTGGGATTTGTATAATTACTATAATTCTGTGATTAAAACCATCTCAGCTTTGGTATTCAGGCACCTTGCTGTTTTTAATGAAATCTTCCAGATGAACTCATTATATCCAAGTATTAAATTACCAGTGAAGACATGTTATCACATTATTCTGCCACTTTAAAGACTTTTACTTTAAATGGGTTGTCATTAAAGACAAAATAAGCAAATCAAAAAACAAAAATGGAACATTCAAGACAATTTATTGTGCTGTGGAAACAAAGTATGCAATCTTTCTAACAGATATTTTTAATGGAACAATTGTCACATTTGCGTAATAAATTGAAATCATGTTGGTTAACTGAAGCAATGTATTAAAGCTACGGCTAAAGAAACTTATAACTGCATAATATTTATTTTTTTCTGTTCCGTAAGTCTCTTTAAAGTTTAGTCCGACTTTTGAAATTCACTAGAATAAATTTCAATGTTATTTAATATTCCATTCTCTAGGATATAAAAGGAGGAAAAAATGGATTTTAGGAAGAAATGACTTTTGAAAGACATAATTAAAAACTACTGCCGAAGAAACAGTAATGAATTTCTCTTTTTAAATGTCAGGAGCAGATAATGTATGTCAGAAACAAAATTCTGCATCCTTTAACAGACAAAATGTTTTCTAATGATTATAGTAATCTAATCTGTAATCAAAATAGTAACAACTGGCCAAACTACAGAGCCTGGGAGTATCTGCCTGCTGAAATCAGGAGCCTTATCCTCCAGATTCTTGCTTCAATGAAGACTCCAGGTTTTTCATTTGGCAGCACAGAATGTCATTCTTAAGAGCAGATGGTACTTTCCCAGCTCTATCGCATACAGGAAAGAACACCTCTGCGAGATGTAACCAGACCTAACGTACAGCTAAGCTACAAAGGCACCGCACAATCTCTCCCTCTCTCTGCGGAGGTATTCGGAGAATTAAAGAGTTAACATTTATAATGTGTTTACAGACTTGCAGATGGAAAGCACCATGTAATTACCACGCACTATTACAAGTTAGAGATGACAGTGAAAATATAGCTTTATGGGCTCACAGCATCATTGTGCTACTATTTTCAAACCTTAGAAAAGGCACCTAGAGTTTAGACTAGCTTGCCCTTTGGGGTAGTTGGGGACAGGGAAAGAATGCAGAGCAAGAAGAAGCCCGGTCAATAACCAATCTTAGGACCTCTACGAGAAGAGAGATACATATTCTTTTTTCATTGTTTTTTTTTAACTATAGAAAATCTTTTGTGCCGATCAGGTTTCTTGTCACTTTAATTTTTGAATGCCCATCCTTGCTAATTGTGTTCCCCAACACTTCCTGTCCCTGGCTAAATCCTCGAGGACGGTTCTGTGACTGTGATGCACCTTGTCCAAAACACTGGATTCATTGAACATACTGAAGGGAACAACATGCAGGCACAGTGGTGTTGCTGCCATGCTTACAATTTCTACTTTGCAATCTTTGTTTTGAACAAAATGGTGGGAAGAAGCCTTCTTCATTGTCCACTGTGAAGACAAAACAGTGTTGCAGAGCAATGCTTTCCCGTCTGCACCCATGTCTGAGACCACCTAAGGCAAGGTTACTCCAAAAGCTCTTTGACTGGAAAAGAGTTCTCAGTGCAGACTGGTGTTCCATCATCCTCCAACCAGAATCACCCTTCCTTGGGGTGTATAGGTAGGGGTTGCTTAAGGAAGTTACAGCATTTTCTGTACATTTAAGGCAGAGAGTCTGAAAGGCAAGTGGACTCATGCTGAGGGGTCCAGAAATGGAGTGGGTTTCTCAGACTCCAGGTGCAATCTGTCTGATATCTCTGACATCCAGCCCAGACCAGGAAGCACCCTGGACGTCCTCCAGGTCTCCAAATAACACAGCAATGACCCGACAATGGGTCAAAGGCACAGTCTGCTCTATCTAGGATACTGTCATCATTCATCCTTTTAACAAGTAATTATGAAGCACCTACTATGTTCAGTGGACTGTGCAAGAAGGTACAAGAGATGAAAACATAAGCCAAGCACAAATTCTAACATCAGCAAGTTTATAAGCTTGTAGAAGAATGAATTAAGGCCTTCTCAAATAACTATTATGAGCCCCAAAGAGACAAATGACATTAAAATAGACATAGCGTTAAGGTCATGCTCTTACCTATCAAATGTATGTGTACTGGGGAGAGGGTGGAGGGTTTGAAAACAGAAGTATAAATAAACAAATTTTAAAATGACTAAAGTTTAAATGCTAGGAGTCAACAACACTCATTATGACAAGATAGGCAAGTGGCTACAAAAACTGTTCACCATTTCATCTTAGAATGGAAGCTTTTAGAGGGTGAAACCAAGATAGGTCTAAGTTTGGTCCAGAGTCTATTAGGATGGGTGTATGGATTTCACTCTACGATCCTGGTGAACACTTCGGTAAGGAGAACTGTGTACTATGACAGAGACTTGCCAAGACGTGTCTATTAATGTCCACAAGAAGCTCATAAATCATGAAGGGCTCTGGGAGAAGCTCCGCTGATGACCTGCTGTCAGGGTCAGCAGCAGGCAGAGGGGACGGTGGCTTCATGGTGAGACCAGGTCAGGCAGCTACTACAATGACAGGCCTTGTGAGTGATAAAACTATTCAAAGAATAGCAATTACTTCTATAAGACACCTCCACCCAATGTGTAGACACAGCCAAAGGGGCTGATGGGGGAAAAAAACAAGCAGTGTCTACTGAGTGAGGAAGTGGTAGACCAAAGCCCAGCAGTGCCGTGTGAGTCTATCCCACTTTGGCACACACAATCAGCTCTTTGATGGCAAGAGCACCAGCTAACAACCTTCAGTCAAAGAATTACCTGTACTAACAGAACATAAATTGAGGTCATAGCTCTTGAATAAACATACCATCCTGAATCTGTGTAGAAAAGGCGTCATGCAAGGATTCTTATTCAAAGAGTTTTTAAACGCTCTCAAAAATGTACATAAAGCTAACACTGTAAACTTGACTCAAATACGTGGCTTCGTTTAGAATACCCAGTACCACAGGTTAACTACTGTATGCAGGGGGCGGTAGTCAGCTTCCAAAGCTTCCCTCAAGGATTCTGGCTTCCTGGCTTTCACACCATGGTGTGTTTGCCTCCCACACTGTCCTGCAGGGTTGATGTGAGTGAGCACCAATTTATGGCAGAAGTGGAGTTATGCACCATTCAACAGCAGACAGACAAAAGCCACTATAAGAGCTAAAAGACCCTGAACCTCCCAGCCCTGCTCTCAGTTATATATTCTGTTTACAGGCTTTTCTTTCTGATTTTTTCCCTCACCTGCTTTCTCTTAAAGGAAGTGAGTATATACAACCAACTCCAACTGCTTTGTCGAGTCCACAGTAATCTGCCTCTTGTACACACTTAAGTAGTTTAGCACTGAGGTACTTGCAAAGAAGTTTAAAAGGCCTGAAAATGAGCATAATATTTCATAAGCTCCCTGAACCATATCCACCTGGAAGCTTTAGGGCAGGGTTTCTCAGATGTCAGAGATCTTTCTAGAACTTAGGTTCTTTTCTATTATTAGTATTATTTTATTTGATTGGAGTAACACTGGTTAAGAACATTATATAAATTCAGATGTACAACTTCATAATACAATATCTATATACTCTATTGTCAAGTTTCTTCTTTCCAGTGAGTCTTCAGTCAGCATCTACTCATGTGCCAAGTGCTTTATCCTCAGGCGTATTCTTGGTAGCAACTGAAAAGCTGAAGCAAGGAGGGAAGCAGATCAGTGTTACGTCTGTACATGAAGAGGTGCGGACGCCACACCCCTGAGAAGGGACGGGCTGCCACAGGACGTCAGCAATGAAACATCCAGAGTGTGGAATTAGCCTGGAAGAGTCGGAAGCATTCCTCCTGACCCCCTCCAGCCCTGACACCAGGCTACCTGGCCCGGAGTCAGGGCTCCCCCCTCACACAGAACGGAATCTCCAAGGGTAGGGTGCAGCACGGCTCAGACCCAGCAGTTTACACTGACCTTGGCATTCCTCTGACCTTGGCACTCAAAATCATCTGTCTCTAAACTCATTAAACATAAATAGCGCATACCAGGAAGTAAATAACTTTTGAACAAGTACATATATATAATTTATTCATTTATAAGTTATATACAAGTTTTACAGTAGTCTTGTACTGTGTAGTCACACAAAAAATGCCCTTAAAAAGGATGAAGTGTAAACTGTTTTTAATGTTTTCTCACCCTGATGGGCCATCCTGAGCACCCCAGGGACCCTGCTCCAGGTTCCTACAAAACTGATCCCCTGATTGTGCTTCAAGTTTCCATGGGACAGAGCTCCTGCCACAAGTGATTCCAGGGCCCCAGTGCCAGGCTCCTCAGGGTGACTTTCCAGCCTCTGGACCCCACTGACTCCACACCAGGGTCCCCATCCCCTGCTGCCAGGCCTGTGCAGCAACACACTTCCCTCCCTTCCTAACCTGGAACACTTGGACTCACCCCCAAGATGGCCCTCGAAGTTCTTCTCTATAACCCAGCTCTGAGCTCCAGGGACCAGCACAGAGAGCCCAAAGGGATGGCCTGACTCCTTCTCACTCAGAAATTTCCTACTTGGGAGGTTTCCCTCCATTCCCTCAACTCCACTTTGACCTCCTGGAAGAATCATTCTGATTCCTTTTTCTTTCCTTGGAAGCAGGAAACGGGAAATGTGACAAAAAGGAACTGGTGTCTGCTCATTAGAAAATGAAGGCACAGAGATGAATTACAACCCCCTGTGGCAAAAAGGCAGGAACCAGGTGCAAACCCTTTTTGCCATTCTCCTTTGTTTTCATTTTGGTTTTTAATTTGCTGGCAAACCTTCGTAGAGAAGACTTGATAGAGACGGTCTTCCTGAATATGCATAGGTTTTTTCCATTCCCCCCGATGCCCCTGTGCCACCTCCAACCTTGTTTCAGGGAGGATGAAGGCAGTTAGTCGGCACAGGAGGTGGCCATGGGGGTGAAGATACAAGAGAAGGCACTTCAAGCAACTTCAGAGTAAGGAGAATAAACTTGGCAGAAAGCTGTCTCAGGGATACGTGCAGGCTGGGTGAGCTGTCAAAACCACCTCCTTACACCATATACAAAAATAAATTCAAAATGGCTTAAAGACTTAAATGTAAGGTCTGAAACCATAAAATACCTAGAAGAAAATATAGGAAGAAACTTCTCAGACATTACCCGGAGTAAGATTTTTACTGATATACACCCTCGCGCGAGGGAACTAAGAGAAAGAATAAACATGTGGGATTATATCAAACTAAAAAGTTTTTTCACAGCAAAGGAAACCATCAATAAAACAAGAAGGGATCCTACTGAATGGGAAAAGATATTTGCCAGTGATATATCTGATAAGGGATTAATATCACAAATCTATGGAAAACTTACTCAACCCAACTCCAAAAAAACAAACGATCCAATTAAAAAATGGGCAGAGGACTTGAAGAGACATTTTTCTGAAAAGGACATACAGATGGCAAACAGACATATGAAGAAATGCTCAACCTCGCTAACCATCAGAGAAATGCAAATAAAAACCACAATGAGATACCACCTCACCCCAGTCAGAATGGCTATCATCAATAAATCAACAAACAACAAGTGCTGGCGCGGATGTGGAGAAAAGGGAACGCTTGTGCACTGTTGGTGGGATTGCAGACTGGTGCAGCCGCTATGGAAAACAGTATGGAGGTATCTCAAAATTCTGAAAATGGAACTACCTTATGATCCAGTAATTCCACTCCTAGGTATCTATCCGGAGAAATCCAGAACTTCAATTCAAAAATCTCTATGCACTCCTATGTTTATTGCAGCACTATACACAATAGCTAAGACGTGGAAACAACCAAAATGCCCATCGGTAGATGACTGGATTAAGAAACTGTGGTACATTTATACAATGGAGTATTATGCAGCCATAAGGAAGAAAGAAATCTTACCATTTGCAACAACATGGATGGATCTAGAGAACATTATGTTAAGTGAAATAAGTCAGACAGAGAAAGATAAGTTCCATATGATCTCACTTATTTGCGGATTCTAAAGAAAAGAATAAGTGAATGAACTAATCAGAAACTGTTTGGGAGACAATGAGGAAAAACTGAGGGTTGCTAAATGGGCGGGGGGAGTGGGGGGTGGGGGGGAGGGTGAGGGGATTGGAGGGCAGTCGGTGACCACAGGATGGCCACGGGGTTTGAAAATTAATCTGGGGAACGTAATTTGGTGGTTACCAGAGCGTAAGGGGGTTGGGGGGTGGGGGATGAGGGTGAGGGGGATCAAGTGTACGGTGATGGAGGGGGAGCTGGCTCTGGGTGGTGAACACACAGTGTGATTTATGGATGATGTGATTCAGAATTGCACAACTGAAATCTATGTAATTCTACTAACAATTGTCACCCCAATAAATTAAAAAATTAAAAAAAAAAAAAAAAAAAAACCCTACAAAGAGACCTGGACCTCGGTCCTGCAGGGCTTCTCATGGCTGGTGGAGCCGCCCTACCCCGCAGTGACAAACCCTTGAAACCAGACTCATAATTATAACCACTTTGTGAGCATTTACTTTGGGTCAGGCATCATATGAAGTACTTTATAAACATTATCTCATTTAATCCTCCAAACAATCCCATGAGCTAAGTCTCATTATTCCCACTAAAGAAAAGGAAACTGAGGCTTAGAACAGTGAAGTAACTTGCCCCAGGTTCACAGCTGGCCAGTGGCCAAACCCAGTTTTTAAATCCAGCTCAGTCTGATGCTAAAACTCTGCTATTGCTATACTGTTCATCACCCTTAATAATCCTGAATAAAGCTGACATGTTGTTCTGCACCCAATGTGTCCAATTTTTCTTGCTTCTGAACTCATCATGAGTCTTCCTATTTATGAGCTTGCGTGGCCCTTCAGATGTAGTACGAAGCATTGTTTCTCTCTATGTAAGTTTTTGCCTCCCCAGTTAGTTGTGATTTGCATTTCCACATCCCTTACCAGGTATGCAAACTCACACTATTCTGGAAATAACACTGATCCTGCTGTGCCCGGTGCGAGCCTTGCTCTGGCCCCACAGGTGGGGGCCAGGACAGAATTCCCCTGCAACTTTCAAGTGCTGCTGAGCAGATGCCAGGAGCTTATGCCCACATAGCAGCTTTAAGACAGCTCAACTAAAAAGCATCCTGGCAAGTGGAATTTTTAATCAACCCAGGGATATTCTTCTTTGAAAGGAGAAAAGGAGAACATGTCTCGGTGGGTTAAGATGCGGGTTGGCATCACTATGGAATTCTCTGCTGCCAAACACTGAGTTCTGGCTTCTGTCCTACAGAGCACAGCAAATGAGATACCATGCAAGGGCCACGCAACATGTGTCAACGATATGCTCATGCTCAGGCAGAAGTCATCCCTGACATGGAGACGCAGGGAAGCGTGCCCCCAGGGAGACCAGGCCCAGGTCACCCAGCACAGCTTCCAGAGAGATGCATGTTGTTAATTAACAAGGAGGGTAATAATTACAGGTGAGGAATGCTCAGCAGCCGAGCACCTTCCAGCTAAGCAATAAGCACAAGGCATATGCCAGGTGGAGTTGCTGAGTGGCAAACACCAGCGCTGAGGTGAGGTCAGAAGGGTGAATCCCACTTCACTGTGCGGTGAAGGCTGAGGTGGCTCCCGGTGACGTGGCTCCCGGTGAGTTACAGTGCAGGCAGCAGAGAGAGGAAGAAAGGAGCCAGCCTCCTCCTTCGTGATAAGATGACCCACTCACCTTATTAGCAGAGAGGAGCAGGGAAGAGGAGGATGAGAAATAAGGTTTCCCAAATGTCTCTACCATGTGCCAAGCAATGGTTTTAACATTTCTGGACACAGAACTCCCAGAATAAAGCACTATGAGAAGCCCAATTCATTAACAGCTAAAGGTAGAAATGCTCACTTTGGGTCAAAGGCAGTCACCTGGTGTCCTTTCGGGTAGGTCGCACAAAAGAGAGGGCTCCACCAAGGACCGTCGGGGAATCACGACCTCGTGCGTTACCTGCTGTCTACCCTAAATCTCATGTGAGTCATGAATCCCTGTTCTCCGCAACTAGGAAACTGAGGTTTGGGGAGGCCGGGTTACTTGGCCACACAGCTAGCAGCCTCCACATCCCAAAATGCCACCACAGTCATCTACTTTAATCAGCCTGACATTTCAGAATGCAGACAGAACTATACAACCTTGCAGAATTAAAACCAGAAAGGTGACGCAGTGCCTACAAGAGGGAGGCCCCAGAGAAACAGCAGGAAAGTTGGGGACACATGCAGCAGGGAAAGCCTTAGAAATAGGACAAAACATGGCCTCTCAAGAGAATCGGAACACAGAAACCAGTCTTTAAAAGTGCAAAATGGCGCTCTGACTTGAAGGCGAGAGTTGGGGAGATCCATACAGCACTCTCACCCTTCTCCGTCTTGGGTCCCCCTCGGTTAGACTCTCTGCTTTAGTGCAAATAGTGACAACCCATGGAACCAGCCAAAGACTGTTTTTCTCTGGCTCTTGTAGTCACCTCGTGGCTGGTGTGTGCTGCCTTCTCCCAGGGATGTCATTCTGTCCTCTTCATCCCCAATCCTGGGCATCAGTCAGCACGATGTGTGAGTTTAGTCTGCCCCTGATCTCATGAAAGAAGGGAGTGAGCACAGCAGGGTCTCCAGCCCCAGCAGCACGGCCCAAAGGAACAACCCCTGGAAACGAAAGGTGCCGACACCCACTCTCGTGAGTCCCTTGCTGGCATGTTTGAAGTGAGAAGGGTTAAGAAGGAAACCCTTCTTAAGGGTGAAGTGAGAAGGGTTAAGACTGCTACTTTTAGTCAAGACAAATAAACAGCCTAACTCCTCTCAGTTCCCCTCTTCCTTCTCCACCTACAAGGAAGACATCAGCATACAAATAAGGGGCTTTCTTTTAGAAAGTGGTTATTATATAACAGGACTAGAGAAAGCACGGATTGTGCAGAATTATTTTAGAAACCCTTTGAAACTTGATCAGCGAAGCTCTCTCTCTCTCTTTGTGCAATCTATCTGAGTATAGAAATAGAAGCAGTAATATAGAAAAAATTAACAGGAGGATGCCACTATATAAATACAAGATGTATTATTATTTTTCACCAAAAAACCTAGAGCTTACTGCAGACCGTATCTGTAAGGTTCTGGTTCCAGCCCACCCTGCCTCCAGCACCTCTTCCGGCATTCCTCCCCTACCCTTTCCTCAGGTTCCCAATCCTAACACCTAGGGCCACCCCTACCTTGTAGTCAACTATCTGGGGGGGTAACTGATTATTGAGGGGTTCACTCAAAACATTTTAAGATACCACTCCTATAAAGAAATTAGCTGCAATAGACATGGTCTGACTTCTACACAAGATAGATGGGATATAGTACTTACTTAATCCAAGTTTGTTTTACAATTTAATATTATTTAACATTCCACTAACATGTTCTCTCTGCATGACTCTTAAACTACTCCATGCTTTTTCTATAAACTTTCACTTTCTTGTCTATGACCCCACTCTATCTGCATCTTCCTCCTACCTCTCTGATGATGTCTCCTATGAGGCAGGTTCAATTAATATCATACCCATTTTGCAGATAAGGACATTGAGGCAGATGTTAGTCACTTGCCCGAGTCACCCAGCAATGACATTGCAAAACTGGCTTTCTAATGTATGCAGTGGATCTCTGTTGTCTGTGCTCTTGATCACCAGGCCACACTGCTTCTCTATAATTTACTATGAACTTTACCAGAATTTACTATGAACTTTAACAGAGGTGTGTTCATTGTAAAGGGAAATCACAGAGATAGAGAAGGTCGACCTGCAAACGCGCAATGCCTGTTCAGAGTGTAAGGGGGCAGGAGAGGAGCTGGGACACGTTGTATAGCAAAGGGCCCCAGAGAAGAGAGCTCTCACCAGAACCCAACCATGCTGGCACCCTGATGTCAGATTTCTAGCTTCCAGAACCATGAGAAATAAATGTTTGTTACTTAAGCGAACAGTCATCGGTACTTTATAATAGCAGCCTGTGCTGACTATGACAGTCCCTTATATCATGAAAGGGAATTTAAATTTTATTCCATAGGCTACGGTTCGCCAGCCATGTAAGTTATGAAACAAGAGAGTCACATGATCAAAAATGAATTTTAGCACATGGACAGTGTTGAGATAGACTGGAGAGGGAAAGGCCGGCATTAGGGAGACCAGGTATGAGGCCACTACACCACCACAGTGTTCTAAGTAAGGGACATAGAGGCAATAGCTCTAAATGTAGGGGGAAGTGTGAATTCAAGAACTATTTCTTGGGTACCATCTCCAGGACTTGGTAACCATCCACTTGAGGGGGGAGAAAGAGAACATCCATTGAGAATAAGGCCCAGGGTTGAGCGTGTGTGACTCAGAGGATGGAGCCACCATGGAAAAAGAACACGTACAAGAGAAGACTTAGCAGAAAGATGAGTTTGGTTTTGGACATGCTGACTTGGCGCTGCCTGCAGGAACGACAGATAAGAGGAGAGGACTTTGGAAGGAAAGCTCTGCTTGCATTCTTCCAATCTGCCTGCATTCTTCAAATTGTCACCTGCTCTCCAATTCCTGCACCGTGCTAAGACTTCACATTTAATTTGTGTTGACTCCCTAAATGGCTTTCCTGTCTTGGACCTCCCTTTGTTCTATCAGTGTAGTTCAGTGGCTGAGAGCACAGGTTCTGGGTACAACCCATTTGAGTCCTGCAGTATGTGGCTTCTCTTAGCGTTTGTGTCCCCAACACGGCGAGCACAGAGGGCCTATCTTATTAAGGTCCTTGTGAAGAGTAAATGAGATCGTGCGTGAGGTGGTCAGCATAGCGCCTGGCACAAAGTTAATAAGCAGTCAACGTGAGCCAAAATAAGGCCAAAACTCTATGAGACAGATAAGCCTGGCATTCACATTGTTTTACTGATGAGAATAATTAGCCCAAAGAAATAGCTAATGTTCATACAAAAGTGACGAAGCTGGTTTAAAGCTCGGTCAGAACTAGAACCCAGAACTCTGGACTCCCGGTCTCATGTCTCTAAACTGCAAGCCTCAAATTTTAAATCAAAGTAACTCATTAGGGAGACCACCTCAGGGATGATGTCGATGCCTGATCACTGCACTGTACACCTGAAGCTGAAGCTGAACAATAATGAATGTCAACTACAAGATTTTATATATATATGTGTATTATGTATATAGTTACAAGAAGTGGAGTACAGCATTAGGAATAGAGACAGTGGAAATGTAATGGCTGTGTGCGATGTCAGAAGGATAGTGGATGGGGAAGGGGGGTTGACACAGTGTGAGGGATATAAATGATAAATGTCTAAGTCTTACATTGTTTTGTGCACCTGAAACTAATTTTAAAAAATGTTTTAAAAAAACACAAAGTAATTCTCTCACATCCTTATCCCCAAAAGCCCACTTTATTTTTAAAAAGAAAAGAACAGTAGTGTATTTGAAAAGTTCTCCCCACACTGTTTACCCTTAAACAAAGCGCTACTGATCTCATTTGGGTTGCTGGGAAAATTTTAAACGGCAATTGCATGTGGAAGGCTTAGCTCAGTGTCCAGGCACAGTGGAAGGGTACGGGGATGGTTTTCTTTATGTGTCTTTGACACCATTTAGGTCTCAGGATGATACATCTCACAGCTGTACCCATGAAACTGTAAACAGCAAGCAAACTTTTGTGACCACAGGACTGGCCCCTTGGACACTGGGCAAAACTCAGCTAAGTGTAGACTTCTCAAGTGACTATTAGAAGGGCAGCAGGTACTCTTTGGGAGAAATCGCAGAACCTCTAATGATATTTTTGAAGTGCAATTTTCCACTAGCTCAAAATGAGATGATGCAAATCTTACCAGTGTTCTAATTTCAGCTGCTGGCACTAGAGATATTACTGGGGTTCAAAAGAAATTTTAAAGCAACAGTAAAAGGTGCTCCCCAAAATACAGCTTCAAGATGTGTCTGGTGAGAGGAGTTCCTCAATCCCCTCTTTTGACCACACACCATTGTCCTGATATATGTAACAGCGCTCTGTTCCGAGCTGCCCAGGATGAGCATAAAATGCGTCTTCCTGAAAGGTAAATTGGAATAGCATCCTTTTGACTACCTACGTGACTCTGCAACAATTGCTAAAATTATTACAAATGTACTACACAATCTCCAAGGAACAAAACAAACAAACAGTTCCATCCCACGCTGCAACAACAAGGACCTGCGTTGCAGTGGGCACCTGTGGAAGACGAGCAATGGTTCCAAAGCCACCCCACACTTGTTCCATACCCATCCCTCTTTACTGGGACTCTCCTAAGAAGCATACACACCATAGTAACATGAATCCAGAAAATAACTTTTCTGAAATTCGGCAATGATGTTATAATGAACATGAATTTTAAACCCCCCAGCCATCAAACATGTATTGAAGGCTGAATGTGTGAAAGCGATGTGTCGACTATGGTAGGGGATAAAGAGAAGGGTCAGCTGAGGTCTTTGTCCTTACAAGGATAACAGGCCCGAGAGGGACAGGTATAAAAATAACTGATTCCAGGGCAACGTGATCAATCATTAGCAATGTGAACAAAAATGCTGCTGTATTTCAGATGAGGGAAAGACTGTTCTGGTTGGAGGGATCAGAGAAGTTTCAGATGAACCTTTCAAGGTGGGTCCTCTTTATTGGGTAGAGAGGAGGACGCTTGGGAGAAGCCCTACATGATCACGAACCTAAAATATGCAGCAGATCTAATTAAGGGTTTTCCACTCCCACTCCAATTCCACTAAATTAAGGATGCATATTGTCTTAATAAAAAAGGGGGAAAATAGAGAACTCTAAAAATTCCCCTTTATTGACAGTGTCTTATTTTTTTCTAGATATTTTTCTGATCTAATTGTATCTGGAAGTGTTCAAACCTTTTTCACAAGCCCCACGGCAAGACGGAGATGCAATGGACCTTGTCAGAGTCCTTATTTATTTTTTTTAATATTAGCTCTCTCTATGTAGAAAGAAGAGCCGGATTTTTTTTTTTTCTTGAAACCAAGCTAATGGGCCTCACAATTGATATAAATGCAATTACCCCATGGAGTAGTGAGTCTAAGGAGGGCTCAGCATTTCAGGAGCACTGCTTTATCTCTATTAAAAGCCTATAATGAGGAAGATTTTTAAGGAGTTTCCTTAGCTACTGAGGGCTAACACTGCTGCTTGCTAACACTTAGCAGATGTTTATTTCCAACTTTCTGGCTCAATGATGTGACTGACATAAGCAAAAAAATATAAAGGGAAGGGTACCTTTGTCAAATATTCTACAACATCAGCTGAAGATTCAGACAAAAGACGCTGAAAAGAAAAAAAGGAAACCATCTTCACTGCAGACACTTCTAAACCAGCACACTAACTCTGAGAAGCAACCAAGGAAATCTATAAACAGTACGAAACACACACTGACCACAGCTTCGGGCCTCAGCGTTGCACATAATGTATTGCTTTGTTGAGTCTTTATCTCTAGCACTTCAGAAAACCATGCCAGTCCGTTCAATACAGAAAGTCTGTGTTCTTTGTCTAATTTATGTGCCAGGCCAAGGTCTCCTTCCAGGCCTCACAATTCCAGTTGCAAAGTTGACAATAAAAATTAAAAAAAAAAGTAATGTCAATTTTCTTTGAACAAATGTGAAAACGCTTTGCAGAGTATAAACTTAAACTCACAATGGGTGGTATCATTACTGCTTTCATCTTCATTATGACTGGCACTAAGAACTTGCAGAAGTTTCAAAAGGATATCTCAAATTAGGAGGTGAGAATCAGGAAAGAGAAATCCTTGTTTACATAGGAATTGCAGTTCAAGCCAGGTCTGTTCTCAGGTCACTGGCACCGGCCTCTCCCTCCCAGCTTTCTCCTCCTGCTGGTTGCCTCTCAGCAGCGTCCCCTATACAGACTGCCCATCCTACCTGGCACCAGGTGTGTTCTGAGGGCCTTCCCTCAGAGCCCTGTCCTGACAGTCACTCTTAGCCTTTCTTTCCTTCAGAGAAAGGGCAAGCAGCTTGTAGAGACTGCTCAGTGTGTGGTCTGGTTCAAAAAGATGAGTGGCACACACAATGGGATTTATAGATAATATAATACAGAATTGTACACCTGAAATCTATGTAATTTCACTAACAATTGTCACCCCATTAAAAAAAAAATCAACCACACACACACACACTCACACACAAAAAGATGAGTGGCAACCACTCATCAGCCTCACTCAGGAAGTTGTAGTAACTGACCCAGAGGGAAGTTGCCACCCACCTGAGAGCAGCACAAGAGCAGCTGGCCCTGGGAGCGGAGCTGAGTCAAAGGAATGCCCAGAGCCACAGGTCCATAGCCAGAGCACCTGGTGAGCACCAGGCATGTGAGGTCAGAGGTGCCTCCTCTCTGCTGCCCATGAAAGGACTACTGTCAGGGCCCACTGATGCTGCTTGTTGTCAAATCCCACCTCCCATCCACCTGTCCCCTGAAATCCAAAGGTTCTAGGGGAAAAAACATGGCACTGGAGGCAGGAACCCTGGGTTCCACCCCAGAAGCTTGCATCCCTTAACTTGGAGGGTACCATAGACATTATTTAAGAACCCTCAACTTTAAACTTGTAGATACTTTTAAGATATGTAGATAAAAAATTATAGAAAAAATGGAAAATGCTTATTTGACGGATAAGGATGTTACTTAAACTGTTCAGAGTCATAACCAAATGAAGTCAATCAGAAATGAAAATAAACCATTTCTGAAAATATCGTGTAATTTAATAATAATTTTAAAAAAGCTGTGTACTTTAAAAACTTCAATCTAGATACTGCTTTCCTGGAATATATCTTGAGTAAAGTAAAATATAACCAGATTTTTAAAAAAATATTTGGATTACTCTTTGCAATACTAAAATTACCAAAGCTGTGGTCATTCTGGAACTGGACAAAATGCTAACAAAGTTTTTAGACAACAAGCAGTTTAACAAACATTTACTGAACACTCATGAAGTGCCAAGTCTAGTTCAAGGTATTAGATATCTACATCTATTTGGATATAGATGTAGATCTATATGACGATACTTACATGTACATATAGACATATAAATATAGACTAAGTATAGATACATAGACAAAGATAATATCTCAAGATATAAAGATGAATAAGACAGAGTCCCTGAACTCAAGGAGTTTATAGTGAAGGAGACAGACCCATGAGCAGATAAATCAATGAGCTAATTGTTATGGTAGAGGAGCAAAAAGGAACAGGCAATTCACATAGAGTAGGGGCATTCATTCCAACCTAGAAGGTTCAGAAAAAGCTGAAGGAGATGATAACTGAGCTAGGTCTTGAAGGAGTTTAGCAAGACAAAGAAAGAAATAAGCGAATGTCAGAGCTTGGAGGCAGGACACAGTATTGTGCATACAGACCACCGTGCAGACAGGTCAGGGTGGTTAGAGTGTGGTGGGGAGCTATAGGTCAGGATGTGGAGAACCTAGGACATCAAATTTAGGGAGGAGACTATGAATTTGGTCTTGGACGTGTCAAGTTGAAGTACCTCTGAAACATCCTGGTGGAGATGGTGAATAAGCACGTCAGAGAGGAAGTCTAGCCTGGAGATAGAGATTCAGGGTCATCAGCATATAGATGGTAATCAAACCATGTGACAGAATGAGACAACTTGGGGAAAGTATAGAGCAAGAAGAAAATCGGGTTCTGGGTCTGTAGGAACTCCAATCCTAAATGCCAAGAAAAGAAGATGAGCCTGCAAAGAAGACTGAGAAGGACCTTTCAGATTTCCAAGTTCACTATACTGTTATGAATTTGGAAACAAAGGTCCCGAGTGGATTTCAGCCTAAGGATTCCCATTGCTATCCATGACTGAGTAGGAAAGGCTGCCTATTCTAGGTTCAAAGTTAGGAAGTCCATTTCTGTCACATAACCAAACCATATTCTGCAAACTAACCTTGTAACAAAGCTGATATTTTGGTCTCCATATGCCTGAATACAATTTCTCAACTTGTTCAGAACCATAAAGAAAAAAAGAAAAAGAAAGAGAAGCAACCCCTGACATTCAGGAGCTACTCTGACATCCACAGCAAGACCATGTATTCTCCTATTAGACATAAACCATCTCAAAGAATACCAGCCTCGGGCAAGGTTACTCTGAGACCGTGATAAAAAGAAATAAGGCCGTGTCATACTTTTGTCTAATCAAAACAAAAGCAAAGTCAGTGTGTCATCCACAAAATACCAAACACCCCATTTCTGGGCCAAAACGACTGACTGCTACTTCTTCACCAGTTACATTTTCATCCTCATTCTAGCCTACCCCCCCCATAGATAAGACACATTGAGATCCTTAATCAGAGAATTACCACTGCTTTCTGACAGCATGCCATCTAGAGAAAATCTCCCCTTCCTTAGACCCTCCTGCATATCATCCAACTAAAACCCAAATCCAAATAATAGGTTTTTTCTAACACCATCTTACTGAGACAGCCCAGGATTCTCCATGGTATGTGTTCTGCCTTGCAGCCAAGAGTAATAAACCTAGTATGCCCAACTACTATGTTCCCGATGGTCTTTGACTAGAGGGAACTGACAGAACTCAGATGTGGAAGATAAATATACTGAGTCCTTAATGCCCCACTAACACCAAGGTCAGGGCAGTTACCTCTTAGGAGGGGAGAAGTTGAATGTGACTGGGGAGGGGATTAGAGCCTTTAGAAGCTCTATAAGGAAATAGGTGTTAGCATTGCTAAGATTTTATTTCTTAAACTAGGCTGTGAGTATACAGAGTTGTCATATGCTTAAAATGTTTAAGTCTTAAATTTTTAATAATATGCCTTTAAGAAGAAGGATGCAAAATGACTAACAATGTCAGATGCTGCTGAGAAATCAAATAAGCTAAGAACTAAAAAAATGCCACTAAGTTGAACAACGTGGAGGTCATTGGTAACTTAGTGAAAACCTCTTTTAGTGGACCGATGGGGGTGAATGACAGATTAGAGTGAAGTAAAAGAGTGGGAAGGTAATTGAGACAATAGACAATTTTTTTCGCAAAGTTTAGAAGAGTGGGCAATAGTTGGAAAGGTGTGCAACAGGGGAGAAGCCCACAACATCCTCGTAAGTGATGAGATCTACGGGCTTCAGCTCAAGACAGGTCACAGGGGGGCGGGAGCTAAATGAAGAAGAGCACTCTGTCTCCTGTTTCATTTGACATTAGTATTTGGGCTCTGAATAACATTTAGTTGGTAATCATTGCAACCCCCACTCCCCCAATACTGACTAATAAGTGTCAAGAATAGGAGTGAACGAAACGATGGTAAAGGGAAATGGTGCTTATGTAGTAAAAACCCAACCCCAAACTCATAATATCTGCAACTCTTTCCTTAATAACATAGACAAGCACTAGACTTTGCATTTATAGTTTAGTCTCTACATTTATAAATTATAATTGCGATATATAAACTTTACTAAAATTCAGATGCTAAACTCTTGCTTTCAAAAATTGTGGAACCCAGAGCAAAGCAGAAAAAGGCAACTGTCCACGATGTTTGCAAGACTTCACATCTCACCTCACAGACATTCTAATGAGAAAGGAACTGGTGAAAAGAAGAATCACACAACATGAGTGATGGGTACAGTTTTGTTCAACACAAACATTTCACTGCAATGTGGCATCTGTGAAGCTACTGCTGCCAGCACAGCTGGACCGCAGCTGCAGCCACATTCTCTGCCACTCTCCACAGCAGCTCACTTCACACAACTGAGGCTCGCGGGGATCAAGGGCAAGCCTGGAACTTTAGGTATGCTCTGGGTTCTAAGACTCCAAATCAGTGGTTACTAGGTAAAGCTGTCATTTCCTATTAAATGAAAACATGATGGTGGTAAATTAAAAACATTAAATTAATTCCAGGGAGCTCAAAACTCTTCACAGACAAGATTATGTTCTAAGTCCTCATGATATGCTACTAAAAGATCACGTAGCTATCATCCTGATGTTAGAGAGGGAAAACCACGAATCCCAAAAGCACAACCTTTCTAGATGAATGCAAAATAATTAATTAATCAGCCTGCCAGAATATTCACCCATATTTACACGTAATTAAAAAGGAGATATATGTTAAATGGAATAGATATTAATTTTGCCATGCCAATCAGACGTATGCTGAACTGGTGAAGAAACTCCAGAATGCTCAGCCCTAACGAGATACACAGGTTTGAATGACTCACTTCATTTACTTAAGTTCCCTTATTTAAAAAAATTCTAGAGCTGGGCTAGATATTTTCTGACATCACTTTGGTTCTCAACCAAAATTTATGATTCAATAGTATCTCCACATCCTCTTACCACCACCTCTTTTACCAACTAAACAACCTTGGCAAATCACAGACCTTCACTGGGTCTAAGTTTCTCAAGTGTAAAATGGAGGTAAAACCTTACCCATCTCCAGGCAGCAGACCTGAATATCTCACTGTTTAAGATGTAGCCAAGGTGAAATTTTATATCAACTATAACTTCTTTGGAAAAAAAGAACTTTATTTTCTACAACTGAATTCAACTCTGTTTTCAAGCTCTAGATAGCATGGAGCAGATCGCCTGTCCTACCCTGTTCTGATGTACTCACTGCAATCCAGTGATTCTTCTTGGTCAGATTCGAGTATTATTGTATCAGTGACTGTCCAGTCCAAAGCATAATCGCTTTCCAGGAGACAGTGCACCAAGTTTTCTCCTGCCTTCTCCTTCCCTTCTTCCTGGATGCACAGGCTCCTGGAAAGGAGTGGAAGAGCCTGTCCCCTTGGAATCTACTTCCTGCCTGCTGCCTGAGTTTTTCTTTTCCATTCTCAAGAAAACAGTCTTGATGTCACATCCTGAATCAATTCTATGGCTTATTGCAAATTCTATGCTTACACTGTCAGCTCTAGCTTGTAGAGCTTGTAGGAAAAGCTTGTAGAAAAGCACAGATCCGTTTTTGTTGTTGTGTCGTTTCCTTCTTTCTCTCTCCCAACAAAGCCTAGCTTTTGGAAACATAAAATGCTTGCTTTCAGATTGTTGTCTCACTATGGACCTTAAAACAAACTCTCAGTTTGACCCTGGAAGCCTAGCGAGGGCTGCTTTATCCAGGCCGTACCCACGCTCCTCCAGAAACAATAAAGATCCCAGCATCAGTGGACGGAAAGCTGCAGGCTAACAAGGAACAATTAGGGATTACTGGGAACAAGAACACATGGGTTTGGTATTTTCCAAAACAATATCCATGACACAAAAGCCTTTTTGTATATGTCTTCTCCTTTCTATTCCCTTAAACATCTCTCTGTTAGGTTCTGATCACTACAAAGGAGCTCCCTAACCGGTCTTCCCACTCCACGTCCTCCTCCACGGTTGCCATTATAGATTTACTGAACGCACAGCTTCAGTCATGATTTTGAAAAACAAGTAACTGGGAAATCCTCACGCTGACCTTCAAAGTCCCCCTAAGGTGGACCTCTCCCCGATTTCCAGCCTTGCCTTCTACCATAGTCCAACGGTAGGGGTGCTCAGATGACAGGTGGTGCCTGGGAAGGCAGTGCACTCCCCAGGTCCATGGATGCACACGTTCAGGCTGGTGAACCCCTTGGTTGGTGAACCCCTAGAGAACCTCGTTCTCTAGGTATCCGCTAACATGCCTGCACTGAGAACCATCTAGCCCTGACGACAATGTTTGCACAGACCCCCCGCCCCACGTCTCCGTACTACAGCTAACTTAGAAAAGAGCTGCTTGTCAATCATACTCAGTACTTCCCTACTGCCACACCTTCGTTCACGTTGCCATCTTTGTCCAAAACGGTTTTCTCTTCTTTTCCATTCCCTACTTTTAATTGATCCCTTTCCCAATCCTATTCCTTCCTCAAGACTCCCTTAAACACCTAATTGTTCGTGAAGCTTTTCCTTACTGTTACACATTCTACTCTGCTTAGTCTTCAAGCACTTTGATTGCCTCTTTCTCATGGCTCATAACATATTCTGTCTCACACCATACATTTTTATGTACTCCACATCCTCCTAACAGACTGTTAACCCTTTGAGAGCACAGACTGGAGCTGCCCCTTTTGTACACCAGCAGCACAGAGGGCACAGAATAACATGCAGTCTCAACGTGGGAAGCATCTACAATATATTTACAATGCTCCCTGCTAAGTAGAGAAGAAATTTATAAAGATCCTTTTCTTCGAGGAATGTGCAATCTAACTGAGGAGGGGGAAAGTTAGATATATGAAAACAAAGCCTAAATAGAACTTCTTAAAAATTCCATATTGATAAGATTTTCCAAAACCATGAGGGCGGGGGCAAAAAAGAATCTTTAGTATTAAATAAAATGTTCTGGCAAGTCTCCCCTCACCCCCCTCCAATATCAAATCAACTGTTTTGAGGTACTCAGATCCAGCAGTCAGTCTTCTTTCCTAAAGGTCTCAATTTAAAGTAAGTATAATAATGAAAAAATATCCTGTTCAGTGATATGTGAAAAACAGCATAAGTTTTAAAAAAACACACTTGATATCAGCAAACTCATATTTGGATATAAGGTAAGACTTTGGCTACAGCTACTGCATAAGGGTAGTTATATAATGAAGAAGCAAACTACAGGGAAATCAAATGCCGATCTCTTGCACTGCTGTTGGGAAAAAACACCGATCATGACCCTGCAGAAGCCATTAAGCCAGGGGCCAGAAAAGATTAAATGAAATCCACCAAGAACTATTTCTTGGCAGAACTAAAGGCAGAAGGAATAGAAAATTGAATCAGAAATGGGAAAGCCCCCAAGTGACCTAAGCTTACTCATATATATTTAAAATGCACAGGGAACGCCAGTTTAAAGAGGCATAAAAATGCCTAGAAGAAATCAAATAATAATAATAGACAGTTTATTAGAACTAATCTTGCATGTGGCAATATTTTTTCCTCTTCAAGTCAAGTGGGGATTTTGTAATCCAAACAGTTTTGGTGATTATAACAATGTATTTTGTGTATATCCATTGCACTTCACAATAGTTCTTCCCAGGAGAAGCTTCAAATCCCAGAAAGCTGCTAAAATATACCAGGCAGCTGACAAGCCAAAAGATGTTGTTGGGTTACAGTAGGTGAGGACACAGAAGTATCAGTGAGGATGAGAGAAGTGTTTAGAAAGGAAATAGCAAAGGCTTAAAACCATCAGAGACAAGGGAAAGAATGTGTGAAACATAGGTTTCTAATACATGTAAAATTTTTCAATCTATGGTATTTCCAAATTACAAGCCCTGTGCCTATTATCCGCAAGTAGACTACATCATACGATAAATAAAAAAGAAACATTCTCTCCCATGTTTCATGTTATGGAATAATTAGTGACGCTTTCCAGCTCTCTAAAGGCCTCCTAAACACTTTTAAGAGTGTTCCCCCAGCACATGAAAGAAAGGGTTCATCATCCAAGCTGCTCCTTAAACTATTTCTAAAACTGATGGTCTAAGATAACTTAGTAATTTAAAACTTCTGTTCCAATGACAGCGGCAAAAAATTAGATAAAGGTTGATTGATACTTAAAATAGACCTCCTTGTAATAGCTGATTCATCAACTAAAGTCTAGTGATTAAAAGGTTTAGGAAAAAATATACACTCAATCTCAAAATCACCAGTTCAATTAAATGCCCATTAATAATAACAGTAACATTGTAAACATTTGCAATCATTTAAGTAATGATTAATAACAGACCCAGATTATCAATTAAAAAATTAAGATTTTGTTTCTTATAACTGAGCTAAATGTAACACTCTGATTCAGTTCCTGCAAATCTGAAAACTAAACATGATTTCAATTGCAAGATGGTGCCTTGAACCCAGGCACGTAAGCTAATGTAATGCACCATATTAACAGGCTATAGAAGAAAAATCACACAATCTTATCAAATTGGTGCAAAAAAGCACTTGACAAAATTCAGCATCCATTCATGTTAAAAACTCTCAGAAAACTAAGAATAGAGGGAATTTCCGCAACTTGATCAACAGCGTCTACAAAAAACATACAACTACCCTTACATTTAATGGTGAAATATTGAATTGGGAACAAAGCAAGGATCCCCTTTTTCACAACTTTTATTACTGAGCGTTCTAGCTAGTGCAAAAGTCAAGAAAAGGAAGTAAAAGACATACAGATTGCAAGTGAGGAAATAAAACAGCTTGTCTTTGAATATAATCAATAATATTGTAATAACTATATATGTTGTCAGGTGGGTACTAGATTTATCGGGATGACCACTTCCTAAGTTATATAAAGGTCTGATCACTATGTTGTACACATGAAACTAATATAACATTGAATGTCAACTGTAATTGAAAAATAAAAATAAATAAAACTGAAAAATACTGCCCATATTAGCAAATGGCATGATTGTCTATGTAGAAAATTAAAAAAAAAAATCAATTGTCTTTTCACATACTATCAATGACCATGTGGACACTGCAATTAAAAATACAGTAACATTTACAAGCATTCAAAAAACTAACATACTTAGGTGTAAATCTAACAAAATATACATGACCTATGTGCTGAAAACTACAAAATGGTGATAAAAGAATTCAAAGATCTAAATAAATGGATTCATGATCAGAGAACATACTCATGGATTGGAAGACTCAACATAGGAAAGATATAAATTCTCCCCAAATTGTTATACAGATTTAATGCAACCCCTACGAAAATCGCAGCAAAATATTTTTATATACAAGATTATTCTAAAAATGTACATGAGAAGGTGAAGGAACTAGAATAAACAATTTGAAAAAGAAGAATAAAATGAGAGGAATCAGTTTACCCATTTCAAGAATTATTATATAGCAACAGTAATCAAGACTGTGACATTGTCATAGGAATAGACACACTGACCAATGATACAAAAGAGAGAAACTGAAATAGACCAACTGATAGGCCCAACTGATTTTTCATAAAAGTGCAAATGTAATTCAATGGAGGACCAATAGCTTTTCCAACAAATAGCGCTAAAGCAATTGAATATCCATCACCCCCCAACTCCCCAAAACAATATCTCAACCCAAATCTTACACCTTACACGAAAAGTAACTAAAAATCGATCACAGATTTAAATGTAACATGTTAAACTGGAGAGCTTTGGGGGTGGGGGGGGAGAAGACATGGGAGAAAATCTCTAGACAAAGAATTCTTTGACTTGGCACCAAAAGTATGATGAATAAATAGAAAAATTGATAAACTGGACTTCATCAAAATTTGAAACTTCTGTTCTGCAAAATATTTTGTTAAGAAGATGAAAAGATAAGCTACAGATGGGAAAGCATTTGCAAACTACGTATCTGTTAAAGGACTAGTATCTAGAATATATAAAGAGCTCTCAAAACTCAACATTAAAAACCACAAATAATCCAATTTAAAAATGGGCAAAATGACATGAACAGACATTTTGCCATGGTGGGAAACCAGCCAAGAGGCCAGGCAATGCTCCGAGCAAAAGGTAACAGTGGTTTCAATGAGGACAGGGGCAATGGACGTGAGCAGAAGTGAATGAACTTGAGCTCTCTGTTGGCTATAGGGTTGAAGGATTTCCCAGTTTGGATTGGGAAGTGAGAAGAAGGAGGTGTTATACATAGCATGAGCCTTTGGAGGGTTTAATTTCCTGAGCTGAAGGAGACTGGAAGGGCTACAGGATAAGAGGAAAAACGAACGAGACCTGCTTTGGTCAGGGCAAGTTGAAGATGACTATGAGATTAGTGGAAATGGCGGGTTTTGTATAATTCTGTACACTTGGGTCAGGGTTATAAAGTCGGTCTTCCACTTGTCCCTTTGATCCTGTAATGTCCCCGCACAGACTTGGTGTCTCTTCTCTGAGCCCACCAAGCTCTCTCTCGCCCTCATGCTTGTATGTATCTCTTTCTTCTCTCTACTTGGAACATTCTTCCTGAGACATTTTCCCCTTAAAAACCCAAGGCCGATCATATACCAGAAAGTACTCTGACTCCCAAGCACTTTCCCTCACATTTTGTTTCATTTTCTTCATAGAAGAAAACTGTCTGAAGTTTCTTAATTATTGTCTGCCTTCCCCAAAAAAAAGTTAAGTCTATTAGACCAGGGATCTTTGGTATCTTTTCTCTGCTGTAATCTTAGCACTTACGACAGGATCTCGCATACAGAAAGCACTGAGTTAAGTCCTTTTTGACTAGAAGGAAGAGAGGCGGGGAGGGAATTTAGACCAAAGTTTCTATAAATCATGAATATCAGAAGGACTGTTCAGTAGAAAAAATGTCCTCTTAAAAAATGCCAAGTAACGTAATGCAACTATGACTGTTCTGATAAATATATGCTTTCCAGAGTAAAGGAGGTGTTTGTCCTACTAAATACTGCACGCGTCAGGCTATACCAGGAATATGATGTACAACACAGCAATATTTATCCTTGAGGAAAGAAAACTGAAATAACTGATACTAGCAGTGTTAGCGTGGTGACTGTGCTTTGCCCTGACTCATTCTATGAAGTGATGCCCCTCCTTTACCCCCTTCTGAGGGGATGGGCTTGGCCAGTGAGATGGCCTTGGGAGGAGGGGAAGAAAAGTGGTAGGAGGAAGTCTGGAAAGAAAGCTCTGTCTCAGAATGGTGGTGAATAGCTGGGCCCGTCAGACTCACCCCTCTTGAATGAATAAACATGGAGAAAATTAGTCAACTGGTTGGTAAAAGTTAGAGACACAGAGAGAGTAGCACAGCAACAAAACACTAGATTCAAGATTACAAATTCCTGGTACTAAATGGGTAGTAAGACAACATCTTTACAATTGCCCCAGATCCTGAAAAATGGACGTTGCTGGTTCTCATGGGATAACTGCCTCCCTCATGTGTTTCTCTACAGTTTCTCAGCTCCATGCATTATTTGGGAGTTTGTTCTTTGCTACCAAAATAGCCTAACAATCTAAATATTCAGCCAGAAAAACCATGTCCTATCCAGTTAATTATGGTCCTTCCATCTGTCAGATTATTATACGAATGCTTAAAATGATTGTTAAAAGGGTTGTGTTGCAACATCGGGAAAAAAAATAGTGACGCTATTATGTCACCTGGGTCAGGAGTATAAAACAGGTCTGCCACCCACACCTCTTCCCTTAGCCCCTGGGTTCCCAACACATTGGCTCACTGTACAGATACAAAAATGACTAAATTTGAGTTACAAGTTTCTGGCACATGCTTATAATAAATGCTTACAAATCTCTGTCAGTGAATAAGTGTGCATTGTGATTATACCTAAGGAGGGACTTATGCATAAGTAAGAGACTGCAAAGAAAAACACCAAAATGATCATTTCCGAACTTCTTAACAGGGTGAGCCAGGTTCTTTGTGATCTGATCTCCACTTACTGCTCCTGTCTGAACTCTCAGCTCTCACTTCTTGGATTCCATGCTGCAGCCATCCTGATTTATGTCACAGATGTCTCAATGTGCCACATTTTATCCTCACCTGCAGAGCTTTGTCCGTCCTGTCCCCTCTGTCACCTCGGAAGTCTTTCCTCTCCCTCCACCATCTATGCCTGAATCATCCCCATGTCTCCCTCAGCATCAGCACAGGTGCCACCTTCCAGGAAGCCTCGAGGGACTCCAGGTTAAATGCCCCACCCATGTGCTCACCTAAAATAGCTCGTTAGCTACAACTCCGCTGCCCTTGTGTATTCAGTCAACCTCCTCCCCTACCCTGTCTTCAGACTACAGGTTATTTAAAGAAAGAGCTGTGCCTTATTCATCGTTGCCTCCACTGGGAGTCGTGCCCCTATCAGTACAAATGGGGAAATTATACATATTTTCTCTGGGTAGTAGGGTAATAAAGAATTTTTACTGTTGTTAATTTGGCTCTTACAGGTTTTCAATAGTTATTTTCATAAAAACGTATTTTGTAGTAGAAAAGAAATATAATTCTTGAATGCTTCCATTTTCCCATTTCTTAACATTAGTGTTTGGAATGGAGGAATGAAGGGCCATTTTTAAATGAAGTCCCTTTGGGCTCATGTCAAATATTGCTCTTGGCAGTTCTCATTTGAATCTCATAGCATTTGACAGAAAAGGTCTTCAGTTATCAACAAGTACTGGAATGGAGGCAAGAGGAAACTTTGGCATGGGTAGATTTTATTATGGGAAATATTTCCTATCCAAGGAGATTGTCTAGTGTTTGATAGAAGAAAAAGGAGTATTTAAATGAAAAGGAGTTGTTTTCTGAATATGCCCAAGAAAGAAGAGAAAGCACAAGGAGACCCCCCCCCCTTTATTGTTCACTGAAGCCTATTAGGTAAGCCCAAGGAAAATCCATTTAAATTCCCTATAAAGAAAACACTGTCAGTCAAATCAGAGCTGTGTCACTTAAGCCATAATAAGAAGGGAAGAATGTTCATCTCACAGAAGATTGAAACTGTGTCAGTGGCAAAGGGATCATTAAATATTTTAAACAACAGGCTCAATGGTATGGTTCCTTATGACAAGTCCCAGATCTCTCAACTTACTTTCCTCCACAAGTACTTTCTGCCCTCCCACTTTTCAACCTCCTCAGGTTCTGAATGACATCTTGAGAAATCCTAATGGAGTTCCAGAGACAAGAGATGATGATTAATTTGTATGGGGCAGTTTTAAGAATCTATGTGGAGGAGCAAACCACATTTCTGTCTTCTAGTGTAAAAGAAAATAGGCAGTCTCTTCTGCTAGCCATTTCTTCACCATTCCATCACTTTTATGTATTTACCTACTGAAAAACCTCTTAAATCATTT
Source organism: Rhinolophus ferrumequinum (assembly GCF_004115265.2). NCBI lineage: Eukaryota > Metazoa > Chordata > Mammalia > Chiroptera > Rhinolophidae > Rhinolophus > Rhinolophus ferrumequinum. Next base: position 57,463,481 of record NC_046287.1, read on the forward strand.
GATTTTTCAGAATAGTTGTTATTCAAAACAAAACCAAAATAAGAAGGAAACATAATTTCTTAATTGTTTTAATTGCCTAAGTGGCTCTAAAACTGTTGAGTTAATTTTATAAAAGTTAACCGGAAGCACTTTATGAAGCCCTTCCCTGGATTCCAAGTCTGTTTCCTGATAAATTCAATTTAGTTTTCATACTTCCATAATGAAATATCGAAGAGGTAAGAGCTATTCCTAGGTCTAGACAAAGCTACTGGCAATAAAACCAATTTAAACTGCATGACGCCCACATCCAAGAATTTCAGAAGCCGTCACCTGCATATGCAAAATATAACCCAGATTATGACTGAACTGTAATTTTAAAAATATTAGGCTCATGAGACTTCTAAAAATAGAAGTATATTATACAAAGAATCCTCACATTTTCTCATCTTTGGCTCCAGATACCTTTATCAAATGCAAAGTCTGATCTTGATGACAGTTCAGAGAAACAGTCACATTGCTTTTCCCCATCACTATCATTTAATTCATAGTATTTTTGTAAACTGTCTACGAAAATGAAATGCACGCCTGTGCAAGAAAGTGTTAGCATAGCAGGCCTGAGGCTGCTGTCCTTAGAAAGGCCTGCTTGCAAGGCTGGCCCTTGGCTGGCATCTGAGAACCTGGCTTGTCAAAAGCTCCTTACACCAACATGAAGAACTCCCTAACTGATATGGTTGTTTTGATGTGTCTAAGCTATCTGCATAAACAATGTGATTTATAGTGAACTCCTGTTTTCTTTCGGAGAGCCTGGAATTTTAGTAGGGGTTGCAAGGCAGAAAATGCTTACATGACCATCCCCCCATAAAAACACAAACTCAGTGTCAAATGGGCTTCTCTAGGCAGAAACACTGCAGACAGTAAACTGCTTTTCTCACTATTAGGGAAGGTGCTCTCTGTGTGAACTTGCATATAGACAGCATGCATGGGAAGACTGCACATGGATTCCTCCAGACCCCACCTGTGTCTTTTTCCCTTACACCTGGCTATGTATCCTTGCTGTGTCATTGTAATCCACCTTAGCCACAGTCTGACTATATGCTGATCCTGTGAGTCCTAACAAATCACCAAATAAATGTGTGGATGGTCTCAGGGACCCCCAAAACAGGGCTTAAAACAAAATATTAGCTCTTACTAGGTAACTATTTTGTGTTTGTTAATTTTTCTAATGGGGAAAGATTGCCATCATTAAATCCAGCCTACATTATAAGTTGATGTGAATGTAATTGATTGGTTTTCTATTATGGAGCCACGACTATAACCTTTTACAGGTTGTTTGCTGCTATTTAGTTCATGGAAAAAAGAATAGCTTTGTGACCACAAGGACATATATGACTGTCAAACTACAGATTTAGACAAAGCCGAAATAATAAATCTGTTCCTTGCCAGAGGCAACAAAATAAAACAGAGCAGACAGCTGGAATATGTGCTATGACCACAGAGACTAAGGTTTTATTTCTCAATTCAATCGTGAGAAAAATATAGTTTAATAGGACTCACCTCCATTACTTTTTAAATATACAGTTTAAAAGATATTGGGAACAACTTATCACTGAATAACTTTTATTACTGAAATACTAAACATAGTAAACATGAAACTCAGATATTTAAAATAAGAATATGAAATTTTATAATTTTTCTCCAACGGTGAACAAAAAGACTACAGAAAGCTTCCTGGTAACTCTGAAAGAAGAAAACTCTGGTTTTTTATTACTTTAGAACTACATAAAACTAAATAAACCAAAGATGACCCCAAATAAATATGCACCTGCTTGAATGAACTTTTTTAAATCACTCTGATGTTACAAACCCTAAAGAGGATCTAAAACTGGCTTATCCAAATATTTCATTGTATTTCTAGAGGAATATGGACTATGGCCCTATAGTAATGCTGGGAGAAGGCCAGGGGTAGATTAGTAAACCTCTATTAGCCAAAAGTGCAAACAATTCTTGCATAGAGTTTTCACTATATAATAGGTCTGATCTTCACCCGTCCTGCTGTAAACTCTGGACACACAACCTCGTCCTTCAAATGGAGGCTGTGTATCTAAGAAATAAGAAAAGCCCTCTGAGGAGACAGCAAAGAAAGAGACTATAGTTCATAGACAGGACTTTAGGCCTCTTTCATTTCAAAAAGAGAAGCTTTCAGAGATAAAGAGTGGAAACCATGGGAGAAGCTAGCCCGTTCTTTCAGACACCTTCTACTTTCAATACCGTAGCTCCTAGGATGAGGGTGAAGTCACAGCTACCCAGAGATTCCTGGGGGTAGGGCTGAAGCACAACAAGACCATTCCCATATCATCCCCCAGGCTAGAAACACAGTTTTCTCCAATGGAACTGTTAAAGTCATATTTCTGGACTTAAAGGACCAAAGGCCAATTCTCACTTGTGCAGGGAGGCCTATTCACAGCAGTGCAATGGCCACCATATTTGATATCTCCTCTGCTGCAGCAGGATGTAGGGTATTCACTTGGTTGAGCAGAGCTGAAAGGAATGAAATCCCAAATAAATATTTTTCTGTAGAACAATTAACATTTAATTGAAGATTTAAATTCATAGATGATCATAATAAGTGAGATTGTAAGAATATTCACAAAGACTTATCTTGAAAAACCAGCCTTTTGCTTATGACTCTTTTTTTGATGATAACTGATTCTGAGAACATATAAAATGCCAGCACTGATCTTGCCAAATGAGTTACTGGGTGACAAGTTTGCTGACAGCAAAGACTTTGCCTTGTGTTCTTCCTTCCCAATGCCTCAGAAAGGGCTTCAAACATAATAAGCCCTCCATCAATATTTCTGGATGAATGAAATGAGTATATTAAAGAGACAGATAGAAAAACAATAGGGAAGAAAAAGCTTTGAAGAAGTAAATGAGTCAAATTATCAGACTAAACTACAATATGCTTTCTCCCCAACGTCTCCAGGCAGCCAAGGATGGAAGACTGAGAGGAACTGGTGAGGAACAGCTATGGCAACTCCATTTTTCTAAAACAACAAAACACAACACCAAAAAAAGGAAATAAGCAAAGCACATAGTATGTAAACTGAAAATATAATTATGGGGTGTGATGGAGTTCGAAATCCAAATAACCCAGAAAAATTCAGCACACGTAGTTACCATAGTGCTGGATAAAATCACTACAGTACTTTTCATTTAACACAAGGGGGGGAAAAGTTTTACAAGGAAACGAGGCTCAATATGTTTTTCATACTTAATTCAATTACACAAATAGATGTGTATAGATAAATTCAGTAAAGTAAAATATTTACTTCTTAATATTTTAACCCAGTTTCCATACTCTTGAATCCCAGGAACCAAAAGCAATCATTTCCAACCCTTTTTTTTTAGCTATTTCATTTAGTACTTACGTTTTATTTTTTAACAAATATTATTCAACTGCTATTTCTTATGCATTTTTTAATTAAAATTTATTGGGGTGACAATGGTTAGTAAAATTACATAGGTTTCAAGTGTACAATTCTGTAATACATCAGCTATATATCACATGGTGTGTTCACTACCCAGAGTCAGTTCTTCCATCATCATATATTTGACCCTGTTTACGCTCATCCACCACATCTCTCTCCCCCTTACCCTCTGGTAACCATGAAATTATTGCCTGTGTCTATGAGTTTTTGCTTCTTTGTTCATCTTATTCCTTTTTTGCTTTCAGTGTTATATCCCACATATCAGTGAAATCATATGCTTCTCGACTTTTTTTGTCTGACTTATTTCACTTAGCAGAATAATCTCAAGATCCATCCATGTTGTTGCAAATAGCAATGTTTCATCTTCTCTTATGGCAGTTTTTAACATCTATTGGCTTCCTGCTGTGGAACGTGAAAATTTATCTCTCTTCTAAGTATACTTCTGTGCACCCAACCAAAATCCTCTCAATTTATACATATCACAATTTTTGGTTACAATAATACTCAGTACTTCCATTACATTATTGTGTCTGTTTAAATACTGTTCATAACTAATAATGAATGTCAACTATAATTATATATATATATACATATATATATATGTGTGTATATATATATATATATATATATATATATATATATATATATAGTTACAAGAAGCGGAGTACAGCAATAGGAATAGAGGCAGTGGAAATGTAATGGCTGTATGCGATGTCAGAGGGGTAGTAGATGGGGGGAGGTGGGTTATCACTGTGTGAGGGATATAAATGATAAATGTCTAACTATTACACTGTTTTGTACACCTGACACTAATAAAAAAATCCAAAAATGAATAAAAATGAAAATAAATAAATATTGTTAATAACTGAGCCCAATAGTATACTATATTTTTCTTGTACAACCTTTTATTTTTCTTCTAACATGAATAATTACCTCAATTTTCCATTTGCTTGATTTTTTTTCTTATGTAGCTATTTTCCCCATACTGTAGTACAGAAATAGAAAATTCATCTCATCAAATATGAACACATTCTGATTTGTTGTTGTTTGTTTCCTTCTCTCCTGGAATCAGATCCTCGTGTCTAATATGGAAAGATTGTACTCCGGGCCTGACACAAGTGATATCCAGGTGTCACCCTGGAACTTCTCTTTACCTCCTATCAGGGAACTTTCTTCACTTTCTCCTACTATCTGCATAATTTTTGGCTTATTCTCTCATTTTGGTAGAGCACCTCCTCCAGGAACTACCCAAGAAAGAGTGTTTAAGGGAGGCCAATTTTTGAGACCTTTCATGTCTGTCTGAAAATAGTCTTATTCTGTCCTTGCATTTGGGTGACAGTTTGGCCAGGTACAAATTCCAAATTGGAGATTATTTTCCTTCAGATTAGGAAGGTATAGCTCTATTTCTTCTAGGTTTCATTACTGCAGTTGAGAAGTCCAATACCAGTCTACTTTTTTCTCTGTTAAAACTTTTAGGAAAAAAATTATTTTATTCACAGACTTTATCAAATGTGTCTTGGAATTGGTCCTTTTTTCATTCGTTGTGCTGGGCACTCAATGTATCCTTTCCCTATGGAAATTTATGTCCTTCAATTTTGATAAATTCATATCATTGTTCTATAATTTTCTCTCACGAAATTTTTTTTTCTGAAATTCTTATTAATCAGATTTTAGACTTCCTAAAAGAAGCCTCTTATTTCCTCTTTTCTCTCGAGTTTGCTGTCTCTGCCTTTCATTCTATTTTCTGGGAAGTGTCGTCAATATTCCAACTCTTCACTGAATTTTTAATTTCTGCTATTATATTTTTATTTCCAAGCTCTTTCATGAATACAATACCTTCTCTAATCTCTCAAAGAACATCTATTATGATTTTTGAAGTTTTTTCCTCCCTGCTTTTCCCTCTTTTTCCTCTGAGCCTCCTTTCCTGACTGTTTATTTGTTTTGCTCCCATTCCTTCATGACCGACAAATACGTGGTGATTCTTGTCTGTCCACTGTGAAACCTAAGAAGCTGAACTTATGTGGTATGATTGCGTAGGAACCCAGCCATTTTATGGGAGAACTCCAAATGTCTTTTCTCCTCAACTGGTCAGTTTCATTAAATGAAGAATCTTCTAATCTCTAATCCAGGGATAAGAAATACCATAAGCCTGGTTGTCAGAGTTCTGGGTACCCAGAAGGAAGACAGCACTTTTCCACATGCAGATTTTTATGTAATATTCCTATTTTCTCTAAGTTGTCTTACCCATACTCTCATCTGTTTCTTGTTTCCAAGTCCAGAGCTACTCCGGTTTAATTTCTCTAAAAAACATAACTACCAGGGCTATCTGTCCAGCACCGGGGGTAGCCTAATTATCCCTTATTCGGGCTTTCCACCCATCACCAATTTTTGACTTCACCCTTCATATCTGTCTTCTAGCACAGCTTGTGGTTCCAAGTGCAGAGACTTCCATGTCTTGACAACAAATCCATCTCTTCAAGTTGGCTTCCCTCTCTGTGGACACTTGGCTTTCAATTTTCCACCTTCTGCTAATCCAAGTCCTATTTATCCATTTGCTTTCTATCTTCCAAAATTTGTTGACATCCTTTATCCACCAAGCCTCATCTACCATTTTCTTTGTCTATGTGGGTGTATACCTTTTTTGTTACCTATCATTTTGGTCGCCTTAGGAAGCAGAGATAAACAAGTATATTCAAACTGTCACAGCCATAAGTCCAAAAGTCTTTTTATCATTAATAAAATTCTAGTTAGAAGTCTTGGATAGACAACTCTCTAAAATAGAGCATCATCCCTATTGGTTAACCAGCATTTGGTCATACCTTGGCAAAAGTGTTATGTTCAATTTTTGAGTCCATAAATCATAATTTACAAATGACATGGGAAGAATTTAAATGAGATAAGAAACAGTAAATAGGTTATTTGGAAACAGGCTTAAGAGAAAGAGCTAAACAAACATATTAGGTTATACCACAAAGAGAAGGCTGATGGATTTAGTAATGACCATCAAGTAGTTGAAGAATTATTATAGACACAGATGGTTGGCCCAATTTCTCTGTTTCCATTTGAAACAGAATAAGAAAGTGGACTTAAGACATAGCATAAGGATAATTCACTGACAATGAAGTATATTAAATATTACCAGGAAAGAGTGTGGAATTTTCTTTTCTGGAATTATATTAAAAGTGAGAATGGTCTATTTCATAGAGGTAAAATCCTACGCTAGATGACATTTAAATTTCTTCCAGCTGTATGTTTCTTTTCTTTCCAATAGACCTGTATGCAGAAAACAATCACTGCTCTTCCAAGTTTCTTTTTTTTTTTTCTAATAGAAGCATTCTTCTTGGAATAAGAAAGATTGTTTCTAAAACAAGTTCAAGATTCACACTTGCAAGTTCTAGTAACTTTTTAGCGAAATTAAAGATTGACTTTCTATACGTTAAAAGTATGACGACATTCAAAAGGTGGGTAGCACTTCAACACTGAGACAAAAAATAGCATCACTCAAGTTTTAGATTTTGCTTTGCAGTAAGTTGCACTTTAAAAAAGTAATAGTTTCCTGGTATAAAACAACTCATGAAAGTAAAGTCAAACCATAGCTAAGCAAAATGTTTATAACATCAGAAGAGCAGAATGGGGGCTAATAAGGAGGCCACGGGGAGGGACAGAGGCACAGGAGGATGTCCTTAGGACCGATGGAAGCCACATCACTAGGACATGGCAAAGGCTTGGCCACATGAGGCCCTGCCTGCATCACATGCTTGATTTTTATGTTGTTGTTAAAGAAACATAGGTTTGTGTCTATTTGTCTGTAGTACAAACATTTGAACCTGACCTCATACCACACATAAGGATATATTCCAGGCTGGCTGAAGACCTAAATGTGATAGACAAAGCTTTTAGGGGGAAAAAAAAGGTGCAAATTAATACTTTCATGACCTCTGATTAGGAAAAGATTTCCTAAATAAGACAGAAAAAGCACTAACCACAAATATCGATCAATTGGACCACAATAAAATAAAAAATCTATTCATTAAAAGATATCCTAAAGTAAGTAAAAAGGCAAATGACAAAGTGGAAAATAATGTTTGTAATGCATACAACTGACAGATAATTTAAATCCAAAACACATTTTTGAAACACTCCTACTAATGAAAAAAGATAGCTCAATAGTGAAGCAGAAATCCAAATGTCCAATTGACATGTAAAAATGAGTTCAACTTCATTAATCATCAGTAAAATGTAAAGAAAAACTACAATAAGATGCCATTCTATGCCCACCAGAATAGCAAGTTGTTTTCTTTAAAGTTTATTGGGGTGACAATTGTTAGTAAAATTACATAGATTTCAGTGTACACTCCTGTAATACATCATCTATAAATCCCATTGTGTGTTCACCACCAAGTCAGTTCTCCTTCCATCACCCTATATTTGATCCCCTTTACCCTTATCTACCACCCCCCTCCTCCTTTACCCTCTGGTAACCACTAATCTATTGTCTGTGTCTATGAGTTTTTGTTTCTCATTTGTTTGTCTTGTTCTTTTGTTGTTTTTGGTTTATATACTACATATCAGTGAAATCATATGGTTCTCTGCTTTTTCTGTCTTATTTCACTTAGCATTATAATCTCAAGATCCATCAATGTTGTCACAAATGGTCCTATTTCATCTTTTCTTACCACCAAATAGTAGAATAGCAAGTTTTAAACTAACAATATGTTGCATAAATTGGTATAATCCCTTTAGAAAACTGTCCAGCGGTATCTAGTAAAACTGAAGATACTTATGCTCTATGACCAGCAATTCCATTCCTCAATATATATTTAGAAGAACCATGAGTACACATTTATCAGGAAAGAGCCTTCCATGTCTTGGAAGGATAGCTGCATAAGAATATCCCTAAAAGCATTATTTAAAAGTGTAAAAGTGGAAACAACTCAAATGTCCATGAGTAATAGACTAGCTAAATAAATTATCATATATTCATATAATGGAATATTTTGCAGCAATGAAAATAAATGACCTGCAGCTACATGTAACCATGGGAATAAATCTCACAAAAATGAAGCTAAGCAAAAGAAGCCGGACATAATAACGCCATTTAAACGATTCTTTATTGTGACTCTACTTAATTTCAAAAAAGTCATTGGAAATGCATTAGGAAGTAAAACTATAAAAAAAAAAATCCAAGGAACTATTAATTTTACAAATCTGGTGGTTACTTTGGAGTGAGAGTGGTTACTTGGGGGTGGAAGAGATTGGAAAAGGACATGGTCATGCTTCTGCAGGGACTGGTGATATCTTGTTTCTTAATCCAGACAGTGGTTACATAGCTGTTCACGTTAAATAATTCTTTCAGCTGTACATTTAAGTTTTTATATACTTCTCTTTACTAGCTTGTATTTCAAAATATAAATAGTTAAGATAAACAACTACAGTATTACATACATTAGGTTCTTTGGCTCCTTCTCCCATACTCACAAACTAAATACTGTTAACAATTTGGGGTGTATCCTTCCAGATGTGCTTGCATGCTTTTTATAACAAAAAACAAAACAAAACAAACAAACAAACAAAAAACCTACTGAGAAGGAATCTAAACCAGAATCATGCAATACCAAATTCACTGCAGAAGTGTGACAGTGAGGTAGATGTCAGTGTACATCCTTCTTATCTGAGTGAACGAAAATCTTACTGAGACTCCTAGAACTCATAAGCCATTATAGCAGGGTCCCAGGATACAAGGTTAATATACAAAAGTAAATCACTTTCTTATATACAAGCAATGAACATATGAAATTTATCACTTTCTTATATACAAGCAATGAACATATGAAATTTGAAACCAAAAACACACCATTTACAATCAGTGCCTCAAAACATGACATATTTAGGTATAAATCTAACAAAATATGTACAAGATCTATGTGAAGAAAACTTCAAAACTCTAAGGAACAAAATCATAAAAGAACTAGATAAATGGAGAGATGTTCCATGTTCATGGATAGAAGATTCAATATTGTCAAGATGTTAATTCTTCCCAACTTCATCTATAGATTTAATGCGATCCCAGTCAAAATCCCAGTGAGTTATTTTATGGACATCAACAAACTAATTTTAAAGTTTATAGATGGAGGCAAAAGACCCAGAATACCCAACGTGATATTGAAGAACAAGTTAGAAGACTGACACTACTTGACTTCAAGACTTACAATAAACCTATAGCAATGAATACAGTGTGGTATTGGTGAATGAATAAACAAATACATCAATGACACAGGCTAGAGAGCCCATAAATAGACCCACATAAAACAGTTAACTGATCTTTGACAAACAATCACAGGCAATACACTGGAGCAAAGACAGTCTTTTTAACAAGTGGTGCTGAAACAACTGGACATCCATCATTTAAAAAATAAATAAATCTAGACACACCTTTCACAAAAATTAACTCAAAAGGGATCACAGACCTAAATGTAAAATGCAAAACTATAAAGCTGCTAGAAGATAGCATAGGAGAAGACCTAGATGAACTTGGGTTTGTTGACTGACTTTTTAGATACAATACCAAAGGCACAATCCATAAAAAGAAATACGTCATAAGCTGGGCTTCATTAAAAGTAAACATTTCTCCTCTGCTAAAGACAATGTCAAGAGAGTAAGATAAGCCACAGACTGAGAAAAAAACTTTGCAAAAGACACATCTCAGAAACGACTGTTATCCAAAATAAACAAAGAACTCTTAAAATTCAGCAAGAAAACAATAACAACAAAAATAAATTAAAAATTGGCAAAAGACCTTAACAGACACCTCACCAAAGAAGATATTACAAATGGCAAATAAGCACATGAAAAGATGCTCTACATCACATGTCATCAGGGAAACGCAAATTAAAACAACAATGATATATTACTACACACTTACCCTATTGGAATGGCCAAAATCCCAAACACTGACAACACCAATTGCTGGCAAGAATGTGGAGCAACAAGACTTCTTATTCACTGGAAATGCAAAATGGTACAGCCACTTTGGAAGAGTTGGTGGTTTCTTATAAAACTAAACATACTCTTACCATACAATTGAGCAATTGTGCTCTCTGGTATTTGCCCAAAGGAGATGAAAACTTATGTCTACACAAAAACCTGCACATGGATATTTATAGATGTTTTATTCATAACTGCCGAAACTTGGAAGCAACCAAGATGTCCTCAGTAGGTAAATAAATAACTGTGGTAGGTCCAGACAGTGGAATATTATTAGTACTAAAAAGAAATGAGCTATCAAGACATGAAAAGACATGGAGGAAACTTGAATGCATATTATTAAGTGAAAGAAGCCAATCTGAAAAGACTACATAGTATAATATGAATCCAACTATAAGACATTCTAGAAAAGGAAAAACTATGAAGACAGTTAAAAGATTAGTGGTTGTAGGGGTTGAGGGGGAAACAGAGGCTAAGGGATGAAAAGGTAGAGCACAGAGGATTTTTAGGGCAGTGAAAATACTCTGTGTGATACCATAAATTTGGATACATGTCATTACATGTACATAGAATGTACAACACCAAGAGTGAATCCTAATATAAACTATGGACTTTGAGAGATTATGATGTGTCAATGTAGGTTCATCAATTATACCATAATTGCCACTCTGGTGAGGGATGTAGAAATGGGAGAAGCTATGCATGTGTGGGAACAGAGGGTATATGGTACATCTCTGTGCCTTTAAAAGAAGTTTTAAAATGTAGTTATTATTCTCAGAGAGCTAAGAAAATATTCTACTCATAAAATAAGTGCAGGATGCTACGGAAAAAATCAATCAATTGATTGAATACATGAAGAAACAAATACACAAATTTTTTAAATCAACAAAAGGTTGGAAGATAAAGCAGAGAAAACCTTCCAGAATAAAACAAAATAAGAAAATATAGGTATCTAAAAGATCATTTCCAGTTTGTCCAACCATGCATCATCTAATAGGAATCCTAGAAAAAGTGTACGGAGAAAGTGGGAGAAAATTAGTATGGGAAAATTGGAAAATGAATGAAACACACACACACACACACACACACACACACACACCCTTGAACATAATATGGAGAAATGTCAGAACCCCAAAGTGAAAGAGAATATCCTAAAGTTTTCCAAATGGAAAGCACAGATCACGAGCAGTTAGGCTGATATCAGAATTACTGGCAACACTGGATACCGAAAGGAAACAATATCTCAAAGCTCTGAGAGAAAATCAATTTATCAATTTATCAAATAAACAGTATCAGTTTTGATAACTGGAAAGTCAGTGCACATGACAGAAGGAGATGGGCGGGAACAGAGAAGCTAAAAAAAACGATGGAGTTGCTAAGACCCTCACTCACCCTATAAGTCAGCGACCAAGTGATCCCATCTAAAGGTGATGAAGCATGATATAAAATAGAACTATATTACTTAAATTATTTAAATAGAGGAACTAAAGGTTGTGATACAACTATGCTGGGGAAAGGGCGGGGGGAGAGATGGGAAGTGTGGCAGGAAACCAGAAGACACTGTCCGTCCAGATTGACAAATGAGGAAATAACAGTTTAAGTGTAGTACTTAGATATATCACAATACCTACCAGAAAAAGCAGTTACAGGAGTTAAAAGTAGTTCCTTTTGGAAAGAAGGAATGGAGGTGGGAAGGGCTGAGGCAAGGAAACCATTGTCTTTTTTTTTTTTTTTTATTGTAAGCCATTCCACACTATTTGACTTTTTAACCATGGGCGTGAGTTACTTTGATTAAAAAAAAAAATTTAAAAGAAACTTTGTTATAACACATATTTATAAGTTGGTTATTGATCTGCTGTTGTAGGGCAGGCTGTCAGTGACTGAGGGATAGATGGTGGGGCCACCGACCAAGACAGCATTCAGACAGAACACCAGGCTGTGGGGCAAACTGCAGCACCCGGCTGAGAAGCTGTCGAGTTTGAGGTGCCTGTGGCACACCCAGGAAGAAATCACTACATAGACTGCACATGCAGGTCAAAAGCTTAAGGGAGAGGTTTGGGCTGGAGGTGACAGTTTGACAGTCATCTGTCTAAAGGTTGGTTAAAGCCAAGATTAGGAGTGAGACTATCCAGGACGACCATGTGGTGGGATTAAAGGAATGGGCCAAGGATGAAACCCTAGAGAACATCTATGTCAAATGGAGGGAGAAGCCTGCAAAAGAGAACCAGCAATGTTTGGTGTCATGGACACCAAAGGGGTGGGGTTTGAAGAAGGAAAGTACAAACGATCAGATGCAATAGAGAGGGCCACTTTAAAGGGCCATAACTCCCAAACTTTTCAAGATTTCATATGTTTCCCATAAGCACTCTCTGACCTAAGTATTTGAAGTCTATCCAATAGACTGAAGTGAAGCATAATTCCCACATATCTAACAAGGAACTAAAACAAGACCTTGACACTGGCTCAACTGGAAACATCTGTAAACATTCAAATGCATCTGTGTAGATAAGGTGCTATTTAGTGCTCCAAACTATACACTCTCAGACCTCGCTTGGCATGTTACAGGTGGTTAGGTTCCAGGGGAATTAAGTGATCCATTTCTACTCATATTTCCTTACAAAATAAAAGTTATTGTCACCCTTATAGACTCTGCCTAAAAATATGGTATGTCTGCTTTGTGGGAAATAGTCAACCTGTATAACCCATTAAAAATGCAACTTTGTTAAAACATACCCGCTCTGCACATCCCTCCCTCTGGTAACTCGGCAGTGGGTGAGAGTCACAGAAACTAAAACAGTAAAACGCTCCTCTTCATTTTGCCTCTGGAGCCCCATTTTTAAAACAGCCATCTGGAATGTGTATTCAGTGGTATATTTTTCCCTCAAGGACAAGAACAACAATAACACTGACAGTTGTGATGATAAACACGCACAACATCTCGCATTAACAAACTACATGAAAAGGAATATTTTATTAGCTGATTTAACCTGTGTTCCTTTTACTTTAGAAGGGGAAAAAAACAGACAACAATCGGTATTCACGAAATCCAATGGCTCTGCCTTTGGCATCAATTCAGAGTCAAGACTCAGTGTCACTGCACCACAGCTAGGAAGACTGCTCTCCAATAGCGTCATTCTCTAGTCCATTAATGAGTTGGCACAATTGGAACTCTGCATTATTGGGACTGTTCTGTATGCAAACTCCTATCTGCTGCAAGCAGGCACAAACTAATAGATTCTCTTTTTTTTCCCAGGATAATTTCTTTGGTGCCAATACACAGAGCTACAGTAGTCATACTAATGCACCATCAATCTTGAAGCAAATCTAACCTCAAAAACAGTAAGCAATTTTCAGGTCAATGCAGAGATTAAAGTAGAACATTACGAAGTTTCCAGATGTAAACCAAAATTGAGCCAGGTGCAGACATTTATGGAAATCTGATACCAAGTCAGTGACACCTGGGCAGGTGTGCTATAAACAAACTTTCCACCACCACAGATGAGAAGGATCATTTGCCCAGAAAACAGTCTTAAACCTTGACTTGAACCTCCTTCAGAAAAAAGAGCAAACTTAAATCCTGGAAAAGCATTCTAGTACAGTTTAGTCACGTGAAAGGGGACAGGCAAAACTGGTGAGGAGCCTGGATTTCCCTTACATCCCACATCCTTACTCCGAATCCTGTTGCTCTGCCTTTAAAATATATCAAATCATCAAGCTGTCACTATCTTACTTCTTACTCCAAATTCCCCCATCTTCCTGGTCTCTCACCATAAAGCTGCAGTCACCTCCTCACCATCAGGCCTCTTCCATTTTTGTCTCTCTGCAGCCTATTCTACAGCAGCCAGGGTGTCCCTTTCAAAACTGGAGTCTTGTGTTATTTCCCTGTTCAAAACTCTCCAATATATTCCCCGAACACCTAGAATAATTCCCAAAGTACAGGGGACCCTTAAACAACACAGGTTTAGGGGTGCCAACCTCTTGAGCAGTCAAAAATCTGCATACAACTTCTGACTCCCCAAAAACTTTACTAATAGCCTACTGTTGACCAGAGGCCTTATCAATAACATAAACAGACAATTAACACATATTTTGTAGGTTATATGTATTATATACTGGATTCTTACAATAAAGTAAGCTAGAGAAAAGAATGTTATTAAGAAAATTATAAGGAAGAGAAACTATATTTACAGTACTGTATGTATTTATTGAAAAAACTCTGCATATGAGTGGACCCACGGAGTTCAAACCTGTGTTGTTGAAGGATCAGCCGTACTTACCACAGCCTCCAAACCTGTCTCCCACCTCATGGCTCCCCTTGCTTACCTTGCCACACCCACCGCCTTGCTGCTCTGGGAACACACTAAGCATTTGCACTTTCTGTTCTCTTTTCCTACAACATTCTTCCTCAAGACTATCCACAGGGATATCTCTCCATTTCATTCAGGTTTTGCTCAAAAGTCATGTCCTCAGTGAGACTTTTCTTGACCATCCTACCCAAAACAGCATTCCCTATCACTTCTGTTTCCTTCCCTTGCTTTACTTTTTTTCTCACCACGTCCCAATGCCTGTCATTTTATTACATAGGTCCTTGTTTATTGCCAATCTCCTACTTTGGAACATAAACCCCATGAGAGAAGAACTCCATTTGTTCACCACTGTATCTCCAGTACGTAGAACAATTTCTCACCCATAATAGGTTCTCAATAAATTTGTGTTGAACAGAGAAATAAAGAAATAAACAAATTTAGTCTCAACTCTGATAATAAATGCCTTTCTGGATTTAGGCAAATTACTGTTTCATCTTTAGGATAAGAAAATTAGACCACATGGTTGCTAATGTCTCTGCTCATTCTAAAACTCTAATATTTCCTTAACCAGTTGATCACCACCACAAAACATTAGGAATCTACCATTTGATTAGTGTATGTACCAAGTTTGCTGTAAATGGTATTAATAGCTCAGGTGCTCATTAAAACTACTTCTTAACACACTTTAATTTTCCTTTTTTATGGATTAATAGTTCTTTAACATATCCAATTTGTTTCAATTAACCACAGTATCATTTCGTAAATAGATATATATTCATATATTAATATATACTATACATGCACTCATATGAGTGTATAAATATATACATACATTATGTGCGTATTATATATATTTATATATTATGTATTTATATCTATCTATCTATCTATCTATATATATATATATATATACACATATATATGTATCGTAGATATATATGTCTATATGTACTCAGTCAACTGCATAGCCACTCCTGGGAGGTGGTAACCCTTTTCTCAAGCTGGCTACTTGGTTCTTTGTTCTTCCCAATTTTCTTTTTTCTTTTTTTTTCTAATAACTAAGAATCCAAGGGTCCCTATAGCTAAGCAAGTTATGTCAAGATTTCCAGGTGGTTTCTGAACATGCTTGAAAAAGAATACGTTAACACAGAAAAAGAAATGTAGATGATCTGGAAAGCTAATTAACATCAATCAATTATATATTTTATATCATGTGGCTTTATCTAGATTTTACCTTTTTTTTAATTTACAACACTTGCCTTTTGCTTCTAAAAATGAAAACTATTTCTAGAAAATACACTACTCAATTATATACTCAAATTATTAGTGTCATGAGTTATCCAAGAAAAATTCTTTTCATGCTGACATTTAATTTGGAGATTGAAATGGAATAATGAACAAGTTTTAAATCTAATTACCTAAAAAAAAAAAAGGTTTCATCAAAAGTTAAGTCCATTACATACATGTCACCAACATTCTTGTGAAGATATTTTGAAAAGCACTCTTTTTTCCACGAAACAATTTCTACAAAGGAATTTTCTCATTATTAGCCAAACTGAAATATCTGAGCACAACTAGAAATTTTCCAAAGAAACCAGTTTCCAAATATGTGATATTCCTTGAGCTACATGTGTGGGTAAATAGTTCTATTTCAATGCAACTGTGCGTTTCACAACAAAAAAACAATTCCTCTTCCAGGCCAATAGGGAAACTCATGCTAGCATGCACTGGAGCATAAGCATAAGAATATTCACAACTGCATCATTTGTACTCCCCAAACCATTAACAACCCTAAGAAGCGGATAAACACGTCATAGTTTCATTCAATGAAATCTATATGGCAGTGAAATGGAACAAGCTATAGCTGGACACAACAAAATAAATGCATCTTACCAACCCAATGTAGAGCAAGGAAGAAACAAAACATGTACAGCCTGACTCCATTTCCAGGATTCAAAAATAAGCAAAACCAAATGACATTACTTAATGATGAGTGATGAGATTATTTTTTAAAGCAAGGAAACTATTATCATAAAAAGAAGAAGAGTGATTACTTGTGGGAAGGGGAAGAGCTGTGATCAGGAAGGGACCGTGGAAGGCTTTGGACAGTCTGGCAATGTTCTGGGTTACACAGATGTTTGCTTTCGAATTATTCATAAACCTATACAATTATAGTCTGTGGACTTTTTTGTATATCTGTTGTATTTTACAATGAAAATGATTGAAAATAAGTCTGTAAATTTTAGAGCTTGACTTGGGGCTATATTGGATAAATGTTTCATTAGCAGAAACAAGTACAATTAGAAAGAAGAATGATCTGAAATAGACTAGGAATAAGAGTGGACGCTATTCCTTCTTTATTAGTCCCTCTTCTTGGTCCCACTGGGCTCTTCACTTGGAAGCTCTCCATTGTATCACAGAGCCTATGAAAAACTTTATATCCAAGTGCTGCTTTCATCTCCTGCTAGAGTTCACTTCAATCCATTGTGCTGTGTGGTCCAATGATCAGGATCTATGTGCAAGCCTTGCCTTCCTTTATAAGGGCAAAGAGAGAAGTGGGTAGGGGAGGGGCAGGGAGCATAAAAGATTGACCCCATTTGCCTTCTAACTAGAAACTATCACAAGGCCAAAAGCAAAAAGCATTCGCTGTGAAGCTAATTCTATTTGCAGTAAATCAATAGGGTGAGGAAGGCCAATGGAAGCAACAGATGGCTGCAGTGAGAGGAGAAGCCAGCAGGGACCAAGGAGGCAAGAAAATAAGGGGGCTGTGAGCCAGAACAGGGCCCAGAAGGGTTAGGGAGGAATCATTGCTATTCCAGCATGAGGCTCCCTATTTCCCCCATTTCTCACTCCTGACCCCTAGAATATCTTGACCTTCCTTCATCCTGCATCCCAAGGCCTCTGCTCACCTGACACACGAGGACTGAGGGGGCAAGAGCTGCTGTGGCCCCTCTCTGAGCACTGCCATCCTGCCACAATCCTCAGTCTTCCTACAGCCGAATTAGAAGCTGGGATTCCGGTGAGTCATATCAAATGGAGCTCAGGCTTTAAGATATTTCATTCAATCTTCAACTTTGAAAAGGTCATTCATGGTCATTTAAAGTATGTTTTCTTATGAGGCTAATTTGCTCATTTCATAAAAATTCTTTAGGCTCACACACACAAATTATTTTGAAGTTCCCTTTTACACAGAGCAGTAATGAACCCCACCCCCAAAAAAAGTCATTTGCAACATACAGAAGGAACTAGCAAACCATAAATGACCTGGAGTCACCTTTCACTGCTCCCGCTCTATAAAAGCCCAACCTCCACCCTCCACATACATCATCCAAAGTGCCCAGTCCAACTGTCACTGTCATCTTCCTTAAATCGACACACTCTCTGCTATTCCCCCAGCCACTGCTCTATTTCAGGTCCTCATTCTCGGACTCTACCGTCACTTAACCACAGTATCCTCAGAAGCACTCTCCCTGCCTCCAGTAGTTTTCTTAAATCGACGTTCAAGGTCACTGGACCAAGCTTTCTAACCACAAGTCTGCTCAGACCTTGCTAAGCCTCAGACAGATTCACTGACTCTCCGGGGCTCACAGACTGTTAATCCAACTTGCAACGACACTCAAAGGCCTTCAACCTACCCTCTCCGCCTCTTCCCCACCACACTGCTCACCGCAGCTGCGGCTCTCGCCTCCCTGACTCCAAGCCTGGAAGGTGTGCCTCTACTGCTCTACTCACCATACAGCTACTCCTTCAAATCACATTCCTTCCACTGGGAACTCCTCCGCCTTCATTTGATCCTGTGTTCTGTACACCCGCAAGACTTTGTTTAAATTCCAGGAGAAGTATTTTTTTCACTTACCCTGTCCACAGCCAAACTCTTCATTTTCCTCCAAATATCTGCTCCTGCCTTAGGCTTCCCTGTCTCAGCACATGGGGCTACCATCCACCTGGTTGCTCAAACCAAAAGCTAAGACTCATCCGTGATGCCTTTCTTGCTCTCCCCCCATATGCAGTCCATTAACAGTCCTGTTAGAACGGCCTCCAGAATCTTACCCAAGTGATGCCTTTTCTCCGCCCCAGCCACAGCCTCCTCTGCTTTAGTTCTGTGATCTCTCACCTCTTCTCCACAAAGAAAGCAGAAAGACCTTTTAAAAACACAAAGCCGATCACATCAGTCCCCTTTTAAAAGGACTCCGCTGACACTGCATTGATTTTAAAATAAAATTCCTTTACTTTTCAAAACCCTGAATTACCATGCTGGCTTCTTATTAGGATTCCCTTGGGAACAAAACAAAACAAAACAACAGCAGCAATGAAAATGGATACCAGGTTCCACCCTCAGAGATTCAGGTTTAATTTGTCTGGGGTGAGATCCAGGTAAGTTTTTAAAGTTCCTACAGATGTTTCTAATGTGAAGCCTGGGCTAGAACCACAGAACCACGTGACCGGCCCTAACTCCCTCTCTGACCTCATGTCTTCCCAGACCATTCACCCACTGTGCTTCACTATTTGGTTCCTCAGAGAGATCAAGCTTATTCTTTCCTCGGTGCTTTTGCAAGAGCTATTCCCACTGCCTTGTATGTTTCTGCACCCTATCTAGCCCATCCAAAAGGTTCACTCTTTCACATCCAATCCTAATTCATCTTAAATATCACCTCCTTAAAGAGGCCCTCTTGGATCACACCATCAAAAGAAGCCATAGATCACTCTAGCATATTTTATTTTAGTTTCCTGCATAGCACTATCATTCTCTAATATTTCCCTTGTTTAGTTATTGTCTATCCTCCCCACTAGAACATAATAAATGCCATGAAGGTAAAATCCTTATCTGTGTTGCTCATCAGTTTCCCAAGTTCCTAGAACAGTGTCTGACACGTAGGAGGAATTTGGTAAATATTTGTTGGATAAATGAGTGATAAGCAAGTGAACATGTCCAGGGCACCTCTATCTATCACGTCACACTGTGCTTTGCCAATAGAAGGAGCTCAATGAGTCCGTTCCACTTCAGGAACTGAAAATAACCATTATATTACAAATTTGGATAACTCTAAAAATAATAGTCATCCTTACTGAAAAATATCATTTTCCTATCTTACAAAGAGAGAATAAAGTATTACTTTAAAGACTAAAATCCAACTTTCAGAAAAGTTCTAAAATTGATGAACATCATACAAAAAAATTACCAGTCTATCTGACCCCCAGAGTGAGTAAATTTAAAGTAAAGTAACCTTTCAATTTTCTCTGACATAAACTGTCTCCTCTCTAGGCAACATAGCATGGCTGCTTACTCGCCAAGCTACAACTACTACATTCTTCAACATCATGTAACTTTTCTAAATTAAATCTTTTAACTATTAACATATTTATGACATTCATTTACATAATCAAGTTGTTAGAGACACCTTTCAAATTCAAGGTCCTCCAATAATCCATTTTAGTGACAATAAACAGGAAGTTCAAAGGTTAACCGTGAGAGATATTCAAATATTATTTTCTCTACTTTCACTTATTGGGTACTAAAAATAGAGGCACCTCTATTCATACATTAAAGAAATTCAAGGTTAATCTAGTCTCTCAGTGCCCATTTCTAGATATATTGAGAAAATCATCATCAAAAAATAGCTTCTATTTTTTAGTGGGCTGAATGGTAGTCTCCAAAAGGATATGTCCACATCCTAATGTCTAGAACCTGTGAATATTATTTTACATGGCAAAAGAGTAAATATTACCTTATATGGCAAAAAAAGTGATTAAATTAATAATCTTGAGAGGAGAAGCCTATACTGGATTATCCTGGTAGGCCCTAAATGCAATGTATTCATGTATCCTTGTAAGAGAGGCAGAGGGGGTTTTGACACAGTAGAGGAGGCGGCAACGTGATCATGGAAGCAGAAGATGGAGTGAGGCTGCCAAAAGCCAACAAATGCCTGGAATTTCCAGAAGCTACTAGAGGCAAGAAATATATTCTCTCCTAGAGAGAGAACACAGCCCTGCTGACACCTTGATTTTAGGCCTCGTTTAGCCTCCAAAACTGAGAGAGTAAATTGATGCTGTTTTAAGCCTCCCCATTTGAGGTCATTTGTTACAATAGCCACAGGAAACCAAAACACACTTAATTGATAATACGTACTAGACATTATGAAAAGCATGACATAAGAAATTTGACAGCTATCAAAAAAAAGTTTTGATATCAAAGTAAATAAATTTCTTTAACATTAACATTTTAAATAAGTACAATTTAAATATATTCAATTTCCACTTTGCAGAAAAGATCTAGACTGTGGTGCTCCACTGTGATTATTTGAAGCCACGCACTTGATGTCTCTGTAAGGTAATTTCCCATCTGAAAATATAAGATTAAAATTCTTGATTCCCTCAAGGTTGTAGGAATAATGTGGAAAAAAAGGATGACAACAGCTATCCCTCTAAGATTCATAGAGGCTTAGAGCTAAAATAGCCCTTGAAGAGTATTTAATGTCAACCCTCATTCTATGGAAGGGAACACAAAGGCTCATGAGGGTGAGCCCTTGACGTGAGATAGCCAGAAACACTCCAGTTACCTCGATTCTGGCTCAGAGTCCTGTGCCCAGCAATGACTGTCTATAGAAGGATGAGGATGATATTCTCAATTCACCCGTACTCTGCCTTCTTCCACCAGTATCAGGGTTGAGCTTTCTCTTATTCAATGCAAACACCTAGTCAACTTCAGGCAAAACGTCAGGTTGAGATACAGATTGTTTCAACTGAAAAGAATCAAGCCTAGGCTTGATTGGGGGGGAGGGGAGGAGGGCACCGAATGACAAAACAAAAACTTAAAATGTACTGTGATGATAATGAGCCAGTCCTTGCTCAGAACCAGATTTCCACCAGCACAAAAAGGAAGCCTTAGGCAACTGTAAACATCAATTCTTGCAGTGTCAATTAGCCAAGAAAGAAAGTGAAAGGATCTGCCTGGAACCCATCCCAGGTAGTAAACAATCTAAAAGATAGGTCTTAATGAGTGTGAGTCACTATTGCCATCTTTTCACTAAAGAGACAGTGTGACAAAGTGTGTGATAAAAACCATCATCCAATCAGGATAAACAGTCTTAACAAGTGGGGATAGGAAGCAACTTCCTTAATCTAATGAAGGGTATTTACAAAAACCCTACAACAAGCATCATACTTATTGGTGAAATGTTCAAAGTTTCCAATAATAACACTATAGTGTTTCCCTTCAACACTATACTCAAGATCTCAGCTTATGCAGTAAGACAAGAAAAAGAAATAAAAATGAAAAGGAATGGAAAAGAAAAAATAAAATTGTCATTATTTACTAATGTGTGATTATATGTATAAGAAATCCAAAAGAAAGTACAGATAAAGTATTAGAATTAATAAGAGATTTAGCACAGTTGCTAGATTAAAAATTCAATATGAAAAAGTCAATTGTACTTCAAAGTACCAGCATAAAGACTTAGAAAATAAAATGTTTTAAAAAGATACCACTGACTATTCTATCAAATACATAAAATATCTAGAAATGGATTTAACAAAAGATATATAAAACCTATACTAGGAAAATTATACAAATTTACTGAGTTTTCTAAAAGCAACTCAGGTGTGTGCATAGGTTTTAGTCGCAACAAATGAAAGAAAAATAAAATGGATTTAATTATCACCGTATCTTCTTAATCAAACAATGGTTTTTGAAATCTAGAGGTATCTTGATGTGTCACATAAGAATTCTGATCAGACAGTTGCAGTGTATGTTTTGTTGGTAGACCAGAATTCTTATCATTATTCCATGTTTTAACTAAACATTGAAGAAACATTTGAATTTCCACATTAAGTAATATATTAACTGTGAAAAACAAAAAAACTTTGTCCTATAGTTTTATAATGAACATAAAGAAAAGCTTGTTGGAACATACGACCTGAAGTAGCATTTTATGGATATATATAAAACCAACACATCTGAGATTCTACTAAGTCAATCCATTTAGAATAAGTGGTCCAAACCAATCGATATATTTTCAGGTCAGTTCATCCTTGCATAAGAATCATTTGAAATTTCTGCCTTATTTTTTAGTCATTCCCCTGTTAGAACTACCTCTAAATTTAGGTAGAATGAACAATTTCCCTTAATGTGATATTTATAAAGTAGACTTCTCAAAATTCTCCATTAGCCTGAAAGCATCAAAAATCCAAGCATCAATGGTTAATTCCTTTGAGATAAGACACTACGTCTCTTGGAATCCATTTTTAAAGAAAAATACTTCTTGAAGGTGGTAACATAAATGAGTTACTATCCAATTTTAATACCAAACTTAATTTACCCAACTCAAAAGCAAGATTTTGGGAAATCAATTCTGATAATGTAGAAGAGAAAGGCAGAGCACTTTTAGGGAGAGAGATCCAGAGTATCAAGTGCTTCCATTAGCCATATGGGTTGGCACAGTGAGGTATCCTGGAAAGCACAAAGTTAATGACATTACAGTGCTAAAAGAAAAATGGAAAGATGCTAGAGACAAGCAAAATGTACTTGATAATTCAGCCAAGGAAGCAGTCCTGCTGTCAAGACACATTTGAGAGACTACTGATTATGGCACTGTACCATATCCTGACTTGCACTGCTGATGGCCTATTCTCTACAGCACTCTAGTGAAATATGGTAAACACATGAAAGCAGGGGTTATGTTTTATTCTCTTATAGACCCCACAGCATAATAAAGCACTTTGAATACAACAGGTACTTAATAATATCATTTGATGAATTAAAAATTCATTTAAAAACCAATAACTGAGTTCTGGGGATATAAAAATTGTATTTTTAAATTAGTGTATTTTTTAATATTAAAAGTTGGCTTTTGAAAATACTAAGTGTTGACAAAGATGTGGAACAGTTGGAACTTGCATACCCTGCTGGTGGGAGTCCAAGTTGACACAACCAATTTGGAAAACTGTTTATTAGTGTGTTCTAAAGATAAACATAGGCCCACTATATGACCCAGTATTTCAAGAACAGATATATTTACCAGAAAACATGTACAAGGATATTCAGAGCAGCTTTATTCATAATAGCCAAAAATTAGTAAGTACAAATTGTCCATCAAGACAATTAGAATGGATAAATGTAAAATGGATACATACATTGTAGTATATTCATTCAATGGAATACCACATAGCAAGAAAAAAGAACCAACCACTGCCATATGCAGCAAAACAGATCAGTCTCACAGACACGGTGACAGAAGCCAGACACACAAGAGTACATATCTTACGGTGTCGTTCACATGAAATTCAAAAACTGGCAAAACTAATCTAAGATGTTGGATTAGACGTCAGAATGGTGGTTACCTTTGAGGGGAGGGATATAAGTGTGAGACGGGGTGAATAGGGAGGCTTTTTGGTGCTAGATGTGTTTTAAACCTAAATCTTGACTTGTATTGTGATTACACCAGTGTATTTCATTGAGCTATACATTTAAGATTTGTGTACTTTATATAAATTACACCTCATTAAAAAGGTAAATAAAAAATACTGGCTGTTTTCCAATGCTTAGTATTTGTTTTAATCACTTTAATTATGGCAAGCCAATTTTCTTTCAACATATTTTTGCTCAAATTGGCTACAATTTGAGTGTCTGGACAACTTGATAGGACCTTTTAGCCAATCAAATAAGGAACAGTACTCTCTCCCTTATACAGGTATAAAAGCTGTTCTAACTGTCTCAATAGTTTGCTCTTCATTAACATATAAAAAGAGCCCTCATCAAAATGCAGACATAAATAGAGAGCAAGAGGTAATGATGACAGGCGCAGATATGAGTAGCATCACCAACTTCATGATTGAAGGGCCCCCACAGGGTTGAAGGCAGTGGCTCACACGATCCCTGAGGTCTCCACTAATTTAATAAGACAGGTACAGCAATGTCTCTGATTCAGGAAGCTCTGTATTTGATATGCATGAAACACTCATGAATTAAACCCTCTGTCTTATATGAGCCAGTGCCTAGCTAAAGACCTGTTAATCAGAGAGTCATAGAAATCTAGAGTGGGAGAAACTGGAGAAAGTTATTATTGACATAGTCACGTCTATATGTTGTTAAGTACATAAGGCGATTGAGAGCAGCCAGCAATCAGAACCAGGAAAAGAGTCACTATCCACTATCACCTCTTTCTCCATTGACTAATGTAGCCAATATGGCATTTGCATTAAAAAGGTGCTAAACATATTTTAAGTTAATGATTAAGACAGAAAGGAGTTTTTTTGACAGTAACTCCAGATGAAAATTAACAATATTTGAAAAAATTCTATTGAAAAGCCACAGAGGACATTATCTTTCACAACCAAAGTCCATGGAAAAAATGTCCTCAGCTATTTTAGCCACTGACTTTTCAGAGTACTTGAAAGCAACCTACAGTCCATCAGCAAAATGGGAATAGAAACCTTTGCTCTTTTTACTACCAGGGAATAGCTGCCTGAAAAGCTAATACCATGTTCTGAAAATAAGATCTAGCCAGACAACCAGCTCTAATGCGTCTTTTGGAGCAAAAATTAATATAAGACCGAGTCTTATTTTACTACAATATAAGACCTGGTATAATAGTAAAATAAGACTCGGTCTTATATTAATTTTTGCTCCAAAAGATGCATTAGAGCTGATTGTCCGGCTAGGTCTTATTTTCGGGTAAACACAATATGTGATAAATCTGAATTTCTTAGAAGATATTATACATTTTCTGTGGGGCCTAGATAGATAAATTGCATTCATTTCAAAATCTTTAGATTAAAACTGTGTGCCTCATTTTTACCAAAAATCAAGTCATTATATTATTTTTTCCCCTTTAGCTGGCTTCCCTCATGAATGGGAACACGTTCATTATATGTCACATCACAATTTCATATTAAATCACTAACTAACATCATCCACCATTAAGTGTTTTTCTCATATTGAAAGCAGTGAAATATGCCAGTAAACTGGAAAAAAAAAACCTCAGCAAGTACAACAAAAATACAAATACTTCCCCTTAAAATAACCGTTATTTTTATGTTCTTTTAGTTTTAGAGCTCCATCTCCCCACCTGCCATTGCATTGAAGACCCACTTCCCCAGAAAACCTAAATGTTTATCTACAAAATTTCATCTCCCATGAATAAAAGGATGAAAATTTTCAAATTCGTGCCACTAATTTTCTCCCTTTCCTGTCATTCTTCATGGGTATTATACAGTGAAAGAAAAGTAGTATCTTAGGCTTATCACTGATTCTAACAGAAAAATCACCGTAATTTTCAGAACACGTTAACACAGGTAGTCAAGAAAGCAAAAAGCAACAAGATTCAAGAGTCCCTTCTAGGAAACTAGCCTTCCTGATATTAAGGGCCAATTATCAATAAATGGACAAAGCCTTCTTTGGTCAGCCAAAGAAATAAAGCCAAAGAATCACTTATTTGTACATATTACTCACGAAGAAAATGTTTTAATTCAGCTAACATAATAAATCATTCCAATAGTTCAAACTAATTCTATTTACCAACTGCAAATAAATAATTTTACCTTTTGGGAGAATAAAGTTTCAAGGCACACTTCCTATACAAAAGGAAGGGAACTGAATAACAAATGCTAAAAATGGCATTTTATAAGGACTATTTTATAAGGACACAACTTAATGTTTTGTTATTTGGGGTCACATATGACAAGTAATACTCAAGTTCTTCGTGGTAGTCCATAAAATACAGAAGATAATTATTTTTCATTCTGTTCCAGTAAAGATAAATAACATAGAATGAGATATAGTTGAGTACTTTTTCTAGAAAACTAACATGGTCCTAAAAAATCATATTTAAAAAGCAAGAAGATACTACAAGAGATTCAGAGCCAAAACTGTACTTGTCACAATCTGTGGAAATGACACTAAATGAGAAATACATAGAGGACAAAGGATGAAACGAACCGAAAGCTGGTTTGCATGCCCCAACAGTAGGTCATTTAAAAGGATACACTCCCACAGCTGCAGCCTCCCGAGTTTTTACTTTGATTTCAAGACATGAAAAAGATGAAGTCAGCTTGGTTCATCCTCTCCTCACCCAACTAGACACAGCACATTAGCCCTGATCCATTCCTTCCTTCAAACACTGACGGTCTTTGAGTACCCAGTATGTTGAACAGCCACACTGCAGAACGTAATCAAAACAGACCTTTTTCTCCCTCTGCCCTTCTAAATATTAGTCAGTGGGAGGTGGCCTTCCCTTGCTCCAGATGAAAACTCAGGCAGGTGCTGGGTCCTTCTGTTCACTCTTAGGTAACTAGAGTCACTGAAACTCATGAAACCATTGTAATTTGGAAATTAGACTTCCCAGTCCCTTTGAATAGTCAATACTCAAAATCTGAATTGGAGTTCCATCTCCCCTTCCAGGGCTAGGCTGGTTTCAGACCCAGGTCCTGGGGAACGTGTGGGTCAGGGTTTCCTCCTTTTAGCTGCTGATCCCCTCAGGTGTGGGGATGCAAGGAAGGAGGAGGAAAAAGGAACAAGAAAGTTCTTACTAACCTGGTTCCATCATACGCTGGTATTATCCCATTGTCTGAGCCTGGCAGATATCTGAAACTCATTCTTCTTTGTATGAGCTGCTTTAGTGAGCTCTTGGGAGATCTTATTGCTGGAAACCTCTCTCTTCCAGGTCCCTCGACCTGGACGAATGCATCTCAGTGCCATCAACCTCCACAACCCTTAAAATCTGGCATCTATTTCCAGCCTCTTGCTCCTGGGGGCCCTCTGCCTGGCCTAACTGATCAGACAGAACCCAAGAAGACACACTGCTCTCATGTGTGACTCACCTTTCGTGTGCAGACAACAATCATTTAGCTTCTCTTGGCTCCACTAACGTTGCTGGTGTAGGCAGATGGCAACGCCAAAGCACAAAGCTACAGCCCATCTCTGGCCACCTGAGATTCAGGAGCCCGATGGCACAGTACCCTCTAGCCATCCAGCCATAGAAATTTTGCTTCAAGGAGCTCACCCCCATCCCATGAGTTTGGGGTAAGAAGGCCGGCTGTACCTAAAATCCTCTCTCCTCTCCACAGTCTGACCGGTTTTGAGCTATGGGGCTAGTTTTCAAAACGGTCTTGTCTGCCAACTCACACGTCTATTAAATTTGGATCCTTAGTGGAAAATACAATTTTAAAATTCCATTACACCTCTCCTTTATAACCAGAGTGGCTGAAGAGGCTCAACTTATTGAGTAATAAAACCAGTGGTTTTGTTTTCTCCAATAACTGCTACCACTAGCTGTACACTGTGTATTCCCCTGGAAAGGGAGCAGCTTGTATTCTCAGTCCATCCCAAAATGTGTTAGTCATTTTAGGCTATTCAAATAGTCTAGTATATGCAGCACCACCATGAAGTATTCTTATCTAAAAATAATTAAACCTGAATCTAATTGAGTTTGTAAATCTACTTACCAGCTTACCAGTAATATCAGGGACAGAGAAAAAAGTTAAATGTCACCACTAGGAAACAATCAGTTAAGAGGGTGAAACTTTTTTTAGGACAAATGAATGCTTCTCCATGAAATCAATGTCAAGAAGAAAAAAAGAGAGTGAAGTCGGGGAAAACTGCATAATAAAAGAGACTTACAAAACATAGTACCCAAATGTAAAATGTGGGCCTTGATTACCTACAAATTTGAAAAGCAATGGTGAAAAGATACTTTTGAAACACTTGGGGAAATTTAAATGTGGACTGGGTATAATATGATATTAAGGAATTAATATTAATTTTGTCAGAAACAATATGGCATAATGGTTTTTCAAAAAAAGCCCTTATCTGTTAGAAATACACACAGAAGTATTTACACGTGAAATGGCATAATGGCTAGGATTTGCTTTAAGATATCCCCACAAGAACATTTTAATAAAAGTTGGAGAAGGAATAGATGAAACAAGACTGGCAAAATATTGATAACTGTTGAGGTTAGGTGATGGGTTCATGGGAGTTCACTATATTCTACTTTTGTGTATATTTGAAGATTTTCATAATAAAAATTTTTTTTTTTAAATCCATACATTTCAATCTCATGTTCAATTCTAAGATCCCCTCCTCTGCAGAGCAGGCCAAACGAGTGATTCTCATGGCTCAGAAGGAGGGCAGAGGCACAGGAAGAGGTACTATCTGCTCTCCACACCCCTCTCTCTTCCCTGTACTTGTTCCTCTGACAACAGAGCCCAGAAAGGATAGCAGGAGACTTTTCCATCAGTAATTCGTTGTCATTTTCTTCGTTGGTACCCTACTATTTACATGACTAACACCCATTGCAGCTGATAGAGATAGACATATGGAGGCCCCAGCAAGCCTTGCTAGCAGAGTTCTCAATCCTGAGTAGCAAATCTGGGCATTGATGTCTCTTGTTAGAACTGATTGCATCTTCCAGTTCACCCCCAGTTGACAGCATCATGCCACCTTGTGTTAATATGAGAGCATTTTCACCTCACCCAGTGACTGCCCAACTTAGTCTTTATGTAGGCCAAGGCCAATACTTTGGCAAGCTCATGAGTGAAATCCTACTTGCATATCTCTCAGAGACCATGAATTTGAGGAAGATGTCTTATTTCCTCTGTAACTGGTTATACCACCCTAGCTTCTCTCAACAATGCTCTGTTCCATACTCCATTAGCACTGGAATAGGTCAGCAAGTCCTATAGCTCAGTAAACACCCAATAAGAGAAAGCACAAGTAGTCTTCCACTTCTTGGAGACCCCCAGAATTTTATGAGGAATCTTCTTGCCCTCCTCCTCAAGCTCAGTGTGGAAACATGGAAACCTCCAAGCCCCCTTAGCCTCCCTGCCCTCCTTTGGGAATAAGAGAGGAGTAATCATTATTCAGAAAGGTTGTACTCGGAAACATCCCTCCTTCTCTATCCTACATCTCAGCTGGTCACTGGTAAAAGTTTGACAAACTAGTGGCCCTTCTTAAACTTGGAAATCGACTGAGGGTTGTATTGGACTTCAGAGAACTTATAATTTTGCTCTCAACAGGATACTAGCTCTACTGTTGGGGCTGGGGGAAGTGGTATAAAATATATCTCAGTTAGCACCTCCCACTGCCCTGCTGCATCTATCAAGTATTAGGTTACTAAGCCAGGCAATGAAAATATGAAGGCAAATAAGACACACTCTCACTGGCTTTAAAATCACAAGAAATGAATGTGGATACAGGAGCTGCCACTTCCCAGCTGTCTGACTTGAGTAAGAAACTGGAGCTGATTTTGGAGTTACGACTTTGTGTCTGTAACCGGAAAATGAGAGAGGTGGCTGGGATGACTCCCAGATCCAGGAGCACTGTCAACCAATGACTGGATGAAACTACTGGCAACATAGGAGTCCAGCCCTCTGCCACAGTTAATTTGAAAGGAAAAGAAAGAGCTAGTTGCCATGTAAGATAAGTGGATCTTGTGGGTGTGGTTGCGCTGAATGGAGCGGTGGAAACAATTATGTCACACCCACAGCCTGATTTCACTTGGCCTACGGGCTGGCGCAGGTCCAGGTCAGCCACAGCCTCCCTGGTTCAGGTGCAGGTGGTGTACACAGGCCATCTCTGAGGCATAAGGCAGCATGCAGGCTGCAGATGCCTTCCCAAGTTCTTTCCCCTAGTCACTCTGCCACTGGCATTTAGAATAATTTATCATAATTTCTAATGTTATCTCTCTCAAAAGCCCAGCCCTGTTATGTGACTAGGCCAGCACACAGTTAGCTGAAAGGATTCTAGGATAACCCACTACAATGGGCATTTGCCATGCTCTGGGACTTTGTGTGTACCTTTCTTATCCTTAGGAATCACCTGCTTATGAGCCTGCTGACCCAAGAAAGAAGACATTTATTGTCCCAGCCTCTCTTGCATTTGTGGTGAAACATTACCTCTGGACTTTAAGTGAAAAAAATTAATTTTTATTTAAGTCATTGTATTGAAAGGTGGGGGTAGCTTAGCCTGTACTTTAATACACAAGCAAAATGAAGAGATTCTGCTCTACAGGACTGCAGACCATGCCATTCTGTATGACTTACAAATATATAGTGTGTGTGTGTCTGTCTGTGTGTGTGTGTGTGTGTGTGTGTGTGTGTGAGAAAGAGAGAGAGAGAGAGAGAGAGAGAGAGAGACTGACTTAAAACTGTGTTATACATCCCTGTCTAGCCCTGCATAGCCAAGTTCTCAAAACAGTGTCAGTCCTGGCTGTCTCCATTTTCTCATCTCTCAATTCCTCAGTCTGACTTCCACTTCCACCACTACTCTCAAACTGTCCTTCTTGAGGTCACCCCTAATTTCCTTTCCAAAGACCTGATTGTCAGATGCTTTAGAAGTCAGGTAAACAGAAATACACCAGCCCGAAACTCCACCCCAATCATTATAATTGTTTACTATATCTAGATAAACAGCTTTGTTTTACTGCCCACCAAAATAATACACACACACACTCACACACACACATATATATGTATATACATGTATATATGTATATATGTATATATATACATGTATATATATGAAATATTCTGTAGAGGAAGATAACAGCATCCAGACAGAGATCCTGAAAATTTTCATATACAATGTCAGGCACTGAATAAAAAATCACAAAGCATGACAAGAAACCAAAACAATGAACAAAAACTAAGATAAAATATGGATAACATATAGACTCCAGGTGTAATATCTAGGTGATCTAGATATTAACAATTATCAAAAACAAATTTTAATGTAACTATAATTACTACTGTGTTTCCCTGAAGATAAGACTTAGCCAGATCATCAGCTCTAATGCGTCTTTTGGAGCAAAAATTAATATAAGACCCGTTATTATATTATATTCAGTATTATATTATATATAGTATTAAAATAGACTGGGTCTTATATTCATTTCTGCTCCAAAAGACACACTAGAGCTGATGGTCTGGTTAGGTCTTATTTTTGGGGAAACATGGTATGTTCAAGAAAATAAAGATGGAAAATTTCATCAAATACCTGGAATCTATATAAAAGAATCAAATGGAAATATAATAATTGAAATGAAAAATCAACAGATGAGTTTAACAGCCAGTTAGACATAGCACAAAAGGGGTTTTTCAAATGAAAGAGGTTGTCAGTATAAAATATCCAAAAAGAAGCACAGAGAGAAGAAAAAGTATTGAAAATACAGAAAAGAGCTTAAGTGGCATGTGAGACAGGAATAAAAGAACTAACATACCTGTAACTAGAATCCCAAAAGGAAAAAAGAAGAGACAGAACCAATGGCTGCAGAAATAGTCAACAAGAGTTTTCCAAAACTGATTAAAGATATTGAGCCACAGATCCAAGAAGCTCCATGAGCCACAATTAGGGGAATATAAAGAAACCACACCTAAAGCCCAGCACAGACAAACTGCTGAAAACCAAATATAAAGAAAAGGTGTTAGAAGCACCCAGAACTAGGGGTGAGTGAGGAGAGGTAGTAATGGCACATATAAATAGCATAATTAGGCCTGACTCATAGTTTCAAGCTCAATTTTGATAGCCTCTCTCACGCACTTAGCTATTAAGTGAAACTAAGGATAAAAGATTAGATAATAATGCCCTTTTAGAGTCTCAAAGTTAATTTTTTTAAATTAATTTGGGGCTGAATTCTGTAAGCTATCAAATGTGGCATATAAATTCTTTTCTTTCTTTTTTAATTTTAAAAAGCTGTCATTTACTCTATAAAAACAAAAGACTTATACTGAAGTCTGATGCTTCTCTAAGTCCTAAAATGAGTATAAAAACACATCAGCTACTGAGTATCAACAGTATACTAATATATTCTCATAATTTCACTTTCCAGAAAACCAAGGCCCATAAAGTAGAAAATAAAAATGAATTATTATTCTGGTCTGGTGAGATTGATCTCTTAACATGTAGACAGAGAGCTGTTCTTGTAGATATTTAAGAGTGGTGAGCTCATCATAATTTCAAAAGATTCAGAAATTTATTCTGGTTTCTCCAACAACTTAGGAAATTATTCATCTTAGTTAACAGGAAAAGAAATCAGATGCAAAAGCTTAAAGATAATTTTATGATAATAACCTACCAGCCCAGGCTCTGTTGGAGCTATCTATCTGTCTTGCCCAAATGAGTCCTGAAAATGCTGGGCCAGAAAAACAAGGCTTGAAAACACAAGTGTCCTGTCACTTAGCCCTTCCTCAAGAAGGTTATTACTGTTACCAGGCACCACGGCTGACTAGATGTCCCCATTTACTGGGATTTTAGACATTGTTCTGATAAATGAGAGCATAATAGAAGAGTATGACACTTAGACCATTCAAAATCTATAATGTACATCAGCAACACTATAGTGTGCAGGTTGAGGAAAAGAATCCCTGTTACTCATTTTCCCTCAAAATCTTGACATGTTACTTTAAAGAGCCTGAGAGCATCTACTAAAAACCAACATTTTCTTTAGCTCATGCTAGAAAATCATGGGTGAAGAAAATCACCCAGCTTCAGGAGTATACACCTAACAGAGACCTGGTCAATTGAGCAATTCAATGCCCCAGCCAGAGTCACTGGTTTAGAGATGGCTGGCCAAAGCCAATGAGAGTCATTCTTGGGATGTGCTGATAAGGCTGGGAGAGAAATGCTAACCCTTCAGCTAGACTTAGATCTAGAGATGCTATAACCTTTTTCTACTACTTAAAAATGAAGCCAACATAAAAAGAAGAGCCCTGAGATCTGAGTCCCTGAATCAAGGAATCCCAGAAGCCAATTGTCCCTGTATATTTACATAAACCAATACATTCCTTTTTTCACTTGAGCCAGTATGAGCTGGGTTTTCTCTCTCTCTTAGTAGAAAGAGTCTCAACTAATATGCTCACTCTGAAGAAAGGCAACCATTTTAACAGGTTTCGTTGTGAAATGCCTCAAAAGATTTCTCAACTGGGACACTTGGTGACTGGAGTGGACCAATAGCCAAATTAGACCACAGAGGGCAGATACTGACAAAAACACATATACTTTGGAGAGAAAAATAAATTCTAAGCTGCACCGAACCCAATGCAAAACTATGGAGTATATATGGTATTAGATTAGCCTTTAACATTAAAATAAAAGGAAGGTTATTTGATTCCATGCTAAGTGACCTTTTCCCAAAACTTACTATGCTACCAAAATGTCTCAACCCTTACTGATAATAATAACCAAATAGAATTCAGAACAAGAGAGAACTGCATTCAATTTTCGCTAAAATTAACAATCACTATAAATCCAATTACTTTGATTATATAGGCCTTGCTTGGGACTATGCTCACTCGCAGGCATTCAGTGTCAGCTTATTTAATTCTCCAGTCACCTTCCTGCTCCCTTGCACTAGACAAGCCACACAGCTTCCACATTTGGGTTGAAACTTCCCACAAAGAACCAATGATTGCTCTGTGGTAACTGAGCAACAGGAATAAAATTTCAAAGCCTTCCAAATTCTGTTGGCCACCTGCTCTTACTTTGGGTTTGAGAGAACACAAACCAATGAGGCTGAACACCGACAACTGTCACTCTCTGCAGCCTGCAGCTTTTGGGATGTGTTTATGTTGCTTGGTTATGATTAAATGACACATAAGAAGCACCAACTGGGCCAAGCGTAAGAGCCTGCTACACTAAGAGGTTTGGCTAAAATGTTTCTTAAAAATACTCCAACTAAAGGCAACACTATCTACGGTGACAAAATAAGCAGCTGTGCCTGCCACCCACCAGCCTTGGGACTTTTGAAAGATCACTCACCTCTATGCTTTTTTCTCTGTAGAACATAAGAGTCAAACTAAACGATCACCAGCCAGAGGTAATATTTGAGAAATCTGTGATCCCTAAACCTGGAAGCTTACAATCATGTGCCTCCGAGGCAATGGTTTTTAATAGTCTATAATTAAGTTACGGAGACAATATTACTCATACTGCATTTTTGCAAGTCTATGGTGATTTTCACATTAGAATTTCAAACTGAGCTGTAATAAAGTATTTTTTGACAGAGTAAGGCTTAGTTTGGATTTTGAATTAAGAGAAAGCTTAGGCTAACAGTTAACCTTGAATTAATATTTATTTTAGTAATGTTAGCTTTATATCACACAGTGATATTCTATTTCCTCCACGAAAATGTTTATGCCATTACAAAGTTCTAGCTAATTGACATTAAATTCAAGACATGAGACACACTGCTAGAGAATATTAATTGCTTATTCAAAAACCAATTGCCTATTTATAAAATAAAAAGAAATATACTCATCAGAAAAAAGTAAATGGATCCTCTGCCACCATATTCTTTTTCAGAGTCTATCCCAGAATGACTGGTAACAAAGCATTTTCAGTTCCATGACAGTAGCATTATATCTTTCTGAGACTCCATATCTCATCTTTATTTAAAGAACTGATAAAGAGTACTTCCTAGGGCTGTTATAGGGAATAAATGAGGAAACGACATATACATAAAATAGATTATGTAGTGCTTGGAACACTATACAGAAATTGATTCCCTTTTCTTTTCTTGTGGCTCACTCTTAGATGAATCACTTCAGAGCACCCCAGAGAGAATTCAGACCAGTAAATGTTCTCCCTCCAACCATAAATTAACAGGAACGGGGCTGCTTTCCATTTGATTTTACAGCCTCTAGTAACTACCGGCGCAATTTCTGTGACCACGTGCAAATGAAGAAGGAAAGGCGCAAACGGTCCCCAGCAAAGCACCTCATTGACCACATGAAGACAAGCTTGATGCCCTTGCTTCTGATTAAACATTTAGCCATTGGGGCCTTTTCCACAAGCTATGACACAACGTTTGCAGCATAGGTAGATTTGGTAGATTCTGACTTAATTTCAGTGTCCTACATTCTCACCTGAGTCCTTTCTTAGAAAAATCCACTAGAGCAGCCTGGAGCTGCATCCCATGACTTCTCTATCTCTGTATTCATTTCCTGAGTGGTTACTATAAACCCACTAATCTTACTGAGCTATTTCCTGCCTGGATTCTCATGGTATGATGGGAAAGAACCGAGATTCTAGAGGGTGTTAAGCCATGAGGTATAAGATGAGAAGAACCATAATAAAGAATATTTCTCCGAGAGGACATCAGCTCAAGCTCCACATTACCCAATCACTAGCTTACTGACAAAGCAGAGGACTGGGTCTGAGCAGCAGCCACCTTGTGGAGCTCATGACCAGGACCTTTGACATGCTCCTCCTCTTTACCATGCCCTTATGCCCTCCCAGTAACCTCCAGGACCACACCTGCAAAGGAACGTGCGCGTGCCCAGGCATGCAACCGTCGGGAGGGCGACCAGGAACCTCTGAGCCACACCGCCACATCAGGTTACTTCCAACATGAAACCAATTCCCTTTAGAATTGTGAAGTGGAGACACCATCTACTACAGCCTTAGAGAAAAGACATCAAACTTAGAAACCTCTTCTAAGTAGAGTGATTCCCAACCTCTAGAACATGTAAGACTACTTACAGAGCTTCTCAAAAAGGTAGGTAACAGGCACCACCTCAGACACACAGAATCGGAAACTGTGGAGATGGGCTTGGGCATCTGTATTGTTTTAGAGCTCCAAATCAACAGTTGAGAAACACTGGCTTAGTCT
Organism: Rhinolophus ferrumequinum; assembly: GCF_004115265.2. Taxonomy (NCBI): domain Eukaryota; kingdom Metazoa; phylum Chordata; class Mammalia; order Chiroptera; family Rhinolophidae; genus Rhinolophus; species Rhinolophus ferrumequinum. The sequence goes on from NC_046287.1 coordinate 57,499,838, forward strand.
ATGACTACTAGTAGGTGCAAATCAAACTCGGAATCAGGTCTTCCATCATGGACGGCGTTTCTCAAAGGCTGGTTGGCTGTACGCTGTTCTTACAAAGGTTAAGAAATGTCATGCTGGGAAGACGTAGATGCCTGATCACTGCACTGTACACCTGAAGCTGAACAATAATGAATGCCAACTATAACATTATATATATATATATATATATATATATGTATATATAGGTATGTATACATTTACAATAGACAGAGTACAGCATTGGGAGTGGAGATAGTGGAAATGGGATGGCTCGGTGCAATGTCAGAGAGATAGTGGATGGGGGGAGGGGGTCCACAGTGTGAGGGATATAAATGATAAACATCTAAGTAAAAAAACAAACAAACAAACAAAAACAAACAAACACTCATAGATACAGACAATAGTTTAGGGGTTACCAGAGGGTAAGGGGTGTAGGGGGTGGGAGATGAGGGTAAGGGGGATCAAATATATGGTAAGGGAAGGAGAACTGACTCTGGGTGGTGAACACACAATGTAATTTATAGATGATGTGATACAGAATTGTACACCTGAAATCTATGTAATTTTACTAACAATTGTCATCCCAATAAATTTTTTAAAAAAATAAATAAAAATTTAAAAAAAAGAAAAAAAGAAATATGCTGGAAAAGAATTCTGTGGTCAAGAAAGCCAGGAACCATGAGGTGAAACCAAACATTTGCCTTTACAACTCCCAGAACCTCTCATAGGTCAAGGTGCCTTGTATCCTACAAGAGACGAGTACATTATGTGGTGTTTTTCAAAATTAGCTGATCACAAAAATCTCCTTTTGAAAAGCATCCTGTGGCACTAGTCATCTCTGGAAAACACTTTGGGAAGTACTAGTCTGATGTAATGGTCCTCTATTCATTGTCTCTAGAGGTTTCCTGAAAGAACAGTGTGGTGAAAACATTCATTTCAAAACACGTGTGCGTTCGGGCCTTCAGGGCCGGAGTGCAAGGGAGGGGCAATCTTTGAACACTGACTCCACTTGGAGATGAGTTTAGAATCAGGTGATGAGGATCCTGGTTCCCACTTCCCCCCACCTCAGAGGCAACTCAACACTTCTCTAACTTGGTCTGAATATAAACAAACATAAGGGAAAATGGTAACTACCAAGCTGTGAATGAAAATGCGATTGTGCACACATCACCGAACTTCTTGGGATACAGTTGCCAAGTGTGTACACCTTGTCAGCAACACTGCAAACCTCCTTCTATAAAGATGAGGCTATAGAAGCCCCGCATGCTGTTATTCTGGGAGCTGACGGTAAGGGCATAAATGCCTCTGCGTTACAGGAGACATCCTTAAAAGGGGGGTCCCTTCCAAGCCTGGGTCAGATAAGGCCACAGTTACCAAGGGGCATAGCTTTCTTCTCTGTGTTCCCCACCATGGGAGTCAGAAATTGAAACTCTCAACACAAGCAACAGACATTGAGCTATGATCGGATTCATATTTGTACTCGCTTGGTGAGCAGCATTTCAAAAGCACAACAACCAAAAACCAGCCACAGACAGGGTATTCAGTCAGGGATGACAAAGGTATTAATATCATAAGACTACTGCCCTTATATATTCTAGCCAGTGAGAATTTGTTGCAGACATTACTTCTGTAGATCATTATTTGATTCTGAGTAACATGAAATTAAGTTTATCTAAGCGAACTTAAAAAGAATCCAGTAACTCACATCTTACCAGAATACTGATCATCTAAGTATAAATATTACCCATAAATTATAGTGTGCCCAGGCATTCAACCAACAAACTTGCTGAGTGTCTCCTATCATCTACAGTTTTCTAGGAGTTGGAAAAACAGCAGTGAACAAGAAATGAAAAACCCTGCCCTCCTGAAGCTTTTATTCTAGATCTAGGAACCCACATTTTTAGCAAGATTTTGGGATTTCTGTCATTTCCATTTTCTTTCAGGGTTTATTCATGATTAGAACTCCTATCTCCCTTTGATCCCCAAAATCTTGGATTGTTAGAGCTGAAAGAAATGTCTTCAGCATCTCTGTGCATGGCCTGAATTCCAGGCAGGTGGGCAGGAGACCGAGATGGTAGTAGCTGTGTTTGCAGATATGACCTTGGATGGTCCCTTTCCTTCTCTGAGCCTCGGTCTCCTCAGATGTTAAACGAGGACTGGATTCGAGTGTGACTCAAGCACAGAAGTCTAGAGGTATATGGAAACGTAGTGGGGACACGGACGACATCCTGGTTGACACGATGGCTGAGTGGGCTCAGGAAGGCTGAAGATCCTGCATGTCACAGGCAAGCCCAGCCCAGGTCACAGAGCTGGTGAGACCGAGCTGGGGCAGGACCAAAATCGGCTACACTCAGTTAGGGGCCCTTTTCAGGACATCATGTCATTCCATTCCTTTAAGGACTGTCTAGGGTGACATGCTCCCTGATTTCCAGTAATTGGAAATAGGCCGGGTAAGGCAGTTGGAGATGCCTTGAGTGGGAAAGCCGTCTGCCAAGATCCTCGACTCAAATCCTCAGACTGGCTAGAGCAGGTCACCTCTGGTTATTGTTCTAAACCTGCCTAGATTTTCAAAACATCCCCTGATTCCTATCAGGAAACTCTTTTCATAGCTGAAATTCAACTACATAAAATTATTACGTCACCTAGATCTAATTTCTACTAGGATCTAGTTAATTTGCACAGCTACTGTTATCTTGTTACACAAGGATGTAAACCTCATTACAACCCTGGTTTTTAGAAGATTTAAAGCATTCTTCCAATGCTGGAAGGGGATAATGCTAAAATATATTACAAGCAAATCATTAATCCATAGAAAATAAGTAGATTGTGGGGAGATTAATAAGTAAACCAAACCAAAAAAACTTAAGTTAAAAAATCTTATCAAATAAACAATGTAGTTAGACAGCTAATCTATTCACTGGTAAGCAGGGTATGATGCAATGCTGTCCAAGAGATAAAAATCAGGGCTCTCTACCTGACATGTATCAGAAATGAAAGACGGAATTTTCATCTTTTGTCAGTTAGGCTGAGATATCTCTGCCTCCTGTCCATGTGTGCTGAAATTACAATCTGGCTCCTTACAGTTCTTTAACCACGACCTTGCCCTTAGGGCATATATTTGGGTGGCTGAAGGCTACAGAAGGATTATAAACATCTTCACAAAGATTCTCATCCCTAAATCGATGGTTCCCAAACTGTGCACCGAGGCACCTCAGTGCACCAAAAGGCGTTCACTGCTGTGCTTCAGAATATTTTAAATTTTCAAGCAAAGCACTGTGCTATTAGACATCTGTTGGGTATCATGCAAACTGCTAGCTCAAGGTAGTCACATTTCCACGTTAGCTCGAGCTACATTCTTTTTGATGATATCACATCTTTGCAAAACTACATTTGCAGCAGTTACTGTGATAAAAAGCAACTGCTACAGAAAATGAAGTGGTGGTGTCTAATCCAATTTTTAAGGTTTGGGAGCTGTGCAGTGCCCTAGAACACACCCCATTATTGTGGTTAAGAATGAGATAAAACTATTTTTCTTTCAATTTACTGAATTTAATTTTTTTTTTCAAACAGCTGCTCAGTTATTAGTACATAAGCTAGTGGACCTAACTACCGAATGAAAAAAAAACTGTTGGCCATTTCTTTTAGTCAAGGGGTGTTGGAAAAATTAATGAGGCACTAATGGCATCATGAACTGAGAAAATTAAACCTCTGACCTAAACATCTTGGTCATGCTCCAAAATAGGGCGGGAATAGGCAAGTTTCTTTTTCAAAGAGCAGATATTTGGAAAAAGAGATCAGCTCCTGGGACTCCTCCTTGAGCAGTCACCGTGGCCGCAACAGCTGCAGTGGCCCCTGGGGAAGGGTCAGGACCAGCAGAACTTCAGCTCCCCAAGTTGTATGGCTACTGCCACCTTTCTGGAGGGTTCAAATATGGGAAGGATCTGGATTGTTCCCAAGTGTCCCAGAAGACTCAGCTACAGAGGCTCAAGGACCACACTATGGGCTCCTTACAGACAAGGATGGCCACACTCCTCCTTGAATCTCCAGCACCTCGCAATGGCGGGCTTATGGTGACTATCCCAGCCAACATTTGTTGAATTAACTAAGCAACCAACGAACAATTGAATTCTTTCAATTATGTAAGCTGGGAAAGGCAAAGGGAGAGGGCCGTGATCAGAGATTTTTATTTTCCATTTTAGAATAATGTAAAAGTTGATATCATGTTAGTTCATATTGAGACCAGAATTGATTGCACACCTACTATGGGCCATGACCTTCACAAATATTCATCTCAATCCTTACAACAACTCTAAAAGGTACCATTCATTCCATTTTTCAGATGCAGAAAGTGGAGGGCAGAGGGGTTACATAACTTGTACCCACTCACATTGCTAATGACACTGAGGGCCCAATCCTGATTTTAAAGCCCCTGTGAAACTAAAGTGCCTCTGCTCTAGAAACAGTCAAACAATGACCCCCAACACCAAACCGCCCAATAACAACAAGGGAGAAGGGCCATGGTCATAACCAAGTGTGCCCCTAAATTAAAGAAGAAATTCAGCAGAGAGGGCATGCCTAGATAATACCTTTAGTCTGCTTCTAAAGGGAATTAAATTACCTGAATAATCTTAGGAAGATACCAAGGTGTAGACTGCAAGTTACCACACTGGTGGCCATGTATGTTTGTTTTTGTTCCCCAAACCGAGATAATTAGTAGCTGGAAATGAGAAGTGTGGTAAATAGGATAACCAAGAAGTTATTTTTCTGATGCACTTTTGACTCTTCCTCAAAGTGAATAATTTTCTTTCATTCATGTACTTTTTGGTCTCAACTTTCTCCCATGATTTTATTCAGGAATAAATTGAGAGACCTTCCTTGAGGGGGAAGGTGTAGACTAGCAAAAGAGTTAAGTAGAAAGATACATTTTGAAGGCTCAGATCCTTCGCCATACATGTTACCACCTTCCTTATCAGAACAGCCGGAGGTTCCATTCACTACTCAATCATATTCACTCATTAATCTTTTATTCAGTAAACATTTGTTGAGCATCTACTCCATGCCAGGCATTGTGCTAGGCACCGAGGATGTAAAGTAGTCCCAGTAGGGTCCAGGACCCTCAAGAAATCACAGGCTAGTTAATAGGAAAGAAAGGTAAGAAAATCAAATGGCAATAACACCATGTAGTGAGTGCCATAAATGGAGAAGTTAACCCAGAAAGTCAGCCCAGGGGGAAAGGGGCCAAGAAGCAGCACCACCTAAGCCAACTCTTAGAGAATGAGTAGGAACTGGCCCAGTCAATGAGCTTGGAGGGACATCCCAGGGAGAAGAAAGAGCAAAGGCCCTGAACCCGGCAAGAGAGGGTCATGCTAGGGAGTCACGTGAGGTTCGGCATAGTTGGCACACTGGAGCCCAAATTACCCTGGAGGTGCGGAGATGCCACGCGTGGATTCCGAGCAAAGATGCATTTAGAAAGGCCACTGGGATGGCAGGGTGGAGGGCAGCAAAGGCAGGGAAACAAGTTAAGGAGAACAGAGCAGGAGTCCAAGTGAATAGCGATCAATAAGGGCCTGGGCGAACTCCAATCCCAGATGATAGAGAAGAAAGGAGGTGGGCAAATTTGAGAAGAAGGGATGGGCAGAATGATGGCACTTGGCGACAGATCGCGTAAGCATGGGGAATAAAAGCAAGGAAGTCAGGGGTGCCTTCTGGGTTTCTGGCTCAGGTAACTGGGTAGAAGGAGGAGGATTGGGCTGGTGACAGAGGTAAGAGCTTAGCTGGGAACATAATGAGTGGAGGGTGCTGGTGGGATATGAGGAGAGACGGCCAGGAGTTTGCGACAAGGACAGTAACGTGAGCTGGGGGAACGAATTTGGAAGTCAGCAGTACAGATGAAAGTTTGCAATTTAGACTGGAAAAAACTACACAGATGATACAGAATGAGAGAACAGCAAGTATAGAACGCTAAGGGAATATCAATACGTAAGTGATAGGAAAGGGGATTTCGCAGGCACATCCAGAGAAGTAGGAGAGAAAAACTAGAAGAGATTATTGTCACATCATACAAGCCAAAGGAAGTGAGAATTTCAAGAATAGTGGTCAAATTGTGAAACGCTAGAAAGAAATCAAGTCACACCTGATACTCATAATCTGGCTTTCTAAGTATTAAAAATAAGAATGAAGATGTCTTATATCAAATTACAGTGAGATGAACAATAACACTGAAACCGAAACACACAACAGGGACTTAAGGGGAAGAAAAGTTAGGTGATCATACAACATAAAAACAACACAACCAGCCCACATATAATCAACTAATCCGCACACAGCTATAGGCTTCATTCCAACTTTAGGTCATGACTCAAATTAGGACAATTTTCCAAAGCGATAAGCGTTTTATTTCGCTTTGTTGCAATCAATTATCACAGAAGTCAAATATTATAAAGCACATGATGGTTCTCAACTTTAATCCTTCCCTGCACATTCCCACCCCCACCCGCACCCATCCAGACCTCTATTCCTTGGCATACATCCCACGGATTTGGGACAAAATTGACTATTCAAATATTTTGTAAACTTAGGAAACACATTTAATGATACAAGTAACCCTGGCTGCAAGTTTTTATTATACTGTATATGAGCTTTTGGTTCTCCTATCAATTCTGTGGGAAATTCTTCTAATAGATTCCTTTCCTGTTTAAGTTGGCCAGGTTGATTGGTGTTCTTTGCAACCAAGAATCCTATTAAATAATATTCAACATTTTAATTTGCCAACCAATAGAATTTTAAATATTAACTATCGTTATATTCTAAAAGAACAGATATTATATTTTAAATTTTAATACATAAGAAAAAAGGCCAAAACCTCAAAGTAAAGGTTATTCCTTTAAAGTAAGTATTAACTCTTAGAAAACATCACCGTATTTTTCTCATTTCCTTGCAGATGACGGACACCTTCACCCAAGACTGGATTCCAACCTAAGAATTGGCATATTTGGTAACCACAAAGTGCATTTAAAGCCTAACACATAGTAAGTCACAATATATGTTTATTGAGTTGAAACTATGCAACTCTTTATTAAAATACTTAGGTGTAAACGTTAACCAATATTTCTAATTACCACGTATTTCTAAAGAACTTCAGGAAAAAAATTGAAGTATCAACTTGGATTAGTTCCCAGTAGTAGAGATGAATTTTGTTTTTTTCTGGTGGCCTTGACCTTATGATCATGTTTGTAATGTTATAAAATCTGAGTAACAATTGAGCTGGAAATTTCCAGAAGGTTAACATTTTTTCTTTTGCCCACCCTCCATCTGTAATTTTCACGCTCACTTTTCCCTCAAACCCTTGCACACAGCTCCATCAGACCTTGCCTTCCCTTCTCAGCAAACATGTCCATAGGCTGATGGGATTCAAGTTTTGCTTTAAATTCTTCAGGAAAGATATTACGTAGTAGGTCAGAACCTTTGAGTGAAAAGAACTGCTTCCTAAGTGTCAGCTGAACATTTTGAAATTGTGCTCTTTGAAGCACCGGAGTGTAATTTACAGTTTTAGAGTCATGATTTTCCACATGAAAGGTCCATTAGTGTGATGAAAAAAAAAAAAAGAAACGACTGAAGTAGCTGCTCCTTATGAGTAATCAAATCAAAACCTGGAGTTTGTCATGCCCTCTGCCTGTGACAGAGCAAACATTTCTGCTCTTAATCATAAAAATAAATTTTTAAGTGTCATACAAGTATTTCTGGATGAGTAATAAGATCCTATTATCTTTGTTGACAACAAACAGGTGAGGAAGTGAGTAATTTTGAATCAGATTTTAACAGCAAATTTAGGCAACAATAAGAAAAGGAATAACAAGGCCTAAAATTAAATTCCAAAGATCTTACCGATGTAAATACAGTTTGTTTTTATTACATAACACATTTTCAAATAAAAAGTGATTTAAAAATCTGAGCCAATGAAAAAGCTCAAGGAAGGAAACATCCTCAAATCAAAGAAATTCCTTTTGATTTTTTTTTTTTTTTAGTTTTAAAAGGATTAATTACCTTTTTTAAAGCAAGGTCTTTGACTTACTCTTTGTTATTTGTAATTATGGTAAAATACACATAACATAAAATTTAGCATCTTAACAATTTTTAAGTATACAGTTCATTGGTGTTAAATCTATTCACACTATTTTGTAACCAGTCTCCAGAAATTTTTCATCTTGCAAATTTGGAACTCTATACCAATTAAACAACACTCCATCCTCCCCTCCTCTCAGCCCCGGGCAGGGTTCCTTCATGTTGTAGCATGTGCCAGAATTATCTCCTTGTTCAAGGTTGAATACTATTCCACTGTATGCGTATTCCATATTTTGTTTATCCATTCATCTATCAATGCACACTTGGGTTGCTTCCAACCTTCCTTGACTTACTTTTTAAACAATTTATTTAACTAAGCAGGCACGGGTACTGGAGTCAGACCACCTGGGTTCAACTCCCTCACCTCCATGATAGCACAGAAAATACAAAGGTTACAAAGAAAGAAGGTAGAGGAAAGATAAGTACATGGTGAAAGGCTCAGCAAATTAAAACACTAACATTGCTAGATTCCGATGAGAGTTTTCAGATACCAGAAATTTATTCAAACATTTGTTTGTCTATATGAATATGAACAAACATGCGAGATGCTGAAAATGCAGAGACAGTGCCTCCTTTGAGGGCAATGATGACTAAAGGATAGACTTCTAACAGGTAAACACTGTAAATAATAGGGAAAAATAAGGGGGCACAATGGTCCAGCCCCCCTCTAGGCTGGGGCTCTGGAAAGCCTTTCCAGAGCTGAGTCCTAGAGAAGGAACAGAGTCAGGAGGGCACAGAGGAGAAAGGTACTGCAGAGAGAGGTCAGCAGAACAAGATGAGGAGGTGACAGGGTGAAGCATGGGCTCGCAGGTGAGAAACTAACTTGATGGAAAGGGAATTTCAATAAGTAGAGCACCAAAACAGAATAGAAGAGACCAAAAAACAAGGCTTAATGAAGTGTCAATTAATAGGAAGAAATGAAAACCCACTGGAAGGTATGCATCACTGGATACCCATTCTGGTGCCAGTGTTACTCTCCGGGCTGTTGGATATGCTACTTTCATCTGCGGAAAACAAATTGTGGCTCAGGAGTATAAATTAAAATTGGAGCAGCAAAAGCTGACACTCATTAAAAGCTTACAGTCCCTTATGTCACATCTCATTCTATTGCATGGAAATATTTTTAAAAAGCTAAAACATGTCCAAAAGAAAGCACTTTATAAAATACAAACTGATCCACTCAATTCTCTGGTTTTTCAAATATGAGCAACTTGCCAAGTTACCACATTATAGTTTTATGTTAGTATTTGCTTATAATACCCCCTTCATCCCAAAAAAGACTGAATCAGTTACCGTTGTTTGTTATCTGGTAGTCGTACTTCATGGGCTCATAGAACTGCAAAGACCTACAAGATTATTGTCTGCAAACAAAGTTTCTATTCCCCAGAAACTACACAAGGAACTAATTAGACCACCAAAATGAGAACAAAGAGATCTACATCATGCTTAGGGATGAGTCCAGGAGACCATCATGCAAACAGTAATGATAATGACATGTGCCAGCACAGAAGAACGTGGAAGGGGCCAGAAGAATAAGGGGAGGCATCCTCAGGTTGAGGACATCCCTTTATTCACTTTTCTATTCACTCACTCACCCATTCATTCCTTTCTTCAGTGCTTCATAGGCACCAGAAGCTGTTTCTCCTTGACAGGAAGAAAGGAATTAAGGGTGTATGGAAATGGGGATACATTTCAGGATAGCAAGAGGCAGGGGATGCATCAACAGGGCACAGAGTGAGGAGAGCAGCAATTCGCAGAGAAGGAACCGTGGTGGAACAGGCTCTATGAAGGACGTGTGGAGGACACTCTATTGCAAACCTTCTATGGCCTAATGCTATCAACTATTTGAATCAAACAATCAAATCTCTCCTTGTTTGGATTCCATGACCACCGTGCACTGGTGTGGATTTTCTGCCTATCAGAGGACAAAACAACCCTGTTTCTCTTGTCCCAATTTACACATTTGCTTCTTGCAGGTCTGGTGAAGATCCACTGCTGATGGTCCACACTCTGAGTCTGTAGGGAACTCAGGCAGTAAGGGGCAATTCTTGGAAAACTGGCTGTCCCAAGCTAGTACTGCCAAGGTGGAGCCTCGGCTCCCTGGCGACATGCGTCTCTGCACAAGGATCCACAGCCACTAAAACCCAGCTTGGGCTGGACAGCTCTGCCCTCCTGCCACCCAAACGTTCCTCCCGTCTTGCTCCACTAATAGCTTCCTATTAGAGCATGAACATCCTATAACTTTGCATTGGCCCCAGACGACCTTGGTCAGCTTTTGATTGCTTCTCTACTTTGTAAAGTTTACTTTGGCTCTTTCTTACTGTCATCTCAAGGGTTTAAAAATCATGGTCTACATGGTGCTCTAATGACACTGTTCTCCTCTACATCATCCAAAGCATTCACAAAAACAGTAAACATCACAAGACCCAAGATTAGAACAATTCCCTATGGCCCCCAAGTTGGCTCTGAATCTCTCAGGCCTCTTAGCCACTTGATTTTCTACTCACTAAAGAATTTGTGAAGAATTATTCTTTGGTTATTTTTGTTTGTATTAACATTTGGCTGAGATTGTTTTTATTTTTCTATTCTTAGTAACTAAGATGCAATCCCTTTTAAACTCCTCATACTCTACTGTTTTAGTACAAAATAGTTCATTAAAACAAAATCAAATGTTTGGACTTCCACTCTTTAATCTTAATCAGTATAACAAAAGGAAAAACAAACAAAAAAATACAAAATCATGAACAAAATCTCTATAGAAATATGTTAAATGAAGAGGAAGGGTAAAGGGAGTTTCTTGAAGGTATGTATGTGCTGAGCACAGCTTACCTATTTTCATTTTTATGTGTATTGACTAATTTTTAAAGAAAACTAAAAAAGATGTACTCTGCTGAAGATAGAAACCATATATACAACTTTCCATTTCATACTGTTGCATTTCAACATTAATGATGTCCCTAAGGTTTGTTTTCTTTTTAAGTTTAGTCTTACCAGATGTAATAAAATATCTTATTGCAGAGAAACTAAAAATTACTGGTTACAAGAGCAGAACTAAAAACAACGTTCCAGAGATTTACATTTGTCCCCAGAATAAAACCAACCATATGATCCATTGGGGTACTATTCTCCAAGCGTTCTAGAAAATATACCCCTAAGATGTTATAAGTTAGAAAGCAAGATCATTCTTCAATTTCTTATTAATAATTATTTTATTAAAATAATTATTTTGTAGAATGGTAAAAATTATGATACCCATCTGATTATGGGCCAAATATTTGAGAAACTTAATATTCTGTCACAACTTCCAAAAAGAGAACAATGCTCTAATTCACGTAAACAGATTTTAAAAAGAAACATGTCATTTCTCTAACGACATTATTGATTTAAGTCATTTCCATTTTGAGAGGAGATAAATTCTGAAGAAGTTGGTAAAGTTAAATGTAGATTATAGGCTTTACAAAGTGAATAAAAGGATTCAAGGCGATCAAGTAATTGTTATTACTTTGAAAAAGTACTCCTATCTTAAAAAAATAATTTGTTATTAATCAAACTATTGAAAGTAAAATGAAATTGAACACATTTCAGACACAGCCAGAATACTAAATAAAACTGTGACCAAACAAAGGTTTGTTTCATAAGTAATTTATGCTTAACAGGCTCACTTACCTGGAAGTATCAGAAAAGAAGGTTATGGATGCAACTACATCATTCCTCCTCTGGGTAAAAATACCTTGGCTTCTCTCCTTGAAATGGAAAGGAATCTAAAACATAAAAACAAAATAAAATAAAATAAAAATAGGAGGTAGCCCCGGTGAATTTCCATGTCTTAAATGTAGGTGATATTACAAAATGGTAACATTTTAAATCATTTAGGATATAAAATACGATTCATCCAAAGTATTGCCCCAAAACGCAGAATGGTATTTTCCCCCTCCCTATTTTAATGGGTAAAATACAAAATATTTCTTTAAAATAAAACATAATCAAGGTTTTAAAAAAAAATCGTAAAAGCCATGTAGAAGTGCGTGCTAAAGCAAAGCAGTCACATTCACTTGATAAAGAACCGAAAAGAAAAGAAAAAAAAGCAAACCTCACAAGAAAGAAACGTGCCTACTGCCCACACGCTGCGTTCTAACTCTCCGCTGGGTTTCGGGGCTGGAGCAGCACTGAAGCCACTGCGCTGCCAGGTTGGGGTCAAGACTAAAAGTGCTGCCCCCCTCTGAATGGACTGTGCTCAGCGCCACCACTTTTTTTTTTTTATGGTTCTATGGAATGAAATGTTTTAAAATAGCAAATCCTTCTGGAAGTTCTCCCGGAGGGAAGGAAAGGGTCCACACGTTTCAAAAGGGTTGGAGGCTGGCAGGAAAGCCCCGGTCCCCCGGGATGCGCGTCCGGCCCGCAGAGCTGCCCCGCCCGGCCGGGTCCGGAGCGCTGCCACTGCTGCCCCCGCAGCCGCAGGCGGGTGAGGAGCGCGAGCTCGCTGCAGGGTGGGCGTGCGCGCCGGGCCCCCACGGGACAGCCGCCCCAGCCCCGCCTGCCCCGGCCGCGCGTCCCCTCGCTGTCTTCCCAGCAGAGTGAGACAGGCAGTGTTCAGCCACGCGCCCCACACCATCTCTACCTTGAAGGAATTCCACTGGAAGACACAGATGTGTCAAAGAAGATAAAAGCAGATAGAAAAGAGGTGCAAGCACAAGAGGCTGGAAGCAAAGACAAGGAAAATATCCTGGAAAGGGACAAATCCCTCCTGTTAAATAAATGTTAATAATGCTACCTTCAATTAATTAATGCAGAGTTGTCTTCCCCAAGAGTTTTCATGATTTTATCTCATCTGTCTTTATCATTCAAGTAATAGCAAAAAATAAACTATGATTGTTCCCGCTTTACATGCAGGAACAAAAAAGGTGCAGAATGGCGACACCCGGCCAAAGGATAGACATAAGCTGCTCAGGTCTGCGACCGCCAGCCCCCTTTCTCCATGGGGACAGCCTCCTGGTGACTAAGGCGGACCTGCCCCGTTTTTGTGTTTTCCTCCACCTCAGTTTAAAGGTTTGCTTAGAGGCATTGATATTACAGTCAGTTGAAGTGCAAGGTGTATTACTATGGAAGTTTAGAGTCCATTTTTATCCACACTGTTATTACCACTTTACTGTGAGTTTTCACGTGAAAGTGTGTTGGGCCAATCGATTCTCTCAGCCTCCACCGCCTGCCCTCTACTGCAAGTTGGGGCTGCAGCCCTGCTTCTTTTGGCTTTGCTCTCACAACGCACTTCCGTCTCTGCCTGGCTAATTAATCTATGTCTAAATGGAATTGCAGTTGGCAGAAAGGCAGCAATGCCAAAGTGGAATAATCACTTGGACCCGAATCTGAGTTGTTTTCCATCCTTGACAACAAATAATGTTACTCCAGAGCCCGCAGGCCATGAGTTGAAATGAGTTTATAATTTGGCTTCCAATCTCACATTCTCATTCTCCACCACTCCAATTTTTTCCTTTGTCTTTTAGCATGCAGGGGGCAGTTTTTTGAGGCTAAATCTCTGATGTAGTCTTTACTGATATCCTTAATGAATATTCTTTGCAATCTAAATAAAAAGTTGGGAAATCTACATCATTGAAAACCACACTTGTTTTAATAATGAAACTAAGTAGACTGTCAGTTCATAAACCTCTACATGGTCATTAATAATCTAATTTGTTCTTCTCACTTCAGCAACTTGAAGAGAAATGTTCAGTTTTTTCATCAACCGAATAAATTCTTCCAATAAATTCTTCTGGGCCAGTAACTCATGTTACTAGCCTTTAAGTGTCTGGTCCTCGCAATGCCGAATTGCAGGTTAAGAGCCATAGGATGGCTCAGCACCTCCCTGTTTTCCTGATAAAGAACTCATTAGAACTCTGATACTCGGCTCTGGAAGTACATTGTCTCCTTAGCAGTTACAAACATCATGTTCCCCAAGAAGGTAGTCATCTGAAGCTAGCACTGGAAAAGGAAAGAGACAGGAAGGCAGAACCACTGACAAGACTCCCTTCGAGATCACTGTGGAAAGGGAATTAGCCTCATGGAAAATCACTGAATGTGAACCACAGGTATGCTAAGGAGAAGTGGGTGTGTTCAACTGGACACCTCTCCCATTAGCAGAAAGGGAAGGAACCTGAACTGCACACCCACAACATGCCATATGCTGTGCTAGCTGCATTACATATGAACCCATTTAATCCTCACAACAATGCTATGGATATGTGCACTAATATTCCCATTTTATGGGTGAGGAAAATGAGGTTCAAAGGTGTTAAGAAACCTCCCCAACTAGTACATGGTAAAGCCAGGATTTTTCTGACTTCAAAAGTGAAGCTATAAAAAGAAAAAGGAAAGCAAGCCTTTGCTTTTTCTATTATGCAACAGTGCCTTATCTGCAAGTACTAGTCCTCGTGTGTACTTCTCTAGCAGAGGCAGGAACAGCTGCAGTAAAGTGGTAACCTTGCAGATACGCCATCAGCATCCAGAGGCTGTCATTGGAGCAAACACGAACATAGACCCACCCCAATCTTCTGAATCCTTCATGCTTCGTAAGAAATCACAATGACAAAAACACATTCTTGGACAAATCTTCCTGAGTATCAAAGAAATATGCAATAAGAATGTGCTAAAAATAAAAGCTAAATCTAGGAAAGCAACTCCAGGTACATAAAGCAGATACAGTACTTTGCTTTGCCCAACCTAGAAAATAGTTCTCAATGATATTCCTCAGTCTAAATACTTGTATCCAGGTCTGAGGTCCCCTCTCCTGTCATCTGATGCTCAGTGTGTTCTCCATCGATCATTTGGCATAGAGACTGAGGACTATTGGAGGGGCTTCTGTGGTGGCTCCACGGGTTTTAGTTATGGTAACAAGGGTTTTAGTTATGGTAACAAGTGGGCAAGAGAAAGCAAGATGTGCATGAGAGGTCTGGGAGAGCGTTCGTGGAAAATCACGTACTTGGGTTTTGGAAATATCCCAGTTGAGACTCTAAAGGTTGAGAAGCCTGCCCCACCCCACCCACAATAATAAGAATTTGACATACTACAATTAGCAGTACTCCACAAATAAGTCAGATTTTTATCGTGCTAAAAGAAGACTGCTAAAAATCAACTTTTGAAAAGAGCAGTTGAAAATTAGGACACTGAGATCAATAATATTTTAACAAGCTAGGAACCCACTCTATTTAATGTACAAGTAATAAGTGAAAGTTCCCAGTATTTTCGTTTCCAAAGAACTTCAAAACCACAACTGGTCCAATGGTGTGACAATACCCATTCATGCGCCTTAAGTTGCAAGGCTTCCTCACCTTCACAAATGTAAATCCTTAAATCTTTAGTCCATCTAGACCAGGGGTGTCCAAACTGCAGCCTGCAGACCAACTGCGGGCCACAATCCATTTTTTATTGGCCCGCAGCAAATTCCAAAAATATATTTAGTTTACTTAAATAAACCAGGTGAGGCAATACGTACTTCACCTCGAGTGAGTGGCCCGGCTGTTTGTGTATTTTACCGCATATGGCCCTTAGTGAAAAACGTTGAAAAAAGTTTGGACACCCCCGATCTAGACCATATGATGCATTGATTCCTGAAATGTGGAAAATAAGAAGGGAAGGCTAAAAAGCCCTTTCATCATCAGTGTGCCTAAAAGAACAAACGAAAAGCAACAAGAGACTAGATATGTGTCTGCCAACAAAAGATGCCTAGAGAGATTTTTTTTGTGCATATGCGGATAATAATGTATACCTTTTTAAATCTTGATGGTAATGTTTTTATTTGTATAAATCAATAGAGCCCTCTATGTTGTAGCCCTGGGAGGCAGACCAGGGATAGGGTCAGGAACGGTACAACCAACTTTTAGAACTATCTTCTCAAGAATATGTTTCAGAAAAGAAAGTGCCCTTGGATGCTCCACATTCCATATCTCATGTTACTATATTCTTGACCACATTCCTTCCCCATTTAATAATTGTACTGAAAATAGTATGTTTTAGGGTGGAGCTGACTTTTCAAAGCCATGACTTCTTCCCCCGAAATGTTGTTCTCTGTTATTCCATGAAATGAAAAACAGGATATCTGTTTCCTGGTCTTGTGTGTACGGAAGCAGACTAAAAAGATTTCTCTTTCTTATTCGTAATCCTTCCTGTGAAGGTCACTATTATTTTCTTCACTTCAATTTCTCACTCTGATAAATGGGGATAATCTCAGATACTATTAGTAGAACTACCAAGACTATGAACAAAATTGTATTGCTAAAATATTTGCAGTCTCTTTTAAAATGTATGGGTTTATTATCACATTAAAAAGTAATATCACGTAATATCAGGGTTGCCAAAAAATGTACACATTTTAAGAGATGCAATCTGTGTTTTACTTTTCGAAGTTGAATTAAATTATGGTAGCAATATGTAGTATGACGTTCACTCAAAAGATGGCATTCATCAAATGAGTGCTAGTGTTATTCATTGTATTACAATTTTGATACAGTTTCTTCCTTTCTTAAAATTTATATATATATTTTTGGCAACCTCTTTATTTTCCTTATATTCTAAAGATTTAGCAAGTGCCTCCCAACCTAGGCAGTGCATGACTGCGAGGTCCCTGTTTGAGCCATTTTCACATTATCAACATGGAATCACGAACATGATGAAGAATGAAATGACTCACATGCTAACTAGAGATACAAATAATATGCTGTTAGAACATAAAGAAAGACAGTCTAATTTGGATTGCAGAGGATCAGAGTTATATCTAGTCTCTTGGAAAGAAACTAAATTCTCTTTTTGCCGTTGGTTGTAAGACCAATAACACAATCTTTCTCATAAATCAGTTAAGATGCAGACATATGGTTGATGTACCTCCATAAAAGAGAGCTATTTTCCAGCACACCGCCTGTAGTGTCACAGTTTCACTCACATGCAATTGTTCATTTTATGAGACACCCTGTTCCAACAAATTCTTCTGGGCCAGACCTGCCCCTCTTAGATATTGCAGCTGCTCGACACATGTTAGATATCATCACAGATGCCAATGAGACATGAACAGTGTTTCAGGGAGATCTGTTCAACTTAATCATGTGCGGAACTAGAGACGGGGTTTTCATCTGTTATGGACTGATTATGTCCCCTCTAAATTCATATGTTGAAATTCTAAACCCAGCGTGATGGTGTCTGAAGGTGGTACGTTTGGGCGGTGGGGTAACTAGGTCATGATGGTGGAGTCCTCGTGAGTGGGATTAGTGCCCTTATAAAACGAGGCCAGAAAGCTAGATGGCTCTTTTTTTTTACCATGTGAGGATACGGAGAAGTCAGCTGTCCACAACCCAGAAGGGGGCCCTCACCAGAACCTGACCACACTGACACCGTGATCTTGGACTTGCAGTCTCCAGAACAGTGAGAAATGGATTTCTGTTGTTGATAAGCCACCCTGTCTATGGTGTTTTTTATAGTAGCCCGAGCTGCCTAAGACATCATCCTAAATGCATTACTACAAGACTTTAGACAAGTCCATAACTTTTGAGTTTTTGTTTCCAAACCTGAAAAATAAAGGGGTTGATTGGACTAAATCAGTGATTTCAGTGAAAGAGGTTGATCTTTATCTGTTTCTTCCCCAACCCCACTGAGAATTCCTGTGTGTAAGAAGATATGTTACAGATGGGAACACACTGCACAGACAAATGATAAATATGCAAGGTAACATTTAGACTTAGATGTTAAGACTAGGGAAAGGAAAGATGAAAATATAAAAGCTCTTGTAAGAATTAAAGTTATGACCTTCCTGAGAAAGATTTTACCAAGTAGTTGATAACAGGTAATTTGACAATCAAAACCATGGGTTTGTACATAAAGCAAGTGTTACCTCTAGTTGTGGCCTTTCTGACACATAGCTGGCTGGTAGAGTCAGGTAAGCACAACTCTCCATTCAGTAAAGTAAACTCACCCAAAGAAGACACAACGCTCAAGAAGAATAGCTCATCAAGGATACAATGTCCCAGGTAACAGGGACCCTTACATGGAGCAGCTCAACAAGAACAAATCATGCATTTCAACACCCTGCACACTAACAGACCAGCTCCAACAACAGAAGTAGCAACATGGAGAGGGCATGAGTAAGTGGTTTATAAATTCCAGGTCTAGTCCCAGTTCTGCCAGTGACTTATTGTTTGACCTTGGGAAAGTCACTGCAACATAGAAATGTGGCCCTGATCATCTCCCAGTTACCTTCCAGTGCAGAAACTGCACTTACTTTTTACTGTTCGCCATAAAAATCTATCTGTTATCAGAAGCCTTGTAGCATTTTTAAGGTCAGTATATACATCTCCATTACGGGCTCAGTGTTTAAATTCCTGTATTCCCAAGCTTCTCAGGCAGAGTGCACTCAGGACAACTGCCCAGAACACAACTTGCAGATGCAGAATGGGTAACATTTGTTTTCTCTGGCTTTATGATTCCCTCTGGCTAAATGCTACTCTCTACACTGCCAAGTCTCCCCACTTCTGGCACTGAGGCTTGATCTATAGTTTTCATAGGGCTGGTGACATTGTGATAGATGAAGAAATTAAATCTTTCACCAAACTTGAACGGGCATTTTGAATGGGAATTTTCATCTTCCTTCCCAGATGCAAGAATGTCAACAGTTGAGAGGTACTCTGATATTGGTAAAAAGTCATTACAAAAATGGACTTGCCTCCCAAATGCTCTCTCATTATCTTGCAAATGCATTACTTTTGTTGTATCAATTTTTTAGTTTATTTCATGTTATGCTCCAGCTGAGAGGGAATTGAGAACATACTGTCCACATTTTCAAAAAAAGACTGTAACATTAACAGAATAAATATTTCACCATGAAATGAAAATTATGTGTAAATATTTATATTATTGAATTTATTAAGTTAACTCATTGGGTTAAGCCAATGGAAGGATGCTTTCTTTATACTGAGACCCAAGGAGACAAGAGAACATTTTAATCTCAACATTCAAATAAATAGTAATACTGCTTATAGACACCATTTTAAAAATATGCTTACAGACTGTAAATGGGAGTTATTCTCAAGTAACCTACAATTTCTGTATACTATTTACTATGTCTACTGAATAACAATAAAACGGAAAAGAAAAAACAGGAAACATATTTCATCAATAAATATTTTTAAACATTTAAAATTTGTTTTCACTCCAGTTAAGCAAGACAGGGTAAAGAGTGTACAAAGAAAAAATTATTGGAGTATTAGGCAATAAAAAGAAATGAACTGTTTGTACACATATCGGCATGCATGATAATTATGCTGAGCGAAAAAAGCCAGACAAATAGGAAACATACTATATGATTCCATTTATATAAAATTTCAACAGATCAGTGTTTGTCTAGGAATGGGGGTGGAGAGTTGGGGGGGGCCAGAAGGGACCAAAAGGGGTAGGATGGCAGGATTACAAAGGGCACATGAAAAATTTCCTGGTGATATATATATGCTCATTATATTGATTTTCAGGATGGTTTTATGTGTATAGCAAAACTAATCAAATTGTATACTAAGTTTATTATATATCAGTTATACCTCAGTAAAACTATAAAAATGACTGAGTACAGAGACAAAAATCGGTAAAAACTTTAAATAAGGAGCAGTTGAAATTTGGGAGTAATTAAGATACTCGTTGGATAAAAAGCTACAGAAACAATAAGGTACACTAGACTACTGAAGAAAGATTTCTGATTTTTGGAAGTTCAGGAGGTTTTACAATCCCAGAAAAGTCTTTCTGAGCACCTAAGGACTATGCCTAGACAATACCTCTCTCTCCCTTACAAAAAATATTTTTTTCTGTTTCCTTAAAATTTTTGACATAAATAGTTCCAACTACCCTCAGAGTAGTAACAACAATAGCTAGCATTTATTGAGGATTTACTATGAAGTAGGCCCCAATCTAATGGATTATCCCATTTAATCCTCACCTAAAAAACCTAAGAGATGGGTACTACTATGATCCTCCATTTTACAGATGATGATATCGAAATTCAAAGCCGTTAAATAACTTGCTTAATATCATCCACCATCCCAGTGGTGGGTTTGGGATATGAACCCAGGCCGAGCTCCTGAAATGAAATTTCACTCCCTCTGCTAGACAAATGGGATCCTGGAACGATGCTGTTGATGGTGGTTTGCTGACTCGCACTTCTGACAGCTTAAAGAAACTGTGCATCAAACAGCTACATTTCTAAGTCTGAAATGTAGATGCACGAAATGTGAAATGCACGGTAGCAGCAGAAAAGGTCAGTAATGAAATGATGGTGGAAGGTAGGGGGAACTGCAGCAAGGTGGAGTGGGAATAAGAATGGCCCAAAACCAACAGACTTCGTTTTGCCCGTAACTGTCAACTTGGGCTAGCCATTTCTCCTGAGTCTGTGTCCTCTTTGGTAAAATTAAGGATTTAGATTAGTCAAATTCTAAGACTCCTTCAAGCTCTGTGATTCTGCCAGTCTACTTTTGGGGAGTACTCCTTACATTTTGTAACTTGGGTCAAAAATTTTCCATGACACCAAACACATTTCACATACAAAGCTTCCTCCATCCCCTGAAATACCAGGATGCCTCCCAGACCTAGGAAATTCCTTCATTATTTCCCAAAGAGTACTCTGTTCCCAAGGGCCAACCCTAAAGGAAGACCCAAGGCAAAGAAGGAAAGTCCTTAACCAGGAGTCGCCATGTTCTCCAATGCACGCTGACAATCTTTTTCACTTCAAAAACACTACAGAGGTGGTTTGGGCTTTCAGGTGATGAAAAAGATGTACGCCCCTACCCAGCAAGCAGCTCATTCCATTTTCCCTGTGAAGCTTCTGACTTGAGGTGATCCAAAGTATTTAGTATGTTGTGGCTATAGGTGACAGACTCCATTTATTTCCATTCCTATTGGTTCTCTAAAGTGGCTATTCTCTCTTTGCACGAAAAACACATCATTTTCCCTTTTTAAATGATAGATTTTGTGACCCTTTGGGGAGACATAAAAATAAGAGCAACTAAATAAGGCAATTGTAAACCATTTCCGCACCTATAAAACGTTCTCTTTTATCACAAAAGAAAAGAAGAAAAAGCAGCTGGAAAAAAAAAATGTAGCTGACAGGGAACTTGATATCTTTAAGAACAACTTCTCTCATGAATTTTCATCTTCATATTTTGGGGTTTCAGCTAACTTAATTATTACTGGGATAAGCATTTCTCAAGTGTGATAACTCCTTCCACAATACATTGCTGAGGCAAATTCTTAAAAAAATATATAAAGAATATAATGTCTATTTTTCTATAACTCTATCTATATATCTGCTCTACATTTTTATTCTGTGTTTTATACATTATTCCGTAGATACCGTGTTCTATCTCAGAACATACTTTTTTTTGTTTTTACTTTATTTTTATTGACTGATTTAGCAATCATTATACTACAGTAGTTTCCCCTTATCTGAGATTTCGGTTTCCTCAGTGTCAGTTTCCCACAGTTAGTCAACCTCAGTCTGAAAATACTAAATGGAAAATTCCAGAAATAAACAATTTATAAATTGTGGGCCATTCTGAGTAGTATGATGATATCTCAAACTGTCCTGCTCCATCCCACGCAGGACACAAACACCGCTTGTCCAGCATCTCCACACTGTATATGCTCCCCAGTCCCCTTGGTCACTTAGTAGCCATCTCAGTTATCAGGTCGAATGTCATGGTATCGCAATGCTTGTGTTCAAGTAACCCTTATTTTACTTAATAATGGCCCCAAAGCTATTCACATAACTTTTATTACAGTATATTGTTATAACTGTTATATTTTATTATGAATTATTGTTGTTAATCTCTTACCGTGCCTCATTTATAAATTAAACTTTATCATAGGTATGCATAGTTGGACAATTAAGTTCACTAATCCTAGAAAAAGTGCTACATACCTCATTGCTGAATATCACTACAGTCACTTTCAAAGTACTCCCCTTGG
Source organism: Rhinolophus ferrumequinum (assembly GCF_004115265.2). Classification (NCBI taxonomy): domain Eukaryota; kingdom Metazoa; phylum Chordata; class Mammalia; order Chiroptera; family Rhinolophidae; genus Rhinolophus; species Rhinolophus ferrumequinum. The sequence continues at coordinate 57,521,960 of NC_046287.1, forward strand.
GAAGCTATGAACCAACACCAGTGCCTAGTCCACCCTTCAAAACAATTTTGGAACTCTTTTTCTGGAATGGCCATCAGAGTTGTTGTCATATTACACTTGATGTCCTGAATGTCATCAAAATGTCTTCCTTTCAATATTTCCTTTATCTTCGGGTAAAGAAAGTAGTCATTGGGGGCCAGATCAGGTGAGTAGGGAGGGTGTTCCAATACAATTATTTGTTTACTGTCTAAAAACTCCCTCACAGACAGTGTCCTGTGAGCTGGTGCATTGTTGTGATGCAAGAGCCATGAATTGTTGGTGAAAAGTTCAGGTCGTCTAACTTTTTCACGCAGCCTTTTAAACACTTCCAAATAGTCAACTTGGTTAACTGTGTTTCTCCAGTTGGTACAAATTCATAATGAATAATGCCTCACGTATCAAAAAATGTTAGCAACATCATTGCAACAAGTTCACGAACTTAATTGTCAGACCTCCTATGCATAGGAAAAAACTATATATATATATATATATATATATATATATATATATATATATATATATATATATATATAGCATTCAGTAGTATCCATGGTTTTAGGCATACACTCAAGGCCTTGGAAAGAATCCCCGCAGATAAGTAGGGACTACTGTATAATAAACCAAAAATTAAGATACAGATCACCCTTTTCCCACATAAAATCAAACATTTACAAAATTCACATCCAACCTTTATCATTGCACAAACATAGGTTTTACATGGTTGTGTTCACTATGTGCACACTATTTTCTAATTTTTTGTTCAAAATTCTCCATATATCTACTTAGTCCATATATCTGTCATTTTAAATGGAGTGATATTCCATTGTTTTGCTAAATGGTTTAATTAGTCATCTTTCAGCTAGTTGTTTCCATATGTTATTATAATCCAGTCAAGCATTTTTGAATAAATAAATTTGTTTTTCCTTTTTGAGCTATTTCCTCGGGCTATAATTTGAAAAATGAGATGAACAGTTTAAAGACCACAATCAGCTGGGTAATTTTTATTATAAATTGCCAGGTAGCTCTCCAAAAGAGGATTACCAATTTGCAATGTCACCAGAAAAATATGAACCTAGCTTTTTCTTCATAGTCTCTAACACTGGGCTTTCTGGGTTTTATCTATTTTAGAGTGATTTCAAAAGAATGATGTAAAGTCTTATAGTTCTTTGAATCTGTCATGTTTGTTTTATACTCTCTTACTGCCCTTTCTGAAAAATATGTATTGATCACCTACTACATGTCAGGTGCTTTATGGGCCTTATAACTCATTCAATACCCCTGACTGCCTCATAAATCTACAAATTTATTTTCACTAAGGAAACTGAGTCTCAAAGGTTAAACAATGTGCACAAGATTCCAAGGCTAATATGTGATGTTGTCAGGATTCAAACTCACTATTTACTTCCTGTGGATTCTCCATTACATCATCCTGCCTCATAATCACAACTTTTAAACATCTTGACAGTTTTTATTTTCTTCTCTTTCTTTTTTTTTAATTCTTACTTATTGAGGTTTAAAATACACCGATAAAGTGGTTAAAATACCCTCATCTTAAAAGTATAACCCAATGAATTTTTATGTACTATACATGATGTAACTACCACATGGATCAAGATACAGAATCTTTTATTAGCTTAGGTCTTTCCTTTCCTTTCCTTTCCTTTTCTTTTCTAACATAGATTGGTGTTGTGCTTCTCACTCTTTATAGGGCCTTGTACTGAAGCTATGCAAATAGTGCTAAATAAACTGTTTAATTATTAAAGGCCAAAATTAGAAGTGACCTCAGAGATTAGGTGTTCCAATCTCTTACACGTCCAGGTGTGGAAACTGAAGCCCAGGAAGAAAGTGACTTATCCAGGATCTAACAATTCAGAGCTATTTCTGCCATACCATGCTGCCCTCACCATGTTGCCCTCTACACTTTACATGAAAGAAATAGTAAGGGATAATAAAGAAGGCAGAGTACATACCAGAGAAAGCGGGCCTAGATAAAGATTTTTTTATTATTATCTTTATTTTAAGTTAGTCTTGAAGTAACCAAAGGATCAAATTAGTGGAGAAAGGCTCATTAAGCTGACCATACTGTAAAACACTACTTTTTTTACATAAAAGTATCAACACCTGAAATTCAATGAGTTTTACCCTTCAGCGTAGACTACTTGGGAGGAAAGACATTTATTCCAATAATGCTCCATTGCTCAGGACTTCTTTTGAATGCCTCCTTTTAGATGAACTTTCAGAGCTAATTTGAGTCAAACAAACAAACCAATTTTAGTTTTAAAAACCACAAAATTAGCAATAACAGAATAAAAACTAGATGTGTTTCTTTTAAATCACTAGGGGGGGAAAAACAAAAATAAGAATTCATATAGCAAAATCACCAAGTCTGTGATTTTGATTACGGAATCTGTCAAATATAACAATAAATGTGAATGGATTAAACATCCCCAACAAAGACATAGATAGATTCTCAACATCCAATTATAAGCTGTTTATAAGACAGGCCTCAAACCAAAAGACTCACAAATCTAAAATAAAAGGAAGGGCAAAATGTATCCAGAAAACACAAATGAAAAGAAAGTTTGGGTGGCAATATTTCTATGAAACAAAGCAGAATCTGAGGCAAAAGAACATTTAAGTAGACAGAGAATACGTGAAAAATTTCAACTTCACTAATAATAAAAATTCCACTTTGAAAAAAACAGTTTAACTTTTCAAACTGACAAATATATTTTAATTGTAATATTTTTATCACTGAGGGTAGAACCAAATAGACACATCCATATGCTACATTAAAAAGACAATAGGGAAATGGTTAACACAGTATGGATCCATATGATGGAATAACATGTAACTATTAAAAGTCATGTTTTAAAAAAGGTTTAATGAATGGCAATGTACTCATATAATACTAAGTAAAAGAAGCATATACAGGAGGACTTCAATTTGTCTTAAATAAAATATACATGTGAGATATTTTTTAAATTGCAAAAATATATACCAAAATAATACTCCAGTTAAATTAAGGGACATCTTTAGTTTCTACTTTCCCCTATGAGGGGGGAAAAAAGGGGACCTGAAGTCCAAGATAAATGAAAAGATAGGACGAGGGGACTTGGCTTCCTTAAATGAATTCAGGCATCCAGACTTCCTGATAGACAAACTCCATCCCAAGTCACTGATAAAGGAGTCGGAGAAAAGATTTTTTTGTATTGGACTAGGCTTCTAAACCTTCTATCACCTTCAGGCTCTAAAACCCTATCATTTTTAGTGTTTTCTTCCAAGGACTGGTTAATGATTCACTGGAATATAGACTATGTTAGTTTCCTTTTTTATACTGTGCTTTCCAAATGAATATATATTACTTTCCTAGGCAGAGTAAGTAAACTAATAAATAAACAAAACTATAATACAGTTCAATCACCCACTTTGTTCAAAATCTGTCCTACGAAGACACAGATTTGCCAGTGTTAGGAAAAAGAATGCACAAGTGCTTGAGAATAATTCTGAACAAAAAGTTCCAAAAATATTTTAAGTGAAGGCAGTCTCCCAAAGTATCTTCATTGAATTACTTTGCATTCATTTTGATGTATATATTTTGACATGTTAGGGTATCTTAAAATAAAAGTCTACTGATTTATGTTAACATGTCATTTGTTTAACAATTTGAAGGAAGACTAGATAAGCTTTTAAAAGAGAGACTCAATAAATGTCACTTTATTCCTATATGATTAAAATGAGATTTGTACTAGCTATCATGATTAGAAAATAATCAGATTCCAGATCTTTTGGCAAATTCTACCTCTTTGCACAATATACAACAAAAAGAAATTATAATACAAAGGGTTATCAAGTGTGACTGTAAAGGTGGTATTTATAGACCTAAAAGAACCTTAGCAATCATGGCATCCAACTTCCCATTCTACTAGAAACCACAGCCCAGAGAGGTGAACTGACCGGCCCAAGTTCTCAGCTAGCACTTTTTCCTAGCACAGCTGCATCTATAATCTCTTCAAATTTTCCTTTCTGCTGGATTTACATAATGTAGTTATCACAAATATCCATTTTCCTCCACACAACATTTTACCTCAGAGAAGAAGAGAATGGCAAAATTGTAACGGAGTGGAGGGCAGACGATTCAACAGGCAAATCTGTCAGCTCTCATTCATCCAACAGGAGTGTATGGAGTGCCTCCAAAGTGTCAAGTCCTATGATGGGGCTACAATCCCTGCCCTCAGGAAGCTCACAGATTATCTGTTCCCCCACATTTCTACAGCTCAGAAAAGCCATGGAGTATGAGAAGGCATGCACAGGGTGCTATGGGAGCAGAGGGAAAGAGCATCTCATCAGATTAGGCTAATCAGACTCATACCTGAAAGACAGATGGGAGTGCAGATGAGGGAAGAAATAGGAGATAGGAAAAGAGCATTCTGGGCAGGGGGACCCATGGAAAAGCACAGACATAAGAAAGGATGGCAGAGTGTGGGACCCGCAAAGAGCTCAACATGGCTGTAATTTCAGATGCCTGTGGGAAAGTGGAAGCAGGTGAGGCAATAGAGGAGGCTGGAGACCTCCACTAAGTGAAGGAATCACGTCCTAAAGGCAACGGAGCCACTAAAGGAATTTATGCGAGAAACCAAAATGGTCCTTATTTTGTTTTCAAATGCTCATTGTTGGGTCATGGTGAGGCTGGGCTGGAGAGGTGAAGACCCAAGGGGTAGAACCAATCAGGAGGCTCCAGTTACCAACTGAGGACCAGGGGCCTGCCTCAAGGACAGCTGGTGCCAGACAAGGGACAGGTTTAAGAAATATCTAGGCATGCAGTCTAGGCATGGTGATCATATTCATGTGAGGTAAGGAAAAGGGAAGAGTTTATTCAAAGGTTCAAGTTTCTTCTTTTTCAAAAAACATTTTTGAATCATTCACACATTCATGTCACAATAACACAATGGCTGTGACCTCAGACTTTAAATTTCAAGGAATACTGACTAAATTCTGACAATCAAAAGGGGAAGCAGAGGTCAGTTAGGTTACTTGAGAAACAAAGGAGAAATAGCACAGACCTGTTGACAAGTCACAGAATAATCTAGTGGTTATGGCACCAGATGAACTTGCGTTCCAGTCTCTGTCTGTCCACTTGAAATGTTGGATGTTTCCATTTTAAATCTCAGTTTTTTCATTTCTAAAATGAGGATAATGATGAGAACTACCTAAGGAGGTTACTCAGGAAGTTGAAAGTGTGAAATGCAGCATCTGATACAATGAGCACTCATTAAATGGTCACCATTATTACATAGTACAGAGGATTTCCTAGGGCTTGAAAAGAATAATTTTTTTAATTTAAAATATTGGATTTTATTGTTAAGATATCCTGAGTTCTGGGTATTGAGTAAGAAAGAGCATCAACACCCCGGTAGGTAGCAATTGACTTAAAGCTATTGTCAGATGCTCCTTCTCACTTTCAAGTAGGGTCATAAAAAAAGGTCTTCCCATGGGGACAGTGAGATGCTCCCACACCCCAAATCTTTCAGAAGAACTCTGAGAATTAAAGCTTAAAAGATGATGACACAGTAACAAAAATCTTTTAGGCAAAAGGAGAGGAATTATCTACTTTGTATTTTGAATAAGCAGAACACTCAATACTATGTTAAAAAGCTGTAAAAATATTGTGAAAACCTTGAGGTCTTGGTAGTTTTGACAGAGATAATAAGGGGACAACTAGTCCAGGTGCCAGGAAAACCGTATTGTATTAAAGAAATGTATAAGGAAGAAATTGCTGTATTTAAGTCAGTAACATCTGTTAACTTTCATCCTAGGATTCTTAAGGAAGTTGGTAGCTACAATAACAGTGCTTTTCACTGCAGTTTTGGAGGACTGGGGTCAGTGGTGTGCCGACAAGTGTTTAACAACTAGCTCTCCAGGAAAAATATTGCATGGATATCTCTATCTTATACATAGTTCATTATAAATTTTATGGATATAGAGTATTAGTATATAATTTACAAGTAAAAATAAAATATACGCTACTCTTTATCATGATTTCCGTATAGCTGATTCATTCATCAATTTTTGCATTTCTCATCTGTAGAAAACCTATGGTTGCAGTTGACCAATGAGTGTAGTTCCAACATGAATGCTGATATTTTATTTTACATTAAGAGTAAAACAACACATCACTCACTTATCAATGGTAAGAATGATTTTTTTTTGCTAAGTCAGATAATTGTTTTTGAATATTAGAAGAATATTTTCACAATTTTTTGTGCTATTCATGATGTAATGCTACAGACAGGAGATACTATTAAGTTCAGTTGGCAATTATCTTCATTATTTTCTTAGGTCTAGACATCAAGACAATAAATTATGTCCTGATGTATAGTCAATACCCCTATGAAGTAAATAGTCCAACATGGACAATTTCAAGCTACAACATGACCACCACTGAACATTGTTTGGAAGAAATACGCAGTAGCACACCGTTAAGTAGCATTTGCACCATCCAGGTACTTCACTGGTACACATTTACAAACTCATTCTCAATGCCTTCATCTAGGTCTTCAGTAAAAATGTGCCCCCATTTGTTGAACTTGACAAAACATGGTGGTTTTATTGTTTAAGCATAATAAATATCCATGTTGGGATGTTGAGAGGTTTGTAATTCCAAGGATTATCTTTATATACTTGGCTACCACACTAAGACATGAGCCCAGTCAGTGGTGTACTTAAGCTAGCTCATATTGGCCCACAAGAGATAATTATTAAATATTTAGGGATTTTGCAAGCTGGTTGTTAAATACAACCACTATTAAAAATAAATTATATAAACTTATAATTAAATAAATATTTAAAATTTAAAAATAAAAAATTAAAGATTCAAGATTTATCACTTCTTATTGATTTCACTATATTTTACTATTATCTATGTTCTTGGGGGTATTCAACATACATGGAAATAGTAGCATATAAGTTTGGGAGGGGTGTGAATAGAACTAAAGTATTCTAACGTCCTTGTATTGTTCAGAAAATGGTAAAAGTACTAATTTGTATTAGTCTTTAATAAGTCAAAAATGAATTGTCTACCCTTTCTAAGATAGAAAAAAATACTAAAAAAAAATGTAACTAACAAGCTAATAGGAAAGAAGAAAAAAATGAAAAAGTTTTAAAGTATTTAAATGAAAATAAGGCAAGAAAGGAGAGAGAAATGAGTAAAAATAGGTGGGACAAAGAGAAATCAGACAGTAAGATGGTAGATTGAAACTCAATAGGTTTCACTGAAGACAAATAGACTAAATGATCTGATTAAAAGACAAAGACTGACAAACTAGATACACAATAAAATTTAATTTTGCTGTTTTTAAGAGACATGATTTAAATATAAGGATACAGAATGTTTGAGAGTAATAGGATTTTTAAAAATGATATACCATGCAAACATGAGCCAAAAGAAAGTTATAAGAACTATATTAATCAAAGTAGACTCTGAGGACAAAACCACTGTCATCAAACTAATATAACACTTCTGTATTTTGGATGCATGTAATAATATGGCTTAGAAACATATAAAGCAAAAAGTAAAGGAACTAAAGGGAGAAATAATCTTAAACAATAATCCATAATCATAATGAGATTTTAACACCTCTCTCAGGAGTTAATAGAACAAACAGGAAAAAAATCAATTTTCCTGTCCTTTTACTTTTAATCTCTCTATATATTTAATTTAAGAAGTGGCTATTATAAGCAGCATAAAGTTGGTCTGAAACATTTGTTAGATTGAATAATACTATTAACACTTTTAAACACTATACCTAACTGTAGAATATGCATAATTTTTAAGAGTAAATAGAATGTTTATAACAATTGACTACACGCTGGACCAGAAAGCATGTCTCAACAAGACTGAAATTACATTGAGTGGATTCACTAATCACAGTAAAATTAATCCAGAAATCAATAACAGAAAACTGGAAAAATCCCCAGGTGTTTGGATATTAACCAATAAACTTTGAAATAATTCATGAATAAAAACTACTTAGAACTAAATAATAATGAAACTATAAATCTTTCCAGAGGGAAACCTCTAAGCCTAGAAGGGTCTTTGGATCCTTCTAGGTGGATATCTGCTTCCTTTCAATGATGTGCTGACCAGAGATATCTTTCATTGTTATTAATGGACCATATACTGAGTCTAGGCCTAAGAAGGAGCCTCCACCCAATCCTAGGTCTAGGAAATCATTTGAGGAAAACAGTTAAATACCTTAGATCTGGAGGCTGGGCAGCCACCCCATGGAAAGCAAGAATTTTCTTCTATTTCAGTGAGAGATGGTGTGCTTAATTGTGGGCTAAAAATACTGTGTTTTTCCTTCCAGTGCCCAGCATTACTCTTCCAGTGGTAGAATGCCCACCCCCATCTAGACTATTGGCACCACCTCCTCAACATGGTCAATGCCCTGTAGATGCCATTCCAGTTCCTGATGGCCTTTACCCTAAAGGGACTATATCTTGACATTCACCTGGATAAAGGACCTGCCTTCTGATGCTTGGGAATTACATCTACACACAAAACATACATAAAAACCACAAATACACAAAAGCCACAAAAATATTCTGACTTGAAAAAAATATTTTTATTCACCACAAATGAAGATCTCCTCATGCAATAGCCTCCACTAAATTACTTGCCTTGCATGCTTTATGATGTATTTCCTGTAGCTCATATAAATCATAAAACATTTAGAATGTTACAACAAATATAATATTCAAAACATAATTTTAAGTTTTAAGCATCCAACAGTATATTAATTGGAAGAATTAACACTAAGTGCTTTAAATCTCAACAAAGGTTGAGTTCTCTTTTGAGTCACCATCTAATGTAGTTAATGGGGGCACTCTCCTCCAAGTGGCGACTCAGGGAATCAGGCAGCTACCATCCTCTTACTTCGGTGTCATCCTGGTATCATGCAGCTAGCAGAAGCAGAAGAGCAGTCAGGAAGGTTAAATCAGATCCTTAACCTCTAAGCCTGGAAGTGACATACATCAGTTATGCTCACATTCCACTAGCTAGAAGTAGTCACATGACCCTACCTAGATGTAAAAGGGACTGGCAAGTAGTCTTCCCAGAGATCAGGAGGAAAGTGAAATGGTTTGTTAAACACAGAAGACTGTCTCTGACTCAAAAAGCGATCAAACCTCATAGTCCATGAAGGAGGAAGGGGGAAAGAGGAAAGAAAGGAAGCAGCATGTACTAATTTGGGATACCAATTTTAATGCTAAGAACTTTACACATATACACTGGGTTTTAACAGAAAAAAACCTGGTGAACCAAATGCCATCATCCCCATTTGATACATGAAGAAACTGAAGCACAGAGTTATTAAACACGTGAGGAGTTGAACCCAGGTCTGTCTGACTCCAAGGCCCAAGTTTCTTTCTTGATCATCTCAGGTGGCTTCAAGCGTGGCCTTGAAGCGTGCGCCCATTTACACCACAGTCAGTCAATCAAAGTGCCGCTTCCAGCTGTGAGTTCCTGAGTCCCACACCACACTTGCTGAATAAGAGTCTCCAGGGTACAGGGACCTACACTTTTAACAAGTTTCCAAGAGGACTATCCTTGATCATGTTCTCTCTGGATTACAACAGTGAAATTCTAAATAATCCCTTTCAGGAAAGTAGAAAGAGATAAGATTCAGTAGCTTTAAGAGAGGGGCATTGAAAGTCCGGCAGACCAAGGAGTTAGAAGCCATGGACAATTGTCCTAGATCAATTAACCTCCTGAGTGACTTCAGGAAGTCACTTGCCCTCACCTTCGGAATCAATTCTAAAAAAAGACTACATTTTTTCCACTGAAAAATGTTGGAAGTAGGATAAATGATCGCTAAAGCCCCCATAGTCTCTATGATAATGTGAAAGCCATGAAGTGAAACAATAAAACAAGCACATAATGAAGAAAGTAGTAATAGTAACATTTAAAATAACAGTTAATCCCAGAAAGGGTTTTTGTAAATATAGACAAGCTTCTCCTAAAATTTATATAGAAAGGCAAGAGAACTAAAATAGCTGAAAACAACTTTGAAAAAGAAGAATAAAGTTAGAGGAATCACAATACCCCATTTTAAGCCTTACTATATAACCACAGTAATCAAAACCGTGCTATTGGCAGAGGAATAGACACATAGATCGATAGAACAGATTTAAGTCCCCAGAAATAGCTCTACATAAGTATGTCCAATAGATTTTTTACAAAGCTACAAAAGCAACTGAATGGAAGGAGAGTGTTTTTAACAAATGGTGGAACAACTGGATATCCATCCACAGCAAAAAATAATAATAATAATTTCAATCTGAACCTCACATCTTCAACAAAAACTAAATCGAAATGGATCCTAGATCTCAATGTAAAATGTGAAAATATAAATCTTTTAGGAAAAAGCATGGGAGAAAATCTTTGTGACTTAAGCAAAGAAATCTTAAATACAACACCAAAAGCATGATCAATAAGAGAAAACAATAAATTAAAAACTTTCTCTGCAAAAGATCATACAAAGAAGATGAAAAGCCAAGTCACAAGAAGGGAGAAAATACCTGCAAATTACATATCTGACAGAGGACGTATATTCTGAATATACAAAGAACTTTTTAAACTCAACAGTAAGAAAACAAAGAATCCAGTTTTTAAAATGGGCAAAAAGACTCAAACAGACCTTCATCAGAGAACCAGAGAGAATATATGGATGGCAAATAAGTACATAAAGATATGTTCAACATCATGAGCCATTGGGGAAATACAGATTAAAGCCACAATGAGATGCCACTTCACATCTATTAGAAAGGCAAAAATAAAAAATAGTGATTACACCAACTTCTGGCAAGGATGCAGAGAAACTGGATCTCTCATACATTCCTGTTGGAAATGTAAAGTGGAACAGCCACTAGAGAAAACAGTTTGATCATTTTTTTTAAACTTAAACATACACTTAACATGTGACTCAGAAATCACACTTTTAGGTATTTATTCTTGAGAAATGAAAACATGCTCACACAAAAGGCCCATGAATTTTCATAGCAGCTTTATTTGTAATAGCGAAAAAATTGAGAACAACCCAAATGTCTTTCAAGGAATAAAGGGATAAATGAACTGTGGTACCCCCGTACAATGGAATACTAATCAGCCGTATTAAAAAAAAAAAAAAAAAAAAAAAAAAAAAAAGAACTACTGATACACAAACAACTTGGATGAATCTCAAGGTCATTACATTCTGTTAAAAAAAAAAAACAGGTCTCAAAAGGTATGATTCCACTTGTATAGATCAGTGGTTGCCAGAGGGCAGAGGGAGAGTGTGACTATAAAGGGACATCCTTTGTGAAAATGGGACAATTCTGTGTCCTGACTGTGGGGTGGTTACACAGATCTAGATATGGAATAAAATTTCATAAAACTATGCACACATACACATAAACATACAAAAGAAGGCATAAAACGTGGTGAAATCTGAATAAGCTCTATAGTTCAGTTAATAGTGTACCAATATTAGTTCCCTGGTTTTGATAAAGTATTATAATTAAGAAAGATATTTTCATTGGAGGGAGATGGGTAGAAGGGCACATGGGAACTTTCTGCATATTTTTTCAACTTCTTGTAAGTCTAAAGGATTTCAAAATAAAAGGTTAAAAATAGCTAATATTTGTAGAGTACTCTCTATGTATCCATGTTGTTCTGAGAAATACATATATATGTGTATATATATATTATATATATATATCAACATATTAAATATTTAAATCTTTGCAAAAGGTAACTGCATTCATCACATTTTACAGATGAGGAAACTGAGTTTCAGAAAAGTTAAGTAATTTGGGCAAGGACACAGTTGATAAGTGATAGAGGTGGGACTCAAATCCAGAAAATCCAGTTCCAGAGCTCTCAGTCTTAGCCAATAAGCAACAATTTTTTGAGGAAAAACAATGAAAATAAAAAAGGCAGGACAAAGAAAAGATCAGAAAGAAAGTCAATAATATGGAGGAAAAGAAAAAGAACACAAGAATACAAAGAAAAGTGAAAACGGTCATAAAAAGGCCCTAGGAGTGATCTTTCTGGCACATTCTGTGTGTCAGTTCCCTAGGAAAGCATACCTTCCATTCATTTGGATCAGTGCATTTCCAAAGGACTGAGGAAAGGCTGCAGAGAAGTAAGGAACATTTTAAAAGGCATTTTAAAAGAAACATTTTAAAATAGGTCAGAGCAACTGGGGTTATTTAATCGAGAGGAAATCAAGAAATGGTTTAATTACCAATTATGAAGGCTTTTGAGAGTGTGTCCAGAGGATATAGAACAAATGAAAGGAGACTTAAATTGAAAAACGAGGGTTTAGTCTGACATTAAAAAATGTTTTCCTGACCATCAGAGGAGGGATAAAGCTAGAAAAGATGAGAGGGCAGTTGACTCTTCTGTGACCTTCAAGAAGGGAAAACTGAAACTGGCTTTTCATTCTACTGAAAGTTAAACCTGTGTAGACAGCGCAGCCTGTCCTGTGACAGGGCCCCATAGAGGGCACTCTGTACATGTTTCTCTGTTTTAATCAGCTAATTATAAAGCAGGTGCAGCCATTCATTCCCATTTTACAGATAAGGAAACTGAGCTTCAAAAAGGCTGAGTACCTGAACTAAGGCCCTTCAGCTGCCCAGGGATGGACGTGTGAGATTCAAACTCAGGCTTCTCTGCCTTCACAGCCCAGACCTATCCACTATATTGCACACACTGCTAAGCTTGGAGACTTAAGGACTTGAAGAGCCCCTGCCTGCCAGCATAAAACTAAATCAAATAATCGATTATGGTCCTTTCCAGCTGCAAAAATATCTAGTCCTCAAATGCGACTAACCTGATTTTACATCAGCTCCATCTCTATCAGGCTCTTCTTTTCCGAACTCAATTTTGTCCAGTAAGTTAACCTATGTTTCTAATTATCATTCTTCTCACAACATCCCTGTGGGGTATGACAAATTGAATTAGAAGAAACTGAAGAGAAAGAGTAAGCACAATGTCTCCTATTTTACAGACGAGAAACTGAGCTGCCCCAGTAAGTCAAGCATAGAATCAAAATTGTGTATGGCTGGAAAGAGACTCGGGGGGGTGGGGAATACAACCTCCTGAAGATTTCAAAATAGAACTAGCACAGCCCCGTGGAAGCCACCACAGTTGGGCAAACGGCCAACTGGAAGGATTCTTCGCATCCAGCCACCAGGGGCTCAGTGACAGTCATTGGCTCCCCAGCCTCTGCCCTGAGCACACAGTTACTGTACCATGGTTAAGATGTCAGAAAAGGTATGCCACCGAAGTTCCCCAGGTGTGTACCTATGCGTGTGTGTTCCAATAAAACTTTATTTATGGACACTGAAATTTGAATTCCCTACGTTTTGCTGATTTTTAAAAAATGAACAGACTTTATTTGTCAGAGAAGTTTTAGGTTTACAGAAAAATTGAGCAGAAAGCAGAGTTCCTGTATATTCCTAAGCACCTCCCTCAACTCAGCTTCCTGTATTATTAACATCTTGCATTGGTGTGCTACATTCCTTACAACTGAAGAACCAATAGGGATACATTCTTATAAACTAAAGACCGTACTTTACATTAAGATTCACTCTTTGTGGTGTATAGTTCTACGGGTTCTGCCAAATGCATACTAACATATATCCACCACTACGATATCATACAGAATAGATTCATTATTCTTTAAAAAATCCCTAAAAATCCTGTATGTTCTGCTTGCCCATCCGTCCCCACTCCAGCCCCTGGCAACCACTGATCTTTATACTGTCCCCAGGGTTTTATTTTCTCCAAAATATCATATAGTTGGAGTCATACAGTGTGTAGCTTTTTTAGACTGGCTTCTTTTACTTAGCAATATGCATTTAAGTTCCTCCATGTCTTCTCATGGTTTGGTAAATCTTCATCTTTTTTTAATAAAATTTTTTTCCTAATGCTGTCTTAGGTTTACAGAAAAATGGATTAAAAAGTACAGAGTTCCCACATACTGTCTCTCCCCACACATATACAGTTTCCCTTATTATTTCCAATTTGTACGGGTGTGGAACATTTGTTATAATTGAACCAATATTGATACATTAGTGTTAACCAAAGTTCATACTTTAACATTAGGATTCACTGGGTTTTGACAAATGTATAATGACGTGTATCTATCATTAGCTCATTTCTTTTTATCACTGAGTAATAGTCCATGGTGTGGATGTACCACAGTTTATCCATTTACTATTGGATGATATTTTGGTTGTTTCCAGTTTGGGGCAATTATGAATCAAAGTGCTATAAATATTTTTGAGCAGGTTTTTGTGTAGCGATAGTTTGCAATTCACTTAAGTAAATACCTAGAAGCGTGATTGCTGGATCATAAGGTGAGACTATGTCTAGCTTTGTACAAAACTGCAAACTGTCTTCCAGAGTGACTGCACCATTTTGCATTCTCACCAGCAATGAATGAAGAAAGTTCCTGTTGTTCCCCATCTTTGCCACCTTTTGGTGTTGTTGTCTGTGTTTCGGATTTCCTCCCTTCTCATAGATGTGTTAGTGGTATCTCATTGTTGTTTTAACCCAGGCATGCATTTTTTAAAGCACACTGTTCAACTCTCTAAAGTAAACAGGAAGTCCTGATAAACTGCTCAATAAACTACCAGGATTCAGCCCATAATTGTGATTCTCAGAAATTCCAATCAACAAGAAGGTTCTGTTGAGAGACAGAGAAAAAAAAAATTCTTTAAAACAATTCCTATTGCTGAAGGCAGCTCTGGTATTACTTGGTAACTGAAAAACACTGAGCTTGAAAATGCCGAAGCAAAATTTCTCCCTTCATCACTAATACTTGCATACTAAAGGAAACTTTCAAAGGCATGAGGACACCTGAAGTACAGAGATAAAAACGGTCTTCTATGGATTACTAGCCACATGAAGGCATTTTCTTTGACAATGCTGGATTTGGCTTTGTTTAAAGTTCTTCTCCAATTTAACAAATATTGTGCGTCCTAAATTGCTTTGTACTATTTCTAAGACACTGAAAGTTGTGGATAACTTAGGGGAAGGAGGTCTGGGTTTTTTCCTTCTCCTATAGCTTATCCAGATGTTCTCTCACACTTTTTATGGAAAGTGGAGCAACAGAATGATGGGAAGAAAGTTTTTCCTGTGTATTATTACACCTGTTATGGCTTGAGTTATCAAATAGTGAAAGATATTTTCTTACTCTATTTATTTCAAAGCAGCATTTCATACCTGCATGTTTCCATAATGGTTTTGATGCTCGTTACCTCTACAAAGATTCAGGCAATAAAGTACAAAAAAATTCTTGAAGAAAGAGAAGTCATTCAATATCATATTTTTTCCAAACATGTGAACTTGCCATAGTTAGACTTTATGATTATGAAACTTAATATAACCAAGTCACATAACCCACTTAGCTTGAAAATTATTGGCAAGCATCTTAAAATTTTAAATGGCCCATTTTATGGTCCCATTCTTAACAGGCAAGATATAACCACATAAAACAGGTGCTTTCTCCTCAACTATAGACCTGGTGCTTATGGCAGCTCCTCAAAAGCCTTGGAAATAGTCCATAATTAGGTGGCAAAGATGCCTGAAAACTTCTCCAAACCAAATGGCAAAGCATTTGAGAAAGTATCAAAAAAAACATTTGCCAGGAATACGCATAACATTTGGAATACCTTTTCTTTGTGCTTTTATAACTGCATTTTAAAGAGTACATTCAAATTCTTCTGTTCTTAACCACTGACGACATATAAGAATTGGTGCTAGATGTCTCCATATTTTATATGGCAACAACCTCTAGTATGAAAAAAAATCAAATAAAAAGCTGAAACACCCACACTTCAGTAATGCCAAGAAAATTCTCCCCATTATTTTACTGTCAATCTAAACAGAGTAACCATACATTCTGCTGAGATCTTTTTTAAAAGGAAACCTGGGGGCTAGTAAAAATAAAATATAGCATAACTTTTTAAAAATTTCCATTGAGGTATGTCTGGCCCAGAGAATACCTGATTATCATTGCTGAACTGAAGGTACCTTCACCAGGTCAACCTTACTCATTGTAGTGGGGAATCTCCAGGACAGGACATTTGCAGATGTTTAATACAGTACCAACTAACTGGAAGATTTTTGTAATACATCTCTTCTTTCCTTTTTCACCCTACATCTCGATAAACACACTACTTCCATCTACACCAAAAATGGAAACTTTTCTAGCATACTTTAATGGGTAAAATTGGGTGGCCCCAAAAGATATGTTGAAGTCCTAACCCCGGGTATCTAATAATGTGAACTGATTTGGAAATAAGGTCTTTGAAGATGCAGGGAGGTCATACTGGAGTAAGGGGGTCCCTTATCCAATATGGCTAGAATCCTTATAGGAAGATGGTGTAAAGACACAAGGAGAGAACATGATGACAGAGACAGAGGTTGGAGAGATGCAGCTGGAAACCAAGGAAGGCCAAGAATCAACAGCTACTACCAGAAGTCAGGAAGAGGGAAGGAAGAACTCTCTCTCCTACAAGTTTCCGAGGGAGCACAACCATGCTGACACCTTTCAGACTTACAGATTTCAGACTTCTAACTTCCACGTCTGTGTTTTTAAGTCATTCAGTTTGTGGCCATTTGTTGTAGCAGCCTTAGAACACTAACACACACCATGACCAAACAGAATTTATCCCTGGGATGCAAGGAGAGGTCAACATATAAAAAACAATCAAGGTGATGCATCACATTAATATAATGAAAGATAAAAATCACATGTTCATCTCAAAAGACACAGAAAGAGCTTATGACAAAACACATCTTTTCATGATAAAAATGGGTCTCAAATTGGGTATAGGAAGAACATATCTCAACATAATAAAGGTGATATATGAGAAACCCACAACCAATACCATACTCAACAGTGAAAGGCTGAAAGCTTTTCCTTTAAGATCAGGAACAATAAAAGGTGCCCATTCTCACCACTTTTAATGAACATGTACTAAAAATCCTAGCCAGAGTAATCAGGCAAGAAAAGAAAAAAAAAGGGTATTCATATATGAAAAGAAGTAAAATTGCCTTTGTGTGCAAATGATGCAATCGTATATAAAGAAAATCCTAACAACTCCACCAAAAAACTGCTAGAATTTATCAGTAAAGCAGCAAGATAAAAAATCAACATGTAGAAACCAGTCGTGTTTTTATATACTAACAACAAAATATCCACACAAAAAAAGAAATAAAGAAACCAACTCCATTCACAATAGTACCGAAAACAATAAAACAATGAAAAATAAATTTAACCAAGGAGGTGAAAGATCTGTACACTAAAAACTAAGACATTGATGAAAAAAATTGAAGAAGACACAAACAAATGGAAAGATATCCTATATTCATGTACCAAAAAATTTTATATTGTTAAAATGTCCTTATTACCCAAAGCCACCTATAGATTCAATGCAATCCTTACAAAAATTCCAATGGCATGTTTCACAGAACCAGAAAAAAACTATCCTATGGAGCCAGGAACCACAAAAGACCTGAAATGGTCAAAGAAATCCTGAGACAGAAGAACAAAGCTGGAGGCACCAAAATTCCTGGTTTCAAACTATACTATAAAGCTGTAGCAATCAAAACAGTATGGCATAACAATAGAAACATAAACCAATGGGACAGAATCAAGAGCATAGAAATAAACCCATGCATATACAGCCAACTGACACTTGACAAAGGCACAAGTATACACAATGGGGAAAGGATAGTCTCTTCAATAAATGGGGGGATGCCCCCTCTCACTAGTCAACATAGTATTGGAAGTCCCAGCTAGAGCAATCATCAGAGCAGGAGAAAGAAATAAAAGGCATCCAAATTGGTAATGAAGAAATTAAACTGTCATTTTTTGCAGATGACATGATTCTTTATATAGAAAACTCTAAAGACTCCACCAAAACACAATTAGAAATAATAAACAAATACAGTAAAGTTTCAGGATACAAAATCAATGTACAAAAATCCATTGTGTTCCTATATACTAACAATGAAATTTCAGGGGGGAAAAAATGGAACAAACAAACAAACAAACAAACAAATTCTTTTGCAATTGCAACTAAAAGAATAAAATACTAGGAATAAACTTCATAAGGATGTGAAGGACCTATACACTGAAAACTGTTAGACATTATTAAAAGAAATTGAAGAAGATACAAAGAAATGGAAAGGTATTCCATGTTCATGAATTGGAAGAATTAATATAGTTTAATGGCCATATAACCCAAAGCAATACATAGATTTAATACACCAAAATCCCAATGGCATTTTTTTAAAGAATTAGAACAAAAAAATATCAGATTTGCATGGAATCACAAAAGACCCTGAATAGCCAAAGCAATTCTGAGATAAAAGAACAAGGCCAAAGATATCACACTTCCTGACTTCAATTTATACTACAAAGTGACAATAATCAAAAGAGCATGGTATTGCAGAAAAACAGACACACAGACCAATGGAATAGAATTGAGAACCGAAAATAAACCCACATATACATATATGGGCAGATAATTTTTGACAAAGGAGCCAAAAACACACAATTGAGAAAAGAAATCCTCTTCAATAAATGGGGCTGGGTAAATTAGAAAGCCATACACAAAAGAATGAAACTAGACTGCTGTCACCATACACCAAAATTAACTCAAAATGGATCAAAGACCTAAACGTAAGACCTGAAACAATAAATTGCATAGAAGAAAGTGTAGGTATTAAACTTAGAGACCTTGGGTTCAGAGAGGATTTTATGAATTTGACCTCAAAGGCAAGGGAAGTAAAAGCAAAAATAAATGAATGGGACTATATCAAACAAAAAAGCTTCTGCACAGCAAAATAAATCATCAACAGAACACAGAGGCAACCAACCAAATGGAAGAAGGTATTTACAAACAACACTTCTGATAAGCAGCTAACATGCAAAATATATAAAGAACTCATACAACTCAACAACAAAAAAACAAACAATCCAATTAAATGGGCAGAAGACCTGAACAGACAGTTCTCCCAAGAAGACGTACAGCCAGCGGATACAGCTAGTGAAGATGCTCAACTTCACTAGTTATTAGGGAAACGCAAATCAAAACCACAATGAGATACCACCTCACACCTGTTAGAGTGGCTATTATCAACAAGACAAGTAATAACAAGTGTTGGAGAGATTGTGGAGAAAAAGGAACCCTCATACACAACTGGTGGGAATGTAAATTGGTACGGCCACTATAGGAAACAGTGTGTTGTTTCCTCAGAAAAATTAAGAATATAATTACCATACAACCCAGCAATCCCTCTTCTGTGTACCTACCCCAAAAATCTGAAAACATTTATATGTACCCTAGGTTCATTGCAGCATTATTCACAGTGGCCAAGACATGGAAACAACCAAAGTGTTCTTCAATAGATGACTGGATAAAGAAGATGTGGTATATATACAATGGAATGTTACTCGACCATAAGAAAAGATGAAATACTGCCATTTGCAACAACGTGGGTAGATCTTGAGATTATCATGCTAAGGGAAATAAGTCAGAAAAAGTCGAGAACCATATGACTTCACTCATATGTGGGATATAAAACTGAAAGCAACAAATAAACAAGACAAACAAATAAAAACTCATAGACACAGACAACAGTTTAGTGGTTACCAGAGGGTAAGGGGGGAGGCGGATGGTAGATGAGGGTAAAGGGAGGTCAAATATATGGTGATGGATGGAGAACTGACTCTGGGTGGTGAACATATTAGGCAAAATATAGATGATGTATTATAGAATTATACACTCAAAACCTATATAATTTTACAATGTCGCCCCAATAAATTTAATTTAAATTTTTTTAAATAATTAAATAAATATTGTAAATGGTGTTGGGAAAACTGGATAACTAAATACAGAATTGAATTGGCTCCCTACCTTACCACTCACAAAAATGAACTAGAAATGGGTTAAAGACTTAAAATTAAGACATAAAACCATAAATCTTCCATAAGAAAACAGGAAAAAGCTCCTTGACACTGGTCTGGGCAGCAATTTCCTGGATATGACAACAAAAGCATAAGCAACAAAAGCAAAAATAAGTAAGTAGGACTACTCAAACTAAAAAGCTTCTGCACAGCAAAGGAAACCATCAAATAAAAATGAAAAGACAACCTACTAAATGTGAGAAAATATTTGTAAATCATATCTGATAAGGGCTTACTATCCAAAATGTATAAAGAACTCGTACAACTCAATGACAAAGAAAACAAATAACCTGATGTAACAATGGGCAGAGCAACTGAATAGACAGTTTTCCAAAGCAAACATCCAAATGACTAACAGGTACACGAAAAGGTGCATGACATCACTAATCAACAGGGAAATGTAAGTCAAACCATAATGAAATATCACCTCACACCAGTTAGAATGGATATCATCAAAAATACAAGAGATAACAAGTATTGATGAGGATGTGAAGAAAAGGGAACCTTCGTGTATTATCAGTAAAAATGCAAGTTAATCCATTAATCCAGCCACTATGAAAAACAGTATGGAGATTCCTCAAAAAATTAAAAAAGAACTACCATATGATCCAGTAATCCCACTTCTGGGTATATACCCAAAGGAATTGAAATCAGGATCTCATAGAGGTATCTGGCAATCCCATGTTCACTGCAGCATTACTCAATAGCCAAGATATGGAAACAACCTAACTGTCCATCAATAGATGCATGGATAAAAAAGATGTGGTGCATATACACAAGAAAATATTATTCAACCATGAGAAATAAGGAAATTGTGCCATTTGAAACAACTTGAGTAGAACTTGAGGGCATTATGCTAAGTCAAATAAGTCAGACAGAAAAAGACAAAATCCTGTAGGATATCACTTACTCGTATATGTGAAATCTAAAAAAGTCAAACTCAGAGAAACAGGGAGTAGAGTGGTGGTTACCAGAGGTTAGGGGTTGGGGGACGTGGAGAGATGTTGGTCAAAGGGTACAAACTTCTAGTTATAAGATTAACAAGTCCTGGAGATCTGACACCCGGCATGGTGATCATAGCTAATAATACTGGATCAAATACTTGAGTGTTGCAAAGAGGATAGATCTAAAGTAGCCTCACCACAAAACAAAAGGAATTATGCAATGAAATAGAGGTGCTCTCTAATGCTGTGGTAGTAATCCTTTCCCAACATATAACTATATCAAACCAATACATTGTATATGTTAAACTTATACAATGTTATGTGTTGACTGTATCTCAATAAATCTGGGGGGAATAAAATTAACCATAAAAAAAAGAAAACTAATACACATAACTTGTGAAAAATGGGTTCTGGAGTCATATAGGGGTTCAAACCCTGCTGTCTGGACAAACTCTCATGGCATTCAAAGCTCTTGTGGGACTGCCCTGCTATAGCAACCCCTACCCTGGGGCCAGAATCCTGCCCGGTACCTGAGGCGGTGCCGTGCTACTTGTCCTCACACTTCTCTTAGCAGTGACAAAGTCTCCAGGAATACGGCCTAAAAGTCTATGGGCACAGTCCATGGGACTTGGGACATTGTTTTTTGTTTGTTTGATATTTAGTACACATGAAGTATGCTGGGAAATTCATCATTTCACCTTAAAATTAAAAGGTACCTAGAATATTTTATGCCATATTTATTAATCTTAAAAATATTTTTTTACCGATTTTATACATATGAAATAGCTTTGGCTTAAAAATTATTGGTATGGATTGAATTATGCTCACCCAAAATTTGTATGTTGATGTTCTACTCCCCAATGCAACAGTACTTGGAGACGGGGCCTTTGGAAGGTAAAAAGGGTTGGATGAGGTCATGAGGGTGGGGCACTCATGATAAGATTAGTGTCCTTCTAAGAAGAAGAGACACCAGGGAACAAGCTCTCTCTCTCCGTCCGCCCACCCCCCACCCCATGTAAGGGCACCCAAGAAGGTGGAAGTGTCCTCACCAGAAACCCACCATACTTGCACTTGGGCTTCCAGCCTCCAGAACTATGACAAAATAAATTTTTATTGTTTAAGCCTCCTGGTGTATGGTATTTTGTTACGGTACCCTGAGTTGACTAAGACAGTTATCATATACATGAGAACACAGTTTAATAAAATGATGAAAACACCTCAAACTCAGTAGTAATAATCAGGTATCAACAGGGTGAGAACTTCTTCGTTGGAAGTTTTAGGTGCTTTAAATACAACAAATGTCTGAATGATTGTGTTTAAGTTTCTGTGCTCCTTTGCTTTCAGTAATAAATAAGATCTGTTTGTTTCATGTTTCACAGTAATTTCCTCTGCACGAGGTTGGCTAAGCTTGGCTGTTAGAGCAGGTGCAGGCCAGGAGGAGGGCAGACGGGAGCAGAGGGCTCTCCTGTCTTCTGAGCACCACTGGTTGACAAGCTCTGGCCTGTGGCTGGGCACCTGCCTGAACCTCAGTCAGCGATGCCTGTGCAAGGCCATGGCACGTTAGGGTCAAGGGCTTGGGTGAATTGAGGCTGCTTCTCTGTCCAGCTTCCCTCATGCTTACTCCTTGTCTATAGCAGCCAAATATCAACTGTCCCGGCCCCCATGCATCTCTGAAATCAGCTCCAGTACCTCGGCTTACTGAGGTCACTTCATAAAGGGATGGGAAGAAGGGAACAGATGTGAAGCGTCCAGAGCAGGATGTTTAGGAAGTCTTCCCACTTTCCTCTTCATCCTTTTACTTCTCTGCTCCTCTCATGCTTTTTAGAAGGCTTCTCACACAATTTCTCAAATTTCATGGTAATGTTTCCAGAAACGACATATAAGAGAAGCCAGAACCCCCAGAGAAAACAATCCTCTGGAATCAACACCACTTTTGCATAGTTGGTGTCATTTCATAAAGAAGTACTGGCTTTCTTTTATATTCTATGTTTCTGTGTCTCTGAAAAGTACTGACAAGTCCTACAGAGACACAATTGGTTTATTATTTTTTATACACCTAGATAACACAACCCATCTGGCCCAAACCAGCATTGACAGCAGATGGGGTTCACTGGTGCCACATATGGACAGCCATTAGTGCTTTCCCCAACTGTAGAGAGATCTTTGTAACATCCTTCTAGAATTCTCTATTCAACATAAATAGCTTGAGAATCTTTCTTCTCAGAGGCTTCATGACATTTTTGAACTTGATTATGTAATATATCATTTTATACCATTTGAATTTGGGTGCTTTTATAGGCTAATCAGAATCCTTGAGACAATGGTTTCAAATGTATCATTCATTAAAGAAAGAAATGACTTATGTTGTATCATCTATTTTCATTATAATGTCTTAAGGAAATTGTTCTGCCTTTTAAAGGCTCTCTCTTTCCTAGTTGATATGCAACAAAACCACCCTATTCTTTACCATGAAAAACCTTTATTTTCTCAAGTTAAAGTTGGTAATTTTAGTATTTAGTAATAGCAGCAATCATTCTTTTTTATTTACCATACGCAGTTGGTAAGATTTTTATTTTACTGTTTTTCTTTCCACTTTAGGATAATGTGCTCTTTTTTGTATGATAATGTCATAAGCCTCATTTTCCCTTCTGTTAGGTCTTGATTATTCCCCCAAAGGCTGACTTTTAAAATGAAAACATTTAAAACTTAATTTTAGCAAAACACTTATGTGGTCACATGCATAGAGGGGAAAATAAGCCTACGGATACTGTTAATATTATTCCATGCAAATTAAGCCTAATGCAGCACATGTAGTAAGCAGCTTTCCTTAAGGGCTGATCTAATTGTAAAACTGAGACTAAAGATTTTAAGAGGTAATATAAGAGTGAGGGCACACAACTAGGAATCAGCTTGTCACTACTATTGGACGACTGACTTCTGAGTATCATTTTTGTCTGACACAAAAAATTGCAGCCTAAGAATTATTCTTATTTTATGGGAGTCTACTCTAAATTAACCTGACCAGCTTTTTCTTGTTTCTTTTTAACAAACATACCAGAACTGGTGCCTGCTGCAGACATTAACCGAGGTTGGCCGAAGGAAACAGTTAAACAGCTCCCTTTAAGGTTAGCTGGAGCCAGCTCGCAGGTTGAAACAGACAACGCCTTTAACTGAAGCCAGAGGACAGGTTACAGGAAGTGTCAGTTTCAGGAAGGCAGGAAGTGGCAGTGGATCAAGCTTAGTGGCTTGACAACCAAACTGTCAATTCCTTGAGACCAGGCACTAAGAAAGATTTATCTCTAGCTTAACAACCCCAAGCCTATGGTGAAACATTCCCTTCCCGCCTCTCAACACACATGGGTCCACCTCTCCCTTCTGGTCTCAGCGGGAATTGCAGCTCCTAAGAAAGGCCTACTTTGACCCGCTCCTGCCCCGACTGCATTTACTGCTACAAATGGCAGAGCAGAGAATATGAAACACATAAGGACAACCTGCAGGGAATAAATGGACATAAGGCTGCCCAGAGTGAGAGCCACACGCCATCAATGCCTGCTTGTCTTTGGGTTCAGCCTAACCCTGGACCTACCCTTTTCTTTCTGCCCTGTACAATTTTTAATCTCACTTGGCTCATTGTTCTGATTAATTCTGGTTCTCAGCAGCATCAAATAGGTGGTCCCAAAGTAAAGTAAAAGAAACTGGAGGAATCAGAAAGGAACAACAGAAAAAAGAATAATTAAAGGGGAAAGAGGTATTTGAAATGTATTATAATTGAATGAAATTTAAACGCACAAAAGACTGACCCACCAGGGATTTAAACAGTTTTGGGAGATCTTTGCAAGAAGTGATTATGTAAGTGGACTAAAAAAGAACAGGAATAGAAAGAAGGTGCCACCAATGAGTGGTTATTATACTTCCCAAAACTAAGAGATGGTGTCCTTTCCCTGTTCACCACCATGAACCAGCTGAACTAGGCCTCTGGGAAGACATTTTCTATTTTCAATAAATGATTATTGTTTTTATAGACCACATTCTAATATAAAAGCACATACGAAGACTTACATAACTCCAAGGTCAGTTAAAACCACCACATATATAATCTGCCAAAGACTTTTAATACTCTAACTGCCTACTTTCTCTGTCCTTTTTCTGATCTTTTATGGCTCACCAGTAAAGAGATGTGTCATGATGATCTATTCGCTGATGAATCCTCTCTGTCTCTTTAGAACTCTGAGAAGGGGAAATTGGGAGTAAATGTAAATGTTTTCCTAGGCCCTCTAAAAGTACAAAATTAAAGAGGCCTGTTATCCTGTAATGAAAACGTTCTACTCAAATGAAATCTCATTTTCAAGTGCTCCAACTGCAGAACAGTCAACAATAACAGGCTTTATGTCCAAATGGGAGAGGAGGAGAAAGGCATAACATGCTTGCCCTTGGTTAAGAAGGGTTATATTTAAACAATGAGGGATAAACATGTCCATAAGATGAAGCCTGAGAAAAATATGCTGGGTATTTTTTTTAATTAATGGAAATTTTGCTCTCAAATTTCCACAGAAACCTTTTTCTTTTCTAGTCTGGTTATTCATTACACTATAAACCATTGCCAGGAAGAAGTCAAAGGATTGTAAAAATCTATTAATCACATCTGAAGCAAAGTGGGGCAAGACAGACGTAAAATCAGGGTACCCCCCAGTGGGCTGTACGTTCTGGTATGATTGAGCTGCCAGGAGTACTGGGGAGGAGAGATGCATGTAAAACATCAAGATTGGGAGATACTCAAAATAGGAGATAAATACTGAGAACTACAACATTACCCTAAGTTTTGGAGATGGAAAGCTGGGGCCAGTAATTGAACACATTTTGAGGAGAAAAAAAAAAAAATGTTCCTCTCCTCTCACACCTGCAAAGGAAGAGGGCTGCTTTTCTTAATTAGGCCACAGAAAACATGCAACTGACCCACTCCATGTCACCATAAACAGATGGCAAAATATTAGAGTTTCCTGAATTTACAGCGACATATCCATTTGCATGATCTAGAAATGTTCTTTGGTACACTCACTTTTAAAAGAACAGTTTTTAGAAACTTACATAATAAAAAATGGGGGGAGGAAGGGTGATTAGAACGTGAAAGTTAATAAAATTTAGTTGAAATTTAACATTTCAGTCTAATGAAATGCCTGAAAGATTATACCAATAAAGTTAAGCTTTATATCGTATAATATATTCTTTTGTTAAGTAAAACAACTAAATGCACAAAGATTATTTAAAGGGTTTACTTGTTCTTTGTAAGAATCTTGAAGCTTGCTGCATGTGAAAACCTGCACAAGACCAATGCATAAAGCAGGTATCAGTAGTAACAACATTATACCTTGTTCATACAGTACTTTGTGCTTCTCTGGGTGCTGTTTTATGCAATACCTTATATTACCATCAAAGTAATTATTATTCCCATGTGAGGAAATCAGTCCAGAGAAGTGGCTTAGCTACATGTAAAAGAGAGTCAGTGCTGGATCAATCCTACAAAACAAGGTTCCCAAAACCTAAACCTAATACTTTTATTTTTCTCCCCCTCAGTAAGGCCAAGTTTTCTTTAGAAGAAAATTAATTTCCTTAATAAATGTAGTATTGCATGGTGTTTAAGAGTATGGGCTTTCAAAACAAACCTAGTTCCAGGCCTGCCATGCCATATATCAACTTTGTAACTTTGGACAAGTAACCTATGCTTTCTGGCCTCAGTTTTATCATCTGTGACATGGGGATAATCGTATAATGGACCTACAATAGCCATTATCATTATACTCCAATTTCTGGTTTTCCTCCCCTTCCCAGCATACAGAACACTGAACTTCTCAGTCCCTCAACAGTTTGATGGGGCCACATGACTAGTTCTGACCAATGAAATGGGAACAGATTCAATGGCAGGTCACTTACAGGTTTGCACAAATGAAAAGTCCATGCATGATGCTGCAGCCTCTCCCTTACTCAGCTTTGGGTTGTAATGGCAGAATCATGCTGAGATTGAAGCAGCCTGGATCACTGAGTCACCTCATGGAGTGCTATTGCCCAAACTACAGTGAATTTTGTCCTGTTGAGTAAAGCTCCTGAAACTATGGGGTTGTCACCACAGCACAACTTAACATATGCTGACTAATGCATTCCTCATGGCTTTTTTGTGAAGATCAAATTATAGACGAAGTTCTGAATACAGTGCCTTATACAGTCACCAATTAATAAGTCAGCCCCATTATTATAGTTGTAGAGTATCTAAATGTGAGAACTAGGATTGTAATTTCAAGACACCTAATTTATAGTCCATTTATTCCCTTAACAAATGTTTATTGAGTATCTATAATGTGCGAGGCATTATGCTTAGAGCTGAATATATAGAGATGAACAAGATAGATACTGTAGCTCCTATGGCCCCAAGGAAAAAATAAGTCTTTGAAAATTGTCTAGAGATTTCCAGTCAAGATGGTGGAGTAGATAAATGCTGTGCTTGTCTTCTCTCATCAACACATCAAAATTACAACTACACTACAGAACAACCATCACTGAGAACCACCTGAAGTCTAGCTGAACAGAAGTCCTACAACTAAGGGCATACAGAAGAAGCCACGTCAAGACTTGTAGGGGTGGAGACATGGAACAGGCTGGTCCCACACCCCCATGTGACAGTTAAAAATTGGAGAGGATATCTCAGCTGTGGAGGTCCCCCCTCGAGGAGTAAATGCTCCCAGCCTCACACCAGGCTCCCATCCCAAGGTTCCAGTACCAAGAAGAGACATTCCCACAGCTTCTGGTTGTGAAAACCAGCAGAGATTATGGCTGAGTGAGACTATGGCAGCAATAGTCCCAGGTGTTCCTCTTAAAGGATCCATGCACAGACTTACTCACTGATAGGCTCACTCACTCTTGACTCCAGCACTGGGGCAGCAGCTCAAAAGGTGCCAAGGACTTATTGGCACTGAATGCCAATGAATGGCACTGAATGGCACTTATTGGAAGGAACTGAATGATATGGCTTCAGGGAAAGGGCTAGAGGGTCAGCTTGTCTTCCAGACAGAAGTGCTGGCAGAAGCCATTGTTACCTTGTTGAGCCGTCCCCACTCCCAGCATGCAGACTTATGTGGGTGCTATATCTGAGGCTCCATCAATCCAGCTAACATTGTTTGACTTGCCCTGGTGATTCCCTGAGACCCCACTCCACCCAACTTACAGACCCACCCAAGGTGCTTCCAGTGGCTTTTCCATGCAAACAACTGTCTTGGTTCATGCCATGAATGTTCCTAAAATCTCTCAAAGGTTCACAAACCCCATACAAGCAGCATCTGGCCTCAGTGTGCCCCAGACCTCTTGTTGAGCAGCCCATCACTGGTGGTCACCGGCCTCAGTTCACAGCTTATCTTCTTCCAGGCTACTCCAAGCCCAGCATGGTGGTAGCCGTCTGCAGATTGCTTTGTGGCTCATTCCAGGTGGTCCCAGGAAGAGCATAGGCTGTGGCTGAACTTGGCCTGCAGTAGGGCCCCTCCTAGGAGGCCCTGGGGCCAGCAAACCTGGTGGCTCTAAGGATGACACACCCAAAGTGCAGACTGGGCAAGCACCAGAGTCCCACTAAAGGGACTCCTGCTTTGTAGGGTCACAAGGGAGCTCCCATAAGACTATCAGCTGATTTCTCAACAAAAACTTTACAGATCAGAAGAAATTGGCACAAAATATTCAAAGTGATGAAAAGCGGGACCTACAACCAAGCTTACTCTACCCAGCAAAGCTATCATTTAGAATCAAAGGACAGATTAAGAGCTTTCTGGACAAGAAAAAGCTATAGGAGTTCATTTAAAAGAACTGTTAAAAAGGACTTCTTTAAAAAGAAGAAGAAAAAAAAGATAAAAAATATGAATAATAAAATAGCAATAACTGTGTATCAAAAATTACTTTAAATGTAAATGAATTCAAATAAATAAATGTAAATGGATTAAATGCTCCAATCGAAAGATACAGGGTGGCTGAATGTATAAGAAAACAAGACCCTTACATGTGCTGCCTGCAAGACTCACTTCAGATTGAAACACACACACACACAGACTGAAAGTAAAGGGATGGGAAAATATATTTCATGAAAATGGAAACAAACAAACAAAAAGCTGGGTTAGCAATATACCAGAAAAAATAGACTTTAAAACAAAGGCTATAATAAGCGACAAAGAAGGACCCAGTAACCCACTTCAGGGTATTTATCTGAAGAAACCCAAAACACTACTTTGAAGGGACATGTACATCTATATGTTCATTGCAGCGTTATTTACAACAGTCAAGATATGGAGGCAACCTGCGTGTCCACCAATGAATGAATGGATACAGAAGAGGTGGCACATATATACAATGGAATATTACTCAGCAGTAAAAAAGAAAAAAAAAAAAGAAAGAAATCTTGCCTTATGCAATAACATGGATAGATCTAGAGGGCATTATGCTGAGTGGAGTAAGTCAGACAGAGAAAGACAAATGTCATATGATTTCACTTATATGTGGAATCTAAAGAACAAAATTAACAAAACAGAAAAAAACTCATAGATACACAAAATATTTTGAGGGTTTCCAGGTGGGAGGAGAGTGGGGGGTGAGTGAGAAAGGGGAAGGAATTAAGAATACAAGTTGGTAGTTACAAAATAATCATGGGGAGGTAAAGTATAGCATAAGGAATATAGTTAATAGTACTGTAATCACTATGTATGGTGTCAGATGGATACTCAATTTATCGAGGTCATCACCTCATTACATATATATATATATATATATATATATATATATATATTTATATATATATGTAATATGTCTAATCACTGTGTTGTACTCTTGAAACTAATATAATATTGTATGTCAACTGAATTGAAAAATAAGAAATTGAAAACTAAAAAAAATATTTAAAAATTGTCTAGATACACCTTTCTGAGAGAGTTTAGGTACAATTCTTCATAAGTATATATGGATATGTTCTAGTGACTTGGAAAGGAATGAAGGCCTGCCCTAGCAAGGATTTGAGGTATGATAGCACCCCTCTAAGAAGCTCCCAAGGCCTCAATTCAGTGCACACACAGGACTCACTGGCTGATGAGAGCTCTAAATGTCCAGTGCAGCTGGTGGAAATCACAAAGATATACAAGTGAAAGATCTCTGATTTCCATGAAGGGTATTCTAGTGAGCAAATATCTTATTAGCATTAACATCTCACACCACATCCTATAGCACTTGCCAGGCATGGCATCACTATAATAAGAAATATTTGCATATACAGCTCACTTGATGAAATATATATATTTGTATTTATATGTAAATATAAAATACACGGATAAATATCCCAGTATTTTAATCTTATTGTTTTCTCCTTGATTCTTAAAACTATACTTTTCTGAAGCAGGAAACTCTCCAAAGACTCCTTGGAGTTCAGCTGCTAGAATATTCTTGACAGAACACCAAACTGCAGCTCGACATGTTCTCAATGTAACAGCCTTGAGTCCCTGATACAGCCATATTTTCATTTACTTGGGTAAAATGATTACATCTGGAAAACGTATATACTTGGACTTGAAACTCAAAATCAGTACCCTTCTGCAACAGAAAAAAAAAACACTATTAATTCTAGGCATATTTCTGCTGAATTTAACAGTGAAGTACTATAGCATTTCTCGGGAGTCAATCTGTCACACTCAAATCTAATTTAAATTTCCAACAACTTTGCTTTAGAAGTTTTTCCATGAAATTTGGTCTTCGCCTGACTCGCCTGCTGTAAATTCTATTAACCAAACTCTGAAGGCCTTACATTACTCTTGAATAATTCTACACTTGGGGGGAGGGGGAAAGATGTGAAATCTCTAGCAAACACCTTCTATATTTCAGAAAGTAAACTTATGAGCTTAAGACTCAAACTTTGGTTGTTTTTCCTTTCAGATTATCCAAAAGGCTGGATTCAATGCCTGAACAATCATATTTTCCAAGACACACAAGAGAAACCCTAATGAAAACCCTTAGTTTGGACCCAACCCGTGAGACTTAAGCTGCTTAAAGATGAAAACACCTCCCGCTTGGTTCTCTCCTGCCCTTTCTTCAGCAACTATGCAAGCATCTAGAGCAGAGGCAGAATCAGTGTCATTTTTCTGTCTCATCTCTTTTAAATCTCTCTTGTTTAGACGTTTTTGGGTCTCCCCCAATATAGAATCTCCCCACATACCAGTAACAGTGACCTATAGATCCTGTCTGTGTCTTTTTCCAACCATCACTCTTTTCCTCACGTCTGCTTCCAAGATCTTGCAAATGTCTTCAAGCTCCTTCAGGAAACCTGGTAGCCGCTACTGGACTGCTTCGTCATCTCAGCCTGCTACATACACACTCCATGTCCCATTGCCAAGAGAGTCTGGGCTTTCTCCAGTGATAACAGATGGGTGTGTGGAAAATGACATAAATGGAGCCATTTCAAAGTAGAACCAGAGCAGGCATTCCAGTGGAACTGCCTTACATGTCTTGCTCCTTAAACATCTGAAATGTTTGAACTGGGCAAAATAACCTTTGGACTGGGACTAAGCAACATTATCTTACACACAACTGTTTGCAAAGCTAACAAGAAAGCAGACATCCTGACCACAAGGACCGATGATTATGGACTATCTGAAGATAGAATCAATAATTGGCCACATATAGTAAGGAATAATTCAACTTACTATCACCAATAGAAATCTATTTCTTCTACTTATGTAAGTATTTCCTCCCATTTCTCATAAAAATCCCTTGCCTTCCCCCTGTAATAAGAACACAATTTGGGTTTCTGCCTGAATCTGCGCGTCCAGAATTGCAATTCTTTTTAATACCTGATAAATTCTTGCTCCCCTCATTGTGGCTTTTTATTTTTAGGTTAACAGGTGTTAATCAGATAATAAACCAGATCACATCAGATTAACAAAATGCCTCAAGCTACTAAGAAGATGTCTACAAAATAGCACTACTACTAAGGTTTGGAGTGTTGGGGCCAACCTGGGGCGTCTAATTGGAGTCCTTCAAATATTCCCCTGTGGGGAGTTGCTGACCTCACCAGCCCTACCTCATTAAAAGGTCATTAAAATGAGATATTCCCACAAGTACTTTCAAAAAGAAGTACTTTCAAAAAGAAGTACTTTTTTTTTAAAGTTTCATAACACACTTCAAGGCATTTTTTAAAATGTATTAAAAATCATTTTGAAATGGAGGGAGAAAAGAAGGGAAGAAATCAAACCTGTAAGCATTCATTCATAGTCTCACATACCTTAAATGCATTAAACAACCAAAACCTTCCCTGTCAATGTGCTGAAGAGGTAGCAAGTGATGAAACCTATGACACAGAACGACCATGTGAACTCCACGTGCTTTCTGTTTGCTTGCCAGTGTATTGCTGCGCGATGCCCCCAGCAAACTTTATCTGTAAGGAGCCAGACAGTAAATATTTCAAGTTTTGTGGGCCACATAGGCTTCCATTGCACATTCTTCTTTGGTTTGTTTTACAACCCTTCAAAAGCGCAACAACTATTCCAGGGGAGGAGCCATTTACTAGCCGCATTTGGCCACACGCGATCATTTGCAGGCTGTAGTCACACAGTTCTGCCTTAGAACACCTCTGGTGCTTAAACAGTGATGCATGATGACCACCTCGGACCTGACAAAAGTACTGATGAAGCAAAATACAGAAAATTAAGAAGCTTTTATTTCAAAGGAATGTTCCTTTCTAGATAGATACGGAAATAGTTTAATTCTGCCTAAATCATTTTATTGGTTTCACACAATTCCAATAGAACTCCCAGAGCTGTCTGGGTTTCCTTTTGGTTTTTATTTTGTTGGTTTGGATTTACAGTGGAAAGGGAGAGGGCAAGGGAGATAGAGGATAAAGAATTTGATAAAATGACTGTATAATTTAAAAATTAAAAGGTTAAAATAGGTAAGTTCTGGACAATAACTGTAAGAAGGAAAAAATACAACCTCTCAAATAATAAAACATATTATAAAGCTACAGTAATTAAAAGTGTGATTCTAAGGTAAATAAGAAACAGAGCAATAAAATAAAATAGCATAGAAACAGACACTAAGATATATAAAACATGAATACATGATGAAGTAATGACAGAAGACTGTGGTGGTTTATTTAACAAAAATATTTCTGGGTCAACCGATTATCTATGGGGCGAAATT
This sequence comes from Rhinolophus ferrumequinum, assembly GCF_004115265.2. Lineage (NCBI taxonomy): Eukaryota > Metazoa > Chordata > Mammalia > Chiroptera > Rhinolophidae > Rhinolophus > Rhinolophus ferrumequinum. Next base: position 57,555,153 of record NC_046287.1, read on the forward strand.
AAGTTAGATTTGTTTTATCTTAAAATACACTCCAAAATAAATTCCAAGTAAATCACAGGGGTAAAGTTTTAAAATTCTACTAGAGGAGCTAGAAAAAAATATATAGTTAAATATATTTTATCTTCTTTCTTTGTAGGGAAAGACTTTATAAAACTATGGCAGAAATCTCTTTCTCTCTCTCTCGCTCTCTCTCACACACACACACACACACACACAAGATAATGGATCACTTAAAATTAAAATTAGTAAATTAAATTAGTAAATTTATTTTTACATAGTAAATTATATATTCTATATTATAAATTATTTAGTAAATTAAAATGCTAAATAAAATTAGTAAATCAAACACACAGAAACATCAAAAAATTATTTAAAAATGAAAGCCAACAACTAATTAGGAAAATATTTTCAATAAAAATAATGGAGAAAGCATCGATAACCTTAATAATATAAAGATCCCTTACAAACTGTAAGAAATATACTAGACTTCAATAGATAAAAAGTAGAAGGGTTTTTTAATGAATAAAAAAGTTAGTATGCAGATTTAAAAACGTTCAACTTCACTGGTAATCAAAGAAATGCAAATGGAAACAGCATCACTAGTTTTTGTTAATCAAATTAGCCATGGTAGTACACAATGCCAGTTGGAAGTAATGGGTCCCAGGTTCCCACCCATGGCTGGCTGGAATGGAAATTCACTCTGATAAATAATTTGGCAAGCATTATGTATCAAGTATCTTTAAAGTGGTCATACTTTTTGACCTATTAATTTCACTTTGAGGAATCAATCGAAATGAAACAAGCATAAATCTGGACAAAGATGGATGCATTAAGATGTAACTTCATAAAACTGGAAACAATTTAAATGCCTAACACTGGGGAATGATCAGTGTGGCATATACATACTATGAAATACTATATTGCCATTAAAGTTAGACTCATGAAGACTTTATAATGATAGAGAATTTCTTATGACCCATATTAAATGAGAAAGAAGAACACAAAATTGCATGTGTTGTGATGTCAGATATGATAAAATGCATGAACACACACACACACACACACACACACACACACACGGAAAAAGAAAAAAAGAAAATACCAAAATGATCCACAGCATTTATCACTAGAAAATGGGATTATAGGTGGTTATTTTATTCTTTAAATATTTTTATATTTCCCACAATATATATTCATTTCCTAATCAGAAAAAAATACACCTTAAACACAACCCTTGATCCCTCCAAAAAAAGACAGTAAGAAAAAAACTGTTGATACTCATCAAGCCAAAACTTATTCTAAGCCATAATTACAGAACTGAAAATAATCTCAAGGTCATTTCCTAGGTTAGGCACCTAACCTAAGATCCTATATTGCAGATTAAAAATCATTATAAGTATTTTATGAAACTGAGACATATCTTAAATTTATCAAGGTCTTATCCCAACTTGCAGTCAGCCCAATATTAATAATATTCCTTTGTAAATATCAGCAGAATGTATAGGCAAGATACAAGTCTCAGAGGAAGAAAACTAGTGTCAATGAAAGGAAAGGATCTGTGTAAAAATCCTGTAGGCAGTAAAGTTTAATTCATTAAAAGGAATATAATCAATAACTTTGATTTTATATTATTAGATTGTCAGGGCAACATGTTATAATTAATTTAGATCTGCTCTCATTGTGGCAAGAAGCTGGGAAATAACATTCACCAGTTACTTGGTTTTAATATAATGAACAAAGGAAACAAAGTGCTGGAATTACTAACGAATCAAACAGAGAGAAATGAATAACACTAGGTCGTGTGATGCAACAGTATGAGATACAATAGTAGGGAATACCTAAGACACCTTCCAGTGAGGACACAAAGGATCTAATCCATATGTAGATAACAAAAGGTGTAGAAAATACTCAAGTAACAAGTTCATTTTAACAGAGAAAAATAGGCTGCGGGGGAAACAGTGTAGATTGTGGAGTCACACAGATGGGGGTTGGAATCCCAATGCATCCATGTATAAACTGTGTGCTCCTTAGCGAGACTCTTAACCTCTCAGAGCATCCGTTTCCTCAGCTGCCAAACATAGATGGTAATTAACCTTGCAGCGTGAGTGTAAGGTCTGAGATAGTAACTACCAGATGCCTGGTTCACAGCCCAATACACCTAACAGTGAATGGAGTCCATTACTCTCTTAGGAAAGACCAGGGTCCCCAGCAGCCAACCACATGTCCCTAATGCTGTGGTCACTGCTTTCTCTTTCCTGGCCGGCTAGCAGGCATTGGGGAAAAGGCTTGCTGGCAAAGAGGTTGGAACAGGTAGGAAGAGAATGATTGGCAGTAACCCTGAGTGGTTATATATACAGTCCAGACTCTGACAGTCCCTGTGGGTTCCCCCAGGAGGGGCTGGCCTGGGCTCTGCTCCATCACACCCCGACCCAGATTCAAAACAGCCTGGAACAGAACTAAGGACAAAAGGGGTAGAAAAACAGCAAGGAGGAACAAAATAACCACAGAAGTGGGGGTGGAGATGGGGAATGCACATTACATAAAAATACAATAAGCCATGTAATTACAAGAAAAATGACAAATAAATTAGGACTGAGAAATCAACAAATCTAGAATAAGCTTTGAAAAAGATGAACACAAAAGGATGAAGAAAATTGGCAATGATTAACAAGCATTAATGAAGACAAAAATCAATATTACTCAGTAGAGAAACAAGAGAAAAATAGTAGAAATACACGGTAAGTATGTGTAAGATAAGAATGTTGCCTGGTGCATCAGGATCCTAAGAGAATTAGACAATGAGCTTGGGGGGGGGGGGAGAGAGAGAGAGAGAGAGAGAGAGAGAGAGAGAGAGACTTGCAAAGCTCCAGCTATCACCAGAAGCTGATGAAAGATCTGGGTAGAATTGCGGATCACTGAAGAGTTACAGGGCAATTCTGACAACTTGTCAATGGATTAAGGTCTGTTTTCAGAGAAGTAATAAAGATAATTTGAGGAGATATTGAAAATCATTAGCGACATTAAAATTGATTGTCATTATACTACTGGTAGTTAAACTAAGACTAATAAGGAGCCCTTATTTAGCAAAAGCAATTGTGTCAGACAAATGTGATGGCGCCTTACATTGGTTTAGACTCTTCTGTTTTTTCCTTGCTAAAGAGCACAGTGGATAAGGAAGCACTATCTCCAGTGTGAGGAAGAATGTCAACTCTGGGGATGAATCTCAGGTCTGTTCCCTTATTAGCTTGCACATGTTCTCCTCTCTAAGCCTTAATTTTTCATCTTTCTCATTGGTGTTTGTGACAATTAACAATTGACAAAAAGACCTAGCATATAGTAAGAGCCACATAAATGGCACCTGTTGTGAAGCTTAACAACATCTATTGTGTTGAGCTAGATTCTAAAGAAGGAGGAAAAGACACACTTCCTCAATGTCAAGATCTTGTCAAGTTACCAAGAGGAAAGAATGACAGCCGTATTGAAAAATAGTCTGGTGCTCGACTCCTCAGAGAAACATGCATCATCTCCTTTGTCCTGGCAACAAGGCTAGCACCACATAGCTGAGTGCTTCAGCTCACCACAGAGCATCTGTGAATCCTACCTGTCTATTGGTTCCCTAAATAAGAGCAAACCTTCTGTGACCCCATGGCGTCCCCCACAGGGGACCTCACAAATCCACAGCAACCAACCTTGGGCATCACAGGCCACCCTGAAGGTCATTTCCTCGAGTCTCATAGCAACAAGGGCATTCCTACCAGGTTGGCAGAGGTTAACTGAGTGCCCTCCCACTGTGTATCACCTTCACCGATGACACGTTCGACACACTTGGCACGCAACAAGCAACAAGCGTTTTCTGATTGATGCCAGAGCTAAAAACGGTCATATGCTTATATGCCTCTTGGAATGTAAAGTTATCTTTGCTTCTCTTTCAATTCTTCAGCTTTGAATATTCAGAAAGAACCTAGCGATCATCTGCTAAATTGATTAAAAATGTACATTTCGGTGCTAATCATAATTCTCACCACAGACTAGAGTTGTGTTTCAGAAGAGCAGCAGATGATGCATTCTGTAAAATTCAATGACTGACTTGTTTACAAAATGTAAACTAGATAGGAGGATTGCAAATATTTTGAATTGCTCAAAATATTAAGTGAAGGTCACATGTTATAGGATACTAGATTCTGTTTCTATTTATTTTGGAGATTGTATTAATATTTATTATTAAAGTCTTTAGAAGAAATAGTTTCGCCTACATCCTAAATAAAAGCTGTATGTTCAGCTCAGCTGGCTGCAAGAATTGGTATAATGAGATGTCTGAGTAAAAGAAAAACGCTCTCTATGTTGTGCCAATCTCAGAAAACAAAAGCAATAGACAGCACTGCTAAACCAACACACTTCAAGGGCCACTGGAGAGACCAGGCACCAACGCAAACTAAAACATGAGATACATTGCTGTTCAGAAGTTTTCCAAACTCTTTGTTTTGTTTCAGCATCTCAAAAACACTTTAGGAGTAAGTGAAGATAAAGACAGTTTGTTGCACATTACACAGTTCCACTTTAAAAACAGTGCACCATACCACTTTGTTGCTCCTCCAAACACTTAAGAACAAAGTATTCGCTTCCCAATCCTACCCACCAAGCTATTCCAAAGAATCTAGCGATCTTAACCAAATTTCCAAATATGCATGGGGTTTTTTAAAAACATATTCATGAACAAAATTGTATTTTTAAAAATTAAGTCTGACTCTCAAAACAAATATGAGAATGCTTTGCTGGTAGAAGTATACCATTCTGTGGAGGTCAGTCTAGCAAAACTGAAATATATGTATGCTTTGACTCTTTCTAAATATTTCTAGATTATTCTACAGACACACTATCCTATGTATACATGCCATTTCCCCAAAGCTGTTTATAATATCATAAGAATGGAAACAACCTAAATGTCCACCAATAAGGGTCTGGATTATATTCATAAAAATTATATTTTATATTCATAAAAATTTTATATTCATAAAAATTATATTCATAAAACAGAATACTACGGAGCCACTAATAAGAATGAGGCAGTTCTATACATAATAAAATGAACCAATCTCCACATTTAGAGGTGAAAATCTCAAATTGTTAAGTTAAAAAAAAAAGCAAGGTGTAGTCAAATTGTTAAGTTAAAAAAAAAAGCAAGGTGTAGTCTATAGAGTGTGCTACTAGTATTTATGTATAGAAATGATAAAGACATAAAGAAATGCTCTCATATAATATTACTAATATTTGTTGAGTATATCCTGCATGCCAAAAATTGTTCTTAGCACTTTACATGAATTATTTCATTAGTTCCTCTCAGCAACTCTGAAATATACTATTAATATCCCCATTTTACAGATGAGAAAACTGAGGTACAGGAAGCACAGTAACTTGCCCAAAGTCACACAGCAAGTAGCCAAGGTTCAGAGTCTGTGTGGCCCCGCAGCTCACCCTCTGGGCCACGGCTATATTAAACCTCCTAGTCCATATGCTATCTCTGAACGTGTTTATAAGAAACTGGCATGAAGAGTTGTCCCCAGGGAAGGAACGGACTGGCTAGAGGGGAGGGATGGGAAGGTTAACTTTTCACGGAAACTTCTGAATTCTGTACGTGTACATGACTCCTCCAAAAATAAATAAGCATAATTTTTTTACTTACGTCTACTATGCCTGCTTGGATTATTTGGCAAGAAGGACGATATGAATTACTGTTATAAATTAATTATCTATTTTTTAAGAAATGCAGTTTTATTCGTATACTTACTTGTTTCTATATTTAATGAGCTCATGTTTTTCAAAAACTTGAAAAAATGGTAAACTTTATCCAGTACAGAACTCATAGTTATGCCTACAAGCAATTTCCAAAATAGTCAAAGAGGAATGATAAAATATGCATACCAAAAAAACAGCATTAAATCTATTGCTACAGGTGAGGGCTGAGGTTGTTGACATACGTACTACAGATTATCCCAGACTCTCATCAAAGATAGTAAAAGCGTTCAGACTTTGTTATTTCTACATAAAGAGAGAAATTAAATGCATTCTAGGGAGCAGAAAGAACAAAAGCATACTTGATCTATCACCTAATTATGGTCTACCTCCAATGATAACAAAGAAAAACAGGAAAATTTCTCTGATAGGGAAAATATTCATCATAAAATATAAAACCACACATACAAAAGGTAGAAAAGTTCTGTGAGGCAGGAGTTTATCTGAAATACAAGGTCAATATCCAGAGTAGCACTTCTCACACTTTAATGTGTATATGCCTCACAGGGATCTTATTAAAATGCAGATTTGGGCTCAGTAAGTCTGCATTTCTAACAAGCTCCCAGGTGACGGCTGCTCCTGCTGGTGGGCAGACCACATTTTGAATAGCTAGATAATACATGTAAGTAAATACAGCTACAATCTGATAAATTAAGTTGTAGAACTAAATTGCAACTATTAAAATCTTAGCCCCTTCAGAAGCATTTGAAAATTCAGCAAAGAGATAGATTCGTATTGTCTCTTGAAAACTGAGCAGTGTGACATAGAGGGGGAATGTACCTGTAAAAACTTTGGTTTCAAATTTGGTCAGTAATTCAAAGTGGAATTCAAAAGATTCAGAGAGGATCTGGATTCAAGAATGGTTGAGAAGGGCTAGGAAGTCGCACACCATTTTATACAGAAGTGAGCAACTGCGAAGCACTTAAACGTGTTCAACTTAATCAGAATTCATCTGATGATCACCAATAACATGACCAGCAATTGTGAAACACAAGATGCTGATGACAAGGTCAATATATATTCCCTGGCCCCCATCAGGTTAGATGTGAAGACCCTACAGGAGCCCCCATCGCAGCAGGAGTCTCTCACAGGAGACAGATTACACTGGGAAGTGTGTGTGTGTGTGTGTGTGTGTGTGTGTGTGTGTGTGTGTGTGTGTGTAGGATGCCGACAATACACTTAATTGCTGAGGAAATGAAAAACAGAGAAACACAACCACTAGGATAAGGAATACGTATGTGGTGGTTTTGGTAATGATTTCAAAGAGGAAGAGAGTCTTGGCTTCTTAGAAAAGATGAAGAAAAGCAGTCCAAGTAAAGCAGAATAAAGCAGCACATCCTAGGTCGTGGAATGAATGGCACAGGCAGAGTCATGAGATGCTCTCCTGTCTAGCACACACCTCTTTAGGAAGAATGGAGACAAATTTGTATTTCTAGGGAGGGACCAGAATAGGTTTATATTTAATCTAATTGACAATTGTAACTGCAGAAAGATCCTGAGAGAGGAAATACCAAATAATTCTAAGAGTATGCAACGTCAGGAGAACGCCAAAGAACACGGAAGAAAAACTGGTCTCAGAGATGGCTGGGGGAGGGAGACATCCTCTGAAGTCAACATTCTCTCTGAGCCTCGGTTTTATCAACTGTACAGAGGTCAGCAAACTTTCTGAAAAGGGTCAGACAGTGAATAGTTTAGGCTTTCCTGTTTCGTGCAAAAGCATCCATAGACAATATGTGAATCACTGAACTGGAACATGGCCATGTTTCAGTAAAACTTTATTTTACAGAACAGGTACAGGTGGGTTGGATTTGCCAATGCGCCTGAATTGTAAAATGGGAGTGATAACTTTCCTAATGTTAAATATTTCTGGATCAAGATCTAGGAGGGAAAGTTCATATAACTCATAAGTGACCCTGATAACAATTCCAATATTCATTGACTATAATCATGTATGTCCGTCTAGAAACATTTGCTCCCTCTTTTCTTTACCCCCATCACTCCTAATTCACAGGTTAACATGTCTCCTCTCATCCACCTCCTACCTCCCCTGGGACCTCACTCCTTCTCTCGACCTCCCTCTCTGTATTGCCTCTCTCCATCAGCATGCAAACAGCACAAATCTATCCTGCCACCAAAAATAATAACCACTACTTCTTTGAGGATATCCCTCTATGTCTATATGTCTATTACTCCATTCAAAATCAATTTCAGGAAACAGGAAACTGTACCAGCTTTCCCCACTTCTCAGCATCCACTTAAAATCTCTGTGTTAACTGGCTTTTGACCCCACTACGCTTCTATAAGAGTATTTGCTAAAATCAGTAGGCATTTCTTGGTCGTTAACTTCCTTGATCCCTCTCTAGCAGTGGAAACTGCTGAGTCATCCCTTCCTTCAAACTCTCCCACTTGGCTTCCCAGACACACCAGCTTCTATTGCCCCGGCCTCTTTGGCCTTCAGCCCTCACATGCTACCCTTGCTGTTCCCTCGAGCATTTCTATTCACCAGGTTTCTGCTTTGAACCTCCTCCCTGTCTGTGTAATGATTTATGGAATATAGGTTTGAGAGTCATAAACTTGTTATTCTAAGTAAAGCCATGGAGGTAAAATATGAATTGATGAAAACTGAATCCATTGTCTTCTCTTCAGACCTGCTCCGCGCCCCCCACACCCCGCCCAGATTCACTGACTCCTCAATGGAGTCAGCCTCCGCCAAGTTACCCAACCCAGAATACTTCTGTTCTCTATTTCTCATCTCCTTCAGCCCATATTTCCACTGATGGTCGTCTCCTGTAGCTTGAATTTCTCATCGTTCTCACATCTTGTCAAATGGCTCCAATGAGGACTTCTCCATCTTACTCTGACCTGAGCTCTCCGCCGTGTTGACCCTATTGCGTAGGCCCTCGGGTGGCACCCCTCCCTCTCGGAATGCAGAGGTCCCATCTTCCCACCTCTTTGGGCATGTGCTCCCACTATCCCTGGCAGCTCCTTTCTCATGGCCTGGTGTGTGCCCCTATGTCCTGCCGGTGGTCCTGGTCCAGCCCCACAGCTTTCAGTCCCATCTGTGTATATGCCTTCAGTCCTCAGGCAGGATCTGGAGCCACACATGGCTCCTGAGCGTCAGGGCCCTGCATCCAACGACTCATCCACATTGCCACTTAGTTCTCATAAAGTACCCAACAGTGGCTGTAGTTTCTGACTGCCCGGCATGCCTCCACCGTAACAGAACTCCTCTTCCTTGTGAGGAAGCCGTCATAGGTGTCATCCCACCGAAAGAAGGGTCCCATCTGAGCCCTGCACCCGTGGCAGTGTGCCCACTGCATGGAAAGTGCCTTGTTTCACAATCACTGAAAACACACCTACTGCCTACTTTTAGGGTGCTTCAGAACCTGCAAACCAGGATGTAAACATTACTCACCACGTCAGGAATCATCACTGATCATAGTATTTTCCAGCTGTTTCTCCAGATACAAAATAAACAACAGGAACTAGAAATACTCAGTCACTTTCCTACAAGGTCATATCCTAGCGATATCATAATGACCTTTAAATTTCAAATGAGATCGGTAAAGACTTAGGTCACATAATTTGTAAAACATACCCAATACAAAGCAAATTTTCCACAAGTCTCAGATAAAGCAAACTTGAGATTTTAAAGAAAACATTTTTCCAGTTCTACTAAAAAAATAATTTTTCAAAAGTTCAAAAATCACCTCCTAATGGAAAAGACTTGTAAAGGAAGAAAAAATTGTGACATACATTCACTCACTTAATAAATTCAGTAAAATATATTAAGTAATAATCAAATAAATTTTAGAGCAGTCATTTTTGTAGAACAGTATGGCCTAATTGCTCTTTTAAAAAACAGCGATTGGTAGAAATCATTTTCCTGGAATAGTATAAAGATTTTCTTCTGTAATAGAGATCTCTGACTCTGTTATGAACAGACAGAGGTTCTGCCAAAACACTCTAAACTTCAGACACTGAGATATGCAAAAAAAAAAACTAAGTTCATTATAACATAAGATGCCATTACCCAGAGAAGAATTTTACCTACTTTGACCGCCTCTCTGAGCTATGCATGTGAGATTTACAGAACCTTTATGCACCATACAAATTGCTAGCCTTTTTTAATCCTTTGTTTAGTAGGTTTGCATCCTGTTATTCAATAAAATTCTTTCCTTTAATTATTGAATAAAAATATTCCAATTGTCTGCTTAAGGCCTTCCACTGAGTGCTATGGAAATAGAAATACGAATAAAACATGCAGCTATCAGTCTAGTAATGGAGATAAGATTGAAAAAGACTAAATAACAAAAAGTAGTAAATTTGTAATAAATGGACCACTGCTACTAATTCATAAGAGAAGATGCCATTTGGAGTGAGCATGGGGAAATAAGGGATGCCTTCTCAGAGGGTGGAGTGTTTTAGTAAGGCACTGCAGGCGGGGCAGGACTAGATGGGAAGAATAGGTTGCGGGGGGTTGCATTTCAGTCAGAAGTGAGGGCAACTTGTGTGTCACACAGCTCCAAGAATACCATTCACTTCACAGTTATTTTGGATTTTAATGTTATTATGAAAATTTTCTGACCGATAGCAATAAAGTTTCATGAGAAAGGAGTACCTTCTTCTAATCTGCACAACGCCACCGTATCAACGAGCAGTATGGCTACCTCCCAAGGACTGATTGAAAATTTGACTGCCTCAAACCCTGTGAATACATGAAGAAGAAAAAACTCCCCTAAAATCTGTCATCAAAAACTCACCCTCACACAGGACCTCAGTCCAAATTCACAGTGCCTGGGTGGCCAGGAAAACCTCAAGCCAAAAGTTTGCTTTTAGGTGGTCCCAGGTTGGTAGAAACCGAAGAAATCTGACAGCAGCAAACAAATTCTCTGGAGAAACCCACCTCAATCTAGACATCCAAGAAGCCCTACAGGTAAATATTCGAAAACTGAATTCACACTTAAAAAATCACAAATATATAGGAGCAGCCAGTAGAAACCTTCCTTCCCCCACCCCCCCCCAAAAAAAACAAGATCAGCAGATATTTCAGATATTGGAATTATCAAACACAAGATATAAATTATGTTTGAGGAAATAAAAATAGCAATTAATAAAACGACTATGAAACAAAAAAATTTAAAAACAAGTATATTTTTAAAATAACTAAATAGAACTTTTAGAAATAAAAGCATGTAAGAAAAGGGAGATTTAAAACACAAAGGATATGTTTATTAGAAGACTAGACACTTATGAAGACTTCATTTTGAACTCTTCTTGAACTTGAAGAGTTCAAGTTCATTTTGTGAACTTGAAGATAAAGCTGAAGACATTATCAAGAATAAAGTTGAGAAGGACAGAAATGGACATTTTAATGAGAGGTTAAAAGCCATGAGGATATTGACGATGTCTGACAGATCCAGTGGATTTCCATGAAAAAAGAAAGAGAATGATCAGAGACAACATATGAAGAGACAATGGCTGGGTATTTTCTAGACCTGATGAAAAACACCCATCCAAAGATACAGAAGATCCAGTAAATCCGGATCGGATTCATTATAAAACTTCCACACCTAACATATTGTAGAGACACTACAGAACACCAAAGACAAAGGTATCTTAAAAGCAACCAGAATGAAAAACAGATTACCTTCAGTGGACCAACAATTAGCTGATTTCTCAAGAGCTATAACGCAAGTCAAAAACCAGTGGAATAATACTTTCAGTGTAATGAGAGAAAATAAATATCAATCTAGCATTAGTACAGGCTAAGGAAACATCTTAAGAACAAGGGCAAAATAAATACATCATAGGAAGAGTATTCTAGAAAGAGGGAACAGAAAGTACAAACAGAAAGCCTGGAGATGAGTGCATGCTTGGGATATTTGGGAAAGGTCAGCCTGACAGACACAGAGTAGATGAAGAGGAGAGCTAGGAGATAAGAACAGAGGAGATCCACAGGGCAGATCACATGGGCTTTTCTTTTTTTTTTCTTTTTTCAGTTACAGTTGACATTCATTATTATTTTATATTAGTTTCAAATGTACAGCATAGTGCTTAGACATTTACATAATTTATGCAATGATCCCCCTGATTAGTCTAGTACCCACCTGACACTACAAATAGTTGTTGCAACATTATTGACTATATTCTCTATGCTGCACTTCACATCTTCATGACTATTTTGTAACTGCCGATTTGTACTTCTTAATCCCTTCACCTTTTCACCCAGCTCCCCCACATCTCTCCCCTCTGGCAACCATCAGTTTCTTCTCTGTATCTGTGAGTCTGTTTCTATTTTGTTTGTTCATTTATTTTGTTCTTTCAATTCCACATATAAGTGAGATCATATGGTATTTGACTTTCTTTTTTTTTTTTCTTTTTTTTATTTTTTAATTTATTGGGGTTACAATTGTTAGTAACATTACATAGATTTCAGGTGTGCAATTCTGTATCACATCATCCATAAATCACACTGTGTGTTCACCACCCAGAGTCAGCTCCCCTTCCATCACCATACATTTGATCCCCCTCACCCTCATCCCCCACTCCCCAACCCCCTTACCCTCTGGTAACCACCAAATTACGTTCCCCAGATTAATTTTCAAACCCGTGGCCATCCTGTGGTCACCAACTGCCCTCCAATCCCTTCACCCTACCCCCCACTCCCCACCCCTCCCGCCCATCCAGCAACCCTCAGTTTTTCCTCTTTGTCTCCCAAACTGTTTCTGATTAGTTCATTCACTTATTCTTTTCTTTAGAATCCGCAAATAAGTGAGATCATATGGTACTTATCTTTCTCTGTCTGACTTATTTCGCTTAACATAATACCCTCTAAGTCCATCTACATCGTCGCAAATGCTAATATTTTATTCTTTTTTATGGCTGAGAAATAGCCCATTGTATATATGTACCACAATTTCTTTACCCAATCGTCCATTGCTAGGTACTTAGGTTGCTTCCATACCTTGGCTTTTGTAAATAATGCCACAATGAACATAGTAGTACATACACCTTTTCAAATTAATGTTTTGGAATTCTTTGGATAAATACCCAGAAGGGAAATTGCTGGGTCATAAGACAGTTCTATTTTTAAACTTTTGAGGAACCTCCAAACCATTTTCCACAGTGGCTGCACCAATTTGCAATATCACCAACAGTGTACAAGGATTCCCTTTTCTCTGCATCTTCACCAATACTTGTTGTTGGTTGATTTATTGATGATAGCCATTCTGACAGGTGTGAGGTGATATCTCATTGTGGTTTTAATTTGCATTTCTCTGATGATTAGTGACGTTGAGTATCTTTTCATATGTCTATTGGCCATGTGTATGTCCTCTTTAGAGAAATGTCTATTTCTGAAATGTCTCTTTAGAGAAATGTCTATTCAGGCCCATTTTTTAATTGGATTGTTGGGGGGTTTTTGGTGTTGATTTGTATGAGGTATTTTTTTAATAAATTTTGAATATTAACCCCTACCAGATGTATCATTGGTGAATATCTTCTCCCATTGAGTAGGCTGTCTTTTTGTTTTGTTGATCATTTCCGTTGTTGTGTAAAAACTTTTTAGTTTGATATAGTCCACTTGTTTATTTTTTCTTTTGTTTCCCTTGTCAAAGGAGATTTAGCAGAAAAAAAATATCACTAAGAGCAATGTCAGAGAGTTCACTGCCTATGTTTTCTTCTAGGAGTTTTATGGGTTTTTAAAGCTAATTTTAAGGATCTGAATTTCTCCACTGGGAAAGGCAGTGGAGGGTCCAATAAGCCACCTTGGCTGAGCCCCCACTGAGTATGTGTCTGATGCAAAGAAGACTCAGGCATCAGCTTTGTGGTCTAACTAGTTGGTCCTAAGGCTCCTTTCAACCTTGAAATCTTAGTCAGGCAGAACAACAATAGAAGAATTATGGTTAATTTTCATTCACCCAACCATACTTTATTAAGATATGTTACAAGTTAATAACTACCAAGTAAAGTCAAGAGGAATTCCAAAATCCAAGCAAGTCCTGTGCTCCACTGGATTTTCATCAGCTGTTGCAGGCTTCAATTCCTTTAAGGGAATTCTGAGGCTAAACGGTAATACATAGCGGTCACCTTCTAATCTATAAAACTTTATTTGTGTTGAATAGGTTATTGGGGTGTGGTATTCAAAAGCCAGTACCTAACGGCTAGTTATATTTGTTGAAGTTGTGAATAACTAGCTTCATAAATGGTTTTTCTATTAATCTAAGTAATGAAATCACTTGTTCAATTCTCACTGATAAAGTAAAGGTTTGGGGTTTTTTTTGGGGGGGGGTTGTTTGTTTGTTTTTGTTTTAACAACTTACATGTCTTTGTCACGTACATTTTCTGCAGGATGATTTTGGCATTTTAATGTCCAGTGCTCCTTTATGGGAGTATACGAGTTTATATTCTGGGCAAATTTATCAAGCTCTAGGTCTCTCCCAGAAGAAGAGTGTACAGTGACATTTCTTTGCCTACCATCTTAAATTCATACCGAAAAACAGAACTCTACAGCCCAGTCCCGCTTTGCTTATGTCTTCCATTATTTCCCGTCTATAACTCTCAACTGAAAGCAACTCTTTCTTTGGCCCCACTATGTCACAATCCTTTACTGCGTTCTTCCCCTTGTCCTAGATGCTCTCCACACGCTCTTTGCATCAACCCAAAACATTAATTCCCAGCATCAATTCAAACACTCCCACAAAGCCTTCTGCAAGTAATTGTGTGTTTCCCACAAAATGGAATGTTCCTTAGGGGTAAACAATTAGTTATAAGAATCACCCAGAATTTGTATCTCTGTACTGGCTCTAAAAATATTTGAATTGAATCTGCCAGACCTCATAAATCACCATGAAAGTGTTTTCCATGAAAATCAGATATCATCTTAAATTCTCATTTTCTTTTTTGCATAGTAAGAGTATAGAATGCAGACCCTGTTAATCTCTGCCTCGATTGCTGGCTAAAGACTGGCAGATCCCTCAGTTTTGCTTAATGTGTTGCCTAGAACACTGTCAGCCCAGACTGTGACCATCGAAGCACAGAACCCTCCAGCAAGGCACCTGCAAAGAGACAAAACTATGCTTTCTGCCAACCACAAGTGCCCACCTTTTCTCTTTGCTGCCTGAAGAGATGACAGCAAATTATGGTAAAAACAATAATGGCTCACGTTTATTGAATGCTTATGATATGCTAGACTCTGTTCTCAGTGCTTACTAGGTAGTCATTCATTTACTACTCTAACAACTACAAGGTAGGTACTATAATTGTCCCTGGCCTCTGGATGGGGAAACTAAGGCAGAGAAAAATTAAGTAATTTGCCCCGTCTCACAGGTAGGATGTGGCTGGGACTTGATTTAAAGCTGGTCAATCGGTTGGGCTCTAACGTTCATGTTCTTAACCACACTTTCATACACGTGACTATAAAGGGCACGCTGTACTATCCCACCCATTCTGCCATGGGATCATAGAGGATAAAAACGGCTGTTCCGCAATGTAAAAAGAAAGAAAGAAAGAGAGAGAAAAAATATGAAAGGGTGCAGCAGATTTAAGAGTGCAGACAGGGGGCCAGAGAATCCTGAGTTATAATCTCAGCTCTTTTAACTATTCGACCTCAGGCAAATTACTTAATCTCCCTAAGCCTCAATTTCCTCATCTGTAAATTGGGGATAATTACACCTTCTCTCACTGCAGATGAGTGGCAGAAGTAGGATTCAACCCATAATCTTTCCATAACACTGTGGTGCCACATCCTCCAGAAGGTTATAATCTTGCGAAAATGTGGGGAATACCAGTGCTTCCCTGCTGTGGGCTGGTTTGGAGGCAACTGTACCTCCAACCAGAACCTCCTGGCCCCATCACATCTAAGAAGTCTGGGGTTCCGAGTTACTCAGGGTGCCATCACACAAGACACTAGAAAGCAAAGAAAGGCCATCCTCTTTCTCACGAGCAGCTCCAGTTAGCTAAAGGAGTGTTCTCAGAGCCCACCTCCACACAATGCCATCTATCAAAGGGGATGGCTTCATGGATGAGAATTACCAGCACCCAGAGCACCAACATCTCATTTGCCCCAAACAACACACCCCGTCCTACACACGGCAAAGCACAACATCCTTACAGAGAGAGTTCGTCCCCCAAACCTCCTAGAGTGACCTCATCCTGCAGGGACAGGGCCTTCCAATCCTCTCACTCTAGAGGAGTGCTCGCAGCCTCATTCCTCATTCTTGGAAACTGAGCAAAGGCTCCACTCAGAACACGTGCAGATGAGTCACTACCGGGGAAGTTCCTCAGCGGAATGCTGCAAAGTCCTTTTACGCACTCTCTCTGCAGCAGCAAGTCACGTTGTTTACAAAATGAGATAAAAAATCAAAATGAAGAAACTGTCTAGAATCTAAGGAATGCACCAAACCAACAGTGTCTGTGTGAGGCTTCTGGTATCATGGCTCATACTTTTGTTGAGATTTTTCAAACGTTCTGTAATATAGTACTAATATCTCTATGTAGTTTTTTCTTTGATTTTTGTTTTTGTTTTTGTTTTTTTAAGTAGCACAGGCAATATGTAGTCTGGATTGGAAGAGACATCAGGATTTGCATTCATTCCTGATGTATGTCATGACCATCTGAGCTATGCCCCCTATAAAAATAATGGGAGAGACACCTAGAATATTGTTATTGTGGGAGGATATGGTTATCCCTTTTCATGAACCCTGAATGTCACACACATCTGTACTTCTAATAGAAGTCCTAATGGATGTACCACTGACATATAAAGTCACAGGTATGTCCTGCCTTTGCATCTCCTCAGTAATAAGTTTCACGTGTGAATAATGTCTCCTCTTATGAAACTTAAACTTATTTTGACCAAACAATGCCCTTTCATCCTAATATTTCAAGATTTGGTAAACAAACTCATATTCCCTATCAACGATCCTCCACCCTAACTTTAACTATCTCTGGATCAAGAGCTTAGATATTTTTAGAGTCTCCCTACTGGCAGCAACTCCTTTTCTACCTATCATTTAAAGTTGTCCCTCTCTGCATTTTCACCGGCTCCTGCTCTTTGTTGAAATTTAGTAACTAAAAAAAGTACAACATAAACTGATGTTCCCAACACTCTCACTGATTAAAAAACTTCAAAGTTAAAATGTTACAATGGGGGCGGCCGGTTTGCTCAGTGGTTAGAGCGCAGTGCTCATAACATCGAGGTTGTGGGTTCGATTCCCACGTGGGCCAGTGAGCTGCAACCTCCACAACTAGACTGGAAAAAAAAAAAGTTACAGTGACATTTTGCTTAAAAACGTTTGCATCATCCAATAATTGTATGCAATCGAAATAGCAACTGTATATTACTAGTAAACAGTATTTCTTCTTCATGGAAGAGCCTCCTATTAGTCTACCATTCCCTCTTTCCTGACCAGAAAGCTTTAAGTCCTAAAAGGAAACACACCTGACCCCAAGCATTCTTGTGTATAGGAAACATATTAGGAAGAGGTACTTGCTTGGTTTCACTCCTTTGATGACGGCGGCCGACACTGGTAATACCTTCATTAGGCTCTGTCACTACCATCCATTGTGAGTGACGGGGAGACGGCCATCTGCGGTGGCATTAGCACAGCTGCCATCTTCTCCCCCAACTCAGGAGGCCACAGCTGCCTCCAGCCACTCTGACCGTTCAGCCACTCCCAAGAAAGAAAATGCCTCTGCCTCTAGCTCTCCACCCTATGGATACCTCCAGAGGTCAAACCCCAGGTATTACCTGCCTATAATGCCAAGCACATCCGTAACAACAAAAGAAGAAGACAAGAAAAGAAAACAGCTAATGCTACACAAGCCTGGAAGAGCACAAAAGCAAGGATGTCCAGTTGTCTCCTCTTATCCACGGTTTTACTTTTCTCAGTTTCACTTTCTTTTCAGTTACTCACAGTCAATCGCAGCCTGAAAATGTTAAATGGAAAATTCCAGAAATAAACAATTCATGTTTTAAATTACCCGCTGTTCTGAGTAGCATGATGAAATCTCACAAGTCCCTCTCCATCCCTTTGTCCAGCTGCGTGCACTCCCCACCTGTTCGTTACTTAGTAGCCACCTGGGTGTTCAGATAGACTGCAGGGTATCGCAGTGCTTATGTTCAAGTAGCCTTTATTTTACTTAATAATGGCCCCAAAGCGCAAGAGTAGTGATGCTTGTGATTCCGAGATGCCAAAGAGAAGCTGTAAAGTGCTTCCTTTAAGTGAAAAGGTGTGTGTACGTATAGGAAAAAAAACATAGTATATATAGGCTTCAGTACTATCTATGGTTTCAGGCATCCACTTGGGGTCTTGGAATATATTCCCTGTGGATAAGGGGAGCTACTGTACAATGTTCTCTGTCCGTGTATCTATTATGTTTCTCATCAGACATGACCACTGTGCCTGTACAATGCCACAAATCACGCCCCCCACCCCCAAAAGTTAGGAGACCACTTCCCTGGAACAACATCTATATATTGAAAGATAACAAAGATGGATTTTTCCATCTTCCGTGACTTAAGATCAGGTCTGCACTCACGGTATGTTTTTTAATCTCCTACCATGGCTTAAGGCTAAAATACTGTGAAAACCCTATGTTTTATTTGATGATGATGTTTTGCTTGTAAACCTCTTCCCTACCCCCAGAAAATCTAAAAGCAAAATGTATGAAAGTCAGTCATTATAACTAAATGTATCTGGAGCAAATCATGAATTTACAACAAACCAATAACCTAACACCCCAATTTGCCTTTCCTTCTACAATGGGGGTTCCTACAATGGACTCCCTTTCCAACAGCATAACATTCATGTTCTCATGAGCTGGGTACAGACGACCATGGAGGTGGCAAAGGAGGCCCTACTGACATGCCAGCCATGCATGGCCGGGGATGGCAGCATTTCCTTAAGCTTCGACAACTCAGACCCTGGACGAAGGTATAAAGAATGATTATCAATTAGGGGTGGGGGAGGAGAGGCTAGGCGGAAGTGTATACCGTGTGATACTTAAAGACACAAATGTACTACCTGAAGCAACCCAGGGAAAATGCAATAAATACATTTCTTTGCGTAACAAGTTTTAACTCATCAAAGAAGTCATCTTAGGAATGAGAGTTGAGAAGAGCAAGGAGGTAATTCAGTCTTCCTCCTCCCCAACACTACATACAATTCTCTCCTCTTAATGGTTGATAGGACCCTGAAATTGCCTTCAGATTTGCCTTTGACAAGATGGCAATTTTAAAACAATAGACAAATGTCACTTTCTGCACAAGACCAAAAATGACACTTTCCTAATAGCAAAGACTTTTCCATTTACCAGAAGAGAAATTCCCAACTGGAGACACGTCCGCAACCAGGAGACTCTCCCATGACCATGGAGGTGCCTGTGCAACGGCGTAGGCTGGGCCCTCAGAAATAAAGCAGTTTTGTTCTCATTAATTCTTAGTATTGATATATACTCTCCCAAATGTTCCTCATACTCACATTTATGCTGAAAACCTTTCCAAACAAAACTGTAAATCTAGGAGTGGAAGGAAGGTATTACTGGTTTTATAGGGTTGCTGAATAAAGAAATGGCATTTGACTCAGCTTCAACCTATCCTAACTGATATATTGAAAATTTATAAAAAGAAAATACAAGTTTGTTTGTAAAAGTATTTACTACTACATTATGTTAAATACCATGGTTCTTTCATGCTTTTAACACAGTGTTTAAAATAGTTACAAAGTATCTATTTATAACCAGCTTCCCTCCTAAGATAATATACAGGTGCCAGAACTCAGAAGAAAGGATCAAGAAAAGGCAACTCTCAAATGTACTGGGGTTATGAGTAGACTTTTGGTGAAATAAATGCTCTTATTCACAGCCTGTGTTGAAATCTCTCTACATAGTGATGACTCACCACACCTCTTCCCAACATCAAGCCTGGAATGCCACCAACCTCACCACTGTCATCGCTGACTTAAACGCTGGAGCAGAACCACAGTCTACCAACAAAGAATTTGGTTCTGCTATCAAAAGCAAGGTAGACCGGTAGCCTCGGAAGAGATAATCCGCTCCCCGATAAAACTCCCAGAGGACATGAATTTCCCCCCATATTATGTAAGGGTGTGGGTTCGTTACATTTGGAATAATGGATAACTAAAAATGTATTACAGAGCACATCCTCTCTTCAGGTAAACTTATTTCGACTACCAAGAGGTAACCTCTTGGTCTCAGTTCCCCGGATGAGGTCAAACGCCCACATTCATCTAACCACACTCTTGGTGATGTTCCAGACTTCTGATCTTCATCTCTCATCTTTCCACTCAACGTTTCCTCATCTTTCTACATTTCCTTCTGAAGGCTTTCACATAGCAGTCCAGATTTAGGTTATTATTATTGCTTTCGGAATAATTGCCACTTGCTCATCTAGTTTAAATCTGGGCAACCTTCAACTTCCTTTATTTGTGTGAAATGTTAAGTAAAAGCAGGGTTTTCTATGCCCTCCTAAAATGAAGCTCACAGAACCAAGATCGACATGCTGGAGGAAGAGGAACAGGATATTGTACCAAGGTTCTTACCACAGCTCCAAAGCCCAAGTTATTGGCTTTTTGCAGTCAGACCATGAAGTGTTAGTGCCACAGGGAAATTAAAAGCATCTAATCCATTTCCCTCACTTTACAACAATGGGAATGGAGGCCCAGAGAAATTCAATAACTTGCCCCAGGTCCTGTGAAGAAAACCCCATCTCTCTAACTTCTTCCTATTCTAGTTAGTTACTTCACCCAAGTCATTTATTAACATTTTCTCTTCAAAAGACATAATGTCTATTTTGCCTTAGTACTTAAAGTGTGAAATGACTGAAGTGTTACTTCACACAACAATAAAGAAACAGGTCAGTACGATGACATTCCCTTTGAACAAAGCATGGCTGGACTATGGACCAGTAAAGACTCTAAATTCAACATGACACTAATGACAGTAAGAAAAAGGTATTTGCAACTCAAAATCTAATGTCTCTCGCTCAAATGAGGAGTGCTTTCAAAAAGCTAACAAGGTCGTCGTCTGCTTGGTGAGAGAGAATGTGAAAAATCAGAGGCCATAAATCACTATAATTTATACCACAGAGAATGGAATATAAGATTATAGCTTCCACATATTTTCATTACAGAAGTATTAAATATTGGTAAGAATTCAAAAATTGTATAAAGCATATGACAAAAGTATTAAATCCTATGAATGATCATGGAATTTTCTTCAGCTAAATATTTTAAAAGGAAATATTAAAGTACAGATTGTAACTCCTCTGAAAATGAGCATTGTGAAATTAAATGAAACTGCAATCGTTCAAATATCAGAAGCTGGAAATGCATCTAAAAAGTAAAAATCTGAGCAGCATATATTATATCTTTTAACTTTTCCAGGGGGAGAGAAAAACCCTGGTCCCAAAATGTAAAAACACAATAATCTACACAATGAAAAACAGTTTTGACTAATATTTTTTCTATTTTTCTTTCAAAAATGCAAAAAAGAAAGATAAAATCACACATCTCACCATTTCTTTTAAAAGTATGTAGAGTAAATAGAGACTGTCCCTTCCTCCATTCCTTCAATGCCACCCTCATCCTGGCAGCCACCTCAGGGATGCAGTTTGGGGACAAATGTGCCTCAGCTTGTTTCTCCACTCACAGAGCCCCAGCTCTCTCTCTCTCTCTCTCTCTCACACACACACACACACACACACACACACACACACGTACACGTGTACATACACACACACATACACACATATGTACATACACACACATATATACACACACAATTTTACAAAAATAGACAAACATTCCACATGGGTCAATTTGCTTTCTTTGAATATATTTCAGAATTTAAAAACTAAAAAAAAGGAACAAGGTGAATTTTTTAAAGTAATACAAAGAAAGAACTCAAGTGATATCAATCGCTTTCTGAGTAAACTCAAATCCAAAGATTCTTAGCTATATACTTCTAAACTGTTAATCTATTTTAAATAAGAAAATTGTATAAGTCACATAGGGTTAGGAACGCCTACTTGCTAAACCTCTTGAAATACTCTGAAAAATATTTGATGAACTTCTACTAATCATGGGAGGGTTTCCTCCCCAAAAAGCTTTAAAAAAAAAAAAAAACTTGTTGTAGGTGACTAATTATTGACTCTGAAACAAATTCTGCACAAAGAAATAGACAGAAATAGCATTAATATCAGAACACTCACAGTATATGTGTGCCATCAATCACATTGATAACATTCTGAAAAATCATCATAAGGTTTCTGATATAGCTTGTTAGAGTCCAGACACATGGATTCTATTCAAAAGCGCTTTAAACTTTTGCTATATGGCTTTGAAAAAAATAATTTAACCACAGGAAATTTACCTGCATTTTTCCAATAGTAGTTGGAGCAAATCTGCCAATTCAAGCACTCATTAGTCCAATCCAATAGCAATGTAACCACGGGGGGGTGGGGGGGGGGGAACCCTATGTTTCTGGGAGCAAACAATTTTCTCTTTGATTTTATGTATCCTTGTTTAATAAATTTCTTTATGAGATTAAAAACACTACCATAAATACCACAGATATCAAAAGCATATGGTTACTCTTCTATTTATCAAACCACACAAAAACTGTAAGACTTTTCTTTGAAAACCCATTTCTAATGTAGAATATTCAAAGGTCTGTTGGGAGGCTGATAACAGAGCTTCTTATTTCAGCATGAAGGCTTTCCATGTCACCCAAATCTACCTGTTAGTTTCATCTCCCACCCGCCTCGCCTGCATGTTCCCTGCCATCCTGGCCAGGAACAACCTGCTATTACCCCAAAGGCCTTCTCCCCTCCCCCTGTTCAATTTTGTTACCTCCACCTGCGATCGTTTATTTCCTCCACATCTATAATCTCTCATCTAACAAAATTCATAATTCTGGGCTCATCACAGTGTGCCCTGCTCCACGCACGTTAACCTGCCCCAGGTCACATGTAATCTCCTCCCAACCTCCACATTCCCTGCAGTGCCTAGTGCAGTACATTATAAACAGCATCTCAATAAATACTTACCGAATTGAATCATCTGTTGTCTAATACCCTGCCTCCAAAAAAAATCAATCTGTAGTCCCTGAATGAAAATTGTGCAATTTTAACAGCAGAAAGTTACTGTAGCCAAGTTATATCCTGAACATTGCAATTTAGTGTATTAGCTTTTTAAATTATTAACAAAACGTCATTAAATATATATGTGCATACATATATAATGCCTTCTAAGGTGCTCGAATCACTGCCTCTATATTCTTCTTCCGCCATTTCTGAAGAGTCAGAAACATTTATTTTATATATGGGAAACCAAGTACTCGCCAACAAGTATGTGATATCAGCTTGGAGACCAGAACTGTTTATGTGCTATTGAAGACAAGAAAAGTGGAAAATAGAAACCTTTTTCTCAAGCAGCTTGTCATTTACTTGCAGAGAAAAGATAACACGAGACAAGTGGAGCATATGTGCTTAAAGTATTCCGATGGTTTTTGTCTTAAAATAGATTCCACTTGGCTCCCAACAATGGTAGTTTGGCCTCTTTGGTTAATGAGCATTGCAAACATGGCTTCCCTGGAGGCTAGCTGTGAGAGCCGTGAACTTAGAACGCCAGGAGGGGGCGTCCTTGAGTGCTGTGTGCTTGGCACACTCTGTGAGTGCCATTGGGAATTCAAGGGACAATGTGGCCAGAGTAGTGACAGAAGACCCTAAAAAGAAAGCATGATTCAGGCTGGCATTTGAAGAAAACAAAATGTGAAATGGTGACCAGGAAAAAGACGGCCTAGGAAGGGGAAAGCAGGAGCGATGCATGGAGGCAGCCATAAGCATGGGATGCAACAGGAGAAATGGCTCAAAACTCAGCCACCAGTCAAGTGCTGAACCCAGACCAGAGCCCACAGGTCCTGAGGTCCAGCTAGACAGTGTTGTCTGTACACAGCTGAAAGGCTTTAGTTCTGCCCTCTTCAATCATCTCCGCAGCCATTTCCTCCAGATAAACTATTTGGTCTATAGGAGGACTTCGTATGCAACAAAATCTTTTTAAGTTTTTTCTCTGTCATTATAGAGGTACTCCTTGTTTAAAAAAACATGGAAAATTTAGAAAAGTAAAGAGAAAAAAATGACAACCATCTATATTATAAGCTAACCACAGTTTCTTCAACATTTATTCCACAATTATTAGTATTTATTAGGATCTGCCATGTGCCAGACACTTTGTAGGCTTTTTGGATGCATCAGTGAGCAAAATAGACAAAAAAAAAAAAAAAAGGAGAAAAGAAAAAAATCCCTGTCCTTCTACAATTTATATTATATAAGGAGAGAAAGACAGCAAGCAATAATATGAACAAGTAAATTGTATAGTGTGTTAGAAAGCGGTAAGTATGGATGGGTAGGGAGCAGAGCAGGGAAAGCCCTCTGGGAATGCACATGGGGCGGGGGGGAGTGGCTGCAATTTCAACAGGGCAGTCCAAGTGGGCGGATTGCGAATGCAGCATTATCAGACTGAGATCGTACTGCTTTATAGGCGTTTTCCCCCACCTATTAGATGGCATTTCCCATGCCATTAAATATTCTTTTGCAATATGATTTCTAATGACTGCAGAGAACCCCATCTTGTGAATGTACCGTAATTCATTTCACCATTCTGATCTATGGGGCAATTATATTTTCTCCTTTTTTTTAGCTATTTTACATACTGTTTCTGTTTCCTCAAAAGAATTACAAAGAAGGGAAATCACATAGAACTGGGTGCAAACAATGTTAAGGCTCGTGTATACTTGAACTGCACAGGCAGCAACATCTTGAAGCCATGTGCCCAGACTCTTCTTCCTGACTTCCTGGCAAGGTTCCTGCCTCCCACCTGACAATCTTCTCATTAGGCTCACAACAGTGCTCAGGCTTCTGCATCTCTCCACCATCAGCTACTCTGTATTTCAGAAAGGAACTCTTCCCTAGATGCCTACCCAGCACAGTGACTAGTATAGAGCAGAACCTGCAATAACTACATACTGGATTAATAAATGAACAGATAAATGAGTGAGGATTCAAAAGACACTCTGGCTTTCATAGCGCCAGAGAGATGCTTAGAAATGTTCCCTCCTACTAAGTTTCCTTCCACCAAGAGAAGTGAGTCATATCTCAGACATATTTAGAATCTTCCTAACAGAGCTGCAAAGTATTTCCCTTAATGCCTTTAGGATGCTGGAAATTGCTGTATGACGTGGACAGCTAAAGAATACTATTAACCATCTAAATTAAATGCTGAATAGCACATAGGGACTGTGCAGAAAACACTTCCATTATTTTCCCTGTTTCTAGTTACTTAAAGAGAACAATTATATAATATCTTACTCTCAAAACATAAATGAGAAGTGTATCTTTTAATAGTTCATAAACCACTATTCGTCCTAAATTCCAACCATGGCAATATTAAACTGCTACTCTCATAAATAAAAATAAAAAACATATACTGTCACATAAAGAAGAAGGAAAAAGCCTTAAATAATATGTATAAAACTTGGCAAACGAGAAAATACTAAACTCAAAAAGAGCGAAAAAAAGAATAACAGGACTCATCAGTTATTTACTACCTGAGCTGGTTCATTCTGGGGTCCCGCTACTGAGCAATGACAGTTTCATTGTGGAGGCAATGGGACACTGAGTTGTCAGCACCGTATTTCACGTTAGAATAACATCCTCAAAATCCTCCTTTCTGAAGTCCAATTTCAGAAGTTAGAAGTAAATCCAGAAAGCCATCTCAAAAGAGTTCCTAATTTACAAGGTAGCCTTAGAAAGAACAAGAGGCAAATGTCCTCTTATATTCACCAGAGGTAAGAACACACACCCAGGGTGACAACTGTCCTTTCTGTGACTAACCCATGTGGCCATTCATTCACTGCATTGAAAATGGACTGGGATGGAAAGAATAAAGGTGAGATGGATTTCAGCGTCCTCACTGGATTTCTGGGTTTAAGTATTTGAGCTACATAACTACTGTATCTTCATAAACAACCCGGCTGGGCTTCAGAGATGCTGAAAGTAGAGAGGTGAGGATTCTAGCCACAGCAAATTACTGTTTAAAGAAGGTGAGTTCAGGAGAGAGGTGCAGGTAAGAGATTGAATCTGGGTGTCAACAAAAGGGATTCTAAATCATAAAACTACTTCGCTGGTGAATACCCATGATACTCATCCTTTCTCTGACTACAACTAGAAAATCTGGACAAGGTACAATAAGCAACTACCTAAGAACTATTAAAAAAAGGAAATAAAAGCAGGCAGATTACAGCTACAGTAATTAAAACAGTATGGTACCAGCATAAAGACAGATATATAGATCAATGGAATAAAATAGAGCCCAGGAATATACCCTCACATATGTGGTCAAATAATTTTTGACAAGGGTGCCAAGACCATTCAATGGGGGAAAAGACAGTCTTTTCAACAAATGGTGCAGGGAAGATTGAATATTCACATGCAGAAGAATGAAGTTGGACCCTTACCTAACACCACATACAAAAATTAACTCGATAATGGATTAAGGACCTACAAGTAAGATCTAAAATTTCAAAACTCTTAGAAGAAAAATATAGGACAAAAGCTTCATGACATTAATTTGTCAATGATTGCTTGGATGTGACACCAAAGGCACAGGGAGCAAAAGGAAAAATAGACAAATTGGACTTCATGAAAAATTTAAAATTTTGTGCATCAAAAGATAATCTCAGAGGTAAAAGGCAACCTACAGAATGGGAGACAATATTTGCAAATTATATATCTGATAAGGAATTAATATCTATAATATAAAGAAAACTCCTAAAACTCAACAACAAAAAAACAAAAACCTGATCCAAAAATGGGCCAAGGGCTTGAATAGGTATTTCTCCAAAGAAGATGGGCAAATGGCCAATAAGATCATGAAAAAATGTTCAACACCACTGATAATTAGGGAAATACAAATCAAAACTACAATGAGATACAACCTCACACCCAGTAGGATGGCTACTGTCCAAAAACAAAACAAAACAAAACAAAAACACAGAAAACAGCGAGTGTTAACAAAGATGTGGAGAAACTGGAATCCTTGTGCACAGTTAGTGGGACATACAATGGTGCAGCTGGAAAAGAGTACGTTGGTTCCTAAAAACATTAAAAATAGAATTACCATATGATCCAGCAATTCCACTTATGAGTGCATACACAAAAGAATTGAAATCAGGGTCTCAAAGAGGTATTTTTGCACCCATGTTCATCACAGCATTATTCACAATAGCTAAAATGTAGAAGAGACCCAAATGTCCATCAACAGATAAATAAGCAAAATGTGGCATGTACATATGATTAAATATTACTTAACTTTAAAAAGAAAGGATATTCTGACATATAGTACAACATGGATGAATCTTAAAAACATCATCTTAAGTGAAATAAGCCAGTCACTAAAAAAGACAAAACTGTATGATTCCATTTATATGAGATACTTAGAATATTTAAAATCAGAAAAGCTGACAGTAGAATGATGGTTTCCAAAGGCTGGGGGGGTGAGGGCAATGGGGAGTCATTGTCTAATGGGTATAGAGCTCCAGTTTTACAAGATGAAAAGAGCTATGGAGATGGATGGAGGTGATGGCTGCACAGCATTATTAATGTAGTAAATACTACTGAACTGTATACTTAAAAATGGTTAGGATGGTAAATTTTATATTATGTGTATTTTACCACAATAAAAAAAATGGGGGGGACGGCAGAGTGTGCAAAGGAGGCAAAAGTTGGAAATTAACCTGCAAATGGTTAATTCCTCTTTCTCTCTCTCTCTCTCTCTCTCTCTCTCTCTCCCTCTCTCTCGTTCCACTTGCCTTCCCTTCTCGTCGCCCTTCCGCTCTTCTCGTGAGGGTTTGCCCCAAGGGTGGGCCCCATTCACAGAGGTCCACAGTCAGATAAATCTCAGATAGAAAACCCATCTGTTTCACTCCTGTGAGCCAAACAGAGAGGTGAAAGCTAGAGAAGGACTCCCTCTTTTCTGCGTGTGAACCCACCCAAGTCTCAGGTTTACCGCTGAGTTGCACATATGCAGAATACAATACAGAAAGCAGAGGCTTTGGAAAATTCAACCTACACTGGAACCTACACTGAGAGAGGGTCAGACAGAACCTGTGGCCTAAACCGAACCATGTTGATTGCCTGCTAAAACAAAAAACACCAACATTCTCCAGGGTTACAAAAGGACCCAGCATTTATACAACATAACATTCACAATGTTCAGGACATTGCAAAATTGCTTGATGTACAAAGAACCAGGGAAATGTGACCGGTTCCCAAGGGAAAAGGTAATCAATAGATGCCAGCTCAATATGACCCACATGATAGAATTTTCAAGTAAAGGCCTGAAAGCAGCTATGTTCCACGAGGTAAACGCTCTTGAAATCAATGGAAAGCTGGGCATTCCCAGCAGAAAAATATAAACTATTAATAAGAACCAAATAAAAAATATAGAACTGAAAACTGGAATATCTATAATCAAAAACTCACGAGGTCATCGCAAAAGCAGCATGGAAATAAAAGAAGAAAAGTCAGTAAACTTGAAGATCAATAGAAATTAACCAACCTGAAGAACAGAGAGAACAAAAATCAAAAAAAAAAATTTTTAAATTCAGCCTCAGGAACTTACGGAACAATATTCAAGATCTAATAGATATCATTATAGTATAAGACGGAGCAGATAATGAAACTAAGACCAAAAATAAATATTTGAAGAAATAAAGTCTTGGAACTAGGTAAGAATATCTGTAAAGTAAGTAAAGAGAGAAGAGAAGGAACCTAACAACTGAGCCTGGAAATGTCCAGTATGGAGAGGAAGAGAAACCATCAACAGAGACAGAAAAAAGAAAAGAGAGGAAGAGAATTGAGAGGCTGGGTACTGGAACCAAGGAAGAAAATCAAGGAGACAGGAATGAGGGATTGTGCCAAATGCTGCTTATGAATCAAGTAAGGATTGAATCAAGTATGATAAGGACTGAGAACCAACCATTACATTTCACAATGTAAGAGTTATTAAATGACCTTGATAGCACATGTTTGGTAAAACGGTAGGGACAAACGTCAAACTAATAAGGATGCAAGAAAGACAGATAAAAGAAATGTACGTATTCTTTTGAAAGTTGTATGGTAAAGGAGAGAAGAAAATAAAGTGGTAGCTATAGACAGAAGTGGGTTCAAGCGCACATTTTTCAAGACAGAAGATATTTCTGCTGATGGAGCTGACCCAGTAAAGAGGAAAAAATAATGATGCAGCGAGAAAAGGACCAACTTTAGAAGAATATCCTTGAGTAAGTGAGAGGAGATAGAATCCCGTGCAAGAAGGGCAGGCCTTGGACAGGCATGTGGATAAGAGTATGGATGGTTTAGCAGGAAAGAAATCAGAGTCTACAAGTAAGTATACATGGGGTGGGGTTTTAATTTCAACATTGAAAGGACTGTCTTCAAAGTGTTTTTAACTTCATCAGTGAAATAAGAAGCAAGGTCACCAGCTGATATTAAGAAAGGGTGAGGAGCTGCTGGAGGTTTGAGGAGAAAAGAAAAGGTGTGCAAAGTCACTTTGAAGACTGAGAGAGTACCTGGACGGGAAATCAGCAGGATGGTAGGCAGGAATGTTAAAAGTCACAGAAGATTGGGACTTTCAAATTGTCTAAAAAACATTACACCCTATTAAATGCTGCCCAGCTACATTTCCTAAGTCATTTCCTCGGGGACTGATCCCAAATGTCAGACAATCATTTTAACCTCAACACCCAGCATTCAAGGGCAAAGGGATGGGCAGGAGGTAGAAAGAGGTCTCTGTTATTTGCTTTGTGGCCTAAAGGAGATCAGATGGTGAGAATTAGTGTGAAATACTGAAACCTCGCCAACAGACAAAGGTCAGGAAAGGGAGAAGGAAACTCCAGACTGAGAATTCTTCAGATAACAAGGTCAGAACACAAAAGCTATTCCAGGAGAAGCCACCAAAAAAAAGGCTAACTCAACTTTAGAAAGTTTTGTCTTACTTTGCCCTCATAGCTGAGCAGCTACTGATGGTGTTTGACATAAATTCAAATCAGACACCCAATAGAGAAGGTGAATAAGCCTAAGGCATGTTCCTATGCCCCCAGTTTATTATTTTTTTAAAGAAGAAGGTCCAAGATTAATGGTGTACAGGAAAAGTTTAAGAAAAAAGCCATAACTGAAAGGACTACTAAGCCACAGAAAGGAATCAAAAGTAATTCCTAGTATGTAACAAATCAAAAATGATAAAAACATTTTTAAAAATAAGAAATTCTGTACCTCTCGATCCACGAACAAGACCTCTTCAGATATGAAACAGATTCCTCTGGAGTGACAGAAAATACCCTCAAAGTAAGAAGAAGGCACCAGAACACACAGGAAACCTGTTAAGGAGCAGATAGGATGAGACTCCCGGCGGTGACAAGGAATCCCTGATTACAGCGACAACAAGAATGAAAAGCACACAATTAGTGATCAGTCCCTGCAGACAGCAGGCACAGTGCTAGGTGCTTTCACATATCTATCGTCATATCATCCTGACGTACCGTTATCTCTATTTTACAGATGAGGAAACAGCCTCACGGCTGTTATGCAATCAATACCACAGAAAACAAATTTCTTAAAGTTCTGAAAAAACAGTAGTTACTATTCTGTGTACTAGAACTCTTAAAGGTAAGGAAATTCAGGACTGCTGCAGAGCATGAAGAAGTCCCAACAATTTAACTCCACAGGCAGCTGGATCTCCCTGTAAAATACGGACAAGGACACTGAGAATATTGACCAAATGCCCCTGAGGTCACTTTTAAACTCTAAAGAGCTATGATTCTTGCTTCTCTCTTCAAATATGGTCTCATTTTAACAGGGTCACATGTATGAAAACCTAACAAGCACCTGTGGTATTGAGGTTCCTGTGCCCACGGTGGATACTGTGGTCCGAGGTGCGTCTGCCGAGGTCCGAGGCCATCACGGCCCCTGCACACCTTCCGTGAGCTACCTGCCCCCAAACAAATGCTGGTGTCAGTCCTCTGGTCATCAAAACGGCACTCTGACATCGTGACTGTGGTAGGACAGAACCCTACAGCGCAACCAGAGGCCTAGCTCCAGGGCATGCTTTGCGTTTGGCTTTATATACATCACTTCACTTTCTCTGGCAGCAGTTTCTCGCCGATTGACACAAGGGAAGTGGGCTAAAATCATGGACACTTCGGGACTGAAGGGAGCCCTGCACATCAGGTTAGATCTAATGCAATTCTTTACTGATGCACACAGAGCACCTATCAGATCCAAAACTCTAAAAATAGCAGCCACGATGACAAACATGTTTTGTTCTGAAAGTTCCTTTGTAAATCAGTTATTTGAAAGTGGGAATGTGCTTCTCCACAGAAATGCTGTTGTTACGGGTAGGTACGTCTCCGTGTCAACCCACAAAAGTCTGTTTAACTTGTAAAACTGAATATAGGACTCCTACAATACTACCAGAGCTCACTGAGGTGCAAGGGCGGTATCTCCAACCTCCCTGGAAAGCCCCACGGCCCCTGCGAAGCCGCCACCGCCACCAATCGTCAGGAAGAAACTCTCAGGCAAAAAAAGGAACAGAAAGCAAGAATAGAAAGAAAATGGAAAGACAGTTATTGGGTGGGTGTGGGGAGCAGAGGCAACGAAGGAGGACCAGCCCAGCAGATTTCTGAGAGCGGAGTGAGGGGAGAGAAGCAGAGAGAGAGAAAAGCCATTTGGGCTCCCTTCTCCCCCGACCTCATACTGGCTCCTTCCGTCACAGCAGACCCCTGTTACCACCAACACCAAAGCCACATTATAAGGAAGAACTGGGGACTGGCAAGGAGGGGGGTCTGAGACAGGGACAGGACACATCCACTGGGTGGACATCAGATGAGTGGTGAATCTGTACATGAAATGCCCACAATCCGAATGTGATAAAAGGGCACTTCTAACAACACAACTTGGCACATCCAGGGCCTTCCTGCCGAGGCCGCCTGACTCACCCCTATGGACCCTCATCTTCCCTGGAGTTGAAGCTTCTACCTGCTCCCTCCCTCCTCCCGTCTCCATCCCCCACCCGATGAATGGGAGGCTGAGTGCCTGCTCTGGACATCACGCTTAGAGGGACCTGCTCACACCTCCTTCAGCCACGCCACATCCATGGGGCCCCGGGATGCTCCTACGCAGACCCTGCCCCATGTTCCAGACGATACTACAGGTCCCTGAGACCTGCTTCAGTGTCTGCCTGGGTCCGTTCTCTCATGGGTGGACCACTCCACCAGTTTGTTCAAGGGAGGCTGTTTGCAGAGTATGCAGACAGACTCGGGACCTGTGGCCAGGGATGTCGACATGTACCAAAGAGGGATTCTGGATAAAAACTTGAGGAGTCCGAGAATTCTAAATTTAAATCTGGCTGTTCAGGTCTTTATAAAGGTATACGTATCAAGATAGGAGGATAGAACTAGATTAAAAGATATGTGAACTTACCACGTTGAAATATTTATTTAGACATGTGGTAGGGGAACCTCCGTTTGTACCCCTGCCCCAGATGCAGCAAATGTTAGGGGGTGTGGGGCTATGTCTCATCTGCCTGCTTTTGGCCACCAAGCAATGTACTATGAAGGTGTAATCAGCATGCTTGCTAATGAGTTGGCGAGCTAACTTACTTCCCTTTCTTTAGAAGGGAAGGCTCTTCTTCACTAGAAATAAATGGCTCCCAGCACTACCCAAACAGATGGGTTCCCAAATTTCACTTGTCCCCACTGGGGACACTTCCCTCTGCCAAACACCCACACACATAAGACCACAAAGTTGACTCCTGTCATTGCCACACCCCTGGGACTTGCAGTCTTTCCCCTTCTGGTTCTCCTAAAGGAGAGTACTCACGAATGCATACCAGATATAAGCCCACAAATTATGCTGCTTCGGTGTAAAACAATGTTCAAGTAAAATGGTCTAAACCACAGGTAAGTCATAGGTACAGATCTC
This sequence comes from Rhinolophus ferrumequinum, assembly GCF_004115265.2. Taxonomy (NCBI): domain Eukaryota; kingdom Metazoa; phylum Chordata; class Mammalia; order Chiroptera; family Rhinolophidae; genus Rhinolophus; species Rhinolophus ferrumequinum. The sequence continues at coordinate 57,588,001 of NC_046287.1, forward strand.
AGGTTACTCACCTCCGTGCGATTCAGGGCCATGTTACAAAACAGCCTGAGCAAGGCTGCTGATCCAGGACAGGCCTGTCTGCCCCCATTTGAGATCCGGGTCTAAGCAGCCTTCCCAGCAAGCACAGATAAGGGATAACACAGTCCTGTTATCCATTCAGACACAGGGCACCGTAACAGGGTTCCCCACAAGTCCAGCAAACACAAAAACGTTTAGGAATCCCCATGATCTGTGCTTACCTCTGGCTAGTTCAGCTTGGTGCAGTCCTTTACTCAATGAAGAGCAAGTAGGACAAGGACATCTTAAGCACAGTGTCCCTTTAAATAACCCTGGGGAAACTGATTTGCCATGTCAGACAGGACAGACAGGGTAACTAGTAAGCAGCTAGTAATCAAGTTAACTAGTAATCAAGTTAAATGTCAGATCAGGAGATGTGATTTGATCAGTGCTATAGCTGAATCTGTGCTGTGTGAGTCACACTTTGTCAGGCTTTTGATGCTTTATAATACATTCTACTAGTTATTTGCATCCTAACATTTACCCTCCTTTGCTCATTCACAACTACTGTGATCAGTAATCCTGCCTGATCAGGTCACCATACCCTGGCGGCCTCCCACAGCCTAGGGGCCAGTCATTATAGCATTTTATTAATCAGACACCACTCCAAAAATGAGTTTCAAAAAGAAGCAAGATAAAAAGGCCTGACAGTTGAAAAACTATTAGAATTACTAAGAATTTATTAGAATTACTAAGAATTTGGTAATATATCAAATGTCTTTTTTTTTTTTCTAATGAGCTTATACTTTTTTTTTTTTTAATTGGGGAATCTTGGGGAATCAGCTCCAAGTCATTGTCCTTCAATCTGGTTGTGGAGGGTGCAGCTCAGCTCCAAGTCCAGTTGCTGTTTTCAATCTTTAGTTGCAACGGGTGCAGCCCACCATCCCATGTAGGAATTGAACCAGGAACCCTGTTGTTGAGAGTTCGTGCTCTAACCAACTGAGGCATCAGGCTGCCCCTCTGGAAGTTCAGCGGAAGCTCGTTGTCTTCAGTCTAGTTGGGGAGGGCGCAGCTCACTGGCCCATGTGAGAATCGAACCAGCAACCCTGTTGTTCTAACCAACTGAGCCATCTGGCCATCCCAAATTCTTTTTTTTTTTTTTTTTAAGGCCTTTCTACATACCAACAATAGCCATTTAGAAAAGATTAAGGGGGAAGATGTAAATCCCTTTCATAACAAAAATGAAAAATAACTACCTGGAACTGAACATTAAAAATTTTTCAAACAAATGGTATTGAGGCAACCGATTAAGATTTGGGAAAAAATAATAATAAATTAGATACCTACTTCAAAACATTCACCAAATTAAACTGTAGATCTAACAAAGATAAGACATGAAACCATAAAACTGTAAGAAGAAAATGCCAGGAGATATTTATATCATCTTGGAGTAAAACAGGAATTCTGTGTCACTCCTGAGAAGAAGACGCTCCACGTTCCCAGGCTCTCAGCTTAGAAGAGGTGCCTCCTCCCTTCGCCACACCCCGGGGATCCAGGGTCTCTCCCCTGCACTCTGTCTCCCACTAAGCCTGGGAAGCCAGTGACGCTTAAGCAGCAGGGCTCCTCCCTGACTGGGGCCCTGGGAAGACAGAGAATTCTGGGCAGGGAGGAAAGGCCAGGTTCCCATCTGGAAGATTTACTGTATAAGCTTTTCTGGTCAACTGCCTAAAGAGAGCTCAGAAAGAAAACAGGGACCTGAATCTTCAAAGCTTCGGTGATTTCTTATGATTCCTTTTCTCATTCTAAGTAAATATTCACTTTTGTATTTAATTCTGTATTCAAAATTTTTCTTAAAGAGAAACTAAAATTGCATAAGCGTCAGGCCCCACAAAACCTGGATCCACCTCTGCTTGCACACTTTCTGACCAGCACTCACACATTTTGCACAATCTACCTTGCTACAGCATGAATGCACTTTGGAAGAGGTGGTTGATAAGTATTCATTTAGTAACTATACATTTATAACATGGATGTTTATGGTTATGTTAAGAGCACAACCTTTAAAATCAGGCAAACCCCTTTGAGACTTGATTCCCTTTCTATAAAATGGAGGTTATAATACCTTGCAAGTTGGGAAGACTTGATGGAATCAGCTATGCAAAACTATGAAGAACAGTACCCAACACATGGTAATAAAAGTTTAAGAGGAAGAAGGTCTAGAAAAATATATGTTTAAAGTGGTTACTTCCGGGTGGCGAGATAATTAGAATTTTTTATTTCTTTTAATTGCATTTTCTAATTTTTCTTTACTTCCTTTAGTTTATTTGTGTTTCCTAACCTATTGGCAATAAGCACATACTTTTTGAGAAAAAAAGAAAAGTTATTTGGGGATGTATTAATTAGTTCTTGGTATTAAATGGCTCTGTAAAAAGAGCAGTTTCAAAGTAAACTACCCAGACTTGGGAGCTGACCTCTCATGCAGGCCTGTGGGACTGAACAAGCTGCTGATGGATTTGGACAAGAGGGCAGGACCGGGGTATAGATCTTGCTCCTTGCCCATCACCATTGCTGGGCCCAGTCTTGTCCCAAATGCAGAAGTGAGACAGACGGTGTTCAGCCGATGAGCCCCTGACCTTCTCAGGTCATGGAACTGAACGTGACCCACTGGGGAGGACTCAGAACAGCGCTGCCTGTGGCACCCACACCAGCTGGTAACTGTTCTTGCTGAAATATTCCTCATCTGCCACTCCTGGTCGCTGAGATTTCCCAGTCTAGTCGGCATGGTCTTTCAGTGAAGGATGTCTCATTACAAGGCTAACTTTGACGTATCAGAATGAGCAGGAGGAAGTGGTTGGGGACCAGGAGGCCTGGGCTAAAGTTCTATTTCTGCCGGTTAACAACTGAATGACCTTGGACAAGTCAGTCAACTTCATTGAGGTCATTTGATCACCTGTACGACTTGAATAATAGTATCTACCTAGACTAAGACATCAAAACAATCAGGTACATACATGCTCTAGTGAACTGTGAGGTGTCTCACAAAGGTAAAACAACAGTGACGACATTCGCTAGCCATACACAACAAAGGCAAGAGAACACTGGTTCTTTTCCTCCGGTAAACCAGCCATGGCTAATGGAGGATGGGAAACGTCAGTGTTCTGCCTCACGCTCCACCCAAGGAGGGGGGAGGCCGACTAATGCCTCAAAAAGGGAAGGCAACAAAGAGTACGAAACCGGAGGCAACGTGGAGGTGACCCAGCAGGTCTCTGTGTCACTCAGGACTCTTGGTGACTGGCTGCAAATAACCCTTGCCAGCTGAGGAAAACATTAGAAGACTGGCTAAAGCTCACTCTCACTTGATCCATAGGAGTCACCCTCTTAAGGATCCAGGCAGCCCACAGGAGTGCTGCTGTCACTGCCACAAACAGATTCCATCATCTTTCCTCTCTGAACTGCTCACTCAAGACTCAAAGTTCCAGATAGGCTGTGTTGGGAGGTGTGTCTGTACCCAGCCAGGCCAATGCCTGCCTCCTACCAAAACGACAGACAGACAGGGCGCCATGGAAACAGAAATGACAGCAAAAGCCAAAACAAATGTGAGCGCTGGTATGAATGCCACACTCGGATCACGTGGAAATATCAGCCACATAGAACTCAGGCTTCCCCACAAACTGGGGTTCACACCACCTCTCCCTCACCCCTCCTTAGCACAAAAGAAGACAAGCTTGCCAGGCCAGAGCACTTGGCAAAGTAGCAACCCCAGAGAGGGACAGCATCAATCCAGTAACACCCTGGGAAATAACAGGGAACAGAGTCATCATGGCTGCAGGACTAGAAATGGGGCCCGTAATCAGTTACATCTGTCTCTCCCTTCTCTGACTCCATGTACAACTTAGTCACATATGTCTACCTGTCACACATGGCACAGAAATTTCTGTCAGGGACAAAATCGTATACAACACAGAAGTGCACGTGCTAGGAAATGCAAACACTAACGATAAGCTTTTTAGATGCCCTCTCTGTTATTTAAATGTTATTACTGCACTTTCACTATATTCACAGTTTCAGGGCCTCTGTATTGAGAACTGCAAAAATGTGCACAGTATGACCATACAGGGACTTCCGCTCTACTAGAATGAAGTACACATCACTGAGGCCTCCAAACCACCAATGAGCTTTTCGCCAGTTACCACCCTAAACCACAAATTCCTCAGCCAAACATTTCCTCATCAATCTCTATATATGATCACTTCAACACACACGCTTCCTCCGCTGAGCAGAAAAACTTAGGAAATAAATACACAACTCGCGTCTCATTCTTTGTTCCCATTAGAAATTTTGGTTTAGAAAAGATTATAGTTGCTCTAAAAGAGATGCTTTATTAAAAAATATTATGTATGTGTGTATCACAATAATCTAAATGTGTAGTGCTGTACCGGTGTGGCGCAAATATTGGAAAAGGAAATTAACTAAACCTGAAATTCATTTCTTATAGCAGTTAATTAGCACAAATTACAAACTGAACGCTATTACTCTACACGTGGTGTGCCCATCGCCACACTAATATGAATAATTCCTGGAATGTCTTCACCCATTGCTCATGTGTCAGACAAAATTTGGCTTCTAAAGATATGCGGTTCACAAATGAAACATTACTCTTCCTTTATTTACTTCAGTCAGTGGTTTTTACTCCTTAGGAAAAAAAGAAATAGACTCCATATAAAGAGCACTGTTATTACTGCGTCCATTACAATGGTAGGTCATGAAGCAAAAAACCATTGCAATTTTTCAATTGCTGACACTTCTAGGCCAATTTCTTATATAAGTCAAAAAATGAAAAAGTGACTGAAGCAGACACTATGTGACCCTCAGAGAGAGAGAGAGAAAAAAAAATCATGTTTCTAATAAAATGTAAACACCCACACTGGCCTAAGGAACTGAAAATAATCAGTTCCTCACATTTTTATAGTGCTCCGCAGTTTACAGTTTTTACAGTTTAGAAAGCATTTTTACAAAAGCCATCAATCTCACAACCTCACTCACAACATCCCTTTGAAGTAGGTATCCATTCTCTACTTTATGGATAACCATTTTGCACTCCAGTGAAAATGACTCTCTGACTAGATCAGTATTTGGTCTCCTGAAGCCATACAAGCCCTGGGTCTCCCTAACAGCTGTTGTGTTTCAGGTGATTGGGGGGAAATGGGTGGTTTGTTGGTGAGGTCTCTGAGGTAAGGGTGAGAGAACTCACGAATTCCAGTGAAGGTCACTAGGGGTGGCTCAGCATCCATCAATGTGGGGAATTGGTTTTTACTTAAAATTTCCTTAGTCTATTGTAAAACCAAACAGCAGGCCAAGAGCCACACACTGAAGGGGAAGGAAAAAGGCTAGCTACCACAGGCGGTGAGCAATCACCATGCACAATGTTTTTCTACTGGTGGAATTCCTTTGTTCTACAGAAAATGTTTATGAAGCGCCTATTGTGTACAGCACTGTGCCAGGATCCCTGCACTTAAGAACATCTAGAAGAGAAATTAAGTCACATAGGTGAATGGGGAAAATACCACCTTACATTTTGTACTGGCTCCTTTCCTATACCCTACAAATTCTCCCGTCCTTGAAAAAGAAAAAACACATACACAAAAAAGGAAAATGAAAGCTCTCGTGGCCCACTATCACCCTCTTTTTATTGCCATTTCTCTATTCTTATCTCAACTAAACATTTTGAAAGGACCATCTGCTGTATCATTATCACCATCATTCATTCAAATTTTCCTGATAGACCTGCAGTCTGACTTCCATCCCTGCCACCCCAACAAGACTGCCCTCCCCAAGCTCACCTGGGCCCACCGCTCTGCAAACCTGATGAACACTGTTCAGCACGGACATAACTAATGGGCCACGATGGAGTCCAATCAGCACATATAATTATGGGTAGCAGTGCAGCCTCATCCTATCAATAAGTGACCGAAAGGCTTTCATTCATCCAGAAGCCACCGTTAAATGTTCATCAGAGGCTCCTATCAGGGTGTGGCAGTTTTAAAACATGTTGTCAAACTCTTTGGCACTCTTCTCATCAACAAGTAGATTGGTCCCACCCCTCACCACTGGCTCACCAACAAAGCACAGCAGAAGGAATGTCAGGAGACTTTCAAGGTTGTCATGAAGACCACATCATAGCTTGCTATCTGGTTCTCTTGGGATGATTGCTCTTGCAACCCAGCTACCGTGGTATGAGAAAGCCCAGGCAACCCATGGAGTGTCTTAAGTGAACAGAAATGTAGGCCCCTAGCCCTCAGTTCCAGTTGAGTTCCCAGTCTACTACAGCTAGAGGCAACTCACCAGCCATGTGAGCAGCCATCTTGGAAGAGGATTCTCTTGCCCCTCCCATCCTTCTCAGCCCCCTCCCTCGGTTGAAACACTCCCCCTCCTCTGATGTACATGATGTGCAAGCCTTCCATGCCAAGCTCTGACCAAATTACCTATTTGTGAATTCAATAAGTGACTGTTGTTGTTCTGAATCACTATGTTTGGGGAAGGTTTGCTATGCAGCAATAACTAATATACAGGACTATAGAAGACCTTGGCTTCTCGGCAAAAATTCTGAAAGAAATATTGTGAGAATTTTCCTTGTATTAAGACCATCATATAATATACAATACTATATTTTAGAGTCAACTGGAAAACTACTGGTACAAATTTACCAGAATCCAAATAAAACTGTGTTTCGAAAAAAAGATCAAAAGCAGTTATTTTCTAACAGATTGCCCAATATTGATTGGGTAATTTATACATGAATACTTTTGGAATCGATTTCTAAAGTAACAGAAAATATAATTTTACATCTTTTCTTTCCAGATGGCAGCATTAAATGCATTTATAGTCAAGTAAAACTGTTTTTACATCTTTATTATCCAGATTATCTACATTGTTAGAAATTCATCATTTTTTCTGATTTAATCCAGTTCCCAGGTCATAGATTTCTCCACTTTGGGTCTTAACTCACTATTTCTGCAAAGGAAACATAATAGAAGCTACTGCGAATGTGATATATAGAAATAGTTGACAGCAAATAGCTCACATTTCTCCTAACTCAGAATCTGGCTACAATTTACCAAAATGAAAAAATAGAAACCATATATAAAACAGCTTTTTCCTTTATAAGCAAAGCCCACTTGTAAAAAACTACATGAACTATTCAAAGTCACATGATCATAATAGAGCTCTTCAAAAATACATGGCTGGAGTTCACATTTGCAGTTTGTAGATGGAAAAATAAAGATACTCTGAATTAATAATTAATATATGATCGAAATCCAGTAGGGAAGGAGGTGGTGTGTTGTGCACACTCTCACCTTTTTTTAATCCTTCAAGCCCCGGATCTTCCTGTGGGCTGTTTTGTTCGATGGGTGACTTGGAAAATAGGTGGAATTTGTTGATGAGGTATTTGAGATCAGGGATGAGGGGAATTCATGATTCTGTGAAGGTCACTGGGGATGGCTGCAACATCCATCAACATGGGAGACTGATTTTATTAAAGATATCCTTGGTTCATTGTGAAACAAAATGCCTGGCAACAGCCCACACGCTGAAGTAGAAGGAGAGATGTCTGAGCATGGTGGTTAGTGCTGGCAGGGGAGTACTCAGCACAGAGTTCAGCTGGTCATGCAAAGCGTCCCTGCCTGAATGCCAAAAAGTGGGACTTCTCACTGCCTCAGACAACCCACCAGCCTCAGCCAGCAGGGGCATTTGTACCAAAAGGTAAAAATCCACTAACCAATCCACACAAGGCCCAGTTTTTTAAAAAATGTTACTCACCAATTCATTGTCACCAAAGAATAAAATTTAAGAAAGAAATTCACCAGAACTGAAAGACCAAACTACAAATTCCACAAGTGATCGATGGCCTGGCACACCAAGGATGGCAGCGATGGGTCCTGTAGAACCAAAGCCCTAATGATGGTCCAGGCCTGGGGGGACACCAACAGCTGACCCAAGCAATGACCTGCATATATTAATAGTTCAATAAACAATTGTTTTCATTGTTACAAATAGCTGGACTGAGTCAGCTTACCTCATCCCTTCTCTGCAATACAGATAACATAATGTTCTACTTACAGTGTGTTCAATGTCTGTGATGATGACAGTGGAGATGTAATGATGATGATGGGAGGATTAAAAATGGCAATTTTTCTGTACAGAGTGACTGGAAGGGAGATAGAGACCGGAAAATGTTCTAATTTATGGCTGAGAATTTGTATATACCTCAGAAAAGTGTTACTTCTTTAGCCATCCAGTACATAAAGGCATGAAAGGAGCCTTTTTATACAGAATTTTTCCCTATTTTAGTACTCATTGTCACGGAATTGTTTATCACTCATTCAGAGAGTTTCAACCACTTAAAGGCAGGTTTATGGGAGCCCTGGCCAAGGTCCAGCTGCTGAGCCTTCATACAGGATAGGAATCTAACAAGAGTGCATGCATCCTGAAAAGGTGCCACCTCCGCCAAATCTGGCTGAGCTTCCAGTGGACTGGAGAAGAACCACAGTCACCTACACAAGAAGGGCTCTCAGGGACAAGCCTTGGGAAATCCGAGAAGTCTGATGCTCCAGGTTCTTTAACCCTCCCTGAAACACTTGCTCCGCTGCTCCAGTAGAAATCCGTTAGGCTATGACCTCCCATCAGCACAGTGAGCCTCCCTCCAACCCTGCCCCAGCCTGTGCCTATGTGCTGTCGTATGTCTGTTAGCAGTTTGACCCATTCCCTGCCCTTCCCTGCTGCAAACTACCTTTCTAGGCTCCCCAGCAGTGGCTTTGTCTTCTCCATGGTTTCAGCTCCCCTCAGACAGGCCTTCCCTCTCTGGTCCTAGCTGTGCCTGGGAGCTTCTGTGGAGATCCGGCTCTTAGCCTCCAGTAACCACACTCTCTTTGCTCTTTTTTCCACCAGTCTCAAAGGTGGTAGTGGTTTCCTGCTATTGCTCATCTCTGGCTGACTTCATCGGCCCCTATTTGGCTTTCAGAGCTTCCAAAGACTTTCATAACTAAGTCCTTATATTAAAGGGCTTCTAGTTGATGGCATGGGCCATGACTAATGCAGCTTCCTCTCACATCTTCAGTCTTGATTGTGCTTTACCTGATGCTTGCCCAACTGACTCAGCTCTCTACCCAACACTTTCCTTAGTGCTATCTTGTCTTATGGGGAGCCCCTGTTTATATCTAGGCCTTTAGTTCTCACCTTTCTATGATCAACCAGTTTTGACACCAGCCCATGCAACTGTGCCCTGACACCAACCCCAGCCTCGACCAACCAGCCTTGAAACCCACCTAACTCCAGCTCTATTGGGGACTAGACAGTCTCTACTGGCATTTGCCACCTGTCCTTCCTTGAACTCGATAACTAAGTTAACACACACATTCAGGTTCGCAATACATATTTTTACATTGTAAACTTTTTCCTGGAGCAACCATACACCATTAATGAGTAGACAAAAGTAAATGTGTGATTTGAAATATCTAACTAGGCCCAAAGTCACCTGATATTTTCACAACATTCCACTTCCTTTTGGCTAGAAAGATTCAACAGATGAGGAAATTAGAGTCAGAACACAGCGTTCCAGAAAATGATGATGCTATCAGCAACTACCCATATAAGTGCAGAATGTACAGTATTAATGACTGTCCTTGCTTGATGCTTCAAGTTTTGCAGAGAGATCTGCCCCCATTTCAAGTCTGGCATTCCAACAACAAATTCCTGAACTATCATTAATGACCAACCTTAGAAAGCTCAAGTCTCAATTAGTTTTTCAAAAAATTATATATATATATATATAAAAAAAAAGAAAACAGAGACAATTGCACATAACGCAGATCATGATGTTGTTGGCTTGGAATGAGAACCAGGATTGGCAAATGCAGTGAGTGACTTTCCTGGGCAGACAAGCACTATACTTATACATGTTGCATACTGCACTACTACTACAGCTTTGGAACTAGTGTCCATGAGACCTTCTAGAATAGGAAAGGGTGCTGGTTACCTTACATGTTAAATAAACTGCTACAAGTGATGCACTACCTTAATATGTGTTTTTGAACCCTTTTGTGCTTACTCAGCTATTCTCAGTTTGCCCTTAAGCAAATGCAGGGAGTTGTCTTAAGAAAAAGTACATAAGTAAAAAGAAGAAAGACAAAAAATAGGCACAGATTTACAGGTTATTTTCTAAAACGATCCACTGCACAAATGCACGAGGTCCCCAAGAGTTTGTGCCACACCATCTGTGCAGCAAAGATGGCACCTAGAAGCACCATGTCTGCAAACAGCCAGCACCCCTCCTATTTGACAAGCCTGGGAGACCAAATGCTGAGGAGCCCTTGGGCTGACACAGGTCTCCCATCTCACTTCATATTTCGGTGCCAAGAGTAGTATTTTAACATCACCTAACATAGTGAACCATGATGATGTAGTGTCCCAAGAAAATCTGTCTACAGACCTGTAGATCCAGCGCACTTTCAAAGTACATTGTTACTATTTTCCTAAAACCACTGACTTAATTTCAAGTGTCTACATAATTGGAAATAGTTTCAATCATAACAACTTAATTTCAAAAATAAGAATTTGGACTTTTATTATTTTTTTTCCCACTCATGTTTCTGGATGATTTCATCCCTGAAAACTTACAAAAGGGAAAATTTTTCAATTAGGAAATTTTAGCCTAGGGGTCTTGTCCTGGCTCTTGCCTTTGCTCTGCCACTATTTAATTGTAAGATCATGAGTGTGTTTCATAACCTCTCTCCTCGCTTCATTTCCTTCCTTGTAAACAACGTGGTTGCCTCCTCCAGGCCTAAAATGTTCCAATTAAAATGACTGTACAACTAATCTGAAAAGATATATGCACACCTATGCTCATTGCAGCATTATTTACAATAGCCAAGATATTGCTTGAAACAAAGTGTCAACAGATGAATGGACAGAGAACATGTGGTTTATATATACAGTGTAATGCCACTCAGTCCTAAAAAAAGGTGAAATCCTGTCATTTGTGACAACATGGACCTTACGGGTATTACGCTAAGTGAAATAAGTCAGACGGGAAAAGGCAAAGAGCATTTTAATTCACTCATATGTGGAATATAAAAAACAAAAACAAAAAGAACTCATAGTGGCAGACAACAGAGGGGAAGCCTAGTGGAGGGAGGGCAAAATAGATAAAGGGAGTCAATTATGTGGTGACAGATGGAAACTAGACCTTTGGTGGTGAGAACGTTGAAGTGTATACAGATGTCAAATTATAACGTTGCACACCTGAAATATATAATACTATAAACCAAAGTTACTTCAATAAAATATTTAAAAATAAATTAAATGACTGTACAAATGGCTCCAAAATAATAACCTAAGAAGTGCAGGTTTTAATTGAAGGTAAATATGAAGCATAATGAAATAAAAACACTGGCCCTTAAATTTCTAAAATTATTTTGGAGGCTACATTGCAGCTTGGGCAGAGGCTGTGACTATAAAAGAAACAACAATGTAAAGGCAAAGGAATATGTGTGCTTTATCAGGTTGGTGCACAAGTAATCGAGTTTTATTGCCATTATTTTTAACCTGTTAAACTGCAAATACTTTTGCACCAATCTGATAGAATAGCTTCCAAAAGTTACTAACATTTCACATGATGTAATGCACATGTTTTTTCTGTGTGCTTTTTTTTTTTTTAATTTGGAAGCAAAAGCTTTTTCCTTCAGTACAGAAGATTTTGTAATATTTCTAAATGATCAAGCCCTACAGCATTTGAGGAAGAAAAAGAATCAAACATTACACTACATAAGCTTTCATCCTGTCACAAAGCCATTAGAGCTAATGAAAAACGATGGCATTGTTCAGTTTTATTTATAGTTTCTCCTTAATAAAATAAAAAGTGCACAGAAAAACACTCCGAATATAAATTTTTAAAGACTTAAGATCTGAGACCAGTAGCAAAAATATGTAAGGCAGACATAAGCTTATAGCTGGTTTTAAAAAATGTGTACAAAGAATACCTTATGGCTCCATTTGAGTTTTGCCTTTTTTTGAGGCATCATGAATAATTAGCTATCCTGCAGTCCAGACTACTGTCATCAGGAATTTGGGGACCTAACAATGTGAAAAAGATTCTGTTTCCAACTTAAATTTTATACAATCTCTTCTAAACCCTACTAACTAACCCCCAGTATAACCTAGTGAAGCAAGATATTGTGCACCATATTTTTTAAGTCACCTACCCTCAAACCAACCAACTATGCATTACCCTAAATTAGGTCTAGAAACAGAAAAGAGAAAAACAACATTTGTTTAGCACTTGCTACCCAATGTTTCACAAGTTTTATCCCATTTAATGAGACAAGTATGCCCAAACCATTTTATATTTTTAATACCCACCCATCATAGTAATAACAATAACAGGAACCTTATTTAAAAAGCTCTTTGAGCAAGAATCAGCAAATTTTACTAGTAAAAGACCAAAGAGTAAATATTTTAGGGTTTGTGGGCCAAGAGGCAAAATCGTGGTTGTTACCATGCTTCCCTGAAAATAAGACCAGGTCTTATACCGTATTTCTCTAAAAATAAGACCAGGTCTTATATTAATTTTTCCTCCAAAAGATGCATTTGGGCATATTTTCAGGGGATGTCTTATTTTTTTCATGTACAACAATCTACGTTTATTCAAATACAGTTATGTCATCTTCTTCTGGAAAAGTCATAATGTACTAAATGCGTCCTTCTGACTGACAATGTTAACTGGGGCTTATTTTCAGGGTAGGTCATATTTTTGGGGAAACATGGTAATGTAGTACTTATAAAACAAGAGAGCACACAAATTTCCTCAAATTTGTTATTGACAAAATTCAAAAGATAGTAATAACTGATCTATTGATAAGGAAGAACAGAATTCTTTGGGGAGGGATAACATTTCACTTAATTGAGGTTTATAGTTAGTGTCCCCTATCATCAGATTGACTGTAAATATTAATCGGCAGAAACTATTCCTAGCTCGTGGGCAGTGCAAAAAGAGGAAACCGGCCAGCTTTGCCTATAGTTGGCCAACCCTGCTTTACACATTACAAAATGTTTTCACTAATCATTCATCCAACTAATAATATTCATTATATTTCCTCAGTTATTCTTTCAAAAAAATATTTGAAGAGTATATACCACGTGCCAGGTGCTTCACTAGACCAGGGGGATACAGAAATGGGCAAGTTGGGGTGCCTGCACCAGGAATACAAGAATGACTTAAAAACAGGCCTGCCCTCCAGGGGCTCACTGTGTACTTGGAAGAGAATATGCTGACTGCCATGGGAGAGAGAGCTCTGAGTCAGGCGGGGGCGGGGCAGCACAAGGAGGAAGAGGCCCCCTCCATCTGACATAGCTGGTGGTTAAAAGCCCATGGTCTAGAATGAGAATGCCTCTTTCCGATCCCAGGGCGCCACTTGCTATCTGCGTGACTCTCAGCAAGACATTTAACCTCTCTGTGCCTCCATTTCCCAACTGCAAAATGAGAATGATGACACTAATGGTGACTGTCCGACCGGTACCACAAGAGGGTTGTTGTAAGGACTCAGCAAATTCACATAGAGCATTTAGAACAGTGACTGGTGCACAGAAAGCACATGCCAGTGTTAGCTGCTCTCATTATGACAGAAAGGGCTATGACAGAGCTGAATCTTAAATGAAAAGTGGGAATTTCCCAGGAAGACAAGGTGGAAAGAGAGCCTTCCTGGTGGAAACCAGTGCATGCAAATGAATATAAGCATGAAAAACAACCCGGAGCGGCCTGGAGCAGCTCGAAAGTGAAGGGTTGAGAGACAGGAGATGAAGATGGTGAGGACAAATCGCAGAGGGCTTGTATGTGCCATTCACAGGAACTGGTCCTTGATCACACAAACAAGGGGACGCCCGAGTTTTAAGCAGCTGAGAGCATCAGCATGGTACAATCTAGCAGCACAGTGGAGGACGGCCAGAGGAAGGCAAAGATGGGGACGAAAAGACTAGATAAGAGGCCACAAGGAGAGCTGATCACAGAAAAAGAAAAATGGTGGTGAAGATACAGAGGAGGTGAGGACTTAAGAGCCCTGGAGAGGCAGTTTCACAGTCATAGTGACCCTTAGCTATAGGTCACAGGGAACGAAACGAGGAGGAGTCAGGAATGACACCCAGATCTCTGGGCTTGGTAAACGATGAATGGTGGAACTGATCTCCATCATGGGAATTCAGGCAGAGATGTAGCAATGAACCTGGCAGGGCTTTAGACAGAACAGTGAGCCAGATTAGCATTGGGGGACATCTGGCCATATTCCCTGCAAGGTAACTAGGCACAAAATGGCAGGGCTGGACAGAAGTAGAACAGAAGGAACAGCAAGATTAACCATCAGGAAAATCTAGTGCTGGGAACAAGTGCACCTGGGGTGGGGATGGGCATCAGAGAGTGAGTGGCACCGGCATTCCGGGAATGGAGTGCCAGCAAGCACGGCACTGTGGGCCCAGCTGCTGCAAGGCTGTCACCGGGGCGGCGTGGAGCAGAAGGTGATGAGCTTACTTTGGGACACGTTGACTTTCAGGAGCTCGGAAGCAGTTGAAAGGAGGAGTCTGCAGTTCAGAAAAGGAGGTCTGGAAATACAGATTCCAGGGTCATCAGAGATTATGTGGTGGGTAATTTGCCCCCTGGAGAGAGGAAGAAGGATTAGAGGAAGGGGAGAAACCATATACTGAGAGAACTATCTAAAGGGGAAGGAAAACCAAAAAGAAATGGTGTCCCAAGAACCAAGGAGAAAGGTCAGGAATGGAGTGATAAACACTGACAAATGCTGCAAAAAGGAAGATGGAGGGCAAGAGCATCTCTAGATTTGGCCATTAGAAAGCGAGAGCATCACAGACATTTTCAGGGAAGCTTAAACTTTAGGGGGTGAAGAGTAAATGGGAAGTTTACAAGATGGCAGCAAAATGTAAGCTGTTGGAATCCCACTTCTAGGTATGAAAACACTATCTCGAAGAGCTATCTGCACCACCTGTTCACTACAGCATTATTCACAAGAGCCAAGACACAGAAACAACCTAAGTGTCATCAGTGGATGAATTCATAAAGAAAATGTGATATATATACAACATAATATTATTCCGCCATAAAAAAAGAATAAAATCCTGCCATTTGCAACACCATGGGTAGACCTTGAGGACATTATGCTAAGTGAAGAAATCACTTACATGCAGAATATGAAAAAGCTGAATTCATAGAAACAGAAAGTAGAATGGTGGTTGCTGGGGGCTGGGGGGTGGGAGAAATGGGGAGACATTACTCAAAGGGTACAAACTCCCAGCTAAAGAATGAATAAGTTCTGGGGACCTAATGTACATCATGGTGACTATGGTTAACTGGTGACTATGGTTAACAATACTTGAATATTATATGCTTTAAGAGAGTAGATCTGAAATGTTATAACCACACACAAAAATGGTAATTACGAGAGGGGAATGGCGGTGTTAGCTAACTTTACTATGGTAATCAATTCGCAATACATACATGTATTAAATCATCACATCGTGCCCCTTAAACTTAATGTGTTGTATGTCTACAATATCTCGATGAAACTGGAAAAAAGTCTAGCCTGTTGAGGGGGTGACGGGGACAGTGAGAGGTTGTTCCCAATGACCAGTCCTGTGAGGCGTCCACTGCTATGCCTTTTTTACAGGTAAAGAAAATAAGAAATTTACCCGTGGTCCCTCAACTAGAAAATGGGAAAGCTAGAATTCAGTTCCACGACGTCTGTTCTTTGTACCAGACGAATGTTCTTTGTACCATAACACTTTGGAAATACCATGTTTTGGGTTAGGATGTAGGAGGAAACCTACAGCTAGGAACAATGGGAATATTAACAAAAATGCACATGTATTAATGCTTTTAGCTTTTCCAGGGCAATAAAATTAATACTTGAGTAAGCACATAGCATAGGGTGTTATCTCATCAATATCCCTACAACCCTTCCAGACAAACATTCACATTGTACGGAAAATGAAACTGAGGCTCACAGGCTAAGTAATTTGCCCAAGGAGGCACAAGAATTAAGCAGAGGAGCAGTGATTCAAAAATAACTTAATCTGGAGGCACTGCTGATATGACTTTAAAACTTAAGTAGGTACCTCACACCTATTAGGATATCTACTATAAAAAAAACAAAAAGAAACAAGTGTTGGCAAGGTTGCTGGTGGGAATGTAAAATTGTGCAGCTAGTATGAAAAACAGTATGGTTGGGCCTCAAAAATTGAAAATAGAATTACTACATGATCCCCAATAAATTGAAAGCAGGATCTCAAAGAAATATTTGTACACCATGCTCATAGCAGTATTTGTCATAGCTAACACATGGAAGCAACCCAAGTGTCCTAAACAGATGAATACATAAACAAAATGTCTATCCATACAACGAAATATCATTCAGCCTTAGAAAGGGAGGAAATTCTGATGCATTCTACAATGTGGATGAATCTTGAAAACATGCTAAGTGAAATAAGCCAGTCACAAATGGATAAATACGGTAAGAGTCCACTAATACAAGGTATCTAAAGTAGAAACTCATAGAGCCAGAGTAGAAAGGTGGATACCAGGGATTGGGGTAGGAGAATGAGGAGTTATTGTTGAATGGGTACAGAGTTTCAGTTTTGCAAGATGAAGAGTTCTGGAGATGGATTGTGGTAATAGTTACACAATATGAACTGTACATTTAAAAATAGTATGGTAAATTTTATGTTATGTGTATTTCACTACAATTAAACCAAAAACCTCGGTGGGTATTATTTCTCATTTTAAAATGAGATATAAGGCACAAAGAGGGTAAGTTGTTTTTTAAATTACATAAATTGTTTACTGCAGATCAGGGCCTGGAACCTACCTCCTACTCCCGGGTATGTCATATTACATAGCACTCATTTGTCTGCTTTCAACTTTGACTCGGACTTGGGGTTAAGCATATCATTATAACTTGTTGCCAAGTTGTGTTCTTTATGTATAAACCTTGCCTGGTAATCTTTCTTATGTACAGAATCAAGCTCAGTTCCTCCTTTTTCTACATTTCATGATGATATCAATAGTAGTTTTTTTTATATTATTGTCAAGGTTGACCTGTCTATGGATGGAAATATGACAGACAGAATACGGACCATACAACAAAGTCTTCCTCATCATTAGTCAGAAAGCACCTACTATGTGACCCACAAAGTCTGTCTTTAGGTATAAACTAAGATCCCCCCCACCCATACCTACACTGACAATTGATTGAGATTAAAACATCCTATGTTCCCATCTCTTTCTGTAATTGTCTTTTTTTTCTTGACTAAACTTCTTAAGGGCAAAAACTTAACATATGCTAAAAAATTTTAATGACTGAACTACCAGAAGCTGTCAATCTGGAGAAGGCAATCAAATGCTAGCTTAGAAACAGACAAAATTCTTGAAGCCCTTGAGGTAGCTTTCCTGACATGAGGTTCCACTGTGGCAGAGACCACTTGCTGCCCATACAATATCCATCCTTCCCTTTTTCTGTAGTAACAGAACATCTGTATTTTTGATGGGGGCCAAATGCTTGGAAAAAGTTATTCTTCCCAACATCCCTTAAAGGGTGAGATGGACAATAGATATTAGTAGAAGTCCTTCGGTGGAATTTCTAGGAAGGAATTTTAAAGGGAGCTTATTCGTCGCCTCGCAGGTACCCTTTTCACTTCCTACCCTTCATTCTTCTTCCTTCAATGACACAGACATGATGGCTGGAGCTGTGACAGCCATAATAAGCCCAGGAAGGAAGGAGACCAAGCAAGAGAATCTCAGTTACCCTGACATCCTGAAGACACCAAAGCAGTGTCAGCAACTATCTACCTCCAGGCTTCTTGTTATGTTAAGGGAATAAATCCTCGGGAGTTTAAGACCATGTAGTGGGATGAGGTGGGGGAAGGGGGACACAATCTGTTACTCTCAGCCAAAAACAAATTCAAAAGCGGTATACTTAGGATACTGAAAAGATCCTGTATTGCTCTGAAGTAAGACACTTAATTTATTATAAATAAATGTCACTGGATGATGCTGATGACGACGACGGCAACCTTAAAGAAACACATCCTAGATGGCAGGCACTGAGCACAGAAATGTTGAGTGATTTACCCCAGGCCTCACGGCTAGTAAGTGGTGAGACTGGGCTTTGAATCCAGGCAGGCTGGCTCCAGAATCCATGCTTTTAACCACACGACAATAATATCAAACACACAAACTAATATACACTGCAAAACTAATCTCCGCAGATGCACTAATCTTTAAAAAGTTTTACTGATTCATTAAAGAAAATTCTTATTACACATCATCCCTAAATTGCTCCTCTATTTGAGAAATTATTTCTTGTAGGTCTGGCAGAATATTTGGCGGGTTTCCTAGCTGCCGTACATGTTACCTTAAATACTGCGTGGACCATTAACATAGTCTCCTGACAGAAGTCTTTCCTCACTGCCATCCACCACTGCAACATTCATCTCCTGAAAATGGAGCTTTGACCACATCACAGCCTTTCACAAATGTCTTCAGTGGATCTCTGTAGCCTGAATAAAATCCAAACTCTTTAGCCTACATCTGCTCCAGCCCCTTTCCCACTTTCCAACCACGCCCCTTCACACTCCAAACTCTCCAGCCAAACTAAACCACTGATGTGTCCTGTATTCACCTGGGATTTTCCATCTCAGACCTGGGCACATACTGCCCAGTCTACCTGGATGCACAACCTGTCCCGCCCGTCTCGCTGCTCCCTGTGTCCTCACCAGACCTCACCCTCAAGACCCAAGTCAAATGCCTCCCATGCCACATTAGTGACTCCTTCTGGACAGGACTGAGTTGCCATGGATCTGGTTTAGGAGGAGAAGCACTGGGTTTCAGAGTCTCCCCAAGAGGGAGTTATCCAGCCATGCGGCATCCCCCACTTAGACTAGGGCCAATGACAGGATCCCTTGCCTCAACTTACCTTCCTTAACTCCCTCCCCCCCTGATATGCTTTCACCTCCCTCCATGTTTTATCTGATCAAAATCAATGCCATGGACTGTCTTCAAGCTAAAAATAGTTCACAAAAGGGAAACTGTTAGAAAGCGGAAGAAAGGAGACTACAGAAAAACTCTTATCAGTGCCCAGGGGTCCAGCCAACATTGGGCCTTTCTGGACCATTGACCAAAATCATCCAACTCAGGGAAACCCAGAAGGTAGCCCACTCAAGGGAGTGACCTCATAAGAGGGGGCTACTTGTCCTAAGACCCGCAGGTAACGGGAGGACGGACTACTACCCACTACATAAAATCTTGTATAGGGAAACAAAGTTTAACCGAATACAAAGAATCCTTTGGTGGCTTGGGAGTCTCATTGATAGATACGAAGTTATCAGATTCATTTACTTAAAACAACATATTTTAAACCAACTCATGCACAATAACCAAACCTAGAGATCTTAGATATGACTAATTTCAGTTCTCCTCAAGATAAACTACGTGTTATCTAGGAAACTGCCCACTCATGGTGTGACTGAGATTTGCTTTTCTTCCCTCATCTCACAAGCCA
The DNA here is from genome assembly GCF_004115265.2 of Rhinolophus ferrumequinum. Classification (NCBI taxonomy): domain Eukaryota; kingdom Metazoa; phylum Chordata; class Mammalia; order Chiroptera; family Rhinolophidae; genus Rhinolophus; species Rhinolophus ferrumequinum. The sequence continues at coordinate 57,607,608 of NC_046287.1, forward strand.
CTCTCAGGAGCCTCCCGTACACTGTGGATGTCCAACCATTCCATTTTCCTAGCCATCGGCTACTGATTATTTTGACTTGCTTTTTTATCTTTTATTTGATTATTCTGATTTGCTTTTATAGCCCCCAGTAAGCCTAACACACTACACTGCACACGGGAGACTTTTGTTTTTAAGTTCTGACTGACAGGAAGAACGAGAATGCTCTGAACTAGCCACATATAATGGTTAACTGGGCAATTCAGTTGGACATTCTCAACTCTCTTCTCTCTCTTCACCTCCTTGACCCCTGGAAAAACAAGGCAATAAGTGAATGGGCTGCCAAAGAGGAGATAAGAAAAGTAATAGGGCATTTGAGTCATACACTCTTCTGGACCCTTGTTAACTGGAGGTTAGATGGATTTTTCCCAAAGCACCACTAATACTGTTTTTTGTTTGTTTTAGTTTAAAAATAGATTTCTAAATGCTCTCCATCTTACCCCACCCCCAATCACACACAGCCCTTATAACGTAAACCACAGCGTAGAGGAGAGTTTATACCCCTCTTTCTTTGTCTGTCAGTGAACCCACCAACCCCTCCCCAATTTAATATGTAATTCATTTAATCGGAATAATTCTGTTCCTGGCTCTGAAGGGATTTCACAAAAGAGCAAAGAATCTTTGTCACTGTGGTATGAGAGCCAAAGCCCAGCTCAGTCCATATCTGTGTTGTGGGGAACAGAATTTCCTCAACATCCTCAAAGGAAACTTTATTTCCTAAAAGGAAAACTGCCATGGAGGCTGATGGTCACCGCTGGGAGCAGTCAGGCGCAGTCATGCCGGCCATCAAGAACGTGAAAAACACAAGCACTGAAATCAGACATAGGAATATATGAATCGGTTTTAAAGGAATAGCTATTCCTCGCCTGAAGTCCACAAAATACCCAGAAGAACCTCGTTTTAGCCTCCAACCACGAGGGAAGAAGAGGAATAATTTTCATGGAGAAAGAATAAATAGGGATAATAAATGTCTGCTGTGGCAGCATCTCGGGGCATCTGGAGGTCAGGGTCCCCCCCCAGGCTGTGATGCCCAGCACAGGCTTTGTGTGGTGGGCCCTCACTTCCCTCTGCATCTTATCTGAGTGGAATCAACACCATTGACAGTAATCAAGTTAAAAATACTTCACAAGGAAATTTGGAACTTTAAGGATGTGTGAGAAAAATGCAGGAGGGGGGCCCTGCGGAAGCTCTTACCAGCACCGAGGGGTCCAGCCAACAGGAGGCTACTGCCTCTCTGATCTACTGACTGAAAGCATCCAAGCCAGGAAAATCCAGAAGGCAGTAGCTCAAGAAAAAGAAGCATGAGATTAAACAGGATTTCAGAACACCAACAGTGAGGGTGGAAATACTGGTGCCAAAACCAGGAAATCCTCAGATGGTTGACAGATCAAGGAGTTCTATGTCCAAAAGTATAATTGAGCATCACTGATTACAACGTTTAAATCTCAACTAATAGCTCTGTGAACTAAGGGACCCAATAATACAACTGTCACCAACCTACTTCCTCTAAAGCTGCCTAATTTAGATTAAGGACACACATGTGGGATAGGTCAGCAGCCAGAAGAATGACACCTCTACAAGTACCATGTTTCCCTGAAAATAAGACCAGGTCTTATGTTAAGTTGTGCTCCAAAAGATACATTAGGGCTTATGTTCAGGGGATGTCATCCTGAAAAATCATGCTACCATGTTTCCCCAAAACTAAGACCTAACCGGAAAATAAGCCCTTCTGTGTTTCCCCGAAAATAAGACCTAGCCAGACCATCATCTCTAATGTGTCTTTTGGAGCAAAAATTAATATAAGACCCGGTCTTATTTTAATATAATGTAAGACCAGGTATAATATAATGTAATATAATATAATATAACATAATACCAGGTCTTATATTAATTTTTGCTCCAAAAGACGCTTTAGAGCTGATGGTCTGGCTAGGTCTTATTTTCGGGGAAACATGGTAATACACTATCAAAGATGGGGACAGTTTATATTTAAAGAGTCATTAATCGAAAATGGGGAGTCGGGGAAAGCTCATGCTGGTGTAGGCAACCTCTGTAATTGATCACCTATCAGAACACTTCTAAGAGTAAAGGCGTTCACTGTTAATAATTGTGCTGGGACAGCAGATACAACCTGGGACTGTCCCAGGCAAACCAAGGTGTAAAGTCAACCTGCCCAGGGGCCGCATACAAATATAATCAATAACATTGGACTAATGTTTAACTAACAAGCTTTTTAAAATCCAACCCTTAAAACTATATTAAATATAAACAACAAAAATACACTATAGCTCCATGCTGAGAAAAGACAGGAGCTAAGCAGAATCAGAGACAAGGGTAGGTACTGAGGAAGGCGAAGAAGATAGAATCAGAGGGAAGGTCAAGGTAACAGATCACACTGTCCTGTTTCATTTCTTGTGTTTTAATGGTTGAACCATGCACTATTTCCCAAATGCAAAGGAACATACATTGTGCACGCATCGAAGTTATGAAGTGTACTGGTACATGCAGCACCCACAAGCCCACCACCCGTCTCAGACCCACAGCAGCTCCAATCCCATCACGTCCCACGCGAAGCCAGTTCAAGGCGACATATTTTAATCTCTATTAGTCAGGCACTTTGAAACTGATCCATCGGTTAGCAACTACTCCAGATTTTTGGATCATCTCCTGAAACTCATGCTCTACCGTGACGAGGGTATTCCGGGCCACACACCAAGGAAGGGAGGCTTCCTTCTCAAGATGACCACGTGAAATAAAGCCAAGTAGCTCCAGCTCTTCACCTAAACAACCTGCTGCTCAGCGTTCACAGCGAGTTAGGGAGGTCACATTCACAAGGTGTGCATGAACCATTCCATTAAAGGAACCCAGCGAAGACAGTGTAGAACCCAAGGAGAAGTGCCACGTGAGATGGAAGAGGTGAGAATGACTTCCTCCTCCTTACCTCTCTCCACCTTTTCTCCATTTCCACTCACTATCCTACCCACGCCCTGTGAGTTTTTAAACCAAGAGAGCCCAGAAGACCAGCGGTCGAGAGCGTAGCCGTCAGCACTGAGTAGAGGGGCCACAAGTGTCCCCGGTCCTGAAGAAGTCTAACACCCTCTCTCATCCCTCTCATGGTGTCCAAAAATGGGTGCACATCCCCATTCCATCACTTTCCACCTATGTTCTCTTGGACACATGAATTGCCCTTAGTCTGGCATCACGTGTGTGTGATCATACCTATCCCACAGGAGAGGCTCATATCGGATAAAGTATATGAATGCTCCCTTAAGCTTATTATTATTGTGTACGCGTTTGTCTCTGTATTTTTGTTTTCAGTATTACTATTCATTAGGAGATCCTGAGGGCAAGATCAGGAAACAGGGCCAGGGCTGGATTCAAGGACATGTTGCCCTACATTCTGGTTAAACACTTACAAAGGGAAAGGTATAGCTTTTCAGGAAAGAAGTTAACTCTTCCTTAGATGTTTGAAAAGGGACTTAAATTTATGCTTAGTGGCCCTTCAGTGCATTTTGATATTAAAATTCATTCTTATTTAATAAACATCTTATATATATGTATCATGCCAGGCACCATGTTAGGCACCAGGAATGCAGGGATTAAACAAGAAAGCAAGGTCCTGACCTCAAGGGGCTTATATTCCAGTGTGGAGAGGGGAGACAATAGGCAAGTGAAAAAATTAACAGACAATTCTAGATGACTCTAGTGCTCAGAAGGAACTAAAGAGGATACAGTGCTGCAGTCTGGTGAGGGGTGGGAGGACTCTTTCAGCTACGCTGGTCAAGGACAGCTCATCTGAAGAGGTACAATTTGAACTAGAGAACAAAGTGATTCTGATAAAGGGACCAGCGAGTGCTCCTGGGCCTGGGAAGTTCGTGGCAAGTTGAAGAGCACAGAAGGAGGCCAGGATGACTGAATGCTTTCAAGCAGTGCTTCTCAATTTGGTGAGCGGTACAATACCCAGGACAGCTCAGGAGCCACTGACGTGTGAGTCTGTCCCCACTGCCCCAGAGATTCCAGTGCAATTGTCTGGGTGTGGCCTGGCCTTGGGGAGTTCTCCAAGCTCCCCAGGTGTCTCCTAGGTACTGCCCAAGCTGAGAATCACCACAGGTAAGACTATAGGTAGGCGCAGGGCAGAGCCCTGGGACACCTGGAGATTGAGGCCTTCCTCTTTTAAAGGCTGCTTCAAAACTTTTGCTCTAGTCAGCAACTACACCCAACATGGAGTGAAGGCCAGGTGAGAGGGTGCCTCCACAGTAGGTGAAAATGAATAACTACTTATTTTCACCTCACAGCCTGGAAGGAGGCAAGATACTGTGTGTGAAATAGTTACTCCTCCGAGGATAGATTGTTCCTCCTTAAGGAATGCTTCTAGGAAAACTGCAAGTACATTAGCTTAATCCATATTCCTGATTACCTGCGACTTCTGATTTAAAGTGTTAAAAAAAATACCGAAAAAGAAGGCATAAATTAATTGTTGTCTGTCATTCCACAAAATGTAAAACTAAAAATTAACACAGCCTGACTATGTATGAGGAGTGAATAGGGTTTGTAACCTGTACGTCAAGAAATAATGACCAGTTGACAGTTGGTTGGGCAAGGCTGCGGCAGCTTTCTAGTTTATTTTATGGCTAAAATCATCTGTAAAAAGGATGGTTCCTGTAAAAGAAGTAGATCATTTTAACGAGTCTATGCTTGGTGACAAGAAGCACACCAAATTCACCACCGTGGTTTCCGCTGGGGAGGGAGGAAGGAGAACAGAGTACATTTATCAGAAATATTTTCTTTCTTTCATTTAAAAAAAAATCAGAAGCAAACATGGCACAATATTAATATTTATTAATTCTAGGGGGTGATCCATGAGTACTTGTATTATTCTCTGTACTTTTCTGTATGGGGGGATAAAAAGAAAGAAAGAAGAGGGAACACGTTTGAAGCGCAAAAATTCTTCATTGAACACTTCTTGAATAATGTGTTAACTTGGGCTGAAACCCTGTAATTACTTCTTACCATTACTGTTTGCCAGTTTTGGAGGCAATGCTCCTGAATTCATCATTAGCATTTGTGCTTCTGTTATATTTATACATGAGGGCAAAAGAGAGAGCTATTAAATACCTCATAGATTGTCTATTTCACATTCTCCCTTTTTATTCAACTAAATCACTGCCTTAAGCTTCTCTCTGACGTGATTCCTAAAAATACTGCAGAAAGAAGGATTAATAAGACAGTCTCCCTTTTCTCCAAGGAAGACCGACTCTGTGGTTTACGGCTCCACCAGAACCCTGCCGCTGTCTTATAGCCTAAAATGTCCTCTTTTCGTCCCATCTTCCAGCACACTATCCCATCTCTTTTAAGAAATCTTGCCTGATTATTCTCCATCCACTCTGATAGCTCCTTTATCTCTGAATTCCCAAATAATGGTTTGTGCTGGTTTGTGAGATCCTAAGCTATTTCATGCGGAAGTACCTCTGGACCCTGTGAAAGTATAGAGAGACGTTGGGTGATTTCTGCTCTCAGGAGGGTGAGCCACAGTGAACAAACGGGGATAATGAGCCACATAAGAGACACAATTATTTGGGGAGCATGAGAGAGAGAGCAGCAGTTCATGAAAGACTTCAGATAGGAGGTAACATTTCAATGGGCCTTAGATGCTGAATTGGATTTTCCCAGAAAAAAAAATTTGTAAAGAAGGACCAAAACTTAGTAGACATATGAGTTGAATTGTGCACCCCACCATCACCAAAAGATATGCTGAAGCCCTATCCCGCAGCACCTGAGAATGTGACCTTATTTGGAATTAGGGTTGTTGCAGATGTTATTAGTTAAAATGAGGTCATATTGGAGTATGCCCTTCTACTGTGTTTCCCCGAAAATAAGACCTAAACAGAAAATAAGCCCTAGAATGATTTTTCAGAATGACATCCCTTGAACATAAGCCCTAATGTGTCTTTTGAAGCAAAAATTAATATAAGACCCGGTCTTATTTTCTGGGAAACATGGTAAGAAGACAACCATGTGAAGACAGACACACAGAGAGACCACTAAGTGAGAACAGGAAGAGATGGAGGGCTGCAGGTCTAAACCAAGGAACACCAGGAGTATGGGCGAACCACAGGAGACTAAGAGGTAAGGAAGGATTCTCCCCCTACAGGTTTGAGAGGGAGGATGGCCCTGTCCACACCTTGATTTTGAACTTCTGGCTTCCAGAACTGAGACAATAAATTTGTTTTTTTAAGCCACCTAGTGCATGGTACTTTGTTAAGATGACCTCTCCTGACCCTCTATTGAAACTATTCTGGAAAGGTGCTGATTACACCACCTGATCACTGACTCTTATGGACACTTTCATTTCATTCTCCACAAGTTCTCTGCATTGCTTAACACTAACATCAAGTAGTTTCTCCCTACTTGAAACGCTCTCTTCTTCTGGCCCCTGGAGGAATAAACTCCCCTAGTTCTCCACTCACCAACCTGACTGCTTCTGTTTCCTTCATTGGCTTAAGATAACGTAGGTGCTCCTTTTCTATGTTACCACTGCACTTTGTATATTCCTTCGTTACAGCAATTATTCTCAGTATTTGCTGTAAGGTTTACAATAGACATCTTCAATTAATCAGGGCTTACCTCTGAATAATATACCACTCCAAGGTCCTCCATAGTGAAAAGACCTTACCATGGTATGTTCCTAACTCCTCACTCTCATTATTTGTTCTATTGTTGTCATACCTTTTAAATGGTAGGTTAGAAATGTACAACATTGCAACTATTTTTGCTTTGGACAATGTTTTCTTTTAAAGCAATCGAAAATAGGAAAATCTGAATTTTATTTTACCTTCATTTATTGCATTTCCAGTGCTCTTCATTTCTTTGTACAGATCCAAGATTCTAACTGGTATCTATATCCTTATGCCTTATGCCCTTTCTTTAACATTTCTGGGAGAGTATGTATGCTGGCAATAAATTTCCATAGTTTTCGTTTGTTTCAGAAAACCTTTCTCTTTCATTTTTGAAATACATTTTCACTAAGCATAGAATTCTGGGTTGACAGCTCTTTCCTTTTAGCACTTTAAAAATGTCACTCCGTTGTATTCTAATTTGTATAGTTTCTGAGGAGGGCTCTGCCATAAGTCTTATTTTCGTTCCTCTGCAATGTGCCTTTTTTTCCTCTGGCTGCCTTTAAGATTTTCTCTTTTTCTTTTGTTTGTAACTGTTTGAATGTGACATGCCTGGATGTATTTTGTTTAGTTGTATTTATCCTGTCTGGCATTCTCTGAGCTTCTTGGATCTGTGATTCAGTGTCATTAATTTTAGGAATTTCGCACCCATTATTTCTTCAAAGTTTTTTTTTTATTCCCCATTCTCTCTCTCACGTCTACTTATGGCATTCCAGTATATGTTTGTCTGATGTTATCCAATAGCTCCTGGATGTTCTTTTTTTTTCTTGTTGTGTTTAGTTCTTGTTGGTTTTACTTTTTTTTCTTTGTGTTTCAGCTTGGATAATTTCTATTGACCCATCTGATTTTGTACATTGCCCACCTTTCCTATTAGAGCCTTTAGCCTATTTAATCACAGTTATTTTAAATTCCCTGTCAGATACTTCCAACATCTGTGACATACCTGGATCTGGTTCTAATGATTGCTCTGTCTCCTGGGGTGTTTTTTTTACCCTTGCCTTTTCATGTGCCTAGTAATTTTTTATTGAAAGTTGGACATCTTGTGTAGAAGAGTAGAATGAGGCCAATATTATTTTAATGCCTGTAAACAGGAACACTTTTTTCTGTTAGGCCTTAGTGTGAGGATTTGAGCTAATCTAATTAGGAGTTGGGCTGGCTTTAAGGTTTGTTGTTGCTATGGTTATCCCATGTGCCTCACAGGCTACTGATACCCTGTGTTCATGGTGAGGGTTAAATACCAGAGTCTCTTTATTTTCTGATGACTGCTGCACCCTCAACCTTAGCTATTTCTTTTGCATTGTGCCTCAGTCTGCCTCTTGCAAATTACTTATCACTCCATGCTTATTAGCCTGATGGTGGGTGGGGGTGGAGAATGTCCTCTGTTGTTCTGATGAAGCCTCAGTCTTACACAGCTACTGTATCTCTGAGTCTTGAGGGGATGGCCTACTCAGTGATCCTGCCAATCCTTCAATGATCCTATCCTCTCCTGAATCCATTGTCCTGAATCCAGCTTGTAATCTTGCCTCTTTCCTAGGGGTTGAGATTTTCTTTCCTGTTTTCTTCCCCCAGCTACAGTGAGATTGCACCAATACACTAAAGATGATGGTGTTTGTTTCCCCTCTTCCAAAATAAAGATGTTGTTCCGTAGGGAAGATACAGGAGAATTTAGGTAAATTTCCTTGCTCTTCCCACAGCAGCTTCTGTTTCCTCCCCCAGTGCTGCCAACAGGAAGACTTTCTCTGGACTTTGTCAATATTCTCTATGATGGATTGATGTGATTCATGGAGAAAAAACTTCCAACAGGGTGAAGATCCCTCCCCCCCATTTTTGCATCCCCAAGGGGCCTCGCTCACTTTCACCAATGCACACTCAGCCAGCCTTCACCAATTCTCCAGTCACCCCAGCTGAACTCTTTTTACCAGTGTCTAGCAGGTTGTTGCCCGAGCAAGTGGGTGACTGTGTCTCATCTCTCCCTGCAGTGGCCTCGCTCTCCCTGTGTTCTGGGCCTTGTACCCTCAGCACCTCCATCGGTTCGAGGATAGTTGTTAACTTGCTATCTGTACAGCTTTTACTCATTGTAAGGCTGACAATGAAGCTCTTTCCAGGTCTTTGTATCCTTCTACATCTCCAACTGGAAAATGAAATGCCTCTTTGCATTTTCATCCTATTCCCTCGACCAAGAATGACCTCCGTGCTTATCTCCAAATACCAAAATCCATCTCAAATATTACATATCCATCAAAAGTGCTCCTCAGTTTTCCCATTCATAAGTCAACTCCCCTTCCTCCATGCTCCAGAGCACTGCATTTGCACCTCTCTATTTTTTGCACTTAGCATGTGCTATCTTGTAGGTAGTACGTCTTACCTCAGGTAATAGACTATAAGGTTTTCCTATGGTAAATCTTGTCTTATTACTATATAATTACTATATAAAGACAATCTTGTCTTATTACTATATAATTATTCTACATATGCTTATCTTGTATCTTATACAAAACCATTTGTTCTTTGATAATACAGCACAAACTTTTCCTTTTTAAAAAATTCGTATTTCCCTTTTATACTACCTTACACTCTCTTCCAACCTCCAAATACACAGAGCACAGAAGTTAAGGTTCACCTGAACCTTTCTGCTAGTTATCAGAATATACTCATAATTATACATGATTAAGGGTCAGCAGTTTTATATTAGAGCCACAATTCTCCTCTCAGTAGCTGTGTGGCCTTAGGCAAATGACTTAAACTTCTAAGCCTTAGTGGGGAGAAGTGGGGGGAAAGGTAATACTTAATTCACAGGATTGTTGTGAAGATTAAACGAGATAATGCATGTGATAAGCACTGTAAAGATGTTAGTTTTTTTGTGTAGTTATCATTTTAAGAAATAATCCCTTTTAGCAGAGAGGAGGAATGAAATGAGATTTTACTGAGTCCCAAACACAGTGCTTTTTCATTCTCTATTTAATTTAAGCCTCATAACTTCAAAGGTTTGTGTATTATCATCCAAATTTTGACACAAGGAAACTGAAGCTCAGTAACTTGCTGAAAGTCACATAACTGATAAGTAGCAAAGTCAAGATTCAAGTCTAGCCCTCTAAAGGCTGTTCCCACCACCCAGCACTGCCCCACCATCCCCCCTGGGCCTGGCGATTTGTGTGGTGATTTCGCAGCGATTCTGCTCACGGTGAACACCAAAGCCTCATAAAACCACACAGCACTGGCCACTTGACACAAACCCTGTGGCTATGAAGATGGCATTTCACGAAGCACTGGGGTGGTAGACTGGGAGCTGCGTGGTGAAATGCCCATAATCCTTTTAGGAAAGGCCATTCCAGAAACAGAATGTGTAATCCAAACACTGGGATCCACTGTCTCTGAGAGGCTTCAGTCCCGGTAACCTCACAGGCACTGGGAGGGACAGGATGCCTCCTGAGCAGGCACAGAGAGCTCAGCATGCCACCCAACCACAGAGGAAATCTGTGTATAACTCATCTTTCCTTTACCTCCTCTCGAGTTGCCTCACCAGGCTCATTGAGTAACTAATAAGCAACTTTAATTTACTTGGAGGAAGCCACTGTAATTATGTCTGATTCAAAACAGGTTCAAGAGAATGTTACCACAACTGACAGAAGCGAAGTACAAACAAATTTACTGTGTCACTGCTGACATGGCCTATATAGCAAGGATTGTTACTTTCTTCTCATGACTGCAGAAAATCTCTTGGGGGTGGGAGTAGGTCATAGAGACACTAGAGTTATACAAGAAGAGTTCACTGCCCGGCCTCCAGACTGTGTGTGTGCAGTTATATGGGTTTTGACAAATGCAACAAGTCATGTAATCACCACAAAACCATAAAAAATAATTCTACCACTCAAAAATTCTATCATGTTGCCCTTTGCATGGTTTTGGGATTAGGGTGACACCAAATAGCTATCATGCTGAACTTGAGTCCCTGGTTATCAGGACCCAGTTTCCCGAGCTCCTGGTTGGGACCGAGTTAGCAAACAACCCCGGCTTAATCACCCAGGTACCACAAGCCCATATTTATTTCTGTAGGCTATTTTCTTCAAGGCTAGAAATCATTTCCAGTTTCTCACACTTTAACCCCGTAAGTGTTCCCTAGTCTAGCCTCGGGCACTGCTGTGTGGCAGGTACCAAGGATCCCTGTGGCCAAGAAGCCCTACAATGCTCCCTGCCCTGTCCAGACGGCCACATGCGAGAGCATAAGAGGCAGAGGCCTCAGTGTACTCTCTCCCTGAAGTTTCAGAGCTCAATGCTGACAGTCCCAATTTATAATACCAGAAAGGTCCGAAACATAACACGCTTTCATTTCGTATCCATTTTCGTATTTACAAAGTAGAAGCCAGAGACTGAAGTTGAAGCAAATTTGCACAATTCTTATTCTAGTGACAGAAATACATGGCCACAGGAAATGCATCTGTATTTTCAAAATGATCTAACTGAATACATTCTCTTTTCTTTTTTCTTGTGATCAGTGCACTTTTTTATTTTATATGAACTGATAATTATTGTAGGCAATGTTTTCCCATCATGAGCACTTAGTAATTTTTCAAAATACTGCTTTGATCGTGTCATTTCCCTGCCCAAAAATATTTCACAGTTTGCCATTGTGGACCTGATAAGCCCAAACCACTTAGCCATCCCTACATTTGCCCACATTTCCTACCACGACACCTCCACACAAAGTTCTGCTCTGGCCAAACAGAACTTACTTCCACCTACTTTACTACTGCTCTTTCTGCAAGTGTCACCACCCCTATTAAGCCCTCTCAGACTACTATGAACAGGAATAAATTTCCTCCCTCACTTGGATTTCTAAAACCGAAACTCCTCATCATCCTAAGCTACCTTGAGCTGTTACGGCTGTTGACAGGTCTCCTCTCTGCCCTGCAAGATCTCTAGAAGGATCAGAGAGATTTGAACTTCTCTTGAGTAACTGCTTGTCTTTGCCTTATGGACACTGTGAACTGGATAAGGGATTCTTTCCCTTTACCTGCCGACTGCTAAAAAGCTCAGAGCTAAATTTGTATCCTACTTCTAACAAGTATACAGACTCTATAGTAACTTCAGCTTCAGCCCTTGCTCAAATCATAGGTCCCTACCCTTGTGTTCTCTTTGACTCATTTGTCTTCCTCACTTTTACCTTGCTATGTGCATGTATTCCTTTGGAGAGAGGATGAGAATGTGTAAGAAAGAGTGAGGCTCTTCCTGACCAGGTCTAATACAGACATCCTGCACTCTCCATGATACAAAGTTGGCAGGAGGGATCTTCACTTGCTGATATTTGTCATTATACAAGCATGTATCTGTCAGTTAGCACAAGCTCTTCAGGATGCCACTATGTGACCAACCAGGACTCGTGAGTACTTGACCCTGTTACAGGAAACCACACTGAGGCCCTGATCTGGCCCAAAGTAAGAAATTTCCTATCCATTTAAAGTATTTTCAGAAAAATGACAAGAATGTCCGTTACTAGCCAACGTGATCTATAGATTCAATGCATTCCCTATCAAAATTCCAATGGCATTTTTTTACTAAAATAGAAAAAACAATCCTAAAGTTTGTATAGAACCAGAAAAGACCTCAAATAGCCAAAACCATTCTGAGTAAGCAGAACAAAGCTGGAGGCATCACACTTTCTGATTTCAAATTACAAAGCTATAGTAATCAAGAGAATATAGTATTAGTATAAAACAGACACATAGATCAATGGAACAGAAGAGAAAGCCCAGAAATAAACTCATACATATGCAGTCATCTAATATTTTATAAATGTGCCAAGAATACACAGGGAGTAAGGGATAGTCTCTTCAGTAAATGGTATTGGGAAGACTGGATATCCATATGCAAAAGAATGAAATTGGACCCTTACCTTATACCATACACAAAGACCAATTCAAAATGGATTAAACACTAAAAGGCAAGTTCTGAAACCGTAAGACTCCTAGAAGAAAACATAGGTGAAAAGCTACTTGACATTGGTCTTGACAATGATCTTTTGGATCTGACACCAAAAGCAAAGGCAACAAAAGCAAAAATAAACAAGCTGGACTGCATTAAACTAAAAAGCTTATGCCCAGCAAAGGAAACCATGAACAAATGAAGAGGCAAACTGCATAATGGGGGGAAATATTTGCAAATCGTATATCTGATAAGAGGTTAATATCCAAAATATATAAGGAATTCTTAACATAATAGCAAAAAAACAAATTTTAAAAATGGGGGGGCTGGCCCTGTGGCTCAGGCGGATGGAGCTCCGTGCTCCTGGCTCCGAGGGCTGCCGGTTCGATTCCCACCTGGGCCAGTGGGCTCTCAACAACAAGGTTGCGGGTTTGGTTCCTCGAGTCCCACAAAGGATGGTGGGCTCCGCCCCCTGCAACTAAGATTAAGCATGGCACATTGAGCTGAGCTGCCTCCCGGATGGCTCAGATTGTTGGAGTGCGTCCTCTCAACCACAAGGTTGCTGGTTCGACTCCCGCAAGGGGTGGTGGGCTGAGCCCCCTGCAACTAGGTGGGCTGCGCCCCCTGCAACTAGCAATGGCCACTGGACCTGGACCTGAGCTGCGCCCTCCACGGCTGGGACTGAGGGGACAACAACTTGAGGCTGGACGGCACCCTCCACAACTAAGATTGAAAGGACAACAACTTGACTTCGAAAAAAGTCCTGGAAGTACACACTGTTCCCCAATAAAGTCCTGTTCCCCTTCCCCAATAAAAATCTTTAAAAAAAAAAAAATCCATTAAAAAAAAATGGGTAGAGGGGCTGAATAGACATTTTTCCAAAGAAGATATACAAATGGTCAACAGGTATATGAAAAGATGTTCAATTTCCCTAATCATAAAGGAAATGCAAATCAAAATCACAATGAGATATCACCACACACCTGTGAAGATGTCTGTTATCAAGAAGACGACAAATAACAAGTGTTGGTGAGAATGTACAGAAAAGGGAACCCATGTTCACTGTGGTAAGAATGTAAATTGGTGAAGCCACTATGGAAAACAGTATGGAGATTCCTCAAAAAATTAAAAATAGAACTACCTTATGATCCAGCAATTCCACTTCTAGGTATTTATCCAAAGGAAATAAAGTCACTATCTCAAAGAGATATTTGCAATCCCATATTCATTGGAGCGTTATTCGCAATAGCCAAGAAATGCAAACAAGCAGTGCCCATGGACAGATATATATGCCATGTATATATAATACACACACAAAACACAATGGAATATTAGTCAAGCATTAAAAATAAGAAACTCCTACCATTTGCAACCACATGGATGAATCTGGAGAGCATTATACTAAGTGAAAGTATCCAAACAGAGAAAGACAAATACTATATGGAATCACTTATGTGTGGACGCTTAAGAAAAAAAACAAAACAAACAAACAAACATATATATATATATATATATACAAACAAACATGTATATATATATATATATATATACATGGCCAAACTCATAGAATCAGAGTAGTGGTTGCCAGGATCTGGGAGTAAATGGGGAGACACTGGTCAAACAGTACAAACTTCCAGTTATAAGAGAAATAAGTTCTGAGGATACAGCAAGCTAACTATAGCTAATAATATTGTATTACATACTTGAAATCTGCTAAGAAATTAGATCCTAAGGATTATCACCAAAAAAAAAAAAAAAAGGTAACAATGTGAGGTGTCAGATGTGTTAATCAATTTGATTGTGGTCATCATTTCGCACTGTATACGTATACCAACTCATCACATTGGACACTTCAAATATATTACAATTTTATTTATCAATAACATCTCAATAAAGATGGGGAAGAAAACTACAAGAAGATAACGAACACCAAAAGTTAAACCCTCAAAATAGTCTTCTGATGATGCGAAGAGCAGCCTCCAGCAAAAATCCCTGTCTTATCATTGGGTCTAGACCTTGATCTTCCCTCTTGCTATGTAGCTTCTTGTCCAGAGTTAAAGCCACTCATTCGGCAAGTGTTTATTTGAATCATTCCTAGATGGGAGCGTGTCTGACAATGTGAGCTGCTTACTTTCTCCTTTCTCCCTCACCAACAGAACACCGATTTTGCTCCAGGCAGCAATGTACCCTCCTTTAAACAAAAAAAAAAAAAAAAAAGAAATTCACTTCCCCAGCTGCCTTGCAGCTAAGGATGGCCTACTTCTGGCCAGTGAAAGGTGGGCAGAAGCCTACGGGTTGGGCCTTCCATGACAGCCATCATTTTCCTAATGACAGCAGGAGCACACTCTGCTGGCACAGGCCTTTTGACCTCCCCATTTCCCATTCTTACTGCTTGGAAGGCAGAGGTAATGACAGAGGTCCAAGAGCCATTTTGTAAACCTGCGAATGACAGAAAAGCAGAGTGGAAAGCTAAAGGACCCTGGGACGCTGTGACATGAAGGCGCTGCCGCACCGGCCCTGGACACTGCATCTGCACGTCTTGCTGTGGGAGAAAAATGAACCCCTACGTTTCAAGCCAGCATTAGGTTTTCTATAATATGCATCCAAACTCAACCCTCAAGTAATACAGGGAAGCTGGTGTACTTAATAACGCGAGATAAATAAGCCTTGATCCCAGGCCTCAAATGGTAATAAGGTATCGGGAGAGAGAAGAAACTCAGAGGAATAGTCATAAGACCAGAGGGAACGTGACAGGCACATGAGCCAGAGCTGGGGCACTAAAGAGAGTTCAGTGGAGGGAGAAATGGCTTCTAGCTAAAAGCACTTACATTGGGCCACTTCATACTAACATATCACATTTACTCCACCTGAGTGACACTGTTCAATCCAAGAGAATAAATCTCTACTCTTGGAGCTGTGGGCATCTAAGCATCTTAGGGGGTATCTCTGAGCAGCGGTGCCCCTTCCATAGCCAGGCCTGGACATGAGAATGTGTCACTCTGATTGTCTGTCTCCACTGTCCCTCCCCGTCTCCCTTCCATCCACCCACTTTTTCTCACAGTCCTAAATATGTGTTCTCAGGGCCCAAAGGGGAAAATCTTTCCTCCATCCCTCGCTAGATGATTCTGGTGCTGCTGGTTAATGCCCAAGAATGCCCTGGCAGAGCAGCTCCCTGAAAAGTGTTTTGGTCCCACGTTTTAAACCATCACAGCAGAACCCTTGAAGAGGAATTTGAGGCTGACACCTGCACTGAAGGTGGCCCTGCCATGGTTGTAACAATAGCTGTGTGCAGAGGCCTTGAGACTCTCTGAGCTCATCTGTAAGGAGCTACACAGCTGGACATCCAAGAAAACATACCAGGAGGGCTGCAGCACCATTTCCCCAGATGACACGAGACCTGGGCAATAAGTATGGGTTCTCAAGAAACAGTAACCAAACTGTTAGTGCCATTGGGTCTCTTCCTCTCTGCCAGAACTTGGTCACGCTGAAATGTTCCCCATTGTCTCCATCCAAGGCTGGCGCCCATAAACCAGGTGGCAGATATCTTCCATGTCTTCCTCTTGACTCACCAGGTGAGTCCTCTGTCACCAGTCGTCTCCACAACCTACTGCTGAGGCTGCACCTTCCACCAGAGCAGGGGGCCTGTTCTCCCTCCTCCACTCTGAGTCCCTGACTCACCCACAGTCCCAGCTGGGGACACTACCCCTCATCCTCCCACAGACTGCACACAGGCCATAAACAACACTGCCCTGAGCTTTCGCCTCCCTGTAGACGCCATTCAGTGTTCACACGCTTTGTTTTGAAAAGCACCACTATGCACTGGGACCCAAGTCAGGCCAGACATAGGGCAATGTGCTGGGTGTAAATTCCACTTTCCACTCCAAAGCTGACCAATGCCACTCACCCTCAGGGCCATCTTGCTTAGTCTGCACCATTTCTCCAGAGGTTTCCTGGTCCTCCCTAAAAACAACATCGGGGAGACTACAAAACAGGTCCTCCAGACACGCTGAACAAACCCCACGTTCCCCAGCCAAGACCTCAAGCCCTCTGCCTCTGCCTCTGCCTACCCCACACATATAGAGGGATTCTGCTCAAAAAAGTCTGGAAAACACAGTTTTCTCCATGAAATCAGTAACTACAAAAATGTTTTACATAAAACACCTAGGATTAACAAGTCAACAGAATTCTGTTTGTCATCTTAAAAGGTTAAATTTGAAAGGGCAGCCATGTCTTCTCACCATATCACATAGTAGAAAAATATGCATTACATTGAAAACACATTTACATCTAATGAGCTGGACTACATATGCAAATTATACATGCTAATTGGCTTTGGCTGTTTCTTTTACATAAATATTGTTATGGATCATGAAGTGTATTCCTTAGCATATTAATTTCAAAAGAAAAATCAATGGCTATAAAAACAAATCCCCTGGTGCAACCAATGTAAAGGTTTAAAACTAAAACATTGCTATAGTACAGTGTCTTCACATGCTGGCTACCAACACCTAGAAAGTCATCAACTCAAGCAAAATATAAATTTTGTATTGAATTCTTTCTTTCTGTGATTTAAAGCTGACTGATTGATTCTGGGTTAAGTGCTTACCTTGAAATGCTTACCGTTCAAATGTTTTAAAATAAGCATTTACATATTTATTTGTTTATTTACTAATTTATAATGATATGAAAAAAAAAAGAATGTAAAAGCCAATAAGGTAGCAAAAGGAACCAGGCCTTGAGGCTTCACTGCCTGCCTGTTGACTTCTCGCTCCCAGAAACTCACAGAGCACAGTGTCTGGCACAGAGAGGGACTCAATCAATATTTTTATATAGCTACATCAATGAATGAGCTATCTGCAGGGCCTTATGATGCCTTTAGCTAAGTAAAATAATACTGATGGCTAAAATTTCTTGGAGGCTTACCATGGTCCAGGTACCCTAAAATGTAGGTCATCTCTCCAACTGACAGGTAAGAAAACTGAGGCCCAGCAAGGTTAAGTAATGTGCCCAAGGTCAAGTAGTTAGTAAGTGATTGAGCCAAGATACAAATGCCAAGTGTGGCCACAAAACCCTCACCACCGCCTTATACATCACTTCTCTCTCCAACTGCCCGTGTGCATATCCTGGAGAGTGTGCAGAAAGGATCATGAGGCCACAGATACAATCTGGCCAGCCCCCCGACTCCCCCACCCACCCCACAGGAGCTCTCACAGCCCTGGTGATTCAGCACAGTGCGGAATCCTGATGGGGCACTGGCCTTGCACATCTGGAAACCTGATTTAACAAGCAAGTGCAGAGTCATCACTCAGACTCAGATTAACCAAGCCCACAGTGCTGGGCATGACGGGAACACCAATTCTTCTGCGATGGAAAATAACAGCACAGGGACCAGCACTTCTGCAAAGTAGAAAGATCTGCGACATGAGAAGCCTAGTAATCATCAGGAGGTTGCTGCGGAAACCAGAACAAGGGCGGGTACAGCCATTTCACAACTCTTTTCAGAGCAACTAGACTGTTTGGATTTCACTGGCTGCCATTACCTGCCACAAATCCCTGCTCTGGGGACAAAGTGTGGAGAGGCAATTCCAATGTCTGGGGACAGATTTTCCCTTCTCATTGTCTCCACCTTAGAGCAAGCCTCCTCTATTTACAGATGCTACCTAGTTTACCCAGTCAGGTTACTGTCCAGCTGAAGTCCTGAGAACCCTTCACGGCTTTAAAGAGATACAGCATTCCAGGCTCTGACCTGAAGACCCAACAAATTGATATCAAAATTTAAGGTCAACCCTTAGTTCCCTTTT
Source organism: Rhinolophus ferrumequinum (assembly GCF_004115265.2). NCBI lineage: Eukaryota > Metazoa > Chordata > Mammalia > Chiroptera > Rhinolophidae > Rhinolophus > Rhinolophus ferrumequinum. The sequence continues at coordinate 57,626,038 of NC_046287.1, forward strand.
TTCAAATTCTTATATTTGGGAGGACTTTTGGCATAAGCCTAAGGAACTGAAAATAACATCATACGTGTGTGTTCAATATTTTTAACATGCTAATAAAAGAAAATATGCCAATAACAAAAATATAACCATTAGCACTATATGTTAGCATTATATATTAGCACTATATATATCAGCATTTTATCTGTGAAAACATCACATTATTTTCATGCTATGCAAACAGTAGATACTATTCTAAGAAAGAATAAATGTTTATGTCAAACCTCAAGGATATCCGACTTTGTTAGTTCTCAGGTTAGAAGAGTGAAAAAAAAGGAAATGGAATTTATAAAACTAACCACTAACAAGAAGACGCTGCTGGGACAAAAAGAGAAGATGAAGGCAGGGGGAGAAGAGTAAGTCAACAGGTTTATTTTCTAGTTCAAGGGTACAGAGGCAATTGTTAGCTCCTCCTACACTGTGTAACTTTCTTTTTGGAAAAAGTGCCTCCTTGGAGAAGCTCATAATTAAGCTTAATGATACACCTTCACCATTTAATGGTACTGTGCATGAGAAAATTCTATAAACACTTAGGAAAATTCAAGCGGCTATATTATGATCTGTAAACAAATCCAAATAAAAATAAAAACAGCAGGTTTGAAATAGACCTCTTACCTACAGTTCTACTTTCAACGGAAGAGTCTGTCCTTAAAGGGTAGGTGATTTTTTTCTGTCAATGGAAGTAGTAATATATTATCATTTATTTTGAGAAAGGGGGCTTCAAATATCCCATTTCTAAAATCTTTGGCCTCTTGGGTATATCTGTGCCTAAATTCCTCCCACAAAGGGAGGTTTCCGCATAAAACCTCCCTGAAGGCTTCCCAGTTTCCAATCCCCTGAGCGAGGCTTAGCCATGGAAGCAAGACCGGCCCAGCAGCACACTTGTATTCATTCCTCTGGCTGCTGCGACAAATTACAACCACAAATTTACTCTCTTACAGTTCTGGAGGTCAGAAATCCAAAATGGGTCTCACTGGGCTAAATCAAGGTGTCAGAATTTCTTCTGGAACATGGGAGAATGTTCTAGGGGAGAATCCATTTCTTTACTTTTTCCAATTTCCAGAAGCCACCTTCATTCTTTGGTGGTGGCTCCTTCCATCTTCAAAGTTAGCAATGACTGGTTGAGTTTTTCTCACATTGCATCATCTGGTTCTCTGTTTTCTTCGTCACGTCGCCTTCTCTGACTCCTTTAAGACTTGTGATTGCATTGGGCCCACCCAGGTCACCCAGAATAATCTCCCCGTCACGTCTGCAAAGCCCTCTTTGCCATGGCAGGTAATGAGCTCACAGATTCCAGAGATTAGGATGTGGCCATCTTTGGAAAGCCGTTATTCACCCTATCACAATACTCTCAACTAATAAATAAGGATTGACAAATTGTAATAAAGGTGCAGGGAGTTCAAAACAAGGCACAAATATAAGTCTATTCTGCTCAGATGTCCTAGGTTCCACAGCCTTAAGGACTGCTCGTGTATACATGCTATGTGCTCTGCATGTCATGCCTTTGTGTCATGACCTCTCGGCAGGTTAGAGGGCTGGCATGAAGTGGGGAGTCAGGTGGAAGAGAGAGAGCACCACATGCACTCGGTGCCCATGCTCCCTTCTTCAGCTGGTGATGTACAGCGCTCCAGGCCCACCCTAAGCTAGCACAGAGCCTGACACATAGCCTGCGCCTGACCCCTGCTGCCTCTCATAGGGCATCATGGTGGTCTGCCTGACACATAAACTCCAACCTTGCTTTTGCCCATGACTCCATCTACCCATGACTGCTGCTCTTCAGCTCCACCCTGATTTCATCCTTACCCAATAAGCTACGTCAGATCAGAAAACAGCACAGCATTCTCTGCAAATGTGGATAATGGGTCATTTTCTGATGGGTGGAGAATTCTAACACACTGATCTTTGGCAAGCATCTTGTCAGCGCAGCCTACCCTCCATACTACCCTGTTTCCCCGAAAATAAGACCTAGCTGGACAATCAGTTCTAATGCGTTTTTTGGAGCAAAAATTAATATAAGACCCAGTATTGTTATATTATATTACATTACATTACGTTATAAGACCCGGTCTTATAGTAAAATAAGACCGGGTCTTATATTAATTTTTGTTCCAAAAGATGCATTAGAGCTGATTGTCTGGCTAGGTCTTATTTTCGGAGAAACACGGTATCAGAATCATTACCTGCTGGCTGCCCAAGACACTGGGGATCAGGCAGCTCGATAAATAAGATAGATACCAAGACAGTGAATGACAGACCTGAATTTCTGCGAAGACTCTGTTGCCATTTACCTAGGGAACGTCATGGAACCTCGAATTTCCTAACAAAATATTGGTAATTCTGCCTGAATCACGTATATGTTAGGAAGCATGGAAGCTCCACATATTTGGATTAAAAAAAGTTATTGTAAGTAGCTACAAACTTAAGTGAAAATTAAATTTTAATGCAACAATATTCAGGACCTTTAATAAATGAAATAGCATTATGGTCCTAAAATGATGCATAATAAAGAAAAAGATGTTTATTTAAGACACAAAAAATTGTAAGCTATCTTAAAAAGTATGGAACATCCATGTAATCGTAACATTATTTTGTGAAATGGCGAAAAAAATACTTATATTTGGAATGGGTATAAAATTGTATGAACAATATAATATTCACTATGTAAAAATATATTAAAAGACAACAGAAGGAAAATCTTGGCAGAGATTTCTTTAGTTGCAAACAACAGGGACCAATTCTGACTAACTTGAACAAAAGGGTTTTTATTACAAAACTGGAAGCTCAGGGGGCTTGAAAGCTGGGAAGGTGAGCTTATAAATAAGTGAGAACTAAGGTGGCTCAAGACTTCCAGGTGGGAATGCTGGCCAGGGTAACACAATTTGGAATAACTGAGCTCCAGCATTTTTAATCTCTATGTCATTCTCCTCAAATCCCTGGAGACGAATGTTCTATTTACCCAGCCTGGGTCACACACCCACCCCAGGGCTAGGGGAGGGCAAGGCACCTGTTTTCAATCCCACTAAACTCTATTCTATGGGGACAGATGTAATACCCCAAAAGGAAATCAGAGGGCTTATGGGAAGGAGAGGATGATGGCAATTTCAAATAAAAAGTCTGCTTCAGCAGAATTAGGAGTGCCTTTTTTCTCTTTTTAAAGTATTTTCTTTACTTGCCAGGTTTCTTATCGTGACGATATGTTATTTTTATCGAGATGATATCATGGTGATCACTTTTTTATGTATATAAATGTTGGATAACTATGGTGTACACCTCAAACTACTATAATATTGAATGTTAGCTATATTTTAATAAAAATCTTTTAAAAAAATAAAAGATATGTTCTCCCTTTTTGTACTCTTGGAGACTACTGGTTGCCCATCAAAATCTGCTTTTCCAAAATCTGTAAAACCACAGTTAGATTACATTTCCCATCTTTCCTTGTAGATAGGTATATAGGTATGACCACGTACCCAAGGTAGATGTGACTAAGCTCTCTACAGTGGAAGATGAGCAAAAGTGCTGCATGCCACATCTGGACCAAGGAAGCCTTAGCCCAGAAGACATGAAATCTCTGCACTTTTGTCCCCTTCCCAATGGGTGGATTCTGAATATGATCACCACCCAGCTCCCATCATAAGGATGATAACTCTTCCCTAAAGAAGATGGAGCAGTGACTTGCAAGGAACCTGAGTCTTTGAAAGACTCCATGCAGCAAAGCTGGCATGCCCACCTCAGACCCTACGAGAAGGAAATAAAAACTTATATTTCCATAAGCCACTATAATTACTGTTGAGTCTCTTTGCTCTCATCCCCTGGCCTTATTCTAATTAATACAACAGAAGCAAGATGTCATTACAAGAGAGACAATAGTTCTACTTGCTTTGCTCTGAGAGGCTGTGTTAAGTAGTGATTAAGAGTGCACACTCAGGAAAGACTGCCAGGGCTTAAACCTGGGCTCCACCACTTACTAGAGACAAGTTATGTAGCCATTCAGTGCCTCAGTTTCCTCATCTGTAAAACGAGGCTAATGGTCATACCTATCTCACAGGGTTGTTGTCAAGATTAAAGGAATTAGTCTATGTAAAAGAAAAGTGATTAGCACAAAGGAACCACTAGTATAATTTCTACATGATTTCCCCAAAAAAATAATCTCAATTTTACAGTCATATTTCAGCTATTTGATTTGGAAAAAAATTAACACTTCTAGAGGTCAGCCCAAAATATAAAAAGTAAACAAGGATGAAGGCTAAAATATCAAGCATTCTTTGTATAGCAGGAATTACTAATGTTATAGTAAGAATGATCTTTTTTGAGAAACGCAAAGAAATGCCTAAACTCATTGGTGTGAGCAGAAGATAGAGTTTTATTCTAAACTCTTCTGTTTCCGAGTTCTGTGAGTTTAGGTCAGACTTTTATCTTATTTGCTCACAATCATTAAATCTGAGCATGTGCGTGCACAACACACACACACAGAAAAACACACACGTACACACACGCACACACACACACACACACTGATTTAGAGGCCACATTCTCCCTCTGCATTGCAGCCCACGATTTATGCAGTTGTGGAATAAAGTGCTATTCATTCAATGAAGAGGCATGGTGTTGCCGCATAAAAAGGTGGCTTGTTAATTCATTTCTCCCGTTTTAATACTTTCTTGCAACTTCTCCCCAAAATTCTGGAATGTTTCTAGGTGTGTATTACTGTACTGAGGGAAAAAATTAACCCTTTCCTGAAGCCCAGGAAACTTAACTTTCCTTAAGTCTGGGCCTTTCAAGAAAGTAAAATAAAAAAGGAATTAAAATAAAATTGTCCTTCAGGTAAGCAGCCTGATTTCTAAGGAGCTATGGGTTTACAAATGCCATATGACTAAACAAGTTTACTAAGGGAAACATTTTAACTTATTTAAGCTGAATATATTTTCCCAAGACAATTAACACAAATTTCCTCTTATTTCTTCTCACAAAGTATCCCATGGATATTTCCCTAACAGTATAAACCAGTTAAACCAGAGACTTACCATATTCGATTAAGTGTGAGTTGAAATGTACCACTGTTGCAAGAAAGGAAAGTAATAACTTTTGAAAATCAATGCGTACACTCATTTTTCATTTCCCCAACACCTTCAGCTCCCTGCAGGGAGCTCAGATGAGTTCTCAGCAGGAGAAACCAGGACACGAGCAGGGTCACGGTGCTGATGTCACCTGCCATCCCGTGTGCAGAGAGGCAGACCTCAAGCTGGGGGTGCCCACGCAGCCCACCAGACTGGAGACCTCCTAGGTAAATCCTTTCAAATCTTTCTGATGGTGCCCACAGAATATTTAGGGACCCCCAATCTACAACCACAACTCTCATCTGCTTGGGTTATAGAAAAGCAGAAAACTCATTCCCTGAGAAATGCAAAGCCAAAATCACATTAAAAGTCATCAAGTGGGGCAGGCCCAGTGGTTCAGGCGGTTAGAGCTCCATGCTCCTAACTATGAAGGCTGCTGGTTCGATTCCCACATGGGCCAGTGGGCTCTCAACCACAAGGTTGCCGGTTCAATTCCTCCAGTCCCGCAAGGGATGGTGGGCTGTGCCCCCTGCAACTAGCAACGGCAACTGGACTTGGAGCTGAGCTGCGCCCTCCACAACTAAGACTGAAAGGACAACAACTTGAAACTGCACAGCACCCTCCACAACTAAGATTGAAAGGACAACAACTTGACTTGGAGAAAAAACAAAAAGTTGTCCTGGAAGTACACACTGTTCCCCAATAAAGTCCTGTTCCCCTTCCCCAATAAAATATTAAAAAAAAAAAAAAAAAAAAAAGTCATCAAGCTTCCTTCTTGAGACTCTCAGTATCACCACTCCCATATCCAAATGCTCCAACCCAAGGCTTATGAAGGCAGAAATAGAACAACTACTGGGAAATGTGACACATGGCTCCCCGCACAGCTCCTGGATGGCTGTGGAGAAGTGTAAAATGCAGTCACTAAAAAAATTTGCATACTGGAGGACTTCCAATCAAGTTGCTAATAGAGAAACTGATTATGCTAGATGATTAAAAATGTTCTGCATTGTTAAACTTGTATTATGGACACGCTGAGGTCAGAATTGCAATGTTTTAAGTAGACTGCTCTTCTGAATGGACTTTATTGAAAAAGTAGGGAGGGGAGTGGAGACGAACAAAAAAGGTAAAATGCATAAGGTGAACCCACAGGAGGGAATAAGTAGGTCATTGCCCTGAGCTGATTGCTGTGTGTCCTTGGGTGCAGAGTCGTGGATCTGGGTCCGTCTGGCAACTGCTCTTCTCAGGCCCATTGAGCTACTAGAACATCCAGGACTCCTGAGTAGAAGCGACAGCCCACACAGCCACGGAGCGTTCAGATGGTCCCTGCTCATTCCCCTGACTGTGTTTCTAGAGCCGTGTGTCATTTAAGCCACTGGTATTTGTCGGCAACACTGAAATAATTCCGTGTTCCATCATTCTAATTATCTTGCAAACTAGACTCCAATTGCTACTGGCCAGAACTTCCTTACTAATTCAGAACCATGGTTCCCGGGCAGCCTGAATTCACTCTCATGCACCACGCTTGGGACGATGACCAGAAGCTGGCCTCCTGCGTTCTTTACGCCACCAGAACATGTTCTAAAGCTTTCGAGGACTTTGAACAGATACCCCTGGGTGGAAGAGTGGGAGAACTCATGGAGGCATCATGGAGAACTAACTTTGACGGGGCTCCCCACTGGGATTAGAGAGTGTGAGAAAGTGGAAGGAGTCCCTTAAAGGAAGGGAATCATGAGCTCTCTAAAGATGGGTGTTTTGTGACACATCATCTTACAACTTAAAGACCTGAGAAACTTGTGATGCCACCTTTTCATAATAAAATTCCATCAGGCTAGCTAGAACACAGTGCCTTGAAATAACTGGTAATGAAAATAAGGTCCTGAAGTTTTGGAGGTGGATGGTGGCAGTGGTTGTACAACAATGCGAATGTACTTACTGCCACTTAACTCTATCCTTAAAAATACTTAAGATGTTCAATTTTATGTTATGTGTATTTTACCTCAATATAAAAAAAAAAAAAACCACAATTTTTTTTAAAAGTTCTTGCTTAGGCTTCAATTCTTGGTCAAGAAACAGCAGATATTTACTCGTCAGCATCCTATATAATTTTATATTAAGAAGATCTTTTAAACGTTGCCATGGTTAATAATTTAGAAAATAATTAAAATGTTGAATCAAATAATAACCAAGTTGTCAGGCCACACTGCAACTCTATCTTTGACATTTCAATTATGTATGGCATTAGAGTTTTGATCTCCATAATGCATTGATAGTACACAGAAAACAAGGCCATTTCTTTAAGTGTCCTTTGCCAAACTCTTTCTTACAATCAATTCTAAATCTTCCAAGTTAAAAGAATTAGGTAATATCACAATCTGGATTAACCTAGCTTTACTCACATCTCCCCTTTTTGTAGAAATTAGTGTGATAAAAATAGCATGCTTTCAAATAAACTAACATAACGGTTTATTGGATTCCTCCTACTGTCTTGGATGGACAGTAACTAACAAGAAACATCTGCACTCAAAAATACTATTTTTAATTTTTCGAAATACAGAAGTTAAAGAGTTTTTAACATTGTTTCTACAACAAGATCCACCAATTTAAGATCAATAAATATCTATTGTGATTAACCCTATTTATCAGCTACCATAAAACATGTCCCAGAATTAGTTGCTGTGCTCTGAGGACAATCTCTTGTCCAGAAAACCAGAACATGAAAACAAATCCTGACTCACCAGTACTTGACCTCTCACGTAGATATTAAATTTCCCCAACACTGAATTTAGAATAAAAAGCAGCTGTATCTTCATGTGACTTTTCCCCAAAACCAGCACAATAGCCAGGCACATAGCAGGGGCGCAATGAACATATGTTAAAAGAATAAACAAGGAAAATAATATCAAGGTTCAAAAGTTTACAATATGTACCAAAAGTAAGAAGTATTCACAGACACCTTACTTTTGGCAATAGATCAAGTTGCAAAAATGTTACATCTGTAGCTCTTAATAAATGATGTCATTTCCATAGACACTGCCTTGTTGTATGAATTGCTGCCTGTATTACCTTGCGTTACTGCATCCAACTGAGGAAAGTTTGGTGGTTGATATTTTTTAAAATATGAATAATTTCCTAATTTATCTATTTTGTAACTTTGACAATGTTAGATTTGTTGTTGTTGATGAGGGTTTGTTCTTTTTGAAAGTAGAACATTATATATCTCAAATTTATTTTGGAGGTATAAAAAGGAAAAAATATAAATAAAAAGTGGAATACCTGCACCTTCAAATGACACTTAACAACCCTTTATGCTGACATATTGGGAAATGGCATAGAGCTGAAGGAGGATTTCTGAGGGTTAATAGCCTAATTTGATAAGGAGTAGAACATTTGGACAGAAGTGGGGAGAATAGGCAGTATCAACCTAACAAAACCCATTGTTGTCTATTTCTTTTGGTCTACCCAGCTGTGCTTTCTATGAAAGTATCCAGTAAATTCAGGATAAATAAAAATAAAATCCTATCCATATATTCTAAATACCCAATTTTATAAAGCACTCTTATCAATTTGGAACATGCTCCTTGGGGTATGTTACATTACAAGATCACACCCAAAGCCCATGCTCTACCATTGTCAACGGGAAATTCTATTTAAGTATAAAATAGATTCCATTATTTCCCACTTCAAAGATCTGTGCTCTCCATTAGCAATAATAAATCAATTCCCTGTCCAGGATAACCACCAAGTTAAACTCCACTGTTTCCAACTGTCTGATTTAGGAGTCAGCAGCTGGGTGACACATGAAGTTTTATACCGATATGGGTTATCCCTAACCTCCTCTACAATTACTAAGGCAGAATTTGGATCAAAGGGAAACCGAGGCAATGCACAGGGTACCCTGTGTGCTGCAAGGCCTAGCTCCTCCTGCTGTTAGAGGAACACCAGTGCTAACTTATGCATACTTTTCCACACACACGAATACACATACACATACAATGACATTTTGCAAGTGAGATTCAAACAAAGATACGCTTTTGGAGAAAATCAAGGAAAACTTTTACATGACCTGGGCTTTAGGTGATTTTCAAAGAATGATTATTAATTTTTAGGTGTGAAAATGGCATGATGGTTAAGTATAATAGAGACCTTATCAAATTGAAATACATAGGTATATATTCAGGGGGTATGTGTTCCTCCTACTCAAGGGAAACTCCAGTAGGTCCCATAATTCTCTGGCCACTTACAGGTAACAGGAAGTCCTAAAGTTAAACTTTAACTCACAAAACACAATTGTGATTCAGAAAATAGAATGTTCAGGTCAACATATTAATTGACCCTTTAAAGAAGGGTTCTCAAAAAAGAAAGATTGCTTGTTCCACCTCATATGCTCAGCTAGAATCTGTGTAGGTGGACCGAGGGCTTCTGTCTTTTCTATGGACCTCCTCCCCTACTTACTAGAATCTGCCACTCTCCCCTTCAGGATTGGAACAAATGGAGAAAGATCATTTGACTGCTACTGCCACAAAAATGGAGTGACAGACTGCTGACTGCCTCCCAGTATCCATTAGCCCCTTCCTCTTTACAAAAAGAATCCAGTTTTAAGCTGGGCCCTTTGCTATTCAGCAACAAGGCTCTATTTCTTATCTTCTCTTAGAGCTGGGAGTGACCCCATAACTGAACTACTGTTAATGAGATATAAGAAAAAATACTGGGTGCAATATCCTGAAAGTATCCTTAAAAAGGAGAGCGCAGACCCTTCCTCTGCCTTTGCTTTGCTCCTGCTGCCTGGAACATAATGTGATGGCTGGAGCTCCAGCAGCTTCCTCTGACCGTGAGCACAAAGACCACATCCACGGACCATGGGAGCAGTGACCTTGGAGGCTTGTTCCTCATAATTGTGTGGAGCCAGCATTCCAACCCTGAATTGTCTACTTTCTGACTTATTCTATGTAAGAGAGAAATAAATTTCTATTCTGTGTTACCATAGTTCTATCACTCCTATGCAGACAAACTCACTCCTCACTAGTATGGATGGCTTCATACTCTCTGCACCAGTAGAAACTCAAACCCAACTCTCTATCTCTCATGGGGACTTTTGTGGGTTCTCCAGGGGCTGCCCTCAAACTCTTTGTGATACGGGTGATGCATTCAAGTCCCCTATTTGTCACTGCCCACCACCACCACCTAACCCCTTTAATTCACTCCACAAGCTCTGCTCTCTGCTGGCTCTGCCTCTTGGATAGAGGTCAACGGGTTCACTGACCTCCTCCAACCCTGCAGACTGGCTCTCCATCCCTGCATGGGCCACATCTGATCCCCGGGAAGCACACACAATCACTGCAACAAACTTGGCAATGGAGGGAGCCCTACCCCAGCTGCTCTCTACTCGGCCACACCACTGTGTTCTTGAGGGAGCACAGAGCATGCTCTCCAGGCATCCTCTCTCCAGGCTTTGGGTGAGGGGGCAGCACCCCCACTTCACACTTCCTGCAGGGAGAAGAGATGATGCAGACTCACAGCAGAGCCTTCTCCAAATAAATCCCCTTACAAATCCTGAGTCGATGTTTTTTATACTTTCAGAGTGAGGAAGATTTTCAAGAGCTGTGGACTTGGTGTTCAGCGATTTCCTTTGAAAATATCCCCATTTTGGTTTTTCTCACAACTTATTTTAGTAACTGCTATCTAGATACCTTGAGGCGTTAGTCAAATTTTCCAATTCAACACCCTGTCACAAAAACAATAAATTATGTGGGAATGTACATTTGTTGTAAAACTATAAAGAAAAGCAAGGAAACCATTAACACAACATTTGAAAGAGCTGTTATCCTGGAGTGGGGGTGGAGGTAGAAGGAAGGAAGGAAACATGACCAGGAAACATATGTGAGGGGGAATGTTCAAAGAGAATGTTCTAGATGCTTATCTGAATAGTTATTCCCTTTATTATAAATTAAAATGTTCACACATGTTATACATACATATATTTATTCGTAACTTATGAGTTTAAAAATAAAGAGAAGAACAGACAAAAGATAATATCTAAACTCCACAGCAAAACAATTTGGAAATAAGACTGCACTCTGAGAACCAGCCTATGAATTCAACACAAAATGGAGGGAGCTAGTCAAAAAGACTTTTACAAGTCGCTGAAGGATTTTCTCCAAGGTTCGGTATTGCTCTTAGAGACTTGTCTAGTGATGCTTAGTTCTGTGGCATAGAAAATGCCCTTAGCATATCTAATCTACTTAGTTGTCTGGATGACAGATTAGGGGAAAATATTACAGAGATGATCACTGGGACCTCAGAGCCATCTGGAGTAGAAAAAGTCTGCAAGCCCTTGGAGCTGAAAAGTCCAAAAACTCAAGCGAGCTGACCCCACTCTACCCAAGGTTGTCTGAGCAGCAGGGACATGTTATAGTCTTCTGAATTCTCTCTGCATTAGTTTTGTAATTGCAAAAACGACTTTCTGATTAGGATCTGGCTTCTGTGGAGCTTGTCTATGGGAAAATAAGCTGCTGATCATGTAGATTTTATTGTTGTTATTAAGGCAGGGTTCATTTTATTATCATTAACGATGACAGCTACTATTTCTTGTGTGCTTATCCTACTTGATCCTCACAATAACCTTAATTCTATTGAAAGGCAGCATGGGAACGTGATAAAGAGCAACAGACTGCCAAGATTCAAGCCCTGGCTCTAACCCTTAATAGGCTATTTTAGGCCTCAGTTTCCCTATCTGTAAAGTGGGAACAATAGTAGTACCCTCATAGGGTTGTTGTGAGAATGAAATGAGTTCATATTCCTAAAGCACTGAGACAGCAGCTGTCACACAGTGCATACAATATAAAAGATTGCTATTTTTCCCATTTTACTCAGAGTGGCAAAGCAACCTGCCTAAATTCTATAGCTAGTACATGACAGGTAGTCTAACCCAAATATATTAGGCTTCAAATCCCACGTGCTTAACCACCATGCTTGCTATTAACAACTATGAGTTATTTGTCACGGTAAATTAAGCCCTGTGCCTTCTGGGTTCTCCTCCAGCTTGGCCCGTGTTGTTTAGAGACGACTTACTCAGGGCCTGATGGTGGCCACTGCAGCTACAAAAAGCCAGACTCTGGGCCTTTGAAACAGAGGATTCGACTCTCCAGCTGAGCCTAGTCAGCTCAGCAGCAGCCAACCTTCCCTAGGATAATCACAGCTATTGGCTATCGTGCCAGACTCTCTGCTGAACTATAAGGATTCTCAAAGTCAGGCACTGGTTTTGAGTTCTCAGTTTCTAGCAATATGCCAGTTAAGAAATATAAAATGTATATTCTTCTGTAACCCCAGATAGATTCTGATTACACCAACTTTGTCTTCAACTGATTGTCAGACAGCAATCTTTCCTTCAAAACCTTCCTAACCTATCTATGCCAAGGTCTGCTATACCTGTAAGGGCCCAGGAAATGGGAATTGGTCCAAACATCACCATCTGCCAAGGGTTCCCACTGTCCTGAAGAAAATGTGCAGTGAACGAGGTGCTAGCACCCACGTGAACTTGGCAGAGCCACTTGGGTCTCTGAGCTTCAGCTTTCCCATTTAGAAAGCAGAAAAATTAGGCCGGGTGATCTAGAAGTTCGCTTCCGTTCTTTGTTCTTTATGTTTTAATTCAGAGACAAATCTCATTTCGATTTGACCATATTCAAAAACAACTCAAAATCAATTCTCACTCTGAGGAGACAGATACATGGCTTTCCATCATGCATAAATGGAAAGCAATGCCTTTGCTATTTGCAATTGTGAAGGGACAAAGGCACTTTCCAAAACCCCAACATGACCTGCTGGGACCACAGAGAGACCTATTAGCCTGATAACCATACATTACATGAAACTTATGGCTTAAGATTTTCTCCCTGAAAATAATAATATAGTGGGCCTCTTCCTAATCTGGCTGCTGCCGATCAGTGTGTGAGCATGTGTGTGCCTGTGTGTTTGTGCGTGCTCAGAGCAGCCTGCAGATATTTTTAATGTAAATAATAAATGAGAAAGTATTGTGAACACCTCAAAAAAAAGACAACGTGCATTACAGCGATCATGTCAAAATGATGCTAGGTAACTCATCAAAGATACTAGAGTGATTCATAATCCTATTTTTGGCCCTGTTAGTACAAAATGGTTGCTATTAAATCAATAATGCAAATAAATTTTTGAATTAGATTGCACAGAAGAAATAAGTTGAAAGAATAAGAATGGACCACCACATGCACTTTCAGGAGATAGTGGTTTGATATCTAAAATTATTCTTTTTATCAGTAGCATGTGTAAAATGCCACTACTTACTGGTTGGTTTTCTCTTCTTCCAAATATTATTGTAGCTTGTATTTTTATCCTATTTTAAGATTCTTTAATTTAGTACAATTAATTTTATCAGATACATGTGTTCAGAAGCTTGGTTCATGAAAAACTGCAAACTATAGATAACAAATTTCTGCACTCATTTTATAAAAGGTTTCATAACCTTTGTAGCAGAACTCTTCTTAATGGCCCAACAGTGCTGAATCCTTCATCAAACTTTCATGCACTGTATTTGGTACACTGGACTCTAAAAGGAGGGAGGGAAAAAGACAAATGATCCAGGAAGCTGAAGGATGTCATAGGTAATGACCAGGCTACTCTGAATGATAATGCCAGGCTTGCACTGAACACTTTGCCTAATTAGACTTCACACAAAGTGGGAAAAAAAGAAAACACTTTAATATTTAACAAGCATAATGATGCAATCAATGTACACAAATCAGGCCTGATAAGGAATACTGCTTATTAAAGAGAGAGACAGACGGCTACGGGAAAAGTATAGTCATTAAATGTAAAATCTCACAGGCTCCAACTGTGAACACCAGCCACATACTTTCAAACTACCACTCCAACCCAGAGACTCCATGCATTATTTAGTCCTCTCACTCAGTAGACTATAGATATACACACACCATAGATTTAACAAAATAACTTGGTTCAAGGGCAGCCGGATGGCTCAGTTGGCTAGAGCGCAAGTTCTGAACAATAGGGTTGCCAGTTCAATTCCCACATGGGCCACTGAGCTGCGCCCTCCACAACTGGATTAAAGACAACAAGCTGCCACTGAGCTTCTGGAGAGGCGACCAGATGGCTCAGTTGGTTGGAGCAGAAGCTCTCAACAACAAGGTTGCTGGTTCAATTTCCGCATGGGATGGTGGGCTGCACCCCCTGCAAATAAGATTGAGAATGGCAACTGGACTTGGAGCTGAGCTGAGCCCTCCACAATTAGATTGAGGGATAACGACTTGGAGCTGATGGGCCCTGGAGGAACACACTGTTCCTCAATATTCCCCAATAAAAAAATTAAAAAAAAAAACACAAAAACTTGGTTCAAATAGATCATCTTTGCTGTTTCTCAAAGCTGTCTTCTTAACCACTTTTGCTGCTGTCAACATCCCAGTGAGTCAAGATGTCCAACATCTCTTTTAATCATTTCAGTTAGATAATTAGTCCTCCTTTTTATTACCTTCAAGAATACTTAATGTGTTGGAAGCCTTCCTGAGACTATTAAATCCACCCAGTATACCACGAGATTATGAATATATAATTTGTTTATAGATAGCTTTTAAGAAAACACAAAGTAAGAAGACAGTACATAGGAATACAGCCAAAAACAGGCATGCTTATGAACTGAAAATTATAGTAAAAGAGATTTCTAAGGGTAGGTTATCTACTTGGTTTCTCCAAGGTCAGAATGACCCTCAAATACAGGTATCCTAGAAGGCAATTGGCACATTCATGAACAGTTTCTTACTAACCCTGTTGTCTATTAAGTTGCTGAATTCATTCATTCCACACATATTTATCAAGAATCTAGTGTGCCTATGCACTGTGGTACACTCCTTAGAAAATGTCAAAAATCTGTGCAAAGTAGGGTCTCTCTGCTCCAGGAGTCCACAGTCTTGTCCAAGTATGACATAAACGCAACACAAAGCCCACCGCCATATAAAACTTGGTTACACTGGATACCGATGGAGGTAGCATAGCAGTCTTGAGAGTAGGAACTTCAATGGCAAACAGGTCAAATGCTGGTTCTGCCTCTCACTGTCATCTGACCCGGCCACGGTATTTCAGTATCTGAATCTCAGTTCTTCAACTATTTTTATATGGGTTCTCTTTTTTTCTTTTTAATTCCACAAATTAAGTGCTACAAATAGTGTTTAGCTTATAGACTTCTTCCTAACCTCCGGCCATTTCTGTATTCCCAGAAGAAAATGGGCCTCATTCTCGTTGAAAAACCAATTATTCAACCCCTGACTTAGCTCCAAGGACACCCAGAGAAGATATGGATCTTATCTCTGCTTGGGCACAAACAATCCCATTTTTGACTTGTGTCCCTAACCAAACTCCTCCAGAACTATTCTTACAAGTGTTTCCAGAAAGATCATGTATTTCAAGTGCAGAGAACAAAGGAGTTCAAATTTGAATTCACTCGCTGGATGTGTCCAGATGAAGCTAAGATCATTTAGAGTCAATGTGATTCATGAAGCTTATTGCCATCATTTTCACTTCTGATGTTATAAAATCAACAGGAAATAAAAACCAATCCACTTGGCCTTGAAGTAGGTACTGAAAGCTTACCATCCCCAGGGAAGATGTTCCACATGTCATTAAGTCATAACTTGATAATATATTCCCTATTTTGTATTCCACTCTACTGTGAGCTTCTTGAGGTCAGAAACTTTCGTCTTTTCATCTACTTAGTTCTAGCACTGAGCACAGTGCCAAGCACATGGTAGGAGCTCCATAACTCCATTCTGAACAGATTCTGAGAGAGGCAATTATGTAGGTGGCATCATTGTAAAGTAACCTAAAATAAACTGCCAGCAGCTATGGTACTTAAGGGTATTGCAAGGCCCATAAAGAGCAGCCTGGAACAAAAGGGACTGGGGTTCCATTCCTAATACTGTGATTCCACTAAGTAGCTGGGCCATCTTTGTTAAGTCACTTCACCTCTATGGGCTTCTTTCTGTTCATTTGCAAGGTATGGAGATAATCCAAATGATCTCAAACATGCTATTATCTCTGCAAAAATACTAATGCTAAACCAAATGATCACAGAGATAATATTTTTGTTGATGTAATCTTGCTAACCAATGGTCTTTGCATTACTTCTAACTCCAACAAGTCATTATCAAGACTATTAAATAAGGTCTACAAATCCTCCAGGACACAAGTGTCCATTTCAAATGCAAGATTATACCATTTCAAAGATTTTTAATGCACGTAGATAAAATAAGTGAATATGGCCAGCTTTATTCAAAGCTTCCCCATTCATTTTCATTCCTAAGTGATTAGGAACAGCAGTTCACTTCACACTGGCAAGACATTTGCCCCCAAAATAATCAAATGGTCACTAATGAAGATCAGAAAAGGAATTTAAAGAAGCTGGTGCCTCCCACACCACTTCACCCAAGGGCGGACCATCTCCACAGTGGAACAAGCACCTCCACATGCTTTCAATCAACCAGACAGTTCTCCAAAGGACGAAAACCCACCTCCCACAGGCCCCACCCTGGTGAAAAATGCAAACACTAATTGGTCACCCTATGGCCACCAATAAAATTCACCATTTTGAGAGGATGGGAAAGAAACTGTAGTCCTAGTCAGCAGTGAACAAATCATTTCTACATCTGGTTCCTGAGGCCACTGTCTTGACTGGGAGAGAAATCAAAAAGCCCATAGTTCCTGTATCTCCTACCGCTTTCCATCAGAACATGAACATGAAGACACCCTCTCTGCATAAAGAAGGTCTAAGGAAGTGTTCTCATGGCCTCCGTTAGCCACACTAATATTGGCCCAGGTACTGGTCCGATTCATTCTCAGAGGAAGACAAAAAGGCAATTCCAGTAAAACTGGATGAATTCTCTTGTATACCCAAGGATATTCATGGAAAACTCCTCAGCGTTTTTAATTACTTAAGTGAATAATATATTCTCTATAAAGAAAAATGACTTTTGAGACAACCCAAAACCCAAGATGTTGAATCAGATCCAAAAAGTAACTAGTTCCATGCTCAGATTTTGGCTCGGTCACTATGTGGATTGATGGATGAATCCATTCACAGTCCATAAATTTCATTGCTTTGCATTCGAATGGCCTCTGAGTCTAAACGATTATTAGTTTGTTGCAAAAGTAATTGCGGTTTTTTTCAATTATTTTTAACCTTTTAAACCACAATTACTTTTGTACCAACCTAATAAATTCCTACTTTAGAGATTAAGGACTTCCTCTGGAATCCTTTTTCCACCAACCTAGTTGCCTCCTGTAGCAACTTGTCTAACACCTCCATCTGGAGGAGAGAATTTTTTTTTTTTAATCCTCAAACTCAGCTCTCTCTTGTTATTCAGGCCCAGAAATCTATGTGCCCAGAAATCTAAGGGCCATGAGTTTAGTGGGGGTGGGGGGGTCTTCCCCACCAAAGACATGCTTTAGATAGAAGCTAGAGCTTACAGGTCAGAGGTATATCCGCCCAAAACACAAGTCTCTTCCCTTGGGTCCCCATTATGTAGTTACAAATGTACTTAAATAAATCTTATTTCTATGCAAATAAGATATCCAAAGCTACTCTGGGTATTTTGAGTTATTTTTGTCTATGGAAACCCAAGAAGAAGTACTTACTTCCTATCATTTGCATATAGAGCACATGAGAAATAAGAAAAGGGCAGCTACTATCCTTTGACAGCTAATTAAAGTAGCCAGGGGATATTAGGAATTCATTCTCTAACACCACGTACCACTCACTGTCTCACTCTCCTCAGTGCAAGACTGTTAAGCTACGTAAGGTTACTGAGGGTGGTTTTCTAGGATTAGTTCCCACACCTAAGGACCTTATCATAGTGATATGTACTCAGTGCATGTTCAAGACACATTGGGTTGTAATCATCCAGAATTCAAGACACTAAAAAACTATCCAAGAGTAGAATTAGAAGATTCAAGGCGCAGGGTAAACAAACAAATACAGAACGCTCCTCCTCGTCTTCCGAATATACCTGGGTCCTTGTTTTCTCTTCCCCACTTCCTTCCTGTGCACCTGTCATAATAACAGCTGATATGTACTAAGTGTTAACCATGTGCTAAGTAGTTGAGGTAAATTATCTAAATCCATCAAGATGCGTAGGCGCTATTACCCTCATTTTACAAATGAGAAAACTGGGATCTCAAGAATGAAATAACTTGCCCGAGATCACAGTTAAGAGTGGAGTCGTGAACCTGGGTGAACTGACTTGACTCCCAAGCCCATTCACCAGACACTGCTTCCTCCTTCAGTTCACCGTTTCCCCTATGTTTTCACTGATTAGAGTACTCAGCATCCATTTGTTCCACCAGTCCTCCCAAGAACCATTTGAACTAAGTTGGATTTCATTTCAAGGGCTAGTCCTCTTCCTACAAAGCTATCCCTGTGTTGTTTTCTTAAAGTTTGCTTGCTTGTTCGTTTCAGTTTAATATACTCTATTAATTCTATAAAATGGGCTTTTGAAAATTACTGTGACTTGCTTTAAAGTGTTCCCAATACTGTATTTAAATTTTGTGCATTTTTTTAAAAACCATGAATCAAGCTTCTCTTGCACCTGGGCAGGTCTGTTTGCTTATTCACAGAAGGACTGGTTTATGCCTATATGCCAACGCATAATAAATAATGAGTCAAGGTCTCCTGCTCCCTGGCTGAGGTAGCCGGTTCTGAACTGTAATGATTTTGTAAAACCCACATTCCCTCCCTACCACCCACCGAATCTACTCTGGACACCAAACAAGGCAGCTCATTATCATCAAACCACTAGGAACATCTCTCTAAAAACGTTCTCTGATCTCACAACCCATCCCACTCTACAGAAATGCCAGCAGGATTCTATGCAGGGACCCCCGGGGACCTGGCTCCCTGCCACACTGTGAAACAGATCTGGGTGTGTTTAACCAAATCTCCAACTGGAAAAAATTAAAAAGGCTTATTTTCCTGATACCAGCTACCCCTTAAAGATCTAGAGAGGAAACTGGCAACAACTAATAATTTTGACTTAGCTCCTTGCTGAGAGAGGATGTACTACTGCTTTTGGAAAAACCTGCAGCAGGAGACCAGGCAGCTAGAAGTATATAGCAGGCATTGCACCAGCTGCAGCGGGGTACAGGAGGGCTGCAGACCTCTTCCTAGCTCTTCAGCCGTTCCCAACAGGCCTAGACTGCCCATCTGAGCCACGTGACCCAACCTCAGGTCCCTCAAGAAAAAGCTGCTTGTTGTTATGGAAGGCAGTGTGGAGGTTCCTCAAAAAATTACGAATAGAATTACCATATGACCCAGCAATCCCTCTCCTCTTCAGATTTACCCAAAAAATCTGAAAAAAACTCACATAAAGACATGTGTGCTCCAATGTTCATTGCAGCTTTGTTTACGGTGGCCAAGACATGGAAACAACCAAAATGTCCTTCGATAGATGAATGGATAAAGAAGTTGTGGTATATATACACAATGGAATACTATTCGGTGGTAAGAAAAGATGTTATAGGAACATTTGTGACAACATGGATGGATCTTGAGATTATAATGCTAAGTGAAATAAGACAGAAAAAGCAGAGAACCATATGATTTCACTGATATGTGGTATATAAACCAAAAACAACAAAAGAACAAGACAAACAAATGAGAAACAAGAACTCATAGACACAGACAATAGTTTAGTGGTTACCAGAGGGTAAGGGGGGTGGGGGGTGGGAGATGAGGATAAGGGGGATCCAATATATGGTGATGGAAGGAGAACTGACTCTGGGTGGTGAACACACAATGGGATTTATGGATGATGTGATACAGAATTGTACACCTGAAATGTATGTAATTTTACTAACAATTGTCACCCCAATAAATTAAAAAATAATAATAATAATAATAATAAAGAAAAAAAAAGAAAAAAAGCTGCTCACCGTGTGGAGGTTCCTCAAAAAATTACGAATATAATTACCGTATGACCCAGTAATCCCTCTCCTGGGTATCTACCCAAAAAATCTGAAAACATTTACCCATAAAGACAGATGTGCTCCAATGTTCATTGCAGCTTTATTTACAGTGGCCAAGACATGGAAACAACCAAAATGTCCTTTGATAGATGAATGGATAAAGAAGTTGTGGTATATATACACAATGGAATACTATTCAGCAATCAGAAAAGATGAAATAGGACCATTTGTGACAACATGGATGGATCTTGAGATGATAATGCTAAGCGAAGTAAGTCAGACAGAAAAAGTAGAGAACCATATGATTTCACCGATATGTGGTGTATAAACCGAAAACAACAAAAGAACAAGACAAACAACTGAAAGAACAAGAACTCATAGACATAGACAATAGTTAAGGGGTTACCAGATGGTAAGCGGGGAGCGGGGCTCTAGAAGAGGGTAAATGAGGTCTAATATACGGTGAGGGAAAGAGAACTGACTCTGGGTAGTGAACACACAATGTGAGATATAGATAATGTATTACACCTGAAATGTATGTAACCTGAATGAAATTTATGTACACCTGAAATCTATGTAACTTTACTAACAATTGTCACCCCAACAAACTTTAATTTAAAGAAAAGAAGAGAAAAGAAAAGAAAAGAAAAGAAAAGAAAAGAAAAGAAAAGAAAAGAAAAGAAAAGAACAAGCTGCTCATATTCTTGCCTTGCTCTCCACCTAGATCCTAAACCCCTTCCATTCGGCCAACCTCAAACTTTGTTTCTGGCTTATTCCAATTTCCATAAGATCTGAGTTCTCAGCTACTCCCCCAAATAGCCTCACCCTTACCCCCTAGACCCAAACATTATTCTGCACCACAGGCACCTGTCCTGGGTTCAAAGATGCTATTGCCTCCTGGAATTGCTCTTCTTCTGGCCAGCCTGGGTAACAACCCAGTGTGATAGGAACCCTACACTGGCCCCGGCTCACATATCACCCAACACCACTGCCATGTCTGTCGCAGCCCCCAAGACAGAGAACTAGAAAGGAACACTTTAGATGAATTCATCACAGTCTACCTTGTCTTGTAGATATTTTTCTCTCTCCCGCCCCTGTAAGTGTGTGGGGGGAGGGAGACACAGAGAAGAAGGAAGAAGAGGAAAAGCATCATCATTGGTTAGTACCTCCTACCTCCAGTGGCGTGGCACTTTTCCTATACATCTCATTTCATTCTTACAACAGCCTATAAGGTATTATTATCCTCATTATGTGCACAAATAAACTAAGCCTTAAGATGGGACCAGGACCACCGGTTAGTAAGTGGTAGACTTGGGATTCAAACCCCAGGATTGACCAACTCCAAAGGCTCAAATTCTTTCCCATCTATTGCAATTTTCCTCATCTTGTAATCTCTGTAGTACTAGCAAAGTGCCTTTATATAAGAGCTAAATAATAAATATTTGCTGAATGAGTGCACGAATGGTTGACTCCAGCGTTCGCACCTTAATATTCTGCAACCCACACACTTGATTTTATTCATATATTCTGCTTATAATGTGCCTGCAAAGTGCCTTAATAAGAAGTTAAATATTGTACAGAAATAAGTTGTACTACACTGTATTGTATTTTGAGCTACTAGAAAAAGCTATATATATATAAATCTATAAGTAAAAAATGCTAAAGCAGACACACTGATAAAAATTCAGTTGTCATCTTGCTCCATCATGTCCAGAAATGGATACAAATAAAATAATCTAAGGAAAATCAATGTTTTCACATTTTGTTAACCCTCAGAACTCTACAACATTTTCTAGGCTGCCAATTCAATGAGTATTTATGTTGGAGAAAATAACCAAGGTTATAACTGAGGTTATAAGCTCAAGTCCACAAGCCAGGCAGATATGGACTTAAGGCCCAGGTCCACCTGGACCTTTGGCAAGTAACTTTGGGCAAGTAACTCACTTCTCTAAACCTTGGTTTTTACCGTCTGTAAAATGCAAATAGTAACAGTGCTGCTTCCTAAGTCGGCTGGACAGATTAAACGAATAACTCATGGCCCACACTTAGCAGAGCAGCTACCAGATGGTTAAGTGCTCCGTAGGTGTTAGCCATTTTCAGCACGTGAAGAGAAGAAGTGCAATAAGAAACCCAAAATGAATCACTTGCTTTTGAAAACACTATTATAAGCACTAAGTTCACCTGAATTCTCTGTTCTAGATTGTGATTACCAGAAAGATCTACCCTGAAAGCAATGCCATCAATAATGATAATAATAATGGTAACCAGCAGTGATATATTTCTCATTTACTATGTGTCAACCACTTTTGCAGACAAGAGCATCACACACAGCTGTGCAGAGTGTGCCACACAAGAATGCCCAGCGGGAGGTGAGTGGGGCTGAGGTCCAGTCCACTCTCTGCTTACCACGCCACACACCCTGACACAGGATGGTCCACCACAAAGGGGCATCTGGTGGGCTAGTAGCAGCCGTGTTTACATATGTTAACTGATATATTACCTTTTGCAATTTTCTAACGAATGGGAAACAGAAGTAGAAAGTCACTTTGGAGAGTACTCAGGACCTAAGGGGAAGTGCATCATTTTAGTACCGTCATGCACCCCTAAACGGGGATACAGTCTGTGAACCGCAGCATTAGGTGATTTCGTGGTTGTGCGAACACCAGCAGTGTACTTACACAAACCTAGATGCTATAGCCTACTTTGTGCTGTGCTTTTATACGACTGGCAGCGCAGTAGGTTTATTTCCACCAGCATCACCACAAACATGTGAGTAATGTTATAATGGCTACGATATCACTAGGTGATAGGAATTTTTCAGCTTCGTTATAATTTATGGGACCACCATCATATATTTGATCTGTCATTGACAAAAACGTTGTTATATAGCACATGACTATAATTTCATCAACAAAGTAGATAAGAATACCCCAAATCACCAGTGAACAACTATTAAGCCACACAGTGTGTACCCAAGTGCCTTGGGAGCTGAAAATAGGCAGGCCCTAGTCTTCAGTATAAATAGACAATTCCCATCTGCCTCCTCCCTGTTTCCTGCTTCCCTTTTCCTCCATCATCTCAAATGTCCTTGTGTGTGAAAATGAAACAAAGTATCAGATGTGATCCCAGGATAACCAAAGGTTATGTTTTTCATTGTCTAAAAGTAACAACAAAAATTATCTGTCCAGCAAAGTCATGTTTCACTAAGTGATAGGTTCAAAACATACCATTGCAGATTCTAGTGAACAGTCCCTCCAGGAGGCACCTCCCAAGGGCAGGTTCCTAAAAAATGACTCCCACGCACAAAGACTCATTCATTTCCTCCCACCTCGGGCATCCATAATCTTGGTCAGCTCAAGGGCTCTTGTCCAAACTAAAACGCCTCATTCTACATACAGCTTTATACATGTTATTTTGGCTTAGACTCAGCTTCATTCTGGGAAGAAGGAAGAGAAGCAGGGTGATGACATGGGCTTTACTAGCTGGATATTTGAAGGTGAAAGCAATACTCTTCCAGTTCTACAGAAGCATCAATTTTTGCAAATAGGACTTGTGTAATTTTAAATATGTTCAGAATCCTAAAATTAATGCCAAAAAGTTTAGCTTAATCAGAGGGAACGGATAATAAAAATTATCTACGACATTCGCACAAAAGTTATTCCTCTTACCCGGTTCTCTAAAGAGTACTGATCTAGACTTAGGTAGAAAGACAGCAAGAATCAGATTGCCTTGTTTTAAAATCCCACCATGTGAAAATCAGAATTGAATGTCTAATAATTATCTGAACACAGAAGTGTTCTGCTAAGAGAAGAAACTCTTAGGGCCTGAAATGCACTGAACTCTTCCCTAACTGTTGTTAATTTTTAAAAATTAATGGTGTTTAGTTTGTCAATGTAATTAAATTTCACTGAAAACCTGAAAATATGGTATCCTTTTATTCATTTCAAATATGGCAATATTTTCAGTAATAATGTTTGCTTGCATATATTGTCAGTATCTTTTCTACCAAATAGCAAGTTATATCTGACAAATAAAAACACCAACACACCTTAAAGTTGTTCAAGTCTCAAGCCTGACTAACTTCATTCAAATTAGAATTTAGAAACAAGAGGTCTTTTCAAAAACTCACAGAAGAAACATGCCTTTTAATGATGCATCTCGGAATGTAATAAAACATACATTTTAAATGTGGAGTTTAATGTGGCCCGCCCTTTTTAAAAAGAAAAGACACCAGGAACTTCCACTGACCAGATAAAATTCCTTTTATCTATAACAAAATTCATGTTGTTGTTTGTGCTACAAGTGCCTATCTAGGAAATAAAGCCACTTTAAAAGATAAAAATAAGTTCCACCAAAGACATATAAAAGAAAAAACTTAAAAATACTAAACCAAAATAATATGTTTGATTTTTAGAAGGTTTTTTTAAAATCCTATATTTGAATGTAAGGACGTACAAAGTAAAAAGCCAATTCTTCAATCTCCTTTAAGCCTTTAACTCTAAAGTTATTCCAAAACGGTACCCAATTTGTTATTTAAGACCACTTTCATTTATTTTTAGGCCTTTGGTAATGCTTTTCACACAAGGTTGCTCTTTTCTAATAAAGTATTCTATGTCGAGAACCCAGAAGTTAAATTCCTTTCCTACCTTAAAGGACAGAATAATGGCAATAAGTGCCAGACGTTGGTGATACATGAAGCAGAGGAGGCCCCTAGTGGTGAAGCCACCTCTCCAATTTGGCTTTATAGATTTTATAAGACTACAACACACGAGGGCAAAATCAATAGGTAATAAAGTCTACCTGAGCTTTGCTTCTTTAATAACCTCTATTAGCCCTAAAATATAGTAGGGCTATCATTTAGAACCCCAAGGTCCTTTCATCAGGAATATTTTTTCTTTAAGAAAAAGGATGTGACCTGAAGAATAACTCCATTACATTCTGTATTTCAACTCAACACATATTTATTAAGCCCTGACACCCTGCCAGGCACTAAGCTGGACATGGAGGGTAAATAGGAGCGATAAACACCCTCAAGGAGGGCCCTTTTACTTCTTTTTGATGTAATAACATTACATTAAGGACAGAGCTACAACCATATGAAGATTGGGAAGTGCAATTCATCATCATATGACCCTATGATGGATTCTTACCAACAGGAAAAACCGATGTAGTGCCCAGACCAACCTGAAAGTGTCAGCTCCTCATTTTCAAATATAGTCTGAGGTCCTTCAACAGATGATGGTTGAAAAAAATAAATGAAAGTTAAGATTGCAAAGAAGAAGGAATTTTCAATTTAAAAAATTATGTTGAAACATGCCAGAGTCGGGGAGTCCTAAAAGTAAAGAAAGATGAAAGACAAGAGATAACATTGATGAAGTACTTATTGTGTCCACAGGACTAAGTTCCTAAATGTCATTTCATTCTGCCTAACATCTCCATAGGTAAGGAATGTTACTGGCATTTTACCAAGTAGGAAACCAAGGCTGGAAAAAGGGTAAGTGACTCGCCCGTGGTCATACAGCTAATAAGTGGGAGAGGCCACTTGGAGCCCAGGTACCTGGGATGGCAAAGCAAATGCATAGTGAGTCCAAACGTCGAGACTCTGCTTTGAACCCCAGGGATACAGTTTGCAAACAGACATGAGATTTGGAACACAAAGATGAACAGAATTATAGCACCTCACTATTATATAACTTAGAATACAGCTACTATGGTAGTATAACACAGAAGGGAATGCACCACAATGGGTAAGACCCATCTCTTGCTTTCCAGGCATTGACATTCTCAGGGTACACAACGGACGATCCCATAACTTATTGTGCACATAGTCAGATCCCTTGTTATGACTAAGGCTTTGCATTTTTGCTTTATGCTCCTATTTCCAAGTTTCAAAGACTTTTCTCCTTCCAATTAGCAACATGACAGCACCACACGGGGCTTATTAATATTCACTGCTGCAAGGAACAGTACGATAATTATGACTTTCTTGTATGAACAATGTTCACGAAAATCCAAGCAATCTGGAAGAATTTCATTTAAATTTCTAGTAAAAATATGTGAAAGAACAGTTAATTATCTTTATATCGAGACCCATCTAGTGACATTTCAGTAAAAACGACTCCACGGCTTTGAAATCAGAATAAAAGTGGAATTTACAAAATAACTATCATTTATTAGTGTCCCCAAGGCTCACTGTTTCAGTATGTACAGTGCTATTCAAATCTTTTCCTCTCCCATGACTCTTTCTCTGCTCATCGATGAAATGATAACTTCGAAATGGTTGATGGTAGTGCAGGTGCAGGAAGTGTCTCGGAAACAACAACTTTGGCTGCTCTTTGTACAGCTTTCCTCTTCCTGCCCGCCCTTCAAACCCCCGGTATCCCCAGAACATGCCCTCGAATAGCTTCTCTCCACTGGACGCACAAAACATTTCTTCAAGCCATCCTCGATCGCGACGACTATAGCCTGGGTCCAAAGCAGAAGAGTATGCTGCCCACCGGCCACCCGCGGCACGCCCCCTCCACGGTCTCCATCACAGCACAAATAACACACCTGTACCAGCAAAGTAGCCACGCGGGCACATGTCAGGGCTACTTCTTAGTGGGGGTAGGAGAAAGTCATTCAACAGCTAGACGCTACTAAAAAGGTTGGTGAAGCCAAAGTGACCCCCGGCGTGGCATCAGCCAGGACCGTCCCTGAACACCTCCCCGCCTCCCGCGCGTCCCCCTGAAGGCGCCGCGCCCTCCCGGGGCCGAGCAGCCCGAGCCCCGCGGCGCCGAGCCTCCACCCCGGCTGCTCACAGCTCCAGCGGGCAGGACAGCGGGAGGCCGGGCGCCGCACCATCCTCCCCGGCTGCCAGAGCTGCCCGGAGGTCGCGGCGGGGGAGCGCAAGTCATAGCGACGCCCCACGCGGCGTGCCACACCCTGCTGGCCGCGAATGGCACCCCACTCACCCTGAGGAGCCCCCCGGCTGCCCCGCCGGCTCCTGCTGCTCCCGCGCCGCTGAACTTTCCCTCCTGCGCGGCCGCCGCGGGCTCGGCTCCACCTCCCGCTCCAGCAGCCGCCAAGCCTCCGGGGACCGGAGGGCGGGGAGCGGCGGCAGCGGGCGGGCTGAGGGGGCTGCGGGCCGTGATCCCGGGCTGTGGCAGCCGGCGGGGATCGCGCTTGCACGCGCCCCCCCCCCCCCCCCCCGCGTCCCCCAGAGCCCCTCTGCAGTGCGTCCCTCTGCCCGGTCAGAGCGGGGCGCCCTGGCTGAAGCCTGCCCCTCTCTGACGGGGACACTCTCGGAGACCAGGATCCCCTGCAGCTGGGCGGTTTTGCGTGTGACTGGTCACCGAGATCCGGAGAAGTTGAGGGAAGGGGTTAAGACACTGGTGCGCCCTGGGTGCCCCAGGAGGGGGGTCGGGTGTCTATTCTCAAGTATGCTGTCCTTCCTCTTTCAGGACCGAGTTCCCCAGACCCCTGCCCCCCCACCACCCACCCTGTTTCCTTTGCCCTTACTAGGCTGCCCTCCCCTCCATGAGCCTACTTACTCACAGAAACTTTGTAAATTGGACTTCGGAGAATGAATTCTTTAGTCAGTCTTTGCGGCTCTGGTCAGTTACAATGCCTTTATAAGAGCTTTTATTTACAGCGAAGGTCAGCACCCCCCTAGGTCTGAGACCCCACCACTGTGGGAAAGTGATGTCTGCAGGGACCCCTGACGGCCACTGGAGGGCCTACGGGGAAGAAGAGGGGAAGGATGGAAAACAGGTTAAGTGGGGTATTGAGTAATAAAAGCCACACACACACACACACACACACACACACACACACACAGGCACACACCCTCGGGGCTCACGGGTGCCTTTTATGTGTAAGTGCTCCAGCACTTCTCTCAGGGAGAGGGAATTTGGGAGCATCATGATCCCCAATTCTCACTATAATGAAGGAGACTCAGGAGGAATCAGTGTTAGGCTGAAAGAGGTTATCTCTCCACCCCCACAGATGCAGCTTGCAGAGGCCCTTCAGCTGAACCACAGCAGAATCAGAAGTGTTCAGTGGTGTCTCCAGTCCTGTGATTCCTGGTGCAGTGCTCCTTCTACTGCTTGGCCATCAGAATACCCGAAGTTCCCCTCTGGGTGATTTCAGGGTACCAGATTTTAGGTGGGTACAGGGTGGGAGTCGTGGAAGCAACAGGCACTCCTGAAGCAGCCAGTAAGCAACTATTTACCTGTGGGTAATATCCTGTAAGTAAACCTTGCTTCCTACCACCTCCCCAGCCCACCTGGTCCATCGTCCTTCCAACCCAGGCTGCCCTGGGATCTCAGGTGGCTCTGTCCCCACTCCCACACCTCTGAGTGAGTTAATCATCCTTGTGACATGATTGGGATTTAGGGAAGAGGAGAAGCTGGTGTTTATCAAATGAATGAAAAATACAACATCTATTCTGTTACTGCCGCCCCAAGTGTTTCCTGGTGATAGATGTCATAAATAGTTAATCCAGCATCCACATATATGTAGGTACAAGTCATTGGCCAAGCCTCCTCCATACAGTATGTCACAGCAGCCTGGTGTGGCAAATCATATGACAATCCCCACTGTGCAGATGGAGGCGCCACATGAAGGTTGGGGTTAGTGATGAGTTGTGTAGAGACCAGAGCCTACACAATCAAGCACTCTTTGGTACACAAGTAACCTCTTCAGAACCTTCCAACCGTCACCAAAACATTCCCACTCCTCCATGTATTATCGATAGGTGAGTTGTTAAAGCATTTATTTTCTTTCTTCCCCTGAGGTATCTCCCATCTTTATGTTCAGTGATGCCTCCAGAATTTCTAAATAATAGGGTTTAAGTGAAGAATCTGGTTTGGAAGGGGGGCCAAGGACTTGACTAGAGGCGGCTGTACTGGCACATCAATGGACCCAAATTCTAGGCTCATGTGGACTGACTTGGGGAAGATGGAGGAGGCACCCCTGTTGCTACAATTGTCTCTATTCCTGTCATCTAGAAGAAAAAGGGAGAGCAATCCTGAAGTAATCAATTACATTTCCTTTAGGGGCTGGTAATATACTTATCAAGGTACCTGAAGAAGTTTTCCAAACTTTTTCAGCTAGCATACAAATATTCATAGATCAGCATAGCAATGTACATATCAATATGTGGCATATCAGTATACATCAATATATAACAAGAGTCATAAAGCCAATGCTAGCTAAGGGCTTGGTGCCTCTAGGTATGTCTTGACAATAATTAGTACATGAAAAAATAAGGGATTTGAACAAGTGAAGACACTGCAAAACTAAGTAATATCATAATGTGAAAAAACATTTCTCTGCACATACTACCCAGAAAGAAAAGTAGATATTTCCATTGCTATTTAGTAGATATTATTTGGATTATCTTTTGGGGGCCACCATTCTGAAGCACTGTCACTCATCCTTACTCTCCATCATTAGCAGAAACAGCAATATATGAGGGGAAAAGACCAACCCCTTCCCTCTGCAGGTCCCACTCCGAAACGATGCCTAACAGAATTGAGACTGTGAAACCAGTGAAAAGATGGGTCCCTTTACACGTCAAAGACCAAAGGACCAGAAAAACTGGGTTGAACATCAAAGCCAATTTTTAAAACTTACTAGAAAGGCATGTTTTCTACATGGATTTTAGCTTTTAGCTGCAGTGTTCTTATATAGTTACACATTTTTCATAAACATGATTTAGGAATCAGAATATGTGATTTGAATTTCCAAGCACATTATAAAGGCACCTTAATATGGTGCTGATAATGACCTTACTTATTTCCAGTAACTTCTATACATTCTCTCTTGCTAGTAGAGAATATATTGAAGTTACTGGAAATAAGTAAGGTCATGATGCCAGAGTGACTTTATCCCCTTGGGGACAAAAGTTAGTCCATATAAGAATATATGCTAAACAATACATACAGTGTCAAACTTTTATACTTATAAAATGCATAATATGTACATTATAACATATAATGTGTTTAATAACTTGTTTCAAATATATACTGCATAGGTATTAAACTTTAAGTACAGAAATATTTCACACAGGTCAAGATCAGACTTCTCAGCCTTACCAGGAGCCTTGAGAACTTTGACCCAGAGGTCCAGAAGCTGAAAGTGCAGTTGTGAAGCTCATTCATAAAACTTAATTATGAGATGCACTCAGGCAGTCACTTAAGTTGTGTTGACTCTTTACATAGCTCATAATCAGGCTTATCTGATATCTTAGATCACAGCAAATGTGCTGTGTAGTCAGAGGTAGCTCATTAGATGGGAGAGATCTGTTATACTAAAGCATGAAAACCTGCCAGACAGTACTACTGTGAGTGGTGACTCATGAGGTAGGATCTAATTATATTCCATATAGTCTATTTCAGAAATCTTGAAAATATGCAATATATTTCCAAATAGGTTTTCATTTAAAATTAGTAAAATAAATAATGGTGGACCCAAAAAGGCAAACTTTGTTTTTCTTGAAAAAAAATCACATGTATTAAAGACCTCATTCCATAAGCACTATAACTCAAATATAGTCAGGCTTAATTAATCTGTGTTGACTGAAGAAGGGATGCGTTTAACTTCTTCTGGATGTTTTCCATTGACATCTTTAATTCTACACATCAAATCAATGAGTTGTTCATAATGTTTTCAATCTTACACTCTCCATTATTCATACTGTTTCTCTCCAGGTCAATCCAGAAAGAGGACCAGAAGAAGACGTGCTCCCCTCGTGGCGCCCCAACTAAGCTCTGTCTCCAAATGACAGATGGAGCAGTGCGACACTGTCAACAGTATAACTGAGATTTCACGGTTAACATCCATCTAGTACACCAAGTGCTTCATAGCTCAAGTTTTCCATTCTACTTCTGTGCACTCAACATTGCCACCCCCTTGTTTAAAGAAGGAAACAATAGGGTTAAAGAGGGAACTGCAGAAGAACAAGAGCAGGGAAGCACCACTGTTTAATCCACATCTGCTCTGTATCTGCCTGACAAAAATTCCAGATACCTAAACACAGATCAGCTCAAAACTGTATCTTTTATTTCTATAGTAGTTACACTAATTCACCTAGATGTATCCTAGCTCACCCAGGCCTTTCTTCTTTTTGAAAACCAGGAATACTGCTTTTCAAACATTTCCCTTGAGCAACTCAAGTCACTATGGTTTATAGAGAAAGGGTCCTCTAACTTTCACTCCAGTTTATGTTTTTTATAAACTCTGATGGATAGACTATTTTAAATTATCATGGTTTCCTTCCAAGCATTATTAGAATCTTTTTTGAAAAAAAAAAAAAAAACTAGATCATTTATCATTTAAGTCAATATTCGCAAAGTCTTGTTCTACTTTCAGGCCTCGCTCTGTGCTCTTTCCCTGCTATACGGATACACAATGGTAAGATCTCCATTAATAAGAGAATATGTTTCAACAACACACATTATTGTAAGAATCTTTATTGCTGACAGTAGAAATAGGATATATAAAGGTATATTCAAGGATGTTAGAACAGGGGAACTACTATATACAATATTAACACTGAACAGGGAAAATGGCCTGGGGATAGGAAGGGCAAGTACAGTTGAAATCAATAGATCCAAACAAAAGAAATGCCTAAAGGAGAAGCAGCAAGTGAGATACCCATCAAAAAAAAACCTGAAAAAGACATAGAAAGGCAAAGATGATGCTGATGCAGGAAAACTAACCTTACCAATGTCAAACAGGGGTATTTCCTTGCCTTTTTGCATATGCATTTCAAACCTGTGCAGGCAAAAGAGTCATCATGTATCAGCACACACATGTGAAGCTGAGGGTGAACGTGGCCTTCCAAGCAGATGATGCCAGTATCGATTCCTTTGCTCTCTGAGGCAGATTTGGCTTTTTTTGGAAACAACCAGAAGATGTTTTAGTTAAATTGTTGTTCATCCAACAACAGTATGTTAGGCAGTGAGTACGCGCCAGGCCCTGTAGGAACTACAGAAATGACTCCGCACAGGCCTTCACCTCCAGGAACTTGACCAGGAAAGACCCAACATGGCATTGTAGAAATTCAAAGGGCAAAAAGGAAAGAGAGACCCCAGAGGTGCTCATGGATGGCTTCATGTGAGAAGTGGCTTTTCAGATAGATCTTCAAAGATGAATAGGATTTCGATGGGCAGAGAATATAGGAGGGTGGCCCCCACGAAGAGCGATGCCTGACCAGTGAAGGGAATGGCAAAGTGCTGCACTTTCCTGAGAATGGTGACCCACACAGGCGCAAACATAGGGGACGTTGAGG
Organism: Rhinolophus ferrumequinum; assembly: GCF_004115265.2. Classification (NCBI taxonomy): domain Eukaryota; kingdom Metazoa; phylum Chordata; class Mammalia; order Chiroptera; family Rhinolophidae; genus Rhinolophus; species Rhinolophus ferrumequinum. Next base: position 57,658,405 of record NC_046287.1, read on the forward strand.
GAGAAAAGTAAGAGTCTAACAAGTGACCTGACAGTGGGAAAATAAATCTGCCTAAGACTGGGAGAAGGAAAGGTGAGGGATACGAATACATCCTGAAACTCCCTGAACGGGGCCAGAGGAAGACATATTTAACACCAGTTCATGATTGTGGGGGTTGGGAGGTGGGGGGGAGTTAAACTACTTTTGGGATTCCCCTATATTAAATTCTCTGAGACTTTGAAATGAAAAAAATCGTAATAAAATATACATAAATAAATAAATAGTGGCCTGAGCCTAGATTATGGGGGGCTTTGAATGCCAGACAAGAAATTTATTCTATGAATTTCAGTGGGATGGGACTGTGTGTATGTGAGCAGGCGCTGTTAGCTGTCTAATCCACAGCTTTTCTTGCTTGCTGAAGAACCCTAATTTTGTTCAGAGTCCATCTCCGTGAGGCCCTGAAAGGGTGGTAAACACGCCCCCAGCTCTGGGTGGGAGTGTGGGGATGAATCACAGTTGGTTTAAACTAACAAGAAAATCAATCTGAAAAAATGGCTGCACTTATGGTATCTGGAATACCCCAGAAGAGAGATTGTGTTATCAATTAGAAATAGAGATGTAGAGATCTGGACAGGCCAGGACCAGAGATAGATAGAGAATGCGGAGTCATCCATGTAAAAATGTAATCATGTAAATGAGAATGAAAATATTAACTAAAGTGTCTCATGTGAAATAAGGTGGCGGAGAGCACAATTCTGGGAACATCTGAATTAACAGGACAAGGAAAAAGGGTTTTACAGAGGAAACTGGGAAGAAATGGGGAGAAAGCTAGGAAAACAGTATGTGTCTGAGGAGCCAGGGAGCTTCAAGAGGTGGGTGATGGTTACCAACATAAAATTCTGCAGTATCCATGGGTGTTTGTCAGGAAGCTACTGCAGCTGTAGATGAGCCATTACCCGCATTTCAGCAGCCAACAGAAAAGGTGTATTTATTCACAATGGGAGAGCATCTGCTAACTAAAAAAAAAAAAGTTTCTCTGTTTTTTACTAGAATCGGGTAACATCTGTGCGCTGACATTTCACAATGGGCCCGCGCTGATTCGCTGCTGATGGCATCACAGGACTTTCTGGGGTGTGAGTATTTAGCACATTATCAGTCTTGGCCTAGAAAACAACAGCCAGAATGAAGTAGCCAGAGCAGTGAACAGGGCATAAGTGCCTATATGATTTTCTTATCATGGTTACTTTTTAGCATCACAACCATGTCAGTAATTCAAGCAATCGGGTAAATGTATTATATCCCTTTGATAATGGTGAATAGGATCAGAGATGAAATAGAAAAATAATGAGACTGGAAATGGAAAAAGTCATTTTTGTTATAGGATCTCGAGGTCTTTCATCAGCAGACCAAGCTGTGTTCGAGCCCTGAGTTTGTCCTAAACAAATGTGGTAGTCTGTTCGGATCCACAGCCCCACCAACGAACAAAGTGTCCCATTGGACTTGCTGCCCTCAATCTGTATCCACCTTGAGCCTCTCCCTGCCAGCAGCTGCACCCTTTCCCCTCGGCACTTGCTTTTTACAGGCAGTTTCAAGGATTGGACTTGGTTTTCTGGAGGAATGAGTCCTCCCCTGAGAACAACCTCAGCTTTGAAGCTTGGCTATCTGACGTGGGCCCTGATGGCTTCTCGTTTTGTTTTCCAGTTTCGTGCCTTCACCTACAATACCACTCTAACCGAATCCTGCTCCAACCTTGACAACCCAAGCAAAATTAGTTTAGATTTCTGCACCCAAACTCCTGTTGCCCATTCCCACATCTCTTAAAAGAACAGCACCACCACTCAGATCAAAGTTTACTGTATCCCTTTGGGCATTGTGGGCGGGACTGCTGGCCAACTCTCAGGAGGGCCAAGTCTTCCATCTGGTTAGTTCAAATAATAATAATGTTGTTATTATTATTATTACTACTATTATTAAGATTCTGGCTTTTACCATGTTCCAGGCACCGTTCTAAGCCATACATACATTTATATACTTTCCACACCCTATGAGGAAACTGAGGCTGAGAAATGTTATATACCATGTTTCCCTGACAATAAGACCTAGCCGGACAATCAGCTCTAATGTGTCTTTTGGAGCAAAAACTAATATAAGACCCGGTCTTATAGTAAAATAAGACCGGGTCTTACATAATATAATTTAGCGTTAGAGCTGATTGTCTGGCTAGGTCTTATTTTCGGGGAAACAGGGTAGCTTTCCCAAGGTCCCATAACTAATAAGCCCTGGGGCCAGGATTCACACCCAGACCAGCTTTCGTTCCCCTTGGAACGAAACACCCCTGGGGTTCCTGTGCCTTAGCCTGAGATAAAAGACTTCAGATAACTACTGAAATCTTTCAAAACAGCATGTCTACAGGGAAAAATAATGAAATAGGTTCTTTGTGGTAGAAAAGGTGGGAACCACTGATCTCTCCAATACTTCCCTGTAAGCACAAGGTAAATCCAGAATGGAGATCTGGCCCACCTGACTCGCAAACAAGTGCTCTTCTGCTGTGCCACATGTGCTCTTCTAACATTCTAAATACAACTGATTGGAGTTTTTAGGAAGTGAAGTCAATTATTACAGTGGAAAGTTAAACAAGATTTTAATTAATGGATCTGCTTCATCATTTGTTTTATCCTTTAGTCACATGATGCTATGTTTTGCACTCTGAGGTGACAATCAACATCATTTATGTACTCTCCACTTATTAAGCCAACAACTAGAGTCATACCAACAGTGTTTACCTAAGCAAATAGAGAAGCTTTTGTGTTTCTTTTCCTTCTCACAGAACAAATACTTCTTGTTCCTTTTTTTTTTTTTTTAACCAGCATCTTGGAAGACTACCAGTCCCAAGACTATAAACAGAGCTTCCCTCCAGATAGAGCTTTGATCGTGATTGGGCAGAGAAAGGTAGATGGCTTCCTCACTGATAAAGGGCTTTTTGAAGACTCTTACATAATTTCTGCTATGCGTTAGAGAATAATGCCCAGGAGAGGGGTGAGGGGGGCATATTGCTTATTGCTGTGTGTACAGTTCTATTTTTTCTTCAGAGTAATATTGTGATTACAGATAACATAAGAAAATAAATAATTTCACAATATTACATTGCAGATGAATTTCATCAAAGGAGAATTGGGCATTTGTCCTTTAACTTTTGGGTACTTGGAACGTGTTGCGTCTTTCCCCAGGGAAGGAAGAGGCTGCTGGAGCCAACTCTTCCTAGGAAGTCTCTCAAAACTCACCCAGTGTCAGCACTGGCTAGGTTCCTCCTCTCTTCCAATCCTACCACCCAGCAACCCACTCTGGAAAAACTGGGAAATAACACCACATTTGGAAGTGGTTAAGACGCTGTCACACGTACACAGGAAAATGTTTCCCAGTCAGGGTTCCCTGCGGTCATCTCCTTCCAGAAGCCCTAGTGCGCTCTGAATTTCTAGTTACAATTAACTGGAGATTAACTGTGGCTATGTCATTTTAGACTGGGGTGGGGTGAGGGTAAAGACTTCCAAAGTCTATTTATATAATAAAAGCATACCTAGTCATAGCTTTTAGATTGTCTTTCTTCAAAGGGATCACTCAGAAACGGACAAATTGAGAGCCCAGCCAGGCAGCTTCTTAGAGTAACAGTCTCTATGAGGAGACTAACATATCACTAAAATAAATCAGAACTATAGCCCTAGTTAGCCTGAGTAAAATGTAATTGGTCTCACTATGCTTGAAATAGATGATATTCTGGAATGGGCAAGCAAACACCACACACACACACACACACACACACACACACACATGCACCCCTAATTAATCTCTGTTGAGTATTTTGTCAATGTATATGTACGAAATAGTTATTAGTTGCCTTTAGTCAAAATTCTGAAAGCAAATAATGTATGGCATAAAATGAATGAGTTGTTCATTATCCAAAGCTTTAAAACTTTTTATATACCTCCTATGATGTTGTCTGGTTCAGAAAAATCACAAAAGGAAACGAAAGTACAAACAAGAACTGCAAAAAATGAAAAACAAATTCAAACAAATTTATCATCAGCCAATGAAGTAATTAAATAAGCCATTCTACCTCTATACAATGTTCATTACTGTACGTTAGTTTCTTCCCACTCCCACTAAATAAAAGCAAACTGATTATTTAAAGAATATAATTTGAGTGTTGTTGCATTACTGTCTTGCTTAGGAGTGCACACATGAAAATCTAGCCAATGTCAGAACCACTCATTTTTTTCACCATCAAAAAAATGAGGAAAATAAATGGCTTCTGACGCTTTGGAAAACAGTTTGGCAGTTTCTTTGAATGTTACACACATATCAACCATATGACCCAGTCATCTCACTCCTAGATAGTTACCCTAAAGAGAAGGAAACATATCTCCAAACAATGATTTGTATATAAATGTTCACAGCAGCATTGTTTGTAATAGCCAAAACTGAAAACAACACAAATGTCCATCAACAGTTGAATAAATAAAGAAGTTGTGGTCTGTCCATACAGTGGAATACTACTCAGAATAAAAAGGAATGAACTATTAAGACTCTCAGCAACATGGATGAATCTCAAAACAATTATGCTGAGTGAAAGAACTAGACCAAAAACAGTACACTTATATAAATTCTAGAAAATGCAAACGAATCTGCAGTGACAAAGATCATTGATTGCTTGAGGAGCGGGTAGGCCGGAAGGGATAGAAAGGAAGAATTACAAAGGGGCATGAGAGACTTTTGGAGGTGATGGATATATTCACAGAGTTGATTGTAGTGATGGTTTTGTCAAAACTTAGTAATGTCAAAACTTAGCCAATGGTACACTCCAAATATGTATGCTTATTTGTATATTAATTGTACCTCTATAAAACTATTTTTAAAATTAATTTTAAAATTTACAAATAGGCCTCTGCATTTGAAAGAACACATTCTGTATCTTGGTGTCAGTAAGAATCAGGAAGAACCTTTGGAGACTAAATGATGCTGATATTTTTGTTCAATGGCTAAAACAAAAATTCTCCAAATATAGTAAGCATAAGAATATCTGAGATGCTCATTGAAATGCAGACTCTTGTGTTTCACTAGACGTGTGCTGGAAAATGTTGAACAACTAGCTCTCAAAAAAAAAAAAAGCAAAATAATGTAGGCATTGTGTAATACATAAATACACATTTTGCTGATAAAAATGATGTGTAGTACAAAATTTACAAATAATAATGCAACACTGAATGTTTTTAAATTTGTTTTTGTAAATTTCATAGAGTTAATTCATCCTTACAGAATGCTAACATTGATTTTTGTCAAACTCTATAGCCAACCTATGGTTGCCATTGATGAAGACGTGTAGTTCTCACATGAATGTCGGTTGATTATTTTCATTTACATTAACGAGTAAAACAAAAGTAAAACAGCATTTATTAATGATCTGAGAGACTTCTTTGCTGAATTGAATAATAGCGTTTGAATATTGCAAGACTATTTCCTCATATTTTATTCTACTCACAATATAATGGCCATAGCCATGACACACTTTAAAGTTTAATCAGCATTATTAACATTTTCTCCACCACTCTCTTAAGTGTGGACAATCCATAAAACAAAACCCAATAAACCAAACCCAGTTTCCATGGTGTAAATTTCCATGCTGTAAATGCTCCCACATGGCTGATTTCTAGCTACCCCTGAACACAGTAGCACACCGTCACATAGTTCTTTCACCATACAGACACAATGGACACAAATAATCTCAAGAACACAGATAATAGTAAAGCATAGAAAAGTCCATAGGAAGTGATGACTTTTGAGTATTTATTACTTTTGTTTTTAATATAATTTATTTAATGGTAAGCTTATATAATTTAATTTTTAATGATTTTTAGTAATTGGCTCATAAAATTTCTTAAAATTCAATAGTTGGCTCTCAGCCAATATAATTTGGCTTCTGCAAACCACTGCCTCCACCTCAGCCCTAAGGAATTAGAGCCTCTGAGATTGGGGCTCAGGAATTTGCATTTTGAATATCTCCCAAGATGATTCTGGTGTAAGATGCTGGTAGAAAATCTAATTGCAGTTCTTTTTTGTTGTTGTTGTTTAGCTGGTAAGTAGATAATATAAGAAGCAACATGTTATGGGGAAAGAATATGGGATTAAGTATTAGGAACACTAAGAGTCTCACTCTAGCTCTGCCACTAATTATATGGCCTTGGGCAAATCACTAACCCTCTTAGTTTCCTAATCTAATAAGGAGGGAATGGGACTAAAAAAAGATTAGTAGATGTAATTTTCAAAAGACTTACATACTGAAGTATTTATGGGTTTAATGATCTGATATCTATGATTTGCTTTAAAATACTTTAGGCAACAAAGAAAAAAAGTTGGGGCCGGAGGTAGATAAAGATTGGCAAACTGTCTTGGTGATGAGAACATGAGGATTTATTACACTATGTTCTCTAGTTTTATGTTTGAAATTTTCCATAATAAAAATTTCTTGGAAATTCACACCAATTAAATACTACTTATGCAAATTGGGAATATTGAGACATTTTGCTAACTTTCGATTTTATTTTCTAGAGTATCCTAATTGCAACGACCCAATTTTTGAAGGCTGTGAAAAGACTTAACAAGACTTGATTCTGATGGTAAATGTATGAAAATTGCATTTATTGATCTAGTATTAAGGGAAAACAATAAAAAAAAATTCAATATGTTTCACATCATTCTTGGGTTTCTAAATTCTTTTATGGAACAAGGGTCAGAAACTAGCATCTATTGTACTATGGGTTTGATGCTTAGGAATCTGATCTACCTCAAAGTTGCAGAGAAAATCAACGGCTGAGCCTGGGTTCCAACCCCTGACTTTTGGGCTACAAAGCTCACGCAGCTACTTTAGTTTCACCAAGCACCTAAGGCTGCTGCTGTCCCAAGTGTGCATCAGATGGAACACAGAGAAAGAGGGTAAAATGGGTATGCTGACTTCCAGGTCAACCTGCAATATTCTACTCAAAATGCATCCTGCAAAACTGGGGGCAAGCATTACTTGCAGTCAATTAAAAAGCCAGCCACAAAGAATCCTCTAAGCAGGGTTTAGGCTTTTGAAAAACTGCTTGTATCACTCTCATTTCCACTGATCTTTTCAGAATGAAAATAGTAAAGAAAGTGTAACATAATGCAAGTCAACAGTATTTTCTTTGTGTCAACTAGGCTGACACTTGATACAGATTTAAGCAAATAATAAACATTCAATAAATGTATTCAGCGGAATTTAGGTAACCTTAAACATTTTTAGCTATTCATGCTAAATAATATTAGGCAATATTTAGAACTTTCATATCATGGATTAATTTAGTAATTTTTTATTCATCTAATTATCAATAAACTGTTATATCTATAATGCTACTTAAAATTTTCAGTTTAGGAATTTGTAGGCCCCTCTTTTATAAATTCTACAAAATAAAATTAAGTCTATAAGCATCAGTTAAAAGACAAATTATTAGAGTAGAGTAATATTTTAAAAAGCAACACCCAACTATACTACAAGAAACCAACTTTAAATATAAAGATACAGATAGGTTAAAAGTAAAAGGGTGGGGTCAACTACAATATAATTGAAAATAAAAAAAATAAAATAAAAGGGTGAAAAAAGATACACCATTTGAACTCTTACCAAAAGAAACCTGGAGTGGCTATATTAATATCAGACAAAGTAGGCTACAGAACAAGGAATATTATCCAGGCAGAGGGGCATTACATAACAATAAAGGAATCAGTTGCCAAGAAGACACAACAATCCTAAATGTGTATGTACTGAACAACAGAGGTTCAAAGTACATGAAGCAAAAACTGACAGAATTGAAAGGTGAAATAGAAAATCCACAGTCCTTGAGCTCACCACAAGGTCGGAGAGCTAAACCTCAGAGTCTCACATTAAGCTGGGTGTTCTCAAGGGGGCTGATGTGGTCCCCCTTTAGTAGCACCTTCTGGCATTCACCAGACAATAAAAACCAATTCTTTCTTAAGAAAGCACCCTTGATTAGGCCCTCGGGATTCCAAGTGATTAAAGTCAACTAAAGCTGAGCTCATAATTCAAGATCACCAAACACATAAGGAAATAAGCCAATATAAACAAAAGGCCATAAATAACAATAAACGTAGAACTCCAAAAACTTTAGTATTTGAATCACTAGACACAGAATATATAATAAATTTGTATGAAGAGGCAAAAATTTTGTATAAAAGAGGGACCAAAATGAGCAATGAGAAAGCAACAAAACATAGAAATGGACGAGTAATTTTTTTCAAGGACCAAATATATCTTTAAAATGTAATCATTGACACTAAAATCTCAATGGATGAGCAAACTGGCAGAAGAGATGTAGTTGAAAAGAGAACTGGCAAACTAGAGGATAGGCTCGATAGCACTGATTGCTGCAAAGAAAGACAGGGAAGTAAAGAATGTGCCATGGACCAAGTGGCATGAATGAAAAGAAATCTCATTCCAGACACATTTTTGTGAAACTGAAGAACATGAAAGAGAAAAATATTTTAAATGCATATTACTTATTGTCCAAACTGGGGCACTTTCTTGGAGTCTTTCTCCTATGACAACGGGACTTAAGCTGGGCTGTGCTGGACAAACATGGAGGCAAGGTCATCCTATAAAAGCAGCCAGTGACACAAGATCACGTCCACAGAATGACAATTAGACTGACAGCAGACTTCTCACCTGTAAGAATGGAAGCCAGAGAACTGCCAAATATTATCTAAACACTGCTGAGAGCAAACTATTATGAATTTTTGAATAACAAACTCAGAAAAATCTGTGTTTCAAGAATGAAGCTGAAATAAAGACATCTTCAGGTAAACAAAAACTGAGAGTTTATTTCCACTACATCTTCACATAAGAAATTTGTAAAAGATTTTCAGAAAAGAAAGAAAAACAATAACCTGCTGGGGGAGCAAAGTGTGAGATGTAAGAAGCAATGAATGAACAAAGAAACAAAGAAATTGGTGAACATGTGTGTGGGTATGCCTAAAGCAGATATTATCTTATAAAATGATAATGTCTAATTTGATGGGTAAAAAAAAAATGAAAGATGAAATGCTGGACAACAGTAGCATGTAGTTGAGGAAAAGTGGTCCCAAGCAAATGTTCTAAAGCTTTTTTATGACCCTGGGAGTAAGATGCTAATTAACTTTAGATTAAATATGTATGGTAAAATACTAAAGGTAAATACTAAAATAAGAGAAATAAAGTATATAACTTCCAAGCCAGTAAAAGAGGTAAAATGGATAAGAAAAAATTTAAATCCAATAAAAGAAAAAGGGACAATTAACGAATCTGATAACACCAAGTATGGCAAGATTGTGGAGTTATGGGAATTTTTATACATGCTTTGAAAACTTGGCATTATTTTAGAAAAGTGAAATATGTATACTCTATAACCTGGCAGTTCCACTCGGTATGTATAGTAGAAAATCTCGTGCACGTAAGTATAGAAACAAGATTGTTTTTAGCAACATTGTTCATAATATTAAAAACTAGAAACAACCTTATATTAGTTTGCTAGGGCTGTCATAACAAAATACCATTGGGAAGCTTATGCAACAATTAAATTTATTTTCACAAAGTTTTGGAGGCTAGAAGTCAGAGATCAAGGTGTCAACAGGTTAAGGTTCTCCTGAGGCCTCTTTTTTCTTGGCTAACAGATGGCCACCTTCTTGCTGTGTCTTTACATGGTCTTTCCTCTCTGCTCATTTACATCCCTGGTGTTTTGTGAATGTCCAAATTTCCTCTTTTTATAAGGACACCAGTCAGATAGGGCTATCCTAAGGGCCTCATTTGAACTTGATCACCTCATTAAAGATCCTATCTCCAAATCCAGTCACCTTCTGAGGTGCTGAGCATTAGGGCTTCAATACATGAATTTGGGGAAATATGGCTCAACCCATAACAAACCCAAATGGATAGCAACAGGAGAACAGATAAATTTTGAAATAATTACTCAAAGAAATATTATACAGCAGTAACATGAATGAATTACAATAACACGTGGTAAGATGGATAATGTTGGATGGAAAAAGCAAGTCATAAAAGACTACCTCCATTATGGTACCATATTTTTATATAGGAAAAGAAAAGCAAAACTAAAAATATATTATTTAGTGATATGTACACATAAGATCATTATTTTTAAAAGGCAGAGAAATAATAAAGATAAAATTCAAGATAGTGAATTCTTGAATTCTTCTTAGGGAAAAGCAGGGTGATGGGACTCAGGCAGCCCACAGCACTGAAAACATTCTATGCATTGGGTGGTGAGCTTATGGGTATTCATTTAATGCATCATTACTTATATTGTCATATATGTAATATTGCTATATATAAAATATAAATGCTTATAATTACTTATACATATTCTTTTGTATGTGTCAAATATTACCTAGTAATATTTGGTATTAAAAACACCTCTTATGATAACATATTTTCATGTAGATCTATTTGGGAATGGATGCTAACTGATTTATACAATTTCATAGTTGTCCTAATTTATTGTTACAGTCTTAGAATACTTCAGTGGATGGTGTAGAATTATAAGAAGTCTTTGTAGAGACTAGAATGTGTCTTTTGTATGTGATTATTCATATATCAGACTTCCCTTCTTTTGCATATCAAACATATTTGTGATTTTATACCATGCATAGCAATAGCATAGTCAGAATCTACCTATTTCTTTTAATATCCTTATCCTTGAAAACTGTTATGATAGTATAATCATACTGATTACTTTCTTTAGAGCTGATTTCTCAATGTCAACATTATTGACAATTTGGGCCAGATGATTCTTTATCATGGTGAACTGTGCTGTGAGGATGTTTAGCAGCATCCCTGGCTTTTACCACTAGATGTCAGTAGCACACACCTACCCTCTACCCCAAGTCATGACAATTACAAATAAAATTAAAAAAAAAGTCTCCAGACATTGCTAAATGTCCCTTGGAACAAAATCACCCCTGGTTAAGAACTATTATTCTAGAGCATTCGTGATGCAATGGCACTTAGATATCCCACACTGGAATTAATTTTTTCATATCTTACTCCACTTTCCTTTTTTTGCCAAATAAATCAATTTTGTTGCTTAATGTAAGATCTTAGTAAGCCACCCAAACAATGCTGCTCATATTATCACGTTCAAACACTAGTAATAACTAAATTTGATTTTTTAAAAATGTTTTACTTCACAAAAGAGTTGTGGATGTAAAGTGAAGAGAAGGCACCTGAGTTTCTCTGTGTTGTCCTGGTAATAAACCTTACATTTTAATCGTCTGCAGCTGTGGATAAATCCATGCTTTTACTTAAATTTTTCCAATTATGTCATAGACTATAAAATACTATGCAGAAACTTTTCTTTCTACTTTTTCATACAAAGCTCTTTATACATTTACGATAAATCCATTTCTTAAAATGATTTTTTCAGAAATGAAATTATTGGCTCAAACTTATGAATAGTTTTAGAGCTCTTGGATGTATTGCCTTTACCAAAGGATTATACCAGTTTGTAACACCACCATCTCTGGTTTGAAATAATACCACAAACTAGAGAAGTCTGTTAAAACAATAACACTTTTCCCAACCACCTTGAGGATATTGGCTATCTCAGTTCTTTGGAATAGTTTCCAATTTCTATAAACTTAATTCCAGAAACCCAATTTCTACAAGGAAATTTCTTCAACATGATAAAGGCAATATACAAAAAACCCACAGAAAACATCACACTCAATGATGAAAGATTGAAAGCCTTTCCGCCAATCAGAAACAAGACAACCATGCCCACTCTTGCCACTTCTATTCAACAGAATACTGGAAATCCTCACCAGAGCCAGTAGGCAAGAAAAAGAAATAAAAGGCATGCAAATTAGAAAGGAAGAAGTACAATTACCTGTTTGCAGATGACAAGATCTTATATGTAGAAAACTCTAAAGATTCCACAAAAAAACCTGTTGGAACTAATAAGTGAATTCAACAAAGTTGCAGAATACAAAACCAACTCACAAAAATCATTTCAATTTTTATACATGAGCAATGAACAATCTTAAAAGGAAATTAAGAAAACCACTTCATTTACAATAGCATCAAAAAGAATAAACATTTAAGAATGAATTTATCTAAGGAGGCAAAAGGCTTTTACACTGAAAATATAAAATATTCCTGAAAGAAAATATAGAAGACATAAATAAATAGACATTCTGTATTACTGGAATGGAAAATTTAATATTGCTAAGATGACAATACAATCCAAAGTTATCTACAGATTCAATGTAATCCCTACCAAAATCCCAATGATGTTTTTTTGCAGAAATAGAAAAATCCAACAAAATTCATATGGAATCTCAAGAAACCCCAAATAGCCAAACCACTTTTTAAGAAAATAACAGATTTAAGGAGAGATCCGAGATGGCAGAGTAGATAAATATGGTGCCTGCTTCCTTCCAAGAGTACATTAAAATTACAACTAAATTATAGAACAATCAACCTGAAGAATGACCTGAAGTCTGGCTGAACAGAAGTATTACAACTAAGGATATAAAGAAGAAGCCACATCGAGACGTGAGCCAGGCTAACCCCAAACCTCCGTGTGGTGGTTGAAAATAGGGAGGGAGACCTCGGCCACAAAGGTGGCCTCCAGAAGAGCAAAGGACCCTATCCCCACACTAGGCTCCCTAGCCCAGTGAAAAACAGTGGGGTTTCTGACCTTCCGAGTGGGACAGATAATGAAGGCTGTGGGAAAACCAGACATCCTCTTAAAATACAGACTCACTTGCTCAAAGGCACTCACCTTGGGCTCCAGAGAAGGGACAGTGACTCGGGGTGGCATCAGTGGCATATTGGCAGCAGACTGAGGTGTGTGCCTACGAGGCCAGGGCTGAAGTCGCCATTTTCCCTGTGGGAGGTCCTCCTTCCAAGCAGCCTGCAGGCGGCTACCATTTTTAATGTGTTGAGCCTGCTCCCTGTGCTTACGGCCAAATCTGAATCTCATTGGTCTGATGAGATCCTGAACTCCGCCCTGCTGACTCACTGGGGCCCCATCCCACTGAACTCCCTCAACACCAGAGGCACTTTCTCAGCGAGCAGCCAGCTTCCCAAATTGCAGTCTTTCTTGGAAAACTACTGGTGCCCACTGGCCCCAGGCAGGTGACGACTGGCCTTGGTGTGCTCTGAGACTTTTCCTGAGTAGCTCCAGGCTCAGCACTGGCACCAAATGAGAATCTACATTAACCTATTGAACACAACTGTTCCCACTCTAGTAACTCCCTGAGGCCCTGCCTTACCCAACTCACACACTGCAGGAGGCTTTATCAGCGACTGATTTTAAGGGAGCTGGCAGGTGGCAGCAGGTCTTGGGGGTGTCCTGGCTTTTTGCAGAGCTACCCCAGGCCTGGTACTGGTGGTAGCCATCCTGGGTTCATAGCTTGGCCTCTCCCACATGCCTCGAGGTTTTGCTCAGGCAGCAAAAACTGCAGACTGCTTTGTCGCTCCCACCAGGTAGTCCCTGGCTGGTCACAGGTAGGGTTTCTGGGCAGGAATTCCCACCCATTCTCAGAAATTTTTTTCGCATTCCCATTCCCGAATCCCAAGATACAAACTGTTTTCTGTTCTCCACGATGAATCGTTTCACAAAGTGATGGCCAATACTACCAACCACTTAGGTTCAAGGAGCCAAATTTCCCGATTTCCTGACCAACTTTTCTAGGGATTCGGGAATGGGACAGCAAAAAAAATTCCCCAGAATGGGTGGGAATTCCCTCCCGGAAACCCTAGTCACAGGCAGTGGGTGACCTGGGCCTGCACCAGAGCCCCTCCCAAGAGGCCCCAGAACCAACATACCTGGAGGTTGGCTTCAGACTACAGCAGAGCACCACCCAATTAACCCCACAAGTGGAATACACAAAGGGCAGTCTCAACAGTCACTGGAGCCCACTGGGGCAAATCCCACTCATTGGGGTAAGCCCCACACACAGCAGCCCATGAACTGTGGACATGGCCAAACCCCCAGCCAATCAGCCTGAGGGTCAATCCCATCCACTGATATGCCAATATCAATAGCTCAACTATAAAAGGAGGGCACATACAATCCACACAAGAGACACTTCTGGGGCACCTGGAGCAGGTGACCAAGGAGACTGTGCCAAAGCCCCACAGGGCACCTACTACATAAGGCCGCCTGGCCAAGACTGGGGGACATAGCAGCCCTACCTAATACATAGAAACAAACACAGGGAGGCAGCCAAAATGAGGAAACAAAGAAATATATCCCAAATAAAAGAACAGGAGAAAACTCCAGAAAAAGAACTAAACAAAATGGAGGCAAGTAACCTACCAAATACAGAGTTCAAAACAGTGGTTATAAGGATGCTCAAGGAACTTAGTGAGAACTTCAACAAAGAGATGGCAAGCACGAAAAAGGACACAGAAACCATAAAAATGAACCAGTCAGAAGCGAAGAATACAGTCACTGAAACAAAGAATGCACTGGAAGAAATCACCAGCAGACTAGAAGAAGCAGAGGACTGAATCAGCAATTTGGAAGATAACACCCAATTGGAACAGCAAAAAGAAAAAAAAATCCAAAAATATGATAGTTTAAGAGACTTATGGGACAACATCAAGCATAACAACATTCGCATCATAGGGGTACCAGAAGGAGAAGAGAGAAAGCAAGGGATTGAGAACCTATTTGAAAAAATAATGACTGAAAACTTTCCTAACCTGGTGAAGGAAATAGACATACAAGCCCAGGAAGTGCAGCGAGTCCCAAACAGGATGAACCCAAAGAAGCCCACAGCAAGACACATCATAATTAAAATGCCAAAGGTTAAAGACAAAGAGAGACTCCTAAAAGCAGCACGAGAAAGGCAAGTAGTAACTTAAAAGTGTTTCCTATAAGATTGTCAGCTGGTTTCTCAACAGAAACTGCAGGCCAGAAAGGATTGGCACAAAATATTCAAAGTGATGAAAAGAAAGGATCTACAACCAAGACTGCTCTATGCAACAAGGCTCTCATTTAAAATCGAAGGACAGATAAAAAGCTTCCCAGACAAGAAAAAGCTAAAGGAGTTCATCACCACCAAACCAGTATTACAAGGAATCTTAGAGGGACTTCTTTAAGATAGGAAAGAAAAAAAGATCAAAATTACTAATATTAAAATGGCAGTAACTACATATGTATCAACAATTGTTTTCAATGTAAATGGATTAAACGCTCCAATCAAAAGACATAGGAAGGAAAAAAAAGACATAGGAGGACTGAATAGATAAGAAAACAAAACCCTTACATATGCTGCCTACAAGAGAATCACTTCAGATTGAAAGACACACACATAGACAGAAAGTAAAAAGATAGAAAAAGATGTTTCATGAAAATGGAAATGAAAAGAAAATCTGGGGTAGTCGTACTTATACCAGACAAAATAGACTTTAAAACAATGGCTATAACAATAGACAAAGAAGGACCCAGTAATCTCACTTCTGGGTGTTGATCCAAAGAAACCCAAATGCTACTTTGAGGAGATGTGTGCATCCATCTGTTCATTGCAGCATTGTTTACAATGGCCAAGATGTGGAGGAAGCTTGGGTGTCAGTCAATGGAAGAATGGATAAAGAGGAGGTGGTACATATATGCAATGGAATATCGCTTGGCCATGGAAGGGAATGGGTTCTTGCCATCTGCAGTGGCATGGATGGACCTGAAGGGTATTATGTTGAGTGAAGTATGTCAAACAGCGAAAGACAGATGCAATGTGATTTTGCTTATATGTGGAATCTAAAGAACAAAATAAACAAACAAACAAAACAGAAAAAAACTCATAAATACAGAGAACAATTTGATGGTTGCCAGACGGGAGGGGGCTTGGGAATGGGTAAAAAGGGGGAAGGGATTAAGAAGTACAAATTGGTTGTTACAAAGTAGTCATGGGGATATAGGGTATAGTATAAGAAATATAGTCAGTAATATTGAATAACTATATATGGTGTCAGATGGGTACTAGATTTACTGGGATGATAGATGGGAGGAGTTGGGGGACAGGGTGAAAAAGATGAAGGCATTAAGAACAAATTGGTAGCTATAAAATAGTCATGGGGATGTAAAGTAAAGCATACGGAATACAGTCAATAATATGGTAATAATTATGTATAGTGCCAGGTGGGTACTAGACCAGTAAGTCTTAAATTATAAGATCACTTCTTAAATTATATAAATGTCTAACCACTATGCTGTACACCTGAAATTAATATAAAATAATATTGAATTTCAACTGTAATTAAAAATTTAAAAAAGGGGGGAAAGGTGAAGGGAAATAAGAGGTTCAAATTTCCAGGTATAAAACAAATAAGTCATGGGGACGTAATGTACACAGTAATATTGTGATAGCATAGTATGGTGTCAGATGGTTTCTGAACTTATGGTGATCACTTCTTTAGGTATATAAATGTTAAATAACTATTGTGTACACCTGAAACTAATATAATATTGTATGTTACCCACATTTTAATAAAAATCTTTTAAAAGAAAAAAGAAAAGAACAAAGTTGGCAGTTCTCACACTTCTGGATTTCAAAACTTACTACAGAACTTTAGCAATCAAAACAGTGGGGAACCAGCATAATGACAGACATATAAACCAATGGAACAGAACATAAAGCCCAAAAATAAACTCTCCCATATGTGGTCAACTGATTTTCCATAAGGGTGCCAAAACCATTCAAAGGGAGAAAGGACAGTCTTTTCAATAAATGTTGCAGGGAAAACTGTGTATCCTCAATACCACGTGCAAAAAAATTAACTCAAAAATTTTTAAAATGTAATCAAAGACTTAAACTTAAGAGCTATAAAACTTTTATTAGAAAACATAGGTGAAAATCTTCATCATTTTGGATCAGGCAATAATTTCTTGGATATGACACCAAAAGCACAGGCAAAGAGAAAAAATAAATAAGTTGGATTTCATCAAAATTTAAAACTTTGATGGATCAAAGGACACTATTGAAAGTAAAAAGACAACGCACAGATGGGAGAAAATATTTGTAAATCATATTATCTGATAATAGATTAATATCCAGAACACATAAAGAACTCCTTCAACTCAACAATAAAAACCAACTCAAGGGGCAGCCGGGTGACTCAGTTGGTTAGTGCCAGAGCTCTGAACAACAGGGTTGCCGGTTTGATTACCACATGGGCCAGTGAGCTGAGCCCTCCACAACTAGACTGAAGGACAACGACTTGGAGCTGATGGGCTCTGGAGAAACACACTGCTCCCCAATATTCCCCAATAAAAAAATTTTTAAAAAAACCCAACTCAATTCACAAATGGCCTAAGGACTTCAATAGACATTTCTCTATGAAAGATATACAAAGGCAAATAAACACATGAAAATATTCTCAACATCATTAGTCATTACAGAATGTAAATCAAAATTAAAATGAGAATATCACTTTATATCCATTAGGTTAGTTATTATTTAAAAAAAAATAGCAAGTATTGACCAGGAACTATAGAAATTGGAATCCTTGTGCATTATTGGAGGCAATTTTAAATAATGCAGCTGCTGTGAAAAACATTTTAGCAATTTCTCAAAAAGTTAAACATAGAATTAGTGTGTGATCTTGCAAATCCACTCTTAGGTATATGCCTTAGATAATTGAAAGCAGAGGCTTAAGCAGATATAGATACCCATACACAAATGTTCAGTGCAGCATTATTCACAATAGCCAGAAGGTGGAAACATCTTCTGCGTCCATCATCTGATAAGTGCATAAACAAAATGTGGTCTATACATACAATGGTATTGAGCCATAAAAAGAATGAAATTGTGATACATGCTATAACACAGATGAACATTGAAAACATTACGCTAAGTGAAATAAGCCATGCACTAAGGGGCAAATACTGTATTTGTATATAATTGTATATAAATTCCATTTATATGAGATTCGTAGAATAGGGAAATTCACAGAGACAGAAAGTAGAACAGAAGTTATCAGGGGCTAGGAAACGAGGGAAGGAGGAATTGCTGTTTAAAAGGAACAGAGTTTCCGGTTGGGATGACGAAAAAGTTTTGGAGATGGATATGATAATGGTTGTACAACATTGTGAAAATACTTACTGCCACTGAATTATACCTTTTAAAATGGCTAAAATGGTAAATTCTGTTTGTATATTTACACAATTTAAAAAAAGTGAACAGATAGTTTGAGATGCCAACTGCACAATTAGGCAAAATCAAAATCAAGATGAAACATTAAAATCAAATTTTTAATTGATGAACCAATATTTGAAAATCTACTCATCCACAGGTAACTTGACTATCATTAAACCCTGGTCTAACATGATTCAGCTAGATACTCCATTGCACCACATTCTTTTAAAACCTTTAGATGACAAAATTTAGGCACTTACCAATTTCTAAAAGAAAAAGATGTGGTTCTTAATTAGGAAACAAGAGGACCTAACTTTTATACTTAAACAAAAGGCACTTAGAAAAATAAGGGTAAAAAATAAGGTATAACTTTCTTTAATAATAGTACTCTGCCATATATATGAAACAGACAACAGACAAGTCCTTAGTTTCTTCATCTGTAAAATGGGGTTAGCGTTACCTGTTCTGCACCACCTTCTTTCTCTGCCTTGTCCCTCCCCACACATCATTGGCAAGTAAATGCCTGAGCAGAACTCAGGCTCTCAAATGAAAACAAGAAATGGATAATCTTATTTTTTTACTATAATTCATATTTAATACACATCTTAAAAGATATATAGTACTTTTTTTAGATTTTGGGGGGGCGGAAAAAACATTTTTCCCAGGGATGCACACATAAATTTTTCTGTGTTTGTATGACGGAAAAATCCAGTCTTATGGAAGTATAACACCTATCTTTATGTAACACTTTTTAAATATAACATTAAGTGATACACAAATCAATAGAACAAGAAACCCCATATTTTATAAGTATACTTTATACTTCAGAATTTAAAACATGATAATGGAGGCCCTGCAAATCATTGGGGAAGACCAAGATTATGGGGACACTTAGTTCGCAATTTGGAGAAAAAATGCATTTGGATCATCATCTCACTATATATATATGCATTTTTTGCATTTATATGCATATACACATATACACACTAAGTTCTTGAAAAAACAAATTACATTTAGATCATCACTCTACACTATATCCCAAAAGAAAAACCATAATAAAAACTAGCAGAATAAAGAAACTTAGTATTTACAGAGTCTTTAAATGAAGTCTTTTTTAAGCTGAAAAGATTTTTTTCCTAAAGCACAATAGAAAAGATCAGCAAATTCAACTGCAACAGTAACAAAAGCAAAATTAAATGCTAACAAAAAGAAATATATTTATTATATATATATAATATATATGTAACAAGAAATATATATTATATATATATATAAAACAAACCGAAATATACACGTGTGTGTGTGTGTGTGTGTGTGTGTGTGTACACATTTCTAGCAAGTACAAAAGACAGAGGGGAATATCTTTGCTTCGTAAAGAACTCATATCAAACTCATTTCCTCTCATCACCACAACTACCACCGAAAAAGTTTAGCTCCTAAATCTTAAAGGAAGGTCTGGAGATACACATACCAAACCAGTCCTGAGGGAGTAAGATTGAGGAGATGTAGTGAAGGAGGGGAGTTTCTGTTTTTATATGTATCTTCTATCATCTTAATTTTACAATAAGTGTATATTACTCTTGGTATTTTAAAAAAATACATTTTTAAGATAAAATGCAACATCACAACAAAGAAGTAAATAATTCATAAAAAAGGAAATAATACCAGTAAACATGGGTAAATGATTAAACTCTATCATTACCAAAAAGAAAGTAATTAAATATACATTATCATTTTGTTTCTGTCAAATTAGAAAAGATAGAAAACATAATTCCCAGGGTTGTTATACAATGACAATGATGGCAATATAAATTGGTACAACCCTTTGGTAAAGCAATTTGAAAATACATTCAAGAGCTCTAAAACTATTCATTACCTAGGGTCAGTAATTTCATTTCTGATAGATCCATTCTAAGAAATAATTCATTCTAAGAAATAATCCATCTAAGAAATAATATATAAAAAGCTTTATATGAAAAAGTAGAAGTAATAAATGTCCAACAATATGGAAATGGTTAAATGAATTATGTACATGCATTCAGTGAAGTATTAGACAACCAGTAAAAGGATACTTTAAAAGACTACCTGATAACATACTATCAAAGTGGTATCAAAGAGTATATAGCATCACAGAAAAAATCTTTTATGAAAAATCAGAATTCAAAACTAATTATACACTACAATTATCACTACATAATTTTTTAAATGCCTATATACAGAAGGAAAGAAAGGATCAGAAATTCATGTTTCAAATGTTACCCCCCAAAAATGGTTTTATTTTTATGCATATAAGCTCTTAACACAGGGTTGGCACTTAGAGTGTTAAATAAAGAGTAGCCATTATTAATGCTCTTATAATCATTATTAATGTATTTTTTTATTTAATGAACATGTATTACTTTAAAATAAACACTTACTTTAAAGGATTATTTACTTTAAAATAATCGTTTTGAAAAGCATTAAAAACTAAATATTAGTGGCGGTGACTGGGTAGTGGTAACTGTGGGTAATTTATGTATTGTTTTTTGCTTGTTTTTTTTGAATTTCATAAAAGAAACACATTTTGTTCATATAAATTTTAAAGGGTTTTAATGTTTTTTTGGCTTTTTTAAACACATATATTGAACATGTAGTTTTTACTGAGCTGAATACATTGCTGCCCTTAAATTCACTCGAAGTCAATTATACTGAATCATATTCACTATAATATGTTGATATTGGTCAAGGTAAGGATTCTCGAAAGAGAAATTTACACTTTTTACACTAAACACTTCTGTAAAGTTTTACATTCTTATACTTAACATGTATAAATGTGTTATTAACTGTGTATGTTTCAAAATCATTTAAAAGAAAACTTGAGGAAAAAAATACAACTCCCTGTTCTCAGTCTATAATCAGGGGCACAACATACTCTTGCTAAAAAAAGGAACTACTCGACTAGTAATCTCAAACAGATACACAGATTTTAGGGAAGAGATTACTAGTATTTGGAAGGTAGTTCAGAAAAAGAGAAAAGCCACGTAGCCAGTTATTTCTTCTGTTTGTTGTCTTGGTAACGAAGGCAGCTGTATGAACTGTTTTCTGTTATTTTCCAACCCTGTCAAAGAAAAAAAATTTTCAAATGGGAAAGCAGATGTGCCAAGGGTATAATTAATCACCCTAAAAATGGCCCATTAAAATAATGTCAGTGGACCTAAAGATAAAAATGAATTCAAACAAAAGAATTAGAAAAATATAAGCCTAAAGCCGGAGAGTGTTACACTTTACATGAACCTATATAATGTTACACATCATATGAAAATCACAGTAATATGAAAAATTTTGCAACCGGCCAAAACTCTCTACAGCTGGAAATGAGGAGGCCCAGACAAGCTTACTCAGAAATCAGCCAGAGTGGGAAAAAGCTTTTTGGGGCCAAAATTCCTAATACAAAGAAATAAAACTGCCACTGGTAAAAGCTTCAAAGAGGAAAGAGTATGACTTCATGGGATAAACCCTTCTAAACGGAGTCTGTTTTCAACAGCCATGTGTAAAATGAGAAATTAATTCTACCAGAAGTAACTCAATCAAGAAAACAAACCTTTACATGCAACTAACATTATGGGGCTGTATTAGTGTAAGGACACATCACTAAGCACTTACATGTACGTAGATTTCGAAAACAGGTCAGTGACAGTCCACCACCCAGGTTCCACCAATGCCTGTGAAGTGCAAATGTAAACAAAGACAGATTGCTCTTAGTTGGGTTCAATTTGGGGCTTGTTTCAAGTCAGCCAAACTTGAGGTAACTGAAAATGGTAGCCACTTTTTACTGCACTTTGAGAGTGTAGAAAAGATTAGAAAACTTGTTTTTTACTTTTTTCCCCTCTCTCCATATCGCCCAACACAGATGAATGATTATTCTTTTAGTGACTCAGTATGAGCCTCGCTAGGAAAATGTCAGCGAGAACAGTAATTGAAAGAGAGATGTCCTCAGACTCAGCCAATTAACAGACAAAATGAGCAGCACTATTATCTGGGTAGGCTGGTGATCAACAAAAATCTTCTAGGCCAAAGACGTTTCCAGTAGATAGACCACTATGAACAGTGTGCCACGTAGACACCGAGAGTGTGTTTCTGTGTGTGCTCAGTAAGAGGTGGAAAAGAGGGAGCCAGTGCACACTGCATGCTGCATGGTCTGCCTTCTATTTTAGATCTGTGACAACCCGGTGTTGTTCTGTGATGATTTGTGTGTGCGTTTGCTTTTTTTTTTTTTTTTTTAATCTAAAACCTTTCAAATACATATTTCCAATGTCAAAATTAAAAAAAAAAAATCTTCGACGCCAAAAGTTTCCTGAAAGAAAGGGTTTATTGAGCCATAAGGCAGCCAGAAAAAGCACCAGGTCCTGGGGCAATTGGTCTAAACCACTAGCAGCAGTAAGGCTGGATGAAGAAGACAAGCATGTCTTCCATCCTGGACCTGACAGGGCTCTTTTATGCAGTGGGTTTGGAGGAGAAAGATGTAAGTTGTTTTAAAAGGATTCACATTGGTTTTACACAAAAGGGGAAGGAGAAGGTAAAGCACAGAAAGGTTTGGGATTGGGGCACAGTCCGCAAGAAAGAAGTATTTGCTGCTTTTGGATTGGTTGTGGGCAACAATCCAGAAATTTCAGGCATAAGAAAGATGCGATGGGATCTGGTGGTCGGCTATTCTTTCTAGATAAGAGCTGAAACAGCCATCTGGAAGCTGATTCCAATTTTCCACATACATTCAAGATGTGAGCAGTCTTTTGTTGGTTTCCTCTGTTAACTGATTAATCTCCCTGTCTTTCTCTGATTCTCCGACCCATTGTAATTTAATTTGGGACATCTCAAATTTTTTCTTTTTTCACTAGCTTGAAAAAAATTGTTTTAACTTAAAAAAAGAAAAAAAACCCTCAGATCATCCTAAGAACCATACTTTGTGAGTTACTCTCCACACAGGAAGAAAAAACTTTAAGTTAAATTATAGGCCTTTTCTTCATATTTAAAAATAAAGTTTCCAGTTATTTTTCTTATCACAAAAATAAATTATGCTCATTGGCCTCCCCTCCTAAAAAAGAAGGAGGAGGAAGTTTTGAAGGAAGGGGAGGAGGGCAAAAAAAAATAAAAATAAAAACCAAACCTGATACAAGCAAAAATTGACGAGTAAATGAACACAAGGCCCAATCACCTAGCTACAGCCACTGTGGCCCATCTTGGCATATGTGAGTCCAGATTCTTTTCTTAGCATGTACAAATTTCCCCCCAAACATACTATTTTATAAACTTTTTCTCACTTAAAAATGTATATTGTGTTTTTCGCTTTGCCTTTCTCTTCTTCTCCTTCTCCTTCCCCTATTGAATAATTTGGTCCATGAGTCACTGGATCGTTATGTGGTGCTGAGCAAGACAGGCATGAGTGGGCTGAGTGCCCGGGGTGGGGCGGGGTAGCATCGCCCAGCGGGCAGGAAGGATGTCAGAGTCTCACAGGGTAAAGAGGGGATGGGGGCACGGGGAGTGACATTGGCAGCACCATGTGAAGTGTCAGAAGCCAAGTGGGTGAGGAGGATGGCAGCAAGAGGGACAGCCTGGTGATGCACAGCGGCCGCTGGCAGGGAGTTGGAGCCAGGAGGGTGAGGAGGGCATCTGTGAAGGGGTGGGCAGCAGCGGTGATGGGAGACTGTCTGCATTCATACAGGGGATTAAACTGGTAAATCAATATACTGAGGATAATGGGAACCAGGTTTTTCAGTTAGATAAGGAAGGTACTAATGTGGAAAGGGAGAAGAATAGTGTGAAACTTGTGGTTGTGGATTGAAATTGGAGATATCAGTGTGAATGTATGGTTTTTAACATCCTCATTTATGAATATGTGTGTGTACAAATATGCAAGCTGATGGATGTGTTAACTAGTTGAGAGGACTCCTGTCACAATGTATTTTATATATTATAGACTGTATTGCTTATGAACAACAGAAATTTATTTCTCACAGTTCTGGAGGCTGGAAGACCAAGATCAGGTGCCATCATTCGGTTTCTGGTGAGAGCTCGCTTCCCGGTTGATACACAGCTGTCTTCACCCCTCAAAGGACCCACCTGCAAATACCATCACGTGGGGTATTAGGTTTTAACATAGGAATTTGGGGTGGGGGAGGACACAAACATTCAGTGTATGGCAGATACACAAGGACGTAATTTTATAACAGGATAGTGGTTACTCGTTGGAGGAGGGGGAGAAAGATAAGGATGGGCACATATGAAGGAGGCTCGAGGACACAAAAGTTCTGTGTCTTCACCTGGTAGTTGTTACAAGGATGTTTGCCTCAGAATAACTGACAAAGCTATACATTTGTTTTGTGTGGTCTTGTATATCTGTGTTTTATTTTACAATGAAAAATTTTTTAAACGTCATAAGCAAAATTAAAAGGTAGACGGAGAAAAGTATATATATGGCAGCAAAAGATTAATAGTCTTATTTTATAATAATCTTTTCTAAATTAATAAGGAAAAATATTAACATCTCAATTAAATAATGAAAAAAGGTAATTCATAGACCTACAATAGTCAATAAACATATTTTTAAATGTTCAACCATGCTAATTATCAAAGAAATTCACATTCAACCAAAAATAACAATGTTGATTGCTCAACTTGGAAAAGATTAATAAAATGGCAATACCTAATATCGAAGATGGAGAGAATTTGCATTCTCCTACAATGCTGATGAGAATCTGGTTTGTCATAACTTTTTTGGAGAGCAATTTGGCAACATTTAACCTGAAAAAAAGAAAAAAAGACCTTTAAAATGTATGCACTTTATTTAAATAACTCTACTTTTAAGAATTTAGCCAAAAGAAAGTATCATGAACATTTGAAAATGTATATTTACAAAGATGTTTAGCAAATCCTTATTTATATTTAAAAAAACTAGAAACAACTAAATGTCCAATAATAATGAACATGTTAAATAATCAATTCAATGGAATCTTATGCAGCCATAAAAATAGAATGCAATGGCATTGAAAATGTTTATAAGATATTGTTTTGCAAAAAGCAAATTTAAAAGCAATATCTAGTGTAATACTTGTTTCCTTTTAAACATTTTTATTGTTCAATATAACATACATAAATAATAGTGTACAAAAGAAACAGGTATAGCTGATTTATCGCAAAGTGAGTATCTTATAACCATCACACAGGTCCAGAAATAGAACGATTGAAGCATTCCAGAAGTGTCCTCCTGCCAACTCCCAAGGTTTACTTCCTCCTTTCTCTACAAATAAACCATAATCTGACATAACTGTAATAATTTCCTTACTTCTCTTTATCGTTTTCCCACTGTGTATATACATCAGTAAATGCTGTAGTTTATAGTTTTGTCTGTTTTCAAACTTTATGTAATTGGAATGATACGGTATGTGTACTTTTATGTCCAGCCTCTTCTACTCTCTGTTCTTTTGCATAGTAGTTATTTTTCATTGTTGTATGTTAGAATGGAGAAAGCCTATCTAAATAGCTGCGTGAATATACCATGGTTTATTTATTCATTCTGTTCTTGAAGGATATTTGGGCTATTATGAATAATGTTATTCTGAACATTCTTCTATATGTCTTTTATTGCACAGGAGCACACATTCTGTTGAGTAAATATTTAGGGGTAGAAATGCTAAGTAAAATGATATATGGATCTTCAGTTTTAGTAGGTAATGTCAGTTCTCTAAATTGTAACCAACTGACACTTTCATCAGCAGTGTGAGAGTTTCCATGATTCTACATTCTTAATAATACTGGCTATTGTCAGTCTTCATAAATTTTAATAGTTTTATGGTTATAGAGCAGTATCTTGTGATTTTAATTTGCATTTATTTTCCTTATTTCTAATGATTTATTGACCATTTAGACATAGTCTTTTATTAAGTACCTGTTCTACTCTCTTGCCCATTTTTTCTATTGGATTATTTACCTTTCTTTAAAAGTATAGACTATAAGTAGAAAAAAAATATTTAAAAAAAATGACTGCTTAGATATTTCATCATGGTAATTATAGTTATTTCTGAGTGATGGAATTATGAGTTGTTTACATTATCTTCCTTGCGCTTTTCTAACTTCTTATAATAATTATGTATTATTTTTCAGAACATTAAATATTGCACAATTCTAATGAATAAAAACAATGGATTTTTGAAAAGATACTGTCTAAGGAATAAAGTTTGTATACTTAACTGTTAAATTTATGGGATGTTTAGATGATTTATGGTAGTGATTCACACACTAATCCAAGGTGTTCTACAGCCAAAATTGAGTAATAGTACTCTTTTCCAATTTGCAATGGTTTCATTTATTTTAATGCCTCACAATCAAATTTAACACATCAAGTTTA
This sequence comes from Rhinolophus ferrumequinum, assembly GCF_004115265.2. NCBI lineage: Eukaryota > Metazoa > Chordata > Mammalia > Chiroptera > Rhinolophidae > Rhinolophus > Rhinolophus ferrumequinum. The sequence continues at coordinate 57,684,989 of NC_046287.1, forward strand.
TCAACCTATATACACATCAATGAATTATTAATATGCCAAATAGGATCTAGCAGAAACAAAAGTTATGGAAGTCCATAATTAGGGCAATCAGACTCCTCTATCAAGATGAATTTCTGCTTTCACTCTTATCAGAACTCCTATTAATTCAGCAGCTTCTAAAATAAAAGTATTTGCATCTTGACAAATCACAAGTTAAAAGGTTATAAATTTCTCATACTCTGAAAAATTAATTACAAATATTAATTGAATAATAACTATTCCCAATAGTACACAGCTTAGAAAAGAATTAAAACATGATGCTTGACCTCAAAGAGGTTGCCATGTAATCGGAGAAATAAACAAGCCCTTATGAAAATAACAAAATGCATGAGAATATATAAATGATGTAGGGAGTTAAAGGAAAACAGATTCCCTATAGTAGCACAAAGCCTTAAGGAAATGTGTAATACAAGAGGAACTTTGTATACAAAAGAACACTTTGGGTAAGTGTTCTTTCCTCATTATTGGGGTTGATCACTGTGTCCCGTCACAGAGGCTACCACACAACAATATAAGATTTTTGATCTACAATTTTGCTACGCTCCTACTGTTATTATAGTAGCTGATCAAATGGGTTTCAAGATGGTCTATGAGCTACAGCTCCTCAGGGTCCCAATCCTTTCTCTACTGCGTTGCTGTGCTCAACATCTTCTTTATACACAAAAATATGCTTTTTCTTGGCCAAAATACCAAGTATGCCCTTGCATTGTCGCATCCTGCACGACAAGAGCTATGAGAAGCAAGAAGGGCGGCGCAGGATTAATAAAGACAGTAGCCGAGAATAAAGTGTAAGTGGGGCCAAGGGACTCAAGCCTCAAGGACTGAGCCCCGAATTGGGCCAACGCATAGCTTTTATTAGTTAACAAATGAGGAGGTAAAGCTTGTCATCTCCAAGGTCTATGAATTACTTGCCTGCTGGCTGTTTTCCCGAAAGTCCCCATTGTGCTCCAGCACTTACTGTGCCTTCACACACATGCACAGCCCCCGGAGATGGAGTCATTGTTCTGAAACCATCCATTGAAGGGGAGTGACCGATATCATTTCATCAGGTCTCAGTTTGCTGAGACATCCCCTCAAGGAAGCTTTACAGATATCTTTCCATGGGGCCTCAGTTTGTTGAGGCACTCCCGAGTGAAATCCTGGGAAGAGCTGGGGGAACAAATGGTTCGGCAGCTGTAAGGCAACATTGCATGATCTGGAATATAACTTGGAGAAGCCCTTACAATGTTACTAAAAATTAATTTCCAGCTATCACTCTCAATAATTTTAAATTCCACATAGCAACCTGATGTCAGTTTTTATAACTGTTAAATTAGAATTTGTATGCTGAGATTTTAAAATGAACTAATCCAAAATGTAAGACTAAATAAGCCTGGGTTGTCAGTGATGATGGCTGGGTAGAAAGTGCCAGGAATTTCTCTCTCCATCTGGACAACATTATATTGGCAAAATCTGTCATATGTAATTATTTTAGAATTCTGTAGTCTATTTAAAGTAGCTTCCAGGGGAAGCTGTGCCTGGTAAATTGCAGTCAATTTTGATGAAGTTCAGCCTAGTGCAGGTAGTGACTCCTCATCCTCCCACTCCCCAGCGCATGGAAGGCAACTGCATCAGTGTGTTCCTAGACTGCTTGCAGGAGCCAGAGTGGCAATAAGGACTTTGTCCTCCAAACATCAGGAATCTTTGTTCTGATCACACATTGCTGCTTCTGATCATGAAGGTGCAGCCACAGAAGCAGGCAGTCACTGTTGAAACTCCCCTCGTTTCATGTTCCTCCAGCTGAAGCAACTTTCAGGGGATCTAAGGAAACAATGGCTATTTTATTCCCTTCATTTTTCCCTTTTGCCCCTTATGGGGACCAGACATTTAAGGATTAGTTATATAGGGGGAAATTTAGAAAGTTACCACTCATGCCCAAAATGCAGGCTCAGAAAATACCTAAGACTTTAAGCTTACATCTCAAGCTGATCCCTGACACAGAGATACCTACACTAAATTTTAAAAAAAGAAAAGAAAGATGAAGGACAACAATCCTAAAATTTGTATGGAACCACAAAAGACTCCAAATAGCCAAAGCAATCTTAACAAAGAAGAACAAAGCTGGAGGCATCACACTTCCTGATTTCAAACCATATTACAAAGCTATAGTAATCAAAACAATATGGTATTGTATAGGATCAAACACATAGGTCAATGGAACAGAATAGAGAGCCCAGAAATAAACCTATGCAGATATGGTCAATTCATTTATGACAAATTTACAATGGAGAAAGAATAGTTTCTTCAATAAATGATGCTGGGAAACTAGAAAGCCACATGCAAATGAATGAAACTGAACCCTATCTTACAACATACACAAAAATGAACTCAAAATATATTAAAGATTTGATCATAAAACCATAAAACTCCTAGAAAATATAGGCAGTAAGCTCCTTGACATAGGTCTTGGTGATGATATTTTGGATTTGACCCCAAAGGAAGAAAAAAGCAAAAATAAACAAATGGAACCATATCAAAGTTTTACACAGCAAAGAAAACCTCAACAAAATGAAAAGTCACCTTGTCGGATGGAAAAAAAATAGTTGCAAATCGTATATCTGATAAAAGGTTAGTATTCAAAATATATAAAGAATTTATACAACTCAATAGCAGAAAAAAACAAACTATAAAAAGCTAGCAAACATATGAAACAACTGTCTTCACACACTGGGCAGTATACAGCATAGGACTTCAATTCTTACAGAAAGAAAGTACACGGTAAGTAAGTTCCAAATCCACCCAGACTTTTTCTCAGGAGGCATTTTCCAAAAATGGGGCCCAAACAGGGACTTGAACAAAGAAAAAGATATTGGAATTCAAAGCAGCTAAGGCAGGTGAGATAGGGGGAGTAGGTTTTTGGAAAGGAAGGAGATGTAGAGAAAGAATCCTAAAAATTTGCATAGGGGTTCCCCTGGAGTCCTTTTACAAATCCTAAGCTATGTATATGAGGGGTGAAGCTCTGAATAGCCTCTCAGAGAAAGGGAAAGTTGAAGAGAAATATCAGGGATTTCACGGTGCTGATGAGACACTGACCCAGCACAAAAGCAAATACATTAGTCAATCTCCTTGCCGTTCAGTTCAGACACCAGAACCCCCAATTTGTAGAAGTAACGACTATGTCCTAGCATTGAGGGCAAAAATTGAATTGATCAACCTTAGAAAAGCCTAGAACTAATCCTTGGTAAGGTCAAAGTGGTCCATGTTAATTTAGATACTTGTGAAAATAAAAGTCAACTCTTTTAAAGAAAAGAAAATAATCCAGAGCCTCTAAAACAAATCAAGTGTCCAGAATACAATAAAAAATTACTAGAAATGAAAAGAAAGACAAATGTGATCTAGAGTAAAAAGCCCATCAATAGAATAGAATTAGTCAATGGAAAGAGACACACAGATGCCTCAAACACAAAGATAATTATATGTAAAAGAATCTAGAGAAAAGGGTAGATACAATGGGTGAAGAAATAAGGAATTTTAGGAGAGTTATAAAAATCTACATATATAGTTTCTACATAGAAACTCTAAAACTGAAAAAGAAACAATATCTGGAATCTAAAGAACACAACAGTAAAAAGGATTAGTGAACTTGAAGATAGTTCTAAAGAAATCATTTAAACTGAAACACAAAGAGTAAAATATTAGGAGAGAAAAAAAAATCAAAGCCTCAATGACCTGTGAGATAGTACCATATGGTCTAATATATGTGTAAATTTCCAGAAGGAAAGAAGACAGAAAATGAAACACAAATAATATTTGAAGAAATTTTTTTATCAAAATTCCAAATTTGATCAAAAAAGACACCCAAAGACAGGAAAGTCAATGAACCACAGCCAGAAACGAAATCACACCTAGAAAGAAATCCACCTACAAAGAAAATCAGACGTAGGCATATCATAGTCAAATTGCTGAAAAATCAAAGATAAAATTTTAAAAACCAAGCAGAAGCAGAGGCTTGAAGAGATATCCGTACTCCACGTTCATAGCAGCATTAAGTGTCCGTCAATGGATGAATCAATAAACAAAATGTGGTACATACATACAATGGAATATTATTGAGCCTTAAAAAGCAAGGAAATTATGACACATGATACAACGTGTATAACCTTGAAGACATCATGCGAAGTGAAATAAGTCAGTCACAAAAATATAAATATTGTATGATTCCATTTATATGAAGTATCTAGAGTAGGGAAATTCATAAAAAGACAAAGTAGAATGTTTGTTGCCAGGGGCTGGGAAGAATGAGATATGGGCTGTTGTTTATCATGTATTGCAAGATGAGAAAGTTTTGGAAATTGGTTATACAATGTGAATATACTTAGCACTAATGAACTGTACACTTAAAATGTTAAAATGGTAAATCCTAAGTTATATGTATTTTACAACAATTAAAATTTTTACTTAAAAAACTTTTAAGAGGCAAAACAAAATTTTAAAAGATATATTACATGCAAATAAACAACAATAAAAATGAAGCTGACTTTTCATTAGAATTAATGAAGACCAGAAGTCAAAATAAGGGCATCATTAAGGTGCCAAAACAAAATAAAAACTATCAGCTATCAACCTAAAATTATACATCGAGTGAAAATATCCCTTAAAAATGAAGGCAAAATAGAGATGTGTTCAGATAAATGGACATTTAAATAATCTGTTGCCTGCAAACTTGCACTATAAAAAATGCTAAAGAAAATTCTCCAGGTTGAAGCAAAATACCATAAAGAAATTTAGATTTGCAAGAAGGAACAAAGAGTACTGGGAATGCTAAATATACTGGTGCAGATAAAAGAGTAATTTTCTTTGTTTCTTAAATTCTTTAAAAATCAAACATTTAAGGAAATAAAAATACTATATCGTAGCAGAGGTAATATAAGTGACAATAATAGCACAAAGCGCAGGAGAAAGGGTAAATGGAATCTGCTGCTTTGTTTTTACAAACTTCAAGAAGTGCTACCATAAACAAAGAAAAAAATGCGATGAAATGTTAGAAGCATTATAAGGGATTTGCACACAAAAGGAGCAAAGCAAAGGACAATCCTCAGTCCCTCATAGTAGATAGTGAAGGGCAGAGGGCTGCTTATTTCTCGTTCTGCACCCTTTCCTGACCTCCATGTTCCAGATGGCTGACCTCTAAGGACTGCATTAGTTGAGTTCCCTTGCCCTCTAGCTTCTGATTAGGTTCATCCAATGGGAGCATCACAGGATCTCAAAAGGACAGAAGGAGAGAGATGTAGAGGGCGACTCTCTCTTCCTGTATCAGTGCAAGAGCTTTGGCAGTGGCTGTACCCCTCTATGACAACAGCTTCTGCTCAAATGCCTCTCCTCCATGACCTCAGCACTCATCCTTCAGGTCAAGGTGGGGTAATCCAGCTGTTGCTGGTTCCTGTGCCCTTCAATATCCTGTGTTGGTTCCCTTAATTCTGTCCACATTGCTGTAAATAGTCCCTTCACTAAATCCTTCAGAAATCCTTTTGAGGGTACCATTTTTTTCTCTTGGGACTCTGCCTGATAGAGTAAATGATATAAAGAATAGCCTCATAAAACAGACTCTAAAGATAAAATTCTGGGTTTCGCATACATGGATCTCCTCGAGGGAACTAGAACACTGGAAATCTATAGCCTGCTGGGCATCAGGATTACTCAAATGATGGCCTACCATGGCATGGGATGGAGTAGAGTGGGGAGAAAAGACTTGGAAAATCATTTGATTACTGTGGCTGTAACAAGTAGATTAGCAGCTTTGAAAACGATGAGCTTGGTGTCTTGAACTTTCAACTCAAGGCCTGCGTTAAAATCAGAAAGCATCTATGATGACTTCCAAGGAATTCGCTCTCTCTTTGCTGCCAGGATTTAATGGCTGAAGATGGGGTGCCTATTCTGCAAGACTCACCCTATTACCCCTCATTGTCTCCAGGCATACAACTAGAGTTACATTTTAGAATGGCAGAGTATTTGCATGGCCTTAGTCTCCCTACAGTGTGTTTATTGTTGTAAGGGGGGAAATGGTTACAGTAAAGTAATCAAACAACACCTTGAATGAGTGATCAAAATAAACATCTCCAAGGAGGGGGCAAATGGACACTGTATCCCTCCAGATGTGATACCCTAGAAGAATGAGAATGCATAATTGGATCAAATAGTGAGGAACGATCAGAGGAGCCCAGAATGAGGAACTTTAAAAAAAAAAGAGGGGAGCTATATTCTTCAAAAATGTCAGTGTCATAAAAGACAAAGAAGAGCTGTGGAAGTATTCCAGACTCAAGAACACTAAATGACAAGTAAATGCAATACCTGATCCAAGACTGGATTCTTTGCTAGAGGGAGAAAATGCTATAAAAGACATTGAGTCAATTTTAAAAATTGGAATAGAAAAAGTAGATTAGATAGAACTTTATTATGGTTAAATTTAGTGAACTTAATAATTGTCCTGTAGCTATGTAAGAGAATATCGGTATTGTTAGAAAACACATACTGAAATATTTATGAGTAAAGGGTCATGACATATACAGTTTACTCTCAAATTATATAGTAAAAATACTTATTATACATATATATACACACACACACACACAGACACACACATACATACATATTGAGAGAGAGAATCCAAGCAAATGAAACAATAAGTGAATCTGGGTAAAGGGTATGCATTTAGCTTGCTGGGGCTTCTGTAACAAAGTACTACAAACTAGGTGGCTTAAGCAACAGAAATTTATTGTCTCACAGTTCTGGTGAAGAAGTCCAAAATCAAGGCGTCAGCAGGGTTGGTTCCTTCTGAGGGCTGCGAGGGAGAATCTGTTCCAGGCCATTCTCCTGGCTTCTGGGGTTTACTGGCAATCTTTGGTGTTCCCTGACTTATAGATATATCACTCTGACCTCTGCCTTCATGTTCACATGGCTTCTCTGTGTGCTGCTGTCTCTGTGTCTGTACTTCCCCCTTGAACAAGGACACCAGTCATTACGTTAGAGCCCCCACTACGGACCTCATTTTAACTCGATTACCTCTGTGAAGCCCTTATTGCCAAATACGGTCACATTCCAGGTACTGGGGGTTAGGCAATATACCTGTTTTGGGGGAATACATTTCAACCCATAATAGGTATTTGAATAATGTTTATACTCTTTTTAGTCTTGTAACTTTTCTGTGAGTTTGAAATTATTTCCAAGTAAAACTTTTTTTTTTTTTTTAAGGAAAAGAAATTCCTGTATGGTCCAGAGTGAGTTACAAAAACTACTCCAAGAAGAGATAAAGAGTATCCCAAAAGAGTTGCAGGATTCTGCCAATTCACATCGACAAGATCCTCAGAATGGATAATGAGGGCATTGACCAAATAGGGCAAATTATAAAATTAGATAAGGCCACATTTATCATGAGTGCACTTACCAAGAACTCAAGATTCAAAGTGTCCAGTGGCGATCTGGGAACTGCCTTTCAAATGGGCGTGCTTTCACTCCAGCAGGCTGTATCAGAGGCTCCATACAGCATCCTCGTCTGTCACAGACAGTTTGAATTCTGTTACAATAGTTGCAGACCCCTCTTTTGCTTTGGCCCTGAAATGGCTGTTAGAATACTGCATGGCTCTAACAGTTTGCTTGTATAGCTGACTGAAGCCTGTCCAAAGATGGCCTAGACTGAGATGCTGGCATTTTTCTAGCACATGTTAGAGAAAGGAGTGTGATGGCTTCCGGAGATGGGAAGGTTGGAATGTTGGAATGAACTCAGTATGTGCAGCCTGCCCAGCCAATCCCTGCCTTACGACCCAGGAGCGCACCGAGATGCATTAGGGAAGAGAGCACCAGCATCCATAAAAACCCTTGTGCTGAGCATCCTCAGGAGGGCAAAGATGCTGGTGGGAGGTACTGCCAGAGAACTGGGCTTCCTGATTTCAATGGGAATGAGGGAATCCCTATGAAGTGAAGATTAGGTGGCAGCACTTAACCAGGAAAGACAAAGTAGGCACAATTACCATAAGAAGGCACAAGGACAGAGTGGCAATCAGAGCATTTTGGCTCTCAAGGTCCCTGGAAATGGCTAACTCATCATAAAGTTCCCAGGAATAAAATAGATAGGCAGCCTGGTAAGGTATGGCTTGATCTGTAAAATCAGAGAGAGTCTAAGCCAGGTGAGCAGAATCTGACTGTAAGAAAAGTACTCAATTCCCAGACTCCAGTCAGCTTATAGATCCAGAGTTCCAGTGTTGGGGGCCAGATCCCTTTAAAAAAGGACTCTGCAAGTCAGTCACAATTTTGTATCATAAATCTTCCTTAATGCTTTCTGCAGAGGGACCTGCAGCCATTTACCAGGGCGAGTGGGCACAGGGAAAAGGAAATCCAGACTTCCCAGAGTTATTACACACTGACTCTGAATTAACGTTGACTCCTGAGGGTCCCCAGGAACCCCATTGGTCCACTGGTCAGGTGATAAGTGGTATATTGATCCAATGAGAATAATGTATCGCACAGTGTGTCTGACACACTTCACAGGAAATGATGTATCATTATTCTCCCACACATGCTTAGCAACCAGAAGAGAGAATCCTCATATTGGTTCCCTGACTAATGGAGTAGGAGCCATTGTGTAGGAAGGGTAGAGTGAGAGACTCTGGAACTACTCTATCTTGTCAAAACAGTAAACAAAATCAACACTGTAGCCTCAAGGAGAATTGCAGAAATTAATGCCACTACCACATATTTGAAATATGTTGGCACGGAGAAGTGGGTGACCACCAAATGACAAGCTGTACTCAGGGGCAGCCTGAAAACACAATGAGGGAAAAGTCTCCAGTAGGTAGAACTTTGGGAGTTCATCTGATGGTCCACTCTGGAAAGAGAGTCTGAGGTATAAATCTCTACTGATATAGGAAATGGCTAATAGACTGTCTGACAGGTCAGGGACTTGGAAAGAACAAAATTGGAAGATTGGTGACAAACAGGTCTAAGAGAAAAATATGTGGACTCTAAGAATGGGTGCAAAGTGTAAAGGCAGTTGTGTTCTATGTAAATACTCCCCAGAGGACACAGCAAGAACACTCAATAATCAGATAGAAACAAGATGATTCCTCCTGTGAATGTCAGTCAGTCTCTTTCCCGAGCCATCTGGTGTTTGCTCAATGGATCCATGGAAAAAGTAGCCATGGCGGCAAGAATGCTATGCGTGGGCTCAACATCACCTTCTCCTCACCAAGGATAATGGGACTAGAGCTACCACTGAATGCCCAAACAACAATGGCAGAAGCCAAAACAATACTCCCAGTATGGCACCATTCTCACGGGGACCAGTCAGCTACCTGGTGGAAAGTTGATTACAGTGGAACTTTTCACATCATGGAGGTGGGAGTGATTTGTCCTCCTGGGAATTCATTCTGTTACAGATTCAGATTTGCCTCCGTAACACTTCTGCCTACTCTATTATTCATTCATTTACAAAACACCTTATTTATTACCATTGTATCCCATACGATACCACTTCAGACCCAAGAACTCATTCTACGGCAAATGAAATACAGCAGAGGGAACAGGCCCAAAGCATTCACTGGTCTTACCCTGCTCCGTAATAGACGGGTGGAATAGGGTCAACTGGAGGCTTAGTTAGGGTATCAGCTAAACCACACGCTGTGAGGTAGGGGTGGGTACTGCCCTACAGACACATTATATGCTTTAAAGTAACCAAAGATAAGAGGAGGGAGTGGCCTCTCAAATTATACCTAATAATCCACTAATGGAGTTTTTCTTACCTGCCCCTCAGTCTTGTGCTCTGAGAATGTAGAGGTCCTAATTCCCAAGGGAGAAGGGTTTCTACCAGGAAACACAATCATGTTCCTACTGAGTTGGAAGCAAGACTGCCACGTGAACATTTGGGACTCCTTATACCACTGAACCAATAGGCAGAAAAGAAAGGGGGTAACTTTATTAGCCAATGTTTGAACCTAATTACCAAGGGAAAATAGTAGCTGCTATACAGATGAGGCAAAGTGACGATGTCCGGAATCCAGAGGATTCATGAGATACCCCTTGTTACTCCCATTCCAACAATAATCACTGTGTTAGGTTGGGTTACCTAGAAGTACCTGAGACAGGGATTTGGGATCACACGATTTATTGAGGAAGTGCCCTTTAAGAAAAACCTATGAAGGGGGGAAGTAGGGAAAGGAAGGGGAAAGAGCCGAGCATGGATATAGTCTCAGACCAATCTAGCTCTAGCACATAAACTCTACTGTAGAATTGCCCCTCTCCAGGCAAGGGCACTAACTTTTTGTGCCCTAGTCACTCCTTTGGGATTTGCTAACTTCTCAAGGAAGCTGAAGGCATTTCTCTAGAGAAGGGGGCAGCTGTGAGCAGTTAGCAGCCAGTACTCACACAGTAGAAGACAGGTGTGACTCCTGGTAAAGGGGATCTGTGCAGGACACACCACATCTACTATAATCAATGGGAAACCCAATAAAAAGCATGTAGAAGTAGAAGTAGTAGAACCAGTGGAAGAAGAACGAAAACTGTAGATGTGGGAATTGATAAGGCAGATTCTCTGAGGAAGCCAACAGTATGGGATTTTGAGCACAGGGGAAGATTTTGGCCTTGAACAAAAGGGACCCTTTATCCTCTGAAACTAGAGGGAAAGAAATTTGCGTAAAATTAGAAACTTCATGCAAATCTGTCAGCAAAGGATGAAGAAATTCAAAATTCACTTAAATTTTATTGATAGCCTACTATGTAATACACATGTGGCATATCTTAGGGGCTGGGAAAGGAACAGTATAAAAGACAGATCCCTGATCTGATGGAGGTTTGTATCTGGTAAGTCGTCATTATAAGAGTATAAAGGACCATGGAACAGAGAAGGGTTGGGGCCAGGAAGATTTTCATAAGAAAGTGTTATCTGAGAAGCAAAGAATTAGCCCCTTGGCAGTGGGGAGTGCTCTCAGCGGAGTAGAATTGATGGTACACATGAGTGTGTGGAGATGACAGAGAACGCACCACATGAAGAATTGAAAGAAGTTCTGGGTCAGGGGTGGTAGCAAAAGGTAAGGCAGAGGGTAGCTACACACCATATACCAGCCCAATTGGAAACCACAAAAGGGTTTTAAGAATACATACATGACCAGGCGTTTGGTCTTGAAACATAAAATAGGGCCATGGTGTCCAGAATTGAAGGTGTTTAAGGCTTACCTCAATTTTAGTAAAAGGAAAAGTCATCGGCTCAAGGTGAAGAGAGTTTGAGCACTTGAGGAAAATGACCAAATACAGTTGACCCGTGAAGGGGTTTGAACTGCCCTGGTCCACTTATACGTGGATTTTTTTCAATAAATACAGTCAGTTCGTCGCATCCGTAGATTCAACCTTGGATCAAAAACAGTATTTTCGTATTACCAACCACAGATTCCCAATCATGGATTGAAAATACTGTTTTCAACCTGCAGTTAGTTGAATCTGCAGATATAAAGGGCTAATTGTAGTTAAGTTTTGGGGGAATCAAAAGTTATAGCTGAGGGGCCAGCCCGGTGGCTCAGGCAGTTGGAGCTCCATGCTCCTAACTCCGAAGGCTGCCGGTTCGATTCCCACATGGGCCAGTGAGCTCTCAACCACGAGGTTGCCAGTTCAATTCCTCGAGTCCTGCAAGGGATGGTGAGCAGTGCCCCCTGCAACTAAAAATTGAACACGGCACCTTATGCTGAGCTGCGGCTGAGCTCCCGGATGGCTGGAGTTGGTTGGACCGCGTCCTCTCAACCACAACATTGCCGGTTTGACTCCCACAAGGGATGGTGGGCTGCGCCCCCTGCAACTAGCAACGGTAACTGGACCTGGAGCTGAGCTGCGCCTTCCACAACTAAGATTGAAAGGACAACAACTTGATTTGGAAGAAAGTCCTGGAAGTACACACTGTTCCCCAATAAAGTCCTGTTCCCCTTCCCCAATAAAAATTTAAAAAATTAAAAAAATAAAGTTATAGCTGATTTTCCAACTCGGCAGGGGTCAGCATCCCTAACCCACACATTGTTCAAGAGTCAACTGTAGTTGGTGAAAGAATGAGAGGTGGAGTAGTTGAGAGCATCCTCCCCCCAACAAATTGATACTAAAACCTGGAACTTGCCACTGCATCAATCTGCACACGTTCTATTATCCTACAGAACTTAGCCTCCTGGATAACCTGGAACAATCAGATACAGGTTCAGTAATTTGAAGAGTAAATACAGTGATAGGAGAAGAATGCAAAGACATTGAACATGATGAGTGTCCAAGCACAGACTTTAGTGTGAGCAGGAAAGGAGTTAAGCCCAGGAGAAGGCAGATAACACTAGGAGAAAAATGTAGGAAAGCAAGGGAATAAAGGTCTATAAAGCTGAAATTAGGGAGAAATGAGGAAACTGCTGAAAAGAACCAACTAGTGCGTTGAGGGCAAGAAAATTAAGAGATTTATGTTTATTGAGCTTTAAAATGGAAGGTTTTGAAATGGAAGGTAAAAAGCAATATAGTGTTTAATACACATCACCAAACTGAGTTCAAAGACCTTGAGGAGGGATACTGGATCCTGGGCATCTTACATGACTCAGAAGTTGCTGTGGAGAAGGTAAACCAGGTGCCCAGATTCTCAATGAGGCTTCAAGATCACAGCAAGGTGGCCAAAAGATGTAAATTCACTTGGTGTGGTACCTCCTGGATGAAAAAACATCCAGCCTAAGAGAAATCTTAAAGAGTTTATTTGAGTCAAATCTGACAATGGCTGGGAAGCAAAATATCAACAGATTGACAAAATGCTCTGGAAAATGGTGGTTTTGCAACTTATTTCATTTCATTTCAAATATTGCAATGTATTTCATACATTAGAATGAAAGGAAGAGGGTTACGCAAAATCCACTGGGGGTGGGAGGAAGCAATCTCTGAGATTGGATAAAAAGTAAATTGGAGAGACAGATACTTCTTTTACATTGGCGGGTACAGGACAGTTAATAGTTAGCATTTTACAGCACATAGAGATGGTAATCGGGATAAGAACAACCAGGGATTCTGTAGGTTCCTGCTCTGGTGTGGTGGGTTGTGAGGGTATGGAAAAAGGGATTACTCTGACATTCCAAGGGTATGTTATTTTAGATGCAAAAAGACAATAGACAGGCTCAATTAAGGTAAACATTGACCTTTGTCAAGGAAGCTACAGGCCAAGGATGTGACTCCTGGCCACCACCCACTTTTAGTTAGGAATTTTTATATTCAGACCATCCTATGTGGTTACTTTCAGTCTCTGAGTTTGTAGGGTCTGCCATGCAGGCCTTCCCTGAGCTTGTCAGGTTTACTATGTGGTCCCTTTCATCCACACTCCTTTCTGTACTTTGGGATGCCAGCATGACACCCTAAGAGAAATGTTTAGCTGGAGACGTTTCCAAATTAAGAAGTTGGGTAGAAAATAGCCACAAATCTTATATTGCATTCTGGCAAAAAGTCAGAAGCAATCTTAACTGATTGGTATCTAAAGTAAATATAGAGTTCCCCTATTTAGCTCCTAAATTTAAAATTTTAATTTACAATGGCTATCTAATAGAACACTAAAGAACCGAAGACTCAGGAATAAGTGTACAGTTTTCTTTTGATAATTCTAGACCCAAAACATAATGTTTAATGACCAAATCAATCATTTTTGTCATTTGAAAATCCCTATGTAAACTAAGTACGTTAAAAATCAGTGAAATAATGAAAAAAAACATTTAAGCCAGCAATGTTTTTATGACCTACACTTTCTAAGAGTTAAAAAAACTCTTTAAATGCGATTAAATTCGATTTTCTATCTTCTTTTCTACAGAGCCAAAAGAATTTTATCACTGAGCAATCCTGGCCTACAAAGTGATCACAAAATGAGGCTATGCCTGTGCGTAATCAGAGGATATTAAACAGCACCTTTCGAACTACAATGCTCCCTTGAGTGCAAACAGTCACTGCAGCACAGAATGACTGAGGTTAGCGAACCCGTGACTCTTACCTAAAGATATCATTGAGCATACTAATGAAACAAAATCAAATTAAAAAAAAAGCTGAGTAAAAGGGAAGATATTTAAAGGTATCTTTTTTAGAATGGTATAAGCAAAACAGCAAAATAAAAGAGCTCAGACATTCATAATTTGATAGCATTGGTACTTTACAGTGTTCCTTTGTGCCTGCCCTTTTTGGTACTTACATCTAAAGCTAGCACAGTATCTTTAAGAATGTTTACTTATAAATTATTAGAGCTATATATTATACTTTACATATAACCATAGAAATAGTGTATATTCATATTTATTTAAAATATTTACATTTCATGTATATAAGTACATAGTACGTATTTTTATGAGCAAATCAGCTTTGAATCCTTAATCTCTTAGTTTTAAATCGAAGATATCAGCGGTAATGGAACTTGCTAAAATTTTTGTTTCCAGAACTTAGACTGAAAACACTAATGAACTATACAGAACCCACATTTTGGTACATTCCTATTAGGCAAATAAATACTGCTTCCTCTGGCTCTTAAGTGCAGCCTCCCTTCAGAGCGGAAGGAAATTATTTTGTTTTCCTTCCCTAAGTGTAAAAAAAAAATCGAGTTTTTGTGAAAATGTCATTGATTCTGGTTGGAAGAGATTCTTAAAACAGCGTATTTTTTCTGTAGGTCACATGTCCATAACATTGTAAATCCTTTCCTGGGACAGGGACAATCATCTCTGTAGCTCCCACAGGATGCAACAAAGCACTTTTCAAGTACTAATTACTGCAATTGCTCAATGTGCCTGCTAAAAAAAACCCTGCGAATAAAGGCGTATCAACAATAAAATGTGGACGTACTTAGGAAAGACAAAAGCCACCAGACCAAACACTAGGCATCACTATTCCCCTCTGTGTGGAACACCGTACCCAAGCCCCAAACTTATCTCCCAAGTCTATTCCCAAGGGGAAAGTCCTTCAACCTGGCAGGGGCCGAGGGAGCTCCTCCTCGCCGCCTCCCGGACTGCTCTCTGCCTTTTCCTCTCAAACTTCTTCCCGTCCTGATCCTGGGCCCCAGGCCCTCGGGGATACCCCGGGACCGCCCATCCCCCGGTACTGCCAGTCTACCCCGCGCCATCCGAAAGCTGGCGCAGAGAGGCTACGAGCCCAGGGCAAAGTAGCCCAGCAACGGCAGGCTCCCGCACATGCTCCCTGGCTTGACCAGGTCTGGGCGAAACCCGCAGGAGTGAGAATCCACTTGTCCACATTTTGGAGGTCACCTGGAAGAGTCAGTACAAATATACTAGCTCCGCAGAGGAGGAAGGGACCTGAAGGTAACTGAGAGCCGACGGGAGGAGGCTTCTCACAAAACCCGGAAAACCTTTCCGGATCCACTCCGATGGCGTCCTCGCGACCCCGGACATGCGCATTAGCCTCCCTGGCGGTGGCGGCGGTTGGCAGCGTCTCCGGAGCCGGAAGATTCGGCCACTTCAGGCCGGCGGCCCAACACCTCGTGGGCCATGTCGGCCCAGGGTGACTGTGAGTTCCTAGTGCAGCGAGCCCGGGAGCTGGTGCAGCAGGACCTGTGGGCAGCCAAGGCTTGGCTGATCACGGCCCGCAGCCTCTACCCCGCCGACTTCAACATCCAGGTGAGGTCAGGCCGTGCGTGCGGCCGCCTGCGTGGAGGTGTGATCCTCTAGCCGCGCCTGGCTGCCGGGGTCGATCGCCTCCTGCCGGCCCGCCCCCTTCTCCCTCTCCTTTCCCGGTTCTCTCTCCACACACCCCCCCCACACACACTCCCACCCCCTTCTCCTACACTTTTCACAAGCCTTCCCGCAAGGCCAGCACCTGGAGCTGGAGGTCGGGTCTGGTAGGAGGCGTGGGGTGTGTTATGCAGCTGTGTGGCCACGACAGCACATCAGCGCCGCTAGGAAAGGCCACTTGCTCTTTCATTCATCATGATGGCAGCCATTTGTTCAGCGCCTGGTACTTTTGAGACGCTACTCCACTAATCCCAGGAACCGAGCGGTTATAAGTGAGCCCGAGGGTCACACTCCTAAGCCTTGTGGCCCTGTGCCACCAGGTGATGCTTTACCTTCTGGTCCTCCATCCCCCATGGGAGGCGTGGGAGAGCCGAGTGCTCAGGGAAGGCCAACTAGCGACGTGGGCCGCGAGCTTCGAGCAGCCCCAGCGGAGGTTGTGACCCACGGGTCTGATCTGTGTTGCAGTATGAGATGTACACCATCGAGCGGAATGCAGAGCGGACTGCCACCGCCGGGAGACTGCTGTATGACATGTGAGTGGGGACTCTGGACTTCGACTTTTACTGCACTGGAGCTCTCGTGAGGTTTTGTGAAGTGGGCGTTGGGAGCAGAGCTTCGGGTTCATCTACATCCCTGGTGCCTAAAGCTTACGTAGTCATGAGTCTAGTCCTTCCGTTAATTGCTGACATGTCTTCTGCAGAGAAGTCTTTTTATGTCTTGTGTTAAAACTTTTCTATCCAAGAATTTATTTTATTTTGGAAATAATACATGTTCTTCGCAAAAAAATGAAGAATAGAGAATAAAAAATGAAAGTCCCTCTTAAACTCAACCAGAGTTAAGTTTTGTGTATACAGTGAAGTCCTCAAGTCCTGTGGTGGATAGGTTCTTGGAAACTGTGACTTTAAGTGAAACAATGTATAAGGAAACCAATTTTACCATAGGCTAATTGATATAAACAAGAGTTAAAATTCCTAGATGTATTTCCATTCACAAAAACATCACCAAACTTCTAAATAAAAACCCAAAATACTTCTAATATTAAACATTGAAGTAAATGTGAGCTATATATACATTTAAGAAAGATTAATAAAAACAAGTAAGATAATTGTTTTCCAACTTGCTTCTTCCAGTTCAGTGACCCCAGTGGCCAGAGCCTATCCCAGCAGCTCAAGGCAAGACCTGATACCCTTCCAGTGCAGGGCACACTCAACACCCACGCACACTCAGACTGGGACAGTTGAGACATGCCAGTTCACCTTTTGTGCATATCTTCGGGATGTGGGCGGGAACCAGAGTACCCAGAGAAAACCTACACAGACAGGAGGAGAATGTGCAAATTCCATGCATACACTGGCCCCAGCCAGGAGTTGATTTTTTTTTTTTCACATCAATGTTATATAATAAGGAAATGGCGTTATTTGAGGAGCAGCTGTATGTGTATACATATATACACAGTACATATAAATAGATTTTGGGGGGAGAGAGGGATTACAAAGCGAGATCATACTGCTCGTATTATTCTCTAGTTTGCTTTTTTCAGCCACTGTAATGGACCCTTTCCGTGTTAGTAGGTAGAAATCTTTTTCATTCTTTTTCATGTCTCCATAGTATTTCATAACCACTCTTTTTACTCTTTTTTAGATAGTTTCCAGTTGTTTGAAATTATATTCAGAGTGTCAGGAACACATTGGTCAAAAACATGTTGGTGTTTTTCTGTAGAATTGAATCTTAGACATAGATTTTCATAGTCAAAAGGAATGTACATTTTAAATTTTGATAAACTATCAAATTACTCTCCAAAAATACTATTCCGATTGATATTTCCACTAACAATGTATGAGTGCCCATTTTCCCACCCTTGCCAACCATGGATATTATCAGTCTTATCAAATTTTAATTTTTGCCATTGTGATAGGAGAAAATAGTATCTTGCTATTTAAAAAAAATTGTGTTCATTGTATTAATAATAACACTGGGTATCTTTTCAAATGTTCTCTTTAGCTATTTGTATTTTTTCTGTGATTTGACTTTGCTAACTTTTTCTTTGGGTAGTTTTTTTTTCTTGTTGATCTTTAGGGGTGCTTTACATATTATGGTCACTTGTCTTTTCACTTATAAAAACCTCTAAAGACTTGTGAGTACCCTCATTTTCCTTAATTAGTTTTTATTTTTATATCTTTATTTTGGTTTGTTTTGGTACATCTATGTATTCATTTGGAATAAAGAAAAATGTGTTTCTATCCAAATGCTAATGTTTTTTATTTTTTGGATATGTATAAAATCTTACTAAATTTTAATTTTATGCATTCATTTTAAAACTAGGTTTGTGAATTTCCCAGATCAGCCAGTGGTGTGGAGAGAAATCAGCATTATTACATCAGCACTGAGGAATGAGTCACAGGATAAACAAACCCAATTTTTAAGAAGTAAGAATGGAGTGCCTTAATAACTTAATGGTATATAAATTGCCATTTCTGGAATACCAAGTTAAATAGAGTAATTTCACACAAAAAAGTCACATCTGTGGTATTGGTACCCATATGTATGTTTTATTCTTGGCAACTGAAATCTGTACAAATGATGTCACTTGGTCCCTTGAGCATTTGCTTAGAACCCTGTAAGCTTCCTAAAGGATATGGATTTATCAGTTAACACAGAGAACAGATATATTTTTAACAGGTTTTACAATAATCAGAAAATATCTGTAAATTAGGCAGATATCCACAAAACAGAAGAGAAACTTTTAATAATTTATGACCTTTCTTTAAACCTTTACTCTGTGTTGGTTGCTATAGCCAGTCAAAAATTTCAAATTCTGATAAAAAAGAAAGTAGCCCATTTAGATCGTTTCAACTTACACAAGTTTATTTTCTTTATCTTAGCCAGCAACAGGCACTGTTGTGACCCTTCTCCTATATCATTCTTTTCTTCTGGATCCAACAAGGCCTCCATATGTTTTATGGTCATTCAGCAAATGTCTTGTGCCCAATACTATCTGACCCAAAAGCCTTCCAGGTTATAGGTGAAACCCAATTTATGTTCTATATATGAAAATGCCTAACTTCCACCTTTGCTTCTGTATGGTCTTTCTGAAAGAAACTTATTTTAAAATTAAATGTGTTGTGTACAGGTGTATTTGAAACTCTTCCTGGTCGGGTCCAGTGTGAAATGTTACTAAAGGTTACGGAGCAATGCTTCAACACATTGGAACGATCAGAAATGTTGCTTCTACTTTTGAGACGCTTCCCTGAAACAGTGGTGCAACATGGGGTAAGATGTGAATCTTTTCCTTTTTCTAAAGAGAAAATAAAATTGATCAACAAATTCATCAGTATGGTTAGGAGCTATCATATATATTATTATAAAGCAGAAATTGTGAGGAACACCGGATAAGATTGAACTTCACTCAAGGAATCTTTGTCAGTAAAGCTAAAAGGATGACACTGTTATCAAACTTTATAAATTTCTAGTAGAAGTTGTCTTATCAATGTAAGGAAGCAGTCACCAAGTTCTGACAGTACAATCTGTAAAGTACAGTAAAGTTTTTGAAAAATAATCTTATTCCTCTGTATTCAACAATGTGTTTGAATTTAAATGAGAGCCATAGTTCGTTTATGGTCTTGACAGATATGTTTCTCAGATGCTTTTTCCCTTGGGACACTGTTTTTCCTCCGTTCCTCCCCTTATATCTGTAATAAGTATTGAGTGCTACTGGCAGGCATTGGAAAGTGTTAGGAATCTCCTATTCTCCGCAGACCCCTTGAGTACACAGATGAGGAGGAAACTGAGTCTTAAATATGTTAGTAACTTCCCATAGCCAGTAAGTGGGAGAATCAGGATTCAAATCATTGGTCTTTCCTACCTCTTCCTAGCTTCTGGTGGTCACTGACAATCTTTGTCATTCCTTGACTTGCAGCTGTATCTGTCTCTATTGTCACATGGCCTTCCCTGTGTGTCTGTGTCCCAGTGTCTTTACATGACCTTCTTATAAGGACACCTGTCGTTAGATATAGGTCTCACCCTAATGAGACCTCACCCATATGACCTCATCTTAACTAATTGCGTTTATAAAGAGCTTACTTTTTTATAAGATAAAATCTAAGGTCACCTTCTGAGGTTCTGGATGGACATGATTTCTTGGGGGAACACTATTCAACCCAGTACACTCCCTAATCATTGCTCTGACTTCTAACTTTCTGTGTTATGTAATCTTTCACATCCGTTGACCGCCAACCTTGTGCATCCCAAATGGTCAAAAGGAAGCTACTCAGACACCTTAGTAGATTTTGATAAGCTAACTTTCTACGATGCTGGGGCATCAGTAAGGGAAAAGCGGCCTTAAAACTCAAACAGTTATGTCCAGCCTAGCCCAGGCTGTATGACTGGCTACTCTGAACAACTCTTGAAAGTGATAAGTTTTACCTACATAATACATCTCGATTTGGAGAAAAAGTTAGTTTCCACATTTCTTAGAAAATCTCTATATCTCCATTACCATTCTAACTCTAGTTCCAGTGCTTCCTTTAAGTTTTTGTTAGCGTCTTAATTTTACTAGGTCTGAGGAAAATAACTGAGATAAAGTGATCTGTGTTCAGGTGAATCTGGGGTTCCCTTCTGGGCTGTGTTGCTGATGCATTCTTTGTTTCCTAGTCTTTAAAATGAGAATATTTGTGTCTCAGGGAAATTTGAGTGTACAAACTATGTGGTGAATTAAAAAAATACCCTGTTTCTTCAAATAATTCTGACGTCTTAAACTGGAACACATTTAAATGATTCATTGTATTTTGAATCAGGTTGGCCTTGGGGAGGCACTGTTAGAGGCAGAAACTATTGAAGAACAAGAATCTCCTGTTAACTGCTTTAGAAAATTATTTGGTAAGAAAAATTGTATTTTGTTTTAATCCCTTATGGTAAGTAGAAGATGTGGGAATAAGCACCATTTCAGGGATCAGGTCATTTGTGGAAAACATAGGACTTCTCACATTATGGAATTTAGATCCTTGTTTATGTTTTTTAGTCCAGAAGGCATTTCAAATGACTTCTAAATTTATATTATGTATTATTTGATACCTTCCAAAGAATATGTGTGACTATGTATTAAAGTATGAAATGTAATAATAAGCAAACATCTGAATTACCACCCAATGTAAGAATTAGACCTGTACCCACAGTGTACAATCCGCTTGTGTCCCCCTACTGCCTGTATCTGCCGGTGTCCCTCTGCACTGCAATTTTAGAATAGATGTGCCATA
Source organism: Rhinolophus ferrumequinum (assembly GCF_004115265.2). NCBI lineage: Eukaryota > Metazoa > Chordata > Mammalia > Chiroptera > Rhinolophidae > Rhinolophus > Rhinolophus ferrumequinum. The sequence goes on from NC_046287.1 coordinate 57,706,017, forward strand.
AGGGTTTTTTCCCAATATGTTTTAGGTATTACATTAAGTGAACTCTAAAATAAATTTTGTTTTTGTTAGAATCCTAGGGCAGACAGGTAGCTTCATTGGTTTTTTTCTTATTTTTCTCTTCAACAGTTTGTGATGTCCTTCCTCTAATAATTAACAACCACGATGTTCGATTGCCTGCCAATTTATTATATAAGTACTTGAACAAAGCAGCCGAATTTTATATCAATTATGTCACTAGGTCTACTCAAATAGAGAATCAGCATCAAGGTAAGTGGGAATCGCCTAGAATTTTGTTTAGACAGACTTTAGTAAAATTGCAAAGTCAGAAATCCTTTATCATTCTGATTATTCTCTGGATACAGACCAGTTTGATAGTGTTTCTAAAAGATGGTTTCCAGAAGAAAATACTGTAGTTAAGAGATGAGATTTTTCTGGAACCGATTTTACCCTTGATTGAAACAGTCAGTTTGCTGAACTGTAACGTAGTACACTGAGCTTCATACATGTGCCACAGCTCAAAAGTCACTTTCTGCTATACCAATGGCCAGTTGTGGGTCCTTGAACAAACACATAACATGTTGAGTTTCTATGCTCTTGCTTTTGAATGGGGAGTCAGACTTTTTTCCCTCTATCAAATACCATATAAATAGTAAGCAGAAATGCTAATTGTAGGCTACTTTTTTCCCGCATCTCAGGTGCCCAAGAAACATCTGATTTAATGTCGCCGAGCAAACGTAGCTCTCAGAAGTACATAATAGAAGGGCTGACTGAAAAATCATCCCAGATTGTGGACCCTTGGGAGAGGTTGTTTAAGATTTTGAATGTTGTTGGAATGAGATGTGAATGGCAGATGGATAAAGGAAGACGGTAAAAAATTGTTCATTTTTAGAACTGCCTAACAAATCTTTTGCTAGCATAATCTCAGTATCATAAAAAAAAATAAACACTTTTTAGAGAGCATCTAATGTATAGGTACATCTCTCTTTGGGCAAATTCTGTAACACTCAGTATCTATGTAAAAGAGGGTGATTTTTTCCACTTTATTAAAAGATTCACAACGGAAGTATGAACTATTAAGATGATGTTGAGTTTGAAGTACTCCTTGGTGTTCAGAGGAGAGAGAAGCCATTTGGCATGTTTATATCATGAAATCTTAGTCTGATCACTGCTCTAATTCAGAAGGGGAATTTATATCCATATGCAGACACAAAGAATAATTTCACATGCCTAGAGCTACATTTAGCGGCTCTATTGGGGCATTTCTCGAGTAGATCCTTTGCTGACATGCCCAGAGTAATTAAGTAAGTTTCATCCTCCTTCATCTTTCAGAAGCTATGGTGATATTTTACATAGAATGAAGGATCTCTGCAGATACATGAACAACTTTGATAATGAAGCTCATGCAAAATATAAAAACCAAGTGGTTTATTCCACCATGTTGGTCTTCTTCAAGAATGCATTCCAGTATGTCAATAGCATACAGCCATCTCTCTTCCAAGGTTGGTTTAAGAATTTTAGAGTGTCCCAAAATACTGGTCTCAGCAAGGATGGTGAGGAAGATGAAAATGTTTACCTTAACATTGTTCTTAGATCCAGTGCTTTTTAAGTTATTGTTGGTTATTTTGTAAGTATATACTCATTAAAAATTTCTGTATCAAAAGATGAAGTGGTACTATGAAACTAAATACAAATATTGAATGCCTTTACTTTAGAAAAGCAACAGATGTAGCAAAGTATTGAAGTAGATTTCACAAAGACTTTGCAATAGACAAAGATTTTAAAAATAATATATATGCATAAAAACTCTAGAAAATGTGAAAAATAGAAAAATAGGAGAGGGAAATCTCCCATCATCCTTCCAGTATTACACAGCCCTCATTTTTGTGTATTGCCTTACAGTCTGTCATATATTTAGATTTGTTTAGAATTTGTAACCATAATGTATGTGTAACTTTGTAGCTTTACTCTTTTTGGTAATTTGATGATTCCTGAGCATTGTAAATTTGTAGATATATAAGAACAAATAAGAGGAAGTCACTTTCACTTGTAATACACTACTGAGGGAGAAACTATTAACAATTTGGTGTATATCTGCACAGTCTTTTTTTGCTATACATACGAGGTCTGACAATTAAGTTCGTGAACTCATCCTAGAAAAGGTGCTACATACCTCAGTGCTGAATATCACTATGAAGCTATGCACTGGCGCCAGCATCTAGTCTATCCTTCAAAGCAATTGTGGAACTTGTTTTCTGGAATGACCATCAGAGCTGTCGTCGTACTACCCTTGATGTGCCAAACGTCATCAAAATGTCTTCCTTTCAATATTTCCTTTATCTTCAGGTAAAGAAAAGTCATTGGCGGCTAGATTAGATGAGTAGGGAGGGTGTTCCAATACAGTTATTTGCTGACTGGCTAAAAACTCCCTCACAGACAGTGCCGTGTGAGCTGGTGCATTGTTGTGATACAAGAGCCATGAATTGTTGGCAAAAAGTTCAGGTCGTCTTTTTCATGCAGCCTTTTCAGCACTTCCAAATAGTCAACTTGGTTAACTCTGGTTCAGTTGGTACAAATTCATGATGAATAATCCCTCTGATATCAAAAAAGGTGAGCAACGTCGTTGCAACAAGTTCACGAACCTAATTGTCAGATCTCGTACGTACTTGTTTGTTTACCTAGTTGGGGCCACACTGAACATATTTTTAATGACCTATATTTTCACAACACTTGAGTAAACTTTCACCTGATATTAAGTATTCTTTTCCTTGCTGCATTTTTAAGTGTTGGTGTTTTCCCCCATCCATAGGTCCTAATGCCCCAAGCCAAGTTCCACTGGTTCTTCTTGAGGATATATCAAATGTGTATGGTGATATAGAAATTGATCGTAATAAACACATACATAAAAAGAGGAAGCTAGCTGAAGGAAGAGAAAAGACCATGGTAATCCTTTCTGATATGATTATTTACAGATTATATGTTTATGGTTTGCTAGAAATTAATCTTTGTAAAATATGGCTTTGGAGCTAAACTGATAAAGCTTAGATCTTTTAATTATAGAATATAATTACTATATAAACCAGTGGTTCTCAACTAGAAGTGATTTTGCCTCTTTAGGGACATTTGGCAGTGTCTGAGGACATTTTTGATGGTCAGCTGGGTGGGGAAGAGTTGCTATTAGTATGGGGTGAGTAGAGGGCAGGGATAGTTGCTAAACTAATTCTACGATGAACAGGATAGCCCCCCACAACAAAGAAGTATCCAGCCCCAAAGGCCGAAAGTGCCGAGGTTGAGAAACCCTAGTATAAGTTATTTATACCTCTTTTCACTGAATGGCAATCAGTTAAATTTAAAAGGCAAAACCAAGCAAACTACAGTGGCTATCTAGAGCAGGGTGCTGTGAGTACTGGTCTCAGAATGGAAAGTACCTGGGCATTCAGGGTAGGAAATAATTATAATGCAGGAGAGATGGTGGAAAGGTTTTACGAAAGAGGTCAGATCAGCCTTGAAGGATGAATAGGGTTTTGTCATTTGGAATTGAGAAGTAGATTTTTGTTGAGGGGATAGAACCATCAGTCTTCTCATTTGCCCAGGCAGCTGACCTGTGCAGGACCCTGATTTCCAAACTTTTTTGTAGAGCAGGGGAGTCCTTTCTTTCCGTGAAATCTTTAGTGGAAAGCAAGTGTGTAATGTGAAAGTGGAGATATGAAGGGCCCGGTAGTAAATATTTTAGGCTTGCAGGCCTTAGGATCTCTTGCAACTACTCAGCTCTGCTGTTACAGCCGTAAACAACGGTAAACAAATAGTAAACTGGCCATGTTCCAATAAAACTTTATTTACAAAACAGGGTTTGGCCTGCAGGTCCTAGTTTGCTAACCCCTGCTCTAGTTGAAATGCCCAAGGGGAGCCTGGAGTCTCACCCACTTTTTCCCCGCTTCTCCTCTCCCAGTGTCAGTCCCCTTAACCTCTCTTTTTCAGTCCTTGAGTAACATTTTACTAGACCCTGCCATGATGAGTGATGTACCGTAAGATCAGTTTAATCTATAAATGTCCATAGATGTCTCTATAGACTATATAATATAGTCTATATTATGGATTGGAGCAGGGAAGATATAGCTATTCTGAATGTTTGTAAAGTATTAACCCTTTTAACAAACTGTTTCCTCTCAGTAAAATACATAAGTGCACAATTTTGCAAATATTTCAGAGGTTGACAGGTTCTTTGAAATCCGACCATGAACCCCAGACTGAGAACTCTGTGCTCAACAGGCTTTCCCAGATGCTCTCTGTCTACTCTTTCTTTCCTTCTTTCCTGACATTCCCAGGGTGGGTAACTCTCGTTTCTGAGGGGGTGTGGTATATCCAGGAACTTCGCATTAAGGCCTCAGACACCTCTTTCTTCGATAATAGGTTGCATGTTACTAGTTTTAAATATCAGCAATGCCATGTCCCCGTATGTTTCAGTATATGTGACATAGCCCATCCATCCATTTCTCTGTCTTACACTTCCTCCATTCAAGCCATCCCAGTCTCTTTCCTGGGTCATCAAATCAGCACCTTGTCTCCATGCTTTCATTCTTGATCTCCACAGTCTCTCCTCTACCCAGCAGCCTGAGTCATCTTTTTAAAACATGAATCAGACATTCATGCTTTACCACCTCTGATGGCTTCCCATCACGCTTGGAATAAAATCTATGCTCTGCACTTCAGCTTCGAAGCCCTTGCCGAGCAAGCCCTCGCACGCAGCAGACATGTTGGTCTCTGTGCTCCTCTAGCACTGTGAGCCAGTCCTGCCTCCAGCCTGTGCCCCTCGCAGTGTGCACAGATTAGAGTGCTTTTCTCTGCCAGGCTGGGTTCTCCTTCAGTTCTCAGCCCAAATATTTCTCCAAGTCCTCCCCCGAACGCCCATTGAAAGCCATCCAGTTTTGTCTTTTTATTACTGTTTTAATTCCCTGCATAGTCCTTGTTGCTGTCTGTTTTTCCTTTGTTGTTTGGTTGGTTTACTGTCTGATCCTTCACCAGAAAACAAGCTGTGTGGGGCCAAGGATATGTTTGTTTACCGCTGAATCCTATGCCTCAGAATAGTGCCTGACGCACACAGGTTTCAGAGCCTGAGCCACAGTAGACATTCAGTAACGTCTGGTGAGGGAGGGAGTGCCCATTCTTCTCTCAGGTTTGGCATCCAGGCTGTGGCAGCGCTGCTTAAACCTGGCTCACATGTTCCTTTCCCTTTTTCACCTCTCTTGTGTCACCTACCATGCTCTGCTCCCATTCTCTGGCCCTCCAAGCTGTCTGGGGTTTCCATCCATCTTTGTTTTTGCTCTCTTAACTGGTTTCATTGTGCTGGTCATTCTGTCCCCCAGTCTGCCCCCACCTGAATGCAGGTCCAACCAGGTCTATTTGTGCGTTCACAGCAGAGGACATACTTGATGATCCATGAGCTCAACTCACAGACGTCTTGTTTTTCTCATAGTATTGGGGTTTTTTAAAATAATCTAGCATCTAAAAATTAGGAGACTGCTCCTAACAGTCCAGATGTCTGACTTCCCTTTAATAACTATAATATGTGGTAGCGCTGGTCCCTGATGGTGGCCCACAACTGGACTGGGTGGAGGCTGTTCACTTCAGATGGGCACCCAGCCTGATTCCCCTGCTCACATGACATGCCAGGCGGCTGGACGGGGTGTGGCGGTTGGTCCTCTCCTGTCGGTGATATGTTCCTACCCGCACACACTCCTGTGTGTTCCCTGCGGCCAGGACTCTTGCTTCAGAGCACCTTCTCAGAGCTTCAGAGTACTTTTGCATTTCAAAATCAGTTTCTGGAAATTCTACGAACTGTTTGGAACTGCACACTAATCCCATCACATCTGAGGTCCCTGCCATAAACCCCTGGTCTCGTTTTGAGGCAGGAATGTTTTCCAATGAACACACCATTCATTTCAGTATATCTTACTAGATTGCCAACACGTAGCAAGCAACAGGACCCTGATGAAATAGGATACCTGACGGGTTTTGATTGTGAAAGGGACCTGGGTGTGTGTCATTCCTGAGGGAGGATAAGAATAGGAAGCTAAATGGTGAGGCAGGGGAGGGTCCTCAAGCGTCAAGAATAGCAGGTGAAGACTAAGCTCTGAAAGTATGGGAGAAAGGTGGGTCGTGGGAGGGAGGTGCCTGGTTTTTCTGAGATTAGCTTGAGGAGTGGCGCTTTTAGCTAAAATATTTGTACATATTTATAGATGATCTTAGTGGGTAAAAATGTGCAGGGAGAACTTAATTTGGGCCATTGAATTAATAAAAATGACCTCGGTGGAATACAAGATTTAAGAATTTCTTAGCAAAATAATATTAAGTGGAGTTGTTTTAACCTTTACTGTTTTGTCTTGGTTTGTTTGACAAAATGTCTGACCACACCTAGTGACATTTACAATAGTAGCCTTTCTTTGAGGTCCTCTCTTTTCTTTGGTTTTATATTGAGGTGAAGAGCAAGAAAAGTAGGAATCTTTTTTTGTAAAATACAGAGGGCATTAATAGTAGATAAGTGCAACAAATGTGATTCCTGGCTGGACACCTTGCATTGCGGGAGCAGAGCTAACGAGGGGGTGACTATTAGTTATACGTATGCAGTGAACAAAAGATAAACAGCAGTCGTTTCTATGAATTATTTCTCAGGGGACTCAGGCTTCAATTTTATTCCATTACATGACAAACTGTTATTTGGAAGCAAATTAAATAATGTCACATATTGGGAAAAAAGTAAACTACAAAGCAGGTTCTACTTAATTAAGATGTATCTCTGAATATAAATTTTTAATTTTTGGCTATTATAACATTGATAATGTTTTTAAATTATTGGAAGTTTTAACTCTGTAACTTCACTCTGAAGCCAACATAAGCTTAGAATTTACCATTGGAGAAACATAAACTTAATTTTAAAAGTAAAACTTGTATGTGTGAGAGTGAAAAGATGAAAAATTTATATTACGTTTTAAAGCTAACATGTTAAATTACCAAAAAAAAATGTATTCTACTCATGATAGTATCCTTTGATATAAAATCCATATAGTAACCCGAATTGGCAGCAGTAAACATAATGTTATGGTATATGATTATATTGATACTTCAGTCACGTTCTTCACGTTCTCTAAGCAGAGTTCAGATGATGAGGACTGTTCAGCAAAAGGAAGGAATCGTCACATTGTCGTCAATAAAGCAGAACTTACTAACTCAATTGAAGTGTTAGAAAGCTTTAAATTGGCCAGGGAGAGCTGGGAGTTGCTCTATTCCCTAGAATTCCTTGACAAGGGTAAGAATATGCTTGTTGTGTTAGTGCTGTTTAATTTTTTTATATAAAATCATTCTAAAAAAACATTATTCTACTTGAAATGCTAAGTCACTGGTGGCTAATTAAATTGATTATAGTAGTTCACACCTAGGATTCTTTTTGAGCGAGATATGTAATCAGTTATTAATGTTCAAATAACGATTTACCTCTTAGCTTCTATCCTAAGGGTGTATTATAAACAGGGTTGGGTGAAGTTTGAGGGGGAGTTTTGGGTCTTCCATAATTTGTATCACTGACCGTTTTGGAGGGTTGTCTGTTTTGTGCTTTTGTTTTTGTGTTGGGGGGGGGGGTGTATTTTGTTTGCTTTTATTTATTCTGTCCTATGGCTTTACATCTTCCTTAAGCCACATGTAACAAAGAATACAGAAGGTAATGATATTTTTATCTGCGTTAATTGCACAGCTTAAAAACCTCAAAATCCAAACGCTACAGAAAGCCGTTTTCTTTTCAGTATAGATAAGAAACTACAGGGAATTTTATCTGTATAGTACTGGGGGTGCCAAAAAAATGTATACACGTGACTTGGATTCATCTTTTATTATCGGTATATATTGAGTATTACAGTGTTAATACAGTTTTTTCCTTTAAAATATGTATGCATTGTTTTGGCACCCTCTGTATGTGAACTATTAAGTATTTCAACATTACTTAGAAATCACTAGCACTTCACTAACCAGCGTATTTTTACTGCACTTTGGAATCCAGGCTCATTACTTTCATTTAGCTAGTAGACATTCATCTGCTGGTCTGCTTCTGTCACATGCCTACACAGAGCCCTTGGTCCGATGTGTCATGTCATATTTTCTACTTAAACATAGCATCATTCAGTTTCTCCGTGTCACATCCAGAATTGTGAACTTGTATGTGACTTTTGGAGGGGATTTTCCCTTTTGTTATAAAGTAACATTTTAAAAATGACTAAAAGTCTTAGTAGGGTCATGTATCTATTATTTTAATTGAGTGAAAATAAAGTAATACCTTTTTCTGGGGAAAGCAGAGTAATTTAAAAAAATAAATGAGATAATATGTGAAAAGCATTTTGAGCAGTTCTTGGCATATGGCATGTGCTCAGTAAATGTTGGTGCCTAATAAAAATATTGCTTGTGTTTTACTGATAAGTATTTTATGTTCTAACTTTACATATAATTGAAATTGTAGACCATCGTTTAAGAAATCAAAGTCTAAAGTTACTCTCCATTTTTTGGTAATTTGTCTCTGACTATTATTATCTCTTGCTGGGTTTGTTAGTTTTGTTTTCTGCTTTTGTGTTACATATTTTGGTAAATTTGCTTTGAATTCTCACTCAGAATTTACAAGAATTTGTTTGGCATGGAAGACGGATACTTGGCTTTGGTTAAGAATCTTCCTCACTGATATGATCATCTATCAGGTAGACTAATGCATGTTTTAAGTACCTGTGTCTTACACAAGATGTGTATGTCCCTTTTGTGGATTATTAGTCCATGCTCTGAAGACAGATGTTACGTCTTCAGTGGCAGAGGGATTATGATCCACTTTCATTTCAAAATAACTCCAGAATGACAAGCCTGCATCTTGTGTTACTTTTGGTGTGTCCAGTCGCACTGCTTTATAAAAGTAAGATTTTTACTTTTTAATAAAAGATGAATACTTCTTAACCTTACCCCTTTCTACTCTGGTGGAGTCTGTCTGCCTTGCTGTGCTGTGCTTGAGCTCCTTATACCCGAAATGGAGAGAGCAGATAATTCACTAACGGGATGGAGAACTTCCAGCTTTTGTTGTTGAAATGGACATATTACTGCTTCCATCTTTCATAAAGGAGAAGTGGTATTAGGAGTAAAATATTTGTGAAGAAATGGTGTATTCAAATGTACTTTATCAAAGGGCTTCCGTTACTTTATTTAGTCTTAAGAATTAAAACCAGAAATATTTGCTAAGTCTCATTTTTTGTCCTAGATGATCAAGCAGAGGTACCTTATTTGTAGTTGTTTGCTAGTTGCTTAAGTAACTCTGGAGATTCATTTTTAATGGCAGTGTTTTTTCTCTCCTTGCTGTGATGTCTTTCTAAGGGTCAATATAAAAAGGCAATAGCCAGCCTGCATCATTTAGCAGCTCTCCAGGGATCGCTTCCTCAGCCACAGATCACAGGACAGGGGACCTTGGAGCATCAGCGGGCCCTCATCCAGCTAGCAACTTGCCACTTTGCTCTAGGGGAGTACAGAGTGAGTACTGCGTGCCCCGCACGGGACCCTCAGATGCGCCCAGCTACCCTGGGCTTTCTGTCTGTCCTAGAGTGGCTTTTTAATTTGGTGCATGTTTACTTGAAATTTGGTCTTTCTGCCTAGATTTATTACCTAATCTTCTGACAAAGCACAGTGAGTTTGTTTCACTTATTTTTCTCTTTACTATAGCTTCCCTGAAATTAGACTTTGTGCTTTTCGCATTTCCTATTTATTCCATTTTGTTGGAGGATGATTTTTTTTTTTCTTATCTGGAATCCCTTTATGGTGGAATCTGTCTGTTGTACTTGGACAGAAGGAGCCTTTACTAAGCAGGAAATGAGGATTTCGTTAGCTTCTCTGAACCTCATGTTCTCTTTTTCATGGTGATGGCACCTCCTAGGGGTGTTGTAGGAGCTGATGTAGAAAGTCTTCTGTTTTCTCCATGATTGTGAGCCCTTCCTACCACAGGGTGGGGACAGTATTCCTTATCTTTGAGTCTCTCACAGCATCCATCACAGTAGTTTGCACAGTTCCGATACTTAATAAATGTTTGAATTCAATTAAAATGGTAAATATGTTCTTTATATATATGTAGATACTGTATAAATTTAAGACCACAGCCTAACACACAAACTCTGATTCTCATCTGTCTGTATGTTAAGTTGATTACTGTGTGATTAAAAACCCTGAATTAAGTTTTTTAACTTGAACTTTGAAATATGATTTATAATTTGCCAAGAGTTTTGGAAAGAAACAATCAGAGAGTATGTATAGACTATGTGCTTTTAAAATTGAAAAGGCTTTTTTACTGTCATTTATGTCATTGGGTGCCTAATGCTAAGTTTTGATCAATTCCTTCCAAGAACTTCAGAGAGCACATGTTTACCCACACAGATACACATATATCATGTAGACTTAGACGGCTTGACAGCCATTCTGCATTGCAGTAGGAACTGTAAAATAAACTAGTAGATTGATTAAGCTAGGCAAACGCCTTCTCTCTGAGGGCTTCAGTTACAGCTCTAAGCTGATCACTGCTGGGCCTACATCTTTGGTTTCTAACTACTGCCTGTCTTCAGCTCAGACTCAACATGTCCAGATGCGAGTTTCCTTAGTTCTGTGGCCCTTCAACAGGAAATGGTCAAGTCATGGTTGACTCTTACTCTAATCTTTCTGATTCTTCCAGTATGATACTCTCTTTGCTATAGTGTTTTATTTCTAATGCCACCACCCTAATCCATGGTTTTTAACTGAGTTTTTTGCCTATAACCTTTTTTCCATTCCTATAAATGATTGTCATTGCTTTCTAAAATAATGGCTGTCACCATTCCACTTAATTAAAAGATTGACTTTCTAAGTCCCCAGAGTTGAACCATGGTCGGGGGTGGAGAGCAAAGCAGGATATGGGATCACTGCCTTTGAGAACATATAACTTGAGTTGGAGAGAAAAGTTTAAGACAGTTAAAAATGCACTATTAAGTGGCATGCCTCAGACATGTGCGTAATAAGCATTCCCCAGCGTCCATTTAGTCCAGAAAAGATCGATAGAAAAGGTGGGCATTGAGCGATGGCAGCATAGGACTCTGCAGTACAAGTTTTGGTCCCACTACATGTTAGCCCTATGACCTGGCGCAAGTTATCTCACCAGGACTCAAGTTCAAAGTCTTAAGTACCAAGCTGTCAGTGTCTTGAAGCTAAAGCTTCACAACCTTGTGGCCACGGGGGGATTGTAGATGTGCCAAGGTTCCAGCCCCTCCACCCTCAGGACAATTAGCTGTGGCTTAGGGCAGCTAGAGTCCCCAGGGCAGTTGCTGCCAGCTCTGGGCAGTCTTACAAATACTATTTTCTATAAGTGCCAAGACATAAAAAAAAGTGGAGAAGCATAGACTTAAGATTTTACTTCCTCATCTGCAAAATGGAGAAAATCAGAAGGTTGTGCCTGACACACAGGAAATGCTCCCTCAGTAGAATCTGACTGTTGTTATTAAAATCTGAATGGGTAGATGGAAGGTGAGTGGTGATGCCTTACTCTCTGTGGGCCGCAACCTGCCTTCTCCATGTAGCACTGGAGGCCGTCTCTCATCCCCCAGCTCTGCATCTGTGCGGTCGTTTTCATCTCTATTTCCTAAACCACACTCTCCTTCCCCTCAAGTAAATCACCTAACCTGATATACAGCCCTTACCCACATCTTTCTCTCCACCTCCGAAAACCCTTTTTTCTTTTCCATATTCCAAATCCTTCCCCCTTTAAGCCTTAGTCCAGAATAACCTGCCTGCCTGCTAGTTTAGCCTCTATGTATTTCTATTTCATTTTAAATTATGTTCTGTATCATTACTATTTAGTTTTCTACTATACATCCTGTTTCGTTAATTTTTCTATTCAATGAGTTAGTAAATATTTTTAGAAAGGGACATACTGATTTTGGGTGCCACTGTGCTGTTTAACACCTTGGTAGTTTAATTACTTTTTAAGTTTTGTTCTTTTTTTTTTTAACAGCAGAGAAATGAGTTATGCTCCCTCAAAGGTCTAGTACCTAGGTTTAATCTTACTGTTACTTTTCTACGGGCACTGTTGTGCAGACAGTAATGCTCATATAAAGAATCTCAAGGCATTGCTGCAGCCCTGTGTGTGCACACATTGCCCAGTTGTATGCAAACATTTCAGTGTGATGTTGATTTGGTTTCAGTTTCAGAAACTTCAGATTAGTTCCTTTTGTCTTATTTTCTTCAGCTGACATGTGAGAAAGTCCTTGATTTGATGTGCTATATGGTACTCCCCATTCAAGATGGAGGCAAATCACAGGAAGAACCCTCAAAAATAAAGCCCAAATTTAGAAAAGGTACAGTGACAAGTTTTATTTTTATTTTGTAAAACTAGCTTTAGGACTGAAGGCTGGGAAATTTTTTATAATTCCTGAGAAGATAGTATTGTGTGGAGTGGATAGATGCCTGAAGCTGAAGCTGAATAATACTGTATGTCAACTATAACTTAATATATATAGTCACGGGATATGGAGTACAGCACAGGGAATAGAGTCAGTGAAATTTTAATAGCTATATACAATGTCAGAGGGGCAATAGATTGGGGGAGGGGGTTTGCCACTTTGTGGGGGGTGAAATGTCTAACTATTGCATTGTTTTGTACACCTGAAACTAATAAAAAAGAAAAAAAAAGATAGTATTGTGTGATCTGCAAGGCTTGACAAATTGTATAAAAATATAAAAAGTTAATCCCTTGTCAAGCATTTTCTTGGCTCTGATTTCATAAGCAGCTGTAAATTTGTCTTTCCTCCAAAGTTCTCTTCATTTCTTGAGTTTGTTATCTCTTCAGTTGTGAACTCCTTTTCCTGCCTTTACCAATTCTGAGAAAGCTTTTAGATGATTAGTTGAGTATGTTGTAGCATACCCTTCTTGGGCTGTTTTGAGCTTCGGGTGACACATTGCTTGAAAACTACATAAATTTAGTTGTAATGCTTATATAAGAAAGGAAGAAGACTCGCTGTCACTGATCTTAATTTTCACATTAAAAGTAGAAAAAGACAAGCAAATTAAGCCCAAAGAAAGTAGAAGGCAGGAAATAATAATATGAGCAGAAATCAATAAAATAAGGAAATTAATAAAGCCAAAAGTTGGTTTTGGCTTTATTAATTTGTTAAAAATTAACAAAATTGATAAACTCCTAACAAGATTGCTCATAAAGACACTAATTACCAGTATCAGGAATGAAAGAGGAAATGTCACTACAGATCCTACTAAAATCAAAGACCATTAAGAGAATAAGTTTTGAGTAACTTCATGCCAATAAATTCAACAATTTAGATAAAATGGAAAAATGTCTTGAAAACACAACTTACCAAAATGGACACAAAATGAAATAGAAAATCTGAATGTTCTGCTATTGCTCAAAGAAATTAAAATTTCTTATCAGAAGCCTTCCCATAAAGAAAACTCCAGGTACAAATGGCTTCACTGGTGAATTGAATCAAGCATTTAGAAAGAAATAACACCAGTACTACACAGTCTTAATAGAGGAAGAGGGAACGCTCTCCAATCCAGTTCTTAAGGCTCCCATAACTGATTGCAAAACCAAACAAGAGCATTATGAGAAAACATTAAAAGCCAGTATCCATCATGAACTTAGATGCCAAAATCCTTAACAAAATAAGAAGGGTAATACTCGTACATATGCCCAAGTATGTCAGGAATGCAAAAGTTGTTTAACATTCGAAAATCAATCACTGTAATTCACTACATTAGCAGATTAAAGGAGAAAAATATATGATTGTCTTAATAGATGCAGACAGAATTCAATTATGTTTACATTTATCATTCCTGATTTTAAAAATCTTAGCAAACTAGAAATAGAAGGAAACTTCCTCAGCATCATACTTAACTATGAAATATTGAATGCTTTCCCCAAGAGCAACAACAATACAAGAATATCTGCTCTCACTGCTTCAATTCGACATACTGGAGCGTCTAGCCAATACAATAGGCAAGAAAAAGAAGTAAAGGCATAAAGGTTAAAAAAATACTGCTTTTATTCAAACTATATATTTGGCAACATAGAAAGCATAAGAAATCTCCAAATAGAATAACATCAAGAATCATACTTAGGGATAAATTGAATAAAAAATGTGCAAAATCGCGTTTGTAGAGCCGAAGACTCAATATTGTTAAGGTACCAGTTCACCCCAAATGTGTCTATCAATTCAGTACAATCCAAGTCAAAATCCCAGCAGATTTTTTATTTTTTGTAAAAATTGACAAGGCTGACTGTAAAATTTACTTGGAAATACAAACTACAATAGCCAAAACAGTTTTTAAAAAGGTGAAATTGTGTGACTTAATCTACCCGATAGCAAGACTTAATGTAAAGCAACAGTTATTAAGACAATATTGGCATAAGAATGAAGAATCTAGAAATAGACCCACACACATAGTTAAATGATTTTCAATGAAGGCGCCAAAGTAATTCAATGGAGAAAGGAAAGCCTTATCAATAAATGGTGCTGGAACAAATGGATTTTTATGTGGGGGAAAAAAACGAGTCTCGACCCTTATATTATTCACAAAGTGAATTTGAAATGGAGTATAGACTAAATGGAAAAGCTAAAATGATAACATTTTTTAGAAGGAAATATCTTTGCAACTGATAGTAGATAGATTTCTTACGACACTGAAAACTTTCTAGAAGAAGAAAGCATGACAGTTTTGATAATTATTAAAGCTTCTTGAAGTACTTGGCAGTTCATTATACTTTTATGTTTACTTTATATATGTTTGAAATTTTCTATAACAAAAGGTTTTAAAATATATATATAGCCCACACCTCTTCAAAAATTAAGTTTCTCTGTGGAACAGAAATAGATGAGGTGGGTAAGACTTGACCTAGCAGACATCAGGACTTATTTTAAAGGTATAGTAACTAAGATAATCTAGTATTGGCAGAGAGATTGACCAGTGGAACAGAAGAGAGAGCCAAGAAATGGATGGCATCACAGTTCAGTGGGGGAAGAATGAATTTATCTAAGTGGTACTGGGACGATTGCTTACCCAAATGGAAAAACAACAACAATGAAAATGAGATCCCTCTTTCATACTACACAAAAATTCTTTAAATTTTAAGATTTAAATATGAAAACTAAAACTTAAACTTGTAGAAGAAAATCTTTGTACCTTCTAGGCAGAGAAAGATTTAGGCTACCAGAGCACACACCGCAAAGGAGATGATTAAGGTCTTGGTTTGAAAACCATTGCCTAAAGTTTTTTCCACAAGCATAGAAGAAAATATATGGGGGGAGGGGGGTTGACACAGTGTGAGGGATATAAATGATAAACGTCTAACTATTACTTTGTTTTGTGCACCTACAACTAATTAAATATATATATATATACACAATAAATATATATATATATGAATGTTTAATTCAGCATTGTTTATAATAGTGAAAAATTGGAAATCGCAATGTCTACCATAAAAGAATAGATAAATCAATTGTGGCATATGTAAACAACAGAATAGCATATAACATTGAAAATTGGAGGAGGGGGCAAATGGGTGAAGGACGTCAAAAGGTACAAATTTCCAGTTATAAAATAAGTCCTGGGGATATAATGTACAGCATGGTGACTATAGTTAATAATACTGTATTGCGTATTTGAAAGTTGCTCCGAGAAAGATCTTAAAGTTTTCATCACAATAAGAAAAATATTCTGTAACTATGTGTGGTGATGAATGTTAACTAGACTTATTGTGGTGGTCATTATGCAATACATACAAATATCAAATCATTATTTGTACACCTGAAACTAATATAATGTCACATGTCAATTACGCCTCAATTAAGAAAAAAATCAATGACCTAGAACCACAGGTATTAGTATCAAAAATGTAATTTGCAGAAGGGTACATATGCTATGACACCATTTACATGGTAGACTGAATACATGGGAAATATTGCTGTGTTGTATGAATGTAAATTTCTGCATTAAAAGTATGTAATATGCATAGGGATGATAAACACCATATTCAGAATAAAATTTACCTCTAGGGAGGGAGGAAGAGAATGGGATCGGAAAAGGTACACAAGAAGCTTCAACTGAATTTGTGATATAACTTATATTAAAACCTTTAAAAATGAAAGCAAAATGTTAACATTTTACAAAGCTGATTGGTGAGCACACTGGTGTTTGTAATATTCTCTCTACATAATTTTCTGTATATTTGAAATGTTTTCTAATAAAAAGTATTTAAGCAAGCTTAGGAAAGAAGATTGATAAATGAAGTCTAGAGACTGTTCAAAAACCAATTTCACCTTCAGTAAATATAGTTAAGGCTTAAATCTATGAAATAATGCAACTGTTGCTTGTCTTTTTTTTTAAGGAAAGCATCTTAAACACATGCTTTACAAAGCTATTTTCTTTGGTAATAACAAATATATTGTGGACTTTTGTTAGGTTCGGATCTGAAGCTCCTGCCTTGCACCAGCAAGGCTGTCATGCCGTACTGCCTGCATTTAATGTTAGCTTGTTTCAAGGTAAGCTTAAAGGTGATTAGTGTGAATGTTCATTTGTCATGAAAGGCATTTAATTTGCGTTGTTGTTCTAATGATCTGGAATGACTCGAATTGAGAGCCTTGAGAATGAATGTTAGTTTAGTCCTTTTAAAGTGCAGGTTGGTGTAGAGAAGAATTACGTGGGCTAAGAATTAACAAATATTTATTAAATATTGTCTGTACTAAGCAAAGATCAGTAGGAAGTAATCCCATCCTTGAGAAGTGGGACAAACATGCAAATAACTTTGCTTATAGTAGTGTTCAGTAAATATTTTATAAATTAATATACAAGTCAGAATATATTAGCTACAGAAGAAGGGAATATAAATGTAGTTGGGTTCATAGAGGGATGATAAGTTTATTATCATGAAGATATGGTGAGTGAAAGCATTTTAGGTATAACGATGAACACCAGCAAAGGCCCAGAAGGAAGGTTAAAGACTGTTGAAAGAACACTAGGCCCTTAGCTGCAGATATTATGAACCCTTAGAGTAGACAGGCTTATGAGCGAGAGAACAACAGTATCGGGTCTCCACTTTAGAGCAGTAATTCCAAATTAAACTCATCATCAGAATCTCTTGGGGTGCCAGAAACAATTTAAAGGTGATTTTAGACATAGCTGCTCATTTAGAACAAAAAGTCCTTTGAAGTTTCTCCAGTTCACATTCCTGTTTCCTTCCTTGTTGCTCACTGCCTTTCTTTCTCCCCGGCCCATGTTCTCCTCAATCCCATCTCTCCCAGATGGCTTCTTGCCCACCCTCCACCCCCACTGTCTCCTTAAAAGAAATCCCCAAATTCTTCTCTCTGTTTATAGACTGCTCAGCTTTCTCTCTCCCTGATTTCCCAATTCAAAGCTTCAGGCCCACCATGCTTGGCTAGGTCCCATCAACATGCTCATGTAAACGCGTTGCCAGAGACCATTTTCACAGCGCAGGGGTAACCAGGGCTTCTCTGGTCAGGACCTACCCTCCTGCGTGGGCAGTTGTGATGTTTGCAGGGCGGGTTTGTTTCCTGCTTTGTTCCCTTCTTACTCATACTACAGCATTATTTTTAAGGAAGTGATGATGTTCGGTGTATTTCAGATTACCCCGTGATTCCTTTTCCTATTGTGTCTGCATACATCTTTGTCTTGCAGCTTAGAGCTTTCACGGACAGCAGGGATGACATGGCACTGGGGCATGTGATCGTACTGCTTCAGCAAGAGTGGCCACGGGGAGAGAATCTTTTCTTGAAAGCTGTCAATAAGATTTGCCAACAAGGAAATTTCCAATACGAGAATTTTTTCAATTATGTTACAAGTATCCTTTTTCTTGTTTAAGCATAAGAAATTCTGATCTTTTTTTAATGAATGAACCATTCTGGGTAGAAATAATGGTTTTCACTGGGGGAAAAGGAGAAGGAAAGGAGG
This sequence comes from Rhinolophus ferrumequinum, assembly GCF_004115265.2. Classification (NCBI taxonomy): domain Eukaryota; kingdom Metazoa; phylum Chordata; class Mammalia; order Chiroptera; family Rhinolophidae; genus Rhinolophus; species Rhinolophus ferrumequinum. The sequence goes on from NC_046287.1 coordinate 57,724,023, forward strand.
ATTAAAAATGGGACTTGTGAAAGTCATAAAAGGCCTCAAGGAGGTAATGCAAGGAATCAGGAATGTCAACTACCCTGTTCCATTTCCCACTGCCAGCGACTTCAGGAAAGTACCCAAGATGCCTGAAGTAACAGCCTACAGGTTCCTGATAGGCCCAGAGGGGCTGATTTGGCCATAGAATACAATAGTTCATTGGTCTTCGTCTAACAGAAGAGGGCCTCCAGGGGCCTCTCCTGGGCCATTGCTGTCCCCTGGGGGTCAGTGGTTGGAGCACTGCAGTGGCTGTCCCAGCTGCCACTGGGTGCTCACCACAGATGCTTCCCAACACAACAGTTGCTGCCAGGGATAGGGATATTGGATTTCATACTGTCTGTTAGGGAAAGACCACCTTTGAATGAAAGGTTATGCATCAGTTTGGTATTTATACTTTATTGCTTATCTTAACACATTATTTTTGAGTTGCAAGGAATCTCATATCCTTGTCCAAATGCCCAGAGCAATAATTCTTAACCTTTTGGGGGGATACAACACCCCTCCTCCTCTTTCATCTCTTATTAAGAAAATAGAAGCTTTTGCTCTTATGACCACATAGCATGTTTGATTATCATCTATATGAAAAACGTTTATCTTTGTGAGGTAGTTTGGTCAGTTTAAAAATCATTAGTTTTAGAATCAGGCAGACCTGGGTTCCAATACTGACTCTACAAGTGTTAGTGGGATTACTCAGTCACTACAAGCCTGTTTCCTCATCCAAGAGACCAGAGCACTTTGCTCTTCATGTGGTTAACCTGAATCTGGCCTGCAGATATTGATATGCTGGAGGAATTCGCCTACTTAAGAACTCAGGAAGGTGGGAAAATTCATCTGGAATTACTACCCAATCAAGGAATGCTGATCAAGTAAGCAGACTGTCTCTTGCCCTCCCATGCTAAGTGCTCTCCTTCTGTGTGCTTGTAGGACATACTTGTAAATTTACATACCTTTCAAATATTTAATAGAAAGGAATCCAAACCTGATCTCTTTTTTTAAGAGTAGGTTTGATTCTGGATACCTTTCCCAAGACTTCCCATTTCCTTAGCTACATTTCTGATAAAATGTTGCTTCAATTGGGGTGTTCCTGTTACTTTTGAAACTTTTTCACTAGATGACAGTCTCATTCATGATATCTTTTCCGTTCCAAAATTTGCAGCTTGATTCTATAAATTTTTGATTAGACTTAGAGTGCTGTCAATTAAGAAAAGCCATGCTTAATTGTACTGGATTAGGACAATTCGTTAGGAAAAACTACAAACATTATTTATAAGGTTATACCTGGAGTTCAGTATTGAATTGAAGCCCACCTAAGCTCTCCTCATTGCTTACATAGAAAGTAATAGAAAAATACATAATTATTTTACAAAGAAAAATAGCCAGTCTAGATCTCCAAGAATGCACCTGCCCCCATAAGTGACGGTGGGGTGCTTGGCCTCAGGCTTGCCCCACTACACTTAGAGAAAGTTAGTAACCATTTATGATTTTTAAATAGCTCATAAATCTTGCTTCTATCCTTTAGTCCTCGTTGTAATTTGGATAATATATCCTCTGTGATTGAAATGCCACGCAGTTTGATTTTCGTACTTCCTCCTTTGCATCCTGCATATTCAGCATGTCTTCAGTCAGTGTAGAGCCACTGCAAGAGACGCAACCTGAGTGAGAAGAAAGTGTTGCTAAGGCTGAAAACATTTTCCTTTTCCCCTCAATTGTGAAATGAACACGTTTTCAGTCGTTGAAAGCCAAAATCCACATCTTGTTCTCTTTATAGAGTCTTAGAAGTGTTGAGAGAGGAAAGTAAGAGATGTTCATTCTGGATATCTATAACCTCAGTAATCTGGTGCATAGAAACAACATGTCCGGTCAATAATAGAGTCTTGTGGAATCCAGTCTAAGGAATGGGAAAATTAAGGGGGGTGGTTCTTGTCCTTCATCTTATAAATGTTATTAAATATTTTAAACATATAAAAAAAATGCTTTTTTTTGTTTGTTTTTGTTTTTGTTTAAACATAAGACCTTTATACATTAGGTTGCTTCAGCAAGAAGGACTGGACATGCTCATCTTCCCATCTCCATTTACTTCCCTAAGACTGTGAATACAAACTATGGGAACAATAATTGCAGGTTCAAAATATTCTTAACAGTGTTTGAGAAGAATATTGCTTTTGACATGGGAGCCTCCGTAACCCCTTTTGTGTTGTGGTTTCTTTTCTAGGTTTTGAGGCTGGATATACAAATATACCTTTAATAGTTTTTTAGTTAATTCCAATTAACACTAATTATATAAATTATTATAATATAGAGACAGCCTTAGAACCAACTTCATTTACTTAGGATTAAACCTACGGATAATTCTCATTTTACTTAGATAATGCTTAACTGTGGAAGTGGGAGAGAATGGATTGCCAGAAAAATCAACAGTGGAATCTGTTTACTATACTGGAAACTTTCTTTTTTAGCCAGTTTTTATTAAGCTAAACAGTGACCTGAATTACATGCAGAGAACCTCCGTGGACAAGGAATGAATCAAGTAACTGTTGGACACCCAGATAATATCACTGTTAAGGGTTGTTTAGGGCAAGGCATTGATTCCCAGCATACGTTTCTAGGTTGTGAGGGATAATTCCATGCTCTCACCTTGGTCATATAACCCTTAATTTCTTCTAACTCCCCTGTAGAAGACCACTAAGCCTCATAGGAAACCTGCTTCCATCAGTTTGGAGGCAGGAATTGGCGTTGTGATTCAGTGAGTTGACATTGTAGGAATTTGTCCAGTCGTCACTGTGAGTCTCAAGGTTCATTTAAAACCTGCATTTCAAATTACTTATGCCTCAACTACAGTGGGAAAAGCAAGCTGCGTACGCCAGAGCACTCTTGCTAATTGAGGTATGATTGGCAATAAAACTATATTCCTTTTCCCTTTGGGATGCAAACAAATTCTCTGAAGCCACTGAAGACCTTTTGGGGGGCCCCTGCAGCTAAGTGGCAGAGATGTTGTGAACAGTGTACAGTCCCTCTCCTTGGGTAAGGTTGTGAGTCCGTCCTAGTTGTGGCATCTCGGATGCAAGCAGGTACAGTACGAACACTGGGGCACCTGGGGCCTGCCTGACATTTTGCTTTTATGTATTGTAAAATAGAGAAAAATTTCTATGCTGATATTTGCAGTATCTTAGTTGCATTAGACTGGATGAAAATGGAAAACGGTGTCTTGTGTATGCTCTGAATAGGGTGGATAATGATATTCTATGAGTTGATCACCCAGCTAATATACTAAATCTTTGTTGTTACAGAATTCTGCAAAGCCATGGGTCCCAGACTCTTTTTTTTCCCCCCATTTTTCCTTTTTTCAGTACTTTTTGAAATTCAAACTCAACCTTTCTTTATCAGAAAAATTGCCAGCCCCTCTAGTCCTCTCGGAAGGGCCTCTTCACTTTGGGGCTTCAGTCCTGTCAAGGATGGTTACAAAAAGTCACCAGGTCTATTTCTGGGATTGGCGTGGGCATGAGAAGAGTGGAGAGTGAAGGATGCTGGATGTGAAAACGTGTCTTCTCAAGTGTTAACCCCTCTCCCCACCGCCATTCAGTTGCATCTCATCGTCCTTCCTCAGTGGTTGCTTTTTATGCCAAATCTCAAGTGGGCTGAGCTCGGAGACCAGGAACCACGATGCCTGTGGACAGGCCTCAGCAGCGGGTGCAGTGAGAGGGCTCACTAGCTTCTCCCCGTCGTCCTGACACAGCTGCAGCCAGGGGCCGGTGGAGGTTAAAGGGTTTCTGTATAGTCTGCTTCTGGTCTTGTGCATTTTCTCTGGCGTGTTGTTTTTGCAGTGCAGGGTGAGTCGGTGTGGGTGTTTGAATGCTGCTGTTTGCTGTTTTTTAAAGGCCTTCTAGCCCTCCCATGGGGTTACTGCAGCAGGAATTCTTACCTGTGCTTCAGCCCAGCATACAGACTGCTGACAGGTACCAAGTGGAAAAACACCTGCTCATAGTGTGCTGTTATGTCAACATGTTTTACTGCCCATGGTTTTCAGCTCTTTGTTCCTCAGTGCTCTTCTTCATGCTTTATTTTTTTAATTTGTTCTGCATTCCTTGGCAAACCATCTGGTTGTAATATTGTAACATTTCTTATTTTTTCCCATAAGTTGCCAGTGTTTTTGTGTTCGATTTAAAAATCATTATGGATCTAGAAAGACATGAAAGTTATATAAAACTGTCAGATTTAAGTGCACATTAGATTAGGCACTAAACTATGATTCTCTTTTTATAAAACATAAGGCATTCAATTATAACTACTTAAGGATGCCGAAGCTTATTTTAAGTACATTTTTATTCTTGGATTTTCATATTAGTGACCAGTGTTGAGGTTTTGATCTCAGCAGGCATTAGCACAGTATTTGCCTGCCATCGATACTGGTTTTTAGACCTTAATGTTATGAATTGAAAATATTTGGTAGGCTAGAATGTCATGTTTATTAGCTGATTTATCCTGTTCTTAAACCACGAAAGTTAAGTAATTCTCTTCATCCAAATTTGCCAGAGGGATAGAGGCTCTGACAGAAATATAATTGCGTTGTGTTGCCCTGTCGATATGGCAACAGTACCATTGAACCATGACCAGCAGGACACATTTTATTACGTTTTGCTTGTATTATGGGGAGAGTTTGCTTTGAACCATCAATACCCTTGAGCTTACTGTCCGCACATACCAGTTTGTTAGTGACTCAGCTCCAACTGGGGTTGCAGAATGGGACCCAGAAGATCAGAATCTCAGGACAGCATAAAATGGTGTGCATCTATTCCCCGTGGGACTCGGCCTCAGCCTCACTGATACGGTGTCCTTGTTACCGAGTTCACCAGCCAGGCGTGACTAGAAATGTCCACAGAGAACTGTGTGTTTCCTCCATGGCTTGGCCATTTCACTGCATGTTCTTTAAAATGTCCGTGGGCAGTGTGGAGTGGCCAGAAGTATCCTTACGAGTCTTGACAAAGCCGGGGTGTTTTTCTTCTGCTGCACTGCAGCCTTATGGCTTCTGTGGTACTTCGACACTAAATTTTTAAAGTCTACAAATTTTGAAGCACAAACATTTTAGAGTGGTTTCAACAGTTTTATTTTGGCCAATACATAACAATCCAATTTTAAATCTCTGTCACTGTGTCTGATGCAAGTGAAGCAGCAGGGGTGGGGAATGGAGATGGCTTCTATTTGTCTAAATCCACCAAATTGCTGAACTAGTAGTTAAAACTCCTTTCCTTTTAACCGAACCTGTTGGATTTTGCTAGATTATTCTTTTTCTTTCTTCATTTTGGTGGGATTTCCTTTGTGATTTCCTTCTCTAAAGCACAACTTTTTGGGGTGTAATTAAAGACCTTGCTTGTGTTCCCACCTGCCCTCCCACCAATGTGCACGTGGAGCAGATCTGGTGTTCACATGGCTTTCGCAGGCCATTGGCTGTTCTTCATCGATTTCTGCTGCTCTCCCCACCTGTGCCAGACTCTTGTCTTGGGATCCCCAACTCCTCCTGCTTCTCAAGCAGACATGAATCTGGCTGGGCTCACCACTTAGAGGAGCTGTCCTGTTCTGACTGCACGGGGACAGAGACATGCTTGAACCCGGTGGCTGTGCACAATCCTTGAACCTTTCACGGAGCACCGGCCCGAGGGGCCAGGGACCCGAGCTCAGTTTGGTGGCTGGTTCATTGTGGTTTTCCTCCTCCCTGCTGCTGCTTCTGCAGTCAGCTGGCCTGACTAGGCACGAGCTGTGTGCTAGTGTGAACAGGGACCCAGTTGGCCCAGAGTAACGGAACTGTGCACAAGTCAGCATAGGGATGCAGAACGTCAAAGCTGCAGGAGTTCAAAAGCAAAGCAGGTGACATTTTACCAGACATTTAGATGTTTAAAATATCCTTTTACTGAGTGGGAAAGATGTCATTCTAGTTTTAAGTCTTTCTGAGAAGGAATAGGCAAAGGGGTTGATTGGTTCGGGCTATTCTTTTTTAAATTGTTTACTTACTTATACTTAGATTTGAGGCAGGCCTTCCTCCTACCCCAGAGACCCTGACCAGTGAGGTCAGCGCTAACCGTGGTGTCCATCTGTTTCCCTGTCACTGCCCTCAGGCACCACACGGTTACTCGGGGCATCACCAAGGGTGTGAAGGAGGACTTCCGCCTGGCCATGGAGCGCCAGGTGTCCCGCTGCGGTGAGAACCTGATGGTGGTGCTGCACAGGTTCTGCATCAACGAGAAGATCTTGCTTCTTCAGACTCTGGCCTGACTGGAGACCTTTCTGCTACACAAGTCATAGCCGTGTCATTTTGGGGGAAGACATAAAGCATTGACGAATGTTGCTTTATGACTCTTAAAGAGAAGAAAACTGAGTTCTAACTCCTTGGTTGCCTAAAAGTAGTTTCCAAGAGTCTGAGAAGCTATTTCTATTTTTAAGAGTCATTGTTTTGTAATTTTTGTAAAACGAAAGAATCAACCTGTTTTGTAAATAAAAATCATCCTAAATTTGGAGTTTTTAAGATGTTATCTCACTTTTTACGAGTTTCTAAACAAGGGTGCACTTTACTTTTAAAAAGACATTATTCTTTTCATGATCTCAAGATTTGATTTTCCATAGTTACGTTAAATATTACATATCAACATTATATTTTCATTTGGGAAGTTTTAATACCAAAAACCTTTATGCCAGAGTGAACGTGAGTGAACTTCTGCTGAAGGAGCCATGAGGGTAGGGGTGGGGATCTGCCAAACAGTCCAGGAAAAGGAATGATGGAAGGGGAGGCACCTCTCTGCTCAGGCCTCAAGATAGCCCTGCTGCTGTGCCAGGGAGGCCTGGTGCTGTCTGCCGGTGCTCTGGGGCCAGACTGCCGGGCTTCCAACCCTGGCTCTGCGCGGCCCTTCACTTGCAATGTATTAGGGACAAGTTAGTTTCTCTGTTCCTCAAGCTTTTCAACCAGAAAAACAAAGGTAATGGCACTTACAGGTTATAAAGACTAAATGCGACATCACCTGAAATACTTAGAAGAGTAAATTGCCCATCGTAATTGTTCAACCAGTGTTAGCTGTCAGGTTTATTTTTTTCTTTTGCTGTTCCCAGAAATATATTAGGTAAACAACAAACTTTTGTTTCTAGGGGCTATTTAAGAATGAACGAGCTAAGAAGTTATTCAGTTACTTCGCATAAAGAGATTTAGAAATCTAAGACCCTTTTTATAGGTATATTAAAGTCAATAAAGTGCTTTAACTAATAGACATCTGATCTCAGGAAATACTTCCTCTAGCTGATTTTACAGTGTATCAATATAATATGAGTAGTTTACAACTATATAAACCATCCTATTGTTTTTCTCATGGAGTGTGTTGTCCTCCAACTGCTTTCAAATTAAACAGACACTTACCTCTGTTTTACTAACACCCTCCTCAGATTGGTGTTTGGGAGCAATATATATCAAAACAAGACTTTCTAATACCCAAATCGTTAGGCACCAGATAAAAAAGGATCATTTTTTTCTTAATTTCGTGGTGCCACTCCTGTGTGCCAAATTGCAGGGGAAGTGGAAGGATGTGACTACAAATAGGTTAAGATACAAGAACAAACTAGTCTTGAAGTGGTAAATCAGAAGAAGAACTGATTTCTATAGAGAAAGTCCCAGTAGTCAGGACAGAATTTCACCAGAACCCAAAATGGTAACAGACACTGTGGGGAGTCATATGCCAGGCACTTCAGGGAGCAAGGCCACCTGTCCTTAGAGCTAGCATTTTGGATGGAATTCTGCAAAGTAAAGTCAGCGTGATAATGGCATCTTTTGTCTATTGTAGTGTTTAGACATACACAATTAGATAAGGTGTTTATGAAGACAGGCAATTTATAACATAATGCAAATATCCAGTATTTCTACCAACTTTGAATTTGGAAATGCATGTATCCTGAAGAAAAACATTATTTTGAAACTAATCCCCAACAAATACTGATTACCAAGAGAAAAATGTGGGCTTGCTACACTTTGGGGAAGAGTTAGATTACATGAGAGAGATCCAAGATGGCTGCATCCTTCCATGAACACATTAAAATTACAGCTAAATTATAGAACAATCAACCTGGAGAACCATCTGAAGTTTAGCCAAACAGAAGTCCTATAACTGAAAATATAAAGAAGGAGCCACGACGACACTGATAGGAGGGGCAGAAAGGCGGAACGGGCCCTAAACCTCCCTGTGGTGGTTAAGAATCAGGAGGGATACCTCAGCCATGGAGGTAGGTTCCTCCTGGGAGGAGTGAGGGACGTCAGCCCCACACCAGGCTCCCCAGCCAGAGAACTGGTGCCAAGAAAAGGAGCCCCCACGACATCTGGCTGTGAAAAACAGTGGGAATTCTGACCATTGGGGTAGGACAAAAGGATGCAGGAAACCCAGACGTCCTCTTAAACAGATAGCACACAGGCTCACTCACAGGCACTCACCTTGGGTTCCAGCGATGGGACAGTGACTTGGGGCCTTGGAGACATATGGAGGTTCAGACTGAGGAGTGTGACTGCAGGGGGAGGACTGGAGGACAGTCGGCATTTTCCCGGTGAGGGGTCCTCTTTCTGTGCAGCCATCTTTCTTATATTGAGCCCGCCCCCACAGGCCAAGTCTGAATTTGACTGGCTTGGTGAGCTCCAATGCTTCGCTCTGTTGACTCAGCTGGGACCTGCCCTCCTCCCCCATTCACAGTCGCGCAGCTGGAGGCACTTTCTCAGAGCACCCAGCCCATTTCTGCATTGCACTCTCTCTAGGAAAACTGTTGGAGTCCCTGGGCCTAAGGCAGGTGGCAACTGGCCTTGGTGCACTCTGAGACTTTTGCTGAGTCACTCCAGGCTTAGCACTGGCACCAAACCAGAATCTGCATTAACCTGATGACCACAACTCTTCCCACTCTAGTGACTCCCTGAGACCCTGCTTCACTTAACTCATATACCACACCAGGTTTTATCAGTGGCTGAAGCTTAAGGCAGCTGGCAGGTGGCAGTAGGCTTCCAAGTGTCCCAGCTTTTTGCAGAGTCCCCCAGGCCTGGTGCTGGTGGCAGCCATCCTCAGTTCACAGCATGGCCTCTCCCACATGCCTCCAGGTACGGCATTGGCAGCGAACAACCATGTATTGCTTTGTAGCTCCTACCAGTACTCCCTGCTTGGTCACAGACAGTGGCTAACCTGGGGCTGCACCGGAGCCCCTCCCGAGAGACCTCAGAACCAATATACTTGCAGGTCAGCTTCAGACGACAGCAGAACACTACCCAATTAGCCCCACAAGCAGCATACACGAAGGACAGTCTTAACAGGCCACAGAGCCCACTGGGGTAAATCCCACTTAGTGGGGTCAATCTCCTGCACAGCAGCCCATAAGCTGTGGACATGGCCAAACCCCACAGCTAATCAGCCTGAGGGTCAGTCCCACCTACTGATGTGCCAATAGCAATCAAGGCTCAACTACAACAGAAGGGCACACACAATCCATACAAGGGATACTCCTGGAGCACCCAGAGCAGGAGACAAGGGAGACTGTGTCACTGTGCCCCACAGGGCACCTACTACATAAGGCCACCTGGCCAGAACTGGGAGACATAGCAGAAATACCTAATACATAGAAACAAACACAGAGAGGCAGCCAAAAGTGAGGAAACAAAGAAATGCATCCCAAATGAAAGAACAGGAGAAAAATCCAGAAAAAAAACTAAACGGAAATGGAGGCAAGCAACCTACCAGATAGAGTTCAAAACAATGGTTATAAGGCTGCTCAAGGGATTTAGTGAGAATTTCAACAGAGATTGCAAGCATAAAAAAAGACGTAGAAATCATAAAAAAGAACCAGTTAGAAGTGAAGAATACAATAACTGAAATGAAGAATGCACTGGAAGGAATCACCAACAGACTAGATGAAGCAGAGGATCGAATCAACAATTTGGAAGACAAGATAGCAAAAAACACCTAATCAGAATAGCAAAAAAGAGAAAAGAATAAAAAAAAAAATGAGGATAGTTTAAGCGACCTCTGGGACAACATCAAGTATAACAACATTCGCATCATTGAGGCACCAAAAAGAGAAGAGAGAAAGCAAGAAATGGAAAACCTATTTGAAGAAATAATGACTGAAAACTTTTCTAACCTGATGAAGGAAATAGACATACTAGCCCAAGAAGCACAGAGAGTCCAAAACAGGATGAAACCAAACAGGTCCACACCTAGACACATTATAATTAAAATGGCAAAGGTTAATGACAAAGAGAGAATCCTAAAAGCAGCAAGGGAAAGGCAACTAGAACTTATAAGGAAGCTCAGCTGATTTCTCAACAGAAAGCATGCAGGCCAGAAGGGACTGGCAGGAAATATTCAACATGATGAAAAGTGAGGACCTACAACCCAAACTACTCAACCCAACAAAGCTATCGTTTAAAATTGAAGGACAGATAAAGAGCTTCCCAGACAAGAAAAAGCTGAAGGAGTTCATCACCACCAAACCAGTATTACAAAGAATATTAGAGGGATTTCTTTAAGACAGAAAAACAAATCAAAATTATGAATAATAAAATGGCAATAACTACATACCTGTCAACAATTACTTTCAATGTAAATGGATTAAATGCTTTAATCAAAAGACATAGGAAGGCTGAATGGATAAGAAAACAAAACCCTTACATATGCTGCCTACAAGAGACTCACTTCAAATTGAAAGACACACACAGAGACAGAAAATAAAGGGGTGGAAAAAGATGTATCATGAAAATGGAAATGAAATGAACAAACAAACAAAAAAGCTGGGGTAGTAATATAAAATAGATTTTAAAACAAAGGCTAGGGGGCAGCCGGTTAGCTCAGTTGGTTAGAGCACGATGCTCGTTAAGACCAGGGTTGCTGGTTTGATCCCCACATGGGCGACTGTGAGCTGCGCCCTCCACAACTAGATTGAAACAACTACTTGACTTGGAGCTGATGGGTCCTGGAAAAACACACTTCAAAAATAAATTTTGAAAAGTTTAAAAAACATTAACAAAACAAAGGTTGTAAGAAGAGACAATGAAGGACACAGTAATCCCACTTCAGGGTATTTATCCAAAGAAACTGAAGCTACTTCTAGGGGACATGTGAATCCATCTGCTCATTGCAGCATGTTTACAATGGCCAAGTTGTGGAGGCAGCCTGGGTGTCTGTCGATGGAAGAATGGATAAAGAGGAGGTGGGACATATATGCAATGGAATATTGTTCGGCCTTGGAAGGGAAGGGTTCTCACTATCTGCAGAAGAACGGATGGACTTGAGGGTGTTGTGCTGAGTGGAGTATGTCAGACAGAGAAAGACAGACGCAATAATGTTTTGCTTGTATGTGAAATCTAAGAACAAAATGATCAAACAAAACAGCAACAAACTCATAGATTCAGAAAACATTTTGATGGTTGACAGATGGGAGGTGGGTGGGAAGTGTGGGTGAAAGAAAAAGAAGGGATTAAGAAGTACAAATTGGTAGCTATAAAACAGTCATGGGTGTAAAGTGTAGGGAATATAGTCAATGATATGGTAATAACTAGGTATAGTGTGAAGTGGGCACTAGACTAGTCAGGGGATCACTTCTTAAATTACATAAATGGGTAACCATTATGCTGTACACCTGAAATTAACATAAAATAATATTGAATGTCAAAAAAAGAAGGAAGATTAGAAATAAATAAAACATCTAATCATTCAACTCAAGAACCTAGAAAATGAATAAAATAACCCAAAGAAAGGAATTAAGAAATTTAAAAGCTGAAATTAAAGATAAAAAGAAACAAACTACAAGAACTAATTTAATCAGTAAACCCAACAAAACTGTTTTTTAAAGCCATAATAAAACAGCTGGAATTTTGTCAAATAGGATAAATAAAAAAAATTTAAAAAAACACAAATTGAAATTGTCCATAACTACAGGTATTAAAGATATTAATTTACAGGTACGAGGTCTAATAATTAAGTTCGAGAACTTGCTACAATGTTACTAATCTTTTTTTGATATTAGAAGGATTAGTCATTATGAATTTGTGCCAACTAGACAGTTAACCAAGCTTACTGTTTGAAAAGGCTGTATGGAAAAGTTAGATGGCCTGAACTTTTCGCCAACAATTCATGGCTCTTGCATCACGACAATGCAGCAGCTCACACAACACTGTCTGTGAGGGAGTTTTTAGCCAGTAAACAAATAACTGTATTGGAACACCCTTCCTACTCACCTGATCTGGCCCCCAACGACTTCTTTCTTTACCCAAATGAAATATTGAAAGGAAGACATTTTGATGACATTCGGGACATCAGGGTAATACAACGACAGTTCCGATGGCCATTCCAGAAAAAGAGTTCCAAAATTGCTTTGAAGGGTGGAGTAGGCGCTGGCATCGGTACATAGCTTCCCAAGGGGAGTACTTCGAAGGTGACCCTAGTGATATTCAGTAATGAGGTATGCAGCACTTTTTCTAGGATGAGTTCATGAACTTAATTGTCGGATCTCATAATGTAGACATTTCTATCAATAAAATATAAAAACCTTAAAAAAATGTTAGGTTATACCAATATGCAACTAAAGACAGACACTGGCAATGTGCTTTCCCACCTTACACTCCCAAAGGAGGTCTTCACCACCTTCCACATAATCATGGGCTTGGTCAATCCGGGTTCCCTTGTCAGTGCTGGGTTTGCAAGTCAAGTGAGGCACTTGTAGCCAGTAAGACACCAGGGGAAGCATGCTGAGGCTTCTGGGGAGGGTTTCCTGGCTAATATAATTATGAGACACACAGAAGGAATGCCCTCCCCTTCCAGTGAGTGTCCCGTTTGCTGAGTGTGTTTGGCTGTCACAGAGGCAGTCATCTCACAGCCATGAGATGAAGTGAGCTGGCTGAGTGCAAGCGGATCAGAGCCAGCCTCCCTCAGGACTTGCATGTGAGAGACATTTTCCTTCTAACCCGGCTGAATCAGGGTTTCCTGTTCGTCATGGGTCAAGACATCCCAGTTTGAGAAATGCTTCTGGATAACTCATCCGGAGAGGCCCAACGGGCTGTACTTGCTAAGATTTGGGGTGACACAACTGTGACCATCCATCATGACTCATTGCCAACAGAAGGGTAGCAGCAGGTTTCCTCCAAGATAATTGTCCCCACACACATTAGCTCCGTGAACATTTTCATGGGGCACACCAGACACTGATTTTATCAGCACTGAAATATTAAAAACAAAACCACCATTGCGTTGCTTTAATAAATGTTTATTTAGTTAGTGCCTGTTAAGTACGAGGCCATGTGTCTGTGAATGCAGATAAACAGGGCATAATTCTTGCCCTTAACGAGCTCACAGTCTAGCATGGAGAACTAGACGGGTACACAAATAGCTACCACACAAGTCATAAAGTGATGAGTGCCATGAGCGTGATCCCGTAAGATTCTCTGAGAACGCAGAGGAAGAAAATACCATTTTTGGACGAGAATAAAAGAGAGGTGCCTTAGAAGTATGGGGTCTAAAGTGACAGGTCATAGGTAGATAGGAGAAAATTAAGAGGAAAAAGTAATCCAGGAAGACTATAATCAAAGTCAGAAGCAGGAGGTCCTGACTAAGTGACGGAGGTGGGAGGACTCTAGAGGGGCCCAGAAGGTGGGGAAGGAAAGCTGGAAATGGGTGTTGCGCTCAACTGAGGATGGCTACGCATGCCAGGCAAAGCTGTTACAACTTCAGCGTAAGGTTTTATAAAGAGGTGATCTGCTCTGAGCTCTGCTTCATAAAGCTTAATCCAGTTACTTTACGGAAGGAGGGACTGAGGGAAGGAGGCCAGTTTAAAAAGAATTATAAGAGTCTGGACTAGAGAAATAAGGTAGTGACCATGAGAATGAGGAAGATTCAGGGGAAGAGGGAGACAGAATTGAGATTTGGCAATGACTAAATGTGGAAAAAGCGAGGAAAAGCAGGTAGGTGAATGAAAGATGGCAGTTTTATATTGAGATGAGAATGCTCCACTCACAGAGCTAGGAAAATCCAAAGAGAAAAAGGTTTGAATTCAAAAGAAGAAAAGAGGGAAGAGGTGAGCCTGGATATGGGTAGATGTCCACGTGGAGGGGTTCAGCAGGCAGTGACAGTTAGGATGAGAGTTCAGGATAGAGGTCTGAGCTGGAAATACACACAAGGAAGTCATCCGTGCAGTGGTGACAGTCGAAGCGACGTTGAGATGGCCTCATCTCACCACGGAAGCATGCTCTAAAGTACAAGCTATTGTCACATTTTCCTTAAATATGGAATTCTCACAGAAAATTCGTAAGTATGATGATGCATCACATGAGAAGTACTGTTTCCCTTTGTGTGTTTTCCCATCCTCACTCCTGAGAAACTACTTCTTCAGTTTTGTGATTCCAAGCAGGCAAGCGGCCTGCACTGTGGAGGGTCATTCCAATGAGAGTTTCTTAAAGTTTCATTATCATTTATTTTGAAGAGTTTTCCATAATAAAATTATTTTTCTAAGGATTTCAGAAAAGCTACTGACGTATCCCACCTCACGGGGTCTAAGGCTTGGAAGGGAACTGAGAGGCCATCACTATCTCCCTCATTTCACAGATGACGCAACTGCAGCCCAGACAGGCCAAAGAACTTGCCCGATATTTTACACGTAAGGATGGCAAAGCTGGAGCCCAAGCAAGACAATCTGCTTTTCTCTCTTCCACAGCTACGTCCCTGGGTACCATCTAGGTACACGGAGAGAAAGACAGGGAAGTAGGTGGGTGGTCAGGATGGATGGATAGATAGGTAGATAGACAGATGATTGATAGATTAATAGATAGATACATAAGCCAATAACTAAGCAAGAGTGGCTGAAAATAACACATCTGTATTTCAACATTTTTTTTTCAAGTGGGGAAAAGGAGAAAATGGCTTGATAGAAAGGCTTTTTTTTTTTTGGACCCACCAAATGCCTTGCAGATCTGAAAAGGAAATTACCCTGACTTTCTTGAAATATGAAACTTCACTTAACCAAAAAATATTAGACTATATTACAACACATCACATTCAATATGCTTCATAGTCAGCCACAACAAAAATGATGGCATTCTTGGTTGGCATGTGTACACATGGAAGGGCAGTTTGCAGGAAAACAAGATCAATCAGAATCAAATCCTAGTTGTGTTGGTTTTTTTTTTTTCTGTCACTGAAGCGAAATGCCCATGGTAATTCCCTTTTGAAAAGTTAACTGAGAAATCCTTAGAATAAAGTTCCAAATCCATCCACTTACATAGAAGATGGAGAAAAAAGACAATTTAGATTTCAAATTCCTAAGTCCCACCTACGCAGGCGGAGTTCTGAGGAGCCGGTCACAGTCCGTTAGCCTGAGTGCACCAGCACCTTCCCCAACAATCTGGAAAGACACATCCTCAAGGTTTTATAATTAACGAGTCCCTTTAATAAAGGCTGCTTCGATACTCCCCCCAAACCCATTAGAGTCTGCCAGCAGCACACTTCAGCTGGAGCCGTCAGATCTTCCAAAACACCTTCTTTCTGTAGAGAATGTAGGCAATGAGCACCCAGAGAGCAGTGGCGACGATGTTCTGAATGAGATGCTCCTTGTGCGACTGGTTGTCCTGCAGCCTCCACTGAAAGGGGAAGTAGTTCTGGAAGACCTCGTGGCCAACGTACACCAGGATGGAATTCATGCCTGAAGGAGAGACGCAGACCATAATGTTCTTCTGTGTCACATCTGATCATCTACTGAACTCTTGAAATTTGACTTTCGTTCAGTGAAGAAAACAAAAAAGCACGCACTTGTATTATTGGCTACTGCCAAAAATAAGTGAGGCATATCCTAGACATTTACGTGTCAACTGTATCAAAAAATTATTAGAAAATATTCATTTTTATAACAATGTAATTCTTGAATGCTGAATCTGAAAGCCAAAATTATTAATTTATGGGGCGGCCGGATGGCTCAGTTGGTTGGAGCGCAAGCTCTGAACGACAGGGTTGCCAGTTCGATTCCCTCATGGGCCAGTGAGCTGCGCCCTCCACAACTAGACTGAAGACAACGAGCTGCCGCTGAGCTTCTGGAGGGGCGGCTGGATGGCTCACTTTGTTAGAGTGCGAGCTCTCAACAACAAGGTTGCCGGTTCAATTCCCACATGGGATGGTGGGCTACGCCCCCTGCAACTAAGATTGAGAATGGCAACTGGACTTGGAGCTGAGCTGCGCCCTCCACAATTAGATTGAAGGACAATGACTTGGAGCTGATGGGCCCTGGAGAAACACACTGTTCCCCAATACTCCCCAATTAAAAAAAAATTATTAACTTGTATTTTCTCATAGAAAACTTGAGGTCCAAAGAAAGTAGCTATTACTAGAATCAGAGGGCTGAAATGAGCCATTGAAATGATCTGGTCTGTCAGTCTCCAGTAGAACCGCATTTAAACCACCTGTTTGTCTCTTGATAATGTCTCTTGATATTTCTTATGCATCATCTGTAAGGACGTGCAGTTACATTAAGAAAGAAAGGATGGCCCCATTTCTGAAGCATCAGAAACTGGATGACATGCCCGGGTTGTTTCCGATCCTCTACAGTTTGGTATTGCCCGAGGAAACAAGTGGAGCTGGTAATGACCCCACTCTCTTAGTGGGTAAAATGGGTGGACTGCCTGGGAACAGGCCAGGCACGCAGGGACGTCCTGTGTAGCCTGGGACTGCGTGGCCTCTGCCACTTTCTCCCTCAGCCCGCGACATGGAAACATGCCACCAGGTCCGTGGCTCAAGGCCCCAGCACGGGTCACCATCATTGCCTCCCTTTGGGTTAGAGGTGACTTACCTGGGTACAAGAATGGGGCTCCTGTCCACAGTCCCTTCACATCCACAATGGGGTACAGGAGGAGCAGGATGAAGAAGGCGAAGGAGCTGAGCGTAGTGATGTATGAAATGGACCTAGGGGGTGAACGAGGTGTCTCAGTGCTCCTGGGGGCACACCCGTGTGAGCGCGACTAACCACTAAAATGACGCCGTGTTCTGTACCTACCAGAGATTTTTGTTTACTGGAATAAAGCCTTCATTTTCAGAAATTTTCGTGAAAGCAACAGAGATAAGCCCCTATAACAAGGGATAAAGATGTTAAAGACGTCTTACGTATCATCTCAAAAAACAAGTATGTTCCAAAACTGAAAAATACTAGTTATTTAAGTATTCAGGGAGGGCTGAAAATTGTGTCTGATATTTTGTTCTCTGAATTGGAAAAATATTTTTAAGATGTGTAACTAAAAATATTCTCCAAAAATATTGTTTCAGATTCCTCTGAGTTGAAGGTAAAGTAAGTGATAAATGGGAGTCCTGAGAGGCAACACGATGGCAAGATCAGGGGTAAAAGGAAAGGTCAATCTTACAACTCTTGTCACCTGTACGTTTGGAAGCCGGTGTTTGGAAACCTGTTATTTGCCTGGTCTTTCTGGTGTGCTGCCCTACCAGAACCCACACTCGGCTCCATTTCTTCAAGCCTTCCTGGCTGGTTATTTGATGGCAGACGTTGACTTATATGTGAAGACATTTTTCTAAGAAAATGAACCTGAGAATTTAGGTGTAAAGATTTGTTCTTCGCTGTTACTGAAGTGAAGAATGCTACCTGTTGTGATGTGGTGACAGCTGATAGACCCGTGTTGCTAAGCATCTTTTTCTTTTCAATACGTGTGTGTGAAGAAAAGGAATTTTAATGAGAAGCGTTGGTTACTTACTAGAAAACAACACCAAGCAGTGAATCTAATCAGGATGCCTTTGGTCTGATCCTTGTAATACAAGAGTATTTTTCCTGCCTGGAAAAGAAAACACAGTATGACCAAGAGAGTCACCTAAGGTATATTCTTATTTCATATCCATCCACTGTCTTCGTCCCTCACAGACTCTTCTGCCAGGCCCACTGCTAGAACCCTGGGATTACAAAGAGGAATGGCACGTCACCACTGCCCTTGACTCGTGGAGATGGTGAGAGGCACATGGGACCACTGGGTGGGGAGGGAGAGACGTTACAGAAGAAGGGCAGTCAAGGTGAGGCTATGAGCATAAAGCAGGAAGTGTTCAGGCAGACTGGAACAGCATGCACAGAAACATGTCAAAACAGGTGAAAAAGCCCAGCATCCCTGAGGTGCTATAGGTAATTCAGAAAGGCAGGAGGGTGGGGCAGGCAGGAAGGTGGCAGGCAGGTAGGCATGTAGGTCTCACTACGAGGCACAGACTTTCTCCCATAGGTGATGGAGAGCCAACCAAAGTTATGCTCCCCTGCCCCCAAAAGTACCAAGCGACCAGTTCAGACTGGCCTGCTGGATAGCCTAGTCTGGAAGCAGTTACAGAAGAGGGATGGGGACAAGGGTGGAACCGGAGGCAGGAAAATATTTTAAAAACAGTAAAATCTGAACTTTGTATAAAATTCCCCCCAAATTAGGAATTAATTTCTGAAAACATCAACGTGTAAGAAAATGTTAATTATTTATAATAGCTAAATTTTATGAATGTCTTGTATGTGCCAGTTCTTAGAACTTTATATTAATTAAGTTATTTCACCTTTATGAATTAGGTGCTATTGAAGCACAGAGGGGTCAAGTAAGCTTGGGCGCTAGGTTACCCCGCCAGTAAGTGGCCAAGCTGGGTTTGAACCCAGGCAGTGTGCACTAGGTCTGCACTCTTAACCTCAGGCCAGGGGCTCCCGCAGGTGCACATTCCCCTGAGTGTGTGTAGGGATTAAATGGATATGTGTAAACTGTGAAGTGCTACAAAGACAAAGGTGGTACTTCTAAATATGAAATTAATCACTAAGATGTATATCCTTTAGACCTGACTACCCGTTATAGGAGCCACTGGCCACAGGCAGCTACTTACAATTTAATTTAATTAAAAACAACATAAAATTGGGCAGCCAGATGGTTCACAGTTGGTTAGAGCGCAAACTCTAAATGGCAGGGTTGCCGGTTCGATTCCCACATGGGCCAGTGAGTTGTGCCCTCCACAACTAGATTGAAGACAAATGAGCTGCCGCTGAGCTTCCAGAGGGGTGGTCGGATGGCTCAGATGGTTATAGCATGAGCCCTCAACAACAAGGTTGCTGGTTCAATTCCCACATGGGACGGTGGGCTGCACCCCCAGCAACTAAGATTGGAAATGGCGACTGGACTTGGAGCTGAGCTGCGCCCTCCACAACTAGATTGAGGGATAAGACTTGGAGCTGATGGGCCGTGGAAAAACACACTGTCCCCCAGTATTTCCTAATTTAAAAAAAAAAGAATTGTTTTTCTTTAAAAAAAGAAAATTAGAAATTCAGTTCCTCAGTCATGCTAGCCACATTATGAGTACTCAGTAGCCACACAGACAGCACAGATAGAGTATTTTCATCATCACAGAGAGTTCCATTAGCACTGCTTCACCCATTTTTTTCCTCTTCCAGTTAGCAACCCTCAAACAATGGTTTCAACCACCAATAAGAACTTTAAGAAAATCTAGACTGTGCAGAATTTAAACAAAACTGCATATGATATAAACCAAGAATCACCTGTATTGACTTTGGCATAAAATATGCATAACCTGAAACAATGTAAAGTGTACACAACTGACATGATGGTTTCCCAGCGTCACCAGTACCCACACACTCTGCACAGTGTAGTAGAGAAATCTTTTATACAGAAACAGCTGTGCCTCCATTTCTAAGATAATCCATATGAACAATAAGACTTTCTTTTGAGAATATAGAAATTATATCTAATTATTTTAATGTGAATTTTAGCAACTTCTAGTTATGACAATCTGTCAAATATACACAGACGTTATTAGACCTGTAATATACAGATGATATACTTTCAATGAGCTATTTTAATGAAATAATTTTTTGAATTAGTGATGAAGCAATAATCACAGTCAGAAAAAATGTATCTGAATGAAATCAACAAATACCTGAACTCCTAAAAATGCCATCACGATGGAGTTGATGGTCCCTAGGATTCCTTCTGGATCGTAGGCCACCGTGGTGTGATAAAGCACCTTAACAAAACAGAACAAGAGGACAGCACTCACTCAGCAACCACGGAAATCCACACAAGCAACCCACAGACCAAATACAAACTTGAAGACACCCTAATATTCAATATGTTTGCTTTAGCTGCAGAAATCCATTGCCAACCTGTGGGGATTACAGGCAGAATATTTCTGGCCAAGAAAGTGTGTGGTGTGTGACACTTCACAAGGGAACACAGAGCCCAAGGATGAGCCATGGTCCAGTGCAGCCACTTCAACTTCAGGTGGCTCAGGGGACATGCCTAGTGACACAACACACCCCTAACCAGTTTCAAACACTATATATAATGTCGTCATAATTTTCAAGTGTATTCTTTTTGGTCAACCCTATTGTAACACATCAACAGCTTCTTATCTTCTTTTAAAGTAAATAAATTTAAAAATACATCTGTATTATTTCATTATAAAATAAATGTTATTGTAGAAACAGTAGAAATTTGGAAATAAACAGTGCAGTGGATACCACCCAGGTATCCCCCCGACCCCACCCCTGTCAGGACTACAGCCTTGTTCCCCAGATATTAGAAGTATGAATGGCCAGTAGCTCTCGGCCAAGTCCACCTTCTGTTATTTGTCCTTAAGAAAGCTGCCTCTCCAGGAGTCACCCCCGCTTGCTGGGGGCAGTTCACATCCAACCGGGGATATTAAGGGCCTGATCCCTACCCTCAATTAAGAATGACTCTGAAGGGCCACCCCAGCCTGCTATGAGATTAGCTGAGCCCTTCATGCGATTGCAATGCAGTCCAACTACTCCCTCTGCCCTTCCTTCCTCGGGAGGTGTTGATCCCCAAAGGACTGCCTGATAAACTTGCTGCACATGAATCCCTGTCTCAGTCTGCTGTCAGGAAAAGCCTGATACACACAGAAAAGCCCGAGACACACAGAAAAGCCCGAGACACACAGAAAAGCCCGAGACACACAGAAAAACACGGTGCTACACATTTGATATTACAATGCATCCTCACTTACCAGCCGATTTTCAAACAAAACTTGGTTCCCAGCATAGTTTATTAAATGGACAGTTTCAAGTTGGCCAGCCCTTTCAACTGCCCTTCCCTTAAGAGCTCCTAAATGTCCAGTTCTAAGTGCAAGCCAGCGTCACTCACAGTGGAGGAAGGGTGCTGGTAAAGGTGATCATCTCCCAGAAGCAAGCGGTCAATGTAGCCAGCAGCTCCTCCAGTACAATTCGGATACTTCCCCAGATCTCCAATTCCACCAGGGCCGAGATAACCACTGTGGAGGGGAGAACACATACTTAACTGACAAGACTTCAGAAGGGATAGGGATAAATACTGGCTGTGTATGCAGCCCAGCAAAGAGCCTCAAACATACACAAGCCTAGAAACCCTTCCAGCTCCATGCACTCTCACCAGTGCTCTCTTGACAGCCCCCCATGTTAAGGCTCAGAGGCCCAATGTCCATTCAAACTGACTCTGAACAAACCTCATGGAGACACTCTGGACACACAAGAAACTCCTCTCCCAATACAAAGTATGTCTCAAGGAGAAGGAAGAGTGGAAGAGGAATCCTCTGACTTGGAAAATTTGAAAGTACTCATGTAGCCCCAGAAACTGTGACTTGCCAGAAAATGACATGCAAAAAGGGATTACCTACACGGGTTCACTTACGTAGGGCATCCAGGAACAGGTAAGAAGAATGTCAAGGCCAGCCAAATGCTTTCCAGCATCAAAATGAAGAGCCACTGGGGCCAGCTGGATATAATGTCTTGAAGAGAAGAGCACCTTCTCTCCTGAGTGAGGGGCATAAAGAAATATATGCAAACTAAATGCAAGTAGAATGGGAACTAATATGCGGTATATATATTTGGGAAATTCCCTGGGATTCTTCTCTAGGACTTTACGACACTAGTATAAAAATAAATGCATGGTTATTTCATATGTATTATGCGGTCTAGATGTTCCCTCTCTATTAAATACCACAGTAAAACATTAGTTAAAAAGAAATCAATGGACAGTTCTATTCCTTTACCCAAGAGAATTGAAAACAGATGTTCACAAAAATCTTGTACACAAATGTATACAGAATCATTACAATGCATAATAGCCAAAAAGTGAAAACAAGTCAAATGTCCATCATTTGAATGCACCACATTATGTATCCATGAGTGAACCCACTCATGGTTACATAATGTGGTGCATTCGCAAAATGGAATGTTATCCACCAAGAAATCAAGTAATACATGGCGCAACGTGGATAAATCTTGAATCTTGAGAAATACTATGCTAAGTGAAAGAAGCCGGACACAAAAAGCCATATATTATGATTCCATTTACATGCAATGTCCAAAACAGGCAAATCTATAGACAGAAAGCAGATTAGGAGTTGCCTAGGGCTGGGGGACTTGGGAGGGAAGAGAAGTGGCTAATAGTGGGAACAGGGTTTCTTTTGGGGTAATGAAAATGTTCTAGAATTAGATAGTGGTAATGACTGCAAAACTCTGAATATACTAAATATCACTGAACTGTACACATCAAACGTGAGTTTTATGGCATGTGAAATATTATCTCATTAAAGCTATTCTAAAAAAAGAAGCTAAAAAACAAATTTTAAGGGGCCGGCCCGGTGGCTCAGGCGGTTAGAGCTCCGTGCTCCTAACTCCGAAGGCTGCCGGTTCGATTCCCACATGGGCCAGTGGGCTCTTAACCACAAGGTTGCCAGTTCAATTCCTCGAGTCCCGCAAGGGATGGTGGGCTCCGCCCCCTGCAACTAAGATTGAACACGGCACCTTGAGCTGAGCTGCCACTAAGCTCCCGGATGGCTCAGGTGGTTGGAGCACGTCCTCTCAACCACAGGGTTGCCGGTTTCGACTCCCACAAGGGATGGTGGGCTGAGCCCCTTGCAACTAGCAACGGCAACTGGATCTGGAGCTGAGCTGCGCCCTCCACAACTAAGACTGAAAGGACAACAACTTGAAGCTGAATGGCACCCTCCACAACTAAGATTGAAAGGACAACAACTTGACTCGGAAAAAAGTCCTGGAAGTACACACTGTTCCCCAATAAAGTCCTGTTCCCCTTCCCCAATAAAATCTTTTTAAAAAAAACAAATTTTAAGAGGAAAATGAAATTTAAACTTTTGGAGCTATTCTAATTGAAGGAAGAAAGGTGCAACACACCTTTTCTTGGTGTCCCACCCAACCCACTGCTCCACCCTGGTGGCCGTGGACGAGCTTCTGCAGACCCTCAGCTCCCACAGGTGGCTAACCAAGCCCTCGTTCACCTGCACAGGTCTAATCTCACTTCACCTTAAGGAAATCTACCATAGAGGGTATGGATACACCAATGGGGAGGGCAGGGGGGTAAAAGAGTAATGATTAAACGCACTCCAAGAACATATAAGCCAGCAATCATTACAGGAAGACACAAGAAAATCTGAGAGTTGATGATGAATTTGCTAGTTACATGTACAGAAAGAAGCTAGAAAATACAGCTCAACTTACTGTTAAGTAGGACCCCAAAGGGAAGAGTTTAAACATTTCCACCTGAATTTTTACCTCCATTGGGGAAAAACAAATAGCTGTCACCTGGGTAAATTCAGCAATTTATGGAAAAATAGAAAGTAATCACAAAAGAGGTGACTCTTTCACATACTTCTTACAAAGAATAGCCAAGGATATACTGACATTCTCCCATACCCTAGCTTGATACTTTTTCTCCAAGTTAAACTTGTGTAACCTTTGTATAGATATGGATATTTATGGGAGTTTTTGAATATATTTTATATCACAAGGAATTTGAAAAATTAGCAGTCATGCCCCAAGAAACTGAACCAGCAAACTAAAAGATGGTGATATTATTTAATGCCATCCATATGCATTTGATTACTGTACACTTCAAGATTTGTTAAAGGGAACATCTCATGTTATGTGTTTTTCACCACAATAAAAAAATGACTGATATAAAGACAAAATAAAAATAACTAATTGAAGGAAAAAACAATGCATTCCACTAAGAGTTAAAGAGTCTACTGAAGTACAACATTACATTCGGAACTAAAGAGAGTTCTGAAAACTATATACTGATATCCCACCCCCCCATCTTTTTTTTTTTAAATAAGGTTCCTCACCGAGGCACAACTGTCAGGCACAGGTTTTGCGAAGATGAGCTCTAACACGGCAACCACAAAGTAAGTCACACCCAGCCGCTGGAGCACCCCAGGGATTCGCACCTTATCCCAAGACACTGCAGAGGGTACAAGTTAGGTAAAGGTTAGCCAGCACTTCTCATTTCCTCCCAAGACAGAATTACTTTTTTCTAAAGAGGAAAACACACCATATGGCACCTAAGTAAGACTTTTTTAAGCTCTTAGATGGAAATACTACATATGGTCAGGAGACATGGTTCAAACTCATAGCAGTAAGTGGTCAGCTGGGAGACTGGGATGAAAACAGAAGTGTCTTCCTTAGGTGTGGGCATGAAGCAAGGACGACCTCTGACCCTGAAGTTCATTTCCTGGCCCTTTCCCATTAGGATTATAGATTCAACTCTCACATCCATGAGGAACTTGCAGACCTAACAAGGCCACCGACTGACTCTACAGGCTACATGACTGTATCACTGGAAGAGTATAACCCAATAATGAACCCTATAATGTATCTTTCTGGGAGCAGTGGCCCACTTTTAGAGATCCATTGGATCAACTTTTATGTGACACCTTCCCTTGTGACCCCCACTGGGGCGTCTAATGCCTAAAGTCTTACTGCTTCTTGTCTGAGGGGTTTAATTTGGCTGTTATTTAATAATTATGTCCTCCTTTGCTAATGACACTGTAAGCCCCTTGAAGCCCCCTGAAGACATCAATCACTGCTTGTGGTACCAAGTACAGGGCTTACATCCTTGCCTCAGCTTTCCTGTCTCCCTCACACTGCTAAAACAATGACAGAGATGTCATTCCTTCCTAGTAACCCAGCTGACATACAGATGGTGACAAAGGTGAATTCTTGAACTACCACACAATAGCTTTATTATTAAAGTTAATGGTGGGGGATGGCCGGTTAGCTCAGTTGGTTAGAGCGCAGTGCTCTTACAACAAGGTTGCCGGTTCGATCCCCACATGGGCCAGTAAGCTGTGCCCTCCACAACTAGATTGAAACAACTACTTGACTTGGAGCTGATGGGCCCTGGAAAACCACACTTAAATAAAAGTTTTAAAAAAAAAAAGTTGATGAAACCACAAAGTGGCAGGAGGGTAGCGTGAGCACCAGGTGATCTGGTCTGCCCCCTACTCTGTCCTTCACTACACTGAGCTAATCGGGAGAAAGCACTTCAATCTCTCGTGGCCTCAGGCTTCCTTTGCACAACAGAAGGATTTGGGTGATCTTGGAGGTTCCTCCAAGGTCTAAAAGTCCAAGATAACAATAAAAATACCCAAAGTTATACAAGCATTATACATACTTTCCTAATACCTGTTCTTTTTTGCAGGTACTTGAGATGGAGAAATTATACTTCTTTCGAATTACAATATGTAGTTTCTGTATTTCAACATGAGGGGATAAATACTTACATGGACCAAGGCAATAATTGGGGTTCACAATGATAACCCCTATACAGATTAACAGGAAACTCCTCCATGCAATTTTCCCCAGCAATCTGAGTTTTGAACATCCTCGCTGCAGTATGGAAGTCATTGATAGAAAAATTGAAGATCCCATAATAAAGACAAACCTAGAAAAAAAAAACCCAGCTATTACTATGTGGCCATTTCCAATGTTTTTTGTCTATATATCATTAATATGTCATAATCTACTACATAGCTGAAGCAACTGACTTTTTAAAATAGCCAATTACTGAAATGACATCGGGTTAATAGTGAAGGAAAAATCCGAATATAACCCTGTGAGGTTGTAAGGTTTGTGCACCTTCAATCCTGTCTTAGGAGGAAATTATTCAGTATTAAGTGCAATTTCCAAGGACAACTGTCCCATTTAGTTATCAGAGAGAAATGATGGTGAAGATGCTATGATCCAAATAACCTGATAGTCATTCGCACGCCCTCAGTGCTTGAGAAACAAACCACACATTTCAATCATTTCTAAATTCACTCTTGATCCTGAAAGAATGAAAGCTGTATTATTTTCCTTTTCTTTTACTATACTAAATTACCTCTTTAAAAAAAAGTTGGAATAGTCAATTTTCTAATCATTTGGCAAGGGGTTAACAGAGATGACAGTTGCTCTTGCTGCATGCTTGGTGTCCCCTGGCTTCCTTTCTTAGGTCACCTAATCAGATTAAAAACCTCTAGGAACAGGAACAGGCACCATGCCCCTTTCCTGCAGAGGAACCGCACAGAGACTATACATAAATAAATATCAGGTCTGCAGGCATGTAAAACTCCCTCCTACCCAAACTCATCTCAAAAAAGAACCCCCAGCCACCCTCCCTGAGTTCATATTAGTAATGAAACACAAGGGACCAAAGACATAAACTAGTAGCCAGGACTACCTCTTAATGATGGAGCAAAATTGCTTAAAGTGTCACAGAAAAGACACAAATTCCACATTGTAAGGAGGTCAGGGTCCCTCAGATGATCAGGGATAGAGTTTGGTTACCCTACTATTACCCTAAATTTTAATTTAATATCATTGCCCTGTTATATACTTACCAGAATTCCCCGATACCAATATACTGCATTTCTTTTAGGAAATATGACTTTTATACTTATTTTCAGGATTAGTGGAATTTAACTACATACTCAGAATTTACGATTTCCTGCACAATTCCAGGATCTTGTATATAATATCTACACTAACAAAACATTCCCTCTGAAATCACTCATCTTTTATACGCACATGTTTTAGATAAGCAGTATGCCATGTATAAGAATTATTCAGCAACAAACTTTCAGAAAGATCTCGTAACAGCAGAGACCTGTGAGTGACACGGGCATGAGGCCCAGAATTCAAGGCTGGTCTCAGAGAAAGGCTCCAGCATCAGCTGAAAAGAAAAACTTGGACATGACCAACGGAAGAGCTGATGGTAGAGCCAACTCACCATGGGAATACCAGGTCAGCCACTGTCAGTCCTGCAGAAAAACAAAGGCACAAAGAGTAAGGAAAAGGATTCCAGAAGGTAAATAATTCCTAAATCTGGAATGGCCCCTTTATATTCTCATATATGTGGAAAGTAAGAATGTAACCGGGCCCAGGAGAACCACACTATGAGATCTGACAACTAAGTTCGCGAACTTGTGGCAACGATGTCGCTAACCTTTTCTGATGTCAGAGGGATTATTCATTATGAATTTGTACCAACTGGACAAACAGTTAAGCATGTTTACTATTTGGAAGTGCTGGAAAGGCTGCGTGAAAAAGTTAAGACGACCTGAACTTTTTGCCAACGTGGCTCTTGCATCACAACAATGCACCAGCTCACATGGCACTGTCTATGAGGGAGATTTTAGCCAGTAAACAAATAACTGTATTGGAACACTCTCTCTACTCACCTGATCTGGCCCCCAATGACTTCTTTCTTTACCTGAAGATAAAGGAAATATTGAAAGGAAGGCATTTTGATGACATTCAGGACATCAAGCGTAATACGACAACAGCTCTGATGACCATTCCAGAAAAAGAGTTCCAAAATTGCTTTGAAGGATAGACTAAGTGCTGGCATCAGTGCATAGCTTCCCAAGATGGGTATTTCAAAGGTGACCATAGTGATATTCAGCAATGAGGTATGTAGCACTTTTTCTAGGATGAGTTCGCGAACTTAATTGTCCGACCTCGTAGAAATTTGTCAACAAGTTTATATATTTAAGCAGCGCTATTCAAAATCCATTCTTAAACCAACCACCGAGCCAGATTCACAGCTCTTTCTCAGGACCACCCACACCAACCTCAGGTCAATAGCACTCCAAGAAGGACCATGAGTCTTAGACGGCATGTACCTGGCTGTACTGAAAGGCACATCCAGAATATGACAAGGATCATTTACAACTAAATTCTTAACATCTTCTGCAGAGTCCCGACAGTAGAGACCTTTGGAGTCTATGTGTTGTTAATAGCCAGGCATTACAGAGCCATAACACATAAAAGGAAAAACAAAACTAAAAGGCTAACAGAATAATCCAAAGGTCATTCTATGGAGGCAGGAGCTCGGCGGCTCAGAGGAGGTTGCTGGGGCCTCATCTCTGGAGCTCCGGGGGATGCTGAGTTATTCTCCCATGTAATAGTGCTACCTTCAGCATATATCTTACCATTCCAACTCGCGTGTTTGAAGTACCAATATTTTCCTCCTCCATAATTAACGAAGACCATGAGGATAAGAGCTAGTCTGTAAAGCAAGAAAGCATGCTTTCAGGGCTTGCGCAAGTGACAAGGAATGGCCCAGCTGCCACAGACACATACTCACAAGGTGCAGTCATGATACAAGATGACACTTAAAGAGCAAGAAACTATTACTTCTAGTCACTATAATTAGGACACTACACTAAAGTCCTTCTGTTGCCAACACTTCCAACGTGATGATGTCTTAAGAAAAATTTATACTGACACTATACTTTGTAACTTGAAAACAAAGCAAAACATTTCTAATTGCTCAATTTTGTGCTAATTTTTAGGTGTTTCAGGTTCAAGAACTGTAGTAGAAGGCATACAGTCACTACAGTGAAAGCTGAGGGTTCCAATCTGGGTTCCTTCTTTCTTACTAGTCGTAAGACCTTGGGCAAGGCTCCCATCAGTTACGTACCTCAGCGGGCTTCTCTGTGAAAGAGGGAACGTATCTCACATGGGGGGCTGCTGGGACTGTTAAGGACAGTAATGTATATTATTGTGCCCAGCCAGGGCTTGGCACATTTTAGGTACTTAATAAATGTTAGTTCCTGTCTGTCTGTGAACGTCTCATCTCCAGAAGGGGCAATGAGAATCGGAAAGAAAAATACAATAAAGTCAATTCTGAATATGCTATTGCTTGATGCTAATTCTATAGAACGTGGGAAATGAAGACTTTCCTATGTTAATAGGGTAATTTGGGGGGGACCCTGAAGCCCAACTGCCTAGAATCAAATCTTGGCTGTCTCACTCAGTCTGAGTGAACTTGGGTAAGTTACTTAACTCTGTGGCTCAATTTCTTCATCTGTAAAACAGGCATATTGAAAGTATATACCTCATCAAATTGTTGAGTAAACAAAGACAAGTTAGAACAGTGCCTAGCACATAGTGAGAATTCAAAGATTGTTAGCAATTATTATTATTATGATTGTTGTTATTATGACCTGGCTTGAAATATACGCACTGGGAGCACTCAGAGTTCTGAGGAGGCTGGGGTAGAATGACAAGGTTGTAACTGGAGTTTAAAAGCCCCCAGAGGGTAGAAATGAAAGACCTGATACCTAGATATTACTTTTCAGCTATATAGTTTTACACTTTATTATCAGAGTTTGGTCCTGGCCGTCATTCTTCTACCAGAACTCTAAGATTATAACAATTTACTGTCAGTGGTGAAGGATGGGAACTCTTTTGTGTGCTGGTGTTTCATGTCTAGAGTGACGCATCTTCTCATTTGCCAAACTACTGACCAGGTATGGAGATGCAGACAGACATGGGGGCCCCACATATAGCTACTGCCCAGTGTAAATGACCTAAATCCAGCAGAATCTACATACCAGTGGAAACTGGTTTTGGCCTTGCCCCACTACTCCTTTCTAGCAACATACTACATGGGCTATCACGACAGTGTTCAAGTAAGGAGAGGCTGCGGATTTTTACTGCAACAAATCCTTTTTACCCTTGAAATGAAAAGATATATAAAATACGTTAAGTGACAAGTGTGTTTATGTGCAAACATGTCATCCCAGACTGCCTGCGCCCAGCATGTTACAAGGCAGGCCCACGTACCCCCTGAACGTGTCCACGCAGTGGAGGCGCAGGCGCACAGCAGACGCACGCCACGCTTCTGGTTGGGCGTCGCCGCCGAGCTGGTCCGCCCTGCTTGGGGAGCCCAGCTCCTGCAGAGAGAGAGAGAAAGACAGGACGATTCATAATGCTACGGAGTAAAGGACATTTTTCTGTATTTTAGGGAAGAAATTAACAGAGTGGAAAGCTCAAGATCGTTATTCTGAACAATAATTTGTTTTTGTAAAGATCCCATCTAGAGGTTTGTTTTTTCACTTTAGTGTGTGTGTGTGTGTGCGCGCGCGCGCCTTCTGCAGAGCTTGCAGTAACCATGATGATAAATGACCACAGAGACCTGGTCCATATGTGCATCTGGTACAAGCGTACAAAGCAAATATGTCCATAATGAACTTATTAACACAAATAATATGTTTCATCATCTCAGTAGACCATCGCATTTATAGATTCAATACTTATGTCTCTCGTTTTAATACTGACACTCTCAACTTAACTGGATCGATTCAACAGTGCTGGCCGCAGAGAAAAATGTCTCCACTGCGGGCATCACAGGACAGCCTGCGTTCCAGCTTCAATGAAGAAATACAAGGGGACAGTGCCCTTCACGGGAGCTGAGAGAAGGCTGCTCTCTAGTAAGAATACAGGACACAGGGCCTGGCCTTCCATAATATAAACCAGATTAATTAAACCAGATAATAAAGATTATTCAATAGGAAATTATAACGTCCAAATCTAGAAAACCACCCAGACCATATAAGATGCATTCTAGTAACTCACAGAATTAATGAGGCGATCAGTTTCCCGAGAATTTATTGCTTTAGATATCCAATTATTAAAGTCATCCAAACTGTAAATAAATAAATGGCTCAGTTAATTTATTTTCTTTGGCAGAATTTTTAAAATGACTGGATATCATATTGAAAGAAAATTTAAGTCCATATTTCATACAAGTCCAAGAATTAAACATTTTAAAGTTTTTTAATGAAACAAAGGTAGAAATAAAAGTTTATAGCAGCAGTATTTTTAAATGCTCGACCCTTACAGCATAGTTTCCTCATCAGTAAAATAGGTAAAAAGATAGAGCCTTCATTCAAGAGTTGTTGTGAGGGTTTAATGAGATTATTATTCCCTGTAGCTAGAATTATTAATAATAATAATATTAAAATCAGAATAGGAAAAAACTGCAAACCACCAAATGCACTCAATACAAAACTAAATAAACACAGTATACGACAGGATGAGATACAGCTATTTAAGTAACAAGTGGGCTCTGTGCCTGCAAAGAAATACAAATATAAACTATTAAAAACAAAAAGCCAAAACCCAACATGCAGACTTGATTACAACCAAATAAAATGCATGTATGCAAACTGAGAAAGTTTGAAAGTAACTTTGGAGTAATTCAAATAATTAATATATTGGGATCTTTTTTCTAGAAGGTTACTTTAGTTCACAAAGATATCCAGATGATCTTAAACTGATTTATATGATTAATAAAAGATAAATATATTAACTGGTTTTTCTTTAAAATGAGATTTCTACTTGGAAAACAATTTTGAAAAAGTGTATCTTAGCCTGGCAAAAACAACCCCACCCACATTTTATATAAATTTTGCACATTTGAATTATCTAATGCATAGCATTTTTTTCCCTTATATATATAGTTTTTTTTATCATGGGACATTTCAAGCATATGAAGAAGCAGAGAAACCAGTATAATGAATCTCCATGGACCCACCACACAGATTGAACAGATATCTATACACGGTCAGTCTTACTTCATCTATATTCCCACCTGTTGCCCCCTTTCCCTGCCATCTTTAGACTGATTATTCTAAAGAATCCCAGACATCATATCATTTCATCCATAAAATACTTCAGTATGTATCCCTAAATGATAAGGACTCCTTTTATTTTTAAACATAACTACAGTATTACCATTACATTTAAAAATATTATCAGTGCTTCCATATTAACAAATAGTCTCATAAATTTTTCTTAGTTTTGTTGTTCAAATCAGTATCCAAACATGATCTATATATTCAGTGCATATATTTTTAATTTCTTCTCTTTTTCCTCACAACTTAACTCCTATTTCTAGCTTATTCAGCATTGATAACATCACTAGCACATGAAAAACATTAAAATAGAGATATCTAAAGAAAAGTGAAATGGAGAAATTAAAAATATTTTAAAATTAAAAATTTTAAAAAGCACTTAATTTTCTCTTATGTGCTTGCTCTCCAAGTAAGCTGTATTCTTACTACATTTTTAGATTCTTTTCTGGTTCAGACAAACCTGAACTTCCCGAGACTTTCATGGGCATGATGGAAAGTGATGGGGCAAGGACAAGGGACTCTTGCTTTGCCAACAATAGCATTCTGCCCTTAGGCTGCAGAATCACATGCAAAGAAGTTTCAATTCCACAGTAGGGTGAGGTGGCATTTCTTCTCTTTGCAAGAGCTTAATATCAGCTATCAATTACTTTACAAAGTGATGTAACAGATCCATTCATATTAAAAGCACCAAATGAAAGCACCCTAATAAACTGGAACAGTATTTGCATCTTATCCAAAGACTGACAAGATAATACCTTAATTCAAAGAAATGAAACCTCTGCTAGGATTATACTCTGTCCCCAAAAAGCAGTTTCTAGGTAAAACTCTGCTTCTAAGCATCCCGTAGTTCTTTTACCCCTATACGCAGTCAGGTTTCTCCTACATGGAATTATTTCTAAGACGCACAAAGGTAGAAGGTCAGAGTGCATAAACTCCCCAGAGTGGCAGGGTTTCCCCAAGCTAGCAGACTTAAAAGCTAGGTTCTCTTTCTTCCAATTTAGATACAGCTCACCAGTAAAATTTTGTGGTCCTTCCTGAGACACTAACAGGCTGAGCCCGTGAAAAACCAATCTTATTTCTTTTAAAACATGAAAGACCTTTCCTTTGAAAGGCGATTTGCCAGGCCTGGATTTATTTCACTTTCTTTTTCTTTTCCAGTGTACTAATTCACTCTGACCAGAATCACTGGCACCCAGGCAGAGGAGGAGAATTCCCTCCTCAAGTTGCTAACCCTAACGGGGGGAGGAGTCCAGGCTGAGTCCACAGGCAACGCACCTCACCCTCCATGTCTGCTGCCAGAGGCCCAAGCTGGCAGGAGCTGGGAAGCTGGCCTAGAGGGGTGGCCTCAGGGCTCAAGGAGCTGGAGAGAAGAAAAAAAAGTCCAGCCTGGCAGCTGCCTCCTAAAATCATCACAGTCCACTTCCTCTCGCTATGAAGCAGGATATGAGATGCTTTGAGGAAATAATTATTTCTCAAGCATTTTCTTCGACTTTTTCAGTCATTTGGGAGGCTGGAAGGCAAAGATCCATTAGAACTAGGTTATCATTTTCCTCAAGTCAGGGGTCATCTCTAATTCTACACTGAATCTCTAATGCCTAGGACTGGGCTGGACATGGTGGACACAGTAAGCAGTCATTTGATCAAAGAACAATGGCCATTTGAAGGGTCCAACTTCCCTTTCTGAATATATTTTTTCTATAGTCTACTTTCCCCAATTTTGTGCTTTCCTAATAACACCTGCTTACCTCAACAAGAACCTTAGAAAGCACACTGCAATGACGGCTGCCAGACCAACAAGGAAGGCGATAATCACAGCTACAAAAATAACAGAAAACACAGTATCACCAAAAATGTCATCATAAGCATTAAAGGTGTCACATCATTACATTTAATCTATAAATGAAAAAATGCAAACAAATAAAAATGGAAACATATGGGGGAAAAGAAGCCTACGTTCGTACGCTAAATTTCCTATAAACAACTGAAAACACTCTTCATGAGGGGAGTGCTAATTTTCATCATGAAAAATATCAAACACACAAAAATACAGAGAATTGTACAATTAACCCACATATCTCAGCACCTAAATTCTAGAATTATCAAGATATTGTCACTCTTGCTTTACCTATTACCACTCTCCTGGTTTTGGGGTGTTTTTTTGGCCTAAAATGTTTTTAAGCAAATCCCAGATACAATGTCATTTTATCCCTATATCTTCAGTATGTATCTCTACAGCAAGGTTTTTGTCAAAGACGTCTCAGCATTATACAACTCCTAACATGAGAAGGGCACAACGTCACTTCTGTAATGATCTACCACAAATGCATTACTCCTACCTACTTATGAGAAAACAGAAAGTAAATCCAAATAACAAAATAAGTAGTCAGTCCTCTTCAAAAGTGTCAAGGTCATGAAACACAAAGAAAGGCTGTGGAACTGTCCTAGATTAAAGGACGATAGGAGCCTGAGAATTCAATGCACTGTACAATCCTGCATTGGATCCTGGACCAGGAAAAAACAAAAAATTAAAACGGACAATTGGAGAAATCTGAAAAGTCTGCAGATCAGTAACTAGCACTGTATCGATGTTAAGTTCCTGGTCTCAGTAATTGTATATGGGATAATTGTACTACTATTATATCATTTAGGAGTATAAGGTACCCCTAAAGGTGGGTAAAAGGTACACGGGAACTCTTTTTTGCAATGCTTCTATAAGTCTAAAACTATTTCAAAATTAAGTTTCTTAGAAATGGACCTTTTGTTATATAACCACAATGTCATACAAAATCAACAATAATTCCCTGGCTAACACTGAGTCCATATTCCAATTTTTCTAGTCCCCAAAATGATTTTTTGTAGTTAAGTGTGTTCAAATCAGGATCCAAACAAGGTTCACATCTTGCATTTGCTTAAGTCATGTTTCTTAAGTCCCATTTAGTCGTAAACTGCGATTGACTTGTTTTAAACACCAGGTCAGCTGTTGTCTATTAGCCTGTCTCCCGTTCTAGATCTGTCAGTATGCTTCCTCATGGTGTCACTGAACTTGCTCGTCTATGCTCCAAATGTTCTGTCAATGGGAGACTAGCTGTAAAGGCTGAACACGTTCAGCTTTCTCGGGAAGAACACGTCCCACGTGGTGGCGTCCTTCCCACCCCACATCAGAAGCTCCTCCCGCGATGGACCACATGCCTGAGGTATGTGTTCAGCTGGAGAAAGCCTGTCCCTTTTCATCTGATGGTTTCATCCACTCATGATTTTTGCCTATAGCAATTATTTCATTAGGGGTTGCAAAATATTCTGCCCTTTATTAGCTGGAATTCTTCTCTAAAGAATTTACCCTCATCATCTAGGACTCTTTGGTCATCCTAAAATATAACGTAAAACAAGAAAGGCAGGATAAATGCTTAGATCTTTCAACTGAAAATTTTACAGCACACTAGTTAACATCAGGTGTCCCTGTTACCTCCAAAGGCAACCAAAGTATTGTTTTTGTTTTTGTTTGGGGAGGCGGAGGGGTCATGCTCTTTTTATTCTCATAATAAACTCAGTGGTTTTTGTTTATTCAATGTGTTTCCATCAATTACATTCATTATTCTTTTTAATACTTAAATTGTCCCATGTTGGCACTTTCATATTGGTTCTTATGTTCTTTTGACATGACCCCACAGTGTCACTATAAACAGTACTTACTAATGCCCCAGGGACTTATTATATTATCTAATGGGGGGCTCAGAGTGACAGATTTTATTCAGTGGAATAATTAGAGAATGAATGGTCCCTTCTTGACCTAAGGGGACCTCTGGACTGTCAATGTAAGATACATACAGGAAAACCTATACCCTAAACCCCAAAACAAGGACAGATACTTCACAGTCAATTGCTCTATTTCTAGTTTCTTTCTGCTACATTAACTTTTTTCTCTTATTTATGCTTTATAATTAAACAACTAAGAGAATATGTTGATATATCATATAATTTTGTCACATGTCACATAATATTCTTGGTATTTTAAATACCAATGATAATACATACATTATAAATATACCATAACTATGAGATAGACAACCTATAATCCAGGTTTTAAATTACACAAACTGTCACAAACAATACTCAAACACTAAAACCTTTGAAAAAACAAATTTTAAAAAATCAGCAAAGAGCGTATACATACGAAGATTACTGTTAACTGGATTCTTATTGACAACTAGGTCACAACCAACGTCATTGACTCCATTACGGACGTGCTTTACCAAGAGAGAATAGTTTCCGAATTCGCCAAACTTGTATTCCAGCCTGTAAAGATCAGGTAAAATTAAGAAAGTTGATTAGATTAAGGGGAAAAGGAGTTGGATTTTCATCATGTCATGAAGGCAGAATTTAGGTTATTACTGAGTGCAGACCAGGAAAGATTAGAAAAAAATATTTTGAAGGAAAAAAAGTTAAAACCAAATAGGAAAAAATATATAGAGAGAAAATGAAGACTTCAGGTCATAGCAAAGCAGGCACAAACCTACAAACTTCTTTCTCTTCCAAGGTGTCGTTAAGTTGCAGGATGGAACCGTGCTGGGTGCTCACAGCAGTAGCTGCAATGCTGGGCTTCCCAGGTTCTGCGCTCCCAGAGACATTTACCAGCACCTGAAGCAAACACTACAAAATAAAAACGCAAGCGAGCTGTCAGAGGTGTTTGAAAGTCTGTTGGTTGTTGGAGGCCGTGAACATCCAACTGAAGACCCTGAGATGACTTTTCTTTCATACTTATGAAAAAACTTTTAAATTTCAGTATTTTAGATAAAATTTTCCTATATGTTGCCATGGAAACGTACAACCTGCATTCATAGGTATATTTTTCACATAATTAACACATACGGCATACATTAAATTTTGCATTCTATTGTTTTGATTATTTAACAAGTTTCCACACTGCTACCCAATATGCATATGTATATTTTTATGGCTGCATTATATTCCATCAAATATTGTAACTGTGAGTTTTTAGGCTGCTTTTAAATTTTTTATATGTAATTTATATAAATTATATTGGTTTTAAAAATAATTTAATTATCTAATTATATAATAGAAACATATTTATATTTATAATTTATAGTGTATGTAATTTATATGTTATATTGTTTTAAAAGATCTACACATGATGCTCTTATTCATTTAAATTCTTCCCCTAAGATAAATTTCCAAAAACAAAATTACTGGATAAAAAAATAATCATATTAATGGTTCTTGTTACATGTGCCAAATAGTACTCAAATAAGAAAAATTACAACAATGTATTTATTTCTCATTAGCCTTCCCAGGATTTAAAAATCATTCTTCTTTTTGCTCATGTACTAGATATTTATGACATTACAGCATTAAGATTACATTTTAAAATTATCAGTAGATTAAATAACTAAATATTGTTTTGCTATTTTGTTTCCTATGGTGGGAGCCATCTTTTAAGACACCAAATTCCCTTGAATGTTAGTGTAGAAATATGTTGTCCTCATATACTGTAATATTAAACTTTTAACTATCAAATATTTCCCCATTCTAGTGCTTTCCTTTTCATCTTGTTATATTGTTGTTTTTAATACAAGTTTTTGAAGTTTTATAGAAATACTAATCTGGCTTGTTATTTCTTCAATTGCTTCATTAGTTTAAAAATGTACTCTGTGGGCTGGCCCGGTGGCTCAGGCGGTTAGAGCTCCATGCTCCTAACTCCGAAGGCTGCTGGTTCGATTCCCACATGGGCCAGTGGGCTCTCAACCACAAGGTTGCCGGTTCAACTCCCACAGGGATGGTTGGCTGTGCCCCCTGCAACTAGAAAATGGCAACTGGACCTGAGCTGCGCCCTCCACAACTAAGACTGAAAGGACAACAACTTGAAGCTAAAACGGCACTCTCCACAACTAATATTGAAAGGACAACCTGACTTGGAAAAAAAGGCCTGCAAGTACCCACTGTTCCCCAATAAAGTCCTGTTCCCCTTCCCCAATAAAATCTTAAAAAAAAAAACCAAAAAAAACGTACTCTGCTTTTTTTAGTACTTTGTAAATTTGTGAAGGTTTTTAAACTTGGAGCATTTGATAGATGGTATATAATTATTCTAAATACCTTTCCCTATGGTTTTAATTGTAATATGTTAAATTCTTATGTAAATTAGCTTCTGCTTCTTACACTTACTTTGGGCCTGGTGTTCATTTCTCTCTTTTGGCAACATAAACAATTGTGGTTTGTAATAGAGCTTACCTGGTACACCAAGTCTCCATACTGCCCCTTCTCTTTCTGGGCTGTCCTTTGATTCTCTTGCTCATTTGCCATTTCATACAAATTTTGGAATTATTTATGCATATTCTATAAAGCATCTATTAATATATTAACAGCAATTATGTTAAATGTATGAATTAATTTGGGAAGTATTGCCATTTTTCCTACGTTTGGTCTTCATATCAGAGTGCATTGGCTGTCACTCCATTTAACCTATATTTTTCCCATTAAAATTTCATCATTTTCTTTAAATATGAGCTCTAAAAATTCCTCAAGGGTAAAAATATGTCAACATAAATGAATCTTTCAATATGCTAACTTATTCTATTCAATAGAATTTCATTAAAGATTTTTGAACTCATTAATTAGAAAGATCGGCCTGCATTTCTTTTCATATCTTTGCCAGATGTTAAGATGAACTTTCTATCTATACTGCAGAGTAAATCAGATATCAATCCATCATTTTTTGGGGGGAAGAGGAGGTTAGTTATATTTAGTGTCAATTTATATAGATTGAGAATTACTTATTTGAAAATGTAGAAAATTTTACCTATTTTTAGGTTGAGAAATTCATTATAACTTTCAAGATTTTTTAATCAGTTGCTAATCTATTTTTGTTCTCAATTTATTGAATTAATCTTCATATTATATTTTTTGAAGGAAATCAACTGTTGAACTTAAAATTTATCGGCTTGTAACAGTTCATCGGACCATAAATATTTTAATTACAGTGCTTATGTATACATCTTAATTTCTAATTTTATTGCTTTCCATTGTTCTCTTAAATTTATCAATAATTTACCAATTGTGTGACTTTTATTTTTTAAAATCACCTCTTGACCTGTTCCGATTTGAATTTTTTGTCTCATTTTCCAGTTCATCTACTTATTATTTTTATTGCTTCCTTTTTTTTCTTTTTGTTTGGAGGATGACATTATTTGCTTTCTAAAACCTTGAGATCCCTACTCAGTAGCCTTGCATTTCCCCTTTTCTTTCTGATTTAACATAAAGCAAGATCCTGAGAATGGAGGGAAGTGAGTCCCAGCACTACTATATAATAACTGGGTAACCCAGGAAAAAGTCACTTTACTTCTCTTAATCTCAGCTCAGTATCACCACTAGCAGGATCCAGACATATCTCTATTGGATTGTTGTGAGGATTAAAATGAGATACAACATATGTAAGACATGGAGCAGGCCCTCAGTAAACAGCAGCTGCAACTTCTATTATCAGCATTATCATTAGAAACATTTAAATAAATTTTTGTAAGAATTGCTTTGGCTAGATCAAAAATTTTTCTATGAAATATTTATGTTTTTTCTATACAATACTTATATTTTCCTTAAACAAAATCATTTTTAAGCTTTTAAATTAGCAATTTTTTCTTGACTTAGTCTTATGTAGTTAATTGTCCTGATTTTTAATTCTTCAGTATGTCACCAGCATCACTGTTTTGTACCAATGATCCTACTTTTTTTATTCTAAAGATGCTCTTACTTACCCTAGAGCTAATACCTGACAACGCAGTCTTTTCTCTCCTCAACTTGTCTTCCAAATATTTTAGACCTTTATTAAGTCTTTTTAGAAGATATTTTGCTCATTCTTGAATTATTTATGATTCTTGTGGCCTTTAAATTTAGCTATTGTTGATTTTTTTCAGTCCTTCTTGTAGGTTAAATCTTTTCTGTCTCGAGCTACCTTTTTTTTTTTTTTAATAGTAGTCTGCTTTATTGGACCATTAGGAAACACTAGAAACCTGCTACTTTTATGAGATCATGCATTTTTTTATTTTTTTAAGGAGGGTGCAGCTCACCGTGGCCCATGCGGGGATTGAACCTGCAACCTTGGTGTTATTAGCACCACGCTCTAACCAACTGAGCTAACCAGCCACTCCTGAACTACCCTTTTTAATACTACAAATTTTCTCTGTTTCACATTGCTTTACAAAGCTTTCAATGGGTTTAACCGAAAGTCTCATGTGTTGCTGCATCGTCTTTTCAGCTGGTACTCATAGTAGTGGTACACTATACATCAAATTCCTCTTCTGAAGGTAGTACACTCAAGCTCTCAATTTTATTTGGAAATAAAGAATATTTTATTCTACATGGAAGAATAGCCTTGTCCTCAAAAAGCAACAAGGCCTAGAACAAGGGTAAAACCTTCAGATTAAAAAAAAAATTACCATCAGAGAGGCAGATTCCTGGAATTATTGCCCTTGTCTCAACGTAAGTCTCCCCACTATCCTCACCACTCTTGCTGTTGAAGAATATCCCGGTATGTCTCTCCCTTCTGGCCCAGCAAAAGGGTTATGCATTAGGCAGAGAAGTAAAATAAAATATGGCCTATCAATTTTGCTTATCACTGAGAACTGGGTTTTTAAAAAGATGGGTGGTGGAGGGCAAGCCAGATGGCTCAGTTGGTTACAGCGCAAGCTCTCAACAAAAAGGCTGTTGGTTCAACTCCTGTATGGGATGGTGGGCTGTGCCCCCCGCAACCAAAAGCCTGAAAACGGTAACTGGACTTGGAGCTGAGCTGTGACCTCCACAACTACTGTGTTTCCCCGAAAATAAGACCTAGCCGGACAATCAGCTCTAATGCATCTTTTGGAGCAAAAATTAATATAAGACCGGATATATTATATTATTATATTATATTATATTATATTATATTATATTATATTATATTATAGACCCAGTCTTATATTATAGTAAAATAAGACTGGGTCTTATATTAATTTTTGCTCCAAAAGATACATTAGAGCTGATTGTCTGGCTAGGTCTTATTTTCGGGGAAACACGGTAGATTGAATAAATAAAATAAAAAGATAGGTAGTGGAAAAGATAAGAAACTGATGTTGCTCATTGCTAGGCATTCTCCCTGATTATATTTCTTCCGATTATATAGCCTGTTTGTTTCCTTACCTATAAAACTGAAGTTAACATGTGGAGGGCTTCAGGTATGAGAGCATCAAGGATCATACCTAACTAGCCCCGAAATAAATAAAATTGTGAGCATGACCACTCATACCTACATGATAACACCGTTCAGAATTCCAGTAGACAATCAAGTTTGTCCCAAGTAGTTCATTATGGATGAGCAGCAAAGCCTGGTCCATCTTCAGCTCTATATGCCTTTTTTTGTCTAAGTCTGGTAAGAATTAGAAAAAAAAGTTTAAAAAAGAAAAAAACAAGACACCTTATGTTTTAGAGACAAAGTAACCCTGTGTGAACCATGGCTTCACAGGAGTGCTTCTCAAATGTCTGCACTCGGGTTCTTTGGGGTTTCTAACCCCTAACTTTGTGTACACACGAATGTACACACACACAAACACACACACACCCCTTTTGCACAGGTGCCTATACTACAAATGAGGACTCAGCCAACACCATTCACATCCAGTGTGGAAAAGGACCACGTAGGGACCTTACATTCATCAAGTGCTAAGATTCTGATGGGCACTGAATTTAGTAGTTTCCACATATCTTCTATTTGATAATCTGACAACCTCATTAGCCAGGTATCGTCTCCATTTCACAGGTGAAGAAATTAAGGCTCACAAGGATTAGATAACTGCCCGTGGCCGCAGAGTTTTCCTGTGAAATCACGGTTTTGAACCCAGTTTGTGTGATTCGAAAGTCCAAACTTTCCTCAACTGAGTTATTCAGCTCTGACTGCGGCAAGGGCAGCATGAGACCTGCAGAACCCCAAACCTACTGGATTAGGACATACAGGGTAGCAGGGTCCCTGGGGGATTTGCACTTGCTTTAAAGTCTGGAAAGCTCTGCTTTATATAACTTTGGTTTGTAGTTCTGAATCTCCTACTTTCCATGGTAGATTAGGGGCAGGTAAGGAGAGAGAACAAGTCAGTCTGAAGGGCAGAAAGACCCACGGCTCTGTATTGCCTTGGCTTAGAGCTTCCCCCAAGTTTATTAGATGCTCTTAGGAGTCCACGAAGACATGCACATTCTAAGTCTGTGAAATTTGGAAGAAAACAAAGTGAACTATTATTGGCTAAAGTTAAAGCAAAATGTTTCATTGAGACCAAATAGGCCATTTATGTCTATTATATGAAAGAAAAATTAACTTACCCTGTAACTTCTAGGCAAGGGGGGAAAAAGGGAAACTAATAAAACAATTAGAAAGGTAATAATCTAGCCTCTTTTATTTTGCAATATGAAAGCTTATTTCAGGGCTAAAACAAAACAAAAAATATTAAAGTCCTGGCCCCACCCCAGACCAATTAAATCAGAGTCTGTGCCCAACCATCATGATTTTTAAAATTTCCTCCCCAAAACAACAAAAATTCTGAAGTAATTGCAATATGCAGCCAAGGTTTAAGACAATAGCTAGAGAGGCTGGGAGTGCAAAGCCAAGGGATTTTGACACCTTTGTACTTTTTTGCATTGTTTGAATATATTTTTGTAAAAAACAATGAGTCTGTATCTCTCTCTTTCTCTCTCTCTCTCTCTCTCTCTCTCACACACACACACACACACAAAGGACACAATTCTGAAACCATATAATATGACATTGAAATTGAACCTGATGCTGTTTCAAGAAAAAGCTGCCAACTTTCCACACAGATGACTTTGGAAATACCAGGGTAACACTCAAGGAGCATTACCTACAGAAGAACAACACTCCCTTCCTCTTCCTGTCTACAATGTCTTGGTGAGGAAATAAACCAAATAAAGCCACCTTTCAGTAGTCCTAGGGTAACTGTGCTGTTTGTACATTAGCCTTTTATTTCATTTCCAAATATTTAATTTCTGGTTCTAGCTCTCTGCTCAGGAGTGTCTTTGCTGGACATATTTTAAAAGACATATTCTACTTAATTTTTTTTCTTTTGATGTAAACTTGAGTCCTCAAATCATATGAAGATGGAGTTCTTAGTAGGAAGTTGTCCGGTCCAAACCTGCACACCAGGTGGCACTGAAAGTCCGGCTGTCTTCTCAACACAGCTTGGTGAAGCTGGGGGAGTGGATCACTTCAGAATACTATGTTCTCACCCACTACAGAGAATTACTATTTACAAACTACCTTTTTCCCTAAAATAATTGTCATTATGAATTGGTGCTAAAATGCAAAGAAGGAGCATTGTATGGGATCTGTCCCTGACAGGGCAGATTATGTAACCTCTTGGGCTCTGTTTCATCAAAAATGAGGGGAGTGGACGAGATTGAACTCCCGGGTGGGAGAGGCACCATAGAAAACATAATCAGCTAAGA
The DNA here is from genome assembly GCF_004115265.2 of Rhinolophus ferrumequinum. Classification (NCBI taxonomy): domain Eukaryota; kingdom Metazoa; phylum Chordata; class Mammalia; order Chiroptera; family Rhinolophidae; genus Rhinolophus; species Rhinolophus ferrumequinum. The sequence goes on from NC_046287.1 coordinate 57,767,306, forward strand.
TGCGTTTTCAAAATCCATTCTGTCGTCGCCCTACAAGATTCTGTTTGGGGAGGCGCAGCAGTTTGAACTACATACTGATACCAAAACCCTCGTGTCCTGACACAAAAAAAGGGAATGAAAGGAGGGATAAGACAGGTAGGTCATTCGCACCTTTTCAGGTGATAGTCCGACCTTCCCCAAACGCTGACCAAACCAGACTTGCTGCACTTGGCTGATCCCACAATTTCTGACCAAAGCATCCCTGGGGAGGGGCTTGGGTCTAGGATCTTCTAGGGCCGTGGCTCCTCGTCCCTGGGATCTAAAGGAAGGCCCTGCAATGTGTATTTTCCACCATTTCCCCTGCTGAGTTCGGAGACCAGGCAAGTTAGGGAAACACCAGATAAACTGAGCGCCTGTCCTCCCCGCCGCACATTAGAATCACCCATCTGCCCCGGCAAAAATACCCCAGCCTGGCCCCTACAGGCTGCGAAATTCGTGTTGTGGCTTCTCAGCAAACAGCGGGGTGCCCGCGGACCAGGACCTCAACCGCTCCTCCCGTCGCCTCGGAAATAAAAGGCGTCTAAGGGAGGCGCGGGGTGGGATTCGCTCGAATTCGGACTTCGAGTTTTAACCACCAGCTCCTGCAATTACCGCCCTCCCGGCACCGCCTCCTGCAGTTTAATTCCACTTCGGCCCTTCATTCGGGAGTGGAATCCCAGCGCCGATTGAGGCCCTTCGGGGTCCTGCTCCGTGCCGCGGCTGACGCACTCGAGCGCCCCGCAACTCCAGCCACAGGGCAGGGCGGCGCCCTCACCCCAGATTTCCTGCCTCGCAGCGTGCCGCCCGCTAAGTCCTCTGTCCTCTGGGGAAGGGACTTCATTTGTGCGGAAGTCCCGCCATACAGTGGACTAGATGAGGGGTGCGTGACGGATACACCCCTCTTGGCCAGTCCGCCTCTTACCTAGCTTTGCATCTGGGGGAACAGGTCTCCCGATCAAAGACACTTGACAAAAATCGCCTGAAGACACAGGATGCCCCGCAGCCTCGGGGCGGGGTCAGGGTCGGGGTCGGGGGTCGGGCGGAGACCCCTGCTGCTCTGCCTCCCGCTCCTGGAGAGGCCGGCGCCCCGACTCCCGCCCCGCTTTCTCCGTCTTTCCCCCTTTGGGTAGGTGCTGTTTGGATACTGGGGCCCCCCACTGCGTGATGCAGTCCCACAATGCCTGCGACAGCGGCCAAACGTGCTACCCACATGATTCCCGGCCCGGAGGTTCTCACAACCGCGTAGTGGAAACAAAAACTAGTTTCGAAGAATGGCTTTTCCGAGCGCTCGCCTGCCCAGCGTCCCCAGCCGAGAGGGGGCGCCGTGGCACCCCGCGGGAGGAGACAGTAGCACGCCTCGCGGGCCCGGCAGCCTGAGACGGCGCGGGGACCGCCGAGCCGCCCCAGCCGGAGCCGCGGCGCGCACTCACCTCGCGGCGGCTCGGCCTCGGCGCCGCGCTCCGGGGAGCCGCCGGGGGCCAGCAGTGCGGCGCTCAGCACGGACGCGGCCAGCAGCAGCGCAGCCATCGCCAGGCCCGCGCCCCGCGCTCCGCTCATGCCGCCTGCCGCCTCCACGGGCCGCCGCTCCCGCCCCGGCGCCGCATCTGCGGCCGGCCCTCCTCCGCCGCCGCGCTCCCGAGCTCTGCGCTTCTCCGCGGCGGTCGGCCGCGCGCCCGTCATCACCTCCCTCTCGAATGCCGTCACCGCCGCCTGAGTCACCCACGGAGGCGGGGGGAATGCAGGAGCCCAGGGCGGTGCCGCCCCGCGCGGGAGGATCCGAGGGGCCGGGCTACTCTCGGCCCTACGCTCGGGGACGCTTACTAAGCGAAGAGCCAAGGTTCTCTTTTTCTGGCCCAGTGCTTTTTGTCCTCGGGGGGAAAATCATCCAGAAGAGGGGCTTCCCGCAGGCCACAATCCACTGCTCCGGTCTCTGACCACTCCCCTGAGCGAATCTGCTCAATTCCTTCGTCCAGCCATTCATTCACCATACAAATGGGTGTTAGCATCCTCCGTCCACTGTTTGGGAAATGCAATGGTAAGACATGCATAGTCCCAGTCTCAGGGCGTTTATTATCCAGAGGGAGAGATGAGACATAAAAGCCACCATGTGATACCACTACTTTAAGGAGCTTTTTGCCAATCTCTGATACAGTTAAAGGTACGATGACCCTACCGTTGCTCTCCTAGCTATATGTCTGGAAAAATTATCATACATACAAGAGAACGTGTACAGAAATGCTTGCAGCAGAGTGACTTGACATTGCAAAAACCTGCAAACAATCTAAATGTCCATCAGTGGAAGAAATAAACTGTGGTATAATATATACAGCAGTAGAAATGATCTAGAGTTGTATGTATTGACATGGATGAATCTAAAAAATAAGGCAGAGGGGGGAAATGCAAGTTGCAGAAATGCAGGGACTGTCACATGCAGAAATACCTTCATAGTAACATATGTAAAGTGTAAAGCCAAGTAAAACAATACTATGTGTTGTTTGGGGATATACTCCTATGCATATGTAATAAAAGTGTAAAGACACATGGAACGATAACCCTAAACTTACAGCTAACGTGACACTTAACAGACCAAATGTTTTCCCCCTAGGATCAGGAACAAGGCATGGACATTTGCCCTCACCATTTCTACCCAGCATTGTCCTGGAAGTACTAGTCAGGGCAACAAGGCAATAAAAAGCATACAAACTGGCTTTATTCAAACATGGCATGAATGCATGTGTCTTAAGGAATCTCTGCCCATCCCCCAAAACTACTAGAACTTATAAGTGAATGTTACAGAATTCAAAGTCAATATACAAAAATTTTAATTTCATATCCTAGATATAAACAAAACTGGAATTTGACTTTTTAAAAATAGCATTTACAATAGAATTTTAAAAATACATCAATTTAACAAAATAGGAATAAGACCTGGACAATGAAAACTACAAAACTTTAATGAAAGGACTTAGAGACCTAATAGTTGGGAGAGACCCACCATGTTCATAGACTAGAAGAGTCCTTACTATTAAGATGCCTGATCTCCCTAAATTGATTTATAGATTCAGTGCAATCTAAATCAAAATTCCAACAGGATGTGTGTGTGTGTGTGTGTGTGTAAACTGACAAATGATTCTAAAATTTATAAGGAGATGCAAAATGATTTTGAAAAAGAAGAACAAAGTTGCAGGACTTGCACTACCTGATTTCAAGATTTACTATAAAGCTGTAGTAATCAAGATAGTGATAAGGACAGCAATATAGATCAATAGAATCAGGTAGAGAGCCTCAAAGTAAACCCACACAACTGGTTTTTCATTAAGTTGCCAAAGCAATTTAATGGGGGAAAGGATATTCTTTTCCACAAATAATGCTAGAATAATTGGACATCCACATGGGAGCAGTGGGGGGCACAAATCTTGACCCTTGCCTCACACCATATACGAAACTGAACTAGAAATGGATTATAGACCTAAATGTAAAAGCTAACACTGTAATACTTCTGGAAGAAAATATAGGAGAAAATCTTCATGAACTTGGGTTGAGCAAAGATTTCGTAAATAGTATATAAACCATTTAAAAACACAAATAACAGACACTGTTAAGAAAACGAAAAAGGCAAACCTCTGGCTGTGAAAAGATTCCCAAAAATACACATGGTAAAAGACTTAATTCCAGAATATATAATGAACTATTACAATTCAATAATAAGCAAATTATTTAAAGATGGGCAAAAGATTTAGACTCTACACCAAAGAAGATATGTGAGTGGCCAATAAACATATGAAAAGGTTCTCAGTATCACTTATCTTTGGGGAAATGCAAATTAAAACTACAATAAGATGCCACTATATAGGCACTAGAATAGCTAAAATTAAATGGGCTGATTATAACAAGTGTTGGCTACGATGTATGGAGCGATTGGAACTCTTACACATTGCTTATGAGAGTATAAAATGGTATAGAGGCTTTGTAAAACAGTTTAGAGGTTTCTTACAAAGTTAAATACACACTTACAAACATAGGACCACTCCTAGGTATTTACCCAAGACAAATGAAAATATGTCTGCACAAAGACTTGCATTTAAATATTAACAGCAGTTTTATTTATAATAGCCCCATAATAGCCCTTTTATCCATAATAGCCCTTTTTCTGGAATGGCCATCAGAGCTGTCATCATATTACCCTTGATGTACTGAATGTCATCAAAATGTCTTCCTTTCAATATTTCCTTTATCTTCAGGTAAAGAAAGAAGTCATTGGAAGAAAGAAGCCAGGTCAGGTGAGCAGGGAGGGTGTTCCCATAGAGTTATTTGTTTACTGGCTAAAATCTCTCTCACAGACAGTGCCGTGTGGGCTGGTGCATTGTCGCGATGCAAGAGCCATGGATTGTTAGTGAAAAGTTCAGGTTGTCTTTTTCAATGCAGCCTTTTCAGCACTTTCAAATCGTCAACTTGGTTAACTGTTCGTCCAGTTGGTACAAATTCGTAATGAATAATCTCTCTGATATCAAAAAAAGTTAGGAACATCATTGTAACAGGTCAGATCTCGTATATTGAGTATTACAATTTTAATCCAGTTTTCCTTTCTTAAAATGTGTATACATTTTTTTTTTGGCACCCTCTGTATAAACCAGGTTTTTACACTGGGATATCAGATGGATGGTGTGCCATTTACAGATGGCAAATTTGGAGCAGACAAGAGTTATTTGGGAAATGTTGAGTTTGAGATGTTCTTTGTGTGGACATGTTTTCAATTCTCTTGGGTAAATACTTGGGAGTGGAATTGCTGGGTTATTAACTTTTTGAGGCAACTGCTAGGCTGTTTTCCAAAGCAGCTGCATCATTTTACATTCCCACCAGCAATGTATGAGGGTTCCAATTCTCCCCATCCTGGTCAATACTTATTATTGTCTGTCCTTTTGATTACAGCCAGCCTAGTGGGTTGTCATGTTTTTGTAACAAAGGCAACAGTTAAAATACAGTGGGCAAGCATATCCTCTGATCAACCATAGAATCCCGTCAACCGTAGGAGTAGGCAGACTAGGGATAGTGATGCTAACACTGTGCTAGCCCCTGCCTGTGGTGCCCTCTCAGACTGTTAGAGGCAGACCAGGGGCACCAGCCTCACCCAGGAACCAGTTAGAAATGCAAAGTCTCAGACTTACCGCCTCAGAGACTCTGGAATGAGGCCCAGGTCCCTGCGATTCCCATGATTCTGCCTCTCAGCTTTAACCACCTTATTAGGGATGACTAATATGCACCAAATCCATCATCCCCTGCAAATGAGGAAGACAGTGACCAGGAGCTTTTCGAAGGATTCAATCATGCAACTTGAGTGGAAGGGTTTGACACTTTCCAGTAATGAGTGACAGTGTTGATGTAAAATGTTCAAATTAATTAACTTGGGATACAGAAAACTCAGCTGGAAGGTAAACAGGAATTTCACAAGTACCATCCAAGGCAGTATCACATTTCATTTCCTATATACTTGCTGTTTTAAATATTCCTTACCCGTTCAAAATTTCAAAGAGCACATGCTATAATAGTTCTCCATTAGCTCACGGGAGGGAGGATGGCAAAGGAGCTTCACGGAACAATCATCTAAAACAGTAAAGATGGCCTCGCCCATACCATGTGAAACAGGCCAGAAATACTCCCATGACCACGTAGGCAGATTATCATCTAAAAAAATGAGGAAAAAAGAGTTCTTTGGAGAACTACTCGATGATTCTTTCATATAATGCCATTTGAGAATGTCTACACTTCTTACAAGCTTACAAACTCAGTTATTAGGGTAAGGGAAGCCTCTTTCTTGTAGCTCTATTTTTGTTACTTCCTTCAGATATTGGTTAGATTCATTGCTTCTCTGCATCTTCACCTGGGAGCCACCCGCGATAGAAAGTGAAGCCAGACTTAAATCAAGCCTGGTTTGCTCTTGCTTAGCAACTTCCGCCCAGGTTGTTGAAGGGGCAGAACAGTCACATGTGCACATGGACGTGTGACGTGTAGAGGAAGAGCCACATGGCTGAACAGCACAAGCTCACTGTTAGAGCAGAACCACTGCAACTAGTGCACGTATCCCTTAAATCCCATCCTTCACTGACTGGACTAGTTTTCAGAGCATTTCTCTTGTCTGAGACACCGTGGTGTCTCTGAGGGAATTCAAAACCTTCTGGTAAGTGTCCAGAATATCCTGAGCAGTGGGTCTCTCTGCAGGAGTCTGGCTCTTACATGCTTTATGAATATCAAACAAATGGAATCGGACCATATCACTTCCTTCGACATGCCCCAAAAGGAAACTGGAGACGTCTGGAATTTTCCAGATGTCGATCTTCTCATCATACGAGGGCATGAGATCGTCGTGAAAAGACATGTCCTCTCCATAGGGCCACAGCTGCTCTGGAGCCACGAAATCTCCGTGCAGCTCCCTGTGGCCACACTTCACGAACGTCCCTGAGCTGCGGTTCACCAGGGGCAAGGCGTCCAGGTCGTTCACCACAATGCTGAAGTTACTTGTCAGCAGGTACTGGGACAGCGTCTTGGGCAGGTCACTGGAGTCGCACATGACCAGTGTGCCCAGGGGACTGTGGTGCAGGTAGTTGATGATGCCGACGTAATCCATGGCCAGCTGCAGCCTGTGCTGCCACGTGTTCACATTTCGGTACTTGGAAAGATTTAGTGTTTCTTCCAGGCTGCTCAAGGACCCTAAGGGGTGATACTCAGTGAGAATAGTATTGTCATCCTCACAGTAGCCGAGCAGTGTGACAACATGTCTACTCTGCAGAGACTTCAGCATCTGCAGCCCGTGGAGGAAATCGTCTTTCAGCTCCAGACTGGTGAGCCGGGAGAGAGCGACTTTGCGTTCCTTCCACTCTGACAGAAAGACCTGAAACAAAGCCACAGAAAACATCAAACCCAGAACCTCACCTGGGTTAGTGGAGTTGCTGGGTTAGGGAGCAACTCCACAAACATATTGTAAGTGCTGGATGTGGTGCAGAGGGTACAGAAATTAGTGAGACCCAGGCCCAGCCCTATAGTCGCTCTTGGTCTACTTACAAAGACTCACTCAGGAGCAAACACAGGACACTCAGCGCCCAGGGCAGGAAGCAGCAGGGCCCACCTCTGATCAGGGTGCCAAGGGCCATCTGCAGAGGGTGCTCCTGGGAGTTGGTCTAAAGGATGATGGGGGCTTGTGGGTGGATGTAAAGCATGGGGAGCACATTCCCAGGAGAGAGGGCTGCATGTATAAAGGCACCGAGTGGCACACAGACTGCCAGTTCCAAAATACTGCAGCACAAAGGGGGAGAGCAAGGGAGAGGAGAGAAGACTGGAAAATCCTGCGTGGGGAGTCGAGCCTACACAGCCTATCACACATAACAAGATTACTCATGAATTTTAAAAGGTAACATAGTAAACCACAAATAAGAATAGTTTTACGTAAGAAAAACATTTTGACATGGTCTGTGGGTTTGTGTGACTTCAGCTGTAAAAGCAGGAACTGAAATATCACACAAATAGTACACCGCCCATAAGGCACACAGACACCAGAAGAGCAACTGTACAGGCCTGCCTTGGATTCTGCATCGTTATTAGCTAGGAAAGGACTGCAGGAAGCACCGTAAATAAGAACCTCATCTTCTGCTTAAATCCCCAAAGGAAAGGCAGAAAATTACAGAAAACAGGCTTAGAGGTCACTGCTGCCCCAGGCTGCTTCTGCCCCCAGCAGGCTGTGACTCTCTGGGCTTCTACTTGTTCATTAAAATAAAGATTATATACAGTCACGGGATGTAAAGTACAGCATAGGGAATACAACCAATGGTATTGTAACAGCTATGTATGATGTCAGGGGGTAGTAGGCTTGGAGGGGGCAGGGGTTATCACTTTGTGAGGGGTGTAAATGTCTAATCATTATGTTGTTTTGTACACCCGAAACTAATATAATAATAAAAATGAAGGTTATGGTTTTCAAAAGCAATTTAGGGCATTATTTATAAAGAGCTTTCATTTAACATCTAAGTCTAAAATCCATCAAAGGCAATAATCTGAAATAGATAAAAACGCTCTAGGAATGAAAATCTGGCATTATTTACAACAGCATAAACTGGAACCTAGCCACCTATCAAAGTATGGGAAGTAGTTCAGTAGATCACTCAAAAGAATATTATGTGGTCAGCAAAATGTATAAATTGATAGACTTTTCACAGATAAAAGTGCTACAAATGAAAGAGGATACAAAACTGTTTTTATATTATTGTTGAAATTGTATCAAATAACACAAAATTACATTGAAATCGAAGGAAACAGGCTTATGTTTCAGTTCTCTTTTTATGGTAAGATTCTGGGTGATTATTTTCCTTTGTATCTTTTAGTATTTTCCAACTTTCCAGAATGAATACATCTTACTTTTATATTTTAAAACATTTTTAAAGAGAACTCAGAAACATATCAAATGGAGGTAGGCTAGAGGACTTTGAAGATTTCTTTTGGATCTGAGAAGGGTGGTTTATTAATGGAAAAACCCAGGTAACTACACTTGACCCTTAATATTCAAAAGAGAAATCTTTCAAGGCCTTCTCAAAAACCCACGCTTGAGAAATTTCATGATGTATCATAATTTCTATTAAAAAGCCATTTTGCTGCGACAACATGGATGGACCTAGAGGGTATTACGCTAAATGAAATAAGTGAGACTGAGAAAGATAAATAACATACAATCTCACTTATACGCAGAATCTAAACAAAATAAATAAAACAGAAACAGACTCAGAGATACAGAGAACAAACTGCTGGTTGCCAGATGGGAGGGGGTTGGAGGATGGGTGGAAAAGGTGAAGGGATTAGGAAATACAGGTAGTTACACAACAGTCACAGGGATGTAGAGTACAGCGAATAGAGTCAATAATGTTGTAACAACTATGTACAGTGCCAGGTGGGTACTAGACTGATCTGGGGGATCACTGCATTAATTATATAAATGTCTAACCACTATGCTGTACACGAAAAACTAATATAATCTTGAATGTCAACTGTAACTGAAAAAAAAAATTTTTTTTTAAATGTATTGTAGGCCATTTTTCTCTGCCTGCTACATTCACTGGAAAGTTTCATGAATATATTTTTACTTTTATATGGAATACATTCTGTCCTTAGATTTGCATCACCCTTGAATTTGATATTTGACTCTAACAGCAAATCTTACTTTTGGTCGCGCACCCTCACTGCCTTAGACCTACCTGTGCATGGTCGTCACCAGCACTAGCAGATGGCTTTGCTCTCCTCGGCCCTTTTTCACGTACAAACCGTGATCCCTTTAGGGAAGCTGCTACAACTTATTTCTGCATTTATTCAGTAGTAGGTGGGGGGAGGGTCTCCATAACAGGCCTCAGGACTCCCTCCTGAATGTGTATATAGAATTCATTTTTATTCTGAATGTGTATACAGAATTCATTTTTATTCCTCGGATAAATGAAAAATGATTAAATCTGGTTTATTATTAAATATTATTCGTCTTTGGGATCACTCACAAATATATGACACATCCAAATGTTAAATATTTGCAAGTCAGGGATTGTTTAAGAGTCATTTGTCAGCAATCTCCAATTTGTTGCTTTTTAATGTTTTCTTAAACTCTTATTTGGAGAAAACAGCCTTACTGTTGTTTTTTTCTTTTTTATTTTAAAATAAATCATGAATACTTTTCTTGGTAAAAATTCAAATACAGAAGTAGACATCTTTCCCCCTGTATTTACTTACCCACCCAAAGGAAACTTGTTAACTGTTCAATTGGTAATTTCCTAGAAGTTTTTCTATGCTTTTATATGTATTAATGTAAACTTATAAAATAACATTTGAATTTGCCATTATGTTAAATGGGATTATAACATGCATATCATGTTGCAACATGCTTTTTTCATTTAACTGACCCCTCAGAAATCTTTCCCATATGTACACATAGCTCTAGGTCATTCTTTTTAAAGCTGTATAATATTTCATAGTATGGGTGTACAACCTATGCTAGTTGATCATTTCTTTTTTAAAACTAAAATATATGTAATAAAAATTCATAAAATTTTTAACAGATGCTGTGAGAATGGATTAGGTTCTCTTTCACATCTAGCTCTACAATTTTGTATAGCTCTTTAACATGACCGTATGTGATCTATTTTAAAAAACTTGATGGACATTTAAATGATTTCACATTTTTTCTTATTAACAACACTGCTACAATAAACAGCATTACATTTATATTTCTGTAAATATCTGCAAGTATTTTCATAAGCTAGGTAAGCAGGTGGATTACTGAATGAAGAATATTACTGCCCTCCAAGGTCTATGCTACCATGCCCTTTCACCAACTGTGCATGAGAGCATCTTGTTTTCCATAGTCTTAATCATACTAGATGTTATCAATCTTTTAATCTGTGCCAATCTGCTGGATGAAAAACATTTTACTGTCCCAATTTAAATTTCCCTGATTACTAATGAAACAGAGCACTTTTCATCTTTACTGGCATTTCTGACTTCTTCTGTGGAAAGATGTTCTTTGTCCTTTATCTAATTTTCTATAGGGCTATTTACTTTGTGTTTATTAATTTCTAGGAGCTCTTTATAGATTATCCATGTGATCTTTTATTATAAATATAAAGGATAAACTTTAGAAAATGATCAGCTTAATTTATATGTTCTTTTACACAAAGAACTCAACTGTTCTGTAGGCAGATCTGTCTTCATTCATTTAACAAAGTACTGTTGATCTTGAACAACATGGGGATGAGGAGCGCCAAGCAACTGTGCGGTGGAAAATCTGAGTACCACTTAGATGGGCCCTCCACATACATGGATTCCACTATGGATTCCACCAGTTGATCCTAGAACACCTCAAGTTTGAACTGTAGTCAACTGAACAGTGTGGGTTAATTGAAACATCCACGTATAAGTGGACCCGCACAGCTTAAACCCGCTTTGTTCAAGGCCAATTGTATTTATGTCAAAAATTATAATAGCAAAAACTGAAATAAATCTCTGCCGCTATGTAATTTACATTTTAGTGCAGAAGGTAGACAGTAAAGAAAATAAATAGGAAATGTACACAGTATACAGGAAGGTAAAATCTGCTTTGGATAAAAATTAAGCAAGGAAGGGCTTACAATTTTATATAGTGTTGGGGAAGCTCTCACTGAGGTGACAGCTGAGCAAGAACCTGAAGGAGGTAGAAGAATAAGCCACTGTCTGGAGGAACCACATCCCAGGCAGAAAGAACAGCTCGGGGCAAAGTCTCAGGGAGGGAGCGTGCCCACAGGCTGCCAATCAGTAAGGCCAGGGCACTGCAGCTGGAGCGGAATGAGCCAGGGGGCCTGGAACAGAGGCTGGGGAAGGGACGCAGACCTTGTAAGGCCTTTCAGTTGTTGAGAGACAGAACCACTGGAGGATTTGAGCAGAGAGACACTATCTGACTTATACTTTAACAACAACATTCATTCCAGCTGCCGCACTGAGAATAGACTGAAGGCGTTGGAGTGGACTGAAGTGTGGAAGCAGGGATCATCTTGGAGGCTACGGAAATAATCTAGGAACAAGATGACGGTGGCTTGGTGGGGAGGAAGGGAATACGGGTCAAATTCCACATCTCTTCTGAGGGTAGAGACAGCACAATTTTCTAATGGACTGAATGTGGATGTAAGAGACAGACACCAAGGGTGCCTCCCAGGCTGGGCGCCTGAGCAACTGGACTATGAAGTTGTCATTAACTGTGACGGGAAGAACACAGGAAGAGCAGGCTGAGAGGGCCAACCTGGGACATACTCGGTTTGAGAAGCCTTTCAGATATCCAAGCGGGGATGCGGCACAGGCAGTTGGATAGAAAAGTCTAGAGAGTCCAGGGGAGAGCTCTCAGTGGCAGACAAGGGCCAAGGTTGGATGAGGCCACCCGGGAGCAAGCACAGACAGAGAAGAAAGGTCCAAGGTTAAGAGGCATGAGGTGGACCCTGCAAAGGAGACTGAGAAATGGCCACGGTTACTTCATACTTTTAAACACATAATTCATGTAACATCTGCTTTCCAGACAGCCTTGAGCATTAAAAATAGGTTAATAAGATCCTTCTAAAGGTTACACACAACTAGAGGGCTAAAGCATCAAATCCATTCTTCTGAGAGGATCCAATCCAAAGTTTATGGCTTTTTAATGTACTCTAACGGGAAAAAACAACAACCATGCAACTGTAAAATCTCTGACCGTGATTTGTGATCTCCAAAAGCCATCATCATGGGCTGGACGTAAAAAATGACACATGAGGCCACATCATGTATTCCACACCAAAACTCAGCTCATTCCACATCACAACACGGTATCATCTGCATCGTGCTTTGGCGGTCTGCAGCAATATCGCTGGACCGTCTGCCGCCTGGAAGAATCGCTTCTGCTAGAATCTTCTTTCTTCCTCACTAGTACTGTTGCCCCAAATCTATGTTTCAGAAAAAGGGAAGCCCCCTGAGACATGGATATTGCTGTCCTTGAGATAACTGGCAGAGTATGTACCCAGTTTTTTAATGCACTCTTGGGTTTAAAAATCTAAAAGTACTGACTCCCCAACTGCTGTCCCCAGGGTATAAGATTAGAGATGGAGAGAGCAAGAGGTAGAAATGAACGTTTACTTTGTACTTTGCCTCCTTCTGAATATTTGAACTGATGGACTGCTTTTATAATTAAAAGAAAAAAGGAAAAGCAGTGGGTCCAATCTGCCTTTCAGGGGCAAAGTTCGTCACTGCTCCAGGCAAAGGACACATTGCCCCCCCCCCCCCCCCCCCCCGCAATTCCAAACACAAACCAAAAATACATAGTCTGGGGAAGAAAGGTAGGGTGCTTGTGTATTAAGGAAACCATCCAAGTTAAGCCGATACTTTATTTTGTGAAGATTTGATTAATGAGTCTTTGACTTCCAGCCTAAAATGTGTTCTATGAACCAGGCACTGGGCTAGATGCAGAGGACACACCCTCTGTGCCTTCGGGGAACTTACGTTTGTAAGAGAGACAACAAACCAGACCATAGAAAAGAAGTTCATGGGGGGGATATCAGGGCATGCCTCTTAGAGAAGTGGTTTCTCAGCTGAGACCTGGAGGATGAAGAGCTGACCATGTCAGAGATGGAAGAAGAGAATTTCAATCAGAAAAAGGCAACGGTAAAGGCCCTGAGGAGAGAAAGGGCTGTTTGATCAAGGAACAACAGAACGGGCAGGGTGGCTGCAGGGTGGGGAGCAGCGTGTCTGGCGTGAGTTCAGGAGGCAGGCAGGGCCCATATCGCGGCGTGTAGCACATCATGGGAAGAAGTTTGGACTTTTTTTCCCAACAGCAATGGGAAGGCTCCAAAGAGGGTTTAAGAGAGAGAATGGCGTGATCTGAACTGTGTTTAGAAGATGACTCTGCCAGGTGCGTGGTGAAGGGCAAAAGTGGAAGCAGGGACAACTGTTCCAAGGCATCAGATCACAGCGACTTAACTACAACACATCAGAGGACATAGGTCATCAACCACGTTTGGGACACTTTTTCACACTATAACTGGTGGAACTTGCTCTTGGTTTAGTTAAGGGGGTGGTGGTGAGAGGACTCAAGACGACTCTTAGGTTTTGGCTCGAGCAACTAGATGGGAATGATGGCATTGACTGAGATATTAAGGCTGGGAGAAGAACAGCTTTCAGAGGGGAAATTATCAAGCGTTCCATACTGGATGGACTTAGATGCTCCAGAGATCTCCACAAGTAGAGAGAGCGAATAAACAGTTGGATGTGCTACACAAATCTGTGGCTTAGGGGAGAGGTACAGGCTAGAAATACAAATTTGGGATCACCAGCATATAAAATGTATTTAAAGCAAAAGAACTAGATTCAATCGTCTAACAGTATATCTGAAAAAGACCAAGAGGAGGATCCAGGAAGGAACCAATAGGAATCAGGTTTCTCAGGCTCAGCACTAGTACTGACATTCTGGGCCAGACAGTGTTTGCTGAGGGCGAGGGCTGTGCTGTGCTGGGAGGATGGCTCGCAGCACCTCTGGCCTCTACCCACTGGATGCCAGTAGCACCCACTCAACCCCCAGGGGGGACAACCTCAAAAGTGTCTCTATTCATGGTTAAATGTCCCCCTGTGCAGCAGAATTGCCTCTGATTGAGAACTGCTGATTTGGAAGCAAGATTGGGAACAGAAGCAGGAAAGGAGAGTAATTAGGAATGGCCAGTGAGGGAGGAGGAAAACCAAAAAGAGGGCCAGGCTTGCCGGAGAGAGGAGGCGTCAACAGGCTCAAAGGTTGTACGGAGGATCAAGTAAGAGGAAGACAGAGAACCGTCCAACTGGAAGCTTGCTGGTCTCTGGAGAAGAGCAGCGGTGGAGTTTGGAAACCGTCCTGGAAGAGGACGAAAGAATGAATGGAAAAAGAGGAAGGAGAGAAGAGCTATGGCAGTTTTACCATAGAGGAAGCAGAGAACAAAGAGTAGTTACAGAGGAAGAGGGAATCAGGGAAGAGGATTTTCTTTGTTAAAGAGGGTGTGTTTGTACCTATTAAGGAAGATCCTCAGAGTAGAAAAGAGTGATGATGCAAGAGAGAGGGAATAACTGAAAAAGAGGGAAGCCGTGAGAAGCCAGGGACAGAACCTGAGCTAGAAGTTTCCTAGGGCTGGCGGTGGGAAGATGAGGGAATTCCCTCTGGGTGGCTTCTAACTTCATAATAACTTATGTAACAAGATCATTAGTTAAGACAGGGGATGTTGAGGAAATATCTGTCTCAGAGAATCGGAAGGAAAACTTACTAAGGGAATAGAGAGGCCCGCTGTGCTCTCCTGCTGAGTGCACGTCTGAGGCTTGTTGTCATGCATTCAACTGCGTGGCTGTGCTCAAGTTTGGATGCATAGTGGGATCAAATGGGTTTGGGGCTCTCCAGCCGGGCATGTTAGAGAGAGATATGCAAGGGACTTGTTGCAGCATTTGTGCAAGAGTGACGAGGACAATGGCCGTGGAATCTCTGCTGTGCGGTAAATCGGGGAGCACAGATAGGGGAGTGTCAGAAAGTAAAAACATAATGGGGTCAATAACTGCAGGTCTCCAGGCAACTTGGGAATTTTTGAAGCAAAGTGCTTGGAGACGAGGTGGGGGTCAGAGAGTGGGACTTCAAGAACTCTGGTTACAGAAATTCCTGCTGAGAACCCTATGTTTCCCAGCTTGGGGTGTCAGTGAGGAGGGGTACTCCTATGGAGAGGAAGGAAGCTGGTTGTGTGCAGGGGCTGTTCCAATAAGGGTCTGAAGGCGGGATGATGAGAGTGGACCCTGGGCCAGAACCTGCATAGGTGCTGAGGTTTGAGGGGGGCAAGACAGATCCTCACAGATAACAGCCAGTGCTCAAGGCACTTTGGCCCTGAGAGCAAGTTTCAGCCAAAGTCGCCAAATATCAAGGTACCAGCCTTCTAGCCACACTTTAATTAACACACTTTAATTCCTCCGAGTTAGTGCCCACATTATTAAATCTCATATTTGGACGGGCATGATTTGTAGAATCAAGTCTGTCCTCAAACAACAAGGATTTGCCATCATCAAAGCTACTCAAAAACAAATCCTTCAAGGTTAAAAGCAATTCCAAAAACAGAAATTAAAAAATGTTTCAAGCGAGTCCAGTAACACGGAAACATGTAGGCAGCCCCTCAAAGTCATCCTTTTGAAGAAGACAGAAATTAACTGCTAGGTCCTCTTCTCTACTTACATCCCTCCCTGGTGATTTCTTTCACCTATTGCTTTCAATACCACCCCAAATGCTAGATTTGTACATCCAACCACCTGTGTGACATTTCCACGTGGACATGTAAATGGCCTTCGCACGCCCACCTCATGCACTCACAGAATCTGTTCCTTCCCATCTTCTCCACTCGGGTAACGACAACCCCATTCTTCCTGCTGCCCAGGCCAAGAACCTTGCAGTCACCCTCTCTTTCCCTTATGCCCCACATCCAATCTACTGGGAAATACTACTGGTTCTAACTTTCAAATACGACTGAATCCACTGATTTCTCACTACGTCCACTGCTAACACCTTGGTCAAGCTGTGACAATCCCCTGCAAGGCCTAACCCATCACCACCCTTTCCATGCCTCTGTCTACTTTCCACAGATGGACCACCTCACCTCTCAACTCAAAAGGCTCCAACGCTTCTCCAAGTCCGGCCAGGCCCAGCAGGACCAGCCACCAGAGGCCCTTGTCCGGCTGCCTCTCCTTCTCATGCTGCCCCCTGGGCACACTGGCTCCTGCATGGTCCCCAGACAATGAGGCATGTTCTACCTTGGGGCCTCTGCTGGTACTCATCTTTCCTAGTGGAGCATCTTTTCCCCAAATACCTCACAATCCCCTCGCAGATCGTGACCACCTAGAGTAACAAGCCTGCTGCTTGCCCTGCTTTGTCTTCATAGCGCATGTCACAAAAACATATTCTATTACACAGTTTCTTATTTTCTTGATGGTCTGACTCCCCAACTAGAAAGCAAACTTCAAGGGTCTGTTTCCTTCACTGCTGCACCCCTAGCACCCACAACAATGAATGACTGAACTTTTAAAAGAATGACTTAGGGGCAGCCGGATGGCTCAGTTGGTTAGAGCGCAAGCTCTCAACAAAGTTGCCAGTTCAATTCCCGCATGGGATGGTGGGCTGCGCCCCCTGCAACTAAGATTAAAAACGGCGACTGGACTTGGAGCTGAGCTGCGCCCTCCACAACTAGATTGAAGGACAATGATTTGGAGCTGATGGGCCCTGGAGAAACACACTGTTCCCCAACCTTCCCCAATAAAAAAATTAAAAAATAATAAAAAAATTAAAATAAAAGAACGACTTACCTTGTTTTATGGTTTTACTTTATATAAATTCCTTTCCCTTCTCCCTAACTGACTTCTTCCTGTAAGAGTCTCCTTTCCACATTCATGGAAGCAGCAGCCTTGCTGCTGCGGTCTCCCAAAAGAAAGACAGCAGTTTATCAAGCTGCTTGTTCCCTTCCTTCACCTATCATTCAATACACCCTCACAAAAGAACTGTCTTTGTTCAACAAGCCTTAACTGGTTTCTAGAGTCACTCTTTGATTCATCAGTAGGCCTCAGTTGCCATGGAAACGATAAGCATCAAAATACAGCACAAATTGGTTTCCAATAAGACAAGGGTTTTTGAAGTTTCTATTTGAGAACTGAATGGACCCCTTTGGTTTCTCAACATAAAAAAACTTTTTAAAAAAATCAAAATAATACCATCATAGAGTTTTAAAAAATAAGAACGAATAAAAGGCCCATAATCTTCTTTCACCATAGTATGATTTCTATCATTTTTATATTTTTTACACAAACACATAATTTTGCAGTTGAAAACAGTGTATTGTATAATTTTGTATTTTGTGTTTTTCACTTATCATCAAGATTTTTCTCACTCTGCACGGATTCCTAACTACACTTAATGCCTACAGAATATTCTATCAAGTGGTTGGACCCTAATCCAATGAACCATTCCCCTGTAATTGTTATTTCTAGTTTTCTATAATGATAAATAATAAAGCAAAGTAGTCCTTTATGCACTTAGCTTTTGTTCTTCCATTGGATTATTTTATTAGGATAAAGCCCCAGATGTGAGATCACTGGGCTCAGGGGTAGAAACATTTTGTTGGCTCCTGACACCTGATGCTAAGCTGCTTTCCCAAGGGGCCACCCCTTCACACTGCGGCGGTAACACAGAAGTAAATCAGGAACTCACTCTCTTCACAGCTCCTTCCCCAACACGTTTCAACTGCCTCACTTCTGTCCTCAGCTCCTCACAGGACAGCCACGGGGAGCAGTTTTTCATCGGTCCCATTCTGAAGTAACCATAGGGACAGTGAGTGGGGTCCAACGCGGAACGTGGAGGGGAAATAAAAAACCGATCGAGGCAGAGGTAGAGGAGTGCATTCATGAGGGCTGTGCCCAGCAGCAGCCCCACAACGGGGGGCACTCCTCTGTGGGCGGGGCCTTTTCTGCCTTCCTGAGGTTTCTTTTCCATGTTATCCTCTGTGATTTCCTAAAATATAAAATGAACAAGAATAACAGTTTTTATTTCCATTACGATGTTGTGATGACAAAGGATTAAAGGGGGCACACTCTCTATGCCACTTCTTCTCAAGGATCCTATACGCTTCAGTGTCATTATGAGGACAAAAGAGGTACCGAATACTAGGCTCACACTAAATGCTCAATGTCAGCTGTCTCAGAATCATTATTTTTTATTACAAACCACAGTCTGGGTGCATTTACCTTAGATTTGATTAGAAAGGAGGTGTCTGTGTGTGTCTGACTCTGTCTTTGACTCTCCCCCAGTGTTCACATTGTAGATTATTTAATGAAGCATTAGTAAAATGAAAGCAATCTGTGGATTTGTTAGTCCAGTGGGGCCGGGGCAGAAGACGTACAAAGGAGAGCAATAGATTAGTTAGGGCGGTAGGTGGAGGCGGGAATGCTGAGGGCCTCTTGAACCCAGCTGAAGAGTTGGGATGTTACTCGAAAGCTCCTTAATGTTTTTAAGCAGCAAGTATGAAAGGTGCACCCGGGGTCGAAGAGACTGAGGCAGGGAGACGGGTTCAAAGGCCCTGGCAATAAGCCGGAGTAAGAGCTGATGGGTATGTGAACTATAATAACGGTGGTGACACTGGAGAGAGGGGCATGCAGAAGCGACCACTGCACTAAGTAACCACTGACAAGGTGCAGACACTCACTAATCGAATGGACGCTCGCTCCGACACTGCAGCCCATGTGAGGCCTGTGGTGAAGGCAGGCATTGCAGCTTTAGTTGTTGGATGGAGGAGGGGATGGAAGGGAGAAGGCTGGAAAAGAAACCTAGATGTCCGGTGCTTGACGCTCAGGGTGCTAGAGGCGGAGGCTATTTATGAACCAGAATGGATGTCAATACTCTGACAAGGGATATGGTCACACCAGTGTGTGATGGCTGAATATCAGCACTAGGATGCATGGGGGACACTAGTGACAGAACTGACCCTGTGCTTCTCATGTCTGAGATACCTGTAACATGAAACATTACCTTCTAGGTAAGTCTTTCTTGTACCAGCTCAGGTCTCCAGCCAGACACCTGGGTCAGGCAGTGTTCTGGTCGGCCCTGGACACTGGTTTGAAAGGACTCTGCCACAAAGTACAAAAGAGGAGCTTTGTTAAACACAAACTGCAATTCTGTACACAGACAAATGGCAATAATCCCAATGCCCACCTTCCCTGGGGCCCCCTCGTGCCTGGGTGTCCCTCAGGCTCTTCATCCGCAGCACGTGCAGCAGCCACAGGGAGGCCCTCCTGTGGCCCAGCCACTGTCCTGAAGCTTGTCTGGGCTCAGCCCGTTTCCTCACCAGCCTCTTTGGTCTCAATCTGCTCCCTCTACCTCCATCGCTATCTTCCGGCCGCTCATTCGTTCAACACATACATATTACACAGCTGCTACCTGCCCAATCCTGCTCTAGGCACCCGGGACATGCGAGTAAATAAAACAGATGTGGTTCCTCTCCTCCTTGCTTAGGGAGAAACGTCATGGGGCTGACAGACAATAGACAGGTAAACAGAAGTTTATCATTATGTACTGTGATGAGGGTTCAAGGATAGAGCGTAACTGGGAGGGAGTTTCCCGCATGAAGCAGTCCAGGAAGACCTTGCTGAGGATGTGACAATCACGCCGAGACTGGAAGCCAGACAGGAACCAACCACAAAAAAAATTCAGATGAGAGCTTGTTCATACCTTCTTCTGGAAAACGTAAAATCCACCTGCCATTCATCCAGGTACAACACAGAACGAACAAGCCAGCTGCAAAGTTAACAGGAAACAGCATTTCTCCTAAGGACACATTGCGGCTATTAAGTGTCAAACAACCCTCTTCTGTGAATGACGACTACTTTCTCACTCACTCAGAAACTTTGTTCTCTCAATCACAGAATAGCAGAAATTTTGCAGCTCAAAGCCCCATCAGGGAGACTGAAGCGTCCAGCTCTTGCCTGGCGGAGCTAAGTGGCTCTGACACAGAGAAACCACCTCTGTTTCCAGCCTGGTACAGAGTACAGACGAGCAGTTCTAGAGATGACACTGTATGTATGAAAGGTGCAGTCTCCCAGGACACCCTGCGATCCAGACCAAATACTGGCCTCTTTACAGACAGCTCTCCTTGGCTTTGAGCCCATCAAAATACTGCTTTGTTTCAATTTTGCCTAAATGCCACCTGTCCCCCAAATTCTGTAATAACTCTCTCATTTCCTCTGACTGAGACGTCAAGTTCCACTGCTGTGCACGCGCACTCATTGCAACAGATCGATACACCTGACAGGTTGTTCTTATGGCCTAGGTCTCCCTCTCTTCAAACCTTACCACCTCCTTCTATACCCTCACGCTCAGCTGATGATCTTGTCTCCTATTTTCCACAAGCCCCTAACACCGTTTCACAGCCTCCTGCTCCCTGTACCTTCTCTCTCCTGTGACTATGAACAAAGAGGCCCTGTTCTCAGCTCCCTGCCTGTGCACAGATCCCTCCCTCCCCACCTGCTCAGCAGGTGTCCCCTCTTCTCCTGAATTATGACCAGTGTGTCCGAACTTCCCCCATCATTTCAAACACCCGCCCTTCAATTTCCGCTCCAGTTTTTGCCCGATTTCTCTCTTCCCCTTCTGGCAAACTCTTTAAAAAACTATCTAGACTCACTATCTCCATCTCTCTCCGTTTTCTTGAGCTCACTGCTACCCCACCCACACTGACGGTATCAAGGTGACCTCCCCGTTGATAAACACAGCAGGACTGTGTATTGTCACAATCCTGGTCTTGACCTCTCAGCAGCATTTGGCACAGCTGATGACTCTCTTTCTTAACACTTTCTTTACTTGGTTCCCTGGAAACCGCACTCTGGCAGCTCCCTCCTGTCTGGCTCTACATGGCGGAGTGCCTGCCCCAGGGCTCAGACTTGACCTCTTCACTCACTCCTAGGGTGACCCGTCGACTCATGACTCTCCACGTGCACCTCCACCTCCACCTGCTGATGGCTCCCAAATGTCCAGCCTCATGAACTCCAGACTTGCTTTCCTGACACCTCTATTTAGATGTCTGAAGGACAACTCAAAAGTATTGTTCCTCAACAAAAAACAACAACAAATAACTCAATTTAAAAATGGGCAAAGGACTTGAATAAACATTTCTCCAAAGAAGACATACAGACATCCAATAGGCTCAAGAAAAGATGCACAACTTTATTAGTCATCAGAAAAATGCAAATCAAAATCACAAGATCCCACCTCACAACTGCAAGGATGGCTGTAATCAAAAAGTCAGACAATAACAAGCATTGATGAGAACGTGGAGAAATAGGAACCCTCCTGCATTGTTGGTAGGAATGTAAAATGGTGCAGCCACTGTGGAAAACGGTCCAGCAGTTCCATACAAGGTTAAACAAAAAGTTACCATATCACTCAGTAAATCCACTGCGAGGTACATAGCCAAGAAAACCTACACTCGTGTAATCACTTGTACATGTATGTTCACAGCAGTGTTATATTCATGATAGGCAAATAATGGAAATAATCCAAACATTCATACACAAAAGGCCACATATCATATGATTCCATTTATATGAAATATCCAGAACAGGCAAATCCAGAAACAGAAAGTAGCGTAGTGGTCGCTGGGGCTGGGTGAGACGGGAAATGGGGAGTGGCTGCTAATGGCTACAGGATTTCTTTCTGGATGAAAACGTTCAGGAAATTGTAACAATCGTTGTGCATAAACTAAAAATCAATTTAAAATAGCAAATTTTATAGTATGTGAATTATATTTCAACCCCCACCCCCAAAAAATTGCTGTTTTCACAGTGTTCACAGTCTCAGTAAACGATAACTATTCTGCCAGATACCCAGGCCAGTGAGGGTGCAGGTCAAGGGTCAGTCCAGTGACACTGCTCCCTTTAAGCAGGGAAGTTTAGAAAGGACGGACTCTTCTACAATTCCGTGTACTTTTTCCTAATTAATTAAAGGAAATGCTGCTTTGCTCGCCCCTGCTGTCATTAAGAGGTGCTCCGTAAACCCGGGCTCTACTGAACTGCTCCAGCATCACTCAACAACCTCCCTGCCTTGAACCGATGCCCCCTGCTCACCCCACCGCCTCGGTCCTTCCAGCCAGGCCCAGCAACATTCTGATGGTTGCTCACTCCCCTTTCTTATAAAGATTCCAGGCTCAGCGGCAGCCGGTTAGCTCAGTTGGTTAGAGCACCTTGCTCTTAACAACAAGGTTGCCGGTTCAATCCCCACGTGGGCCACTGTGAGCTGCGCCCTCTACAACTAGATTGAGACAAGTGCTTGACTTGGAGCTGACAGGTCCTGGAAAAACACACTTCAATAAATAAAAGTTAAACAAAAAAAAAAAAATACTCCTCCTGGTAGTAGTATCACAAAGGAATTAAAAAAAAAAGATTCCAGGCTCACGTCTTTCTTTGTGGCCCATTCTGCCATCTGTAGGGACTTCAACTGAACTCTGATGCATTTTACCACTCAGGTCTCACAGTCTCTTGAGCTTCTTCCACCAGTACCTGATCTTTAGAAGGTGCTCTCAAAGACCCGGGCAGAACAACTGCCATCTCTCTTCTACAACATTTAAAGTAACGAAACATGTTTCCCTTAGACCTGAGGTCAGGGACCAGCACACTTTTCTCTGTAATGGGCCAGATAGTAATTATTTAGCTTCAGGGGCCAGAAGTTGAAATTGAGTCGATAAGCATATCACTGTGACTTGTGCTACACCACGCAGCAGTGCAAAGTGATGAGAGGCTACGGACCATCTCTGTCACAGTTACTCAACTCGGTCACCAGAATGTAAAAGCAGCCCCAAACACTACAGAAGCAAATGGGCACGGCTTTATTCTAACAAAACTTTATTTACGGACACTGAAATTTGAATTTGATATAGTTTTCGTGTGTCATAAAAGACTGTTCTTCTTTTGAGCCTCCCCCCTCCCCCATCTCAACATTTCCAAAGGCAAAAAGCATTCTTAGCTCACAGGCCATACAAAAACAGGTGGTGGGTAGTAGTTAGCAAAGCACTGCCATAGGTGATGATATCCCTCTAGGGCCCTTGCAGGCCACATTTCCATTCCATGCACTCCCTCTATGTAATCTCATCCATAAACACGGCTTTCGTGGCCATATGAACACTGATTTCCAAGATCTTTCTCCTATGCTTCACTCATCTGGCTCTTCAAAGTCTAGGACGTGGCTCTCTGACCCTCAGCATGCCCTTCTCCAGGGTTCCCGCTCTGTGGCAGGCATACAACCCACCCACTCAAATGAGTCACAAAATACGTGACTTGATTCCTCCCTCTCCTAATCTGTAAAGCAACCAATCACCGTGTACTGTCAAATCACCCAAATCTCTTTCAATTTGTTCACTTCTCCCCTTCCCTGGCACGCCGCCCTGGTCTAAGCCACCAGCATCTCTTACCTGGGCTTCTGCAACAGTTTCCTACATGGTTTCCCACTTTCTGTTTTTCGACCCATTCTCCACACAGCAAATAGGATTTTTTTTTCTTTCCTGAAATGTTTCAAGCACAGAGAAAACTGAAAACTAAGATCATGAGCATCCATTCAGCTTTGTCAGGCAACACTGCATCATATTTCTTAAGACCTTTTTAAAAGATACAAAATATTACATGTTGTTGAGGCCCATTTGGATCCCTCTCAGTCCTATATTGCTCCCTCCCAGGAAGAAATCACCACTCACAAGTTGGTGTGTCAGTAATTCTTAAACTGTGGTTCCCGGACCTGCAGCCGTAGCCTCACCTGGGAACTTGTGAGAAATGCAAGTTCTTGAGTCCTCACTCTAGACCTACTGGATCAGAAACCGAGGTTGGGCCCAGAACTCTGTGTTTTGACAAGTCCTCCTGGTGATTCAGAAGCACACTCAAGTTTGAGACTCACCGGTGCATATAATTCTCATACACGCGTTTTACTTTCATGACATGAGCCCCTTTCTTAAAGAATGTTTTAGCCCACCTCAACCCTGACGGGCTTTTTTCTTTTAAAGGCATATTTCCGGAGTAGCCTGTCCAGAGCTTGGGATAAGGCCGTGTGGCTGAAGGAAATTTCTTGCCCAGAAATAAACAAAAAGGCACTGAAAGTTACTGGTTCTGAAAAATACCTGGCAAGTTAAGGAATAACGACTGTGGGACTAGTTAGGTGGCAGAAATTGAGACACTGCTGAGACGCAAAGGATTCCTGACATTGATAGGAAAATGTTGGTAAACCGGGAAAACACTGGGAACCACTGCTCTACACTCACAGCTTAATTAAAAGAATAAAATAAAAGCAATGGAATAAAATTCGTTTTTCACCAATTCACAAAATA
The DNA here is from genome assembly GCF_004115265.2 of Rhinolophus ferrumequinum. Classification (NCBI taxonomy): domain Eukaryota; kingdom Metazoa; phylum Chordata; class Mammalia; order Chiroptera; family Rhinolophidae; genus Rhinolophus; species Rhinolophus ferrumequinum. The sequence continues at coordinate 57,791,725 of NC_046287.1, forward strand.
TTTTATATAACCTGAGAAGAAAAGGATTAATGTCACCCAACAGAATTTAGACTAGAATCCTATTTTGTTACTAAAGCACAAGGTACATTAAAATAATTACGTGAAATATTCCGGAAGCCGACTTAGCCTCACGTTTCTATAGTAAAAGTAAAGAATGGAGAAGACAAGACTACTAAATAAAATGGTTAAATCCTGCTTTTTAAAAAAGAGCGGCATGTTTCCACCTAACCCGGAGCTTGCGCCTTGAGGACGCTAGCAGTGCTGGCACGAATGATCCCGTGCAGAACAAACGCCAGGGAGATGGAGCTGAAGCGTGTCCGCCGCGGAGTGCCGGTCATTCGAGTCCAGCCCCCGCACCGGGCAGGACGCGGGAGAGGAGGGGCGGGTGGACGCTGGCTGCCTGGAGCCGGCGCGGCCTCCGGCTGGACTCGGGCCGAGCGTCCAACAGGCGCGGCACAGCGACCTGGGCTTGGGGGCGCGGACCGGGCCAGGGGCAGGCCCCGCAGGAGGCCGAGCTGCCTTCCACGCCCGCCCGCCCCGCAGCCCCTTGTCCCTCGCCCGCGGCGTGCCCTCCTTGTCTCTCCTCGCCTTAAGCCCGTCCCCGCCCCGGCCCGCGGTGCCTACCTGCGGCCCCCGGCCCGGCACGCTGCGTCCTGCGCCTGCGCGGCCGGAAACCCGCCCAGGCGGGCCGAGCGCGAGGCTGCCCCCTGGCGTCCGCCTCCCGCCGCGCCCCTGAAGGCCGGATGCTGCCCGGCAAAGCCCGAGCTTGAGCGCATCCCAGATTCCAACCCGAGGCACGGATCGGTCAATCTCCTATTCTGACTTCTTTCTGAACGTGTGCGGATGATGATGTGTTGCCCTATCACTGGTTTAGTCCGGACGCCCAGGCTGGAGCTGGGTACGGTGGAGAGGAGTTGTAACATCTAGACCCTTCATAAAGCTCCCAGACAGTGCAAAGCGGTGGTTTCCAAAGACTAGTCCTCAGACCAGATGCTGATGCTTCGTATCTCCAGGGAAATTGTTAGCCGTGCACCTTGTCAGCTCCATCCCAGACTTGTGGGGGAGGTAGGCTCCAGCAATCTGTGCTTTAACCAGGCCTCTGGGCGATGCTGATGCCCTGAAGGTTGAGAACCATTGGTGGAAGGGAAACTCAGGGGTGTAGCCCAGAGCAGGAAAGCTGAGCTTCACTCATTCGAGGGCCCCAGAGGAGCAGCACTGTCTGGAAAAAGGGAAGGAAGCTGGAAGGCTCAACACATCACACAGGTGTTTGAACCTGGTGGAAAATGAGGGGGAAAGTTTGAGACATTGAAAATCCGACATAGGATTCTATAACTCTGTTTAAATCACAAGTGTTTTCTACTTCTACACTGACACATTTTCTAAGTTTAGATCAAGAAAATAACACGACATGCATTAAAAAAACCGAGTTTGTACTGGTAATCCAAACAATGGAAGTTAAAAATAACTAGAAGCACGGGGCAGCTGGATGGCTCAGTTGGTTAGAGTGGGAGCTCTGAACAACAGGGTTGCCAGTTCGATTCCCACCTAGGCCAGTGAGCTGCGCCCTCCACAACTAGACTGAAGGACAACTACTTGGAGCTGATGGGCCCTGGAGAAAAACAGTCCCCCAATATTCCCCAATGAAATTTATTTTAAAAAAACCCCAAAACTAGAAGCTACTTCCCTATCAAATTGGCAAATAGCATAAAGAATGGTAATGCCTTCTGTTGATGTACAGAATCTGATTTCCCACATGCATACATGAGTGTAAATTTGTATAACCTGTACCAACTCCTCCAGTGTAAAAAAAGCCTTAACAAATCCCCTTTCTAGGAATTTACCATGTGGAAATAACTGAATACGTGTGCAAGATGTATGTACAAGAGATCTTAGGGAAGTATTGTTGATAAAGGATATTTATAGGAGGGGAAAAAAACCTTAAATATTTAACATTTAAGGCTTTCCGAAAGAAATTATATCCATGCAACCATTAAAAATGATCTGTATAATGGGTACAGAGTTTCGGTTTGAGAAGATGAAAAAGTTCAGGAAATGGTCCTTGGTGATGGTTGCATAACAATGGAAATGTACATAATGCCTCTTAAAATAGCTAAAATGGTTAAGTGTTATGCTATGTATATTTCACCTCAATGAGAAATGCTGTTTGAGATCCACTGACTTGATATAATTGCCCACAAGTGGGTTACAACCCAGTTTGGAAAACGCTGATTTTTGTAACATAACTTCCAGAGGGAAATGTTCTGGACTCTCTTGTTAATTTATAAATTAATATTTAGGATATAATCAACAATAAAATTTGAGTTTAAGCCCTCACAAAAGGATGTTAAATAATCAAATTTGTCCTTTTTGAACCCTTCTTGACTCCATCAGGCAACAAATCCCTCCTGCTTCTGTCTTCCCAAATAGTATTTCTTCAAATAGCCAATAAACATTTTCAAGGTACTGAGGTAAGTAGCATACTATTGGTCTCATAACAGGTCCCTGAGGGTAGAGACGATGCTGTCTTCCTCTTTTCTAACTCCAGCTTTTACGTAGGTAGTATCTATTTACCATATTTAATTTTTAAAAATTTTATTAATTCATTAATAAAGCAATAAACTCATTACATGTTAACAAATCTGCTGAGTTACATTTTCCAAATTAAGAAAAAAGAGAAAATGGCATTGTTTCACATTTTTGCAAATCTCTTTAGTCTGACTTAAAAGAAGTTATCTAGATTCTCATACTTCTACATTCAATCTGTTGCAATATGGTGTTTCAGTGGAAACAGATTTAGAAAAACCTAGACTCATATACATGGATATATAGTTGGAAAGGGAGTATTTTAATAGCCTTTTTAGAAGTTGTGGAAATTCTTTGATATTACATTCAAATTTGACAAGTGGTAGTTTCTCAAAGGTTAGTTGCAGTGTGGAATCTGCAAACTTATCAATGTACTTTTTGTACTGTTACACCTTGTAATTCGGATTGTTTAACCATGCATATTAAAATCAGATAGGTCATTTGGAAAACACTGATTTGTTGAGTTATGCAGGTCTCCCAATTGTTGACATGTTTAATTATACAATATAAAAAACGGCATTTATTAATATCATCACTTTGATTTCATTAGAGAGGTTTCTAGGTATTAGGAACCTGTCAGGCTTACCATGGTAGATTAAAATTTTCATTTGAAAGCTCAAATTTTATCATTGGCAAAACGCTCAATTGTTTTCCTTGAAGTGACAAACTTCATTCATTATTGAGAAAATGCATGCCAGCCATCCAAGTATGAATAACTAGTTTATTAGTTGTTCGTTCGAGTAAATGGCACTTGATGAAAAGCAGCCTGTTCAGCCCACAACTTACACATTACACAAATGCTTTTCTTCAAGACAACCACAAAGATATGCTTTATACATACTTCCATTCAGTCACACAAAATATTGAAAAGACAGATCAAGTATTGTGAATATGATTACTGATTCATCAAAGACATTCTTCAGTGAATGCGTGGCAGTGAAGAATACGACTACTACGTAACACTGCCTTGGTTAGTGCTAAGGCACCAGCAGTTTTACCCACCATTGCTTTTGCACCAACTATACAAACAGCAACACAGTGATACTGCTATTAGGCAAATAATTTTGAACTAGAAGACCCCTTCAAAGACCACATTTTAACTGTAGGTCCAATGAAAGAGGGGCACTGCTGGGTCTATGTATCCAGTTGCCCATAAGGAGGTGGCCCTCATTAGGAGTATCAGAGTCTGAAATCATTATACATTTAAACCATGGAGCCTCCTCACCTGATTCCATGCTCACTAAGCAACCTTTTGATAAATGAATTGCCACCTTGTTAAACTTCAGGCAAAAAATGCCAAGTGGCTAGGCTGATGTTAACTGTTTGGTCTGCTTGGGTTACATTTCTCAAGGTCAATTAGTAAACTGCCATTAGGCTTTTTATTAAACAGTCTCTGTGAGCTTTGTTGAGATTCAGCAGCCCTGAATCCAATCAATTTTGGCACAGTGATGAAACAGTTTCTGAGAGTAAATGCTATCTTATGAAAATTTCTCCATATTATTTTTGTTCTTTACAATACTTACGAAATAGTCTTCATCTATTTCATAGGGATGATATTTTATGGAAATTTCAAATATAAAATCAGAGATTTTTGGAGTCTAAAAACAAAAAACCTAACATGGAAAATGTTAATAATACATACCCCCTATTTTCTCCAGGAAATTTGAATTAAAATATTGTTATTTTCTGAATTCTTGAGATGACTATTCTACTCTATATAATTCCTTTAGTTGTAGTTTGGTGCTTTGAACATTGAAGAAAAATTCTTTATTGATAAAGTGAGATTTAATCACGTGTAGATAGAAAAGTAGCTTGTTTAACACTTAAATCCTTCCTGTCTTCCTGAAATGCAGAGGATGGAAAGCTATAAACTACATTTCCCAGATTCCTTGGCAATTAAAGAGTTTTAGATGTCATTTAGGTTCTTTCCAATGAGATGAACTAAAGTGAGCCTTTAATTTGGAGCTGCACTACATGAGAAGGGAAGCAGATGAGCTCCCATGAAATGTGGCAGAGGCAGACAGTCGTGGAGCTGGTAGCCTCATTCAGCAGTTTCCTGATCCCAGCACAGGCAACAACAACGTGATGGTCCAGTTCTGTAGTAGTGTAGCTTTGAGATGTATTAGGCTGGTGCAAAAGTAACTGCGGTTTTTGCAATTATTTTTAACCTTTTAAACCCCAATTATTTTTGCACCAACCTAATATTTCTGAAAGGTTAGGCAATTATTCTGTGAGCTATCTACATACCTTAAACTACCTCTAGTAAATTTTGTTACATATAGTTAAGAACTGACCAATTCAAATTTTAGTGACATTTTCTTTAACATATTCATGTTTCTGGTTTCTATAGTTTTATAGTAATATTTTCTTCCTCAATGGCTTAAGCCGAGAAAAATGTCCCTGTACATAGTTAAATGATATTAAAAAAAAACTACTATGGCATTGTTTTAGGATACATCTGTAATTTTATTACAAAACCATTCTTTTGGCATTAGTCGGTTACAGTGATAGCGAGATACTGTGAGTGTGGCATAGCAGCTCTAGTGTAACAATTGCATTCCCTGCTTCCTGAACCGAAACTTAAGTTACCTCATATCCATTACGTACAAGTTACCTGCAATCATTAATGCTGCAAGTCCTGATGCAGATACCGTTTAGGGAGGAGCTGATGCTAAGGGGTTAGAGTAAATGTTGATCAGACTACAAAACTTCTTTTATGGGATTTTCTGTTTCTTCGTCCTCCCCCCGAATTACTTTGCTTTAAAACAGTAGAACTAGTCTGAATAGCAGCAGCACCCAAGGAGCATCGTACTTAATTCTAGTTAAAAAGCAATAACCTGTGCAATGTACCTTTTACACCACAGGCAAAGGGAATGATTGCTCTAGTTTTAAACTCTTGCATTAGAGTCTCTTAAAAAAATAAAAGCACTCCATCAAGTTATTCTAGATGGTGTTATTGCTGTACATTGGTTGGTGGGTCACTTTCTGTGCTGTGTTTGCTTTGAAGGGATCTTCCGATATATCTCCAATATTCCTTTCTTATAGTGTCCTTTTCTTTAGCTAGGATTTCACATAACTAAAAACAAAAAACAAAAATTCATTGAGGAAAATCTGTAATTCATCTCTAGGGCAAATGCTTTTGAGCTAATAGTTTAACTCAGATCATGTTCAAATGAAATACACTGCTAGAGTCATATATTATTGTTTACTAGTGACATGGGTATTGCCCTAAACTGCAGAAATCGTCCTGCATTGAATTCTGAGTCATCGGAGTTGAAAAGGGGCATGATCAGTGGCACTGAGCAGGCCCAATTCTGAGCTATCTGACAGAAAAGCACTGAGTACCACCCACCGGCTTACCTCTAATGCCTTATTAAGAACGTCTTCCTTGTTGTCACACTGGTTTTCGAGCATATCTTCATAGATATCCACAAGAAAGGCAATTAGGTAGGGAGAACTGTGACTTGGTTGTAAATCAAGTAATTGGTTTAACAGATTGGGATATTTGGAAAGACCACGATCCTGCAAAATCCTAAAAAGAAAATTATTCTCAGCTTTCAGAAGGAAGAATAAAAATAGCAGAAAGAGCAAGAGGAAACAGCCCCTGTGATATAGCAAGAAAAGGAGACTTATTTTGTATGAATGAGGATGAAATGAAATGAAAATTTTCAATTACATGTGTGCTTTACCATGGGCAATTAAGAGCTGAGTAAAATTAGTTTAAAATAATAATGAAATTTAAAAGTCATCCTTTTAAACTCAAACTGCAACACAAAATTAGAGCAAAAAATTAACTATTTTCTTAATATTAAAAAGTGAAGAAAAAATACAGTAGAAATGTTTGTTTCTTCTTGAGATGGTTCCTTGTCCCTTTAGCTCTCCACATATTATAGGCACCTACCATGGACCCATTTCCCAATGTGATTGGGCTCCGTGCTTTGTGCTCTTTGGTCCTAGATTCCCTGGAGACCTCTAAATCCATCAAGGAGCCTGGTTATGTCAGTGGCCAGGCAAATGAAATATTGTCAGTTTAAGGAGTGAGACTTGTAACAGGAGAGCTCCAGAAGTAAAAACAGAAAGGCTGGCTATGCATCTATCTGTGCTACCTGCTTGTAAACAGTCTGCCTGGCCTTTACTGTGTTCCTGAGCTGAAGAGAAATTGAGTGTGTATATTCTGTTCTCTGACATAAAGACTACAGGATTCATAAACACAATTATAACTGTTATTGTTTATTCACTACCTAATCTAAAAATTGTGCTGGTATATGCTTGGAAGATGAAGAAAAGGGTAGAGGGCACTCTTCTTGGGTACTACCTTACGCTTCATACACTGAAGTGAATACTATTACATTTCAGCTCTTAGAGAAAAAAGGAAAATTCTTGAGTATCCTTTTGGAATCTGCTTATGGAACATATTCCATGATGCATCACATTAACAGATTGTTTTTTATGTAAAACAAGCAAAAACAACCTCTTACCCTTTCAAATAGTTCCATGCACTTTCATTATGTGGTACTAGTTTGATCATTTCCAGAGTGTACCTGTAAGAAAAACACGTGTATTTTATACACAAATAAGTATGTGTATAATTTTAAGAGCAAAGCAGTAATTAGAAACAGTTTTAATGAGATTGTGGCACAGCTTGGATATGTGCCTTCACTTATCTCTCTTAGTGGTACTTTGGTACTTCTCTAGGTCATATCTAAGTTAAAGAGTCCCCCTTGTCTGTAGTTGTCAATTCTTATTTACATAGTTCCTCCCTACTGTGTATTTGTATCCAATTCTGGGGAAGGACATTTAATTAATATGAAGAAAGCTCAATACACAATAGAAAAATAAATTAATGTGGGAGATTTTAATTTAGACTTTCCCTCTAAATGAAATGTCACCTAAATTAAGGAGATTTTCCTTTTATTGGTAAAAACAATCTTGGGTGAAAAGTCTAAGATCTACTTATGTTTGACAAACCCTTGAATTAAAATGAAAAAGAACTATATAATCTTAGGAGCTGCAATAAAAAATAGACAGCATGGAAATTATATAGACAAAGAATAAAAATAAAAAACCAACACAAATGTGTATTACTTATATTCCAAAACAAGATTACTAGTAAACTATGATGTGATTCCTAGTCAAAATGAACACTCCCTGCCTTTCTCTTCTCCTGAACCATATTATTAAATTCAGATCCAATTACAACAAACTCCAAGAAAGTTACAGAACGTTGCTTCACTATATACTTGTCAAATGAGTAAGTCACTGACTAAAGTTTAGTAATCTTGCTTTTGTTGCAGTGTTGATACAACAGTTTTTTTCACAGAGGGTAATAAACTCATTCAATATTATCAAAAGGTTTTTTCTAACTACTCTTACATGACCTAATGTTTTAGTTATTTGTTAAACCATGTCCCTGCAGGTGTTAACTAGTTCTTATAGAAGATTTTTAATTTCATTTTGGCAATACCAAAAAAGTGTTTTTACATACATGCACTAAAGCATTATCTGTTTTAATGGTTGAACACGGACTGTGATGTCAGATTGCCTGGCATCAATCCTAGCCCCATCAGTTATTATCTATGTGCTCTTAGGCACATTACAGAACTACCTAGACTCTTAAGTTCTTCATCAGGTACATCAGAGTGTTGTTACGAGAATTAAATAAGAATTCCTGCCATACAGTAAATGCTTGATAAATGGTAACTATTATTAATAGTACTACTAGATTATGTACTCAAATGAAAATATGGCCATGATACATTAAGTGGAAAAAAGCAGTGTGTATAATATGACTACCTAGGCTACTGTCCATAATGTTTGCAAATGTATTTATAAGGCTTGGAAGAATTCACACTACTTGTAGCTTACTCTAAAGAATGGGATATGGAAAGAGGAAGAATAAGAGAATTTTGAGGTTTTATTTTATACAATTCAGTACAATTCCCCCCACAGCTAGACTATATTACTTTTATAATAAAAGGAAAAAAACTACAAAAAATAATCAGCTATATCTGTATTCTCAGAGTTAAAAGAAATTAAGAAATTAAATTCTAGATAACTATAGCTGTTATTAGCATTTTAAATATTTCTTTTACCTACCTGAAGGGTATAATGAATCTTAATTATAAAAAACTTAAATACTTGGCTGATTATCTGTTTCTATTTGGTAGAGAAAGCTAGTGATCTGCCTTTGAAGACAATGAGAAAAGTCTGCATTTTCTAAACTCTTCATATTCAATTTTGAAATACCTTATCATTCCTAACCTAATATAGTAAGTTACTGTAAATAACGAATAGGTAATACCAAGGGTGCCAACAAAATGTATACACATGACTTGCATTCATGTTTTGTTATCAGTATATATTGAGTATTACAATTTTCATAGTTTTTTCCTTTCTTAAAATGTGTATACACTTTTTTGGCACCCTCTATATTTTGAAATCCCTAATCACTAATTGGGTTAATTCAAGGTAGCATTCAAGGGAACCTGAAGCATTCTACCTTTTGGGAAAAAAAGCTACTGAACTTTCTAAAGGACGACACTTTGCTTTCCTTTGGAGCACTTTTTTTCTAATCCTCACAACAGAATACCAACTCTAAAAGAAAAAACAAGGAGTTAATAGAGTGCTGAAAGATGAGTCGGAATTGTCTATAGTTAAGCCCCAGTATGTGGCTCTGATTAATAATAAAAAAATTATTTCATAAGTTAACTGTTATTCTTTACATCAATACTATTCAATAGTTCCCTATGATGATGGAAATGTTCTTTATCTGTGCTGTGCAATATGGCAGTCCTACCCACATCAGGGTACTGAACCTTTAAAACATGCCTAGTGCAACTGAGGAATTTAATTTTTAATTTTATTGAATTTTAATTAATGTGAATTTAAGAGCTACTTGTGGCTAGTGACTACCATATTGGACAGTACCGCTTTGGAGAGTGGCGCAGTAAAAAGAAAGCATAGCTGTGCTGGAGGGGTATCTATGTAGCTGCTTCAGACAGAAGCCCAGAGCACAGAGTTAGTGCAGGACACTGGATTGTTGGCTCTTTTTTTTAAATTTATTATCATCAGACCCCTATGTAGAATAGATAAAAGAGCTAGTGGCCCTAATCCAAGCAGAAGTGAGGCAAGGGAGATGACAGGCAGATGTGCCATAAAAATCAGCTCTTTCCAAGAGCTGTTAAAATAACTTATATAATTAAAATTATGAGTATGGTCTCATGAGGCTATGAAAACAATAAACATGTTCAAATTTAAAAGAGACAGAGATAAAACAGACAAAGTCAGAAAAGAGGTGGCTTATTAATGTTTATGGATATAATATAGAAATTTATGCCAATTCAGAAACTTCTGGCTCTTCTAACAGCTTTAGGTATGCTAGACCAGTAGTTTTCAACTGGGGACGATTATGCGCCCCCTCTCCTGGACATCTACCAATGTCTGGGAACATTTTTGTCACAACTCACAACTGGGGTGGGGGGGATTGCTACTGATACCATGTTTCCCGAAAATAAGACCTAGCCGGACAATCAGCTTTAGTGCGTCTTTTGGAGCAAAAATTAATATAAGACCCGGTATTATATTACATTACATTACATTATATTATATAAGGCCCGGTCTTATAATATAAAATGAGATGGGGTCTTGTACCAATTTTTGCTCCAAAAGACGGACTAGAGCTGATTGTCTGGCTATTTTCGGGGAAACATGGTGCATAGATGCTCCTTGACTTACGATGAGGTTATGTCCCAATAACCCTAACATAAGTTGAAAATATCTTTAAGTTGAAAATGCATTTAGTACACCTAACCTATAGAACGTACCTTAGCCAAGCCAGTTTCTACTGAATGTGTATTGCTTTCGCAACATCTAAAGTCAAAAAATCTTAAGCTGAACCATCATTAAGTCAGGGACGATCTTGACAGGGCATAAAGGCCATGAATGCTACCAAACATCCTACAATGTACAGGACAGCCCCTACAACAAACCATACATGGCTAAAAACCATACACTAGAGTAACATGGCACCTGGGGATTATCATCTAAAGTGCAACAGAATTTAATGACATAGTTTTAAAATAAATAAACAAACAAATGGGGAAAGAAAGAAAAAGAAAGCTTCCTAGACACTATGAAATCTAATTTCTTCTCAATCTGTAGTAGCAATAGTATTTCAAGAAAGTTAAGACACTACAAAGTAGAGGTATACTATATTATTTGTAAATTTATCATTATAGATTTCATCTAAGTATTCTGTCCTATTAATTCCATGAGGGTAGGACTGGGGGCACTCTTGACCTTTGCTGTATCCTCAATGCCTGAAGTATGGTAGGCACCCAAATATTCTTTTAATGAGTCAACAAGTGAAGGCGATTACTAACTGGACTTCTCTCTCCAATATAGCACAATCATTGTAGCCAGTGGTATTAGAAATTACGAAGTATCTTTGGTTCCAGACAGAGTTATTTCTCACGTCCTCTTTAAGAAGTTGGTCTACATACTGCAGCTCATTATCCCAAAGTTTAAATTCCTAAAAGAAAATAAATAATAAAGTATCCAATTATAAATGTCTCATTATTTATAAACAATAAAAATAAATAAATCAAATTTCAGCAAAGCTAAGAAAGCTGAACTGAAGATGTGGGACTCAGCTCAAATTAAGAGGAAAGTGATAGTTGCAGGTCAAGAAAATGGAGAGGGAAAGAAAGTATTCAAAGACAAGGGAATGGTCATGAGGAAGGGAAAAAGTTAGGAAGAGAGAGCAGCCAAAGTGGCCTGTAACTCGATACCATCTTCTTGAGATACCAAGAGGCATGTTTACACTATTTGACCCAAGAATCATTCTGAAGAACTAAATCAAAAGCAAAAAATAGTATATCTAACTAAATGTTTATTCACTGTTTATGGTAAAAATTTAGAAGGAAAAAACAAACATACCTCAGTAATAAGAAAATTATTAACTACTGTGTATTAATTTGATGTGATTTGATATTAATATATAAATGACACTAATATATCCAAAATGTACATATATGACAAAATTACATTAAAATACACACAATTAGATTTAGACAAATTGTTTACACTATGAAGCTGTTTTAATTAAAAAATTATGGGGAGAAGCAATAAAGACAATTTGAAAAAAGAGGAGAATGATCAAAACTTGTAAATGTTGTAAAAGTTGGGGACGTTAACTATGAAAAAGCTCCTAGAGTTATATTTCTTATTTGATAATACCAAAAAAGAATTTCATAAAAAATAAAAATACTGAATACCTTTAGAAAATGTATCCCTTTAATCAAATTTAGAAAAGTTTAAAATTTTAAATAAAAAAAATTTTGGTGAAATACTTTTGGTATAATGAACAGTACAGAAAGTAGAAATCACTGGAAAAAATTCACAGGAAACACTAGAATTGTTTGCTAGAGTAAATAAAATGCCCAGAGTAGGAATTATAACTATTCTCTTCTATTCTAGGATTTAATATAGAATTTTAATAAGTGGGTAGAAATAAAATATGTAATAGTTACTGTAAAATCATATTCCAAAGTTTATGTATGCAAAAACCTTAGTGTGTACTATGCCCGTGTTAATAACATAGCTGTTATTAAAAAAATTACAACTACTTTTTCTATTCAATTTGCTAACAAATATGTGATGCAAATCTGATCTAAAAAAACATTAAGAAGTTACTATTCTTCTTCTTCTATATGAAGCTATTCACCAACATATCTCAAGAGATTACAAACGTTAACCAAGATGAAGGATGTCAGGTTTTAATTAAGTATCTTAATAATTACTAATAATTATACATGTATTGTTATGATCTACCGTGTTTCCCCGAAAATAAGACAATCAGCAATAATGCGTCTTTTGGAGCAAAAATCAATATAAGACCCGTCTTATATTAATTTTTGCTCCAAAAGACGCACTAGAGCTGATTGTCCAGGTAGGTCTTATTTTCGGGAAAACAAGGTATATATATGTTTCAGTTCAGAAGTATCCTTACAATTTAATAGTAATTGTAATTATATGAGTTAAAAATAAAAATCTGAAAAGCACTGTAATAAGGCAATACCTGAATAACCCACTGTCGATGTTGCCAGGCATGATAATTCTTTGCATCCTGATTAAGAATATCAGCAACAAACTCAAGCTCCTGAGATGGATCTTTCAGCCATTCCACTAAGACTCGCCTATGATGCCTAAAGCCAGGAGAAAAAGGGAGAGAAGTTTGTGTTAATTTACTCAAGAACTGAAGTATCAGCTGCATGTGCTATGCTAGTGACATGTATTAAACTTAAGAAACAAATTCATCTCTAATTCTCAAGACACTATTGGAGAGAAAAGGTAAATAACACAAAGGAAACACTAAGAGAAAAAATTTCAGAACATTAAGTTGAAAAAGATAAAACAGTGATTTATGAGAAAAATGAAACCACATAGTTTACAGCTTAGAGAAGGTTTATCTCAAGATAAATCTAAAGTACAGTAATCTTCTGACAACCACAAAATTCTGTCAAAGAATTTTGAAACATTACCAGGTGGCATAATGAGACTATAGGAAATGTAATACCACTTATAAGTATAGAAGCTCCTCTGGTTATAAATAGGCTGTCAGTTGTCCTTAAGTCCAAGTGTCACCATACAAGCAACTGCTTGCTCCACGAGTTGATGGCCAGAATTAAATTCACTTCTACTCTGTCAAGTAGCTATGCCAAGTTACAAGTTTGTCAAAAGAGAAGTTTTCCACCTTGGAAATACAAAAAACCACCCCAATCTACTTCCTGTCTTCTTTTCTCAACAGCCAAGCCTCATATCCCATTTATGATTCAACCCATTATGTGGTTTCTTTCCTCTTCCTACCACGTCACTCCTCACCCCTCGTGGGAAGACTGCTCATGCCAAGGTCACTCAGTAATATCTACCTAATTAACAAACCCACTGGTCATCTTTTAGTCCTTACTTTCCTCGACCTCTCAGCAGTAATTGATAGTGCCATCTCTCCTCTTGGGTTTCTGTGACAACACTAACTTTTGGTTTCCTTTCTCGGTCATCCTGAAACACTTTTCTGCCTCTTAACTAATGATGCTCACCAGTGTTCTATCCTCAACCTTCTCCTCTAATTCTCCCTTAGCATCCTTATTCTTAGCTATGAATTCAACTCCAGATGAGCATTTTCAACCACGTACTAGACAGTTTTATACACAGGTTTTCCATAAGCACACCAAACTTCATTTGTCCAACACTAAACCCATCCTTCTTTCCCAGAAATGTGCTGCTTTGTCTTCCAAATTCCCCAGGTGGTTGACACCACCATTCACCCAGTGGTCAAGTCAAATATATAGCTATCATTCTCCATCACTCCTCCAGTTATTTAAACTTCAAATCATGTTGCTTCTGTCTCCAAAACCCTTCTCATATTTATGCTTATCTTCCCCATATCTCACCAGACTGTCTCATAGCCTATATATTGCAATGGCCTACCAGGACTGTGAACCTATTCTATTTAGGTACCACCCTGCTCTCACGATAAACCTTCTAAGACACAAACCCAATCATGTTACTTCCTTAATTAAAATTTGTCAGTAGCTCTCCACTGTCACTAAGCTCAAATCCACACCCCTTATCAATTTTCATAAGGCCCTTCATAATCTTATCCCATGACTCCCCAAATACACCTAATCACATGGAACTACCGTGTTTCCCTGAAAATAAGACCTAGCCGGACCATCAGCTCTAAGGCGTCTTTTGGAGCAAAAATTAATATAAGACCTGGTATTACATTACATAAGGCCCGGTCTTATGTTAAAATAAGACCGGGTCTTATATTACTTTTTGCTCCAAAAGACGCCTTAGAGCTGATGGTCCGGCTAGGTCTTATTTTCAGGGAAACACGGTACATGCAATTCCCTGAGTCCATTGTGCTCTTTCTTTCATGCCTCTCTGCAGAATAACCTACCTCAGAAGTCCTTCCTCTCAGAAATTATCTTTAAATCTCAGGCATAAAAATAGGGTGGTGTGTGTCAGTCATTACACTGGGGGAAAGAATGGCGTTAAGTCCCGCACTATAAGCAAGCAGTCAGGGCACAGAAGGTGGAGACAGCTCTTGATGGTACACCACGTCGCTTCTACTTCACTACCTTCACCATCACCACGTCCTTCTCTTCCTCTACCACCACCATGACCACCATGACCACCACCACCTCTTCCTTCCCTTTCTTTACCACAAGAACAGCAGCCACAGTAGCTTCCATTCATGGGCTGCTCACTATGTCCTGGGTGCTGTTCAAACTCTTTATTTCTCTTCCTCTTGCTCCAAAACTTCTCTTTCTTCCCATTGTGTTCTGCTCCCCTCACAAATAATTATCCATACGCTTGTCTATGATAATTTAAGGGCTTAATTTCCAGAACAAATATACTCTGAAAAACGCTTTACCATTATGCTTTTCAAACTGCATTGTAAATGACTGGTTTTATTATTTGCTTTCCTTGTTAGACTGTGTCTGGTTCATCTTTGTATCTTCAGCATCAATACAAAAATTTTGAATACACAAATGAAAAGATCAAATGCCAAAGTCATTTTGATGACACACTAAACAGAAAACATTTTTTCAGATTTGTTTATTCAAAATTTTTCCTGACTCTAAGCAGTATTACATGCTAATGTCGAAATTTTCAAAAATAATAGTAGCAAACATTTCAGTGTTAACTATGGGTCAGGTACCACTTTTAAGCACTAAACACAAAATTATCTCATTTAATCCTTCTAACAACCCTATCAGGTAACATTAGCTCCAATCCAAAGCAGTAAAATTATTAAGAAACAAATAATTCCCTATATTTACATCATGCACTGACAGGTACTATTAGCATAGGGACATGTTTCCTTCCTGTTTTCATCTTACCAAACTTGGTAGTTTTTGGGCTGTTCTTCTATTATTGCAGTGATATAGTTCATTTCCTCATGTA
This sequence comes from Rhinolophus ferrumequinum, assembly GCF_004115265.2. NCBI lineage: Eukaryota > Metazoa > Chordata > Mammalia > Chiroptera > Rhinolophidae > Rhinolophus > Rhinolophus ferrumequinum. The sequence continues at coordinate 57,807,280 of NC_046287.1, forward strand.
GATCCTTTTGAAGTGACTTTAAGAGAACTCTTCGAAAATGCCTACAATAAATGTCAAGCATTCAAAGTCTCATTACTCCACATAAATTGCCTAGCTACAGTATCAAATAAAGCTACAACAACATAATTAGACTTTTTGTTTTTTTGTGGTTGTCCAAACTCATACAACTATCTGGTGATTGCAAGAAAGAAGCATTTAAAAACAAATTTTTTTAAATTCCCATTTGGCAACCCTTCCCCTTTGGCAACCATAAGTTTGTTCTCTATACGTATGGGTCTGTTTCTGTTTTATTTTGTTTATTCATTTATTTTGTTTTTTTAGATTCCACATATAAGTAAGATCATATGGTATCTGTCTTTTTCTGCCTGACTTATTTCACTTAGCATAACATCCTCTAGGTACAAATGGCAAAATTTCACTTTTTATATTGCTGAATACTATTCCACTGTATACACCACATCTTCTTTATCCATTCACCTATTGTTGAACACCTAGGTTGCTTCCATATCTTGGCTATTACTAGTAATGCTGCAATGAACATAGGGATGCATGTATCTTTTCAAATTAGTGTTTTTGTTTTCTTCGAATAAATACCCAGAAGTGGAATTGCTGGATTGTATGGCAGCTCTATTTTTAAGTTTCTGAGGAATCTCCATATTGTTTTCCCTAAGAATCAAGCATTTTGAAGTAAAAATAGTGAAAGACAACAAATGTGAGATAGAAGACAAGACAATCAAATAATGATTATTTCCAGGTAATACTAGATTTCTATTACATGAGAATCAAAGGAATCTCTTTCCCTGTATGGCATAGCTTGTTCATTTAGATAATCGTTTATATAATAAATTAATTCCATTACACATTATCACATATTTCACTTTTAAAACCACCACAGAGGGGTGGAGAAAAAAAAACAAACAAAATTTTACTTATCAATAAAATAAATGTAGTGGAGAATGAACTCTGTATCTTCCATAGAAGGAATAATGTCTAAAATGAAAAAAAAGTTACACTTTAATTCAAGAGAAAAACAGCCAAGAGATACTGCCTCTAGGGAGTGGGACTCTGGGAGAAGGAATGGGGCAGAGACTCACTGAGTCTCTGACTTCTAAACTCGTATGTGAATTATTATTCTGTTAAAAAGTAAAGTCCAGTTAAAAAAAAAGAAAAGCCTGGGTGTGGCTGGTTGGCTCAGCTGGTTAGAGCCCGGTGCTCTTAACAAGAAGGTTGCCAGTTTGATCCCCACATGGGCCACTGTGAGCTGTGTCCTCTACAACTAGATTGAAACTACTTGACTTGGAGCTGATGAGTCCTTGAAAAACACACTTAAAATAAATGAAAGTTTGAAGAAAAAAAAAGAGAAAGAAAAGCCATCCGAACTAAAACATGAGACATTTAAACAGGACATTAATAATGTGTATTACTTACCACACTGTGTAATTGGCTGCATTTAATTCAATAGCATCTCTGGTTAGTTTAAAAGCTCGTTCGCTTCTTTCGTCACGCTGCAGAACAGCCCGGAAATAATCATAAACATCTCTAACTGGAAACAGAGCACAAAAGTGCATTAGGACTGTCTTTCTTGTTTAAAACTAGCATTATAATATAAAATGTTGAATCTTCGAGGAAAGACACTTTATTGCATTATTTAGAATAAGCAAAACAGTCACATGACTGTGTGAAGGCCACCCTGATAACGCTTTAGTGTCAGAGCCACCAAGTTTCTAAAACTTGTGTCTTTTTTCACTCAACATTGTTTGTGAAATCTGTCCATGTTGTTAACAGACCTAGATCCTCTTAATGGTTATATAGTATTCAACTGTAGGACAGTGATACCTTTTATTTACCCATTCTCCAAAACAGGAATGTAGAGGAGGAAACAGGGGAACAGAGAGGTTAAATATTGAATACCTTGTCCAAGGTTACAGAGCCAGTCAAATTGAAGTTAGAATTTGAACCAGGTGGTTTGGCTCTGAAGTCTGTGCCCTTAACCACCTAGTACATGTCTTCTGATGCCATATGCCAGTGAACCCAGAATGTATCACAGAAGCAGCACTTCAAGGTTGTGAGATATGGGTATTTTCCAGTTTTACACTCTGCTTTCCAAAATGACTCAACATATGAAAACTACCATCTGAAATGTATGTTTCTGTTCGTATGTCCTAATACCTGATATCACAGAGTTTTAATCTTTGCCATTTAATTCATGAGTAGAAAATGGCATTCCCATTTTATGCTGCATTTCTCTCATTCATAAGATTTTTTCCCCCTATTTAATGGCCAATGGAATTTTCTCTTCTATGAACTGCCAGTTCATATCCTTGGTCCATTTTTTGGTTAGTTTGTTTCCTTAACCTTTTGTAGGAATTCCTCCTAAAGTTCTAAATAACAATCCCGTTTTTGATGGTATTAGGTTGGTACAAAAGTAATTGCGGTTTGAAAGGTTAAAAATAATTGCAAAAACTGCAATTACTTTTGCACCAACCTAATTATTATCTTTTCCCATACTCCCACTTGCCTTTTAATTTGTTCATGGTGTCTTCTGTTGTACAAATTTTAAATTTTGATATACCTCTCAATTTTTGATCAGTAGATGATATTTCTCTATCTTTTCCTTTGTGGTTTCTAATCATGATATATAGAGGGTGCCAAAAAAATGTATACACATTTTAAGAAAGGAAAAACCTTCCCATTTTCCTGTTTTAAGAATGCGTTGTATGCTTGTTCTGCTAACTCCTGTCTCACATGCATTGTTTGGTAGACTTCTGTGGTGAGTGTGTAAACTGTTCCCACACCACAGCAGAAGCAGCAGGACTGGTAGCTGCGCGAGGCCTCCCAGATCTTCCCTTGTGCACATCACACCATGTGTCTCAAACTTGTCACGAATGCGTGCAATCGTTGGGCGTGTTGGAGGTTCTCTTGCATACTCACGCCTCCATTGTCTTTGTACTTCCACAATATTCTCAAATTGCGCTCCACTCCTTGAACGACCGTGCTTCTGCCATTTTCTTTGATTGTCCTGCCTGTTGCACGGTGATGCTAGCATTTATTTGATTAAGGCCATCTTTTGAGTAAACATCATACTACATACACATTGCTACCATAATTCAATTTCGAAAAGTAATACATAGATAACATCTCTTAAAATGTGTTTACATTTTTTTGGTACCCCCAGTATACTTAAGAATTTAAAATGTTGATTTTTTTTTCACCCTGCAAAAAAAGGTCTTATTAAATTATTTTTAACCCTAAGAAAAAAATATGATTCTATCAGTTTCTCCAACATCTTTGTTATAGGTACCTTATGAATCTGAAAAACTTGTGGTTTTCATGTCTCTGATCACTAATGATATTAACGTCTTTTCACAGGTATTTTTATTTCTTCTAGTGAATTACATCTTCACATATCACATCTCTCACAGTGTGGAAGTTTTGCATTTTTATACAATTATATCTTCTGATCTTTTCCTTAATCAATTCTGAGTTTTCTATCTTGCCTACTATTACTTTTCTTCACCCCAAAAATGAAAGATGATTTTCTAATGTTTGCTCCTAGTATTATTTATAGTTTTGTTTTAGAACTTTATTCATCTGTAATTTATTTTCATGTAAGATATGAGATATGGATATAATTTTGCTTCTATACTAATGCATAGCCAACTATTACAAAACCATTGATTAATTCATCTTTTTTATATAGGCATGAGATGTCTTTTTTATCAAATATTAAGTTTCCATTTATATTGATGATGTATTTTTAAATTCCTTATTAATCTATTCATTTCTACCACAGTTCCACATGTTAATTATTTTTAGTAGTACATTCACATTTGGTAAGGCAAACCCTTATACGATATCCTTCCTTTTCAAACATTTCTTGGCATTACCTCATAATCAGAAAAAACAATAAATGCCTTTTATAACAAAGCCTTCACTGAAAGAAATACCATGCACACACACACACACAAAAACTACAAAACTAGCATTCCATTTTATTCATTTCTTTCCTAGAAGAACAACTAACAATTAACATTTGCATGACCTTCAATTTACAAAGCATGTTCACATTCATTGTGAAAGAATGATACTTTGTCAAAGAAAAAGTATCATTTTAATATCAGTAAATGTATTCCAACTGGCCTAACACTTCATTGCCAAAACACATTTCAAAATGCTCATGTTTCAGCAACCAAAGTTTATTCTAAATAAAATAGTAACTCATTTATATTGTATCTTATATGCAGATTAAATAGTAAATAAAAAGCACAATCTCATAATAGCTATTATGTTTTATAATGTAACATTCATTACTTATATTTAGAATATGTCCACTGTGTGCAAAGTAAAACTTTTAATCATGAAATAAATTACCAAAAAACACAATGTTAGCTTATCATAAGTCATTTAAATCTTTATTAGACAAAAATCTGTCATCTACCTAACAGGTGTGAATTTCAACTCTACTACTAAGTTGGCCTTATAGATCTTTTCCTAATAAAAATAAACTTACATTTTTCACTATAAATGATCTGGACAACTGGATTGGGGCCATCGTTCTGCGGCACTGGATCTATATCAGCCCATTCTACTCTGTCCCTGAAATGTATATATTTTTTCAGTGATTATATTCAAACACATAAGAAAAAGAACTCTGGTATTTTCAAAAATGGCAACAATTACAATTACATTAATACTTATGAACAGTACTCATGCTTACAAATACTTATGAATAGTAGTAGTTTATAAATATCTTAATGTAACCATGGTTGGATTCTTCATGACCAAGTTTTGCCACTTTGCTTTACATATTAAACTTCAAAATAAAAATAATATGAATCATCTTCTAATTAAAATAAGTGAATAAATTAATAGCTTTCAAATTTAAAGTTTTTACTTAAATGGAAAAACACGTTTTTGTAGCAAATACATGGCAGTTTTAAATTAGAAATCAATCTAATTCATCGTGCTAACAAGACTCTTTGGAGTCAGCGTTTTTTTAAAAATCTGAATAACAATTTACTAGGAATTAACATTTTAAAATCAAAGTAAACACTATTACTTAACTGTATACTGAAAGGTGGTCTAAGTGGTCATTAGAAAGCAGGCTTTGGAATCTGACAACTGTTTGAATTGAAATATTGGCCTACCACCTACTAGTTATGTGACATTGAAAAAGGCTCTACCACTTATTAGCTGTGTGACCTTCAAAAGTTACTTAAATTCTCTGGGCCTCAGTTTCTTCATTTATAAAATGGACATGATAATATTACCAATGAACCTTAGAAGGCTGTTTGGAGGATTAAGTGAGATAACATAACATGTGAAGCACTCAAAATGTGCATAATACTAAGCATACAATATACAGTAAATATACTATATACAGTATACATACTCTAACATATACATATTAGCATTTAGTCTATAGTAAACATACTATATATTATTACTGTGCTTAAAATATTTGTGCTATATATTATAAATATAGCATATAATAAATGCATATACCTTGTTTCCCAGAAAATAAGACCTAGCCGGACAATCAGCTCTAATACATCTTTTGGAGCAAAAATTAACATAAAACCCGGTCTTACTTTACTATACTATAGTAAGTACACCAAGATCCAGTATTATTATATTATATTATATTATATGTTATGTTATATTATATTATATTATATTATATTATAAAGACCGGGTCTTGTATTAATTTTTGCTCCAAAAGACGCATTAGAGCTGATTGTCCAGCTAGGTCTTATTTTTGGGGAAAGACAGTAGTAAGCATCCAATGAATACTCTCATTATCAATGCTAAAATAACATTATAGTGGCCACAATGCGTGCCTACAGATATTTCTGTGAGAAATGCCCAGTTTGATCAAATTTGTTTTAACACTCGTTTATAGTCTTTTCCTTTCACCAATTTTTCAGTTCTCTATACTGATCAGCTATTGACAGCAAAGATTCTGTGGCTCCAGACAATCTCAAAACTGTGTCCAGTATATAACAAGAAATACAGGGAAAACAATTACCTGAGGTGTGGGACCTAGAGCCTGGGGGAGTGCCATGAGAAAGGTAAGGCTGTCATTAGTCACTGGGAAATCAGACACAGCCAAGTGAATAAGCTGACTATTTCACAATTCAGAGAGATTTGAGGGTTATGGAGCCACCCTAACCAATTTAAATCAGTAAAACATTAACTCCAGTAACAAAATCTAGATAGTGATTTTCACTCATTCATAAAAACAAGGCAAATAAGCCATCTAATGGCTTTACCTAGACCTACACAAATCAAAAAATAAGATCTAAGGACTTCTCACTTGTCTCTGCAGGTTCCATTGAAGCTAGAGAACCAGCATTACTCCAAGAAAGCAAAAAACTGATAGGGACAGGACTGGGAGCTGGCAAATGTGGGCAGGAAAGGGAGGGAGTTACAGCAGTACCCACACTGCCGACTACACATCACTTGTATCACGCATGAGGGGATGCAGGGTTATATACGAGAGTTTAAGGAACAAATAACTATCTTTCGATTCTTATAGCCTTACTCAATGCCTGGCGGACGCTAGGCGCTAAAATGTTGAATGCAAGTCCTACAGATCTTATACTGTAGCTCTTTCCATTTCAGAACAAACCGTGGGAAACCCTTACACCGTGTTTTTAAAGGGAGCAAATTTGGACCTTATTTAAATCACCATTTCCTGCCGGGTTATCAAAATGAGCCCAAACCTTTCAGTATTCAGATTATCAGGCTCTCTCTGTCGGAGCATGCAAGAGCGCGGGAGATTTCTTAAATTCCTCAATCACGGCACCCAAACAGCCTAAGAAAGTGCTGTCCAGTGTTCTGTAGTTTCTACGCTTCTTGGGGTCCCGCCTGTCCCCCAGCTCCCGGTGACAGCACTGGCTGAAGAAGCATCAACGCCTACAGGAGCGCGAGGGCCGCGGGCGGGCCCTGACCCGCCGGGAGCACCTCCCGCCGGCGCGACACCGAGGCCGCGGAAACTTCAGCCAGACACGCTGAGGCCCGAGAAGCCGACCCGGAACCGCCGCCCAGGTGGAGACCCCGCCTTCCAGGGAAGGTCCGAGGCCCGGCTGTGGGCGTTACCTGTACAGGACATAGGTGGGCGAGTCCAGGCTCAGGAACCCGTCGTCCATGGGGGATGCCACCGCCTCTCCGGCCTCGGCCGCCATCACTTCTTCCTGCTGCTGCTGCTGCTGCTGGGGCGGCAGGGGGTGCGGCTGGGGCGGCGGCGGCTCGGGCTGACCAGGCTCGCTGCCCTGCGCAGCCTCTCCGACCCCCTCAGTGGCCGCCATCTCGGCTCAGTCCGCAGCGGAGCTGGCGGCGAGGCCCCGCCCCTGCACGTCCCGCCTCTCTTTCTTCCCGATGGGCAGAGGCTCACTTCCGGTTTCCTCGCTTCCTATCATAGAGATGCAGGCCAGAGAGTCCCGGGGCGGCCACCCTGGCATCGGGTGTATTTGATGGGTGCTTGTCAGGGAGTGAGGCTTGGCCTCTGTCTCTAGAGGTGCCAGAGTTCCCATTCTCATCTCATCTGTAGGCCTTCCTTATAGTTGGTACTTAGTATGGATGTAAAAGGGGCCACGTACTAAACCTAAGTTCAGAGGTGGCCTGCATGGCAGGTCCTACAAACTCAAGAGCTCAGTAGTCACCACATAGGATGGTCTGAACATAAAAATTCCTAACTAAAAGTTAGTCATGGCAGGTAGTCACTTCCTAGGCCTGTAGCTTCCTTGACAGAGGTCAATCTTTATCTTAAGTGAGCCTGTCTATTGTCTTTTTGCATCTAAGATAACATGCCTTTGAAATGTGAGAAATCTTTTCCATATACTTCAGGGCACACCCAAACACCAGAGCACAAAACCACAGAACCCCTCATTGTTAACATTGTTCCCCAATACCATCTCTGTGTGCTATAAATGTTAACCTGTACCCACCAATATAAAAGCATGTTTTACCTTTTATCCAATCCCAGAGATTTCCCTGCTTTCCTTTCTCCCATCCCCTTAATCTACCACCAATGATCTCATGTAACCCTTATGTCTAATGTATCAAATAAACTGAAAAACTGCCATTCTACGGAGCATTTTCTCTATCTGTTGAGATTTTGTTTCCTTGCAATTGCCATCAGTTTGGCTCAAATAAACTAAAAATTCTCAACTGGTTTGGACGTTTCTTACATCGACATTGAGAACATGCTAGTGTTGTTAGATTTCCCTCAGTAGGGGTGATAGTTCTTCCTTCTCTCGGACAGAGTCCGAGGGGCAGTGGATAAAGGCAGCTGGCCAACAGCTCAAGACGATATCCCACTCCCTCCTCCATCTTGAGGAACTGGCCTCCAGTGCTCCACCCACATTAACTTTTTTAAGGGCATTTACGTTCCTTTTATACTTTTTTCTTTTGGATACTGAGTTTATACTGCAGAATTTAATCCAGTGTTTTTTTCTTTTGATATTAACATTCCAATATAGTTATGTTCTTATACACATAACTAATATGTGTGTAAGTTATAGGAAAGGTAAACATTTGTTTTAACTATTTACTACCTATCATGTGTCAGGGTTGCTAATGGCAGTACATAAGTCTCTGCGGGCACAGAGTTTACATTCCGGTGAAGGGTAGTAGAATATGCCACCCTAAAATGTCTGTAGATGTTCAGGATGTACTGCTCCAAAATATGCTACTTTGGTATATTATTTTTAGCTGTAGGTGCTTTAAAAACAGCAAATGGAAGGACGAGCATTCTCTGAGTCCCCCCATCTCCCCACTCCCCTCCTGTATGTGCCTAAAGACAGATCCTCCAAAAGGAACTCAACTACTCAACTGTCATAAATCTCCTCCCCAGGAGTTTTGAGAATAGAAGTGAACACCACATCCAGACAAACTATCGTATCTCCCATCTATTCTTCTAAGGGCTCATTCATCTCTCCTAAAATCCTTTACTCTCCCCTAAGAGGCCTACATCACCCCTACCCTTTCCCATTAAGATCGTATTTAAGCCTGAATTCTAAGCAACCTCAGGGAATTACTAATTTTTCCCTAGGTATCTACCATGTACATGTTAACAGATCTGTTTATTGTCCTCTTGTTAATCTGTCTTATTACAGGGGTCTCAGCCAAGAACTCAAAGGGTAAATGGAAAAATTTTTTTCACCTTCTAGAGCACAGTCAGTAAAGCTTTTGTGGGGACTATTTGAGCAGAGACCTGAAAGAGGAAAATGCACGCCAGGTAGAGAACAGGAAGTCCATGCTTAGTGTGTTCTTGGTTCAGCAAGGATGCCAATATGACTGAAGCCCTGAGAATGAGGGGAAGTGATTGGCAGGTGAGAAGATTGCAGAGGAAGCCAGAGGCTATGGTGAGAATTTGGGGTTTCATTTTTATTGTGGTGGTCATAACATTTATCTTTTGAACCATTTTTAAATGTACTGTTCACTGGCATTAAATACATTACATTGCTGTGCGACCATTGCCACCACCCATCTCCTTCATCTTCCCTAAGTGAAACTCTACCCATTAAACAACTCCCCATTCCCTCCTCCCTCCAGCCCCACGTAACCACTATTGTACTTTCTGTCTCTATAAATTTAATGATTCTAGGTACCTCATAGAAATGTTATCATACAGTATTTGTCCTTTTGTAACTGGTTTATTTCACTTTGCATGCTTTCCAGGTTCATCTATGTTGTAGCATGTCATAATTTCTTTTTTTAAGGCTGAACAATATTCCATTGTGTGTATGGCCCACATTTGTTTATTCATGCATCTGTTAATGGACACTTTGGTTGTTTTCATCTTTTGGCTGTTGTGAATAATGAAATATGTTAGTCCCGCTTTCATTTCCTTTGGGTATATACCCACAAGTAGGATTACTTGATCATATGGTACTTGTTTAATTTTTTGAGGAACTGTTTCCACAGCAGCAACACTGGGGCTCCAGTTTCTCCACATACTCACCAATGCTAGTTATTTCTTAATAACCATCCTGAGTATGAAGTGGTATCACATTGTGGTTTTGATTTGCATTTCCCTAATGATTAGTGATGCTGAGCATCTTTTAATACGCTTATTGGCCACTTGTGGGATTGATTTTAAGTGTACATAAATAGACTCCTTAGAGACAAAAAGTACACTGGATGGCATTAATGACATATTAGACATTACAAAAGATTAATGAATTTGAAGACATAGCAATAGAAACTACCCAAAATGAGGGAAAAAATAACTGAAAAGAGATTAACAGAGCATCAATGAGGCTGTGGGACTTCAGCTCACTAATATATGTGTAACTGGAGTTCCCAAAAAGACGAGCAGGGAGATAGAAAAAGTATTTGAAGAAACAATGGCTGCAATTTTTATAAATTGGATGAAAGCTATAAACCTACAGTACAGATCCAAGAAACTCAATGAACCCCAAGCACAAGAAATGTTAATATACATAATCACACATCAAATTGCTTAAAACCAGTGATAATCTTAAAATCAGCCAGAGTAAAAAGACACATCACGTACAGAAGAACAAGCAAGGGTGAGAGAAGACGCTTATTGGAAGCTATGGCAGGCTGCCTCTAAGATGGCCCCTAATGAGCCCATTTCCTGGTGTTTACAGCCTTGTATCACCACTCCCTCCCCTTGAGTGTGGGCCGGGCATTGTGACAAGCTTCTTATGAATAGAATACAGCGAAATAACAGGATGTCACATCAGATTACAAGAATGTGACTTCCAACATGTCGGGACTAAAATATAGTCCCGAAAATTAACTACCAAAATAGGAGGTAGAAACACTTTATAGCTCATGTCACATACAATCAGATACCTGTCAAAATAAGTACTTGTGTATTTGCAGCTTTTCAAACTTACCAGAGTTCTACGTAGTATGTACCTGAGGTTTTGTTCACACTGAAGTTACATACCTGATCGTTCTGCACTGCTGTTAATGTGTTTGGTACAGGGATGAGAAAATGGGTAAGATTTTGACTTCAGAAGTACAATCGTCATAGCAGAAAACTTCCTTCCCTTTGTATCCAGAACGGTAGCTATGGTAACTTGGCTATTCCTCCACCTTATGCCATCAGCCCCTTGAACCTAATCTTGTCTGTGACAATGTTGACAAATAAAAAGAGAAGTGATGCTGTGTAGTTTCCAAGGGTAGGTCCTAAGAAACTTTGAAGCTTTCACCTGGGTCTTTGAGAAGACTGCTAGTTGCGCGTAGTAAGTCCATTGTCCAGAGACTTCATTTTGTGAGCGTGTCCAAACTAGTCATGTGGAGTTGCCTGATCAGCCCTCAGGAGTTCTGTCCATATCAGTCAGGGCACCAAATATGTGAAAGAACAGCCTTCAGGTGACTCTAGCTTCAGGCATCGTCTAACTGCCACTGAAGGAGGCCTTTCTCCAGACCTCAGAGACATAATAAATGGTTTAAAGCCATAAGTTCTGGAGTGGTTTGCGATGTAGCAAAAACCAAGACAGTAGCATAAATGTACTAAGGCAAACTGGTAGACTTTCAGCGGGGATACTTCTATTTGGGAACTTTTCTATGTTGTGCCCCATTTGATCACACAAATCTTTGAAGGCAAAGAAGACATTTTTTGATTTAATTTGTGATTCAACCTACCATCCCATCCCTTTCTCCTTTGATTCAGTATTAAATACCCAGGACAGACACTCAATAAATGATAAACTTAGTATGGTTGCCCTCTTGTTAATGAGTGAAGAAAACATGTATCTTTCCAACATTAAAATGCCATATTAAATACATTAAAATGAGCACTATTTTGGCTATGTCCATACTAGTTTTCTAAATCTGGGTTCTAAGTTCACTTCTGAATACTTAGCTGATTACTTTAATGTAAATATAATCAATTTCCACACTGCTATTACCACTTTACATAACATTGAAGATGCCCTATTTCAACGTTTATGGTGGAGGTGGGAAAAAGGGTGAATTGTAAGGGTCTACAAAGCAGGAAAAGGGGCACTTATGCCTAAGTGGACCACCAACAATAATGCTTTATATTGTTAAACAATGTCAATACTCCACTGTTAGTTCTTGCTGTACTGTCGGTGGTAAGACTGATCGTGTTAACATGACAACTCTAAGGGAAGAAGCCATGTTTAACTTTTATCCCTAAGAACTCTGGACAATCAGTTTACAAACATTAAGTACCAGCCTAAATGAAAACAAAATCTATCGTAGGTACTAGGAAAAAAACCTCAAAGAATATTCCTGATTTACAATAAACCAGTGGCATAATCTTTAAACTGATAGGATACTATGTCAATTGCCAAAGGCAAGTGGACAAATACTATTAGACAATTATTAAATACAGGTTTGTCACAGTTTAAGAGCAGACAAAAAAATCTCAGCTGAATTTTTATACAAGTCTTTATTTACAACTTGTTTTAACAACTGTACACTTTTTGCAGCCTTGAAAACATTTTTGTACTTGAATGGGAAAATATAGTTTGACCAAATCTTAACTTTATTCTTCATATACATATATTATATGCATACATATAAACATATACATATAATTAATACCATAACAAGTTGGCAGTCATAAAATTAAAATGATTAAGTGACATCAAAAGGAAATATAAGATTTCAAAACAATTAAAAATCTGTCTTTTGTGGTTTCTTGGACCTTATATTTTTGTGACTTTAGTAAAAATTTCTTACTGAGGCTCTCTTAACAAGTCATTCACCTCAGAAAACAGTGAGAAAATCCACCAATCTAACACACAGTAAATGGCTGGTAAACTTGGTAAACAGGTGAAAAAATATTTGGATGCCATTATATACAATGTTGCTAAATCTGTATTGATTCCACTTGTGAAGTGAGAAATTTAGAGTCCTGTGTGGATTTCAATTTTGGTTTATAATGACAAAGAATGAAATTGTGAAATTATAAATAGTCAACCAGAAATAAAAATATACCTAGCAATATCCTTTTCTTGCAAAGGCTAAACTGCAAGGTGGATAACTACAATGTCAAATATGAAACTAACAATTCACACAGATCAATAATATTTAAGACATGAGTATAAGGCTTTAGAGGTGGGACTGTAATCAATACACTTCCAACTCCAATGTACTAAGGTGTTTTCCAGCTCATCTGAAAATTTAAAAAATACTCTAGAAAAAAAAAAGCCTCTTTCTATCCCCAAATCTTTAATAGAATTTATTAATCAAAATAAGGCAAATTATTAAATGTGTTTGAATTTTACCATTCATTATATAACTAAAAATTGGGTGTTATAAATGGTGGGACAATTGTCAAAACATGAAAATTGCAAAATAAGATAAACCTGGAAATTACTCCTCGGAGTACAAAGCATTCTGAATTACACATAACCTGTAAACAGCAAAGTTAGTGACAGCAATGACATTTTAGTGCATGTGAATTTTAAACAACTAAGGCTATTAAAAAACAAAGGCTACTATTAAAAAAAAACTAGAAGGCCTCAAATGATTGATATTTGTGTACAGTCATGTCCTGTATTTATACTAAAATGCTATTTCTTATTTCAAGCATATTGAAAATTTCCCATAATTAATATAAATCTCTGTAGAACACACATTAAATTAGGCCACCAAGAAAATAATAAACTCAATCATACTGTTTACTCATCTGAACTTGAACGACAATAAGAATTTCATCATAATTTGCTTGGAATTTTACAAGTCTGTTGCTTGATTTAAAAAATTTTAAAAGGAAGAGGAAAGCATCATAACTTCCTTAACAGGATTGTTTTAACTAACTAAGCTGACTCAAAATAATTATGATTGGTTTCTTATTTTCATTAAAAAACTCAAAGATGAATTACTATAGATCCTTTCAGTTATGTTAAGCACTTTAGTAACAGGCCAAGTGAATTAGTAAATATTAAAAAATGTTTCATTAGCTATGTCACTGGAATAAAATGTTTGTTGCATACATAAAACTTAACTTGATTCATAATCCAACTTATTAAGAGCAAGAAACTATGAAGAAAACCAAAGAAATTATTTGGATCCTGATGTACCTTAAAAGTGAAAAATAATCAAATGTGATTTTAGGGACAAATACAAAAAACTGTTGGCAACTTTCATTAGATCTATATATTTTTAAAAATAACAAAAAAGAATGTGTTTATCAATTTTTATTTGTAAATAAATTAAGCATTCATCAGTTTCTGCTCCATAGGTGTTAGAAACCATGTATCATCAATGTTAAAACACTAAATAAAAAACAAAAAAACCCTGAAGATACTAAGTTATGATTTATGAAATGATTTAATTATATTACTTGAAAAGTAAAGTGCTGAGAATCTGTTTAAAAATACATATTGAAAAACTAGTTTCCAACAATGGGGTTTTAATTTTTCCAAGGGTCTTTAAAAAGGGCTGGTGTTAATTTTAATAAGAAAAATAGCTTTATTCAACAATGTGGTAAAATCCAAGAGTTATCCTAAGTTGATTGAATACCTTTATTTTGTCCTTATTTTCTCTTTGGGTATGATAGCGCTGGCAAAAAGCATTTTCTGCAATGCTAAAAATGTTCTATATCTGTGTTGTCCAATATGATAACCACTATCCACATGTGGCTGCTGAAGCACTTCAAGTGTGTCTAGGTGACTGGGAAACCAAGGTTTTAATTTAATTTTAATTAAATTGTCACATGTGGCTAGTGGCTAATGGATTAAGACAATGCAGGTCTAGAAATCTATTCTTACCTAGATTAACAAGAAGCCAATGGATGGTAAAGACAATTAGGAGACCTATCTATTCAACAACTATTTAGTAGATATTCAAAACATATTTTGTCTCCGTGTGCGCCGACGTGCGCTTAATTTTTTTTCTTTGGGAAGACAAAAAGCAGCTCTTCTCTCAAAGGTCAGGGTCAAGACTTCTCTATTTCAGTGCTGCTCTCTTATAGGTGACCTGCTTAGGCAAAGCATACCACTAGTATAGGGGGTACTGCAGAAGAAAATATTTCAGCAACTGTTCACACTATAAAAACATTTCTTTCATCTGAAAACACAAAATAAAACAAAACTCTAAGAGAATGTTCTTATAAGCAAATCTTTCTATTCTTTGGCAATAATCAATATAAGAACAAATATCTCAGTACTTTTGGACTATGATTTGAATACTAGTATATTCGTTATAAAGGGAAGAGTCCTGATACCTAAAAACATTTCTCAATAGAACAAGCCAAAAAACTTTGCTATATTAGAACTTACGAAAATGGCCAAGTTCATAAAGCATATTTGTTATGTAGAACTAAGAATGTTTTTGTAGTATTCTGCCATCTTTAGTATCTACCTTTTCCCATCACCTCACCCCCACAACTTTCCAGATTCTCTGACGTCACAGCTCCTGGAACATGGCTGTCTTTATCCTGTCCTTGGGTATATGCAATCATGAAGAAATTAGAAAAGTCAAGGACAGTTTGTAGATTTGTATTTTAGGAGACAGGGAAATCAAAGGTAAGAACATCTTCTGATTCACCAGAAGATTGTTTACTTTTTATTACTGCAACTCCAGAAAACAAAAAGTTTCAGGATGTTTGCATTCGGAGAACTTAAGTTTCATGAGTTAATGTGAAATACAAAATGTAATTCATCCCTAGTAGCCCCAACCCAGCTCCAATTAGATTTCCAGACTTAGAACTTCACATCAAACTTTAAAAATTTCAGGAAGAATACATAGCCCGTTTATTTGGGCAATCTTTTATATTTTTCTTAGTGAGTGTTCCAAATTAAGGAAAAGAACCCCAGTGGAAAAGATTTAAATAGAACATGCCACAGAAAGGTACAAGGAAAATAATTATCTAATATTAGTAAAGTGCTGTGAATCTTGCAGTGAAGTATAAATAATACATAAATGATTAGGAATAAAAGTAAATAATATTAAGATACTCATCTCTAATAGTGACATATAAACACACAATGCAAAGTATATATACAGTTTTCACTGCGCATAGGTTGACAAATATACCAAAAATAAATGAGTCCATTTTATTAATTTCATAATATAACTGTTAAACTAATTATTTTCCTTTGTCAATTTAGAGATCTCTAAAATGATAACATCTGCTCAGAAGTCTCCCACATACATTATTAAAGCCTGAGCATGCTTGGGTAGTTTTCTTTTTCTCATTTTGAGACTGTTCTTCTCATGACATTTAAGCTCTGAGTGGATATGATCCAGGATATTTGAGAGCCCCTATGGGCCTAAAATTTTGAGGCTATGGATACCGTCTTTGATGATTTCATCTTCAGACCCAAAATATCTAATTCAGAGCCTGGAGGTAATGTATCAGGTATGTAAGGGCTCTCCTTGAATATATTTTTTGAAACATCTACTTTTGCTTTCATTTTAAACAAAATTTTCTGTGGGGCTACTATGTATAATTGAGAGGAAACATAAAATTAAGCCTATGGTTTATAAACTAGATAAAGATCTAGATAACTGTTAGAAGTCAGTAGTGATTTTCAGGCACCACAGATTTCTTCTCATCTCATCAAATGACAGTATCCTTAATGGCCTTAAATCATTACCTTAGGTTAAGTAATAGGTTAACAGTTTTAAAATGAAAATAGATGCTTTCCCTTCCAATGACAACATAACAGTTAATATCCTGTGCCCAGTTCATGCCCACTGAGGGGAAGAACAATGAGAAAATTCTATTTTTGCCTAACTTTTTTGAATGATTATGTAATGAAGTCAGATGATTTTATGTCAACTATTACTTTAGGAACATTTGCTAAGACAGTGTAAGTTTTAACTGTATCAGTACTTTCATCTGTCTGGAGATTTGTTTATGATTAGGCCATTTCTTATCCTGTTTATGATTAGACCATTTCTTATCCTGATAATCTATTCTACTCTCTAGCAATGGATTTGCCTTAACAGCAGTTCTGTTATTTTGTCAGATTTCTATGCTCACTTACATACAGCATACAAACTTATCTTATAGATTATTATTAGAAAACATTAGAAAACAGAAAAATACTGAAGAGAGACATCACATAATTGCTAATACATAATTGTTAGAAAACACTTACAGATCCTTCATAATTGCCAAAACTCATATACTTGCCATAATTAGGTTCAGGTCTCTAGTGTCTCAAATAAACTAGTGTCCCTTTTCTATCGTTGTAAGTGCAATGGTAAGAATCCAAGTATATTTCAAGATAAGGCTAAATATAAACATTGTGTTTTCATAAAGATAATACATGTAACTGGATTGATAAAAGGCTATTTAAAAACAATGATCAGTACATACTTCCCAAGAACATAATCAGGGATTTAAGGAAGCTAAATATTAAAGGCTTCTGTGATTTGAGGGAATGGGGAAGGGCAGAAATTAGGTGTGTCAGTAACGAATTATTTCATGTTTTTTAGGCTTTTGATAAATGAATATTTACTGCAAAATTTTAGGACAATAAAATTATTGTGCTGAAATTAGACAATAAAACCTTTTCAAATTTTTCAATAAAAGGAACATACACCAATTATTAGTTAAATATGCTTTATAGTAAGTAAAAAATGGATGACAGATACATTGAGAATAGCTTTCCTCATATAAAAACTCCATGATATAAAATATTGAAATCATTATAGTTACAACGAATAAGGTCTGACACCACTTTCGAAATGTAATGAAACTGGGTTGTACAACTACGAAAATAAGCTGCCATTTTGACAGTGGGGACTATAGGAAAAGAGATTATCATTATTGAATGGAAAACCCTTTTAACTTATAAAAAAGGGAAAAATAAAAACATGGTAAAATAGTTTTCGAAGTTTCTAATATCCCATTTTCTTTTGTTGAGTAGACTCTTTCATCCTATTTTAGGATAAAACATAGGTTTTACTGTTGAGAAGTACAATGCTACATCAATTTCTAGTGAAAGAGTACCTTCATAATATAAGGCTAAAGAGTCAAAATATCCTTCCATAGTTTAATGAATAGACAACAAAAAGCATTTTGTCTTAAGGTTGTTATTTTGCCCTTAGCAAAAACAAAATGCCAGGCACTTTCCTCTCACTTTAGGATCACAAGTGTTCTGATCCATGTGTCTGTGAGTTAGCTAGGTTTATACTAGCTGTGAGTTGTGGATGCTTTTTCAGATAAATCTCACATGTTCCAACTGAGGACAATTGTAACATTCCTGGAGTCAAATCTGGACAATTGAAGATTAGATGCAGATAGTTAAAACAATTTTAAAATTTTAGATTTCTGTTTCAAGATAATTCTTATACTGGGCAAACCATTTTCAAATTTTTAACATGGTATTATCTTTAAAAGATGAATACTTGTCTGAGAGTAACAGACACTCAAAAGTATTTCATATCATTAGTTAGTAAGAATGAACAAAACTGTTACTGAAAAGGAGATGTGAGTAAAGTAGCTCATAAATAAAATGTTCTTTCTTCAACTTAACTCATCTTTCCCTTATCACTTACTGCTGATCCATTGGCACAGCATGGTTGCATGCCTTTGTGAAAACTAATGAAATATATAGGCTGATGTTTCTGACTGGATAACATTTAGCTTAATTTTGTACAACTGATCTTTAATTATGTAAATATAACAATAAAACTTCAAGAAAATCACAGACAATATTTCCCGATTATAATCTAATCACCCCATTAAGCCAATTTTACCAGGCTAAGGCTATCTAACAGAAATAATTTAATCTTGATCAATTTTGGAACATGGGTCATTTAGGGGCTTCTTTTTCTTAGTTGTTATTAAGTAATTAGACAAATGATAAAAAGATGTGACTGAATTTTTTAAAGTTCTTTTAAGTACATCTGTACTATTTATTCTCTCTTTAGATATGATAAACTACAATATTTGTTGGATTTTTTCCCCATTATGAACTTCTTAAATACATACTGCAGAACATAAAAGTTATGCTTTAATATTCCTTAGTTATTTACTTTGTATTTTCTTACCCTTGTTAGAAGGAAAACAGAAAATAAGCTCTTTGTTTGTAAGAATTCAAACACTAGGCTGATAGCTCACCCCGACCTCATGCAATAACATTGTACTTACTCCACTACTGAGGCCAGGACTAGCTTCACTGTCTAAGAGAACTGTGATTTCATGAAGCTAGTATATGTAAGGAGTTTGTGAAAATATAGTATAGCATAGCTTACATTTAGATAAAGCACCCAACGTCTTTTAACTTTCCAATAGACCATACATCATCACAAACCTCCTAAGAAATTATTAATCATTACTGGGTCAATAAAAATTTCATAAATCCTGCCCAAAGGTGGAGCAAGGGAAACAGGGTTGGTTGTCACTGTCACAGCTAAGTTTTATTTCTGCTTTTTTTAAACATCATAGAACGTTTAGAAATACGATTTCTTCTATGTAATGAAAGTAATATACTAAAAGGAGTGAAAGTTATTAATATAAACACCAAAATAAGAGCATGCAACAGATGCTGAAGAAAAATAAGAAGTAAAACTTCCTTCTAAAAGTTTGGGACCTTTCTAACCCATTTAGAGGATTGTATCTGAGTAGGTGGGTGGGTAGGAGAACAAGACTGGGACAGTAAATAGAGAACTAAAATTAAAACCTCTTATCTCACAGGAAATAATCATTTTAATGAATAGTTCACAGACTCCTTTATGTTCATCTACCTTACTCTCCAGGTATAATTTCCCAATAATTTTAATTTCACCAAGGTTAGTGTGCATGATCTGTTGTAAAACAGTTGAATCCTTACGCTATTTGTGAAATGAGGAGGTGGGGGTTAGAACCAACTCAAATAGTTTTTGACCCTTTATTGTCAAAACTTTCCATGTTGATTAGGTCTGCTTAGCCTCCTGAATCCTCACAATGCATTCTACTCGTGTGGTTCTCTCCATTATTATTAATTCCGCCTGCTTTGCAGTCTTATCAGGCAGAAGTAGTCACACTGCATTCAGACTTCTGTAATTAATAGGAAAATTAGTACAATGCATGGAGTCATTTCTGTGTATATTCTAATACTCTCTTCAAGTACAGTTTCTGAAGACAAATGAAAACACTACAATTTTTAGTTCGATTTTCTTATTAAAAAAGGAAGTGAGGATTTAAAATCAAACATCTGAATACAGTTTCTGAAAATTCTTAATTTAGTTTGATTCCAAGTTACTAATTTGTATTTAAGATACAGAACTAAATGAAACCTGAACTTTCAAATAGCAAGTACATGAAATAAAATCCTCTTATTAGGTGACCTATCTAAAAACAAAAACAAAAACAATAAATATCAACCTAATTTCAGTAATTTTTTGCTTTAAAAAATGGGCTATGGTGCAAGAAAAAGGCTGGAGGGGAACTTAAATATAATTGGGGACCAAATATTTAAGTCAACATGTAAAGTCAGACAGAGGCATTCCATTTTCAAATAAGTGATATTTTACATTTATATAGCACCTTATATAGTCAAAGTGCTTTACAATCATTATGACTTGGCAGCCATTCATCAATGTAATTAACATTGTTTACAATCTATCAATAAATCTAAGCACTTTGCGGCAACCAAATACCCAAGAGAATCTGTTCAGCAGCAAATTCTTGGACTAATACATAGAATTAAGAAAAAATGTAAAGGAGACCTGTCATAACATCACATATAAGAAGTCACTTATTGATCTTAATGACTGATATTAAGATGTAAAGTATAGAAGGGCTTATATTAATGAATAGGTAAAACACATGAGCTGCAAGTCAACAAGGAAATTGCCCAAAAGGGAAGTTACTTGTAAGCATATGAAAAATAAATATTTTAGATGTGGAGGGCAACTGAAACCATAAATGTAAGCTACACTGCCAGAACTTGATCCTCAGTTACTGTGATATTCCAGAAGACAACAAAATTAATGCACTGACTGATTTTTTTCCTTCTGTAATCTACCCCCAAATAACCTAACCAATGTATTCACTTCTGCCAGCAATAAGATAGCAGGAAATAATAAAATTCTGTGTATTTATGTTTTAAAAATAGTTTCCAAATCTTCGAACAAATTTAATTTCCTATAAAACAATGAGAAAACTCATTTTTTCCCTCTAAATAATTCTATCAGGTGCCTGGATGAGATCTGATTAGCACCTCTGCCAATGTATTTATGTTTTTGCAAAAAGTGCCCTTGCCAACCATTCATTTTAGATAGTAAGTATGCAAGTTATTTGAAGTGCATTTGAAAAACAATTCAAAACACAGATTAATACATCATAGAAAGATTAATTCCCTTTAAACAAAGACATTCTTATAAAGCATGGTAACACAGAGGCACAATAAAGAATATAAATTGTATATCAATTATTGGCAGAAAATCTAATCCATTACAAAGCCTACACCACTGGGAAAAGGACATTTTCATACAAAGAAAAGTACTACACTATTATACAACACTTTTAATTGGGAATTTAAAATTTTTTGGCACATTAAAAGGAACTGAAAGGACTACAAAATAAAGGACCAAGAAACTAAAATATAACAGACACAGGAGAGAGAACGTCCTCAAATAGGAAACGACTAATTAACATAAAACAGAGACAAAGAATAAGCTGGCTGAATTTCCTGAAATGGTGTTATATGTAACAGAAGTATGTTTTGAAATTCAGATGTTTTTTATTCTAGTGGCAAGACATGTCTACCTTGCTGAGGTTGGTTGAACATGGCCCGGGTACGATCTTCTTGTGCTGGTTGCTTGTCTTTGTCTAGCCAGAAAGGACTGCCCTGAACCTGTACTAGCAAGTCTATCTTCAGCCGCCTTTTTATGCAGAGTCATTCCCTATATAACAAAAAAGAAAGGCAATCAATGAAAAAATCGTGGAACATAACTCTTACAAAAGAAAATTTCATCATCAATGAATAAACAGTGGAATATACTCTCCCAAAAGAAAATTTTATCATGCAGAATTTGTTACATTGTATTATAAGGCACATAATTAGGAATGCTAATTTTGTTCATTATATCTTAAAATTTTATAGAGAAATATTAGTTTGAACAATTAGGTACAAATTTTCCTTTGGGAAAATTAAGGCTTAATTTTCTGAATTTATAACCAATGTATAATACAGATTTTTGGAATACATTACTATTTTCAATCATTCATACTTCCCTTTCAAATCAAATGCAGGAAGTGATTTTCCAAGAAAAAAGTGCAATTGATTGGTAGAAGGTGATTCAAGGTGTTGTGGAAATCACAGGGCATATTGAGAACGGAAAACCACAAATGCACTTGCCATTTCTTAAGGTAGGAAGGCACATTACGTTATAACACATACCAGCATGCTGTTTTTCTTCACTCCAGGCAGACTTGTATTCTCAAACAAATTAAGAAAAGTTCCTGACAGTCCCAAACAGAGGGCTCAACAGAGAGCCGGGGGTCTTTCTTGAAGACAGGAGGATGGCCTACTAGCTTAGAAGGGAGAGAAGCCACAATTGCTTGGCTCAGAGCATCTTAACAGAAGGAAGGTAACCTCTGGGAGCGTGCTCTCTGAACATGGAGGAATAACAACAATAAAAAAGCCTGTGAGATCAGGACAAAAATGGTTTTGGTACTCATTTAATAAACCAATGAAGAATCCTAGCCAGAGAAACATTAAGGATTGAGAGTGGGTGTTTAAATCTCACCCACTGGATGTGACTGGATACAAGTAAACTGATGGGAGGAAGTGGAAGGAGGCAAAGAGAAAGAAATGAGCAACTGGGAGCTAGGAGGAGAGTCAGGCAGATAAGCCAACCTATGTGAAAAGACACACAGATTTTCCAGAATGAACTGGACAATCTGGCACAGAACACAGAAGACTGAAACATAAATCTTCCTATCACTAGTTAGCTGCTAGGGAACACACTGGTCATGGCTTTTCATTTTTAATAGAATTGCAATCTACCCAAACACACAACATGCCTCCATTTTACCAATGAGAAAATCCAGAAGTTTTTTCACTCAATTTGAAATCAAAGCATTTAAAGATTTGAGTAAAACTGATAAATATCTATTGGTAATCTTTATTAATTTGGCTACCTATATTAATAATATTTTGTTTAAAATATACTATTTTTTTTCAATTTCACATTCCAAGTAACTTATTCAAATTCTTCATAAGTTTTTAAGACCTTAGTGTCCATCACAAAGCCATTCTCTGAGATACTTAATACCTGTTCCCAGCATTCGTCATCTTCACTTTCATTTCGGTTGTCTGAGACGTAGAACTGCCTGAATATATGTATGAAGCTATTACTGGCTATCTTATCTGAACATAACTTGTGTGAGGCTACATGGAGTTATTCCTCTATTCTCTGGAGGGCTAAAAATTAGGATTACTCTTTAATACTACACCACAGGATATAGTTCCCTAAGAAAATCAAGAATATAAAATTAATAATAAGGATTGAGAGGGGCAGAGCTCCAAGATGGCTGTTACTAACCTTTAAGGAGGGCAAAGAGGAAACAGAATAGGTGGAGTCAGGACTAGTTCCCAGAGAACTTCCTTAAATATATAATTTTTATCCTATTTTAAAAATTTTAATTGCTAAGAAACCTATATTTGTTAACAATAATAGTATTCTAACTCCAATATGGTTTTCTCCTTTAAAAAAAAATTGTGATAAAATCTTAAATATGTAGTTTTAACCAAGGCAAATATAAATGTGGACACGTCATGAAAGAATGAATTTTTGAAAAAAATCAGATCACATTAATAGGAGGCCTGGGACACGATCCTTTGAGACACAGTATCAGTTATAACTGTAAAATAAAAACAATGGCATTGTGTCAATAACACAACAATAGGGTCAAGAGGGGGGATGATGAAAGGAAATCTGGTTGGATTTCCTGTTTCAGGCAACTAACATTTGAAAAGGCAGAAGTGGTCTTACTGGGAATAAGAATAGAGAAGAAAAGACAAAAAGTCCAGGAAAAAATATTGAAAAAAGTACAGCGTTCTTTCAAATCCACAGCTATTCATATATCCAGAGAATCTTACTGAAGCCCAAAATGTTGGTGAGCATGTATTTTCCCCTGCGATATATTTAAGGTTTTTTTGTGTTGGAAAATCCAATTTCAAAACCTGTAGTCACTCAGGGTCTAACAACCACAAACATTTTCCAAACTCTACTCAGTGTAAGTATCAATCCTACAAAGAACTGATATAGTCCCACAAAACAAAAGCTACTGAATTTGTATTTAGGTATTATTAAAGTCTCCGTCCCCTAGAATAAAATGGTTCTGAAAGACAGAAATCAAACTGTCATTTATCTTCCCATTTTCTAGGGTTAATGATGTGTTCAAAATATCCTAATCCTGTTTAGGGTGGTTCTCGTATCTGCTTTTCAGTCCTAAGGTCAGCATTAAGGTTTTGTTAGTGTGTGTTAGGATAGCAATTACTTTCAGATTCATTTGGTAGAATTACTTCTACAGTAAAGGGGCGTATAATAAAGCTTACATGTTCACTGAACTTTATAATACATCTTGAAGTGTTATTTTCTTACCATATTGTACCAGGCACTAACAATATATTTCTCCTCCATCTCTCGTTGATTCTTCGTTTTCTCATATTCTTTCTAAAAAACAAGCACATGTAAACATGCAAAAAGGAAAAACAATTCAATATCAATAAAACAGTCACAATTAACTGTCTAAATTAATGTATACAACTGCATATAGCAAACTTCTAGGAAAAAAGAATAAAAAGTCAAGTATCTTATTGTATAGTACAATAAACTACCTCTAAAGAATGGAAGAGTCGGTCCCGTTCCTGGAGCTGATTTTTAAGAGCTTGTATTTCTGGTGCTGCTCCTTGATTCTGTTTAGGATCTAAAGTACGAATAACCTGCAAAAAGTAATAAAAGAAAAAATTTAAAAGTGTCAAACTTAAAGAATATAACATCTAAGAAAGCACTCTTTAAAAAAAAAAGATAATCCTTATGAGATCAAAAGCTAGCACAAAGATACTTTAAATTTTGAATGTATGAAATAATATTCAATAGTTGCAAATTTTAATTATATAAAACTTTCAATTATATAAAAGAATCAATTCTAAGAAGTAATTCTGGCTTAAAATTAACAAATGATACTACAGCAGAAAGTACTGACAATTGTCTACCCTTTTACTTTCTTCTGATTTGATTCAGCTGGCCCTTTCCCTCTGACCCGATGTATACTTAGGAAGCAGGTCCCGGTCATTTAAAAGCTTATCATTGTGGCCCATCTTCTTTTCTGCCAGTGGCTTGGTAGGCATGGGCAGGAGATGCAATTCTAGATTGCCAACTAGAGATATTCTGTTAAAGGTCTTTTTGCTTTTTGGCCCAATATTTTTACTATCAAAAATGACCAAACCTATAAAAAGCTTGAAAGAGCAGAATAAAAATCCATTCCCTTTAACCCAGATTCATCAACTGCTGCACTGCCACATTTGATTTCTCTCTCTTCTCTCTCTCTCTCTCTCTCTCTTTCTCTCTCTCTCTCTCTCTCACACACACACACACACACACACACCTCACCACCACCTTTTTTGGGAGGCTATTTTAAAGCAATATGTAGACCTCATGACATGCAACCCTTAAACATTTCACTAAGCATCCCCTTAGACTAAGGACATTCTCCTACATAATCACAATACCATCAGTATCTGTAAGAAAATTAGTAATTTTACAAATCATCACTATTCGGTCCTAATCATATTTCCACAGGTGTCTCCAAAATGTCTTTTCTAACTGCCCCTTCTACCCCAATCCAGGACCCATAGATGAATGTAATGATTTGGTCCTTAGGTCCCTCTGGGCTTTTAAAAATCACAACAGCCCTTCTGCTTCCCCACATTCCAATGCCTATTTTGGTTTTTCATAACATTGATTTTGCTCCCAAATTCTGCATTTATGTGATGATTTCCTGAAAGTCTTATTTAACTTGTTCCAATAACCTCAATTTCCCTGGGAATTGAAAGTACCCTCGGTCTAGAAGATTGCTTAGATTCAGGTTAAATACTACTGGCAATGATACTCCATCAGGAGGCATTCGATGCTGGTTGTCCTACCGTTAGTGTAGTTAATTTTGATTACTAATTAAGGTGGTGACTGCCACTTATTTCCTACATAAAGGTACATTTTCCTCTGGGCACTTCTGTTCTTCTCCTGATAACTCTCTGCATAAGAAGTCACTGTACCTGCGATTTGAGAAGTCATTGAAACTTGATCAGAAAGTGGAGTGAGATGCCCACCAATGCATACTTACGCTTTTCGCTTTCTCTAAGTATTTTTTATATCGTTCTTCCATTTGCTTCATTTCCTCTTCTTTCTTCCGTAAAGCTTCCTGTAATTCTTCAATTTTTAAGGCTGCAGATGAGACAGTAAAAAAACCGTATTTTAGATTGCAACAAGTTTAAAAATATTTCAAATAACAAAATAGTAAATAGTTAATAGTTTTGAGAGATTGATCTATTCCTATAAATAATTTTCTTTAAAAAAAAATTCATAATTTTTTTTCTTTTTACAGAAAGCTCTTCATATAAACAAAAACTCTGGTATGGAAGTGTCTGAATTAAAAAGGATCCATTAATGGATGAAAGAATAAAGAAAACATGATATATACACACAATCAAATATTATTGACCATTAATTCTGATAAATGCTACAACATGGAGATGTTATACTAAGTGAAAATGAAAGACATCATATTAAGTCAAATAAGCCAGACATGAAAAGGCAAATATCATGTTTCTACTTATATGAGTTACCTAAAATAGTCAAATTCACAGAGACAAAGTAGAATAGTGGTTACCAGAAGCTAGGGAGAGGGAGGAATAGAGAGTTATGTTTAATGGGTACGGTTTCAGTTTGGGATGATGAAGAAGTTCTGGAAATGGATGGTGGTTGCACAACAATGTGTATGTACAATGCCAATGAACTGTATACCTAAAAATGGTCATTTTTATGTTCTATGTTTTATCATAATAAAAAAAGTAAAAGTCTCTGTCTTGCTCCCACCTCCACACAAAAGAATTAATGAAGTCAAACTATCTACATGTGTAAATATCAACAGAAGTAAAAGTTTGGCTGATGGCTGACTTACATTCAACTACACTAAGAAAATAACTTCATAAAATATTCATTAGCATTCACAGTTAAGGAAAAACTCACAACCAAAATAGCAATTTAAGAAATACTGTGAAGAATACACACTTTTTGTAAATAAAACAAATCTTTTAATTGCTAGAATAGGTAACAGAGCCTATTTCTAAAATAAACACTTTTATATAAACTCATTACCATTAGGGTAATGTATGGCTACCCAATTAAAAACCATGCTAATTAGGAAAAACTCACAGCTGTTGTTAAATCTTGGTTCAAGATCTTCAATAATGGCTCTCTTCTTCTGCAATTCATTATTGGCTTCATGCAGCTTCTCTCTGTAACAAAATATATAACACTGTGTCACCTACTACTGTTTTATATTTTTTTAAACATCAAATGAAAAATCTTAATTCTTGGAATACACCTGCATAGCACACAGTGATATGAAACAAAGATGAAAACACTAATCCAACATGAATTTAATACATTTTTAAAATAAGTAAAAAATAGAGACAAAAATATCAGAGGTTTAAATAGTAGTCATTTCTTTTGGATAAATCTACACAAGAAGTACAAAGAACTTAACGATCTTTTTTTTTTCCTAGGAATAAGGATATTATACAAATTAAATTTAAAACTCTGCAGAGGTTTTACAATGCAAAATCTTATTGCAAAAAAGTGAAGTTTTAAAATAAAAACAGAAAGAACACTACACCAATAAAAAATAAATTAATGATACATGCGACCAGATGGGTAAATATCACAGAATGTTGAACATGCAAAGTCCGACTCAATAGGGTAATATTGAATGATCACATTTATATGAACTTCACAAAGTGTCGAAACTAATGAAAAGTGACTGAGATCAGCACAGTGGCTACTTGGAGGATGTAATCAATCAATTAGAAGGGAGAACAAAGAATCCTGGTGGGTTGCTAGAAACATTCTATACCTTATTCTGAGTTACCTATGTATGTAGAAAAACCGTCATTAAGCTGTAGACTTAGGAACTCAGGATTTGTGTACTTTACTATATTTAAGCTACATTCCAATACAAATATTAAAAAAAGTGAATGAACAGAAAGTACATTTTTCCTAGTATTTATATGATATTTGTAATTCTCCCTATGTAGCATTTAGGGTGGCACTCTATGAGAGAGAAAAGAGGCTACCAAAATTGGAAAATACAGAAAAACACTAATACAGCACTTTACTTTTTCTATTTCTGGTCTTTTCAATGCATAATACATTAATAAATCTTTTTCTTTTTCAACAATTTATGTTTTGAGGGTGAGACACACACACATCTATATGTATACATATACACACACAAAACAAATATACACACTTTAAATAAGAAAAACTAAGCCCAATGAAGAAACAGATTAAAAAATATAAATTATCTCAGAACCATGCATCCTATCCCCTTCCAAGAGGTAACCAAAATTCAGAGTTTTAATCATTTGCATGATTTTTATGATGGGCCTTTGTATGTATTCCTAAACAACATATTGCTTAAAATAACAGTTTTTACTTTATACATACGTTACTTATACTGTATGTATTGTTCTGTGACTTCATTTTTTACTTATCATCATGTTCTTGAGATTCATCTATGTTGTTGTTAGCCCTAGTTTACACACTTTTAGTGCTGTATAATGTTTTATTGTTTAAATGTACTCCATTCTATCATTTTACAATTGGTAGTATGTGTATTGTTTCTACTTTTCTGTGATGACAAACAATGGTCTTCGATAATTTCTTCTACATGTCTCCTGGTACACATGGACAACAGCATCTCTAGGAATCTAGGGTGTATATGTAGGGGAGTGAAACTGATGGGTCACAGAATACGTGCATGTTCAAGTTTACCAAGTAAACTGCTATATACTCCTACCAGCAGTGCATGAGAATTAACATTGGTGAACTTCTTTGGCAATACTTAGTATGTCTGATTCTTACATTTTATCAAGCTGGTGTGTGTCAAATGGTCGCCACTGTCGTTTTAAGTCTGCATGAGAATGACCATCATTTGAGATGTCTATGGGCCCTATTGTGGGTTGAACTGTGTCTCCCAAAAAGATATGATGAAGTCCTAATCCCTGATACCTATGAATATGATATTTGAAAATAGGGTCTCTGCAGATGTAGTTAGTTAAGATAAGTTACACCGGATCAGGGTGGACCCTAAATCTAATGACTAGTGCCTTTATCCTAAGGCGGCCATGAAGAGACACAGAAACACAGATAGAAGAAGTCTGTGTGAAGACGAAGACAGAAATTGGAGTAAAACATCTACAAGCTAAGGAACACCAAGGATTGCTGGCAGCTACCAGAAGATAAGAGAGGGGCATGGAACAAGTTCTCCCTTAGAACTTTCCAAAGGAACCAATCCTGCTAACACCTTGATTTCAGACTTCTGGCCTCAACAACTGTTAGAGAATAAAATTTTATTGTTTTTAGCCACCCAGTTTATGGCAATTTGTTATAGCAACCACAGAAAATGAATATAGGCCTCATCTTCATTAATAAATTCTTCTTGATGATGATTTTTACCATGTAAATGACTGAACACAGAAAAATGGTCAGGCTGTAGTTTTATGAAACAACAGGTATTCTATTTTTTGCAATAAAGGAATGGGAGGTAAAAAAGGGTAGAATTCAGTACTAAATTCTGACTCTAGGTAAACTCACAATGGTTGGGAGGTAACATTTTCTGTTTTAGTACATTAAAAAAACTGCCCATTGTTAGACTTGCCAGCAAGTGTCAGTTGCTAGGAGTATCTCACTTTCCCCACATTTAAAAAAAGAAAAAAATTAGCATGAGGTAAACTGTTAAGACTATAGCATTTCTTTCCAATCTTAGTATAACAAGTCAAACTAATTTCTGTGGTATTGAGGATATCTGGTTTACCATAGTGTAACATTATAACATCCCAACAGGCTACCAATTCATGGCCACCCTACACTCAATGTGTGAAGGAGAGTTTTGTTACATTGAAATGATTAAATTTGTTACTGAATTCTAGTAAAAGCATGAAACGTTCCTAACAATGTCAATCTCAGCCAAAGATAGATGGATGATTTCTTCTTCATGAGAAAACAAATGTAATATTTTAAAATTTATTTCATCATCCAGATTAAAAGTCATGTTCAGATATGTCTGCAATTCAAGGAAATGTTTGAAAATCTGTGACAGGTAAACTTTATAATACTTTAAGAAATTTACTTAAAAAAGAAGATTAAGCTGGCCATACTCCAGAGCTGGACACTAAACTCTGTGGGCCAAATTCAGCATGCTGCTTGTTTTTGTATATAAAGTTTTATTGGAACACAATCACATTAGTTTACGTATTATCTAAGGCTGCCTTCAATCTACAACTACAGAGCTAAGTGGTTGTGACACACACCATGCCTGCAAAGCCTAAAGTAATTACTATCTGGCCCTTTACAAAAAAAGGATTTTGACTCCAGATCTAGAATGCCTCAAACTCCTAACTATAAGTACCATGAAGATATAAAACCCTGGAATCTCATTTGCAAACAGTTCTAAAGCAGTCTTTGTTCTGATTTGAGAACCTTGGGTGGAGACAACCCTTTCGACACCATTAATATGTCTTATAATGTTCTGTACCTTCAAGGGACACCCACGCCATTGCCTAGACACTCTGCAATCACCTAAGAGAAAACATTTATGTTTCACTACATAACATAAGAACGAACGTCAAAGCTTTTATACTTACAGATGTTCTTCAAGCTTCTTTTTTAGAAGAACTGACTGAAAATGGAAAAGAAAATCATTTTTTACTTGACTTTTTTACTGATAAATTAATTATTTAATAAAAATTAAGAGCATAGTAGTAACTAACTCTGAGTGAGCCCTCCGTAATCTCTCTGGTCAAAGAGCTCAAGACACACAATGCACCCAAGTTTATTTCTCTTTGATAAGCGAGAGAGCAGCTTAGGGGTGATAGCAATCAGTGTAAAATACCCAGAAACTGCATATCTGAATTCTCTATTTATAGTCAGAATTTAAAAAGCCACTTATGTATAGATCTAGTATTCTTGAATATGACAGGCAGGTAGAACTCCACTAATTATAGACTTTCCCTAAGACACTTTTCATATTGTTTTCCTTGCATCATAATAAAGTCTGGGATCAATTTCTATAAATACTTACTGACTTAATCAGTGATTTACAACTATGCTCAGGTTGCAAATAATTTATGTGGTAAGTATGGGAACATGAAGAATAGTATATGCAACGGAACTTAATATGCTGGAGAATGCAGCTCTGATCTCCTGAAAAGCCAGAGATCAGAACTGACCTAAAAATAAGCATAAAGAATAGTGGCATTCTATATAGGACCACTAGGTTTCATATTTAAACTTAACATACATATAATTATGAATTCTATGAAACATTTCATTTTGAGATAGTTACAAAATTAATTCAGTCAAACCCAATTAATATAGCCTTATAAAATAAATTGTTCAATCAATCAACAGCAGTGAGGAAGGGAAAAAACTCACACTAAGTTCTTCGATTTTAAGTCACCTTATTCAATAATGATTACTGTAACTGTTTATTCAAGTCCATTCTAACACATCTCTGGAATATTTCAAATTCATTTCTTTGCTCAATATGTTAGCTCAATATAATAGCTAGATCAGTGGACCACAATGTCCTCTATCACTGCTTCCCCCAAATATAAAAAAAGATAATAATCCTATTAACTTCCAATCATTGCTATTTATTCTTTACTACAGAGGGTGAAATGAAAATATTTTCTAAATACCTTAACTTTGACTTTGCTCTTATGTTTTGCTTAGGCTCTACAAAATTAATTTTAACTCTGAGATAATACATAATAAAATAATGATTTGATGAGTGGTTAATATGCCAGGCACTGCACTAAAGCATGCCATAGACATTGTTTCATATGAACCTCACAACTCTGAGTAACACTCTGTTTCCCCAAAAATAAGACCTAGCCAGATAATCAGCTCTAATGCGTCTTTTGGAGCAAAAGTTAATATAAGACCTGGTATTATATTGTATTATGCTATACTATATTTTATTATGTTATAGACCCTTTTTATTATATGATAGGGTCTTTTGTTAATTTTTGCTCCAAAAGACGCATTAGAGCTGATTGGTCCGGCTAGGTCTTATTTTTGGGGAAACACGGTATTAGCCCATCTTATAGTTAAGGAAGGTGACACTGCGGAGACGTTCAGTAGCTTTCCAGTGGCAGATACCCTTTAAGTATCTTAACCATGAAGTGCATAAACCTATAAAGCAAGTACTCATTTTGCAAAAAATTCCCATAATTCAAATATTAATATCATCAATGGTGATGGCAGACAATATATAAATTAAAAAACTGCTCAATATATAGAAATGAATAGGAAGCCATACTTACAATAGCCTTGAGCAGAAACCATGCCAAGAGACAGAGAGGACATATTAGTATGAAGCAAACACAGCAGCCAATAGAAGGAACGATTTAGTAATTCATGAACAGAAGTAAAAGATATGCAAGTTTTTTTCAAAAATGTACATTTTTCTTTCTTCTATGGTCTCCTCATCCTGTCTTGTTCTCTGGAGTTTTATACACTGTGGCTAGCTCAAATTATCCATATGACTGGATATAACAATGCTTTTCTGCTTCCATGCTAAAAATAAATGACATAAGAATAATAAAAATGTGCAAACCATCCTACTCTGACTAAAGGTCACATGAACAGGGTGTGCTTTTGTAACAGAAATAGACAGAAATGATGTTGTTCTTCAGAGGGGACCAATTCCCTTTGACAGGTTGTCTTACAGATTACATATTCCTGAGATGCAACACTGTAGTTTAGTGAAAGAGAGAAGACAAAAACATCAACAATCTGCTGGGGGAAAGAACCACATATTCTGTACTACACTATTTCTCTAAACCATTTTGAAGCATATCATCAGAACAAGCAAAGTTCCTAACTGAAGCTTCTCTATATGTAGAAAAGAGCTCTGACAATTTCCAAGAATTTAGAGCAAGAAATCTCACTGGCATCTGGACAGTCTAATTAATGTAAATAGTACTTCATAGGGCTGGCATCTCCCTTCTGAAACATGTTCGCTTAAGGTAATGGCACACAGCACATTGAATTAGATTTGATCACCACAGTGATACCTAACCAGGCTATGCAAAATTATTATTGACAGAATAAATTCCTTTATGTGTGTTTTAATATAAGAGAATCCAGTACACTGGTTATCGCTGCAGCACTAAGGCTGAGCTGATACTGGTGTTTCAGCATTTTTACTTCCTATCTACCACACACCCTTCCTTGCCCTCTCAACCACAACAAATCAACAAAGTCTCCTCAAAGTCTCCTCAATTTAAGGGACCTATGGATTTCACTGAACTAAGAAATGCTACCCACTTTGGTTCATCTGTAAGATACTCTTAGTTAGGCTTACTATTATTTTCATACACTAATGGTGGTTTTGCTTCACTTCTTAGCATTCTGGATAAAAGCTTCTTTAAAAAGTAAACCATGACATTTCAAACTAGTTCCACTTCAATAAGGGAGTAAGATTGTTAAATGTCAGCGACAATTTTAGGAACCAGGAACCAATCTGGGAATCTAAGAAGAACTACCAGCACTTTAATTAAAAGATAAATTAAAACCACTGATCTTAGAAAGAAGAGCATGCTGCCAATATTAGCTAGATGTATGTTTAAGAAACTCATAAATTTAGGTCACTGATGAGACGTAAATTTAGGTCACTTTCCAGTCGACTACTTTCAGGTTTTAAGTAATATACTATTTTAACTACCTTTCATGCCTCTTGTTTTCATATCCTCTCATATTATTAAAGCGGGATAATACTGGATATATCTATAGTTTTGACATAGATCCCCAAAATGACTCTATGAGTGGAAACAACCAAATAGATTTTTCAAAGGCCAGTTTATATTATAGCAAATTACACCAGCAACAGGAAAAAAAGAAACAAAACACAAACCACCTGGTGGAAGCAAAGATTGGTCACTAAATTTGGCTAATGTACTAGGTGCTACGTAAGCACTGTGATGGATGGTGAGCATGAGGAGATGAAGGAAGACCTAGTTCCTGGCTCAACATATTTTACTATATTCTGGATTTGAGAGTGCCAGGCCAGCAGGCAGGGCTATGATAGATATATAGTGTTAAAGAAATATTAAAAAAGGTCAGTGAATTTATATTTGAGTGTATGTTAGGGGTAACAAGAGGGATTCAGAGAGAATGGGATTCTAGGGATGACATTCTTTTCTTAAATATCAATTTTACATGGAAGATTTT
The DNA here is from genome assembly GCF_004115265.2 of Rhinolophus ferrumequinum. Lineage (NCBI taxonomy): Eukaryota > Metazoa > Chordata > Mammalia > Chiroptera > Rhinolophidae > Rhinolophus > Rhinolophus ferrumequinum. Next base: position 57,841,702 of record NC_046287.1, read on the forward strand.
TATTTGAACATGTTAAGTTTCTACCAGCATTTTTTCTTTTTTCTTTTTTTGACCACAGGGCCAAACCCTATACTTTGCATACTCAATTGAGCACATATAAAAGATAAAATCTCAATTAATTCCTTAGCTGATAACGACACATAAACTTCTTATTCCCAGCAGAGTAAATCTGAAAGAGACAACAAAGTACTGTCTGGCCTTTTTAATAAGGAATGTTAGTAAAAATAAAACACTGTTTATTTTCTATAACCAATATAATTATAAATGATTTTGATAGAGACCATCTAATAAAAATATGAAACTGTTGGACCATGATTGGTCCATATTAAAACTTACATCTTCTGCTTTTGATCCTTGATCTTGCAAAGATTTTTGCAATTCTTCGACTTGTGACTGTACTTCCAGAAGTCTTTGATTCACCAACCTAGAAATCAAATGTACATTAATTTTCCAAATTCTGACTTAATTTATGCCTTTTTCCTTAGGTTGTCATATTGGTTACAGAAGCAGTAAATTAGCAAAACAAAGCCTAATGTTATAGTAGTAGTAGCTTACTGACTATTTTTCATATTGCCTGAAATTTCTATGATTATTTCCAATGTAGTGTTTTGTGCCCACATTTTGTCAAACTGATGTATTTATGCATATCTATTTATCTAAAATTCACTTCAACATGTTTATTCAAACTATGTGTCAGGCCCTAATGTTAGCAAAGATCTCTGCACTCAAGGAATTTATCAAGGAGGCAAAATGTAAACAAATAAAATACGAGATAAATACTTCAACAGAGTACACAGATGTATACAAAAGGAAAGATGACTGCTCAAAGAAGCAAGAACTATATCTAATTGTGTGAAGGATACGCTTGACTTAAACTGAATCTAAAACAATAAATAAAATATTTACATGGTTATGGGTAAAAAGAGCATTCAAGACACATAAAGTATCTGGAACTTAACCTATAATCTGGCCTAAAATTTGGCTGGATCTGGAATAACCCAGCCAGCCTTTAACAATGCTCGTTCTGGAGCTCGACCTTCATAAATCCTCTAGAGGTCATTATGATACAACCTTCAGTAGACCAGTTTGGTTCCTAGGTCTTGAGTCATGTTGAGGATTGCAAGGGAGAAACATGATCAGATGGTATTTTAGAAAGATCACATTGGTTTGAGAGTGGAAGACGTTATTAAAAAGTTCAGAGCAGGCATGGAGACTGTCAGGAGGCTATTATAATAATTACCAAATATGTCTCAAATAGAAGGGAACAGAGAAGGAAATGTATTGGAAAGGCAAAAGAACACAAGGAATAAAACATCACACTTAGGATATTGAGTAGGAAGAACGTGAAGAAGAGTAGAAGAGGAACAAAAATGGTCTATGGCAAATAACCAACCACAGGGTTGAAAGAGAAATCTCACCCTAGAGAATAATCAGAGAATCAGAAGAAACATAAGAGAGGGGTTACTGAAATTAAAAAAAAAAAAGTTTGAGGAAGGGGAAAACGGTCAACAGCAATGAATATAGCAGAGAGATGAGGAAAGATAAAGTCTTGAATGCTCACACTGCACTGGCCATTTAACAGATGACTGGTTACTTCAGTAAGAAATAATACTTCAGTGAAATGGTGGTAGTAAAAGCCAGGCTGCCTCAAATTAAGGACAAAACAGCGCAGTGAGTATTTAGAATCCAAACAGCCAGAAAGTTCAATAAGACATTTTTTTACTCAACAAATTATAAGAAATTCTGATCATAAACATATAATTGAGAATCACAGTAAAAATACAATCAAATCTGTAATAACTGATTTTTTTCATTTCAGGAAATAGAAAATCTGAGTGGTTTTTCCTTTTTTCTTTCTTTCTTTTTTTTTTTTTTTAAGGAGGGCGCAGCTCACAGTGGCCCATGAGGGGATTGAACCGGCAACCTTAGTGCTGCCAGCACCACGCTCTAACCAACTAAGCTAACCCGCCACCCCTGAGTGGTTTTTCAATAGTGAAAGAATTCTCTGAAAAATCCATATTCAGTATGGAAAGAGAAGTACATAAATACATTACTAGTGACACTGTAACTTTGTTTAATTTTTTCAGAAAACAATATGGAAATATATATCAAACTATGAGACTATTTCAACAATCCATCTTAGCCATTTTTGAAATTATTTAGTCAACAGGTATTGTAAGCCTACTAGGTGGAGACCACTGTAAATGTGATAAAACATAAGCAGTCCATACCAAGATGTTCCTTGGAAAGATTTGAAAGCAACCTGAAAGCCCAGTAATGGGGAATGGACAAGCAAACATAGCAATATCACTGTTAAAGTATGAAGCTAACACGCGTACACATATGCAAAGCTATACAAATATATGTAAATATATATGAAAAAAGTTCATCTACAAAATAGAATTATAATGCCCACCTCATGGAGTTGTTTAGAAGATTAAGTGAGATAATATATAGTGTGTCTAGCACAGTGTCTGCACATAATAGGTGCTCTATAAATGCCTCCACCTTCTTTCCCTTCCTTCAGGAGTTCAGTTAGTTAACACCTAAATCATGTCTAATTACACATAATAGTCAAGGGGGTGTAGGGAGAGGATGAGCTTGAGATCACAATATACTCTGAGAGGTAAGGCAAAAAGATCATGTATGCTTTGAGAAAGCAACCTGAGCAATTCTGATATGGTTCTACTCTCAACCCTGTATGCCTCTCCTACTATTTGTTTGAGGGTCAGTAGGTATTACAGATTTAAAAATGCTAACTTACTGGAAAAAACCAACTGGAAAGGACTTTGGAGGTTTACTACAAACACTTCCTTCTAACAGATGATATATGGATGGTGAGCAAATTGTATTTAAGGTCATACCATTAAAAGACTCAGTGGGACGAAAACTGAGGTTTCCTGGTTCTAGTCCAGTGCTGTAAACTACTAAGAGATTAAGTTAGAGACAAAATAATGTAAATACTTATAAAACTCAGTAAGAACAAACCTAGGGCAATTCACTTAAAAGAAGAACACCCATCCTGTGAGAAGACAGAAAAAAAATAAATGTTTTACAAATGTGGCAGAAGATAAATTGGCAAGAAAGAGGATATGGGTTAGCCAGAGGATTTGGAGTCAGGTAGCTCTCAGGTCTGAGACCAAATTCCCTCATCTGTAAAACTTTAATAAATTAAGACTACACACTTAGCACAATGTTTGGAAAAAATAGGAGCTTAATAAATGTTAGCTGCTATGATTATTATTGTTATAGGTCATAGATGGTTATAATCTAAAGGTAAGTTATCATCAGCTTTGTAATTTAAGACACAAACACGATACTAAGTTGTAAACAGCTGTAAATAACATAGGGACTTGGGCAGTAATCAGTCACCTACATACAGGAGTACTGTACGAATGACAACTAGCTATGCTGTTCCTGATGAGAAAAGAGCAATAGCTGTAAAGCCTGTGAGAAAAAATGCAAAGCATTATGAAAGAAGTTGTGGGTGCTGATTCACTAAAAAAGGTTAGGGAGAAGGCTTCCCTGGCTAAGGTGACTAAAATACAGCCCAGAGGCACAAGATGAAGGAGATGAACACAAGATGCTCTTCCCACAGGGACGGCATGATTGCCAGCTGTGTTCTACAATTCCCCTTCCTCCCCCTTCTCATTTTCCACTTTTTCTAAGGATTTTAAAAAATATTCATTCACTATGTTCTTAAGAATTGATATAAAATGTTTCTCCTTAGGTTTATGCTTAATTATGTTCTAATAATTGCCCTGGTATTTATATTGTTTGCTGATTCTACCCCAGTAGCTTTAAAAATTAGAGCTATAGGAAGAACGGTAGGGTACATAAAATTGTCGTAACAATTTTGACTCACAAGATCAACTCACACCTGGGAAATGCCAAATCAATCAGGCATAATAAACAAGGAATCTGTAACATCAGGCAAATTATGAAACTATCAATAAAAATATCAAATCCCTTAAAAATGACAGAATATCACAGCACTAAGAAAAAGAAAAGACACCATATGTTTGGTATCTCAGAAACATTTCCCAAGAGGAAAAATAAACCAAAAGATTGTCATAATAAAAGTAATTCTTGCCAGAGTATGATACTGCTTTTAAAGTAGCTCTGAATGACTACACAATGTAAAATGCTGAAAAATTACAAGCAGAAAAGTGATTTTCTTGTTAAATTTGCAGATTCTAAACCTCAAAATAATTGAATTGTTCATAGGATGAATTATTTCATTTTAGGGTCACAAGACATAACAGGCTTTTGTTTTTGGTTTTTAAAGTTCTGTTAATTCAATTATGATGGCTCTTACTGCTTTCCTCATGCCAATGATCCTTTGAAACAGTAGCTCGTAAAAACAGGGTAAACTTTATTAATCTGAAAAATGACTTGAATTGAAATTGTTGTTAAAGACTGAATTATGGTGATTTTTTTCAATCTTCTTGTTTTAATTAGTGATTAGAAAGGGAAAATGGTAGGGCTTTGGAATCATTTTGTTTGAATAAATAAAGAAGAGGATATTATTTATTATAAAGAGGCACAATACTCTTTGGCAAGTCTGTCCATAAATAGAGAAATGGATTAAAGTACTCTTAAAGGAAACGGAATAACACATTATCACTTTTCAAAATACAATTCACACCTTTAAGGGACTCAAAATCAAGTCAAACAGAGAAAAGCTGTGGTTAAATGCAGCTGCCTGTATTCCTACCTATTCTCTGTCTCCAGCTCATTCTTGCGTAGATTTGCATCATCTAGAAGGCTCTGCAATAAGGCAATTTTTTCATTGTCTGAACCCTCTTGGTTAAGTTTTAACATCTTATTCTCATGCTGAAGACGAATAAGTTTCTCCCTAAATGAGCAAAAGAAAAACTGATTATCTGGTATATTAATACCATACAGTTATCAAAATCCAGCTATGCACAGTTGCAGATTTAATACATGGAACAGAAATGAAAAACAAAGTACTTGCAAAGAATATAGCTCCTGTTTTAACTGGCTAAGACATTACATTTCAGGTCTTAAGTACTTTCTTATTAGAATGGATAATCTGAAGATAACAAATTCTCCAAATATCATGATTTCTAATGAAAGAGATTTCAAAATTCTATTTCTTTTCTGATTGAAATATTTAAGCTATGAATGCATTTAGATATTTGTTGTTTAGTTCTCATCAAAAAAACAATCTCTAATGTTATGCTCTTAAATGACTAATCACGTGATGGCAAGATATAATATTCAATGAAGAATGCCTTCAAGATACGCAGTTCACCCATTCCTACAGATATGTAAAATGGTATTTTTGTAACAAGCCAGATTATCAGAACCAAGTTATTAGACTGCATTATTTGGGGCTCCTTGTGTTATATCAAAAGCTTACATTGAGGGATGTTAAAAGCAACAGCCACACAAAACTTGCCACTACATTTACTAGGGTGATATACTAATTCATCTGAAGATATAATTGAAGAGCTACTTGTTGAAAATATAATTCATTCTTTACTTTACATAGGGTCATTTTTAGAGGGCCCTATTAAGATACTATACAAGATACTATGAAAATCTTTGCTTCTTGTAAAAAAAGAAACAAATTAATACACAAACAAAACAGTCTGCCTTTTTTTTTGTAAACACCACGACTCTAATAATGTACTTGCACTTCTGTTGTTCAAAAAATGAAAGTCAAATTTGTGGCCCAACTCAAGCAATTAAAGATAGAACTTGATATATTTTGTATATGGACAATAAAGACTAACATATTTTCCAATTACAAAGTAAAACACACTCATTGTAGGCGGGGGGGGAGAGGGGGGATAAATGAGAAGAAATTAGAAACTCTCCATAACCCTACAGTGCAAAAACTTTATAAAATGGATCACATAGTACATGTTACACTGAAATCTTTTTACAATTAAATTTTCACAATCTTTTCATATCATTAAATATCAGATTTTAATATTTTAAAAAACATGTTAAAATACATGAATTATTATTTAATCAATACCTAATTTCTGGACATTTAGATTGTTCCCAATTTTGAGCTTTAACATGTTAGTAATGATACGCTTTATAAATAAACTTTTATGTATATCGTTGGTTATTTCCTTAGGATTAATTTCCAGAAAAGTAATTTTGAGGTCAGAAGATAGGCACACTTAGACAATATATATATTCTACCAAACTGCTCAAAAAGTTGTACGACCACAAGAAAAAATATTTGTAATTATGTGTAGTGATGGATCTTAACTAAACTTATTGTGGTAATTATATCACAATATATACATATATCACATCATTATGTTGTATATCTAAAACTAATACAATTAATATGTCAATTTTATCTCAATTATTAAAATGTTAAGTTTTTAAAAGTTGTAACACTTTACTCTTTTACTCCTCATTTATGGGGTTTCCAATTCTCCACATCCTTAATATCAGTGAAAATTAAAACACAATAGGTTTTTACAAATTTGATAGGCAAATTTCATTGTGTATTAAGACTATTAGCCAATGTCTATAACATGTTGCAAATTTTCATCCCTTTTACCATTTCATTATCTTGATATCTCTTCTGGACACAGAGTATATTTTAATTTGTACTGAGTCATACTCAAAAAAACCACTTTATTTGTTGAATTTTTTTATCATTGTTCTTTTCCTCAGTTTAAGAATCCAACTGCATTACCTATAAGATTCCTTAAAATTGTGTTTTTGGACATAACCATTTACTTATGAATATTCATAAATAATAAGTGTTTATTCATTCAAAAAACTTCATTCGTCTAATATAAAGTACATCAGATGGCCAAAAAGTTAAAGATATACTAGATGTTTCCAGAGTTGGTGCTGCATTATACTCCTTTTGTTTGTCTACAAATAAATGCCTACAACAATCAGTTAATATGGTCTTCTTTTATTCAACAAGTACTTGAATGCCTATTGTAACTTTCAGTTTATAAAACTCTTACACAACCATTATTTATTTATTACCCCCAAAGATGTTATGAAAAATCAAGGCTAGTGTCAATTTAAAAAGAGGGCAAATAGTCCCCAAAAAGGTAAACGCAACATTCAGATTAATTATTCTCCTTCTGCTGGACACTTAGAGCCTTGTTGCCTATTTTTCATTTTATTACATAAAACCAGGTATATATTGAAATACATGGAATTTTTAAAACGCTATGACTAAATAAAAATGTAAGGTACTACTGAGGGAAGAGTAGTAGAGATGGGAAAATATTGCCTCCTCCTATCTACTGCATTATATCTTTCCCAGACCATTCTACGTAATTATTAAATAAATTTTAGTGACTACCTTGCAAGTTGATGGCTAAATATAACCTTTGTCTCTGTGCCAAGTGGTTTTACTGCTAAATGTTTGCTAAGGATACCCAAGCACAGATATATCAGTTTGCTCTTCCTACTGAAGTGAGATCCAGTCTTTTGGGCCAGATGAGAAACAGCTTTGAACACACTGAAATAATGGACACTTACTATTGAATTCATGTTGAAAGTGTTAGTAATAAAGAATATGGAAATGACCTTCTTTATATTGTAGTGGACTACATTTTCTCCAGGAATACAGTGCAGTGTGACTGTGAACTTCATGATCTCCTTACCTGATTTCAGGTGTAACAATCTCTGCTGCCAGACTATCTGAAGATTCCTGACTTCCCAGAGGCATTAACCCTATAAACATACAAACATGAATGCAAGGTTAAGAGAGAGCACAACAATTTCCTTTAGTTTCTATATGAGATCCTACTTTGAGCACCAATATGAACACTTATAATCTTTGTCTTAGTCAAGTAAAAGACCATGTCACAGTTGCTTTACATTATTATTATTATATTATATCACAAGTTTTAAGTGTACAACTGAGTGGCAGTAAGTACATTCACTACGTTGTGGAACCATCACCACTATCTATTTCTAAAACTCATCATCCAAAACATAAATTCTGCAACCATTAAGCAGTAACTCCCTAATCCTTTCTCCCTTAGCCCCTCATAAACTTTTACTTTCTGTCTGTCTCAATGAAGATGCCCATTCTGGATACCTCATATAAGTGAAAACATACCAGTTGTCCTTTTGTGTATGGCTTATTTCACTTAACATGTTTTGCAAATTCATCCATGCAGCATTTCTCAGAAATTCTTTCATTTTTATGGATGAATAATATTCCATGTTATGTATATACCACATTTTCTTTATCCATTCATCTGTCGAGGGACATTTGAGTTGTTTCTATCTTTTGGCCATTGCAGATAATGCGACTATGAACATTAGTATACCAGTATCTGTTTGAGTTCTTGCTTTGATTTCTTTTGGGCATATACTTAGGAATGGAATTGCTGGATTGTACGGTAACTTTACGTTTAACTTTTTGAAGAACCACCAAATTCTTCCACAGTGGCTGCCCCATTTTACATTCCCATCAGCAAGGCATGAGGGTTCCAATTTCTCCACATCCTTGCCAACGATTGTTATTTTCATTTGTTTTTCTTTTTTGGTTAAAGCCATCCTAATGGGTGCAAAATGGTATCTCATTGTGGTTTCGATGTGCATTTCTCTAATGACTACTGATGTTGAGCATCTTTTCATGTGTTTATTGGCCATTTGTATATCTTTGGAGAAATGTCTATTCTCTTATGCCCATTTGTGTAGTTGGTTTATTTTATTTTATTTTATTTTGTTTTATAATGAGGGCGCAGCTCACAGTGGCCCATGCGGGGACTGAACAGGCAACCTTGGTGTTATTAGCACCACGCTCTAACCAACTAAGCTAACTGGCCACCCCATGTAGTTATTTTCTGTTGTTGAGCTATGGAAGTTCTTTATATATTCTGGATGTCAATCGCTTGATATCATGATTTACAAATAATCTTTTTCCATTTTGTAGGTTGACTTTTCACTCTGTTGATAGTGTTCTTTGATGCATAAGTTTTTAAATTTTGATGAAGTCCAATTTATCTATTTTTTCTTTTGTTGCCTGTGCTTTTGGCATCAATTTCAAGGAATCACTGGCAATTCCAATGTCATGATGATTTTCCTTTATGCTTTCTTCTAAAAGTTTTATACTTTTATCCCTTACATTTAGATCTTTGACCCATTTTGACTTCATTTTGTATATGGTATAAGGGTTCAACTGCATGCTTTTGGATGTGGATAACCAGTTTTCCCAGCACAATTTATTGAAAAGATTTTCCTTTCCCCCACTAAATGGTGTTGACACTCTTGTTGAAAAATCAACTGACCACATATATGAAAATTTTGGGACACTTTTCTATTCCATTAGTCTATGAACCTGTCCTTATGCTGACAGCACACTGTTTTGATTACTAACTTTATCTTCAAGTTTTGATATCAGGAAATGTTAGTTGTCCTAATTTTTTCTTTTTTTAAAGATTGTTTTGGCTATTTAGGGTTCCTTGAGACTCCATATGAATTTCAGGATGGGTTTTCTATTTCTGCAAAAAATGCTGTGGTATTTTAATAAGGAGTGCACTGAATATGTAGACTGCTTTCCGTAGTAGTGTCATCGTAACAATATTAAGTTTAGATGAACAAGGGATCCAAAGTAGAGCACTATCTACTTTGGATAAAAGTCCCTCAATGGATTGCTACCTACCTCACATCTCAGTTGAAAAAAGAAATCACTGATTTAGAAAGTTTGATATACTTTTTAAAAAGTTACAAGAAACTTTCCAGAATAAAAATTTCAAGGTTTATTATTAACAGAGATGATTTAACAAATGTTTATACTTTTGCCTTAATAAAACCAAATATTTAAATATAATTATAATATAAAGTAGGCAAGTAAATTTTTAAAATCCCATAACTATAGACTATTTGCCATAAAATCTGGTTAACAAGTTAAAATTTATATCAATTTCATGGTCTCTTCACTCATTTTTCAATTTCATCTATTGGTGCCATAATCTTAAAACGAATCTAATATTTTCACTAATACTATTAGAAATAAATAATCTTGCTTAGGCTACTGAAATGTTTTTACCTTGAGTTGTGAGCTGCCCTTCTTGAGCCTGCACACAACGAAGCTCTTCAATGGTCTCCTTCAGAGAATCCCTTTCTGTTCTTAACCTCTAGAGGGACATTAAAAACAGGGAACGTTAGCTGCAAGCTTTATGAGTTCATTCATAGTGATCTGTGCCTTATCTAATAAAATGATAAACAGCAGGGAACATGAACATGTTTTGATCTTCTATAGAAGATCATAGAAGGGAAAAGATTACAATAATTTTTCCCATTTAACAATATTTAGTATCTACTATATGCAAGGCAATATGCTATCCACAGTTAAACATAAAAAACTGTTTATTCCATCCTCAACAATAAGTACCTTATTATATAAATAGAATTCTTTTCATTAAACATTAAAAAAAAAAATCAAACAACAAAGAATTTAAATATTCAAAATTATGACAAAGAAAATATTTTTAAGAGATTCAAAATATGCTGAACAGCAAAAAGAATTATGTCATGTATAATAATCATACAGAAAACAGAAAAGCTACATAAATTTACAGAAAGTCATGAGCAGAACAATGTAAAAGAAGCAACAGTGGTAGAAAAGTAAATACACAAGGTGTGATTGAAAATTATGGTGAATGTTTAAATTTTAAAAAATTATTACAGTAAAGACACATTGCCACTAATCCCTCTCAAAATATTCCCCTTCACTTTGAACACACTTATCCCATCATTCTTGCCACTTTCTGAAGCAGTTCTGGCAGTCCTCTTTCATGAGTGCCTTTACTTCATCCTCCATCATGACAACGCTGCATGTCACACATCGTTTCTGGTACGGCAATTTCTGTCAAATAAAAACATTCCGGTGTATCTTCATCCACTTAATTCACCGGATCTGGCCCCGTGCAACTTCTGGCTCTTCCTCAAAGGCAAAATGACCATGAAAGGAAAATATTTTGAATCGATTCAGGACATCAAGGCAGCCACGACAGCACAACTAAAGACACTCACAAAAGAGGACTTCCAGAACTGTTTCAGAAAGTGGCAAGAACAATGGGATCAGTGTGTTCAAAGTGAGGGGGAGTATTTTGAGGGGGATTAATGGCAATGTGTCTTTTGCTGTAATAATTTTTATTTAAACATTCACCGTATTTTTCGATCACACCTCATATATAAAAGAAATTAGAATGGAAGTAAAAACAACATTATTTTAATCTTTTATTTTAGATCTATTTCTGAAGCACAAACGTAAATCTTAAATTTAAAAATAAACAGGATTTTAATTTTTAAATTTAGAAATAGAAGGAATTAATGTAGTCAAAATGTGAATTAAATATCATTGCCTTAATTTTAGCAGTGCTCACAACCAAAGTGCCTTATACTCACATCCTTTTCTTTTTGAAGACTGTCAACTTTTTCTTTTAGCCGCTTATATTCAAAATCTAATTTATCTGCTTTCTTCGATTCTTCAGATAATCTATTTTGCAATTCTACTACCTGATACAGAAAGGTACCATTAATTTTTATAATTTGAAACATTAGAAATTATCACTATTTCCTTCTACAGAGCTATGAAAACTCCCTTTCCCACAAATATTTAAAAAAAAATGTAATTTATACAGCAACTTAACTTAATGGAGAGAACTAGGAACAAAAATCTAACACTATCGGTTTTAAAACCAGATCATCCAGAGTAAAAATGTTCAAAATTACAAAGGAATATATGGGATTTGTATTTACTGTAACACGGATAAACTGGGTAGTCTGATATCCTTTTAGCATAAAACAAAATAAATGCTACAGGGGAAAATATCCAAATGCATAGATAGGTAAGCTTACAAGAAAGTGAAATCCTCACAGGCTAAAACTGAAAGGGAAAGTATGTGTGGAAGCCATAAAGGACAAATTTCCCAAACCAGGAACCCAGAGCTTTGAATTTAACAGGAGGCAGATGGTTATTAAATCATCTTAGGCTCTAAACGGTGATGAGTCAGTAAACAGGTGGGTTCAGAAAAACAATCCATCAACTGGAAAAATGAATAAAGAAACTTGCCTGTCTTAAAGTGAGTACTCTGGGTTTAAAAAGTATAACTTGAAAATTTGTAACTATGACCTGCTAATAAATGGATTTGTGTGTAAAATTTTACCACATGCCTTGTGTGGCAAATCCTAAGCCAACCAATTAATTTAAAATAGTCATGGTTGGTAATGCTGTGGAAAATCTGGCATAAGCAAAACACACACTGTCTGGAAGACTACCACCTCAAATCAGGCCCCCTTGTATTTCCAAAGATAAAGATAAGCCAAATGAAAGAGCAAAGGGCAAAATAAATAAGCCATTATGAACAACAATCAACAGAAAAACATAAACAACAATAACAACAAAAGAGTAGAACAAGACTTCCAATGATTTCAGATTGGAATTATCAGATATAAAATACCAGTATAATATTTAAAGATAAATAAAGTGGAAATCTAAATTATGAAAGGAATAAGAAACCATCAAAAATGATCAAGTAGGTTTGAAAATGCACCCAAAGAGAACTTGTAGAAAGAAAATATTATCATTGAAAAATAAAGTATATTAAGGCCCAGATCAGAAACAGAGAATTAGTGTATTATGAAATTTCACTACACTATTTCTAGGTGTAGATTTCTTTTTATTTACATTGCATGTAATTAATTAACACTAAATCTGATATTCTTTACTAGTTCTGAAAAATGTTCAGCCATCCTTTCCTTCAAATAATGTCTTCCTACAATTTGTTCTCTCCTCTGGATTCTAATTAGATCATTTCTCATTTTAATGTAATACTTTTTAATCTCCTTTATAATTTTTTTCATCTGCATTTATTTGATAATTTCTCAGTTCACATTCAAGTTCACTAATTCTTTCAACTTTGTTGTATGTCATAATATAATGTTGGGAAAAAATATTTCCACAAAAAACAAACAAACAAACAAAAAAACAAACAGAAAAAACCCTGCAAGCTATTCATGGTATACAGAGCTGTTCTACTAAAACTTCTCCAACTCATTTTGTTAAGCTAGTATAATTCTGATGCTCCAATCAGATAAGGAAAGTATGAAATAGAAAACTTCAAGTCAATCATAGAGGCAAAACATTCTAAGTAAAGTGAACAAAGCAAATGTAACAATGTATAAATAATAAGTAAATTCACTATGACCAAACTAAGTTTAACTCTGGAATGTAAGGATGGTTTAAGCATAGAAAATCCACTAATATAATTCATCACATTAATAGAAAGGCAAAGCAGCATAGAAGTCTCCTACCGTGTTTCCCCTAAAATAAGACCTAGCCAGACAATCAGCTCTAATGAATCTTTTGGAGCAAAAATTAATATAAGACCCAGTCTTATTTTAATATAAGGGGAGGCCCAGTGGCTCAGGCAATTGGAGCTCCATACTCCTAACGCCAAAGGCTGCTCGTTCGATAACCACATGGGCCAGTGGGCTCTCAACCACAAGGTTGCCGGTTCAACTCCTCGAGTCCAGCAAGGGATGGTGGGCAGCGCGCCCTGCAACTAAGACTGAACACAGCACCTTGAGCTTAGCTGCCTCCCGGATGGTTCAGTTGGTTGGAGCGCATCCTCTCAACCACAAGGTTGCCAGTTCGACCCCCGCATGGGATGGTGGGCTGTGCCCCCTGCAACTAACAACGGCACCTGGACCTGGAGCTGAACTGCACTCTCCACAACTACGATTGAAAGGACAACAACCTGACTTGGAAAAAATCCTTTACTGTTCCCCAATAAAGCCCTGTTCCCCTTCCCCAATTTTAAAAAAAAGTCTTTAAAAAACAATAATATGAGACCCGGTCTTATCTAATATAGCATAACATAACATAATACTGGGAATATAATATAATATAATACCAGTTCTTATATAATATATGACCGGGTCTTGTATTACTTTTTGCTCCAAAGGACGCATTAGAGCTGATGGTCCAGCTAGGTCTTATTTTGGGGGAAACACGGTAATAGGTGCAGGAAATGTAGTTGATTAAATTTAACATCCTTTTAAGATGGGTACCCAGAGAAAATTAGAAATATCCTGTACAATAGAAATTCTTTATCCTAGTAAAAGGTGGCTACAAAAAAAAATAATCTGTAGCAATCCTTATACTGGTAAAACATTTAAAGCATTCTGTATAAAATCAACAACAAAAAAATGGTTGTGTACTATTATTGCTTCTATCCAAAGTGGTATTAAAGGTCAAACATGCTGATTAAGAAGAAAAACAGTATAGAGTAGAAAGAAAGGACAAAATGCTTTTGTTTGTATACTGTATCACTTCTGCCAAGAGACATTATTAAAAGTAATATGAGAATTCGGCAAAGTTGTAAAATCAATGTATAAATATTTATTTCATTCATATAAATGAGCAATAAACTGAAAATGGTATCCTTTCTTTGGCTAATTGCATTTACAAAACCCAAATACACAAAGTACCAAGAGTAAATATAACAAAATATGTGCATGACATTTAGAAGAAAATTTAAAAACTTAACTGAAAGACATTTAAGACCTAAATAAATAAAAAGATATATTCACCAAAAGGAACATTATTGTCATAAAGATTTCAATTATCCTCGAATCAATCAACAGATTCAATGTTAATTCCAATTCTCAAAGGTTTTGGGTATAAGGGAAAGAAAAGGTCTAAGAATAGACAATTTTGAAAAAGAACAGGTGTGGGTATCTGCACTACTAAAAATCTATAGATAGTAAGACAGTGGGGTATTGGTGTAAGAATAGACAAATAACCAATGAAACAGTGCCCCAAAACAAACCAACGCATAACATGGAAACTTCAGGTATATGATAAGGTTGAACTGCAGGCCACTGTGGAAGATACTGTTAAATAAATGTTGCTGGGTTGACTTGTTGTCCTTGCAACCCTACACAAAAATCAATTCCATGTGGCTTAAAGGCCTACATGTACAAAATGAACTTTAAATTTTTGTTAAGAAATCAAAGATCAGTCTTACATCCTTACGTAGGAAACGATTTCTTAAACAAGACATAACGAGCACAAATCATAAAGAAAAAGACATTTAAAGTTCATTACATTAAAATTACCAATCTCAAAAAAAGTAAAAGGACAGGTCACAGACAGATAGGAAATAAATGTAACATGTATAAGTGACAAAAGATTAATATCAAGAACATATAAAGAACTTTCAGAAATCAATAAGAAAAATAATCCAATTTTTAAATGAATAAAAATTAAAATAGGCAATTAACAAAAGACATGTGATCAGTAAATATATTTGTAATTTAGGGTAATGCAAAGTATAATCATAAGGAAACACCATTTTATATCCAATTGGCAAAATTTCAAATACTATGTGTTGGTGATGATATAGAGCAATAGGAATTTATGCAAACTTCTTATTGGTAATATGGTCAGTTTGGAGAACAACTGGGCAATATCTAATTAAACGAACATAATCTAAGGAAGAAACTCCATACAATGTAAAACTTTTACACATGTATAAAAGAAGTAATGTTTAATACTATTCACAGAGGCATTTCTTATAATGTAAAAAAAAGTTGAAACATTTTATATGTCCTTCAACAAGAAAACTGACAAACTGTAGTATAGTCATTCAACAGAATGGATACTGTAAAACAGCACAAATGAATGGAATAAAGCTATGCCTATCAACATAAACAGATCTCACAAATATACTACTGATCAAAAGTAAACTGCAGTAGAGTCCTTTCCTTTTTTAATTTATATAGCTTTAAAACATGCCAAAATGTTGTAAATTTTATATCTATATATATCTCTACATATCTATATAGATAGATAGATAGATAGATAGATAGATAGATAGATAGATAGATGCAGCAAAAGAATAAAGAGATGCATAGGAATGAAAACCACAAAACAGCATAGTGGCTACTATAATGAGGAGGGGAAGAATATGTTTTATTTTTTAAGCGTGGATACTTATTTTTCTTTTTCTTTTTGTGTATTTCTTAAGTATTACATAATAAATTAAAAAATAAAAAGCAATAAGGGGATCTGCTATAGAGAACAATAAGCTCTGGAAAAGAACTAAGGTTCATAGGTAAAATTCAGAATACCATGAAAACAAAAATTGTTAGATTTTTGATAAGCCATTGTGTTATAATGGAGAACCTGCTAGAATAAATAAAATATTATTAGGAGACTTTGTTACCATTCTTTTACCTGTCTCTTGTATGTCTCAAGTTGACTTCGAGCTGCATTGGCTTTTCTTAACTCTTCCTCTAGACTGACAGTGTTCTGCATATACATAGTGTTCTTCTCTTCTAAGAGTTTAACCTGCCGCCTCAAATCACCAAGATCTTCTAGCTTCTTTTTATATGATTCCACTTGGCCTTCTAGTTTAGACACTTTATCAGAAGAATGTCTAGAACGAGATGGGAAATCAGAAAAATATATCCACAGTTATAAGGCTGCTTTAGTGTTAAACCAAGAGGGTTGCCAGGAAATAACACATACTAATGAAATTATAGACCAAAAGTGATTCCAGGTTAATTTTTTACTCAGGTTAAAAAATATGATGAAATTACAGCAAAAATTGTCATGAAGAATGTTACATAATTTAAGGAAAGCTGGGGGAAGAGTAGTACCAGCAGAGTCCCATGTAGTACAAAAGCCAAATACATTGCACAATGTCCAAATGATTTGGCAGTTAGAATGTTATAAAGTGCCCATAGAAACAGCTGTTTCAGTGGAGCAGCAAGGGAAGGTAGCGGCACATTTTAGGGGTTAAAGAGAGAACATACGTTTTACCCTGTATAATCTAAATTTGTTTTGGAGAGAAGTAGAGAGTAATAAGTTTCTCTCTTTTTCTAAGATAAGAGAGACCTACAAGTAAACATAAATATATACTAAGGAGGAAGATTCGAATGCGAAAAGAAATGGTAACTGAGGTAACACAGTCCCTGTGTAAGCAAGAAGCGTTGTGACCCAGAGCATTGAAGAAGAAATTAGCACTGGACAGGAGGAAGAATTTGCTTTTATATTTTAGAAGCAAAAAAGAAAAGATTAGTGGTGCAGAGAAGTTAGGAGGTGCAGGAAATAGAGGACATGGAGAATTCCACAGTTCCTGGCTTCTTTCCTCTATGCAGCAGGAGACAATGCCATCTACTGAGATTAAAGCATGGGTGAGGTGGGGTGGGATGGCCATGCAAGTGAGAAGAGTTATGAAAATATGTAACAGCTATGACAGAAATGGGAGACAGAGCTATCTACTGATGAACAGTAGAATGGTGGACCAGTGATAAGAACCCAGTGAAAAGATCATTAATTTGTAGTAGGACAGAATTGTATCAATGTGATATTCTCTATTCGTTCTCAGTATTCAAAGAGCAAAGTGTAAAATATAGATGGTTGAAATGATCCAACAGAGAACAGACTGCACAAGAAGTGGAAAGGTGGAAAAATGAGGTGGCAGGGAGTGAGGTACCTAGAGAGAACAGTTGAGATGAAGATAAAAAGGTCTAGTAAGCAAATGAAGCCTTGTGGTATGTGACAGTATCTGAGAAAAAGAAAGACCAAGCTGACTGGAGGACTCAAAATCAAAGAAAAGGAATAGTAATGAGAAAAACTCCAGAGCTATACAAGTATGAAGTGATGGTCAGAGATTAATTTCTATGATATTTATATAGTACTTATTTGCCAGATAACTTTTCCAAGTGTTTACAAATATAAACTCACTTAATTCCACATATAAATCTGAGGTAGGTATGTGTATTATTTCCATTTTACAGATGAGAAAATGGTTACATACAGGTTAAATAAATGGCAGCACTGAGACCTAAACCCAGGTGGTCTGGCTCTTAAACACCCTGCTATGCTCAGAGATCCTGGAGTTTGTAATATTGGTGGTAGAACTGTTCTGGGTGACGACAGGTCTGAGATTCTAGAGAGATGGGAAGATTGTTTACCTAAGAACATCTATTTCATCTTTTAGAGACTGAGCGTCATCTGCCAAAGTGGTTAGTTCATCATTCTGTTGCCGAAGTTCAGAGATTTCCTTTTCTAACTCTTCACAGCGTATTCGATAATCATCTTTGGCTGCTTCTAGTCTGTAACCAAAACAAAATAAACCAAGAAAGTGCTATTTACTGTCTAATAATTCTCCTTAAAACAGTAAGAGGAAACAAAAAGCATGAGAATGCAATCTTCTTGAATGTGTCTCCTACTTTTGTGACCATGAACTATAATTCTAAGTTTTAACTATCCTAAAAATTGATTCCAATGTTACAAGGCTTGTGGAAAGATAACAATTAATTATAATACCATTCCTCTATTCAGAAAGTTAGACATCAATGTTTGTAAAAATACAGCAGATATAATTTATTTAAAATGTTATTAATTATGTAACTCATATTCCTTGTTGAAAATTTACAAAATACAGAAAAGCAAAAAAGATGAAAATCATGTATTAACGTTTTTGGGAGTATATCCTCCAGTCTGATTTCTATTCTTAGGTCTTTTTCCCCCAAAATATGAATAACACGGTTTTTACTTCTTATTAGTGTTTTGCTTAACATTAATCCTTCCTTTAGATTTATAAGGTTCTTTGTCTCTCATTGATTATTTACCTTTTATTATTGATCATTGATCAATAATATTATTTATTATTGATCATTTATTATTTATCATTGATTATTTACCTTTAATATTATTCTATAAATATTTAATGTACAGAGATCCTTTGTTTTTATTTAATTCAACTGACAAACCTTACACTATACAGTTTTCACTTTTTGTATATGATCAGAAAGGTTTTTTTTTCTTTTAATCCTATATTTCTGTTAATATTTATGGGGTTTCATTTTTCACATTAAAGTTCTCAATTTCCCTGGAATTCATTTTGGTATATGATATAAAGTAGGAATCTAACTTTGCCTGCCAAAATATCTACCAACTATCCCCAAACCATTTAACAAATGACTTAACCTTTCTCTATTAATTAGAAAAATGCCATCTTTATCATTTTTATATATACTAGGATGGGTTTCTGGATCTTAATTTGTGTCACTGATTTGTCTTTAATTTGCTGCACCAGTACAGTTATTTTAATTAGCATAGGCTTATAATGTATTTCAACACTGGATATGGCAAAGTACTCCCTCATTATACTTTGTTCTCAAAATATTATGGGAATCTCTTGCTCATTAACACCTCTAGATGAACATAAAATTAGAATTGGAATCAAGTTCAAATCATATGGTAATTTAAGAGAAAATGGCATTCTTATAAAACTCCATGAAAAACATGTAAAAATATGTTATCTCTCTACAATTTTAAAATAGTTTTAATGGATAACTTTGAAGTTTTCTTCATTTAAGTCCCTAATATTACACTAGTCCCCAGTTATCCTTGGGGCATATGTTCCAAGACCTTCAGTAGATGTGAAACCGTGGATAGTACCAAACCCTATACATACTATGTTTTTTTTCCTATATATATATAACTTTTCACTTAAAGGAAGTACTTTACAGCTTTTCTTTAGCATGTCTGAATTTCTAGCATCACAACTGCTGCACTTTGGGGCTATTAAGTAAAATATGGGTTACCTGAACACAAACACTGTGACACTGCAATGGTTGACTTGGTAACTTAGACGGCTACTGAGTGACTAATGGGTGGGTGGTGTACACAGGATAGCTACACTGGACAAAAAGATGATTCATGTCCCAGGTGGGACGGCATGAGATTTCGTCACACTGCTCAGAGTGCAATTAAAAAGTTATGAACTGCTTATTTCTGAAATTTTCCATTTAATATTTTTGGACCACAGTTGACCGCGCGGGTAACTGAAACCACAGAAAGTGAAACTGCAGATAAGGACTACTGTACTTTTAATTTTTTTTAGGTACTGATATACTTATAAATGGAAATTCTTCCTGATGATACTAGTGATTGGTAGAAAAGCTCATGATCTATGCAAAGTCTTAAGTTACGTTCTCCTTGATAAATGTTTATTGGTTCTAAGAACTTTTCAGTTGATTCTCTTATATGTTCTATGTAGACAAACATATTTACAAACTCTTTTCTTTCTAGTATTTTCACCTCATTTATTTTTCTTATTTCATTTTCTAGAAAAGTAGTGACAGCTAAATCTTATATGGCATCTATATGCCAGGTAATAGTCTCAGTATTTTACATATATTAACTCATTTAATATTTAATTCATTTAATACTCATTTAAAATTCCAGAAGGCAGATAACACTACTGGACCATATTATAGTGGAGGAAATGGAGGCATGCCCAAGTCTACAAAAGCTAAAAAGTGGCAAAGCCAGGATTTTTCAAATGTATAGAAAAAAGTCAAATAATAGATTAATGGTCATCCTCATATTATAACTGACTATAAAGAATAATAAAAATTACTACGATATATAAATTTATAGTACCGATAAAACATTTTAATTGTTAAAGTACTTCAAAATATAATACTGTAGTATGTATTATGGAAATATTTCATTTATAATTAAAATGTAAGAAAATTAGAAATACCACTTCCCCAAAACCATACTTTAAAAACTAGAGACTTCTGTCCAAGATGGCAGCACAGGAAGAAACTGAACACACCCCTTCCCATAAACACACTGAATTTACACCTACAAACAAAGCAATTACCCCTAAAGAAGAACTGGGGGTCAACTGAACACCTTCTGCACAACAGATGAGAGACCACACAGAAACAGGTAAGAGAGATGCAGACAGGATACCATGGGAACACCCCCCAACACACCAACCTGCAGGAGGGAGGGATCGCCGACTGCCCTGCCTTGGGGCACAGGAAACAATGGTAGTTTAAAGCACACCTAGACTCTAAGGGAAGGAAATCCATTTACTAACCCCAGAACATCTGCCAAATGGAAGGGAAGCTGCGGGAACTCTCTTTCATTGCTGGACGTACGAAGGAGTGCTCCTTGTGCTCCCCTTCCACACTGCTTTCACAGGAAGGAGCACGATTCAGGTAGTCTAGCCAGCAGGCCGTCTATCAGCATGTGCACCAGATCCTAGGCCCACACCAGCTCCTCGGCTTGCCTCCGGGACTCCCCATGACTGTCCCTTCTCCAGCCACAGCTTTGGGTGCCGGCTTGGTTTGTCTTTAGAGCTTCCCTCAGCCCCGTGCCCACTCCAACTACAGTCCTAGGCCACACATGGCTTACCCTTGGGTGTCCCGACAGCCTGCTCCAGCTCCAGCTTCCAGCTGGCTGTCAAAGCGTCCCTACAGTGGCTTACCCCTGGGGCACGCCATGGCTAGAACCCATTCTGGCTACAACTGCCAGCCTGGTGCGGTGAACACCCAGGACATCCTGCAGATCACGCCACTTCAGCCACTGCTGTAAGCCCTGGTTCAGCTTGCCCTCAGGATTCCTCTTGCTCTGAGCCCCTTCCAACTGTAGCTCCAACTGGCCTGCCAAGGAAGCCTCAGTGTGGCTCACCCCTAGACCTTCCCACGGCCTGTACCTACCACAACTGCAGCTCTGCAGAGCCTGCCAAGGTGGCCCCAGTGCAGCTTTACCCCATGACTGCCCATGACATCAGCCGGCTCCAGCTACAGCCACTGCTGGCCCACTATGGCAGTCGCAGTAACTCTCCACAGCCTGCTCCAGCTAGCCTGCCTAGGAAGCCCTGGTGCGGTCTCCCTACAGCCTATGCCCACTTCAGCTCCAGCTCGCCTGCCAAAGGCATCCAGCACACACAGTCCACAAAAGGGAAGCTCCTATACAAGGCCACTCCTTCAAGACCAGGAAAGGTTGCTATTTTGCTAATCCATCAAAACAAACAAAGGGAGACAGGCAAAATGAGGAGACACAGAAATGTTCTAAAGAAAGAACACGATAAAACCCAGAAGAAGAACTAAATGAAACAGAGACAAGCAATCTATAAAATAAAGAGTTCGATTACAAGGGTGTTCACGGAACTCGGGAGAAGAAAAATGAACTCAGTGAGAACTGCAACAAAGAGAGAGAAAATATAAAAAAGAACAATCAGAACTGAATATAATAACTGCAATGAAAAATACACTAGAGGGAACCAAGAGCAGATTAGATGATGCAGAAGAACCAGTCAGGGAACTGAAAGCCAAGGTTGAAATCACCCAGTCAAAACAGCAAAAAGAAAAAAAAAATGAAGATAGTTTAAAGGATCTCTAGGACAGCATTAAGTACACCAACATTCGAATCACAGGGATCCCAGAAGAGAGACAGAAACCTATTTAAAGAAATAATGGCTGAAAACATCCCCAACTTGGTGAAGTAAATAGCCAACCAAATCTAGGAAGCAGAATCCCAAACAAGATGAATCCACAGAGGCCCATACCAAGTTGACATATCATAATTAAAATGCTAAAAGTTCAAGATAAAGAGAATCTTAAAAGCAGCAAGAGAAAAGCAGCTAGTTATATACAAGGGATCCCCCAAGAGACTATGAACTGATTTTTCAACAGAAACTTTGCGGGACAGAAGGGACTGGCATAACGTATTCAATGTGATAAATGAGAAAAACGTACAGCCAAGAGTACTCCATGCAACAAAGTTATTCACAATTGAAGAAGAGACAGTTTCCCAAACAAGCAAAAGCTAAAGGAATTCATCACCACTAAACCGGAATTACAAGAAATGTTAAAGGGACTTCTTTAAGTGGAAAAGAAAAGACCAAAACTAAAAATAAGAACATATAGGAAAGGGAAAATCTCACTAATAAAGGCAAATTTAAATGTAGTGGATCAACCAATTACCAAGCTAGTATGAAGGTTAAAAGAAAACTAGCAAGAGGACGTGTAAACATAGTAAATTAAGAAACACAAGATACAAAATATTGTGTTTGTCAAAAAAACATAAACGTTTGTGGGGGTGAGTAAAAAATGTAGCACTTTTAGAATGCATTCAAACTGAAGCGACCATCACCTTAAAATAGACTACTATAAGCATAGCTTGTTATATATGAATCTTATATATGAACCAAAAACCAAAAACCTGTAACAGATACACAAAAAAAGAAAAAGGAACCCAAATAAATCACTAGAACAAAGAAAGTCATCAATGTATAAGAAATAAGAGCAAGAGAAAGAACAGAGAAGAACTACAACCAGAGAATAATTAATAAATGACAAAAGTACGTACATATCCATAATTACTTTAAATTCAAGTATACTAAATGCTCCAATCAAAACACACAGGGTGGCTAAAGAGATTTAAAAAAACAACAACAAAGACCCATCGATATTCTGCCTACAGGAGACTCACTTCAGATCAGAAAACACACACAGACTGAAAGTGAAGGGATGGAAAAAGATCATTTCATGCAAATAGAAATAAAAAGAAAGCTGAGGTAGCAATACTTATATCAGATGAAATAAACTTTTAAATGAAGACTGTAACAAGACAAAGAAAGGCAGTACATAATGATAAAAGGATGAATCCAACAAGAGGATATAACACTTTTAAACATCGATGCACCCAATGAAGGAGCACCTAAATACATAATTATGAGTGGACATAAAGGGAGAAATTGACAGTACTACAATAATAGTAGGGGACTTTAACACCCCACTTACATCAATAATAGATCACCCATACAGAAATTCAACAAGGAAACTGGCCTCAAAAACGGGCCTTAAATGACACGAGCTCAGAAAGATTAATATATATTTATTGAACAGTCCACCCTAAAACAGCAGAAACACACATTTTTTTCAAATGCATATGGAACATTTTCCAAGATAGATCACATGTTAGGTCATAAAACAAGACTCAGTAAATTTAACAAGACTGAAATCATATCAAGTATCGTCTCTGATTACAATGACATGAAACTAGAAATTAATTACAAGAAGAAATACAAACACATGGCAGCTCAACAACGTGCTACTAAACATTCAATAGATTAATGAACAAATTAAGGAGGAAATAAAAAAATATCTTGAGACAAATGAAAAATGGAAACACAACAATCCAAACTCTTTGGGACACAGCAAAAGCATTTCTAAGAGAAAAATTCATTGTGACACAGGCCTACCTTAAGAAGCAAAAAAAATCTCAAATCAACAATCTAACCTTACACCTAAAGAAACTAGAAAAAGAACAAACTAAGACCAAAGTGAGTAGAAGGAAGGAAATAATAAAGATCATAGCAGAAATAAATGAGAGAGACTAAAAAGAGCTATAGAAACTAAGAGCTGGTTCTTTGAAAAGATAAACAAAACAGATAAACCTGCCTGACGCATCAATAAAGAGAATGCCAAAATAAATAAAATCAGAAAAAAAATATTGACAATCAACCCACAGGAATACAAAGGATTGTAACAGAATACCATGAACAATTATATGCCAAAAATTTGACAACATAGGAGAATGGATAAATTCCTAGAAACATATAATCTTCTAAGACTAAATCAGGAAGAAGTATAAAATCTGAACAGATTAATTACTAGAAATGAAACTGAATCAATAATCAAAAAGCTCCCAGCAAACAAAAGTCCAGGACCAGACAGTTTCACAGGTGAATTCTAGCAAGCGTTCAAAGAATCAATACCTAAACTTCTCAAACTATTCCAAAAAATTAAAAAGGAGGGAAAGCTCCTTAACTCATTCTATGAGGCCAACATTACACTGATACCAAAACCAGATACTACCAAAAAACAAAAAAGAAAGAAAGAAAATTACAGGCCAATATCCCTGATGAACATAGATGCAAAAATCCTCAACAATGCATCAAAAAGATCATACACCACAAAACACCCCAAATAGCCAAAGCAATCCTAAGAAAAAAGAACACTGCTAGAGGTATCACACTCCCTGACTTTAGCTTGTCCTACAGGGCAACAATAATCAAAACAGCATGGTATTGGCAGAAAAATAGACACACATACCAATGGAATAGAATTGAGAACCCAGAAATAAACCCACATAAATATGGACAGGTAATTTTTGACAAAGAAGCAAAAAACATACAATGGAGAAAAAACAGCCTCTTCAATAAATCGTGCTGGCAGAATTGGAAAGCCATGTGCAAAAGAATGAAACTGGACTGCTATCTGTCACCATGTACCAAAATTAATTAAAAATGGATCAAAGACCTAAGCATAAGACCTGAAACAACAAACTGCACAGAAGAAAACATAGGTACTAAACTTATGGACCTTGGGTTCAAAGAGCATTTTATGAATTTGGCTCCAAAGGCAAGGGAAGTAAAAGTTAAATAAATGAATGGGACTGTATCAAACTTAAAAGCTTCTGCACAGCAAAAGAAACCATCAACAAAATAAAGAGGCAACCAACTGAATGGGAGAAGATTTTTGCAAACAGCACCTTCGATAAGGGGCTAATATCCAAAACAGACAATGAACTCATACAACTCAACAACAGAAAAACAAACAATCCAATTGAAAAATGGGCAGAGGACCTGAAGAGACATTTGTCCAAAGAGAACATACAAATGGCAAATAGACATATGAAAAAATGTTCAACATCACTAATCATCAGAGAAATGCAAAAAAAATCCACAATGAGATATCTATCACCTTACCCAAGTCAGAATGGCTATCATCAACAAGACAAATAGTAACAAGTGTTGGAGAGGCTGTGGAGAAAAAGGACCCCTCATACACTGTTGGTGGGAATGCAGACTGGTGCAGCCGCTATGGAAGGCAGTGTGGAGGTTCCTCAAAAAATTAAGAATAGAATTACCATATGACCCAGCAATCCCTTTCCTGGGTATCTACTCAAAAAATCTGACAACAATTATCCATAAAGACATGTGTGCTCCAATGTTCATTGCAGCTTTATTTACGGTGGCCAAGACATGGAAACAACCAAAATGTCCTTCGATAGATGAATGGATAAAGAAGTTGTGGTATACATACACAATTTGGCGGTAAGAAAAGATGAAATAATTCCATTTGTGACAACATGGATGGATCTTGAGATTAAAATACTAAGTGAAATAAGTCAGACAGGAAAAGTAGAGAACCATATGATTTCATTGATATGTGGGATATAAAACTGAAAACAACAAAAAAACAAGACAAACAAATGAAGGAACAAAAACTCATAGACATAGATAATAGTTTAGGGGTTTCCAGAGGGTAAGGGGGGGTGGGGGCTCTAGAAGAGGGTAAACGGGGTCTAATATATGGTGATGGAAAGAGGACTCTGGGTGGCGAACACACAATGTGAGATATACATAATGTATTACAGAATTGTACACCTGAAATCTGTGTAACTTTACTAACTACAATCACCCCACTAAACTTTAATTAAAAAAAAAATCATAGACCATGATTTAGTGGGATTTATTACAGGGACGCTAGGATGGTTCAACATTCACAAATCAATAAATGTGATACACCATATAAACAAAATGAAGGATAAAAATCGTATGATATGAAGAGATGCAGAAAAAACATTTGATAAAATTCAACATCCATTTATAATAAACACTCAAAAAAGTGGGTATAGAAGGAACATACCTCAACCTAATAAAGGTCACATATGATAAACCAACAGCTAACATCATACTCAACAGGCAGGAGCTGAAAGCTTTTTCTCTAAGTTCAAGAATATGACTAGGATGTTCCCTCTCACCCTCTTACACAACACAACACTGACAGTCCAGTCACAGCAATCAGGTAAGAAAAAGAACTAAAGGTATCCAATTTAGAAAAAAATAAGTAAAAAAATTGTCACTATTCACAGATGGCATACTATATGTATAGAAAACCCTAAAGATGCCACCAAAAAACTATTCAAACTAATAAATGAATTCAGTAAAGTTGCAGGATACAATATTAATATTCATAAATCTGTTGCATTTCTATGCACCAATAACAAAATATCAGAGAGAAATCAAGAAAACTCCACTTACAATTGCATCAAAAAAAAACCTAGAATAAATTTAACCAATGTTGTAAAAGACCTGTATTGTAAAAACGACAAGACATTGATGAAAGAAAATGAAGAAGACACGAATAAATGGAAAGATAAACAGTGTTCATGAATCAAAAAAATGAGTATCATTAAATGTCCATACTACCCAAAGCAATCTACAGATTCAATGCAATCCCTATCAAAATATCAATGGCATTTTTCACAGAAGTAGAACAAATAATGCTAAAACTTATATAGAACCATAAAAGACTGAATAGCCAAAGGAATCTTGAAAACAACAACACAAAAACAAAGTTGGAGGTATCACAGTCCTTGATTTCACACTATACTACAAAGCTACAGTAATCAAAACTGCATGAAACCGGCACACAAACAGACACATGTATCAATGGAACAGAACAGAGCCCAGAAATAAAGCTACACTTACATGGTCAATTAACCTACGACAAACAAAGCAAGAATATACAATGCGGAAAAGACAGTCTCTTTAATAAATATCGTTGGGAAAACAGATACACACAAAAAAATGAAACTTAGACCACTTTCTCACACTATATACAAACATAAACTCAAAATGGATTCAAGACTTAAATGTAAAACCTGAAACCATAAAACTCCTAGAAGAAAACATGTAGTAAACTCTTTGATAGGTCTCAGCAATACTTTTTGGATAGGACTCCTTGGGCAAAGGCAACAAAAGCAAAAATAAACAAACAGGACTTATAAACTAAAAAGCTTTTGCATAGCGAAGGAAACTATCCCCAAGATGAAAAGCAACCTACTAAATGGGAAGAGATATTTGCAAATAATATATCCGATAAGGGATTAATATCCAAAAGATACAAAGAACTCATACAACTCAACATCAAAAAAACAATCAATTAAAAAATGGGTAGAGGACTTGAACAGGCATTTCTCCAGATATACGGATGGCCAACAGACACATGAAAAGATGCTCAACATCACTAATTATCAGGGAAATGCAAATCAAAACCATAATGACATATCACCTCACACATTCAGAATGGCTATCATAAAAACAACAACATAGAATAAGTGTTGGTGAGAATGAGAAAAGAGAGCCTTTATACACTGTTGATGGAATTGCAAATTGGTGCAGCCACTATGGAAAACAGTATGGAGGTTCCTCAAAAAATTAAAAATAGAACTACCATATGACCCAGAAATTCCACTTCTACATACTTATCGAAAGAAAATGAAAATAATAATTTGAAAAGATATACGCACCCCTGTGTTCACTGCAGCCTTGTTTATAATAACCAAGATATGGAAGCAAACTAAGTCTCCATCAATAGATGACTGGATAAAGAAGATGTGGTACATATATACAATGGACTATTACTTAGCCATAAAAAGGAATGTAATCTTGCTATTTGTGATATGAATAGTCCTACAGAGTATTATGTTACACGAAATAAGTTGAACAGAGAAAGACAAATACTGTATGATTTCACTTATTTGTGGAATCTTCAAAAACAAAACAAACACTGAAATAGGAAGAAACTCATTGAGAAAACAAACTAATGGTTGCAGGGTGGGGGATGATGGGTGAAAAGGGGAAAGGGATTAAGTACAAACTTCCAGTTATACAATAAATTACGGGGATGTGATGTACAGCACAGGGATTAGAGTCAATAATACTGTAGTAACTATGTACAGTGACAGATGGGTACTAGACTTACTGTGGTGATCACTTTGTAAGGGATATAAATGTTGAATCACTATGTTGTACACCTGAAACTAATATAATATTGTATGTCAATTTAAAAAAAAACAAAACTAGCCACAATTTAGAAACAAAAGGGTAAAGTCATACTTAGATTTGACTATACCAATTCTGTGTTAGAAAGTCAAGATGCAGTTCTCAAATCAAGTCAAGAAGAATGGTTCTCAAACTTTGGTCTCAGGATCCCTTTACTGTTAAAATTACTGAGATTCAAAAGAAGCTTTGTTCATATAGGTTTTATCTATCAATATTTAATAAACCCATTATGTTAATACAGACAACATACTGTTGATGAAAAATAAGTATTTTTCTGAAACAAAAAAGTGAAAAGAGTGGCAATGTTCTCCACTGTTGTAATTCAAATAATCTGGTTTAATAAAAGACAGCTGGGTTGTCAGATCTGTTTCCATATTCATTTGTCGTTACGGTTTTTAGGCTAAAGTATATGAAGGAAATCCAGCCTTCCACAGATATGTAGATGGAAATGAGAGGGTCCTGAAGACTCTCAGAGAGGGTCTCAGTGAGCCTTCAGGGATCCTCAGCCCACACTTGGAACTTCTGATGCAGACCACAGGGAATGGATTGTTTCTCAAGTTTCTGAGAAGACTATAAAGTTTTTAAATTTTTTCCTGTTAAGGCAAGAAGAAAAAAAAATCCAGAAACATTTCACTGGGAAATAATAAAGGATATGTTTCCATACTTAGTTAGTTGATAAAGTAAAAATCTAATTGATTTAATTCCTTACTATTTTAACACTGGAAATCTGTGACTAAATAAGAAACAGGTTATAACATTTTTTATTAATCACAACAAAATATTTTTATCATACCGCCAAGCCCTTCAATTTTGTGGTTCTGTTTTGTCTTGCAGGACACCAAATTCTTCCTTTTCTTCTATTCCCTTTCACCATCCATTTGTCAAAGGTTCCTTTTTTCTCTCTTTTGGTCTTTTCCTCTCCCAGAAGATGTGTTTGAAAGACCATCCCATTAAATCAGCTTGCACTTTAAATACATCTGTCTCTAGAAATCATGCACCTGGCTTTTTTATTGTCTTTAAACTGAGCGCCTAAAAAGGGTACCAATCTCTTTAAATTCTGTGCCAATATCTTTTTAGGGCATTGAACCCTTTAAGAAGATGCACTTTCTTTGAAATCCGTTCCCTGGAGTTTGTGGTTTAATCTCCTTTTTTGTTTTCAAAGTGATTTCAGATTTTGAGTGAATTTCATCTTTCTGGTGATTGCTCCAACTCACCCACAAACCCCCTCACTAGTGTAGTTCTGTCTTCCTCTAATTTTCTCCTCAGTCTGCCTTTACTTGCCTCAAAGCACCTGGCAGAATGGGGGTGGGACAGACGTGTGGGATGCGGGGCTGGTGTTTGTTTCTTTCTTTCACTCACAGTTATATTTCAGTTGGTGCATTCTGTCTTCAAATAATATTGAAGATGTAGCTTTGATGATTCTTTGCCAACAGAATTTTTCCTAGATGTGAAGTTATTTCATGTCATGTGGGAACATTTTGAGGAAGTTGTTTATTACACAGCCTCCTTAGTCTGCAGTTACCCAGAAGTCCTAATACTATATTCTTAACTTTAAAAGATAGCTACCAATTTTTCAAAAATCAGATTTTAGTGAGTGGTCTTTTACCTGAATGTTTCTTCTTGGAGCTGTTCTAATTGAGTTTGGAGCTGCAGATGCCTTCTTCCTGCTGGACTGTTAGGATCCTCTATAGAATCAGACTGATTAAGTCTTTCCATTAATACCTGATTCTCTGCCAACAGACTACTTTTCTCTTCTTGCAATGCTGCAACCTGTTAAAATACAGGAAGGCAGCAGTCATTTCTTCCAATTACACTGGTATTAGCATAATCACCTGTTAATTACCATTATAAATTAAAGACTATTTTTAAAGAAGTATAATCCACCTCCACTTAAAACATCTCCATTATTTTGAAATATTGCACAGAGTAATAAGAGTAAGCAAGAATAATTATTTGACATCTGAAAAGACAGTTCAACAAAGGAGATATATGTGGTAACTAGGAACAAAAGGATACTCATGATTAGTCATTAGGAAATGCAAATTAAACCCACAATGTTGCATCAATAGTTTCCCACTAGAATGGCTAAAATTAAAAAGACAGGCTGTACTAAGTGTACAAATGGAAGACTCATGTGTGTCTGGGGAGAATATAAAATGTTTTAACAACTCTGGAACAGTTTTGCAATTTTCTAAAAAACTAAACATGAAACTACCACATAACCTAGCCATTCTTCTCCTGTTGTCACACAGCTGCCTGCCCGTCTGTCCCCTCGTGCCTACCCCTAAAAAGAAAGGAGAGTCTGTGAGACTAATCCTCTCAGGGACTTTGCTTCACCTTTGTGCTTACACCTTATGTCTCTTTGTTTGGCCCCAAAGAATGGCTGGCTAGTTAATGGCAGGTAAGATTCCTCAAGAGAGGAACGAGCTAAGTCAGGCACAGTCACGTGGGGACCACCAGGAGAACTCACAGGGTCGATAAAGGTGGGCATAAACCCCCACCCTTCCCCATCTAAAGAGAGCATCTGCCTCTGTGGCTATATTCCTTCCCACAACCTGCTTGGGAAGTGATAACATCAGTTCTCCATCTCAGCAAGTTTCAGCATAAAGGTTTTGTCCCCTGGGGAGGTACAAACAACAATTCCTAATACATCATGGGACTCTCGGCAGGCAAGCGTGATTGGTTTGAACCAGTTTTGTGGCATGCTGTCTGAGACTCACAGACCGTAGTAAAAACAATGCTACTTCCTTGTATGTGCATCAGTAAAAGCCACAAGGTGGCCCGACTCGGGGCTCTCAGTCCTTTGAGGCCGTGAGACCCTTGGCCCGTTTCAAAACTTTCTTGTTTTCTGTTTCTTTCTTAACTCCTCACCGCCCCTTCTTGTTCTCTCACTGCCCGTGTTGCGCTGGACACGACATACTCCCAAGTATTTCTTTACTCAAGAGGAATAAAAGCCTATGTCCATACAAAGACTTATAAAGAATGTTTAAATAGTTTCATTTGTAATAAACACTAGAAACAACACAAATGTTCATCAACAGGTGAATGAATAATAAATTGTAATATATCCATACAACAGAATATTCAGAAATAAAAAAGAATGAACTATGATACTGACCAACATAAATTATATATCTCAAAATAATAAGTTAGACAAAAAAACAACAACCGTATACACTATACGATTCCTTTTATATCCAATTCTAGAAGATACAATCTAATTTACAGAGACAGAATCAGAGTTGGGGATTCGAGGGGAATTACACAAAGTCATGAGGAAACTTTTGGGGGTGATAGGTTCGTGATATAGACTGTGGTAATTTCGCATGTTCCTTGCATATATGTCGACATGCATCAAAACTGTACACTTTAAATATGAGTAGTTTACTATATGTTAGTTATATCTCAATAAAGCTGTAAAAACAAAAGTCGCTTGCCATTTCTGATTCTCCTCCCCCGACCCCACTTCCTTTTGCACTTGCTCTGGCTGGGCTATCGGGCCTGCATTCCACCAAAACTGCTCATTAGGATCACTGCTGACCTCCTGCTACTGGGAGCTCCCTAGAACATGTGACACAACTGATCACATCCTCCTCTGAGGCGTTTTTATTTTATTGAGGCGTTTTCTTCACGTGGTTTACAGGACACCTTACTCTCCTGGTTTCTGTTTCTCTTTCTCTTTCTCCTTAGTCCATTCCTCTTAGTTTCTCTGCCACTACAGCACCCCACAGCTTTTCTCTTCCACATACAGTGCTGGCAGCCAGCGTCATAGCCGTAAACACCATCTATTCACCGACAACTCGCACATTTCTATTTCTAGCCTGGAACCTTGAACTGGGTACATTTCCACTTGGATGTGTCACAGGCATCTCAAATTTAAACAGTCCAACTGGAACTCTTAATTATTCCCAACCCCTAGTCCTTCCACACACTTTCCCATTTCAGTAAATGGTAATTCTCTCCTTCCAGTTGCTCAGTCATAAGCCTTAACATTTTCTCATCAGATCCACATCCAATCTGCCTGAAGATATCATTGGCTCTACTTCAATCATCTTGTGACCACTTCTCACTAGCCCTAAATTCTGACGACCTAAGCCAACATAATGATTTGCCTAGATTACTTCAATGACCTCGTAGATTCCTTGGTTTGGCCCTCTCCGTCCTTTAGTCTATTCTCTACACAGCAGCCATAATAATCCATTAAAACAAAACTCAGATGGATCACATGACTGGTTTAAAATCCTCCAATGGCTTCCCATTTACTCAAAGTCAAAGTCTTTACAAAGGCTTATAAGGCCTCTCCAGACTGATTTTCTCCTTCCGCACTCCCTCATCCTCCTGCCATCCTCATCTTCCTGCTGTTCCTTGAATACACCAGCCACACTCCCACCTCAGGGCCTTGTGCTCAGCCTGTAACGCTCTTCCCCAGAAATCTGGGAGGCTTGCTCTTTTAACCTCTTAGGACTTTACTAACATGTCACCTTCTCTGGTGCACCTGTACAGACGATCCAATTTAAAACTACTAATTCTTCCTACCTTGGACTCCCTATTCTACCTTCTCTGGTTTATTTATCTCTAGAATACTTATCACCACATAACAGACTATATTTTTATTTTATTGTCTATCTTCTTTACTAGAATGTAAGCACCTTCAGGGCAGGGATATTTTATCTATTTGCTTCCCGCCCCCATCTTCACTGTATCTACAGCAACTAGAACAGTGGACGGATGGTAGAAGACCTAGATGGACAATCAGCTCTAATGTCTTTTGGAGCAAAAATTAATATAAGACCCGGTATTATATCATAATATATTAATATATTATATTATATCCAGTCTTGTAGTAAAATAAAACCGGGTCTTACAATAATTTTTACTCCAAAAGAGCATGAGAGCTGATTGTGCATTAAATGTGATTGTCTGGCTTGGTCTTATTTTGGGGGAAACACAGTAGTGGGTGCTCAGTAAACATCTGTTGAATAAATGAATGAATCTCAAATGCTAGCTCTGTAATTTTTCAGATTTCCATAGATGCGTGAGTCTTCTCTCAGAATCAAGCTGTAGCTCTATTCTATGCCACTGGTCTACTTAATTTAGTTCTGCTCTTTCATTCCTCTTTTTAAAATAAGTATTTAAGGCTTGAAAACTTAAAAATTTTTAAATTCATTTCTTTGCTACTAATTTCTGACTTTAATTGCACTTTGGTCACAGAGCATGATCTAAAGACACAAATTCTTTGAAATTTTATTGAGAATTGCTTTATAACCTGATATATAATCAATTTATATGAAGGCTAAATGTGCAATACAAAATTTAGCACTAGATTTAACAGACTAGCAAATGTTGCTAAAATATTTTAATTCAATATTATTTGGCAGCAATTCTTTTCCCAAACTCAGAAAAGGGAGACTAAAAATAATACATAAACATGGTTTCAGAAAAAACTCAAACAAGGCAAAAGGGCTTATAATGAAAAGCTACAGTTTCCTGTTGAGTTTTTCCACTTCCAAGAGACAACTAGTTTTAACTATTCCTAATTTTACTGTTTTTCGTTGTTACTTTACATCTCTTAATATGTTATGCACCACTATTTCTTGACTATTTCTTCATTTATCAACCTTAGATGTTATCTAGTGATTCTTTCTGATGTGTTAAATTATAACAACTTGTGCCATCCCTTCTTTCCACAAATAGTTATATCACTATTCTCACTTCCTTCACCTCTGAAATTTAAAATAACTACTCATTGACTCTTCACTCAATCACCCGCCATTCATTCACTCACTCAAATATTCATTGTATGCCCACTACATGCTAGGCACTGCTACAATTTCCTACGTGCAAGGCATACTATGATGAATAAAGCAGAGGAAGTTCTTACTCGTATATAAGTTACATATTCAAAACAAATCATATTAAATATATCAACAGAAACATAGTAAGAAAGTAAAATAATAAGTACATGCAAAAACTAGAGTGAAAAGTACTATGTAGAGGGTTAAAATAAGAGTAACATGAGAGACTGGAGATTACTTTAGATTGGCTAACCATGGAAGAACTTTTCAAGGAAGTCTAATTTAGTACTTGGCACATCTAATAAATACTTTATGATAAATAAATCAAGTAATTCTGAGCCGAGACTGGATGACAAGGAACCAGCCATGTAATGACCACTGCCCCACACAAGTGGGTCTTGACTCCCTTCTTGGTAAGACAAGAACATTAGTGGGCCTACTCTTCCTCGTTACCCCTGTCCTCTTCTAAGCCTCAACTTCTACCGTATGTATCTTATTTTTATAATAACATTTCTCTATAGGATGATTCTAAATGTTGAAAATCAATGAAGTTTACATTATTACATTAGAGATCACATTATTATTATTGTATTAGTGCTGTTTCTGTAAAGCTAAGTGTGTTACAGAGCTATCCTTTCTCTTCTCATAACCTCTGCAACCCTGCCACTCTGGAAACTGTCTATGCCAGGGATTGGTACACATTTTTGTAAATAATCAAACAGTGAATATTTTAGGCTTTGAGGCCATGGGTCTCTGTGGCAAGTACTCAACTCTGTCGTTGTAGCATGAAAACAGTCACAGACTACCTATCAATGAATGAGTGTGGTTGTACTACAATAAAACTTTATTTACAAAAACAGATGGCAAACTGTATTGCCAATCCCAGTGTATAACTTTAAATTTATGTTATCAAAGATAATATTTATATTCTGCTTGTAAACTTAATCAACTCTATTTAATTTTATAACTCTTAGCATTTGTGTAGTTAAATTCTAAAATTTGAAAAGCAATTACTAGCACTTACATTATGAGTAAATATTACTTACTACATAACCCAACAAGTGTGCTGATCATACTTCGTCAAGCAATGCATCCAAAGCAATGATCAACTGTGCCTTTTAAAGTAAAATGCTTCCAGTATAAAATATTATGAACTATTTTACTTTTTTTTTAAATTAGTGTTGCACTGTAGTCAAACTGTACTGTATGACAGTACACAGTACGTTTGGTATTTGCAGTGGTGCAATTCAAACAGGTGGTCACAGAACAGACCTCTTACCTGCATATCCAATTCATGGCATCTTTGAGCAATTTCTTCCTTTGCTGACAAAGCTTCATTTAGTTCCTCTGTAGTTTTCTTCAGCTGGTTAAAAACAAAGAGATACAATAAACATTTCAATATGAAGTAGCAACAATTAATAATTACATTTGCACAACATAGAATTAAAAATCTTCCCCCTTTTTCTTTCTGAGGGACAGGGAGAAATCAAGAACCCTTCTGCAAGAGTCAAAAGAAGGCACTTCTAGCTTTAAATATCTGTTAGTCCTAAATCTTGTCTTTTCTGTACTTTGAATTTGGTTCTTTTCTCCTATCAAGTTTTCTTACACACCTTCTATCTGGGATACTTGGTTCTTGGTAATGTTGATTGTGTAATGAATGAGAAATTTTACCTTAGTATAGTATGTATGTGCTAGAGGATAAGGGTTTCAATTGCTAAAATATACAGTAGTATATTTCAATACAAGTTTTTAGTCATCTTAAACCTTTGTTAATTTATCAGTTTTAAAATAAAATATTTTTATTATTCTGATTCTAAACACAAACCAAACATTCCAAAGTTGTGTTCCACTATTACATAAACTGTAAGTATGAATAAAATAATTACAATTAATCAATTGATTAATCACTTAATTTTAAAAAAGAAAAATGGATTAAAATAAAATTATATTAGTTTTTCACTTCATGTGACCAAACCTCTGTGTAATACAGATACAAAAAAAATGCATTCAGGGTAACAACTTTAAAACCAAACATCACAAAGTAAGGAAAAGACAAATTACAACTTGGGTTAAAATTACAGCATGTACAAACACTTAGAAACCGTGTGGGAAAAATGCAAGAAGACAAAGACCTGAAAGATTTTTGCTCATGCTTTGGAACAGACGTCCCAAAATAGCTGGAACATAGAAACTGACAATGTAACTAACAGTATTTTATTAAAAGCAATAATTAAAATTACAAAATAACTTTTCCAATAAAACCATTAAGAATACATTGAAGAGTTCCTTTAAAAATAGAGTACTAGGTTCCTTAGTGCATTTAAATATCTGCTGACAGGTTGTTCATGTCTTCATAACAGTGAAGGGTAAAGAAGACATCCTCAATTGAAGAATAATGTGAAACAAAAAGCAAAATATCTTTTGTATCGTAAGTAAATCATAAAATGATTTATGCCAATGGAAAATGCTTGCCATTTTCCAGGAATGTACCCATTGTGTTAAATGTGACATGCAGAAAAGACTTCTCTAATGGAAAAGAAAATGACTAGAAAACACAAATTACAATAAATTAAACAAGTTAATTTATTTTAAAGTGGGTTATGCAACAATACTAATTACGAATTTAATTACAAATGTGTAACATCCATGACTAAAGTGGCTTAAGTTCTTAAATTTTAGAATTATACCAACATATTTCATAAGCAATTTCAACTGAAACATTCTTGTCATTAATATCTCAAGTTTATTCTTTTTAAACTTTGCATGGATCAAAACAACGCAAAATTAGATACCTGGCGATCGAGGTCAACATAGGCATCATTTCCAGCAGAGACGGGAGATTCTTTACTCATCAGCTGAAATTAAGATTTAAATGATTATAATTAAGAGGCAAAAAAGACATTCTATATATTTACACAATTAATATGAACACGCAGCCACTACAGAATTTTATAAAACTTAAATTAAAATACAAATGTAAAACGAACATTTTCTTCTACATTAAAGCTTTTCAGTCAGGAACTTTTTTCACTCCAGGATAATGACTTAAAATTAGAGGTCTAAAGTCTGATGCTCATTTTCATGTAGGCCCGCCCAATCACAAGAATCAAGTATTATTAATACTTATTCTTATCACCAAAAGACAAGTCTTTTACGTTAAAAATGTGGCTAAATATTTAAAAATATTGACTTTTCCATAAAAAATGGCAACACCAAGTATTTCTAAAAAATAAATGTGGGCAACATCAATATTAGTTAAAATTCACTGGTTAATGTTTAATAATAACACAGGCACACACAAATCTATGCCTTAACAGTTCTCGCCCTTGTATTGCAAAGACACAAGGAGAGAAGATTCAAAGGGTGTGTGAGGGTTTCGGGGAGAAGGGGATAAAATTCTAACTGTGATAAATGTCAGGTGCAGATTCAAATGGTCCCAATTTTCTGTTGTTTCCTTCTTATGCTCTGTCTAAAGGGCAAAAAGAGGGGGACAATTAGAAATGTGGGGATGTACTACCGTGTTTCCCCGAAAATAAGACCTAGCCGGACAATCAGCGGTAATGCATCTTTTGGAGCAAAAATTAACACAAGACCAAGACCGGGTCTTACGTTAATTTTTGCTCCGTAAGATGCATTACCCCTGATTGTCCGGCTAGGTCTTATTTTCGGGGAAACACGGTATTCAGAGATCTTGTAATTGCCCCCTTCACCCCACTCTCTAGAAAATGAAATGTTATGCTCAGTTGTACCTTTTTCTCTCTGTCAGCGGTTCTCCAAGTAAAGTACCCAACCTAACAACATCAGCATTGCCTGAGAGCTTGTCAGAAAAGAAAATTCTTGGGTGCCCACCCAGATTTACTGAGTCAGAAACCCTGGGGTTAGGGCCTATCAACCTGTTTAGTAAGTCCTCCAGGTGATCCTGTGGCATTCTGAAATTTGAGACTCACTGTTTTATATTAATGTAATGAGGAGAGTTGAAAAAGAATGAAAAAAAATCTCAGGAAGAGTACAAAATACTGGCTTCAATTTTATTTATGCTCTTATTGTGAGAATATTAATAAAAAGATTTTTAAGACTTTTCTTCCAGCTCAAAAAACAATACCCATTGTAGGAAAGATAAAATTCAGAAAAAACATAAAGAGAAAAAAAAATTGTTCTACCATCCAGAAGCAATCATCTTTATAATTTTGAAATATTTGATTTAAGAAGCTACCTATGCCAACCAGAGGCCTAGCACAGTTCAAGTAAGAAAGACATTAGAGTGTGATAAGGGCAGGGACAGACTATTCAGAAGTATCTAATTCAGAGGTAGGTAGTAGAAGAGAGTGGAAGTGTTTTCTTCCAGTCTTTTTTCTTTTCCCATTGTTACAGTTTAGACCTTATCACGCCTGAATAAAAACCCAGCTATCCCACTCTCTGAATAAGACCTTCTCTTATTCTAGTTCTCTCATTCAATACTATATCTACCGTGTTTCCCCGAAAATAAGATCTAACCGGAAAATAAGCCCTAGCGTCATTTTTCAGGAATATATCCCCTGAACATAAAAACCCTAATGCGTCTTTTGGAGCAAACCTAAGACCCGGTCTTATTTTGGGGAAAACATGGCAGTGTATTTGTTCCTCAACTTCATGGAGGTTTCCACTCCCCATCCCTTTCTTTCTCCATGTTTCAGTCAGAGCCTATCATTCTTACATTCATCTTATTCCTTTCTTTGCTTAGACTCTAGTGAACATTATTGTTTTGCCTGCCTAAATCCTCTTCCCTCTGCTAACATCATCATATTTTTAGGAACCTCACCCTTCCTACTTTAGCTTCTGGGGTTCATCACTTGTTTAATCAATTACCTTCTTTTTCTAGCCTAGATTTCATGGTCTATTACTTTGATGACTTTCATCAATATAATCAATTCTCCTCTTACCTCGATTCCTTCTTCTGGCAAAATCACAATCCAAGATCAATCCAACTACTGGCCATATACTGACTGCTAAGTACTGAGAGAGTAAAACATTTTTTTAAATCACAAAACACTATTGATACATAGTGTCCAATCTCAACTGGGACTTCAAAGTTGCCCAAAAAGTAGTTATGCTTCCCCAGTAAGCAGTCTCTTTATTCCCTTTAGAGATTATTCTAAACTTTTCCTATTTCTCAAACCTCACCAACTCCCCAACACTCTTCATCAGAAAACCTTGCCTCCAGATAAGAATTTCCCATATCTTAATCTACAAAATTGGCAACATTTATGCCCACCCTTTCCTTCCTCAATCTTGTTATAATACAAGTGTTATTCTTCCCAACCAAGGCAATCCCTCCACTTGTGCTCTCCACCCAGTCTTTTCCCAGCTTCCCATAGACCCTGTTCCATTTGTCATCCTCTCTCTTACATCTCAATTTCTATCTTTCTCTTTTTTGTGGCTTCTTCCTATCAGCATTTAAATAGTTAAAATACTATCATTTACTTGTCTCCCATTCACATTTCTCCAAGGAAGATAACAAACACATGAAAATATGTTCAACATCATTATCCTTTGGGGAAATGCAAATAAGCCACAGTGAAATACCACATCACAACCACTAGGAT
Organism: Rhinolophus ferrumequinum; assembly: GCF_004115265.2. Classification (NCBI taxonomy): domain Eukaryota; kingdom Metazoa; phylum Chordata; class Mammalia; order Chiroptera; family Rhinolophidae; genus Rhinolophus; species Rhinolophus ferrumequinum. The sequence goes on from NC_046287.1 coordinate 57,881,797, forward strand.
TGCTATTATCAGAAAGATAAACAATAACAAGGGTTAGCAAGAAGATGGAGAAATTAGAATCCTAGTGTGTTGCTGGTGGAAACGTCAAATGTTCAGGACCTGTGGAAAACAGACTGGCACTTCTCAAAAAGTTAAATATAGAATTACTATATGACCCAGCAATTCAATTTCTGGGTATATAGTCAAATGAATTAAGAACCGGTGTTTAAAAACAAAACAAACAAACAAACAAAAACCCTGTACACTCATGTTCATAGCAGCATTATTCACAATAGCCAAAAGGTGGGAAAAACCCAAATGTCCATCCACTGAATGAATGTTTTTAAAATATGGTATATCCATACAATGGAATATTATTCTGCCATAAAAAGGAACAAAGTATTGATACATGCTACAACATAACCTTGAAAACATTATGCTAAATGAAAAAGCCATACACAAAAGGGCACATATCATATGACTCCATTCAAATGAAATATCCAGAATAGGGAAATCCATAGAGACAGACAGCAGATTACTGGTTGCCAGGGGCTGGAGGAGGAGGAAATGAGGACTGCCTGTTTAATGGGTACAGGGTTTCTTTCTGTGGTAATGAAAAAGTTCTGGAACCAAATAGTGGTAATGTTTACACAATATTATGAACGTACTAAAATGTCACTAATGGCAAATTTTATGTTATATGTATTTTACCACAATAAAAAAAATAAAGACATCAATAAAATGTGCTTTTAAAAAAAAGTTTACCATCTAACAAAAGCTCTTCTTCAATCCCATAATTTTACACAGCTACCCTCCGTCCTCCTCATAAATCCAATCACTCACCAAACTGACTGATCCAAGTTCTGATCATTTTCAATCTGCCACTGACTGCTGTAACCTACTTCGAGCTTCCATCCTTCTTCACTGGATAATTACTAATGTTAACTGCTCTCTCTTTTGCTAGCTTTGTTTACCTCCAATCCATTCTTCTCATTGTACATATTTTCTCTGACACAGACGTCAATTTCTCTTTAAAAATCTATTAATTGATTTCCAAAACTCCACACTTGAACAAAACTGCTCAATATCCTAATGACCTCATGTCTCTTGTTTCATCTCTGAGCACTTTCTACCTCACAATGTTTGCTATAGGCATTCTTCTTTCATCACCTCCAACATGCCATGCAGGTCTTGCTTTCTCCTGCCTCCTGGATTTAGAACAATTTTTGCCCCTTCCTTACCTCATCTCGTCCTTGAGGGCTCAGTCTAGATGCAGCTTTCTCTGAGAAGCCTTCCCTAATATCCCCAACCTGAGTTAGATACTCCGTTGAGGTACTCTTATATTTTTCTCATCATGACACTTTTCATTCTGAATGCTTTGAATGTATCTGAATTGCTTGTTTAGCCATGACTTACACTTTCTGAGGCAAGAGATCACGTCTATTTTTTTCATAGTTGTATCCATAATGCCTACCACAGCTCCTGGTGCACTTTAGGTGCTCAACAAATATTTGCTATGAATAAAAGGCATGTGCACATAATAAATATATAATCTACTCTGTGGACAGAAAAGGGGCCACAGGATAAACCTGACAAGACCAGGAGACTGAAAGTAACCATACAGGATGGCATGAACATAAAAATTCCTAAGGCGGGCCATGGTATGAAGTCACATCTAGCCTGTAGCTTCCTTGACAAAGGTCAATCTCTACCTTAAATGAGTCTGCCTACTGTCTTTTTGCATCAGAATAATATGCCCTTGGAAAGTCAGTAATCCCTTTTTCTGGACCACAGCAAAAAACTACAGAATCCCTCATTGTTATTCTTGTTCCCTGATTACCGTCTCTATGTGCTGTGAAAAGTGAACTATCAACTATCGTGTACCCACCCATGTGAAAGAAGTACTTGTCACTCCAATTCACTTTTATCCAACCCCAGAGATTCCCCCCTTTGCTTTCTCCCACTCGCTTACTCTATCACCAATGGATTTCGTGTAAGCTTCCTCCTTTGATTCTAAGTATAAAATAAGCTGCAAACTGCCATTTTGCGGAGCATTTTCTCAATCCGTTGAGATTTTGCTTCCTGGCAATTGTCGTCAGTCTTATAAGCTTTCTCTGAGGCTGAATGTTTTTTCATCGACAATTCTTAAAATCTAATTGTACATTTAATTTTATATATTGCCTTGTTCACTCGACATTTTAAATGCTTTGCCGTTGTCATCAGATACCTTTTTTTAAACACTCATGACCTTATATCTGACATGATATAAAGGAGTGTAACATTTCTTACAAGATGCACCAGTTTACCCGCCTACCATCAGTGCTGACTGCCAAACTGATCATCTTTTAAAAGCTCTGCGATTTTGAAAGGGCCTGTGTAATCAAGTATTTGGCTGGACTTTCTCCCCAGTTTCTAGGAGGTAGCCTCTAAATATCTGGAATTTCCTCACTGATAAAGAATGTCTTTGTTACTCATGATGGACCCCTAGACAGTTTAAGCTGAGGAGATAGCTCCAGTTGGGGGCTGGCCATGTCAGAAAAACAACCTCGTGTTACAAGGTTGGGGCTTTGAGCCATTTGGTATCAGCCAGACCTCTGGAAGAAAGGGGGCTGGAAACTGAGTGCAACCTCAGGGCCAATAATTCAATCAATCATATCCACATAATGAAACCCCAATAAAAACTCTGGACATGGCAACTCTGGAGAACTCCCCTTTGATGGTACTTGGCATACTGCCACACATTAATGTGCTCAGAGGGTGACATGTCTTGATTCCACGGGGAAGGGACAACAGAAAGGTTGCATTAAGGACCCTCCCAGACCTCACTCTACCCAGGGGGCTGGTTCTGATTTGTGTCCTTTAGCTATAATAAAACTGTCATCATTCCTGAGTTTTTAATCATTCTAATGAATCATCAAACCTGAGGGTGTAGAAATTTCTGAATTTAGCCCGTTGGTCAGATTAAAAAAAAAAAAGCTTTATCTTAATCTGCATTTAGCATTTCTTTTTGTCTGTTATATTTTTTCTATACTGTTTTCTAGTTACCTCAAGGGATTCTTCCACTGCTTTTATGATTAAAAACATTCTCGTATCCTTAGATCAACCAATTATTAATCTGTATTTTATTTTTACTTTTATAGGTTTTTGTTTTACATTTGCTGGAGTTCAGGACATGCTACCCCAAAACATATAAAATATTTCAAGCTGAAGGAATTTGAGAAATTGCAGGCGCAGGCAAGAGTTTCTGAACTTCCCCTGAAGCAGGTCCTAAGACCCACATGAGAGGTGCCTTTCCTATACTCAGAGAAAAGGAGCAGCCTTATCTTGGAAGACAGAGATGCTGAAAGGAATCTGAATGAACAGGACTTGCTGTTTCCCCCCGTTTACTACACTTAGCTGAAACCCTTTTTTGCCCTATCACATTTTTCCATGATTCTCCACTCTTCATCACACTTAGCATTAAAACACTCAAGTTTAAATATCTTTGGTCTTCATTTCCTTATGAAGGTTCTTGTGTCATGTAAAACTTGTATTAAATAAATTTGTATGTTTTTCTCTTGTTAATGTCTTTTGTTACAGAGGCCCCAGCAGAGAACTTGGAAGGGTAGAGGAAACAGATAGTTTTCTTCCTCCATAGTTTCAATAAAAATATTCATCTAGACATCTAGAAATTGCTTTGGGTATGGTTGGAGTTAAAGACCCATTTTCTGCCAAACAAGAAACCAATAGTTAAGCATGAGGCAGACTGCTGGTTTAAGACAGAAATTATTTATAACGGCTTTAGGAATTAGTCCACTATTCCTAGTTCATTAGGGCATTTTTTAAAAAATTGAGCATAGTTACTGAGTATCTATACCTGTAAGGTAAATGTTTAAGATTTAAATGAATATGATTTTCTTTAATAAAAAGAGACAAGCTGTATCACAAGTATAAAGAAAAAATTCTCAAACAATGAGAATTTCTTTTTAAAATTTCTACTTCTATTATTTAAACTCATGTTTGTTCCTTTAATTTCTCACAAACTGTAAGCACAAAGCTCCAACGTACCTCTTGAATGGCTGTCATGACAACATGTTGAACAGATTCTTCCATCATCATAATGGCTTGGATGTACTCTGAAAACAAGAACAATCTGGAATGTCACTGTTCAAGTTAAAGACAGCCAAGGGAGTAGTAAAGGCTAACACACTTCATGAATTCTTATGAGTTGATTCTTCCTAGGCATTCTTCATATATAATTAAACATATGTGCCACAGGTAAAGGCTGAAAATCACAGTATTTATCTTTCCTTAATATGTCACCCACACTCACCTCAAACCACCCCTTATAAAGTTGAGGCTACAGCTAAAGGTCACAGGAAAGCAGACTTTCAGGAATGTAAAACAATGAAATGGTAAAGCCTAAAGCCAAGGTGGAAAGGCTCCATACGAGTATCACCATTCTTAAAATCTAAAAAGCAGTGTACTTTCACATTATTCTTTGCTACATGTTAAAAAACTTTAAAGTCTGTGCTTCATTCTTATGTGACATCAACGCAATGAATTGTGTATAGTCCCAACCTTAATATTTTCCACTATAAGAAAGAAAAATCTTAGAAACTAATACCATAGTTAAATAAGTATCGGATAACCCTGGGCTTTAAAATAATGACCCACATCTCTAATAAGCTCAAGCACCAACTCCATCAATCTTATCTTCACCACGGCCAAAAATCAGAAAAATCTCTCAGCTGTCAGTATTGACAAAGTTGAAAAAAAGAATTCTTGCCTTCTAGAAAAGCCGTGGAAATAGTTTTCATTATTTTCAAACCCAACAATGGATGACGAAAAGTGGCATTAAGCATAAAACAATAAGCCAGCTGGATTCCAACAAATATGGTAAATGTTTTAATAAGAAACATTTAAAAGGATAAAATAACTAGGCAGTTTTAGCCTCAACTTGCCATACATCCAAAAAATAAACACCAAGAACTGGTCTCAGAAGTATTATATGAAGGAGTCTTACTGTGAAATTGTTAAAGTGACCTTTTGGCAAGAGACTCATGTCTTTGGAAGGTCAAACTGTAATCCTTTGCTTGAGAGATAACTTGTTTTAAAAAAAAAAAGTACTGTGACAGCACTATTATGACATTGACATTCTGGCTGTGAATGCCAAGGCTTTTAGTTCATCAAAAAACATTTTTTATAAGAAATATTGTCGTAAGGATACTTTATATCCAATCAAATGTGTGGTTAAACATATAAATATACACAACACACTTAAGTCAAAGGCATTGTTCTTAGGTCAATAGTAGTTAAAGTCATAACCACTATTTAGTTAAAAACTAAACAAAAAAAACCCAAGACCTTTAGTCTAAGCTCATTTTTTTGTTTTGCTTGTTAATGAGGAACACCCTATGAGTGTTGGAATGCAAGGAAGTGCTTTTAGATTTTCTGTTCAAAGGTACCCAACACAGAATTCCAAAGCTGTGGAGTAAATGGCACAGCTAGAATGACTGAACAGCCCTCAAAATAAAGACTGTGAACATGGAAGAGAAGAAGCAGTGGCATTGATAATGGGGAAGGAAAACTTAATGACAGCCTACTGGAAATGAAGAAAATCACAGTGGGAAAAAGGAGGTTAGGAAGTTATTAGTAAGGTGTGAGAGGGGAAGCGTTAGTTAAGAAGCGGTGTTGCCACGTCAAGGCCCTTCCCCGCGAACACCGTAAAATGCCAAATGATAAAATGATGATGAGAACTGCATTCATGTACCATTTTTTAAAAATAATGTACAAATTTTAAAGTCCAAATACAAATACATATGATTGTTAAGTGCAGATCTACTATGAGCAATGCTAGAGAATAAGGTATGCTTTGTCAAGGAGTGTACTGTGAAAACTTAGCTTTTAGGTTGAAAATTTACAGCACAGTTTCATATAAAGAGTATTAAATTTAAATGTGGAAGAGAAGCGTTTTCGTCCTTGCCTAGCCTTTCGCAAGCAAGAAATCTTGGGCGATTCATATAATATTTATGAGTCTTCATTTCCTAATCTGTAAAAAGCATTTTTGTTCTGGTAGTGCCCAGTAGAGTACCAGGCAGAAGAGAGACACTCACTAAACATTATAAGTAAGGAACACAGACAATTTCATTTACTCCTCATAACTATTTTGCATCCTCATTTTGTAGATGATGAAACAGGCTGAGAATCTTGTCCAATGTTGGTCAGGTAGTAAACAGCAGCGCCACTTTAGTAAGCCTTACATATCATAAACGTGCAGTGACAGGTAATTCTTAACAATTCAGCAATTCATTTAATTCTTAGTTCTTGACTGTGTTCCTGAGATCAGAGAATGCCCTATGGATAAGTGAGATGTTAAAATCCTGTTTTAAAGTTTTCATCATTTACATATAATTTCAGGGGAAAAACTGAATCTAAGTTTTATATACAACACTTGGTCTGTATAAGATGTTCTATAAATATTGTGATTGTCTTCTTCTCCATAGGAATATGAATATAGGTAACATCCTTGTCGTTTCCTACTCCTACCCTCTAATAAATATGATTAGCCAAATCTTAATACCATGTATCCCCGAAAATAAGACCTACCCCGAAAATAAGCCCCAGTTAAGTTCGTCAGCCAAACGGACGCATTTAGTATGTTATGACGATGTTCCAGAAGATGATGACATGACTGTATTTAAATAAGTGATTATTGTACATGAAAAAATAAGACATCCCCTGAAAATACACCCTAATGTGTCTTTTGGAACAAAAATTAATATAAGACCTGGTCTTATTTTCGGGGAAATACGGTATAAGAGTCGGTCTTATTTTTGGGGAAACACAGTAGCTATACACTTCCAAGGACCCTTATGTACTAAGGATACTCCCAAGACGTGATGAATCTCCTAACAGAATAAATACATAAGAAGCTATTACCTGAATTCAATGAACTACATTAAATATTTTTTCAGCCACCTTTTAAAATCAAAGCATCTAGTTAGAGATTTAATGTGTCTTTGATCTTCTTATTCATACCAATCTTAAAATCTTTGACAACAAACTTGTTAGACACTTCAGTAATATACCAAAAAAAAAAAATCACAAATGTAGAAAATTCTCTATTTTAATTCTTGAGTTAAACTGAAAAAACAAGCTAAAATTTACTGTAAGAGTATGGCGTGTTAAAATTCTAAAAGGAATGGGGCTACAGAGATTATCAGAAAAAATTCCTGAATCAGAGACCAATAAAACTAGTCATAGCTTTAAGAAAAAACAATGTTGACTGTTATTGAACTTATAACTAGAACACCAAAAAAGTGCAGACAGCAAGATAAAAATCTGTTTTGCATTTCCAAAGGTAGGATAGGAGGAAGAAGAAAAATAATTTGGGGCTTAAAAAAAAAATCCATCTTCTGGGACGGCCCAGTGGCTCAGATGGTTGGAGCGCTACGCTCCTAAAACTGAGGTTGCCAGTTCAATTCCCACATGGGCCAGTGAGCAGTGCCCTCCACAGCTAAGATTGTGAACAACAACTCTCTCTGGAGCTGGGCTGCCATGGGCTGCCGTGGCAGCCGGAACTCAGTGTGAGCTGCCGTGGGCTGTCACGGGCTGCTGTGGGCTACCGTGTGCTGCCAGGAGCAGCCAGTGGCCAACATGAGTAGGCGGCAGCCAGCGTGAGTGGCCCGCAGCCAGCGTGAGCAGTAAAGGGCTGCCGAGTGCTACCGTGAGCTGCCGACCTACGACCAGCGACCAATGGCCTCAGCCGGGGGGGAAGTGCAAGGCTCATAATACCAGCATGGGCCAGGGAGCTGTGTCCTACATAACTAGACTGAGAAACAACGGCTTGAACCGGAGGGGGGGAGGCGGAATAAGGGGGGAAAAATCCATCTTCTTCAATGGTCATGTAAATAGTGGTAAAATAAATACTTTGTTGTCATCATTTAGAATAGTCCCTATCTACCTTTCTCCTGTTTCATCTCCCTTTATCCTCCTCACTATTCTCCAATTAAGTTTTTTAATCCTTCAAAGGTAACCTAGGTATTTCTGACATTCAGCTTCCACTATTCAGATTACTCTTAACCTATTACTCTCCATATCTTTGTGTAAATAACTTCCCTAACCCAAACTGAGACTGTCCCCCATCACACTTTCCCTTCACAGCACTCAGCACTACTCAGATGATATAGTTCTGTGTGGCATTATTTATTGCCATCCCCCTCCACTCAACTACAAGTTCCATGAGGGCAGATACCATGCCTGTTTTCTCTGACACTGTGTTCCTAACCCGAGCATAATGCATGAGTTCAGTAAATATTTGTAAAATAAATCCTTTGTACTTATAATCTGAAATATCCAATTTTAAGTTCCCAGAGCTGATTTGACCCAGTGCATTATATCATTATTACTGGTGTTACTAATTTACTTAGCTGGACTTTGTCCAATTAACAATAAGTTTTATCACAATGTAGCTAAAAATAATCTACTCAAAGAATTATGTAGTCTTGCATTAAGGGAAAGAATGTCATCGCAATCAAATTTATTCCAACTTGCAAAACTTTTAAAGCTTGACAACAAATTAGTAGCAAAACAAGAGAAAAACGGCATTCTTTGAGGGTGGCCTTAAAAAGATGTTATTGTTTGTACTGGAGATTTAGAAATAAAATATACAACATATGTTACTTTTATACATATTACATATTACTAAATATTTATTTATAAACAAAATACACGTTTATACGTTATTCAACATTTTATATATATTACTTTTTTTACTATTTTAAATGCATACACTAACTTCAAAGAAATTACCTTGCTTCTGTTCACAGTTCACAGCACAGCCTAAAATGAGCTGAAGCATCCTTCCCAGCTCTGCAGCATCAGAATGCTCCCCAATAAGGTTCACATCAGGAAGGATAAAATCATTAATTTGCTGTCCTAAAATCTGAAAAGAGATAACAAAATTAGAATTGTGTTTATATTTATACGACCAAATAAAGTACCTGACTGATACTAGTGTCAGCAACAGAAACTCACTGTTAAGGAAAGTGCGGCCATGTCGATCTCACTCCCAATTTCTATTTCTGTACACTGAGCAAAGAAACTAGGTACTATTGATCCCTCCACCATCCCAGAAAGACTGGATGTGTACTCTCTGAAGAAGTAGAGCCAGAAAGGTACTGAACAAGGGGTCATCAGAAAGAGCAGAGATTAAATACAGGGTCATGCCCCCAACAGTAAGATTGCTCCTAGCCACCTTCACTCCATTTGACTCCAAAATGCTGACAGCAAGATACGTGTATCAGGAAGGAGAATGGAAGATTCTTTTATGGGGAAGCTCAGTGGCCCCAAATGAAATGACTTATATGCAGACAACAGGTATGTCTCTGTCTAATAACCCTACAGTGAAAAATGAAGATCCTAAAAGTAAAGAAGCAGAATGAATGTGGCTGTAGTGCTATGCGTTAGGGCACAACGTGTAAGAGGTTAGAGGGGCCATGCCTTACCTGGTATCTCGCGATAAGAAGTAAGGATTTGATTCTCAATGCAAGAGGAAACCATGGGAGACTTTGAGGAGAGAGTGACATAATCGAATTTATATTTTTAAAAATCATCCTGGCTTTAGAGTGGGGAACAGACTAGAGGGGGGCAAGAATGAAATAGGGTCATCAACTAGACTACTCTAGTAATCCAAGCAAGAGCTAATGATGGCTTGGTATAGGAGGGTGGCGGTAGACATGGAGCAAGTTATATTTTGGAGGTTTAACTAATACGTCTTGCTCATGATATCAAAAGAAAGAAAGGACCACAGGATGATCTGTAGGTTTAGGGCTTGAGCAGTAAGTAAGTAGGGTGGATGGTAGGGTCACTTACTGAGATGGTGAAGATAGATGATATAAGTATAGATGGAGGTATAAATGCAGGTAAACTTGTGGAGAAACAACTAGTGAGGAAATAACATAGGTTCCTAGGCAGTGTTGTGTCCATTTGGTACCTGTGATCATGAAATTTAAAGTACAACTAGTTTCACTGCCTGATCTCTTTTCCCCAGGGATGTCTTCATTGTTCTGATGCACACTCAAGAGGATAAACTGTAATTAAGGGATGGGGTGGGGTGGGGTCTGCTAAGAAATAAAATGGAAGTAGGCAAGGGAGTTGATTATAATAATGCATAGACTCTAACTTCACAAGTAAAGTAAGAGAGAATTAATAGATAACAGAAAGTAAAATTTTACAGAAATTAGTTTTTATCTATTAACTATCCATTTACAGTGAAAAAGATATTTATCTAGTAACCACCTAATGGATGATTGTTTAAACCAATATCCTAGAAACTATACAATGGAACACAAACTGATTATTAATTTTGAGGTAATTTTTCCTTTACTTGGAACAACTGTAAAACATTATAAAATTAAACTCTCCTATAGTAATACTTCCAAGCAGAATGAGAAAAAAGTCCTTACCTCGTGATTATAATCCAGGATTCCTTTTAAAATTTTCTTTAAATTGCTTATCTGTTTAAAGAGAGAAAACAACTGGGTAAAAGGCAAACACAGATGAAAATATAGTTTAACATAAAACATTTCTAAATCAACTAATCATTCTATTATAGTTAATCATACAGTAAATATAAAAAATAAATGCAACAGCATATTTGAATTACCTTCATCAAAAAAAGTACTTTCAATGGCTTAATTTATGTGATCTAAGATATTTATATAACAAATTAAGTTCCAATTATGTTAAATTTTAAATGTTATGACCACTGACAAACATTGGAGGGTAACTGGATAAGATTTAACAGTAAGATTAAATTATTCAGTTTTTCTGCAGGTAAAGAAAAACATGTACCACCCTAAATGAAGACTTGAGTTCAGTGCTGTTTTCCCCGGAAAAGTGGAGTTGCATCTTACATAGAGGTTAATTTCTAAGGTTAAAAGATTAAGCAAAAATTATAGTCAAAATTACCCTTGGAAATCTCTTAAAGTAACCAATAAAGTATGTCTCCAAATTCCTCCACTGGCAGAAAATACTGCTGTTTCTTCAGTTGAGCACTAAAGTAAATATTTACCTAGGAGCCCATAAAGTTAAAAAAAAAAATCTATTATATCTCAAAATGTTAGTATAACCCTCAGCATTGCAATATACTTGTGCTAGAAGACGAATCCTAGAAACATACCGGATGAGGGACCACCCTATAGATGTCTCCCCACACTCACTCAAGAGAATAGGTCACTGGCTATATGTTATCTGGATGAAATGACGGGAAGAAGCACCTGCACTATTTACTGTTAAGCCATTTTTTTTTACCCAAATCATATGGTTGCATTTGTGTTAAGTTAAATGTGTATATACTATGATTCTGTTGATCATCGACCTAGCTGTACCTAGCAAATGTTAGCAGTGGAAAATGTCCTAGGACAGAAGACAGTAGAAGCGGCTATCAAATAAAAGAGGCTGAGTCATAGCAGTGCAATCCAATGATTAATCAAAGATGTATTTTTCTTAAAAAAATAAACCGAAAACTTTATTAAAAAAAAAAAACCTCATAAATAAACTAACATGTTTATACTTCTAAAAAATTTGAAGACATGGACAATATACTTTATTTCCTTTATTCTAGTATATTCATTTATTCATATTTTAACATTTTAAACTAGAATGTCTTAAAAATCAATGTATTCACATAAAATGGTAGTTTATTTCCCAAATAGTTTCTCATCATTAATAACAACACTAGCAACTATTGCCATTGCACTATCCTAAGCACGTTACACATATACATTAATTCCATTTATTTCCATGAGGTGGCTCCTATTACAATCCTTGTTTCACAAAGGGGAAATTGAGGCACAGAATGGCTAAGAGACTTTCCCACAGATAGTAAATGGCAGAGTTGTGATATGGACACAGGCACTCTGGCGTTAGAATCCATGCCCTCAGTCACTGTGCTTTACTAATTTACATTGTATCTTGGTGAGCAATTTCAGGATACCTACAATCTTTAATTCCAGGTTATGTCACTAAAGACTACTTACGTTTCTAAAGCTCACTGGACACATCTGACCAAAAATCAACACGTATCATATACACACAAGTATATGTGTGTGTACACATACACACATATTTTTATTTACAGATGGAAAAATAAAAAGAAAGTACCTTTAGCCTCCAATTATCTCCCACTTCAGTTTTGATTCTGTTTAGCCAATTTTCATCAAAATATGCAGGATCTCTACAAATAAGAAAAGCTAGCATATTAAGATCAGGTAACTATCAAGCAAAAAAACAAAAATAAAGAACACTGAAACCCATCCCGTATCATCACTAACTGCAACATAAAAATGTACTTGCCACATATTAGCCACTAAATAACTCAGTACATAAGACCAGACGCAATTATAAATTTCTCTAAAATCAACTTGACTGTTATCAGCTCATTAAAAAACATTTATATTTTATCAAAAAACAAACTAAAAGGTGAAGAATAGTAACAGTTAATGTATTTTAAAAACAAATTATGGATAAATACACTAACTTAGAATTAACATGACTTGTAGATACCACACTAATATCTAAAAACAGTCAAAATAAATGACAATTTTAAATAGACAAAAGAAATATATTATGAAAGTTAATACAAACTTTTCACTTAATATTTCAATGATCTCCATTATTTAGTACTTCAAAGGTCGCAAATATTGCTTCTAAAATTTCAATTTGTTTAAATAACAAACTGAAAACCTATTTTCTTAGATATAATACTAGGCATTAGACAAAGGCATTTCTGTTTGCAAAACGCTTAAAAACTAAGATAACATTGGTGTGGACAAACTGAAATAAGGATAGAACCTGAATATATTTATGGTTACTTTTCTTATGAAAACCTCCCAAACACTAGAAAAGAAAAAAAAAACTTTAGCCCAACATGATCCTCATTTTAAAGGTTTTGAAAACGATGCTCTAAGAAATTATTTGCTCACGACCATCGATTGAATACCTATGTCTCTCTGTTCTCATTCACTGCTCTACTGCCCAAAACCTCGTGTTTGACACATCAAAGGTTCTCCATAAATATGTGTGGACTGAAATAGTTTGGAAAGTGACAGCACATTAATTTAGGAAGATTGCAATCTACTACTTTGGCAGAATATAGCAAGAATAGTTACAGCCTTCTTATATTCGGTGTGACTTTTCCTAGTAATAAACTTTGACTCACTATGCAGGTATCTAGCCATAACTATGCTTTGATAAGTAGTTACAATTTTAGCAATGTTTTCTAGTAGCCTTTAATTGATGCTCTCAGGCTAGGATCAAACAATATAAAAGTAATTTCCTCCAAAATCTCAATAGACTGTAGTTCTGCATAGAAACGTAAATAACAAACTGATAATCTTACTGGGAGTGTTCTTCATGAGTAAGAGGCTAAAGATAGCTTACTATGTCCTGACAACTGCTTAAAAAAAAAAACAACCCACAAAACTTACAAAACCATTTCCTTAGATTTTTTTCCAGTAACGTCATATTTGGCTGTAACTTATGTACCAGTCATAGCTTAACCTAAAAGAAAAGCCCATTCATTTAATCCTTAATATAATTCCAGAAATATAGTCAGTTGCCTTCATAGAAACCAAAAAATTAAATTTTATTTTGACTGCTGAAAATTATTTAAACACTGCAGTATTCTTATTAACTTCCCTCAAATTAAGGTGAGGTCCAAACACTGTTTTTGATTCCATTTCTTAATATGACATTTTTATTAGCAAACCTTCGTAATTTTATAGATATGTTGCTTCTTAGGTCTATTTTCTAGATCTTTTAATTACCTAAAAAAGTATTTTGGTTTCCTGCCATTAAACATTTAATGAAGAGTTAGTTATACTCAAGGGAAACGAAAGCATTATGTCCAAAGATTTGTACACTGATGTTCACAGCAGCTTTATTTGTAATAGTTCAAAACTAAAATAACCCATATGTTCATCAGTAGATGAATAGATGAATAGGTTGTGCAACAGCCATACAATGGAATATGTACAAACTATATGGGCAACAACATGAACCACTATCAGAACAATTGTGCTGCATGAAAGAAGCCACATCCTTTCCCTCAAAAAAGAAAACATACTGTGTGAGTCCATTTATATAAATTTCTAGAAAATACAAATTAATCTATAGTGACAGAAAGCAAATCAGTTGCCTGGAGATGGGAAAGGGGTGGCAGAAAGGAGGGATTAGGGAAACTTTCTGAAGTAACTGATATGCTCATTATCATGACTGTGGTGATAAATCTCATGGGCATCTAAACAGGTAAAAATTTATCAAATTCTATACTTTAAAAATGTGCAATTTACTGTATGTCAATTTCATCCCAACAAAGTTGTGGGGGAGAAAAGGAGGGTGGGAAGCACTAAAAAGAAATGAGATATCAAGCCACAAAAAGACATGGAAGAATCTTAAACGCAATATTGCTAAGTGATAGATGCTGACAAGGAGAAAATTCTGGGATGTCCTAAATTAAAGAAGGCTGGAGGGTGGAAGGAAGAGACAAAAAGGGGTTAATCGGTTAACAACTGCAGTGCAAAACCAACAATAGACTGCTCACACTCCCTAGGGTAGGCTGGAATTATTAAATTAACTTCCAGGTAGCTATTTCTAAAAAGAGAGAACGGCCGGGGTGGAATCCAGAACCCCAGAACCCCAGGAGCCTCCACTTCTTGTTTACACGAGCTTTACACCTATCCCAGAAAAAGTCTGCTTCACCTCTCATCCCCTTTGTCTATAGCTAAGGCAAATTCTTTCTGAATGGCTTACATCTTTCTCTTCTCTACTTAATGTATAAAAATGTTTGCAAAACTCTGGGACAAAGGGCTTGTCCTTTCTACCTAGCCATGCTGCTGGTGGTTTAGACTCCATGATGCCCCAAGACCAGTCTCCTTTTTTTTTGCTAGCAATGATCTAATAAACGCTTTCTTTTAAAAAGACTTTCAGGGCGGCCAGATGACTCAGTTGGTTAGAGCGCGAGTTCTCAACAACAGGGTTGTTGGTTTGATTCCCACATGGGCCAGTGAGCTGCGCCCTCCACAACTAGATTGAAGGACAACAACTTGGAGCTGATGGGCCCTGGAGAAACACACTGTTCCCCAATATTCCCCAATAAAATATTAAAAAAATAAAAAAGTAAATAATAAAAAGACTTTCAGATGTGGAAGTTAAAATGTTTAACAAAGCCAATTTGAAAAGGGCTACATATGCTGTATGATTCCAACTACATAACATTCTGGAAAAGGCAAAGCTTTGCAAACAGTAAAAAGATCAGTGATTGCCAAGGGTTGGAGGGAGGGAGGGATGACCAGGTAGAGCAAAGGGGATTTTTAGGGTAGCAAAACTATTCTGTATAATATTACAATAGTGATATACGTCACTATATATTTGTCAGAACCCATGAAATGTAACACAGAGTAAACTCTAAATTTGGGACTTTGGGTAATAATGAAGTTTTAATGTGGGTTCATCAATCATAACAAATGTACCACTCTGGTGTGGGATGCTGAGAGTGGGGAACGCTATCAGCAGGGAATACATGGGAACTGCCTACTTTTTGCTCTACTTTTTAAAACTTTTTTTATTGTAGTAACATACACATAACAAAATTTATCGTTTAAACCATTTTTAAGTGTACAATTCAGTGGCATTAAGTACATTCATTCACATTATTGTGAAGCCATCACCACTGTTCACCTCCAGAACTTTTTCATCATTCCATATGAAATTCTTTTCTACCCAATTTTGCTGTGAAACTAACACTGCTCTAAAAAACAAAGTCTATTAATTAAAAAAAAAAAAAGTGGGAGAACATGAACAGAGAGAGAAACAACAGCAACAAAATTTGGAAAGGTGGAAAGCAGATGAACATAAAATAACTTAAAAGACTAGAGAGAAAAATAAATTATGCTAACAATAAGCTTACTTAGATCCGTTCACATTTGATAAAATGTCTACTAAAACTACAAAAAGACAGTTTTTCACTTGTCAACTCAGACAAAATGAAAAGACTTGCTATTTCCAGTAAAACTCTCTTCCGGCACCCATACTCTACTGGCTTTCCTCATACCTCTCCAGTCCTTCTGCTAGGTGATGTCTTAACCAACAAATGTCAAAGTCCTTCAAGGCTCAGGCATTTTTTTCATCTTATCCCATACTCTTCCTTAAGTGACTTAATCCACACTTAGGGCTTCAATTAAATACCCAAACTGATATTTCCAGTTTAGACTCCTCTTCTGAACTCTCGACCTGTGTGGTCAACTGCTAACTTGGCATTTTCTCTTATGTCTCAATACCACTCACATTCAATGTCTCCCTAACCCAAATCACAACACACCCAGCACTCCTCCACAGCAGATCACCTTTCAGTGTCCCCACATTGGTGATTTGCACCCTCTTCTAAGTGTATTTGCTTTAGAAACTTAAAAGTCAATTTCGATACCTCCCTTTTTCTAACTAACCCGTATCAATCCTCCAAATTTGATTTTCTATGCCATTTTGAGTCCATCCACTTAAGTTTCATCTCCTTTGCCACCTCCGAGCCCAACATACCATCATTTCCCTTCTCAGTTACTACATATTTCTTTCCAATTGATCATCCCTCATCATTAGGTTCTTTTCCAGTTCATTTTATACCTGCAGCCAGAATATTTTCAAAATGTAAATCTGACCATGTGAACTCCCTCTCTTCCCCTCTGAAAACCCTTCAATTGCTTTTCATAGCCCTTGGAATGACGACACAAAGCCCTACATGGTCTGGCTCCATCTACCTTTCAATCATTTTGTACCATGCTCCCCCTCTCCGCTTTAGCCACTCAAACCCTCTTTCTTTCTATGGTAGTGTTCACCATATTCCAACGGCCTATAATGGCCTCTGCATATGCTCTTCCCTCTCCTGAGAAATCTGTTACCAATCATCTTTCAGATTTAATCTGTATTTACTCAGGTAAAATATTCATGACTTCCTTGACTAAGTTAAATATGCCACTTACAAACTTTCATAACATTGTGCACTTCTATGCTGCAGAACTTGTTACAGTAGCAATTTTGTTTTGTGGTTATTTAAATTTTGTTTTGCGGTTATTTAAATTTTGATTTTCCCCAGGCTAAAACCTGAAGGCAATTACCCTGTGGGTTGTGGCTTATCCTTGAATCACCAGTACTAGAAACAAAGTAGTCATTCACAAAATATCAAATACAAAAGAGGAATTCAACTTCCCTGCAGTTGTATATATTATACAATTATTTAAAATAGATATACGACAATATGAGTGAATCTCACAGACATGTTGAGTGAAAGACGTCAGCCACAAAAGACGTCTGTATGTTTCTATTTATAAGATGTTGAAGAACAGGAAAAACTAATCAATGTTGTAGAAGTGAGAATCATCTTTAGAGCAAGGGGTATTGATTAGGGAGGGGCATAAAAGGAACCATCTCAGGGGTGGAAATGTTATATATTTCAATCTGGGAAGTGGTTACTTGGATGTATGTATACACACATACACACATACAACATACACATACATACAAACACACATAAATTCATCACTTTTTTTCATATGCTTGTCTGTATGTGTTATACACCTCAACAAAAGGAAGAAAAGAAGTCATTTGGGGGTGGGGAAAGGTAAAAATCTAAGTACTGATGAGAAATATGCCCATAAGAGTTTGGTAAATTAAAATAACCATTCTGCAGAACATAATATATGATCTTGATTTTGGTAAAAATAATACATTCTTTCTTCTGGTTTCTGCAAGTGAGAGAAATCCTACCGAAACTAACTTAAGCAAAACATTCATTTCCTGACACATACCTGGAGAGCTCTCTTAGCGAGGCCCACGTGCCCACAAATAATTTTTATTAAGAACTTCAGTGAAACTCTCTAGACCACTCAAAGGCTAAAAACTATTAAGGCATCACTCAGACGTGACCATGAAAATCACAAGATCACTCTGGTCAGGTTTCAAATGAACCTTTTTGAGCTCCATCAAAAAGTCTTTGTGCATGTACCGTGTTTCCCTGAAAATAAGACCTAACTGGAAAATAAGCCCTAGCATGATTTTTCAGAATGACATCCCCTGAACATAAGTCCTGATGCATCTTTTGGAGCAAAACTTAATATAAGACCCGGTCTTATTTTCGGGGAAACACAGTGTGTGAGTGTGAGTGTGTGTGTGTGTGTGTGTGTGTGTGTGTGTGTGTATTTGGAGAGATGTCATGTAAGTTACAGAAGAAAGCGATAACAAGCTATACTGTTCAAGCATGAGTACCCAATTCTAAAGGCACACAGATTCTCTGAAATATAGGCATATGAGCTAGTTCTCTGATGGGCAACTGTATACAGCTCACTTCAAGGTGAGCAACAGCAAGAATTCATTTAATGATAATATCGATTTTCAACAGAACTGCAAGAAATCCCAGCTAGCCAGCCATATGTAAATCTTTTAGCATCAACAGGCTGACAAGTGCTCAGGGCTTTAAAAGACAAAAGTATCCCCCAAATCGTGTCAAAGCTAATCCTTTACCTGAAAAATTCCTAAGTCAAAAGTTGAAGACAGGGCTGGCCTGGTGGCTCAGGTGGTTGGAGCGCCGTGCTCCTAACACCAAGGTCTCCGGTTCGATTCCCACATGGGCCAGTGAGCTGTGCCCTCTACAGCCAAGATTGTGAACAACGGCTCTCCCTGGAGCTGGACTGCCATGGGCTGCCGTGAGCAGCTGGAACTCGGTGTGAGCTGCCGTGGGCTGCTGCAGGCTGCTGTGGGCTACCGTGTGCTGCCAGGAGCGGCCGGTGGGCAGTGTGAGTGGCCAGCAGCCAGCGTGAGTGGCCGGCAAGCCGGCGAGAGCTGTCATGAGCTGCTGTGAGCAGCCGACCGAAGCCGGAGGGAGTACAAGTCTCATAATACCACATGGGTCACGGAGCTGTGTCCTACACCACTAGACTTAGAAACAATGGCTTGAACCAGAAGGGGGGAGGGAGGCGAAAAAAAGAAAAAAAAGTTGAAGACAGCCATACTATTATATGTTCATAGTACTTAGAAGGAAAGAATCAGGTATGTTTTATATATCCCAAACAAATATTTAATTCCCTTAATCATTCAGTAAATATGTGTACCCATGATGCAGACTGAACCATGAAAAACAGGTGATCTATAAAAAAAGGCCATTTTCCATATGGTTCAACCAAACACTGGGCATTGCCCTAAGTGCTAGGACACAACAATGAACAAAACAAATACCCTGCCTCTATGTGGAGCTGACATTGTGTGTGGGGGGGGAGGGGCGGCAGACCCTTGTACAAACATACAAGTAAATATACAATATATCAGATGGTGTTAACATACTTCGGAGAAGAACACAAACGGTTAAAAGGGATACAGAGCACAGAGGAATGATTGGCGCTTATTTTATATGGGTGGTTATTTTATATGGTTGGTCAGGAAAGGCCTCACTGTTATATTCCAGCATTATTACTAGGAATAATTACTAGGAATTATTACTAGGAATAATTACTAGGAATAATCCTCCTAGATTCCACAATGGCAAAATCTGGTCACTAACATGAAAATTTCTGCCAAACTTATGCTGAAAAACACAAGGACAAACAATTCTGTTAAAACCACTGGAGGATTATAACGATTACAACCCTAATTAAACTTGCAGCCCAGTTCATCTGCAACTGAACAAGCACATGACCTGACAGTACTTATTTTACATGCAACACACGTTTCCTGTAGCACTTTATTTTTTGTCCATGTTTTCAGTGTAGTAAATAACCATGTACAGGAACATACAAAAAGATAAAGCAATTTATTCTTACATTTTTTGAAGAACCTGGGCCATCACAACCCCATTCGTTAAATCTTCCACGGTCTGGCATGGTGCATCTACATTAAATGTCTGAATCTGAAGGGGAAAAAAAGATTATATGGTTATTAACTATACAGAAGATTTCTTAGGCTTCTGTTCATCAGTACCTCATCTTGGGAGTTGTAATAAATTTTAAAAAGCAGAAGAGTTGGAAATCTTTTCCCCTATGGGAAATTTCCCGCAGGTTATTATCATAATTTTTTTCCCTTTGGCAAAAGAGAAATCATGGAGGACAATGGGTGACTTCCCAGCATCCATTCTCCTCACAGATGACCAATCTAAGAAAGTCACGGTACCTTCATTCCCTCTACCAGTGACTGACTCAGGGATGCACAGGGTAAAGACAATTTGGACCAAAGACATGCAAGGGGGTGCTTACTTGAACTTCTGGGAAAGAAGAGCCAATCTCCTCTTAATGTGAATAAATATGTTGTTGCCTCAATTGCCACTAGCAGTCATCTTATGACTCAAGGGCATCCATCTTAGGATGAGGCCAAATGCAGTGGAATGCAGAAAAGAGCGATAGAAAAACTAAGTCCTTGAAGCCAAAATTGAACCACTGAATTAGAAAACCTTGAAGCTTCCTGTTATGTGAGATAAATCTCTTGTTTAAGCCTGGCCACGCTGAGATTTCTTTTACTCAGAGCCAAAGTATCTATGCAGATGTAGCAGTTACACCATGGTTAGGTTAGATGGTTAGGTTAGATACTCAATTCATTTTTATTTTCAATGCATTCTGAATTAGAACTAACCTTGTACTGGTCAACATGATGTGGCCGAGAAATAGTAGGAATTATTTCTGTGAGTAAGATAATACAGTTGGGCCAGCAATGATTATACCCAGCAGTGCAACCAGGACTTAGAAAGAAAGAAATCACTGGGGAATGACAGATGCAGGCCATGATCTCACAGTTTATAGGTTAGTAAAATGAAAGTATCATAGGAAATGTAAACAGCAAGCACAAAGATTAGAAGTGAGAGTGGGATGCAAATCTAGGAATGAGAAGCAGCTTGGTATGGCTTGGGTGGGCAGTGGGAATTGGAGGAAGAGATGGAACAGGGAAAAAGAGTCAAATGGTGAAAGATTGGGTTAAAGAGAAGTATTACTGTGCAACCATCAGAAGCCACACTAGGACTAAGACCAGTGAGGAGTAAGCAGGACAGTGAGGCCATGAGATCTGCATTTTATAGATCATACCGGCTGCAGTATAAAGAAAGGAATGGTGAAAAAGCGGTAGGGATACATACCTATTTTAGTAGGTTTATGTATTAACATACGTAGATGAGGTCAAACCAGGTAGTGACAATGGAAAAATATTGGGACTAATGCTCAGGTGACCATCTGCCTTCACAAACACTTTCATTGGTTGGGTTATGTATCCACAGGATATTTCAGGATAGCAGCACAATAAAATTTAAAGATAATGACACCTAACTGCATTAAGGCATGAAACTCAACCTAAAGGGTCATAACCTCTCTTTTAATTTCAACAAGCTGTTAATACCTCCAAACCCCACATCACCGTCCTCTGCAAAAGCACGAGAAGAGTAAAGCATGAGATCACCTGGAATTAGTATCTGTAGAGCAGTGGTTCTCAGTCAGGGGCAACTTTGCTCCCTACCAGACATTTTTGGTTGTTCCAAGTAGGTGGGTCTATTGGCATCTTAGTAGGTAGAGGTCAGGGATGCTACTATTAAACGTCCTACGATGCACAAGGCAGGGCCCACAACAAAGAATCATCCAGCCCAAAATGTCAATAATGCTGAGGTTAGCAAACCCTGCTGCAGAGTGGGGGTTCTCCAAGTGTGGTCCCCAAGCCACTGACAACAGCATCATCACCTGGACACTCGTTAGAAACGCGGAATCTCAGGCCCCAGTTCAGATCTACTGAATTACAAACTCTGAACAAGGGGCCTAGCATTCAATGTCTCAACAAGCCCTCCAACAACGCTGATCAATACTAAGCGTAAGAGCCATTTCTTCATGTTAAATTGAACGCAATCAAAACACAGAGGTGAAGTTACTTGTCCAAAGTCACCCCCAGTTACCATGAAACAAAAATCAGGATTTGAACCCAGGTGGTCTGATTTCAGAACTCTTAACTACCACGTTATACTGACCCTTAATTTAAAAAGAAAAAGAAAATGAAAGCTTTAAAAAAATATGTGCTTTAACTTTTGTACATCTGATTGCTTTTCTTTATTCCTCCACTAGAGGACAAAAATTGTTGGTAGAACGGAGTTAGGCAGAGCAGAGAAATGAAATGGGGAAGATACCATCATAAAAATTATACCCTCTCTAATTTTACACACTGGTGTGCATTTTATAGGCTGCAAAATAAATAATATGAAAATTATAAGGATATGCTAATGTTTCTGGGTTTCCCAGAAGAAATGTACTGAGCCTATGCGATAATTCTTTTTTCACTTAGCTTCTTGTCATTAACTGGTAACACCTCAGAATCTTTCTGGTTTTTGGTCTCTAAAACCTAAGGAAGAACAATCTTTCTATTTTTATGTACAGTTCAAGAAATTAGACTTGACAGGTATAATAGGCAGGGCAGATTTTTCTAATAGGTAAGAATACACTTTGATTCAAGTAGTGGGGAGAGGAGGTAGAGTGGAAATTTTCAAGCACGTCCTGCTGAACTTGCTTGCTGTGGACACTTTGATTTGGAATTTAAGCTTACGATGTTTTCCATCGCTAGGATGATAGGATGATACTTTGTCTTTTCATGAGCATTCCTCTTTCAACAATAATTTGGAACATTTGGTTCTTGGGCCAGTAAGCTCTCTGAAACAACAGCAATTTATCCAGCATTTGGGACGAGATGGTCTACAGAAATGAATTCTGTAGAGGTGACTAACAGTCATCGCTTTAAGTATCTGAGCTTTTATTATTTTTACCATTTGTAGTGGAAGAATTTCTAAAATGTACTATATACCTCTTACCTCAAACTAAATGCTATTTAGTGAAAACTTTTGAGATTCAGGATCATAATTATGATCTGCAATAACTGAACATGGAGGCTCTTGAAGTAGCTAAGGCTGTCAGCTCAGAGGCTGAAATCACCCAGACTGAACTTTGAGTTCTTGCGTCTTCTGTTACGGAGAGCTGGCTGTATTTTGCTGAGTGCTGCAGTTATCCTCTAACTTGTTGTGTGCAAAGGAACCACACAACCAATTCGGCTAGAAGTTTATGTAAAATAGAGAAGTTAATCTAAATAGAGAAGTTCTTTCTTTGGAGTGTATTCTATACATTTTCCCCTTCCATTTGGTTTTGGAATTGTGTTCAGCATTAAACTGGCCTCCAGCTATGAGGGGAGGTCCGAGACTGAATGTACATTTTCAGCTACCTCACTCATTTTCCACATAAACATTTATTGCTTTTTATAATGACAACTAAAAGAACAAACCCAGCATTTAAACTCAACTTTATTTTGAAATATTTCAATGTACAACATTTTAAAATGTTTCCAAATCTTAGAATTGTACACCCTTGTGTGAACCCTGCTCTCTAATTTTGTTCCTGATAATCTGTTATCTTCAACAGAAATTTTCCTCACTGAGCCTTCCAGTGACATTTCAAAAAGCCTTTAACACAATACCATATTCCTTGACTTCTCTCTAGAGCTGATAACCTGGATTATCCGTTTTGACATTTTACCAGATTCTAAATAGATGCTGTCATAGTGTATGTTTCTGTTCAAACTTCTCTCTGTGACTCTTGCTCAATATTTTTATTAGCATTTCTCACTCAACTGCACTACTCTCATTTTGCAGATGACTTTCAAATATATCTCTTTGTTCCCATGACTGGTCTTTCTCGACTTTAAACAATGTAGCCCTACTTCCTATTCAATTAGCTTCCTCATCTTTACCCTCTTGCCTCTTTTTCTAGCATTGAGAGGCACTACTTTGTACAGACTCAAAACAGCACATCTTAAGATCCTCAATTTTCTGTTTACAACCTCTGCCAAACCTATTCCTTCCACAGTATCAAAGAATGTGGTAATTCTTTCCTTTATCTCTTCTCCCTAGTCAAACCTTGGCCACATTGTGAAGCTTATCAGTTTTTTCTCTCCTCTAAAAAACAGCAGTGAAACTCATCTCCCCTCCTGAAGTTGGAACCCATTCCAGTAGTAAACTGTATGTTAATATTATTGCAAACAATCTGAAATCCCAAGAATGGCCTAATTAATGCAAAAATTAATGAATATTATCAAGCTCTACCATTGTATGTATACTGTTTCAGAAGACATAATTTAATTAGTGACATAAGCCAAATTATGAAAACCTCAGACTATTTTCATTCCATTTGTTACAACCCACGTAAGGCAATGCTTCTCCTAGCTTTACCACCATCCAAGTGCCCCCACACAGGAGAGTGACGTCTACACTCCAGGGACCTGAACTTGTGTGTTCCATGAACTTTGACATTTGTATTTCACCTTTATAATAATACAAATGCTAGTCATTTCCATAAATATGCTAGTGTTTCGGTCCAGAAATAATATTTAACATTTTTAGCAATGAATACAACAAACACTCCGGAAAGAAGCACTAGGTTTATTCCGTGGCTTTGAAGACCTACCTCTACACACACACACACACACCAGGAACTGACACCACAGTTTGAGAAACACACAAGCATGGATTTTAGGTCCAGCTCTTGAAGAGGCTGCCAAAGGCAGGATTGCTGGCATGAGAATCGAACACATATTTACTTTAATAGTGAGAATTTTAATAAGCGTTTACTAATTTAAAATTAGAATCCCACAACGTTGCCCCTGAAATGTCGAGTTCCATTACTGATTCCCAAATACCTTTTTGATTTGGTTTTATCTTTACTACCTTTAACAACCATACCGCTTGCTTTCTAGACACTAAAGTGCATCCCGCATTTTAAATACTGTATCTGGGTGCCTTTTCGTATTTTTCGCCCCCTCCCTTAAAAGTACTTCTCCTTTTCCAGTGGGCCGGCTCACCACTACAGTGGCTGCGCTCCATCCTCCTGAACGTTACAACAAAGGCGAGGAGCGTGGTAACCAGGGGTCCCCGAGTGCCTCTATCGGCTGCCCCCGGCGCCGAGAGAAGCAACGCTTCGGTGTCCCTGGGAGCGCGAGAGTGAAGCGCCAGCGCCTCATCAGCTGTAAATAACAACCCTAATTATAGTGCCGCCTGCACCCCATCATTAGCCTCCACCTGGCCAACACCTAAGCCCGGCAAGTCTCCCTCGGACCTTGGGCCGAACCTCCCGCGCCCGGCCACTCCCCGCCGACCCCCGCCCGGCCGCGGGTGTAGACGCGGCCCGCACCGGCGTCCCCCGGCTCCGCCCGCCCCAGGGCCCGGATGTGACGGCACCGCTGCCCTCGGCGCTCGCCCCCCGCAACCAGCATGGGGGGATCCCGGAAAGGCGGCCTGGGGAAGGGGGTCTTCCCCCGACCCGCCGGTCATCACATACCCAAGTGAGAAGGCTCTCGCACAGTTCCACCCGTTCCGCCGACTCTACGTGGAACATCTTCCCCTGCTGGGGCTTGGCAGCGCCTCCCCACCTCGCCAAAAACCGCTGCCGCTCGGGCTGGGGCCGCGTCGAAGGGTCCGGGCAGCCGATCTGGCCTCTGGCCCACCTTGTCCTCGGGCCCAGGCCCCCGGCTCTCGTTCTGCGCTGGCAGCGGCTCCCGCACCGTCACCCCCTGCGCCCCTCCTTCTCCTTTCACTCGGGACGCGCGCCTCGCGCGCGCGCCCCCGGCCACGCCCGCAGCCCCGCGTCCCCGCCCCCAGCCCTGACCAGAGCGGCGGCCGACGGGCCACTGCGCGCAGTCGCGCTCCGGCCGGCCCGCCTCCCCGCTGCGCGCGCCCGGACGCCAGCCCCTGCGTGTCTCGGCGCGCGCGCGCCGGGCTCTGGCGACGGGTCCTCCGCGCGCGTCCTCACGGAAGCGCGGCAGTGCGCGTGCGCCTGTGCCGGGACTCCAAAGTAGAAAGGAGACAGCTAGTGGTTGCCCAGTAGGGGTGGCGGGGGCAGCCCCCGGAAATAATCTCTATTCTCAGTCTCCGGGAATTGGCGAGGTATCCTCTGCGCTGGAGAGGTACGCGCCCCCTTCCCACCCATCCGGGCCGCAGGGCTGCGGCCGGCCACGCCCACCCGGCTCTGGGCCCACAGAGCTGCCGGCAGGGCTCGGCTTGGGTAGCACTGCCCGGGGTCGCCTCGTGGCTGCTGGGGCCCTTCAGGGCGGGGGCGTCTCTGCCTGGGACTCCAGGGCACCGCCTTCCTTCAGGAAGCCGGGGGCTAAGCCCCAGAGTCGCCCGGTCCCATCCGGAATCTCCCGGAGACGGTGGAAGGGCCGAAGTGGCGGGCGTCTCGGTGGTTCTAGGTGGACTTAGCCAGCGGTGAGGAGAGCCGCCGATCCTTCTTCGGACGCATGGAGCCTCGACCCCCTGACAACTTTAGTTAAAGTAGGGACAGGGTGTGCACCAGTGCGCCACTCCGTGAGGACCCGACCGTTCCTGGGGCCTGTTTCTCCCAGTGCCTGCCAAGAGTTGGCCTTCTTTCTTAGTGGCTAGGTGGAGCGGCCGCGAGATAAATCTCTGCAGGGTTACCGATAAATTTTTATTAGATGTAACATGCAGAAAAGTGCATGCAACATATCTGTTTAAAGAATAATTACTAGTAAAACACCCAGATAAAACAGAACATTGCTGGTACCTCAGGAGTTCCACCCACACCTTGTGTTCCTTTCTGAACACAATTCCCTCCCCAGACTAACACTTTCTTGCTTTTCCTTATAGCTTTACCACCTAGGTATGCATGCCTAAACAGTATAGTTTTACTCTGTTTTTGGACTTTTACGAGTGGGATCCAATTGTATTATTTTGTGGCTTTAATAGTAAATTTGTGTCTGTAGGTAATTTTCATTGCTGTCTAGTATTCCATTGTATGACTATAACAGTGTATCCATTCCACTGTTGATGGGCATTTTATTGTTCCAGTTCGGGGATACTTAGAACAATGCTGTGAGCATTCTTATACCTAGATGCTAGTGCAAGTGTGTAAGATTTTTTTTTTTTAGGATATGTATCTTGGAGTCCTAGGAGAATTGTTGAGGGTATGCATAACTTGACCAGATAATGCCACCCTTTTATTTGAGATGCAGCAAATTTAAATTCCAGGACACTTCTTTACTTTGGTTTGCAGTTCCTGAAGCCCCGCCTTTTCTCATTAAGAGTAGGTTTTGTCATTGAGCATTCAGAACTATCAAGATGGTGCTGAGTTTTTAGTGATGTTTTACAGAGTACCAGCTAACAGTTCATATGATTATTTCTGTGAATGTAAAAAATCTTACCTAAAGTCTTCTCAGTGGTCTTACTCTTAAACATTGTTCTCTACTCCAAGGGCAGAGAAACCTTTAGAAATGATAAATAGGTGTCTTACCTGCCTTTGTATCCTTTGATGTCTGTGGATCTTTCTCAAAGCAGAGTTCCTACATTTCATCCTAGTTTGTTTCTGTAGAATCCCTTGCACTTGAATTGACCACTGCCCTTGTTAGGCATGTAAAATCAGTAGGTGAGCTGTACTCCGCTGCAACTTGTCATTGGATGTGGAGGAAAACAATCTGCTAGCCTTTTCTGTAAGGACTAGGGTGTATTGAGCACCTGTGCTCCAGCTGCTCAGGTTTTCAAGGCTTTGACACAATCAACGAAAACCTCCTTTTTCAAGCTTGACTGCTCATCTCAAAGCATCTGTGCATGATATTCCAGTGTTCTTAAGGTTTCCTTCCTGTAGCTCCCATCACCCTCCATGAAGGAAGTTATTTTAAAAGCTTCTTGGGTGTTAGTAATTGTCTGCAGAAGCCATGTGGCCATCATGTTTCTACATGATCTTGGGTACAAAGACATTGAGTTTCTCCTTTGAAGTTACGGAATTTCCTATATTTCCCTTATTTCTCTCTTTCTCTCGCTCGCTCGCTCTCGCTTTTCGCTCTCGCGCGCGTGTGTGTGTCCGTGCGCATGCGTGTGCATTTCCTGAAAACTTTGGAAAAGACCAAAGAGAGGTGAGTGGAACTTAGCTGTCTCCTTACTCCAGTTAGTTGGAGGCTCCTCATCTACAGCTGTTCATCACATTCCAGTAAACACGGTGGTGTCCTGCATGGCAGTGTTCCCAATGTTATCCTCTCTTCCCATACATACTTAGAGCTTTGATTAGAGATAGCTTAGGGTAAACTCCCTAAATATGTAACAGAGAAAATCCTCACAACTCTGAAGTAACTAGATTCAGTAATTAGAAGGTGGGCATCTTGACACGGGATAACATTTTGGTCATCTTTGAGCAAATCCAAGTAGTTCTCACTGCCCTTAGGACTTCTGACACAGCCATAGCATCTCTAATCTAAAAAAAGGAAAAAATAAAAATCTGAATTGACTACATGACCCACCCTTAGATTATTTGATGCTCTTTCTTCAGTTGCATTTGGCAGTTCATTTGATTGTTCTTTTGAACAAAAATACTGTAGTTGAGGTTCTTTCTCTGAGTTTCCTGGTGTGAGCCTTCATCATGGCTATTTGAAACCTGTCATTAGAAAGTTCCTCATATATCAGGCCCTTACTATGGGTAAAGCTAATGAAAGCCGCCTTTGATCTGTTTGTTTAGGTTTCTTCAATGAGAGGTAATTTTCTTACAAGCAGCCAGTTTAGATTCTTCTCACTTTCCTCTTAACAGAGACTCACCTGATTAATGATACTGAATAAAACTCTTCAGTGCAGTAAGTTACATGAATACAGAATTTTATTTTAATTATGAATAGTCATACATTTAATTGAATATTTATTTGATTTATATCCTTTTAAGTGTCTTATAAGACTTTGAACTTTACTATTTTTGTCATCTGAAAAAAATATGAATTACCTGTGATATTTGGACTCCATTGTGGTTGGGCTATCTCCCCTCATACCTGTAGAAACTGGGTATTAGCAATTTTCTCTAGTGTATGGGAAGGAGAGTTTCATATCCTTCCTTTTCTCTTCATAAGGAAATGCAGCCTGAGAGTGATTCCATATTCCAGACAGTCCAAAGAATTCTGAACCATAAGCTGAGCTTAGTTCCAGGTGAGGCTAATAGTTTTTCAAGCACCAGAATTTTCATTAATTCAAGTAGTCTCAGTATAGATATAAATGTCCTATAGCCTCATTGTTTTTTACTTTCCAAAGTACTAATGCTATAAATAAAGTAAGCCACTCTTATTTAAACGTATATTTATTAGGTCCTACTGTGTACAGGGTACTAGACTAGGTATTATAGGACTATTTACAGAGGAATAAAATATATTTCCTTCCCTATTTATACATGATAAATTCCATGATGCACATTCAGTGCTATGAGGGAAAAGAGGGATCTGATCTACATGGAGAATTTATTCGGTATTAGGAATAAGAAAAGAGCAGTTGGACATGAGAAATGTCCTTTTTTCTTAAAGGAGCTGAGCTTGAGGATGAAAGGGTATTTTTTTTTAATTTGTTTTTAAAAAATATAAATGGATGACACATTATGTAATTGTTTTCCTTAAAAGACATAGAATTCTGTCCTCTCCAAAATAATGTGTGGCAAATTTTAAAGAACTCATGAATGGGGTAATCCACACTTTAAGTGAATATTACAAAAATTAAAGACAAGTTAAATTTATATAGTTTTTATTAGTATATTTTGTTTTCACTGTGTCATTTGTAACTTTCATCATGTTTCTTTATCTATTAGACCTGGAATGGCCAAATATCTGGGTGAAGTTAAAAGTTTGAAACTGGATGACGATTCATTCATAGAAGGAGTAAGTGACCAAGTACTTGTGGCAGTCGTGGTCAGTTTCGCTTTGATTGCGTCCCTGGTATATGCACTTTTCAGGTGAGACTAAAGCACAAAAGGATTGAAATTATATATTTCTAGGGGCCACTGACTTTCTGACTACTTCTAGTAATGTTTAATACAGAGGGTGCCAAAAAAATGTATACGCATTTTAAGAAAGGAAAAAACTGTATTAAAATTGTGATACTCAATATATACTGATAACAAAACATGAATACAAGTCATGTGTATACATTTTTTTGGCACATACCCCCCCAACCTGTACTTAATATGAAAAGCAAGTAATAGATCTCAGTGATTACTAAGGCATTTTATTTTCCACTAGGCCCTAAATGCTACCATACATTTTTTTCTGATATCAACTGTCTTATTAGATAAAATTTAAATTTATTATCCATATTTTGAATAAAATGTTAATATTTTCTATGGGAGTATCACAGTTTAAAAGTGTGATTTTCATAATTGAATCCATCAACTTGTAGGTGATACAATAAGTGCAAAATATAAAATTGAAAACAGAAATAGCAAAAAAGTATAAACTAGAAAGAGATTAATTCCAAAAATTGCAGATTAGTGAGTTTCTTGTAAAAATTACAGAAAGGATTATTAAACAGAATGTGAACACTTAGGAAAAAATGGTAATTAATTTACTCTTTACTTCTGCATGGTTAGTTTCTTACTAGGATAACATTATCTTGATTTCAGTAGGGTATTTAATATTGTACCTGGTGATACACTTATGGACATAGCTAGACGATAGCAGCAGATTTAAATGAATTCATAACTGGTTGACAGGTTGTTCCCAGGAGTACTGACTAATGTTTTAATGTAAACAAAAAAAGGAGGACACTGAATTATTGCAGGGTTTTGCCTTTGAGCCTGTTCTACTCATTTCTGTTAGCGACTTCGTTGAAGACAAAGAAGCATGCTTATTAAATTGTCAGTTGAGAAGGAAAGATAATGTATTGGTACAACAAAAATAAGATTCAAAAATGGGTCATTCCATGTATCTATGATCAACTGATCTTTGACCTATGGTGCCAAGACCAATCAATAGGGAAAGATTTCAACAAATGGTGTTGGGACAACTTGATAGCCACATGCAAATGAATGAATTTGGACTCATACCACATTATATGCAAAAATTAACTCAAAATGGATCAAAGATCTAAATGTAAGAGGTAAAACTATAAAACTCTTTTAAGAAAACATAGGAATAAATCATCAGGATTCTTAGATATGACACCAAAAGCATTAACAACAAAAGAAAAAAATGGATAAATTTCAAAAATAGATAAAAATCAAAATTAACAACTATTATGCTTCAAAGAATATCATCAAGAAAGTGAAAAGACAACCTGCAGAATGGGAGAGAACATTTCAAGTCATATATCTGATAAGGCTCTTGTATCTGAATATATAAAGAACTCAAAACTCAAAAAGACAAATAACCCAATTAATAAATGAAGGATCTGAATAGACATTCCCCCAAAGAAGATATTCAAATGGACAATAAGCATGGGAACAGATGCTTAACATTATTAGTCATCAGGGAAATGCAGATCAAAACCACAGTGAGACACAACTTCACACCACTAAGATGGCTAGAATCAAAAAGTCAGATAATAACAATTGTTGTTAAGGATGTAGAGAAATTAGAACCCTCATACACTGCTGGTGGGAATGTAAAAATGGTGCAACCACTTTGGAAAACTGTCAGTTCCTCAATTGATTAAATCTAGAGTAACCATATGAACTAGCAGTTTCACTCCTAGGTATATATACCTATGAGAAATGGAAACATATTTTCACACAAAAAACTTGTACAGGAGTGTTCATAGCAGCATTATTCATAATATTCAAAAGGTTGGAACAACAGATATCCAACAGATGAATGGATAAACAAAATGCCATATGTCCATACAATGAATGTTATTCAAGTATATAAAAGAATGACATAATGATACATGCTACATCACAGATGAAACTTAGAAACATTATGTCAAGTGAAATAAGCCAGACACAAAAGGCCACAGACACGGCTGTTCATATGAGTGTCCATAATAGAAAAATCTATAGAGATAGAAAGTAGGTAAGTGGTTGCTTAGGACTAGAGTGGGAGATGGGGGTGTACGGGGTGATAGCTGAAGGGTATAGGGTGTTTCTTTTTGAGGTGATAAAAATGTTTTAAAATTGTGGTGATGAATTATATCTCAGTAAATCTTTTTTAAAAATGGGCCATGACCAGGCAAATACAAGTAAAGTATTTATTCTTTACCTATTAAGAATGGTAAATTGTTGAGTGAGAATTTTTAAGTGAAAGACACATCATAAAACCACAAGTCAAGCAGCCCATTTTATTTAAAAATATTTTTATAAGTTTAATTTTATTTTTAAATACTTTTATTTTATTTTATTTTATTGGGGAATATTGGGGAACAGTGTGTTTCTCCAGGGCCCATCAGCTCCAAGTCATTGTCCTTCAATCTAGTTGTGGAGGGCACAGCTCAGTTCCAAGTCTAGTTGCCGTTTTCAATCTTTAGTTACAGGGGGCGCAGCCCACCGTCCCATGCGGGAATTGAGCCAACAACCTTGTTGAGAGCTCGCGCTCTAACCAACAAGCCACCCAGGATGCCCCTCTGGAAGCTCAACTAGATTGTCTTCAGTCTAGCTGTGGAGGGCTCAGGTCACTGGCCCATGTGGGAATCAAACCAGCAACCGTTGTTCAGAGCTCGCGCTCTAACCAACTGAGCCATCTGGCCGCCCCTATTTTTAAATATTTTTATTTTTCCTTACTTGTTTTTCTAATTTATACACTATGGATACTTGTTACTTGCACAAGAAAAGTTTTTTCCCCACAAACTGGAATGATATGAAATCCAAACTAAAAGTTACTACTTAGTAAGGCAATTGTATATTGTAGATGCCAAAAAGAAGAAGGAAAAAAAACAGTATTAGGCTGCATTAATCAAAATAACCAGGTAAAGGTCACATTTCTGAATATATTCAGTTTGGGTCAAGAATTTTAAATTGGAAAACATTCAGAGTAGGTTATCAGAATGGGTAAAGCTACGGAAACAAAAATTCTTGAAGTAACTGGGGATATCTATCTAGCTTAGGGAAAAAGACTGTAGGATATAAAAGCTGTCTTTCAATAGGATGAGGGCTTGTTTTGTTGAAGAAGAATTCAGTTTCTTCTGTGTAGCTTCATGGACAGAACCAGGGTGTAAAGGAAGAACCTGCAGATTTTTTCTTCTGGAGTAGGGAAACCTGGCTCTTCCCTACTATGTTTGTCTCCTGCATGTCTCCTTTATTTTTACACAGAACTCTTCTCTCCTGGTCACCAAAAGTGTGGAGGGTTTTCCCCCATACCAAGCAGTTCTCCACGACAGCAGTTGATTAGATATTTGACTTTAAATTGTGTTTATGTCCTCTCTGAACTAATGGTTATATTTTGTCAGCTTTCTTTTCTAAAATTTGAATTTTTTACTAAAAATTGAATAATCATAGGATGGGTTTGTTTAATTTTCCCTATTTTTACACAGAACTCTTCTCTCCTGGTCACCAAAAGTGTGGAGGGTTTTCCCCCATACCAAGCAGTTCTCCACGACAGCAGTTGATTAGATATTTGACTTTAAATTGTGTTTATGTCCTCTCTGAACTAATGGTTATATTTTGTCAGCTTTCTTTTCTAAAATTTGAATTTTTTACTAAAAATTGAATAATCATAGGATGGGTTTGTTTAATTTTCCCTATCCCATTAGTATATTGATTTAGAATTCTTATTGCTATTGGATATTGGCTCACCCAGAGAGTAAAGTCTCCTCTATAGAGTAACACTTGGATTGTGTGTACTTAAAATATTGCTGTTGAAGAGATTTCACTTTAGAAAACACTTCTGCAGCCAAATGAAATTAAGCCATGATTCAGATGTAAATCTTCACCCTCAACCTACCAACCTAACCACCACTTCTAATTTTCAATACTCAGCGTATCTTATCCCATTCTATTATGTCGGTTACTAACTTCTTGCTTTTGATTCTCCATTTTAATTATTAATGCTAAGATATCAGTGGTATATTAGTTTTTGGCTTTTCTACACTATATAATTTTAGTTTTTGTTTTTCTCTGACCCCTCCCCTCATAGGTGAAAAGTTGGGATAAGGACCTAATTAGATATGGAAAAGTGTTCAAATGCATAATAATATATAGAATTATATAGCTCCTTATTTTGAAGGAATTTTACAAAAGAATTAAATATGTTAATTGTTCTTTTGTTGTTTGTACGTCTGCAATTAAATCGCCAAGGTACTAGGACTCTGGATTTCATCATTTGCCAGTTAAAAATGAAATGAGCTGATGATAATCAGTGATCTCAAAATGGCCTGGAGTGTTCAGCCTGGAATTGGAGTAGAGCTGTATGCCATCATTGACATCTATTAAGTTACCAGTAGTACTAGGTCAAAAATTAGACCCATAAAGAAAACTGATTCATCTGACAATATATTATATTCACAGTTTATTATATTTTGTTCAACAGAAATGCACATCAAAACATTCACCCAGAAAACCAAGAACTAGTAAGGGTGCTTCGGGAACAACTTCAAACAGAACAGGTATTGTTTATGTAAATATGTACATTTATAACTCTCCTTGCATATGAAATCGTGATGAAATATTAGTAAATGACTTTTTGGAAATATGGGCTTCTTCCTGCTTTAAATTACCATAAATTATTCTATCAATTGTATATTTTCAGATTAGGCAAATGATGAGTCTTAATCTACTCAGATGTTTCCATATGTTGTTGTGTTGTTGTTTTTTAATTGCTTTGAAAGACAACAGTTTTCCTATTATTTACTTGTGAGGAAATAATCACTGTCTAGTTGGATTTAATGAAATGTAGTAGAAAAACTATTCTTTCTAACATATATTCCCCAAGACCTACAAAGAAATGACTATTAATGGTGGAAAAGAAAACTTCTCCTCTGCCTCTTTGCTTTTAGCCAGATGGACTCTCTAAGAACCAGAAATGTAATATATTTTATGAAGATTGGATTAAGTAGGATATTGTACACCATCATGCCAAGATAGCTAACATCAAAAAACAAAAATTAAAAATTGATTTCCTACCCACCAATCAAACTTTAATTCCAAAGAGATTTTATAATTTATTCATTCACCAACTAGTTATTGAAAATCTACCTTATGTCAGACAGTGTTCTAGGCATTGGGATTTCAATTGTGAACTAGACAAGAATTCGTGCTTCACAGAACTTAAATTCATTGATTCAGAAATAGTTTAAGCATATTAGTAGTATTCTCTTCCAGAGATATTGTTACCAATAATGCATGCTGGGACAGTGTTTAATAATTTACAAAATGATTTCACATACAACTATTATATTATTTAATCTTCTTTAATGCTTCATACATAAAACAACTATTACTATCCCCATTTAACATACATAAAGCAACTATTTAACATACATAAAGCATCTATTTAACATACATAAAGTATCCCCATTTAACATAAATAAAGCAACTATTACTATCCCCAGGAGGAACATGTGTTCCTCCTATAGAACATATCTGATCACTAAGATTTGCTTGAATTCACAGTAGGATCACATGAATAGATCTAGATATACAGGAGTCCCAGATTGAGGGGGACTCCCAGGTTTTTTTTGTATCACTGTCCCATTCATCTTCCTCAGAAATGGCATATAGCTCTAGTTAGAATAAAGCTAGTGGCTTAGCCTATACTGTGCTGTGTTACATGGTAGCCACTAGCCACACGTGGCTATTTAATTTTAAATTAACTGAAATTAAAAATTCAGGACTTCAGGCATACTAGCCACATTTCAAGTACTCAGTAGCCACACATAACAAGTGGCAACCATATTGGACAGGAGACAGATAAAGAAAATGTCCCTATTGCATAAAGTTCTGTTGGACAGCACTGGTAATTGGGTTTTTGTCAATTAATTTCCAAAGAAGAAAAATGAAGAGAAAGGGCTGAGAGGGGAACATTTAGTACTGTATGTTTTTCTTTTTTGCACCATTAAAAATGACAAAATAGGCTCTAACATCAAGGTTAGATGTTAGACTTATAGAATATTCTAGTTTGACTTATAGGATATAGAACATAGATGTTTGACTTATAGAATATTCTAGTATTTTAGGACTGTTTTAGTAGATGGGATTTTAGTTATGGTTTATTAATTTTGAATGACCAAAATCTTTGATTTAGTTTACAATTAAGAATAAATAGCTCATATTTAACAAATTTGATACTTTTTATTTTGGTCATTTAATGTTTTTAATCCCAGCTACTTTGTTTGTACGGTATATGCCAGGTGCTATAAAAACAGGTTTTGGTAAGTATTTTAAAAGGTATACATTACATACTAGTAGTAGATAATTTTCTAGTTCCTGGGGTACTATTACAATGAGTCTTGCAGATGAAGTCCTCGTCCTCACAGCACTCACGGTCCAGTTGGGTTCTTTGCTATCTGGATGCCTCTTGTACTGATGATTCTATTCAACATTCCTATTACAATTGCAATAGTGATGTAACTGAGAAACATGAAAATGTACTAATCTGACTGTGTGAAGGATTAAGTTCATGTTACCAGTGGTCTTTCATTCTTCTACTTCCAAAATAACCAAACATTCTTCTTTGAAAGTTTAATTCTGGTCTCTTGTGAGGTACAATATACATGCAACACTTGTCAGGAAGGTATAAATGAAAAAGATGTTAAAAATGAGTAACTAATACTTGACATTTCTTATTCAGTGTATGCATTAGCTCAACCTTGTGTTACTCAAAATAACTTATTCATTCTAATAGAATAAAGAGAAACTCCTGAGTTAATCTAGGTTTTTATCTTTAAATTGTGTTCAGGAAGGAAGGTAGAGACGATGCAGTTTATAAATTAAGCAACAATATAGCCTCATAACTGTATCAAACTTATAAGACCTTGAACTATTACATACCTAAAATTTGATGAGGATTACACTGTATTGACTGTATTCCTAAGTCTAATTTCATATGAAGGTAATTTTGAAAAGCCCGTGTGTGTCACGTATAAATATGTAGACATATTTTCTCATCAGGATGCACCTGCGGCTGCTCGACAGCAGTTCTACACTGACATGTACTGTCCGATCTGTTTACATCAGGCCTCCTTCCCCGTTGAAACAAACTGTGGTCATCTCTTCTGTGGTAAGCAAACAATGCCGTGCTTGGTAAAAGTGACTATTTAGACCAAGACCCATATGTGTACACAGGCCGGATTCCTAGTTTTCTCTGTCACATTTTTGTATTTCGTGAGTACGTACATTGCTCCTGATAACCTGCTCTACTCATCAGCCACTTTTATTTAGTGTCTGTGGGTTCAAAGATTTAAAAAACTAGTTATTCATCTTCTCAATAAACAGAAATGTGTTTCTTTGAATAGTAACTCAAGTCTATCAATACCCTGTGGGATTCACTAAATATCTTATTGTTTATCACTTTGTAGTAGTTTCATTGATTATTCATCTTTCCCAACGCAGGAAGTTTCTTCTCTCATGGACCCTGCCACCCAAGACCTTCTCTTAGTTTGACTAACTCTTTTTTACTCTGAGTTAGTACTGAATTTCTTAGCCTCTCTTTCTTCGGGACCTCAAGAGGATTGGTGATGGAGAATGAAAACCTAGAGCATGTAGTCGGACAAGAAGGGGACGTTGATTTCACATTTACTTAGTATCAGTAAGGGATGCTTTCTACCCCTGGGTGTTTTTCCTGACTTTCCAGAAAGATTTCATAGAGAATAATGACATACCATATAATCACTGCTTATTATGGTCATACGAGATTGAGGAGAGTCAGTTAATACATGACATTTAACATACTTCATCTCGTCTAACCTCACAAAGCCAAGGCTCAGATATGTTGAGAAACTTAGAAAGGATAACCCAGCCGCTAAGGGACATAGCCAGGTTTTAAACCGAGGTCTAACTGCAAACCCTATGCTCAATTTTACTCTGTGATTGGTGGCTAATACAGCTACTCTCTATTTAAGATTTATCCAATCATTAGACCTGTTTTTTCATTGGTAATATTTCTTTCTGTTTGAACAGCTATATTCAAATAGGGTTTTAATTACTCCCAGAATGCACCCAATTTCCATATAAAGATCAATTTAAAATGTAGCATACAATGATCCTATAAATTGCTCTCTCCCCTTTTCATCTTTTGTCTAAGATTGATTATATAGAATTCTTAGATATATAGTGTGAGTGTTTATGCTTTTGGGGATGATGTACAATGGTATTTTAAACCTATACCATTCAATGCAGCGTTTCCTATACCTTGTGCTCATTTAGTAAGTACTGACCAACACCATTATTTTTTCATTCATTATTTTCAACTTCTTTCCTAATATTTTTGCCTAAGTAGCTAAGAAATTATAAAACACTGATTTCTGTTTCTATCTTTAATTATCTGTTGGAAATGCTAATGAGCAGCAAAATAATGAAAAATCAGATAGGGAGAATTGAATGGCTATCAGAGAAAAAAGATACTTTTCCTCTCAAACTTCTGGTAGATATTCCTAATCAATTGGACACTCTTTTTCTGAGTCTTGATATGGTCTCTAACACAGTACTCCAGGAAAGTGTTAGGAATCAGTGAGGTTTGGCAGGCAAGATGAACTCTATTTGCCAACCCAGGGTTAAGTAATTCACTGAGTGGATAACCCAGTCAATTGAAAGATGGCTGTATTGTGTTCTTGGTTTTACCTTTGAGTCTGAGGTAATAGGGTAGATTGCTTCTGATATCCTGCTCTACTTATTAGACACTTTTATTTACTGTCTATAGGTTCAAAAGTTAAAACAACTAGTTATTCAACTTTTCAATAAATAGAAATGTGTTTCTTTGAATAATAGTTTCAGTATATTAATACCATGTATATCAAGATCACTTTAGCTTGGTTCCTGTATATGGAACTAGTTCTGTCCCTTTACAGTGAGTTAAGAATAATGCAGCAACAGACTTCACCTTACTTGCATTTGTAGCCTTCATTATTTTAATTCTCTAGCAGTCTTATGGAGTCTTATTCCCATTTTACAAATAAACAGATTTAGAGAGATTGTGTTCTAGAATAGTCATTGAGTCATCTCTTCTCTAGTTAGGTAGATCTCTCTTTTTAAAGAGGGGGAAAGTTGAGGAAAAGGGAAAACATCAACTCTATCATAGCAGATGTGTATGAATTGAAGTATTTGGTTTGCTGGACCATAGTTTTGCAGTGCAGGCAAGTGGCCATTACATAATTTGCAAAACAAGGACACCAATACCCCAATTTGTGGAAAAGAGATGTGGGATTAAATAAATTAATATATGTCAAAACACATCGAACTTTTGGGTTAAAAGGCAGTAGATAAATTTAAGGTAGAAAACATTAACTCTATCATAGCAGATGTGTATGAATTGAAGTATTTGGTTTGCTGGACCATAGTTTTGCAGTGCAGGCAAGTGGCCATTACATAATTTGCAAAACAAGGACACAAATACCCCAATTTGTGGAAAAGAGATGTGGGATTAAAGTAATATATGTCAAAACACATTGAACTTTTGGGTTAAAAGGCAGTAGATAAATTTAAGGTATCATTATAGAAGGTAGTAATATTTTTAAGTTTTGCTTTCATATAGTTTCTATATGAAATTAGATTGCTGAAAGTACTTAATAGTATCTAATTAACACAGCATGCTGAGAGTAGGAATAAAATATCAGATAAAAATTGTATAGCTTTTAGATTCATCTTTTAATTGTTGAACCAGTTTTTCCCACAATCACTGTAATATCCAATTTAGACAGCCTTTGCTGAGCCCATTGTTTTGCTTAACAGTCTCCTCATATACCATTTATTTCTGCCTCCTCCATTTGCTCTTGCTATTCATAAAACCTGGAACATCTTCCCTCCTGATTTCTGCCTATCTAAATCTTTGCTATCCTACAAAGTTCAGTTCAAAATCTTTCTCTAACAAATCCCAGAGAGTTTTTCTAACAAATACCAGAGAGTTCTCTGTCTCTGTACTCCTTTTGTACTTAAAGTTAATATGACAGTTCAAGATTTAACTGCCTTCTGACTGATTTAAGTATGTCACCTTGATCTCCTCACTTTGATTATCATTTCTTGTTCTGAATTGTGGACAATTATTTGATCTGGAAGAATCAGATTAAGGAACACAGAAGGGTAAGCCAGGTTGCTAAGAAAAGAGTGAGAATACAGAAAAAATCCTGGAGATGGGAGAGAGACAAGAATTGCTTAGTTCAGATTCACATCGGGACCTGCATGATCTGAGAAACAGGTGTCCTGCAGAGGAGAAAGTGCATCAGATAATATTTAAACATCAGATAATATTTAAAAATATTTCTTTTTCATTTGTTACTGGTCTAAAATTTAGTGCTTCTGTACTTACCCCACCTGTCACTTTCTGAGGTCTTCCTTTAGGCTGTGTTTAGCTGTTTTGCTACTCACGAACACCTTCAAGCGGAAAAATCAAACCCAAAAAGTATAAAAGTTGATTTAATTATTGAACTGGATTATAAACTTTATTAGGGCAGAAAGCATGTAATCTTTGTATCCTTTGGTTTCTTTTTCATACTACTTAATTACTATTATTGATACTTAAGTAACTTGACTTTCTAAACTCATAAAAAATAAAAGTTGTGTTTTTGTAACATACACATCAAATTTGGAACAGAAATTTTAGGCTGTGACTTGGTGTCATATTTACAATGATGTTTAATTATTGTTTTATTTATTTTATATAGGAAATGCAGTATTTTCTAATATGCCTCGTAGCATTGAAGCAATGAATGCATGCTTGCTTTTGATTGAATAAAAATGTCTGTATCTTAACTGGTAGTTTAAATAAAAATGTTTTTCAATGAGTGGGAATTATTAGGTTTGAATTTATCTGAAGACTGTTGGATGAAGTAAAAAATATTTTAAAATAAGGTGATACTGTTAAAATATTTTAAAATTTCTCAGGATATGTAATACTGGTGGACTTTAAAACACCAGTATTAATATTTCTTTCCTCATTAGGTACCTGCATTATTGCATACTGGAGATACGGTTCATGGCTTGGGGCCATCAGTTGTCCAATCTGTAGACAAACGGTAATGTTTATATCCAGAAAGCATCATTTAAGCTAGTTCATTTTGTAAATTTTTATAGTTTCTGTATCTGACTTTT
Source organism: Rhinolophus ferrumequinum (assembly GCF_004115265.2). Taxonomy (NCBI): domain Eukaryota; kingdom Metazoa; phylum Chordata; class Mammalia; order Chiroptera; family Rhinolophidae; genus Rhinolophus; species Rhinolophus ferrumequinum. Next base: position 57,922,776 of record NC_046287.1, read on the forward strand.
GAATTATGTTGATATTTTTAGCCAAACTTCCTTTACCCAAAGCTTCTATGATATTACTCCACTATTTTTTAAATGTCTTTAAGACACCTCAAAGAAAAAGTGAATTGCCTTTAAAATCCTTGTGTTGTAGTGGAAAACAAATGGTAAATGAATCTTCTCCCAAGTGTTAGTAAGTCTTTGTTGTAATACCTGCAAAGGACTAACTAAACTAGCTAATCAGGCTTCAGTAAATATCCCCTACATATACTTCTTTTGAAAAAAATTGTTCTTTCTTTTTAACTTATTTTTAATCTGCCCCTTTCCAGTAAGGGTCCAGATAGCTTTAAATGAGGAATAATAATTTTTTAAAATCTCTCTTTCGGAAACATAACCACATTGAATTTTCCAGAAGAGATTTGACCACTATAGTTAGTGTAGAAGCTACCTCAGTAGGGAGGCAATAAATTTTTATAAACATATATTGAAGACTGAAATGTCAGCACAGATGAGATTGCCAGATTTTCTCAATTTCTTTGACAAACTGGAAGAAGCAATACACTGAAAAATCTGAGAAACAAGTCCTTAGTTTTTTAATTAGAAAATGTAGCAAAATAGGACATTCTTTCAGGTATGTATAGTTTTTCATAATTTCCTTTATAGTTATTTCATTTTCCATTTAAAATAAAAAGCCATGCCTTTCTGATAATGAATCATGAACATGTGAAAAGATAGCATCTCCATAGGAAGTCTTCCAGTGTGTAAAATAAAGTCCTAAAAAGTATAGTTTCCAAGTAAAGATGTTAAATTGAATGTGTATATTTAATTTAGCTCCCTCTTGCAACTCCACTAAAACAATATTAAAGGCGTAAAACCACAGAGACCAAAAATTAAAATGATACAAGAGGCAACAATTTCCCAAAAGTTCTTTGTAAAATCTAACACATATACAGAAAAGCACAGAAAATACAGAAGCAGAGCTCATTGAATTATCACAAAGCAACACTTGAGTAATCGCCACTCATAAAAAAACAGAAACTGGCCAACACCCCAGAACCCTCCTTAGGACCCCTCCCAAATCTCCAACCCTCCTTCCGCTCTTAGAAGTAACTGCTATTCACTTTTATGATAAGCATTTCCTTGATTTTCTTTATAGTTTTATTACCTTAGCATGCATCTCTAAGATTATTGGTTAGTTCTGCCTGATTTTTGGATTTCATATAAATAAAATCATATGGTATGTATTGCCAAAAAAATGTATACACATTGTAAGAAAGGAAAAAAATTTATTAAAATTGTAATACTGAGTATATACCGATAACAAAAGATCACGTTTGACTTCCGCAATTACAAGAGGTGCTCAAAGTCGTTACCATCAGCATAATTTTAATATAGTTTTTTTCTTTCTTAAAATGTGTATACATTTTTTGGCACCCGCTGTATATACACATACACACATATATACACATCTTACAGCCTTTGTTCTGGTTGTCCACTTCCCCCCAACACTGCCTTCTTTTTTGGTATAGAGAGGGAGATTCAGGGTTTTCTCGTCTTCTACATTCCTAAACTCTGCCACTTCCACATTTGACTCTTTATCGCATGGTCAGGAGGAAAATCTAATTTTTTTGTACTGCGTCTTTGGCTTTTATATATGACACAAGGCAGTCAGCACTAAAACTTATTTGCCAGTACCACGTCTCATCATTTTTAGCTGTCTATCAGCAACACTAAGACCAGGCCCTAGGTCTTGCATTAAAGAATTAGTTCCATCACCCATGGCTTTTCATAGGGCGTATATAAATTAGCAGGTGGTATCCTGGGACCACGCATAAATTGGCTAGAGGCTAGAAAGCTGGAGATAAACTTGTTTTCATGTAATAGCTTTTGGTTTCCTAACTGCAGAGTAATTCATCCTGGAAGCAAGACAGGTGGCAGATACCTGCCGCACCTCCTGTTTCACTGGAAATAATGCATCGGCTGCTGCCTCTGACTGGAGCACGCTGAGCACTTACTTCTCTGCCTGAATGCAGGCACTAAAACACCGATGGTCCTGCCTGTGTATCAGGGCGAGCTTAAATTTCAAGCTTTCTAGACACCCCAGGGAGAAGAAGTCCTTTTCCTCAAGCATCATTAGAACACCTACCAGGGTGCCTTAGAACAGGCTGTTGAACAGGTCTGCCACCCCCTCTACCTTGGGGATTGTGATCACCAACGGGCAAGGCCTTGTCTTCATTTTTTTATATAGCAAGCACTTAGCAAAGAGCCTTTTAAACAATAGGTGCTCAGTGAATATTAAAAGGATTCATTTTTGTTAACAAATTTGTGAAGAGATAACTGTACCTGCTATTCCTACCATCTACTACTGCGAATCACTCCCTTATTTAGCTGTTTGGAGAGCATCTGAGCTGTGGGAAGCCCTGGTTTTACAGCTGAACTGAGGAAGGATAAAAGCAACAGCTAGATGATTTAAACTTAAATCTGTCACTACTCCTTTCCATTTTCATCCCATTATACAGTGACCATTTCTATAGGCGTTTTTCATGGTACTATCTTCTTCAGATTACCCGAGTGTGATCCTGAGACATTTGTGTATCCTTACCTCTAACATGGAGGAAAAGGGGTTAAATGCATTATCTTATATAACAATACCAAGAATTACCTTCTTTGATTATAGTAGGGATAGGTGATTGAGAGCTGGTCCCTGCAGTAAGTTAATCTCTGTATTATGGTTGGTAACATTCAAAGATATTTTAAATACCGATGAGGATAAGGAATTGTGATTTTAATAAAAAAAGAAATCCCTTATTTTTCTCTCTCAAAGTGATAGGTAGATATTTTATGTCACTTTGCTCCTGTATGTTTTCTCATCATTTTTATATCTTCAAATATCTGTTAGCCCAAACAGAGAACTACTGACTTTATCCCTAGTGTGGACTGGAAAATATTAGAACCAGTGTTTGGATAAGGTGCCTGTTTTATTTTATAGGAGTTCAGATTACATTCTGCATTGGATTTTATTGTAAAGCAATAATAGCTTCCTTCCTTGCTTGTGTTGCCTTCACTAAAGGAAATGAGTGAAATATAAATTCAGAAGCTTTTCTCATTTTATTGAATAACAAAATGAAAAAAATTAATGCAGAAAGGTGTAACGATTTTTTTCTGTAATATGCAGGTAACTTTACTGCTACCAGTATTTGGTGAAAATGACCAGTCTCAGGATGTTGCACCATTGCATCAAGACATTAATGATTATAACCGGAGATTCTCAGGGCAGCCCAGATCTGTAAGTAGTGTCATAGCAGGTGCAAAGTTAGAGTATAATGATACTTCTCTTTTGTAAAGTGAGATTTACAAACAAATATTCTTTCACTATGAAAAATCTCATTGTTTATGTGTATTGAGTAAAGTCTTTACTTGCATCATTGTCGTCATTCACTGAGTTATAGCTTTGCCAAGGATTACAGTTATTCTATCTTAAAAAAAAATCATAAAAATCTTTTATGAAAGAGATACCAGCAAAAAAGCAATAGGAAAAATTGGAGAGAAATGTAAAATTATCAACTCCTATAACATATTCTAAAATAGGGTTTATTTTATGAGAAACTTATAACTGACAATTTCTGGAGAGTTTTGCAATTGTGTTTTACTTTATTGTATTTACCCTGACCCGTTTGAAACGTTGCCTTAAACCCTAGCTTTTGGGGTTTGTTTGGTTTTTTGTATTTCATCTTAGCTATGCAAAAGCTTTCTATTTTTAAAGAACATTGATTCTACAATTGATCCCTCCACTTAAAAAAGGCATTTGATAGATTAAAAACTGTCGCATTTTACTGTCTCATTTCAGTTTTCTCAAAAATCTAACAGAGAATTCTAGAAGTGTGTGTATGACTGAATATGTGTTTCATACACCAGAATATACTAAGTACAAATTTAGTATATGGAAAGCCCACACCTCTGCTCCTCAACTATCTATCCAACTGCTTCGCTTACATCCAACCTCGGATGTTCCATATGCATCCTCAAACTGAACATGTCTAATATTAATCTGACTCCCTCTCTAACTCAGTTAACTCTTTTCTCAGTCTTACAGAGTTCAGTTTTAATTTTCTCTTCTCCCTAATTTCCCGTCATCTGATTTATAAATAAGTCGTATCATTTCTTTTCTTTCCTGAGATCCTGTCACTTTTACCTCATCAAAATGTCCTGTGTCTGTAGCCAACATATTAGTCAAAGTCACTACTAACTCTTGCTTAGGACAACTACCGTGGCCTCTTCACTTTGACTTTTTTCTCTGCACAGCAACCCGAGTAGTATTTCGAAAACATAAGTAAGGCCATGATGCTCTTGTGTTTTAAAACTTGGATTTTTTTGGTATAACATTCCAACTCCTTTCTGTGGTTTATATAAGGCCCTGCATGACCTGGTTCCTCCCTCCCTGACATCTGTGCCACTCTCCCTCTACCTCGCCATACTTCAGCTCCACTGGCCTCCTTTCAGCTCTCAGAATATGCTCCAAGTCTTTCCACCTTAATGCCTCCACATGCGCCATTTCCTCTGCTCTTCTCATGGCCAACTTCTCATCCCTTAGGTAGTTATTAAATAGACCTCCCTTAACGAGGCTTTACCTGACAACTAAAGTATTCTCTATTATTGCCCTCTGTACATTTCCCTCATAGCATTTGTCACAAATAGTACTCAAATCCTGTTCATTTTCTTTCTCTCAGTAGACTAAAGGCTTCGTGAGACCAAGGACTGTTTCTTTAGTCATTACTATATTCTCATTACTAAATTCAGTGTCTAGAATAGAGTAGGCCCTTAATGTTTGTTGAATAAATTAATGAATTATCCTTAAGAATTGATACTACTACTCCCAGCCAAGAATATAAGCTATTAAAATGCTTCAGTAGTAAACTATGTGCTCTTGTGCTCCCTTGCTCATATTCCTTACTCTGTGATTCTGTGATGTGTATTTTAAGGTATAGTTTCACTTGTTGTGAATAATGTAAATCTTTTAGGTGTTTAAGCAACAAGAAAAACTTACTTTAATCACTATTGTCCTCCATAGTTATCTGGGAGCTTCTGTTATTTTTCATCCAGCAATTTTTTTTTTTACATATCCTTCAGTGACATCTGTAGGATATTCTTTGAAAATCAATATTTCAAATTTAAGAACTACCACTGAACTTAAAACAAATAATTTTAAGATATCCATTCATATTTTTAAGTGTGAAGCATACCATTGCTCAATTATTATTTTTTGTATCAGATATATATTTAATGAGTAAGAAAGTGTGGTATGAGATGAAATTACAATACGGAAAAGACATTTAACTCTTACTTTGATACTCTACCTGATTCAAAGTTGGAGTAAGATTGTGATTAATATACAAACATTTCTTAATAGCCCATTTCATATTTCTTATCTAATTATTGCAGATTTTATATAAATGATACCATCTGAGAAGTGAAGAAAATAGCCCTGATAAAGGACAGAAAATGATTCAAAAGACATACTGACTGGTCATTAGAATATTTATCATAGACCTTGTGAAGGCAGTTTAGCTGTTATGCTTTAGATGTTAGTTTCTTCTATAGAGAATAGAAAGTTAGCATTGGAAATGATCCTAAAAAGACCATGTTTGTCCTTTTGTGACCAGTTTTCCAAAAGAAGCTACAAGATTTTCTTTATTTGGTGGAATTTTTAAAACTGTTTTCTCACCACTTTCTCAACTCTTCCCATTTTTGTCTCCATCTCCCTCACAATTTGGCACTTGTTAAACAAATAGAATTACATACTTAGAGTTGAATTTATGATATTTATACAGATTATTAAAAATAGCTGAACTGTGGGCAGTGGAATGACCCTAGGAAATAATTTACTTCCTCTGATCAATATTTATACAGATTATTAAAAATAGCTGAACTGTGGGCAGCGGAATGACCACAGGAAGTGATATACTTCCTCTGCTCAGTTTCTCTCACATCTACCAGCCCTGAGAAATGAGATAAAAGGAGTTGTGTTAAGTAGTCATGGTAGGTCATTACTACACAGGAACCTTATAGATCATGTAGTCAACTAACAACTACACAGAACAAATGAGAAATTTGCAGTCAGAGAATAAACTCAAGGTCATACAGATATTGGTATTATCTTTTTTTTTAACAGCTTTATTTAGATGTAATTTACATGCCATATGTGGCACCTGTTTAAATTATACAGTTCAATGATTTATAGTATATTTGCAGAGTAAATATAATCGAATTATCACCATAATTTTAGAATATTCTCATCTTCCCAAAAGCTTTAGCAGTCTCTTCCCATTCTCCCCAGTCCTTGGCAGCCACTAGTCTACATTCTGTCTCTATAGATTTGGCGATTCTGGGTAGTTCATCATTTTATTTGAATGGGATCATACAATATATGATCTTTTGTTTCTGACTTATTTCACTTAGCATGTTTTCAAGGTTCATCCATGTTGTAACACATCTCAGTACTTCATTGCTTTTTTTGTTGCTTTTTTTTCTTTCAATTATAGTTGACATACAATATTATATTTGTTTCAGGTGTACAAGATAGTGATTAGACATTTATATAACTTACGAAGTGATCACCCCAACAAATCTAGTACCCACCTGACACTATACATAGTTATTACAGTATTATCGACTATATTCCCTATGCTAGGAGTTCATTGCCTTTTATGGCCAAATAATGTATCTTTTTATTTATCCATTCACCAATTGATGAATATTTTAATTGCTTCCACTTTTTGACTGTTTTGAATAATGCTGTCATAACATTTGTGTACCAATTTTTGTGTAGACACATTTTCATTCTTCTTGGGTATATGCTTCATTGTAGATTTGCTGGATATTATGGTAACTCTGTTTAACATTTTTATAAACTGTCAAACCGTTTCCAAAGGGGCTCTACATTCTCACCAACAGTGTATGAGGGTTCCAATTTCTCTGTCCTTCAATATTTAAAAATTTATGTAATTTGTTAAATTTCAGCTGTGAAGATTATGCTCACTTACTTAAAAACCTAAATATTGATGTGTGGTTCTGTAAACATTCAGAAACTTAATCCTTTTCAGAAAGGTAGGGCCTGGCATTCCAAAAATCTTTGTGGTAATTAGTAATTCGCTTAAGCTAAACAGAATAAATAAACATCCTAAGAAGGGATCAGTTTCATTGCTATTCTTAGACTGTCAAAGCCATCAAAGTTCATGTGTCTTTAATGTATACTACTTATATATTATCTGGCAATTTATAAAGGTCTTTTATATACAATAGCTCTTTTAGTTCTTGAAAGTCCTCATGACACATAAATACTCCATTAGTTGTTGACTTACTTTTCTCTAGTAGGTTAAACAACTTTCCCTAAAGGTCACTTGCCTAATAAGTGATTGACTTTGAACTCAAACCCAGATATGACTTGAAAGCTGAGACTTGAGCTCAAGCCTCAGACTCTAATCCTATACACTAGGTTATTCATTTAGTTTATTTTACTAATGCAAATTAGAGATAACTTGAGTTTTATTATATCTTATATTTTAAGTTTGTTGATATTTTAGTTGCTTTACAATTATCTGCAATAAGGCCTATTTTATAACAAGTTAGTAATCAAAGAACTATTTTAAAATAAAATGCATAGCTAGAAAATACGGTGTTCAATCAGTATGTGAAACTTAATTCATGTTAACTGAGTTTGCACGTTGTAAGAAAATTGTATTATTTTGAAGTCTGACACATTAGATGCCAAATCATAATATTTTTTCTTTCCCCTACCAGATTATGGAAAGAATTATGGATCTACCCACTTTACTGAGACATGCATTCAGGGAAATGTTTTCAGTCGGGGGCCTTTTCTGGATGTTCCGTATCAGGATAATACTTTGTTTAATGGGAGCTTTTTTCTATCTTATATCACCTCTAGATTTTGTACCTGAAGCCTTGTTTGGAATTCTAGGCTTTTTAGATGATTTCTTTGTCATCTTTTTGTTGCTTATCTACATCTCTATTATGTATCGAGAAGTGATAACACAGAGACTAAACAGGTGAAAAAAAGTTTACTGAAGTATTTGAGCTACTGTGTAAATTCAAACAAAACGACCCATGGCAGTATAAAGCATTTGAATCTTATCTTACAAACTTAAAACTACTGTACGACAAACATTTGATTAGCGTTTGGCAAATACCTAGCAATACATGACTGGAATTTTTACATGTTTCAGGTTCTATATATTAAAGTTAGAATTATAATAATTTACAACTGCATCTTGATTATGTTGTCTATAAAGTCTCTGGAAAAAATACGGAATTATATAAAAAGGGACTTATATTTTTCTTTTCCTCCAAATTACTCAGATTAATTGGATGTATGGTAAAATATTGTTAAATGTACATGTTATCAAATTTATCCTTCTCAGTTAGTACCTATATATTGCTGAGACTCATCTAAATATTTTTGTTACAATAAAATATTGTACAATATTGGGAAAAAATGTTTTAGTACTAGCTAGCTTTTGTGCATTTGGAGCAGTTCTGCTTTTCCATTCTGGTATGATTCTTTATCAGCTTAAAGTTAAAGAAACTTGAACTTTATAATTTGATTTTACATTCTGGTTTTCAGAACACTTCTTAATAGAAGAATTAACAAAATGTAAGACATTTATCTCCAGCCAGCATACTTATGTTCTTAGTTATGATATTTAAACAAGAGTTTGGTCCTTTTATAGGAATAGTATATCAAAGTAACTTATAAAGGGAATTTGCTTTTCAGGAACCTGAGTAATATTGCAAACCTAGTAGCTTGATGCATTTCTGAGGAAAGGGGTTCTTCATGGCTTGAGTATCAAAGGCCTTAGGGAGGAAACTAGGAACACTTTAAATTTGACAAGAGAAATTACTGCTGGGCTAGAGAAACAGAAAGAACAAATTTGGTTAATCAGAAAACTTTTGTAATACTATTCTTAGGTGACAGCATATAGCCCAGGTTCATCAGGTCTTATGCAGAATGAGCAAATGTTGTCTGAGGTGATTTAACAGGAAAGTTATCTTGCTTTTTTAATGACTACAGCGTAAGTGTCTTGCGCTCTTCTGCAGTTTTCTGTTTGAGAAGAATCAAAACCACAAGTATTATGAATCCTAACTCTCTCAGGGGGCACTGCTAATTAGCAAACTGGACAGCAGGGTTGTCGTTGATGCCCAGGGGTGTTAGCTCTGTCACCTGCAATCACTGATAATCATACTGTCCATTCATGTATTAATGAGCCTCACTATATATAGATAGGGAGAAAAAGAACATCTGTCACAGTCTCAAATTAATCAGTTTAGCCATCAACTAATGAGTTGCTGAATAAAATATCAATAGTGTTTTCTAATTTGGGCCTAGGACAAAGCTGTTGCTTGTCATAGAAAACAATACTTAAATATAGCACATTATAATTAAAGCAATTTCTTGCATACTTTTCATTTTATTCTTAAGACAGTTATGTGAAGAAGGCAAAGTATTGTCTTTTTTCCCTTTCTTCCGCCTCTCCGCGCCCCAACTCCTGTTCAAGCTGTTGTTTCCCAGTCTAGTTGTGTAGGACACAGCTCCCTAATCCATGCTGGTATTATGAGCTTTGCGCTCCCCTCCCAGGCAGTCGGTCACCAGTCTTCGGTTGCCATTCTTCAGTCCGCCGCTCACAGCAGCTCATGGCACCCCAGCTCCAGGGAGAGTTGTTCAGTCTTAGCTGTAGAGGGCACAGCTCACTGGCCCATGTGGGAATTGAACCTGCAACCTCGGAGTTAGGAGTATGGTGCTCCAACCACCTGAGCCACCTGGTCGGCCCTGTCTTCTTTTTCATAGAAGAAATCCCTGTTATAGATGTTAAGGTTTTTGTCTAGCCACACACAAATAAGTGACAGAACTGATATTAGACTCTTAGTAGGACTCGTGCATGGGTTCAGATAGATGTGAAGGTTATTACAAAGAGGGGAAAGCAGGAGCGAAACTGGGGCTTTGGAAGTCTTTTGGAACACACTGGAGTAGGATAGCTTGGGTGCTCCTACGAGGAAAGGTCTAGAAAGATGACATATCAAGACTTCATAAACCCTAATTTTCTACTTCCAAATCAAACATCTAATAAGGTAGCATACTTCATAGAAAAGCATTTCAGCTGCAGTTACCAACTTGAAAAGCTAATAGTAGGAGGAGTTTGTTATCCCAGACTAGAAATGCATTTCCTACCAATTATAAATTTTATGTGGGGCTATGTAGCAATGTCATTTTTGAAAGGATTTCATTTTCTGTGCATGTGTTCTGCTTCAAGTGTCACATTTCTAGTTATAATGATTTATTGTAATATTTGCAATTCCTTTTAAAACTTGCCTGGTAGAGTTGTATTGTACCAACTTTTGTAACATACGGAAACACTGTATGATCTGAGGTCTTATCAACCTGAAAACGGAACATGCTGACATCTCAGAATTTTAGACCTGCTTACTATGCCATCTTTATTGATCCCTGATAATAAATGTAGAAAGTATCTGAGTATTTAAAGCAAGTAGAGTCAATCAGTGTTTTAAACATAATAATACTTCTATGATTCAAACTGAGATCATATAAATCAAAGCAACAATTTGGATTTTTGTAAACAATATTGTAACCTTCACAAAAACAGATGGTCCAACCCCAGGAACAGATGGTAACTTGGGCAGATCTGTGGGGAACAAGAGGAAGAAACAATTGTTCTAACTGCCCACTAGGAGAGTGGTTTCAGCTACTACAATTCTCAGCCTTTGAAAGCAACAAGGGAAGAAAGTACTGTTGGTCCCTGTGGCTGTGCAGATACCTACCTCACAGAGTTGTTGCAGAAGATTGACAGTTTGTTCAAACTTTGTGATTTAAGAGTTTGTCAAGAAGTTATTCTTTTGAATAAAAGCAATATAGCTAAAATTAAAAAGTACTTGTTATCTTCCTGTTTCTTTAATATTGTTTGCTTTCAAATTCCGAACTCCTGAAATAGTATTCAATATAATGGTTGCAATGGCTTTCTTTTTCATTAATGGACATGAAGTATTTTGTCACATTTCTAATTAATTTTGCTTAGGTATTTTTAAATTTAAAAAGTAGAAATGCTTTTGAGGAGAATTTGATCTGGGCAATCTATATTAATTCTGGACAAGGGTGGAATTGGAATTAAGAGATTAGGCCTGCACCCTGATTCCCCACACCTATTCCTTTTGTGTGTATTTGATAAAGGAAATGTACTTTCCTGAGACTGTGTCTCTTATGTTTGCCTCTCTCCCTTCTCTCTGAAACGAAATGTACTTCAGGCTCTTCCATTTTGCCAAACAGCAATCCATAAACCTGCGACTGAGTCAGAATAGGAAAGGGCACTCACTCAAAGTTTGAAGACCCTAAGACTTGTCTCCCAGGACCAGGCCAGTAGGCTTTAAGGGCTGTTGACAATCACAGAGATAAAGACAATCATTGAAATTTTGTGTTCTATCAGAACCAGCTCATTTTTATGGCATCAATATTTAAGCACTAAGTCCAAGACTGCAAGCAAATTTGAGGTGTTATCAGTCACTGTCATCTTTATCTAATTGCATCCTCTGACTCATCCCATGTCCCAGATTGGTGCATGAGAGGAGTAAACATTGTCAGAAAACACTGAGCATGTTTGAATACTTACTTACTTTTTAAGAGTAGTGCTATTTGGCTGTAGGCCTTTTGATGGGAAAGTAGTATGTGACATAAGAGAGGGTTAAGGGCTAACGATGTTTTAAACTCACTTGATACGTAATAGTTTAGATTTCAATGTTTTAAAACACAAAGTTAAAAACTACTTAAAAATACCTGATATTCAGATCAAAACATTCACCCTTCTAATCGGTGCTAGAGAAAACCTGGAATTTCTAGCTACATGAAAATCTTGTTTCACTAATCCTAGAATATTAACGTTGTAAGGGTCCTTACAAATTGGCTAGTTTTTGTATTTTCTCTGAAAATCAGGTGAAAGCTATGGATAGCTCCCCAGAAGAATGCATACATACACATGTATGTATAATTTCAATTTATTTTCAGGGGATTCAAGAACTGACCATTCATGGATTCAAAATTAAGAATTCCTCATTTCATGCTACAGCCTTACTCCACAGATGAAGATAATGAGACCCATAGAGAATGAATGCTAGAGTATCTTTTTAAATAAAAATTGTTTATAGAAAAAGAAAGCATAGTTGGGTAGAAATTAAAACCTAAACTTAGATATTAGTGTGTTCAAAAACATCTTTAGCCCTCTCCTATGTCAAAACAAGGGTCTTATTTTTCCTCAGTTTATTAAACAAGACAAAGTTTACCTTTCTAGAATAATTGTAACAAAACTTTTTTAATATCAAGGGTGACATCTTTTTTCCTTAAAAAGTGTTATATTAGTAAATAATTATCTCTTGGCCTTTCAAGACTTTGAAAAACATCAAACTTCCAATTAACCTTCTTCAGTTTATCCCTATTGTCTTTCACTTAAATGGGCAAATGAAGAGAACAAATGAACACAAACATCGCTCATTCTCTAATAAAAGGCAGTCCTGCATATTTTGTGCGGCTCATTTGCTTAGTAAGCTGTTTTATTAAAGTACAAAAAACACCGTTTTACAAATAAATAAGGGTCAGATAATTATAAAGTGGTAATTAGTTTAACCATCACTTCAGTCAAGACACATTACCACCATCCCATAAGCCCCCTTCATTGCCTCTCCCCCAAAGTAACCTCTTCTCACTTTAGTTTTACCTAAAAGGATCGTATATTTTATTTGACTTATTCATGTAAGAACCACCTATATTGTATTAGTCATAGCTTCTTTGATTGCTGTATAGTAGTCTACTATATGACGATACAATTTATTCATTCAGTAATGGACCTTTGTGTTGTTTCCATCAATATTTTTACAAATCATATACAATCAGTTCAGTAATGGACCTTTGTGTTGTTTCCATCAACATTTTTACAAATCATATACAATCAGTGGCTGCCCTTTTAAAAAAATGGGCGCAATTACCCAACGACCTCAGCTTTACACCTGTCCTCCTTTAGGCCAGCAGACCCAACAGACCGTATTGTTCTCCACGCTAAACCCCCAGATAAATTAACTCAAGAAAAGGATGGCCGCGGAGCCCGATCCGGGTTCACGTTCCGGTCCCCTCGCCTCTACTCCCAGGCTGTTTCTTTCTTCCTTCCGGAAGCTTTCTTCTCCCGCCCACTTCCGCAACGCTGAGCCCGCCGGGCAACACGCCGGGTCTCAGCCAATCGTCTGCTTCTCAGGGAACGTTACCTCTGACCTCAGGGCTAATCACAGACGGTAGGACGAACTCCTCGCGAGAAGTGAGGTTGAAGCTGCCTTCGCCATCTTGGAGATGGGAGTGGGGAGATGGCTGTGGTCCTCTTGCTACTGGAAATAACAAAACGGGCACATTAGTCACTTCCGAGTGAAGCTATCTTCACCTAACTGTTGGCCAAAGCTACAGAAGAAGTGAGGGTGTCAAAGCCGACCGCAGCGACACTGATAGCAGCTTCACCTGCCAGCTGCGGCGGCAGAAGTGAAGCGACGGAGGACCGAAAGGATGGTGCAGTCCTGCTCCGCCTACGGCTGCAAGAACCGATACGATAAGGATAAGCCCGTTTCTTTCCACAAGTAAGTACCCTTCGCGCCTCGCGGGACTGGCCCCAGCTCGGGCTGGGGGCGCGCGTCCGTTCAGGTTCGGGGGCGGAGCCAGGCGCGTGTCCGCGCGAGACCTAACGAGAGGGGCGGAGGCAGGGGCGGGGCGCGGCCGGGCGTTCCTCCGGTGCTATTCCAGGCGGGGAAGCGGTGGGCGTGCCCGCTTGTGATCTAAGCCCGCGCCGGGTAGCCCCGGGCTGCGCGATCTCGGCGCGCGTAGCCGTAGTGATCGTTTCTCGAGTTTGAGGATCCACTCCGGTGCGAGGTTTGCTCGCTGCCTGGGGTTGGCGAGTTTCGGACCCGCGAGCAATTCCAAGCGAGTCCCTGCGGGTTGTGAGGTCTCCAGACCGCGAGGCATCTGGATTTCACTACCAGGTCATAGAGAAGCCAGGTGGTAATAACTCTTTAGAAATAAATTTGAAATAGAAACAGAGACCTTTAAAAAGAAGTCATTCTTTTCATCCTTGCTGTGGATGTTAGGCCCAGCATCACTATGGATTGATTTTTGGCCAGGATTTCAGGGAGGATGTTTTTGACCCAGTTTCTAGGAATCAACCATTAAGGATCTCTTACGTTTTAGAGACCGTTTCTAGTGCTGCTAAGATGAAGAGTATATGTTTTCAGCACACTGTGATGATAACATGGACAATAATAATACGGACCATGATAAAGTGCTATGATAAAGGTCAATGTGAGCTATTGTGGGTGCACAGAGGAAGCCCGTAGAATAGAACCTACCCCACAGCCTTCAGGACTGTTTTATGCTGAAGGTGCTGGCAATTAGAGTCCTAGAGGGAAAATGTTTTCTTGAAAAGAAAACCGCAAAATGGAAATGACTTAATGATAAATACCTGCAAAATGTGCGAGGTGACACGATAGCATTTTCATTCAACCAAATTCTACAGTATTTACAAGTTTTATTATGTTTACGTCAAATTTTTGCAAGAATTTTCTGCTGTAAATGATGACAGCTAAGAAATTAGAACCAGTGGTGAATTACATGAATTACTCATAGCTAAATAGTTACAATAGCACAATTTTAAATATCAGGTTTTTATTTGGTGGAAGTCATTTATGTTTAAAAGCAGATGTGGATGCATTTTTTACATTCTTGATATAATACAAGAGGGACCATACAGAAATAAGAGTGCCTAGAGCATAGATGTTGAGTGTTGATTTTTTCCTCTCTTCTGAGAAGGAGCTAGAACATTTACCACTTCTAGGATTCAGTTCATTATATCCTAATATTACCTCTTGAATTACTGGAATTTCTGAAAGCTGATGAATTGACCTTTCCAGGACTTTGAAAGTGTAGGAATAGGTCAGGAGGTTGTAACACAATCACACGGGTTCAGCTCCCCGCCTCCCTGTTTCTCATGATGTTTCAAAGGGAATCTGAAAATATGGAAAATCCTTCATTGACACTGCAAACTAAAAGATGACATTCACTCATCAGAATTACTGAGTTTCTGCTGGCTGTTAAACAATTCATTCAACCAAAAGAAGGGCTAACCCTGTGCATTTCATCCCTTAGCTAAAAGAACAGTTTTTGAGGAGTAGATAGGAAAGATTTTGATAAAACCTCACAAACAACCTGAGCACTTGTAGTGCTTGAGTCAGAAGGCCCTATATGCTAAATTTTACCAATGATTGCTACCATACTTTGCACTGGTAGAGGCCGTTTCTAGCCAGAATCTTCTAGGAGTACTTCTTTCCCCAGTTTCTACATGGTGGCAGTGGGAAGAGCTATGCCAGGCAAAGAAAAGGGACTTTCGTAAAGATTGGTTAGATCTTCATGATAATAACAGAGTAAGGTTCTAGCATACCTTACATGGGAAAAACTGGAACATAAATTGGAAACATCCTTCTTTGGCTTCTTTCCAGTCCCCCCCAGCTTATTAAATCCTTGACCTGGAAAAATAAAATCACAATAAATTTAAACTCTTCCTACGTCCCTTTATCTGGCCTACTGGACATATTCCAGTAGATAAAGAGGTAAATCAAAATGAGTTTTTAAATTCTTTAATGATTTAAGTATATAATTTGATTATTCCTTTTTGTCAGACTGATTCTAAGAGAACTAGAAGCTTCCTATTCTCAGTATTTAGATAATAAACAGGCAATTTTGTTTTACAGTACACAGAAAATTACTGGTAAAAAAAATACAGATTCACCCTATAGTATACATTTTATTTGAAACTTTTAGTGTCTTCAATGTAAAAATTTAAACAATAATAAATGAGATAGATAAGAGAATTACACGATTTACCCATGTGTATTTAGAAGTGTGTGGAATACCGTGTTTCCCTGAAAATAAGACTGGGTCTTATATTAAGTTGTGCTCCGAAAGACGCATTAGGGCTTATGTCCAGGGTATGTCATCTTGAAAAATCATGCAAGGGCTTATTTTCTGGTTAGGTCTTGTTTTCAGGGAAACATGATACCTGCATTTGTTATTGAAAGTTTTTTTACTCTAATGAAGGGGGAAAAACAATATACTGTGTATGGGCCCTCCACCCCCAACCTTTCATCACCTACTTTTCCCACTGCATGGCTAACTTTTAATATGTATTTTTACATTATGTAAATTCTTAATCAGCCTGTCTTGTTTAGATTGTATACATCATTATATCTGACATTTTAAAAAGTACTGTGTGATCAGAAAGATTTCTATAAAAACTACTGCTTTTTAAAAAAAACAACAGTGGAATGGCCAGTTAGTCCAGTTGGTTGGAGTGTGGTGCTAGTAACACCAGGCTTGTCGATTGGATGCCCTCATGAGCCACTGTGAGCTTCGCCCTAAAATAAATGAATCAGTCAATCAAACAATCAAAAAATACCATGCTGGAAGGGGTGATTTATATCCCACATTAGTGGGTGGTCACTTTATTTATAGGATCTTCAAAACAAGTACAGTTTTAATGAACTTAGGTGAATAAGACACTATTAAAAACTGTCAGAAAAAAAAAAGCGCATAAGTAGTGTTTTAATCAAATACTCCTTAATGTGTTAACACCAATGTAAGATCTTTCCTAAGCAGGAAAGTTTGGATGTACCTTTTTTCTTTCTTTCTTTTTTTTTTTTTTTAATAAAGTCAGAGAACTGAATTATGTCATCTTCTTAGGTTTCCTCTTACTCGACCTAGCCTTTGTAAAAAATGGGAGGCAGCTGTCAGAAGAAAAAACTTTAAACCCACCAAATATAGCAGTATTTGTTCGGAACACTTTACTCCAGACTGCTTTAAGAGGGAGTGCAACAACAAGTTACTGAAAGAGAATGCTGTACCCACAATATTTCTTTGTACTGAACCACATGACAAGGTAATAAGTGTTTAAAAATATTGGGTTGGTTTCTGTTTATAAAATTAATGTGTTCATTGTGGAAAATTTGGGAAATTCAGAGGAGTGTTAAGAAAATAAGTGTTACCAGGAACCCATCACTTGTAAATAAGCACTATTAACAGTGATACACTTTTAAAAAACACAAAATACAATTTATTAAAGTTAAATATCCTCACATTAAGAAACTCAAGTGAACTTTGTAATTTACTTTAAGACCAATGACAGTTTAGTTCCAAAGTATTTTTCTCCTCAGTTTTAAATGCTTAGTATTTAAGCAAATTTTGTTAATCATTATTCTGTCTCTTTCTTGCATCCCTTTCTACTTCAAGTAGAAAAGTATAATTAAAACTTAAACTATTTTCTCATTTTGGAATGTTTCTTTACCAAGAATTCGTTTGTTTTTAAGTTTAATATTCTTAAATTCCACAGATGAATTTTAAACTGTTATTTCTGTTTACTAAATTCAAACATGCTCTGCATTGTTGTAGAAGGACGATCTTCTGGAGCCCCAAGAACAGCTTCCCCCACCTCCTTTGACACCTCCCATTTCCCAGGTTGATGCTGCTATTGGATTACTAATGCCTCCTCTTCAAACCCCTGATAATCTCTCTGTTTTCTGTGATCACAACTACACTGTGGAGGATACAATGCACCAGAGAAAAAGGATTCATCAGCTAGAACAACAAGTGGAAAAACTCAGAAAGAAGCTCAAGACTGCACAGCAACGATGCAGAAGACAAGAACGGCAGCTTGAAAAATTAAAGGAGGTTGTACACTTCCAGAAAGAGAAAGACGACATATCAGAGAGAGGTTATGTGATTCTACCAAATGACTACTTTGAAATAGTTGAAGTACCAGCATAAAAAAGAAATTTGTATTGGTTTTTTATGGGGCAATACCACATACCTTCTTGTAGCCTATAAAGGAGTTTCATTTGAAAAAATGAAACAATTACTTGTATAAAAACAATCCAGAATATTTTTTTAAAAAAATAAATTGGTTATATAATGTAAAATTGTTAATTTTTTGTTTGTAACTTCAGGGATTTTACATTTTAACAAAATATTTAAAAGTTATAAATCAACCTCAGAGTTCCAAAGTAAGTTGGTTTCAAGATTGGGTTTGTTTTTTTTTAATTTGAGTATTTACAGAAATAATGTAAAAATAAAAAGGAAAGAGAATGAACAGTACAGTAAGGATGATTTATGTTTAAATTTTAAAATTAATGCAGCTTATTGGAGAGTTTAGTTATTTTGAATTAGAAGTATGAGTTAAATTATGGAACACAACTTCTCAGAATATGTATAATCATTCACACATTGTTATTTGTAAAATCAGATTCATTTATCTTTCTTAATCACTTGTCAAAGATAAATTGGCAAGTCAATACTTAAAAAAAGATTGGTTGTCTTCAGAGCAGAAAATGAAGAGTCATTCCATACCTAATTAATATGGTTAAATAACTTTATAAAGAATGGATTTTTAAAAAGTGGGCCCCCCGCATGTCTGGCATTATACTATAATGTGGTAATCTTGAACTTCACTTATAATGATTTTGGTCAAGGCTTCACATAAAAAATTATTCTTCTAATACAAATTAGAAATTATATCTCATTTACTTAAATGAATAATTTGTATTCAAAAGCAACCTAATATGTAGTGTTTATTTTCCTGAATGCTGAGTTTTAAACACTGAGGTTTCTGTTCAAACTGTGAATTACATTCTGACTTTGTGATAAGTTTTACATATATTTAAAATGAAATATGTTCCGAGTAAACAAATACTGCCATAAGACTTATCAACTTAAATTTAGAATAACTGTTCCAACTATTATTATATTTCAAAGTACACTGAGAACTTTGAAGAGTAAGAGACCTTTTAAGGCAGTATTAAACATGTGAGACAGTGATGTTCAAAGGTGTCTTTTGTAGGCCTGGTTTTCCATGTAATTCACTGCCTGGCTGCCAGTGAATAGTACTTTGACTCATGGAGATTTGATTTTGATGAATCAGTATTTCAAAAATAGAAAATTATGATTAGAAGATTACTTGAAGTTATGTAGTCTGATAACATTTAGAGCTAACTCTAATGAATCAGAAGACTTTTACCAGTTATTCATGGATTTCATCACTGTTTTTGGAAGTTACAAAGTCTCCAAGTAGTTTTTACATTTAATCTCTAGCAATTCCTGGAGAATATGTGGGTAAATATTTTGTCAAAATATATGTTTTTGATCTAAATTGTCATCTACATAAAAAGAAAATCTGTATGTGTCTCCAGAACCAAGAATCCAACATTAAATTGTTAAAGTGGTAATCATAATTACTTAACATCTTTGCATTATGATTTAACCTGAACTGTTTTCTTTTCATAATAGACATGAATTCCTATTTGGAGAGAACTGAGAAAGCAACATGTATATCAACTGTTAGCATTTAAATAATTTATCATAGTTGAACATAGGGAGTTTGAGGTATAGGTGCTTATTTCTGATTTTGACATTTAACATATTGAATGTTTTTAAAATTCACTTTGTATATTGTATTTATCACGCTGCCAAGAAAAAGAGAACATTTAGGCTGAAATAGGTCCTATTCAAGCATAGTGAAACTCAGGCTGAAACAGGGACAAAGATCCCAATCTGAAACAAATGGGGAGAAGATGCGGTATATTCTGAAAGATGGCATTTATTTGAAGCACATATAGTAACATACTAAAACTTCCACCTATGTGTGACATAATCTGGCAATAATGGTGAGAAGAAATAAATGTTTCTTAAGAGAACTGCTGGAAAACTTCAGGATCACAGAATTTTAGAATTAGAAGGGACTTCGAAATCATTGAACACTAGCTCAACCTCCAAACCCTGAAGAAATTCCCTTGTAAAATATCCCTGACAAGTGGTCATCTGTTTTGTTTGCCATTTACATTTAAGCAACTATTCTGCTTAGATTCTTTAAAGTGGGTTTCTGAATTAGAATAGAATTAGTTGCCACTCTTTTTATACTTGTTTATAATGCAAATACAAACTTCACTTTGAACTGCTGCATAGTTTGAATTGTCAAATTCCAAATTAAAGAAGTTTTAAATTTTTGTAAAATAATTTGAATATTTACTAATTTTAGTGTATACCTGATATGATGTATGCTAAAAATATTTCTGTTACTGCAGTAAAGAAAAAGTGTTTAAAATTATTAGCAAACCTTTTTACTTGGAAATCCAAGTACATGAGGAGATTGTTTTCTTTTAACTATAATTTGTGTAGTCCCTTTCTTGGAATTATAATACTAATGGTGAAGGCAAATGAAAGTTTCACTTGATAGGTTTTTTGGCTTAAGTTAATATTCTCTGATCATTAGTTATCAAAAAAATTATTCACACACGTACCTAACATCTATGGCTTTTATAGTCAGTAGTGAGATAATATATTTAGAAGACCATATGATGTATAAAAAGAAAACTCCATTTGTGTTCCAGAATTTTTAAAAGCTAGCCATGAATAGCATTTAAAGGAAAAAAAAAAAGAACAAATTTGCCTGCTTGGTTCTTATTCTTTCTAATACTGGAAAGTGAATTGGATGATCAGTGAGTGAAGCGCATAGCTTTTGTCTGATAGTAACTAATGTTTCTGGGCATTATAGTTTAATATAGTTGTGTATTAAAATACAATCCTTGATGTAAAAGACAAATATCAGCACAAACAGTGATGAACAGACAAGCAAAAAAGCAATTGTAATTATCGTACTTAAAATAACAAAAGTTTGCTCAAAGTAATAGTCTCTTGCAATTCCATGTCTTATATCTTTTTTACCTTGGATGTGGTTTTATTCTGAGATTTTTTTTCTGAATGATAAATATTTTTTAAACTAAAAATCTGTTGATAATTTTTATTTTCTAAATTCACAGCATTTTGGGTTTTAAGATTATGAAATTTTCATTTTTAAAATATCCTAAGGGATATGAATAAACTTTAATTGTTTTAAACTATTTTTAGAGAGACAGACTCCAATATTAAAAATAGACAAGGGGAGACCTGATGGCTCAGTTGGTTAGAGTACGAGCTCTCCACAACAAGGTTGCCGGTTCAATTCCCACATGGGATGGTGGGCTGCGCCCCCTGCAACTAAGAATGAAAACGGCGACTGGACTTGGAGCTGATCTGCGCCCTCCACAACTAGATTAAAGGACAGTGATTTGGAGCTGATGGGCCCTGGAGAAACACACTGTTCCCCAATATTCCCCAATAAAAAAAAAGTATATATATATAAACTCAAATAAATAATAAATGAATGACTTCTGGAATGGCTACATGAGGAGCTCCCACCTGCTCCCCACCATAACTACTATAACTGGTGAAAAAATTTAAACAACCATTTAAAGTCTGCATGTTGTCCTAAGGGCGTACAGCAAATGAGACATTCGGGAAAATCTAAATCTCTGTGAGAACATTAATAAAAGTGTGACATTTATGCCACACCTATCCTCTCCCAACACTTCTTTCCCACACAGACATGCACACAGCTCAGTGCTACAGAAAGTCCACTCTGAGTGATAACGGCCAAGAAGACAATTCTCTCTTTCCAATTCCCAATCCAGGTCTAGGATATCTCCCAGTAGGGGCAGGCTGTCAGTGTTTGTCAGGCCCCTCTAGCCTTGTGTTGCAAATGCTAAACTCCAGACAAGTGCAGCCAGGAGATCAGGACCCCGTTTCTTCACTCAGAATAGAGGCTCTGCCCCAAGTGCAGTTGGTCAAGAATACTGGGCCCCTGATCACCTCTCCTTAGCTTGCTTATAGGGTAAAGTTTCCATGCCAGGCAAGCCAACCCGAAAAGACAAGAGGCTTCCGTGCAAACTGAGTTCTGCTCATAAAGCTGGCCTGTCAATCCTAGAGAAGCAGGCAGTGGTCCTCACTCCTAACTCCAGAGCAGTGACTCAGAATATCCCCAGAGGAGAGGCAGCCCATAAAAACCAAGAGCTCTGAAGCTCTTCCCAGAGGAACTGATTGTAGATGGAAGAATAGGGGGCAGTTCAAGCCTAAGGGTACTCAAGAACAATGGGGAATTTAGTCGTAAGCAATTAAGAGGAGGCTGATAGTTCTACTGGAGCAACAATCTAAATGAACTGTAGGCTAGCTAATTTACCAGAGACAGGGAAAGGGAGAGAAGAAGAGCCCTCCTGGAGTCCTAACAAACCTCAAAAACTTCTCCAAAAGGGCCCAAATCTAATTGGATCAGACTGCAGAGCAATTTATGCCCCAGAGCATCATCAAAAACAGCAAACAAGTGGCAATTGGAGCGAACATCTGAATGTGATACTGAGACAGTATTCTTAGCATGTCCCTAGGTAGACAGGGAGGTCCCTGGTGGAATAAACAAAGACAGCCATGTTCCAAAACTCCAGGTTTTGAAATCACTCCTTCCCTCTATGGCAAAATGTAACAAGGCCCTGAGGTTAATCATAAAATTCCTTTTGGCCTGACAGATGGAGCAGATCTGATAGGTAAGAGTGGGTTACTTTGCTGATTCCTTTAGGATGGGCAAGCAGATCAAACCTGGGAGATGATTTTCATTAGAAGGCGCCAGTTCCCTTCTTCAAACAGTTCCCTTCAAACAGCTCCCCTTCCCCAAGCAGGCAAGGGAAGGTATAAAAGTAAGAGCTTTTGCCTCAGTCACGTGGGCACCCCCATTTGGGACCCCTCCCGCTCGGGAGCTCTGACTGTTTGCTTTTAATAAACTATCCTCTTTTAAAAACTCTTTGCCTCTCCTGGGTCCGTGTTTCCATTCTTTGGTCTCACGAGACACGATCCCGGCCTACACCCAGAAACTGCCAGAAGATCCAATATCATTTACATCATTTGGGGACTCACAGGAAAAATATTCCTCCATCAATACCAATAAAGGCAGATGGTTTAAAAGAGAAATCTGGGAAATAATGACAGAAACACCTGTTGAAACCTCTGTCACCCCAGGTGACTGCATACCTAAGTCAGCACCTTTTAAGGAATGAAATCAGAGAAGTTTTCTCCTGTGATACTTTGGAGGCCAAAAAGCAGTGGGCTGATATATTCAAAATGCTAAAAGAAAAAAATTGGAATCCAGGATTCCAGTATCTGGCAAAACTGCCCTTTCACAAGTGAGAGAGAAATTATGACATTGACACAATATGACAATTATGACAAAAGCTGAGGGAATTTGTTATGACTGGACCTGCCCCGTAAGAAGTGGTAAAAGGAATCCTGAAGGTTGAAATAAAAAGAAACACTAACTTGAAGCAGTATGAAGACAAATTAGATTGTTATAACTTTAGGATGTAAAATTTAATGGTAACCACAAAGTAAATAGTTATAGAATATACACAAAAGAAAATGAGAAGGGAATGAAAATATTTCACTATAAAAAAAGTCAGTGAAACCCAAGAGAAGACAACAGTACAGGAAATTGACAAAAGTGCTATAAAACATTGAAATTAAATAGCTAAATGACAGAAGTCCCTCTTTACCAGTAATTACTTCGTATGTAAATGGAATAACTCTCCAATCAAAACACAGATTAGGAGAATAGATTTGAGGAAAAAAACGTGGTCTAACTATACGCTGTCTCTAAGAGGCTCACTTTAGATCCAAAGACACAAATAGATTAAAAGTGAAAGGATGGAAAAAGACATTCCATGCAAATAGTAACCAAAAGAGAGCATTGGCTATACTAATATCAGACAAAAATAGGCTTTAAATCAAAAAAGTTTACAAGAGACAAGAACATTTTATATTAATAAAAGGTTAACTATAATATAAAATATAAAAATTATAAACATTTATGCACCTAACAACAGACCATCAAAATACATGAAGCAAAACTGACAGAAGTAAATGGGGAAATAGCTCTATAAAAATAAAGGTGAAGTAAAAATATTCTGATAAAAACGGAGGGAATCTCAGTATTTATTTTGAGGTGAATTGCTAGCCAACTCACCTTAAAATAAGTAATAGAGGAGGCTGAAAGCAAGTGACACCCTGCAGTAATTAAAATAAAAAAAGCAAAGATTCCCAGTTAAAGGTATTTATGTAGGTAATTACAAAAGAGAGTATAACTGCATTTTTTTCTCTTAACTGATTAAAAAAGCAATTGCATAAAACTATGTGTATAATTGTCTTGTTAAGTCTATAAGAGAGACAGGTAATCTATTGACAATAACAAGTGGGTGGGAAGAAAGCTGTGAAGTAAGGAAATAACACCAGATGGCAACTTGAATTGATAAGAAGAAATGTAGATTAGAAAGGAAGGAAATTCTGACACACGCTACAACATGGATGAACTTTGAAGCCGTAATGCTAAGGGAAATAAGCCAGACACAAAAGGACAAATACTGTATGCTTCCACTTATATGAGGTACTTTAAAGTAGTCAAAATCATAAAGACAGAAAATATAATGGTGATTGACAGGGGTTGGGGGGCAGCGGAGCATGGGGTGTTATTGTTAACAGGTATAGAGTCTCAGATTTATAAGATGAACAGAGATATGAGAATGGATGACAGGCGATGGTTGCACAACAAGGTGAATATTTAATACCACTGAACTGTTCACTTACAAATGGTTAAGATGGCAAATTTTATGTTATGTGTGTTTTACTGCAATAAAAATTGATGTTGGGAGGTTGCCGGTTCGCTCAGTTGGTTAGAGTGTTGTCCTGATAACACCAAGGTTGCTGGTTCGCTACCCGCATGGGCCACTGTGAGATAGGCCCTCAAAAAAAAAAAAAATTGATGTGGGATTATTGAAGCTCAAGCTGGTGACACAGGTTACACAGCTGCCACTTACAGAGTGTCTGCTACTATACTTAAGTCTCACTATGACCTTGTGATATAAGTTTAAGATTAATACCCAACATCATAGATGAGGTGAGGCGAGACAAGTCCAGGTGGCACGGAAGGTGCATGAATATCTTAGCAAGCAGCTGACCCAGCAGGTTTTATTCATTATGGTTTTTATTTTCTGTATCTTACGATGTTTTGACATCTCTCGGGGACCTTTCACACCCAGGGAGAGTCTGCCATTCCCAGGACTATCTAATTTCCGGGGGTGGTGGACAGCTTGCCTGGAACACCTTCTGTGTGCAGACTGGCAGATCCATGGCCTCTAACTCGCATACTCCAAGTCAGTATGTCCCCTGCCCTAAATCAGGCCAGGCCAGGCCAGGAATGGTACAACTGGAGACCACCCCGATAGCCCTAAGCCACCAGAATTATTCAAACCAGCCAAACCTAAACTACTATATACTCTGCCCTGTCTTGCCTTTTCCTTGGAAACCCCAACAAAGGCTCTGGCCTCTGCATTCCCTTCGCTCCTATCTACTGCTGCCTGACCAAAACTGGTTTTTCCTCTTTGGCCCTGCATGATGTGGTGTGTCCCCTTCTCATGGGAAATGTAGGTAATAAATTCTTTTTTCAATGGCATAGGTCTCTCCGTGTTGGCCCTTAGTCACCTTCATTAATTAAAATCCTGCAGGTGTAAGTTTAGAACACAGGTCTGACGGGCTGAAACCAGAAGTTGGGTCTGGAGGTCCCTCATTCTTAAAAGACCATTTCCGCCTCTGGATGTTCCCTAATTATGGCTTCACCTAAATGTTCCCTCTGGACTTCCCCTTCCCCCTACTTAGCTAGAGAGTTATGAGGATGAAGTCCTTCAACTGGGCGTTTGTGCCCAGCCATCGCTGCTCAACCCGGCACACTGACCCACAGGTTGGCAAAAGCACAGATCTTTGGACTCTGCTGCCTTTCTGCCTGTGAGCTTCCAAAGAAACACTTCTTCATGTGTACTTCATGGTGCTAGTAACAGGTGGGTTTGGGCCCCTTGTGCACAAAGGAATCATAGTATTAACTCACCCAAGGTCTCACAGCTAGCAAATGATGGTGCTGGGATTGGAACCCAGGTTACAAATGTCAATTCTCTTGATTTTTACAAATCCTAGCAACTGCCCACTTCCTCTCACATTTTTCAGGAAAGTATAAGAAAATCTCTTTCCAACATTTACCCACTCCAAATATATAATACTGCTGAAATGTTGCTATTACACAAAGCAGCTAAGTGACAATTTAGGACAGTATGTGTCATGCAGGGTCTTAGCTCCCACTCCCCACACAAGAACACAGGATACGGTGAGGCCAAAAAGGAACACCAACGGAGCCATAGATAGAGGGGTTCATACCACTATATTATCGCTGGTGGCTGGGCGAGACACAGGAAGTAGGATCAACACAATCCGCAATGTAATCTGCTTGCTAATTGCGCTGGCTAGCCACAATCTGCCGTCCACTTCTCTGCCAATCAACCAACCAACGCCCTAGCGTAACCACGGCAGTTATATTAGTGGCTAATGGCTAACCAGTAACAGCTGATGGCCACCCAGCCACAGCAGATGGCGATCTGATTACAGCTGATGGCCATCTAATAACCGAGCCAGCACCTTTGCACTTGAGGCCGAGAGCCTGGAAACTGCTCTGGGACTCTGTCCACACAGTATGCAATTAAAAGCCATAATCAGTGGTTGTGACAAGTAAAATGACTGGCTTTTTAGACCTTCTTGCCTTTGATTGATTCTTCTCCTTGCCTAGGATGGCCTCTCCTCCCAGCACCTGGTAGATGCCTTTGGCCTTTTCGGTCTCCTAGTAGCACCTGACTACGCCCTTCTTTGTGTCTCTCCTGTACTCTGTGGAGACGAGTACTTGTAGTACTGAATACAGTACTGAACTTAGTTATTTCCATGACTGGCTCTCTCTGCTAGACGGTCAGATACGGGAAAGCTAGGGTCAAGTCATTCACCTTAGTCACTAAGGTGACTAAGTAGAGTGCTCAGCACATAATAGGTGTTCAATGGTTAAGAACTAGTATCCAAAACATAGGAATAAGGCAAAGGATAATTGCAAGTCCCTTCAGTGTTATAGCAGAGCATTATCTAACAGGCCCACCAAAGACTATTCAGTTCTCTAAGAAATTGTATCTTTGTTTGATTTACTATTTACTATTGCTTAGGACTAACACTCTGAAGTCACATGCTAACCTGTAGATTTTTTCCTTGTAGGGATGCATGAGATTGTTGTCCAACAGAAGACACAATCCCAAAAGTTATAGTTTTATTACCCTGTCGGACATTAACCTGTTTTGTATCTAATCTACCCACAGTAGTCCAGCATCTTGCTTCAGTTCCTACACATCTTCAGTCTTTCAAATACTCTGAACCAGCTTTATCATCCTGCTGGTTCCCTCATGAAGAAGTTAAGTACGTCTTTGACATACACTCACTTCATATTTGTGTGACAGGTCATGCTCTTAATGAAAAAAAATACTTGACAGTTTTGGAGGCCACACCAGGATGTCCACATGAACTCACCTGTCAGAGCCAGTTAAACTGCGTTGCCCAAGAAGTGCCTTTCATGAGCTGTTTAACATATCTTTTCTTGACTCTGAGAATGAATCCCAAGTGGAAACAGGACTTTACTTTCATTGACTCTGATTCTTTTTTTTTTCTTCTGATTCCATGTTTTATTTTGTTTCTGGTTCTTGGTCATATGTTAGTCCTTTCATGGTTTGGTCTCTGTCCTTTTCCATAACTGGGCCCAGGGACTGGTGTATAATGGACCACTAAGTCAGTCTCTTTATGAGTGGCAAGAGAACACCCTATGTATAGATGACTATGGTTTGTATGTGGCCAACAAGTTACTCCCCACTGGTGGCAGCAATATTTTGTGATCTCTTGAGATGATGGGGATCTAGTCTCTGTTGAGTGAGAAATAGCAGAGTATCTTTTTATTTGTCTATTTGTGAGTCCAAATTAATTAGGAAGATATCTTGTCATCTGGACTGATGAGTTTTTGTTTCCTTTCTTTACTTTTGACCAACGACTGATGCTGTAAAATTGAAGCTGTAAGCTTTTTGGGTGTTTGTGTGGCTGTCATTGAGAAAAGCTTTCACTTCTTTATATATATGAAGCATTTTCTTACCCTTGGAAGGTATTCGTAAATTACATGATAGTTTCTTAAAGTAGGAGATCTGTTCTGATTGATTTATAGAGACTAACTGAGCACTTTCTAGTGCTCCCAGAATTCCCAAAAAATAGAGAAACAGAACTTCTGTTATATTAATGTAATAGCCTTTAAAAATATATCCTTCTCCCAGAAACTGCTAGTTCAGAAGCAATTTTCTATAAGAAACCAATTCATGTAATCAGTGTGAATCTTTGGACAAATCAGATTGGCTCAACAATGTCTTATTTTTTCATGGGCATACAAGAAGGCCCTTTCTCTTTCTTCTTTCTGTAGGTTCCCCTAACATAATTTAGTAGACTACACATTTGTAAAGTGAAATGAAGAATTCTTTAAATGTTCTCACCGACTCCTCAAGATTTAGGAACAAATAGTTCTACTATTTTAGTTTTCATGGCAGAGAATCACGAGAGAATATGCTCCAATTTATTTTATGTGTCCAATGTGCTATAACCAGACAAAACAGTGTAAGAAAAGAAAATAACAGTCTGAGCTCATTCATTCTGAGATGAACTCAAGTTAAGTTTATCCCCCTAATGAAAGGATGGTTTAAGTCTGGAAAATTCTGTTAATGTAATTTACTAGATTAATAGAATAAAAGAGATCAAACCAAATAGAATTATCAATATATGCAGGGCTAGAAATATAAATTTTAACACACATTCATGATTTTAAAAAAAATCAAACTCTTAAAAAACAGACTACAAACTACTACTTTCCAATAAGATTAAGGTTGTACAAAGGTGCTGGTTTTCACTATTTCTATTCAACACTATACTACATCACAGGACAATGTAATAAGATCAGAAAAACAGGTAAGAGGAATAAGAATTTTAAGAGAAAGAAAAATCATCAAAATTCATAGAGAATATGGTTGTCTTCATAGAAAATCCAAGTGAATCTACAAATAAAGTTTTAGGGGCTAATGAAATAATTTAATAATGTTATTGGACACAAAATCAATATAAAAAATCAATTGCATTAATATACCCTAGCACCAAAAAATCAGTTAGGAAATGTCATTTTAAAACAATACATTAGCAATAAAAATATAAAATACCTAACAATGTATCTAATAAAAGAAATGCAAGATCTTTATGCAGGAGGTTATAAACCTTTATTCAAAATTACCTAAACACATTTGTTTCTATAAAGACTCAATAGCAAATGTTCTCCCCACGTTGATTCATATATCCTGTAAAAACTCCATCAAGGACATGCAACTAAAACCACAAAGAGATATCACTGCACACCCATCAGAATTGCAAAAATTCAGAAATCTGACAATATCAAGTGGAGATAAGGATGTGGAAGACCGTTATACATTGCTGGTTAGAGCATAAATTGATACAAACAGTTTGAGGAGTAATTGGCAATGACAAGAAAGACAGGATGTGTGAGCATTATGAAAAAGCAATTACATAATTGCTATCTAATTAAGAAACTCAACATTTATACATGGGGACATATTCTAGAATGTTCAGAGAAGTGATGCCTGTATTAGTGAAAAATGGGATACTAAATAAATACCCATTAAAAGGAGTATGGGCAAATTATGACATATCTATTAAACAGAATTCTATACTGTTTAATATAGTGAAAAGGACTGCACTAGTCAACATGGATGAATCTTATAAACATAATGTGGGTTTACAAACCTGCAGAAGATTTCATACAGAAGATCCCATATGGAATGATATTTATATGAACTTTAAAAACAAGCAAAATAATACCAGCATTGTTTCGAGGTACATACATATGAAGACAAATTATTTTAAAATGTGTTAAGA
Organism: Rhinolophus ferrumequinum; assembly: GCF_004115265.2. Classification (NCBI taxonomy): domain Eukaryota; kingdom Metazoa; phylum Chordata; class Mammalia; order Chiroptera; family Rhinolophidae; genus Rhinolophus; species Rhinolophus ferrumequinum. Next base: position 57,952,633 of record NC_046287.1, read on the forward strand.
TGATGTGCATATAATTCAAGATAATGGAGATTTCTGAAGAGGAGGGATATATAGGAGATTTCAAACTTTATTGATAATAGTTTATTTCTTAAGTGGATACATTGTTTGTGGTGTTGTTCTTTATACTTTGTCTTATTCAGAAAATTTTTAAAAATTACAACCAACAGTCAGCAGGTGGCAGGAAAAGCTTGGTTGCTGCAGTGTCTGAAAGAAGAGAACAGGTTTTTCTTTCCTTAATCACAAAATAATAATGCCTCCTTTAAAGTCCCTGTGGTCACACATCACTCTTTAAATTAAAATAAATTAGCTAATACCATTCTTTTCCTGTTGTATACCCATTTGCATTCTGGTATTCATCGTTCCTAATAATAACACTGGTCTTTCTTTCAAAACTTATGTAACTTTCTGGCTTTTATTCTCCTAGTGTCATTACTGCCATGTTTGTATTAAATGGGCTTGCACTGAAGGTTTATGGTAACAGTGGGTTATTGCAGCATGCTACACACACACCCAGGAAAGCTACAGCCACCTCCTCTCTGAGTTTCTCACCATCTTTTCCTTAGGTGCAGACCACCAACCATATTGCTAAAATCTACTTTCATGCTCATTCCCAAGAACTTTCTTCTGCCTTTTTTTTTTTTTTGGCCCCCAAATTCCATGAACATTAAACATTTATCTTACTTTGTTGTGCAGAGCAACTAAGCAATGTCAACTAGCTCAGCAAAAAACATCTGCATGTTTTCCTAAGTAGCACAGCAATCCTTGACCTAATCGATATTCTGTTTTTCCCCTAGAACAGAGTTAGAAAATAAGGGTCCTGATCTGAATCTGGCCAGCAGAAATATTTGTGGGGCCACAAGCTATTTAAAATGTTCTTTGACGTGTCAAAATTAAAAATAAAAAAGATCACATAAAATTGAAATTTTACGTGTCTCTTGAAAAATCAGAAATTCTGGCAATAACATTCCCTGTGGCCCAAGAGGCAGGAGCAGAACCGAGCTGCCAGCATCTCTGCAGATCAACAACCAGAGCCCTTTCACTCTTGGATGGTTACTTGGTTGGTTCTAAAGGTGTGTGAGGTCGAAACTACCAGCAGCATGGCTAGGTAGAAAAGACAGCATGTCCTTCATCCCAGAGTTTTGCAAACGTTTTTGTGCATCACATAGGGGAAAGGGGGAAGAAGGAGGTAGTTAGAATTTACATGAGTTACAGGCGAAGCGGTGGGGTAAGGTGAAGAGTGCTTGTTCTCAGTGAGCAGAGTCTGTGGAAAGGAATGTCCACTCCCGTGGATTAGCTGCGGCAGCAGTGCCGAAGCCCCACATATAAATACGTGGGGGATCCTGGAGTTAGATGGTGCCTGGCTAAGGAAATCTGCAGAAATAGCCACCTGGAAATTAATCTGAAATTCCAACAGGCAAAACAGGGATGTGAGAAATCTTTTGTTCACTGGTTAGCAGCCCTTAACAGACCAGCAGTTATGTCTTTCTCATTTTTGGTCACTGTTTAATTTAGAACATCTCAGAATTTTCTTCTTGTCACAGCGTATAGTTTTTATGGATCTTCATTTTTCCAAAAATTTATGGCTCAGCAGCGTTGGAAGTGGCCAGTGACTTTCTGGGTTTCCGAATTAGCAACAAGCTCGACTAACAGTTTTAGATAAATACTGTTCTCAGCGACCCCCATGCTCTTTTTCAGTTATGCATCCAAATCTGTGCTAAAACATGTATTTAAAAATGTATGTAAACAGCTCTTAACGAGACATTTAAAAAGAGAGAAAAAAGTGGAACCTCTTTAATCTCATACTTGTTTCCTAAACTACAAGGTTTTTGTAGCAGAAAAATCAGGACAATGAGAAAACACATCCTTTCATGGTTTTGATGGTTTATTTTTTTAGGCAACGAATATGACAAACTTTTATTCTCTTTTAATAAATTGACTTTCTCTTAAAATTTTATATTAAACCCAAACCTTATGATTATGGCACATTTTCATTTCAGACCAAAACATCACTTGATTAAATTTGTTAGAAGCTCTCTTAATGCCTTGCAGAATAGAGCTGGAGTTTCCAAATGAGTGTCCCAAATGTATATACAAGCCACAGGAAACAAAATAGCTCAAATTTTTCTGCCCAGTCTAATTTGGCTATTGTCATGTCGATGTAAGAAATGTCCAAACCTGTAGAGATTTTTGCGAGTTTCTGTGAGTTTATTTGAGCCAAACTGACAACAATTGCCAGTAACCAAAATCTCAATGGATTGAGAAAATACTCCAGAGAATGGTAGTTTTGCAGCTTATTTTATACATTAGAATCAAAGGAAGAGACGTAAGGAGGGTTACATGAAATCCATTGATGGTAGATTTGAGGGGGCAGGAGAAAGGAAAGTGGGGAAATCTCTGGGATTGAACAAAAAGTAAAATGAAGAGACACATACTTCTTTTATATTAACTATCCTGTGATAGTTAATAATTAACATTTACAGCACATAAAGATGGTATTCTATTTGGGGAACAAGATCATAATGAGGGGTTCTGTGGTCGTGTGCTCTAGTGCAGTGGGTGTGCCCTCACGGGTCCAGGAAAGGGGGATTACTCTGACATTCCAAGGGTATGTTATCTTAGATGCAAAAAGACAATAGACAGGCTCACTTAAGGTAAAGATTGACCTTTGTCAAGGAAGCTACAGGCCTAGGAAGTGACTACCTGCCATGACCTGCTTTTAGTTAGGAATTTTTATGTTCAGACCATCCTATGTAGTTACATTCCGTCTCTTGAGTTGGAAGGCCTGCCATGCAGACCTCCCCTGAGCGTATCAGGTTTAATATGTGGTTCCTTTTTCCATCCACAGTTATATAAATATGACCTTAAGATTAGAGCCCTTGAAGTAATTTTATGTAGTGTTTAGCTCCAGAGCTATCATAAGCCTGTCTTTTAGCTCCTTGACCTTTAAAATGCCTCTTTACACAGAAAGAAAGGCTCACTGGTTAGCCCAGCAGGATCCAGGCAGCATAACCACAGGCTCTAAAGCTTCCCTCTTCCCATTGATTCCAGGTCTTGTCTGAGTAGATACCCTTCGTTATCATCTTGTCTCTCCCATCTCACTGCTTTATGCATACATATGACCTCTACACATTGTGTTTATGTAATAGATTATTATCTCTGTTGAATAAACAGCTACATGCACTGCTGAAGGTATAAAGAGTTATCATATATGACCGCTGCCTTTAGGAGGTGATCTTCTGGTTTGGGTAGGTGGTTTGGAGTTGGCATGTCCATGCCCTAATTAAGGTTCCTGAGGGTGAATGCTGTGGTTGATCTTACACACCCATTCCACCCATGATTGGGCTCTGACCAGCATGGCAGTTCCACCCTCCTTGCCGGTGACTGGCTCAGGATCGGAAGTGTCACTTAGCTCTGACAGTTAAGATGAAGGGGGAACCCTGCTGCGGGGGTGGCCTCTGGGAAAGTTCTCTCTCCCAAGAGAGAGTCACAGGAGACAGACTTCTAGTTAAATACGGTAGATTGGAAAAATGCCTCTCATCTAACTGAAACTCCATTACAATGCTAGGAAAAGGATTAAAAACAGTGTAATCATAAGGGCAACAACAATGGGGGAAAAAGACAAAATTTTGGAAGACAGAAGAGAGATAAATGACTGATAACTGACTTAATGAAATCCAAGAAAGCTGAAACCTAAGCCAGCAGTGGAGAAAGCCCTAAATCAATTGGCACGCAGAACACCATAAAGGGCAGGAATCAAAGGCACTAAATACTAATGAAATGAGGGGTGCATGTGAGGATAAAAGCAGGAACATTTTGGAATGCCAGTATAGCAAGTACTTGACCCCACACCTCCTTTGCTTCTATGAGCAAGAGATTGAAGTTTCATTTTCTTAAAATATTGAACCAAAGGAACTCTGGCCCAGCTAAGGATGGGGATAGGAGGTGGATACCACAGTGAAAATGCGGAAATAACGTGTAACTCTTCACATTAAACGATGAGACTCTTCCCCAGGGTGAGGTAAAGTGACTGAGGCACTTGCCTCCGGCACAGAATCTAAGGGGGTACCAAGAAAACTCAGAAATCAAGATAAATGACAGTTGTTTACCTCAACCCACATGTTTATGATTTTCTTTGTGCACTATTTCTTTTTTCATCCCTGATCTTTTGTGATCACTTTCCTTCTTTCTTAAGGACATCCTTTAGAAGTTACTAGAGTAAGTGCCTCTTAGTTACCTCCTAGGTTTTCTTATCTCTTTGTTGAAAATGTCTTCATTTCACCCTAATTTTGAAAGAGAGTGTTACAGGTTTCACAATTCCAGGTTGACTATAGTTTTCTCTAAAGCTCTTTGAAGATACTAGTCCACCACCTTCTGACTTATTTACATTCAGTCTAAATGTTTTATCTTTGTACAGGCTTATGACAGTCTGCATAAAGCTTTGGGCACAAACAGCCTGGCTTCAGCACATGGCGGGTGAAGAGGTATAAGGGAAATTTTCCGGCACCCTCCTTCTCAGATCCTCCTCTCTGCCCCATTCCTCATCCCTCTCCTGCTAACTCTGACCTTAGGGTGGCTTTGGCATTGGAAAGACAGCCATGGAAAGTAGCAGGAAAGGAGCAGAAAAGCCTGGAGCCATCAGACTCCCATAGCGGCCTTGACAGCAACGTGAATCACAGGGCAGCTTTGGGGGGGCTGCATTCTGCATGACTGGAGGAGGTTACAGTTGGTACGATCACGACCTTATAATTCGTTTGATCTCAGTTATATTTGGACTGGTGAAACCTGAGCCATATGTGTTCTATCCATTATTCTCCACCTGCTAAAAAATGTAAGGCCGAGATAATGTTTAAGACTGGCAAGAAAGGTAAGTTTGGGGTGTTATCTTGGAACTGATTTTCAACCTTCCTTGTTTTGTGGACAGAGAATGTTCTGTATGGTATAGATTTTTTATTTGTTCAGATTTTTTGAGTCCTTACAAGAGGTCAATTTTTGCCACCGTTCCATGGGTACTTGAAAAAAGTAAATGTGTGTTTTCTACAACTATTTTTCAGCATCGACCATCGTGCCCAAAACACAATAGGACTTTGTAACGACCAATCCTGAGTTAGTTTTGTCACATGAAACACAGTGCCAGTCTAGCAACTTTCATAATCCCTCTAACATTGTTTATCTTGTGACATACAATTGGTAGGGACATGTATGTCCCAGAAATGTCTACATTTGTAATATTACAGAAACACACTGGATATGAACTGTGTGGAGATCTTTCTTTAGCATTCTGGAAGAGTTCCTTGGATGCGTTGTACTGACTACCTGTATCCAAATCACCTTGAGAATTTCTTTAAAATGCAGTTTTCCGAGTCACCCCAGACTTACTGAATCAGAATTTCTGAGGATGGGGCCTGGAATCTGATTTTTTAAGACTGTCTCCTACCCTTGATTCAGACGCACACGAAAATTTAAGAACACTGATCAGGGATCACCATATAAGTGATTTTTCAGATTTTCTTCTTAAAAAGAACAAGAAATGTGTATTATTTTACGTGAAAGCAGTCACTTTCTGGGTCTTTTCACGGGTCCCCAAAGTCTGTTGTACGTATTGAAATGCTGCTCTCTGGAAGAAGAATATCAGTGTACGTTGTCCCTGTAACACTTCAGTAACTGCTATTACACAAATTTTCTAATTAAATCTCATCGCAACCCTGTGAGATGCCGCAGTGAGACCCTTTTTTGGAACAAGGTCTCTGCAGACGTAATTAAGGATCATGAGTTCATCCTGGACTACCCAGTAGGCCTAAATTGAATGACCAGCTTCCTTGTAAGAGACAAAAGAGGAGAAGGCCCAGGCAGAGAGAAGGCCAAGTAGTGATTGACAGAGGCAGAGATTGGAGTGATGCTGTCACAAGCCAAGGAACTCCTGGAGCCACAAGAAGCCAGAAAAGGCAAGGAAAGATTCTCCCCTAAAGCCTTCAGAAGGAATATGGCCTGCTGACACCTTGATTTGGGGTTTCTGGCCTCTAGAACAGTGAAAGAATGAGTTGCTGTTGTTGTAAATTACTAAGTTTGTGCTACTTTGTTACGGCAGCCCTAGAAAGCTAATACAGACTGATATTGTTGTTTTCTTTTACAATCATACAGCTGGGTCTACTGTCATGGAATAAATTTTATTACAATAACTGCTGGGTCCTAGGACAATGCTAACCTTGAATTGATTCTTCCTTTTAAGGGATTTATGATTTAAACACATTCTCTTCTACATTGATGGACCCAGAGATAATTGCTGCCCATGTAGTGAAATGCAAAGGCTGGAGAGAAGTTACAGAATTCCCAAAGATGTGGCTGTAATCTCACTCTCCCAGAGTTGGGAGCTTACCTGATACCAGCCTGTCCTTAAGTGGGACGATCTCGTGGGCTTTCGCTTCTGTCTGGCGTTAGGTCCACCATTTCAACTCCCTTTACAAATTAGTCTCGGCTTCCTCAGTTCATGTGAGGGATCCATGGTGAATGTTAGTGAAGTTAGTGCTAACCACGGTCCCATTTCAATAACAGCCCTCTAAAAATATAGTGAACTTACAAAGTATTCGTGGATCTAAAAGAACGCGAGAATAGCTTTAAAGTTAAAGCATTAACTTTAGATTCAGACAGACCTAGATTGGAATTTTAACTCAACCATTTAATCTCTATGATGTATATAGATCTTTAAGCAAGTTACTTAACGTGTCTGAGTGTCAATGTCCTTCCTCACTTAAAGAATAGAGTCTCACTTCATAGGGTTGCTGTGACAATTAAAAAAGAGAATGTAAAGGGCTTATCGTAGTTATTGGCACACAGGAAGTGCTGAAAAATAGCTATAATTACTATTCAGTGTCATAACATTTCAACACACTTTTGACTTTCTTTCATTGTTTTACTGCACCCCAGGTTCTAAGGCTTTCCCTTTGTCTTAAAATTTAGGTGGACAGGGTCCTGCCCACTGGCTCAGGTGGTTGGAGCTCACTGCTGCTAACTCCGAAGGCTGATAGTTCGATTCCTACATGGGCCAGTGGGCTCTCAACCACAAGGTTGCCGGGTCAGCTCCTCGAGTCCCACAAGGGATGGTGGGCAGTGCCCCCTGCAACTAAGATTGAATACGGCACCTTGAGCTGAGCTGCCGCTGAGCAACCAGATGGCTCAGTTGGTTGGAGCACATCCTCCCAACCATAAGGTTGTTGGTTCGACTCCCCCAATGGATCGTGGGCTGTGCCCCCTGCAACTAGCAACTGGCAACTGGACCTGGAGCTGAGCTGTGCCCTCCACAACTAAGACTGAAAGGACAACAACTTGACTTGGAAGAAAGTCCTGGAAGTACACACTGTTCCCCAATAAAGTCCTGTTCCCCTTCCCCAATAAAATCTTTAAAAAAAAAAAAATTTAAGTGGACAAAAAGTGGGCTTGTAGGGTTTATTTTAGCCTCTCCTATGAGCTATTGATTAAATGTTTCTTTGTGGTCTAAAATTAGCATTTAATTTGAATACTTACCCTACTGCTGTTTTATTTTTCCTGTGTAAGTGGATGTGCAATACTACTGACTAGGGATATTGAACATGTGAGAGTTTTAACATTAAAACAACAACAACAACAAAAAACCAAGCATATGGGATCGTTAAATTATTGATGATGTTTTTGCTGCAGATTTATAAATAATGCATGTTTAAAGGGTTATTTCCTTTACATTTCTTTAGGGACAACTGAAGAGTCTTCTTGCTTGAGTTTAAAGAGAACTGACAGTTGGAGAAAGGTCAACAAAATGTTCATTCGTGCAGTTTCTATGCCAAAAACCCCTCAAACTTCAAATAAAAACAATTTTATATAACCATACCAAATAGTCTCCCTTATTTTGAAAGCAGAATGAGGCAATGGATTTAATTGAGCAATTGGGGGAGGGGAAGCTTGAAATAATATTAACGATAAAATTTCATATTAAACAGTATCACTTTTTTTCCCTTAGAAAACCTTCTATGGATAAAAACAAAAGAGGAACCCAACATTTATTCTCTGAAGCCTATTAACTTCCTGACACATTAGGTCTTTAAAATTTGTTATTTTAAAAAGGGACGATGTGGAGTAACTGGGGACAGATAACGGGAAAATTCTAAAACCAGGTATGGTTACTTTCTGTCCAGGGTTGCCCTCCATGGGTCTGAAAACACCCAGGAAGTATAGGTCAGGTTTTGTTTGCTGTGCATATGGGTTTGGGGGGGAGGCATAAGATCCATAGTTTTCATCAGATTTATGGCCTTGGAAAAAAGTTAAGATCCGTGGCATCTTCCTTTTTCCTTTTGTGACTGACTGGCTAAGACGAACGAGGGAGTGAAGGCAGGGGGTGAAGGGGAGGGGTGTAGGGAGAAGCCACAGCTCTTCTGATGCTAACGAACCTCTCTGTCTCCCTTCAATTTTTCCACCTCCACAAACGAGGAGCAACACTCTAAATTTCAGCTGGTTCAACAATAGGCTAAGCGAAAACTAATTACTAGAATATGAACATGACACAGTATCCAGAAACATCAGGAGAAAACAAAGTGTCTTAATTCTTTTGTTTCTTGAATTTTTGGAAGTGTGCTTATTTTTCTCTGTATATTTGTTTTAACGTCTATCTCTGCAATTTTCAAAATGGGTTTGAAGCAGGATATAAATCCACAATTCAGCTATAAAACTCAAGCATTTTTCGGATGATGAGGGGATAGTTTAAAAAGTTTCTTTGAATGGGAGAATGTATTTTCTTTGCAAGCATTTAAAATAGATCCTTCCTACGAGTTCAGGCCCCGAGAGTTACTTAATTGTGTTACCTATTTGTAGTGGTTGGAAAGTGAGTGAAAATTACTTGAAAAATTGGGTAGGGAAAGAGTAAATGATTTATGTTATTCAATTTAATCACATTTTTCTGATGAGGGCAGGACTGAGGGAGCTTAAGTAACTTGCCCAATGTCTTCCAAGTGAGTATCAGGGCCAGAATCCAAACCCAGGTTTGTCTGACTCCTAAGTCCATATTGTTTCTGCTGTGTTATTTGCCCGTGGTGAGGCTTCTCTGTGACCTTCACTAACAACGCCCCCTGTCCAGCTCTGCAGCTTGACACCCCAGAAAAGATTCAACCTGTTCCTGGAAGAAAACCAGGGCTGACTGGGGTACATTCCAGAGGATGCCCTCCTCTAGAATGGTCCTTAAAGCTGACAGGTGATGCCATAGAGAAAGAATATTGGATAAAACAAAAGACATGAAACAACAGGTTTCTTGAAAGATGGCAGTGTGTATCTATGCGAAAGTATGAAGAACAAATCCATTCAAGTCTGAGCAATAGAAATGGTTGAGAGTGTTGTTGGTGCCTTGTAAAGCAGCCAACATGACTTGGGTTTTACCTTAAAAACTCATGGGCACTGCCTCATTTTGGAGTGTGAGATGGCACTTTATCCATCATGGTAAAATGTTGTCTAGACTTTCTCTTTATCACCTCAGGTTCTCTCCAAACTTCACAGGACATTTCAGCCAAGGACAAAAGTCCATCTGCTAAGGGGAGACCAGGAGTAACATCTTAAGATGACATATCTGAAGCACCCAGCCCAGTGCCTGGTCTAAGTTTAGTGGGAAATAAATGTTAGTTCTCCTTTCATTCCCTCAATAGATATGAGGCTAATAGAATTTTGAAGAAAGTCATTAGTCTGAACTCTGTACAATTGCAAAATGTGCTATATTTGTGACGCGGTCTTAAAAGGTTTGGGATGGGAAGGGCCTGAAGGATCATCTTTGGATCCAACTTCTCTTGTTTTCCCCCGGCTTTATTGAAGTATAATTGACAAATAAAAATATATTTTTATATTTTCAATATATGTATACATTGTGATTGCCACAAGTAAGCTAATTAACATATCTATCACCTCACTTAGTTACGATTTGTGTGTGTGTGCGCGTGTGCATGCTGAGAACACTTAAAGGCTATTCTCTTAGTAAATTTCAAGTATGCAATAATCACCATGCGGTACATTAGATCCCTAGAACTTACTTATCTTATAACTGAAAGCTCATACCCTTTGACCAACATCTCCCCATTAGTCCCACCCCCAGCTTCGAGCAACCACTCTCTGCTTCTATGAGTTCAACTTTTTTAGATTCCACATATAAGTCATACCATACAATATTTGTCTTGCTCTTTCTGGCTTTTTTCACTTAGCATAACGTCCTCCAGTTTCATCCATGTTATTGCAAATAGCAGGATTTCCTTCTTTCTCATGGCTGGATAGTAGTCAACTATCTATAGTTATATGATTGATGACAAGGGTGTTTAAATAAACATAGAACTATCCAGGTGGCCTCCTGTGTTCAGTATCGTTCCTCTCGTTCTCCGACATCTAACCTTGAGTCCTGGATGGTGATCACTGAACTCAGAAAGACAAAGCACTAGAAGCCCAGGAGTCAGACAAAACCAAATTATTTCTGCTTTCTCTAAACTACAGTTATTAAGACAAAAATGGGGACTTATATTTTAGAAAGTTTTGTAATAACAAGGTTAAGCCTTGATTAACTAGAGAACTCAGTGAATCAGAATACACTATTTGGGACCTGACCTACGCTTTACCTATAGTTGGAGCTCAGTAAATGTGTGTTTATTCCCCTAGGGATTATGGTTGAGACTGCGCTATAGAAAGCTCTACTAAGCCAGGGCAACGTTTTTGTCCTCCCTCAGCCCTGTCTGCCTAGCATTCCCTCCCGGCTTTTCTTCACTGTTTTTGCATGGAAAGAGATCTAGGATGACACGAAATGTGATGACTCATCTGACATCAGATTGAGCCCTTTTTATTTGCCCTTTTTGTTGGCCTCAGTCTGATATTGGGAAGAACCATGTTATGTTTGTGAATGTTTGTATTTCACAGAAGACACTCATGGATTGCAGTGGGACTCTGATGATTTAAAGGTCTGATGCGTGTGGCTGTCTGATAGCTCTTTGTTTTCCATAATCCTTTGATTAGAAAAAGAAATCGAATTGTTTTAATCATGCTGACCAGCAAGGGTCAGGGATGCCTTCACTTTGATGTGTGTCTCTGCTTGTGTATATTCATACCTTTCTTTAAAGGTAGGTTTTATTTCTGCTTTATCTCACATTCCCTTTTTAGTTACATGTGTTTACCTGTTTTTTCTAGTTGTGCTTGATTGAGCAGAGAAAAGAAATTGTCTATGGTTAAATATGTACGGTGTCTGCACAGGAATTACTACAACTGTTAATCTATTTTTTATTGGTTAGGTTTAACATGTAAGATGGGATTTGGGGGTTAGGGTGGAGAGGACAGTGAAACATTGTAAACCACATTTTATTTTATTTTCCCAATTAAAATATGGTAATAATAATAACGATGCAGTTTTCTATCCATCTCTGCTATGGAAGTATTCAACTTATTTGTTTGTATTTGTATTTAATATTTTTTCAGAACTGTAATTTATTTGCTAGCTGATACCATTTCTCAGTCTATGAACCCTTCCATTTTGTAGGTAATCATCTTTGTTTTGGGAAACATGTCATTATGACCATGCTGAAATGTGTCCTAAGAGTAAGATCATTCATGTTAAAAGTTAAGACTTAGAAACAGACAACGCAGCTCTGCCTGAACAAAAGCACATCTGGACGTGCTGTCGTCTTTGCAGGGGACTTGCTCTTTGAGACTCAGGGAGGGTTTATCTAAAACATTTCAAAGGGGGAGAAAAGTCTCAAAGCGGGGGAAATGGGTAATTGGGAGGATTTTTTAATTGTCTATTTTAAGTAGAAATATTTCTATAATTATTAATTATGATGGCAAAAATGCTGCTTTACATTTTAGATTGTTCTTTCCTGTTGAAATTTCAGTGTTTCTAAATGCATTTGTCGAACAACTCTTTATTTTGTAATATAACACCTGTCCTTTTGTTCATTTTTGCCTAGTGAGTTATTCAATCCCTTTAATATTTTTCTTTCAGGATAGAAATCTCTTTGTGGAATTTGTAGAATAGTATTTCTAGTGTCAAATTTGAATTCTAGAAGGGAAAGCATGGGGGGGAGGTATTAATGAATTATGTCAAGTGAAGGCAAGTAACCTACCCTTAATGCATTCTTGGAAAAATGCAAAGAGATATACATTAAACTGTTGTCCAACATTTAATGACTAAAAATGCTATTTTTTTAAAGAAATGACTTTGAATTCTTTAAAAAAATATTTTAAGTAAATTTCCTTAAAAACCTTGTGCTTTCACAATTCTTCAATATAATTGAATTTCTTTTGTTTTTCTTTTTTACCTCAAAATAATTGAATTGTAAAATTGATTTTTAAAAGGAGTATGGCTTGTTAAGACCTTAATGATATTATTAGTTATTTCAGATTGCTTCGTGAAGTTTCCCCACCTAAACACCTTACTAGTTGTAGAAACAGAGCAGTTGAATCAGTATTATGACAAGAAAGGGCAGTATTCTTCCTTAATTACTGGACCCGTGATTCTATGTTACGTTGAGTGACATAAACAAAAATTGGAGCTCATGTCTATTCCTTTACCTTTGTGGTGCCTTAGACTTTTAAAAGTGCTCTTACCAACATTATTTTAGTTGACATCAGACTAGTCCTGAGATGTAGGCATTACTATTTTTATCTTGGACGCCTCACTGCCCTCACTCGGTGATGGAAGTTTCCAGAACCTCTCACCTGTCAGCACCCTCTCTGCTTCTCTAATTCGTCCCTCTGTTTGGCCATGCAGACTGTGCAGGCTGTGCGTCTGAGGAGAGACTCTTTCACAAACTGTTTTCTCATTATAACCAATTCATCAGGCCTGTGGAAAATGTTTCCGATCCCGTCACGGTGCATTTTGAAGTGGCCATCACACAGCTGGCCAACGTGGTAAGTGCCTCAAGTTCACCATGTGTGGTCCCTCAAGGAGTCCTGACTCTGAGGGGGTCAGAGCAGTTCCCAAACATTGTCCCACTTATTGTACATGGTAAATACGAGAAATTAAAAAAATACGAGCAAACCGAAATCTACATGGCTGCTGGCCCTTCCAAGCTGTCCCACTGGGAGGGAGACAGTTTTCCCACCGATGCTGTAATTATTCACATTAAGACAGGGTTTTTTGTTGTTGTTGTTGTTTGTTTTGGAAGAGATTTCAGAACCAGTTTATGAAACAAAGAGGTGAAGGGGAAGTTGTAGGGAGAACGCAAAGGGAGCTAACTCCATTATGCACCTGTGACATACTAGACCCTGTGTCTACACTTGTGACTATCAGCTGCATTTTATAGCTGAGGAGCCAGAAGTTCAGGTAAGGGACTTTTCCCAAGATCATACAATTACAAAATGGTGGAACTGTGATTTGTGTCTTCTCTCTTTTTTTTTTTGTCAATCAATCTTGCTAGAGGTTTATCAATTTTGTTGTTTTTTCCCCCCAAAGAATCAGCTTTTCGTTTCATTGATTTTCTCTATTGTTTTCCTGTCCAATTTTATTGATTTGTACCCTTTTCTTTATTTTTCCTTCCTTATGCTTGCTTTGGGTTTATTTTGTGATTCTTTTTTAATTTCTTGAAGTAGAAACTTGAATTATTGATTGGAGAACTTTCCTCATTTCTAATGTAAGCATTTAATGCTATAAATTTTCTTTTTAGCACTGCTTTTAGCTATATCCCTCATATTTTGACATGTTGTGGTTTCATTTTCATTCAGTTCTATGTATTTTTTGAATTTCCTTTGAGACATCCTCTTTGACTATTAAATTTAAACAACCCATGGAATTTAAGTTTCATGTGTTTAGAGATTTTCATGTTGTCTTTTTGTTATTAATTTCTAGTTTGATTCCATTATGGTCAGCAACACACTACATGATTTCAATTATTTTAAATTTGTTGAGGTTTGTTTGATGGCACATGACAAGGAAAAAAATTTGCCTGCTGGTGTTTTGAGTAGAGTGTTTTATATATGTCTGTTAGATCTTATCGGTTGATTATGTTTTCAGATTTTTTTAATTATGTTTTCAGATTTTTCAATTTTTGCTGATTTTCTGTCTATGGAGTTCTATTGGATGCTAAAGAGGGTATTGAAGCCTCCAACTATAGTTGGGATTTGTCTGTTTCTTTTTTCAGCTTTATTAGTTTTTGTTTCATGTATTTTGAGGCTGCTGTTTGATGTGTGTACAGTTAGGATCATTATGTCTTCCTGCTGGACTAATGCTTCTATCATTATGTAATGTCCCTCTTTGTCTTTAGTAATTTTTTTTTTTCAGGAAAAAGAATTCAGTCTACTATTTAGCCTTTCTTATTGATGTATTGAAGGCTATCTGTTCTCATGTGGGGACACTAGAAGTCCCTGTGGACCATATTCATTGTTGTCACTGAGCCATGGTGAGGTCTGCGGATGGTCTTAGAGCACCAGAGACTTCTATGTGGAAGTGTGTTTGCTGCCATACAGAATGACCTTTGCCACAAAGTTTTCTGTGTGGATGAATTTTCAGTATAGAAGTATGTCCACTGTTTCCCCTACAGGGATCTAGAACAAAGCCAGTGTTTTTGATGGCCTAGCATATCTGAAATGACAAACTTAAAGTTCTTGTAAAATGCAGCCCACCTGACCTTTCTGATCTCAGTTTCTGCTGCTCTAGAAAGTTAATCTATCAAAGCTTGTAACTCAAATCCTTTAATGCAGTGGGGTGTCATCTAACTTATTTTCCCAAGAAAGAGATACAGGGTAATGGTCCCAGAAATGTGGAATGGTATTGTGGGTCTCTGGCCTCCTCTGGCTGGGCTGTCTGATGACAGTGCCCATGGACATTGATGTGGTCTGGAATTGGATGGAAAACAGAACTTGCCAGACCACATCCTGATTCATAAAGTTGGCTGACACCTGTGAGGGTGTTCATACCACATGGAGCTTACCAGCCTGTAGAAGTATAAGCGGGAAGACAAAGATATTGTCAGGACAATATTGCCACCTGACTTTAATTCTCTGAACACAGTGTACTAATGTAGAAAGAAGAAGTTGTCTTTGAGAGATGCTTATGACGTTTACTTTTGAGAACTTTCTGGATTGCAGAGCTAGTTGATTTTTGATTGACAGCCATAGACTTACTGACATGGTCTCTGCTAAAATTTGCAGGTCACAAGGTAACCCTCGTATGAGAGTCAGATACCTACCACCATCTACAGTATTTTCCCTTCTTCCCTCCCTCCCTCTCTCTCTTCTCTCTCTTCTTTCCTTTCACAGAATCAGAAAACTTTATGAGCCATGGTGATCAGAAAGTCTTCACAAAAGTGATGAGACTTAAATCAGATTTGAAATACAGTCTTAAGTCACATTTCCTTTCAAAGTGAACAGCATTGAGACCAGATATGGAAATATTGTATTTCTGGAAATATTGTATTTCTGGTTGCTTTTTTTTCTTAATTTTTTTTATTGGGGTGTATTGGGGAACAGAGTGTTTTTTTAGGGCCCATCAGCTCCATGTCAAGTCGTTGTTTTCAATCTAGTTGTGGAGGGCGCAGTTCACTGGCCCATGTGGGAATCGAACCTGCAACCTTGGTGTTATGAGCACTGTGCTCTAACCACTGAGCTAACTGGCCGCCCTCTGGTTGCTTTTTCATAAGCTGCCTCTTCAGTCTTTTTGTTTTCCTCTAATAGCATGAATAACTCAGATTTGGCTCTTTTTAGTTGTAATTCTTGTTCTGGGATCCACCTCTATTAGCAAGTACATTTGAGGCTAAAAGTATTGCTTCTTCTTCACAGGACGAAGTAAACCAGATCATGGAAACCAATTTGTGGCTACGTCACGTATGTATCTATATCACATGTCCTTCTCTTCGATCTATGTTACTTGTGTATTAGCCGAACAATGCCTAATGGATAAAATCTATTAGCATTTCCTCTTCCATCTGCAACTTATGATACAGCATAGAATATTACCTACCTCTAAAGCCTAAAGCTCAGCTCTGGTAACAGCTGGTCTGATGCAAGCTTTGCGGGTGCAGAAACCTAGTGACAAAGTTCTCTGGGATATAGAGATTCTGTCCTTTCTGGTTTCTGCTCTAAAGTCTTCTATTTTTATCTGTACTTTGAACTCCAGTGTCAGATGCTTGCCTATTCTTTGATCCTGCTGCACTAGGCCTAGGGAAGTCAGTAATTAAGCACAGTAACATGGGAGTTAGATTTTCACCAGCTTGTTTTATGTTATATCATCTCGTTCTTTCTTCTTGTCTTAATCTTTTACACAGATTTTGTAACAAGCTCATCATCGTACACTTGAACTATCTTTTTAAATATTAGAACTGAGTTGCTACTCCAATATGAATATTGTCCATGGAACATGGAATTTGAGCCTATAACCTTGGCTAGCTAATTAATAAACAACAGATAATTATCTAATATCCATTAGGTAATTTATGTTTTCCAAAATCAGCTCAGCTACCTAGCCCCCTATTCTCCATGGGTTTACTCTCCCAACTTTTGATAAAAACTAATGTACACTTCAAATAAGAACTTAATTTAAAAAAAAAAAAACTGATGAACAAACATAGAATTAACATTGGAAGAAATTTTTTAAAAATTGACTTCTATTTCCTTTAGATCTGGAATGATTATAAATTGCGCTGGGACCCAATGGAATATGATGGCATTGAGACTCTCCGTGTTCCTGCGGATAAGATCTGGAAGCCTGACATTGTTCTCTACAACAAGTATGGGTGTCTGACAGAAGCAGTGTCTTTCCAAAGTTGCCTTTGGTGCATGCTGACCCATAGCATGGGTCCATTACTAATGGTGTCTGATTTACCTTGCAGTGCTGTTGGCGACTTCCAAGTCGAAGGCAAAACAAAAGCTCTTCTTAAATATGATGGCATGATAACCTGGACTCCACCCGCTATTTTTAAGAGTTCTTGTCCTATGGACATCACTTTTTTCCCTTTTGATCATCAAAATTGTTCCCTGAAATTTGGTTCCTGGACATATGACAAAGCTGAAATTGATCTTCTAATCATTGGATCTAAAGTGGATATGAATGATTTTTGGGAAAACAGTGAATGGGAAATTGTTGATGCTTCTGGCTACAAGCATGACATAAAATACAACTGTTGTGAAGAGATATACACAGATATCACCTATTCTTTTTATATTAGAAGACTGCCAATGTTTTACACCATTAACCTGATCATTCCCTGTCTCTTTATTTCATTTCTAACCGTGTTGGTCTTTTACCTTCCTTCTGACTGCGGCGAAAAAGTGACGCTTTGCATTTCAGTTCTGCTTTCTCTGACTGTGTTTTTGCTGGTAATCACAGAAACCATCCCATCCACGTCTCTCGTGATCCCACTGGTGGGTGAGTACCTACTGTTCACCATGATCTTTGTCACCCTGTCCATCGCGGTGACTGTGTTTGTGTTGAACATACACTATCGCACCCCAACAACACACACCATGCCCAAGTGGGTGAAGATGGTTTTCCTCCAGCTGTTACCCCAGATCCTGATGATGAGAAGGCCTCTGGACAAGACGAGGAAGACAAGTTATGATAAAAACCCCAAAGGCATTTCCAGTTGTCCTGCCAAAGTCATGTTTGGTAATCGCAGAGAGCCCAAACTTCTTCAAGAATGCTACTACTGTCGTAAATCATGTCACCTTGCCACCAGCAAGAGAAGATTAAGTCATCAGCCTTTACAGTGGATGACAGAAAATTCAGAGCATTCGCCTGAAGTTGAAGATGTGATTAATAGTGTTCAATTCATAGCAGAAAACATGAAGAACCAAAACGAAACAAAGGAGGTAAATGTATGTCTTCTCTAGCCTGTCCACCTGCAGCAAGCCTAGAGGCACTTTATAGACATGGTCGTATCTTCAGTGTAAGTTCTGTTTATAAGACAGTCAGACAGTGTTAGGCTAAGATCCAGTTCTGTTATTATGCAGTTGTGGGTGGACTGTCCTGGGGTCGGATGGGGTAACATGTATCCCCAAAGCAAATCTCCACCTCCAGAAATGTTAAGTGAAATCTCGTCAAAATAAACATTCAGGGTGACCTTGGTTAATGAAACCAAGAGCTCCTGCACAAGAAACAATGGCAGACAAAAGGGTGGAGAGGGAAAAGCTGCCCCCAAAGGGGAAGGAGAAATGACCGCAGAGCAGTTTGCAGTCTGAGAGCAGTGGAGGAAAGCAGGAGTGAGTCCTCCGTAGCTCCAATCCCACTTATACTACTGGAGAGGGACTTAGGTGCTGATTGAGCCTCGGGGATAAATTTAGCATCAACATATTCTGTTCCTGCTGCCCAGAGTCTAACTAAAGCAACATGACCGCCCCCATCCTCCAAAGAGAGAGCTCAAGAAAATCATGCCAGTTTTCCATGCCATAAGGATGACTAGCTGAGGGCATCTGAAAATTCATGCCAAGCGTCTGGTTTGACCTCATGCTGCAACTGTCAGCATCCATATCTCCTAGTGAAAGGATATTGTGAGACCTAAAGTCTGCCTTGTTGGTGCAGGGGAAGATACCGTGACTGCATGTCACACAAGCAGGGCATGGGGGATGCATCAAGGGACAAGTGAGCCCAGAACTCATCTCCATGGTGACACCATAAAATCTAGGGGAGAGTTGCTGTTGACTTAATCACCACCAGGTAGGGCTCTCACGACACAACCAGGGAGACTTGGGCAGAAGGTTGGAGGCTAGGCCTGGAAGGACATGAGAAGTGCAATGATTTCTCCATAAACAGAATGACCTTGAGGTCTAGCGGGCTTCCTGTTCCTGATAAGGAGGTCCTCCATCATGCGACACATACCTCAAACCTATTTCCCAGACTTGCCAAGGGGTCAGGTATACAGTGGTGCCAATGACAAGAGTTGCATTTTTTTTTTTTTTTTGACCAGCTATTTCTTGGGAGCACTTCTTGCCATTAAGAAAGATTCTTTGTGACCCACAGAATCCTGACTTATTGAGATCTGCATACTCTGCAGCCAGCTGCAGGAGGCACTAAGGGGACTTGTGTATCCACCCTCTTCAGACGAAACAAAAGCTCTACTGTGTACTATATAGGAGACACAGGTTAACCAGAATAATGCCAACATTTGCTTTAAAAATCAACCAGAAAACATTTGAAAAGGAAGAAGCGTATTTATGAAATAGAGCATATTTCCTATGGTGTTGATTTTTTAAAAATTGCTTTGACCTTTGTTTGCTTTTCAGGTTGAAGACGACTGGAAGTATGCAGCTATGGTGGTGGACAGAGTATTTCTTTGGATATTTATAACCGTCTGTGTGTTTGGAACTGCAGGGCTATTTCTACAGCCACTACTTGGAAACACAGGAAAATCTTAAGGATTTTATCTTCTGAAATGTACAGACACTGTATTTGTTCCGTGTTTCCTACAGCAAGGAAAGGGACATAAAGCTTCCCATCTAAGTCTCTCATCTATGGAAGCTGATGACCTGATGGAAAGAGAGGACTTTACTGCACATGAGGAGCCTGAACGCCTCCTTTATAGCACAAAAGTGCTTTCAGATGTGCTCTCACACTGGAGCCCAGAACTGGCAGCACCCACAGGCTTGTCTTGTCTGTACATGTTCAGCTTCCAGGGGCGTGATGAGCCATAATACAGCAAACCATGTAATCAACATCAAGCCACACTAAAAAGGGGTTCTGTTGTCCCTCCTGTTTATGCTGCTGATCAGCACCATGACACATGCCAGACATGAAGCTCTGACACATGGACCTTGCTGACATTTGCAGTGCTGGTGAACTCCTGTAGGCTTGCCTTCTTCTGCATGTCTCTGTGATGTAGCTCACACACCAGCATTATTTGATACTTTAATTGGTGAAAAGTAATAGCAGACCGTCAGAGCCCATCTCAGCAGGCTGTTTGCAGTTAGCACTCATCGGGCAAGAAACCTGAGGGGTAACCCGGCACTGTGCTAGGCATTGCACAGGTAACAGAAATATGTTCTGTCCCCAAGCACTTGCCGCTTTTTAGAAAAGTCATAAATACAAAGATCTCCAGGAACAGATATCTTGTGGGGAATGTGACTAGAGCAATCAAAGTTGGAGAACATGGTGTGGTGTGGCCAGGCAAACTGAAGCAACCTGTTGTCTTTTCTTGTCAGCAGTTTCCATTTGCTCTTTGTAGCTGAAACTGAAAATAAAATTATTTCTTCTCTAAGAAACTGATCTTGTACTGTTTAGCGCAATTCCTTTTCTGAGAGGGAGCACCTTAGGAATTCTGTTTTATTCCACTCTATTATCTTATGTGTTGTATAAATATCATAGCAATTTAAAAGGTGTATTTTGAAGTAGAAAAAAAAATCTGACCTAATAAACGATTTCATTTCATTTTTGCCTTTTCCCTTCTGATCCTTGTCTACCGGCACATGTAATTTCACACTTCAGTTTTACCTTTTAATTTCATATTTTGCTGTTTTATCAAAGCACCATATTAACAACATTTCTCCACAGGTTTCATAGTCTTGAAGTATAATTTTTAAGATTGCGTTATCTCTGATGTGTTGCTACACCACATGTTAATTGTTCCTTGTCTGTCTCAGACTGGAGCATCTGGCACTTTGTGGCACACCAGGCAAAGGTTTTGAATTTGAATTACTTTGTTTTAAAGTATTTTTACTCCCTCTCATATTTGTGTTTGAAGTACCTATATTTTATCTTTCTATCTTGAGTGAGGGTTGGTTGTTATACTTGATAGTTTGTTTTTTTTACTATCAAACCAAATAGATATTTAATTTTATTTTTTAAAATGTTTTAATTGTGGTAAAATACACATAGCATAAAATTTATTATCTTAACCATTTCTAAGTGTTCAGTTCAGTGGCATTAAATACATTCACATTGTTGTGTAACCATCACCACCATTCATCCCCAGAATTCTTCCTTTTTTTTAATTTTTCTTTTTTTTTTTTTAAGAATATTGGGGAACAGTGTGTTTTTCCAGGGGCCATCAGCTCCAAGTCATTGTCCCTCAATCTAGCTGTGGAGGGCGCAGCTCAGCTCAGTCCGTTTTCAATCTTTAGTTGCAGGGGGCGCAACCCACCATCCTATGGGGGAATTGAACCAGCAACCTTGTTGAGAGCTTATGCTGTAACCAACTGAGACATCTGGCCGTCCTTAATTCTTTCGAGTATATATGCTTACACAGTGGAAATTTTGCGACTTAATTGTCTGACCTTCATATACCCAGAGGCAGAATTGCTGGGTTATGTGGCAATTCTATTTTTAATTTTTTGAAGAACCACCATACTGTTTTCCACAGTGACTGTACTGTTTTACATTTTACCCACAGTCACTAGGACTCCATTTTCTCCACATCCCCGTCAATACTTGTTATTTTCTGGGTTTTGACAGGAACTATCTTAATGTGTGTAAAGTACTATCTTGTGGTTTTCATTTGCATTTCCTTAGTGATTAGTGATGGAGAGCATCTTTTCATGTGCTTATTGACCATTTGTATATCTTTGGAAAAATGTGTATTCAACTCCTTTGCCCTTTTTAAAATCAGGTTGTTTGATTTTGTTGTTGAATTATAGTAGTTCTATATATTTTCTTGAGTTAATCCCTTATTAGATATAAAAACAAGACTTTTAAGAACTGCAAAGTAGGAAGATAGGAGGAAAGTGCTTCCAGCCGGGGGCAGGGAAACCCGGATCCTGGCTTCTGAAGAGATTCTTTTATATGTGAACATGTGTCAGACTTCCCAGCCCAGCTTTCCAGAAGTTGCTCAGTGATCCTCAGGGCAGAGAAGATGTTGTACTCACAAGTAAACAATTTAACAACATACATTTAAAAGAAATGAAAAGCATTTGAATAAAAGGGGAATTACAGCATTTGTTCAGAAGAGCAAAGGGAGGCAAAAAATGAAAATTTGTAAAGGGTCATGAAGGGAGTAAAGAATTAAAAATCTCTTTGTTAATCGAGATGTTTAAGTTTTAGAATTGACGTGAAATTCTCTTGTTTATGATTTAATTATCAATATCTCTATGTATGTGTGTGTGTACATAGGGGCGTCTTTGTGTATCAGAACAGAACTATAGATTCTATGACTTTTAGAGGTAGAATGGAACTCAGATTATTTAGCTGAATTTTTTTTTATTTTATCTCAAGTGGTAAAGTGCCTTGCTTATGATCATGTAGCTTACAAATTCAACTCTAGAACCCACATCTCTTGACTCTTGAACTATTTCCCTGACGCCTGTATAATTCAGTCTCATGAGATGGGAATAGAAAAAGACAGTAAATCAACAACGATGGCCCATCTTCTCTCCTCCTGACCCCATGCCCACCTTATAAGGCTAGGGGAAAGAAAGCATCTTTCACTGTCAGTAGTCAGAAGGAGAAAGAGAGCTTTGAAATGTAAACCAGTTTAGAGAGATGAAGCAGCAAATGCTCTCTTATTTTAGAAAGGCCAGGGCTACTTGTAATGTTAACATTTATTTTAATGAAGGCAGAGAATACTAATAGCGCATGTGGACTATATATAAGTCTTCAGAATAAGATCAGTCATTGCTGAGTTGAATAGCACACATGTTTGGGCCTATAAATCATGGGTCAAAGTGGAAACATCCAAGGCTATCTTCTCTCTAACTGCCCCATCAATTTGCACTTGTTTTGGCTGAGGCAGCACAAAATGTGTAGAGAATAAAAATATTTGACATTAGCAGATGCTGAAGTGCAAAGAGACTGCTCCACGGCCGGTGGGTCATCTCTCAGTTTACAGGAGGCAGATTGGAGCGTTGTGCTCATGGAAAGGCTAATTTGCTCCCAATGAGCTCCAATCCATTTTCATTGCGCTGGAATGTGGGTTTGGGTGCTTGATCTTCCAGTTTTTCAAGATAAACTGCAATTTCAGCTTTTTATATAAAATCTAGTTTTGCAATGTGGCAACTAAATTAAGAAACAAAACAAGTCTCTGTGTTAGCTCAACAGAACCTGTGTACAGGGCCACTAGTCTGTAGCCTCTGACTAAACAAACTGGGGCTTGACTCCTTCTGTTGGGTGAGGACATGTAAGACGGGGGCAAAGTCAGGTGGTGGGAGATGCAAGAGCTGGGAGAGGAAGATGTAGCTCCAAGAACCATGGAGGCACTCATACCGTGCTAAGGTCTGGGTGCCTGCCACTTGAAAACATTAAAAAGTGAAAGACATGGTTGGTGGAAAGAAAAGCAGATTTATTCAGAATGCTGGGAGGATGGCGGACTCCTGTCCAAAGGCCACCTCCGCGTTCCTAGAACGGGCAGACGGTTTTATAAGTACACAAGAAGAACGAAGGAAAGGGGGAGTGGGTCAGGCAGGTCAGAGGGCTGACATTCGTCCTTGGGTCTGGTCTGTTTTAAGATAATGTTATCTCTGGACTTTGGACTTGCACTGGCCACCACCACCAAAGGATTAAGAAATTGCCCTTTCCAGGGTTGGATTCTGTTCATTAAATGGATTAACGAGGTATGGGTAGCCTTGAGAAAGGGAATAAACTGAGTTCTTCAGTTAACCAGTGAGGGGAGAAACTAAGAGGAAATAGCTGAATCTCAGGGTGGATGAAACTGCAAACTAACAATCTAACTACAAGTGTCTAGATAACTGAGTTATGCGGTGAGTCAAATTGCAAACTAGCTAAGTCTAATTACGCTATTGAGTTTCTCAATTCCACCCTTACAGCACCATCTGAGGGCCTAGAGAGCACATACTTGGGATGCCCCCACCCAACCCTAACCTCCTGCAAGGCCCAGGATGTGCCTGTTTTTTTTTTTTCCAATGTGCTTAACTTTTTATATTAATATTGCTCAATGCTGATAGGATGGTTTCCCATTTTCCACCTTGAGATAGCTAAGTTCTCTTTTTATTCTATTTTTATTTTTCACTTACAGTTGACATACAATATTATATTGGCTTCAGGTGTACAAAATAGAGATTAGACATTTATATAACTTACGAAGTGATCACCTCGAGAAATCTGGTACCCATCTGACACCATACATAGTGATTACAATACCATTAACTATATTCTTTATGCTGTACTTTACATCGCCATGACTATTTTGTAACTTCTTAACCAATTTGTACTTCTTACTTGCTTCCCCTTTTTCACTCATCTCCCCAACCTCCCCTCCCATTTGTCAACCATCAAAATGTTCTCTGTATCTATGAGTTGGTTCTGTGTTGTTTGTTCCTGTTCTGTTTGTTCATTTCTTTTGTTCTGTAGTTTCCACATGTAAATGAAATCATGTAGCATTTATCTATATCTGACTTACTCCACTCAGCACAATTCCCTCTCTCTAGGTCTATCTATGTGGTCACAGATGGCAAGATTTCGTTCCTTTTTATAGCCGAGTAATAATTAATTGTATATATGTACCACCTCTTCTTTATCCAGTCATCCATTGATGGACACCCAAGTTGCTTCTATATCTTGGATATTGTAAGTAATGTTGCAATGAACTTATGGATGCACACGTCCCCTCGAAGTAGTGTTTTGGGTTTCTCAGGGTGAAAACCCAGAAGTGGGATTACTCAGTCCTTCTTTGTCTCTTGTTATAAGGGACAGCTTTTTTTTTTTTTTTTTTTTGCACCCACCCCCCAAGGAGGTGCTTCTTATGTGTAGTGAGGGTAAAGGGCAGTAAGAACAGGGGTACAACATCTGAGCATAGCCTGTTGCCCGTCCCCCCCTTTGACTTTGGACCTATCATCTAAACCCTTCAGCAGTACCAGCCATTCTCAATTGGAGACTGCTCCCCTTTTACACACAGGCATGCATGTGCGTACACACACAAACACACATACACACACTATTTCTAGTTGGTATTTGGAAATGTCTAACAGAGCATTTTAGTTGTCACAATGACTGGGGATGCTATAGTCACATATGGCCAAGGGGTAGATATGCTAAGCATCCTGGGACAGACCAATGAAGAATTTTCCCTATGAAAATACCCATAAGGCTCCCTATGAAAAACTTGGAGCCCTCTTGAGGGTATTAGTTTGGAGCACAGCACATGCTTGGCAGGCTTGTTGAGGAACAGCCACACACCCTCACTGGGTACTTCTTGGTGGCAACATCCATCCTGCTGGAGAAACAGTAAGCCTGAGCCTTCCTCACTCTTTTTCCCTGGAGGGTAGAATTTTACAGATGAAGAGGACCTTCATCTATAAGCAGGGATGATGATAATGCCTTCTTTGTAGGGCTGTTTAGAAGGCTGCCTGGGTTAATCTTCACAATTTATAATCTTCTTTCTATAATTTCCCTTTGGATACTGTATTCTTCTGGGCTAGTTGGAGCTCCTCTTGTTACCCAAAGCTGGGACCATCCCTGAGCATTCAGAGGCCATGTCTAATTCTACAACAGGCCCGGCTGCCCTGTCCTGACAGTGGTTATTCTGCCTGGAGGTTTGACAGTGAACATCTGTGGATATATTACTGCCCATGGCTAGTTTTCCCAAACCTAAGAAGGTCCATGAACCAAAGAAATCATACTACTATTATTTTCACTATTATTTTATTGACATACTGAACAGCAAGTCTTAATACACAGAAAGAATCTGTATCAGGTTAAACATAAATGGTAGTTACTATAGCTGTTATTAAACAAATTCACTTTAATACATAATAATAGGTGCTTCCAAGAAAGAATTATGACACAACCAAAAAGTCCATCCCAGCACAAAAATATTACTCTTTGGAAATTACAGTGTTCTAATGTAGCTGTTTACAGACCATCTTTAAAGGAGCCAAGGTCATAGGTAGGAGTCTTTATAACTGCTGTGTGTTATGGCCACAGGTTATACCACTAAATTTACCACTGGATAGGTGAAGAGATAAAGCTGTCATCATTTTAACCTAGGAGTTAGTCTTAACACTAATTATGAGATAGCCAAAAAGTATATGTCTCCTTATAAAGTATAATACAAACTATGCATCATCATCTATGATGTACTTTGTGAAAGATATTGAACTACAATTATGGTTGTAACTTCCAATTTACAGGAAATACAAGAGACAGAGGAACAAGTTAAATGACACCAGAAGCAAGCAACCAGATAAATCCAATACATGAGACATTCTTGGGGAAAACTGATTTAGTCTTTTCAACAAACAGTGATAAGAAAGAAATTAAAATAGATTTAAGTGGCATAACACTATGGGCTGAATCCTATTTTAGACAATAAATTTAGGCTATACTTGAGATAGGGAAACTTGAATATGGAATTATTAATTTTTCTAAGTACAATAATAATATTTTAGAAAAATGTTAATGTAAGAAAATGTTTCTTTAAGATACATACTGAAAACACACACACACACACAGCTGGTTAAGAGGGGCTGAGCAAGAGTACAAATTTGTCTTCATTTTAGACAAATAGCCCAATTCAAACTTTCTGGTCCTGGTTTAATTAATCAGCAAATATTAATTAAACCTTGACCACGTACACAGTTCTATTAGATTCTGTTGGGTGTATAATGAAGGATATGCTATGATATAGCTAAGGAAATAAAATTCACTTGGTAAAATAATAGAGAGCAATTACATTCTAAACTCTATAGCAGAGACTGAAAACACCACAGGCTTTCAGAAACAGGGAGCTCAGTGGGGACTGTGTGTTCTGTGAGGGCTTCATGAGGAGGTGGGGTGTAAGCAGAGATCTGAAGGATGAGAAGAATTTAGGACAGCTCTCTGTGTGCCTGCACATGTATGTGTGCCTGCGTGTATGTACCTGTTCCTGTGTGTGTGTGTCCATGCATGTGTGTGTCTGTTCCCGTGTGTTTATTCATGCATGTGTGTGTCCCACATGCTCACACATGTGATGGAGAGTTGTACGTGTCTTGCAACATCCACTTGTTGGAATTAGCTGGCAAGTTTTGCCCACAGAAGATTTTTCTTGCTATACATTTGAAATTAAAATTTATTTGCTTTGGAGTTATCTTTTATAGTTACTTCATTAGGATTATTGTGATATATAAATATTTATCCTTTTCCATATTTGAAACTGTTATCGTCTCCCAACTTAGTTGCAAGGAGGCTTAAGCTTCATGTACACATATAAATGTTTGACCTTTTCTGTATTTGTGCCCGATCAGAAAGAGGCTTGCTATAGAAAGTGTTTCATTTTCCAAAATTTAAAAGTGAATTCCAATTGAAATGCATTTTTCTACGATTAGTATTGTCATTTACCTAGCAAACTAAAGAGTTAGATCAAGTTAAGTAATGCGTAAAAGTCAGTAATGTTAGCACTAAAAAGGCCAGTGATTTGCCCTTTGATTTCACCATCCCATCAGGGATTTACAGCATTGAATCCTTGATTGCATCACAATGTTTTCCTGCAAATCCTGTCCTAACGTAGTGATAAAGCAGACTACATTTTCCCAAAGGAACAAAGTTATAATTAAAAGTTGTGTGGTTTAAAAATTGTGAAAGCTCC
The DNA here is from genome assembly GCF_004115265.2 of Rhinolophus ferrumequinum. Lineage (NCBI taxonomy): Eukaryota > Metazoa > Chordata > Mammalia > Chiroptera > Rhinolophidae > Rhinolophus > Rhinolophus ferrumequinum. The sequence goes on from NC_046287.1 coordinate 57,980,043, forward strand.
AGTATAAATCTCCAAAGCATAGAATTTTAGAGCAAGAGAGAGCTTCAAAGGTCATGAGTCATAACCTCTTATTACTGACAAGAGAGGACAAAGGACTCGCCTAAAGCCCCACAGCTCACACTTAGGTAATGGCTGGTCTAGAATGCAAGAGTCCCAGTGCTCTGGCTCCCACTTTCCATATTGTCTCCCTTTTAAAAATCCAGTGAAATGTGCAGAAAAGTAATGGATATGTGGATCATACAAGGATCCCCAATATTTTATAATGTGTGTACATAACACACAAAAAATACAGTACTGTGGTACAAAATTTGGTATCTATTAAAAGCAAATACATCGACCATATTAAATATTACCTAAACATTTAAAATATATAAACATGATTTCTGTTTTGTAATTTAGAATTGCTATTTAGGGTGATTTTAATGGCATGAATCTGTCTAAAAAAGCAGTCCAGGCTATTTGAAAACATTCTATTACTTTCATTCACTGCTGTTCTTTTTGTTCTAAGAATAGAGCAGATCTAGGAACTTTGTAGGCCTATGAAAGAGAGCCATACACGACAGGGAGGGTAATTAAAGGAACAACTTCAGGAAGGAGTGATCAAGGGCACAACAGAAGAAGAAATTAGGTATGAAAAGGAGAAGGGCTAGTTGGTAAGAACAAGATGGTATATCTGACTGGAAGCAGGAAAAGCTGTCAGAGAATATGATAAATGTCCAGGAGACTATAAACAGCCAGGTGTGAAGAACCCCACTAGCGTGGACATGGTCCTCCTGCCAAGTCTAACAACATGGGCATCATTAACTTCAAGACAGGCCCCTGCTCCTTTGTTGCCAATAAAGAGCAATTCTATTCCTAACAGAATCATCTTTTCAGTTCCCATCCATGTCCAGCATCCACCAGTCTTCAAAGTCAAAATTATTCGGAGTCCTTAAAACAGATTCACACTCTTCTCATGGTATGGCGCCAGCGTTGGTCTTCAGTGTTGTAGTTACCATGAATAGGGACTAGGATTTTAAAAAGATTTCTAGTATAAAATGGCTGGCTGATGTGTTTCTTTCTTTTTTTCTCTTCTGAATCCTATTGATATTTCAGAAGAAATGTAACATGAAACTAAATTCAAAACAGCACTGGAAAGTTGGCTTAAAAAAACCATTTATAAAGAGACTGTTCAGTACAGGTACTTCAAGGAAAAGACAACGGGTATCAATGACTGCACTTCTAGTAGCAGATGACATTGTTTCTACTGTAAGTTATTTTGCTATGACCTTAAAGAAGCTTGCAACTCACAGTAGGTTCTAGTTTCACCATCTGAAAACCTTTGCAACGTGATGAATAACACGTGACTTAGAGGTTTACCACCTTCAGGTGAGACCATTTCTAATGAATGCCATGTTTGAGGGGAACTTTAGTTGGCCAGTGGCGTCTTGGAGTCTTCATAATGACAATTATGCTGTGCCAGGTGCTTTCATACCAGTGAAATTCCTAAACGGTTGTTGAGATTTGTTCATCCACGCTGCAAGAGGAGCACAACACATAGCCCCAGTATGCAACTCAGGCAAAACCATCAAGGACACCAGTAGATACAGGAGACCCAGGTCCTGCCCACATGAATGGCTACACATGAGACTTCCTTGAATTCTTGGTGGGCCTCCATAGTCCAGCTTCCTGGGGGTATTAGTCCACCAATCAGCAACAGTCTTTGTGCGTCTTGGCTTGTGACCTCAGGCCTGGACATATGACTGCTCCCTGAATGTCTGCGGAAGCCTAGGCAGGGGAGTGCGGAGGTTCTGCTTTAGTTAAACCCAACTCACTCTAATAGCAACCACGAATTTACTGTGGGCAAACCCTCTTTCACCAAAGTTCAGTTTCTATGAGGATGACAGGCCCTTCCAATAAACACATGCTGTATGTACATGCTAGCAAGATGTCAGTTCTAAAGTGTCATTTGATATCATGGTATGTATTTTACATTGCTCTGGAGACTTGTTCCTAGTGGTAACTGTGTAGCCACATCTTCAAAGCAGGGGTGAAAATCAGAACCGAGCCTGTAACTGACACTATCAGAAAAAGCCACAGGAAGATGCGGTCGAGAACCTGAGCTACAAATTTCCAGTCTTGTACTACCTGCAAAAGAGAAAGAGACGCTTTCTGTTTAAGGTACTGGACAACTGTTCTGAATTCATTTCAAGGAATTTAAAAAGAGTAATATTCAGGTTTACAGTGCATCGGTTTTCAAAACACACCTAACACATCTCCTGCAATATAGGCTCAGATTCGTTCCCTTAACTTTGCTAACAGTGCCCCCAAAAAACAGCCTGTGAGCACTCTATCAACATTGAAGACATACAATTGAAACAACAGAATCATTTATGCATTTATAAACATTACTGTTTAAAACAGGAAAAGCCTGAGTTTTACACAAATAAAAAGCCAGTATCTCTTGGTGTGATGCTTCCTGATATTACATAAGAAATGACTTGCAAATTTATAAATTAAGAATTTTCATGGCCCAATGTCACAAGTCATCTTTTCTGCTACTCCTCATCTGGGCATGGCTGCTATAGATCCAGAATGATGGACACTGCCAAGGAGAACGGACAGGAATTCATAAGGGAGAGAGGAGACCAAGTCCCTTTGGAGAAAGAGAAGTTGCGGGTAATGGGCAAGAAGTCTCTAAGGGCAAGGTCAGAGCAAGGACAAGCAGCGAGGCCAGGAAAGTCTGAAGAACAGACCAGTTCTCATCTTTCAAGGGAAAATAAGTGTCCTATTTCTCCTATCTGGGGATTTTGGGTCATGTCTCGAGTCATATAGAATATAGGTAGAATCTGAGTCAAGGACTGTTTTGAGTCTGAAATTCACACCCTTGTCACACTTTTTTTTTTTTTTAATCTGTAAGCTAAATAACTACACCCTTTTCTCTCAAAATATTTGTTGTAACACTATATTTTTATATTAACTTAAAATTTTAATTCTTTCTGTTCTTTTATTTCCAAACACTATGGATAGAAATATCCATCATCCTGTAAAAAACGAGAGAGAAATTACCAGAGACCACAATGGCCAACTTAAAATGTCGAACTGAATTATTTTAAATAGAATTAAGTTTAACCATAAGGAATAGTGCTTAATCTATAGTTGCTTCACTTTTCCTCATTCTGTTTTTGTGCACTTCTTCCTAAAAATCCATACAAAATTCCTAATTTATGTCAGGGCTTGTTTTAAATTCTATAGATGCAAAACAGGTAGCTAATAATGTCATATTTTAAACAATGACAGCATTTTGTTGTAAATAGATGTGAAAATATTCTTTCTTGGACACTTCAATGGCAGCGTTATTACGAATATTAGTTTACTCACCTGGGTAATAAAATGCTCTTTCTTCACATGCCTTGAGATGTATCTGATGGAATCAGCGGCCTTTTCCAAGAAAGCCACCAGGACTTTTTCTCCATCACTAACGTGTTTTTGTTTCTTTTTTTCTAGGACTTTGCTTTTCATTACTGGTTTACTCTCCTCTTCATCTGGGAAAGAGTAACGATCCACGTGGTCCTTCATGCAAAGTAATTTAGGAAGTTTTTGCAGAAATAGCCTCTTAACCCAAGGGGCCATGGGATGGTAAGTTGAAGAAGATCTATGGTGAACATTAATGACAAAGACAGTAACAATAATCGACAGGGTAACGAAAATCATAATAAACAATAGGTACTCCCCAATGAGAGGAATGACCTTTGAAGAAGATGGAATTATTTCCTCAATTACTAAAAGAAAAACTGTCAGGGAAACCAAAACAGATGTTGATAAGGAAAGTTTTTCTCCTTCGTCAGAAGGTAAATAGAACACGAGAACAGTTAGAAAAGAGAGTCCCAGGCAGGGGATTATCAGGAAGAGGGTGTAGAACAGAGGCAGGCGACGCAGGACAAAGGAATAAGTGATGAATGGATATGAGTATAAACCATCTCTTCTGTTTCCCTTCATCCCTTTTGCATTTAGTATTTCCCATTCTCCATTATCAAAGAAGTCTTTTCTGTCAACATTTTCATTTATCAAAACGAGGTCAACCATGGTACCATCGTACGTCCAGGACCCGAACTTCATGGAGCAGTTCTGCCGGTCAAATGGGAAAAATGTGACGTCCATGGTGCATGAACTTTTATAACTGGCAGGAGGGGTCCAAATGACGGTTCCGTTAGATTTCACTATGACTTTGGTCATGAGGGAGCCTTCGAAACGTCCATCAGCACTGTAGTAAAAGTAGTTTCACTTTAATGGTTAGTTGAACACTTTATTAGTTAGGTTTTTTTTTTCTTTTGTCCACCACTGTACTATTTGTATTCTGTAACTTTCCTACTCCTGTGTCAAACAATATTTTAAAAAGAAATAATTCTCTTGTTAAAGTTGTACATTTTTCTTAATTATTTTGCCCAAACCAGGCTTTTCTATTTCTAGTCCTAATCTGCCCAGTGTTTTTTTCTTCTGGTGATACTTACTTTTCAAAGAGAACTATGTCAGGAAGCCAGAGAGATTCTGATGGAACTTTAATTGAATGGATTCCACCGTATTCATCAGGATTCCAGCGTAATTTGTCATCTGTCCATTCCTGCATAAAATTAGTATACTATAATTTTATTCTGAACAATCAATGTATTAGACTTTGGAATCTTCAAGTTTATGTCAATCCTCTAAATGCAGTGATTTATTTAAAAAGGGAAATTCATCCACTTTGATCTTATGACCCTATCTGTGGCAGTTCGAGAGCGATAGCTGGAACCAGCCTGTTCTCTGAGCTTGTCCATACCCACACACCGGTCCTGCCTGGGATTTCTAAAATTGCCACGTCTATTACACAAAGAAGAGACTCAGCAACAAATACCACTAATTCATGATCCATTTTTTTTAGCATATTTTCTCTTCAGAAACTAAGAAAAATAATAATATCTCTAACTCAGTTTATTCTAGGAGACTTGGTCTAGTGATATATATATGTAGTCAGATTAAAAACATTTATTGTCTATCTTCAGTGTTGGGCAATCTACTCAACAGGTTTTAGTTGACATGTGTGGCACGCATTCATTATTTTTATTTTTATTTTTTTTACTGGGGAATACTGGGGAACAGTGTGTTTCTCCAGGGCCTATCAGCTCCAAGTGAGGGTTATCCTTCAATCTAGTTGTGGAGGGAGCAGATCACTGGCCCATGTGGGGATCGAACCGGCAACCCTCCTGTTCAGAGCTGGCGCTCTAACCAGCTGAGCCATCCAGCCGCCCTGCATTCATTATTACTATGTTTCATTTCCTGTATCAGTTAGGGATTGGGTTCCACTGCTAGTAAAGACTTCACTGAAGTGGCCTAAAAAAATTAGTTTATTTTCTCATGTTAAAGAAATCCGGAGATAGGTAGTTCAGGATTAGTGTGGGAACTACAGAGGCATAAAGGATGCAGGCTCCTTTACCTTTTCACTTTACCTTCCTAAGTACCTGGCTTCCACCTTCAAGGTGCCACTGCAGTGGCAGACAGCTGTAGAGCTGTTTGAACTCCAGCCGTCAGGCCCTAGTCTTAGAAAGAAATAAATGGAAGGGCAATGATAAAAAGGCAAAAAAGGACTGTAGCAGATGTCTGCACTTTTTTTTGGAACTTTATCAAAAGTCCAATACTAAAACTTTTGTTTACACCTCATTGGTCAGAACTTAGTCACATGACCATACCTATTCCCAATGGAGACAAAAAATATATATTTTTAAATGCAATTTTTAAATGCCCCATTTGCAGAAGGAGAGAATGGATATCAGGTAGGCCACTAACACTTCCTGCCATGATTCCTCTTGAATTTTCTTTTTCTTTAAAATTAATTTTTTTTTTAATATTAGTATTAGGTGTACAAAACAACATAATAATTAGACATTTACACCCCTCACAAAGTGATAACCCCTCCCCAAGTCTACTCACCCTCTGATATCACATATAGCTATTACAAGTCTAGTGATATTTTAATCTCATGATAATGATAAATAGTACAAACGATTTTGATTACTCAAGAGTCTTGGACAAACATCTACCCAGTATGTTAATATGAAACATCCGGTGTTTGCTGACTACTCTTGATGACATTATAATTTTATTCAGTGGAAACAATATTTTCCAAGATTTCTTCTCAAATTCTAATCCGAACTTATTTTGCGAGCACCCAATTACGGTTTAAAATTATATTTCTAATATTGTTAACCTCCAAATGCTTACATATTTTCCCTCATAATAGAAAGAAATCATTTTACATATTTTACAGGGCTGATGGATTCATATTAACAACCTGACCATTAATTGATTGGATTATGAAAGTTAAGTTGGATGATGTATGAATGACCCAATTACAGTAGAAGTGGACTTTCTTAAAAAGATTTTGGATCCAGAATCTTATGAAATCTGATCTGATAATTAAATTCTGCAATTTTACTGTCCCTCATGTGGACAGTTGAGTAATGATGTAGGATAATATTAAATAACATTTCAGAAAATTAGACGGGTATGCCCAGCATGAGGTTTTCTGAAGCCCAGCGATGCTAACTTTGTCATTAAAAAATCAGGAGTCAGCAGATGGGTGACTTCACTAGATGGTAAAATATTGAAATATGCATGATGCCTGAAAAATGATGGAATTATACACATTAGATGAGACATTATCTATTTTAGACAATATCTGTGAGGCTCAATCCTTGAAAAACAACTTTTAAAAGATACAGGTCTTTAAAAAGCGACAATCTAAAGGATGAAAAAAATCGCATGACTATTTATCAAAAACCATGCATATGAAGACTGACAGTTTAAGAGCCCAAACTAATAAAGTATTTACCATGTTTACTTGGTAATCACAAGGTTCCATCTCTTTTTTTCCTTCTTCTTTTGCCCATTTTGAAAAGCAAATATAATTTCCTTTCTATGAATAATTTGTCTCCTGCTAAGGAGAATTTTACTATCAGTAGCAGGTCTGAATGTCAGAAATGTTGAAGGGAACTCAAAGTAGCATTTTTTGTTTGTTTTACTTTCACTTCATTTATGTTTTAAAATTTACTTACAATGAAATGCACTTTTTTGTGTGTACAGGTCTATGTGCGAACAGACACCATCAAGATACCACAACAGCTCTGTTGCCCAACAAATTTCCCATTTTTAATCAACCTCTCCCATATCCACAATCACTGGCACCACTGATCTATTTTCTATTCCTATAATTTTGCATTTATAGTATGTCATATAAATGGGATCATACAGCAGAAAGCCTTTTGATTCTGATTTCTTCTACTTACCATGTGGATTTTTGATTCTTCTATTGTCGTATTAGTAGTTTGTTCATTTTTATTAGTGGTAATATTTCATTGCATGAATGCACCATAGTTTATTTTGCCTGGTAAAATATTTAGATTCTCTCCAGTTTTTAACGGTTATAAATAAAGCCACTATGAACATTGTGTACAGTGTTTTGGGTGAAAAACATTTTTTTTTTCCTTTTGGGAAATTACCTAGGAGTGGGATGGCTGGATCGTATAGCAAGTGTATGTTTAATTTTATATGAAACTGCCAAACTGTGTTCCAGAGTGGCTGTAGCATTTTACATTCCCAATAACAATGTATGAAGGTTCCAGTTGTTTGGCATCTTCTCCTGTGTTTGGTATTTCTCCTGTGTTTGGTCACATTTTTTATTTTAACTATATTATAATAGTTGTAAAGTGGCACCTCACTATGGTTTTTAATATGCATTTTCTTACTGACTAATGATGTTGAGCATCTTTTCATGTGCTCATCTGCCATCCATATACCTTATTTGAAGTGGCTGTTAAATCTTTGCATATTTTTAAATAGCGTTGTTTGTTTTCTTATTGCTGAATTTTTGGAGTTCTTTATGTATTCTGGAGAAAAGCTCCTTGTTAAATATTTGATTTGCAAATATTTCCCCCGCAGTCTGTGGTTTCTTAGTTCTCTTAACAGTGTCTTTCATAATACAGAAGTTCTAAATTTTGATGAATTCATTTTACCAATTTTATCTTTTATGGATTGTGTCATATCTAAGAAATCTTGCCTAATACAAAGTCACAAAGATTTTCTCCTCTGTTTTCTTCTATAAATTTTATAGTTTTAGATTTTACATTTAGATTTAAGATCCATTTTGAGTTCATTTTTTATTATAATGTGAATACAAGTTAAAGTTCATTTTTTCTTTCTTTTTTTTTTTTTGGCATATAGATGCCCAATTGTTCTAGCACCTTTTGTTGAAAAGATTAAACATGCTCCATTGAATTACTTTGGACATTTGTCAAAATTCAATTAACCATATATGTGCATGGGTCTATTTACGGGCTCTCGGTTCTGTGTCATTCTTCTCTATCTCGTCTTTCCCCAGCACCATTCGGTCAGAAATGTTGAAGGAACTCAGGTTACCATCACTTTCTATTGAGTTTTGAAATCACATAATATGAGTCCTCCAACTGTATTCTCCTTTTTCAAAATTGTTTTAGCTATTCTAGTTCCTTTGATTTTCCATATAAATTTTTGACAAAAATCACTCCACTGTCACCCTCCAGCTATGGGAAAATCTGACTCTTCCTCTGCTCCCGGAGCGGGCCTGCACCTCAGACCTGCTCACCATGATCTTCAGGGACCAGATTGGAGTCGACGAAATACCATGAGACTTTCGGGACCACTGGGAAAGAGGCCAGCCATTCTCTCTCCTGCTGAATTTGAACACAGGAAGCACTTTGAGGCTGGAGCCGATGTAGCCACTGTGCTACACTAGAGAAGCCCTGGATGAGAATGGAGTCACCCAGAGGATGAAGAGCCCAGAGACAGCCAGAGGGAACACCAGGCCCTGAGAATCTTACTGGAGCCCCTGGATCAAGCTGCATGTAAAGCCGGCCTTGTCCCTGGACTTTTCAGATTGTGAAACTCGAGAGGTTCTAATTTTGCTTATGCCAGTTTGGGTTGGGTTTTCTGTCACTTGGACTAAACAGTTCTCAGCTGATCCGGGGAGAATCGAGTAGATCTGAAGCAGGCAGCATGCTGCAGGCACACAGGCCATGAGCCCCAGGGACAGACAGAAACTCGGGCAGACGGACTGGAGCTGTGCTCTCACACTCTGGCTCCATCTTGAAAAAACAAGTTAGTGAGCACAGCTAATGAGTTCAATGTCATAGTTCCTCCGTTTGGAACATGAAGATGGCTGCAAATGAAATCGCCTGCTTCTTGGATTCAGTTTGCGCTCTTCTCCAGGCACAGCCAGTCTTTACCTATGCCCAGTTCTCACTGCAGAGGAAGAAGGTGGACGGCTCAAATTCGGGAGGCTTGGTGCAAATCCCAGCAAACAAAGACCGGTTTCACCAGAGATTCCAAGGAAACTGGGCCAACCCCCGAGGCAAAGGATTTTCAGTCAGAAGGATTGGCCTTGCTTACTGGCCCTCCAACAGCAGGATAAACAGCTGTGGCCAGAGATAGATAACACAGAGCTAGTAGTGGCATATTATGGGGCTCACAGTTTGGGGGGGATTCAATGCATTTCACAAATATGCCAGCCTTATGCTCCCATCGAACACACTGCCACCGTGTGCTCCTCGCCTGGTGCTACCTCAGACAATAAACAAGTAAACTGACAGGCAAATAATAACCACACCTGTGGTCCTTGCTGTGACGTGGGGGAGGTTTGGGTATAATGATACAGAACCGAGTTATGGACAGGAAAGGTAGTTTTTAGGAGATGACGTTTGGGCTGAGACATGGAAAGTAAAGAGGAGCAGTGCGGAAAGGGGGTGTTGGGCAGGGAGGTCCGCTGTAGATGGACAGCATGTGGGAAGGCAGAAATGAGTGACTGGATGAACAAGGGATGCATTTGAATCCTTGAGGAAGATATAAAGGGATCTATAGTGGATCCCGTTGTGCTCCTGCCAGTTAAGAAAAAGGGGCTAGGTGGGACTTTTGGTCAATGCCGCTTACTTTGGTGCACCCAGAACAGAAAGAGCACTGAAGCCCTGAGTCCCACACCTGGATTGTCCTTGGCTAGTTGCAGTCTTTTGTGGGGTTGAGAGTCACTCCTCCCAACCTTGGTGTCCTTCTGTAGCCAGACCTGAGGAATCAGAGATCTGTCCTTGACATGCCCATCCAGAGGGGCGCACAGAATTTCTACCAGGATGTGTGTCCACCACGACCCCACATCCTAAGATGACAACCTGTATTAGAGTCAGCAGAGGCAGGACGAGGATTCAGAGCCCAAATCCTCTATCTTGTTCTCTAAGGAGCTATGAGACTTTCTGGGCATTTCCTGGTTCTTTCTGAAACTCTGGGGGCATTTGGAGATTAATCTCCTGCCTCTCCCTTCTTAAAGTAAGAGATTAGAAATAATATCCTGTGCTTGTCTAGCATGTCCTAGCCAAGACCTTCAAAGCCTTTTACAAATATCAGCGCCACTTTTGCAGCAGTTCCCAGGTGAAGAGCTATGTTATTGCAGGAAACAGCAGAGCACAGGATATGACAGGGCCAAATATCAAAGTTAATCTAAGACAAAGAAAAAAAATGGAAAAACACTCCGAGTGTAGGTTTCTTAATTCTGAAAAGTGCAATTTCAAATCCATGTCATATATATTCCTTTAAAATTGTCTTTTCGTACATAGATTACCTGAAATATCACTCATAAATGTCTAGCTATTACCACAATTCAGAACCAAATTTCACTTAAACCTAATCATAAGACTTTTTTTTTCACTATAAATTTTTCAAATTATTCTTACTTTAATTCTAAGACCAATAGCTAGTAAGGAACGAATGTTCCTTGCTCTTGCTTTGATTTGCAGCCTCTGGGACATCTCTGGGAACTTCAGTTATGTTAAGATCAAGTGAAAAAATCTTAAAACCAAATTAATGTTGAGTCATTTTAATCTTAAAGATAGCAACATGACACATATGTCTCATATTCCCATTATATCCATGAGTTGTTAGTGCCAAGAGATAGGGTTTATCATTAAGGGTAAGAAAGCCTACAAAGGTGACACCAGGAAATGATATTTTTTGTGTCCTGGCTACATGCCAGATAATGTACAGGTCACATTCACACACATGATCTCATTTAACCTGCCAACGACACTGTGAGCTAGATATTGCTTCTGTTTTATAGATGAAGAGATTGAGGGTAGGAGAGGTAAAATGACCTGCCCAAGTTTATGTAGCAGGTCTTTTGACTCCTAACTCACTCTGCTTGATTCTTATTCGGGGTCCATTTGAATCAGAAGACCAAAATGGCCTCCTTTGCTAAGTTCAGAGTGAGCCTGTAGAAAAGGTAGGAAAATAAGATGGTGAGTAAAGGTCTCAGATAATTTCACGGACTTGTAAATTCCTTGGCAGGTTGTACAAGATAATTAGGCTTTGGGGCGATCATCCAGACCTTTACAGTGTGACTGTCTCTTCCATAGCAGGTTTGTTTATTTCTCCCCATTTTTCATTATGTTTGCTGAACTTTTTGTTGATCTAAAACAGGAATCAGCTGTTGGAGGAACACCAGTTTAAGATGTTGGCCTTGGCATTCAGGCAGCTTTATTTTCCTTGAATTGTCATGGGGAAAGGAGAGTAAACTGCTCCCAACCACAGTGAAACTGGCTCACTCAGAATCTTATTGTCTTCTTGGTGTTTACGCCCAACAGTACCCAGCCCAATGCCTTACACAGTGCCTGGCGCACAGTAGGTGCTCAGTAAATGGTTGTTGAGTGAGGAAATTTGACATCTGTCATCATAGTGATTATTCACATGATAATATCTAGGCAAAGGGTCCAACCCTTGGGTCATAATGAAAGATTGGTTTCATTTCCTATGACCTTTCAGGTGCTTGTGATGCAGTTTTCCTAGCGTTGAATATGATGAAACAATCTGAGCAGCTAGGGTATTAAGTACCTTCTGATGCAGTTTTAGTGAGTCAATGTTAATAATCTATTTATGATTTATAGGGTTTTGATTACTCTCTGGGAGCACAAAGGAGGAAGACAAACGAGTTTGTAAAGTAAAATCAATAAAATAAAAATAGCTCCACATGGAGGACGTTCTCACGCTGTCGCTAAATTTGTGCTTGATAATGTCTTTTGGTTGAGAGGATGGAGAGAAATGTTGAAATATACCAAAGGAGAACTATGGACATATAAAAGACAGAAGAATTGGGTAAAAAAATCCAAGCGTCTCGGTTTTGTACACTACCATGGGATATGCTTCTGTTCTAATTAGGGAGAATTTTCTTCTCTCTGCAGATATAAATTAAGGAGTGTTTTTCAGTGTCTGGGAAGGAAATGAGAAAAGAGGAGGATGTGATCATTTTTGTCTTATTTTGGCAGAGTCATACAGGGTGATTGGAGTTTCTAATAGGTTTGTTCTGGCATGAATGCTGTGGGAAGTCATGTTATTGAGAATACTATATAGATGGTTCATAACTTCACCTTTTTGGCTTGTACAACTTCTACTGATCCTGTAAGACCCAATATCTCTTCACCTCGGAAGCTTTCTCTGATTTTCTCCCTTTCTTATTTTCATTTTTGTACCAACATAATACCTTATATATACTTTCTTTATGGTGTTTATCATATTACATAGTTATTTTTTACACAGTTAATATCATGTCCTCTTTTTGAAGGCAGGGCTGTGTTTTAATCTTTGTATATCCAGGATCCAGCAGGCACTTAGTAGGTAGGCTCTCAATAGCCCTGTGGAATGGATAGAAACTGGAGTGAACCCTCACTTCATTCTCTCCTAAATGTCTTTCTAGACCAACTCCATGAGCTGTCCCAAAAGTTGAGAAATCAAAACCTTAGAAGACCAGGGTTAGGAACTAGGCTATACAGGCATAGTGCTGAGAGAACTAGACATCGTCCATCAGCTCCCTTCAGAGTGAGGAAGGGAAAGATTTCTTCACATAAGCCAGACTTCCCTTACCAGTGTGTAACCTTTGACAAGTCACTTCAATTCTCTAGTCCTCAGTTTTATCATCTTCAAAGTGGGAATAATAATAGAACTTACCTTATAAGGTGGCTGTGAGAATTAAATGAGTCCATTCCCTCTAAACACTCAGCATAGTGTCTTACAAACACTTAGTAAGGGCTCAGTAAATCTAAGGTATTATTATTATTATTATTATTATTATTATTATTATTATTAGCTGCTCTAAAACTGAGATCTGTGTAAAACACCAATGATAGCTTCTTTTTAAACATCAATTTTATTGTGTCTTTATCATGCATTTTCTTTTATCCTTCATCTTTCTTTTACCCTCTTATTTTTAAAAAAGCTAAAGAAAACAAAAAGTTTAAAAGTAACATGGCAGAGATCAAATCCCTTTTGTTCCAGTCAGCCTTCCTGGTCTACCACCCATGGCATAGAATTCATTCTTCTTTTCTGCTCCCATATTGTTTGCGCCATAACATAGCACTTAGTGACTACTACCTATTGGGACATTTCCGTGCCAAAGCCAACCTGTGTGAGTATTATAGAACAGCTTTGATAATGTTCTCTGCGCTTCTATAAAATGTGTAGCTGTTTCCCCACTTTGGCTCCTCCTGTGATTTAGAAACAAGTTTTGATGTTCAGTGCAGAAGCTGGATGTGGCAGAGAAGGGAAGGGAAACCCAGATTCCAGCCAGATGGGTTAGTAGACTCTTCTGTCTCTGTAAATGGGGGTAATGATACTTGCTTTGCTCATCCAGAGTGATTGAGAAATGTAAACGAGATAAGAGATATGACAACCATTTGCAGATTAAATGCAACGAAAGTCTATTATTCTTATCATTTCTATGAAATGGGAACCTAAGTCAGCAGTCTGGCTTTTCCACGTGTCAAACTGCCCCACTCCTACAGATTTCTCTTGCTTTGTTTTGGGTTTTGGAGATTTTTAGGTTTTGATTTTATCTTGACCTAGAGGCACTCACTAGGCCACTATGATTCTGGTGGCGTAACTTTGCTGGAAGTCATTTCCAAAGCCTTAGTTAAGGCCCGAGGAGCCCATTTGTGGCTTCTCTCCCTTGTTCTCTTCGGCTGAAGTGATTTCTTATTTTCAAAATCTCAAGAAAGTGAAAAGCGCCTACTATGTCAATATTATAGGCCAAGGGTCCGTGGACCACTGTTTTATGCAAGAGATCAATAAGAATTTAATCTCAAGGAGCAATTGGAGGAGGTATGTGTGAAGCAGTGAAAGTGTTTTGTTTTATTTTTCTTGACTTCCTCGGTCTATTTACACTTTAAAAGTTTTTCTTCTCTCCCCTACATGCTCAAATGCAGGACTTGAATATGATTTGATTTTTATTAACTCAAAATATCTCCAAATTCCACAGCCTGTAAAGTGCAAAAGTGGAATAAGTCACTGTGCAATAAGATAGGAATATTAGAAAAATACATTTATTTAAATTGTATTTTTATATCTACATTCCCAGCTTATTTTCTCCTGGACATTTCTTATATGCAAATAAAATAATATATAGATCTATTTCATAACTTGCTAACATCGCTACCAATTAAAGAATCAGAAGAATTGAAAGTGGTAAATATTATAATAATTCTCTAACTCTAATCAAATTTTTGGATGGGAGAAATTTGGTGATGCTAAATGAAGCCTGTGGAATCTCCTCACAGTTTTTTTTATCCATTGTTCCTTACAAACCATTAGCAGAAAGAACTAAACAATGTCTATGAAACCGGAATAGATAACTAACATTTCAATATAAACCAGTGAAAAGTATTACGTTTGTATGTTAAAATTAAGTGACATATTTAAGATAGCCCCACCGGGAAGATTTTAAATCTATGAAAGATTAGGGAGTATTTGGACATTAATTAAACAAGAAGTAATTGCTAACAAAAACAAAACATAAGCAATTAAACCAACTTTTTGCCTCCTATCAAGCAAGTATCAGTTCTTTCTCCTTCCACATAATATACGCAGAACTGGGCTTTGAAAGGTAACAATTTCCTGACAACTCTACACTGAGCTCCTCGGAATAGATACTTCTGTTTTAGGAAACAGGCTATAGCCAAACTAAAAATAATTATCTGAGCACCAAGCTGAAGACCATTCGAAATGCATTTTTAGTAATATCAGGAAAACGTATATTCATTATTTTGTTTAGAGCTGCACTTTGTTCTGAAATTGATGGTGGATGGCCTTTTGTCATCCCCTATTTCCTTTTTCTAGGGAACAACAAGAAACATCAGGGGTAGATTCTTCCCACGGAGGACCAGTGGGGTGAGGGAGAATTTAACATTGCTGATTTTATCATCCAGTTGCAGTATCATAAATGTGGGAAAGTTGCACTCTGGAGCCTTTTCCCCCTTTTCTCCGAGTAGGCCCAGGACCAGTACCCAGGACTCACTTTTGGAGACACACCTGCCCTGTGGCCAGTCCACTCCAGAGCAACAATGCAGAACAAGGCACGCCTTTGGGCTTCCAAGACCTGCTCTCTGATTCTTGTAAAAGAAAGCAAAAATAATAGACCCAATCTGTGGGGACAGAGCCCCAGAGAGCAGTTTCCAGGCTCTCGCCCTCACGTGGAAAGGTGCTGGCTCAGATAGTAAATGGCCATCAACTGTGGCTAGTTGGCCGTCAGCTGTAACCAGTGAGCTATTGGCCTCTAATATAACTGCTGTGGTTATGCTAGCAGAAAAATGGGGGCTAGCAAGAAGATGGTGGCTGAGCTAGCAAGCGCGGATTGCAGTTAGCACGGCGGATTGCAGCTAGCGAGGGGAGTCAGTCAGTTAGCAGAAAATCGGACAGCAGGTCGCACGTCGTCGTGTGAATCCAGCCTCCAGTGAGACTATAGTGGTGTGACTTCCCTACCTATGGCTCTGTGGGTGTTCCTTTTTGGCCTCACCATGTCCTGTGTTCTTATGTGGGGAGCGGGAGCAGAGACTCTGCAGGCTGCCCCGCACGACACAATCATTCCCAAATATCTCCCTAAGGAAGCCAATATGCTCTTTAAAGTAAAAAAAAAAAATTTTCAAATGGGGGCTTTTCTAGATAGAAAAGAAAGGAAATAATTAGGTTGAGAGATACAACACTTGGATTGATGTTTACCTGTTTGAGCCACACATTTGTTGTCATCAGCTGGTTCTTTTCATCCTAAGAAAATGACAGTTAAAAAGATATGAATTCAATTTAAGAGAAGTCATGTTTTGGATTTTTTTTTTTTTTTTGTCAGAAGGACCTTTCTGAGTCTTACTTTTGAGATGTTCAAAGTGTAAAGGACTCTCAACTTAAGAACAGTTAAGTTGCATGGAATCCTAAAATATGTATATTTTGCTTAAAATGAAAAATAATAATTAGAAGCAAGTAGCAACTCATTGTGATGATATTTATATAATACTACATAACCCAGAAAGCACTTTCAGGGTGCAAAGTAGAATGAATGAAATATTAGCTAGGTTGGAGATGGGCTTTGCATGATTTTCTAGAAGAAATCCTGGGCATTGAGTCAGCTGAGGTGGGTGAGTGTGTGTGCATGTGTGGTGGGGTGGAAGATTTGGGCAATGTGGGAAGATTATTCTGGGACTTTGGGGACCATAGCAGGATGATTTTGAAGAATCTGGGTTGTTACAGTTCACTGATTTTCCAGGAATGCAATCATGGCAGAAGTGCGAGCCCAGAAAGAAAATGAGCAGAGAATGTTAAAGTGCAGGTGAGGTCAGGAAAAGGTATGGGGACCTACGGGGATCCAGGAGGACAATGGGGTCACCTAGGCACTCACTCTGGTGCTGTCATCATCTATCTGCCCTCTTTCCTGCAGATACCCTGCCAGCCCTCCCGCAGCTGAGATGACACAAGATCAGCCCTGAGCTCAGTTCTCCCTTCTCTCCAGCTCCCAGTCCTCACCCTAGGTGTTCACCTTGGATACAGCAAACTCACCAGCGACAACGCCTGTTCTAGTAACCACATCCGCCCTCCAGCAAAACAGTCCTACACTAATAGTGTTGCAATGAAAATGTACTTCGTGACACCTCTCATTCTTTCCTCAGGTCATTTCACTGGCTTCTTGGGGCTGATTTTCTCTCACAGTGTTATTTTAAAAATTGAAATGGAAGACATGGGGAAAGAAAACAAAATAAAACTTAGACTCACAAACAGGTTCAGGAATGCATGTTCTTTTTAGCATAGTGCCAAGGATTACTCACCACATCTACAAGCTGAGATATTTTCAATCCAAAGTATACTTTTATAGTGTCATTAGAATTTAATACAGGGCGAACCCATTTCTGATAACTTTGGAATAAATGTCGGAGGAGGGCATCTTCATTTTCAGCTATTGAACTGAATTCTGCAGCAGCTGTAAGAATCATGAGGGAACCTGAATTAACGGAAGAGGCATAATGGCTGCTTTCACATCCTATGGCCCGAAGCTTCATATATTCCTAAACAGCCTAATTCAGCAAAGGCAGTTTTCAGGGTACAGGGGTTCCCTTTAACCATTCTCCATGTCCACAACACAAAGCTGAGAGTAGACTATACTTTACCTAGAACGTTGCTCTTGTGGGATTTCCCCAAGCTCTTTGTTGTTGTATTTTAAACATAGCCCCTCTCTTTGTATATTCAGCACCCCACTAATATCGTACAGCAACTCATTCTGTACTGTATGCTTTACTATAAAAAAAACCCTTAATTTTCCCCCCTGATAGAAACACGATGAGCAATGATTACATGCAAGACACTGCCCAAGTTTACTGGATCAAAACCCAAAGATTCTTAGTAGGAAGAAAAGCAGAACAGCACACATTCCCTGTATGTGCATGAGACCGTCAATTCAATAAGGAAGTAGCAATTCGAAATGCACTCTTAATGCTCCTGGGGTGAACAGAGCTGTAGATAAGATAGGCTGTGTGCTCTGTCTGCCCCCACTCCGTTCTCTTCCGCTTTACAAAGCGTATTAAAATGCAAATGAGTGATACAGAGAGACCTAACCTTACATTTATGCTTATTTATTTAAAAAACTAACTGTTCTCAAACTTTGATGCTTCAATTACTCTTAGTAAGCCCAGCTGCATTATGGAGCTGGTCAGCTGGATGGTTGCCAGGGCAGCACTCTGTAAAGGCAACTAAAACCTTACTGGAAAAAGAGGGGAAGCGAGGGAATTGAAATTCCCTGAAGACTCCTGGGAAAGAGGTGTTCACTTCCTCAGGCTGAACTGCAAGAATTCCTCTACCCCACATCCAGTTTTAACTTCCTTCAAAATACATTGCAACTCTGATTGTCCCCCACTGTCTGCACTGGTACCACTCTATCACACACTCCATCATCTATCTCTTGGATTCATGTGCTGCTTCCGAATTTCTTCCACTTTTGCCCCTTTCATAGTTCATTTTCCACCCAGCAGTTTGGAGCCATCTCTCAAAAGCAGAAGATTGTCAATTCCCTACTCCAAGCTTCCAAACGCCTTCCCATTAAACTTAGAAAAAACATCCCAATCTTACCATGGTCTCCCAGGCCCCCTGGAGCCCCTACCCGCATCCACTCTGCCCTTACCCACTTCTCCAGTGGCTCTAGCCCATCTGCTTTTTTCAGAGCAGGCCAGTGTGCTTCACTCTGGGACGGCTCTTACCCCACACACATTCCTTTACTTTGCTCTATGTTGAAGAGGTCATTTCAGGGTACACAATCTAAAAATCTCTTTCCATACTCTATCCCCTTATGGTCCTTCATCTTGCATCAGAGCACTTGATCATATTATATGCTTATTTGTTTATTGTCTGTCTGCCCCACTAGAAAATGCCAGTTTCAGGAAGCCTTCTTCACGGCTGTCTTCCTAGCTTAGGGCAGAGCCTGGGACACAGTGGCTGCTGCGCTAACAAACACTCGAGTAACAATGCAGTTAGCTGGTTGGCTTGTGTTTGCTCAGTGGTATTTGGAGAGTTTGGGCCAGAGATGAATTGCTTGAAAGAAGAGAGAAGAAGCAGGGAGGCCACAGCGGTCCTTCTGCCTTCACCTGCGCAGGTGACCGACCCTCTCCTCTGAGGAGGAGAATATTGTTTGTGGCAGACACTGCTAGTTCTCTGCCCAACAGCCATTTGCCCTTTCTTCCTTGGTAACAGATGCTAAAGCTATTCAGGATCGCATGGTGCCAACTTAAAATGTTCCCCTCTCAATCTCCCTTACAGGTAGGAATGGCCATATGACAATTAAGATATAAACAGAAGCCAGTGAGTGAGGTTTACAGGAAATATTGTTGAAGAGTCTGGACTCAATCTGACATGCACCTTTCACTTTTTATCTTTTACTTTTTGCCCTTTCTTCTGCCTGCCTAGAATTAGGACAAGCTGTCTAGAGGTTGGCCACCCGAGTATACAAACAAGTCTGTTGAAAGCTACATCCAAAAGATGGCAGAATAGAAAGACAGACTGAGCCTGAGTCCCTGAGAACATTATAGACTGCCACACCAGCTGTGGACTGCCTGCCTCCAAATATCTGGTATGTGAGGCAAACAGTCTCCCTGTTTGGCTAAGCCACTGGAGCCACTGTTATGGTCATCTGAGCGCAGTCCCAAATGCGAAGAGTGCCAGTGTACTGACTTCCCTGAGAGTCCTGTGTCCCCCATTCAGCCCAGTGAACACAAATTACTTAAGACACTATCTCAAGAGAAGGACAGCTGTGGCCTCTCTGCTTCTGTCTTCTCTCAAGCAATTCAGCTCTGGCCCAAACTCTCCAACAGATGGAGACACTGTAGGGAGGCTGAGAACACTGAATCATGTCTGAACCAACACACACACACAGTCTTCTTAGCCCGGACAGCCCTGAGCCATTATAATTTTGTACATATGAGAGGGATCCTAAGAAGAACAGAGATTGTACCTTTGAACTTCCTCCCCTGGCAGGAAAATTTTACTGTCATTTTGAAGGGAGATGGAGTTGCATGGTGGAAGGGAGCTTCTAATATTAGGACCTTGATATTCCCAGCATTTATCACCCAAAGCCATAGCCTTTATGAGGAGAGTTGGCTCCTGCTCTTTACCAGTATTCAAAGTAAAATGAGCAGACCTGCTCTTTAAGGGACCTGTGTCCGTATCGATCCATGTTGTCACTGTCAGGGGGTGAGCTGCTGAATCAAGAAAGAAACAGCATAAATCTGTATGGAATGTTTGTGTCCCTTCAGATTCGCATGTTGAAGCCCCAACGTGACTGTATTTGGAGACAGGGCCTATAAGGAGGTCATTCAGGCTAAGTGACTTCATCAGGGTGAGGCCCTAATCTGATAGGATTAGTGTCTTCCCAAGAAGAGGAAGAAAGACCAAGGATCTTTCTCCACACAAGCACTGAGGAATTGCCTTGTGAGGACACAGCCAAAAGGCAGCTGTTTACAAGCCCAGAAGAGAGTTCTCAGCGGAAACTGGATTTCCTGGCACTTTGATCATAAATTTCTAGCCTCCAGAACTGTGAAAACATAAATTTCTGTTAAGCCACCCAGTCTGGAGTATATAGTACTTTGTTATGGCAGTCCAAGCTGACTACTGTAAATCTGTCTTGACCTTACAAAAAAAAAAGCCAAAGGTTTAATGTTTTCTGCCTAATATCTTCAAGCTTCCTGAAACTTCCCAAAATAGAAGCTGAAGTCATTGACGTTATTGGAGAAGTAGCACACAGGCCGGAAAGTGTTTCTGGTTTGTCCTTTTTGTAAAATAGAACATTGTGAGGAAGGGCAAGTGTCTCCACCATTGATTGTTTGAGCCAGGGCCTCAATAAATATTTGATGACAATGAATGAACAAATTAATGAAAAAATTCGCAAAAGTCCTTAACAGTACTTTTAGTGCACAGGGGAAGGAGGCAGAGTGAACCCAGATCACAGCTCTAGAGGACGTAGAATCATAGATGTGCTCAGGATTTCCAGGACAGGGGGTCTCTGTTTTAAGGAATAAATGGGTTCCTGAAAAGCTGTGTATAAACCAAATTTTTGCAAATGGATTTACATTTTAAATTAATTAGACAAGTCCAATATTCTAAGTAACATTTCAGCAATTCATTGGCACGTCAAGAAACTGCACTTGGAAGATGAGTGACACCCCCACCCCACCCCGACACCCGCTGTGGGAGTTTGGATTTCTCAGAGTCAGCTTCCTGAAGGGGAGAGATGGGAGAGCATTTGTATTCATAAATAATTTCAAAATAAATTTAAAGGGAAGGAAAAGTAAAATGATAAAGAAGTGAAGGTAATGGAGCTGGCAAGGACCTCCAAGATTATCTAAGCCATGCTGTCAGTGTCAGAGGGTAAAGACTCTGGGGTATCAAGATGGGAAGTGACTTGCCCAGCGTCACCCAGTTAGTAAGTGGCAGGTGTGATCTTCTGTCTTCCAAGTCAACAGTTTTTCCACTAGCCCATGAGACTCGCTGAGGATTAAGGAGGGAAAAAATACTGTTCTCTCCATTCTGGCCTCCTTACAAATGTCAACAATTCGCTTCTATGAACATATGTTCCTTGTTATCGCTATTTTTGTTGTGTTGTTTTTAGCATTGTTTAAAGCAATCTATGGCAGGGCAGAATGATAAACCAGGTCACAGATACTATTCGTCAGGTTTTAAGGAGACATTCAGCTGGCACTCGGCAGATTGCTTTGCGGGGGTCGGGATTCACCGGCCCTTGACTGGGGTCTGCGCGGTGGTCACTCCCCTCGGAGGTGGACGCCCAGTGTTTCACAGTGGGAGCAACCCCGCTTCAGACTTGACCGTGGTCTTCCCATATTTCCTTGCCTCGTGTCCTGCTTTGCACACAACCCCCACACCCATCACACACACTTAGTTTAACACACGTCTTCAGAGGATGTGTGCCGCCATTAAAGCTTTTCCCGTTTCTTTTGATAAAAAGGGAATTTTGCTTCTCCCCTAAACCCCAGTTCTTTCCCCTGCTTAATCTTTGTCTCATTTTTCTTTGTCAAAATACTTGGGACTAGCCAAGCAATTCCATAGGCAGAGGGCAAGAAGAGGGAGAACCACTGAGAGAAAGCACGTGCAAGAGATTCGGACAGACAGACAGAGATGGAGAGTGCTCTGCTCTGATTCTAGTTATTTCCTCCATGTGGAACTCAGGCTCAGAAAGTGCCCCCAGCAGGGGACACACTGTTCTCGCTCAGGATGCTGAGTCTGTTGTCAAACTTGTCATTCATTAGACTGGGAATCCAACAAATATTTCTTTAACATTGAGAGCCACGGGACTCAGATTCAGAGACATGAATTCTGGTCCTGATTCCAAGCAGTGGGATCTGAAGCAAAGCATTTATCCTCTTCTGATAAAAACAGGGAGCGATTGGCAAGGCCCCTACAACTCCAATGTCTAATGCTTCTAGGATGTTTACGTCCAGGAAACGGCCACAAAATGTGACCTATTAATATCAAATATTTGCTGTTTCAAAGATACAAAAGAGAGCCAAAGTTTAAGACGCACCATTGATTGGGGAATAGCTCTTTACTCCTGGCTGCCATTTATGGCAACAGAGAAGGCATCGAGGTGAAGGTAACTAAAGCTATCAAAGGTCTGCACAGGACCCCCTCCCTGTGAGGAGGTCAGGGATCCCTGAACCCCAGTAAGTGGAATCATGAGAGATTTCGATGGGGCGCTCAGTACCGGGTTGAGACAAAGAAGTTTTTCTTTGGATCTACGACTTGAACTTCTGGGTCTCTTTATTCTTCTTCATCATGTTTCCTTTCCTTTCTTCAGTCTCTGAGACCCTCTGCTTCTTCCTCACCCTCATGTCAACAGCCACTTTCACCAACATTTTGACAAAGTCACTCACACTGAGGTAGAAATAACTGATAAGACTTAATAGATGAAACTGCCATGATTATTTATGGTTTTATTGAAGACAACACCACTGCTTATCCTTAGCTGAGAGAGTAAAGAAATAACTAAAGAATTTTAAACCTCGGTATAGTTGGGAGAGGCATATTTTTTGTTTTGACACCTTTGGGTATATTTTGATTTTTACCTTCCATTATCACCACCTTGTCTAAAACTGTCATGCACATAGAGCTAGCCTGTAGAGTAAAATAAAATAATGAATATTTATTGGATTCTTGCTAGCGCAAGAGGTTATTAGAATGCCTTTGTTTTATCCCCTCTTGCATCCCACCTGCTGCAACCATTCCTTGGATACAGAGCTCCTCAATAAATATTTATTGAGTAAGTAAGCACATGCTATCATGTGATAAGAGTGATGTGAAGATAAATAAGATACAGTCCCTATTTCTGGGAGCAGACACACAGAGTGTGAATTAGCAATACAAGAGATGTCACATGGCCATACACAATTATCCTTTCCACCAAAGCCAGAAATATATAAATGAGGGGTTGCCCCTTGTTTGAAAAAGGGAGTTTTATGTGACAAAAGAAAATTATTTTCTTTATAATGAGTCATAAAGTTAAAGAACTTAAGGAAAGATCTTAGATTTAGGAAAGATCTTTAGATTTAGATCTTAGATTTAAGGAAAGAACTTAAGATTTAGATCTAAAAATAGAAATAGACTCTAGTGGATCTAGAAATATTTATAAATATGAGAGTTACTACAGGTTATGACATAGATTTATTATAGATCTCTGACAAATGTATACAGCTCAGTATACACTCCCAAAACTCTTGCAGCCTACACAATGGAGAACGAGTATCAGCTTCTCCCCAAATTCTAATTTTTCTATGTAGAGGAGGATGCATAGATGAACCAGGAGGGTTTGTGCTAAGCACCCTTGCTAACTGGTGAGATGATTTCCCAGGAGAAAGAATGATAGGGATCAATTTTTTTCACAGTAAATAACAGAACACTCTAGTGTTAAGGCAGAAATATATTAGATACATGTACACTAATTGTATGCTAAAACACAGAAGCTGAGTATTATTTTTATGACTGGCAAATTGCATTTAAGACTTTGCAGAGACCAAATTTAGTGCTATTTGAAAGTGGGTTTGATGCTTTCCACACCGAGAAATTACTCTGTGTTCGAGTCCCTGGTATGAGGAAAGGCTACATTTTTGAAGACTTGATAGTGTTCAGGTGTGCGTGCCTCATGGCGCTATGGTTTCTGAACCTAGGACTTATTTCAGGACTTGGGCAAATCTATTTCACTGCCTGTGGTTCTCCACCTGAAATTTGCAATAATCAAACGTGGCAAAAATGCTAGTAACAAATAAATACAAATCGCTAATGGAATGACACTGTTTTCTCACCATCTCTGGCTCCTGGCTCTAACTAGTTGCCGGTGCAGTAGGAAAAGTTTTCTGTTGTTGTCACAAGAAAAGTGAAATGATTTCAAAACCCAGAAAACTGGCAGGGGAAAATGTTCACTCTCCCCTAAAGTTTTGCTTTCTTCCTCTTTCCTTTTCTCTTCTCTCTCTCCCTCCACCTTTTTTCCTTTTATTTGCCCTCTTTCTTTCTTAAGAATTCCTCTATTTTCAGGTGGATAATAGTCACAGAAAACTCACATGTTCATAGACATTTGACATATATTTTTGTTTAATTGTGATGTACCAACATACTAAATATATCTACATACACAAATGTATTCAAGTATTTATAAAGTCTACAGGATATATTGAACAAAAGCATCTGTACATAGATATAATGATTATTAGTAGATATGATTTTAAAATGTTGATTTAATAAATTTCTGTGCCAAATATTTTAACAATTCTCTGAATAACAATTCTCTGCAACATTCAGAGTGCATTTGGTAACATTTTTCCTGTTTTTATATCTTCCTACCAAACTCATAATGATTCAAAAGGAATAACAGAATAAGTGACAAAAGCATAACATTATGGAATTTATAAAGATGATTTCTTTAGCAATATACAGATTTTATAAAATTATTTATCAAAGCCACATTTTAAAGGTCATCCTAGAGATACCTATACATTACATTTTGTAATTCTAACATTATCGGCATCATAGTTTCACCTTCCTTGCTTAAATAATTCTACAATTACAAAGTTTTAATTTAGTTTAACTTGAGCTTACCTGAGGGAGAGACACCAAAGATGATGAGCATCAGGATAAAGTCTGCAAGTGTCATCTTTTCAGTTTTAGAAAGATTATCTCTCCCTTTTTAACAACAGAGTATTTCCATCGGAAAAGGGATTTTGGAAAGAAAATACAGTGGTTCAAAGTCCAAAGTGGAACCTAAAGGGAAAGTAGACACCCAAAGTGGGATAAAATGGTCTCAGACCATCTCAGATCAGTGTGATGTTTCTTAAAGTACACTTCACTGATTTCCAGTCAGCTGTCAGATCGAGTAAGTCTAAAAAATATCTCTGGGTCCTAACTCCTGACTTATTAATTTACTCTCTTGCAAAGAGATGCAGGGCAATGCAGCAAGAATGAAGCTAGACAACTTCTAAATGTTTCGCAGTATTTTTCTTGCAGAAATACAGGTTGGAGATTTGTGTAAAGGAGAAAAACTGCATTTTATAATTTCCATCATAGGAGTTAGTGAAAAATTTCTTATACATATTATTCCTCTATTATCTTTTCATTTTAGACTTGGAGCTTAAGGACATGAATACAAGCGGGTCAAAAGGTACAAACTTCCAGTCATAAAATAATTCCTGCGGATGTAATGTACAGGATGGTGACTATAGTTAGGAAAACTATATTGTTAATTGAAAGTTGCTAAAGAATAGATCTTAAAAGTTCTCATCACAAGAAAAAAATTTGTAACTATGTATGGTGATGGATGTTAACTGTACTTATTGTGGTGATCATTTTGCAATATATAAAGTAAAACATAATCGATTGATTATGTTTTACACCTGATACTAATGTTAAAAAACAAAATTCAAGTGAGTAAATTTTAAAGACCTTATTGACTTTATTCAATGATTCATAAATCAGGCCGCATCCAATCTAGCAGTTAGAAAGGAGCTTTATAAAATGAAATACTTTTATAAGTAGAAGGGAACTAGAACAGGAAGTTTTCCTAACACAAATGATTTGGTTGTGGCAAGGTCACTTTCCTTTAGGGGATGGCAGAGGTTTAATAAGGCAGCTTATTTAACAAGTGCTGATTAGGGGATTTCTGATTGAGTGGTTTAAGATTCCATTCCTGGGAGAGCTGAAACTGTAATTAAGTTAAATCTCTGCTTGGTGGCATTGGGCTTAGCATAAGTGGTTCCATATTGGGCCAGTTGTCTTGTGTGTGTGTGAGTGTGTGTGTGTGTGAACATTAATATAATATTATATGGCAATTATATCTCAATTTAAAAAAGGAATAATAAATATGCCTGTTAGCGCCCTTGTCTAATGGTTCTCAAGTGTCTTAGTGTCAGAGCATCCCCTGTAGCTCCATTGGCCAACAGGGTCCACCTTACCCTTCTTACAGGAGAAAGTATGGGGGGAGTTTAGTCTTGTTTCCCTTATGGGACTTGGAGACTATTAACGCCACCCTTAACTAGATTCACCCTCTTCACAGTTGATCAGCGTCTCATCCAGTTGAGTACTGCCTGTACCCGGAGGGCTCCTCATAAATGCAAAGCTAATGAATGAGTACGTGAAAGTTCAGGCTAGCTAGAGGAGAGGGCCCAGTGGGAGCAGTTACCTGGAAGGAGACTGAGTGTTGGAGCAGTGAACTCCAGGGAGCAGATGAAATCAACTTGAGTGAAACAGATTTAATCCAAGTTTAAAATTTCTTGAGCATTTCTCATTAAGCCCCCTACTGTGTAGCGTTAGCAACTTTCAAACACCAGGTGGTACTCAGTAAGGTACCAACAGGTAATGAAAAGAGCTCTGGCCTAAGAGGCAGGACTCTGTCCCCTGCTCATGCCCCACCTGTCTCAGAGAACCCCTCCTACCACCTGGCTGCTTACCTGCCTGTCTCCTGTCCTAGACTGGGCTCCTGAGGACGGGGCTGTGTTCTCTCATCCCTGTATCTCACCCACTGTGTCGCCACTGGCTATCACATACAAATGCTTTAAATGTTGCTTGAATGAAAGGAGGAAGGAAATGATCAGACATTGATTTCCTATCCTTGAGAATTGTGCTCCAGGCCTGCTGTGAATTCACAACTGTCTCAGGAATAAATTAGCCATTAACTCAGGCATGCGAGAGTGTCACCTTTCTTTATTTTCAATAAATCAATTAAAATAAAGCTTGCCATTCCACTAAATTGGCAGGAAATCTGGTCTCAGTCATCACAGTCGCTCCATCCTCTTGCCTAGGGTAGCAAAAGAATTGGGAAAGCTTTTGTGACCCCCAAAATATAGGGCAGAACCTATAGCCTCCAGTCCATTTTGATCACAGTGGATGAGTCAGTGGCCACCCCACACGGTCCCTTGGAAGTGGCAGTTCTGCTACCCTTTGCCTGGTTGAAACCTAAGGACTCTGTCAGGACTGGGGTGATAGCATCCCCCGCTCTCTGAGCCGCCTCGCAGGGGTGGGGGGTGGAGGTGGCAGCTGCACCCTAAGGAGGCCACCTCTGTAGAATGTGGCCTCTCACTTCAGGAGAGTCATCCTGGCTGTTGAGGGAACTAGCCATCCTCTGGGAATCTCTTGCCTGTCTCTCTTTACAGCTCCCTTTGCCCCCCCAAATCCACCCACCTCGTCTCCATCCCACTCTAGAAACCAAACATTCTCTTCAGTGAGTTTAGACTTTTGGTGAAAGCAGACATCAAACAAACAGGAAAAGGGGTTGTCTTATGTATGATTTTTATTGTTTCTAAAAAAAAAAATCTTACAAAATTAGAAAAACTACATTATATTGGGGGTATTCACTTAATTGCCTTTATCACAAAGAAAACAATTACACAGTATTGAGAGTGTAAGAATGGCATCCAGGGCAGCAGCTCTGCTGCCAGAGCCATCTGAAACACCATCTTTGTTTAGGCCAACATGTTTTAAGAAAGTTAAATATGTTCATCCAGGGGTAGTCGAGAGACCCAGGATCTACAAAGGAGTCTTTTGAGAAATGATTAAAGAACAAGGAGTTTAGATTAGGAAAAAAGAAGTCTTAGGGAACTGTCCTTTTGCTGTGAAAAGTTTACCTGTGACAGTTAACCCCTGAAGCACCATTTTACAAGTTAGGAAACTGAACCCCGGGAGGTGGAGTCTGGTATCTGACACCCACTCTGTCTGGTGTCACACAGCTAGATGGTGGCAGAATCATGTACCATACTACTTAATAAGTTACCCCGTTAACCAGAGTGTTTCATTTTATACAGAAATGATAGTTGGAGAGGACACCCACCCTGCCTTCTGAAAGGCTCATCAACTCTATCTCTCCTCAGTCACCCATCAAGGATTTACTCTCCGTTCTCTGGGTCCTTCCTTATATTTCACCTCAGTCATTCTTGCTGCAACTTGTCGGCCTCTATGTCTAGCCAGCATTACTAGAATTTCAGATACTCATATCTACTTCTTACCACCAGCGGGGATGTTTAGTGGGAGGAATTAGTGATGAGTGCTAGTGTTCAGAAGAGTTAGAAGGTCTGGAATTTCAGTGCCTGAACTTCAAATTCTCACTGCCCTCCAAAATAAGCTCCTATCCTTTGATGGCTAACATTTCACTCTAAAAATAATTCTTAATTTCGTTTAAAACTTATTTTAATAAGTTAATTTAAATGAATTTTAATAAGTTAATTCTTTAATTTGGTTTAAAATGTATTAAATCCAAAGGCCCTGGGAGGGGTAGCACTTTCATCCAAAGTTTCTCAACCCTTTTTCTTCCGCTGTGCTGCTCACACGTATGACATCCTTCAGATAGCAACATTTCTTACTATCCGTAGAGATGAAAATCATGGCTTGTAAATAAGTGTCAGATTCTTTCCTGAGATCAAATCAGGAAAGCCAAGGGCTCCTGGGAGTCCTTGGCAATTTATTTCCCCAGGTTTGGCATTAGCGGAGGGCTAGGGCTAGGAGCAAGGACTAAGTGATGCTGAAGATGCAGTATGGGACTTGGGAGCCCCCTGGTGGATAGGAGATGACACTGCAGACTTATGCCAACGGGCTCCTTTTAAAGGATGTATGCTTTAGATATTCGTTCCTTAATTTTTAAATTCAAAATGCAAACAACCTGCCTAAATCCATAACTAAGCACTAAAAGGCAGTGGGTTGTTGGTCTAACAGCCCCACCCATTCGCACACAGTTCTCAGGGAAGGAAGTACAAACTGGCAGTAGCTCCACACTCACAACTTGGAGAACTTAAGGTAAGTAAGTCCATGCCCATGACAGCGTTGGCATCAGACACGTCATAGAGGTGGAAGCACCCACCATTAGGACGCTGGCGTTTATTGCAGGAAGGAGGGTATGAATAGACAGAAGCCATCTCTAAACTTACCCCACAGCCGCATTTCCCACAGCTGACTGTGCTTCCCCTATCACCTTGGGGAGCTTTTGAGCAACACGAATTCCTGGATGGCTTCCCCCGGAATTCTGGTTCTGTGGGTCTGGAACCGGGCCCACGTGGGTTTGAAGGGTGGTCAAGTTTACAGACCACTGACCAGCATCCTCTTCCAAGTTAAGCAACCACGAGGACCAGGGGAAAACACTTGATGACAGTGAAGGGAACCACATCAAGCCGCTGCAAACCAGGAGGAGGGGCCGTGACGGTGCCCTTGACCACAAGGGCCCAGAGCCATAGGAGGCCCCAGGACTGTAGTGTCCTTTGGCAAACATCCGTGGTATTGGAAGGGAGAGGGGTGTGGAGTCCTGCATGGAGACCCCTGGTTGAGAGGGTTTTTCTCATTGCTCTTCTGTTAAAAAATGATTAAAGAAGACAATTTAGGTGGTATAAACAAACTTTAACATTCCTGAAGTGGACTTTTTCTTTTCCAAGAACTACAAAATGTGGGGCACAGGGCAGAGGCAGGAAGCTTTTATAGGATAAGGAAGAGACAAATAGAAAATATCTGATTGGCTGGGGCCACAGAGTCGCCCTTGTTTGGGGTGAGAAAACCCAAAGTGGCTTGGTGTTTGTGGATTCGCTGGCTGAATATACTGCATTTCTGGTTGAGTGCAGTATTTACAGGGACACAAAAGTTATCTATGTTTCAGGTTGCTGATATGGCACCCCAGGCAGGAATGGCTTCATCTTGGACCTAGAAATTTATTTCAACTCTTTTCGTTTCATTCTTTACTTGGTCTTTTTCTGTTGATTTTCTAAGGCTTTACTTCATTCCATTTGAATGATGCAAACTGCCTTCACTCTTTTCATCATCACCACCATCATTTTTCAGTATGTTTTCCTGGTCAGGGTAACCGTTGGGCCACTCCTGGTCAGATTTGCCAGGCCTGAGGTTTGGCTTTTCAACCCTAAACTTTCCGAGGTGTTACTTCATTCTAGACTCTATAGCTTCAGT
This sequence comes from Rhinolophus ferrumequinum, assembly GCF_004115265.2. NCBI lineage: Eukaryota > Metazoa > Chordata > Mammalia > Chiroptera > Rhinolophidae > Rhinolophus > Rhinolophus ferrumequinum. Next base: position 58,010,355 of record NC_046287.1, read on the forward strand.
AGTGGTGCTTATTTAGTGCTTTATAGCAAGTGGTGAGACAGCCAGGCTTACCCTGGCATAGAAAACAAGGAGAGGCCTTATATTACAAGTTGCTGCAGATGTCACTTGTTCTACAAAATTGTAGAACAATTATTTTGTAGAACAATCTCTGTAATAAAAGGAGCTTCGTCTTAGCCCTCCTGGTGGGAGTGCTGGCCACACAGGCTGCTGCTGAGGTGAGCTCCTGGATCCAGGTGAGTGATCCCAGGTGTCCACTGCAGATGCGCTAAGGAACCACCAGAAGCCGAAGTGAGAGTGTGCTGGAGTCAAAGCAGTTAAGGCCAAATCTGTAAACAGGGACAGTGGGGATCCCTGGGCAAGGAACAGGTGCTGAATCTGAATTTCTCAGGAGCTGGGAGGACTTAGGAACATAGTAGGTGGTAGGGAGGAAAGTTGGAAGGGAGCAAGAAAAGGGAGTCCTGAGTTTCAACCATGAGTGCACATGGCCAGACACTCAAGGGTCTGTTTTATTGAGGGCCAGACAGGTGGTGTGTGGATGAGTTGCCCTAACTAACAGTACCCGGCAGGCAGTTGACCGCAGGTAACTAATCGGTAATTATTATCTTCAAAAGGGCTGTAGTGTATAGAAAGAACACTGGCCTACGAGTCAGGAACCCTGAGTTTTGCCCTAATTAATTGTATGACCTTAGACAAAATTACTTTCTTTGGCATCAAATTCCTCAGGTAAAGAGTTAGGTGAGATCAGTTGTTCTCACTGCTACCTTGGGGAGCTAAATTTTAAAAACTACTTATTTGAATTGGTCTCCTCTAAGGCTCAGGGATCATATATATTTTTTAAGCTTTCCAGGTAATTCTAATGTGTCACCGGAATGTGAACCACCGACTAGGTGAATTCTATGCTCCCTCTGGGTTTGAAAATTCTGAGTCTGTTACAACCAGGGTGACCAACCCATCCCAATTTGTCCTGCACTGTCCCAAATTTAAAACTGAAAGCCCCCTGACTCAGATACTCCTCAGTCTTGGGCCACATTCCACATCATCCCACTCTGATATCAGTACAAAAAAGAAGAAGGAAAAAGAGAGGGAGAGGGAGAAAGAGAGGAAGGGGAGAGGGAAGGAGAGGGGGAGAAAAAAAGAAGGGAGATACGCTCAGAACTCTCTGTGTTTAAGTGTGTGTTTTGTGTGTGACTTCACCAGGCCTGTCAGTAAGCAAATTTATGACTCATCATTCACCTGGTACGTAATTGCCATATTACAATTAAGTATACATTTGGGTAAAACCAACCTTGCACAGATCTCTAGATTATATATCAACCACCTTAGCCTCTTTCCTGTTCTCCAGCCTGATGCTTTGAGAAAGCATGCTGGGTTTGGATTTTGTTTTTTTGTTTTTTTCCTTTCTGACTCTAGTGAAATGAAGAAAAATTCAGAGCAGAACAGTTTTAAAAGACAATCATTCATTCAACAAGTATCTATTCAAACTCTACCTGCTAATTCTTCTCCACGCCGTATCCAATCCACCACCTTCATATTTTTTCTGTCTTCAAGACATATACTGCATCTGAAAACCTATCCCTTCTAACTGCCCCCACTTCCATCATCCTAGTGTAGTGTCAGAGAAAGTCAAGTCACCACAGTCATTCTGGCAAGCTCAGACTCGCGGACATGAAGCAGCAGAGAGAGCATCAAGGGCCCAGGACGTGTGTAACCCATACAGGGTTAGGGGTCATCTCCTAGCCTGGGCACCTGCTCGCTGCTACCACCCCCCACTGTGGCTGTTTGGCTATGCAGGCATTGCAGAAACACTGGGTAGTCTTTGACATCCAAAAACTGAATCACAGAAAACGTTTAATTAAGGAGCTTCCAGGTTCCCTTCTTTCTACATCAGAGTGACCACAAAGGAGATGCTAAAGCTTGTAGATTAAATTCAGAAAGTTTTGCTAAACATACTCTTTGATCTCACCAACTCAGCAATCCTATATGGACACGAAAATATTGTCATCAACGTTGCATTTTGTTACCCTCTTTTCTTGTATCTGCTAGCCTCTACCCTCCACCGCTCCCCACCCCAGTGGATATCATGGAGCCATAGAGCTGATGTTTTACTGCTCTCCTCCCAGTTGCTTGTCAGTAAAATGGTATTGGAAATTGTATGGGGCAGAAACAAACGGTAGTCGGGTTCCTGGATTTTAGTGTTGGCCCTCATATCTGATCAGTTTAATCCAGTACTTCACAACTGGGGACCATTTTGTCTCCCACGGGACATTTGGCAATGTCTGGAGATGTTTTGGCTGTCACTCTGGGAAGAGAGGTGCAACTGGCATCCAATGGGTAGAGGCCAGGATGCCACTGAACACCCTGCAGTGCACAAGAAAACCCCACAACAAAGAATTATGCTGCCCAAAATGTCAGTGTGCTGAGGTTAAGTGCTGGTTCTAATCCAACATACAGCAGGAGCCCAGTTCTCTGGAGGGTTAAGGATAGGGGTAAGGTAAAGTGGAAAGAATGTTCTAGGAAGTGGCAAAGATTGACTTTCCATCCTTAGCCTGTCGCCTAAGGACATCAGACACATTTATGTGGGGATAGAAGTGTGCCTTCAAAAACATTCCTAACAAACTCTAGAGATACAGTAGCAGCCTTGGACCAAACAATTCTCTTCTGCAGTCCTAGGCTGAGCCTCCACCAGTCAGGAAAAAAAATCCTAGTTATCCCACTCTACTTCCCTCGGTGGCAGGGCCTTGGCACAGCTGGCTCTCAAAGAGAAGTTCGTTTTTCTCAGAGGGAAAAGCTTGACAGTTTGAGTTTTACATTAAGCTTTGGTGAGAAATCCCAATATCCATATATTTTGTGTCTTTTTAAACTAACTTGACTCTAATTGTTAATGTTCCAATTGCCATGAAAAGAAAATGGGAGATTATACGCAAGTTCTTACCACTGGAAAATTTCACCATGGGACACAAATCATGAGAACAAGATGTATTCCACCAAGGAAGAACACTGAGAAAAATACCACTTAGATATAATTATATTTCATCAAAGATACAAGAGAATTGGAGGGGGAGGAGATAAGAGAGGCTTGTTCTAATCATGAGCCCTGAGGACTTCCCACAAAGAAAACATGCACTTAGGAATGATAATTGAATTGTGTGACTGAGGATGTAAGGTTTTATCCATCCATCCATTCATTTGTTCATTGATTCTGATTTCAGGCACAGTGCTGAGGGCGGGAAGGATAAAGTAATTCAGAGGATGACAGTGTCTGTGAAGCCAGCTATGTGTGCTTGCCATGAGAGCTTCTCTTGTCCTGTGTGGGAGTTCCAGTCTCACTCTGTCATGTTCCTGATCCACAAACTGAGCCAGATTTCCCTCACTCGCATGGTGATCGGCCTAGACGGGAAATAAAAAGCTGAGAAATTCCATTTTAACTGGAATGTAAACTATAGCTCTGTTTTGTGCTGCAGGGGGCACCATTGCATAGAATACATGTAGGTCTGTGACTCCTGGAGGTGTGTGAGAACATGGCTCTTCCTGTGCAAGAAATTTGGGACTCAGGGGATTTCAGAGGAGTTTGCTCTCTTTGAGGGTTGGGGAAGGGAGATTCTATGAGATTTTTTGTTACTGAGTATAGCATACGTGTACATAAAGCATATAAATCTTAAGTATATAACTCAATGAATGTTTGCGTAGTTGTACAATCAGATAAACACCACCCAGTTGAAGATATAGAATATCTCCAACCCTCCAGAAGGTTCCTGAGTGCTGCTTCCCAGACTATGCCCCCTCCCATAACTATTATTCTGATTTCATCATCACAAGTGGTGTCCTGAACTGTCTTGAACTTCATAAAAATGGAACTAAGTAGTATGTACTCTTTTTTTTTTTGTCTGCTCCTCTGGCCCATGCTTATATCTGTGAGTCTTCCATATTGATGCATTTAGCTGTAGTCCGATCTCTTTATTGCTGTATAGGATTTCAATGGATGAACGCACTCCGATTTATTTATCCATTGTCTCGCTGGGGGACATTTGGGTTGTGATGGAGTTATTACGACTAAAGCTACTATGAAATACTCGTTTATGTCTTTTGGTGGACATGTATGCTGATTACCCTGGCTACACATCTAGGAGTAGAATCTGATAGTATTTTTAGATTCTAAAAATGGTCCCAGAAAGAACACACTAGTTTTTAAACTCTGAATATGTGTACAGATATTTATTAAAGAGAGATCTATCTGCAGCCCACAGAAAATGGATTTT